>NC_060026.1:10385000-12885000 GCF_021134715.1 Daphnia pulex | reverse complement strand
GTTCTCAAACGCCACTCACATGTTTGTCTTGGTCACCTCTGATTGTCGGAGCATCTTACTGATTCCAGTTTACAGTTTAACTGGATAATCAGGAAGCATGATGTTAGGACATTGAAATCCCTACAACCACATCCTAGAACCCACATACTCAAAAACAATTGGCTTCAGAACAACACCAGCTACATTTGAAAATGCAGAAAAACATTTCACTGAATAACTTACACAATGAATCGAAAGGATTGCTTCCTAATTCTGTAGGCTACCATCAATGGTCAATGTAATTGAACAGGTGTATCACTTATTACAAGTATAGAGTGTTTACATTAGAAAGCCACATTTTACTTGAAAAATTCCATGCACCTATCTTGTAGATGATGTTACACTGATCACTTTTCTATTTCAATCAATTCTCACTCAACTATTAGTCCTGGTAATCAACGTTTGTGTCTTGTGTGTCATTTTTGGTGAAAACATTCATGCTGGAAACATGGCCTGGAAGTCAACCCTTTCTTATCCGAACCGACTGGCAACTACGCCATCTATGGAGCTTGTCAGTAGCTCAGGCTCTGTTGCCGAACCGATGCTAGACATAAACTTAAACCAGACGGTCGGTAAGCGGGAGTTGATGGTCGTTTTTAAAACATAAAAAAAAATCCGGTTGTCATTAAATTAATGATAGAATATTTTTTACTTGTAACTTTCCGATTTGAAAATGAAAAGAAAATGTGTTTGCTTTGCCATTTTGTTTGTTTTTTTGTTTCCTTTTTGTATGCCTTTTGTACAGTTACACATAATATGGAGGATTGTATGTAAAGATATAGATTATAACCATAACGAACATTGTAATAATAATGCAATAATAAAGAGAGAAAGAGAGATGGCGGTCGAGAATGACCGCTCTTTTTTCTTTAAAGGGGAGGCTTGATGTTGAATGTAACACGAATTTCAAATTTTTTAATGGGGAAAAGCAAAATTACTGCCGTCCAAAGAAAAATCCCCCCAAAAATTTGAAAAAAACAAACAAAATTAATTCGAAAATTTTTAAATTTCCCGCCAGGCGACAATTCCTATATAGTTGAAGTTTACATATGTACAGGGCTCACACAGACATTTAAAAAATGTTGGGTGGACAAAATTGAAACAAAATTTAATTTACCCAAAAATTCTTCCTCAATTTGAATAAACAAATTTTAATTAGCTGGAGAAAATAACCCAAAAAAAGAAACCTTTTTTTTGTCTATATCTGTACAGGAGAAAGTTAAAGAGAGAGGGTCAAGACAGACAGACAGACAGACAGGAGGTGTGTGTGCGTATTTTTATATCTTACATCCACAAAACTTTTGGGGAAACTTTGCAATTAAAAAAAAAAGTGTTTGACCTCATCCATTTGGCTCGTCAAAATTCAAATTGTTTTTCGCGCTATCCATTTTTGGTTTCATTTTTGAAGGGGATTATTTCAGCTCGAATCGATTATTATGGCAGAGTTGGTTGTTGTTGTTGTGCAAAAAGGTTATTGTTACTAAATGTTTTCATTAGAGGCCGAATTTCTTGAATATCAAATCTTTTCCTTTGAATAAAAGGCCCTCGACTGGATTTTCCGTCGTGCCGGACGTCGTCGTCGTCGGAGCGGCCGCGGTGGCAGCGCCTCCACCGCCGCCCATCATCTTCTGGATGAGACTGGGCCCTGTCGATTGTTGTTGCTGCTGCTGTTGTTGCCGCCCATCTCGAAAAAGGAAAAGTGAGAAGACAGGGGTGCGGAAGTTGGCGCTGTCGTCGCTTGTTGGGGCGCGGCAACGTTGTTGGCGTGACCGTAAAGGTGGTTGTTGGCATCGGCGTTCATCATCATCATGTTGTTGAGGGGCGGTTGACCGGGATGTTGCTGCTGTTGCTGTTGGATGACGGAAGGATCGGGGAGGACGGGCGGCAAGCCTCTCGTCGTCTTGTTCATGGGCAAATTGCGGATGGGCCCACCCGTTCCACCGTTAAAATTCGGTTGTTGTTGTTGTCCGTTCATGCCCTGTAGTTGTTGTTGCATGGGATCTGCCATTCCGTTGTTGTAGGCATAATCCATCGAATCCGGTCTTTCTGTTTGAATTCACAAATCAATTAATCCATTTTTTTAAAAGGTAATCAAATTAAGTTAAATGAATAACCTTTAAATCTATCGTCGACGTCGGAGAAAGAGTCTTCTGCGTAGAAGCGTTGGTTATTGATCGGGTTGTTACTCGAAAACTCAAACCAAAAACCAAAATCATACAAAAAAGAGCAACAACAACTCTTTTCCCTTAAATACTATGAGATTCCGTTTTAGTTGTAAATTTAAAATTTGCTCCTCACTCGCCAGCACGAACTACAACACAGAAAAAAAAATTAGCGGATGCTTCTACTAATTAAAGTAGTAGTCATTAGATCACATTATAATATACAATACATCTATATACATAATATACAGTTAATCTAATCATACTTATTTAGATTTGTCACCGATCGATCCGATCCTCCGATTCAAAAAGATTAAAGCGATATGTTGACATGCTAACCCGATCGAATCAAGCTTCTTGGTTGCAGTTAGGTCGATTAACGCAATCTCATTTGATTGGCCTTGAGACCTTCTGTTTCAATCAATTCTCCAAGAGGCTCGACTGGACTCTCAAATACAGTTTTAGACAGAGTATGATTGCCCGGTTGGCTACAGCTGTTAAAATATCGTCCATGGAAGTGAAGAGGAAGCCGAAGATGTTGATGAGGATCGACTGTAAAATGAACCTGTCTGTTTGAAGAAATCGTCCAGCTACAGCACACATCATCCTTCACGTGAGTAGCAATCCAGTTCCACAATTTTCCTGGAGAACCTATCTACCCGGACAGCAGTATAGCAAGAGAGCGCTGTGAACCAATCAGAGATGCGCGTGATGTTTCATTTGAGGAACATAGCCACACAGCCGGACTATGGTGAAGTTTTCTTGAACCTAAAACAAGGCTGACGTTAGAGGAGTCGATCAGTGTAAAGGAGCACCATACTAAAACTTTTGAAAGACGACGAAAATACCAATTGATCGTGACAACGGAAACAAGTGAAACAATAAAAGAAACCACCAATTGTAACCTAATGGCAAACAACGTTTCGTCGCACTCACCCAATGTCGGTACAGGACGGCCTCCGTTTTATTATCTGTTGACGCTGGAACACTGGAACTACCTTTATACAAGTTGGTCACTGCTGGATTGAACACCTTCAATTCGCTTATCTTTCTACTAAATAAAAAAACCGTCACTCACAGAATTTGTAATATGTATGTCTTTCACGCGGAGGAGAAGGAGCGAGAATGAGTAGAACGTTCCAAAGGAATTACTAGTCCATTTCAAGTTTCAACTAGCGAAAGTACATTAATGAAATTATTGGTTTCTGTTTCTTATCCAGCGTACGTAAATCGATCATGCAATTTTCAAAACACATACAAAAAACCAATACAAAAAATGATTTTTCAAATAATTTTCACTTGTTTTTTGTTTTAATTTGACGATCAAACGAATCGAAAAAACAAACTAAAAATTTATTCAAATAATACCTTTCGCTTTCTGACTGATTCTTCAATATCAAAAATTTCCCCCTTCTTTTTGTGGCTAAAAAAAATCCATCCAAATATTCAGTTGAAAAAGGTCCCCACTTACACGTTTGCACACTCTGGCCTCACCCTTTACCCTCACCCTCACACGGTACACACACTCACACAATTTCTCCTTTATATGCTTTTAATAAGGCATCCGCCTATTGATCACTTTCAGAGTCAGCTTCCTTCAGCCACGTAAAAAAAGGTGTGATCATCTTGAGTGCCACAGCTTTGCCTTCACGTTCCAAAGGATCGTCGACAGACACCCACGACTCAAAGCCCTCTTCAGAAACGACGTTACTGTCATGGAGAGTCTCGAAGATGCCTTGCATTAAACCTACAAACACAAACGTTTAGAAAATGACTCTTGACACAACAAAAAAGAAGCAAATACCTTTGGGGTGTTGTCGTTGGGTGACTAAAGCCTGAACTGCGTAAAGCAGTTGAAGCTCACGATCAGCGATGTTATCAACATACCTCTTCAATACATCCATCCGATTTTTCAAGACAGTGCTGTTCAGTTTACTGTCCTTACCACGTCCTAAATGTGAAAAATTCGTCATTGAAAATTAGTATTGATCAATAAATAAATTTCTCACCTTCAATAGCATTCTCCGTTACTGCGGTGACCAAGGCACGAGCGAAAGCGGAATTCACTTCACCAACATATTGTTTCTGCAATAGGAAAACAAACGAGCAATGAAAATCAGAGAATAAAAAAGAAACTAGAAAACTAATACCTGAATCCAGCTACAGATGTCGTTTGTAGTCAAATGGGTCGCGTCTCTCAAATATTTCTCTAGGCTGTGCTGGAATTCGATGTTGACTTGGCTGGCGGAAGTTGCACTACTGATGGAATTGCCAACACTGTCACTGCCCCTTGGTGTAGAATTGATTTTGGAAAGGAATTCGAGTTCCTGAAACGATTATAAATGTAAGAAATTAAATTGAATTCGACGATGGATTTTAAACCACTATTAAAAATTACCGTATGTTGGGCGAGGAACGAATTCAGATCCACAGCAGATGGTAAAACACTGGTTAATGGTGCATTCGACATGATAAGTATTCTTTCAGCTCCAGCCACACCCTGAAAAGAAGAAAGTTAAAATTGCTATAGAATTAACTCTATGCCCAGTGTAAGCCAAAGTTTAACGAAAAGTTAGGAACAATCTTAATATCATTCAGAAAGGCAAATTACTGTGGCACTTAATCTAACGCATTCAATGATTAAAGAACGTCAACGGTGGAAAAAAAAACATGGTCAATGCTAAACACACCTGTACTCTGACTAATTCCTTCAGAACTGCAGCTACAAAATCGACAACCAAAGATGAACTCAGGGTCGATGATAACTGCGGAAGAAACTTCAAATTCATCACGCCTTCTTCGAACAGAGGTTCAACCAGCTCAGCCACATATTCCCACAACTTGGGAATGTCCACGATGAAGTCTTCAGCCGATTGGAAGAGTTTAGTAAATCTGAAACAAAGAGAAAAATTTAAAACCGCAACGTAAAAATTAATAATAAAAGGTAAACTCACCCTTCCATAAGGTCAGAGGAATTAAACAGTTGTCTTTTAACCATTTCCTTCAACAAAGCGCCTGTCGCTCTACGTACTTGTTTATTATGTTCTAGTACGTGCAGCAAGCATTGATTGATAAATCTGGCTATGGTCGATGGATGCAGCCATTCCTTCATGGCGAGAATAGCATCCTAAAAAGCAATTATGTAATCCACATTTTTATACGACCTTCGAAAAGCCCATATATATTTATATTTACTTCAATTTTCTCAATCGTGAAATATTCACCTAGAATCGAACGAGATTTTCGCTCAATCTCGTCGTCTGTCACGGTAGATTTACCAACAAGTACATCTAATTACAATAAAGTAAAGTAAATCAGTTAAGACTTAAAAGCCTTTGAGAATTGCCTTCATCAATAGTTCAATACTGCTATTACCTTCGCGTGATAACGATGGTGGTGGAGCAGTTTCGCGAAAGACGGGACGAGTAACGGAGTTTTCACAAGAAGGCGGTTGACTACGTAAACCAAAGAAACCTATTTTTTAAATTGGAGAAAAAGAATTTTTTTCTTTAATTGGCTAAAAATTTAAACTAATAATCGATTGAAACTGTAAGAGCTTCAAGCCTGCTGAGCTTGGTAAACCATCACTTTTGAACATGATATAAAATTTTTCATAATTTCCGCTACAAAACAGAAGAATGTGGAAATCAATGAACGTACCGGAGTTCTGTTTTTGTTTACAACCACCAACGCCACCGATCAACGATTGAGTCGTATCACTTGAGGCTACTCGACGCCAAGAAGTGACGCCTTTACCTCCTATTTGATCAGCATCTCTAGACGCCTACAACAAACGAACATGAACATGAAATCAAAATCAATCCGTTGGTGTAGAAAAGGGACAGAATAAAAGTGCAATACCTTAGGTATCCAACGTTCCTTGCTGCCGCCTCTACTACTGCTATTCTTATCGGAATTCCAGCGATAGTCACTGGAACCTGAGGGTAAAAAATAAAAAATGTATTAAATTTGGTCGAAATATCTAAATCAATTTAGTATTCTACCACCACGAGAACGGCCACCCAAGGGACTAGAAGGTTCCTGGGATAGTGGGTTGTTTAACTCCATCTTTTGCTCTTCACGATCTTTGCGAACTATCTTGTAGATCAGGCAGATCTTCTTGGGATTAAAGTTGGATCTTAGTTGATACTGCTGCTGATGAACACCCAATAGTCTATCGGCGATTATTTGATTTCGTCCCATCTAAAGATTGCCGCTTTACATTACTCACTATCGTATGAGTCACAATGTCACTTTAATTTTGATTGCACACCTTATTTCGAACAATTTCCAGACTGGGCAGGCCTTCCGGCTTTTTCTGTGATACTGGATGATTCAGCAGTTGTAAAATGAAAAGGCGTCCGTAAATCTTTTTCCGTTCTAATTAACCAAACTCCATTAGTCAATATCAACCAAATTCAATGAGAAAATGATTCCGTTGATATTTGATCGAAAACTTTACCGTAATGTTTCGCAACTTTGGGTGACTTTGCCTGATTTTCGACGTCATTCATTGCAGTAGTTGGTGGTGATCCAGTATTCAAATAAAATGTTAGATGGAAAGTTATTGAACCCTTTAAACTATGAAAACACAATTTTACCTCATCATTCTGAAGTTCTTCGGAAATTCCATCAACTAAGTTTTCCGATAATTTCTTGCTATATTGGTGGTAAATGTTTGATTTTTTTGTAGTCGATGCCGAAAGGAGTTCACTATGCCAATTTTCTTCATGTAAGTTGGTATACCTGTATCGTCGTAAGCTATAGGACAATGACAATGAATTATGGTAATAATTATAGTTTACTTCTTTCTCTCGAATTGGCCTTCACTTGGATTTCCAAATACGGAGCACACATCTTGCAGCATTCCAGCAGACTGAAATACCTCAGCAACAACACTGCAATAACAATAGTTGACAAAATAATTAGCTCTGATTTGAAAAACGAACAGGTATTATATACAGTCTAGTGTATACCACGTTAGTATTTCATACTTAGTTAATGATCTCAAAGGCGGCACATGTTCTGCCCAGCTTAACAGCTTCTGGATCGCATCTTCAAGGTGAGCTCGAGCAACAGGAATATCAGTGGTCTGTATGAAACATTACCTTGAATGAACAAACTATTAACACTAAATCTTTTTTCAAGACATACCTCTATTTTAGACTGCAAATCCTGTTTGTTCTTTTCCAAAAGATCGATTAAAACAAGCAAAAACGAAAGATCCTCTTCTACTCTTTCCAGGAGAAATCCTTGCTTAAGAGCATATAATCGGCCTTTGAATGATAAAAATGTTTATCTACTTAAATGTGGAAACAGATTTTCAAGATAAATTACACCAGTAACTGATACACGGATCATTGGATTCGTAATCATCGGCAATCTCCAGGTATGGTTGTATCCTTTTCAAGTTTCCGGGCAAATCAACGGGCAAAGAAATAGCCATGATTGTATCCAAATTCTGATAGGACCTACAGCGAGCAGGATCGTCTCAAAACTGACCTGAAATCAGAAAGAGTTCATTTATTCGAAATTGTACGTAACGAATCATTACGTGTTATCTGGAGATTAGACAATAAGACAATCCCTTTCGGAATAATCTATCATACGTCGCTGTCGATCACACATGACACAGACGGTACGATGATTTTTGAAGTATTGCATTTTCTCGCAACTTTTTTATCATAAAATCATGATAAAAAAGCAACATCCCAGCCATTAAAATTGTGTGCATAGTTATAAGAATTCTAGGTAGAGACCTCATTGGAAAGGAGAGTGACTTATCAGGATGAGAAAAAGCAATGAAATTCTTCTTATCTTAACACTATATATACGAGTAAACACGCCATGCTTGCAAGTTGCTACTGAGGGAAGAAGGAACTATAGAATTTGGCCGATGCATAAATGTATAAAACACAAAACCCTACAACCACGCAAAACACATTGTTTATGTTGGGTGAGGGGTGGAACATTTAAAATAATGTAACGGCATGGGAGAAGCCATAAGAAAGATAGCGAAGTGGTTGTAGTTCGATGCTTTAGTATTCGCCTGCGTCTCGCAAACCTCCGGCATGACCAAAACACTGAAAACAGTAAAACATCTATCGAATCGAACCATGCTGCTGCACTTCGTTCAAGACAACTACTTTCTAGACCGGTGGCAAGAGGAACTAACTTACGTGCTCAGTCTACGGGTCTACAAACAATTTAGGCCCACGACTTTGCCGTTCACATCTCAGAAAGGTAAAAATGAAATGAAATTTGTAATTTTCTTTCAAAATTTCGCGGTAATTAAACAAATATCGGCACGAAAGAGATGGTTCATAGTTAGTTTTTTTTGGTAATTATTACAATCAAAATTAGAAACTACCTAAATTAGGTAGTTTATTAGTGTTATGTCCTCATGTGAACACCGATAATCACCACAGGATAGATAAGCTAAGAAATTTCAAAATAATGAAACTAAAAATGTACTTGATTGAAGCAGGAATTTCGTTATCGCTAGATGTGAGTAGCCGGTGGATCACTGGACGAGAGTTATTAATTATTCAACCTCTTTCGGCGGACGTCACCACCATATTGTCAGTTGCTATTCCGGCCCGGTGTTTAATAAGATCTTACGCATCCAGTTCGGCTCTGAAACATCTAGATGGAGGCTCTTAATGGCACAGATTGTTCTTTTCGATTGGTTAGATGATCCCTCAGTTTTCAGTGCAGAATTCAACTCGTCTCCTGATATGGAACTGCAACTAGTGTTGTATTCACATATAAACTGGAACTTGCAAACTCTGCAATTTTTAAAAACAAAATTATATGACTAGCTCAAGCAGTTTTGGTTGAGATAACTGTAGTTTACTTTGAATGATGCTTGAAATTGATCACTTAAGGAAGTTCTTGCTTTCCATTGGAGGTGGAGGCAGCTTTAACAGTTACTGTAGACTTCTTGATGTAGGTTTTCCTATTTGAAATGGCACCAATGCTGGGGAACATTGGCCAACAGAAAAATAATTCTTTATAGCACTCTGTTTTCAGCAGATTTTTGAAATCCAACACATTAGAAACAATCCAATAATTTAGCCTACATGTTATTTCTTGTAACTATGGAATTTTAGAATCCTGACATGTTTCTAACAGGATGATTTCTAACTCTTTTGTTTCAACCATTGTTTTAATTCCACGTGTAAGGACACCTGTTATTTAAGGAATTACGAGTTATTTTCATTCGAGAACCAAAAATTTACATCTATGAACTTTTGTACAAACAGTGCTAAGTTGTAACTTGTAGCTGGGAAGTCTGTAACTATGAAGTAAGAACTAAGAAGTCTGATTTTGATTTCAGGTGACACGGACAATGGACGCTGAGGCTCTGAGGCTCTGACGTTGTGAAAACTGAAATTCTGAAAACTGGCCACTGGCACTGGGAGTCTGGGAAAAGCAGAAAGGTAATAAGTGGGAAGCAGAGCAGCGTTGCGATTTTATGAATCTCGATTCTCGACGCCGCCTAAAAATGCGGTTTTTGCTTTGATGCTTTGATCAGCTTTGATCTGCTTTGATTCAATTTATTTATATGCTTTAATTAATTTAAAATAATTTTCTTAGGAATAAGAAAATATTCTAATTACTTCCGTTTCGCATTAAAAAAATCACAGTTAGATGTTTAGATGACAAAGAAAAAAGAGAAGAAATTTGAATTGTAGGCTATCTAAAAAAATATTTCTTTTTTAAAGACTTGAAAGTTGAAAGCCATTGAAAATAAGAGATTCAGATTTGGTCAATGTATTTTCTCTATTAACTATTACCTCACACAAGCTAGTAGTAATGCATAGATTATTTTCACACGCAACGGATGTGACACTAACACATTACACACGTATACATACGCTGTTTTAAAAAGTAATTCTTGGTTAATGAATGGAACAAAAATTGAAAAACAAACTTAAAAACGAAACAATTCAAATATTGAGTAAAATGTTTCAAAATGTAAAAAGAAAAAAAAACTTATTTCATTTTTCAGTTTCCAGTTTCACGTTAGCATTAATAGTTCGCTTCATTTGAAAGTAGCCACTACTTTGAACCCGCTGGATGATCAATTTGGATTCCAAGTAAGAGACGTTGGCGCCATCGGGGATTTCATCGCGGCCTTCCATTAACAATTTAAAATGCTTGGACGCCTGTTGTTGAGAGGCTTCCTACACGGTGAAGACGACCAAATGTAAATTATAACAAGTACATGAAATTATGGAGGTTCAAAGATTACCGGCATCATACCTGATTCAAAAGGAACTCACTCACTGACTTCGGACGTTTGAAAGAAGTTAAACGATGAATGGTTTCAATTGCATTGACGTCTGCCGTAGCAAGGCGAGGAGCGCCTCTTACACCATCAAGAAAATCTTTACGTGCTTGGCTTTCAGTGCTTAAAGAATAAAGGATTTCCTAAATCATTCAAATAATCATTATTGTTTACTTTAGTAACTCAGTATGGAATTTCTTTTACCTGTACATCAACGACTTCATTTAAATGATGATATATTTGATCCTTTGCTCTCTTTTTCGAAACACTTTGCCTGGCTCTAATAATGGAAAGACAGCTTGCTGTGCTGAGATTAAGGTCTTGTTGCTGAGACAATTTTTGGGTTCCAGCAACAAGACTGTCTCTGCTGCTTCCCCTGTTGATTGCGGTAGGATTTGGCCGGCCAATTTGTGTTTCAATTGAAACTCCGACCGAACCCACCATCTGAAGGGTAGCATTTAGCACTTCTTTGCCTGCCAAAGGGTAAATTTTCTTTTGATTAGTGAATGAAGAGGATTGAAGGGGAGTTGATGTAGATTTTGGTCTCTGAGTAAAAGTCCTCCTTCCTGCTGCTGAGAGAATCGGCGAAGAAGGTCTTGAAGGCGGTGGCATAAGAATGGCTGCGGGACTAAGCGAACCACCTTTACTAATAGGGGTTGGAATGACGCCCCGCGATCTTGGTGGAGAACCACGATTCAAATTTTTATTACAAAACGAATTTCCTTCCGACACGCCCGAAGTCGGAGTAGTTGGATGAGAAATTGAATGGTAGTCTCGCCTCAATCTTTCGTACGGTTTATACCTGTGCGACTGAATGCTAGACAAACGTTGGCGGTCCACTAAAGGTCGCTTGATTATGGAATCACTGTCGACTCGTTCACTGGCGCCGCCAATCTTGATTTTCAGTGCATGGCTCTTCTCGGAGACTGTGAGATGAAAGCTGTTAGTGTTGTTCGTTTTTTGTTTTCCACTCGTTTTGCCGCCCTCTTGAAGTTTTGGTTTCATCACTGACTTGGGCGAGTCAAGTTTCAATCTCGAGTTATTCATGTTCTTTTTCGAAGACTTTGGGCTGTAAGAGATGACAAAATTGGAATGTCAATGTATAACTTTACCATTTTTTTACAGACTATCAGACTCACCTTTTTAAAAATCCGGAGTTCATTTTGAAAGATATAACAGAGTAACAAAAGATTGACCTACTTGGGTCGAACAATCACGCCTCTTTAATAAGACGATGTATGAAACTTGTCTCTGACCTAAGCATTTGGCGCTTAAACAATTAACAATGAACAAACATAGGTGCGTGATTTGTTAAAATTTTGCTTGTTACCTTTTTCGATCTTATTTTCAAATTACTTAAAATATGGCAACTCTTTATTACTCTCACCCTACATAACTTAAGGTAGCCGCATAGCCTACTGATATAAGTTGCAATTGTCTTTTTCTTTTAAGATAACAAGCTTAAAAATGCGGAAATGTTCTAAAAGAATTACACATTTTACCTGTTCGTTCTTTGGGAATGTTTAGATCGATGTTTAAAGAAAGCATTTTAAAATCGAATATTTACCACTTATCGAGGAAACGACATCTTTTTGGAGTTTTTCTTGCATTGACATTTTAAACTGTCACTCTACCATTAATTATGGAGAACAGAACAGTGGGTTTTTTTTAATGAGAATTAAATTCGCTTCGTGGTCGACTGCTTGTTAACCCATCTTGGTAATATGATTTTATCAAAAGTTTTCTTCTAATTAACTTAATGCTCCTATTCCACATTTAAGTTATTTTTTACAATGTATTCCTTTAATTCCTACATCAAAAATAAACTAAAAGACATTATCGCTTGCTTTTTGATGGCCCGCCCAAAGCATCGAGTTCACTCTTGAGTTGTGTTAATTCCAAATCTGGGACGTAACGAAGCAGTTCGTCAGTGTCGTCATGCAACTTGACGTTCATTCTTACTCCTTCGGGTAACGCAGCTTGAATTACGTGGAAAAATAGAGGTGCTTTCGTTGTAGGTAAGTCAACAACCTATTGAGAATAAAATTATGATTATAATAAGAATGTGAATTAACAATTTAATTTTTTCCCTTACTTGAACATTTCTCTCATACAAGTTCAAATTGTATTGGTTGTCAACCTGAGTACTGAATGGTTTAAAGGTTTGGATTTTATACTTTTGACAAGGAGTTGCCCAGCTGTCACACAAATGATTTGTTATTAACCCAACAGAAGTTATTACAATTTTTTTACTAAATACCAATCTTCGACTTCAATTTCCAAATTTTCTGCCGTTTTATGTATGTAGCTTGAAAATGTTTCCAAAACTGTATAGTCATACGATTTTATTTGGACATTTAGAGGCTCATACAGGGGTACTTGTGGACCTTGAATCTTTAAAAGAAGAAATTATATCTCTGAAATATAGATCTTGTTCAGATAAAACTTACATCAAGATACTCTGGTTCGGCCGGAAAGTTGCTTCGTAAACCTCTTGAGAACATGACATTTACTAACTCAGTATGTGCAACCCCTACTGTCCTTATTAGTCGACCGAGAATCTGAAAAAAGTCAACCATTATAATCATTATTTATTAAAAAGATGTTTATGTATAAATACCGGAAGCTTGAACATTGTATTTATTGCAGAAAAAGACAATTTTTTAAGTAAATGACTGACGGTGAAAAAATAATTGTAAATAAGAGCAGACGAAATTGAATTGGAAGAAGGGGAAACACGGGAAGCCTGTTCTTGATGCCGGAACTTAGGCTGGTTTTTTTTGCGGTATTTTTTTCACGTTAAGCAAATTCATAAAAATAGTTAATGACTAAGTGCAACCTGAATCAGAATCTGAAATCTATATAAGTCTTACGGACGACGGCTTAAGCAGTTACGCTGTTCTAAACTCTCTGAACTTCTGAACTCTGAAGTGATCTCTGTGCTCTCTACTCTCTAGGTGACTCACGAGTCACGACAGACGACACACACACGACACGCACGACACATACATGCTAAGAAAGAATTATAGCCAAATTAGCCATGAAAGGACATGTCGAGAAGTTAGTAAAAAATATAGGACAATTTAATTCCTTAAAAAATTGTTATAAAAAGCAGACAAACTGACGAATTGTGGGATATGAAATATGTGTAGAACAGCCTAAGACAAATGCGTGAGCGGCAGGAGCGGGTCGGAGAGTCCGTGAGAGACCAATATGTCGTATTTTTTTTTCATTACACGGACATTAAACATAAATTTGATCGTTTTTCCTGTTTACAAATTGCAGCTTGGGAAATTCTGAACGTATGGCGGAAATCCATACATCTTGCATGGGAAAAGATTTATATAAGTTTAGTAGTGTCTATCACGGAAGGAAATCGGGATAACATTCCATTAACTTGGTAACATCAAAACATATTTAAAATAATGCAAAAAGGTTTCCCATACCGGGAATTGAACCCGGGCCTCCCGGGTGAGAGCCGGGTATCCTAACCACTAGACAATATGGGATATTACATCCGTAATATTTTTGTCAACTAATTATAGTAACTGTGTTGTTATGAGCTATTCGCTTTGCGCGATTAGGTAGGCGGGTAAACCTATAATACTTGTGTATTACATGCAATTTGTAATTGTTAAATATATTTAACGGGATTAATTTTTCTAATTACGTAGGGCAAAAATGTATCTTTCAAATATTAGTTATTTCTTTAAAAGGATTGCATGAAGTGGTAACACATTTTTGTAATGAAAAAAGGTTTCCCATACCGGGAATTGAACCCGGGCCTCCCGGGTGAGAGCCGGGTATCCTAACCACTAGACAATATGGGATATAATTCCACTTTCCCGAATTTGTTATAAATGTATGTGATTTCATGTGTTAAATCTATATGTTATCTCATTCAAACTCAGGTGTCTTTTAGTTTGACTATTTGAGTACAACTAATTCTGGTTGCTGAAACAGTGAGATTTCAATTTTTTGATTTTTTGGTGATAATTTTGATATTATTAGGAATTAACAGACGACACGTAATTCCACGACTAATTTAATTTGTAAAAATAAACGGAATTATTGACTTGGTTGGAAAAATGTTGTAACAAGTGAGACTTGCCAACAGTAATATCTTTTTCGATCTGTCTGAACTGTAAAACGGTAGGAAGCGAAACGTAACGTAGTTATATAAGCTTCCTTATATAACTTTTTCTAACACGTATCTTTTGGCGTCTTTTGGTTCAGGTTACTGACTTTCCTTTTCTTGCACAACTGATAGAGAATGGTCCGAGAGCACAGAACAGCTGTATATAATGGGCAATAAAGGTAACTAGAAGTGATGGCCTGTAAACGGTCGAATAAAGAATAAATACATAGACTGCAAGTGCAACACGGTGCAACACATAGGCGTGTACTTTGGCGCGCTGTCAGCTATACCTATACCAAAGAAAATGTAAAGATTTGAAAAAAAATATTGTTTGGGATCTTCTTATAATTAGATTTTTAAAGACGCAGCAACGCATGATGAGACGATAGCCAAACAGACCAACGATAATAAACTAGAGTATAATGAAAATTGAAATAAAAGCAATAATTTTTAAAATTCGTTACCTAGAAATTCAAACTCGATCCTCCCCCAAAGTCGACCCTACAATACATCGACCCATCCTAAAGTCAACCAAATACACATACGAAGTAATAAGTAACTTCATAAGTAACTTCATGAAATGTTTAGCCCAAAACAATGTTTCGTCTTTCGAAAAAAAATAGCCGAAAAATAGTAAACTACAGGATGACTCAGCAGCAAAAGCCAGCCAATGTTTTTCGCCTGTAATTTAATTGCGCCTGTCCATGATGGGACTAAGAGCGTTGGGTGTGAGGCTTCCAGCTACCTTGAAAACCGCTACACTATTACAGGTGCTAGAAGTGGTTTGGAGTACTTTTCCTGCTGTTCAGCTCAAGCCAGCAAGAATATAAGTGCGATGGACCATTAATGTATTGTAACCTCCTTTCTTGTCAATGGGCTTCTGAAATAATAGCGGACTAGGACACCATTACACGCGTGGTCGAAGGCTCTCGAAGCCCACCTAAGAAAGATTTGTGGGTACATTTGATCAGCGTAGGTTAAGTGATATTTTTTCCGGTGTAGGAATATTCACATAAGGAAAGCCGTAGCTCAAAATAGGCGGCCCTTGCGAAGACTCAAAGTGTCGCTTCAAATCAATTGGGCATGACAATTTTCTCATGGTCATTTCACTATATCACGCTCATACTCGTATATCTGCGCCTAAGGCCACTCATCTTATATAGTCGTTGATAAAAGCCATCTGCTATCACAGTGTATTTCCAGTCATCCATCGAGGAAGATTGCTGTTACACGCTGTTACAGTATCCCTATAACAGTTTAGGAGTATATACTATTAGACATCAAAATGAAATACGTAAAGAAATATTCAGTTTCCCTCGGCGCTCTTTTGGTGGTGGTGTTGACTTTCGTTGTCGTGATTCATTTGATATCTTTAAACAATTCAAATTTTAATCCCTTTGATTTGGGACCAGTATCTTTGGGTAACAAAAGAAAGAATGTTTAAGAAAATCGAAATAAATTAATAAATTGATTTGATTAATTTACAGGAAATCAAGAAATATTGAATGCTATTAAAGATGTCTCTTTCAATTTTGGCATTGCGGAAGCAATTGGGGCCATTCGGATCGAACAACTTTTGGCAGAACACAGAATTCTTCTGCCACCGGACCAATCAGCAGCCGATTTTTACACCCGAATTTCAAATGGCAACGTCCCGCCAATCAAGCCGATTTTGATTGTTACGACGTGGAGATCGGGTTCGACTTTTCTCGGCGAAATCATCAGCAGTTCACCGGGCGTTTTCTATTCGTACGAACCGATGTACTACTTCGAGCGACACAACGGATCGAAGGCGGAACTCATCCGATCCCTTTCCCAGTGCCAGTTTCCCACTGAATATCTTCGTGACATGAACGGGCTGGTAGAAGGCAGTCAAAATTTCATGGTAATGAATCACCGAGTCTGGAACTCTTGTCAACACAACCAATCTCTGTGCATCCAACCGGAATTTGTTGGCCAGCTTTGTTCCTTCTTTCCTGTCCATCTAATGAAAACGGTTCGATTACGAGTTGAAGAGCTTTCGTCACTACTAACGGACCATCAGTTGACTAAAGAGTGGAAAATTATTTACTTGGTTCGCGACCCTCGCGGTGTTATGGCATCCAGGATCAATTTGCCTTGGTGTGATCCAGATCCGGCTTGCAATGATGCAGCTCGTCTATGTGGCGAAGTCAAAGACGATCTAGAGCGAATAAGTCAACTGCAAAGTCAGTTTCCCGATCGCTTTTACCTTATCAAGTTTGAAGACTTGGCCGCTAGCGTTGAGTTGGAGACAGAGAAATTGTACAAGTTCTTGGGTATGCCCGTCACTGATTCGGTGAAAGTCTTTTTGAGTAAACATACGCAATCAAATGAGACCAGAGATAATCCTTTTTCAACAATCCGGCATTCGAACACCGTAGCTTTAGGTTGGAAATCGAAATTGTCTAACGAAACTATAGCCAAAATTTCAGACGTTTGCGCGCCAACTTTGAAAATGCTTGGCTTTCTGTAATAGGAGCTTGTTCAAAGTTAATTCATTTTAGCCAAATAATTTTGTAACAAAACTAAAATTTATTATATTCGGAAAGAGTTCTTTTCATTCTCAACTAGCTCCTTCCCATCTTTTTAAAATGGTAACATGAATTTAACTTGTGTTTCATATTTTTCTCCAAACTTTTTCTTTCAGTGTTAAACACGAATAGTTTTTTTTTAATTGGATAGCCACAAGGTCTTCCGGTGTTCCATAGTTGTATGTACAAGCAAGTCTGTAATACGCTTGATTTTCAAGTTTTCACCGACTATTTGCTGAGACTTGCTGTGCAATTTTACATAATTTTTTAAATTGTAATAATAAAATTATCTGCATTCAAATAAAAATGAATAGTCAGAAGACTATACCCAGAAACAGTAACTTGATTGATTAATCGATGCAATTTTATTCTTGCTAAACACAAATGAATAACTCAGATCGAAATCCCCAGATAGGTTTTAGAATATTCACCACTGAATGCCTCATTCATGGTCACTGCGTGGGTAGTGGGTACCCAGCTTGGTACCCATCAGTGACCAGTAACCAACATAAACCACAGAATGTGCAAATTGTCCCATCAAAATCAGGCGCGTGCTGTATAACCCCAAATTTTAAATAGTTCTTACAAAAACATCCTTTCCGGTGTTTCATGCTCCTTTGGTAATTATAGAGACTTTTCGGTACGATCTGTACTACTTCCTGCTGGAAATTATACTCAGTTATACAGGCTTCGTCATGTCATTTTCAAACTGAAAGACGTGCGTCTAGTATAGCCTAGAGCGTGAAATAATTAACGCGGCAAGTGCTTCTAGCTCTATTCTTATATAAACAAATGCAACTTCTACGTCTGAAAACTTGGACTAAACAAGCAAAAAAAATGTCGTTTACTCAAACAGGTTTTTTGTCTATAAATAACTGCAAAAATCGAAGAGACCGTTAGACTGATGAGAGGACGCAGTTAGAAGACGAGAAACGCATAATTGGTTTAATTAACATTGGTTCAAGGGTTCAAGGCCCCAATGTCCCTTTGTCATATAATCTAAACTCTACTTTAATTAAATTAACTCGAGATATCTATAATAGTTGTTAAAAGAACAATATTAGCTTAGGTCCAAAATTCATATGTAAATTATTATGAAATATTTACTCGCATACTAAAATCTGGTGCCCTTCATTGGTGCTACTTTCTTATCTTTGCTCTGGGGCACACGTGGATCACTTTTTCACGGTAACTATATATGGCCGGAACTGTATAGCAATAGGATGTATACGTGCGGAGCACCAAAAGTTGACAGCGCCCTTTTTTAGTCGACGGCCAGCGTCTATGGCTGTCAGTTGTCGTATAGTCAAGTGTCCATCCAACACAACCGGCCAAGCAAGTGCGGCAGTAAATGTATACCGATAGGTGAGCTACATGCTGATTCGCAATGAATAGACGTAGATTTCAGAACGTGTTTTATAAACTCAATCGACATCGTATTCTCTACCCGCTGTGGCTCTTCTTTTTATTCAACGTCTTCACTCTGAAACAGCTGACAATCGATGAAACGGAAAATGTTGAAGTTAAAGAATTGGATATTGTTAAGTACATTGAGCATCAATCATCGGTTAGTTTTCAGGAATCTGAAAAAGTGAAAACAATTCTCATGTGGAATCCGTGGTACGGCGACTTTGGTTTCACGTTGGATGACGACTCTTCTTTCAGGTAATTTTTATTGATTTATTTGTCAAATTAAGTTAAAACATTTAGAATTTATTTTGGAGATTGTAAATCTACTAAAAGCTCAGCTGATTTGTTTATTTTGACATTATTATATAAGAGAAAAAAAACTGTTAAGATCTAATGACATATTTTCTTATCTCATATCAGTCGTATGGGGTGCAAGGTCACAAATTGCGTCCTGTCGAAAAACAAAACCAAAGTGATTCCTGAACAAGCGGATGCCATCGTGTTCCTCTACACCAACTTGTGCGAACTACCGAAAATTCACGGCCGCCAAGGATTTCAGCGATTCGTTTTGCTCACCGACGATCCCCCCATGTGCTACCCTCGCAATTACTTTGAGCGTGACAACCATTTCGGGAGTTTCTTCAACTGGACAATCTCTTACCGGGAGAATGCCGACATCACCTGGAAGAGGGGCTGGATCGAGAAGCTGCTGGACCAGCCGTTGAAAATAAGACATTCGTTTCCCCAGTAAGACGTTTTAAAAATATCTCATCAAAACGTTTAATTACTTTTAAACTAATGAATTAATTTTTACACAAGAATTGGAATGCGAGAAAATTGGAAAAAGAAGAAGCTAGTCGGCTGGTACGTGGCTCGCTGTGGATCCAAGAGCAAACGGGAAGGATACATCAACGAGTTGAGAGTAGTGTTTTCCAAATAATATTTTATTACCTCAACAATCAAGTCTTTTGAGTAGCGTGCAATACCATTATTTCATTTTTTATGTGCAGGAGTACATTGAAGTAGATAGCTACGGACCCTGTGGCACTAAAAGTTGTCCGGAAACGAACGGAACACCCACTGCTGCTATTCTACCTTGTCTGGACATGCTGGCCGAGAATTACAAATTCGTTCTGGCATTCGAACGTTTCATTTGTGACGACTTTGTCACGAAAAGATTTTTCGATCTGCTCAGTCGTGATACTGTGCCTATCGTTTTCGGGTAATTTCAATAGTTAATTTAATTCTAGTATTAATTTAATTACGTTGGACAAGACATTTATTTGGATAAGCTTTTTAAAAATTTTAATTATTTTTTTTTAAACAGGGGAGCTGATTACAAACTGATTGCACCACCACATTCGTTCATTGATGCTCTGTCGTTCAACCCGAAAGAGTTAGCTGATCACTTACTAAAACTTGAAAAAGATGAAAAACATTATTTCCGTCATTTTTGGTGGAAAGACGTTTACAAGGTAATTTACACCAAATTAATTACAATTAAGTTGAGTGCTTACATTTATTGCGTACGAAAATTAATTTTCAGGTGCATTCGGGATATGGAGAATTGGCTTCTCGACCGTTTTGTGATTTGTGCGAGAAACTGAATAGCAACCTTCCTCGCAAAATTTATCGGTAGTGTAATAAATTTAATTACATAACTAGAGCATTTAAAAAAAAATCCTGTTTAGAAATCTTGACGATTGGTGGTACAACAACACCAAATGCAGCGCTCCAGAAGACCGTGGCATTGTGATCCGGCATAATGGAACTGTCGATGACCTGCACAGCATTCAAATTCCCTGGTCTTTTGATGATTAGATTCGTGCTCTCCTATGATTTTAATTTGATTATCGTGTACTCATTTAAGCTTAAGTTAAAATTAAAAAATTCTTATTAACGACGAATCTCTTTTTTGTGTTTCCATTCTCCTTAATTTTGAATCAACGTTCGTAATAATTCATTTATTATGAGCTGTTAATATTTTAGTATTTTATGACTGAATCAAAAAGTCGAGTTAGCTGCACCTGCCCATGGTCGAATTGAGGACCTGTTGTATGTCAACCGTGATAATCGCTACACTATAGGTGCGACAGTTAAATAGTGCTCGGTCCCATTGTATACTTGACCAAGATAACGACTGAAAGTGAAAATTAATGAAGGGGGAACTTGATGGACTGAAATAAATACCACCATCGCCTCGTTGAGCAGAGAAACGCGCAAAAATGTCGCACAAAGACAATCACTCGGGTCTCAATATCGCACTCAAAACGCACAGGTAACAGGTGGCAGCTAGACGAACAGGATATGGTTGTCAATAAAGGCTGAGGAATAACTTGGGCTGACTTGCAATATTTTTATTTTTGCTTTTGACAAGATATGTTGGGTAATATTTATTTTGGCAATACCTAATGATACCGCCTGTTGGCAATAATTATAAAATATTATGACACCATTCAAACGTAGACGCTGGTGAGAGTATAGCCTGGAACGTAAACTACTGTTAGCCTGTTTCCTATTACGGCATTTAAACTTCATTAGGTTTCTTGCGGAGTGTTCATTAATCGGGAAACAGAAATCAATTCACAAATCAATTCAAAAGCATTTGTCGTTGCTCAACAGCCTAAAGGTGGATCTAAATATGGAGCCCTTACTACCGTTTTAAGAAGATTCACGGTCACACGTAGACTTTATTCAAATTCAAGATTCCACCGAGTTCGAATTCCTGACATTGTGTTATGTCTGTTGTAGCACGGAACACGGATACATGTATAAAATCGCCTTGAATACAAAAGTAACGTGCTGAAATTTCGATTATTGTCGGACTGAGAGGGATGGGTGAGGAAACGGAATATTTTTCATTCTCTAACTTTCACCTGCGTCAGCCATTATGTTTTTTTTCTCACCTATCCCCTTGTCGTCTGCCCTAGAGTGAAAAGAAAAGCTTTACAAAAGAAAGCTATTACTTACAAAAGAAAGCATTAGCCGACAGAAAAATATTTTTTAGTTCGGTTTTCATTTTTACAGTAACTGATTAGCTTATTCCCCTCCAAAAAATCTTTTTCCGAGACAATTTCCATAAAGGAAAAAACTTGACAAAAAAGTTCAAATTTCTCTTCGTATTTTTTTTTTAACATGCCGTACCTATTTGGAAGGAAAAGATAGCCCCCTAAAATAAAAGTATAGCTGATTTGGTTATTCCCGTGGTTCAAACAATAGGATAGGCCATGAGATACTATTTCCTAAGCTTTCCAATTTTAATCAAACTATTAATCAACTTAAACTTGGACTCGAATTTTTCTGAATTAAAAATTCGAAGTCGTATTTTTGGAAAAAGATAAAGCTTAATGCACTTGCCCAGGTTCGAACTGAGGACCTGCTGTGTGTGAGACAGCCGTGATAACCACTACACTACAAGTGCTTATAATTCTCGTGCTGTAGTGTTTTATCATTTTGCTAGTCGGTTTTCGTTGTTTTTTAGTCAAGAATGGTGACACACTGACCGACAGAGATTAAAGAAGTAATAATAAATAAATCATTGCAAATATTTACGACTTTTATATACAGAACAATATTGGAAATAAAATTTAATGACTGAAATCACTAATAAAAATCATTCAAATATAATTTGCAATACTAAAAATCGAAAATAATTGTTGCCAGTTATCGTTGCCAACACCGGGAGACCCAGCACCGTCTATATAAACTACAGCCGACCCATCTTAAAGTAATTCAGTTCACGCTGTTGTCTACTAGTTGTTGACTCATTCTTAAAGCAACTAAAACCAGCATAATGTTACCAATCATTTACTGCATGCTGATTGTCTTTCTACCAGCGACGATGGCTTCATCGTCGAATTTCTCATTCGAACGAGAAACGATTATGACCGTCTGCGACATCAACCGCATCTCCATCACCAGCAAAGGAGAACCGGTGCCCCACTGCGACGAATTACCACCGCCCGGCGACTTTTTCTCAGTTTCATCTCGCACCGTCTGGGAAATGCCGTGCGATGAAACCAGCGACGACGAACCCATCAACCGCCGCCCGACCATCTGGGACAGATCCATCAGAGCCCTCCATTGGTTACTCGAAGGTGTCCAGGATAAAATCAGATCACTGGGCAACCTCCTGGTTCTCGCCATCGAAGATGTCAGTCGTCTATCGCTCATCACTCGTCGATGGAATGTTTACTGGTTTCTCGTGGGCAGTTTGGCGTGTTCTCTACTGTTTTTCGTTCAAGGGCTATACCTCAGCCGAGCAGGTAAGCTCATCTACAACATCATTTTGAACGTGCTCATAGGATTCGCTGCGTCGGCTGCCTTTTACATGATCCACCTCTACTTTGAAAACATTTACGTCATGGCTGTTTTTGTGGCTATCGGCTTATTCGCACTAACTCCGTGGTACCCGAAATTCTACCTGTCGGCCATCGGCGTCCTCACCTCCATGGAACTGCTGATCCCGCTCTTCGGTTTCTGCATTATGCACGTCTTTGAAACCCAATTGTTTTTCGGACCTATCCTAAGCATCTTCATCAACTGCGGCTCGATTGTGATCCACATTATCTGCCTGATGGGCCTCTACATCGACGAGAAGCTGATCCTCGTCAAAGTGTTTCTCTTGCCGTTTTTCCGAATGTTCCAGAAGGTCTTTGGACTCAGCGACCAGAACCGTCAAGAAATTGAATTTATGAAAGAAAGCGCTCACCTGTTGAACAGGGAAATCTTCGAGACGTTTGGCCAAGTGGCACCTTCACCGATGAGCACTTTCGCCCAGTGGGATCAAGCATTCACCAACGTTCTCCAGACAGCTTGTCAGATCAAACAGAATCAGTGGAAAGGTGAATGTTTTCACTTCATTTACGGCACTTGCAGAACGGAGACTTTCAACCTCGGCCCTTTAGTCGATTTCGTCGCCCTGGTCACCGACACTTGCTTCAAATTGGGACACTATTCGTGTCTACGATTGGATTCGCTAGATGTGGAGAAATTCTGTTCCATGAACTTTGATGAGACCACTGCATTTGGCGCAGCATTCGCCCATTATCAAGAAGCTCTGGATACTCTGGCCCGTGAAATCATCATCGACCCGCTGACACCTAAAGTCAACAACGACCTGCTGGAGATGACGGCCGGTTTCGATTTGTTCACCTCCAAATGGACTTGGTGGTTGCGTCATTTCATCAGCTGGGGACTGGCCGGTTTGTGTCTGTCACTCGTCCTGTTATCTCTGATCTACGCCACCGTTTTCCTGCTGAAATACCGACGCAATCTCTACTTTTGCAACAATTACCTGAGCAGAGCCATCATGGAACGCTGGAACGTCCATGTGACACGACGAGAAAAAGGACGATACTACACGTCATTCACCCGTGTCATGTTCGACTACATTTACATCATGTACAACTATCCATCGCGATTCGCCGAATCGGTCCGCTTGATTGTCAAAGTCATGTTTTGTTTTTGGTTCGAGCAGTCGGCCAAATACTTGCATCATTTGCTGATGAATATCCAATTCGTCGTGCCCAACTACGGATCGGCCCGGTTCGTCTTCAACGTCCAGGGCGATGGAATGTTCGCCGTTCTGATGCGGGCCGTCCTGGGCGGCTTCAGCCTCGAGAGTAAATACTGCAAGATCGCCGATTCTTCAGCCTGCAATACGGCCTTCATTCCGGTCGATTGGCGGACGTGGGTCATGTTGTTTCTACTGGCCTTTTTCTATTTCTTGATTGGACTGTACCAGAGCAAGTCGGACTACATCATGTGTCGCATATGCGATTTTCTTATACCCAAAAGAGGCGAGGAAAGAACTGAAGTGACACTGGAGGAAATCAACGAAGAACGTAGTAAGAGGAGCGTTGTGGTAGAAAAATTAGCCGAAGAAGAAATTAAGCATCCGTGTTTCGATCGCGGTCAAAATGATGCAATCATTTCCTTTTATCAGCCAAGACGATGGTACCATCGCTTCATGCCGACGCTCATCTTGTCTCTCATCGCTCACTGGAAATTGGGCGTCGATAGCATTTTGTGCCAGATTTGCGGACAGGATATCATCACGGGAAGATTCAGGTGCAAGACTCTGCTGTTTTGCGAAGAGTGTCAATGTCAATTGACTTGCTGCCCTTGCGGCAGTGATGCCTGTCAAGATGGTATAATTTTTCATGTTTGAAAAAAGCAAACAAATATTTGAAACCACCCCTCTGGCCTGCCAGGCTTTTTTCTTTGAAATGTCAGTATATAATACAATTCTAAAAATTAATAAATTCCCTTTGCTATCTTTTTTTTTAATTTATTTAATACGATTTTATTATTATATCAAAAATAAAGTTAAGAAAATGACAAAATTTGATGGTTATCTCGTCAATGGTTTTACAAGCTATATGCTTTCTTGGGACGAGCAGATATTGATAGGGATATGATAAAGGATAAAGCCATGGTTTAATAAGAAGAGATGGTAGAGCCAGCTAAAATCAGAAAGTTGAAAACCCGATTTTACATCCAAGATTTTAACCGAATTATTAATTGCCTCCTTCAAAACTGTTCACCCAAAATTTCAGTTAACTTTTTCATGTATTAGATTTAATTATTCAGCCAAGAAACACTAAAAACGTATAAAGTTAAAATATCTGGATTGAAAACTAATTCAGAGTTTTAAAAAATGTTTTCAATGTGCAAGGACTTGAACCGCTGACAACACAGCTTAACGCTGGCCAGTCGATTACCCAATCAGCTTATGTAAGAGTACGGAGCCCAACTTTAATCTACTAATAAATAAATATTTAAGGAAACTGAAAAAAAAAACAAAAAAAAAAAAACAACAATATACTATTCGGGTATAGAAAGACAACTTGCACACTGGCGTCCCTTCATTTAAACATGACATGACATGTTCAAACTCGAAACGACTACTCTAACAAACAATGCGTGACTAGTTAAAGCTACAAAGAATCAAGAGGTGCGTTGGAACATCCCGGCCGATACATCAATGGATATATCAGACGCTCTAACCACTACCCTATGAGCGTCATGATAATTACGTTTTTCAAAGGTTGACATTTAATTCGCCCAGTCGTAAAATCTTGGATCTAATTCTCTGGCCGGCGACATTTTGAGTATTCCCTCTCATTTTTGAAACCGGTAATTTGTAATATAATTACCACGATATATTTCATGATAGCTTGGGCCATTGGAGCAGGAGCATGACCTCCGCTCGATCCTTCATACATCTCGTATCGTATCTCGTCTATCGGGACCGAATCATATCAAAAGAGTTGATATGAACAATGATGACAAAATCGCTTCTTGCATTTTGTTTGGGGTTAAAAACGATTAAAAACCCCGAAAACCCTCATCCTCACATCCTCACCGGCTCTGTCCTCACATCCTCAACCTCTAGACAAAAATAGAAACATGGCAACGTTCTTTAGGAAAGGGGGAGGGAAAATAGTCAAAATACGTTCAAACGTTTCAGTTTCGAGTCGGACGTAGACCGCCATTGTTCAGGGGAAGCATCGTACACTTGTTTCCGAAAATATCTGTTTTTTTTTTCTCATTCTGTTGGCATTGTATTGTTTTTGTTGATATCCACCGTACTTTCCCATTCCTACGGTACTACATTTTATTCTGTTACTTATTTTTAACGAAATTTAAAGAAATCATTGAAAGCGTTCTTGATAGTGGCCCCTGAAGATGGAACCCTAATCTTTTTATTGATCTCATTCTAGGGTGAGATTGCTGCTGACATGGATACTTTAGGATCAGACTCGCAAGCCACCATCCGGCTGGTGAAACGGGTTCAATTTGGCATTTTGAGCCCAGATGAAATCCGAAGGATGTCTGTTACAGATGGCGGCGTAGTTTTTCCAGAATATGAAAGAAAGCCCAAATATTTGGGTGGGCTCACAGATCCCAGACTAGGAGTAATTGATCAGTCAGGAAGGTGTGTAACTTGTAAGGGAACACGGAAAGAATGCCCAGGACATTTTGGTCATATCGATCTTGCTAAACCAGTCTTTCATATTGGGTTTCTTATGAAGACAATAAAAATCTTACACTGCGTGTGTTTCTACTGCTCAAAACTACTGGTAAAGTCTAACATCTGCATACAACATGTATCTTAAGTTCTAATTTAAGATTTACTTCGTGATTCCCTAGGTGAGCCCCAACAATCCAAGAATCCAGAAGATTTTGGTGAACTCCGAAGGGCAACCTCGAAAACGTTTGGCCCATGTATATGATCTCTGCAAAGGCATAAACATCTGCAAAATTTATATTGGAGAAGACGAGGACAAATCAGAAGAAGAAAAAACATGTCATGTTGGATGTGGTCGGTATCAGCCTATAATTCGTCGTCAAGGATTGGGGATGATTGGCGTGTGGAAACACGTCAATGAAGACTCTCAAGAAAAGAAAATAGTTTTGACAGCTGAACGTGTTTGGGAGATTTTCAAACACATTTCTGACGAAGAGTGTGCAATCCTCGGTATGGATCCTACATGCGCTCGTCCAGATTGGATGATCGTCACTTGCTTGCCTGTACCCCCACTTGCTGTTCGACCTGCAGTTGAGAATGGGGCAACCCAAGAAGACATTACACTTAAATTGGCCGATGTGATAAAAACAAACAATGAGCTGCAAAGCAACGTGCAATCTGGTGCTGCGGCCCACATCATTGCCGAAAATATAAGAATGCTTCAGAATCATGTTGCCACAATGATGAAGAATGACGTCCTTGAAGGCCTTCCGGTTGCAAAGTTGAAATCGGGACTTCCGATCGTGTCATTCAAACAACGTTTGGAAGGTAAAACATTTTAGATTTTTTGTTTTTTTTTAAATAATATCTAACGTATTTTCTTCTTTCTATTTGCAGGGAGATACGGGCGTATTCGAAGTAACTTGATGGGAAAGCGTGTAAACTTTTCGGCTCGTACAGTAATTACGCCTGATCCCAATCTGCGTATCGACCAAGTCGGCGTGCCACCAAGTATCGCACAAAAAATTACCTTCCCTGAATTCGTGACGTCTTTCAACATCGACGAGATGCGAGAATTGGTCCAGCGAGGTGACTGGCAGCATCCTGGAGCCAAGTACATAATTAAAAAAAACGGCAGACGTATAGGTCCGAGATTTCGCCCCAAGCACGTTCGTGGTCTGGAATGTGGTGATAGGATAGAACGTCATATTCGGGATGACGATCTTGTCGTTCTTAATCGGCAACCGTCGTTGCGAAAAGAATCTATGATGGGACATCGTGTTAAAGTGCTCCCCTTTTCGACGTTTCGTATGAATCCTAGCGTTGCTGCCGCCTACGACGCCTATTTTGATGGTGACGAAATGAACATGCATGTTCCTCAAAGTATGGAGACGCGTGCTGAAACTGAAAACCTTCTCCTCACTTCACGCCAAATCATCACACCCCAGGCCAATAAACCTGTTATGGGAATCGTCCAAGACGCACTTCTAGGTGCGAGTAAGATGACGAAGCGCGACGTGTTCCTCGAGAAAGACCAGATGATGAATTTACTCATGTTTCTCCCCACTTGGAATGGCAAGATGCCTCAGCCAGCCATTCTCAAACCGAGACCTCAGTGGACAGGTAATTCAATGATTAATTATGACGTCTAAGCTAAATGGCAAATAACATTTATTTTAATGATTATAGGCAAGCAGTTGTTCACTCTCATCATCCCTGGAAACGTCAACATGATGCGAACGCATTCTACCCATCCTGATGATGAAGACGAAGGGCCCTACAAGTGGATCTCTCCTGGTGACACCAAAGTCATGGTCGAAAATGGCGAGTTGGTCATGGGCATTCTATGTAAAAAGACGCTCGGTGACTCTGCCGCCTCTCTGCTGCACATTATTTTCATGGAATTGGGTCACGAAGTATGCGGTCGATTCTACGGCAACATTCAAACGGTCATCAACAACTGGTTGCTGTACGAGGGTCACAGCATCGGCATTGCAGACACGTTAATAGCTTATCATCAAACGTATATGGAAATTCAGGCTACCATCCAAAAGGCTAAAGAAGACGTGATAGAGGTCATTCAAAAGTCTCACAATGATGAGCTTGAACCCACACCTGGTAACACTCTACGAGAGACTTTCGAAAATCAAGTAAACCGTATTCTAATCGACACCCGAGACGAAACTGGTGCTTCAGCTAAGAACTCTCTGACAGAGTACAATAACCTCAAGGCTATGGTGGAAGCTGGTTCCGGAGGATCTTATTTCAACATCTCTCGGGTCATTGCCTGCGTCGGTCAGCAGAACGTCGAGGGTAAACGAATTCCCTTTGGATTCCGCAAGAGGACTTTGCCCCACTTCATCAAAGACGATTCCGGTCCCGAATCTAGAGGTTTCGTCGAAAATTCATACGTGTCAGGTTTGACACCTTCCGAGTTTTACTTCCACGCTATGGCTGGTCGTGAACGTCTCATCGATACATCCGTCAATTCTGGTTACATTCAGCGACGTCTCATCAAAGCTATGGAGTCTGTGATGGTCCACTACGACGGAACGGTACGGAACTCTGCCGGCCAGCTTCTTCAGCTTTCCTATGGAGAAGACGGGCTTTCTGGCGAATCCGTCGAATTTCAGACATTGCCAACCGTAAAGCTTTCGAATACAGAATTCGAAAAGAATTTCAAGTTTGAACCAAGCAACGAGCCCTATGTTCGACGCATGTTTAATGAAGAAATCACGCGTGAATTGACCAGTAGCGCGGAAGTCATCACCGAAATCGAACACGAATGGGAGCAGTTATACAAAGATCGCGAGGCTCTACGTCAAATTTTCCCTACCGGCGAGAACAAAGTGGTGTTGCCTTGTAACCTGCAGCGCATGATTTGGAACGTCCAGAAGAAGTTCCGCATCAACAAACGAGCACCGACAGATTTGAGTCCACTTCGTGTTATCCAAGGCGTTAGAGACCTGCTAGCCAAATGCGTCATCGTCGTTGGCGAAGACAAATTGAGCATCCAAGCCAATCAGAACGCCACGCTCTTGTTCCAGTGCCTAGTTCGCTCTACATTGTGTTCCAAGCGACTAGCTGAAGAATATCGTCTTTCATCGGAAGCCTTTGAATGGCTCATCGGCGAGATCGAAACCCGTTTCCGGCAAGCGCAAGCTCAACCTGGTGAAATGGTGGGAGCACTCGCAGCCCAGTCTATCGGTGAACCTGCCACTCAAATGACGCTCAACACTTTCCATTTTGCTGGTGTGTCATCCAAGAACGCAACACTCGGTGTCGCCCGTCTTAATGAAATTATCAACATCAGTAAGAATCCGAAAGCCCCGTCTATGACGGTCTTCTTGACGGGAGCAGCAGCACGTGATGCCGAAAAAGCTAAAATTGTTTTGTGTCGGCTTGAGCACACGACGTTGCGAATGGTAAAGGCGAACACAGCCATCTACTACGACCCAGATCCTCGAAACACGGTCATCCTGGAAGATCAGGAATTCGTCAATGTCTACTACGAAATGCCCGATTTTGATCCTAATCAACTCTCGCCTTGGTTGTTGCGTATCGAACTTGATCGAAAGCGTATGACGGACAAGCGGTTGACCATGAAGCAGATTGCTGAAAAAGTCAATGCCGAGTTCGGCAACTCTCTCAAACTAATCTTCAGCGATGACAACGCCGAAAAGTTGGTCCTTCGGATCCATTTCATCATGGATAGCGACGGCAGCAGCGACAGTAGCGACGAAGAAGAACAAGTTGACAAGATGGAAGATGATGTGTTTTTGCGCTGCATCGAAGCCAACATGCTGTCTGACATGACATTACAGGGCATTGAATCTATCAACAAAGTGTACATGCATTTGCCACAAACTGATCAGAAGAAGCGAATTGTCGTCACAGAGGCCGGCGAGTTTGAGGCAATCCCCGAATGGATCCTCGAAACGGACGGTACGCAGTTGATGAGAGTGTTGAGCGAACGTGATGTCGACCCTGTTCGTACCTATTCAAACGACATTTGTGAAATTATTGCTGTTCTTGGTATCGAGGCTGCTCGAAAATCCATAGAGAAAGAAATGAAAACTCTTTTACAATTCTACGGCCTTGACGTCAACCGTCGTCATCTGGCTCTTCTTTGTGACGTCATTACTTCCGAGGGTGATTCGATGGCCATCACTCCTCGCGAAATTAACAGAGAGGTAAATACAATTTGTTTTATTGTAGTTCTCTAATCAATTTCCCTAATCTGTTTTGTTTTGTTTTGGTTTGTTTTGTTTTGTTTTGTGTTTGTTTTGTTTTGTTTTGTGTTTGTTTTTCTAGGACACTGGTGCGTTGATGAGATGTACCGTCCGAGAAACGGTAGATGTGCTACTGGAAGCAGCTGCACATGCTGAAGTTGACCCTTTACGCGGTGTGTCCGAAAATATCATTTTAGGCCAGCTACCACGTATGGGCACAGGGTGCTTTGATGTTATCGATGTTGATCCGGAGCAGATTATTATCAACTAATCGCAATTCCTGTACCGAGAGAGTGTCCCACTACTTTCAAATGTATTCCCCATCCCCAACAAACTCGACAACAAGAAGAAAAACGAACGTAGATTGCGCAACTTGCGACCGATTCTTTTCGGAAAATTCTCCCCCCATCCGCCCTCCCTGTTTCTCTTTATCTCTCCCTCCTTTTTGATTGTTAAAGTTTTGTTTTTTGGCATTTCGCGGAAGGATCGTCCCTCTTTGATCTCTCAGCTGTGAGCTAAGGCGGGCATGGACAAGCCCTCTCTATCTCCAACCCCCCCCCCCCCCCCCATTTTGTCGTTCTTCGTTCATGAACGGGGCCAGTGGCACAAAGTGCGCAGTTTTTTTTTCTCTTTATTAGATTTTCCCTCCCCATCTCCCCCCAAAAGTAAAAATCTTAACAAAACTACTAGAACTTTATTATTCACTTTTTGCACGCATTTAAAATATTTCCGACTATGAGAATTCTCTTAATTCTCCTACACCCCTACTTTATCTTGTCCCCACAATATTTCGTTATCAAAAGTAAAATCCACACAACCCTTTATTTTGCAAGCAACCGACTGGGCATTTAAAATTCGTTAAACCATTTTTCGTTATTTTTTTGTCCCGGCTTATTCATCTCGAGAATGTGATAAGTAATGATGGGAAAACTGCCGCCCCTATGTTTCCCTGCCCCTCGTTTATTTCTCCCGTGTGTTTTCTTTGTTGGTCCAAAAATATGCGCATATATGTGAGAGTGTATGTGTGTGTACGATTTGATACATGAAAAATCTCCTATTTCACTCGTTTTTATTGTGCCAATTGTCTTGGCGGGGGACAAGAGTCTTTTTAAAAATACTTTTTCCCAGTAAGACGTAAAAATTTCTCATCAAGTCGTTTAATTACTTTTAAACTAATGAATTAATTTTTGCACAAGAATTGGAATGCGAGAAAATTGGAAAAAGAAGAAGCTAGTCGGCTGGTACGTAGCTCGCTGTGGATCCAAGAGCAAACGGGAAGGGAAGGATACATCAACGAGTTGAGAGTAGTATTTTCCAAATAATATTTTATTACCTCAACAATAAAGTCTTTTAAGTAGCGTGCAATACCATTATTTCATTTTTTATGTGCAGGAGTACATTGAAGTAGATAGCTACGGACCCTGTGGCACTCAAAGTTGTCCGGAAACGAACGGAACACCCACTGCTGCTATTCTACCTTGTCTGGACATGTTGGCCGAGAATTACAAATTCGTTCTAGCATTCGAACGTTTCATTTGTGACGACTTTGTCACGAAAAGATTTTTCGATCTGCTCAGTCGTAATACTGTGCCTATCGTTTTCGGGTAATTTCAATAGTTAATTTAATTCTGGTATTAATTTAATTACGTTGGACAAGACATTTATTTGGATAACCTTTTTAAAAATTTGAATTATTTTTTTTTTAACAGGGGAGCTGATTATAAACTGATTGCACCACCACATTCGTTCATTGATGCTCTGTCGTTCAACCCGAAAGAGTTAGCTGATCACTTACTGAAACTTGAAAAAGATGAAAAACATTATTTCCGTCATTTTTGGTGGAAAGACGTTTACAAGGTAATTTACACCAAATTAATTACAATTAAGTTGAGTGTTTACATTTTTCCGTACGAAAATTAATTTTCAGGTGCATTCGGGATATGGAGAATTGGCTTCTCGACCGTTTTGTGATTTGTGCGAGAAACTGAATAGCAATCTTCCTCGCAAAATTTATCGGTAGTGTAATAAAATTTAATTACATAACTAGAGCATTTTAAAAAAAATCCTGTTTAGAAATCTTGACGATTGGTGGTACAACAACACCAAATGCAGCGCTCCAGAAGACCGTGGCATTGTGATCCGGCATAATGGAACTGTCGATGACCTGCACAGCATTCAAATTCCCTGGTCTTTTGATGATTAGATTCGTGCTCACCTATGATTTTAATTTTATTATCGTGTACTCATCTAAGCTTAAGTTAAAATTTAAAAAAATTCTTATTAACGATGAATCTCTTTTTTGTGTTTCAATTCTCCTTAGTTTTGAATCAACGTTCGTAATTCATTTATTATCCTGTTAATATTTTATGACTGAATCAAAAAGTTGAGTTAACTGCACCTGCCCATGGTCGAATTGAGGACCTGTTGTATGTCAACCGTGATAATCGCTACACTATAGGTGCGACAGTTAAATAGTGCTCTGTCCCATTGTATACTTGACCAAGATAACGACTGAAAGTGAAAGTTAATGTGCTAGTTAATGAAGTGGGAACTTGATGGACTGAAATAAATACCACCATCGCCTCGTTGAGCAGAGAAACGCGCAAAATGTCGCACAAAGACAATCACTCGGGTCTCAATATCGCACGCAAAACGCACAGGTAACAGGTGGCAGCTAGACGAACAGGATATGGTTGTCAATAAAGGCTGAGAAATAACTTGGGCTGACTTGCAATATTTTAATTTTTGCTTTTGACAAGATATGTTGGGTAATATTTATTTTGGCAATACCTAATGATACCGCCTGTTGGCAATAATTATATAATATTATGACACCATTCAAACGTAGACGCTGCTGAGAGTATAGCCTGGAACGTAAACTACTGTTAGCGTGTTTCCTATACGGCATTTAAACTTCATTAGGTTTCTTGCGGAGTGTGCATTAATCGGGAAACAGAAATCAATTCACAAATCAATTCAAAAGCATTTGTCGTTGCTCAACAGCCTAAAGGTGGATCTAAATATGGAGCCCTTACTACCGTTTTAAGAAGACTCACGGTCACACGTAGACTTTATTCAAATTCCAGATTCCACCGAGTTCGAATTCCTGACATTGTGTTATGTCTGTAGCACGGAACACGGATACATGTATAAAATCGCCTTGAATACAAAAGTAACGTGCTGAAATTTCGATTATTGTCGGACTGAGAGGGATGGGTGAGGAAACGGAATATTTTTCATTCTCTAACTTTCACCTGCGTCAGCCATTATGTTTTTTTTTCTCACCTATCCCCTTGTCGTCTACCCTTAAGTGAAAAGAAAAGCTTTACAAAATAAAGCTATTACTAAGAAAGCATTAGCCGACAGAAAAATATTTTTTAGTTCGGTTTTCATTAATTTAGTAACTGATTCGCTTTTTCCGATTTCCATACAAAAATTCTTTTGTCGTCTTGAGCAATATTTTCCCGAGACATTTTCCATAAAGGAAAAACTTGACAAAAAAGATCAAATTTCTCTTTTTTTTAACATGCCGTACCTATTTGGAAGGAAAAGATAGCCCCCTAAAATAAAAGTATAGCTGATTTGGTTATTCCCGTGGTTCAAACAATAGGATAGGCCATGAGATACTATTTCCTAAGCTTTCGAATTTTAATCAAACTATTAATCAACTTAAACTTGAACTTGAATTTTTCTGAATTAAAAATTCGAATTCGTATTTTGGAAAAAGGTGATACTTTATGCACTTGCCCAGGTTCGAACTGAGGACCTGCTGTGTGTGAGACAGCCGTGATAACCACTACACTACAAGTGCTTATCATAAGCAGAGCTGTAGTGTTTTATAATTTTGCTAGTAGGTTTTCGTTGTTCTTTAGTCAAGAATGGTGACGCACTGACCGACAGAGATTAAAGAAGTAATAATAAATAAATCATTGCAAATATTTGCGACTATTATAGCAGAACAATATTGGAAATAAAATTTAATGACTGAAATCACTAATAAAAATCATTCAAATATTATTTGCAATACTAAAAATCGAAAATAATTGTTGCCAGTTATCGTTGCCAACACCGGGAGACCCAGCACCGTCTATATAAACTACAGCCGACCCATCTTAAAGTAATTCAGTTCACGCTGTTGTCTACTAGTTGTTGACTCATTCTTAAAGCAACTAAAACCAGCATAATGTTACCAATCATTTACTGCATGCTGATTGCCTTTCTACCAGCGACGATGGCTTCATCGTCGAATTTCTCATTCGAACGAGAAACGATTATGACCGTCTGCGACATCAACCGCATCTCCATCACCAGCAAAGGAGAACCGGTGCCCCACTGCGACGAATTACCACCGCCCGGCGACTTTTTCTCAGTTTCATCTCGCACCGTCTGGGAAATGCCGTGCGATGAAACCAGCGACGACGAACCCATCAACCGCCGCCCGACCATCTGGGACAGATCCATCAGAGCCCTCCATTGGTTACTCGAAGGTGTCCAGGATAAAATCAGATCACTGGGCAACCTCCTGGTTCTCGCCATCGAAGATGTCAGTCGTCTATCGCTCATCACTCGTCGATGGAATGTTTACTGGTTTCTCGTGGGCAGTTTGGCGTGTTCTCTACTGTTTTTCGTTCAAGGGCTATACCTCAGCCGAGCAGGTAAGCTCATCTACAACATCATTTTGAACGTGCTCATAGGATTCGCTGCGTCGGCTGCCTTTTACATGATCCACCTCTACTTTGAAAACATTTACGTCATGGCTGTTTTTGTGGCTATCGGCTTATTCGCACTAACTCCGTGGTACCCGAAATTCTACCTGTCGGCCATCGGCGTCCTCACCTCCATGGAACTGCTGATCCCGCTCTTCGGTTTCTGCATTATGCACGTCTTTGAAACCCAATTGTTTTTCGGACCTATCCTAAGCATCTTCATCAACTGCGGCTCGATTGTGATCCACATTATCTGCCTGATGGGCCTCTACATCGACGAGAAGCTGATCCTCGTCAAAGTGTTTCTCTTGCCGTTTTTCCGAATGTTCCAGAAGGTCTTTGGACTCAGCGACCAGAACCGTCAAGAAATTGAATTTATGAAAGAAAGCGCTCACCTGTTGAACAGGGAAATCTTCGAGACGTTTGGCCAAGTGGCACGTTCACCGATGAGCACTTTCGCCCAGTGGGATCAAGCATTCACCAACGTTCTCCAGACAGCTTGTCAGATCAAACAGAATCAGTGGAAAGGTGAATGTTTTCACTTCATTTACGGCACTTGCAGAACGGAGACTTTCAACCTCGGCCCTTTAGTCGATTTCGTCGCCCTGGTCACCGACACTTGCTTCAAATTGGGACACTATTCGTGTCTACGATTGGATTCGCTAGATGTGGAGAAATTCTGTTCCATGAACTTTGATGAGACCACTGCATTTGGCGCAGCATTCGCCCATTATCAAGAAGCTCTGGATACTCTGGCCCGTGAAATCATCATCGACCCGCTGACACCTAAAGTCAACAACGACCTGCTGGAGATGACGGCCGGTTTCGATTTGTTCACCTCCAAATGGACTTGGTGGTTGCGTCATTTCATCAGCTGGGGACTGGCCGGTTTGTGTCTGTCACTCGTCCTGTTATCTCTGATCTACGCCACCGTTTTCCTGCTGAAATACCGACGCAATCTCTACTTTTGCAACAATTACCTGAGCAGAGCCATCATGGAACGCTGGAACGTCCATCTGACACGACGAGAAAAAGGACGATACTACACGTCATTCACCCGTGTCATGTTCGACTACATTTACATCATGTACAACTATCCATCGCGATTCGCCGAATCGGTCCGCTTGATTGTCAAAGTCATGTTTTGTTTCTGGTTCGAGCAGTCGGCCAAATACTTGCATCATTTGCTGATGAATATCCAATTCGTCGTGCCCAACTACGGATCGGCCCGGTTCGTCTTCAACGTCCAGGGCGATGGAATGTTCGCCGTTCTGATGCGGGCCGTCCTGGGCGGCTTCAGCCTCGAGAGTAAATACTGCAAGATCGCCGATACTTCAGCCTGCAATACGGCCTTCATTCCGGTCGATTGGCGGACGTGGGTCATGTTGTTTCTACTGGCCTTTTTCTATTTCTTGATTGGACTGTACCAGAGCAAGTCGGACTACATCATGTGTCGCATATGCGATTTTCTTATACCCAAAAGAGGCGAGGAAAGAACTGAAGTGACACTGGAGGAAATCAACGAAGAACGTCGTAAGAGGAGCGTTGTGGTAGAAAAATTAGCCGAAGAAGAAATTAAGCATCCGTGTTTCGATCGCGGTCAAAATGATGCCATTATATCCTTTTATCAGCCAAGACGGTGGTACCATCGCTTCATGCCGACGCTCATCTTGTCTCTCATCGCTCACTGGAAATTGGGCGTCGATAGCATTTTGTGCCAGATTTGCGGACAGGATATCATCACGGGAAGATTCAGGTGCAAGACTCTGCTGTTTTGCGAAGAGTGTCAATGTCAATTGACTTGCTGCCCTTGCGGCAGTGATGCCTGTCAAGATGGTATAATTTTTCATGTTTGAAAAAAGCAAACAAATATTTGAAACCACCCCTCTGGCCTGCAGGCTTTTTTCTTTGAAATGTCAGTATGAATAATACAATTCTAAAAATAAATAAATTCCCTTTGCTATCTTTTTTTTAAATTTATTTAATACGATTTTATTATCATCAAAAATAAAGTTAAGAAATTTACAAAATTTGATGGTCATCTCGGCAATGGTTTCACAAGCTATATGCTTTCTTAGGACGAGCAGATATTGATAGGGATATGATAAAGGATAAAGCCATGGTATAATAAGAAGAGATGGTAGAGCCAGCTAAAATCAGAAAGTTGAAAACCCGATTTTACATCCAAGATTTTAACCGAATTATTAATTGCCTCCTTCAAAACTGTTCACCCAAAATTTCAGTTAACTTTTTCATGTATTAGATTTAATTATTCAGCCAAGAAACACTAAAAACGTATAAAGTTAAAATATTTGAATTGTAAACTAATTCAGAGTTTAAAAAAATGTTTTCAATGTGCAAGGACTTGAACCGCTGACAACACAGCTTAACGCTGGCCAGTCGATTACCCAATCAGCTTATGTAAGAGTACGGAGCCCAACTTTAATCTACTAATAAATAAATATTTAAGGAAACTGAAAAAAAAACAACAATATAGACTAATCGGGTATAGAAAGACACTTGCACACTGGCGTCCCTTCATTTAAACATGACATGACATGTTCAAACTCGAAACGACTACTCTAACAAACAATGCGTGACTAGTTAAAGCTACAAAGAATCAAGAGGTGCGTTGGAACATCCCGGCCGATACATCAATGGATATATCTGACGCTCTAACCACTACCCTATGATCGTCAACATAATTATTCGTTTTTCAAAGGTAGACATTTGACTCTCGCGCCAACGAAAAAGCAAAGGGGATGGGAGCGGATGGTGATAGACCATGGCCCAAGTTTAAATTAATAAAAAATAAATATTTAAGTAAACTAGAATTACCACAAAATTTAACGGGTAGGCCTATGGAGAGACACATGCACACTGCCGTGCCTTCGCTTCTAATGACTTAACATTTCGAGCTCGTTACAGACTGCTCTGAACATCATTGGTTTGATCCAGTTACATTTCATGGTACAATGAGTCCGTGAGGTGCTTTCGGTCATGGTATATCAATGGATATATCAGACGCTCTATCCACTACCCTATCAGCGTCAACATAATTAGGTTTTTCAATAGTAGTCATTTAATTCGTAGCAGTTATAAAATATTGGATCTAATTCCCCGATCCGTGACATTCTGAGTTTTCCCTCTCACGTCTTTTTTTTATTCCGGGAATTTATTGTAACATAACGATAACGAAATATTTAATAGTTTTAGGGCATAATATGTCCGTCATATTTAAAACTGTCTAATGCAGGCCTATTGAACGTTGGGTATCATTTGATTCACATCAATATATCTATTTCTACACAACAGACCTCAGATGAATCTGAATTCAGGTTGATGAGGTTAAAATTTAAAATAACAAAGTGTAAATGTCAATTTTAAATTCAAGATTTTAATGGACGAATTAAATATCCAATTTGAACAATGCGTGTCCGGCTGTGTCAAAACCCAATGAAAGGGAGTAGAGTTTATTTAATATGTACCATTCGGCACCATTTCACGAAGTTATATAGAATATTAAGCTAATAATAATTGTGTTTCTGTATTATAGGCCTAAGATGTTGATCTAAAGAAGAAAATGCTCAGTCATCAGAAGGCCGTTTGTCCCTCGGTAGTTTGGGGACGTTTAAGGTTTAGTACGTTTTAGTACAAGTATTTTCAATAATCGATTTTTACCCGGAAGTACATAGAGACCCTTCGGCGGCCTCGCTAATCGAATTTCAATTACCTACAACCCTAATATGGAAAATTCTTTCGAGACCTTTGATTCCTGTATACGTCGCCGAGTCCCGGTGGTGATGCGGGAATCTGTGTATCAGGATCCGTTTGTTCCCTTTTTAGTGGTCGGCCAAGCGGGTCTTGCCCTTTAGGCAACATTTGTTGCATCAGTAAGAATACCAGCAATTTTTCTTTTCCGCTTTCCTATTTTGTGTTTTAACTCTTCTTTTGACCAGATGAAATCCGAAGGATGTCTGTCACAGAAGATGGCATTACATATCACAGAAATTTATGAATATGCTGGTAAGCCCAAATTGGGTGGGCTCATGGATCCCAGACAGGGAGTAATTATTATCTTAATTAATGTCACGAGCACGGGTTATGAATAGCATACGATCAAATGAATAGCCACTCCCGTGAAGGAGAAGTAATAAGTTCCCGTCGCTTAGCCGTGAATATTCCTGATGTTAAATTCATGATTGGCCACTACCGCCAAATTGAACGGAATTGGAGTGTCAAGTCAGTTGAATAAAGAACTTGTTTGTACGTAGAAATGGGTGGGCGCTGTTTTGCCGTCGGCATATCCGATCCTTCTCTGCAAAGCTGCAAATAAAAGAATCAGACAATATCTGAGACAATCAATATAATCAGTAACTGCACGTGAAGATGTCGTAGCTTTTCCATTAGAATAAAACTTACAGTAAACCGCCACTCCACCTTCTTCGATACTTTCACCAAAAAGAATCCGTTCAGTTTATGCCCCATTCGCCGCAGGTCTGTACTGGAGGTTGGCATGCGACCAATGTCAACTATTTCGCTCATTCTTCGTTTATTTTTAAGGTTGACGCTGCGCAACAAGCAAATTGCATCTGGCGAGTCAAAACTCATGAAAATTATATGAAAATTATTTTCTCGTGTTTACACTTCAGATTGGCGATGGAAATTTCAAACAGGCGCAAGATTTTGTTACGAAGAACGAAAAAAAAATTGTTTCCCGTTTTCACTCAAAAGAAAATACTTGCAGATTCACGACGGACTAGACGAATATTCTCCCATTCTCCTCTATTTGCCTCTATTGTCATCACAGGCTCTCTACTCAACACATTCGACGGCCATCGTGCGATTTTAAGAAGACGCCAACTTCTCCTTTAAGGCTCAAAATTCAAAAAGTATAAGATGAATGTAATTTATCGTGGAATGACCGTTTTTCACATTTTTTTTTTACATTTTGTATGGCTGTAGCTGTAGCCGAGTTGTAGACGCAGTCTCTTGCTATTGCGTTATAAACACAATAACAGTGAGTCCATCAAATAATCAAAATAATGTGCGTCTATATCCACTGTAAACTGTTATGATTCTTCTTTCATTTTGTAATAGAGAAATCATGCGTCCCAGATGACATATTGTAACGATAACCAAATGAAGTTGCTGCTGTCGGTTGAAACCCGATCAGAAGAGATGGCCATTTATGCGGCTTGGGGTACAAATAAGGTATCCGTACGATTCGGCCAATAATTCTAGCCGAATCATGTAATTATTTTTATATGATTCGGCCGTTGGCCGAATTCTACATTTTTTTATGTTGTATTCGGCCAAAGGCCGAATCAAACAATGAAATAAAATCGCATTCGGCTAAAAACTTTTGTATTTTATTTATTCGGCCACGGTATTTTTTTTGTATGATTCGGCAAAAACAAAAAAATATGTAATTCGGCCAAAACATAAAAATATGCAATTGGCAGCGCTGGTTAAAAAAGGTTGGGAAACTCGAATGTTGTTTTTTCTCTAGTTGATACCTGGTTCTCCTGTCATCATCATCGTGAAACTTTACTCTGCTATTATGTCTTGCTACATCTGCAAATCGGCTTTTGTTGGTGCAATGGGTCGTCGTTGCACTATTAAAAAATCAAGTGTAGCAAACTTGATTGTTTGAATAAAAGAAGTGATACATGTTTTGTGAATAACACGGTCGTGTGAATATACCTGAACGGACACACACACACCGTATAAAACGTACAAGGTACAATTAAAAAATAAAAACCCAAACGATTAAAAACCCTCAACCGCTTCGCTAGACAGTAATAGAAACATGGCAACGTTTTTTAAGAAAGGTGGAGGGAAAATACGTTCAAAAATCAAAACGTTTCGAGTGTCGCCGCAATTGTTATTCATAGGAGGCTTCACACACGACAGGTGCAAGCTTGGAAGCATCGTACAGTATCCTGCAAAAAAATCCGAACGGCGATTTTTTTCAAAAAGCCACCTATCAATATTACGGAGAACTGTGTTTGGCTTTTAGCCCAAATTGGGGGGGGGGGGCAAGGAGGAAAGCGAAAGGTGGGAAGAAACAAAAAGGAATAATTAGCCATTGGGCATGTCTTCTTCCTCCCCCCTCCAAAAAATATATGAATGAACAGACAGGCTGTCTGAAATTTTCATGGCGCGAAAAATTGATTCAACCAACTTAAGCTCATTGCCGATTATTAGACAAGTGACTTAAAGCGATTCCATTCAATTTTTCCCGCTTTGATGCAAGATTTGGTAGCTTTTTGCTTTTCTTGTCACTTGTCCAAAAATTGACAGTTAGCCTAAGGCTATTCCAGACAGCCTGTCTGGTTTCATATCATATTTTTTATTTCGGAGGGAGGGGGTCTCTTTCTTCCCACCTTTCGCTTTCTTCCTTGCCCCCTAAATTTGGGCTAGAAGCCAAACACAGTTCTCCGCAATATAGATAGGTGGCTGTTTTGAAAAAAATCGCTGTTCGGATTTTTTTGCAGGATACTGTACATTTCCAAAAATATCCGTTTTTTTTTTGTTTTTTTTTTATTCTGTTGGCAAGTGCATTTGTTTCTTGATTTTCACTGCACTCTCCCTTTCCTACGGTAACACACTATTTTATTTGTGTTACTTATTTTTAATGAAATTTGATGAAATCAACGAAAGAAAGGTTGCTACCATGGCTGCTACCTTGATATTGAACATTAATCTAGAATACGAAATTCGACCACAACCTTGAGTGGAAACTGGAAAAAGTTTGAAATCTACAAGACAAAAGTATTGTTTTTTTTTATATTTTAAACGTGCAGTGAAATGTAATAATATTCTATGCTTTATTTAGAGTCTTATTGAAAAGCTCTTATTAGGGTTAGACACTTCACAGCAAATCTCAGCTTATTGTGGGAACATCTTGAATGATGACCAATCATCCTCAGTAAAATCGAAATGGGAAGTGCAATTTTCTTCTGGTGATTACAGGAAAGGTAATGCAAAGATTATTTTAAAGCATATATAATTGTTCATGAATATAATTGTTCATGAACAACTGTTCATGAATTTCAATTTTATTTTCAGGTTTCAATGCTGGTTATTCCGAAGCAAATGGAAGTTGATTCTGACGTGTCAACTGCCACACCTTGTTCAAAAAGAAGGACTAGGAGGACTACGGAAGTCTTTTGTGACGACGACGGTCGATTTAATTTCAAGAATTGGCACAAGTACTCTCTTAGAAAAATGTTCACACTGGACTATGAACATATATTTTCGTCACGAAATCGAAAATATATTTCATGAAATCGTGTACAAATTTTTCACAATTTTTGAATATAAGTCTTCGTAAAAATTGCAAGTGAAGTTTTATTTCACATTTGATGAAGTGTGAACATATATTTCACACTAAAGGAGCGTTTTTATATGGGATGGACGAAACACTTTGTCTATGTTGGCGCAATCTCTTCCCACTCTTCCCACCCTGCGCAATCCCACCACGAAAAATTTAAAAAAATGAAGGGCGTCTCTTTCTTTTCTTCTTTCTTCTTATATTTCTTTATCTTTCTTTCTTTTCCTTATGCTATATTCCATTATTTCTATATGCCCGCTGCCGTCAGTAAGCCTTTGTAATCAAAAGAGGCAAAGTCAAATGTTAACAAAGAAATAAACCCGAAAACAACCCTCATATTGCTACAGCGTTTGAAAATCGCTTGAAAGCAAGATGTTCAAATTCGTTATTTCAAAGGTATGCATCGCGAAGCTGTCAAATGTTAGCACTACATATATTTCCCTACCTTATTTGTAAAAATTATCTTATCTTATTTTAAAAATTATCTTATTTCCCCTACCCGTCGGCAGTATAGCTCCAAGACCTTGAAAACACCCCTTTGTCTACATTGAATTTCCCCCGAATTTCATTCCAGTAAAATCTTGTCAGACACAGTTGAGCTTCATTCTTATAGTTTTCCACATTTCAAAAATGGTATTGTGTCGTGTTTCTTATTTGATGACTCGTAAAAAGAGTTTGTGCGAGTGTTCGTCTATGGATGACATATGCTTGATCAAGGTATGTAACACATTCTTAAATTTATTTACTGCCAGTAATATTGTTGAATTCTATCGATAGCTTCGTCGAAGTGTCTCGTCGATAAAGTTCTGTTGATTTTGGAGATGGCTGATGGATTTGAAGTTGAAGACGAACTCTCTTTCAGTGTCTATGTGAGTAACACTGAGGAACCTTCTTTCTTTGTAAAAAAAAAATGTGATATAACAGAGCCACATCCAACACCAAGTGTCGAAAATTCTCCGTCGGATGGAGCCAAGGAGAAGGTTATACAACATTTATGAATAACGATTAATGTCATTCGGTATTTTCTGATTTGTATTTCATTGGCTGTTCCTTTCATATTTTTAGGGCCTATTTGACGACTTGAGAAAAATAATCGAAACGTCAGGAAGGCCCTCAACGGAAAGAACGGGAGTTGCAACATATTCAATTTTTTCCGGTTGGTTTCATTTCAGCTTAGTTGTCCATGTCTCTTAAATAATTATTTCTAATTTTGTTTAAAGGAGGACACAAATTTGAATTCTGCCATTGTAGCCGATGCATCCCGCGGGATGAAACAACCAGGACTGATTATACTTGGAGTGGACCAATTCTACCTTAAATTAGATGAGCATGCAGTCAAACTTGGAGTTGGTTGCGTGTCAGAGGCCATGGGATATGTTTTGGGGGCTTATTTTGTGTTTAATTGCTCATATCCGCCTCTGTGGCACATGGTTTTTTGTTTTTTTTGGAAGAAGTTGTAAATATTCCTAAAGAACTTAGGAGCGTAATATCTTCAATCACCATTAGAAATTTCGTGTCAAAACTTTCCAAAGTATCTAATTAGTTAGCAATGTATTAAGTTGGAACTGGGAAAATACAATGTCTTTGAGTAAATTCATTTTTTATCGTTTTTTAATTAAACCTTATGCAATAGTACTACAAACAATTGAATCGATGAATATAGCATGTTACTGTCTACTATTCTATCAGAATATGTTTATGAATTCTAATATTAATATTGCATATATTGTTATATCATTATCTTGATAACATAACAATGCAGTATCGGTAACAGTTTTGTTATTTAAAACTTTTCTTTCCGATGACCTTGAATTGTTCATCGTGAAAACCTTGAATTGTTCCTGTAGACGACCTTGAATTATTCCGAAAAACTTAATCCAGGTCCTTAACCTTGGATCCAAGGTTTTTGCATCTTAGAAACAAATGCTTGACGAAATGAATATTATTGTTCACACTGCTGCAGTCTTAAATGAACTTTATTTTTCACTCCTGAAACGATAAAATATTTTCACGAAATTTGCGAACATATATGTTCCGATGCCATTTTACGAACATATATGTTCGCTAAAACGCGAACATTTTTCTTAGAGAGTATTTCGAATCAGTAAATGTGGAAGGAAAAAATGTTTCATTTATCCCATGTGAATCAAAACCAACTCTCTGTTGTCTCTGAATTCCCTTAATTGACTATCGTTCACTTATTTTGTTAAAAGGTTTACCATGTTATTGAAATTGTCTTATCTAACAAATACAATGTAACAATAAATTTCATGCTTTTTTATTATTGCGTCGGAAAATTAGCGCGAGCTGGTAGGAATTTGAATAGAAGTTTATTAGCAGTTTTAAATACGGTAATATATCGTTGGAAATACTAACCTTAAGCGCTAAAAAATTCCGTTTACGTTTGCCGTTTTAAAACCTATTTGTACCTAGTTTTATTTAGGGGTTGGTCAAACGCATTTGGATCCGTTTTAGAACTTCATTCAAGACAGTTTAATTGCGCTTTATAGGCGTATCTAAACGGGTTTGCAAAACCAGATACAAGACAACAAACGGGTTTTACAAACTGTATTGAAACAACTTTATTTACGGTAGACAGCTTGTAGGGATGCCTAAGCCAGCCATTCTCAAACCGAGACTTCTGTGGACAGGTAATTCAGTGATTAATAATAACGTCTAAACGAAATCGCAAATAACATAAATTTTAATGATTATAGGCAAGCAGCTGTTCACTCTGATCATTCCTGAGATCGTCGGAGGCACGAGTAAGAACTAGATCTAGAGTATGCCCTTTGTCATGTGTCGCCACGTTGACTAGTTGCACAAGACCGAACGAGTCGATCAGGTCGAGAAAACTGCAGGCCGATGGATTCAGTGTGGAATCAACGTGAAAATTGAAATCCCCAACTATTACAAGCTTGTATGTGTATGTACGATTTGATACATGAAAATTCTGTTTCCTATTTCACTCGTTTTTATTGTGCCAATTGTCTTGGCCGAGGACAAGAAGCCCAAGACGAAGTGGGAAATCTTAAAGGCGGAAAGGCTTGAGAAAGAAGCCTCCTAACCCCTCGACTCTCCTAACCCCGGCGCAGAGAGCTCAGTTCGACGAGGAGGAAGCCCTCATACGTCGGGATAGAGAGGCGCAGAACGCTCTAAGAGGAGAGGTTCGCGCAGCAAAAAAGAGGAAACGAGACGCGGTGGAAGAGGCTAAGATACGCCTGTAGATAATAGACGTAGATTTCAGAACGTGTTTTACAAACTCAATCGACATCGTGTTCTTTACCCGCTGTGGCTCTTCTTTTTGTTCAACGTCTTCACTCTGAAACAGCTGACAATCGATGAAACGGAAAATGCTGAAGTTAAAGAATTGGATATTGTTAAGCACATCATTGAGCATCAATCATCGGCTAGTTTTCAGGAATCTTAAAAAGTGAAAACAATTCTCATGTGGAATCCGTGGTACGGCGACTTTGGTTTCACGTTGGATGACGACTCTTCTTTCAGGTAATTTTAATTGATTTATTTGTCAAATTAAGTTAAAACATTTAGAATTTATTTTAGAGATTGTAAATCTACTAAAGGCTCAGCTGATTTGTTTATTTTGACATTATAATAAGAGAAAAAAAACTGTTAAGATCTAATGACATATTTTCTTATCTCATATCAGTCGTATGGGGTGCAAGGTCACAAATTGCGTCCTGTCGAAAAACTTTTCCTGAGTGGGAAATCTTAAAGGCGGAAAGGCTTGAGAAAGAAGCCTTGACTCTCCTAACCCCGGCGCAGAGAGCTCAGTTCGACGAGGACGAAGCCCTCATACGTCGGGATAATAGAGAGGCACAGAACGCTCTAAGAGGAGAGGTTCGCGCAGCAAAAAAGAGGAAACGAGACGAGGTGGAAGAGGCTAAGATACGCCTGGTAGAAAAAGAAGCAAAAGACAAGCGCGAGGAGTACGAACGCTCTAAGCGTCGTAGGGTTAACCCTCAAGTTTGTCAGGGTAACTCGGCATTTCACATGGAAGAACCGCCTTGAAGGTAATACATTTGAGAATTGTTTTGTTATTGATATCTAACGAATTTCCTTCTATAGTGGATTTTGCTGCTCGTTAAATAAAATAAATAAATCAATCAATCAATAAAAAACCGACTAGAAGGTAATACATTTTAGAATTTTTTTGTTTTTATAATCTTACTTATGTTCTTTTTATCAACAGGCAAGAAAGGGCGTATTCAAGGTAACTTGATGGGAAAGCATGTGGATTTTGCTGCTCGTACCGTAATTACGCCTGACCCCAATCTGCGTGACCAAGCTGAAATCGTCACTCAATTCAACATTGAAAAGATGCAAGAACTCGTCCAGTGAGGTGACTCGCTTCAAAAGGAAGCTGTTGGCATTCCAGCAAGCCGAGTTCGCGGTTAAGGAGGCTAAGCTTGAGCGCGAACGCCAGGCGCTCGAGATTAAACGCCGCAGAACCGAGGAGACCCCAGTTCACTGTAACTGGACTCAGGTCCCACGAGCCTACGCAGGGGTTAGTAGTATTGCACGGCAGACCGCCTCGATTCCAGTAGCCACTAGCCGGAAGAAACTCGTCATTTGTTTTGCTAGAAACGTCAGTTAAAATATAAAAGCCGAACTTTATCATGCAGGTTAATATTATTTTAGGTCAGCCACCACGTATGGGCACATGCTGCTTCGACCTATTTCTCGATGCCGATAAGTGAAAACAAGGAATTGTAAAAAATTCCAATTAGTTTTGGCACTGTATTGGGTACAGGGCAGTCGATACCGCCGAAGCCGTCGAAAAGCAAGGCACTAGTCCGGCCGAAGTTTCATTCGCTGGGATACGAAGAAGTAGCGGCTGCCGAAACAGAAAAGACACTGAAAGTCATTCTTGAAAGGTGCGACGAGGAAAAAGCTGGAGCCACGCCAGCCAAAACTCCAAAGACTCCAAAGCCAACGTTCCGACCTCCGTCAAAGGAGTTAGTAGAGGCAGCTGCGAAACAGGCGACCCAGCGAAAGCGCCTCAGATCGTCGAAAGATTCTGAGATAATCAACCTGTCAGACTCGTCCAAATTACTCTTTGGAGACGATTAAGACGAGCTGCCGAGTGATAAAGAAGACGAGCTCCTCAAAAAGACCCCAGTCCAGATCCCGGCTTCGACCAGGCCGTCACACCAGCAGCTGCCACGACAGCCCAGGCGGAAGACGACCAACCACCGCGCCCGGTCCCAAAACGATCGGGGCAACTAATCGACTCAGGTTGCGACACTGAGCCTGAGCTACAGTTGGCGGGCGGAAGAAGCGGCCCTTAAGGAAGCGGCACTCAGCACCTTCCCCACAAACCTAACACAAATAACCCTCGCCCTTATTTTACAGATAAAACACGCGAATTTGTGTTCAGCTGTGCACAACGTTTAACTTACTGTTTTCAGATCCCCTTTTAATTGTTGTAAAATCTTGTCAATTCAAGTTCTTTTGGAAAGTTTATATCAATGTAAGATGTAAGACATCTCAGGTCTTAGCCATTCCTGTGTTGAATTCCAGAGTCTTCGTAAAATTCACTACAAAGTTAAAAATTCATCCATTTCTCATGTTTGCTTACATTGCAGTTTTCTCTGAGGCATTCCACAAAATAAGATACGATATAATTTGCTACAAAGTTATTCTCCATTTTCCACATTTTTACGATCCTTTCTAATGTATCATTGCATGTTGAGTAACCAAAGTGAAAGTAACTTTTTATTTGTAAATGAGCAAAAACGACACCTGCTATCTTCGACAATGGCTACCCGACACTGGCTACTTAATTTGCTATCTCTTAAAATGTACCCAATTTGTAGGCAACAGGTGAAATTTTAGGTGCATGGATCCAGCTCAACACGCAATAGGGATATATAAGTGCGATGTAAATCAATCATTGATGAGATCATGCGAAGCAACGTAACTTTCCAAATCTATTAAAGCTTACAATACTTCGGAGGTATAGGCCGGTATAGGCCTATTACATCCGAAATATTCAGGAACTTGTTGCAAACTGGGAATGCAAACAATGATTGTACGAGAAACTGTTCGTTTAAAATTTAACATAGCTATACTCGCTTGACAATGGCATAAATACCACAAGCACATGTAAAACGAATTACGTAGAATCAAAAATTTAGAGTCTGATTCTAAATTCTTTTTGATTCTTGATTCTGAATCAAACATCACTGAATGATTGTGATTTTTGATTCTTTGATTCTATTCAGGTTTGAATCCGTTCACATTTATGATCGATTCGGCAGATCACTGCTGCTGAAGGATTGAGTGCATCCAGCTTCATTGCGAATTATTGCCGTAAAAACCTAGCTCAGACGAAGATGGTTTTTGTAAGAAAGTTGATCTGTATTAGTGTAGGAATAGAGCTCATTTTTCAAAAAAGTTACAATTCGACCCATTTCCCTAATCCATTGATGATTTCTGTACTTAAGGTTTTTAAATAGTTATGGTAACTTTTGATCGAATAAGGTCGAAAAGACGCTGATTTTTATTATCCTTGTTAAATTTCGATAAAACAAATAACAGCTGACAATAATTTGCAACAATAACCTAATGAATAATGAAAATGAAAAATCAAACTCTGGTTCATGTTGGTTATTGTATTGAACTTGGCAGCTGCTGCACATATGAATGTAGAGGATAGAGAATAACGCCCGTGACGGGCAGGCGGGTAAGTTCGTTAGGAAAGACAGGAAAAAAAATATTAACTCGCGTGATGAACTACAAAAAGGGAGGAAGGAACGGGCAAAAAAAAAAGAAACAAAAGTTGGAACAAACGAAGTGGTAGGAATTAAACAAGAACATAATCGAGGAAGAAGAGAAAAAAAGAGTAGAGGCAACACAATAAAATAGGGGTACAAATAAAGAAATAAAAAAAAAAAAATTGATGGCTCAAGCTGTTACAATGTTTGACGGTTGGTTTGCTGGCCAACGCTTATCAACTACACAACGCTATTTACAGGTGACAGCAAACGCGATCGTCAAACTAAATTTCCAACATTCTGTTTTGCAGCCGCATTTTTTTGTTTGTATTGTTTCTGCTGTTCAATTCCTCTTCTTTTTTTTCAATGAGCAGCTTCACCGCTACACAACACGTACGCAAAGAAAGAAAAAACAAACAAATGGATGAGGAATGCCCTTGGCTCTCCTTTTAATAATTGCTTGAAAGAAACGAAAAAACGGCACTGGATCAAATGTGAGGGCGGGCTGTGTGAGGGCAAAATAAGTGATCAATTGACACATCAGTTAGCAGTCGCGGTTATAGGAGAGCGCGCGAATGGAGGGTTACTTTTTTTTCTTAAAAACGGAGTACACTATGTAGAGGAGGACGCTGAAATAATATTGGAGGGGAACAAAAAAAAACTAACAATTGATGTGGAAAGAAAAAACGATCGACTTTTTTTTTATTATTATTTTTTGAATGTCGCCAGGTAAGCGGGTTAATCTCTTCAAGTGGTCAAGATGAAGGGGGGGGGGGCGGACCAATTAAAAGTGGATGGAGCAAAAATACCAAAAAAGAAAAGAAATTCCTCAATCTCATCAAATTAATTCCCGAACGTGACGGTAATTCAACTTTGGCGATCCCTATACAGCAAGGTTATCACGTTAGCCAATAGGAATGTCAAAGAGGGGTTAGCCGGAAGAAAAAAAAACACACAATGTAAAAACAAACGGAAATGAAAAAAAAAAACAACAAAAAAATGCGCCGATTGATTATGTTGGGTCATCTGATTATTTCAATTCCCTCTTCCCTTTTTCTTAATTTTTTGTTTTATATTTCAAGTCGGTGTCAAAACTAAAGGCCAATCCGAACAGCTCTCATGAAGTGAAACACGGATGAATAATATCGGATCATCCAAATTTTTTGGAGGGGGAAGAAATTCTAACCGGTTTCCTTTTCGAAATCCAATTTATGTAATTCCCCCAATTTGTTCGCTTTTTAAATGACCAACGTCATATCTTTTTTGTTGGGTAGGCTCTGCTTCTTTCCCTGCCAAAGTCCGGCGTGAATCGTGAACGCGTCAATCGTGACAGTCAAGTGTTTGGTGTGAACTTGTGAGAAACACTTGCCCCCGGAATTGTATCTGTTGGAAGGAAAGGAACAAAGTGTGCACACAAATGTTAAAAATTTAAATCAATTAAAGATGAAAAGAAGGTGCCAAGTCTTACTTGAAGAATTTCTCGAACATGGTGTCGTTGACCAATTTCGGTCCGGTGCCGTACATCTTGATGATCTCTTCTTTTTCGGGATTGAATGAGTAGAGGGCGCGGAAGGTCAGTCCGCCGTCCCGGAACAAAACCAAAAAGTTTTTACTCTCCGATCGGGTGATCTCCTCCAGTACGCGCTGCTTGGCTTCCCGATTCACGACGCCGGGGAAGACGCAGTACTCGACCGCGTTCAAAATGATGGAACGGTTGGAACGAGCGGCTGGCTGCTTGTACAGTCGAGGACCTGAATGGCAATTCAAAAATCAAATGGGTCGATTTTTAAAAAACATTTGCACCTCAATCATTGATTAGAAATTCCTACCGATATAATCTTGATTTGAGCTAACATCACTAGCGCCATCGTCAAAACCGCGACGCTTACTAACTAAACCGGGTGGCAAGGATCCAGGACCTGTTGAAAGAAACACACAAACGAATTCACAGTTGATCATATTTTTATGGTAAAGAAATAAAAATTAACTAAATGTTCGTGTTGTGCTTAGAAAATCAATCCGTGTTTCCCAAACGAAAAAGCGAACAAATAATAAAAAAATAAGAGTCCATATTGATTGTTTGTTTTTTTTAATGAACGACGTTTGTCTGTTTGTGTGTGTGTGTGTGTGTGAAGGACAACGACAACAACATCAGCAAACGTGTACCAGATGGCGACGGGAATCGTCTGAAAGGGGTGGAAGTGGGCGTGACAGCCGGAGAGATTCTCCGTGACGGCGGATTGGCCCTTCCGCCCACACCTGCATCCCCATCTAGAAGCAACACAAGGCGAGGAAGGATGGAAGGAACAGACCAGGTGAAGAAATGACAGGTGAATTAGGGCACACAAGGCGGGAAAAAGGTGAGAAGAGACAAAAACAGATTCGTTTCATCAAAATACAACACCCACAAAGTTGATTGATTCTAGAAATTCCTTCCGTGAAACGTTCCACTCCACCAGGACAAGTCAACAAATCGAATCCCTTTGCCCATCGAAAAGCCAAAACCATTGAGAAGCGTCAAGTGCCAAAATGTACACACAGACGGACATTGCAGAGAGAGAGAGGACAGTGAAAGAATTTGTCGTTTTGTTAGTTGGAAAGAAAAAAGCCTCACCGCTGAAATCCATAAGAGATCCGCTACGACGTAAAATCAAGTTGTTGCTGGAGCGGACGGCCGGCCTTGCCGAAGCCGCCGCCGCAGTGGCCGCCATTACCGTCGCGTCCGCCTGTCGCCCGCCTACAATCACCAGCCAGCCACCGAAAAGAGAAGCGTTTTCATGATAGAAAAATAGACGAAAGCCAAAAACAAAAATGACAAGAAAGCCAATCAGAGAAAAAGGAGGAAGAAGAATAAGTTATAAAGATCTAGAAATCGGAAATAGTTTTTAAAAAAAGCGACTGAAGCAGCAATGCAATCTTCTCGTTCTAATTATTTTCTAAAATTTAGTTTTTTTCCTGGTCTCATTTAAGTAGTTGATCGATTTTCCACGTCCGTAATTCAAAAAAGTGAGTCGAGAGTGATGGTCGAAAAATGTCGTCATACCTGTCATGAAACCACTACCCTTCCGCCCGGAATGCACCAACGGTGTATGATACGCCTCGTACGAGTCAGCTGTCACATTGAAAGAAACAAATAAAAAATAAAAATAAATAAATAAACAACCCAAAGACAAGACATCAAACCAAAAATTCAAATTCGAACATAAAAAAGGTGGAAAAGTTTGTGGGTGATTCAACAAAAATTCAAACGGGCAAAGCGAGAGAATACGAACAAGTTGCTGCGAAAAACTAAAAAATAAAAAAAAAAAGGTGGAAACCTACCGTCATTGAGGGACGAATTAGAGCCGCGATAATTGCGGGAGCCGTACAAGTCCTCACGAGAATTGCGGGTGCTGCCTCCGGATTCTACAGCGCGTCCACACACATGCCCAAACACATTCGTATCAAAACAAATTCAAAGCCAATCGAAACAACAACAACACAAGCAAACGACAGACGCGCTACACACACACAATTCAAGTCGTAAGTCACAATTGAATTTCTAGCAAAAATGATAAAGTCGCAAACGTAATTGGAATATTCGGTCGGCTGACTACTGTCTGACTCACATTCACCGAAATGTGATTTCATTTTAAAATCAAGTCATTCACACACGAGCAGAGAGCAGATGGAAATCAGGCCGATAAGGGAGAAATTGACGTGTGTAGCAGCTATATTAGGAATTTTGAAGGAATGAACAACTTACGTCCGTATCTCGGGACCGATAGATCCTTGCGGCCCGAATGTCCTCGTTCCATCGTCCGATACCGATTAGGGGTTTGAGAGTCTAGGTAAAGCGAATACAACAGCGAAGGGCGGGGCGTTTAAAAAAACAGCAACAACCAAAAATATATACGAAACGAAAATGAACATTATAATAAAAGGGGGTAATTGAATTAAAGTAGAAGACATCAAAGTTTCCCGTGCTTGACGTTAAACATCAAACACGAACATCAAAAGTGGAACACAAAACAGGATCGAAGCAAGAACAAGAAAGAAAAACAAAAACCAATGACTCACCACCGTGCAGACTCGAATTGGAACCACGTCGGCTGAGAGTCGGATTAGATCCACGGACTCCATCTCCTCGAGAATCGTTCCGGTTTTCTACAAAATTTATTACACGGGTTAAGTTGAAGTGAATTTCAAATTGGTAAACCAATCAATCAAAATGGACAAACCTGTTAGATTGTTGCCGGAGCCACGCTTGCCTTTACTGGACATGGCAGACATGGTGGACACGGCGCGAGAATGAGGAGTGTAAGATTCCGGCGGTCCGGATTCCACGTGGATGGTCTTGGGACGGGGCCGGGATGGCGTGCTGTTGTTGTTTTTGGACCGCATTTTCGGCCCGGATTTCGATCCCATCTGATCCGGCATCTCGTACGGACGACCCTGTACCATTCAAGAAGTGGAAATTAAAAAATCACGTTCTAAAATTCAAATTTCCCGGGGAATGTGTTTACCTCTTTTTCAGCTTCTTCCATGGCCTTTTTGATCTTGTATTGTTCGAAAATGATGGCCCGACGGGCTTTTTCGTCCTCCTTTTTGCGCTGCTTTTCCTCCTCCTTGGAACGTTCCTCTTCCTTGCGCTGGAGCGCATCCTGCTCCTTGCGCTGGCGGGCCTCCTCTTGTTGCTGCTTGCGCCTCAACGACTGCATTAGGATCTTTTCCTTTTTGCGCTCCATCTCGTCCATGGCGTCCTGCACAAGCCACAAAATCATAATTTTTCAGACGATTATTGATTTGATTTTAAAATCCTTACGGGATCGGGATTGACGAGTTCGTCGCCGATAACCAGGCCGGTGGGATTCTCATCGTCTTGAGAGTCGTAGTCGCGTAGGGTACGGTCACTGCCGGGCAATGTTCCCGGAATGGCCGTCGCCATGTTGAACAGCTTCAGCTCCTCCTGGCTGTTCTGACCGAATCCGGAATCGCGCGAATCGGGCGTGAAGGGCGAGTAGTCGTCGCGGTTTTCACGGGCCATTGACGACAGCGATCGTCTCGGACTTCCTTCCTGTTGAAAACAATAAAAAACAAAACAAAAAAATAAAAATCGAATTCACATCGGGCGTGAGAAACTGATCGAGCGGAATTTCTTTTTAATGCCTAGCCGCCAAGGTCGCATCCGGCGGAACAACAATCTTACCCTGCTGCTTCCCGACTTGTTGTTGTGATTATAGGCCGGCGAGCTGGACACTGGCGTCGTCTCGGACGGGGCGGAATAGGTCGACAGTTTCTTGGGAGACGGTTGGCGTTTGGCGCCCAGCTGAGGTTTGGGTCTCTTGGGGCCGGTGGCCACGTCGTCGAAGGTGATGATGAAGCCCCGATCGGCCTCAACGTTCTCCTTGAGCTTAGCCGTTTTGACTCCTTCGTCCAAGACGGCTTCGTCGGGCGATTCCGAGCCGGAAGAGTTGGGCTGGGGGGCCAGATAGACAGAGCTGGGCGAAGGCGAAACGGGACTGCTGCTGCTGGGACTCGGGCTGGCCCGGAACGTTTTCAACAGAGCCGGACGAGGCGGGGAAGACTGGGTGGCCTCGTGCGGAATCCTGTACGTCCGGTTGCCGGAGGTGATATTCAAATTGCGCAGGCGGCGGGGCAGTTGAAGATCCGCTTCATCCACACCGTCGGCGCCGGTCGCCGACGGCGTCTCGATGAAGGAAACATTTTGCGGCTCCATGTCGTCGATAGATGGCGTGGGCATGGCCGCGTGGAAAACGCCTCCGCTGCCGATGGGCGAGCCGGCGGCGGAAGTCGACGACGAAGACTGGCCGCCGCCGTTGCTGGGCACACTGCTGCGGATCGGGGTGATGGTTCTAGTGGCCGGAACGGGTCTAGTGATGGTGGCCGACTGCGGCCGCTGCTCCGGCTGCTGCACTTTCGGCGGCTGCTGCTGGTTGTGGACGGATCCTCGATGCAATTCCGGAATTTCCGCTTGCTGCTTGGGATTGGCTGGAGAACGAAGAACTACGGGCTCGGCCGCCAGGTCGTTGGGGGCGTGGAGCCGGAATGGCGCTCTCTGGTCGGCCGCCGACGGATAATTATGCTGAGGAGACGGAGCCGGATAACCGTGAGGCGATCCAGCAGCCGGAGGACCACCGTAACCTTGTTGCTGTTGTTGATAATGCGGTTGAGGAGGCGGTTGCTGTTGCTGGGGCTGCTGCTGTTGCATGGGATGAGGCTGCTGCGTCCGCGCCGGACTGTAATAATAAGGATCCTGCGGATCGGGCTGGTTAAACTGCGATCCATTGGCGTAATAATGCTGCTGGGCATCGTACGGGTTGTCCATCGGGTGACGGGGCGGAGTCTGCATCATGTAACCCCCCTGCGGTGGCCCGTGGGCATCCATGTAATTGCCCGTATTGGGATTCATCATGTAACCATGGTGACCCATCATGGCCCGGACCTGTTGATCAAATAAAACAATGGCAGACATGGATCAAGGTTTTCGCTGTTATGGCTATCCGGACAACAGGGACAAAGAAGGGGGAAAAGGGACCATGGTCATGCCGTGCGTGTTTTGTTTTATTTGAGTTAAGGCCACACACACAAATTGACGCACAGGCCGTGCATTAACGTTAGTGAAAAAAACAAAACAAAAAAGCTGGCAAAGCTTGAATGAAATGAGGCAGAACCTACCGGTTGGGGTGTACCCCATTGAGCCCGTCTGGGTTGCTGCTGTTGTTGTTGTTGTTGCTGCTGCTGTGGTGGTATACCGTAACCGAGCATGTCGTCCGGCCGGTAAACCATAGAAGGCGGAGGAGGTGCCGGACTGATGGGCTGTGGTTGGCCCCAAGTCCTACGAGACGTTGGCGACGGTTCGTGCAAATAAAACTGGCCGGGCTGGTTGGGATCCATCCCGCCAGCTCCTCCACCGTTCATCGGCGACTGCTGCTGCTGGATCGGATGACCCATGCGGTAAGGATCGTAAGGCATGCCGTGATGCTGTTGTTGTTGCTGTTGTTGTTGATGGTGTTGTTGCTGCTGGTGACGCTGAAGGAAATCGTAATCCGGCATCTCGTAATCCGGCGTGGGGAGCTGATGGGGCTGGTGTTGCTGCTGCTGCTGTTGCGGGGGCGGCATGGCGGGGTGGTGAGAACGCGAGGGCGACTCCATGGCGGAGTAATAGTCGACAGGACTGGCGTGACCGCCGTCCCGTCCGTCTGCATTTCCTTTGCCTTTGGCCACCGCCTGATCAACATGCCAGCACAGTGTTAGAGAGAGAGGGGCAGCAAGGTGCAGAGCAGCGGTGAAAAATGTTTGTTTGGTAAATGATCATTGAAAAAAACAACAACAAAAAGAACCGAAAAAGCTACCGGGAAAAATAACAACTACCGCAAATACTTTGGCTTGATTGACTCTTTGTGTTGTGCAACACATTCAACTATTTCATCTAAAGTAACAAACGTGATGGGCCAGTTATGAATGTCCAGCTGCTGGTGAGTAATAGTAGTAATAGGCAAAAGGTGGGAGAGAGAGCGGACAGAGCAATGGAAGGCTAAACGGAATCGGTTACCTGGAGGAAGGCGGCCTTGCCGACCTTTTCGCGTTGGCGGTTGGCCAAAAGCTCCTGCTGGCGCTTGTCGGATTCGATCCGCTTGCGCTTCTCCTCCATCTTGAGGCGGATGCTGTAGAGGTCGGTGGTCGAGTTCATGTCGTCGGGCATCAGCGCTTCCAGCCGACCGTCCATTTTGTCGACGACCGGCGTCTGTGGCTCCCACGACGTCGACGACATGGCCTCGGCGATCGTGATCCCTCCGCCCAGCTTCCGCTGGTTCTCGCTGATCCGACGGCCGTGCTGAGACACTGGCGATCCCACCGCGCTGCCTTTAGCTAAATTATTGGACCAAAATGGATTAGAATGGCGTGACTGGACAGTGGATAATCAGTTAGGAGCTCACCACTTTGGATGGGATCCTTGTCCTGCTGCATGTAGACGATGTTGATGGCCGAGTTGGAGCCGAGACTCTCCCGCAGTTTGGAAAGTTCGGCGAAATTGGTGGCCCTGGCCAAATTGACTCTGGGGTCCTCGTAAAGATCGGCCGGCTCCGACGGATTGGACGCAATGATGACAAACTGCTTGTTGCCATTGTGGCTGCCGCTCTTGGCCGTGCTGCTGATGCTGCTGTAAGTAGGGCTGCTGGCCCGCGAGCGCCTGTCCAGCTGTTCCTCGACGTCACGGTTGTCCATTAAGTAGTCCGACAGGTTTTCCTGCGAGGAGCCAACAACCCAATGTGAACAACAACCCCATTCGTCTTGATTTACACACGACGACGACGACGGCCATTTTCCGCCGTTGTCGTTTCCCGTCAAGAGAAAACGAACGGCCGCCGTTTTGTGTCTCTGTGTCGTCGACAATTACACAACAGCCCAAGAATGGCGGGAAAACCACTGATCCAGATGGCGGATGCGGTAAAGACTTTTCTACTTTTCTACTTTGTTTTGTTTTTCCTGACCGAGATATCAGGACAGAAACACAAAAAGGAGAACAAAATAAAACAAAACGGAAAAACAAATTTTATACCTGCGAGCGGGTGCGATCATTGTTCCGCCTCCAATAATTGACTCCGGCGGGCGTGGACGGCGTTCCGGCGGTTGGCGGGATCGAATCGGGGGTGAAGGCGTCGATCGAAGGCCGCCGACCCGACTGCTGCACAGTCGCCGGCTCCTTGTCCGGATTGCGGCCGAACATGGACAAGTTGTCCTGACTTCCGCCAAAGTTCTCGATCGTCAAATGCGAGTCGTCCGTGATGGAATTGCGTCGGGAGCGGCGTCCGGCGTAGCTGGTGCCCGATTTGCGATCCTCCCAGTTGGAGGGGACGCCGGCCGGACCGGATGATGACGAGGAGCGATCTTCGCCTCTTTCTTCCGCTTTCGTGTCCATGTTGAACCGCTCCTTGATGGCGGCCACCCGCGAGCCCCTGGGCGTGGCTCCCTCTCCGCCCGTCACCACATTGTAAAGCGTCGGGACCGTTTTGCCTCGGTGGACGACAAACGACTCGTCTCCTCCGTCCGGCTGCTGCTGCTGCTGCTGCAACTGCTGTTGGCTTTGTTCGAGTTGATCCATCCGCCTCCGGGGCGATCCGCTCATTTGCGGCGTCCCAATTTGCGGACTGTTGGCTGCACACAGACATTTCAATGTTTGATCATCTTGAGCTGAATTGCCAACCGATAAATGTTGTACAATTTTTTTAATTCATTCAAATATTTGCGTATGAATTCACAAGAGACTAGATAAAACTAAGGTAGAAGGAAAAAACCAACTGAAATCGATTCGTGCTGAAATGTTTTTTTTTTTCTTTTGTTTTCCCCCGACGCTAATTAAATTAAATGACTCAAATAAAATGTCGGGGCGGCCTATCAGTGCGTCCTATCTGCGGCCAACATTCTCCAATCAGACCGAACGGAAATGAAACCAAATGAAATAAACCCACGGAAAAGAAATAACTCAATTCAAATTTCAATTCAGAAAAATAAAATCGCATCGCCAAATCGTGAAAACGAAATCTAAAATCTAAAAGAGAAGGAAATTGAAACAGTGACGAGATGAATCGGACGAACGAACGAACGAGCGAACGAACAAAAAAAAAAAAATTATGAAAAAGAGAAGAAGATGGACGGACAAACTCAAGTGTAGTAGTACGTGGATCCTGTTGGTGCATGTTACCGGATTTCCCTTGCTCCATCACATCGGAATCGGCCGTGTGTTGGTGACACTGGTGTTGGTGGTGTCTGTGCTTTTGCTGCTGCCGGTGAGCATGGTGGCTCCATAAGGTGGCGTAAGACGGCCGGCAGTAGTGGCACTGATCGGTCGGTCCGTGCTGGCACGGCCACCACCAATCCGGATAAAGATTGTTCCGCGTCGACAAATTGCTGTCTAATTTCGTGCGTGTTTGATTGTTTATTTCACGAATTTTTACGTTGGGGTTTTTTTGGTTTTGTTTTGGTTTTTTAGCTTTTGGAGGATTTGGTGTTTTTTAGTTTAAATGTTTTAAAAGGAAACTACGTAACACTTAATTCTAAATTGATGGTTTTCTCTCTCGTACTCTCACCGTTAACTCTCCCCACCCTGCCAGATCCTATAAAAGGGCAATCAACACAAACGCTGAGCCGACCTCCCCGAACCACAACAACGGCAACAGCAACAACAACAACAAAAAAAGGGCAGTCAGACGGGGGTTTGATTGAGTTGATCGTACACGCCCGGGTCGGGGCGTTGTTGTTCAGCTGTCGTGAGCTTCCATTTATCGGTACACACACACACACACGGAGCGAATGAGAGAGAGCGACTCTGCGCACACACACACACACATACACACAACAGGCACCAGACGCGTATAATAGAAACCAGAACAACAACATCACAGAAACGCACGCGCAGCGGGAATAAATTTAAAAAGAAAAAGAAAAGAGAAAATAATTGACGTAAAATAAAAAATTATTGAAATCAAATCGAATAAAAATAATAAAAATAAAAATAAAACGGGGGAGAATATGAAAAAGGGTCAAGGGCGTTTTTCGTGAGTTTCTGACCAATCCATCTTGTTGGTGTCGTTATTTTCTCCGACCGGTTCGTTACACTAGCTAGCTCTTTTATTCTTATCTCGTCTGCAATTCCAATACGTCGTGAGCAGCTGGACTTTTCTTTCGGGGTCACGGAGTATTACAACAGTCTAACCAGCCCCACTGCTCTTCTAGCTATGAGGGGCCTACACACATTTACATGTACGAGGGGAATATTTATCCGATTTCAAGCCACACCTGTAATCCATCCATCTGTATCCAGCCCCGTTCTCTTCGGCCGATGGGGGTTCACCGGCCCTTTTTTTTTTATGTGTGTGATTGTGATTCTTTCTTTCTCTCCTCCCAACCAAAAAATAAGACCTGCTCAAATTGTTTCCCAAAACTCTATAGACATTTTGAGCGATGATGATGGTTATGATGGGTAATAATAATCATTTTTTTTTTAAAGGTTTTGGGGTTTTTTGTTGTTGTTACCTTCGTGGACGGTTTGGCGTTTTGTTCGATCGCGCTCCTGTAGTGATCCCTGCCGCCGAATGGCGTTACTCTTGCCTGGGAATGATAACACAAGAGAGAGAGAAAAAAAGAAATAACATTATATAGCACCTGTCGAGAAAATAACGATCAAAAAAGAAAATGGTTGTTTTTTTCTTTACTGGAGACATTGTAGGTCTTGACATACAAAAAGATGAGAAAGAAAAAAAACACAAAAAAACCAGTCCAGTTTCTTTTTTTTTGTGCTTTTTGTTTAACCCCCTTCGAGCGTGAAATGAAAACGAACGACAGGGCAAAAAAGAAAGAAAGAAGAAGAACAGGACGACTTCGTGCGATAACCACACGAAAAACAATCAACGCAAAGGTGAACAACCGCAAAACGATTTCGGGTGCACATGCATTCGTAGTTTAAAAATAAGCCGTTTACAATCCGAGAGGGAAGATGTAATATAAAAATACATTCATGCACTAAAAATCCAATCAAACCAAAACGAACCCAAGAAAATGTTAGTTGGTACGAGAAAAAAGCGATGGGGATTTTCTGATGCAATTGTTGTGGGTCACTGGGCGGATGCAAATTTTTTTGTTTTAATATTTCAATTCCTTCTGGATAATTATTTTTTTTTTGGTGGGGGGGATGGTTGTTGATGTTGATGATACCTTTCCGTAAATCGGGAATGGATTTCACCAGCGGTTGTAAACTCGTTCGACGGTGAAACGATTTTCTCAGAGGCGACGACAGTTGGCCGCCGACATCCGCGTCGGGTGTTGAAGGAGAAGAAGTTTCTGATGATGACACAAGGAGGTGTGAAAAGACCAAATCAAGACACCAAAAAGAGAAAGAGAGAGAGAGAGAGAGAGAGATAGCCCATAAACCACCAACGAAGGACCCGACTGGCCGCCCCCCAACGGATAAAATTTCAATACAAAAAAGGAGGATCTTTAATTCATCTAAAAAAGAAAATCCATTGAAGATTTCCAAAAAAATAAAACACCAAAATAACCGAGAAAAAGAACCAGCTGCCACCAACACCGAACGAAAATAATAATAGTATACAATACCACACCAATAAAATTGCCCGCGCGTTTGTTTCGGTTTTTCTCTATTTTTTTTTTTTCCAAAGAAACAAAAAAAGGCCAACATAACGGGAGAGTTGACCGAATGATTTTTTACCTTCATTGATGGGAAAACGGTCTCGCATCAATCCAGGAGGCCGGATACACTTGGCTGGACGAACTTCCAGGATGTAGAACAAATCGGCGAGAAATGCCAAAACGTTTTGTCTCACCGAACTGAAATTTTTTCGCACGGAAAACGAAAAATATTTTTCAAATTAAACTTTCGCGGGCTATTTCTTTTCCATTTTCATTTCGTCATTTTGATTTACCTGTGCATGTAGACAATGTCTTCCAGCCCTAGGTGAAAGATGTTGTTGGGCAAAGACTCGCTGCAAAATTTGTGCACCAATTCCAAATTGTAAAGGCAGTCGGCCATGGAGAAGGGCTCGTTGGTGGCGATTCTCGTCCAGTCCACCAAGTCGGGAGCGTAAAAGGCCAACAGGCCAAGAAGGGACATGCCGTCACTGAGGTCGCCCAGCTCGCGAAGCTCGGGGAAATTCGGTACGTCCTCTCCCTGAGGGTGGTCCGTCAGGTTGGCAACCAATAATAAAAAAATCAATGGTAATAAAAAATAAAAAAAAGAGTGGACATAAAATAAAATAAAAACGATGCCAAATGAGCCAAAAGGATATATGGCGTTATATTCATATTCGGTGGGCGGGAATCATTGTTCATTTGTGCCCATTTACGGACACGCGGGGAGTTAACGGGCAAAGGAGAGAGAGAGAAAAAAAAAAGCCTTTCTGGATTGGGTTTATCAGCGCGAGACAATCATCTCCAACACGGATGATTGCACACCTTTCCCGACAGTGTCACATCCTCCACAAGAGCAGCTCCTCTCGGATGATTTTTACGATTGGAAAAAAACAATTTTATTTTTTATCTGACACTTACGTGGCCATCGACTTCGGCCGTCAGTCGCTTTTTGAGCGACTGACAGGCTTTGGTGATCCAAAGGAGGAGGGCCTGTTCGGCCTCTTTGGGGGCTGGCGTCTGGGAGGCGTCCAGGTCGGCGAATCTCCTAATGGCGGCCACAACCCGTTCGGCTGAAACGACTTCCTTGACAAACAGGTTCATGATGCCTTCCATGACGGCCATGTGAGCACTCTATAAACAACAACAACAACAACAACGACCACGCATATAATCGTAAATATTGATGCACTTAAGATAAACTAGCAAAACAATTAACACTCCCGACTCCGACTCCCGAGTATTGGCTAATGGAATGGGAGGACCCCCGAAAGTGGTTGCCTAAAAATGGATCGAATGCAACTTAATTACCATTCGAAGTGGTGATGTGTGAATGAGCGTGGTCTCCGTCAGGGCCACGTCGGACGGCTCGGCCACGTAGACGCCCTTCCTGGCCAGTGCCTGGATCACGCCCCAGTGGTTCAGCTGGCTGTAATTGGGATCGGCATAAATGTGAGCTAGTGCCAGGCAATAGAGCTCGGCATTGGCCAGGGCGTGCACTACAGATGGCTTCAGATACTCTTGATCCTGTTTGACAACATTTGAACGTAAAACCCATTTGATTGTTATCCAAAATAAGCCTTCCGGTTTTTCCTATTTCTTTTCTCTTTCTTTGGCTGTTTCTTTTTGATTTTGTTTTTTTACCTCGACGTCGCGGTAGAATGGCTCCTTGACATCTTCTGGCACCTGGTGACTGTACGATTTGGAGAGAAGCCATTGTACGGATGCCCTCTGCTTAGCCTGTGGTCAAGAAAAATAAAAGAAGATCCGGAATGTAAGCATAAATAGCCACACACACCAAAACAAAATTTTCGGTATAAATAATCAAGCATCTCATCTGAAAAAGGAGCCGACATTCTCCAAAAATAAGAATTATTATGATGTGCATTTATTAAAAAGAAAACAGGGGAATGTTTCACTTTCTAGCCAACGGTGCTGCTGGGGTGTTGTGCTGGAAAGAAGAAAGAGAATTTCAGTGGTCGTACATCTTGTAAAAAAAACCAGCGTGAGTTCGTTTCTTCTCTTTGGGTATTAGAACCAAAATGAAAAATGAATTGCTTCAACCGACAAAAGACGGGTGGAAAACATCCGACAAAACATTTCCACCTCTCTCTGTCTATAGGCATTTCAAATAATGGCGTGTCCGAAGCATCTTCCAGGCCAGAATCACGTCATCTCGTGATCCGGCGTCGTTTTTCCCGAAATAGCCGATCCACCCCATGGCAACATGACACTTTCACCTTCAAATATGCAGATATGAATGGGGCAAGGTGTGGTGTGCGTTTGTTTGGTAGACAAACATTTAACAGTCACGCAGTTGAATTTGCGCATACACTCGAATTCTTTCTTTCTTTCTCTCTTTTTCAGCTGGAAATTTTTATGATCGATGCTTTATGATTGAATGAGGCAACGCCGCATCATGACAGTTGGCAAAACTCCAAAAACATATTTAAATTGTCCCCGAAAAACATGATGAACTAGTCCGCTGCTGGCCTGATATATGAATTATACAGTATAGCTACGCAATCCTTTCTTACTCATCAAGACACTTGGAATTCCCACAATGATAACAGGAAGTTCAGTTATGCGAATGATTCCCACACAGCAACACGGGCTTCATCAAGTCACGTTGGGCGATTGTTGTGCAGTTGCTTCATCGTCGAGGTTGATTACTCGCACACGATGACTCTTTTCCACACAGACAGGTTATCTTTCACTACAGATCTATCTTCCTAATGTCTGCGTAAGAGCAGCACTCTCCATCATAAATATGTACGACAAGATGGGAGGAATGTTGAAATGTGTTACTCAATACCAGAATTTGAGAGAGTGAAACCTACTTAACTGGTTTATCATTTGTTCTTGCAGGCCTTGCAGCTATGCCAATTGCCAGGAGGCACACTTGGAAAATTTTTAATGGAAAACAATAGCGAGTGTGTGTGCTGTGTGATATACCACAAATCACAGTGTGGCCCTGCTGTGACCTTATTCAGGTTGCCGGTCTCACTGCATTTGATAATGTGAGTCTAGCATGCCAGCAAATTGTGACTTTGCAACACAATAACAACCTTGGGTTCAACAACAAGAACAAAAACATGGCTTCGCAAAAAAAAAGGGAATAAATCAGTCTGGACAGAGTCCGCTGTCATCAGCTGATGATGCAAAATTGGGCTTTACGATACAGCACTGCCCTTTTGTTCACCACTCCAAACAAGATGTAGCTAACATTACATCCCTAAAAGTAAACAAGACCATTACCAAAGGAAACATGATAAGAAAAAAGAGCCTGTTATTTCAAGCCATTGGCACATACATAGGAAATGAATAGCAAAAGCTAGATAGAGAGCCAGAAGAAATAGCAGCTCAGCAAGTTCTTGTGTGAACAAGCCAAAAGAGTATAGACAAAAACCAACAGAATCTGACTATGAAAAGATAGACTGTGGAATTACCATCGGAACTCGCGACTACAGAAATTCTTTGGGTTCGATACGCACAGATAACAAAAGGTTTTTTTGTTTCTTTTTGGTTGTATAAATTCTATTCTCTCCTTTTTCATAGTGGCTGGCGGACGGTTCAACAAGTTGCCCACTTCCTCTCTCGCCAGGTAGATACACTATCTAAGGTAAATAGGGAAGAGACCGGATTCACGAATCATGAATTCTCATAGCGCAGCCCGAATTTTTATCCAGTTGTCCAATCTGCCCCTTCTGTTTGTGTTTCAAAGCAGAAACAAAACTCCTTCGCCGATTGATACGCTCCGCCGATTGATTTCGAACGTTCAACTCAATGCCGAAGCTGCGGGAGAGATTTAAATGACCAAAAAATATAATGGGAACTACTTGTTGCACCCCGAGTCTCTATAAGAAAAAGAAATAAAAAGGCTGATGGGGTCGACCAATTTTTTTCCACGTCATGCCTTCGCTCCCAAATGATGTGGAACACGACAAAACAAAACCTTTGATGGCCTGACGAGCGACACGACGGACCAGTCGGCGAACAAGAAGCAAAAGGAAATGATTATTTTCTCTCTAATTCTCCCAGCCATCATCTAGAAACTGGCGAGGTTCATTATATTTTTACAGTCGTACGTCCTACTCTACTCTACTGCTACTGCTACTACTACAACTACCTGCTGTCTAATGCGCATTTCAGGTGTTCCAGTCCGGAAAAAGATGGGACCCTCCCAACTAAGTGCAGAGAGCGAGAAAGACAAGGGGTTGCAGCTGGAAGGTGGGGAGAGAAACCGAGCGGAAACTCTTCTTCCTCCTTCTGGCGACTTTGGGTGCACGCGAAGAATCCGGTGGGAATTAAATTTAGATTTGATAAGATTGTAGACGACCGGAGAAGAAGAATAAGAAAATAAATGCGCCAAGTTGGGAACCAGAGAACAAAAAAACCTTGATTCCAATTGTTCGGATGGCCTCTTGTTTGTGGAACCATCTCGTTTTTCGATTTCAATAAAACATTTCGGTCCTTTTATTTTCCTAACTTATTCTACAGTTGGTCAGCTCGACCGACAGCAAACTGGACTTGAATACTAATCAAGTGTCCCCCAGGAGCTCCAGGAGCTTTTTGTGTGCGAGGACGGCCTTTTGGGAGAGTGAAAAGAGAAAGAAAAAACAAAAAGTTCGAGGCCATCAGACGGACACACAGCAAGAGAGCCAGTCGATTAACGACATTACAATTTCTAAATCAACTCTGCATAGCAAAGTAGAAGAGCGCGGCGGCGTTGATGCGTACACCGATGGATCAATAAGGGAAAGAAGGACCCCAGCAGTGGGCCACCACCGCCAGTCCAGCGTGTGTATCTGTGTTGCCCACATTTAATGAGAGAGAGAATTTCTCTTCTGCCGCTGACGTCCTTGACTCTTCTCTCGCCGGCAGTGACTGTCATTCCCAAAAATGCAAATGATACAGCACAGCAAACAACCAAATGCGCTGGCATATATAAGCTTTTCGTAGTAGTAGTATAGTAGCAGCTAGTGGAACGCCGTCGTTCCCCTATGGCGCAAAAAATAAAAAGAAGAGCCGGGACAAACGAGGCGAAAGAAGAAGAAGAAGAAGTGAAAAATAAAAAGAGAGAGTTTTTTTTTCAAAAATAAGAAGTGACGATATCACCTCCATGGCTTCTCGCGGCCGAAGAGATGCCAGCCAAGATAACTGCACCATTTTTGTAAGTCCGTTTCGGTTTTGGGTTACACGAACGAACGAACGAAGAAGAAGACGTCGCAATTGGACAGGGGCGTTGTCCGTTTGTTTTGTTTGTGAGGATAAATGTTCCCACCCTTCCACAAAACACACACACACTATCACGAAAACGGCCAAGCGCGCTCAATTCAAATGAACCCCAAAACAATTTCGGGTCGATTTCTTTCAATCGTTAAAGAGTTCAAATCGAAGAAACAAAACACTATCGATAACACTACACACACACAGTACACACACACACACACAGAAATCCACAACTGGTTTGTGTGTGTGGTTCTCACGAGAGAAACATGACGGCCGGACCGACGGGCAAGGCAACAGGTAAGCAACTGACATACGAGACTGCCAGGAAACCCGTTTTTGTGTTCTCTGCTGTTCAATTCTTTCTCCTTTTGTGTTGCGTGTGTGTGTGTGTTGGGGGGGGGGGAATATAGAAGGTTTTTTCTTTCTTTCTTTTAGGTTTCAAAGTTAGCCCGCGGGAAAGACACGGCACAGGTGGAGTGAAGCGGAGTGTGTGCGCCCAGTGGGCGGAGAGACGAAACAGAAGAAAAAAAAAAGCTTCTGAGGCGGGCGACGTCAATGACGTCATGGGGTCCCAATCTGTGCGAATTTGTTAACGGGGAGAAAGCGGGAGAGGAGCGACCTGAAAACACACAAACACGGCGAATGGCAAAACGAAGAAACAACCGAACATTAGCAACTAAAAAAAAACACACATTTTTTTGGTGTTTTGTTTGGTCGGTTCTTTTGTTGTTGTTGTTGAGGGGGAGAAATTTTCCGCTCATGTTCAAGCGGTGGGGTCGCTCATGTAATTCGGGACGGATCAGGATGCTGTTTGCAGAGGCCGCAGATGCCAAAAATGGGATGCAAAAATCGATTGGCGGTTTTGAAAGAAAAAAATGATCAGACACTGGACGCAAAAGCGAGAAAAAGAAGAGAAATGGATGTTGCCACGTGCCAAATTCCGTCTTGTAATGGTCTCGGGAGTTCATCGAGTCACGGTAGAAAGAAACCTCTGCTCGGTTTCTCCATCCCCCGACAACCGCCGGATGAATCACCCGACATGCGCACAGCGGCGAGACAAAACCAAAGAGAAAAAAAGAAAGAAATAGTAAAAAAATAAAATAAACCTCAGCCGTAACAGTTCTTTTTGTGGATGAAGGGTAAAAAAGAACATCAACAACAACGCGCGTTGTTGCCAACAAGCTCCTCACAGACAATCCGATGTTCAAGCAAAAGATATGTAAATAAATCGGCTGGGTCGTTCCATCAAAAACACGCAACGCCGGATGATGATTCATCGCCAGTTCCAGAAACCGCAATGTTTAGATTTACTTATTTCTCTCCATCTCTTTTACCTTCATTCAATATAGGAGGAGAGAGATAGAAAAAAAAGGGCAGGAAGTCGTCAACGGGTATAGAAAAGCTTCCGTCAAAATAGTCGTTCAAAATTATTGCCGACTGCAAGTAATCGAAAACTAAACCAAAAAAAAAGAAATTCAGGAAATGATGGATGTGTTGATGGTTCGATGGTTTTCTTATAAGGAAAACAAACGAGGGAACCATATCCATCAAGTTTGTCTTTTTTGTTCAAAATGTCGCTTATAGATTTTTTCGCCATGACTGATAATCGCCAAAAATGGTCAACTTCATGCCATTCGGCACGCACGCAAGGAAGTAGTTGACATTCGTCACCTCTACACACAACAATGTCACACACAAAAAAAAACAACTCAAAAAATAAAAAGAAGGAAGAACCTCGAAGGGAAAAGCTCAGTCACTTGTCAAGGAGTGCGGCCAAAAAGTCGATGGAATTTGGTGTGTATTATTCTATGAATGGAGCAGACGGAAGGAGATTCTAAAAGGAGAGAAACAGGAGGGCAGAAGACAGTAAAAACTACAAAAGATGTCAGACAAAACTACAGAAAGACGCGTGGAATCGTCAAACAACAACAAGAAAGAAGGAAAAATAAAAACAGTTTCTGTCACGAGACAACTACAAAAGTGGAAAATGGGCCGAGTGTTTTAGGATTCCGTCACCGCGAGGAGAAGAAATGGAAACTACACGAACAACAACGGAGATAAAAGAACCATATGTTTCATCAACGAATAAAATAAAAAAATGAAATAAATTCATGGGAGAGAGAGAAAAAAAAGGAAATGAACGATGAGCGTGAATCAAATTGATGCGTGATTTCAAACTACAAGGTAGGAGAGGAATGACGATAATAAAAATTTCAAAAAAAAGGCCGTCGCTGGATTGTGTGCGTGTGCTGTCAAAACGTCAACAACGGCGCGATGGCGCCATCTAGCGACAGGCGGCGACAACAAGTACCGACGACGACACGATTTTTATTTTTTTAATCGAGTACCTGCCACCAATGAGGCAGCGGGAGTTGGGAACCGGGAACGGCACTGGACGGCGATCCCTGACTCGTGTGGTGGATCCACAATAGCATCCGCCTGGATCGCTCCTCCTCCCAACGGCGGCGCTCGGCTTCCGTCAAGCGCAAGTGATTCATCTGCTCCCAGAAGAGCCACTCGTCGTTGTAGGGCGACATCCGCGATTGGTTGGCGTTGGGTGGATGGAACCCTCCGGCCGTCATCAATAAGTGATCGCTGGCTTTCTGGTCGGAGAAGAGCTGACTTTCCATTTCACTCCAAGTGGGCGTGCGATTCCCGTCGAGCATTTCTTCATCCGTTTCCTCTTCCTTCGAACTGGAATCTCTTTCCTTCTGATGCCGGCGGCTGTTCCGGCGGCCCCTGGCTTCCTTGTTGTTGTTGCTGCTTTTCCTCCTTCCGACCTGGTAGGGAGACTTCTCTTCCAGCGGGTTGGACACGTCGTACAGGCCTTCGTTGGCATACGATTCCATTTGCGGATCGAAAAGGTCGTTGTCGTAAAAATCACGCAATCTCGGGTCCAGCCCGAGCAAGTAGTGATCCTCCAGCGCCCGGGCCAGCAGCTTCTGCTGGTGGTGGAGGTGGACATCCATGGGCTCCATCGGATGCGGAATATCAGAGTAATGATTAGGAATGTCATCCGGAAGAGACGGATCGTAAATGGTCGGCTCGCTCATGCTGTTGTGAGACTTTTGGAACACCATCGACTGCTGGAGGAGGTGGTGGGGATATCCGGTCGAATGGAATTCCCTTTCTTCCGAGTTGACGGACGTGCCGGGCGACTCGTAATCCACGTCGTTGGTGTAATATTCCGCAGGGAGCGACATCGGCTGGACGACAGTTCGGTACACCCGTCCTTCGGCTTCCATTTGTGCCAGGGCGTTGAAGCTGGACAAGATGGATTCCAACTTGCTCATGACTTTCGTCTTTTTCTTGCTGATTTCCGGGAAGTTGCGACCCGCATCTCCGACTTCCGTCATGGGCGGAATCGGCGACGGCGTCGACAGATCGTCACCGACGCAGTGGAATTTTTCGCGCAACCTCATCTTCAATTCGCGGATCATCGTGTCTCGCTTCCGGAGGGCCGGCGGCGGAAGGGGAGGAGGATCAGGTGCCGTTGGGGACTCGTCCGCCGTCAAATCAATTTGTTCCAAATCCGGCAAGGAACGAAAACTGATGTCTATCGACTGGGCAGCGTTCTTGTTGTTTTCAGACGGACTGTCCAGCTCTTCGGGGCCAACGTCCGTGAAAATATTCCCTTCGGCCGGAGCGAGTTTCAAAGATTTGTCAGGGAATATTAAACGAAGGCTGGAGGAAACGTTTAAATCTTCAGCCATTCTCAAAGATTCCAGCAGTTTGGCCGTCTCATCGGCTTCTTCGTCACCGCCCGGCGGCAACTCTGGCGGCTTCTTGCGCAAATTACCCACGGCCAGAACGGAATTAGATTGCTGGCCCACTTTCTGGGCGGGCTTCAACCAATCGAGCGATTCGCCATCAGCCACTCCGTCCGGATAATAATCCCAACTGGCGTCCGTGTCCACGTTGGTGTAGTGTTCGCTGTCCAGCGTGGAGACGGCCGATTTCTTCTCCGACTTGGAAGCGGCTGTCGAACTGTCGACTCCCTGACCGGCTTCTCCTCCGTCCCCTTGACGGTTCTGAGCGCGGAGTCCTGGGAAATTGGCACTGCTGAAGCTGGCCAGGCTGTCGTCGTCGTCGCAATCCGTCTGTCCGTCGGCCGTTTCGTCGCTCAGCTTAGAGACAAAGGCGTCGCAAGAGGCAGCAGCAGCGCAGAAGCCCGTTGCGGGGTCTGCGATAGCGTTGTTCTTGTTGCGCGGAGGCGACGCTGCTGCCACCGCTGCCACTGCTGCCCGTCGACCGTTTTTTGAATCGGTTTTCGGTTTCGTCCCGTCGTCACTCGAATCGCCTTCCTGACACGAGCCGTAGTCGTTGAGATAGTCGAACTGCTTGGCGATCCTCTCCTCGACCTCTTCCAGCTCTTCCGCCTTGATGATGGTCGACGATCCGCCGGCTTTCGGCTCGAAAATCAAAGTGTCGATGCTGCCGAATAAATCTTCGCTCTCGTCCGTCGATCGACCCGTATCGGCGGCCGATAATTTCTCGGTAGCGCCGGCGGCTTTGCCGATTCCGCCCAGATGGGATCGGTCCCTTTTGAGGGTCATCAACCCTCCGCCAGGAGGACCGATTATTTTGGTGGGCTCTTTGCCCGCTCCCGGCTCGTTGGGACGTTCCATCGGCACGTAAATGAGCCCCAGATTAATGTTGGTCAACGTTTGGGTTCCGGCGTGAACGGCGTCGCTGAGGAGCTCCTGGAGTTCCTGATGGCGACGCTGGCGGACGCGAGGGTCCAGCGACTCCGACTCCAAATTCTCCCGCATCCGCGTTTTCAGCTGCTTGATGACTTTGGAGCGTTTCTTGCTCCGGTTCGGGTTCTTGCTCCTCTTGTCGTCGTCGGCCTTCTTCAGCAGCAACTGTGAGGCCGGAACGGGCTCATAGATGGCGTGGGCGGCGGAAGAGGATGACCGTCTCGCACTGTTCCACTTGTCTTCCAGCTGGCGAGCCCGTTGCGCTAGATCCAGCCAGCTACGGTGGGCTGGAGCAGCAGCAGCGGAGGAGGCGGCGGCGTCGGAGCGGGTGTGACGGACCAGCTCCTGGAGCCTGTTCTCCTGCTCCTCCAAGACTCGAAGTCGCTCAAACTCCATTTTGCGCTGCTTGACCAAACTGAGCGGAACCGGTTCGGGCGTCTTGTTGTGAGACTCGTTCTCCGATTCTGATTTGTCCGATTTCTTCTTCTCTTCCGGGTCGGAGTGTCGCTCGTGTTGAATCTTGCTGGCCGGCTGAGTCACCACCACCACCGCCGCTTTCTCCATCGACTTGACAGTTTTGAAACTGCCGCAGGATGAGCAGGAGCACATGGAGCAGCCGTCACCTCCTTCGCAGCAGCCGTCGCAGTCGGACGGGCAGGAACTGGACGAAGGCGACGACGAGGAACAAGAATGAGCTGGCGGGTTTTTGACGCTCTGCTGCTGGCCACCGCCTCCGCCCAGGCTACGGCTGTATTCGGTGGTGATGTAGTCGCTCTGACGCCAAAACTGGGCGATCAATTCCGTCTTGGATTTGATTTCCTGGGCCGTGCTGGGCGTGCCGAGTTTGTTGAGAATGCTGGACCGCGACACGAACCGTTGCTTATCTTCGTCGTCGTCCGATGCAGGTGGCGCATGGACGAGAGCTCGGGTAACGTACACGTCGTTTTGTCCAGCTGCTGCTGCGGCCGCCACCGCCGCCGCTACTTTACTTGCGGCTTTTTGCTGTTTGATTTGCTGCAGCTCCTGGCGACGGGCCTCCACTTTGGCCTGGTAAATGTCGGCCAAACTCAGTCCGTGATACGACGAAGTGTTTTGATAAAGATGCGTTTGAAAAGAATGTTGTTGCTGCTGCTGCTGCTGTTGTTGGTGTTCCGGTTGTTTGGCCGCTTTGACTTTCTTCTTCTTCTTGACTTCTGCCACTGCCACCGTCTGCTTGTTGTTATTCCCAGATGGTTGCGGTTGAATGGTGCCGGACATGTCTTCATAAACGGGGCTCTTGCTTTTGTGCCTGCCGTCCTGATGTTGGGCCAATTTAAGTGTTTGAATCTGACTGAGAATCTCGGCCCGGCTCATGTACTTCATGCGTGACCGAAGCCGGCGGCTAGTGACGGTCTTGAGCATCTGCTCTTTGGTCATGGAACGCCACGAATCCATGGCGACGTCATACGGTATGGGCTGGTAAATTTCGGCGAACCGCTCTTCCATTTCCTGCCAGGAATCCACGTCGCTGACACCTTCACGGTCCAGCTCGTGATCCGCATCCTCGTCGAGAGGCTCGTCGTCGACAAACACCTCCGGGTGCGGATTGAAATGCTGCCGGATCAAACTCAGCTGGTTCATCACCAACTGGCGCATCACCAACTTCCTCGACTGGTAAATCTCCTCTTCTTCGACCGAAATGCAGGAATCCGATCCTTCCGGAGGCATCCGGGCTTCCGCACGCCAATCGGTGGCCACGATATCCGACAGATCGGCGAAACGCTCCTCTTCGTGGTCGTCCTCCTCCTCCTCGTCATTCTGCAAATGACTGAAATGCATCGAGCGCTTCCGCCTTGGGAAACTGTCGTCCAGCAGCTGTCGCAGGGCCGGCGTGTTGCCGGCCTGCCTGTTGTTGTTGTTGCTGGTCATGTTCTTCATCTTCTTCTTCTTCTTTCTCTTGAGTGACGAATCGTCGTCGACCCTTCGCCTGCCTTTCAACATCCTCGTGTCGTCCATCAACCCGTCGTCGTCCGTGTGACTGGCCGAACCCGGCGGACCCGTCGCTTCACTCGCTCCGTCGATCGGATGCGGCGTCCAGGTGCCTTTGCGTCTCTTACTGTTTTTACCCATTGCCTCTGTCGACTCAAACGAGATGGGCACAAGCGTCTCTTAATCGAGAGGTCAGAGCCTCGCCGTTGGGCCAGAGCCATCCGCAACGGTTCCACTCCACCGCCAGGGCATTCCACTCCGTTACAACAAGACGGGGAAAAAAACACACACACACACAACAATGTAAAGAAGAATAAAAAAATCCCCCAGAAAAACTATCCGCCTCCAGTCATGGGAGAGATAGAGGAACGGACGGGAGCAAGAGAGAGAGACAACACTTGTGACTAGGATGGAACACCCGGAGCAACTGACGGACCATCTTCAACCAGACCGAGTATAGTGGTATAGTATGTTACAACAGTACAGTGTGAAGGAAGCGGGGGGGGAAGAAGAGGTGGGGGGGGGGAAGTCAACGTACTGACTCCGCCCAGCTGTTGCGCATTATCAAAGTTTCTTCTTCTTTTCGGCTCAACAAAAATGAAATAAAATTCGCTTCGAAACAAACAACCGTGCGTTCCGTTCCGTAAAAAATAAAGCTAGTGGAGAAAACAGCGGATCAGGGTGGGCAATCATCAACAAGCGAAAAGAAAAATATTACATCCAGACGGAACGAAAAAGAGAAACAAGGCGATTTTGATCTATTTGCAGGTGCGTGAATTGTTTTTAAAAAAGAGCGCTTGCAAACAAGATACGGGCATTTGAACTGTTTGATTTGGCACTTGAATTTAATAGCGTGGAGAGAAGGAGAGAGAGAGCTATTGCGGCTGTGAAACATGTTGATGAAACAACGGACAAGAAAATTCACCCACATAACGAAAAACCTGTCATAAATTGGTCCACCGAGAAGAGGAAAGAAAAGAAAACGTGTGAAAGCTGTCTGTTGCTTGCCCCACTGCCCTCGTAATCTCGATCGTTGACCGATCGCAAACAAATAACCAACTTTACCGAGCAACTCGGACAGGTGGCTGCCCTACAACAACAAGACGAGGTGAGAACATCATCTCACATCCTACGGGGGGCTAGCTAGCTAGCTGACTTGGGCTATACCCGCTAGACTATATACGGTTGTTGCGTGTAGCCACACGCAAGCTCAGACTCACGAATCATCATAAAAGTTAATCGCACAACAGATTAAAGGGTTGATTTACAAACTGATCTACCAATAACAGCCTCACAGTGTCCGTCCATTTCTCGATGAAATGAAAAAAGGTTCTTAAAATCTAGAAACTACCGTTAAAAAGGACTCGACCAAAGGGGTCGATATTTATTTTCAACGGACCTGTGTGATCGCCAAAGTCTTTTACATACATAAAAAAATGGTCGAGTCGCAGTTCGAACAAGTGCCATGTACAACAACAGCCGGGAAGGTAGATAATACAAATGGTCGTCGTGGGTAAGTCGACTAGCGTCGTGTCAAACGAATCCCAGAGAGGGCCAGATGGTCCCCCGGCAGAGCCGGTCGGATAGTCCAAAACCGAAGCGAAGAATAAAATAAAATACCAAGTCGGTCCCGTTATATTTTGTTTTTAAAAAGAAAAGGAAAAGACACGGACCAACTGCATAAAATAGCGGAATAAAAAAATAGTATTGATGCACAGGTGCGTCTACACTGACGTCGGGTAGTAGCATATCGGGCAACGTCACGGGACGTTAGTAACTTTCCCCGTGTTGTCGAAAGAAAAACATGCACGCCAAAAAACACGAGCAGCAGCAGCAGCAAAAAAACAAACTTCATCACGAAGAAACGATTACTGGCTAGACACATTCCAAATGAGATCATTTGAAAAAAAAAAATGAAAATTGCGGGAAATAATTTTTACAGCCGAACAAATGCATTAGGCGTCGCGGGAACCAACCCGGTCGTTTGGCCTTAAGCGTTTGATTGACCGGAAATGTTGTCGGTCTCATTGTGAGATCGATAACAAATGAAAATCGAAAGAAAAACAAGGAAGAGGGAATTTGTTTTGTTTTGTCTAACCGGTTGCCAAATTGCGTGGAATATCTGTGGACTAGGGTCGCTATTGGCTGGGCGTCGAAAACAACACACGAGGTAATTAAATATCACTGAAAATCCGTCAGGAGGTTTGTCTTCAGACATCGCTGGAAGTAATGGAAACAAAAACTATGTGGAGTTAACTAGACGCTTTCCTTCGATATACTGGCCGGTTATCCATCGCTCAGCTGTGGAATATAGCGGCAAGTAAAAATGGAGGAAGAATTCCATCATCTTCCATGTGAAACGCAAAAGCGGTATGTTTTGAAAACATAACCAAAAGATAAAAAAAAAAAAAACATAGACGGATAGGAACTGTGCTCCCGTTGGAGCCCCCAGCCGGAACCTACCGTCTTTTTTTCCTTCCTTTTTATTTTTGAATAGAGCGGAAACAAAAACATCTTTTGTATCAGTAAAGATCATCGCCATACCTCCTGCTGTTGCTGTAAGTGGCGGGGATGAACGCGTGAACGGTAGGAGGGGAAAAATACGCGTTCGATGGCCCGTGAAAATACCACGGCCCGCTACTCACGATGATAAGACATTGGTTCGTTTCGAATAGGAGTGACGACGCACGCACGTCCTTCCTTTTATGGTGAACGAGCCTCTACCCACGCGATACAGCTGATTGTGTGGAGAGTTTTGTGCTGCTCAAAACTTGCATGACTCTCCATCGAAAAAAACTACCCCCCAAAACTATTTATGAGAAAGCGGTCTAACCTGGAGCTTGTTGTGGGCGTTGTAACCCTGGACTTCCACCACAGGCATGTAGGTTAGGGTTCTCATTCTCGCAGAGGAAGAAGATCTCGATTCCATTATGGCTGCAGGCAGAAAGGTGAAACTGTCAACAGCACCCTGAAACAAAACAAGAAGGTCGAGTGACTGTTAGATTGTGGCCAGACTTTGCAGAGAGATCGAAGAAAGAGTTCTGCAGAGCATGCAGCTCTGGGTGAACATGACTTCGCCAACAAATACAAACTGAATCAGCTGTGGCTATTGAGTTTATGAGAAGCCAATCAAGGGTTCGTTGTAACTGTCTTGACACCAATCCCCACCCCAGATGTTGTTAACCTTTCACATCCGTTGCGATCAATGTTTTTCAGATAAAACGGTATTAGACCATCAACTGAAATGTCTATGGAAATACCAGACCTCCAATGAGCCGGATCAGCATAAATACAAGAGTGACAGCAGAGCATTTGTTATGTTTCAAAATGGCTTGTATGACAGGCAGCTGTAGGTCGTGGTGAACCCAATCAATGGAAAACAATCATTTTCAATGCGTTCTAACCGAATTACCTGGTATCGTATTGGGCACTTTATAAACTCGCACGAAATTGTTGTAAATATTAGACATCTGACTCGCACTCAGCCATCATCCAGAAGGTCGCCATTTTCTTTCGTTTTTCTTTTTTATATTTTTTCAAGTTGTTCTATCTCGGCGTTGCCAGATTTATTTTTGTGGTATGTTTTTTCTTGTAATGTATTTATTGAAAAAAAGAGAATTGTTCACATTTTTGCCTTCAACAAAAACGAAAGTGAATCCAACCGAACAAAAGGAGATTCCAGCATTTTCCAGTCCAGAAGACTTAGACTTGAGCTGCTCACAGGACTGAGACGGTTGTCTTCGTCCATTAGCGCGTGACAGAGGTATTTTCAAAGCCCTCGGAAATATTTGTAATCAACAAACATTGGTGCGTGTATTGAGCGACTCGAAAATGAAAATCCACCGGATTGAAAAACCCAAAAATCCGATAAGAAAACTAGACAGTTTATGACATGGGTTATTTTGATACAAAGTGTTTCCAAAAACGAAAAAAAAAATGCACAATTGTTGTATTAAAATATGAAGGACTGGATCTCGTTGAAAATCACTGTCCATTTTGCCATGTACAAAAAAAAAACACACACAAACACTTCACGCGAAAAAAAATTAAAATCTACTATTTCCCCCGATAGAAAAAAATATAACATAAGAGAAGAAGACGGACCTTCGGACATGTACACCACAATTCTACATTAGCTATAGGTACACTGTATAAAAAGCATTTTGGTTAGCCATTACCCTATGCATACGTACGTATCTCGGGTTAAAAAACAAGCTACAGAAAAGTAGTTACTGGATGCACAAAATCGAGGACTAGTCGATTACTGGAAGATTGGGCTACATCTGGGTTTGTGTGAGTCTTTTGAAAAAAAAAAAATAATAATCTGATAACAAATGAACGAAACAAACGACGAGAAACCAAGGGCGAAAAAAGCCGAAGAATTAAAAAAAAGTAACGAAAACAAATTATGGTCGGTTGATGACGGCCGAGGCTGGTTTTGAGTCTGCCCTCTTTTGACAACTAGGACAATTTGGGATAAAACCTATACAAGAAAAAAGAGAAAATTTGGCTGTTAATTTCTCCTGTCACAATTAGATAAGGTTAATGATAACTTACTTCAAACGGACGTTTCGATGTCTCTGGTATCAATTATATGCTACGATTTCATTTCACGGATTACTTGTCTTGATTCCTTCGCTCTTTTTAAAATCAATTTGAGCGTAAGCGGTAGTAATGTCAGCGCCAAAGACCGCGGAAGCTGAAGTCGGTCTTGGAATGCGCGGACTTTTGGGAACTTCATCGAGGAAATCATCTTTTGGCGTCGATCGCTGGCCGGTCGATGGTGTCAGATCCAATTGAGCATAATGAATAGCTCTTTCACTTTGCACTGAAGTTGGCCGAGAGAGAAGCGACGGGGAGGGCGATTTGGATGGCAGGGTAGTGGGACTCTGTCCGACAGTCAACGGTATGAATGTCGACGAACTCGAGTTCCAATTGACAGCTTGGAGTTCTCCAGCTATCGAGTCTTCGCCCAAACTGACCAACGAAGAGGAAGACGTCCGGCTGTTTGCGTTGGTCGCCTGTTGGCCAGGCAAAGATTTCGGATTCTTGCCATTTTGGCTGTCTTTAGTCGAAATCGACATCACCTTTCCAGCCGGGATGTCCGTCAATAATGGAAAAAGTGACGCTGGCTTGCTGCCTGCATAAATAACGCGACCAGCAGACGACGGCTGATAACTGTTTGACCTGGAAACACAAAATGTTTAAACATATTTGCATTTTTTTAAGTTTAAAAACAATTAAATTTACCTCTGAATTGCTACTGCTGTACTCCCCGATCGTTTGGGTTTGTCACCACTACTGTGTCGCTTTGGTCCAATAATAGCCTTTTCCAAAGCGCAAACGATCTTCTCCAAACTATTAGCTCTCTGCTTGCTTGGAATGGAGTTGGTAGGTGTAGCTGCGGTTGACGTTCCATTGCCAGTTGACGAAACTAATGTATCACTATCGACTACGAAGTTAGGCTGCTGTGAGCTGACAGAATTCTCTTTATCTTCGTTGGCTTTCAAAGGTATTCGAACAGGCAGGCTAGTCTCGGCTCTTGATGGAGTGCTAGGCATCGTCGGTGTAACCTCACCAGAGCCGGGTAACTCTTCAAAGATGAACTTTGGGGGCTGGATGCTCGTTGCCGACGACTTGTTGGCCCCGAAATCCATGTTCATGTAACCCTCGTTGATTTTTCCTGCGGTTGAATTCCGGTTGCCCGCTTTCTCAGCCTTGGAGAGCGTTGCCGTGTTGAGCAAAACCTCCGGCAGAGGTGACAGAGTGGGCATAGGCATGAGGCGGCTAGGACTGGCAGAATATCGCGTATGATGGAGAACATATTCATCTGGATCAGCGACCATCCGGCTCAAATTCAAGGCTGGAATTCCAGTGTGAGGAGAGCCCCGCGGAGTGTAGGTCTGCCTTTGAAGAGAGATGCTGATTGGCTGCGAACTGCCCGGCTTGGGCGCAATAACCACGGACGGCGATGGCGGCGAAAACTGCGGATGGATCATCGAAAAATCCGCAGAGGGACTGGGCGGAGTCAAGGGACTATGCAAGCTGCTACGCGAGTGGCCAATCGAGTGTGACCGCATACTCTGACTGCGCTGATGAAACAACAAGGCCGAAGACAAATCGACATCCGGCGAAACGGGTGAAAGTGATTGAGCAATCGGCCCCGCTGTTGTGGTGCGTCGTGTCTTGCTCGACTTGCTAGGCCGTTTCAGCGATGAAAAAGGACTTGGTGGCATACTTCTGGACGACCTAGGCAACGTCCCACTGTCCGCTGGTGTCGCAGCGGTAGGAGACGTTGCCGATTTGCCAGCGCTGAAGGACTTGCGTCCAAACAAATTGGACAGGAAGGCCGACTTTTTGCTGCTGCCTTTGGCAGACACGGCGGATGGAGTTTCAGTGTCCGTCTGCGATCCATCGTATGGGCTGGGAATGCGAGAACGGACAGACTTGTCGACACGAAGTGCCGGATCTGAAGGATTTTCGAACGTCATTTCCATGTAATTTTGTTCTTGCAAGCTTTCTTCGGTCCGCGAATGCCGGGCAGACTCCGAGCGAGGAGTTTGCGAGCCTCTCATAGATGGCGACACTGTTCCAAGTGCTAAAATCAAATCAGTCTGGAGAACCAACGAAATATGGAAAGAAAAAAAAAAAAAATAGAAAGTTAAAAAACCGTGATCAAAAAAGGAAAACGGGGACAATTGAATTACCTGAGAAGATTGCCTTGATGGGTTCCTGGAAGATCTGGGCGTGTAATCCATGGGTAAGTAGGTAAAATCATCAGACACGGAACCCGGATATGATGGAGTTCTTTTACTGTTGTAGTTCATGTCGATGTAGCTGGCGGAAGGATCTTGGCCGAGCTGACAGAGGACGGTGCTCATGGAAGCGACCATTTTGTTCTTAGATCCGTCCATGGACATGTAATCACTTCCGGGAGAGACGACTCTGCCAACTTGCTCTGATTCAGAAACCGACAATCGCACGTTACTCAATCGGCTGTTGGGGTGTGCCAGTTCGACGTATTCGTCAGCGCTGTCTTGATCATGTTCTGCCTTGTTGACGATTTTTGGACCACTGACATCCGGTGATTCAACTCCTCTGAGATGTTGCCGACTCTCTCCGTACTCAATGTAATCCTGATCGCGGCCTTGCGGAACACTTTCCAGCCGTTCCAGTCGCAGCCTACCTTCCCTAGATCGGAAGGAATCTAATTTCGGTTTCCCGCTGACAATACTCCGATTAGAACCGAAAGACGGGCGAGACTGATTAGAAGCCGATCGTGGCCGCCCGCCAGCCCCGGCTGTGCTGGAATTCGTAGAGGCGACAGAAGAGCGGCCCACACTATCGGTCGATCCGAATTGTCCGGTATAGGAAGAGGAGGCGGCGCAATCGACCTGGTCGATTCCTAGGAAACTGTCTGAGCTAACATTTAGGCCATTCAAAGCCCGGGCGAATTCTATTTCCATCAGATCATTTTCGCGACGAACGGCCGTTGCCTGTTGACTCAACAGCGTGCGGAAGAACGTTCCAGTTGGATTCGATCCGGCGTAAGGGATGTTGGCTACAGATCCAGCTGGCGTTGAAGTGCCTAAATAGGGTACGCTCAATGACTTTTTCCGTTGACTCTCGTCCGGCTGCTGCTGATGGCCATGAGTCGGACTCTGGTGATTAGGATTAGCCGCCGGTTCTAGTTCATGGCGGGACGAGCTGACTGATGACGACGATCCATTGCTGGAAGCGGATAATTTGCTATTTCCAGGCGTCACTCGACTTCCCACCGAGTAGGCCCTTACCCTTGCGTCCTGATTGGCTATAGCTGTATGGGCAGTGGTCGTGTAACCGGTGGACGTTGGTGGTGGAACAGCGGGGGCAACAGTGGGCGCTTGCTCGTGATTGACGGCTGCCATTTTCCGAGCTCTGATTTCTGGTCTGGAACCAACTGAATAGGCTCGAGATTGTCTGCAACTCAACGACGACAGAGAGTCGTCGTCCTCCGACGGGGTCAAAAACGACGACACCTTCTCCAGGTGGTATTCCTGGAACCGACCGACCGGTGGTGTCCCTGAAGTAAAAGAGCTGGCCAGCGAACTACCGCTAGCAGGACTGAGCCGACCACGAAGATGGTGTGCTTCTCTTGGAACACTTCGTCGACATTGCATGTCCATATAAGAGCCACCTTCTTCGTCTCGTGACGTCACAGAGCTGGCCACACTTTGCGGTGCCATGGGCACGTAGCTTTCCGGCGGTTCATCACAGAAACTGCTGGATCGGGTGTGAGTTCCAGAGCGCGTTCCCACTGATCCGGGAGCACTTCCGGATGGATACATGGGGAGGTAACCATCTTGAGCACTTGGTGGAGGCGACGCCCAAGATGATGTCGTCACCGGGCTCGACATATCCATGTAAGGATTCTGAGGGTGAAGCGGCGGTTTGATGGGCGGCGGGCCCGACGGCGCGGGCGTAACCCTGTTCTTGCATCCGCCTTGAACTGAAGTATTGGAAAGAGAAAGGGCTCGCGTGGGCCCCATTGTAGATACGGATGGAGCACTTGGCGAAGAAGATAGAGGACCTCTAGGCGTCATGGACAAGTAATCTGAGGTCGATGGAGGCTGATCAACGTGTGACATCATTAAATATGCGTCATTCCTGTCCTCTTCCAGGATCGTCGACTCCTTGGGCAAACTGTTCTCCGGTGTGGCCGTGTGACTGAGGCGGCTACGGATGTAATTGTTGACCGGATGCAGAGGAGCCTCCATATCGTCCATGGAAAACGAATTGGGTATTGACTTGACGGCCATCGGAGGCGACGTTGAAGATCCCTCGTGGGCGTAGAGAACAGAAGATGGGCGGCTGTCGTGCGTCGGAGTGACAGCAGCGTTTTCACTGGTCGTTCTCGACCTGGAAGGCACGCTGTCGGCTCGATTCCGGACCAGCCCTGCAGTTGTCGAAACTGGAACGACGGATGGAGCTGGAGGATTCCAGCTGGGCTGCAAAGATGGCCGATTTTGCTCGTTGGCCGAAGACGATCTCGTCCTTGGCCTCGGTCCGAGATCATCTTTGGCCGAATTCTTCATGGCCTCGAGGACGGCTCCGTGCACATTTTGAGCGACCGCTGCTTCTTCGAGTTCCATAATAAGTTCACCTGCACCCGTTATCGCTCCGCGGCCCATTTCCATGAAAAACTGATGATTGGTCTGGCCGCAACGACGGATAGTCATGACTGGAAACTCCCATAATTCCAGCGGAAGACATAGTGGCATCTTGAAGAGAGTCAAAACCCTGGTGGTGGTGTTCAAGCACAGGCGATAAGGACCCAAAATGTTTTTCCGGCTGCCCAAATCCTTCCGCTGCACCGTCACCTGCCACACATGCTCTGTCGGGAATAGAGAGAAAAAAAGAAAATGACTTTAATTACATGAGCCAGTTGGAAGCGACGGGAGTTTAGGTCTCGGTACACGTAAATCGACTACTATTGTCCGGCTAAAAATAGGCGTAAGCGTTGATTGTTTTCATTCAGGCATTCTCGGAAATTCATGCCACTATTTATATCCACGGCTTGGAAGCTTTTTGTTGTTTTTCCCAACGACCATAACGAGTCTGACACAACTATTTGGTGCTGCATCAAATCGCGTGTCGCTGTGGGCAAACAAAACATTCCAACCGTGTCGGTCGTAAGGTCCCTCTCTTCCTCGTGACTAGAAAAGAAAGCTAATTATAAAACCCCCACAAGATTCTTCTTTACAAGAATTGGACCCCAGAACCTTTATGATCAAGCAGGTTATTTGTAGACTTGATTGGATCAGATATATATCTCAATGCTGTGTGCACATGAGCCTCAAGCTGATGAACAAGATTTTCCTTACCGTAAATAGGTTTGAGCTCTTCCCCTTCTGAAATTTTGTCAGCCAGATGAATTTCCAGTAGGGGGATGAACCACTTAATTAGTTCTTCCTCAGACTCAAAGGCAATTGGGAAGCAATCTTCATTGGTGTAGACTGCCACAACAAACTTGTGCTTGCAGTCGGTCTTTCTGTTTATACTGAAGCATGACTTGATGACAATTGACCTGGAAATAAAAGATCAATGTTTATCCATGTTTTTTTAACATGTAGAAATGAGTTTATACCTTTTCGCTGTCTGACCATTCTTGTATTTCTTCTCTGAATCAAAATATTCCAAACGGGCAGGATTGCTTTCACTGTCAGCTGTTAAGATGAAGAATTTTTTCTTCATACGCTGTCAAGTTAAAAAAAAGAAAGGTAAAACCAGAAAAGAGAAGTAAGCGAGTGTACAAAACAGTTGAAAAAAAAAAGAAATGTGGTTTATAGGAAGAGAAAGATGGTTCACCTTGAGCTTTCGTAGATAGCCAAAGAGCAGAATCCCTCCTGGCCTATAAGGCTCAGTGGAATCAGGTCTCATGGCTTCTGCATGATCTGTAACATCGTGGGGCAACATCATTCTCAGCAATATAAATCCAAAGATGCCGAAGAAATGCTGCACATGTTTTCAAGTTGTGATAATATAAATCCAAAGCTGCTGTCACTGGAGCACAAATTGCAGACCAGACGAGTAGACTAGAAGGGCACGAATAGCTGCACCAACTGAAAAACACTTGTGCTGCCTACAAGGAAAAACTGGGCATATGTATGTGTTTGCCAAACACAAGAAACACAATCTGTTAAAAATGTGCGTCTTTGCACGACGCAGTGACCGTGTTAGGCTTCCGGAACTGGCACAGCACTTTAACGTGCAGCACAACACCAATACGAAAATAAAATCCGGCCGTCAATCAGTCCGGAAAAAGAAGCCATTCAAAAGTGCAAGTGTGCACATACACACATCGGGAGAAACAACACTCACGACGATTGTTTTTCGATCACCAAAATCTATGCCGAATAGCAGCGAGAAAATCGAGTGGGTGGCGTAGATGTAGGTTCTCCGTGAATTATACGTGGAACAATTTTTCAGATTGCGTCACACAATTGCAGCAGCAGCGCCGAAAAAGAGAGAGAGAGAGAGAGAGAAGCTAAAAAGTCACTCGCTTGTGAACCTCCTCATCTATCGTGAGTATGCGTGCTGAAAAAGGGAGTAAGGGAATAACCAAGGTCACAAATTTTCTGCGACTCACGAACGAACCAACGACTCAGACGTCTGTGTGTAGAGAGTAGTGGGTGGTTTGTTGGGTGGGCCTCCCGATCTCGCCCATTCATTGAAGTTGGCGTCGGTGTGTGTAGTGGGCAGCAGACAAAAGGGGTGGTTATATAAGGGCGTGAGGAGGTTAGCATGGAATGAGCATTGAGCAGACAGCTACTAGAGTTGTTGTTGGAGAACGTTACGTACGTAGTTCTTGGCGTGGAGGCATCGATATTCTGGTTTTTCCCATCCCCGATTCGTTGCACCATTCGCTCGGTGAAAGAAGAAACAAGATGGGCTTAAAGAGAGAGCGGGCATGGACTACTAGCGCCACTAGCGGCAATTATAAAAAGGATATCTCCAATATCGCTTTGGATTGAAAACGACACTTATTTAACGTCTGGCCTGCGTCAAAATAATTGTATTGTTCACATTTTCAGATCACACGAAAAGAATTTGTTATCAGAAATGTCGGGTGATGTAGATAACAATTCACATTACAACAACAACTTCTGAGTCATTCATAAAGATTCCGGATCGAGATAATTTCTTCAATGAGCTGGTTTGTATTTTGAAAGTCGAGAATTTCTTGAATAAACTAAAACAAATGTTTGGTAGTCGATTTCTACTGTGTTATATAATTTTCATCTGGCGTTTCTTGTTGACGTGTGACAACGTGGCGCTGTCTGCATTTGTTATGAGAAGTCGCTCAGCGCCATCTTGCGTTGGGAGCCTTGCCTACATGGTTGGAAAATAATTTGGTGACATTGTCAGTCAATTCAATTGAGAGAGTTGGCCGAGTCCCGTTGCGTTTTTTATTGCTCGAAAGCGCATTACGTGCATAATAAATGCAGTCGGATGAAAAATATTTTCCCGAATGATAAATATTGAAATGTCAAAAGTCTACGACTCTTCTCCGAAAAAGGTTTGGTCTGTCTGGGCTACGATGGGACGGCGATGACAAGGTCTGTTGACACAAGGACGTCAGATAGCACCAAACAACGCGATTCCTTGAATTTCTAATACAACAAACAAATGAAAAAGTCTCGAAATGGACCCTCAACGAAGATCTTCGTCATTGTCTCGTGGAAAAAGTCGGCAGAGCTCCCGGAAAACGTTTCGCATATCATTAATAATAAATCCCCGAATAGTTTGCCTTATTCGAAGGCTAAATATAGCTTGAAATTTCACTACAAAAAAGCGGTCAATGAAAAACTTGTGAATAACTTGATGTTGCGACCACTTTCGGCATCCTGGAAACAAGATACTGAATTGTTACGGTTTTTTTTAGCATCAATTGGTATCAATTACCATCACGAGAAAATAACGCGCACTTCGACAAATAATAGAACTTGGGTCAGAAATCAAGTTTTTTAAAGGTAAAAATCAGGAGCAGTAAATTAAAAACAGATTTCAAAACACACAAAAACAGGTCGGTCCTAGAGGGAAATTTACGCTTGCAAAAAGGGAACTGATTATTATGTGGAGCACGACGACGTGTTCTAGCGACATTCGCATTTCGCGGTACGATGTGGCAAGTACATTTCGTAGAAATGCATTTAGAAGGGCGTTGAAAAGCAGAAAGTTACGTTACAGGTGAACATTTAACTATATTTAATATAAAAAACAAATTGGTAGAAATATTTATTAATTAATACATTCTCTATCAACCTGTATTTTCACAGCAAAACATTTTGAATTTTGAATACGTTTGATTACAAATATAATTATGATTTATGATGCAATAATTATTTCAATGACAAATTTTTACTACAATTCTTAAATATCTAGTTACTAGTTGGTCAGTAAATTAAGCTTATTAGAAAAATCCAATTTTGAAATTTATTTTGGGTTCATCATTTTTGCGTAATTTGGCAACTCTGAATAAAAACCGCAGCAGCCGATCTAAAAATAATTCCGTATTGATGTTGTGATTTTCTTATTTTAGCCGATAAAAGTTTAATTCATTACGATAATGCCATCAGTTTTACTAACAGACTCTATTTCATTAGAGCTTGGAGGTAATCATTTTGGATATTTTATATTTTCACATTTATTTCTCACTTTTAAAAAAACCTAATAGCTTTGGAACCTTGGCCTTCTGACGTCAAACTTTATCAGCCCTATGAAGTTGAACAAATTCTATTGCAAGATCAAGCCAATTCTTTGGCTGTCCAAGTTTTTCTGCGAATGTGTGGTTTAGAATTTCAGGTAAATTGGAAAACTAAAACTAAGGAAATCTTAAGTTATTGATTTATTTCTTTTCTTAGGTGGAAATGAGAAGCAATGCTGAGCATATGTCACCATCCGGAAAATTGCCTTTCATAAAATGTGGTGCCTTTGTAGTAGCTGATCTTGACCCTGTTGTCAGTTTTGTGAGCAACAAGGTATTTTCAATATTTTCTCTACAATCCCATTTTATGACGTGTTTTTTTTTGTAGGGTATAAATCTTACAGATCACTTGGATGCTGCTCAAAAAGCAGACATGAGAGCTTACATGTCTTTAGCAAACAATATATTGGGAAATGCAGAGGTATTATATTATTATATTTGTAACTACTTTTGTGTGTTATGTGATTGATGAGCAGTGTTTGTTCCTACTTAGTTATATATCAGCTGGTGTGATGAAACTGTTTTGAATGAAGTAACTGGTCCTCGTTATGGCTCTGTCTATTCTTGGCCTTTGAACACTCTGCTAACCTGGAGAAAACAGAAACAAGTAACTAAGAAATTAACTGCTCTTGGCTGGATTACCAAAACACTTGATGAGGTGATTTGTTTGGTCTAATAGTTTTTGCATTAGAAAATTATTTATTATTTTCCTGCAGGTATATGAAGATGTTGATCATTGCTGTAATGCGCTAAGTGAGCGATTAGGAAACCACCTTTATTTCTTTAATGATAGGTATTAAATTTTTTAAAATGGGTTTCTAATAAAATAAGTGCTGACTTTGTTCCTCGTCATTAGATGCACGGAATTAGATGCGGTTGTCTTTGGCCATGTGTTTACTTTGCTGACCACACCGTTGCCCGACAATAGATTAGCATCCATTGTGCGATCCTACCCGAATCTGGTCGAGGCTTGCCAGTTCCTTGAGAAGACTTACTTCCAGAAACCAACCGCCAAGACAACGGACGATGACAGCGATAATTTTGACTAAGTTCAAATAGTATAGGAAAAGTTGTAAAGTTTATAATAGCCCCATACTTCTGAGATTTACACGCTATTATATTTCATTGATATGATATCCTTTAGAGTAAGCACACACGCGGTTATTAAATACAAGAGTAGAAAATTCAAAAAAATATAGTAAAGGGTTTGAAAAATGAACACTAGGTGGTTTGACTATGCTAGGGGAGGAGTGACACGTTTCAACGTTTTGCCGCTAGGGCAGAGGTTGGGAAATGAGCTGCTTACAGTCAGTTTGGGAACCGGGTTCGGAGCAGAAAATGGCGTCTAGCTTCCTGGACGATTTAATCTCGAACCCGTCAGCGGATGCCGACGCTGTCTCCGCGTTAGTTGGATCACTTGAGAGCCAGTTGAGTAATGCAAATGTTGGTGCTAGTAATAACACACAAGGCGGCGGCTTGGCTTTTACGACAAGCTCTACCTCGTCGGTTCCTCCACCGCTGCAGCCTGCCAATACCCCGTCCGCTGCCACCACAACGGCAACATTCGCGGGAAACGGCAGTAGCCTGCACGCAACAACAACTTGCGCGCCAGCAGCATCAGTTCCGATCGGATCGGCGCTGTCAACGGTCCCTTCTTCAGTCTCTTCTATTCATTTACCAAACACCACCACCGTCCATTCAATACTTCCCAATGGCAATCCCAGTGGTAACACGACAATGTTATTTTTTCATGAACGAAACTGTATTGGACTTGGATTATGAGCTGATAACTGATTGTACTTCTTTCGTTCCTATAGGTATGGTCAACATCCAACAATTTGCAGGAGGTGCTATTGGTCTACCAAATGGCACAGTGGTCACAAGCTCAGGGAACGTTAACACAACACTGTCTGGTATGGTGATCCATCAGCAACAACAGAAGATGGTAGCGTCAACAGCTACTTCTCAGCAACCTACGATGATCATTCCGACTAAAGTTAACCAAACAGTAGCTTCAACAACAGTGATGGGACAGCAACAGCATCATCAACAACAACAACAACAAACTGTGCTGAACACTAATGGAACAGTCACCCTGAATTCATCTCAAGTGTTAAGACAGGGGACCCAAGTGGTTCAACAGCAGCAGCAGACGACCGTGATAAATAGTGCGGGGACAGGAATTCTTCCTGCGGGTGTGCAAGTAGTGAACATGAATGCTATGAGGCCGCAAAACGTACAAAACCTACAAAATATGGCCGCCTTGAACAATCCAGCTCATCGGACGCTTGCTCCTCGTGTGATGTTGGCACCTCAACAGATGGTTGGTGCTCGACCTGGACAAATGGGAATTACTTTACAAGCCTTACAAGTAACGTATCGATTAATAATATAAATCCCCGTGCTGATTGATTCTCTAATTAAAAGGGTTTCCAGGCTGCGGGAGCTCAGGGTCACTTGCTCGTCAAAACCGAAACGGGACAGTATCAGCTCTTACGTGTCGGTCCCGGTCCTGTAGCCGGCACGACAGTTGGGTCACAAGTTGTAACTTCAAACATTCCCTCGTTGCAAAATGTGGCCCAACAGCAGCAGCAACAACAACAACAACCTCAACAACAGCAGCAACAACAAAATATTCAACAATTAACAACGACTTCGAACGCTGTGCCCACGATGAATCAAAACGTTGGGGCTACTTATCGTTTGCAAGTCCCCGTGTCCACAACTATTCAACCTGTGTCCGCTACGACTGCGGCACCTGTTGGTGGGAGTGTGTCTGTTACCCCTACGAACACTTCGGCTCCCACCGCAGCCCCAGCATCAAATCCAGCCAGTAATTCTGGACAGGTGAATACAAACAAGTTCGATGTTTAATAGGATGGCTATTAAAACTTATCATATCCACTTACAGATGACCCCCGACACGGCCAAAGTCAAGTGCAAAAACTTTTTGTCCACTCTGCTACGTCTAGCGAGTGAACAGCCGGAATCTGTGGCCACTAACGTTCAAATGCTCATTCAGGGTTTAGTTGATGCGAAGGTTGAACCAGAGGAGTTTACAACGAAGCTCCAAAGAGAACTCAACTCCTCTCCTCAGCCTTGCCTCATTCCATTTCTCAAGGTATTGTAAAGTTGATCCTACCACTCGACTGTACGTTGTTTGTATTTGTTCTTTATATTGGATTCTTGTTATTTGGTTTCACAGAAAAGCTTGCCCTACTTGAGACAATCCCTAGCTTTACGAGAGTTGCATATTGATGGAATCCGACCGCCAGCCTTAACTACGGTCAACGCTCCGCAGCCCATGGTTATACAACAACAACATCCTCAACAACAGAGTGTTGTCAACCGAGTGAACGCCGGGCCAACGCAGATACAAACTGTACGGCCAATGGGTGGGCAAGTTCGACTCCAAACACCTACAATGGTTGGCGCCTCTGCTGGCACTCTACCCGCTCCACGGCCACCTAGACCAGCAGCCAATAAAGCCACTCCAAAGGCCAAAGCAGCCCAGCAGGCACCTAAAGTGACTGCCACGACAACGGCGGCCGCTGCCTCGACCACAATGACGGCTGTTTCTACTATCAAGACGGAGCCTTCCATTACTTCCGAGTCCCCAGCGCCAATCGCTTTTACCATCCACCTGCCACAAGTCGGAGGAGTAACATCAGCGCCGACTGCCATAACGCCGGGTCCTACACCTTTGGTCACGGTAGCATCGACGTCTTCGGTTCCGACGTCTAGTACGGCAACAAAGCCAACGACTTCGGCGGCAACAGTTTCCGTTGGTCCGGGTGGTATCAAAGGTCCTCTACCTGTACCAACTGGGCCCAAAGACGCTTCGAAGGAGAAAAAAGCTTTTACGTTTGGTTCGTCTCTAGCTGGTCTAGCGGACAACGACATCAACGATGTAGCGGCTATGGGTGGAGTTAACTTGGCAGAAGAATCGCAGCGTATTCTTGGCTCCACCGATATGATTGGTACTCAAATTCGATCCTGCAAAGACGAAAATTTCCTTTTCACCGGTCCCTTGCAGAGGAGAATCCAACAAATTGGTATTGACATCTGTTTTCTTGTTAGAGAAATCGACAAAGCTAATGATTTTATTACGTTTGTTTTTTAGCCTCCAGGAACGGTCTAGGAGATCCTAGTCCGGAAGTAGTTTCGCTTATATCACATGCCACTCAAGAACGATTGAAAACATTGTTGGAAAAGCTTGCCGTCACCGCCGAGCATCGAATGGAAGTTGTCAAAACAGACGCTCGTTACGAAGTCCAACAGGATGTCAAGGGTCAGCTAAAATTCCTCGAGGAACTGGACAAGTTGGAGCGACGAAGGCATAGCGAGATTCAACGCGAAATGCTTTTGAAAGCAGCAAAATCACGTTCGAAAGCTGAAGATCCTGAACAGGCAAAGTTGAAAGCAAAAGCAAAGGAGGTACGTGATAAAATATCTCGTTATAACTGTCACCTTCAAATTCAATGTTGTTAAACTTTGAAAAATTTATTAATTGACAGATGCAACGAGCGGAAATGGAGGAACTGAGACAACGCGAGGCCAACATGACAGCCTTGCAAGCTATTGGTATAAGGAAAAAGCCCAAACTCGACCTGGCTGGTACTACCGGCTCTTACAACCAGGTAAAATCGAACTTTATATTGCATTAAAAGAATTCAATTTTTACCGTTCCAATATTTGTTTTAGGTGCCTTTACGACCGCGTGTCAAGCGCGTAAATCTTCGGGATTTACTGTTCCTGCTAAAAGAAGAGAAAGGAACTATAAGATCCCCTCTGTTGTATAAAGCTTATCTCAAGTAGTCTTCTTTTGTCTCCCTCATCTCTTAAAAAAACACACACACACGTAAGCGTTAAGTTGTTTGCCCATCAACATGCCTGTGAGAGGTGCACATAAGGTTTCCCTATGGGAGTAAAAAAATGAAGCGTTTTATTGGAGGGGAAAACAAGCCTCTGTCCGTCACACCGACACTCTTTATGTTAATTAAGAGCAACGTTATGCAACCATGTCCTTGTTCTCTTCTCCTCCTTCTCCTCCTCGCGACATATGTCCCCCGCCCATCTTCTGTTGTACATACTGTTGATTTATTTGTGCGGGGGGCGGCGTGAAAATGTTCTTTTCTCTCTATTTCAATCTATCTATCTCTCTGAAATGATTATGTCTTTTGTATAATGTATCAGTGTGTGGATGGTTATGACGAAATCATGGAATGCTTTATAATGACGCCACATTTCAATCTTGTATCAACTTAAGAGATTCAATTGGAATTGGGACCTGGTGGACGTTCACCTTCCCATTCCTGAATCTCCTTTTTAATTCAAATGTTCATTTTTCTTCCCATCGCATTCGAATGCAGTGCGTACGTGATGTCGGACCAAAACAAGAGAGGCGAAGAAAAGAAAATTTACGTTTTTTTTTTAATTATTTGGCGGCAAGTTAGTGTGTCTTCGATCCCTTTATTTTGTTTTTGTTTCATCCAACTCAATCCAACCTTATTATCTTACTTTATAGCTTTGTTTCTCTCTTTATCCCATCCTTACCAGACACATAAATTGCACATAGGAGAACGTACAACACCGAGAAATCGACCAGCTTCACCTGCCAGAACCCACCTTAAATCATTTTAGTCCCTTTTCTCAATCCGTCTTCATTACCCAAAAACCCCGAGTTGTGAGAAGAAATGAAAAAAGAATCACTATAGAAGTTTTTTACAAAAAAAAAGGCATGGACATTTTTAATGGGTCGTGGTTTCAACAAAATAACTTTGTTTTTAGCGCGAATAACATATGTCAAACGTCATAGGATGCGTTCACAAATTGAACCGTGAAACTAAATGCATCCTAGTTCATATAGGTGGCGATCAATACATCTGACGTCACTTTTAGTGCAGACCAATCAGAAAGCTCAGAGTGTCCCCCCGGTCTTTTGGATCGTTGGATAGCGTGTTACGTGTTGTCATTCAAGCTGTCATATCTTTAGACTCGAGTCTTCATTTTGAGACTCTCTTTAAACACTCGGTGACCGTGCGTTTATTAAACTGAATACTGTGTATTCGTCAACCCCTTAACGCTCAAAATGTTTCAACAAAATTTCATTCAGAGGTCAGTAATTCTTATCAGTGAACTATAAACTTACTTTTTGTTCCTGATGATCACTGATTCTTTTACAGCAGGTTTTGGATTTTTGTATTATATGTAACTTTTACACTGAGCTTCTGTATAGCTCTTGACCCACCAAATCACAATTTAACACGTAACAAAGCACACATCTTACCTCCATGCCAAGCCTGCAAATCCTTAGTAGAGTCATTCAAAAAGGCAAGTACTTTTCTGGAAAAAATATTATGATCAAAGGAACTAATCTGCATATTGTACACAGGGAATGGAGAGGACTTCTAGAGGGAAGTTTGAAGGGGGTGATGCAGACTGGGAGGAAAAAAAGCTGAGAAGCTATGCCAACAGTGAAGTTCGCTTAGTTGAAATTCAGGAGAAATTGTGCTCAGATCTTTCCAAAGGAGAAGACCAGGTATATCAAATAGGTTCATGCAAAATTTGACAACTTTTGTGAATCATATTATTTACTACCCCTTACAGTGTCACAACTTGGCTGAAGCTCATGAATCTTTGATAGAAGATTGGTTTCTCAACCATCAGAAATTACATGGAGATCTTCATCATTGGCTGTGCATCAAGAAACTCAAAGTCTGTTGTCCAGACCATCATTATGGTCCAGAATGCCTGCCATGCCCAGGTTCATCACCTGAAATGGAATGTAGCTCTAATGGGAAATGCAAGGTTTTTATTCACATAATTTTGAATATTTATATTGTTTAGTCTTTTTGATTAATAGCATTTTTTACTTTAGGGCTCAGGAACCAGAAAAGGCAATGGAAAATGCGTCTGTGATGCGGGCTACAGCGGAGAGCTTTGTCAACAGTGCGCTAGTGGATTTTACGATTCTTATAGAGACGACAAGAAAGTTCTTTGCTCTGCCTGCCATCGTTCCTGCAAAGACGTGTGCACACAAGCTGGGCCGAAAGGTTGCTTGACTTGCAATGACGGATGGTTCATGGACACTGAGCAAGGATGCAGTGACATAGATGAATGCTTGACTAACAAGACCGCTTGCAATGATAATAGTTTTTGCGTCAACAGCCCAGGATCGCACACTTGCATAAGTATACCAACACATAATAAGTTTAATACCAAAAGTGATATATCCCATTATAATTACAATGAATAGATTGTGATAAGGCATGTAAAGGCTGTGTCGCCGACGGGCCTGACAATTGCGTTGAATGCGCTGAAAATTACGAACTGAAAGAAGGCGTTTGCAAAGGTAAAATGTGATGTTTTTAAATTATTTCATACACCTATCAATCAAGAGAACTCTTTAAGGGGCTCTCTTTATAATTTGTATTTTTCTTGTTTGTTTTTTTATGCATGGCTGGATTTCTATTATTCTTTGCTTAAAGCACTTTCAATTCATTTTTTTTCTACATGTACATTCAATTTCATTCTTGCTTACATACAAAATTGCTTTGTGGTAAAGGTCCTAAAAGTTGGTCGCAGAGTTGGCAGGGATCCAGCCTTCGCTATTTAACATATTTGGGGATGTGCTTATCCACCTGCATCATCTTCCAGAGTAGCACCACTTTAGCTGCTCTGGTCGGCGTCTGCGTCGCAGCGTACATTTCTCTTTCGGAATATTCAATTAATACCGAAGATCCTAATTCTGCAAATCCCCTTAATGGCGCTCAGATAGTTCAATAACCAATTCACTAACTTATCTCTTTTATTTCAATTTTTTATAGACTCAGCCGAATCAGAAGCTAAGCAAAACACTGAATTATGACGCTTACCACCAAAAACTGGCACGTAGCATAAATTATTCCCTAACTTTGTGTTTATTGAAATGATAGTGGAATTTCTTTTGTCCTGTAAATGTGCATTTTCTCTGCAATACAAAAATGTTTGGTCTATTTCGGCCTAATGTTCTTCTTCTTTTTAAATTTTGGTTTAATATTCCTAAGCGGGATTGCATGTATAGAAATTTAAAAAAATAGATAAATTCTAATGGAAATTAAAACATTTTAAAATTCGGGCACTTGCTAACGCAGAATTTCTAGATATATTTTCTTACATTAGATTTTCGTGATAGCCTACAAACTCAAACGCAAACACGCAGTAAAATACCTCAATGATACGGCCTATAGATGGCGTTGGAAGTTGGAACCGCCGTCCCTATCAACGTATGCATTAGAATTTAGAAAAAAAGAAAAAAACTATTAGAAACACATGGTTTTGAGAAAGATTATGGAGAAAAATGAGTAACAAATCATCTAATGGTAATCTATTTATTTAATATAATTAAATTGTGAGTGGGAATCTTTCTCGACTGCTTATGAAATTTCTTTCATACTCAGTTCCAAATTGCAAAGTGTTTTTCTTCTGTTTTACCAGACTGTCTTTTGTTTTATGTCATCTAACCGCTCAGTTCAATCGCATAATGTTACGATGTTGTTTATCTTCTTTAAAATTTGCTAGAATTTACTGGTGTAGATTCATTTTTAGTGGAAACCATGCAAGAGGATTATGATGTGGAGTCTTCATCGGAAGTCCACCAAGAATATGAAGAAGGAGAAGTATTACAGGATGCTGAACTGGTATGTGTAAATCAAGAAGATATGGATAGAATTGATGCTGCTGAAGGTATTTTGTAAAATCTTTATCTTTTAAAATGATTGATTGAAGGATATTCATTTTGTTAGAAGAGGCTGCCGATAATGAATTTTCCTCACCCAACTATTCACACCAGAAAGCCAAAAGAAAAGACCTTCTTAGATACCATGTAATAAAATTTAAAAAATTACTATGAACTTTGTTTTAATGTTGGCATTCTCAGATTGTTTCATGTCAAGAAGAATTAGAGGAACTACGGAACCAGAGTGCCAATGAAGATATGTTAATAGATCCTAAAGATAAACTACATCTCGTTAAATATGTGAAAATTGAAGGGAGAATATTGAAGCTCTGGGAGTGTGGAATATGTAATTCATTTTTCTTTCATTACTTGAGTTCAGTTTTGACTGTTGAATTGTATATAGGTGCCAAAGATTTCCGTCATCAGTATACTCTAATGCGACACCTTCCGACACATACTGACGAAAGAAAGTTTGTATGCGATGTGTGTGATAAAGCGTTTCGTCAGGTGCAACTTCAAAATCATTTTTGTCTATCTCCATAACTAATAATGTGATTCCATAGATGAGCACACTGTCGCAGCATCGCGCCATTCACTCAAACGCCCGGCCTTATGTCTGTGAAGTTTGCCAGAAAACATTTAATCGAGTTTCCACTTTAATTTCTCACCGACGGACACACTTTGACGATAAACCACATAAGTGCCATGTATGTGGCAAAGGATTTCACCAAAAAGGCAACTTGAAGAACCATCTTTTTTCTCATTCTAACGAACGAGTAATGAAGCAAATTTCCGTAATTTAATCTGAAAATCAATAATTTATCTTTGAATATTTTCAAGCCTTATCGGTGTGAAATCTGCGGTCGTGGTTTCAATCAAATGTCAAACCTAGTGGTGCACAAGATGAAACTTCACGGTCAGGCAAGTCCAGCAGATGGATCGACACGGACAGCCCAATCTGACAAGTTTTCCTGCAAATTGTGCAATGAAAAATTTTCCAAGAAAACATTGCTGACTTCACACGAAGAGGAAACGCACAATTTAATTAAACCTAGATCTTCTACCAGTCGTAGAGGTCGTCTTCCCAGTTCAAATCGAAAGCCAGTTCAAGTAAGAAAACAAAAAAAAAATAATTTGAAAAACATTACTTTAAATAAACTTTTGAATGCTTATAATTTTCCATTTTAATTATAGGTAGCAGTAGCATCCGAATCAGTCACAATAAAATCGCCCGGTGTTACAAATTCAAGTTCAAAAGTAGTCCACTCCAAGAATGAAAACGGAAGTACAGCGGGACTTTTGATTGACGCAATTCAAACTCCAAGTATGCATGAAGCAAGAATTACAAACCAAACTGCGTTTGCTCTGCTCAAATCCATAGATGGAACCCCGTCTTTGGTGAAAATTTTTGATCTTCCCAATAACAAACAAGTATTTTTTTAAATTCCTTTATTTGAAATTATTGGATTTTTTTTCCAACAAAAAATGGTTTTTCCTTTAAATTAGTTATTGATATCCGCAACGTCCGAAGATTTAGCTGAATCTGCTCAAAAGTCAGCTCAAGTTGATCCTTCCTGTAAACCAAGTCAAGTCAAGGTAATTTATGAAGTGTACTGTTAGTCGACATCAAGAATTTTTTAAATTTCATTCTTTGCAAATCGTTTTAAATTTTAAGGTTGCAGTGGTGGCAACGGTATCTCAGCATATGGATGAAGACGGTCAACTAGTTGTACGCATCGAATCCATTGACGTGGACCAAAAAGTATTGGATTCTATTGAAACTCCGTGTCGCCAGGAGAACGCTGTTGAAATTTCTTCATTCAGGAATGAAGTCGCAAATGCGTGTGAAGTAACTTCAGACTTAGGTAAATAGTTTACATTTGTGGAATCTCAAGTTCAAGTTAAAAACCTTATTAATTTTACTAGAAAACGAGCAAGTTCATTTTGTGCGACCTCTTCCCGATGGAGGATTCGAAATAGTTGCGGACACGGAAGCGGCTAATTTTCTTGAGATTGTTGAAGAGGACAGTTCGCGTTCATGTGACGCTAGCAATAACAGCAGCATGATGGACTCTGCTCAAATCATTATCACACAAGATGAAGATGGCCACCTTATGCTTGAGGGAACACCCCTTCAATACCTACTTGAAGCTAACAACCAGCAACAGCTTCAATTTGTCCTGAACAACAGCAAGAGAAAATGATTTAGAGTGAATTTAGATTTGTATATTACATCTGTTCAGCAACTGCAAGTGTACATGGCTTTGTAGAATTAACAAGAAAGAGTTCACAGTCATCTTCATCTAGATGTCTTGTTAAATGTTCTATGAGCTGCTGGACATCTCCTATGGTCTCTGGTGATGATAATTTTGAATCCAGATTGTAGTAAACTGAGTCAAACTGCCTTATTGCGAGCCAGTGTTTTGTTTTGAATGGAAATAGCAAACCACCAACTTTACTTGGGCTTGGCAGATTTAGTATCAAACCAACAGCACTGTTGACTTCATGTGGAGTTATTTTTCTTCGCTTGTCCCACCACACCATCTCACAATCCATAAGTTGTACAGCTGCCATGACAACATTGACATCATAGTTCCCTAGTCCAAAAATAGAGCGGTGTGGATTAATCCAAGAATTTGGTGTAAGCTGAAGGCACAGATCATCTAGTAATGCTTTGGTGAAAGTATCAGATTTTTGAAATAAATTATTCAAAGTGTGCAGAGCGCACAATTGTCTTGACTGTTTTTCGTGATAGATATTAGGTTTTGTTTTCATTTTCTTCTCTTAAGACTTCGCGATGTAGTAAGAGACAAAGAAAAAACTGCGACAAACTATCTTGAAACGTTTTCACATAGTTTGGAATTAATTGCACTTTTCATCCCATTCGCGGGGGAATGTTGGAATGTTGCTAAAAAATATCTGCGAGAACAAGTTGTTTTTTTCCTAAACGCCTGGAGAGTTTGACAGCTGAATTTATCAACTGTTTAGAAGCGACCCGATCAGCTGTTTAAGAGTGATGTGGCTCCTCATAACCGGAGGAAAAAATAAGTGTCGTGAATAGTGTGCGTGAATAACTGAATATTGGAAACAGCACTGCACAGGGAAATATTGGTTATAACGCCGATATGGCGCAAATTTTAATAGAGGAATTATCCTCTAATGGTCTCCATGTAATTCAAGGGGAACTATCCATCTTGCTTAATTCTATGAGAAGGCCATTCAAATGGTCTTCTCAAATCTATCAGGTATTATGTTAAACTGTTCTCTGTCTTGCAGAAACACACCTTGGACTTCTATGCCTTTAAAATTTAAATTTAAAATGCTGAGCCTTTCTGTTTTTACATAAAGTATTTTTTTTTCTAACCAATGTTCTTCTGATAAGCAGGAGGAGGAGCAGGATGTCTTGATCAAAAATTTAAATCAGCTGAAAGAACAACTGAATCAAGTCTCATCACTAGTGGAGTTAGATTTATTGACAGTACTTGGTAATGCTGTACAATTAGTATGTGTGAATCGAGTGAAATTAATTTTACAAATGATGTAGGTCCTTTTCTTGAGGTGATTCGATCCGAGGACACATCTGGTCCTGTCACTGAACTTGCATTGTCTGCAGTCTTCAAGTTCCTGTCTTATGGATTGATTGGTAATATTCTAGAGCTTGCATTGAAATCACAAGTTTTCTTGATCTCTTTTTTCAATGACCTCTTTTAGATCCAGGCCAGGAATCAGCTGCCATTGTAGTTGAAAGTTTAGCTGATGCGGTGACACATGCAAGATTTGTTGGAACTGACAGTGGCAGTGATGAAGTTGTTCTAATGAAAATTTTACACGTAAGGAACATTTCGTCTACCAAGTATTTCAGAACCATTTAAAATATCTGCATCTCTTTCAGGTCTTGAGGATGTTGGTTCTTCATCCTGCTGGGATTCTGCTCTCTAATGAAAGTGTTTGCGAGATCATGCAAAGCTGTTTCCGAATCTGCTTTGAAACACGTCTAAGTGGTTCGTAATCAGCTTCTGTCATCATTTAGACTTGTTGATTTATTTGCCTAATATTTTAGAACTCTTGAGAAAATCTGCTGAACATTCTCTGAGTGAAATGGTGCGTCTCCTTTACGAACGAGTGCCGCAGTTTCCTCTACAAGAAATTAAAGGATCAGTCAATTACAAGGTAATCATATTTCTATTTTCATTTCAGCTCTGTTATTTAATTAGTTGCATCTTATTTTCAGAAGTTAAAAATGAGAACGGCTGCCTATGATCCTTCAAGGAATAAGAAAAAGTCTCGATCTCCTAAGCCGAGACCGAAAACATTAGCCGTTCATGCCAATGGGAATGGAACGTCCAAGAGCGGACTTACGGTCGAGACGCCGTCTAGTCCCTGCGTCGATACGCCCACTACCAAAGAGAGCACTGAATCATTTCCCATGCCAAATCCAGTGGATGAAAATGCAACAGCCGACACGGATTTGAATGCCGAAACGACGGCGACTACTTGCCAATCGATTGATCGTTCCTCTTCAGTGGAGGCAGAAACGCCCGTCGTGACTATTTCAGCGGCACCAGAAGAAGCATCTTCTCCTCAAAGCATTGACGCTGCTGCCCAAGACTACGTCAATGCACAGGGTGTCCGCTTCATCTCAAACGAATCGACTGATCAAGAGTCTGGTGGCCGCACCCATGTGCCCTACGGATTACCCTGCGTCCGAGAGTTGCTGCGCTTTCTAGTGAGCCTCATCAATCCGTTGGAGCGACAGAATAGCGAGGCCATGATTCACGTTGGTCTTAGGCTGCTCACCATAGCCGTGGAGACAGCAGCGGACGTGATTGCCGCCGTGCCATCGCTTCAGACTCTGATTCAAGACGAAACGTGTCGGTCACTCTTTTCGCTTCTGAATTCAGAGCGATTATCCGTGGTAGCCGCCGCTTGTCGCCTCTGTTTCTTGCTATTCGAATCGGCACGAACGCGACTTAAATTCCAGCTGGAAACTTATCTCCTGAAGCTGATGGAGATTGTGGCTCACGAGTCACCAAAAGTAGCCTACGAGCGGCGATTAGTCGCTCTTGAAGCCATTTCACAACTTTGTCGCATTCCAGGTAAATCTAAAATGAATTAAAATTTAGGTTTTTATCTAAATCTTCAAATTTGTTTTTTTATTCAGGCTTAGTGACGGAGCTCTATTTGAATTACGATTGTGATTGCCATACATCGGATTTGTTCCAAGAGCTCATTAAACATCTATCGAAGAACGTTGCTCCAGTGGCGGCCGGTGGGATCTATACGATTCACTTACTATCGTTGGAAGCGTTGTTGATTGTCGTGGACTCGATCGAGGCTCATTGCCTCACCCAGGTAAGAATCAAAGGTCTATCAGTTATTGATATGTAGTTGTTCTCCTCATTATTGGAATTGTAAATGACAGGGGAATGGCAAAGGTAACGGTCAGTTGGAGCACCAGTCGTCTTTTTCGATGCCGCCAGCAGCTCGAAAGAGCCGTTTAGTTGAGCCGGCTGCAGACGTGCCCTCGGAGGAGCAACTCTCTTCAGTCCGCCATAAAAAAAAGCTGTTAATAGCAGGTGCTGAGCAATTCAACAGCAAGCCCGCCAAAGGAATTCAATTTCTCCAGGAGAATGGCCTTTTGGCGGATCCATTAGATCCGACGCAGGTAGCCGCTCTACTCCGAGAATGTTCACGACTCGAGAAGAAGATGATTGGAGAGTACATCAGTAACCGAAAAAATCTCAACGTTCTCGAAGCCTTCGTCCGTTCTTTCGATTTCCACGGCATCCGCATCGATGAAGCTCTCAGATATTACCTGGAAGCCTTCCGCCTCCCAGGAGAGGCTCCGTTGATTTCTCTCTTGATGGAACAGTTCGCCGACCATTGGTTCAAATGCAACGACGCTCCATTCTTCAACGCTGACGCAGCTTTCACGCTGGCCTACGCCGTCATCATGCTCAACGTCGACCAGCACAACACGAACGTCAAGAGGCAAAACATTCCCATGACGGTGGATGAGTTTAAGCGAAATTTGACCAAAGTCAACGGTGGTCAGGATTTCGAGTCTACGATGCTTGAGGAGATTTACCAGGCGATTCGCAGCGAAGAGATTGTCATGCCGGCTGAGCAGACGGGATTGGTCAAGGACAACTACCTGTGGAAAGTGTTGCTGCGGCGCGGGGCCACCAAAGACGGACGCTATATTCACGCTCCCAACGGACTCTTTGATCGCGACCTGTTCACCTTGTCCTGGGCGCCCACAATGGCGGCTCTAAGCTGTCTGTTGGACAAAGCCCAGCCTGAAGGTAGCGGCATCGTCGAATGGGTTTTGCAAGCCATCAAGAAAATGTCGACAGTGGCGGCTCACTTTGGCCGCAGCGATGTCTTTGACCATGTTGTCCAGACGATGATCAAGTTCTCTTGTCTACTCCCCAGTGGCGACAACCCACCCATCCAGGTGAATACTTGAGGGAGTCACTCAGTTGTTATATAGAATTTGATTAACCAAACATTTGATCTCTTTTATTTCTCTTCAAAAAAGGCCGTCGCTTTTGGACAGAACCGCAAAGCCCAAGTGGCCACGACCACAGTATTCCATCTTGTGCAACGTCATGGCGATATCTTACGGGATGGATGGAAGCCTCTGGTCGACTGCATTATGCAGTTTTACAGAATGCGCGTGCTGCCGGATGAGCTGGTCGAGGCCGAAGATCCTTTTGATCCCAACACTAAAGTGAAGCTCCTGGGAGAGGACATACCGCTTCGATCGGAGACCTCGGGATTGTTCAGCTCCATCTATTCTTACATCGCCCTCTCTGAGGGATCGTCCAGTGGAAGGGCAGGGTCTGCCGAAGAACAGGAAGCCCTTAGCCGGGCCAAAGCTTGCGCTGTGGAGTGCAATATTGAACAACTGATTTCAGACTCGAAATTTCTACAAACTAACGCCCTTCAAGATTTCATCAAAGGTAAATTTCGATTACCATAAATTCTATGCTGAATTTTTAAAACCTTGTTTACTTTGCTGGACGATAGTTTTGATTGCTTCCAACGATGTGGCCTCTTCCAGCACGGATGAATTTACAGTCATCTTTGTTCTCGAATTGATTATCCGCATCACCGTCCAGAATCGCGATCGAGTCACATGCATTTGGAATCCAGTTCGCGATCACATTTACAGGTGATTTCGTTTTATTCCATTATCTCTTATTTTCTTAATTGACTAAATTAATCCCCCCATAAAATCAGTTTGGTAATGGGAGCTGCAGCGTCTGATCGAATTTTCATTCTGGAACGCTCCATCGTCGCTCTCCTTCTGTTAACTGGTCGATTGATGCGACGCGAAGATGTGGCACCCATTGTACTTCAGTCTCTAAGAATGCTGCTAATGCTCAAACCTCAAGTAAAGACCAATCAGTAATAATTCATTTTTAGAAAAACGGGTTTAACCGTATTTTGTGACAGGTTTTATCAAAAGTGTCTCGACAAGTTTCTTATGGTCTTCACGAATTACTGAAAACTGGAGCGGCCAACGTCCATACGACGGGTGACTGGCGCGTGCTCTTCACCTTGTTGGAATGCGTCGGAGCTGGCGCCCAGCCACCGTCAGTTCGCGGAGGTGATTTGGCTCCTTCTGTCTCGATGGAAGCCATTACCGAGTCTGCCGCCGTTGCTGCCAATGCAAACACAGACGCGCCTGCTGACGTGTCTGGTTCGATCGACCGGGGGTACACATCCGACTCAGAGCTGTACGAAAGTCGAGCCAATCGATCGGTTTCAGCTCCCGGTGCTTCGGGTGTACACGGATCTAGTCCAGAATTAAATGTTCCAGTCGGCGGAGGTGGCTGGATTTTTGTCGGCCGTCAAGGAGAAATTGAACATTTGAAAGGCAAACAAGCTCCTGGAAGAGAGTATAATATTGTCCACGACCGCAAATTGGTGAGTTTTGTTTGAACATCACATTGTTAGCGGAATAACGGAATTGTTTTTTTATTATTTGCAGTTGGCCCATGATCCATTGGCTTTTGTCAAATCGTGTGAGAGTTTGACATTCCTCATTCGCGATGTGGCTCACATAACGCCCGAGAATTTCGAGTGCGCTGTCCAGTGCATCCGCACCTTTGTTGAGGCCAGTCTGAACGGTGGAACCGCTGCCGCGAATAAACCGAATCACGGCGGCCGCCCTGTGCCTCAAGAGAATTTCAGACGTTCCAAATCGTTCCACACGAGCGACCAGTCGACAGAATGGAACGAAGTCCAGGAGTTACCCACCAATTATCACCAGGTAAAAACAACCACAAAAAATGTCATTAAATCTCGACTTGGAGGCGTTAACGTTCTGTAACAATTAATGTTCCAGGTTCCTGTTCAATTACTGGATCTGATGCATACACTGCACACCAGGGCAGCTCAGATATACCAGTGGTGGGCATCGGAAAGTGGCGAAGTGGATGTGGCTTCAGTGGACGAAGAGAAAAACGCTACCACAAGCTTCCAGTTGGGTCCATCTCTGTGGTGTCGTGGCTGGTGTCCTTTACTCCAAGGCATCGCCCGTCTCTGCTGCGATGCTCGTAAACAGGTCCGCACTACGGCCATCACTTACTTGCAACGATCTCTTCTGGTCCACGACCTCCAGAGTTTGTCGGCCAGCGAATGGGAATCTTGTTTCAACACGGTGCTCTTCCCGTTGCTGGCCAAACTGCTGGAGCCTCAACGTTCTTCGGCCACGACTCGAGCTCAGATGCAAGCGGATCATTCCAGCTGGGAGGAGACTCGAATCCGGGCCGCCACTCTTCTCTCGAAAGTGTTTCTCCAGCACTTGGGGCCGCTCATTCAACTGCCAACGTTCACTGCGCTGTGGCTGACGTTGCTGGACTTTATGGACAAGTACATGCACGTGGAAAACAACGACCTGCTGGCCGAAGCTGTACCTGAAATGATGAAGAACTTATTGCTGGTCATGGAGACGGCCGGCGTATTTGGAACGAACGCGGACGAATTGGATCAAACGTCGAATAAAACATCGAACACGTCCTCGCCTCAAGCGCTTCAAATGAAAACGCAATTGTGGAACATGACTTGCGATCGCATTGACGTTTTCCTTCCGGGTCTGCGTCAAGAAATCACTCGGTCCAAGACTCCAGTCGCTAGAGTCCAGCCTCTACCTCTTGTGGAAGATTCATCTTTAACCACCATCCAAATTCCAGAAGCGGAAGTGCCGGAATTGGGACAAGAAGCCATTTCATTGGAGTCCATACCATCGGAACAAATTGCAACCGATCCTGAGCCGCCAAGACCAGAAAATGTATTGGAATCCGAACAAGTTTCCCTGACGAATCCTGCCGTTGATATTCCGGAAGAGCAAACTCTTCCTGGGCAAACGACGATCGATGACACAACCAATTCCACTGCGAAAGTTTCTGAGGAAACGGGATCGTCATCAACCAACTTTGTCCCTTCTTCCGTGTTTTCCGTTTGGAATGTTCCAGATCCGAGCGATGCGGCGGCTCTGTTCTTCCACGATCTGACGCCAGCTCCAGCTGACGACACACCGGCAATCAGCGACACTTCAAGTATTCTCGAAGACGAACCCATCAACACTTTGGACTGTCACCAGACGCCCATCTCTCTCATACCGGAAGATGGATCCGATATTCCGGTTGTTCCGTTGCCCGTGTTTAGCACCGCCGCACCAGCGGCGGAGGAGAATAAAGTTGCCGATGCTACAGCAGAAGAAAATCAGGTATTGGCTATTTACATTTTCGATGATTTTATTCGATTTTTTAGAAATATTTAATCAAATTTCAGGATCCCGAAGAACCGCAATCAGTTGCAAGTTTGCCTCTGCTTTTAGTCCACGAAGTCAACGATCCATCACTGACACCTGTATCGATTTTAGCTCCAATCAACACTCAGGTAAGATTCTGTTTAGTGTTTACACGATGAAATGCTTTACCTTATGTTTTCTTTCTACACTCAGGAGGATAATTAACGGCGAAATCATCCGTTTGATTTTCTCGAGGATTTTATTTTTATCAAATTAAGTAGTGAAAGAAAGATTATTTGTAAAACAATAAAAACAAAAAGTACTATTATTCTTTTTTTAAAAAAAAATGTCAAATTTTTTGTGCTCGCATGTGTGTTGATGGAAGAATTAATTTTGTCGTTTATTTTCACTCTTTGTCCAGAGTGTGATGCAATGTTTTGATTGCCAACGGTGTACTGTGTAGAGAAAACTATCTCTTTAATTATATAATCATATTACCAAAATTTGTTTCCATCATTATTACACAACAAATTGCTAACTGATTTCAAAAAAACTAAAAACTAATTGCGTGTTCTACAATATACAAAAGATTCTTAAAGCGCCAATTTTGTTGTTGAAATTTGTATTCTTTTATTTTAATATCTATCCATAAAAAGTTCTAAATATTTTTGATTTTTTTAGTGTTTAATAATCACAACCAAAGTGAGTTGATGCGGAGAGGCGACATCGGATGGCCATCCAGCTATCATCCGTGGGTCTCCCCTCTATTTGTGAGCGCTTTGTTCCTGGGCCCGTTTTGTCGCCGCCTCGACGGCATCCATCAATGCGCACCTAGACATGGAGTGGAGGAAAACAAGATGAAATAAAAAAACGACTTCTAGTGTCTTTGAGATAAGCGTATTAACAAGGTCTGGAGACTCGTCGTCGATCCGATATATATAAAATATGAAAAATGCATATTGTACCTGAATCCGGCTTTTTCAAGGGCATGGACGCCAGCGATGGTCGTTCCTCCAGGCGAGCACACTTTTTGATAGATCATATTGGGAAAAAAAGATATGAAATATATAAAGCACGGACATGGAGTCATATGTATCTCTAATATAAGTACCGTCATCTCTCAATGAGCCGGGATGACGCTTGGTATCGAGGACCATTTTGGCCGATCCATAAACCATTTGAGCGGCGAATTGGGTCGCCAACGGTCGAGGGATTCCCATTTTTACTGCTCCGTCCGAGAGGGCCTCGATGGCCATATAGACCTGTATCGAACGTCGAGACGGGAAAACAATAAGAGACGAGCCGGTCTTTTTTCCCTCTTTCTCCTCAAATCGAGTCTTGATGAGAATCTTAACGATGCCGACTCCTACTTTTAAATGACTACAACTACTGCAATTAGATTTGCCGCCATCATCTTACATAGGCTGGGCCGCTCCCGCTCAATCCTGTGAAGGCATTCAGTTGAGATTCGGGCACTTGGTGGCAAATTCCTACACTCTCAAAGATCTTCATAGTCACATCAGCGTGTTTGCAAGATGCATGCTCATTCAGGGAATACACTGAATAATATAATAATGGGAGAAATTAGTTGACTGATTTTGTAATTTTTGAAGGAGGAATGTACCTGCACAGCCAGCACTCACCAGTGCTGGTGTATTGGGCATGACCCTGATGATGGCTTTTAAATTGGATACTTTGGAATAAAGACCCTGTGTGTAGAAATCAATCAAATATCAAGTTGAAAAAATGTTGAATATTTTAGATGTTAAATACTTTTTCAATATCAGCAATAGTAATTCCACTCATGACTGACAGAACCAATTGATTGTCTGGTCCTTTGCATTGTTTCAATTCCCTGACAATGACTGGAAACAAGTTTGGCTTGACTGCCAGCACCACGATATCACATGTCTCAAAGACGGAAGCTGTCAGATGGAGAGAGATTATAAGTAGCGATTCACAGAAATGGAATAAAGGGCAATCTATTGATGGCAGTTACTGTTGTCATTGATGAGAACATTGCATCCCCAAGCTTTCCAGACATCTAGAGTGCCATCATCTGGAGCATTGGCCCAAATCTGATTGGCCTTCAACAGACCTGCGTCATCAAAATAAAGCAACTGATGAGAATCGACAAGACATTTACGTTTACCAATTTCTATTGCAATAAATATACCAGCTGAGATCATTCCTTTTCCGAGGGCTTGTGCCATATTACCGGCTCCGATGAAACCAACTTTGGCTGACGACAACTCCATTTTCTATCAGACAAGTGTGGAATGTGTGCCAAACGGAATCAAAAGCCACCGACGACTGTTCAATACTTCAATTACGATTTTTACGATATCTTTACAATTCCCCGACGAGACTTTTCGCAGTCGTTCGACTGTCGGCGAAATTGTGACAGCAGCAAGTGGATAGTAAAATCAGTAGATGGCGTCATTTTCTTTAATGAGGAGAAATCATTTGAAAAAAGGAATTGCGGCGCGCGGTACGGATCACACACACAAAATCACAAAAAGCCGCGCTCTGAAAGGATTAGCGCACTGTCCAACATGGGAATTATACATACATTTTGATTTCTCCAGCCCCAACCTATATAGTTTTCCCTTGTCTAATAATGAGCCCTTTTAGGCTTCTTCTGCTGGGAAAAAAAATGAAATGTTTTTCTACAATTTTTGCGCGCCGCTCACTTCACGGAAAAACTTATTTCTCTCTCGGCTTCCCTTTTTGATCTTTAAACGGCGATACTTAGTGCCGACTTAGACCCCAAAAAAAAAACCTGGCGTTCTTCTCCTGTTTGCCGACAAAAAAGGACAGACATGTTCCATGATGCTCTTGATGGCCGAAAAACAGTTTTTTTTTCCAATAAATATTCTTTTAAGAAATATAATAATCATAAAAAGTAGTAGTAGTAGTAGTAGTGAGCCTTCTTCTTCTTTCTTAAACGGTATATATATGTGTGCATCCATATCGTCCACATGACTATACTCTATCCCTGGGTTTATATTTTAATAGACGAAACAGCAGCCGTGTACAATTTTTATATGATGGGGGTATAGTAGTAGCTCTTGTGTCGGCACTAGGATACTATCCAGTTTGTGTGTGATGTGTTTTTCTCTCTTTCCCAGGACCCCTTATAGTCCTTTGCCCCCAAAACAGTGGGGACCATATCGAACCGGCAGACGACAATATTGACCATATATACATGCTGGGGGCTGTCCGCACTGGTCACAGTTCTTCTTCTTTCTTTCTAAATATTAGGCCCATATAGACAGCATATCGGCCGCGTTTTTCTTATGGATGGCCAAAAAAATAGCTGAATGTTTCCAGCTTGACCGGGCTATTAGAAGTTGAGCCCCCATATTGTATTGTGTTTATAGATGGATTTTAAGTCGGACACGGTGTGACTGTCTACACACACACACACACAGAGAAAAGATGCCGCGCTCGGCGACTCTATCAAAAACTGGTCTACACACATTTCAGCACAGCCACTGATAATACGAGTTTTCTTCTTTACAACCTTGTCGGAGTCTCGGCAGCCAGTGATATCATCGAATCCGTTTTCTTCTTCTTCTTTCCCATCACCCAACTTTTTTATTTCGCTAAAAGCCTCAGATGCTTCTGTGTTATATTATAAGGAGGCGCAATAAGAGCAGCAGCAGCAGCGGGAAATATGATTTTTTATTATCACGTATGACCCCCGTTTCATATTCTGTCGCTTCTGGAATTCTATTGGAAATGTTGTTCACACGAATTCTGTTATATCCGCGCCTGTATTTTAAAAATATAAGAAATTCGAATTTCGACATGTTGGTTCTAATTATTTTTCCGGGTATATAACTTGTTCCATTCCCAGGGTAATATATAGAAAGCAAAAAATACTAATGACTATAGTCTAGAGTCTATAATGGCGTGTTGAAATGTCAAGACAAAAGACAAAAGCTTTTTTTATTTTTAAAAGAGTAGTCAGCAAAACGATCGTGGTAGTCGTCGTATAAAACATACAGACAGCAGAGATAAATAGCATACAGGTGTGGTTATTAGTATATTATTTCCTGGGATATGCTGTATGTACTACTATTTCAACGGCCTTAGCCCAGTCACGTTTCGCACGTTGCGGGTCGCACACAGCTCAACAAAAGGGGGGAAAATGACGGCTCTCCTTTGAGACGTCCGATGATGTGTGTGCTCACCTCTTCGAGCCTGCTGGATAATATAACAATATCACACAAGCAATCGAAAAATCAAAGAAATGTCTATAAGAATTCCAGCGCCACCGCTAGATTGCTATATACCGCCCTATGTGCGTGTTATTTGTTTTTAGAAAAAGATGAGATAGAGCTGAGCGCTGCTGTGATGTGTCAACTGTCGGCGCTGATATGCGTCTTGCTCCTGCTGGCCAGCTCACCTATTGGCTCGTCTCATTAGCGACCGTTCGCCACATCAACCCAGCACATATAGCCAACGTCGTCTTTTTCGACGAATGGATATACCGCCGGGAAATAACGAGATGACGACGGCCAACACTTAGCAAGTCTGTGATGCTGCTGGCCCTTTTCGATAGAGAGAGAGATGGACTCACCACCACGTTACGCTCAATTGTTGTATTAGAGAGAGCCGACCGACGACCGCCCTTAGATGGGATTAATCATCAGGTCCAAGGCAAATGTTGCGTCATTTCGCTGAAATATCTTTGGTGCGCTGGGATCAAACGATATTATATTACAGACGGGTCGGATAGAGTTATCGTCGGGTTTCCAATGATGACTTTTGATTTTTCTGATATATTGTGAGATTTCTCTAAATAAGGTAGATAGAGCTATCTATATATTTTTGGGCGATGACGTGCGCATTATACTGCATTAGAAATGATAGCCTTGTAAGGCTAGACTTTTGATTTGGACAGTGGCTATGGCCATAACATCTATCCATACATTTATATTATAGCTACGCCAATTTTTGAATCAATAGAAAATCGACTGAATTTCGTCTAAAGTAAAATTTCAATCAAAATAATTTAATTAAATGGAATATTAATTAAAATGTTTAAAATCGATAGAGATAAACTATTTCCAAATTAAGAAAAAAAATTTGATCAAATCGGAATTTCTACGGGAAATGATATGATTGTAAAAATTCATTTCGATACGACGAATAATGTACAACTTCTAATAGGCCTACTCGTGAACATGCATGAAAGAGTAGCCATCATACACAGTCAGTCGGGCAAATAATAAAATCTTATCTAAAAGTCAAAGTCAAGTAGCCAAAGTTTCAATTTCCCACCATAAGAATCCCTGTGCTACTTTCTATACGTCTAAATAACTTTTATTATTTTTCGATAGATACGTGCTGTGCTGATAAGCGTGCTATATAGGACCCCAAACGAAAAACACCAGAAGCGCATCATATTGACGAATTCGTGAGAGCAGCAGTTCAGCCGACCTTTTTTCTTTTCTTTTTCGGTTGAAATGATTCCATAATTCGGTAGGCCACGGTCGAAAAAGGCCGTAGTCTCTCAGTTTCATACGATGGGAAAAAAGAAGCAATCAAATATCTCTTTTTTCGGACGCGGACTACTATATACTTTCAATAAGATGTCACTTGGCTGCCGCGCGCATACATGTCGTAAAACAAAAAATCTCTCGGACGAATATAACCGACAACATGTACACAAGCAGAGAGAGGGAAAATAAAAACGGTCCGGAATGATTTCATCCTTTAAGTTGACGATAGGCCGTCAAAGGGAATAAAGTTCCCTCCGTTTTTTCGTATCCTATGGTCGTAATTTGAGCCCTCAACGCGCCGTATGGGAGCAGAGAGAGAGGAGGAGCAAAGGCCAGTGATTGGCCTGTTAGTGGCAGTCAGGACCAATCGACTACCGACCCCCGGTGGGAGGAGCTTCAACTCTAAAGGGGCTGGGGAGTCTGGGGGTATTTAAAGGCAGCTCGAGCCATCGTTCAACATCACTCAGTTGTTCTCTCTTCACTCACTACCTCCTCCTCAACTGCTCCTTCAAACTCCTTCAGAGTTTTAGAAAAACCCAATTTTTTTGTGAATCATCTTCAAGTGAATCAACTAACTCACTCACATCATGCAGCCACTGTTCAGACCGATGGAAGGCCACCAGCTCCACCATTTCGCCAATTTCCACCATTTGAGCCAACATCATCACGAGGCTATGGCCGCTGCTGCTGCTGCCGCCGCAGCCGCCGCCCGGATGAATTCCACTCCGGTCAGCGATGAAGAGCTCGACATGGATGATTCAGTCTCCTTGTCCAGCAACCAAGACGGATCCTGCACTTCACCATCAGCTCCTCGTCAGGAGAAAGTCACTGGTAATTTACTAAAACTTGATACTAATTTTTTCGAACTTTTGGAACTAAAAATCAACTTTTTCCGTCTAAACAGAATCCCATCAAAACATTAACGCCGGCTCTTCAAATTCGGCCAATTTGGGATCATCTTCCTCATCTGAGGCCATGAACAACCAACAAGGTCAAGGGCCAGCCGTCCGCCGTTACAGGACGGCCTTCAGCCGCGAACAATTGGCCCGTCTGGAGAAGGAATTCCTCCAGGAGAATTACGTTTCTCGCCCTAGACGTTGTGAATTGGCCGCCCAGCTCGGCCTCCAGGAGTCGACCATCAAAGTCTGGTTCCAGAACCGACGCATGAAGGACAAGCGCCAACGCATGTCGCTGGCCTGGCCAGTGGCCGACCCCATGTTCGCCGCCTATTTGCTCCAAGCCGCCGGATACCCTTACCCGTTGCCGGGCATGCCGGGAGTCAATCCGGCCGCCTGTTACGGCCAAATGCCCCAACAAGTCCAACAGCCGATCGGCATGAACCGCTACTCTCCCTACGGAGCCATGCCACTCCGCCCTCATCCGCACACTCCGCCGACGGCCCATCATCCCGTCTTTGGATTCCCAGGAGCCACTTCATCGCCCCTATGCCCCAGCTCCCAGCAGCAGCACAGTCTGCGCTTGCCCACTGGACAATACCCGACATCCATCCCGTCCAGCGCTGGAAGCCCAAGCAACAATGTCCAGCCGCTGTCACTGAAGATGCCGCCAACTCCTCCGGCTCACCTTCAGCTCCGTCTGCCCACGTCGCCATCGACCCTGAGCCAAGGAGCCAGCAGCCGGACCCCGTCTCCAGTCTCACCACTTTACAGCAGCTCCAGTTTGGGCGCCCAGGGAGGCCACCAGGCCAGCAGCAACGGACACAACAGCAGCTTCTCCGATCGCTCTGATCGCTCCGTCAGCTCGCCCATCACGCCACCGGCCACTCAGACATCACCACCGGCTAATCCACCACGTCTCTTCCAGCCGTACAAGTTGCACGATCTGCCAACTGAAAAAGTTTAAAAAAAGAATTTCAAATTTACCGCCATCATCAGATAGAATCCCACCAGTGGAAAAAATATGTTCTCATTTCTTTACTTTGTTTGGCTTAAACCGCTGCTGCTGCTGATCCACAAAACAAGTTCCTCGATATTTTCTTTCATAGAAATTATAACACAATAATACTCTCTTATAATATTATTATTATCCTTTTCAATGTGTGTGTGTGCATGTTTTTTGAAATTTCAAATTGGAAACTTATTTGTATTTCGTCTCTTTTTCCCAAAACTTTTAAAAAATCAAATTGTAAATAGTTTTGTCGTTTGATGTCCACACAAAAATACAATTAGAATGTGCAAAATATCTATTTCTCTCTCTCTTATTATTGCTCGGGGCTATAGATGATTATTGGGCCTATAAATGTAAGCGATAAAGGTTAAAAATTGGGGACAACAGTTCGACTATGCCCCCAGCTCGTAAAAACATTTTTCAGCCGAGACCCTTTTTTCTCCACTAAATGGCAAATTGGCCATTAATTTTTATTTTTGCAGTTGGATACAAAGATAGCGAAAAACAACCTATAGGCCTAGGCTATTGGTCGTAAAAAATACAAAAAAACATGGCCAGATGGATAGGTAAAAAAAAGAAAAGAAACGGGTCATGAATACGAAATGTGTATACGAGGCCAGCAATCAATTTCAATCCATGTTCGTCGCTGCAACGAATAGATATCCTATATATACATATTCTGATATTCTCTCCTACTTTTTACGACTTATCGATTTGCCATCGGTTATATTCTAATAAATGTTAATTTCCATCAGCCGAAAATGGGATCCTATCGGGTCTAAACTCTAAACTTTGACCTACTTCTTGTCGGCAGTCTCAGTTTTATTTGATTGAAACTTTTTTTCTTCTTTTTTGCCAGCCCGCTGATTTTTATGCGAACCATCCAGCGAGATATTCCGCATTGCCCTTTTCCGTATTGCACGTGTCCCTTTTCGGTAGTGGATGAGCCTATAATAACAGCAGAGCAGGGCCAGCAATAAGCCACTTATACACATTTGGTATATTGCTCCAGACGGGTCGTCGTTTCGTATTATCCACGTGTAATATAGGCCATTTCGGCAAAAAAACGTTATATTTTTTTTTTAGTTTAGCAAAGGGGGAAGAATAGAGACGAGCCCATTTAGCCTATATACAGTCCAAGTCAAATAAATTCATAAAAATATTTTTTTGGGGCGCGCGCGCTGGCGAAAAAAACTGGAACTTTTTATTATACGGCGCAAAAAAATAAAAGTTCCGCATGCAAAAAAAAAGGACAACAAAAAAATATAAACTTTCTCTAAAAAAAAATAACCAAATAAATCAGCGGCGCAATAAGGCGCGGTCCAATTTCTGTACTATGTACCGTCGTAAAAACATTTCGGCAAAATTGTTGGCAATTGACAGCGAAATTTTTTTGAAAAATTGCTTTTCTTTTTTTTCTGGCGGGAAATTTGAAATTTTTCAGGATTTAATCAATTTATTTGAATTTAAAAAAAAAAAATCAATGATATGAAATTCTAGAAATTGCTTTTTTTTCTGGCGGGAAATTTGAAAATTTTTTAGGACTTGATCAGTTTGAAAATTGAAAAAATAATTGATGATGAGAAATATTAGAAATTGTTTTTCTGTTATTGGCGGGAAATTGGAAATTTTTCAGGACTACATCAGTTTGAAAAAATCAATGATGATTGTAATTAAGATTCTGAACTGATCTTTTCTAAATCGTTTTGAAAAAGCTGATGGATTTTTTTGTTTTTTTCAAACCAGCGCTAAGAGAAACCCATTAGCGCTTATGCTGTTTAACGACGCTACATTATTATGGCGGACAAGGTTATGTGTAAAAAAAAGGTATCAGCTGCGCACGCTTTCAAATACATTTCCCCACCAACGAAAGTGTGTTTTGACTCTCTTCTATCCAGTGGCCCTTTTTTTCCTAATGTGTCCAGCATCTTAGTTATTATACAGAAATGATTCGCCGACGGATGCGCAGGGGAGATTAGTGTTTAAAAGTAAAAGGGACGAAGAAAAACCTGGACAACATAACGATGTCAACTACACACACGGAGAGAGAGAGAGGCCGTTAAACGATGGACGACAGTAACAATAATAATAATAATAATTTCCCCCAGCTAAAGCCATTATAGAAAAGGGAGAGATTTCGACCGGGCGATACATAGTATATAGTCCAGCTCAGCAGAAGTCTAATGTCTATTTTGGAAAAAAGAAATATGTATAATGTAGGCAATAACACCTGGTGAAATATAATAAGGTCTGGCCACCATTCCCCAACTGCTGAAAAATCGCATCCGCACAAAAGATTGATGGATTCAAATTGGTCAATCTCGAAAAAAGTCTGACAAAAACTTTTGATATAGACCTGGTTGTCCAGCAAAGAGGCTAAACAGAAAATAGATATATAGACATAGTGTGTTATACAGGCTATTATACAGGGACTAATACTTTTCGGGGGGCTTACAAGGTGTCATACATAGAAAGGAAGGAACCCAAAAGCCTAACTCTCGTCTACACACTTGTACACATGCAGAAGAAGAAGACTCTAAATATTGTTCATGATCGCGGGGTTCTGATGGATAAATGATGAGCCCAGCTCTATAAGGGCAATTGGGATGTTGGCCCAGCGCGTGTGTGGTACACCGGAACATGAAAATGGCCAGTCGAAAAAAAAGTCCATTCAAAGGTAGAAACGGCCGGATGGTCAGCAGCAGCAGCTCCCGCCGAGATGGAAGAGAACCCACACCAGGTGAACCTATTACTCCTGAACAAGTGCTAGGGGGGGCTGCTGTATAAGAAAAAAAAAGGCTTGCTGGCCCAAAATGTCCTGTAGGTATATAGGACTGGCGCTGTGCAAGCACGAGCAATGTGTAGCGCCCTGTCACAATGTAGAGCTCTATTGGAGAGCCCCGGCTATCGTTTTCTTAGCACCCAGAAAAACATCGAGAGAGAGAGAGAGAGAAATGTCATAAAAATAACCCAATAGCCTCTCTCGGTAAAGAAGAAGAAATACTTGGTGGGAGGTCAATGGTCCAGTTTGGAACTTTTTTTTCTTTCTGACGGAATATCATCAAGAAACTAAGAGAGTTCCACAGCCAGCTCTGTCGTAAATAGCTGCATCATCGACTTTGGCTGGCCAGCCAACTTGGAAGAAAGGAGAAACTATCCATCAGAGCTGAGAAAAGCTAAGCAATATATTCATAAAAGTGTTTAGATTTGGCCAGCCAGGAGTGTAGTTGCCTGTAAGGGCCTATATCTAGACAGACGGGAAGGTGTTGTCAACGTGGACCACACACCAACCCGAAAAAGCTGATCATTTCGGTTCACCACAATCATAGTCAGCGACTAGCAGCAGTAAAGATGATGACGATATTTAAAAAAAAAGTATTCATTTATTAAAGCCTACAGCGCTGTGTATCTAGATAGTCAGCTGCTACATCTAGGACTCGACTGTCAAAAAATTTCCCCTGGAAATATACAAAATTGTTTTCCACCAAAATAGAGCAGTTTGATTCTATTCTATCGAGTCTAAACAATAATTTCTGAAAGCAGCCCAGTTATAGATGTAGTACCCCCTCTTCTATATACTCAGTCGACTTTCATCGTTTCTTTCGCTACATAATTGACGTATGGCAGCAGCAGGGCATTTGGGGAAAGGAAAAAATGTTTCTGACCAGTCTGAGATAGAGAGGCGTGCTCAGTTGTTATACAGATTGTCACAAAAGGCGAAACTATATACATATAAGGTGACTATATATGCTGGAGCTCTATTATACAAACCCCCCTCTGTGGCCTACCACCGAGTCTAAACGAGCACACATCTACACAGCGGACTTTTGTGTCTGTCTAAACTTTAGGCTCTTTTTGCTCTCAATACCCCCCATATATCTCTTCCAGACAAAAAAAAAGGCTTTTGTGCATCATTTGAAAAAAAAAGTATTTGAAACCCAAACCAAGAAAAAAGGGACTCTGTGTATAGGCCACCCTGGAACTGAACTGTGTGGGGGTGGTAGAGAACTCTCTGCTGGTCAGTTGTGGGCACCCATGACTGACATAGTGGCAAAACCCCCTACAAAACAATTTGGTGTGTGTGTTTCTATATAGCAATATAACAACAAGAGCACCAAAGCATTATAAAAATAGAAAAGAACATTTTACTTTTCAAGTCAGGTTTTTTTTATTTTTTGGCACGGATGTTTCAACTAGATGTCCAGGGAGGGCTATAGCAGCAGCCTGGGCTATTATTGTAAATATATTGGCTATACTTATCAACCAGCAGGCGCTATAGCTGCTGTGTTATATACAGCTTTAATTTATAGTTTGTGAATCTCTTGGTGGGGGTATATTATGCAAGCTCAATATTGGCGGGCTGTGTTGATAGAGCCCCCCCACCGCCCAGGCTCATTTCCTTATATTATACTGGGCGCTATATAACTTTGACCTAATACATATATACTGCCGCCTGGATCAGCTTAAGACCATGATTTAAAATGATGTGCGTAGTAGAGAGAGAAGAACACCAATGAGAAATCAGGCTTTACACATATATGCTCCTGGACACACCCGTTTCATTGGATAATGGGGGCCTCTGCTGCTGCTGCTGGTGTACAGATTTATATTAGCTGTGTGGCTATAAGACCAAAGGCTATAGAGTATAGCGTGTACCACGTACAGGCGAACGAGTCATCGGGGCGCTAATTTGCCAGACTGATGTCTATAGGACCTAAAGCCTCCCTTTCCCGGCTGCTGCTGCTGGCCCGGTGTCTCAAATCCCTGGTAACATGGTGAGGTGAGTTCGTCTAAAGCCCAGGCTGGCTGCTGCTGGGCAGAGAAAAAGAAGTCGATATATATCCGGCTGTGAGTATATATTCGACACGTTGACGTGATATATATATTGGTTCTTATTTGAGGCTGTTGTGTGTGTGTGCTGGGCTTGCTGGGCTGGCCCCCCTGTCTATAGGGTGACTGGACTGGACTGGACTGTTATATAGACGTGAGAGAGCTTGGGAGGCCTCAAATTGAGCAATAAAAGTCTCAACGGGGATCTACTATGCTCCGGCCAAAGAATAGAGCCGTTTTCACTCTTCTCTCTGCCCAGTTCAGTGTGTTCTCACTCTATGTGAAAAACCGGACTGGCCAGGCTAAATAATAATGCAGCTAGAAAATAAAAGGTTGATGTTGAAGATGTTATACTTTTATGTACGTGTATTTCAACGTGCTGGATAGCACACGCGCTCCGGACATGTGTACAAACCCCACCTGGACATCCGGGCTATTCTTATTTCCATTACATCAAATGATTTTGTCACTCGGATTCCAAACATTTCCATCTCGGAGTAAAATTGTGCATAGAGATTTTTTCGTTTCTTTGTTTAATTTGGTCGAGTCGAGTGGGCGGATTATATTGTGACAGAGACCATCCATCAATGTCACTCGGCTCTCTCACTCAACACACACAAGTACATTGAAAGTCTATCATAGGCTAAAAAAAGGGCCTCTACCACCATCGAAAGAAGAAAAGGTCAATATACCTATCTTCTTTCATTTCTCCTAAAGGCATACTGTATCAAACTTGAATAGGAAAACAACAAGCAGAAGCGTTTGATTGGATTAGTGTGTGACTAGAAGAAAAAGGGTTGGCTGTTGGCTGCGGATGGCAGATCAGGAAACATTGTGGGGCGCGAGTTAATCCGCCGGCCCGATGATGACCTTTCTATGTACATCTTTTCTCTGGACAGTATAGTGGCCCAGCCATTGGGATATAGGGATGTCTCCTCCTTTATACTTGAATTCCTCTGACTGTGGTAGATAGATCTACACACTCGTGTCAATCTTTCTTTTTTTCCGGGGCCATTTGATTAATCACATTTCGACTTGGAGGGTGTTTTTCTACACTCACCTGAACCGACCAACGTCAAAAAGTTGGGATGCTGCTGCTGGCTGCTGTTGGTGGCATTCCGAGAGAGCTCGCAATTGACCACTCTCTTCATCGATGGATGAAAATGATGGATGACCTTTCACAATCTCTATTAGACTCATAGACTTTTTCTTCTTTCTTTTCTTTCTTTCTTTAAAAAAACTACTAAAAAGGCGACAGGTTTTTTTCTTTCTTGGAATTTCTTCCATTTTTATTTTGTGTGTGTGAAAAAAATGAAATACGTCGGCGAGTATCCGGTTCCGGCACTCAAAAGAATTCCAGACACCAATTTTTTTGAGTGGAAATTATCACATCAATTTGATTTTTTCGAATAATGGAAATGGCGTCTCATTTGAATAAGTTACAAATTGAAATATTGCAACGTCTAATAATGCGGGAATCGTTAACGTCGTCGATCAAGCAGACGAAATTCGGGTTAGTTAAATGAGTCGAGTTGAGTGACACGAGGTTGTAAAATAACGGCCGACCTTCGATGTTGGTGCACCACATTCTTGGGTATGTTCAGTGGTTTCTTTTAGATTTTGTCCCCACCATTATATTGTCTAGTTTAAGTTAAAAATCTAGTCTGTGCATTGGTATATACCTCTGGGTGGGAGTGAGTTCCTTTGAAAAGTCAACCTTGAACCTGTCTTCTCATTACTCGTAACATGTTGCCCAATAAATACCTTCCAACATTCCTTGCGAACAATACCTTTCCTTCAGGCCAGCCTGATCTCTCAATTTTTCTGGTTACTGTGCCTTGAGCGAACCCATGATTCACCATCATGGACCGATCAAGAACTGCTGTGTGCTCATTTCATTTTATTTTTCTTTGTGAAACTTTGCAGGGCAATATACATACATACAGGAGACAAGGCGTTAAACAGGCAAAACTGTTTTTATGTGCTGGCCAGGACGCAACGGCCCAGGGGTTCCGGCCACCCACCCACGTCATGAATAATGAACTCGTCGTTTTTGGGGGATCTTCTAGATACATTTGCGACTGTGCTCAGCTGCCTACTCCCCTCATTTTAAACGGTATGTCCTACACACACTATAATATCCTATCTGTGTGCCATTAAATGCTCTATTGGCTGCTGCTGCTGCCCAGTGTGTTTGCAAACATTATAGACGTAGGGTTCACCAACCTCCCTGGGCAGATAACCAAAAAGAGGGAAGCCACTGCAGTGCGGGAACAGCTTAGACATAGTGTCGTAAATTAAACGCGTCAATGACAATGCGCTTTGGACTTGACATGATAGACACATTGCCCGAGCCATTACGGCAGATTGGCCATTGGAGATATCAAAAACAACTGCAACCAGCGTTCGCTCGTGTTTCCCTCACAATCAGTTTCTTCCTCTCTCCCCTCTTCCAGGCTCATTAAAAGCTCTTTTGGCTCTATATATTTACTGCGGGAGAAAAAAGAACGAAGAAGAACGTTATTATTCAAAAGGGTCGCCTCCCCCCTTGTGTGCCAACCCAGCGCAGCCAATCAAAGCCCGATCTTTATCTCTCCATAGCCTTGCGCAGTGTACCAGACCCCACGCCCCATGGTGGAACCCCCCCACCGCCGCCCAACTGGAACGGCGGCGGGACCAATCAGTTGTGTCAGACGATTTCATTTTGTATTCATAGAGTCACTGATGGCAATCTGAAATGCCTTTTTCTTATTGTCGGACGACGAGATGATATACTCGTAAGTTTATCTTTTGTCTCCTATTCCCGGCTAGAGAAAAAGTTCTTTCTGCTGGGCTTGTGGGGGGAGGAGGCTGATGAGTTGCTCTAAAAACAAGAGAGACTGGGCAACTGGCAGATTGCCATCTAATAAGAAGAAACCAAATAGCTTCAGGGGGTAGTAGACTTATAATTTTTTGTTTCTTTTTTTCTTTTTCGGTGAGAGATTGTCATCAAGTATATTTATTTGGAGATAGATAAGGGATACATATACATACATATAGAGCAACTACTATTTCTTTCCTGCATGTTTCTCTGGAGACAAATAGTCGCTACAGCATGTCCGGACTGGAGCACAGAAAACTCTTAAAGGCGACGGAGAAGAAGCCAAGAAGAGGGGCTGATTGGCGCCGTGCGCCGTTGCAGCTGTCTGTGTGTATTTTGCGCCCCTTAGTAGTTGTTCTTCTTTCTTTAATTGCGACAGAACCCAAAGACTTTTTTTACTTTTTTATTTTTTCCTTGTAACATGTGCGTCTGCTACTCCAGTTCCTCTCGTACGTAATGGATCTTCAAGTGTTCCGGTTTCTTATTTCCGAGTTATTAGCCACAAAAATCAATTTCCTGAATCATTTGAGAAAATTTTTTACATTTGAACAAATTGATTCATTTCACGAATTTTTTAAAATTGGTCGGCTATTTGTTGATGCCGACAAAAGGTTCAAAGGTGACGCATTATTGTCCTTGTTTTTTTTATATTGACGTACTTGAATTGTAGATGTAAGAGGGCGGTGGCGGCAGCCGGGGTCGTGTCGGCATTCATTTTCTGGCCGCCGCCGCTGCTGCTGCTGAAGAGGGTGTTATGTACTTTTTTGGCCTTTTTAAAAAGAAGACTTGAAAGTCATATCTGTTATTCGGTCGGTTCGTTTGTCTTCAAGTGTGTGGACACTCGATGGACTCTTCGACTTTCAACTTAGTCAGCTTGCAATCTGTTTTCATCATTTGTTGTCCCGCATCTTACGACGATGCGCAATTCTCTCTTTGAGGGTTATCTTAAGTTGCTCTACTTGTGCTCTGTACTTACTAGACTCCTTACAGTTGTACTTTGCCTGTATAGATAACAAGGTCTTAATTCAAACTTGGAACTTGTTTCAACTTTTATTTTTTGATCAAGTTCTTTGGCTCTTTTCCCACGGCAGTAAAGAAGAAGCTAGCTTTTAAAAATTCATATCGAGACGGGAATGGCTATCGAATCGGACACACTGGACGCGCTTTGACGTTCGGGAACCAGGGGCCTAGTCTATTCTTTTATTGGGCCGGCTCTTCTCTGTGTGTGTGTGTGTGTGTTGTTGGGGTAAAAACAACGGCACGGTTTGAAGAGATGCGCACAATATTGTGCCCAGCGCCCATACGGAGAATAAACCGCACTACACCAGAGATGGGACGGTCCTATTGGAGTCGTAAAAGATGAGGAAGAAATCGTTTTTTCTATTTCTTTTTTCTTGAATCTTTTCCAGCGTGGCGAAAGAGGCCGAGCGTGCAGCTCTTGTTTGACATCTTCTTCTCACGTTAGCCATGGTGGGTGTGTACTTTTTGAGTCCTACCCCTCTCCGCTGGCCCAGTCTTATACAGGGAATCTTTTCTTGTTTAGTGGTTGAGATGTTGTCCTAGCCTCGTCAAACCGTTCCGTCATAGAGAAGAGAGTTGGGGACGTTGTTTTGGGTTACAACTGTGTCTTATTCTTCCATCCATCCATCCATCCCCGTATGTATCGAGTGGATGGAAAAAAGGGCCGACGAAAGCCGCCGCCGCCCGGCCGCAGAAACCGACAACAACTTCTTTCTATGCTTTTTTCTTTTTACTTTTTTGTGTTGTATGTTGTTGTGTGTGTGTAGGGTACAGCACTCCGCCCATATCTTCTCCTTTTTTTATGCTAGAGAGAGAAGAAAAAGCAATTTTTGTGATATGCTTTGAGTTGTGAGAGAGAGGCTGTCCAGGCAATCGAGAGATGGAAATTCTGGGGGAAGCGTGTGAACCCGGCAGCGAAATTCTCTCAACGTCTCAATCGTATCGATATTTATTGAGAGGTTGGATTATGTTTGGGTTGCCTACTAGTATATATGTAATAAAAGAAAAAGGGATGCCAAATGACTTCATTTCACTTGGAAATGTCTTCATCTTTTTTTTCCCAGGGCAGTCAGAGAAGAAAGAAGGTGGTTAGCTAAATTTTGAACAATCATTTTATGGACAAGATATAGTTTCAAGTCACGCCAAACTGAGAGAAGTAATTTACATTGGATTTAAATCGTAGTATTTTATACTGAAGTTATACGAAATTAAATCGGCCAATATTTCTAGTATTAAAAATTCCTACTTGAAAGAAAAATAATTAACTTTACTTAAAAAAGTAAAGTTAGTGGGATTTAAATCGTAATATTTTATACTAAAATTTTGCAAAATTGAATCCACAAATATTTCCAGTATTGAAAATTCCCACTTAAATTCGATTAAATTTCAAAATTAAAGTTGAAATAATTTCCAAAATAGTACAATTTTTGTCGATTTTTGCGTGACTCACTTCTTGAATTGAAATGTTGTGTGAACCCCCTGCTGCTGCTGGGCAAAAAAAAAAAGAAAAAATTTGTCACGGGCGCGAGCCGCTTTGGTGTGTGTCTCTTCTTCTTGTCTACACACTGCGACAACATCCAATTCGTCTCTCTTACCCATTTGATCTTTCGTTTTTAAAAAGAAGCTGAAAGAAAAGAGAACAAGAAAAAGTTGTGTGACCTGTCAATCTTTCACGGCTACCGACACTTGTTTTTCGGCGGCATCTTCTTGTAGTACGTCTTATATATTTACCCTGGGAAACAAGACAAGGACAACACACGGGACAACACACACACACACAAAAAGAGAGGTTGCAGTTACAATATTGATCGGTGGGAAACCGTGTGCAGGGGGGGACGGTCCCTAGCTGTATACCCCCTTTGCCACGCTTTGATTGTTTATTATGGTTTGTCTGCCTCTGTCGACACAATTCCACACTGTGTTTGACTGCTCGGACTATTCGGCAACTCTCTTTATACAACGTCACGCCGGATCAAAAGTTGGGAAACAATTTTTTTTCCCATCGATTTTTGTTTTTTTGGGTTTTATTTTTTTAAAAAGAAAATTATTTTATATATTTTTTGTTTCGAACTGTTATTATTTTGCTGCCCATCATTTTGATATAGTGGGGGATAAATGGATAGAAAAACGGATGTCATGTCCAGTCGGGCGTACTTCCCCCTACCAACAATTCTGATATATTTGTCTACAGTAAAACAAATAAATAAATAAATTTTTTATTTGACTTCAGGGTTTTTTTTCTTGGTGAAAATGACGCGCTCACCAAATACTGTTATTATTAGGCAATCAATCGATCATTCCACTTTTTTATTATTTATTTTGGCGACTAGGAAAATCAGTCGGCCGCCACCCAAAAAAATATTTTTTGGGCGCGCCCATGTTAGAAGGGGGGACACACAAAAAAAAAGTCGAGTCGAGACTTAAGGCGGCGACTTGTTCGCCAAAAAGTCGTCGAGTTAAAAAGAATTAAAAACAATAAAACAAAAAAGTTGAAAGAAGAAAAGAAGAAGATTCTTGATATTATAAAGGCGCGGAGGCTGTGCGCTTGTTCGACTTGGCTGAGACTTGAGACTTGTATTCAGACATTCTATCTCCTCGGAGAGGGGCGGCAAAACGGATTAAAAAATAGATAGATAGATATATATTAAAGGTGGCGCTTGTCGGGCTCGCAAAAATAAATTTACTTTTTTAGTCGAGAAAAAAATTTTCTTTTTTTGTTGGCTAGCCTTTTCTTAAAGGCTCATCCTCTTGTCGGTGCGGATTATCAAAGATTTTTTTTGAATTTATTCTTTTCAAAAATAAAAGATGGAGAAAGGAATCATTAGGAAGAGTTAAAAGAGTTAAAAGTCTGGCCGTGTTTTTTAATTTTTTGTTTTGAAATTATTTGACTTTTCGCCGCTAGTCAAATGATGGACAGGTCAAACAAATGTCCCGAGGATATCTTGTCAAAAGGAGCAACTCACGTTATTATAAGCAAATTATAAGTCCTCTTCGACATGTTTCCAAATATTGTCCTTTAAGAAATATTTCTGGAATTTGTACCTTTTTATTGGGACCTGTACGGATCGCCAAAAAACAAATTCCGCTACAATTTTTTGGGGTTTTTTCGCCGACCCAAAATTTTGTTTTCTCCAGTGGGACGTGCTAAAACGGTCACCTTCTTTTGAGTTGTTATTACTGTTGGAGAAAAAAGAGAATATGATTCGGGTGGGGTGGATATTGTGATGGAATGTATCGAGTACCTCACAAAATCCATTAGCGTCAATTCGCCGGGCTCGTACTACTTTTTCATATTCCAGGTGAAACATTTTTCGGCGTTTTTTAAAAAATAGATTTTTTTAAATTTTAAAATAAAAATGAATTTTTCAATCTTAATTGAATTTTTGTGTCGTGGAATTTTCGTTTCGGACTTGTCCGAGAGATTATTGAATGCCCCTTATAAAAAAAATCTTTTGTAATGCAATAAAATATGCTAATTTCCCCTATAAGAAATCGAGAAAAAGGACATTTCATCATTTTCTGTCCTAGCTGCGCGATGATATGCCCAAAGTGGATGAACGCGGACGCGCCCCGTGCGTCCACGGCGTGTCGTAAACCTCCTGCAGCCATCTTATAGTCGTTCCTATTATTATTATGATTTTCGTAGCTCAACCAGAATGTGTGTGTGTCTTGTGCGTTGTAAATAAATAAAAAAATGGACAAGAGATATGATGACGGTCATGATGAACCAGCGGCCGCAAAAACATATTTTTCTATCCATCTTATCTAGCTGCCCTTTCTCTTCTTTTGTGACCGTGTGACGTCATCCGTGTCTCCTGACTGGCGGACACAATTCCAATACCCGGAATATGTCATTTTCTCTTATTAAAATTCACTTCACCTGGTTCCCGATATCATTTTTCTGGAAAAAAAATCCTCTAACGACGTGGGCGTATTCACCCCAGAAGAAAGAGTTAAATGATTCCAATTACAATCTATTGGGAATGTATTTGCAAATCGAGAACCAAATGTGGTACATTATTTTTCTACCGAATTTTGCGCTCAATTTTTATTTGTCATTTTTTTTTTATTTGTGGAAATGGGGAAATAAGGTCCAGTGAACCGCCGCTGGACACATAATAACCCCCCCGGTCCTGATGATTTATTGGGGCCATCAGCGTCTTTCATCTAATGCTCTTATATGATGACATGCACACATATGGATAGGATGGGGGAGATTTCTTCTCTCTTTTGGCTGTCGAATGATGTCAAACTTTTTTCCAACCAAATAAAATGAAGGGGGCTAGAAATGTCACACGAAATCGAAACTGCATGGGAGGTCGGACTCTGGGCCCCAAAGAAAAAAAAAGAAAATTTAAAAGAAATTAAATAATCCGCCGTCTTTTCTCTTTAAATTCAAGAACCGAAAAAAACAAAATTCACAAACAACGAAAAAATGATGAATTTCTTTTTCGGGTTAAAATTGCCCAACCCTCTTTCCCCCCTTTTGACTGCTGACTCCGCCTTCGTTGCCACTCTATCCGCGTATGGCTTTATTCATAATGAGAATAGCTGGCCACTCCCACACGATCATTGCGTCTATTGAAATATTTAATCCCTTCAGATATTTTTGGGGTCCCAAACAGAAAATTCCATTTCTTATTTTACCGCCAACATTTCTTTTAAAAAAGAAAAAGAAAATGCGAAGGATTTTTCGGTGATGACGTCAACTTTGTGTGTGTATCATTCGGCGGCCCATAAGAGGAAAGGAACAGGTGATGACACTTTGGTGACAAAGCCGCTACGACTACACACACACACACAACACACTCACATCGCTGTCGAATGCTAATCATTTTTCTCTTCTTTTTTCTTTCCTCAGCCCCCATCTTGTGTAACCTTTACCTTCACCACCACCACCCCACCTTTCCCCTCACCACCTTTTAAAATGATGATGTTATAATATCAAATGTCTCTCTCTGAACTCTCTTGTATTATAGCTATTATCCCGCATTTTGTGGGACACACATCGTTGACGTGTCAAATCGCTGGTTGTAAAAAACCAGAATCTTCGTTCGACCACCGACATCGACAAAATTTTATTTCATTTTCAGGTGTTTTTTTCTTTCTTTTTTTCTTGTTTGTTTGTTGTTGCTCAATCGATCGGCTTCTTCTTTTCGATCCACAAAATTGTTGTTGTTGTGGGGCCTTCGGGTTTCTTTCACTTCAATTTGGTTTTTTTGATTCGCACCCGCGAAAAAAGGAAACACACGAAAATTGAATCGAAAGTAGACCCCGGGGATTTCAATTGGGCCCCAGTTGAATCCATTAAATAAAAAAAAAAAATTGTGCGCAGGAGACAACACACGGACGGTACCGCGCCGTCTAATAAAATTTCTGTTCAAATCACATAGAAGATGAGGGAGTGTGTTTATAGGAATTCTCCGAGGGCTCGTTTCCATATTTCGACAGACAACACGCCAGTCGAAAACTATCAAGAGAGAGAAAGAACCGCGTAGAGGACCAATTGGTCGAAGCTACTAATGGATTGTTGGCGCTGACATTGGCGGCAGCCGCGCCCGTCTTCTTCTCCTCCATCATCCGCAGCCGCCAAAACATCATCTCTCTACCCCTTTTTTTTATGATTATTTTGGCTGGTGTTGTTGTTGTATAGTCCGTCCCCGTGTGTTGTAAAAAGATGGAAATGGGTGTCCCAACATTTCCTTTTGTGGACGGCCGACTCTGAAACATTTTTTCGAAACATTTTTCCTCAAGTCGTAAGAGATGCACTGCGTCGTGTCCCAAGTTGTAACAAGAGCCCAAACAGTTCACTAATAGACACTTCCGCTTTTGCTTTTTTTATTTGTTGCCTACTGTGACGTCAGGAGAGCGGCCGGACGTTCTGGCGGCGGGTGAAACATTTTTGAAAAAAGAAGTGAAGACCCACTTAGTGAAAGAGTGCTGGCCGACGATTTATTTCCTAGAGCTGTAGCTGCTGCTGCCGACTAGACTTGTGTCTAACATTTTTCTTTTTCTGGGTGGAAATCCGGTTGCAGCTATGCGAAAACAAACTTAACCAAATAACATGCATCATTTGGCCTTTTTTTTTTTTAATTTTATTTTTTGACTTAGTTGGTTGTTGTTTTTATAACTTTGTTGTTGTTTCATCGTAAAAATGGCATCCGAAAAAATAACAACAAAAATGTTGGTCGCAGCTGCTGGGCGTTCATCACTGTCTCGATTCAACAAAACCCCCGTGCCATTTCTTTTTTTCAATATTATTCCCAAGTTATAAGATGTAGATTGGCTTCTATTAGCTATGCATCGAACTTGCAGATTGAAGTTGTTATCCAACTCATCATCTGTGTTGCTTACCCCCCTCTCATTTCCCTGAACTCGGCTTTTTATTTGATTTTACGAGGTAGAGCGAACGAGATATGACTCTCCCCAACTTTATAGATAGATCGTGATAGAACCCCCGGGAGATGAATCTGTCTTCATTTTTTTAGCATATTGCGTCGACTGCGTAGACTCTGCAGAGCCAAGAAGGGAGAGATGATGTACAGAGATAAAAGTTGTGCATATCATCCGATCAATCATTCCCCCCACCCGAAAGAGAGAAGCCGGGAAGGGCCAATTTCAACATTTCAGCGCTTCTTTTTTGGAGAAAATGATTTGTAGGTCTACTGATTGAATTTGAATCATTCCCGTAGACCGGAAACTTAATCTCTTATTTCTTTCAGACTTGGTTGTATGTTTTAAAGTGCCTATTTTCTTTTTCTATTGCAGGAGAAAATGTTAAAAAAGGGCGGAAACATCTGTGACTGTGGACGTCGGGACCGGTCGCCCCACACACACCAACCACTCAACTCGACTTTGAAATTGAAATTGATTGTTTGTTCAATTAGCTGGTCCATTACCAGCTGTGTGAACTGTTGCCTTCCATCACACTCCATCGACTTACCTCGCTCGCTCGTCGTCCGACTCTGCTGGCCGTTTTCATTTCCAGGAAAGAGAGAAACAACTTATTATACAACTCGGATATGCGTCTTTCTCTTGGGGGTAAGTTCCAAAAATAGACGACCTTTTATTTCTTTCCACTCTTGCGACTGTCTGTAATAACTTGAAAAAAAGAACAGGAGCTATTTATATAATAGGGTTGAATGATGCGATGGACTCTTATTTTAAAAGGGTGTTTCGTGGAAGAGATGGGTCGAGTTATTAAGGGTCAAATGATCGAGAAAAAAAGGGAAAATGCGTGTCCATTTGTTGTTATTGAAACGCCTCGGAAACAAAACGAGAAAAGAAGCTCGACCATCAAGTATCACAAGAAATATTATTATTACTATTATTATAGAGAGGGAAAACGCGTTTGGTTGGAGTCGCCAGAAATCGTCGCGTCATAAAACCATCAAACAAAAAAAAAAGCGCCAAGATGACTTCAAAAAGGTGGAAATCATTTCTATTTTTCTCCCAGTGTGTATGGGGAGCACAGCCAAAACAGAAATGTATATCTATCCCTTGGAGGGTTCAAACTTTTCCTTTTGTTATAATATAATAATAATAATAAAAAAATGGTAGTCGAAGGGACAGTGTCGCCCCATAGTCTTTTGCTGCAGGTACACACAGTCCTTCCATCCATGCGGCGATCGACGGACAAGAAGAGGAAAAATTTCCCTTTTTATTTTTTTCTTATCGTTTTATATTCCCAATACTAAAGAGCTAGTCAGCGCTCTTGATCATCATCTGATGTGTCGTCGCCGCCTCTGCCTCTTGGCGGCGACAACAACTTATATCTCCCCTTCCATTTTTACCTTTTTGGGTTGACTATAAAAATCTTTCTTGATTTTTCGACTCTTTTTTTTTTTTGCGCCCATATAGACCCACAGTCGCTTGCTTTGACCTTTGAACTCGTTTTTATTTTTTCCTTTTAAATCCGTCTCGCGCCAGAAAGACTTGTAAAGCTCTCTGGTCAGTGATACATCACGTTGAAATTTTTCCAAGGAAAAATTGTTTTCTTTTAAATAAAATTCCACTCAACTATAAAAATTAGATATTTTTTCTTTGAGAGAGTAGTAAACTGGAGAAGGACACGCTCTTGTGTTTCTAATGAAGAGATGAAAACTCGGTCATGACTCATGACGCTTGTTGTTAATCACGACATCTTTTTTCTTTTCGGTCGCCGTAATAAAATTTAAACAAAATAAAAAACGGTGCTCGAAATGATGATAGCAACGCAACGAGATGTTGTTATTCGTGTGTTGTGTTCCCGGTCTCTCTCTCTCTTTATTATTATATTAAGAGCGCTCACGAATGTGTAATAAGTTGAAAACAAGTCCATTTCGACGAGCTTGCGGTTCCTTGAAAAACTGGTGCCGTTTTTTACGACACGCAATTTCAGACTTTTTCTCCTTTTTTTTCTTTTTTCTTTACGAGTCCCGATGATGAAATCCATTTGGACGGACCCGTTGAATTCGATCATGTGGACCGTCATAACTTTTTATCCTCGGGCTGGTTTTTTTTTTCCTTATAGAATGGTGGACGCAATATCTGCGCAATAGATAAGAGCACGCGTGTGCAGTCTGTCGGGGCGTGGTCGGTTTTTATTGCATTCAAAAAAATGAATTCGATATAGTGTTTCTTTTCTCTCTCGATTTATGTAATGTGAGCAGCTGTGTTTATGATGGGGCTTTCGCATTCGTTTAAAAGATGTTCTACTAAGAGAGTTTTCCCTTTTTCTCTGGGCTTTTTGGCTTGTTTTCAAATTTGATTTTGTGGGACGTACTTTCGGTCTGATTTGCGCTCCTAATTCATTTCATGTGGCCCTTGTTGAAGGAGCAAACGAGGCCTGATCAATGAATAGCAGAGGGTTGTGGGTCAATTTGTGCCACATGTTTTTGGTATGGACGACCACTTATGGAGGGGCAGAGGGGTTAACAAGGCAATGGTGTGTTTGTGTTGACTTTGATAATTAGCCGGCGATGACACTCTTTTGCCTGGCGGTTTTGAACATTTTGGTATTTTTTGAAATTCAGCTATATAGCGCTATCTAGGAGCGGCTTTAGTAAACACTTGACTGTTTTTCGTCGCCATCTGGTCGAGCAAATCAATGTAACATTTGAATTTGAGGTTTAAAATTAACAAAAGAAAGAAGAATTTGAATTTATGGTATTAAAAGTGGTTCACGGTTTGGTCACTAATAATATTTATAAATTGATAATGTCTTCTGATGGAACAAGGCAGTAATGCAGCACGTATTTATTATTTCAACTGCCCATTCTTTGGCTCCCTAGTATCATTTCTCAATTGATTCGTGTTGATTTTTGTCGCATGTTTTGTCGGATAAACGAACACTAAAAAAAGCGGTGGGAGTTAGCAATCTACTCGTGAGATTGTTGGTTTGCTGATTTGACAGGACTTTAATTGCCAAGTGGTGTCATTTATTCGCCGTCTAGGGGGTAATGAAATAAAAAGCAGTTAACTTTTCGTAGTAAAAACCAATTAGACAACAGATTATCGGACGTAAAATGTTAATATTTCGTTTTGGAAAAATTTACGTTGCTACAAAAGTGTTAATAATAATGTTAAACTATTATTAACGATTCGACAGTCCCAAATTACCGTGCGTGATTTTTAACATTTCACAGAAAGCTTTCAAATTCGCTAAATTTGAAGACTTGATTCCATCCTCTGCAATAAGAACACTTTCTCGTTTATTTCACTAGTTACACATGATGTATTTAATTTTATTTTGGTAGTTTAGATATTGCGATTGAGAAATTGAATGATATTATCCTTATTTTCTTGATTGCGGTTTTGACGGATTAGAGTTCGTGGATCGACGCCATTCCATTTCACGGTTATTCCTTTGGTAATTAACAGCTGGAATATGTCGATAATATTTCCATTTGGATAATATTTACACAGTAAATGAAGTGCATTTCCTTCGTTTGCCGTGTGATTGACATCAATTTTGTTATCGATTAGAAGTTGGACAATGTCGATGAGGTTATCGTTGGAATAGTATTTACAAAACAATTGGAGAACATTCCATCTTTTCTTGTTCTTCCAGTTGACGTCAATTTTCTGCTGAATAAAAAGACGAATGATGTCAATCAAATTGTCATTTTTGTTGTTTTGGCTTAACATTTGCAAAGCATTCCACCCGTCGTCGTTTGCCGAGTTGACGTCGATTCCATTTTGAATTAATAGGCGAATAACTTCAATTAAATTTTCTTTCTTGTAAATATGACATAAAATATGAAGGACATTCCAGCCACCGTCGTTAGTAGAGTTGAGGACAATTCCGTTTTGAATAAAAAGACGAATAATTTCAATTAAATTTTTTTGACTGTAATGTTTGCATAAAATATGAAGGGCATTCCAGCCACCGTCGTTAGTCGAATTGACGTCAATTCCGTTTTGGATAAAAAGGCGAATGATTTCAATTAAATTCTCTTTTTTGTAATTCTGACATAAAATATGAAGGGCATTCCAGCCGTCGTCATTAATCGAGTTGACGTCGATTCCATGATCAATTAAGAGCCGAATTTCTTCAATTAAGTCAAGTTCTTGATGTTTTGCTTGGCATAAAGCATGTAGTGCATTCCATCCTTCGTAGTTTCTGTTGTTGACATCCGTTCTAGATTGAATTAGCATTTCAATGATCTCAATCCATTTAACGTATCGATAATTTCGACATAATGTTTGCAGGGCCATTTCTCCAAAATTATTTTTCAAATTTACGTCGATTCCTCTTTTAATCAGCAGTTGGACTACGTCAATCAAATTTTCTCTCTGGTAATTGCCACATGCCATATGAAGGGCATTCCATTTGTTCTTGCTGTAACTATTGACATCTATTCCATTGTCAATCAAAATTTCGATGATGGCGTTTATATTATCTTTTTTATAATAGTCGCACACGAAATGAAGAGCATTGTGTCCTTCGTTATCAGTTGAGTCAACGACAATTCCGTGTTGAACCAACATTTGAATTAAGTCAATCAAATCTTCTTTTCCGTAAAGTTTGCACATGAATTGAAGGGCGTTCCATCTAATTGTACATCCATGTATGTTGTTGCTGTTGACATCGACTTTGTTGTCGATTAAAAACTGCATAGTCTCTTTCAAATTGGTTTTAGTGCTGCATCCCTTCATAAGATGGAGAAATGGTGTCGATCCTTCTTCATTAACGCAATTGATATCGACACCTTCGTCTATCAGAGCTTTGACTTCTTCTAAGTCTACATTTGATGCTTCCAATAATTTGAATAATTTGATTTCCATCTGTTATGATCCCAAACCAGATAAAGATTAAAAACCAAATATTTTGATATCTTGCTAGTAAAAAAGAAAAAAAAATACTCTTCAGTGTTCATTAAACTGGCGAGTCTTTACCTCTTTTTTTAGTTTTTCAAGTCGCAGGACGGTTTCCGGTGATGTAATTCTGTCTTCAGGATTGTTTTCCAACATTTTTTCAATTAACTCGCGAACAGATGAAGGTTGAATGTCTTTTAAAAGAAAAGAAAACATTTCATAGTCGTTTAAACAAATAAAAAAAAAAATATGAATCCTACTTTCCATATTGACTGGTTTTCCTTTTTCAATGTTTGAAGGGATTTTTAGAATATTTAAACCAAACGGATGTACTCCTTTTCCCAGAAAATAGCCAAAAACGAGTCCCTCTGCAAATATGTCGCTTTTGATTGTTCCTCTTATCGGCAAGGCATTACTTCTGTGTCCAGCGCTGTACTCTTTAAGCAGTTCTGGTGCCATCCAATTCGTTGTTCCCTTTATTCCGCTCATTGAGAATGTTCCTCTTTCATTCACTGGTTTGGAAAGCCCAAAATCGGCCCATTTCATTGTTACCTTTTGATCATCAGAGCCAACGGAAATGAGAACATTTTCTGGTTTAATGTCTCGATGAATCAAGTTTTTTGAATGGATGTGATCGAGACCAAAAGCCAACTGCAACAAAACTGTAAAATGGTGAGGTAATGGCGGTCCTGTGTACTTTTTGGGATTGCTCTCATCAAGAAACACTTGATCCAATGATGCTTTGCACAATTCCAAAGCAAAGTACCTAACCGTTAAGTAACAAATGTCAAGGTTGATGTTATTTTCTTATTTTCTAAATATGAAAACTTAAAAAATCTCACTTGAATGCTTCGTGAATTTCGACATGATAGAGTTGGACGACATTTAAGTGATTTAACTTCTTTAGAGCATCTTCTTCTCGTTCGTCAGTTTCGATTGATTCAACTCTTTTCACGGCAACTTCTTTTCCTCCAAATTTCCCGTTAAACACTGAACCGAAACCTCCTTGTCCTAGTTTATCTCTTGGGTCTAACTCTATGCTTTGCAATTTCTGCATTTTGTCAACAATTTACCGGAACAACTGTAACTGTACACGAAGATCGCTTCAGTTTTTCAACAGGTTCTGTATTTCAAACAAATTTTTGCTGATGCAGAAACTTTAAAGAGAGTCAAACAAACTTATCACCAGTTATTTGTTGAGATAATTTCATGTTACTTACCGCTATCTCTGTCAGAACGTAGAAAAAGTCACGCGTAATGGTACACGTACTTGTAATGTCGGGAAACGGCTAGCACGACGAAATGAACGGTTAATAAAAAGAAACACAATCAATTAGTAGATGTTTATGATTATGAATTCGTTATCAGTAGCAAACTTCAAACTGGCGAACTTGCTTATGCGCTATTAATTATTTTATGCAGAAAAATGTTATTCATTTTTTCGTCTTAATTATTTGTGAAGACTTTGAAAATGAATACTTTGGTCGCCAACCAACAAAAGGACTTTGACCCAGCTTTGCGTAGTTTGTTGTTTTTCAGTTAGAACAGATTGAAACATACCGTAGCCTACATAGCTTATAATTCAACGATGAGAGCAAGCAAACATGTCACAGCCAGATATAGTCCAGAGCTTTTCCTCTACCAGCACGTTGCATATACTTAATATGTCAGGAAACGACTAGAGTGGTAAAAAAAATTACGGCTAAAATTCAATTTATGATGTTGGGCGATGTATCAAGATTAGGTTATCAGGTCGGCAACAATATTCAAACGAACTTTTCCCTTATTCTCTACTTATTCTTTATTCTTGAAAATAGTTTTGACGTTTCCAAAAGACTTTGGAAATGTCAAGTATAAAATTTAATTCACTTGGAATTCTTCTTTGTGTTGGTTGCATGTTGAGTCTTTTTGTTCTTTATCTACGTTGTAAGAAAGACTTGAAGAAAGAAAACAAATTGATGACCGAGCTTTGCGCAATCTGTGTTTTATATAAACTAGAAGTCTAGAACACGGTATTTAACATACCTTGCTTTAAAATATTGTGAACGCTTTAGAGAAACACCTGGTTTTTTCAATTGGGTAAATTTTACGAATTTACTTACATTCAATGTAAAACACGCGGGGTCTGAGCAAATTTCTTCTCTCAGGCTGCTGTGGCTTCTGTCAAACAACGGAAAAAGGAATTATCTTTACATTTGTAGGGGAGACGATTTTTAGAGATTATAGATAGACATCAAACGTTCAGGTTCAGCTTAGGTAATTTATTTGTTTTACCGAATAAACAGTTGAGATAAAAGTACTGGATACGGTGGAATAAGATCATGTGGTATATTTTTTCCTTTTTTTTTGCCCATTACTTGAACACAATATGTACATGTATATTTTAAAAAAATAATAATAACATCACTGCGTAATTATCGTAAAGGAGCTTTGCGACGTTGGATTTTAACCATTTCGGTATGAGGATACGTTGTAAGAGTACCAGTGATTGAGAACTTGAATAATAACTGTTTCTAACATTTGGAATTTGCGACGCAACAATTTTGAACAACCGAACGCATATGCCTTTGTGAGTGCGTGGGCGACCACTTATGGAGGGCAGAGGGGTTAACAAGGAAATGGTGTGTTTGTGTTGATTTTGATAATCAACCGACGATGGCACTCTTTTGCCATGTTTGGCTTGGCGGTTTTGTACAACTCCGTATTTTTGCTAAATTTTGCTCTCGGCGTCATCTAGGAGTAGATTTATTAAACATTTGACTGGATTTCGTCGCCAAATTTTACATGTTACAGATGGGACATTTGAATTTGAAGTTTTTCAATTTTTAATTCAAGAAATAAAGAAGAATTTTCATTTATGGTATTTAAAAGTGGCTGTCGCCTCGATGGAACACGACTACGCTTGGTTAATCTTCTTGCCTTCTTGGTGAAAGACATAACCTTATTTCGCGTTATCAACGGTTATCAATTGCATTCGTCAACAAAATTCATTTCAAAACCCTTCGGCGAATGTTATGTATTTTCATAGCAAATGCTGGGATTATGGTTGTTCTAATTTTTTACAGCTAACAGGTTTCATTGATAACTAGTTGAATGATGAGTGATTTTTGTATAATATTTTAACGGAAGCTAACGAAACGAAAATTCAAGTTTTTTTGCAAATTTTCGAATGATTCCTTATTTCGTTCAATATTCAAATTTTTTTTTATAATCTCGGCTCAAATAAACATATGTTTATCGAGGAATTAAATTACGATCAATTTCGCTTCTAGCCGATTTAATTTTTTACCACGGAAATTAAAGTGTTTGTCATTCTATCTGAACAAATATCGATTAAGAAATTGAAGGGCATTGCTGTTATTGTCTTGATTGCGGTTTTTTACGGATTAAGATTCTCGGATCGACGCCATTCCACATTTCATGACTATTCCGTTGGTAATTAACAGCTGGAATATGTCGATAATATTTTCACTTGGATAATATTTACACAATAAATGAAGGGCATTTCCTCCGTTTGCCGTGTGATTGTCATCAATATTTTTTTCGATTAGAAGTTGTACAGTGTTGATGAGGTTATCGTTAGAATGTTGACGTCAATTTTCTGTTGAATAAAAAGCCGAAACATATATATATCAAATTGCCATTTTTATAGCTTCGGCACAAAATCCGCAATGCATTCCATTTGTCGTCGCAGAGTTTTCCTTAATTCCATTTTGGATTAAAAGGTGAATAATATCAGCTACCTTTTTTTTCTTGTAATTTTTGCATAACATATGAAGGACATTCCAGCCGTCTTCATTAGTGGAGTTGACATCAATTCCGTTTTGGATCAAAAGGCGAATAATATCGATTAAATTTCCTTTCCCGTAATTTTTACACAAAATATGAAGCACATTGCAGCCGACGTCGTTAGTCGAGTTGACTTCAATTCCATTTTGGATAAGAAGGCGAATAATTTCAATTAAATTTTCTTTCTTGTAATTCCTACATAAAATATGAAGGGCATTCCAGTCGCCATGATAAGTCGAGTTGATGTCTACTCCATTTTGGGTTAAAAGGCGAATAATTTCTATCAAATTTCCTTTCCCGTAATTTTGACATAAAATATGAAGGGCATTCCAGCCATAGTCATTGGTCGAGCTAACGTCAATTCCATGATGAATTAAGAGCCGAATTTCTTTAAATAAGTCACGATTGTAATGGTTTGATTTACATATCGTATGTAGTGCATTCCATCCTTCGTAGTTTCTGTTGTTGACATCCGTCCCAGATTGAATTAGCATTTGAATTATCTTAATCCACTTAGCGTATCGATAATTTCGACACAATGCTTGCAGAGCGGTTTCTCCAGAATTATTTTTCAAATTTACGTCGATTCCTCTTTCAATTAGCAGTTTAACTACGCCAATCAAATTTTCTCGTCCGTAGTATATACATGAAAAATGAAGGGCATTCAAATTTTCCTTGGTATAACTTTTGGCATCTATTCCATTGTCAATCAAAATGACGATAATGGCGTCTAGATTGTTTAGTCTGTAATGTTTACATAATAAATGAAGAGCATTTCGTCCTTCATTGTCAGTTGAGGCAACGCTCATTTCGCTTCTAACCAACATTTGAATTAAGTCAATCAAATCTGGTTTTCCGTAAAGCCTGCACAAGAAATGAAGGGCGTTCCATCCATCGTTGTCTTTGCTGTTAACATGGATTTTGTTTTCAATTAAAAACTGCATAGTCTCTTTCAAATTGGTTTTCGTGTTGCATCCCTTTATAAGATGAAGAAATGGTGTGAATCCTTCTTCATTAGCGCAATTGATATCGACACCTTCGTCTATCAAAGATTTGACTTCTTCCAAGTCTACATATGGTGCTCCCAACAATTTGAATAGTTTGATTTCCATCTGTTATGAAAACAGCCAAACAGAGATTTAAAAAATATATATATATGTATATATTTTATCTCTCGGCAATGGAAAAGTCATATTGTTTCAAGTATTCATTACCTCTTTTATTTTTTCTATCTGCAGAACGACTTCTGTTGATGTACTTCTGTTTTCGGGATTATTTTCCAACATTTTTATTATTAACTCCTGAGCGGATGGTGGTTGAATTTCTGTCAAACGAAAAAAAAAAAAAAAAAAAAAAAAATCAAATTGTTTTTAAAGGTAAAGCTTTTACGCAAAATTGCGATTTGTGTTCGAATTTTACTTTTCAAATGGACTGGTTTATTTTTTTTTATGTTTGAAGCCACTTTGAAATCGTCAGAGCCAAAAGGATGAAGGCCATTAGCGAGAAAATAGCCTAAAACGAGTCCTTCTGCAAATATGTCACTTCTAATGGTTCCTCTTATTGGTCCCTCATTGTCTCCAAAGCTGTTCAGCAATTCTGGTGCCATCCAATTTGCTGTTCCTCTTAATCCGCTCAACGTGAAAGTCCCTCGCTCATTCACTGGCTTGGAGAGCCCAAAATCAGCCCATTTCATTGTTACCGTTTCATCAGACCCAATGTGAATGAGAACATTTTCTGGTTTAATGTCTCGATGAATCAAGTTTTTTGAATGAATGTGCTCGAGACCAGAAGCCAACTGCAGCAAAACTGTAAAATGGTGAGGTAATGGTGGTCCTTTATATTTTTTGGAATGACCATCTTTAAGAAACAGCTGATCCAGTGATGCGTCGCATAATTCTAAAGCAAAGTACCTAAAGATAATCGTAACAAATGTCAAGGTCGATGTTTTTCTCTTAAGTATTAAAACTTAAATCGCCTCACTTGAATACTTTGTGACTTTCGACATGATAGAGTTTGACGACGTTCAAGTGGTTTAACTTTTTTAGAGCCTCTTCTTCTCGTTCGTCAGTGTCCATTAAGTCAACTCTTTTCACGGCAACTTTTTTTCCTTCAAATCTACCGAAAAAAACCTTACCGGAACCACCATGTCCTATTAGATAACGTTCGTCTAACTCTATGCTTTGCAATTCCTGCATTTCGTCACAAATTTATCGAAACAATTGAAACTGTAGGACACAAAGACCGTTTCAGTTTTTTATAACAGGTTTCTTGTCGTGTACTTCAAATTGTATTTTGCTTTGGTTTTTTTCTGCAACAGAAACTTAATGGAATCGAACAAACTCACGACTAGCTATTAGTTGAGATAATTTCATGCAACTGAGTGGTACCTCTGCTAGAACGTAGAAAACGCCCCGCGTAATGTTGCACGTACTTGTAATGTCGGAAAACGACCACGGTAAAAAGAACGGTTAACAGATAAAAAACTAAGTCAATATTAGATGTTTGTGATATTTCGTTATCAGCAGCAAACGTCAAACCTGAGAACTTGCTTATGCTCTGCTAATTGGCTAATTGCGGTACTTACAACGCTGTAGCGACTCCGGGAAACACTTTGCCTTTCAATTGACTGACTTTGTAAATTTTACTTCAAATAAAATATATATTGGGTTTGTGAAAATGCGTCCTTCAGGGTGTAGCTTCTGTCTGACAAATTTTTATCGACATTATTATTATTGTTGTGGAGTGTACAGAAATGAAGAATGGGCATCAATTGCGTGGGACATTACATAGTCATCAAACGTTTCTGAATTGTTATGTTTGCCAAAATACAAACAGGATGCGATAATGGTCTAATCCTTAAAACCGGAGTAAAATAGCATAGCCAGCACTCAACGAATAGACTGCTAACTGCTATCGATAGATTCTAATGCCATCTGTAATTCAACGACGAGAGCAAGCAAACATGACAAGTTGATAAGGCATGGCTCATTTTTTTTTTTTGCGGTCTGATTAAAATTGTTCGGACGTTATTCATAATTAAACAGTAGTTATTTCCATGCATTTCTCTACATGTGTTCATGCCTCGAATTTAGATTCAGATTGTTTGGTCCAATTCTCATTCATTAGTTACAAAATTAGATTGTCCATTGGTTTATGTCGTTGACGTTTATATCCTTGCAGTTTACACGAAGAAGTATGAAAAGTCATTTTATCTGAGCTACAAATATTGATTAAGAAATTGAAGGGCACTGAGTTATTTTCTTGATTGCGGTTTTGACGGATAAGAATTCGCGGATCGACGCCATTCTGTTTCACGGTTATTCCGTTGGTAATCAACAGCTTAAACATGTCGATAATATTTTCATTTGGGTAATATCTACACAATAAATGAAGGGCATTTCCTCCGTTTGCTTTGTGATTGACATCAATTTTGTTATCGATTAGAAGTCTGACAATGTTGATGAGATTATCGTTGGAATAGTTTTTACATAACAATTGAAGAACGTTCCATTTTTTGTTGTTCTTCCAGTTAACGTCAATTTTGTGTTGAATAAAAAGCCGAATAATGTCAATCAAATTGTCATTTTTGTTGTTTTGGCACAAAATTTGCAATGCATTCCACCCGTCGTCGTTTGCCGAGTTGACGTCAATTCCATTTCGGATAAAAATCTGAATAATTTCAATAACATTTTCTTCCTTGTAATTATGACATAAAATATGAAGGGCATTCCAGCCACCGTCGTTAGTCGAGCTGACGTCAATTCCGTTTTGGATAAAAAGGCGAATAATTTCTATCAAATTCTTTTTCTTGTAATTCTGACATAAAATATGAAGGGCATTCCAGCCACCGTCGTTAGTCGAGTTGACGTCAATTCCATTTTCGATCATGACCCGAATTTCGTCAATTAAGTTTAGTTCTTTATGTACTGTTTTGCATATGCTATGCAGAGCATTCCATCCTTCATAGTTTGTCTTTCTGACATCGATTCCGTGTTCAATGAACAGGCGAATTATCTCGATCCATTCATTAAATTTGTAATATCGACACAACGTGATAAGGGCGGTATCTTCGTAGTTGTTGGTGCTATTTACTTCAATTCCTTTTTCAATCAGCAATCGAACTACACCAATCAAATTCTCTTTCTCGTAAAATCGGCAAACAATATGAAGGGCATTCCATTCTATCTTGTTCTTGGTATCGACTTTTAATCCGTTTTCACTTAATACTTTAATTATTTCAGTTAGATTATCTTTTTTGTAATTATCGCACACGAAATGAAGAGCATTTTGTCCTTTGTTATCAGTTGAGTCGACGTCAATTCCGTGTTTAACCAACATTTGAATTAAGTCAATCAAATCTGGTTTTCCATAAAGCCTGCACAAGAAATGAAGGGCGTTCCACTCATCTTTGTCTTTGCTGTTGACATTGACTTTGTTGTTGATCAAAAACTGCATGGTTTCTTTTAAATTCGTTTTAGTGCTGCATCCCTCCATAAGATGAAGAAATGGTGTCGATCCTTCTTTGTTTACGCAATTAATATCGACACCTTCGTCTATCAGAGCTTTGACTTCTTCCAGGTCTACATTTGATGCTTCTAATAATTTGAATAATTTGATTTCCATCTATTTAAAGGTTTCAAGCATTGATTATAATTTATCGGTTACAGAAAAGCAAAAATTTCTCTGATGCTCATTAAATTGGCGAGTCGTTACCTTTTCTTAAATTTTTTTCTCAGTTTAGTGATATTGCGTTGACGTAACTCGGTTTTTAGGATTATTTTCCAATAAATTTTGTTATCAATTGGCAAGCGAATGACGGACGAATCTAATCTCGGATAAGTCTGCCAAATAAAAAGGGAATATTTAATTTTTTTTTTTAATGAAGCATTTTTACATTGATTTTATCATCCAATCCTACTTTCCATACTGATTGCTGATTGGTTTAACTTTTTTAATATGATGGAATTTTTCTTCGTGTTTAAACGTACTAAAAAACATTACTTTCAACATAACACGACGCTTTAATTAACTATCTTTAACTGTTTGAAAGCCTTTAATTCTCTTTCGTATGATAATTTTTTCTAATAAATTTTTTTTCACGACAACATCTGTTCCTTTCAAATTATCTGAAAATACGTCAACGAAGCATTTTTTATAAATACCGTTTCAGTTTCCTCAGTAGTATTTTTTCTGTATTTCTTTTCTACAGACACACCAAATAAAAAGAGTGAAATATAACAGACAATTCACAAACACGGACGCAAACACTTGAATTCACGGGGAAAAGAGAAAAGTATAAACGAGCACTTTTCGAGTCGAAGAGTTGACAAGAACTGACTAATTCTTTGTTGGTCATTTGTGTCGAAACATTGTATCACGCGTGAAATGGACACTAGTCAATGTTCTTTCACAAATAGGAAATTATGGCTAGGCTAGAATTCAACAATATAGCCAAGTAGCAGTAGCTAGTATTACTGGCGCCGGACGGCGTCAAGTGACATCAGCTGTCAGCAATCAACGGACGAGCAACGCTTCATTGCAGTATTATAGGTTTCCATATCAAAGAAAGCTCTTACTTTGGTCGCAACAAAATTAAACAACAAAGCGCATGTTTTATTTTTTAAGGTCAACAAACTCTTTTGAATCCAATTATGTTTAATTTAACTTACAGATAAATAGATTTGCATTTCTCTACCGGGAAAGAAAGGGCACAAATGGTGACGTGTGCACATTTTTCGAAAATTGTATTCCATACGCGAGACGAAATAGCTTGTTAGAAGGGAACCAACATAATTGTTTTGATTCATTCCGTCGTCCGTTGAATATTTAAAAAACATAAAACAACATTAATGCAAAGCATTACCTTGTACAAATCTCTTTCTTTATTGTGTGATATCATGTTGTTATTATTTCCTTGTCAGGCCGACAAAAGAATAAGCTTTGTTTTACAATTCCTTAGTTATTATTGTACAGTTGTGTTCTTCTTATTTATTTATTTATTTTTTTCAACTTAATTGCACACTTTGTGGTTGATTGCAAAATTGTGCTTTTGTACTTCATCGTAACCTCACATCCAGGCTGTTGTGTGTAGTAAAAATTACGTACGGTACACTCCAAAAAGTAATTTCACGCGAATTAAAATGGCTATAAATTTATTAAGTCTATATAGTGCGAGATATAGTGGAACAAAGTCGACACACATGTGAGACGCAAATGTTCAGTAAGCTATATAAGAAACAAATACTAGGCATGTTTCGGAACAAATCTCAGTTTTAAGGCAACCGTCTTGTCTGTCGCACCACCACTTTTTTATATATTTCGGCTAAATTGTAATTCTTTTAAATTGAAGATGAAGTTGGCTTTGTTTTTCCTGTCAATCTTAGTGGTCATCTCTCATGGGCAGTTCCATCTGCTATGGGAGGGAAATAATTGGCGGACACCCTATTTCCGTCCGCAACACGTCGTCCGTAATTATCATCCGGTTTATTACGATTACCTACACGAGCGTGTTCCACCTTTGCACCAGTTTAGCCCAATCAACCGCGTCGCGCACATGGTTTCAATCTTATTATTACTGTATGCGATTTTTTACGTTATTTTTATTTAATTCATATCATTCTTTAGAATCCAGAGTTAGTCCCAAGTTTTATGGGCGCGGGCTTTCAAAATGTCTTCAGCGAAAATGAATTTCCAAATGACCAGCCAAGGTTCAAAGGATTCAATCGCTACCGGCCATCAAGTGTGGCATACGAGCAGGAACCGCGTTTCTTCTTCAAAAACGTTGCCAGCGCTTATTCGAATGTGTTCGATAAAACTGCGACGTTCACTTTGACGTCATCCGTCACTCTCACCACTGTCGAGACTTGCATTGCGGCCATCAACATTTTAGATGCCCAGAAAACCACGTACTGTCGTCGCAAGCGAGATTTCCTCGGCGACTTGGCCGATGAAGGCGAAGAAGACTTTCAATTTGACATTGTTCCTTCGCGATCGGAACAGTAAATCATTTGATTTTCGCTAAATTTCCATGTCCGAGTGAGACTGATTTGATTTAAATTACTTTTGTAGATTGATGACAACCAAGTTTCCTTCGCCTGACTTGATGTTGGATGGCTACACGATCGATGGTAACGCAATTTCCCTGGATAGCATTCCGCAAGTCGATCCTGATGGTGAAACGTCATTTCAAGATGTCACGACGTCGTTTAAAGACCCGAATCAAGTCTCTACTTCCTTTGAAGTGCCGGCCTTCTTATCGTGGTGGAATAATTTGCGAGGGAAAATGTTGTTTAGCCATTCGCTGGCATCGATAACAGTCACCTCTTTCTCGTTCACGTCGACAACTGTCACGAAAACAGTTGCCATCGCTGGCGAAGCTCAGATTAAGTGTCTGCCATTGGGCTGGGTTGTTTGCTATTGAACTTATGTCAATCGATTACGACTCAAGTGAACGATGTCTTACAAATTTGAATCATTTTAAAACGTGTATACCATTTTTGAAGCCAATATTTTTAATGAACACATTTCAAACCTTTGTATCTCCATTCGTGCAATAGTTTCACTGTGCTCGCTGTACTGAAGATCTTAAATGGGCCATCCTACTTACTGGCTGCGCTTAGCGTTTTATACAGCTGTTTCTTTCTGTCGCCGCTACATTATTTTCTGTTGAGGTTTTCTTCATTTCTTAAATAAAATGAACTACACCAAAAACCTTAATTTTTCTTAATTTTGGAACAATCAAATGATGCATGTATTTTTAAATTCTTGCATTCAAACTCTACATTATTGCGGATAAAGACGTAATTTTAATGTGCATTAAGTTTATCTACATTTTGGATAATGCCCCACCCTTTAATCAATTGGAATCGAATAGATTTTTTGCATCTCCGATTATGTAAGCGTGGAAAAAAAATTCAATTTCATGGTGACTGTCGGTTGATTATCATTTGGTGCATTTCGGATAATGACCACAAAATCTCAAAGAGAGGCGACAATTTCCTCCTCCAGCATAAAACCAGTGAAATGGGTGAAGGTGTCTTTATTTCCATACAGGTAAACTCTGTCTGTCAGCACTAAAATTTCCACCCAAACTTGATCCCCCGGTTTCATACTGAGCGTAAACTGGAGGGAATCAGGACTTCGTTGATAAACTTGAGTGCTCTCTTCAATCCAAAGGTTCCCAATGATCGAACCATTCAAATAAAAAACAAGCTTGAGATAAGAATAAGAAGATTTCTCTGGGAACTCCGCTATTCCTGAGAAAGAAAAGAAATAGATTCCTCGTCGCGGTGCCGTGAACTTCCCCGATGCCAAATCCATGGCATTTCCCTCATTCACCAGCGCCACTTCGAACGGAATCGGAGTTCCAATTGTGTTGTAATGATTTTTTCTCTGGACGTAGAAATGGACGGGTGCGGATTTGACGTCGGCGTATCCGATTTTTTTCTGCAAATCTGCAAATAAAAGAGTTAGACTAGGAAATGTGAACACTCGCCGTAGTCGTCGTATGCCTTTTCCATTAGAGTAAAAGTTGCAGTAAACAGTCTCCATCTTCTTCGATCCTTTCACCAGAAAGAATCCGCTCAGTTTATGCCCCATTCTCTGAAGATCTGTACAGGAGGTTGGCATTTTACCAATGTCAACTATTTCACTTGTTGTGGCTCCTAAGAGAAAATTCAAATTCTTTAATTTTAATTTGTGTCACATATAAATAACTATTTCTAATTTTACCATTTAAATTTAGTATTAAATTATCGACTTTTAGCTTAAATCAGCAATTGCCGTCTCCAACTCCTGTTTAGTCCCTGAGTGTAGTTAGAAACATTACAACAATTATTTTTTACTGCAGAAGAAAATGTAGCTTAAACTATAACTATTACATTTCCTTTATTGTGAAATCGCTACACTATCACAGAAAACCAATTTTATTTGAATAATTTAGTTTTGCAATTTTTTTTTTGCTATTACAGTAATGATTTACCTTTGAGTTCCGCTTTCCATTTTTTTTTCGCTTTCTCCAATTCATCTTCCGTGCCTGAAAATTCAATTCAAGTCAGCATTCACAATTTCCTCTATGCCAAAGTCAAAGAAACTCGAATTTGCAAATAAAATTATAAGAGCGTATATAATTCAATATTTTTTAAAAATGTTGATTACATAGGCATTTACATTTATAAACTATACCTTTTAATTCGATCGAAAATTTCCCCAACTGATTTATCCCGTACAGTTTCTAAATAGCATATTTAAAATAATAAACATAAGAGTGTTCAATTAGGTTGAATTCAAGCGTAAATTGAACGATTGAATTTGAATCTTGGGGCAATGTACCTGAATGCCTTCAATGTCGTCCTTGTCTAATTTGAAATCAGAACTATACTCGTGATATGGAAACATCACAGCTGCGCTCACGTTGACATGATCCAGCCCTAAAGAGTGGCCGAACTCGTGAGTAGCCACCTGGAATAAATTAGTCCCTGTGAGGATGAATAGAAATACTGTAGATCAACCGATGTTTAACAAAGGGACGCATTAAGAACATGACAGTCTAAGTTTTACCCGAGGTTTACCTTTATCAGAGTTGAGAGTCCAGGTTTCGCTTTCGTCAAAATGAGTATCACCTCCTTGTTTAGGAAAGGCAGCATGAGCTAATACGCCACCCGGGCCATCATTGAAGGGTGGGCAATCACCATGTTCTCCAGACGCAAAACTGAATCAAACAATCGGTCAAAAAAATTATCAAATTGTGCAAGATGAATACTCTTTGTCGTAATTTTTTTTCTTCTTTTAAATCAAGGTAAATGGGAGATTATTTCATTAAATGAGTCAATCAGTTAGTTACAGGATTTCGATGTCGACGTTAGCCGATTGATTGATATGGACGAAGGTCAAATCGGTCACGTCCGCCCACATCTGAAAGGCTCTGGCGATCTCACGGTCCACGTCGGATTTGCTCATATCCGTCGTGTATTTCTTAATTTTATAAGTCAATTGTTTCTTAGGCCACTTGCTCCCTGTTCCGATGCAATTATCGGCAATTATAAAAATTAACAATATGTATAAGATCAAAGGCTTTTTGTAATATTATTGCATATTCCTGCCTTGAAGTGCGAATCGTTTCTGGCGAGAGCTTGAAGAACCAGGGCGAACTCGATCCGGAACACCACAACGCGGTTTATTCATCAATTTCTTCGTCTCCGTATCAAGTTTACCTGTAAACCATTTTTTTTTTTATTTTATTTTATTTTAATAGACTTTTTATGATAGGCCTGAAGGCAAATGTAGAATCTAATGCAATAATCATAGTAGTACCCGTTTTATTCAATCCAGCAAAGGATTGAAAATCTTTAATTGCATCACTGAAAGATTTAGCTGATTTAACTGCCGAATAGGAAGAGTTCTGGAGTTCTGGTGTCCACGGTCTAAATAGCCAAACCTCGTCAGGTATCCCTAAACGACGACATGGACATGCATCAAAGCAAAAATAATATATTCGTTACCAGGTCTGGCTGGGTCTCGCTTCATTTCGCTCGAACATGATTCAATTGCATTTAGCAATTTTGCTAAATGCAAAGAAGTCTCAAAGGTTCGAATCAAAGATCAGGACACAAGAAAGTAGAAATTTACACAACAGTATTTACCGCTGCTTCGTCAACACTGGTCACTGGAGCAGCGTCACCACGATTTATCGCCGACAAGTAAAACACGAAACTTAATGCCAACGATATTAGACGCCACATTTTAAGCCAAGCAATTGTGTAACCAAATAATTTCCAATTAGGGAAACTGCTTTATAATAGATAATGTAAGGAATGCGCACGAGTTGTGATGCCGATATTTTCGGTGAGAAACCAAGTTCACGTCTACGGACGAATTGGCCAGGTGTTGCTGGTTTTAATTCAGCAAGCCGAACTGCGTGTTGGAATTTTGTTTACTTATTTCACCGAAACAACCTTCTATTTTTGAATAAATCTAAAATCGCCGACAAAATAAACAGCACATTTTTATTGGTGCTGCGTGCCTGCGTGTTGGAATTTGGTTTACTTTCACCTTCTATTTTTCACTGCATTCTATGAATAAATCTTTTTCATTGAAACATCTGTTTATTCCAAGTATACCAGAATTTTACCAGTTTCGTTCTATAATTTATTTGTGTCGTTATACGACAAAATAAAATTCAAATTCTCAAAGAGAGGCGACAATCTCCTCGTCCAACATCCACCCAGTGAATTGAGTCAATAAGTCGCCAGCGTCGTTATACAGTATCGTCTCGTCTGACATTTCATTAATCTGGATCCAAATTTCATCGCCCGATTTCAATTTCAGCGTCGAATGTACGCTAAACGGACTTGATTGAAGGTAGGCAGTGTTTGCCTCTTCGACCCCACCACTCCCGGTTTTAACGCCATTCCAATACAGATAGGCTAGGCAAAACACTTCGGGAACGGATGGTGGGAAACTCGCCAGCGCCGTGAAAGAGAAAAAATAAGTTCCGGATCGCGGGACTGTGAATTTCCCCGTCGTCAAATTCATTGCCTTTCCGACAGAGGAAGAAGTGCGAAATATAAAAATGCGATTAGGTACATTTTGTTGGATTTGGACTTCCAGTTGAACATTTGTGGCCTGAACCTGAGCCACTTTTTCTTCCAGCTGGACGACTTTTTCTTGTAGTTGATTGACTGTCGCTTGCAGTGTCGTTTCTAATTGTTGCAATTTTTCCTCCAACGAAAGGGTAGCGCCAGCCGAAATTCGAGTCCAACAACTCAGAACAAATAACAGACTGACGAATGGACCAAAGAGGCCGGATTGAGCCATTTTCATTTCAGTCAGTTGCCCAGAGACAAACACAAACACGTAAATCGAGTCGGACAAAGTACGAAGGGGAAAGGGGAAAAATTGTGTTTCGACATTATATTTGACTTTGATTTGTCGTTTTTCCTCGAGATAGCACCTCGAGTAACTTAACGCAACTTAACTAACGTTCAGAAAATCTTTTTTCTCAAATTTGTAACGTTTAGGTTAACAAAGTATAGGATGTCATGGGTCAAGATGGATTGTGTAAACCACACAACACCGCGTTAGCTTTCGTGTAACTACTTTGTGCACAGCACAGCGTAACATATCAGAAATGGAAGTAGCCTAAAGTGTACAACAGTACCTTTTATCTTGACGTTTCAATTTCTTTGGGCGAATAATAGAGGCAGAGGTCGGGGTGGGCCTCCAATAACCATTTGAAAAATACATCAGATCAATCTCCCGTGGTCGATTCTCTTCGTCATTTAAGCAGTATATGGATTGGAGCTTGGTAACAGAGGCCTATAGTTTACTATTAAAATAAGTGTGTATTCGTCGGACTACGCCCGGCAACAACGTGTGTCTTTGCGATCCGTTTCCAGCACATACGGTATTTATGGTTATATCCTAAAATACGATCTTAACGTAATGTTAAATACGTAACTGAGTATCTACCATGAGCGGAAAACAGTTAATATGACTCGATCACCATGACAACCGGATTAAATTAAATTTTAGTTTTTCGTTTTGATTCCGGAACATTCTGAGCCAATATTTAAAAACCAATTTATCATCCATATAGCACCACGGCATCAAAAAACGATTTTCACAATGAAAATTCATTGTTTCCACTGCTAGCGACAGTACAAAGATAATCGTCTACTCCATCAGCTACCAATTCATCTACGGACAAGTCAATTTGTCACGGAGTTAAATATCCAGTAAAGAAAACGGACAGCAACCGTCCTTGCTGCATCATTGCAGATGTCAGTCACAACTTGATCACCCTCTGTCTATCAGCTATATACGTTAATGGAACCGAATGTCCAACACATAGTATTTATACTTCAATGATTATTCCAACAAGTTGAAAAATTCTTCTCTATTCCAATTCGATCAAAAAGAAAAGTCTGCGCAGTCAGGAAAAGTTAAACGAATATCAACGATCCACCATTATAGGGAGTGAATAAGGAATTGCAATTGGCGGCGTCAATTTTTAATTCTCGAGCTGGTCTACGTAATGAAACTAGCTGGCAGTGCTGGCTATAAAACCTAGTCGTTAGTCGATGGTCTCGACAATAGCGGTTATTCCCGGTTCCGGTAATGATGGCTAAAATAGGGAAGCCATTGCTGGTAAGTTATTGCATCTGCTTATTTGTGTGTCAATTTCTGTCATCTTACGCTACCACTGCAATGGCAAAGAACTCGACAAAATTATATAAAAAACATCTTGTGGCTCTCATATCAGAGGTAAACTAAAAGACTAGAACGTGTTATAATAAAATTTTCGGTAAAAATAATATGTTCTTTTTTATTTGACGGAAAAGTATCCGGTATCACTTAGGATTCTGAGAAACGCGACTGGCCACGTAATTCAGACGATTGGTGCTTCCGCTCTGATGCTGGATTGGCTATCTCGTCGTTACAAATTTGAGTAATGAACGATACTTTTATACTGTTGTAATCTACTGTAAATGGTAATCCTTTCAACTGACTAATTGAAATTGCGAACATGATGAATGCTACAACTTTATTGCCTACCACGAGTTTCCTTAGTTATGAATGATTTAATATTGAGTAACATAATTATTTTTAGCTACTCCCTCCTTGATGTGAATGTCACTACTCTGGAAGATGGAGGACCGAATCTACCTGGAATAATTAGCTACGCAACTAGAGGAGTACGTAAAAGGCCCATTCAATTATTATTTAATTAATTGTTGAATCATTTGATTGAACATACAATTTATGAGCTCAATAACGCGCACAATTTTTCAAAAATCTTTCGTTGCATTTGGCGTATTTATTTAGGAATGTGATCTCATTCTCGCAGTCATCCGGCAAACACCGGAACGTTTACGTCTTTTGGAACTCCTTCACCCTTGGATGTACTCACAGACAGCCTTTATTATCCCGATGCCCGAGGTTTCACAGAATAACGTCGACGCCGTCATCAAACCCTTTCAGCTCTGGGTTCGTTATATTGATAAGAATAAAACCTGCATTATCTATAAATTTTTATGGTGGACTCGGCTATGCGCGTTTGTTAATTTTTTCACTTTAGAAACCTTCAATGTTATCGTGCAGGTTTGGATGGCGTTGATTTTGGCTTTCGCGTCCGTAATTGCTATCCTATCGTGTTTCAATCGATTGTTTCAATCGAAGGGTCGATCTATCATCGAACAAGATAATCCCTCAACATTTCCTTCAGTTAGGGTGACTGAAAGCATTTTCATGTATGTGGTGGGAACACTTTTGAATCAAGGTAAATAAGAGTCTCAGTAATATTTTCTAATAATATTTAAAGATGGCTAAGTCTGTAATGGTCATATACAGAGCAAATTATGTAATTTCCATTTGACCAGGTGGGTACATATCGAACAAGTTCACTCCGATCCGACTAGTCGTAGGAGCTTGGTGTCTTCTGACTCTGGTTTTGCTCAACGTCTACAATGGAGTTCTGATTTCTTACGTAACAGAGGCCGGTCGCCCACAACCGCTTATCAATACTTTTGATGACGTCCTGTCCGACTCCAGCATCCTCCTGGTTCTCGATAAAGGGTTTGCTGGCGATATTGTCATTTCGGTGTGTTTATTTATACTTCTTAAAGTAATTAATAGGTGTACACTGTACAGTCGTGACATATTTATTCATTGTGATTTTGAACACTTTTCAGACGGCAGAAAAAGGATTGTACAAGACAATGAAGGACAAGTTGAATGCGCATCCCAATTCGAGGTGTTTGTCGACTCAGCAATGCATCGATTTGGTGAAATCGCTACCTCCTCGTTATGTTTACCTAAATGTAAGTGACAAAATCGGGAAAAAGCATAAGTTTTAACGTCTATCATTAAAAAAATATACATCGTAATGAATAGGCTGTAATAGGATTAAAAGCCGCCATAAAAAAGGATTACGTGCAAACGCGGCAGTGCAAACTGACCATAGCTGGAGAACCGCCGTTTATGAAACATGCTATTGGTTGGGGACTAGCTAAAAACAGCCCTTATCGAGAGGAATTCAATCGAGGGTAAGTTGCCAACACGCCTCTTTACATAGATATTAGATAAATTCTATATTATACGAGTCTGTTAACTTGCAGTCTTTTGTTTCTTTGACAGAACCGCACGCCTTTTCGATGTAGGGTTAACGTCATTTTGGCAGAATTGGTACGAGCCAGATTCTAAGCCTTGCTATGACGACAAAGACAACGGTGGTCAAAATAAGAACGAGAAAAAACCACTGGTGCGATTATCTTTGACCAATTTGACAGGGGCATTTGCTGTTTTAGCTGTTGGATGCGCAATGTCCATCCTAACATTTTTAGCAGAAATAATAATTTTCCTAAAAAAGGAATCTGACAAGAAATGTAGTTTTGGCAAAGGGTGGCGGCGATAAGATTTTAAAATCCTGACGGGTTGCACAACTAACTACCCTTACATAAATTTAATCCGTATCCTATATTAAATGAACTATTTATATCCTAAGCGATCATGTTCACTTCAAATTGATAAGGGTAATATACTAACTAGTACATTAGGAGTAGTACGAGATATAACGAGTAGAGAACTATAGTACTTAACGAGTACAGACTAGGCCTTTCATGCATCACAAATTTCAGCACTTTATTCGTGATAATATTATTACAACATCCAAGTTAATACGCTATGAAAAAAGTTAGGAGGAAATCAATAAGCATTTGCTACGGCAACCGATATTTTGAATTCCCTTAAAAATATTTTGTTCTTTTATTCGAGCTTTTATTCGACGATGTTTGTCACAATCACGTAGAAAGTGTTACTGCTCTATTCAATCGATATTGGGAGTCTAGTGATTGTTTCTCTTATCTGTAATAAGCACATCTTATTAAACCAACATTCTACCGTGAATTTGGGGTTTATAATATTTCACTTATGTAGCTGTAAATGGCCTCATGAAATAAACGGACAACAATAACCGAACACACAGCAATAACCGAATAACGTCACAATTTTTCAATCAAATTAGTTAAACAAAACAAATTAATGTTGAAAAGGTAACTACATTTTCGGATAACTCTAGCTGTTCCTGTGAAGGACTTCTCCGCTTGGCTTAGAAATTTAGAATAAGTACGTCGTCCATTTGTCCTTGTTAGTGCATAACGGCTCGTTTCTTCTATGCCGTTCCGACTTTCCGACACTTGTCTGCCATCTATCCAAGTTTTATTAATCGAGAAACACGCGCATTCGGTTGTCTCACATCACAACCATTGCCATTATCGTTATTACCGGATTACCCATTACACCAGAGTCATCTAACCGGTTCTATGACTGATCATGGGCATGAAGACTGAAGAGACTCTCTCTCTCTTCATACCCCTGCTCTGATTACACGTATTCACGTTATCCTGCGATTTAAGTGTTTTTTTTTTGTGCCACAAGCCCACAAAATTGTGTGGCAACGCCACATTTTTTTCCGCCATTATTTGTCTGGTAGTGGTAGAGCCAAACCAACAGTCTGTCTGCTAGGCTATTTGATCATTATTCGTTTGTCGTTTCACTTCACTTGTGCTTGTGGTATTTATGTCATGCTGGTGTAAACAAATCAACAAAGGATACACTATTGACCATTGGTAGCCTTCAGAACTAGGAAGCAATCCTTTCAATTCATTGTGTAAGTTATTCAGTGAAATGTTTGTTATGCATTTTCAAATATAGCTGGTGTTGTTCTTAAGCAAATTGTTTTTGAGTATGTGGGTTCTAGGATGTGGTTGTAGGGATTTTAATGTCCTAACATCATGCTTCCTGATTATCCAGTTAAACTGTCAACTGGCATCAGTAAGATGCTCCGACAATCAGAGGTGACCAAGACAAACATGTGAGTGGCGTTTGAGAACTTGCTTTCATAATCTTAATCCACGATTCCACTGTAGAAGCTTCCAGAATCAGCTTTGTCAAAAGATCTCCAACAATTGGAATGTTTGTTGGGCTTGGGCTCTCTAATTTACCTTATGGACAAGGACTCAATTGCAAAAACCTGAATTACAGACAAAAGCCACAAGGGTTTATTTGAAAACGGCTCAGAGATGGCTCAGTAGAAAATGTTAACAAACACAGAGTTGGCACTTGAGGGAAAAGGTTGGAAAGGATAGTGTTTCTGTTAATGTATGACTTAAAGTGTTGGGTGACAAAAACATCATCAACTTTTCGACTCATTTGAACAACATAACCACAATAAGCACTACCTTTCATTGGACATATTTCTTGTTGATAATCTTTGTACAACATCTTTTTGAAGTAAAAATTAACAACCAGACTTTTCTTATCACCAGGTGGGTATCTAGCAAAGAATGCATCAATGTAGTAGAGGAGACAGGAGGTAGGAATGCAGTAGAGGTCGCTATCGAGCCAGCGGATTATGAAGCTCACATTTGCGATGTTTTTGGAATTTCGTCCGTCCGTTCGTGACACAACTGCAGTCACTCGCCACGGGATTATGCCCAGGTAACAAAAAATTCACTTATTTTCGTAGATTATTTACTAATAATCTACTTGCGTTAAACTCAAAGTCTGTGTAATAATTCCAAAAGCAGGCCCTTCTTGCGCTCAAACAAAGTGTTACTTGGACGTTTCTTTTTTCTAACGCTAGATGTCTTTTCGGTAATTTTAGCTGTCAAAACTCAAAACAGTCAATTTCAGTTACTTTGCACATCTCTTTAAACATTTATTGTCAGTTATTGTGTGGAAATTTTTAGTGATAACTGACGATAAGTATTCCGCCAACAAAACTCACTTGTAAAATTTTCGATATTTGCTTGTTTTTTTTTTTTAAATACTTCCGGTTTTCTCATTTCAGTGACCAGTACTTCAGTAAATATTCATTTGACCCAGAAAAAACCAGATATTCGTGATCCTCGCCAAATTTGTGGTAATAAAGTTCAGGTTTTATTTGTACTTACGCGTCCTTCCGATTTCGAGAATTATCCTGAACTATGGCCAAATTTTGGATTTCGTTCAATTTACACCTATTCGACCCCAAATTTCATGGAGATCACGAATATTTGGTTTGAATTGACGACTGCTCAATGGTTAAGGCGCTATCGCTTACTTCCGGTGTACTTTCTTACTTACTTCCGGAATTTTTTAAATAAAACTAACAAGTGAACCTTGTTCTCTTTCCAGTTCTCAAAGTTTCAGTCTACGTTTTTGAGAAGTATCTGGATGTCCTTTCAAGAAAAAGGACAAGGACTATACGGTCAACAAGGTCCCTTGTTTGCTATCCTGTTGGCTGCAACCCTTTAATCTCCATTTTCACTCCCCTGAGGTATTGTTTTCTGTCACTTCAATCTTGTTTAAAAATTATTGTCATGCAATAAATGTTCATTCTGCTTACAGGACAATCCTTTGCTGCTTATCATGGACCTCATCCATTGGGGAAAACCGACAAGAGAATGCTGTAATTCAAGATTGATAAATTGTGTAGTTGTTAGTTAACTTATAAGTGCATATCTGGGCTCCCTTCTTTTCTGTGGCCCCGTTTCCCTAACTAACCACTAACCAACGCCCGCCGGTGGTCACTCACCCGCTGTGAAACCAGGAGGAGGGGAGGGCTCTGGTCGAACGGGGACTTGGAAGGCGCATGATCTGAGGGTCATGAGTCTAACCCGGAAGCCTAGTATGACTAATCGCTCCCCAGTAAAACTTGCCTCGCACTCTTCTCTCCTCTTCCATTTCCAGGTAATCTCCCTGGATCTACGCCGACACTGCATGTGCGAGTTTTAGCAAGCAATCCGCCATCCAATTTGACAAAAAGTGATAGTTTGTTTTCACGGAAATTGCTTCAGACGGTTGAAAAATTTCTAGTTCAACAATCTCATGTAGAAATTAGCATCTAGTCTACTGGTGCAAATTGCGATTTTTTAAGCTTGATTAATTTAGGTGATGTGTTAAAAGCTATTGTGGGTAGCTAAAAAATTGAACTAATTCGCTTTTTCAGAATATTTTGAAGAGAGATCACAAGAAAATAAAAAACCAACAGTGATCTAAAACCAAAATATTCAGAAAAAGTGGATTAGTTCAATTTTTTAGCTACCCACAATAGCTTTTAACACATCACCTAAATTAATCAAGCTTAAAGAATCGCAATTTGCACCAGTAGACTAGATGCTAATTTCTACATGAGATTGTTGAACTAGAAATTTTTCAACCGTCTGACGCAATTTCCGTGAAAACAGACTATCACTTTTTGTCAAATTGGGTGGCGGATTGCTTGCTAAAAGCCTCGCACAAAAAAAAATTGTCTTGAACCGGACGCTCTGTTTAATGATTTGTTTATTTTGCATGTGTTCCAGAATAAAAATAGTTTAAATAATTTATATACAATGACACATTATTTATTTAAATATAAATATGATTATAGATATACAACAATCGTGTAAATTGGATATTGGAGATTGTGGGTTTTAGGAATGGATGTAGGATTTGATGTTGGTGCTTATGGGGTTTGAGGGATGGATGTGTAAGTGGAAGGTATAGGTTGACAGGAAGGTATAGGTTAACAACAGGTTTTATCACCAGCAAGTACTGCATATTCATTAAAATATACCTCACTTCTTTTAGTAAATCATAACCATTAACCAAATACCCCACCCCAACTTCCTCCTCATTCTCCCATCCTGGACATGTTTTTTATTTGTTTGACATAAACCTCCCCGTATTACTATTTTTTTTGTTCCTTCTCAAATCTCAATATATAAAGGTAAACTGCGAAGACACAAATAGCAATTAAACACAATATTGGATGTCACTTCTGTAGCACAAAAGCAGCACCTTGGATGCACAAGGAACAGCAACTTGATGCAGATATCTTTCACCACCATAGGCTGGAACAACACGCCACATTGGACAGCAACACCACTGCTACGTAAACATGAACCTATAACCAAAGTAAAATTAATCTTCAGCATCATTGGAAATGCTATATGAAATTTAAAAGAATATGCTACATATCACTTCAAATATTCAACCCAAATATTAATTGGCAACATTATCTTATACCTATCGTGGAAACTTAAATTAACAAATTTACATGAAACTAGATGACTGATTTAAGATTTAAATACAAATTCATTTAAACTTTAAAAGATACTCTACAGTAGAACAAATAAACAAAACTTCTTTCAGAATCTACCTTTCTTGCATACAACAAACTCCCCTTTAAATAATCCATAACAGAACACAACCCTGAAGGAAATAGCTGTTGACTTGACAAAATCCCAAAATGTTAAAACTAACCAATGTATGCAAAGCTTAATCACATTTTAATTGTAAAATCTATAACTGAATAAGATTGTCACCTTCAAATAGTGTATGTGTTCATGATGTTCACAACAAAGGTAAATGCGACTTCCATGCAGCCTGCACGATTTGATGGAAGCCCTAGATTAGATGGCTTAAGTTCCTTTTATTAAGAGGTGCCTGCAATCAAACATTACAAATGTTATGATCCACATGTATTTCAATCAGTTTAAGTGTTAATTTTACCATTGTAAAAGCAGAATGTTACTCAGCTTCTCGACGTGGTCGACAGCATGGTTTCCAAGTCTTTCAGCATCGAAATTCGTCTACAAATGAAAAAATGAAATTTAAACACTTTCAGGCCACTTTCACTGTACATGCAATAGAATTTAATCGAATCAATTATACCAAGAATAATACCAAGCTCACGAACCGCCAACCGGCCAACCCGAACCAACTTAAACCCACCACATGTCCACATTCTAAGAAATGCCTCACAAGTGGCAATCCAGCTAATTAAGCCAACATCAAAATTCAAAACCTAAAAAAAAAATAAAAGGTCTAAAAATGGCGACTCTTTCTCTCAGAACCTCATGATTCAACTGACAATGATCAAAGAAGGTAGGGGGCCTTAAAGGGCTAGCCAGCCTCAGTGCTTCCATAGCCTACGCCCAACAACTGAAGACAAACCTGGCCACAAGATGTCATCTTCAGTGTCTCAGCCAACAACATAGTGCTGCCAATAACAATAACACAATTTTTTTTTTAAATTATTAGGACTAAATCCATCAAGGGAACTTCCCACTGTGATGGGTGGACCAATTTACCAAATTCGTCCATCACTTCAATCAGGCTCTGAAAAGAGCGACTGATTTGGAAGTGGAGGACACGGAACCAACAACCAACTGCAATTTGATTTCATCTTCGCTCAACGGCTTCCAGAGGTGAGCAGCTTCTGCGTTGCTACTCTTGTCTACCATCTTCGCTCAATTTTAGATTACAAGCCTAATATGTCTATTGAAATAAAGCAAAGAAATTTGAATTTAAAACTTAACTAACTTAAGCAAACTTAAAAAGCTTAAACTTGGAAGGCGACCAAGGCGCATGGTCCGATGAAAACTTTTGGAGGGTCATGAGTCTAACCCAGAAGCCTAGTATGACTACATCTCCCCAGTAAAACTGGCCTCGTACTTCTCTCTTCTTCTCGGTCCAGATACTATCTCTGGGGGCCGTAGACAAATCCTATAACAGCATGTGCGAGTATATAAAAAGCAACCCACTACCCAATGAAACAAAAAGCCATGGTTTAGTTTTGCTGGAAATCTGCGTCAGTCAAGTTACAAAGTCAAGTTACAAATTTTTTCCCATTGAACAACTCACGTAGAATTTTGCATCTTCTCTATTGGTGGAAATCGCGATTCCATGTGTTTGGTAGTTAAGAAAATGGTTGTTGTTGTTTAATTTAGTTAGCCCAAATATTCTATGGCAAATTATCTAATACCTTTTGATGAAAACAAATTTGCATGAAACTCGATGACTCTTTCAGATTCAAACACAAATTTATCAAACTTTGTTGAGTACTTGACAGTAAAACATATACTCTTTCAGATACACCTATATTGTGTACACCAATTATCCCATTACAAAATCCACAACTATCGAAGGAAAGAGTCTGTTAACTTGTTGAAATCCCAGAATGTTGATAAACTCTAGTTAAAACTAGACAATGAAAGCAGAACTTTGTTCGTAACACTTCTTAAGTTTCACCTTCTAACTTAACACATTAAAGTTCAAATCTAGTCTGTTGAAGATTATCAACTTACTGGCATTCAATTAGTGAATGAAGTCAGCAGCAAAGGTAAGTGAGAATTCCATTGCAGCTTACAGATGGGATTGGATGCAAGTGCTAGATAGGCTGAAGTTCCATATTTTTAAAGGTGCCTGCAATCACCAAGTTTCAAGATTCACCTACAAATAAAAAGTAACTAATCACTTCAGTTACTCCACATGCAATGATACATTAGAAAGAATCGTGAAAATATGGAGAATAACTATGTAGCAAATCTTATTTTGTTCATTGCCTCAGAGAAAACTGCAATTCAAGCAAACAGCTGTGAAATGGATGAATCTTTAACCTTGCATAGAATGTCACAGACTCTTGAATTGGGCACAGGCCTTGAAACGGCTGAGACCTGAGATGTCTTAGATCTTACATTGATATAAATTTTTAAATTGGCAAGATTTTACAAAAAAAAAAGGATGTGAAAACAAAGAGAAATTAAATTATTGAAACAAGACTTCTCTGAAACTATGACGAACAGGAACCTGTCACTTGTTGTCGACTCTCGTCACTCCAATGCCAGCAGCCATCTTGATTCTTGAAAGAAACGCGCAACATTGCCATTTCCTGTTATGCAATTAAAAACTTCCTCCGCATTCGCAAGTCCGCATCTCTATTGCAAAAAGCCAAAGCAGCAAATAAAGTCTGATTGTGAACACGTCAGCACGAAAGAGAAAGATTCGCTTCGCTCAGTATGTCTCACTTTCACTCATGCGTAGCGTTGGCCCTGGAACGTCTTACAGAAATCGCCAATTTGTTCTGAAAGGAGCTATTCTTTTTATTAAAGCTGGATGAAAAAGGTTTCCCATAGGTTTTCCCCGATGGGTTTTTCCCCCTAAATGTTCTTTATTAAAAACTACCATGTTGAAAAGGGAAAGGTTTACCCTTGACGTCCCGAATAGAATTTTTAAAGTACAACAATAATCGTCAGGCTACTTAAGTTAAACCGAAATGAATTTACAGAATGAAGTCTACAGTTTCACATGAGTCTACAAAATGCTTACTTTCTCTTGAAAGCAAGGGAAATTCAACTGAGCAAACGGTATAAAAACGAACGGTGCTGACGATTTCAAAGCACAGTTGACCATCGTTCTCGGTGTCAGTTATTAGTAAACTACTCTTTCAGCATGGTTAAGGTACTAACACATTAACTATACTGATATTCTCAATGCTATAAAACTTACATTGTATTTATGTTTTGAAATGTAGGTTGATATGATTTCGTTTAAATGTTTTGTGCTGCTCGGCTTAGCGCTAGTCCATGGCACTGATGCGACCAAAGGAAAAGGACGAGGTTGGTCTAAAACTGCCCTTTCACACAAGAATTGATTTGCATAAAGTTAGACTATTATTCAGATTACAATCTTTGAACAATTTTAATTAGGCGGAGGCTACGGCGGAGGTATGAGTCACGGTGGCGGAGGATACGGCGCTGCTCCTCAGCAAATCATTTACGTTCCCGCACCACAGCCGGTGATGGTCTATTCACCACCACCTGTCCATCGCCCACCAGCACCTAGACCAGTTCCTGCTCCCGCTCCTTCTTACGGTGGAGGAGGTGGAAACTACGGCGGAAGTCACGGGCCATCAGCTGGAGGCCATGGTTACGAAGGATCTTCAGGAGGTGCGCCAGTCCACATTCATGTTCATTCAGCACCTGCTCAATCGCATCCGCAGCCGATTCCAACATCTCCGTATGGAGGGGGACATAGCCAAGCTGGGGGCTATGGAGGATCGAGCGGGGGTCATCATGCTCCTGCTCCGATGGCGCAATCTTATCATCAGCCAGCTCCAGCTGCCCAATCCTATCAACAGCCGATCCCAGCAATGTCTTCTTTCGGAGGATATGCTCCTCCTATGGCGCAATCTCACCAGCCAGCCCCAATGGCCTCTTATGGCGCCCCTCCTCAGTCTGCTGGAGGTTATTAGAACTCTCAATTTATCCTAGAAATCTTCAATGAATATTGACAAAATGTATTCTTTTGGGAAATATACTACTTACGATTGCAGATTTTCATTGTAGTCCATTTGTGTTGCCACCAATATTATGCATCGGCATTCTGCAATGTATAATCTCATTTCTAAGGGGTACCATTGATTCCGACTTGCCTCACCTAGAAAAAGATTAAACGTATAACCGCATTTTATTTGATTTATTTTTTGCGGCACTAAAATTCTAAAAACTACAACAACTAGCTAACATTTCATGCATTAAAGTATTAAAGAAACTGGGTCGCACGGTTATTTGGTGTTTTACGTAAAAAAGAGTTTAACAAGACAGAAATGTTAAAATCCAAATCTCAAAGTCAAATGTTGCTTATTATTATTCAAAGTCGACCGTCGAGACAAAAAACCAGAACCTCTTTGGAATCGTCTCGTTAATAACAGATAAATATTAATTACTGTATCAAGTTATAAAGACCAAAATGAAATCGTATCACTGTCGACAGTCTACTTCTCTTGATAATCCAAGCAGAATCCAGTGTTGTGTGTATCAGCTGGCGCCGGAAGAATATTCGTTCCGGTAACCACCGCGCCTTCCGTCCCATCCGTCCCGTAACTGATCTTGAACGGCTTAATCAAAGCTGAATCAAATAATATCTCTCATCTTTCAAATTATTATTTCACTGTCAAACAAATCTAACAACGTCAAACTTACTACAAACTTGGACGTTTGTCGTCAAAGGGTTAGCGGCTGGATTCAGGGCGTTCCCACAGTAACGATCGGCTTCATCATTAGCAGCATCTCGGGCACCGGCGATGACAAGAAAATCATAAAGGCAGGTGGCCATGTTAACTTCATTCACCGCACTTATGCCCACACCAGAGTGAGAAGCGGCCGTAGCAGTCGCTGTAGCGAAAGTAGTTTGGGCAGCTGAAAGGGCGGCTTGACTGTCTCTCACGGCGGTGTTTGCATTGATAACGGCCAGGTACTGGGCTGTTGTTGGAACAAGTGGATTAATACCGGCCTGGGTAACGGCTAGATGAGCTTGGGCAGCTGCGAGATTTGCTGTGGCTGTAGTAACAGCAATGGCGGCAAGAGCGGCAGCAGTGCTGGTGGGTGTAGTAATAGAAAATGCGTCCCCGTTCAAAACCGAGCAGACTGAAAAGCACATCTGGGCCGCTCTCTGTCTCACCTCAATCAAATAAAACAAAATTTGAATATGAAAATTGGTAAATTTGTGCTTAGTAAATAATAACCTTTAATTTTAATGAGACAAGCTCAGTTCTGAAGCAGATGTTGTAATGTTGGTTGTTTATTTGACGGGTGGCACTAACAGCGACGCCTTGCCAATTAAAAGACATGACTCTTCCAGTAGGATCAGTGAAATACTGAAGACAATCCACGGGAGCTATAGCAACCAAATAAATAGAATTAATCAACAGCAATTGCAATTTTGTTTGATTAATTGAATGAATGCTGGTTTACCGAGGTAGGAGGCGCCACAGGGGAGCATCGCAATTTTGATGTTCCATGATCGGGTAGCTGTCACAGCTCCAAAACTGAACATGAGCTGGACATTGCTGGGAGTAAGGACCGACGATGGAAGGTCGAGGTACACTGAAATAATAAAAGGTGATACAATAAAATTCGTTCGTAAGTATTTAAAGTAACATTTTATTAATATCTGTGCTTACTGTGCTGTCACCACAAATAATGGGTGCCACTGTTGTGACCCCACAAACTTGAAAAGTGTCCGTGCACGTTCCAGCTGTCGGCTGGGCGGTATTGAATGATACAAAATCCAAACTAATGGTAAAATTATATTAGTAATTGGATTTTTTTTTCAGGAAAGCGAAATCAAAAAGGACTTGCCGAATTTGACAAATTGGCTTTTTCATTTGTTCCGCGAGCTTGTAATCTGTTCTCACGGTCAGTGCGCAAGTTGAGTAATCAGATATGGGCGTGGTTGGAGAATGCCAATACGTGTTATTGAGTGTGACAGCTCCACCACATTTGTTGACCGTATCTATCAAAGGGGAAGAATTAGAAACACAAAATATGAAAGCGGAAAAGAAAAATTACTGGTATTCTTACTGATGCAACAAATTTTGCCTAAAGGGCAAGACTCACTTGGCCGACCACCAAAAAGGGAACAAACGGATCCTGGTACACAGATTCCCGCATCACCACTGGGACTCGGTGAAGTACAGGAATCAAAGGTCTCGAAAGAATTTCCCATATTAGGGTTGTAGGTAATTGAAATTCGATTAGCCAGGCCGCCGAAGGGTCTCCATGTACTTCCGGGTAAAAATCGATTATTGAAAATACCGGTATTGAACGTACCTAAAGTCTAAACTACCGAGGGACAAACGGCCTTCTGATGGCTGATTGTTTTCTTCTTCAACATCTTAATACGCAAACACAATTATTGTTAGATTATTATTTTAGCTTCGTAAAATGGTATTTGAAATGAAATAAACTCTACTCACTTTCATTGGGTGCTGCCACAGCATTATTGGCGATGGACTGCTGCCTGTTGATAGTTCGACCTTATTCGTATGAGCTGGAATAATCAGACCAACAAGTCCACAAACATATTGTTAATAAGAATTGAATCAGAAAATTCAAAACGAATACCTAGAACTGGAGCTCTCGGCTAATAGTAAAATGCGTTCCACGGAAAAGGCAAGAATCTAAAACGCATTAGCAAAATATACTCATCTGAATCTTGTCTGTTAAGTTCTTCTTCGCTACTAAATGACTGACTCAGTTTCAGTTGTAACATTAGCCAAACAGAAAGAAGTAAAACTTTTGTCATCTTATCGTCGAAAAAGTTCTTACAGTACTATCTTACAGCAGTGGTGTCACTTACGTACGCTTATCGTGTACCTCCAAGTGCAATTCAATCTACATCCGAGTTGAAAGAGTTCAGCTGGGGTGATTGACCAAATATAAAAGAGAACCCGTTTTATTACCGGCTAAATTGGTTGGGAAGATTTGGCGATCTTCAATGTCGGATGCATTTTCCTCTGATGTAAACGCTGGCGCACTACACAAAAACATTAAGGGGTTACGAAAATGTCCGTATCAGGACTAGTAGTAAAAAAATCGCAATATCAGAGGAATTTCGAGAGCCAACACCTAATCTACTGATAATAAAGAACACCAACAAGTCAATAAACGTATAGGAATGGCAAGTCTAACGTACCGTGAACTGCAGCTGTAGGCTATATAATCGCCTCTTTTGTAGAGAATTTCAACGATCAGTTTTCATACGATCGCCTATACCATGCCCTTTTTCTGCAACAGACTCGACAAGTTTTTCCCCTAATGGATAATGGTATCTGTTTTAATGAAATTATGGTTTTATGTTTAATAATAAAAAGGGGTTGTTTAATGCACTCACTCTACGTGACCGCTTCACCTTAATATTGTCCTGCTTCTTCCTAGCCAATTTAAACTGTGCTTACATTCTGCTGCAGGTTGTCAGTGATGCATTTATCTTGGGTTCTATAATTCAGATTACACAAAATAAGTGAGAATCAATATTCATCTTGGAATATAATGCTAGAAAAAAACGAATACATTCATAAAAAATTTTAGATTAATACTTCTTCCACTCACAAAATACTCAATCATGGATGCTTTCCGTTAGCTCTCAATATAAATGTTTCTATACTAATGCAAATCTTAATTCTCATACTTGAAAAAATACACATTTAGCTGTTGATAATATCCACAGAATTGTGTTGTGGGGGTAAAAATTGCAAACTGACTACTAATGTGATAACTTACATGAAAATGAAATGTTTAGCATAGCAAGTAAGTAACTGTGAACAAAACTATGAAACAAAACAGAAAACAGAAATTAACTTTTGAATTTTGTGGAAAATGTAGAAATACACTTTAGCAATAACAATAAGGTAAAATCTATTGCACCTCACCGCGGCGTTGCCAAGTTTTAATATTTTTCAAAAATTATTTTTCGTCTGCAAAATTATTTGTGTATTTTTTCGTTTGCCTAACTTGTTATTGTGTTCGCAATTGCCTCGTTCTTAAACTTTTTGCCTCTTTCTTCGCAATTGCCTCGTTCTTATTGTGTTTTCCTTTTTTCTATCATTCCCTTTTCCTTTATGCACACCATAAATATTAAATAACAAATAAGCATAGTTAATCAAACCAATTGATTAACGAGAAATTGCGAATCCAATTGAACGAGGCAATTGCGAAGAAAGAGGCAAAAAGTTTAAACGAGGTGACAAATAATTTGGCAGGCGAAAAATAAATTTTGAAAAAATATTAAAACTTGGCAACGCCGCGGTGAGGTGCAATAGCCAGTATTGGGCATTGGAGTACCTCACCGGTGAGGTGCAATAGGCGTGACCTAAGAATAAATACATTTTTGCTTGGTGTCTCGGCAACAACAACAAACAACTGACGTCTGCTCACGAATAGATAACTTTTACTGCGCCAAACAAAGGAAAGAACAATTGAATCAGAGTTAAATATATGTTCACTTTATGTGCACAGTATACCCTACTAATTACTTACAACTAATTATTTAACATGATGAATTATCCTACACAGCGACATCAGGCACGCGAAATCTGCCGATCGATATATGGCGCCGTCAAAATTGGGATTCTATTCATTTTTGGGGGTTGGGTAAAGATAGGCCAAAAAAAGTGATTCTGAAATTTTCAGAATTATCGCTTTAATAGTTTAGGAGATATTTAAATTTTAATTTCTCTTTAAATTGTTATTTTGCCGTAAACTGAAAAAAAAATACATTTTTCGCTTTTTCTTTAATTGTGACTTTATTTGTTATTACAATTTTATGAAACCTATTTATGAAAATAATTGTATGTGAGAGTGGGTGTGTGAGCCCGTGAACGAATATTAATAATAAATTGAGGGGAGGAAGGGCCCTGTACCCAATACAGTGCCAAAACTAATTGGAATATAACAATCTCCTGTTTGCACTTTTCGGCACCAGTATCCTAGAAAAACAATACAATATAAAACCGATTAAAGAAATCGATTAGAGAAATGCGATAAAAACAGATTGAATATACCTGTCTGTCGATGCTGTTAAATGGAATCACCCTTGATAGTCATGACGTCACAAAGGAGAACCAGATGACGATAGTTGGCGTAAAGGTCGTAGTATTGAAAAACAGTGTTCATTTCCTTCTCGATTGCTTTTCGAAAAATTGCAAATCCTTGTAATAAGCCGCCTTGACGAGTTCCTGCCAGCTCGTGGCTAGTACTGGAACCGAGGCGGTCTGCCGTGCAATACCACTAACCCATGCGTAGGCTCGTGGGACCTGAGCCCAGTAACAGTGAACTGACCTCTTCGGTTCTGCGGCGTTTAATCTCGAGCGCCTGGCGTTCGCGCTCAAGCTTAGCCTCCTTAACCGGAGGCTAAGCTGGAAAAACAATACAATATAAAACCAATTAAAGAAATCGATTAGAGAAATGCGATAAAAACAGATTGAATATACCTGTCTGTCGATTTTTAAAGGGCATCAAATCACCCTTGGCAGTCATGACGTCACAAAGGAGAACCAGATGACGATAGTTGGCGTAAAGGTCGTAGTATTGAAAAACAGTGTTCATTTCCTTCTCGATTGCTTTTCGAAAAATTGCAAATCCTTGTAATAAGCCGCCTTGACGAGTTCCTGCCGGCTCGTGGCTACTGAAACCGAGGCGGTCTGCCGTGCAATACCACTAACCCCTGCGTAGGCTCGTGGGACCTGAGCCCAGTTACAGTGAACTGGGGTCTCCTCGGTTCTGCGGCATTTAATCTCGAGCGCCTGGAGTTCGCGCTCAAGCTTAGCCTCCTTAACTGCGAACTTGGCCTGCTGGAATACCAACAGCTTCCTTTTGGCTGCCTGCTTGGCCACCGCCTTTTGCGACTCTACGAGGTTTGCGTGGTGCCGCAAGGTATCCTCGCTCTCCTTCAGTTCCTTCTGAAGGTCCGGTGGTAAATCCTGAATTTGCCTACTCTTTGCGGCTGCCATCTCTCTGCTAGGATGCACTAGCAGAGAGTACGGGGCTGTGAGTTTGAGTAGCTCGAAAAACGGGAGTTCGAACAGTTTAGCAAGTAAATCCCAGCACGCCTTTGTGTCTCCCACCGCAACGCTAGGATTGATACGAATCGTTGATCAGGGGAGCACTTTAACATAATGTCCCATCATATCCTCTTTCCGCAACGAAGGTTGCCGATTAAGAATCGACGAGATGGCCATCGCGAATGTTTCTTTCAACTTTGTCACCCAACTTAATAACAGGGTACTTCTTAACATATTTCAGATCAAAACGGTCGCCGTTTTCTCGAATGAGGTATTTTGCTTCAAAATCACCTCGCTGGACCAATTCTTGCAACTCTGCAATGGTGAATGGCGTCACAATTTCAGGGAGGGTCATGTTTTGAGTAATGATTCGTGGTACGCCAACTTGGTCGATACGCAGATTGGGATCAGGCGTAATTTTTTGAGTGGTTGATCATCATTGTACCGTTGTGAGACTGGAGTAGATTTATTTAGAATTATTGTAGGGTTTCCATAGTGTAGAGGTTATCACGTCGGCTTCACACGATGAAGGTCCTCAGTTTGATCCTCATCAATGATGAGGACACTCCTGAGTGGAAGCATTAGTATAACATAGGGAATAAATAATCTTAAGAGAAAATATTTTATCATTTTTGGCCAGAACGTATGGCAAGTTCCAACTCATAGTTAGCCTTGACAATATCGACGAGTTTGTCCGTTATATCGTCTTGACGAATCGAGATGGTGATGGAACCTTTTCACCTGTCGGATGGTGGGTTGGGTCTCAGATCCAACAGAATACAGGTCTGCAGATCCCACCCTAGAGTGAGATCAATAAAGAAAGAGCAAAACAAGTTATGATAACTCAATAGTTCATCATTCGAATTTCGTATTCTAGGTTAAGGTTAAATCTCAAGGAAGCAAGCTTTCTTTCATTGATTTAATCAATTTTCATTAAAAATAAGTGTATCCTGCACAGAAATTGGGACAGCGATTTTTCTGTCCAAAACCATCTAGCGGCTGGTCAGAAAAATGCAATTCTTTGTTTTTGGAAAACGGCTGTAGGTTGAGGAAAATGATGCACCTTCCAGAGCAAGAAAAAGAAGAAATTTGCTGAAAATCGGAAAAAACACTCTTTAAGCACTCTAGGCTACGTCTCACCTTGAAACGAGGCAGTCTGGAATGTTAAAAAGGGTGTTTTTTTCCGATTTTCACCAAGTTTTACTTTGTCTTGGTCTGGAAAGTAAATCAATTTCTTTAGCCTACAGCCTTTTTCTAAAAAGCGCGCAGGCTGACCTCTCTACTCGCCAAAAAAAATCGAAAAATGAGTGAAACAAAAAGTGTCCTCCTTCATTTCCTCAGATGGGCCCATATCTGAGAGACTTTCACTTCCAATTTTCGTCTTTGAGCTGTATCCAATTCGAGTTGCTGAACCTTGAACACACAAAAGATGGGAAACTTGAATCCAGACGCGCCTTTAGTCGCCTTTAGTGACAAATTTGTCCGAATCCTGAGCATCTGGAAAAAAAAATGCATTAATTTTCATAAATAAATTATCTTCACGCAGAACAAAAGAAAACAAAATCATAGAAAAAGAAGTTGGGAATTCAAATCGAATTTTTTGCGTATCTGTTCTTGATGCGTATGAATAAAATACTTCAACAGCCCTGATGAGAATTTAGTTTATGGTAATTTGGTTTTACGTTTCTGCAAGGTTAATAACGTGTATGTTAATTTTCTGGTACAGGACAGCGGGGTTTCCATAGTGTAGAGGTTATCACGTCGGCTTCACACGATGAAGGTCCTCAGTTTGATCCTCATCAATGATGAGGACACTCCTGAGTGGAAGCATTAGTATAACATAGGGAATAAATAATCTTAAGAGAAAATATTTTATCATTTTTGGCCAGAACGTATGGCAAGTTCCAACTCATAGTTAGCCTTGACAATATCGACGAGTTTGTCCGTTATATCGTCTTGACGAATCGAGATGGTGATGGAACCTTTTCACCTGTCGGATGGTGGGTTGGGTCTCAGATCCAACAGAATACAGGTCTGCAGATCCCACCCTAGAGTGAGATCAATAAAGAAAGAGCAAAACAAGTTATGATAACTCAATAGTTCATCATTCGAATTTCGTATTCTAGGTTAAGGTTAAATCTCAAGGAAGCAAGCTTTCTTTCATTGATTTAATCAATTTTCATTAAAAATAAGTGTATCCTGCACAGAAATTGGGACAGCGATTTTTCTGTCCAAAACCATCTAGCGGCTGGTCAGAAAAATGCAATTCTTTGTTTTTGGAAAACGGCTGTAGGTTGAGGAAAATGATGCACCTTCCAGAGCAAGAAAAAGAAGAAATTTGCTGAAAATCGGAAAAAACACTCTTTAAGCACTCTAGGCTACGTCTCACCTTGAAACGAGGCAGTCTGGAATGTTAAAAAGGGTGTTTTTTCCGATTTTCACCAAGTTTTACTTTGTCTTGGTCTGGAAAGTAAATCAATTTCTTTAGCCTACAGCCTTTTTCTAAAAAGCGCGCAGGCTGACCTCTCTACTCGCCAAAAAAAATCGAAAAATGAGTGAAACAAAAAGTGTCCTCCTTCATTTCCTCAGATGGGCCCATATCTGAGAGACTTTCACTTCCAATTTTCGTCTTTGAGCTGTATCCAATTCGAGTTGCTGAACCTTGAACACACAAAAGATGGGAAACTTGAATCCAGACGCGCCTTTAGTCGCCTTTAGTGACAAATTTGTCCGAATCCTGAGCATCTGGAAAAAAATGCATTAATTTTCATAAATAAATTATCTTCACGCAGAACAAAAGAAAACAAAATCATAGAAAAAGAAGTTGGGAATTCAAATCGAATTTTTTGCGTATCTGTTCTTGATGCGTATGAATAAAATACTTCAACAGCCCTGATGAGAATTTAGTTTATGGTAATTTGGTTTTACGTTTCTGCAAGGTTAATAACGTGTATGTTAATTTTCTGGTACAGGACAGCTCTAGCGTTGGGTGGTTGAGGTTGATCAGTGGGTAGGTAGGCGAGGCTATGGCCTGGATGTTTCATTTCCTCAAGCGCTGGCGAGTGGCCGTGATTACGAATTATCTACCATGCTGCAAGAAAGAGACCAGCTAGAATTTCGTGGCAGTAGATTTCACCTTGAGTGCATGCCGTCACATCCTCAGCTACTCTTCACCGAATCACGCCGAAAAAAGATCGACGTTCTATTTCAAAGGTAAAAATTAAAGAAAAACCAATACAATTATGCATAATTATCGAGAAAATAATTAATTAACAAATAATCCTTGTAAACAATATTGAGATGATGTTTCGAAAATTTATAGATGGATGTTTTGTTGTCATTGAAACTGGTAGTGGCGACGATCCTTTTTCTGACAAGTTTCGCTTCCTCAGAATAAAAATTATCTGACCCTGTGAGCTGATCCCACCTCATCTGATATTCGCGAAGATAAACCGCTGCCAATTAAAATTTCCTCCATGCAGTACGGCTCGGTAAATGTCAGTATTTACGATAGTCAAACAACTTCAGGCCACAAAAAAATCTATTTCTTCTCGCCAATCGCTCTGCTAAGTCATCTGAATGTCGTTTCTATTCACGATCCAACGGCCACTCAGGGAATTCTCAGCGTCAGTTTTTCAATTTGGAATCAAGACGTCAGAAAAAAAGTGGCCGAACACCTCAAGCAATTCCTCAGTCAAGAAATCGAGCTCAGTCAAGTGCAAGTCCTTCCTTTCAACAGTGCCAGGTTGACAAGCAAAGTACAATCTGCTGATTTCTCATTGAACAATGAGTGGGTTTTGAATGACAACAAGCCATCACTCAGGTTTACCTTGATCTGCCCGACACGGGAACATTGCGATCGAGTGAAGACTGAAATGCGCATCAATCCCAAACAATTTGAACATTTGCAACTTGATTTCAAACCTCAATTTAACGATGGTATGGGGGGTTGGCAACTCCCCAGAATCTTCGTACACCCTGGTCCGCCCTGGCCAGAATCTCCCTATCTCTCCTCTCATAGAATCTTTCGGAATCTCTAGAATCTCTCTAGAATCCCGAATCTTCGTACACCCAAGTTGTGAGTTGCCAACCCCCGCCAAGAGTAAACCAAAGTAATTTGTTTTCCATTTCAGAAACTAAAAAGGATTCACACGTATTGGCAGATAAAATCAAAGTTGCGGAAGAAAATCTGGCAGGTAATTTGGTTAATTACTGGGAGAGATCTTTCCTTGTTTAACATACGGTTGGGTTTTCAGTGAGTTTGGAAAATTTAAAAATGACGAAAAACGAATTAATAGAAACGAAGATAATCGTTGAAGAATTGTCGGCAAAATTAAATGGTATTTAATTGTTATTAAATAGTATTCCATATTTTAAAATTTTTTAATTCTATTCCTCAATTAGCCAGATTGAGTGAAATAGTTGACATTGGTCAAATGCCAGCCTCATGTTCAGATCTGCAGCGAATAGGGCATAAACTGAGCGCGGATTCTTTTTAGTGAAAGGATCGAAGAAGATGGAGACTGTTTGCTGCAACTTTTATCCTAATGGAAATGGTACGACGACTACGGCACGATGGGTGGTACAACTGCGTGTTCACATTTCCTGGTCTTATTCGAGGGGTTGTCAACTCAAAAAAATCCTCGTACACCCTCGGATTTTTTCAAAAAAATCCCTAAAAAATCCCCAAAAATCAAAAAATCAAAAAATCCCAAAAATCCCAAAATTCCAAGAAATTTGGTTTAATAAATCGACAAAATTTTACAAGAATCGATTTTTTTCGTTATCGATTCTAATTCCCCTTACTGTGTTAATAATTCCCCTGGGCTTCTGTCTGTCTCTTGGTCTGTCTGCTGTCAGTGCCATGCTAGGAATTTTTGATGGGAAAAATGACTTCTATAAATTCTGGTATTTCTAGAGAGGATGACGATACATGGGAATTGTTAAAAGAAAACAAGGTCATTGTACCTATAAGTATTGTACTAGTAAGTATTAAAAAATACTTAACGATCTCAATTTTAGTGAAATTCGTGCGTTGGCTAAAGTAAATGAGTCAAGTGTCATGATTGAAGAGTACATCCGAGATGTACTTGGTGATCCTGATGTTCTCGAAATTATGAATAAAGAAGAAAAACTACAAATATTTGGATCTATCTTTTCACGGTGCCCGTCCAAGTTCAAACTTTCACCTGGGCACAAAGTTACATTCCAAATTTTGTCAGAGGTTTGCAAAGAAATTGTCCAACGCTGGACAATTATCTGTAAAGTAAAGCCACGTCAATCAATGGGTGTTCCATCTGGTAAAATAAGACTTTATAGCAATCTGAAAAAATCTGAAAAAATCTGAAAAAATCTGAAAAAATCTGAAAAAATCCCAAAAATCTGAAAAAATGATTTTTGGATTTAAGATCCGTACACCTTCGGATCGAGTTGACAACCCCTCGGTCTAATTCTTTTATTTGCAGATTTGCAGAGAAGAATCGGATACGCCGACGTCAAATCAGCGCCCGTTCATTTCTACGTACAGAGAGAATCAAAATTTTCTACACTTGACACTCCGATTCCTTTCGATTTGGCGGTGGTGAACGAAGGAAACGCTATGGATTTGACGTCAGGAACATTCACGGCACCCCGCAAGGGAATTTATTTCTTTTCATTCACGGGACAGGCGATATTTCCGGCTTCATCGTCTAAAGTTTGGTTAGGAGTTTTTTTTCGTGTGAATGGGAATCGAATCGGATTGGGTTACGTTGAAGAGGCAAACACCATCGATAATCAACGAACTCCGTTGACCTTCCAGTCGACGCTGAAATTGAATAAAGGCGATCGACTCTGGTTGGAAATTAGCATTAAATCAGGGGTGAGGATGTTTGACGACAGTGACCACCACACCCATTTCACCGGTTTCCTGTTGGAGGAGGAAATTGTAGCATCCCTTTAAGTGGTTTTCATCCGAAATGCACAAAATGATAACCGACTGACATTCCACACGAAAATGAATTTTTAATTGGATGTGAAAAGGTGAATGGAAATAAATTCTTTCGATTCTACTTGATTAAGGGAAGGAAGTTTCTCAACATAAATGTGACTGCGTGTGACTGTTATGCACAAATTGGGCATTAAAAAGAAAAAATCTTCTTCATGCCAACAAAAAAAAACCAATCCGTTATCAATTACAAAATGAGAAAGAAGGAATTCTTACTGTAAATGCATAAAAAATATTTTCACTGTTACGGTTGTGCATTGCTGGAGAAAAAATTCGCTACTCCATCGGTAAAAGCATAAAAGGAAGAGCAGGTGAAATAAAATTGGATTATCAACTGGAGAATTTAGATGATTGGACCAAAACTGCAAATCCTTTTTGCAACGAAAACATGGACCACAAAAACTAGAAATGCGCCGGGAAACTCGCCATTAGAAAGTTAGAGGAAACAAAAACCGCAATCGATCGAGACGAAACAATTGCTAGTGGGTATACGTTGGAGTTCGGACAGAAAAAGCATAAAAAATATTATCCAGAAAAAACTCAACTTTATCACTCATAAAATGTACGGGGAATATAATTCAAATGAAAACGAATCAAAATGTTTAAGAAATAATGCGTTTGTAAACTTACTACTTTCAGACAGCGAAGATGACACGAAGCTTGTAGTAACATTTACAAGATCGAAGGATTTTCTAAGTTGGCTGGCTATCGGAAAAGAAATGGGAAATGCAATTTTAATTTCAATTCGTATAATATAAAAAGTCAAGATCGAATCATACTTCACCTAGTAAAAACAAATATAAATTGAAAAATTGAAAAATTAAATAAAAAACATACATAATTGCTAAATAATAAATAATTTGGCAACGGTTAAAATTTGAAATTCAAATTCAGCCACCAGGGGGACTTCATTGCGATTTACAGCACGAGGAAAAAACCGTTAGAAAGTTTTTGTTTCTCGTACTGTACTTGTGCCGGGCAGACGTCGTCAATCAGAGCTCAAGAATCTTAGTTGAAATTTCGTAAAATTTTAACTTTTTCTACTTATGCATTGTTTTCTCTTACTTCAATACGGTAAGCCTCTATTTTCTAATTATTTAGTACAATTACTAACCTAGTTTTGCTAAAATTAATAGAAGAATCAAGTTCATTTCACACCCATTTTGAAGACTGCTTCCAATTTATCTTCCACATATCTGGGATTTGTTCCTACTGAATATTTGTTTCTTCAAACATCAACAAGGTAAACCTTTTTTTCTCCCAATTTTGTATAAAAAATAACTTGGTTTTTGTAAAAAAATTTAGGAGAATCAAGTACATTTCCCACGGTATTTGAAGACTGCTTCCAATTGATCTTCCATCTAGCTGGCATTTGTTTTATTTTGCCATCAAATTAGCAGGTATTTATCGCATGAAATTCTTCCTTATATGTGTACTAAAATTTAAATTTCTCAGAACAGTACTGACTACAGAGGGTCTGACCAACCCAAAGCACAGAAGAACATGGGTTCGAAAAAGAAAGCTGATGTGACACCTGAATGTCATGAACATGGTAATCCCCCCCAAGAAAAGGAAGCTGGATGGGCCCATAGACTCTCTTCTGCTTGATGTTGAAAACCAGAATGTGGCTTACTTGAAGTATTTTGTCGAACAAGGAACTGGCAACTTCCCGTTGAGTGAACAGTGGAGATTAGTATTCATTCCTGCCCTATCTGACACCACTATTTCAGACCAGATCTTTCATATCCTCAAGAAGAAGTACCCAGACATCGAGTTCGTGAAAAAGGAAGACAAGACCGAAAACCCAGATTGTTTGATTCTCCCATGCAAGGCTGATAAAGAGCAACTCATTGACGTCCTGGAGCTGGTCGGCGCTGCGTGTTTTTTATGGGGATACCACCAGTGTTCAAAAACATGGCTGGAGTAGCTGGTATAAAGCCACGCATTTGCGAGAAGACAGTGCCATTCTGAAGATTACATTACCCCAATGTAAATGGGAGAAAATTGCTTTGAAGTCACGGAATTCAAAAGTACTGATGATTTGAAGAAGTTGTTTTGTCGCAGAGAGATGATGTTCCAATTTCAAGCGTTTTTCGCCAGTCTTCGTATTTCGAAGATGTGTGGTGTCCATCCACACATGTTCGTCGTCTATAATTTGTACAAATTCGCTGTTCAAGATTGGATAGGGAAGCGTATAACTCGTAAAAAAGTTTTCGCCACTTCGCTGTATCTGTTTGATCTATTCGGGACCACGAAGGAGCTTTTCGATCAGTTGGTCCTAAATCCAGCCGACTCACTGGACGTCATCCATCTAACGTTAACAGAATTCTTCAGTGTTCTGAAAAGAACGGGATACAGCCCAACCAATTTACCACAACCTGGCTCCATTTTATTAACGTTCGAAAATATGATGTCCTGCCTCGAGTTCTCCTTTGGATACAGCGTTAAAGTACACGACTTATCACCAACGAATAACCTCGTAATGAAGCCAGATCTTACGATCAAGTCTAAAAACAACAAGCACTAGTTCGTTTCGATACTGCTAATTGCGAATTGAATTGTTTTCCTTTTTGGCGTCTACATTAACTTTTCCGAAATTTGTCGTATTGTAACGGGATGTCATCCGTTTGCATCAATAACAACCTTGATTTGTGGATTAATAAAATGAGTTAATAACTTATTATCTGATATTTTTAATCTATTTCTTGCACTGTTTTCAACTTTTTTCACACATCTTTAAGAACCTATAAATAATGGTATTACATAAAAAAATTTCAGAAAAACCGCCCTAACAAAAGTTAAATTCCGTTGTTTCACCAGGTGGCAGATCGATATTTCAGTTTTTTCGGATATCGGATTATCGGGGTCTACATGCAGTCTACTGTCTACATGCCAGTAGCCTACTTGCCATCATGATCATGGACGGACAATGGCGGAGAGAAGTATGTGGTTGAAAGTTACGAAGAAGAGTTGGCCATTCAGGCTGTCTGGGGTACATCAAGTGAGTATGATTAGGTTAAATTCAAGGCCAATAAAGAATTTGTACAGGCGGTTTCGTGTAAACCTGTTAAATTGTATATTTTTCGAAATAGTAAGAGCCACTCGCTTCCGTTTAAATTGACGTTCATACGATTTATTTCAAAGATGCATTTTGGACCTCGGGTTCTGATGAACTAATTGAGGGTAAGTGGGTTTGGGAGACTACGGGATCAAATCTGTATCCATGATACGCTAACTGGGCCGACGCCGAACCGAGTAAACTCAGGAGACCCTGAAGATTGCATAATCAAACTTATCCAGAAACGGAAGGGTGGGCTGGAATGATTATTCATGCAGCAATCTGTTGGACGCTATCTGTGAAGCCCGTGAAGGTGAAGGGTATAAGTTGGACAGAAAAAACATAAAAAGTATTATCCAGAAAAAACTCAACTTTAACACTCATAAAATGTACGGGGAATATAATTCAAATGAAAACGAATCAAAATGTTTAAGAAATAATGCGTTTGTAAACTTACTACTTTCAGACAGCGAAGATGACACGAAGCTACGTAACATTTACAAGATTGAAGGATTTTTTAAGTTGGCTGGCTATCGAAATAAATGGGAAATGCACGAATGCTGTTTTAATTTTAATTCGTATAATATAAAAAGTCAAGATCGAATCATACTTCACCTAGTACTGCAGGAGGTAGGCTCTCCTCCTCTGAAATAACGATATCTGTTACTAATAATTCACAACATGGGTTAATTTCGTGACTATTTTGGGCATAGCAAGCAAAAAAATTGCACTTGATCTAAATTGATCGTAAAGGAAAAGTAAAGATTACATTAATGTCCTGCAATATTGAAAAGCAGCACACTTTAACTCGTTTAATACCTCCAATCCAGAGCTCCAATCATCAGAGGAGAATGGGAGCTTTTTCATTAAGTCCACCGTAAATCTAAATATATTGGTGACTTTAAATTGCATACAAAAACATTTCTTTTGGCATAATTCTTACTTGAGTAAATTGTGAATATGATCAAAATTTCCATCAACCAGGGGAAGACGAGAATATGGCTTTTGTCCATGTAGAATCTTCCAGATACAATTTTCTCGGTGACGAATAATTTTGCTTCTTTTTTAGGGTGAACTGCCGTCGAAGATTTTTCTCCAGCTAGTGACGTTTTCTACCTTACGCACGCTCGTATGGTTTGTATGGCTTGGTATAAACTTTTTGAGAATGGCGGCTCTCTGATGGGCATTGACATCGTGTTCAATCCTTTAAATTCAGCTTGTGTGAAAATTTTCTAGTCGAATCTTGTATTCGTACTACGAGGAATAATTGCGAAATCCCTAGTAAGAATAAGAGAAAAAAGGTATTTTTATAACGAGTATTGCTCGTGCACGAAAATTCACAACAGTACCCGTGAAAGAAGTCTGATGTAAATGGTAAGGCCAGCATCTGAGAGTTAAATTTTTCTTTTGCTTTCACACCACCCTATTCAAAGTCACATGTCACGTCTTTTTTTTTTCAAAGCCACATAAGCTTGCCCAGCTATTGGACATTATTATTTTTTCTGATTTCTTTGGCAAGCCTTTACTCACTCCTTTGATTTGGCTTCTTCCGTAGATCATCAAACTTTTTCTCACATTTTTCTTTAATTGCATGACATGGCATGTGAATGTGGAAAACCTAAACAACGAATAAACATTCAAAACTAAAACTCTTTATTGAAAGTATGGGGATAAAATGTTTGGTACCTAGCCTAATGTCATGGCATTTTTCATTCACACAAATTGTTTTTCTTTTTTTCTTCTACACATGACTTCTTGAGGAGTTAAAATTAACTGGTGTCCATCCTTGTCTTGTCATTAACAATATTATACAACCAGAGGAAATCACCACTGGAGAAAACATGAAATCTACTTCTGCCATTTTCATCCCTACTGCTATCTTCAACTTGAATCAGTTTCTTCACTGAAAAATCCCAAGTAATTTAACAAAGCGCGAATAAATTTACAAAAAAATGGTAAAAAGTATACCTTTGTGAATGTGGAGCGTCGTCAATGACTGTTGGCACACATCTCATCAAATCCTCAAATAGATCAGGATTCCGACCTCCATTAGTCATCGGTTTGGTATCCATTATTAATATAGTACGTGAGACTTGGGATGGCTATTTATTCACTTCAAATGGCTATCTATACACAACTTAACAATTTCAATTGTGGCATTTTGGACATTTTGAAACATTTTATTCCACATGTTGTTAAGTGACATCTGTGATCAGTCTGAGGGCAGTAAACAAAGATGGCGTTGCTGTTGGTTGGTTGGTGGAGGAAGGGAATGAAAGAACAGCTGGGCAAAGAGAGGTAGAGTTTAAATTTCTCAGAGCCCCGCCCCTTCATGTTGCGGTTTTCAATAAACATACACACAGCAGTTTGTTATGTTGGTGAGATGAGCTTTATTAGAAAACGAGGGGATATCATATTAAATAATACAGATAGAAGAATAGATATAGGCGCACTTGTGGGTTGTCGACGCAGCATATAGCATTACAGCAACATTGTTGGTTTGCTGGGCAGTAAAATCCTTCAGTAAAATTCCAGCACAGGCAACTGTTGAAACAATTGTTGGGTCACTTCACAGAGCATTTAAAATAACTGACAGATAAGGAAGCTGGAAGGCTAAGGAAATCCTGTTTATTAGCCGTCTTATCACGCGTGACATTCCCTGAAAACTTATTTTCGACTGAATCGTCGGTCAATATTATTTTTATTTTTATCGAGATAGACAGCTTAACAAAAGAAGACCGCATTGCATTCATTATGGGCTTTATCAGTTAAAATAAACTTCCCCTGCACAGTGCGAATAAAACTGCGCTGCTCATCGTATCTACATCGGATGGCATGTCTTGCCAAATAAAAACTAGCAACCACTAGCCAATTGTCATCAGACGTTAACTTGGTTTTTGTCCGAAAAGATCCACACCAGCACTTGTACTCCTTGCAATTCCCTTTTTGGAATTATTAATATTATTAAGTTATTAGTTACACGCTTAAAATGTGGCATCTAATGTCGTTGACATTAAGTTTCCTGTGTTACTTGTCGGTGATAAATCTTAGCGACGCTGCTCCAATCACCGATGTCGGCGAAGTAACGGTAAGTCCTTAGGAGTGAATCCGATTTTCCGATCTTTGATTATACTCTCTTATCAGTCACTTGGCAACAGTTGCGCCATAAACAAAGCGCTATAAAGCCAGACGTGGTTGCGAATATGTTTTAATTGTTTTTTTGTTCACGTCGTTGGTTATAGGTACACCCGGCGAGATTCGGCTATTTAGACCTGGGATATCAGAACTCTTCGCGTTCCCCAATCCTTTTAGCTGAATCTTTCAGGAAGGCAATCGAAGATTTTCAATCCTTTGCTGGATTGAATAAAACGGGTAAGTACTCTTGTTAGATTATTAGATTATTTTATCAGTTTCTACATTTTCCATTAGACCAAATTATAAATGTCGACTGTAAAGAAAGGCCTTTTTTAAAAAATGGTTTACAGGTAAACTTGATACGGAGACGAAGAAATTTATGAATAAACCGCGTTGTGGTGTTCCGGATCGAGTTCGCCCTGGTTCTTCCAGCGATCGCCAGAAACGATTCGCACTTCAAGGCAGGAATATGCAATAATATTACAAAAAGCCTTTGATCTTATACATATTGTTAATTTTTATAATTGCCGATAATTGCATCGAAACAGGAAGCAAGTGGCCTAAGAAACAATTGACTTATAAAATTAAAAATTACACGACGGATATGACGAAATCCGACGTGGACCGTGAGATCGCCAGAGCCTTTCAGATGTGGGCGGACGTGACCGATTTGACCTTCGTCCATCTCAACAATGAATCGGCTAACGTCGACATCGAAATCCTGTAACTAACTGATTGACTCATTTAATGAAATAATCTCCCATTTCCCTTTATTTAAAAGAAGAAAAAAAAATTAAGAAAAAGAGTAATCATCATGCACAATTTGATAAGTTTTTGGACCGATTGTTTGATTCAGTTTTGCGTCTGGAGAACATGGTGATTGCCCATCCTTCAATGATGGCCCGGGTGGCACTTTATCACACGCTGCCTTTCCTGTAAACGGAGGTGATGCTCATTTTGACGAAAGCGAAACCTGGACGCTCAACTCTGATAAAGGTAAAACTTAGACTGTCATGTTCTTAATGATGCGTTTATTTTTAAACATATCTTTTGATCTTTTTCTATTCAACTGCACAGGAACGAATTTATTTCAAGTAGCTACTCACAATATCGGTCACTCTTTGGGACTGGAACACACAAACGTGACTAAGGCTGTGATGTATCCAATTTACGAGTATAGTTCTGATTTCAAATTAGACAAGGACGATATTGAAGGCATTCAGGTAGATTTCCTTGTCCCAAAATTAAAATTCAATCGTTCAATTTAAGCTTAATTCAATTTAATTGATCTTCCCAATGTTTATTATTTTAAATATATGTTTTTTTAGCAACTATACGGGGAAAAACCGTCGTGGAAATTAGCAATTGAATTAATAAAAGGTAAATGTTTTTTATATTTGTTATCAATAGTAGTAACAGAATATTATACGTTATCCGCTGGTATAATTATACTAACAACGTCGAGTTGATTTGACTTGTGAAATTGTGAGTGTTGACTTCAATTTACAGCCACGAAAGAAGAATGGACGGAAACGAAAAACAAATTGGAAGCGGAACTCATAGGTAAATCTGTAAGTCTGTGAACATTAAGGGGGGGGGGGGGATAGGAAATTGTGAATAAATGATTTAGCTTAAAATATCTTTGGAATAAATCTTTTCGGCAGCAGACAATTTCTACATATTTAAAATTTTAGTTTTTCATAAATAATTATTTCAATTACATTGATTTGATTTTCTCTGATTATGTTTTAAATTCGCCAAGAAATTTCGAAATATTTCTGTGCACAAAAATGTTTATGATTATGTTTCTAACTACACCATCAGAGACTAAAAAGGACTTGGAAAAGACAAGAGCCGATTTAAGCAAAACTGTCGATCTCTTATCAACAAATCTAAACGGTAGCCCTAACATTACGATAAAATTAACTTTTACGTAATGTAATACGAGAATAAAAGAACTTGAACTTTTTTTCTTATTTCAGCCAGAACGAGCGAAATAGTTGACATTGGTCGCATGCCAACCTCCTGCACAGATCTGCAGCGAACGGGGTATAAACTGAGCGGATTCTTTCTGGTGAAAGGATCGAAGAAGATGGAAACAGTTTACTGCAACTTTTACTCTAATGGAAAAGGTACGATATTTTCATCTTCAGTAACTGATTATATGTGATTTTCTCATATTGTCTGATTCTTTTATTTGCAGCTTTGCAGAGAAGAATCGGATACGCCGACGTCAAATCAGCGCCCGTCCATTTCTACGTCCAAAGAAGTTCTTCATTCAACTCAACTGGAATTCCGATTCCGTTCACTTTGGCGCGGGTTAACGAGGGAAATGCCCTGAATTTAACATCAGGAATATTCACGGCACCGCGACAGGGAACTTATTACTTCTCCTTCACGGGAGTGGCGGAATTTCCGGCTTCATCATCTAAAGTTTGGCTGGGAGTTGGACTTTATTTGAACGGGGGCCGAATCGGGGTGGGTTATGTTGAAGAAGCCAAAACCTCAGGTTATCATTTCACCCCGTTGACCCTTCAGTCGACGCTGAAATTGAAAAAAGACGATCGAGTCTGGGTGGGAATTGATTTGATGTCGTTAGGGGCGCATCTAGTTGACACTCTTGACAGCGGTAACCACCACACTCATTTCACGGGTTTGTTATTGGAGGAGGAAATAGTCGCCTCCCATTGAGAAAACGATCATCCGAAATGCGCAAAATAATCTTCGACTAACATTCGACACGAAAAACGAAATTTGTTATAATGAGGAGGAATGAAGGAAATTTAATCACTTATAATTCATTTAAAGGAGAGATTTCTCCACACACATTCTACTTTGTATTCAAGCAGACTTAATAAATATATAAACAAATTTTGAAGTGTTTGCATTAAAAAAGTGTAGGCGAGACCAATAAACTGATTTTGACTACGATTACGTCTACGCATTTGAGATGATTTGCTGTACACAAATTCGCTTCTCCATTGACTCATTGTCGAGAAAACGGAAATAACGAAATGAGAATTGGAGTGCTCATTTGTGGAATTTCTATTTTACCGGATATGTTGGGATACGTGTTACCGGATCTGTAACGATTGTTTCGTTTACAAACAAGAAATGGGTATTTAATTAGTGAATAACAAGAAAAATTATGAAATCTAACCCAATCTAGCATTTCAAGTGAAACTGGTGTCACAAAAATGTTCACTAAATCGAGGAGGAAACAACTAACTTTACCACTAATGATTACCAGTGTAGACACACACAAAAAATTATGATCGGTTCATCCAACCTGAAGCCATTTCTGCAAGAGATAAACCTGAACCTGGGTGTTATTTTGGGCACATAAAAAATAAGATCCTTCGTATATAGCAGCTATCGATACCACAAACCGAACTTTGGCGATGGTTACACTTCGATCTGTTGGACTTTTCGGAAGTACTTTTTGATTACCGTCTTGATGACATATGAGATAAACTGAATATTTATCGCTACCAAAGTACCAAACTACCAATGATCTACTAATAGTTTCCACAGATTCAGTGTTTGATACCACAATTTAGACAGTACACAACGGAATGCGGAAGGAAGAGTAAAAAAGGCCCATAAGAATAAACAGTTAACCACACACCATCATCACAATTAAAGTGGCTTATTAGATTGGGCAGCAACAATGCAGCTGATTCCTTTTTGTTATAACCAAACCTTATGGGCATTGATTGTATATTGGAATTAAGATGATGTATGAATTCAACAAGAGTTGCAGGTATTTATTAACGGTATTTATTGGGAACAAAATAGACGTATCCGGACTTATCATTATAATCATGCCACAGTTTTGAAAAACTCTCTTTGCCGGAAAGAACTAGGTTGCTGATTGTATTTTGTTACTACAATACTACAATCTCGTTACAAGAAACAAAGAAAAAACAGAATGCGTCTCGTTTATATTATTATGCAGATAATTCGAAATTCTGATTAGCCCATTATTACAATTGCTGCAGATATAGCCTTCTATCTTGCCTCACATACGCCGTCTTGACCAGATCCACAGCCATAATCCTGCCAACCTACAGTAGAATGGATCAAAATGCAATCTTCACCATCTAAAGTGTCGGGTTCAGAGTTGCCCCAATTAGCATAGCCAGGATACAGATTGACGCCGGTGGACTCCCAAACCCAAATTCCTTCGGTGGCAATATCCGTCCCAGATGTCCAGAAATAGGTCGCTGTTCGTCAAGAACGTTCATAAAAGGGTATAAGCATGCTATTTTAGTATGTACGCCGAATTTAATTTTATCCAAGTGAGCGCTAGATTTAAAAAAAAATGCTTACTTGGCCAAGTGCTGTGAACAGCCAGCTCTTCAACCAAACTTTCAATTGCCAGCAACTTCATTTGGTTGGCAATACAAAACGACGATTGCGACGCCTGAGATCTCTATACTCGCAAAAAAAACCAAAACAATTGGTTTAGATATAATTACATTGCTTCGAAAAAATCATTAGTTAATCAAATTATACACCCATTACTGCCACTCATGCATGTTATCACGATAGCAACAAACTAAAGCCTCGCCTTGGTGAAAGTTGCGCAGTAACAAGAAGTGTCATCCACAATTCGGCCGCACTGACTTTCTGATCCCACATTAAAGGGACAATTAACAGCCTATATAATGCGAATTAAGAAAAAATTAAGGAATGAATGAAATCTATATATTTTTAAAAAGATAGATATTTTATGTACCTTCTGTATTCTAAGTTTGAAAGTAGAAGTTGGCGCATTCTTGAATCGCACTGCTGCTTCTGAACTCGTTGTGTACACAGAATTGAGTATTCCGGCTCTTGTAAGACCGACTTCGTGATGTATTTGATTTTCCAGCAGGAGAGCGGGAGCGTCACCATCAAGTCCATCGTGAATCTATTAAAAAGATATTCTGGTGTTGTCTATTGGATATACACAAAACATTTGATTTTCGTAATTCTTACCGTAGTAAAATCGTAAATTCGTTCGAAATTTCCACCATCAGCCAGAGAAAAGACAAGAATATGGTCTTTGTCCGTCTGGACTTTCCAAATACAATTTTCTTGGGTGGGAACGTCAATCACGACCGCGTCTTCAACGTACAGTGACCCTCCACACGCCTCCAATCCTAAATACAATTTCAATCTGTGTAAAAATAATTTCATTTCAAACTGAACAAATAATTACCTCGAGGAACAAGGACATTGCAGTGAATGGAGCTTAGCAGAGACGACAAAGTAAGAACGCAAAAGGATAAAAACAGCGTCATTTTTACACTCAAAGAATATAGGGAATTAATTTTATTACATCAAAAAGATAATTAAATGTTGTTCACAACCGAAGTATGCTGGTTTCAATAGTGCTTAGCAATGTTCTGAAATTCTTGAGAGCAAATACTTGTCATTTTATACATAAAAATAGTTGCGATAATGATGAGCACATGATATTTTTGATTATTTTTATCGACTAAAAGTTAGGCAACAATATCTTTTCCATCGCAAACAAAATAAAAATATGTCGAGGGAAATTTTTTATACCTTCTCGATTCGACCTTTATTGTTTGCCTTTTATTTGAGATAGATATTTGGGTAATAGATTTTCCCCTTGATGAGTGACAGCCGTTGGGGATCGAAGTAAAATTAGGCGCGCGACCGGGTTGCGACGATAATGTCAATGTGTCTACATTGGTAATTTTATTTTGGTTTTAGTGTACGATAACAGCGTTTAATGTGTCATACTTCGACTAACGAAATCCTCATGCTGACGAACTCTGTATTTACATTCAGCTTACTCATACTTTTAATTTGAAGCAAATTTATTTTAATACTAGCTCCGAATGGTTCAAATGACGCATGCCAGGGTTTCAATTATTTTTGACGTAATATTTATATTTCATTGGCCGTTAAAAATTTTATTAAATTGAGTTGATTGTAATTTGTGAGTTACACTGCGGCACAGGCCTCATCTAAACTCCCACACAGTCCCAATAATGTAATTAATTATACACTACATGTTAAGTCTCGCGACCATGTGAGGATACGACAAGTTATTGAACGTCTATACAATATTTATTTATACATACGTATATACAATAAAAATAAAAACCCAAGGCCATTTTTATGTATTACGGCCGCTAATTTCATTTCGATTTATGTAATATTTCAATGAGTAAAATTCTCATCGATTACAAACTCACGTATATTTATACATCTAGTACAAATAACCAAGAAAAAACCAATCGAAATCACGCCAAAGAAAAATCAAAGTGAATTATAGGCACGACAGGGATATATTAGGAAGTAAAAACAGAGTCGGGGAATTTTCTACAAGAATGCATTGATATCATCAATCCATGTAGGATGCTGATTACGCCGTAGTCGGTGGTAAAGTAGGTGATGGTAACGTAGTTGAAACAATTGGGCTATCGGGTGGATGCGCTTCACAAATAGCGTCAAAGGTAGATGCGCACGAATAATCGTACCAACCGTTAACGATGAATATGCAGTCTTCACTGTTTTCATTATTATTGGGCTCAAAAGTGGCCCAGTTGGCGTAACCGGGGTAAATTCTTGCACCCGTCGACTCCCAGATCCAAGTTCCTTCGTTATAAACATCCGAGCCAGAAGTCCAAAAATTAATCGCTGAAAATATAAAAATGTTATTAAGCATTGTAGTAGCTACAGCGAATTTATGTTATTGAAAAATTATCTCGACATACTATGTACCAAATTTAAACATTATTTGCATGGTTATTCTTAACTTTTTTTAAATTTTTATTTCTTACTTGCACCCCAAGCAGCGTAAATGGCTTGCTCCTCCGCATAAGTTTCAATAGCCAGTAACTTCATTTGGCTGCTATTGCAAAACGTAGTTTGTGACGGCTGAGTCCTCTATTTGGTGTATCGAATATTTAAAAAAATATATAAAATAAAGGATAGGAGAAAGTATTAAGGTCATTTATCTCGTATTATACCTTAGTGAATGTCGCACAGTAACAGGAAGTTTCATCGACAACTCGACCGCATTGGCTCTCGACTCCGATACTAAAAGGGCAATCGACAGCCTGAGTAAGAAAACAATTTCATTCGGCGTTGATAATATATATCTTATATTTTAGAAATTTTACCTTTTGAATTCTGAGTTTCAAAGAAGAAGTCGGCGCATTCTTAAATCGCACTTGGGCCACCGAACTAGTGCTGTAGAGATAACGATTTAACTTGTTGATTGCTGTTAGGCCCACCTCGTGATGCTTCTGATTCCCTTGTTTAATCATTGGAGAATCTTTTCCTAGTCCGTCGTGAATCTACCAACAAAAAGATTGTAAGATTATTTAACTAGGACAAAGATTGTCATTAAGTAAATTCATACGGCGAGAAATTCTTTGGATTGTTCGAAATTCAAATCTTGATGAACCAGATCAAAGACGAGTATGTGATCGTTATCGGTTTGGATTTCCCAATCGCAATTTTCTAGCAACGGAATGTCAATCACGACCGAGTTTTCAACATGCAGTGATCCTCCACATAATTCTAAACGTAAATATACGTGATAAAATAAGGTAATAACATTAAAATTAAAAAAATAAATTATAATAGAAAAACATGTTTACCTCGAGATACAATAGTATTGCCATGAGTGGAGCTTAACAGAGACAGAGCAATCAAAATACAACCAGCTGGAAACAGTGTCATTTTTATGTGGTAATAAAAGATAAGTTACAGTACAAGAACTTATGATATTATAAAATAAATTGATTTGAAAGGACAGAATGGGTTCGAGGGAAAAAGCTCCGAAATCTGAAAGTGAATTACTCTTTTTATACGAAAAGAGAGTGCGTGATAAAAATGAAAACATTTGTTTTTATCGGCACTACAAATATTGAGCAACTCCACTTTGATCATCGCCAAAGTTCACGTCTTTTCATTTTTAAGGGAAAAACTGTATATATCTTGACGGAATGGTGGCGATCTTTGATTTGTTTGCCTTTTATTTATACACATTATTATTGAGCAACTTATATACAGGTAATATACAGTATCAAATTTTTTGTCGCAACAATCAGCCATTAGCAACAAAAAATTGATCTCAAAATTAGTTGGATTGTCTCTGACGTTGTTGTGAGGGATCTGTATAAACGAGTGTTGGTGTTTTTCTCTCGTGTTTCTATATTTACCTTTTGATGTTTAACAATCTCAGCTTTTGCCTTATCAACCATCAAACAATTTAGGAAACGCCACCAAAATATCGCGGTTATTTTTGATGGGTTGAAACTTTTGACGTCAATCTTGATCGATTCTTCGGTATATTCAGTTAAAACAGTTATATTTAGCCAGTGACCATTCGCAAAACGTCGTAAAACTCTAAAAGTTAATATGATGAATGTGGGGAATTTTTCATACCCTTGTGGGGGAAAAAAAAAGATTTGAAATCTGTCAAATTGAAAAACAAATCCAATATTTGAACAGTGATGCCCAGTGATGAGAACTGCGCAGTAACGTTCGCGTTATCAAATCGATATTCTGTATAAATAGCTAATGCGATCCCACTCAAATTGTCAAGAGTTTCACTTCAAACTCACATTGCAAACTTCCTAAACTTATAAAGCTTATTACTGTACAACTTGACTAACAGTGTTCAAAATGACACAATTTTCTATTTTAGCCATATTCGTCCTCGCTCTTTCAAGCTCAGCTTTTGGCAATGTCCTTGCGCCCCGAAGTATATATAATACCTATTTTCTAACCATAATTAAGTTTATTGTAGAGGTATCATATTATTGCGATAGATCTGGAAGGATGCGGAGGATCAATCTTTGTTGAAGATGCAGTGGTGATCGATGCTCCGCTTAGCGCAAACTGCATGTGGCAAATCAAAACTGACGAAAATCGCGTCCTTGTTTTCACTGTCATTTCTGCTGGCGGGAATTTCAAACAAGTTGAAGAATTTCTGTCGGTAAGAATATTGAATATTTATTGTTATGTATTATGTATAGGTTTACAGTATGTAATATGTTCAGCAGTGAAATTTCAAATTTTTGCTGTTTAGATTCACGACGGACTTGGACTTGAATCCTCTGTCCTCTTATTTGAGAACCAAAAGATTCACGAGGTCTCAAAAAAGGAATTACCCGAGGCCATTTATACCACAGGTTCAGTCGCCGAAGTTCGATTCAAGAAAACCCCGACTTCAGATTTTAAGCTCAAAATTCAAAAGGTAATATTTCTACATGCTGAATTAAATAATTTCCACGATACTTTATGGAATTAATCATCCGATTCGCAGGCTGTGAATTGTCCGTTTAACTTGGGAGCAGAGAGCCAATGTGGACGAGTTGTGGATGAGACTTCCTGTTACTGTGCAACATTCACCAAGGTAATTATTACGCAATTAAAAACAACTTAAAATTTTTCTCTGAAGGCTTTTTCTCCACGATTAGAGAGATCAAACGTCACAGACCTCGTATTGTGATTCAAACGCCATGAAACTGTGGGCCATCGAAAGTTACGAAGAGGAATTGGCCATTCAGACTGTCTGGGGTACATCAAGTAAGTACTGTTAGATTGGATTCCAGTCCAATAAAAAGATTTTTTTTTTGAAGGGTGGTTGTCGTGTAAAGCTGCCAGTGTAAAATATTTTTCGTAATAATAAGAGCTGCTCGTCGGTGCTCGGTTACATTGAAATTGACGATTAACTTTAATACGATTTATTTCAAAGATACGATGTGGACCTCGGGTTCTGATGAACTAATGGAGGGTAAGTGGATATGGGAGACCACGGGATCAAATCTGTATCCGGGATATGCTAACTGGGCCGATAATCAACCTGACAACGCAGCAGGAAGTACCGAAAATTGCTTACACATAAACAGCTCCAGAAATGGAAGGGTGGGCTGGAATGATTTACCCTGCAGCAATTTGTTGGACGCTATCTGTGAAGCACATTCATAGACATTGATTTTCTTTTTGAAATACTAACGTTCTTGTTTTTTGCCATTATTAAAAAAAATTATTTTGACAAATACAGGGAAATCATAAACTTTACAAACAAATTGATCACTTTTTTTTTCGTAAACAAGTTATAAAACTGATGTGTGCGATTTTCCTTTTACTGAGTATTACTTCAAACACTGTTCTCGTCTTTCAGTATACAGGCCTAATATTTAGAACTCTCATTCCATTGTGGTTATTGTAGGCCCTATAGGCTACTGTTTATAAGGTTGTGGCGATGGCTAAAAATCTATTGACCGGGATGCCTGAAGGATTTTTAAATTTATTTCCATGAATAATTCTAGAACGTTAAAAATGAATGTCAATCGTCGGATCTCGAATTATCGTGGAATATGAAGTCAATAAAGAACCCTGTATATGGAACCTTTTGCTTCCTCGTAATAGTATATAGGCAAGCCCTGAAGGTCGGCATTGCAGCACCGCCTTCCAGTAATAAAAAGTTGGATAAAAATAGAAAGATCACCGAAACAATCTTGTGATGCCTCCAAGATCAGTTTGAATTGGTTAGGTTATTGTCTCCTTCACAAGGAGACAAGGATCGGTAGCCGGAGTTCAATCATTCATTATTCATCGAGTCAAATGTCGATAACACAAATTGCTGCTGGGGTAAGACGGACGGCGCAAGAGCTAATAAGCGACCTATGTCTAGTTCACGTCAGTTACATAGCAGTATACAAATCTTACCATAAGCCAACTAATTTACTAAAATTGAACAATAATTAAAAAGTCTTTTAATAAATTTCAGCTAAAAACAGCTTTATGAGATAAAGAGGAGTTTTTGTTTTATGGGGCTTGGGGCGCGCTTAATTGTACATGTAGGTACAGCCCGATCGGTGTAAAACTAGTCGGCATGTTTTTGTATTATTGTCAACATATTTTTGAACAAGAAAACAGTAAGTGTTTTAGAATAGTCCAAAAATGTCAAGAAATGAAGTTCGTCTAGCTAAGAATGAGCTTCACATATAGCGTCCCACAAACCGCCGCATGACCCATCATTCCAGCCTATCCTTCCATTTTTCGAAAAGTTAATATATAAGCAATCTTCATAGCCTCCTGAGTCATTCGGTTCTGCGTCAGCCCAATTAGCGTATCCCGGATACAGATTTGTTCCCGTGGTCTCCCAAATCCACATACCTTCACTTAATTCATCGGTGCCCGAGGTCCAGAAATAACCTTTGAAAGAAATCGTATTTCAATTTCAATGAGAATAACAAGCAGCTCTTAATATTAGGAAAAATATTTTACATCGGCAGCTTTACACGACACCCCCCCCCCTCCCCCCTCCCTCTAAAAAAAACCTTTTTATTGGACTGGAATCCAATCTAACAGTACTTACTTGATGTACCCCAGACAGTCTGAATGGCCAGCTCTTCTTCGTAACTTTCGATGACCCACAGTTTCATGGCGTGTGAATTACAATACGAGGTCTGTGACGATTGATCTCTCTATACCCATGAAAATATAACCACGATAAGAAACAAATTTTAAATAAAATATTCTTATACGTAATTGCGTAGCCTAATAATAATTCGGTAATAATTACCTTGGAGAATGTCGCACAGTAACAGGAAGTCTCATCCACAACCCGTCCACATTGGCTCTCTGCTCCCAAGTTAAACGGACAATCCACAGCCTGGGGATCGGATGATTAATTCCATAAAGTATAACGTGGAAATTATTTAATTTATGTAGAAATATTACCTTTTGAATCTTGAGCTTAAAAACTGAAGTCGGTGTTTTCTTGAATCGAACTTCAGCGACTGAACCTGTGGTATAAATGGCCTCGGGTAATTCCTTTTTCGACACCTCGTGAACCTTTTGGTTCTCAAATAAGAGGACAGAGGAATCAAGTCCAAGTCCGTCGTGAATCTAAACAGCAAAAATTGGAAATTTCACTGCTGAACATATAACACGTAAACCTATACAAGACATAACAATAAATATTCAATATTCTTACCGACAGAAATTCTTCAATTTGTTTGAAATTCCCGCCAGCAGAAATGACAGTGAAAACAAGGACGCGATTTTCGTCAGTTTTGATTTGCCACATGCAGTTTGCGCTAAGCGGAGCATCGATCACCACTGCATCTTCAACAAAGATTGATCCTCCGCAACCTTCCAGATCTATCGCAATAATATGATACCTGTACATTGAACTTAATTATGGTTAGAAAATAGGAATTATAAATGTACCTCGGGGCGCCAGGACATTGCCAAAAGCTGAGCTTGAAAGGGCGAAGACGAAAATGCCTAAGATAGAAATTAGTGTCATCTCGAACACTGTTGTTCAGACAAAATTGTACAAGCTATTTGGGAAGTCTGCAATGTGAACTTGTAGAAGAATCTCATTTCCTTTTTATATCAGAATATCGACTTATTAACACGGACGGACTACTGTTGTTTTCTCCTGTTATTGAAATAATCAATTACATCTCAAAGGTAAAAATGGCAAAATTCAAAATATTTGATGTTGTAATCTATACATAGAGTGATATGAAAAGTTTCCCCAAAGATTATGGAAGGGGAATTTTTCATGCCACTTATTTTGTATCGTATCGTTTACTGTATTTTTTTGTTACGATGTATTGGTTATTTGAACTCGTCATAAAAAAAATTATTTTTTACTCAAAGAAAAAATACAAAATATCATCAATATATTGGCTATGATGGCACAATGAACACACCAAAGATGGGAACTTGATTCCAGACGTGCCTATAGTGACAAATATCAGCCAGCACTCAGATTTACCTTGATCCTGCCCGACCCGGGAAATTTGCGATCGAGTGAAAAATCAAATGCGCATCGATCCCAAACAATTTGAACATTTGCAATTTGATTTCAAACCTCAATTGAACGACGGTATATGCTGACTGTGCTTTTAAAATGGATTCACAAAATAATTTCAATTTTACTTTCATTTCTAGATCTATCCAGCAAACCAGCACTAATCTAATTCACGCCATCACCATAATGTAAACAAAGATCCTAAAGATAAATGCCACCTGTTGACAGTGACCGGAACAAAAAATTTTGAATGTTTGATTTCGAAATTGTTTTTTTATGGATTTTGACTTTTGACAAATGGATAGTCACAATAAAAAAGACAGTGTAAGTAACTCGTTGAAACTAAGAAAATAAAATATTACACCCTACCTTGTGGCAGAACACTTCCGTGACTACTGGAGCTGAAAAGCGAGAGTACAAACAGACAAATTGCTGGGAAAATTGTCATTTTTCCGCATTTTTCAAAGTAAAGGAAGAGCGAAGCGATTTTATTGTTGAAGTTTACGAAGCAAGTTCGTGCTGTAAGGTCTGAATTCTCAACGTGATTTAATTAAATTATGCGTGTTTTTACCTTTTGAACACCGGACCCCCTGTTTCATGTCGCCATAAAGCAGATATAAAAAAATACCCTTGTGCGTGGGAACCTGATAGAAATCAAAGTCTTATTTATAGAAGTTTCCTTTAACTTACTTGTCAAGCTCTTTTTATAGCCTGTAGCAAAGAAACGATGAAGCAGCAATTAGATTTCAAATTGATAAAATCACAACAGACATAGTAGTAGACAACAGCGATACATATCGCAATCTCGAGGTTCAATCCCAAGGATTGATACACTTATTACGGTTAGTTCTTTTAATTCTCTACTGATGTATGAAAAATTAACATCGATATAAAACAGATAGCAAAATCCAATAAAAATTACAGCGTCAACATTTTTTTGCCCGGCCACTTTATTCGTGAAGAAAAGGAAGGGAAATAGTAAAATATTCTTCTCCATACGTCATTAACTATGAATCAAATAATAAATGGAGATAACGATTTGGGTTGATGACCAGCAGGAAAAATTTGATTATATAATAAGAAAAATTTAAGAAAGAAGGAGCACAGAAAATTTTATTCAGTTTTGACGAAGCCCGACAGCAGAGATGGTCAAATGGTCAAATATCAGTGCGTTGCGAGCAATTAAGACTTTTTTTTAAATTTCCAGCCTATAATACGGATGGATCCTGATATGGATTGGACGGCGCAAGAGGTGGCACCATCACCGCACGGCCGAACCGCCTGAGTAGTCTAAAAAATAATGAACTAAGGTAAGGATAAAAATAAAGTCGATAACAAATCGTGTCGTAAGCGAGCTCTGGTAGTGGTAGCCTACTGTGCAATGAATTTATCACCGAAAAGCTATATAGTCTCACAATCAGAATTTCGTCACTACAGAGAAATCCTCGTTTCAATAATTTGTAGAAAGACCATCAAATACCCGACACTTTCTGGTGGCTCAATTGACCGGAAATATCCAGAAAATTTGAGAGAAAAATTGAAAAATAAAAACAAATTGGAAAACCCTGAAAATTCGGAAAAAACAGAAAAATGACATTGAAATTTCCATTCGAGGACTTATCTTCTTTCGGCAGGAATTATACAAACACAAAGACTCGTTTATCTCAATTTATTATTGAACTTTAAGACAAACCCAACAAACGGCTCTGGATAATTTACAACGCATATCCAGTTTGAAAACACAGTCGAATCTTATTGAAAGACAGCTGTTTTAGCTGTGTGAAAGTAGGCTAAAATTAAAATGGCAAATTTTTCTGTAGCTTCGCCCATCCAAATAGGTTTGTTGTTGGTTTTAATCTGTTGGACGACTGGTTCAACTGGCACGGATTTTTCTTTAGAAGAAGAATTTCGACAGCTGAAGGAAAATTATGTAAGAATATCTAAATTTCATTTTCACGTTTTTGAGCTGTATTGTTCGTCAGTCCCATTCAGTTTGCTATTTTTATTCATGTCATATCAATGTAATGCCATTTTTGTCAACAGATTCAAATGAAAGAAGTGGTGAAGAGTCTGGAGTCAAAATCGACTCAATTAGAGTCGAAAGTGATTCAACTTGAGTCAAACGAGGTTAAAATGAAGGAAAAAGTGACTGAACTGGAAGCCAAAGTACAACAACAAGATTCGCTCCTAACTTCCTTGTTACGAGAGAAAACCGAACGCGCAACGGCAAACGGTTTTGACTCTTCTCAAGCAACAGCAGTGGCCATTAACGGATTACCATCTTCATGCGAGGATCTCAAAACGATTGGCCACACCCTGAATGGATTTCATTTCGTCATGGGATCAGCGAGGATGGAATCCGTTTATTGCGATTTTACTAAACTTCCCGGCGATGAGGGTAACACCACATTTTATTTTTACGCGGATTATATTCAATTATTAACTGTTATTTAAATGAACGAAAAGGTTTTCAAAAATGGATCGGATACGCCGACGTCAAATCAGCGCCCGTTTATTTCTACGTCCAGAGAAACAGTTCTCTATCCGCATTTGCAAAGATTCCGTTCGATTTGGCATTGATAAACGAGGGCAACGCCATGGATTTAGCATCCGGAATATTCACTGCACCACGAAACGGAATTTATTTCTTCTCATTCGCGGGACATGCGCGTCTTTCAGCTTCAGAAACTTACGTTTCGTTGGGAGTTTTTCTTTACGTGAACGGGCATCAGACCGGAACTGCTTACGTGACTGAGGCGAGCACTCCCGGAGAGATGTGGAGTCCGTTGACCCTGCAGTCGACGCTGAACTTAAAAACAGGCGATCAAGTTTGGGTGCAGATCGTTTTCATGACCCTGTCGACTCTCTTCGACAGCGAATACCACTACACCCATTTCACCGGTTTCATGTTGCAGGAGGAAATTGCCGCCTCCCTTTGAGTGTTGATCCGAAATTTTAAAAATCGTGATCGACTTACAATTGTCATAAAAATAAAAAATTCTAATTAGATTATCATAAGTGGGAATTGGAAAAAAAATTCTTTCCAAATCAATCCCTAACGAAAATAAGCAATCGAAAACCTTGAACCAATTTTCTTTGTTACGAATAATTGACAAAGGAAACAAAAACATCTGTGTCCTCTTGTATCTACGTGCATTATATCTGTCAATAGATCACATTGCATGCAATGGTTTCAAATGGGAAAACCCAATTTTCCGTGTGTAAATATTTACCAAGAAGAAATACGTTTATCTTAGGTTTTATTATCGCATCAAAGAGGCCATATTGCCGAACAATTGTTAGATTTAAATTCATAATGCGCCTTTTTTGGGCGCAAGATGGGAGTTTTCTTCGTCACCTTAATATAATACAAGCAGTATAAGTGATTAGGCATTCTTTTTCCCAAACACTTCTCTATCTTAACTCGGTACCTTTAATCGAAACCCAATATGTATTAGACGTACACAAAAATTTTTACGAACATTTATATTATTGAGGTAGTATTTAAAAATAACGTGGTAAATTTCGTCGCACCTGTAGTGTAGTGGTTATCACGGTTGTCTCACACACAACAGGTCCTCAGTTCGATCCTGGGCAGGTGCATATCTTTTCAATCCAGTATTGAATCCGGAAGAAAAAATTTGGCGACACAAACTTAATGAGAAGAAAGGGATAATAAAATCAGAAGTTATGAGGAAGAAACTTGTTTTTTAAACCATTGAAAATGATTTTGTTGATCCGTCCGTCAGTGGAACACTGCAGGAGCAAGCGCAAACTTGTCAGTCGCTGATCCCAAATATAGTAAACGCGGAAAAGACTCAAGCAACTCTAGGAATATGTCAAGCTAAAGCACTCACTTCCCATGAAGAAAAGGCTTTTATTCAAGATATTATTATTGTTGATGCACTTCGTAACGACCCCATGTATTAATAGCACGCATCCATGATTACGCATAAGGATTGTCATTTTTATTTATGGTTTATGCTCTTTATTTTTTAAACCACGACGCGCTGTGCCTTCATATAATGGTTCTAAAGTGAAGTGTACTAAAACGGCCAGGACTTTATCTGATTGCTGTCAATCACTCGTGCTTATCGGTTGCTCATCTTAAGAACATCGGAAATTTGACAGCAGCAAGAAGCAACAGTAGTTGTGCATGCAAACAATGAAGTCGTCTTGGTAAAAATAGCCTAAGCTGGCTGAGGAAATTTATAATTTATAAATTTATAAATATAGTAGTTAATTTTTAGTGGTTGGAAAAATAAGTGTATTGTTATAAAATAATTTACACAAACAAACCTTAATCTGTAGTGTAGTGGTTATCACGGTTGAAGCAAATATAATAAGTTCTAAGTTCGATCCTGGGCATATACAAATTTTGTTAAATTATCGATTATCGACAGCAGCCTGTAATGTTTGCTAACAATGTTAGAACCCAATACTCTGCCATAATCAATTGACGTTGGGCCAATGAAAATCAAGCGATTTATCTAGTGCACCTCCTGTCGGTATATACACGGGCAGCGCAGGTTAACGTGCGTCCCATACGAATACAAATTGTTTTCCGGTTATCAGCCAATCAGACCGAGAGTGATTTGTTTACCCATTTCAAAAAAGCAGCAGGAAAAGAACGGAAATGTGGTATACAAATACATTGTTTGGGTAAACAGAATTCTAATCATGGGTTCAAAATTCCCAAACGGAGAATTTACTGTGTGTAAGGTTACTGCTATGTGGTTATTATATATCAAATCATTGTTACCAGGCAGTGATATAAAAGAAACTGTACAGCTGGCGAGGAGCGATGTATGTTTTAAAATAACGTGTGCATACCAAACTTCAAACAGCTCAGTGAAAATAAGTAAGTAAGGGCTCGAGCATTTTCCTGATGTCTTACCCACTCCCTGATTATTCATTTGGAATTATTATCATGATTTTGATGTGAAAAGTGGGAAGTAATGCAAAAAATGACAAGGACCCTATTTCATGCAATTAACGGAATTTATTGGATTCAGCTTTTCTATATGATGGCATTCAGACTGTGGTGATGGTACATCCCTAGGCAATGTATCGCGTAGTCATTGTTTTTAATTGATGTTACGCAACTGTGGACTCTTCAGTAGAACTATAATATGGTTCCGTAGTCGTGTCAATGAAGTCCTCTGGATGTGATTCACAAATGGCGTCGTACAGATTAGCGCAAGGGTCATCGTACCAGCCGTTTTTGATCGTCAGGCAGTTTCCATCAACCAGAGTGTTATTGGGTTCGAAGGGGGCCCAGTCGGTGTAGCCAGGGTACACGTTGGCCATCGTGCTCGACCAAGTCCAAATTCCCGTAGTTTTGTTATAGGTGCCAGAAGTCCAAAAGTTGACCACTATATATAAATTATATAAAGTCAAGAAAAAAAAAAATTATTTTTACAATTTCTGTCTATATACTTTTTAAAAGTTAAAATTTGTCTTGTATATGCTGTATACTTACATGTACCCCAAGCGAGATAAATTGTATTTTCCTCATTGTAATCTTCGATGGACACCAACTTCATTTTGTTATCTGAGCAGTATGTCGTGTGGTTGCCCTGGCCTCTCTGTCGCACACGTTTAAAAAATTGGGCTGAGTTACGAAGAAATTATTGACAAATTTAATTGGCAAATACTTTGGTGAATGTTGCACAGTAACAGGAAGTTTTATCATCGGTGATTCGACCGCATTGGCTCTCTGATCCCAAGTTAAAGGGGCAATCGACAGCCTGTGAAAATCTAGATTAAATTAAAGTATACGGTCACATATTTGAAAAACAATTATACCTTTTGAATTTTGAGCTTTAGAGGTGAAGCAGGTGTCTTCTTGAAACGTAATTCGACCTCCGAACTGCTGGTGTAAACCGTGGTGATTAATTCGCCGCTTGTATGACCAACTTTGTGATGTATTTGATTTTCCAATTGGATTACGTCAAGTCCGTCATGAATCTGTGCGCATAGAATAAGGAGGGAAGCAATTATTAGAATAATTTGAAAAAATGTTTTTGGCGGCATATTCAAATACTGACGGAAAAGAATTCTTGCGCTGCCGCGAAATCTCCACCGTGGACCAGGGAAAATGCGAGGACATGTTTTTCGTCCGTTTGAATTTGCCACTCGCAATTTTCTTGGAACGGGGCTTCGATCACGGCTTCGTCTCCAACGTACAAAAAACCTCCACACGCTAAAATAAAAGGTGTTTGTCAATCTTTTAGCTCGCCAAATTTACTGACGTAATTGTTTGACGGGAAAACAAATTCGATGGTACCTCGAGGCTCAATGGCGCTGCCATAAGTTGAGCTCAACAGAGAAAGAATGAGAAAGCTGAGAGTCAAACACCAGGTCGTCATTTTGCTCAAGAGAAAAGGTAAATAAGTTCTGAATTTTGTTCTCTTAGAGACCGTCCTTTTTATACCGAATATCTTAAACGAAATTAACTTTAGAAAGGCCGTGTGTTTACAGAACTTATCTTTGACGATGCTTTCAAAACTGAGGTGGGTGTCGGTGGTTTGATTTCGAATCGATAAGAAAAACAAACTCACCAAAGCGCTTGATAAATTGATCGATGGACTATTTAGGTCGATTGTAATCACGTGAAGTAAAAAAAAAGAAGCCACCAGAAAAAAGAGAAGAAACAAATTCATGCAAATGAATATAAGCGATTAGGAATTTGAAACAAAAAGTTTGAGAGTTGAAATTAAGTAAGTAACGGGAAATTAACAATAAGCCATTACGAGAAAATAATTATTTCTTAACACTGAAAGTATTCATGCGTATGTATATAGGCTACATAGTAACATGTGGGACCTTTTATAGTAATTATATTTACTATGTTACCATACATATCCCCATGGTTACATCTATAATAATACACACAATTGTCAAGCTTCAACACTCAACACAATTCTTCACATCAATGTTCCTCCAGTTATTAAACCTATTAGATGCATTTTCTTTAGTGGGATAGGAAATTCGGTTTCCCCATCATGTCGGTATTCGAACAAATCCGACCGTTCGTTAATCTCTGTCAAGCGTGCGGGATGATTCCTTACGCGATAGAAAACAATTTAATGACCAACAAATTTAACAAATTCACTTTCTCTTTCAAGCATCGTGTCGCCAGGTGGTTCCTATTTATTTTGGCTTTACAAATCGCCATTGTTTGCTTCGCGAGGTACTTCTCAGTCAGTAAACAGGACGACATATCAACCGATCAAAGTTTACCCATCACCATTAAAATTCTGTCCGCGGTCAATTCAATTTCCTCACTGGTACAATTATTATTTTCCCGCTGGATCGTGTTGCGCTACCGTCGGCTGCAGAGGGCAATCGAAGCCGTCCAAGAAGTCGAGAGGCTTTTCGGAAAGGAATTCATGGCGCAGCACAAGAGCTCGCTCAAGACCCGAATTATTATCGGCTTTATACTTATCCTCATGACAGTTAGTATAGGCAAAGAGTCTGAATCTTTTAAGTTCTAACTCTTTCATTTGTCATTTGTTAACGCAGATTGTAAGCGGGGCGCTCGCAGTGATGCCACTAGTACCATCCTGGGTTCTAGAGAATCCGACGGCTTTATTAGGAACGGCTGCAATACTCCTGATTCTGATGATGACCGCGACGATATTTGAATGCATTTTCTTATTCATACACATCTGCAATTACATAATCTCACATTACATGCAAATGGTTTTGTTGGATACTGAAGCGGATCGTTATGATGGACATTTGAACTGGTAACCAGACCTTACTATATACATAATTTTAAATCAAATAAACACCCTCAAATTCAGCAGTGATTATCCAAATTATAGGACGGAAAATTTAAAAATCTTGAGACACAACGCAAAGATTTTTCATTACCTCTGTCGTGCTTCGTCGGAATTGAATCACATTTTCTCTTTTCCTGTCTTGATTTTACTGACAACTAAATTTGTCTCGGTCATCAACGCAGCCTTTATCTTCGTGTATTATTTCGTTCATGGCAATAACGTGTTGCAGAACTACAGTTTAGTATTTCCTTTTCATTTCTTAACGGAATGGATACGAATATTGGTCCTACTCTTCGCCGCAGATATGCCCGTCACTCAGGTCATTATGAAATCCGATTTCTATTTCTCGAATAGTTTTAATGTATAACACATTTTTAGCCGGATATTCTTCTTCTATTTTAGGTCCGTCTAGTACGTGAGCGATTGATTAGAATGTCGATTTCCAGATTTGCCAGAACGTCGGCCGAAAAAATTGCGGTCCGTTTCACTATAGTTTTTAACACAAACGTAATCTATGGATTTGCACTAACATTGAAACCTTTCAGGTGATGAGTATTTTGATGCAAATTGATAAAGGCCGCGTTCGCTTGTCGGCTGCTGGACTGTTCAATGTTGGGGTCCATCTCATTCCAGCAGTGAGTTTTTTCCCGTTAATTTTTATTTGAATTAAGTAACGCTGTTGCTTTTTTGGTAATTATCAACCAGTTGACAGGTTCTGTAGTGACTTATATGGTTATCCTGCTTCAAAATTAATCGACGCATTATTTGCCTATTTGAACACGGGCAAACTAAATGGTCAGTCGATGGGCCTGGAGTCTTAATAAATCTGCACGAAACCAATCATTATAGAAAATAAAAGTTACATTTCATTAATAATTCATAGGGCTTTTCAATTTATCACTTCCACCTGCGACCTGCGTCTTCATTCTCATTGGTCCAAATCAATCTTAAATCAAGAAAGTTGTTAAATCTAATAGTTGGAATCCAATAGTGGAACTGGAATATCGTAACACAGCGAAATTTGAGATAATCTGAGCATGCCTCTTTGTTAAATGGACATGTAGGAAACCGCACTCGAGTGGCCAGCGATTCCTCGTTTATTTCACGTTTCTTTATTGTATTCTAATACAATATGCATTTGTGAGCACTATTCAGTACTGGAATTGTCTTGTCAAAACACCTACACCATTGTTTGAAAATAGATAAAAAGTATACATTCCGAAAAAAATAATTCATAATAAATTTGGCTTTATTTAGTCGACAAAGTCACCAAGTGATAAATATATTTCATTTTTGTTTGGGTAGATCAGTAATTGTTAAGCCGATCGGACCGCCATGTTCTTGCCACAATTCAATTGCTTCGTTAACAACAATTTCGGACGTTTCCTTTGTAACCTAGGAAAAAGGAATCGCATGTTATTTCATAGTTTATTCAAACGTCAAATAGATGAAATAAAAGAGATTATACCTTACTGACGCACTGATTTATTTCCTCATTGTTTTTGCAAGCCAAAATGGAATGCCGGAAATGTAAGATTAAAGCCACAGCAAGAAAGACTATGATTTGGGTTGAGCCACCAAGTAATTTATCCCAGATTCTAAACAATAAAACGGCGATGAGCACATTGAAAGCCCTAATTGTGTTAACAAAGAGTAGTATGTTGATTATACCTGACTAGAGAAGTTTCAGCTATGTAACCAGCAAAACATTGGCCAAACCAATATTCCAGTGGAAGGCTTTCCATAGCTCCAAGACCAATAACATGTCTGTGATTTTCACACAGCAATTGAAGTTAGATATTTAAAATTAATATAAATAACACAGCAGTAGTTATACTTATATAAATCTGAATCTTCTATTTCCAATTTCATCTTCAGCAACTCTTTGAATTTGACATGCCCCTGGATGAATTTGGTGGAGAAGTGAAAGAATCCTTTTGCCAACCAATAGGCATCCACTTCTCTATCAAAGAGCTTCAAACAGGTTTCAAGAATGGCAAGTTTCTTCAGATGATCTGGTCTTTGAAGCTGAAACAAAGTGAAAATGGTCATTAATGAACCTCTTGTGAAATATCGCCAGAACCCCCAGGATTTAGCTCGAGATACCTGCATGATGTAATCATAATGCAGGCACCGGTTTTCTAGCAGCCAGACAAGAAGTAACTTCTCTGAGGGCTGTGAGGCTGCTGTGGTGTGGCCCATCACATCAAGGGCATGAGTCAGGTCGCTGAATTGTATTTGCCTCTGCTCCCAGATCCACTGATGGCTGTCTGTGTATGCAGACAACACGCCTCCAAGGATAGGAAGAAAATTAATTTCAATCTTTCCCAATCAAACGATCAACTCCCATGTAAGAGTTTCTAAAAAAATACCTAGGAGGATTTTCCAGACTTTGTTGCGGTGTAGTGCAGGTACCGGGAAGCGTAAACAGAACTGCTTTAATTTGATCACATCGAGCGGCTTATCTTTGAGCAGGATCTCTAGCGATTTCTTTTCCTCGACGCCACGAAATCCCACTTTTTCGTAATAATAGGAGCGAAAATTACGCTCATCTGTTGCCATTGTGTGCTGGGACAAAAACACAAAAGCAATACGTTGCCCCCAAGTTCGTCTGTTTGTTGACTGCCGAGCTTCAATATTCTACCGCTAGATGTCCTCGCAACTGTCAACCACCCTAAAAGGGGGAACGGCATCATGGACGCTATCAATGGCGATGGCCAGTCGATCGCAGGACCTTTGTTGATTCGGATCATTCAGACGCGAGTTGGTGACGAATGTGCATCTACATACCAGGTCCAAGTGCAGTCAAACTAATTTCCGTGTACATGTGATACCTTTTCATCCTCGCCAAGTGTTGTCGCAGTAGCTCAAACTTGTAGTTGAGGAGAGTAGTTTCTGTTTAACCCAACAGTCGAACCATGACTCTCTTCTCATAAACGTCAGAGTCTTTTACGTGTTGTGTGTGTGCGTGCGTGTATGTATGTGTGTGTGTCGTTTCGCCAAATAAAAAGAAGAGAGAAGTTGACCAAAAGAAAAAAAACGACATGATGGGCTGGCGTTTACCAAGTTTACGATGGTTGAGCCGTCCAAGTTATTCTTCCCTGCGGCCTCGTGTTTATTGGATTGCCATCGTCGTCGTCCTTGTCTGTTGCCAAGACATTGGATATTGCTCCAGCCAAGCAGGTGTGTGATATTTCTGTTTCCTTGCCTACTACTTAAAACCAAAGAAAGATATTCATTGGAAATCGTTCAAAAAATAAAGAGAGGCCTGTTGAATATCCACCAAATAGTCTAGTTGGAAATCTGGTTGGGTTTGTTCTCCGTTCCTCTTGACAGAATAAATCGCTTACGGGGTTAGTTCCTCAACATTCCAACCCTAGAGAACCAGGGGCTGTGAAAAAGAAGAAGATGCATCGATCGATTCGATTTCCATCGGCCTAGAGTCGAAAGAGATTGTCGAGTTTCCTTATTTGTCCATCGAGAGAAGAAACAGACGACGTATTCGGTTTTTCTCATGTCCCCCCTGTTTTGTTAGAGATCGTTACCAGTCGAAAAAGTCGTAAAAATCAACAGAAAAGCGTAGCAGTAGCCTCTCTTGTGTCGCATGTTGGCTAGAAAAACAACACAGTCAAATCGGTGGGACTTTGGAATAACAAAATAAAAACACACACACTAGAATGATAATGAAGATGAGGGCGCAAACATGTCGATGACAAACTTGTCTCCATTGGAATAGATTTCGTGTCCTCCGAATCGGCGGTGGGGTGGTCCAAAGTATTTTTATGGCTCTTGATTGGAATGAGAGTTTTCTTTTTTTAGCAGTTGGCTGTCAGAAAGTACCAGAGCTTCTTTTCCGACTGTTAAAACAAAGAGACTTTGTGTGTGTGTGTCTGCCCTTTTTTCGACTATACCCTCGCACAGTGGGGTGTCTTAAACAGGACAATAGCGGGTTCACTGGAAACTTGGAAGGGGGGAAGAGCCAACCATTTTATTTTTCCATGGGAAATGATTGACAAGTCTTTTCTTTGGTCTTCTCATTTAATAATCCGGGCGGATTAGGACTGTATAGAGAGAGAAAAAGAGGATTTCGTTTTGGACAGAATTTTGATTTTAACCAGGGCTCCCGCATCCGGAGCCTCTTCCATCTTCTTGATTCGTTCCGTTCATTCATTCACTCACAACTATCGACTTTTGAGTGAACGTCGATCGCTTTTGTTCAAATTTATTATTTCTGGGGTTATCTGACATGGAAAACCCGATTCGACGGATGCCTTTTTTATCCATCGGCCATCAATATTCCTTTTTTGTTGTGTACAAGTTTTGAAAGGTTTCCAGAGAAACCCAAAATTCTGTCCAACTCGGAAAACTTAAAAAGTAAAAAAAGAAACAGGTTCCAACCATTTTTTTTCTTCTTTTGAGCTCCCTCCAAAGAAACTTGAACTAACGCACGCCGCTTTGAAGAAAAAAATAAAAACGTTATATATATTCATGAAAAACGGAGGGAAAGTTGTCGTTCTTACAGGCAAATTTTATACCCTGGTAAGGAGGGGGAAGACTAGCGAGAGAGAGAACCGGATGGGTATGTAAGTTGTAGTTTATTACTTCGACACACCCCACTCTCGCCCTATTTATTTTGTTGGCCTCGGTAACTTTGCGTGTGCTATCATGGACTACTACTCCGTCAATCGGGTGAGGGAGAAATAGAACGTGTCCGATGATACAGAGCCCCCGCTAGCTCCCAACTTGTAACGCAATTGGTCCCTCCTGCTGGATAATGAGATAAGGCGATAATCCGAAATGACCTACTGTTGTTGTTATTATGACGTGTGTCGTTTCCAGCCAGACACGACAACTTGGAACTTTTTTATATCCACGTAGAGAGCTGTTTCCCCACCAACTAAAACAGATTGGTATTCTATTCTCTCCATTGTTTTACACACACACAAAGTTAACAACTTGAGAACAAAACAACACAAAAAAGAGAGGGAAGAAGAAACCAAATCTTCTTTTAATGGCACCAGGGAAATATATACCTATATATTTACTGTGTATATAAACCCCCTTGGAAGGAAAGAAAAAAGGTTGAGCTCATCTTTTTTGTTTCCAACCCAAAAGACCCGTGTTCATCTCGCAGGTAATTAAAAACGAAAGAAACCTCTGGTAGGTAGATAGTGTATACTAGTACATGGGGGGTTAAAAGTAAGTTTAAAGTCTTCTTATTTCCATAGGGGGAAGGTGGACAGATTCATTAGGATTCATTGTTTCTTCCTCCCAAAAGAGGCTGCAACCCCTCGAACCCATCGGAAACATTATTTTAAAACAAAAAAGGAAAAAAGAGTCTCTAAGGATTCACCGCCATTTCCCTCCTCCTCCCCCTGAAAAGGTAGAAGAACCAGCTATAAAAAAGATACAGAATTAAAAAAGATTAAAACTTTCTTCTTCTTTTTCTCCCTGCGTGCGTGTTAAAAAATATTTAAAAAAACGAGTTTCTTAGCTCATTTAAAATTGATTGGCGTCGAGTCCAATTTTTTGTTTAAGGTTTTTTTCTACGGTCGACTCGCGTGCAACGCGGACGACCGTGAATTTGTTTCGAAATGACACACCCAACATGTTGGAGAAATCACAGACACATTTCTTGTCTTTCCAGCCAACCAACATCATTTGGGTGTCGTGAAAGGGAGACTCTCTGCTGCTGCCTAGTTGAACACAGAGAGAGAAATGCAAATGCACAGAGAGAATGCGTGTGTGTGTGTGTTTATTTGGTCATGTGTGTTTTCTTTCTTTTGCTGGGAGGTAGAAAAGAACTTTTATTATTATTATTCCCCTGGATTCTTCTGGGCGTGCGCTTCTCTCTCGCATTGTAGACACAAGAAAACCCAAACGTTAGGGGAGAAAGAAGAAAACGAAGAAAATTTTTAGGAGAGAAAAGAAAAAAGAACCTTCCTTCTTCTTTGTTGAATTCCCCCCGAGGCTACGTTCATCAACCCCTTCTCCCATTGTCTACCTTTTCGTTTCTTTTCTCCCTTTTTTCTACCTGAAACAAGGCGAATGGATAGATAGAAAGAGAGAAGAAGAAGAGTTTTTTGTCTATTTCTCTTACAAAAGATGAATCGATTTCGTCGTATCAAGACACCAAATCCGCCATCGGAATGAAAATAAGGAAACGTCCAATAGGGACGGACAAGAACACAAGGCTCTCGCCCCGTAGTTGTTGTTGTTGTGTTGTTGCGCCAGGCCCGAAGATAAATGCGGACGTCAACAACAGTTGGATCAACAAATGTCTCGAGTCTGTTTCGGCAGACTCCCGACTTAATCTCTCCTCTTCTTCTTCTTATTTTGGGCAAAAGTTTTTTTTTCTTTTTTTCCGAGGGATTTTTATCGATTTCCCATCGCCGACCGTCCATCACTGTTTGACAGAACGGACCAAACAACCATGTCCATCCTAACTCTCCCCATCTCCCCCCCCCCTCTCTTGAAAATGTTCCGAATCGACCAGATGCCAAAGTTCCAGTTTCTCTCTCTTCTCCGATTGTTCCAAAGGGAAACTGCTGGAAAAAGAAAGAAGAGGGGGTCGTCCCTTTTTGAAGTGCAACTTATTATCTCCCTCTTCTTTTCGACTGGTCTCTCTCTCTCCTCTGTATCTTGTGTGAATGCGCGTGTATTTCGGGCTGCTTGTCACGCATGGCTGTTTATAAACTTAACAAACTGTGCGGAGTCGGTCTGTCTGTGTGTGTGTGTGGAAAGAACTCTCGCCTTGTTGGTGAAACGGAGAGATGGACAGATGCGAGCAGCCAATGAATGGCTGTGGCCCCTTTTGTTTCACCGTTTTTGGGTTGGAACAAAAATTTTTGATTTGATTTCGCTCGGGCGTGACAACTTCAAGCCGAGAAAATGATTGCGAGCGTGTCACTTTCGAACACACACACACCGAGAGAGAGAGAGAAAAAAAAGAACCTTATCCAATAGAAGCAGATGGTCTATATAGTGTGTACAAACTCCCCCCTCGTTTCATGACAGCTGCTCAGACCGTCGGGTAGTAGATTTAGTAGCACTTAACGTAGTACCGAGTTCTTCTCCAAGTCGAAAACCTCACCGATAAACTTTTCGTTTTGTGGAGGGGAAGTTTGAAAACGAGCTGGCAAACATGGACGTTCAAAAAAAAATGTTGAGTTCATATTTATTTTTGAAAAAAGAAAGAAAAAAGATAAGGGACGAAAATGTCGACTGTGCTGGAACACGTCGTTTCACACCCCCCTCACGACCAACAAAAGTTTGCCTCGTCTGATGATGGCCATTGTGTAGTTTTTCTTTGGTTGAGTTGTGTGTTTTCGACTCCTCCTTTTTTCCCGTTTCCTTCCGTCCGGATGTGGAGTAAAAGGGCGCATTCTTATGAATAACACAACAAAACCCAAAAGAAAGAAAGAAAGAGAAGAAGAAGTTGTTGTTGTCTGTCTGTGTGTATACCCATTAGTCGTGTTTAGTCTTGTAGACGTGCACGTGGAAGGGCGTTCCTTCCGGGATATCACGAGAGTGCCGTCCACCACTCCGCTGGAAGGAAAGAGACTTCGGACTTAATGGATCTGTATTTATATATTCTCGTCCGCCGCCCACGCATTGCGGATGCGTCCGTCTTTGCCTTTTTTCTTTCTTCGTTAAGAAACTCTAGTCCCCCCCCCCCACCAACTAACGAAACAATCGGAGGAAATGAAATGTCACGATCGTTGCTCGTTGCTCTCAATGAACGAACGAAACCGAATTGAGGCAAGGTGAGAGGGTGGCTGGAACGAGGCCAGGGCGGTGTACAATGTGTGGTTGTAGTTGTTGTTCGTCCTGGAACACGGCCAGTTTTCTTTTCTTGATTAGAACCAACCCCTTTTCGGTGCATTGTCAGTTTGGGAATCTTTTTTCTTTTCTTTTTTCTCAACTCGTTAGATTTTTATTTGTTGTTTGTTGTTGTTGTTGTTGTTGTTGTTGCTGCTTTTCTTCTTCCGTCCCCAATCGATTCACGGGAGACTCCTCGTGTTCCGCATTCGTTACCAGTCACGCCGAGCGTGAAAGAACCCAAAATGGATAAAAGAGAAGAAGAAGAAAACTCCCACCTGGTGGAATCGTATAAGCAGAAGCAGCTCATTAGTGCTAACAAAGGCCAAAAGATATTGTTTTTTTATTTGGTCGAATCCAGCGGGTGGGTGGTTAACTCATCGATTTGGTAGACGAGGAAAAATAATAAAAAAAAAAACTTTGGGTTGTTGAGTTTTTCCCTTTGAAGAAGAGACTATAGTCCATTTGAGAGTTTCTCCCCTGAAGGGATTGGACCCTGCCAAAAAGTTTGTTTCACTTGTGTCAACTGCGCAGAGCAAATGGGAAATGCAAACATTTCGGGTCTGGGACCCAAAAGTGTCGTCCTTGTTTGCGTCCGGTTCTCCCCTCTCGACTTACTCAACTGTCCCTTAACAAGGAAGCCAATTGGGGGTTCGAGTTGTACAGTTCCAGTGTCGTATTTCGTCCAGCCGAGCACAAATAAGACACACAGACATAACCAATGACTATATGAGAAGGGACTAGCAACTAATCCATCAAACCCACACACACACACACATCAACCTACTGGGCTCTCAAAGTTGGGTCCTTTTTTTTACGACTGGGACCGCAACGACCGGCCAAGTTGGACCCAAACTTGTGATGTCGATGCGAAGTTGGCGAGTCACCCGAGAAGACGTAACTTTGTTTTTCTATTTTTGTTTTTGATTTGATTTCTCGTTGGCCAGGGGATTTGATTGGCGGACTAAATGGGAATTCTCCGTAAAGTAGTTGGTCCGTTCGATACCAGAGAACTTTTGGGAGGGGGATTTTGTAGAGGTCCGGAGTAAAACAGCTGGGAGCTCATTTGTTTGTTTTGCGTGTGGCCAGCTGTTTCCTAAAACTCTGTCAGCGATTGGAATGGGATCTGCTCTGAGCAGTGGGCCTTGCAGGAGTGGGTGTTGATTGAATCGCAACAGAAACTTGTCCTCTTTTGTGTACCAAGAACAGCAACAACCCTTGTCCTTGGTCCGGGAGGAATTTAATTTTCCCCCGCGAGTTTGTTAGTTTGAATTTGAAAATTTTGGCGCCTTTAACCTTTTCGTTCTCTTATCTGTCCTCATCAGCAGCTGGCGATGAGGATCTGGTGTTTACGGCCGAACCGCAGGACGCGGTCGTGAGTAAAAATTCCTCGGTTGTCATCGACTGCGGTGTTCCAGCTGGCTGGCTTCGCGACATGGAGGAGGCCGGCCCGGCCCCGTTCATCGAATGGAAACGAGACGGGGTCCTTCTCAGTCTCAACGGAGAAAACAGGAGGTATTTTTCTTTTCCTTTTTCTTATTTGACAATTTAACCAATTTCTGAAATTTATTTTCGGCCTCGTCCGCAATTAAACACGGCCCGTCGACTTGACGGAATTTATTTTTTTCTTTTCCTCCCCTGTGACCAAAAAATAAATTGGACGTGTTCATTTACTTTCTTTTTTCTTTTCTTTCCACAGATCGGTGCTGGCCAACGGCTCCTTGTCTTTCACCAGCGTCCAGCACAGTCGTAATGAGCGACCGGACGAGGGACTCTATCAATGCTCGGCCACCAGACCGTCGGTGGGCACCATCATCAGTCGGGCAGCCAAATTGCAAATCGCTTCGTTGCCCAGATTTGAACTGGAGCCCAAAGACGTGGCCGTCCGTGTCGGCGACACGGCCCGTTTCAACTGTTTGGTCATGGTATAGTCCATCTAAAAAATTATTTCCCAGTTTCTAAAAGTCATCAATCCACGCCCCTTTCTTATAGCATTCTTTATCATTTGTTTATTTATATAAAAAAAGAAAAAGAAGCAAACAAACGAGAGAGAGAGAATCTTATCTTCTGGCCCGCGTTTAAACGTTCCATTCCCGAAAGAAAATAAATAAAATAAAAATTGGGAAGAAGAGAAAAAAGGGCTGGACCAATTAGCTCAGCCATTCCATTTTTGTTTTTGTTTTTTCTTATGAGATAGAGAGAGAGCGGATGGACGGGTTAGACTATTAGAATAAAAGAGGATGGAAGACTAGAAAAAAAGGTGACGATGATGAGGGCGACTGAATGCCACAGAGTGTAGCATTTGACTTTTTGCTTCACGCGGCGTTAAGAGAAAAAGAAAATCATTTCCAGATCAGCTGGGAGAAAAAAAAAGAAAAATGTCAGGCGGCATATCCGGGCATCTTGCCCGGCTTTTTGTTTGTTGGAATGAACGTTCTTTCTCTCTCTCGCGTTTGGCGTAGCGAACATACACACGCACAAATGAGACTGATGGATGGTTTATTTTATCATTTTTTCGTTTTGTTTTATTTATTTATTTCCCCATCGTGTACAGGCGACGCCAGCTGCTCACGTCCGTTGGTTGAAAGACGATCTACCCCTAAATTTAGATCCGGCTAGGATGATTGTGCTGCCTTCAGGAGCCTTGGAACTGGAACAAGTCCAACTTTCTGATCAGGTAATAAATTAACCAACTTTGGTGGCGGAGGATTTTCGGTTTTTGTGTGTTGGTTATTTGATTTATTTATGGGAATAAATCAATTGCTAATGACTCACGCGATGATGAACGCTCTAGGGCTATTACCGGTGCAATGTGTCCAACGTGGACAAGCACCGCATCAGCGCCGAAGCCAAACTCAATGTCCACTCTGAGCTGGAAGAGGGCGGCAAGCCGGAAGCGCCCAACTTCCTGGCCGTTCCCAGGACCACGGTGGCCATCGAAGGCACTCGGGTCACGCTGGAATGCGCAGCCAACGGTCATCCTCGCCCGGATATCACCTGGCTCAAAGACGGAACCACCATCGATTTAGAGTGGGTCAAACTTTTATTTGGTTTAATTCGAATAATTCCAGCAACATTTTTGTTTACTTTTTTGGTTTGGTCCAGTCATTTGGGCAGCCGATTCAAGAGCGTGGGCTCTGGCAGTTTGCAGATTGATGCCGTGACGGAGGAGGATGTGGGCGTTTACCAGTGCCGGGCGGAGAACACGGAAGACTCGGTCGACGTGACGGCCCAGCTGGAAGTCCAAGTGCCTCCGCGCTACATCACCCGCCCGCGCAGCACAACCTCCCACGAGAAGGATGACGCCGAACTCGAGTGCCAACTCTACGGACGGCCAGAACCCACCGTCCAGTGGACCAAAAATGGAGAACTCATCATCGAAAGCGAATATTTCCAGGTAAAATAACAAATCTGAATAATGAATCATCTAATTCTTTCCTCGAATTCTTCAACCAATTTTCTTTCCATTTCAATTGCAGATTATCAACGGAAATAATTTGAAGATTTTAGGTCTGGTGGCCTCCGACTTTGGTATCTACCAATGTATCGGCTCCAACCCGGCCGGCAATGTCCAGGCCGCCGCCAGTTTGACCATCTATTCATCAGGTACGAAAATGAATTGATTTTCCCTTCCGTCGTCCCATTCAACTGTCCGTCGTCCCAACTAAAAGATTCCGCATGATTTATCACATTTTGTTTTATGTGTTCTGTCCAAAACCGGCCATTAACGTGAGAGCCGGCCCTTTTTATTTGTGTTGCATGATCAATGTTTTGACATTTGTTTTTTTCTTTTTTCTTTTTGAATTGATTTCCCCCTTGTGTCCGTCCACCTTTCCCTTCCCACCTGGTTCTCTCTCTCTCCATGTGGCATGCAATTGTGGCGATGATTGCCGTGGGCATGATGATAAGATTACGACAACGGCACGTCGGCTAACCCTGGCATGGATTTGACGACGGCTACATCTCCTACTGCCGACTCAGGGACACGCGAGGCTGCCGCTGCTGTGCCGCCACCACCCGACCAGACGTCCGAGTCCAGCCAAACGGACGGTTCGATCACGCCCGACGGTAATAACGACGGGTCAACGTCGTCACTGCCGTCGGCGCCCAGGGATGTGGAAGCCCTGATTGTGTCGTCTCGCTTCGTCACGCTCAGATGGAAGGAGCCCGTCAGGACCAACGGACAAATTATTGGCTACTCCATTTTCTACCGACAGGAAGGATCGGAGCGGTAGGGACCAACCAAACCACTTGGCCCGTCTAATGGCCCCCCTTTTTTTGTGTATCCGCTCGATTAGATAATCAATTTTCATTTTCACTTTGAATCTCCCAGGGAACGGGTGGTGAATACGAGCCGATCGAGATTGGAAGAAGTCAACGTCCCTGGACTGCAGCCGGGCAAAAAGTATTCACTGCGGGTGGCAGCTTTCAATGAAGCCGGAGCCGGAGCCAGCACCAATTCACTGGAAGTGGAAACTCTGGTTGAGCCGCACGTCCTCCAAGCGCCGGCCAATTTGAGCGTCCAGGCGGTGTCGTCCGTCAGTTTGATGGCCAGCTGGGAGTCGCCGGATCTGGCGGCCGCCGGTGGAGGAGCTCCTCACGGCGGACAACACTTGCCCATCCGCAATTACAAGTTATTCTACATGGAAGTGGGGTCGGCCGAGGAGCACGAAGTGGTGACGAGTCACACGAGCCACTTGATTCACGGACTGAAACCCTACACGGAATATTCCGTTTGGGTCGTCGCCTTCAACGACAATGGACCCGGGACCAGCACCGAAGAGGCCACCGCCAGGACCTGGTCCGATCTGCCATCCGACACGCCACAGAACGTCGTCGTCGAACCGGCCAGCTCTTCGGTATGAAATTATTTTTTAATTTTTTTAAATTCCGGCTCAAATTTGTAATTGAATTGTGTTTTTAATTCATTCAAAATCAGAGCGTCATTGTCCGCTGGGAGCCGCCGTCGTTGGAGAATCAGAACGGCATCATCACCGGCTACAAGATCCGTTACAAGCCCAAAACTGGGCGTGGACGTTTGCCTTTGAATCCCGGCTCGTCCAACGCCGGGTCGACGGCCACGACGGACGGCAGCCGACGGCTTTACACGCTGACTGGACTCGTGCGCGGGACCGAGTATCAAGTTCGTGTCTCTGCCCTAACTGTCAACGGTTCCGGTCCCATGACTGAATGGATGACGGCCGAAACTTTCGAAAACGACCTGGACGAGAGCCAAGTGCCGGAGCCGCCCAGCTCATTGAGAGGTAAGAATAAATAACTCGGGTCGGGCCGATAAATTCATCAAACAGATTTCGGATGATTAAAACGTGACAATTTTCGGTTGACCTCCATCCAGCTCGACCGATGACGAATTCGATTAGCGTTTCGTGGAATCCGCCCAGCAACCAGAACGTCATGGTCCGCGGTTACACGATCGGCTGGGGCAAGGGCATTCCGGACGTTTATTCGAAACTGGTGGACGGCAAGCAGCGGGCGTTCGTCATTGAGAAACTGGAAGCCAATTCAGAGTACGTCATCAGTTTGAGGGCTTACAATCAAATGGGAGACGGGCGGCCCATCTACGAGACGGTGCGGACGCGCGAGGAATCAACCCCCGAGCCGCCCAGTCCCCTCATTCCGCCCGTCGGATTGAAAGCCATTGTGTTGTCGTCGACCACCGTCGTCCTCTACTGGACGGATACCACCTTGCCTCGCAGTCAGGTATACTACTTTAAAATTGCAATGGCCATTGCCAAACAACTTTGAATGTTTTAAGGACGAAACTTTCATTTTCATTTCTGGTGTAATGTCGAAAGGGAAAGGAAAAATTGCGGTTTTACTTTTTTCCCCCAAAAAATTGTAACCGAAAATTTCTCTTTGCTGTTTTTTTCAGACTGTCGCCGACTCGCGGTACTACGTCGTGAGGTACACTTCGAGCCACACGTCGAGCAATCCGCGCTACCGTTACATGAACTCGACAGTGCTCAATTGCATGCTGGACGATTTGAAACCCAACACTCAATTCGAATTCGCCGTTAAAGTCATCAAGGTAAAAAACATTTGTTTAAATTATTTTGAGAAAAGTGTTTATTTAATTTATTTTTTTAAAATCTCAAATAGAATCGTAGAGAAAGTCCCTGGAGTTTGGTGGTTCCAAACACAACATTCGAAGCGGCTCCTTCGTCGCCGCCACGCGATCTGACGGTCGTTCCGGTCGAGGAGAATCCGTCGGCCATTAACTTGAACTGGCAGCCGCCCAAGCAACCCAACGGTCAAATTACCGGTAAGAATCGGAGGAGGCTAATTCTTTTTTGTTATTAAATGATACGAATGAATGAATCTTGTTCTCCAGGTTACGTCATCTTCTACACGACAGACAGCTCGCAGCGTGATCGAGACTGGGTGGTTGAAGGTGTCGTCGGGGATAAGATGACCACGACCATCAAAGGCCTGACACCAGATACCGCATACTTCATCAAAATCCAGGCCAGAAATAACAAAGGATACGGCCCTTTCTCCAGCATTATTCAATTCCGCACCAATCCAAGTACGTCATTGCTCATTTCTTTTTTTAAATCGTTTTGATTGTTTTATTATTTGATTTTGCTTGTTGATGCATTTCATTGTTATTTTTCCCCTTAGTAGTCTTTATCAATTGATTCATTATCGTTTGGCATGATCCGAGTATTTGTTTTATTCAACCTTTTTTTTCTCGTTTTGTTTATTTTACCGTCCTTCCCTGTGGTCTTAAAATTTAGGCAACGGTATGACTTATCACGACGCTACTCCGGTTAGCAGAGGTAAATTCCTTTAGCAGCATGATTCCTGCATTCATTATTATTTGATTTGAAAGTCATTTTTTTTTTTTTAGTTTATAGAAATCTTTTAATCCATCCGGAATTTTCTTAATTTTTCATTTTCTTTTCTCCGTCCCTTTTCAACTCAACAGATAGTCGAGGCATATCCAGTATGACCTTGTACATCATCCTGGGTATCGCTACTGGTATCATAGTCATCCTCCTCATTGTCGTGCTGGTGGTTGTCTTCCGCCGCAGAGATTCCGGAGTGACCAACTCTCCGGATCGTTCCAAGAAAGGCTACGTCAAAGGCAACGTCAAAGGCGGTAATAAAACTGGCCAGAATTCTTTTGACTTTGATTGTGTCAAATTATCGTTATCATTACTAACAATTTAAATTTTTTCCAGGTCCAGGCAAACTGGGCAAGGCTGACAACCCACCCGACCTTTGGATCCATCACGACCAGATGGAGATGAAAGGATTAGACAAATCCCTGCACCGTTCCGGCTCCGTCAACACGGTCTCACCTCTCAACATGCGCCGATCTCAAGACCTGGACTCCCTGGACGGCATGGCCTCCGGATCAACTGCCGGTCGTGGCCCCAGCACGGCAGCCAACGACTCGCTCGATCGCCGGGCTGCTTACGTGACAGCTTATGCAGGTATGTCGGGGAGACATGGCCATCAGTCGATGACGTTTTGGTCTTTTTCTTTCTGCATTTCCGTCAACTTTGTTCACATTAGATGAAATCTGCTTTCCATTTGATTTTGGCCTTATTACTTTTTTTTTTGGTTTCGTTTATTTGAATTATTTTTAATTTTTGATCTAATTTGTGCATGGCTTTGCTCGGTTCTGTTGAAACTCTGCAATTATTTGATTTTTCTGTTTGGTTTTTAATTTTTTTTTTATTTATTTATCATTTTGCATTTTTTTTTCTTTTTAACCTCTGCATTAAAAAAAATCAACTGAAATCCCCTTGATGACCCGCACTCGCTTTCCTACTACCCCGCCCGCCCATCCCACACACAAACAAACACACAAAATAAACAAAAAACCCTACGCAGGAAGTAGCAACTCACTCAGGCGTCCCATTAAACCCAAGAGCCTTTTGATTAGTGTCGCTACCACCACCCAACCTGTCCGCGAACGTGAGTATACACCGTTATCCGATTTTTCAGTTTCTACCCCTCCTTTTAAAAATTTTTTTTTTGTTTTATCTTTTGTTGGTCGTTTCATTAATCTTCTGGAGCTCATTTTATTTTTACAAATTTAGTTCTTACGTTTTTATTTATTTTTTTCCCCCTCCCAACTTTAATTTTATTTCTGTACGTTTATTGTCTTCTTTTGCTTATTTCCTGTCGTCTGCTTTCATAATTTTCCCATAAAAATTTTTCTCATCCGGTTGTTGTTGTTGTCGTTGTCGTCCCATTTACTTTTTATGTGCAACTGAACCGGTTGATTGCTAAACTTTTATTTTGTTTGTCTTCTCTTTTTTTATCTCACGCGGGCCAACAGCTGTGGCAACGGTGACACCGATCCCCAACGGCAGTCTGAATCAACACAGCGACTCCCGGCCCGTCTATCCGGCGGCGCCCCGCCCTGGAATTTACCCGTCGGCCGGACCTTCTGCTGGCGGCCGGGCTCACGTGACGGTGGACGTCAGCGCTCCGCCATTAGAGCCGACTTATGGAAGTCAGGGCAGCTATGACAGCCGTTCCAGTCTCGTCCATCCGCCGCCAGGTAATATGGCCATGATGGTGGGCCAACCGCCGTCTATGGCACCTCCGTCGTCGGCTCTCATGGCCGTCGCCGATGCCAAACGCAACACTCAACTCGGTCATCCGCTCAAGAGCTTCACGGTTCCGGCTCCGCCTCCGCAATCGGCTCCGCCCGTCAAGATCGTCTCGCCAAACAGCGGCAACAACCGCCAATCGGTCAACCCCATGACGGCGCAGTCGAGTCCCTACAAGAAGGCCCTGGCGAGCGGCCCAGTCACGTCACCTCCGCCTCTCCATAAAACCAACAGCAGCGGAGGCGTCCGATCTGGCGCCAACGACCTGATCAAATCGCCGGAGAAGATCATTCAAAGTTCGTACAGCACCGAGGAGCTCAACCAGGAGATGGCCAATTTGGAAGGTCTGATGAAGGACTTGAACGCCATCACTGCCAACGAATTCGGCTGCTAAAGAAAAAGATAATTCGTAGTAGTAACTCGCCAACAACAACAACAAACTGAATTCAATTTTTCGTTTCTTTCTTCCTGTTACTGCCCCATTTAGACGGTAATCGAGTGGAAAAGAAATAAGTCCAGGCCAGTCGGTTGAATTCATTTAATTCATCTGTCGATTATCTTCGTATTTCTCGTAACTCTTTAATTTTTTTCACTGCAGCTGTTTTTGTTTTTAATTTGAATGATCGATCCTGATTTGTTTTTTTTTGGAAGGCAACTATTTGGTTAACTTTCAAGCAAGGGCTTTTTTTCCCAGCACAACCGAAGTGGCATTTTTATTTTTGAAATGATGCGCTCCAATCATATTCTCTCATTTATTTTTCACCTTTTTTTTTGTTTTCATGTTGATTTTAGTTTATATGAACCAATTGCGTTATTATTTCTTCATCCTTCATTCTTTTCTTGATCATTTTGAAAGTCCTCCATCCATCCTTTTCTTCGTTTGAAAAGGAATTGAGAAAAGCAAAAAAAAAAAAATAATAATAATTTCGAAAAGATTTTTACAATCATGTTCTATGCTCATTCAGGCTCGGAAGTCTTTTCGCGTGTGTCTTCGTTTTTGTTTTCATTCGTGACTCCTCCCACACTGTATGTTCTCCGGCCCCACCCCTTTTTAGAAAAAAAAAACTTGAACAAAGATGACCGGTATATAATAATTCTAATGTCATCGATCGTCAAAGTCGATGATTTGAGAAGTTTTTAAAGAAATCAGCAAAAGAAAAGAAGTAAAACAATTATTTAAAGGAGTCTATCGATTTACTTTTTTTGGTAAAAGAAAATGTCCTTCGAAAAGTATTTTCTCTCCTCGAATGAAGATAACAAAAATCGTAATTCTTGTGTGCAGCTTTTGTAACGAGCGCGTGAATGAATGTGTCAGAAGTTTGAACTCGATTGTGTGTCCCATTTTGTTTTTCCTCCCCGTTGTTTTTTCATCTTGTTTCAATTTTCTGGAGCGCTTGTGTGTCCTCTTTTTAATTTGTAAGATGTTAAACATAAGAGTATATGATGATGTGCGAGTGACTGAATCCACCCCCCCCCCTTTCCCGAATTGACCTAAAGATTGTGTGGTGTGTCGAATTGGGTGTCGTGTAATATAACTCAGTGTCCGCTTTTTAAACAATTTCGATTGGAATCATTCTCAGGTTAATCGGAGTGAACGAAAAACGTTGATTTTTAATTGCACATCCATAGTCGTTTAATTTGAAAATCGCTTGAATCACAATCTATATAACCCAGTTTTTTAAAATGGCGATGTGTTTTCCGTATTTACACATAGAGGAATTTGAATTAGGTTTTTAAATTTTGGTTAAATAGGAACGACCAGAATTTTTTTTTTTACTCAGCCGCCCACGCAACAGTTTTGCTGATCGACGATGATTGTTTTGCCGTCGTCCTCTTGGCCTTCTTGTGCTAACTCGGCTATACTCGTCCTGTGTTCTGTTGTGGCCCACAGGTACACATCCAGGGTCTGCTCTGCACAGTGGGCAATAAATCTACAAGAAGAGAAAAGGAAAATATAATCAATTGGAATTACAGCCCAGTTAAAATTAAAGGCCTCTAACCTGATGAACGGCCGGACATCTCCTTCGTTCGCTTGCTGAAGGTAATCGTAATATTTGGCTCTGTCCTGTTTGCGAATGATGACCGGAGGGTAGCCACTTTGCATGAGGATTAGATTCATCAACAGGCGGGATGTGCGTCCGTTGCCATCGCTAAAGGGGTGAATGTACACGAGTTTGTAGTGGGCCAGTGCAGCGAAACGGATGGGGTGTTGGGATAGAGATTCAGCAGAATTCAACCACCTAACAAAGTCTTTCATCAAAAGTTGGACCTCTGACGGACCTGGTGGAATATGATTCCCCACAAACACTTGCGTCGATCTCAGTCGACCTCCTTCAAACAAGTCGACGAAGCCCAAAACTCGTCGGTGGATTTCGAGAATATCTTCAAAGGTAATTGCTCCTATTCGGTGGACTAGAGTGCTGTTGATGTACTTTAAAGCTGCGTCGAGGCCCAAGACTTCATTGTGCTCCATTATGCTCTTTCCGCCAACTGCCATGCGAGTTTCGACAATTGTTCTCGTCTGAGCTAGAGACATCGTGTTGCCTTCGATGCCCAATGTGTGGTAGATGTATTGAAAATAGGCTTCTTTTTTTATTCTTCTCAAACCAGAGCTCGAGTCTGGAGTGTTCAGAAGGTCATCTCTCTTTTGGTCTATCCTTTTAAGTAAATTGTTGTCTAATTCATCGACTATGGGGGAGGTTCTCTGATGATTTTCGAGTGCTCTCATGTGATTTGGAGAGAAGGTGAGAGCTCTTGAGTAGTGATAGTCTGCATCCAGGAGATTTCTTTCGGTTTCTTCTAAAAACTCCCCATAGTGATTCAAGATGTCAGGATGCTCCGGGTTTAGAGCCAGGGCATGGCTGAAAAGCTTCATCGCTTTTGAGTGTTTTCCACTTTTATGCATTTCAATAGCTGCGTGCAGAGCTCCCAAAGCTTCCAGAACATTTGCTGAAATAAACAACAAGATAGTTAGCGGGATATAAATAAATAATAAGTAAATCAAATACCATCTTTGCTGTTCTTCTTTTCTGAGGTCTCAGCAGTAGACACATAAACGGCTGGATCAACTGACAGCTCTGTATCGCTGCCCACAGACAAGTGAGATTCATCAGGGACCAACACAAACTTCTGAGATTTTTCTAAAATTTTTCGTCGATTAGCTATTAAATCTTCTGTAATCCTTTCAGTTTCTTGAAGTCCGATTTCTTTTTGGATGTACAACGTCAACATCGACACAAAACACGTAAACATCACACCCAGAGCAAAGACGGCTAGTAATGTTAAACTATTCATGTTCCCTCTGAACCAATATTCGGTGGAAGGAAAATTAAAACGGGGTAACAAGGCTGCTTTAAATACACTTACAGCCATGCTAGATAAAATGATTACTACATCGTTTCAAAAACACAACCAAGGCTGACGTCAAACTGTCAGCTGGTACGTATACGTACTGCATGCATATGTATGTCAGTATGTGATGTAATATAAATAAAGAGGTTTTCGGGTCTGAAAAGTAAATAGTGAAAGTACTTCTTAATGAATAATTGCAACAGATTTATCAGCTTGATTAGTCGCTTGATAGTGTTGTTTTTAATTCGCATGCAAATGAAGAAATACCTTTTCGTTTAATAACAAACGAATTGGCAACTTTGGATTGCCAGTAGATGATATTATTTTCAGTGACAGTTTCAGATCAACTTATATTAAAACAACGAGTTTGAAAACCACTTGAACATGTTTAAACTTACTGCAATTGTATTGCAATTAACTTGAAATACAACAAGATTTCTTCACGAGGGTTACTAGTTGTAAAAATGTTAGGTTTTCAGCCGGGTATGTGGCGCGTACCTGTAATCCTGCTTCTGGGAGGCTTGGTGTAGTGGATGGCTTGAGGCTGGGAGTCCTGCTGGATCGTCGCTTGCGTTGAACAGGTGTCCGCACTAAGCTTGGCATCAACATGGATCGGTTGGAGGAATCCGGCAGATCCAGGTTATCTAAGGAGGAGCGAATCGGGCCAGGAGGGAAACCGAGCAGCCAAAAGTTCCCGTGTCGGGCAGTAGTGGGATCGCGCCCGTGAGTAGGCGCCTTTCAGCAGCCCAGCCAATAAAGTCACACCTACATCTTTTTTCGTCTTTTTCCTAATCAAATTTCATAGAATTAGTATTTTGTTGACTTTATTTCACCATAAAATTTGTTTTCCGAATTTTCAGCTTGCGGTTTCAGTCGGGGAAATCGGCCGCACAAGCTAGCTAAATTGAATCACCCCGTAATCGTTCTCGTAGTTGGCAGTGATCCTTATATGATGAAGTACGGGAACAAGGCCTCATGAGTCATGACAGCAGCGAGCAGCAGAATTTAATTTATTTAATGTTACATTTTTACTGATTGGAAATATTGCTAATCAAATTTTCGCTATTATTTCAGTATAGTAAATCAGCAAAGAAAATAAGCTGTTTATTTTACAAGTTTGTGGCCTTCTGATTTAGGTAACTCATTGAAATTATTATTAGTGTAAAAATAATAACCAGCAAATTCATTTACTCTCAAAAGGAATTCTGTGCCGATTTCTTAGCCCAGTTAGTGGGCTGCATGTGTATATTAATGCGCTTTTGCCAAGACTATCCTGCTGTCCAGTCAAGTATTGATTTAACTGTAGGACTAAGGACTTCACAGTTTACAGTAGCCTGCCCTGGTTCGACAATTACGTTTTATACATTTTTTTCCTTTTATTCTGCAGTGGCAATGTCCCTCAAGGTAACTCTTCTTATTTTCCGCCGAGAGTGATACCGGAAGTTGTGCTAGTCACGTACTCACGGCCTATTTCAGCCGATGGATAAATTTCGTACCAATCGCCAATGATACCTCGAGGAAATTCCCCACGTCTTGGAAATGAATAAATTATTTATTTGGTGCACCAAATCATGCAAATCATGCATTGATTAATTAAAACTAGAAATGATTAGGCCTAGTAAAGGAAATGACAATAAATCAAGTGTGGTGAATTTCAAGTAATTTAATATTTTGGTTATCCGGCATGCTTGCTATGCGACTCCATCCTATCCCAATTCTCAAACTTTTGTTACACGCAGTTAAACGTAATATCCTAATAATAATAATACACTGTTAATAAAAAGAAAGTCCGGCGAAAGTGTTATGGATTTGATTGCTTGTAATTCCAATATACATATAGATTCCATTCAGTCACACCCATTCATAATACTGCCTTGCAGAAATACATATTATCGCTCGTTAGTCATTTAGAGTGCAATTCTTGCACACGCATAAACTATGAATGTGATAGAGACTATGAGTGATAGAGGTCCAGGTTAATTTTTCCACGCCAATTTTTCCTAAGGCGATTAACCGATTAGCAGTACCGGTAAATTATATGATTATATTTTTAAAAAATTTTTAAAATACAATTTAAGCAAAATTTTGAAAATTTGCCACCGCTGGATATGATTTTGGATCGGGATGGGAATTGGGATTCCATGGAACTGGCAACTGGGTAGACATAGAATTTTCTTCTGTTCCAAAAGTCGCGATTTCTTTCTTTCTCATTTCTCAGTTCTTACTAGACACTAGTATTTCAGACTGTGCAATTACTCCCTTGGTAAATATACTAAATACATCATTGGTCAAAATTTAGATATTTTTAAAAATTTATCTAGGGTGCTTTGCTTTGTTTCATGATATTCTTAGTTCTATTACATTTGTTAATCATTTCATTATCTACATACTATTCTTTAGGACGAAATGTATGGTAACTTATTAACCTTTTGATTCTGCAGATTCATCGAGGAAATAATGTGTTGACGTGGTTGTTGCAAATTTCAAATGTATCCAATGAGCAGTCTTCAAGGTGACGTGTCCACAGGTGTAGGCTGAGGATAGGCTTTTTCTCCTTAAAGTGTAGGTATTTAGAAGTATGCTCAATAACTGAATATTCATGATGACAACTTTTATTCTTAATGTTTGTGAAGACATCTTGCATTATAGTCTTTCGCTCCTATCTGATGTCATAGTTTTGTGTTAGGTTGATATTGGTTCATTTCATTGTTCTAATCTATATTAACCTTTGGTTTTAGGTCGTGATTGTGTAGCCTACTGCTTTGCCCTGTGTATCCACCAGTGTAAAAAACTTGTGGTTTTGATTGGAAGTGAGTTTGGTAAAACATTCCTTTTTATGTGTCTGGCCTTAATGATTTAAAATATATCCTGAAATATCGTGGATGAATCATGTATTAGCTCTAAATGAAATTAGGCACTTCGTTTTTTTTTTGTTCAGAATGGAAATATATTAATGCAATTTTTCGTCATGCAGATATCCTGTGATTGTACCCTGGTTGCAGTCCTCATTGCAGTATGCTTGTCATTTAGGTAGTGTTGGTTCTAGAATTAGTATAAACATTGGTTTTATGATGATTCACAAGCATAGGTCATCTGATGTTGAGGAAGATAAATTTGCATATCTGAAATGGGTTGAAAGATTGTTATCACATATTGTCTCCATATTTCTTAATTTTTCAATTTTATTTAGGTATGTGGCTTTATACTTGTGGGTCTTGATCCCATACTTGAGCAAGAAGAATTTTCGGGTGAGCAAGAACTACGTTCGGGTGATCCGTTTTAATTATGGTAAATATTTTAAAATGCTTGAACTATAATCAATGATGATGAACACTTTATTTGCTACTCTTGACTGTTTGAATGACGACAGAAGAAACCACCAATCGTTATCTGATGATTTATTGTTAATTAGCTGTATAATTATCGCGGAGAAATTCATTAACGAAAAACAATTTCTTTAGCAGGTCGATATTACAGACGATGGCAAAGGATACTGCTCAAGCCGGCTCAAGCTTCCATGTGGGAAGTAAGTAAATTGATTTAGTTTTCGTAGGTGTTCCCGTTCCTGGTTAAAATGATGTTAATTCGTGCGTGGCATCTGATCACTTGATGCATAAGACATTATGTCATTTACTGATCTCGTTTTCAATGGGTTGTTCCCCTTCTATTAGTTTGTTGCGATATGAAGTTCGTATTCTTTGCTTTCAGATGGTATCAGGTTTTACCTCATAAAAGGTGTAAAGAACGGTATTTTACTGCTTGTTATAATCCATATGCGAACTCGATTGTGCTAGACTAGATAAATTAGTTCGATTCTGTTCTGTAAAACATTCTACTTTCTTAAATCTGATGTTCTGTCATAGTTACCGTAACAAAACATTTCCTTGACGCACGAATAGTTGAATGCCATATTTAAAAGATTTTCCCGTGATTTCGAATGTATGGGGTCAAATCGAGTGTTTCGTTAGAAATTTATGTCTGCCAAACTCCATGTTGATCACGAAAATTGTAAAAGTTGGTAGAGTTTTAAGGTATAAACCTTTGGTTGTTGTGGACCCATCCCCAGCAACGTCAACCTGCAGAAGGGAAGGGTTCGCATGGGTTGATTTTCGAAGGTCAATGAGATCATTTACGTAAAATGTGTGATACAGTGGTGTAGAGGTTGGGTGCGAACGGGATGTTTGCATCATTATAAAGCAGGTATAAAAGCTGCAAAGCTGAAGGGGTGGAGGGATGAAGAAAAATCGTATAAAAGGAGAGAAAAGGCGTATAGAATTCAGTTGAGTGAGCATCTCTGACACGGCAACAACTGCGACGCATTATTTGTCACTAACTGCCTTCATCGGATTACCAGTTCGCAATCATGAGTAGATATTCTGTTTTTAATTGAGTTTTGTTTTAATGATACTATTGACGACTTGTTAATATGCCAGTCAATATAGAATACTAATGTTCAAATTTATTAATTGTCTATTCAACTATGGCGTCGTGCTGCTGTTGGGTGTTGTATCGTTGATAGCAGGTCGACCACTGGTGTACCGATGTTTCCTGGGTCTGGTGGATACTAAGCGATAGCAGCGCAAGAGTACTACTCCACGTCGTCGGCTAACTACAAAACAACGTCAACCTACGTAACACCTGCTTAGTACACCCGGCCCCTGCCCTCAAATACTACACGAACAAGGATGTAGAGTATTACACGAAAACACTGCTCCCAGCTACTACTCCAAAGCCCCGAAGTATTACTCTGCCCCAACTTACATCACCATCGCATCACATGACATCACCAAAGCGCCTGAGTACTACACCAACAAAGCACCTAAGTATTACACCTGCACTACTCCAGCTTACTGTAATGATGCTCAAGTGCTATTCTGCTCACAGCTACTACACCACCGAGGGACCGGAGTACTACACCACCGAGGGACCGGAGTACTACACCACCGAGGGACCGGAGTACTACACCACCGAGGGACCGGAGTACTACACCACCGAGGGACCGAAGTACTACACCACCGAGGGACCGAAGTACTACACCACCGAGGGACCGAAGTACTACACCACCGAGGGACCGGAGTACTACACCACCGAGGGACCGGAGTACTACACCACCGAGGGACCGAAGTACTACACCACCGAGGGACCGAAGTACTACACCACCGAGGGACCGAAGTACTACACCACCGAGGGACCGAAGTACTACACCACCGAGGGACCGGAGTACTACACCACCGAGGGACCGGAGTACTACACCACCGCGGCTTCAGCTTATTACCGCTCCCCGACTGCTCCTAGCTTTAACATCGAGACTACAGCTTATTATTGCACCAAAACAGTCGAATACTACATCGTAGCGCCCAAGCATTACTCAGCCCTGAGCAACACAACCACAACTGAAGAGGTCCTATACCGTGGCTCTCAAGTACTACACAACGAAGGCACCCTAGTATTACAGTACAACTTGCACACATCCACTACACCGAAGCTTCGAAGTATTCCCCTGCCCCGAGTTACTACACCACTAAGGCACCTGAATGTAACACCACTACATACGCTTCTCCAGTTATTACAGGGAGCCTCCTAAATACTAGAGCTGAAATTTCTATTTTATTCATGAGTGTTCGGATTTGTCTGTCATGTCTTAATAGTTACTAGTCACCCGGAGTTGTTGTTCTTTAATGAGAAAATAAATTTTTTAAACTGAGTTAAGACATTGCGACGTGTTCTAACTTTTATTGGTTCTTGTAAAAATTATATTGATACAACTTCTAAGCATTATTTTGTTATAAATTACAAATCACAGCAAACAAAAAACTTGAAAAAGGAATTGTTATTTTGTCCCACCTCCACCCACAATTCCACCACATTTTACAATCACACAATACATACATACATACATACACTTAAGTTAACCCGTTGGCTGCCACGCCATACAACCCGTAGGTTGTTCTCTACTACTCTACGCGCCATGTCTGAAGGATCCATGACCAAAGTGGGACTTGCCATTGCTGACAAGTCCGGGCTGACACGGTGACAGGAGAAGATGGAATGCACGCCTCTAGAATCCATCACCGTATCGACAAGGGGGAATTCCCTATGGTGCACTGCCTAACAGGCGCCTTGCGGCGAATCTTGGGCTGGTGCGACTCTCCGATCCCACGGCATGTAAACCACGAGACCGAACAGCGCGGCCCGTGCTAAGGAGCTAGGGGAGAACAAAGGCGTGGCAGCCAACGGGTTAACTAACACAGACAAAAAATATTACCAACAACAAATGAAGATCCGCGCTGACATTTTTCAGATACCGGCGTGGTTTTGGTGTCCATCTTCTCGACGTCTCCTCTGCATTACCCGAATAAAGACAAAACAATTCTTATTAAGTGACATGCTAATAAAAGTTACATAATACAATAGGTACAGTGGTACACTGGCCTGTGTTTTTTGGCTCAAAACTATAAAGGCGCACTTTGAATTACTAAAAATTAAGTTTTCAATAGTCAGAAATGTACACAGAACAAAGCTCACTTGCTAGTTCTATGAAAATTTTCCGGAACCAGACCGGAAGTAAGCGATAGCGCCTTAACCATTGAGCTGTCGTCAAATTAAACCAAATATTCGTGATCTCCATGAAATTTGGGGTCGATTAGCTGTGATTTAAACGAAATCCAAAATTTGGCCAAAATCGAGAATTTTCCTGAACTATAGTTCAGGAAAATTCTCAAAACCGGAAGTACGAAAACGTACAAACCAAAACATGAACTTTACCACAAATTTGACAAGGATCACGAATATGTGGTTTTTTTGTACGTCAGATGAATATTTACTGAACTACTGACTGAAATGAGCAAACCGGAAGTAGAAAAAAAAAGCAAATATCGAAAATTTAACAAGTGAGCTTTGTTGGTGGAATAGTAATCGTCAGTTTTCACTAAAAAATTTCCACAAAATAGCTCCCGATGCTTTTGCAAAGTAACTGAAACTGACTGTTTTGACAGCTCAAATTATCGAAAAGCCATCTAGCGTTAGAAACAAATAACACATCTGAGTAACACTTAAGTGCGCAAGAAGGGCCTGATTTTGAAATGATTACACAGACAGAGAGTTTACCGCAAATAGATAACTTGAAGATAATCTACGAAAATAAGTCAATTGTCCGGTACCTGGCCATAATCCCTTGGTGAGTGACTGCAGGTGTGTCACAGCAACTGAAGTGATCCAACTCGCCAGTGAAGCAAGAAAAGTTGTGTAGCAGGCTAGCAGCATATGAAGCACTGAAGCAGTGAAGCTGGATGAGCGTACGTCTTGAAGATAAGGATGGAGCAGAACGTTGGTGGAAGTCCCTCTTCTGTCATGGACAAAATCCAGCATTGGCTCAAGGATGTCCGTGGGGATCTTGCGTCGTCTGTTAAAAAAATGTGTTACATTAATGAAAATATAAAAATTTAAAAAAGCATATCAATTTTACCTTTTCTAAGAAGCACACTGAAATGCCATGATGAAAAACCGTAATAATGGAATTACAGCAACCAACAGCATTACTCCTCAAATTGAGATAAATTTCCTGACGCTAAAGAAATTGTCATGAAGTATTGCAGTAGCATGGTGATAGGTGATATTGACGCTTACCTTCATCATATGGGTGATGATTTAGTAAGGCTAAGGCATCTGACGTGGTGTGGTTGGTGTGGTAGCAGTAATGGGAAAATACCTTATCTCCGCACATTTGTATTCCGCACATTTGTGTGTGCTTCAAACATGAGTTTTAGGCTTTTGACAGAATGAGGATCTAATGGACCATGGAAAATGACTGAGCGCCTAGTCAACTTGTTGGGATGACTGACAGTAGCTATGCATCTAAAATTTGAAGAAATAAGTTGGTATAATAGAAAAGTAAGGAAACTAGGTAAAGATAAACTTACATAAGATACGAAGTTCAATTTGATATTTGAAATCACAGGATTAGAAGTATAATAACTTAATTAACAACAATTTGTTTCGGCCATTTCGTCCCGTTCATGACATAAGGAACGTAGGAACAACAAGAACGATAGTGACGACATCTAGTAATGAGTTTGGAATCTTATGTTAGTTGCACAATCACAGTCGCATTGTCGCATATGCATGACACATGACGTCGTAACTTTCATAAGTTACTTCAAAACCAATTTAAAAGTAAAAAAAACGGAGATCGGATAATGAGTTAACTGTTTTTAAGTAATTGATCACACAATCTTCCTTGTGATTCTTACTCATTCTTGACGAAATGTTTTTAGATAAAAGATAATTTCAGCTGAAGTTTTCGTGTACCTGGCCAACGGTACGTAGGTGCTCGTGACAGTAGAAATAAAATGGTCTAATAAAAAAGTGCAAATTCGCAATGCTCGCATGCTATGTCTTCGGAAGCTAAATAATTTCTGCTTCAAGGTATTTCATCATATCATTTTACAAAGTTTAATCAACTGTGTTCTTTAAGGTTTAAAATGTTCACGTTAACTTTTCCCTGTCGAGATTTTGTAAATCTTCAAGATATTGATGCCTTCCCCAGAACCAATTCCTTGCTGCTATCTATGTTGCAGACAACAGCAAGTCAATGTTTCTACTCAAGATTTTGTGGTAATCATCACTTAGTTCTAATTTAGGACAATGTAAGATTTGAGGTATTGCTTTCTGTCACTACAAATGGTTTGAAAATTATACCTAAATGTACTTTCCTTTCAGGTTAATCCCTCTCCGCTATTATAGTTGTTTGGAAACTGACAAGAGATTGCTGGAATTGAAGACTGATATAATTTGTGTAGATGTAGATAAATTACAAGTGCATATCTGGGCTTCCTTCTTTTCTGTGGCCCTGTTTCCCTAACTAACCACCAAACAATCACCTGTTGTGAAAACCATGAGGAGGGGAGGGCTCTGGTCAAACGGGGACTTGGAAGGTGCATGATCTGATGAAAACTTTTGGAGGATCATGAGTCTAACCAGGAATCCAACTATGACTATATCTTCCCAGTAAAACTGGCCTCATACTTCTCTCTTCTTCCTTGTCCTGGTAATTTCCCTGGGCAAAGTCAATCAAGGCATTGTCTCCCCCTGTCTTGATTGATTGCATGTATGAGTTATGGCTATCTTAAACTCACAATTATTTTTTTTTAAACAGTTATTTTCTAAGCTATCAAACATAGAATCGCGATTTGCACCAGTAGACAAGGTATAGGGGTTTTGGTTTGCGGTAGGGTTGCATCAGTAGATAAGGTGCAAAACTAAATTCAAGCAGTGAAAATCCGTAAAAATTAACCTTCGCTTTCTGTCTTATCGGTTGGTGTGTTTGTTTCAAAATTCGCCACTAAAAATATGTTTGAACGGAGGTTTTGTTAATAAAATTAAGTGTTTAACTAAATATAATATAAAATTTACATGTTTTTATTTGACAATATTACACATTTCCAATTTTATAACGATTAATTTTTGTTAATTTTAATATGTGCGTACGATAATGTTAGTTATACAGTGTGTTGATAATTCTTTTATCCTTACATAACTAGTGAAATTTAATTAGTAATTAACCTCGTCTTCTGAAATATGAAAATAAATTTTCCCTCTCCTCCCCAAATTCCTCCTCCTTCCTTCCTTTCCCACTCGCGTAGTTTTGTTTGTTTGTTTGTCATAGAAATTCCCCATTTCTGTGTTTTTGTTTCTTCTTATCATACAAACGATGTAGACAAAATGACAATTGAATAAAATACAGGATGCAACTTCTGTAACACGACATCAGCTCCAAGGATCAGCCAAGAGTTTAACTTTATGCATAAAGTATTTCACCAGCAACTACGGGAACATAACCTATAACAAAAATAAAGTGAAATCATCAAAAAAGTCATCTTCAGCATCAATGGAAATCCTGGATTTAAAAAAAAAAATACTGAAGAAAAGTTAAGGTGTTATATTGGTGCCTTAGTAGTGTAGTAGCTCGGGGCAGAGGAATACTGTGGAATTTCGGTGTTTGGGTCGGAGCAGCGTAAGTAGTGGTGTAATACTCAGAAACCTTGCTGGTGTAGTACTTATGAGCCTTAGTAGTTTGGAGCAGAGTAATATACTTGGGTTCCTCGGTGAAGTAAACTTGGGCAGCGTAGGTGGTTGTGTAATATGCGGCTTCTTCAGTGTAGTACTTGGGGGCTTCGGTGTTGTAGCTAGGTGCAGCGTAGGTTAAGGTGTAGTAAACTAGAACATCAGTGTAGTATTTATGTTCAACGTAATACGAAGGAACAACTTCTGTGTAGTAAGTCGGGATGCGTAATACTTTTCCGCCTCAGTTGTGGTTGTGTAGATCGGGGCAGAGTAGTTCTTGGGCGCTTCGGTGTAGTATTCAACCGTTTTGGTGGAGTAATAAGCTGGAGTCTCGGTGAAGTTTCTGAGAACAGAGTAGTACTTAGGAGCATCGGTGTAGTAAGTAGCTGGGGACAGGAGCCCGGGGCCTCGGTGTAGTAGGATGGGGCACCATACGTAGTCGTGTAATACTCCGATGCCTTGGTGGTGTAGCTCGGGGCGTCGGTGTAGTAGCTCGGAGCACAGCAAGTTGTGGTATAAATAATCCAATACCTTAGTGGAGTAGTACTTGAGGGCCTCGATGTAGCAACTGGTCGTTGCGTAAATTGTTGTTGTGTAAGGCAGCGGCTTTTTGGTTTGGTATCCGCCATACCAACCGCCAACCGTTTGGTATCCGCTATACCAAGGAGACATCGTTACACCAGGGTCAACCCAGCCATCAACGATACAACAGCCAACAGCAGGACGAAGCTTTAGTTAGCTAAACAATTAATTTAAACATTAGTATGCAATAATAACTGGCATATAAACAAATAGTAAAGTTGCATTAATACAAAACTCCATGTAAAAAACAGAACATATACCCATGATTGCGAATTGGTAATGCGATGAAGAAGGCAGTTGGTGACAAATAGTGCGCCGCAGTTGGTGCCGTGTCGGAGATGCTCACTCGACTGATTTCTATCGCCTTTTCTCTCTCCTTATATACGATTTTTTTTTCATCCCTTCATCTCTTAAGGCTTGCGGCTATTGAACCTGCTTGATAAGATGCAACACGTCCCGTTCTCACCCAACCTCTACACCACTGCATGACACGTTTTACGTAATGATCTCAGTGACCTTCGAGCGGGAAGGCCGTGCAAACTGACCTTTCCTTCTGCAGGTTGACGTTGCTGGGGATGAGTCTACAGCAACCAATATCAAAATAAATACCAAATGGTTAAAATGGCTTAAAATTCACTTTATACAAATTTACATTTAGGTCATTTGACTCGTTTCTTCGGTGAATGAAGAAATCTTCTGGCAAGCGGATAAAGTCTGACTGTGAAGTGTGAACTGTGAATAATGTTCTATGTTAAGCTTGACAACTAATTTATATATTTAAAAAAAAAAAAAAAATGTTTTAGGAACTGAATAAAGCTCACGCCGCAGCAGAAAAGTTTTGTTGTTTCTTAGCCTGTGATTATGACATACCGAAACTCTCCGTACTGGTGGTCCACTGTGATGTGAGTGCTGACTGTTTCGAATAGCCACTTCTGTCATGTGATATGATTCCCGCAATTCTTTCTGAACTCTGGAGTTTAGAGCCCTAATAAAAAGTAATTAGAAAAAGGTAAATTACATATTCAATAAAAAATGCTTTACGATGATCCTTTGATTGCTTTGGTAACAATGTTCAATTTGATTAGAAGTTTTTTTTCAAGTTTAGAATTCACTGAGCAAGCTCCTCATTCAGACTTAATTTCTTCAGAGTTACCTCAACCATCAAGACTAAAACTTAAAATTATAAAACAAACAATAGTACATGATTTTAAAGTCAAGTTAGCAAAGTATATCGGCTTCGTCATGCAGCTGCAGCAACACCTAAAATTAATTTAAAAAAAAGCAAAGTATGAATTAAATTGTGGGGCTTTATTCCAAGCTAGAAGTGCCCTGCCTCACTTGATCAGTCATCTTAGAAAACAAAAACATGACTTTATCACACTTAAATAGAAAATAGCCTCCCGATTTGAAAGACCAGATCGCTACTGTTTTCCTTTTTAGCAAGCCTACTGGTTATACTATGTTTATTCTTCAGGTAATGCTCTTACCTGTCTGAAGGAAGAAACATTTGAATCTTGGACTGCTTCTAACATTTACTTGATTATACTGCTTTGTTGAAACCAAACCACGTGTGAAGTGATCAACGTACAACCCAGCTGTGGCGATTGAGCAATCGAGAAACAAAAGGAAAAACTTAATGAGAACTTAATGTGGACATTTTGACGATCAATTGCTAAAAGTTGTTGGCACCTGCTGAAAAGAAATCCTAACTGACTTTTCTAACTTTTACAGTTAGTTGAATGACTAGCGAGAATCCTGAAGTTTCGTTTTGGTTGGCTATGCTGAATGGGCACTGGGCAACAAATTGCAGACGTACTTTAGTGAAAACTAAAGCAGCGTTGCCAATTTATGCAACTCAACCGCCAATTTTTTTTTTTTTTTTTTTTTCAAAATGAGTTAGGCTAATGACGGAACTGATAAAAATAAACACAGAAAAAATAGAACCACGGTTTTCTTAATCTATGGTAAGAATAAACAATTTAATTTGCATACCATGATAAACCTATAAGCTATAATAGTATAACTAAGATCGTAATCATAACCAATCAATGACGTTATACAATTTCTTTCAATGCTGAATGTGTAATGGTTTGTATATTTACTTTCCGTACATACACCGTTGGCCGTATAAAGTTCTTTAACTCAGAATAAAAACGACTGGACTAGTGTTGAGAAGACTTTTTGAGTGCCAAGGTTGATTTTTACTTCTTCTTCATCTTTTTTTCATCTTCTTGTCGCGCCACGGAAAACGGAGATTAGAGTTGGAGAGAAAAAAAAAACAAACAAATTCAAATAAACCAAGAAACAGCCAATCGTGATGATAATTAATAACTAGAAAGAAGAAATGAAACAATTTCGAGTTTCGAAAAAGAAAATGTTCATGATGAGGAAAAAAGGCGGGTAAGGAGGAGCGATCCAGGGTGGGTGGGGGGGGGAGGTGGGATTTATAAGGGCATTACAGTAGTTTGTGGAGAGAAAAAAGTGATGCACGGGAAAGTGACAAATATTTCATAGAGATAGAGTAATAGAGAGAGAGAGAGAGAGAAAAAGAGATGGAGAGAGTGTGTGGTGTGTGTGTTTTAATGTGTGTGTATTTAAGAGAGAGAGAGAGCAAGGTAGTGATGTTCTCGTTTAAATAACGACAACGAAAATAACGTATTAACGAGCCTCGTTATCGACTTTTTTGAAAAATGCTCGTTTTTTTCGTTAACGATAACGAAATGGCTGTTTTTTTCGTTGTTTTCGTTAATTTCTTGCTAAATCTTTCGTATCAAAACCGTAGAGATTTCAAATTTTTTGACCATCAGGGGGGACTTTTTTTTCCCTCAAAATTTGGAATTTTCAATTTTGGGATGACCACCTACTAGCGACTTAGCGATCCCCTAGCGAGGAATTAGGTCATTATTTTCTATATCATTTGGCCTAACAGGCCTACTCATTACTTCATTAGAAAAAAAAAATTGTAAGGTAAACGATAACGGTCGCAAAAACAGAAAAATGCGACACGTTTAAATTAACGAAACGAAGAACGAAACGAATGAAAAATTGAAAAAATAACGATTAACGATAACGATAACGAATCCAAAAAAGCACAACGGAACAACACTAGAGCAAGGGATTGACGTAATTTTTCAGGGACAAAATGTGGGTGGGCAGTTTCCATACAAGGTGTGGCGATTTTCGATGGTGACGGCCTTACGTCACGATGAATAAAAGAGCTCGCGTCCGAAAGGTGTGTGTGTTCGTGTGCACAAAATGGAAGGGTGGGAGGGCAGGTCAAAGCATTTGGCACCATAGAAAAACAAAAGTATAGTTATCATCTCCTCTCCTCATACAACACGTAAAAACCCCATCAGATTTTTCGATTAAAAAAAAAAAAACAAATTGTATTATAATTTATCCCTCCATAATTTTTGAAGATGGTTCCGCGTCATTCTGTTCCCAAGTCCCGTCTGCTGATCTTTTTTTTTTCATTTGAGATCCGTTCCGAAAAATGTAGGATTCAACTACAACAAACTTGATTATCTATTATTTTTTATCTCTAACACACAAATGGTTTTAAGTTTTTTCGATTTTTTTCTTTTTTAAACTTTTTCGACCTTTTTTCAAAAGGTCCCACCCCAAAAAACGACAAACGACAACCGAAAAAATATAATATAGGTGCAACGGGAATCTCACAAATATCGAAAAATTGATTGGGGAGGTATAAGGGGTCGGTTCTATTTATCCAACAGACGGGATGAAGAGAGACGAGAAGTTTCAAAACAATGTGTCATGGGGGGGGCGAGAGAAAGAGATGGGGGAAACGTATAATAGTCCAAAAATAAAGAGAAAAAAAAATGTTGTTGTTATTTGATGCCAACCCGTTTTAAATTTGCCGGCTGGCGCTGCCTAGTCCTATCAAAAGAGTCAAGGTATTCCAGCACCAATCGTAGTCAATTTTTTTTTTACCCCCCTAAAATTCTCTCCATAATATTCGTAAATCCTTCTAAATTTCATCCTTCGTACGCCACTGAACTCCAATTCATTCTTCTTTTTTAAAATGACTAATTTGATACTATACGTGATAATGAAAATGGAAATTGCCTATCCAGCCAGTGCAGCGGCAGCAGCAGTAGAGGAAGACAGTGAAGCGGAAGATGTGATTATGGCAGAGTTTCGAAAGAGAGAGAGAGAGAAAGGAGAGAAGAAGAAGAAGAGAATTTTGTTAAAAATAAAAACAGACTCGCTCCCGAATAAAATTGACCCGCGAAACGAGTTTTCACTTGCTCGATTCAAATTTTAGCGGGGACGACGTTTTTTTGAGAGGAATTTTTGCACAGCTGGGCAGAGTCATGCAGGGCAAATATGTAGAGAGAGAGAGAGAGAGAGAGAGAGGTGTGTCGAGTAGGGAAGATTATCAGTCACACACTTTTGAGCACTCGGCGTGATACCAAAGAAACAAATGGGGTCAAAAACAAACAAACCAAAAACGAAAATCGATTGCCTCGTCTTTCGTTTTCATAATCAGTTTCATCTACTTCTTCGACGGGTTACCCAGAGTCCCGTACGAATTCTTATTCCCGGAATTGGAGCCCACGTTGGGCATGTCTGTACTTTTGCTCGGTCGCGGTAGAGTGAAGGATTCACCCATTCCGTCACGAGGCTTCCAGATCGGAGATCCCAGCGGTTTGGCTGCTGCCGGCGTGTAAGACTGTGGAGTCCTTGACGCCTGTCGAAATAAAGGAAGAACGTCAGATAACCAATTTCCATGGAAATAGTTTGTAAGTCCATAAGTTACCTGGATCAGTTTAGCTTGACTGCAACCGCTGCCGGTGGAAAGTGTTGACGTTGTTGACAAACTCAGGTGATTGGGAGTCCGGCCGAGTGACGGCTTAGATCGAGGTTGATGGTCGTCTTCGTTCTCCGATTTCACACCTGGATCTCCGTCCCTGGCTTCCGACGAATCCACTCGGCGGATCGATTTCTTCTCACCTATAAGAAAAACGGCGCTTGTTATACCGCACATTTTCCAACGGAATTTGTAATTTTTATCTTTTGAATTTAACATACCAATCGTGTTGCTGCGTCCTCTGAAAGTGACGGGCTGATTGTCGTCGGTGTCGCCTCCGCCACAGGATTCGACATTGTCGTAGTCTATGGTTCCGGCCGAATGGCGTTGAACGTTTCGTTTGCCTTTGCTGGTCCCTTTAGCCTCCGCTTTCGGCGTCGGCGGAGTCGAAGCCGATGGAACCGGCGGCTTGGCCGGTGGAATGCTCATATTGCGGACACTTTCCCGGATGATTTGCCGGATCGTCTTTAGGAAGGCGTTGCGGAACTCGGCCGTACTGCAGTCAATCATAATTTTCGTTATAGTAATCGGGAAATTGGAGATAATTTGACATTCAAACGGACCTGTTTGAAAGGTGATAGACTTTCTCGGAGCGACGATGCAAAGGATTCTTCAAGTGAATCAGTTCCCACAGGTAGTGGGCCTCCATGTCTTTGGCTTGAGCAGTGCGGACTTGAACTTCAGTCACCGGTATCAGCACCTGGTAGCGAATGATTTCGACTTCTGGAGCGCTAGTTTTCGTCGTCACGCTCTGTTTCAATTGAAATCATTCACTTATTAATTATCCACAAATTCTAAACATATGTACGGTACAAGAAATGTGTTCTTACCATGAGCTTCTTGCGCTGGCGGAGTCGTTCCTTGCACAGGAAGACGACGGCCGTCTTGAACACGAAACACATGGCGTGTAGTTCCAGTCCCTTTTTGACTTTGCCCAAAAAGTCGGAAATGTTGAGCCATTCGACGCCTCCGTAGTAGAGCAGCTCCGACGGACTCAAGTCAACCGGCTGCTTGCAGGACTTTTGATGCTGGCGAAACAGGTGATCGAAGATGGCGCCGTATTCTTCGTGAATGCGCTGCATTTCGTTGATATGTTCGGCCACCTTTTCCATGCCTTTCAGGGCGTCTGTCGAGTCATAACAATCCGAAAATTCAAATCAAATTCCTCATCTTATTATCGTAAATTCGTATCCAATATGACGTACCGACGAGGTGTTGATGTTCGCTGCTATTGGAATCGGTCAAGTTGCGCAGCTGCTGCAACAGGAGCGGATACTTTAAAATGCGCTGGATCGGTTTGATCAGATAGGATTCGAGCGTTGACGAATGTTGCTGGCGTGGGTTGCGCGACTGCAGGAACTCTTGCAACGCTTGAGATCCTTCGTCTGTCGAATTGGCACAAGTTTAATACGAGCAGAGTAACCAAACGCAAACAAGAGACAATTGACTATTTACTTGGCAGTAAAACTTTTTGAGCCTTGGAGTGGCTGGCGCAGAAGGAACTGTACAGTTTGAAGTGATTGGCGTGATGCAGGAAAGCGCTGCCGATGGCAAACAGAACATTCTGTCGATATATAGAGAAAGAGTTGAACAAACAAATTATTATTGCAAACAACGGGGATTTGATTGTGATTTTTTCCTTGGGAAATTTGATTTGATTTACTTTGAACTGGTAGGGCTGGTCGATGGCGTCGAAATGGGGCTCAACGGCCAAAGCTTCTTCCAGACTCTGCTGGAACACTCGCTGGAAAGCGACAATCTCCTGGATATTTCCAAAGAGGGCGTTGATCTCGGCCGAGGAAAGGAACGTTTCTTGCTTGAGAGGCTCCAGGTAATTCTCCAGTAAATTGTTCAAATGCTAATAATAATAATACAAAGCACGAAAGTGTCAAAAGAGAGTTTTTTTTAACTGGTAATGCGTTGCCATTGAACTCCTATTATTGACAGGGTGTAGTTTACCTTGACATAAGTCCGTTCCGTCTCCACCAGCTCTAGGATGCACTTTTTGAGCTTCTCGCCGTCGGAAAGTTGCCGATTGGGCGTCAGGGCGATCGACTGGGAGGAGGCGATGCTTCCGGTTGGCGAGGATCGCCGGAAATCCGACATGGTAGATGTGGAGCTTCTTTCAGACATGCGAGGCTATATATCGATTGACCATTAAAAAATAAGAAAAAGTAAGATACGATCTCTTTATTCCTCAATCCCCATTCGATTCATTTCACAATTGAATTCAGGAAAGGAGAAAAAAATAAAAAATAATTGTCCTTACCCGAAGCATAGGGCCAGGAACTTCAGCCGGACTAGACTTGGTCTGCTGGATGGGAGGTAGTTCAGTTGGGAATGCGCCAGGACTATCGACCGCCTGTGAAGACTGTCCGTCTGTAATATTACGGAAAAGGATAATTCGAGTTAATCAAATCGCTCGAGCCCAAATGACCGCAACATGGCAGAGCCGAGCCAATAATACGAAATGCGTATCATAATAATCGAATGAAGGGCCAGCCAAACTAGAAAGAGGCGATGCTTACGCCAAGATGGAGCCGGCACGATGAGATTAGACAGGGCGTCGTCAGTAATGAGCTGATCAGAAGGTGGCGGGGGGCAGACGAGACTGTCGATGAGATCGTCGGTCGTCCTCAGCAAGCAAGTCACGTCGGGCGGATCGGCCCGACAGCTGCGGATCATCAGCGACAGCGAGAGCTCCTCTTGCAGCACCGACTCGATGTACATCATGTCCAGGTCGCCGACCAAGGCCCCGTTGATGACCATGATCTCATCTCCCTTGATGATTCCTGCCAAATAGCAAACGAGACCGTGTCGTCGTTAATCAAAAAAGCCCCAAAAAACAAAATAAAACAAACAAATGGACCAGTACCGTGGTTCATGGCCACGCTGCGATCTTCGACCCGGCTGACGAAGACGCACAATTCGTCCTGCCGTTCCGTGTTCTCCACTAATTCGGCCTCGACGCTGAAGCCCCACATCTGTTCCAGATTGTTACGCGACAGCTCCACCTGGTAAAGAGCTTTGCCGCAAATTTCAACCAACTCGTGGCTTGGCACCTTTTAGAAAATATGAAAATTTAAATGCAAATTCCAGTCTCATAATTTTAAAACGGGAAATTTACATAAGAATCGATGAGATCGGTGCGATGCGGCACAAAATGGTTGGAATTGTCCATGTCGCGACGCTTTTTGACCCGTACAAAATGCTCGGCCGCGTTAAGGCCGCGCTTGCCGCAAGCGCTGGCCAGAAACTCTTCGACCGTCATGTTATCCTTCAGGTGAACGGTGGCCGTCTGTCGTCATTTCAAACAATAAATGAATAAATGAATAAAGACAATTCCAATCCATCTCCTGGTTTAAATTGAATCTACCTGTCCGTCGGGAAGATTGACTCTGAACTGCCTTTCCCCTTCGTGATGGTGTCCGCCGTGCTGTGACGAGGAGGCGGCGGCCACCGATTGCGACTTGCGTGAGCTGAGCGAGTTGGATCGTGACAAAGTGGGCGCCACGGCCCGTCTCCTAGTGGCTCCCCGTCCGGCCAGGAGATTGTTGAGCAGCGACGGACTCCGAGCGCAAATGTAGGCGTGAAACGACGACACGGTGAAGATGCCCAGCCGGTTGAGCGTGTGTTTGGTGCTCCGCGAGACGTGCGTCAATAAACTCTGCGTGCCGAAAAAACAAAAAAACAATTAACACTCGTCCAAAACCCTCCCCCCACTCAAAAAAGATCAAAAAACTTTTTTGATTCATCAAAATCAAAAAAAGTTTTCTCTGGTGAATTGACGTGGGTGGGTTGGACTGTGCTGTTTCGTACTATGCGTGTTGCCGGGAGGCACGAGTGGTTTAAAAAGGGTCTAGATCTTTTCCATCATCTCTTTTTGATATAACATTCTCTCTCTCTTCACTCTTCTCCAAACTATACAGAAAAATCTCCTTTTTTTGTGTTGTTTTGTTTCTATTTCAATTTCCAGCTGGATGAGATGAGCGAAGAGTTTTTTCCCCTTTTTATTTCCATACAATATAACCCCTTCTTATTTGAACAGAAAAAGGGAGTGGCGGTGCTCATCGCACCGCCCGCGCACTTGGATTACATCTCGACTGTCTGTGCGTGTGACGTAGTCAAGTGACTTTTTGGTAATTCCGTCGAAAGAGAAGAAGAAGAAGACAAAAGTCGAGAGAGACGAGAGGAGATGTAATAGACAACATCCATCTCTGGCAAAAGAGACGCCTTCCATCTTCCCTTTTTTTGGCCTGGGCTTTTGTCTCCTTTTGCAGGTTTTCTCCCGCGTGATTCACGCTCACACGAGTCAAAGACAGGCCAGCTCTGATGTCTGTCGCTGTGTGTGTAATATTATGTACATATACGACCTCCCCCCACCCAACGTTCCTTTTTGCCTCTCTTAACAACTTTGGCACAAGACAAGCGTGATACGCGCACGCTGACTAAAGCTAATCAAAGTCTTATCGTGTCACGCGCTTGCCAGACTTGGACTTGCCCGTTTCTTTGGCTCGTCCAGTACACCCACCCCACCCACCCCCTCCTTCAACTTATTCAATGCTTCACTTGGTATATATAAGTAAAGCGATGGTTGCTGGAGCTGCGCCTCCGCCGCCGGAATTGCCGAGCACCTGGCGCCGGTCCCACATACTTCCCGTCTATTGGAGACGCTACAGCTGCTAGCAGCTAGATTGTTACTACTACTACTCTCTACTCTGTGTGTGTATTATGTAACCAGCGACCGAAAACTTTTTTTTTTCTCCCTACCCGATTCTTACGGGCTGTACACTACATCGTTCCGGTCTGCGGAGGAAAATGAATTCCCGAATGGAAATAAAAGAAGGAATCGGAGAGCAGCCCTACACAGTTGCAGGTTGCAGCAGCAGCAGCTCTGGCAACTATTACCAACTTTATAATGAGCGAGTGAGGTTCGTCTGTACAGCGTTAGTATTACACGGTAATAAGTTGGCGGCAGGACGAGTTTCGCAGCCCTCAGAAAAGTCGGAACGCGGAAAGGAAACTGAAGCCAAAGTCGACATTTTGGGGTTTGTTTTGGCGCTCGCCTCTCTCTGTGTTATACGACTCGTTGTGATACTGTGGCGGGGGGAGGAGGATCTCAATTCTCCTGCGGGATTCCCTGCTAAGCCCCTTTTCCTGTATAACATACCTCCGCCCACGTTCCCATCTCTGCCTGGGCCGGCAGAACAAAAAAAGTTTTTTTTTTCTTTTTCCCCCCTTATCCCGCAGTGGCCTCATTATTGATTCATTTTCCTCTGTGTACACATGACCTTTGAATCGGCAGGGGAACAGAAAAAAAATAGACACACAGAGAGGCCCAGGGGGAGGGGGATAGTCCAGCGAGAAGAAAAAACGGAAGCCATTCTTGACTTGTTAAGTTTCTTATTAGGGTTGTTGCTGTTGTTCTCTTCTTGAAAGTTGGGAATATAAGGACTTGGAACTTGGTAAGTTGACGTACCTTTGGATTAGGCAACTCTCCGTGCTGCAAGCTGGCCATGTAGCACCGGAGGCGGAACTGCTCGCAGTGAAGTCGTTCCAAATTCTCCTCCCAAGCTGCGATCTGAGCTCCAATTTGGCGTCGGCTCTCCGACTCGGACACGACCGACAACTGCAGTTCAGCCATGTGCTTCAATTTGTGATCCTGCATCAAAGAATCGCAAGGGAAAAAAAAATAAAAATAAAAATACAAAAATTGAAATGGGCCCCGAAATGTTAATGGAAAACATTCCATCCTTCCCCGTATGGAAACGACACGGATGATGGAAAAGTGAACATTTCCCCCGGCCGACGAATAAGGCATACCGATTCGATGGAACGTTCCAGACGGAGAATCTCTTCCTGCAGCAAGTGGAGTGTGCCCGTTTTGCCTCGATGGCGGGCGAAAGCCGCGGCGCAGGCCGAATGAATGCTGTTAACCCAAGTGTCCAGTTCGGCCTGGCAAGGAGCCTGCATAGTTTAAATAAATAAATAAAAAAAAATTACAGAATATCTCAAGACAATAATGTGGTACAGCAGCAGCGGTATAAATGAACGGCAGCAGCAGCCAATGTCTGCTGGCCGTAATCAAGAATCATAATCGAAACGAAACATCATCCATCAAACGACGGCCGTGATGTATAATAATAATACAATTCCGGAGAATCAAGAAGAAGAAAGAAAGAAAGAAAAAAGAAATTCCCAAATGAATAGGGAAAGGAGAAACCCCCTTCACTCGCCGATGAGGCAACATATTATTTATGCAGCACAGTGGAACTACTATACACGGTGTATTCGGAATAAATATCTGCGTTACTATATGTGTGTGTATAGTTATTAGACACGGAAAAAGAGAAAGAGAGAGAGTGAAACAGTGTGCACGGTTCATTAGATCCTGACGTGGCTTTTCCATCATCTTTCATTTTTATTATTATTGTATTCGAATGGAGGGAGGGAGGGATGGGGAAGGATGGATGGATGAAGATGGGAGAATAGGAGCCGTGTAGCATTAAGGATCTCTTCTTCTTCTTCTGCACGGGCATTAACGACCGCTCGATTTATTGGAGCGCGGCAACACACACACAAGGATTTTCGCCTGAAGAGTAACTATGGCACGACGTTATCCCATTCTGTTATATGCCCTATGTTCTTCCTTTTGTTTCTTATCCTCCCTCGCGATGGTTCGGTTCAAGACAAGAAAAGAAAAAATACGAATATAAACCTATCAGATGAAAACGAGCCTCTTCTTATTACTGGGATCGTGTAGACGCGGTCGTGAGCCCATTTAAATCACGGGCAATGGGGGCTGCTCTTATAGACGATGGCCCCGGAGAATCTGTTCACCGCACCGCCGACTTCAATCAAGTTAAAAATAACTGGGAAATCATTTGAAGGAAATGGTTCCAAATTAAATTGAGGGTCACGACTAGAAGCGAAAATATCACAAGTTCACCGTTATTTTCTTCTTTTCTGTTGTGTGTGTGTTATTTGTGTGCGCAATTGGCTAATGGCTTTGACATGGATGAAAAGATTCGATTCAGTCGCAAACATGTGCACACGACAAAAAGAGAATCAAAAAGATTTTTCCTTGAGGATCTTTTGTGTGGACTCCCCGACTCATATAAAAGGACAGAAATCCCTCCAACCTCACCACGAATTTGTTTTCTTTTTTCTTCTTCCTCCATTATAGTCGCATGCCCGGCTTATTCAAACATGAAATTTTCAAATAAAGAAAAAGAAAAGAAAAAGAAAAAACTCTTTTCTATAGTCATAAAAATTTGATCAAAATTTGTCGATTCAAACTTGTTTGTTCTCTCACTCGAGTGCAAAAACAAACCCACTGTGTGTGTGTGTGTGTGTGTACACGTACGGCGCTGTTGTAGACCCGACGATCTTGAGAAGTTGTCAAGTTCTCAGTGTGTTCGGGTATATTAGGGAGTAGCAGTATAGTAAAGGGGGGTAGCAGCTCCTTATATCTTTTTCTCTCCCCCCTTCCCCCTTTCCATTCGTGAGTATAACAATATCAACTAACTAACCCAACTACTAGTGCGCCGGCTGAACTATATAATGAACGTTATTACACACACATGAACTGTGTTGGAGGAGTAGTTCTATTCGTCCCGGCGCCCGCCGACGCCCCGGTATATTCCACATTTGCATTCGAGACGTTCTCATATCGATCAATAAAAAGCCGGGCGACGACGGCGGCGGCGGCCTTCCTAAATACAGCACACACACACAACTTCGTCGATGTGGAAGGAAATCGCGGGAAAAATAAAAGTACAAGAAGAAAAAAAACGTAGACAATAAGCGGATGATGGAACACGAAGAAGAAGAATATAAAAGGAGAAGAGTTTTGCTGGGTGTGTGTGTGTTAGTAGGTTGCCGGGTGTGGGTTTATCATTGTCGGGGGGATATCCTCTTTTTGTGTGTGTGTGTGTGCGGGAGTCGATGCAATAAGACACAAGGGGAAGGAGCGGTTGGTTTTGGTTAAGAAGACGGAGAGGAGCTATATAATATCTATTGTGTGCGCCGGAGCGTGTATCTCTTAGTAAGGAAGGAATCGTTGTTAATATCTAGAAAGGGAGAGCTGATGGATGGCTTACAGGACGGACTGGGATAGGAAATAAGGTGGAAGAGGGGGGGGGGAATAGATGGATGGATGGATGGGGGGGTTGAGTCTATTTACCTGGAAGAGATAGGCATCTCCGAATGCTGTGCTGAGACAAAAGATGAAGTCACGCTGCGGATGCTCGGGTATGGGCTGCATGATGGCCCCGTCGACGATGATGAGATGCTTGGGTGCGGCTTCGACGTGGCGGCCCTCGCGGGAGTCGCACGGGTAGAACAGGAGCGTCGTCCCTTTTAGACAGACCCAATAGCCGCGCCAGCCGCGCTTTCTGGCCAGCTCCACTTGGTGTTTCTTGCGCAGCAGCCATTTCTTCACGCTCAGAAACCTGTTCACGAGGCGGAACGGGACGACGCCAAGTCAAAAAAAGAAAAAAAAAAGAAAAAAAGAAAATGAGATGATTAGTATGCAAAAGAAAAATGGAAAGGAAAAATTCAATTCTTCTTTCGCCCCTCTAACTCTCCTACAGCCCAGGTCTATTGGCTTCGAGCGGACTTGCCATGTATCGATCATCATCAGGGGCGCTTGGTATAGACGCGTGAAAGGGTGGGGATGTGGGCGTGGACTGAGTTAGGAGGAGAAAGAAAAAAGATGACGATCGAAATGGCAGATGGCAAAAGTCTTGCCAGCAACTGGATCGATGATTGTAAACGATTGGGACGGAAACGACGGCGAATGGGAACAAGAGGAATAAGAAAAAAAAATCCCGGTCCCGATAGAAGAAAATAAAAATCTAAAAAGAAAATAAAAAAGAAAAGGAGGAAAATTGAAAATTCAATGATCACATCGAATCGATAGAAAAGAATCAAGTTTACAACCAGGAGGTGCCGGTGTGGCGGCAGGTCTCTTTTTCGGTGTTTGTGGATATTTTTGTCGAGAAATGGTATTTATTTCTTCTTCTTCTTCTTCTTGGGAATGACGTCGCAACAAGACATTGTGTCGTCACCAGAATGGATCCATGCAAATCGACGAGTTCTTTTTTGGGGGGGAAGTCAATGTCACACTCGATCGTATACACTTGTGACACGATCCAATCTCTGCATGGCAATACAATCCAGCCACCGCACAGGCAGAATCCCGTAACCGATGGACTCGACAAACATTTCAAACTGCGTCTAAACTCTAAAACCATCTCAGGTTGAAACAGGTGTTTTTTCTCTTCCCTCAACGCCAATCTGCGATTATCTCTCAACTGTCAATACGAAATGTGATAAGACTTACAAAGCAGACGACACTTGTGTGTAAACTGCGTAACTCTTGTGCCAATGATCCAATCGACACCGATCGACACCTTGATCAATCGATCTCAAAGCGACGTTTAGAAAATCGATTCTACACTCGTCTTGCCAAAAAGTCATTCGGGTTGGCGGTAAATTTGAAAAAGAGAAAAAAAGGGGCGGTGGTCAGAACGAGGGTGGGAATTCAAAGAAGAAGAAAAAAAAAAGGAAACGAGGACCAAGTGGATCGTGAAGTCCTGGGGGCCGTTGCTGTGTGAGACGGCCATTGGAGCGTCCTTTGCTTTTATGATTCGGTTGTGTCCGTCTCTCTTTCCTCGTCTTGTTCCGATTGAATAAGCCGAGAAAACGGAGCGGCAACATTTCAAATTGTATTGCGATTGAAGCGATTTCATCGAGGACGGGCCAACTTGGAAACTGGACGACAAGAAAAAATAAAAGAAAAAAAAGAACCGGCCGCCATTGTAGAGGGCGAAAAAAAGAGAAAAAGTTGTCACTGAGCCGGAATAAAATAGCGCGCCCCCCTTAAAAATAAAAACTTTTCACAGAGTTATTTAGAAAAACTGGCTTAAAAAAGGGAGAAGAGAGAGAGTCTGAATTTGAGTCAGCGTTGCAACTTGTGTGTCACAAGCAATAACGAAAACGTCGTTTCCAATTTGTCATGACAACCCCCTCAGACTAAGATCCCTTTCCTATTGGTTGCACAGCTTTTATAGGCAACTACTACACAGACTGTGAGACTGTACTACCTAGACATACTACTAGATGGGAGAGGAGGAGGAGGAGATATTATTCGCCCCGGCTACTACACCAGAGTGTATATAGATAGACTACTACTACGGTACTACTCCTACTACTACTCCCCCTGGCTCCACATATAAATTACACATCTTTCAGGGTAGGCTACTGCTGCTGCTGCTGCTGCTACATCTACTTGTCGGTATGGGTTATATATCAGGTTTCTCGTTAAGTATATATATACACACACACAGGGGGGAGGTGGGAGGGGTTGTAGAGAGAAAAACGGGTGGCGTCGGCTTACTCCGTGTCTTCCCTCCTTGTGTTCACTTGTTTATATTTATGTCTTCTTCTTCTTCTTCTTCTTCTTCCGGCACACGAACGAATCGATCGAGACAGTTTTTCTCTCCTTCTGTTGTGTGTGCGGCGGCCTGTACACACACAGGCATACAGTAGATCTATCTATCCAAGTACTACACACATAGTCTAGTCTATAGATACGACCGGGGTTGGCGCGGTGGTGAGGATAGGAGAGAGAGAGAGAGAGAGCTATTGATCAATCCCGACGACGGCAACGACGCGGGGCAACCATGTCACAAGACAACAACAACAACAACCTCCTCCTCATCCCCCCCCCCACAATCGTGGTTTTTGTTCAACGACGGAAAACAAAAGAAATAAAAAAATAAAAGAAAAATGTTGGTCGGATGCGATATCTTCATCTTGCGGTAAAAGAAAAAACAAAAAATATTGCCTAATAAGAAAAAAAGAATATGACGTGTTATATATAAATATCCATTTCATTGATTTTCCACCCACCCACCCATCTTTTGATGGCCTTCTCTTTTTTTATACGACGTGTAACACGATAAACGATATCTTATAGGTGTGCGGTTATATATAGCAGTCCCCCATCCTTTCCTTCAATGTTCGTATAATAGACGGGCCCTTTTTCTCCTTTTTTTCTTCGCCACTTTGCCCAGCCGATTGGATTGTAAGAAAAAGAAAAAAAAAAGAGAGCGAAGAAACCTTTTTAGAATAATTCAATAAGGAGAAGAAGAAGAAACGCATTTCGGACTGGGTTCTAAAGTGAATGGGGGGTCGTATATAGTAGGGAGAGAAGGCCGGGGATTTTTGTGATTCCATTTCGGTGCGTTCCCAATGTCCACGCCAGTTGAGGATCGCTTTCCATTTTTTCTTCGGGGAGAACCAAAAAGAGTCCAACACCCTTCACCTCGATATCTGTCGAGTCGTACCCTGGGTCTTGATGGGTTTATCGGTGGGAAAAAGAAAAGAAATTCGTCCTCCAACCAGACGACGGCCCTTAGATGCAGACAGCAGACAGAACTTAAACCGGGAGCGCAGAGAAGCTCCTTGCGTTCGTATTGTTGTTTCTCTCTGTGCGCCATGTGGCAGAGGCTCCTGGCCATGCGTGAAATTCCCAGCCAGCTTCCGATTTCTCCATCGCAGCATTCGATGGCGCACATCAAAGTCGAAGCAGAAAGTTGCTACGATCCCCGATAGATATTATATAAGGAGCGGGCGGGAGACCAGGTCAACGAGCTAAAGGAAACGCTTTTGTCCAATGTCGTATAGGCCTATGTGTAGTGTAAGGATCTACTATATAGAAAAGAAGAAGAAGAAGAAGAAAAAAGAAAACGGGCTACTGCTCCTGGGCCAATAATGCTCCCCCCTCCCTCCTTCTTTTCTCCGCAGTGCTGATCAAGCAACTCGCCCAAAAAGAGAAGAGAAAAAAGTGACTCGCTATTTTATTTTCTTAGACATTTACAACTGACTCGGCATCTATTCACTCCTTACGAGAGCTCAACAAGAAGAAGAAAAATAAAAGTGTCAATATAACCGAGGCCAATTTCGGAGCCCTGTCTCGGTCGGATCCAAAAAGAAAAAAGAAAAAGGTTTCTAGGACGGACCGTGTTCTCCGCCCACTTACACGCAGTTGGGGCTTGTCCTATACTACTACTACTGTGTGTCGCAGCAGTTGTTGAGGTTACCGCACAACAAAAGAGATATATGCGGCAACTACACACTCTGAAAGTTGTTATTTTCTACCCCGAAAAACTTGAGCGATTTCCAGTCGGCAAAGGAGGAAATTGTTAAGAGAAGTTGTACAACATTTCGCTGGATAAGTTTTTTTAAAAATAAATGTTGGGACGAATCAGCACGGCTAAAGTTTTGAGCCTTTTTTTTTTCTTTTTTGGGCATGTTCTTCCTGGTTTTCTCGTCGTCCATAACGGTCAATTACGGGCGGATGTCACACACCCCGTTCCTCTTTTTTCTTTGGGGATATTCTGAGACTAGCGCGCGAAATTCGGTTTGCTCCTGGATATACATCATCGGCGCGAGTCCCTATAGTCTAGCAGTTGTTATTGGTAGGGGGGGGGAGGAGTGATGAATAATGCAAGACACGATTAGGCAACGCCTTGCTCCCGCCTTGGATTTCTTTTTTGATCAAAATCAAAAAAGAAAATTGACAATTTGATTGGGTATCGATCACCGCCAGTCAAAAAATAGATAAATAACAACAAAACAACAAGATTCGACGTCGACAACAAACAGCTGATGATGCCAACACGCACGGATGACCTTTTAAAAAAGGAAAAAGAAAAAATCAACCCCCGCCATTTGCTTAAAAATTCACCGGGGAATCTCTTCCTCCTCCAGAGGGAAGAGAAAACTGTTGAAGGAGAAATGCCGGGAATGTCATTCGAGAGGCCAGCGGGTGGGGCGGGCGTTCGCTAGGTAGAATTTGCGTCGGGTAGAAAATCAATGACGATAGAGATAGAGATAGAGAGAGAGATAGAGGAAAGGAGGAATGAGAGGCAAGTCATTAGCATTATTCAGGATTCTCATCAAGGCAGCAGGTTGGGTTGGCTGAATGCTGATGTTGCGCCAGTGGAGCAACGGGCGAGGATTATTCCATTAAACCGGACGCATCACGCATTCAGTCATGGAAACTTTAAAGCAGCAAAAGCTTTCCGGTCGAGAGAGGAGAGTCTATAATAGCTGAACTGCTGGATGCTCTAGACTCTCATTCCCTAATCACACGGAATTCTCATTATCCAATTACAATAGTCCACCCCTCCTGGACCCTCCCGGACCCTATCCACCTCCCCCCTTTGGCGCAAGGTGCTGATGGAGAGCCAAAAAGCAAAAAGGACCATCTAGATATCAATCTAGATATGGACTAGATACGATTAGTGTGTGTCCGTCCCTGGACGTCCGTCTCGCTACTTACCCGGCTTTGCGAACGGCTCCGGTGCAATTGAACGAAGCGGCAGCGCCGCTTTTACGGAACGGCGAAGTCGTCCCGCTCTGGTGTCCTCCTCCGCCTCCGCCGTGCTGGACGTGCTCCGACTCTCCGCCACCGCCGTCGCCGTCGTCGTCGCTGATTGCCGTCGTCAAGGAGAGTCGATCATCATCCGACATCTGTCGAAAAGAACAACATTTTTTAAAATTATTATTTAAATCTAAAAAAAAATTCAAATTCTTATTTAAAAAAAGGAAATAAATTCCCCAAATTTATTCAGACATTATTAGCCGTAGGGCAAATGATGGAAATCGATCACAATTCAATTGGTCTCTTTCTCGGGCATCTGCTGGCAGCAATCGAAGGAAATAAATAGGAGACGAAATAGGAGGGGGGAAAAAGAAAATCGTGTTCTTATATAGTACACATGACGGATGGGAGCCGTGGCATTCCCATCGGGTGAAATCGATCGGCCTCTCTTCGCTCTTTTTTTTTTTCTTTTTTGATTTCTTTTTTGATTTCCAATTCTTTGGGAGAAGTTATGCAGCGCCGCCTCGACTATATTAAATATAAGTTCATCCTTTAATTCCTATACCTCCTGTATTCCTATCCCATCCTTGATGTACGACGTTATTTCAGTCCCTTTCCCCCAGCTCCTAGCTCCTGGCTCCTTCTCTCTCTCATTATCATGATTGGAACTCTCGGAAGTTTTTGATGAAGAAGCTTCTTGAATGTTTGATGATTTTGATGACAACAAAGTTGTTGTGTCGTCGCCTGCGCTCCTATCCAACCCTCCTATCCAGCACACACACACAATCCAAAGATGATTGAATGTTCCGTCTAGAGTCAAACTTGTTGTCGTGAGTTTTCTTGTTATTATTATTATGATTATGACGAGGAGGAGAAAATAAAAAAACAGACAAGACATCAAGGGAAAAAGTGTGCGTTGCCCGTGTGTGTTGGTAATGACGGCCGGCAATCTTTGCTTTTTTTACCTCCGGTTGGTTCGGTCTCAAAGACATCACAACTTTTTTCTTTCGGGGGAGGGCCAAAGAGCCAAGATGCACACACACACACACACCTTGATGGAGGAGTAGTACTCTGAGAGGAGCGAGAAGATGTCAAGTATTATGCACCGAGTGCCAGAGAGAAGGGCTAAAGTTTCTTAAAAAAGAGTTTGGAACGTGAGCTCGGGGTCGACTCTGGGGCGACAGACAAAGTTATGAAAACACACACAACTCTGCTAGCTCCCTTGTTCGTCTTTCGTTATCTCGACCAATTAGTCAACGCCTAGTGACGATAAACTCGCACAAGATTCTGGGGAGGAAAAAAGAAAATCTTCACCTTTAAAGAAAACTTGTAGAATAAAATTTGATAGGGAATTTTTTCCCCTTTTTATATAAATAAGGATATCAGACTTCACTGACAGCTTGTACACGCCAACTTTTCTCTCGTCGTCGTCTCTTTAACAAGAATTGAGCAAACTAAAACTCCGTGACAGACAAAAAAAAAGGAAACCCGATCGATAACTTCATCGTTTCCTTTTTGTCCTTATATATTCCTTCGGGGGTGAAATAAAAAAAGAAACTCAAATAAAAATTTGTCACGCACCAAAGATACTGCGAAAACTTTTCCTTTTTCCCTCACTTGCGTGTGTGTGTGTATGTGTCTCTCTCCTTTTTTTTATTCTGTGTGTAATATTGACTCTGTGGAAGATGAGTCAAAAAATAAGACTAGAGATACGTATATATATAAAACGCATCCATCCATCCATCTATTCCATCCGACGGAGGAGGATTTTGCAACAGAGAGAGAGAGAGAGAGTGTCTGTGCTTCCCTCCGGCTCATCCGACCAAATATAACACACACACACACACACACACACACACACACACACACAAGAGGCACACTCCAACAAACATATTCACGCCGTGCATATAACTATACTATATATATGTATCTTGATGGGTTGGCTGGGATTTCCGGGTACCCAACATCCGCAGCGGATGGATCGCATCGTTACAATAAAAATATAAAATGAATATTTTTTCCACGGAAAAAATAAATAAATAAAAAAAAAAAAATCCCACCATCCAAAATAAAAAGAATACTTTCGTTCCCGGAGGATCGAATTGTACAGATTTACTAAAAAGGAGACTGGCGCGAGCGCACACAGACAGACACACAATAACGGGCGGATCATCATTCTCATGTATGGCTACATAATAGAGTGGATAATGTTTGTTGGCAAGGATCTCTGCGGTCGATCCCATTTTTTTCTTTTCGATTCGCTTATTCGACTCGCAATCGGCGGCGGGCCAGGGGGGATTACGCCAACGTTACGCACTGATGATGCTATTGGGTCCTGCGACAGACAAACCTCTCTCAAGAGTCCGCCGACAACTTGTTCCTCGAATCGAAAAAAAAACCCCAAAAAATTGGAAGAAAGAAAAGGGGAAAAAAAGGACAACTGGTATCACATGACGTAACATGACAAGACGTCTGCATCAGAAAAGGGACGACGTTTGTAAGGAGCTTAAAATAATGGACGATGCGAGTCGTCGGAGTCGTCGTCGTTGAATTGGGCGGGAATTTTCGAGTGGGTCGGGAGACAAGCGACACATGAAAGGGAAAACGGGTAAAAAAGGGGAAAAAACAAATTCCGGCAAATCAAAAAATGGCAGACACACGGACGAAGGAAAACTTTTCAAGTCCGTCTGTTATTGATCTGCCCAAGAAAACAAAAGAGGAGTTGAACTATACAGTGTGCGCGGAATCTCGCAGCTTCTATTCAATGAATCTTTGATTGCCGATGCAACTGGAAAAAAAGAATTAAAAAATCAAAGAAAAAGAAACATTCCGCCCCACACCTGGGCCGGAAGAGCACGCGGAGGAATTATCATTTCAGAGAAAGCCCGGGGGTGGGTTGGGCGGCCAAAGAAGAAGGAGGAAGGAGAGAGGCAGGAGGCGTGTGCTGTTGTTTGATTATACCTTGCAGAGGAAGAGGGCGTTGCATTCGGCGGGTGTGATCCGCCAGTGGTGGTGCTGGTAGATGCGAGGCTGACGATCGGCCCGCATCCGCTGGTCCAGCCGCAGCAGCGCCCGCTCCAGACCCACGTTGCTGTTGTTGTTGTTGTTGGGCGGCGGCGGAGGATGAGCACCACCGCGGCTGTTGCTCCGCTCCGGCGAGCCCCAACATTCAATGTAGCCGCAATCCAGGCCGTCCTTGTCCGAGTCGGCGCTGGCCGTCGTCTTGTCCGACCTCGTCAAGTGGCTCAACGTCTTGACGATGTACTGCTCAATCTGCAGCCGCTGCGACAGCGCGGCCAAATAACTTTGGTGTCCACCTCCGCCGTTCGCATCCGCCGATCGATCATTGGCCGCCACGCTGCTGGCCCTCGACGACGACCGCGGCGTTCGCAGCGAATCGTAATGACGTGCGTCTCCTCTCGACGACGGGGTCATCGTCATGTGGTTGTTGGCGGACGAACCGACGCCGGACGACGCCGCCGTCGGAGAGCCGGAAGAGCCTTGCCTCCTCCGCCTGAGATAAGCTTCTTCCGAATCGCTCAGAGAATCACCCATAGCCGGGCGACGGTGTTGTTGTTGTTGTTGTTGACGTTTGACTGGCGTGGCAGACGGCGGAGGCAGCGGTGTCTGGCCGGAAGTCTGGCCGGTAGCTCCAGCCGTCACGATCTGATGATTGCCACCGGCGGTGGTGGTAGTCCTCTGCTGCTGCTGCTGTTGTTGCTGTTGTTGCTGTTTTATTAACGAGTTGTTGTATTGATCGGTCCCGCTCAGCACTTGAGTTATGAGGGCCAGGATCTCGGCCCAGTGGCGCCCCACCGGAGCACCAGCTCCTCCTCCTATCGCCGACGTCTGCTGGGACGATCCCGTCGGCTGCTGACAATTTCGCGGAAGACTTCGCGTTTTAAGCGCGTGATTGGACGTCGACGACGTCGGCGGAGGAAGAAGAGGTTGTTCGACGCCGGCGACGGGCGGTGGAGGCTGTCGCTGAGTTTGGTGATTGGACTGGATCAAGTAATTGTCATAATTGACTTCAACCGAATGGGAGCGATGGGTCGTGATGCTACTCCGGTCGGATCGAACGCCCGGATCGACCCCCAGGGCCCCCGGATCGTCGTGGTTGTGAGGCGTCGGCCTTTTGGCCAGCGTAATCGTCGTCGTCGTGGCGGCGGCCGAGTTGTTGTTGCCGCTGCCGCTGCTGGACGTGGTTGATTGACGGAATGAACGGGCTGTCAAATAACCGGGCGGAAGTGCCGAGTGCGAAGACGGAGGAGGCAATGGAGTTGACGTCGTCGAACTGCCGACGGAGGCTGTTGTTTGCATTTTGGTTGTTGTCGCTGTTGTTGCCGACGTCGTCGTCGAGTCGGCGTTTAAGGCACTTGAAACTGGAGGAGACGGACGAAGGAGAAGAGGCGGATCACTGCTGACGATGCCGCCAACGGGACCGCCGCCCAATCCGCCACGGGCTTGTCCGCTAACAAATTGTAACAGCTGATAGAATTCCGACAGCGTCACTTCCTGTTGGTGGCCCGTCGTCCGAACTGTCGCCGGAGCGGCGGCGGCGGCAGCGGCGCCCGGCTGAATGTGGCGACGAGGCGAGGCCGTCGTCGAAGGCATCGATCGCACCGGTCGGCAGGCAGACGACGATGCATTGGCTGGATGGTGGGATGAATGCGGCGGCTGGCCCTGGCCGCCATGGACCTGGTTCGACTGATCGACCGCCAATTTCTCCCGGCGGACGTCTCGGGCGAAGGCCAACGCCAAATTGGCCGCAATCTCGAGACCGATCGTGGCCTCGGCTAAGGCGTCCTTCTCTTGGCCGGGCCGTTCCGGCTCCACGTTCGCTTTGCTGAGGTGCTGTTGTTGTTGTTGTTGTTGTTGCAGGGCTTGTTGTTGACCGAACCGGACCGATTTGACCGCCGACGACGACGGGAGAGTCGTCGAAGTGGTGTAGTAAGAATGAGCCGGGCCGCCGGCCGTCTCTACCTCGGCGGCCGCTTGCTGGGCCATCATCAGCGCCGCCGTCACCGACGTCTCCGACGGCCTCCGTTGGTGATTTCCGTAGCGGATGAAATCCTGGTGGACGACCGACGGTTTGGCCGAAGCTGTCGGAGGCGATCCGGCCGGATTATTCCGTTCCGCGCCGCACGACTGGATGCAGGAGCTCGTCCTGGGCGGCGGAATCGGTTTGGATCGGGCCGTTTTGGGCGGAAGCGGTGGGCCGGCCACAGGTTGCCCAGCTGTCAGTGACGTCTTTGACCTGGACGATCCATCGACGACGCTGGATCCACTGCCGGCGGATGCGGCGTAATTGCTGCCGCCCATGGGTAGACTTCCATTACCGACCGGAGTGGCCGGCATGCTGACGCTGCTGCTGGACTGGCCCCTCTGCAGCAGACGGTGAGCCCATCGGCGGACACCCGATCCGGCGCTGCCCAGCGTCAAAGTGCTCTCACCGTGTTGACTCATTTTGTTGTTCTTATTCTTCTCCGGGCCGCCTCCTCCGCCTCCTCCTCCACCTCCCACCGACGAAACAGTAGCCGCTGCATTGCCGGCCGACTGCTGTTGCTGCTGCTGCGATGGAGTCAAGCCCGGAATGAAACTACTGGCCATGACCACCACCACTGATCCACTTCCTCTTCGCGGTTGTTGTTGAGCAGCAACTCTCAGCGCTCATTCATGTCCGTTGGCTGGGCTTGAAACCCGTCCATTTGCAACGACAAACAAAAATGTTTTTGGGGTTTTTCTTTGAGGGGTTTTTTAAATCTCTGCCGGTTTTATTAAGAAGAAGAAGTCGCGCACAATTGATTCCGGTTGACGTTGATTCCGGAATTGGATGAAAGTGTCACTTGGAAGACGAGTCACAGTTGTTGTTGTTTCATTTGATGTCGAGATGATGTCGAGATTTTTATTTTTGTTCTTAATTTTGGTTTTGCTTTTGATTTTCTGTATTGATTTTTGAATTTGGCGGGGTTAGGTTAAATTTTCAAAATTTCAAATTGTCTCCGCGCCGGATCATCTGTTGGTTGCTGTGACTGTTGTTGCTGAATGCGATGGACCGAGTTGATGTCATCAACTAATAATAATCAAACAACAACACAACGGGGGGAAAGTCAAGAATCAGTCGGGCGACTCTCATCTCTCTCAGCTCTCGAAATCAAAAAAATCAAAATTTCTTTTCTTTTTGCACACATTAAAAATTGTCATTTCAAAAAATAAAAAATAAAAAAATATATATTTTTCTACGATCAAAAAGAATGGAAAAGTACGACAATCACGAAACGGATTGAAGTATTTTTTTGTTTTAAATCATTTCCAAATGATTCTTTTCCATTCTTCATCGACACATTTGCAAAAAAAAAAATTATTGAAAAGATGAGAGACTAAACCGGACTGTCACTAACCAAATTAAATTGAAATATCGACACACATTTTCTTTATTTTTTCAAAACGATATAGATCTGCGGCTGAAAAAGTTGTTGCTTTGCGGATGTTTCGGGGTTTTTTTTAAACGTAGTGTCGTAACACACACACACACACAAAAGGTCAAAAAAATTCACGAAATAATAAACAGAGCAGTAAAATAAAAATAAAAAAGTGCGGGCGGGAATGGGGGAGAAGAAAAGTTGCGCATTTCCGCCATCACGCACACACGGCAAAAACACTCCCGCGAGGATAATAATGAACGATGCGGTAGTGGTAAAACACGACGACGACGACGACGACGACGTGAGTGTGCAGTGTGCTGTGCACACACACATTCTCCGTTTGTGGATGGGCATCAAATCTAAACTCTCCGTCATCATCGCCCCCCCCCCCCCGCTGTGTTATATAACTCGTAAACGACTTTGCGTGACTTGACGGCCTTGGCCGATGGATATAAGACACACACAGAGGGAGAGAAACCCGGGACAACAACGCGTGCGGAAGCCAACGGGAGCGGCAACGTTTGTCGCATTAGAAAATGGTGGTAACCGGTGCGGATGAAACCATCCGAGAGTCCTAACGACAATTAAGACTCGCTAGGGTGGATAGGCCGCCGCCTCCGCCAGGGTCGCCAGAGGCAACTCTCTCTCTCAAATATATCAAAGAGAAATTCTCTCTTCTTCTTCACAGATTTCGTCTGTCAACAAATGGGAGAGGCCAAAGAACCAACAAGCTGATGAGTTGTATCGATCCTTCTTCTAAACCCACCCACCGCCCCATTTCTTTCTTTTTTTCCACCAAGATATCGGGATTCCCAAATTCGTCGTACGAACCAACAACAACAACAGTTGTTGTCAAAAAAGCCTCTCTCGGTCGGCTCGCTGTCATTCCTCAAAAAAAGAAATCATCGAAAAGATGCTGTGCACATTTCGTGCGGATCCACATCGGGATGAAAAAAGGAGAAGGAGGAGGGAGAAGCGGGATCGGTCGATCGATGGGAAATCTAAAGATAGCCTCTCTCGGCTGCACATCGGCATGGCAACGATCCTTTTTTTCTCTTTTCTCTCATTCCTATTTTTCAAGTTTGAATTTACCGCCGTCTCTCTCTCTCCTGCATTCATCATTGGCCTTTTAATATATTAGAGAGGAGGAGGTGGAGGCCGGGAGTCAAATGGAAGGTGAAGAATATTCGCGAGCAAATGTGAGATGATCAATCAAATGTTTCATGTCGAGTAGTGAAAGAAAGAGAAGAGAGAGAGAGAAAAGGCGGCTTTCTCTCTCTCTCTTTCTCATCAAGTCAAAAAGAAGAAGAAGAAAATCCCGCGGGACTCTCTTTTCAGGTGTCTTAGTGAATTATCGGGTACGGCGTTTCGGCTCCTTTCATCCGAGCAAGATGAAACGTGGAAAAAAGACGACGACGCCGTTCAAACATTTTTCCTTTTTTTTTTCAAGACGCCGACGCCTTGACTTTATAGTGCTCAGCGTGATTCAATTAAGGGACCGGCGTCTGTCCTCTGTGTGTGTCCAACATTATAAGCCAGCGAAGGTTGGCAATTCTCTTTGCGTCGATTGGCCGAGAAAAGGTGAAGATGGACACACATTTCGGCCGTTATTCAATTCCGCTCAACGTTATACTATCTTATGTAATAATAATAATGATGATCCGAGACAACTCGGCGCTGGGAAAAAAGAAATTCGATTGGCCATTTCTGGCGTTTGCACACACACACACACACACATAAGGCCAGCCGGCAGCCGCTCTGCCCAATTTCCCAGTGAATTTCTGAGCCAGACGGGCCGGCGCATAATAAAACGTGCCCCGTAAAAAAATGGGTTTCCCCCCCTTGCAGCCCACACACACACACACACAGAGCGTAACGACATTGGCACTTGGCAGCGGCGTCGGCCGTGATTGGATCGCTGCGATCACATAAGAGCTCTGCTCTCCCATCTCCTTCAATATATATAAAACCGTGAGCGTATTGTTCTCCTCGGCGCACTGCACAGACGGGCGGTATATACAATGCACAGCCGATGGTTTAGCGGCAAGGAGGACCTGTCTTTCGGCTGGTGAACGATTGCTACACTGATCCCTGGCCCAGCCCAAAAAGAAAACCTTTGGAAGAAAAAAACGTGCGGGAGCAGCACATCGACAGCAATGAAAGTTGCTCCCATATAGAGGGTATACAGCAGGATCGTCTAGGAACCACCATTTTCTTTTCTATAAAGCCCCCGCTCTGTTGTATAGGAACAAAATGCTGTGGATATATATCTATTCCGGGGGGTTAAAGCTGATGGACTGGCCATTGATTTCCTTTCGGCGCGCACACACACACACACATAAGAGCAAAAGCCCAGCAAGACCGAGAGACTTGCACAGCTGCATCTTTTATGTCTTGTCGACGGAAACTGGGGCTCTGACTGGACTAGATGACCGCCGGCAACGACAACAACAACAAGGAAAGAAAAAAGAAAAGCTGGAGATAATATTATATTACCGGGACACAACAGAGAATTCAATCATTTTTTTTTTCCTTCCTTCCTTTTTAGACGGACTGTGCACGGATAGAAAAATAGAAAAAGTCCGTCCATTACTGTCGTCGTCAAACGCCCACGAGTCTCTTAAGTGGAAGGAGGATCGGACCCCCAACCCGAAAATGATTATGAGATTGATTCGACTCTCTCATCACGGAAGAGGAGGCCTGTCCGTTTGTCTTTTGATCCCGACGGCCCTCATCTTTGACATCAATCCGAAGGAGAAACCAAAATAAAACAAACGAACAGTAGCGCCCAAAAAAAAAAATAAGGAAAAAGAAACGACCCAAAAACCGGGCAAAAGAAGAAGAATTGAATCCATCCCTCAAGAGAGATACACACCGAAGAGAATGGGACTGTCAAGTTACGTTTGAGTCCCCACTAGGCAAAAAGGGACTCTAGCCAACGCCCTTCTTCTTCTTCTACCCAAAAAAAAAAATTGTACGGGAGTGATTGATGAACGAACTCGTCTCTCAACGTTTGTTCTCTGTCTTCTTCTTCTTCTTCTTCTTCTTTTCAGCTGGGCCAAACAAAAGAAAAAAACAAAAAATATTTTTTCCCATTTCTTCTTCTTCTTCTCGGCTGCTCCTTTTGTTTCCCCCGAATAAGAATTCTTCGATGGCCAACTCGGAAATGGCGGGAAATTTAAATCACAAGAGTTGTTTTCGTTTTGTTTTGTTTTTCTTAAAAGATAAGAATATGTAGATTTCGATAGATTGTCGTGGGAGGGCCATAAAGGTGGAGATCGTTATTTCCTCTCGATGGGATATCGACTTCCGATACTCCTCCTCCTCCTTGGAGACATTGAGAGTCGGCGGGAAGACGGGGGGAAAACGGGGTCAATTCCGATAGATAAAGATGGGCGGGAGGGAGCCGTGTGTTGTTCGGGGAAAAACTTTTGCACGGGGGCGACTTCTTTTCTCTTTGCTGACTCATCGTGACGCAAACAAACGGCTAAATATTGACACTGATCGCACAGTCCATCGAGAGCTAGGGAAACTTCAAAAAAACATTTTTTCCTTTTTTTATTTTTCTGTTTGTCGTTTTGATTACGACTAAAGGCGGGCAGGAGCTCCTAGTCTCAAAAAAAAATATCCTGTCCAAACAAAAGGAAGATTGCAATCTAGCCTTTCTATTTTTCCTTCTTTTGTTTTCCTGGAGAAAAAAGCCCCCAAAAAAAGCCCTTTTTTTTATTTTTCTTTCCTTTTATTTTCTACCCAAATGAACAAATCCTTGTGCGTTCATTTTCTTTTTCTTCTCTACCCCCCACCAGATTCTTTGGCTCCTATTTTGTGTGTGTGTGTGCTTGTACGTGTGTGTCCATTTACGCTCGGCTGGCTCCATCCATACGTTTTCCTTATACTGGACTATATTGCCGTGGCCCGGCTGAGATTAGCTGCTGGCCATTGTCTCTTTCACTGCACTAGTGTTTTTGGCCGGCCAAAGAGAAGAGCTGGAAATCAACCTCAAAAGGCCGTCGTGATCCCTTCCACCCCCCGTACAACGCCACCACCCACAATGTGTTGAAAAGGAAAGGAGGAGGTTTGCACTATAAAACCCGGGGCACAAAAGACTGGCCAACCCTTCAACGACTCCTGGCCAGTCTCTCGAATCTAGAATTTTACTACCCTCCCAAAGAAAAAAAAAATATATAGATGTATAAATAAAGATCCGATTTCACACAATTCATTTCCCAATCAGGAGCAGAAGCTACTCAACTTGCCAAAAAACAGAAAACTTACGAATAAGAAAATAAGTTTTTTATTCTATTTTTTTTTCGGGGGAGGGTTTCTTTTATTTCTTTTTACGACTTCCATCCGCTGGATGAAGGCGGAAGAAAGAAAAAAGAAAAAAGAGTCGAGTCGAGCAATTCATCTGGACTTGTCCTTATATCAACTCCTGTATACTAATGGACGATTGATGTCGTCAACATTGATTCACTCTCCCTCTCTCTCTCGGCATTGGCAATCAAAGAGAGAACGGGCAGAGTGGGAAAGAGGGGGAGGGGATAAGGAGCCAAAGAAAAAAGAAAAAAACGAAAAGAAGCCGTGTGGACTCGATCATCCAGGGCTCCGGATTGGATAGATATGACGCTGTGTGTTGGCTCAAAAAAGAAAAACTCTACTACTACTCCCGGAGACGGGCAGGAGCAGGCAGGCAGCAGCAGCCTTGGTGTAGTAGCAGTAGTAGAGAGAGTGTACGTAGGCAAGTTCGGATCAATACAGTAATAAGAGCACGACGACAACGACGACGACGACGTCGGTGGGTGGTGGTTGGAGCTGGGGTGGTGGCATAGGGGCCGAAAGGGCGAGAGAGCTCGAGTCTATAGGAGCCGGAGCTGCTCTAGTTCGGTTGCAGCAGCTTCGAATGTTGTAGACTATTAGTATCCACACACAAGGCGAGGGGAAAAGGTTAGGTTAGGTTAGAGAGTGGGCCTGCCACCTCCGCGCCACCTCCTTAGATTCACCCCACCCCCAACCTCCTCGTGCAACCGTGTCTCACGATCGTTCCCGGCATTGATTTCTTCCCTCCCTCGGCAGGAAGGAAATCGCAGAGAAGAAGAAAAAAGTAAAGAAAAGAAAAAATACGAACGCGGGACCAACGGTCGCAGGAATGGCTCAATCGCCAGAACATTGGCACACGAATTGCAGCCATGGAACATTTTTGTTTTGTTTTTTGGGTTTCCTTTACTACGAAGAAAAAGAATAGCCCACTCAAATTATTTAGGGAAAATAAATCAATCAATAAAAAAAAAGAGAAAGAGCCGTAATGAATGTAATCGTAACGACATAATGTCAGTCCTAATATTAACGGGGTCGCTTTTTTGTTATTTATATATTTCTCAACTTCTTTTTCCTTTTCTTATTTTTTGTTTTGTCTAACCAGCCGGAAGAACTGGGTAGGAGAAGAAGGTCGTCATCTCGTCCGGATGATTCACGCAAGTAAACACAAACGACAACGACGACCATTTGGGAGTAATAAAAAAGAAAAGGAAAAAAGAAGAAGAAAGAAAAAGAAGATAAGCGCAAGACAGATATTACTATCTACTGGCATCATTGAATTCTTATAGATATACCGATATGTTGTGTCTTCCAGTCTTCTTCTTGCTATTATTATTACAATAACAGCACATAAAAAAGAGAAGAAGAAGATTCCTTTTTTTTGTTTGTTTCTTTTCTCCTCCTAATAAATCTGATTATTTGTGTGACATGGAACATCTGAGAAATTTTCTTATTCGGCCGAGGAAGGTATAGAAAAAAGGGAAATCTTTGATTCTTTTAAGATTTTTCTTTTCGTCCTCAGTCTGTTTGTCTTCATTCAGGAGGGAATGGTAGAGTAGGAGAGAGAGGCTCTGTCGACGACTCTGGTATGCAAATATGCGTCGACGACATCAACAACAATGTCGACGACGTCAGCGGCGGCATAACTTTCCCTTCATTGTCGGCATTTTCCTTTTTCCCTCAGCAGCTGGGCCTTTGAGAGGAGGGAAAATGGAGCTGATGCCAACAGATAAGAGAAAATTCCCCCTCGTCTAACATTTTTCTCTGATTTATATTTGTGTGTGTGTTCAATACTAACCATAAATGGTCAAAACACAAACCGAGAGGAAGATGATCTAACACAAAAGGAACGGGGGAAAAATAAGAACAAAAGGAAAGAGACCATCCGAGGAGGAAAGAAGAACCAACTGAATCCATCAGCAGCAGCAGCACCCAAAAGAGCCAGCCAGCCAGCCACACAGCATCATCACCACCATCATCATCAGCCGCATATTTGCATAATAAGTGGAGTCGACCGGTTGATTCACCACCCACCCACCATCACCGCCTACCTGCCCCCCTTCACAACACTTTCCGGCTATATAAGGTCACGTTAGATTTTTCTTTTTTTCCTTTCGATTTTTTTTCTATTTTGTTCAAATTCTTTACAGGGATTTTATTTCTTTAGTGTTGTTGTTGTTGTTGTTGATGTTGAAGGGGACCGGGTGGGCCCAAGAATATAATGAAGGAAATGATTGAAACCCCCCCGGGCTCTACGTCGGCGTTGGGCATGCAAAGATTTATCCACTTTTTCTTCTTCTTCTTCTTCTTCTTCTTTTGATTGGGATAAGAGAAGAAGAAGAAAATATAAAAAAACCAACTACGAGAGACCCTGGCGTCGTCGTCAAGTTGTTGAGTCGCGTGAGGGACGACGTCGACGACGCCAGAGACGCCAGGTAATTGGTTTTTATTTTCTTCCTCCTTCTTCTTTTCCTTCTTCTCTGCCTCCTTTCCTAGAAGTAAGGGGAGGCAGGGAAATCGCGCTCGCATCTGGCGTCGATTGACGTCATCGACGTCGTCGTCACGCCGAATAATAATTCAAAATCAGAAAAAAAAATCGACAAATGCACAGACAAATCGGCGCGCGCCGGAGAAGATTTGAACAATTTCCCCCCGTTTGTAGATAGAAGCTAAAAGGGAAAAAATTCTATTTTAAAAATTGCGCCAAAAAAAAAGGAAATTGAAAAAAGGGGGGCCCGAAAGAAAAGAGGATATTCCATCGCAACACCAACAACTCGATCCCATTTACACACAGCAACTGCAATCCCTCCTCCCCATGACTGATGATGATATTCTCTCTCTCTCTCTTTCCAGTTGCCGAGCTCAGTACAAAGTTTTCAATAGAATATAGTGGTGTGGGTAGCACTTGACGTAATAGGAAAAAGAAAAACTCTTCTCACTCTCTCGGATGGTGGTGGTGGCGGGGGGAACAAAATAAAAGTTACACACAAGAAAAGAATTTATATCCGGAGGAATCAGTCGAATAAATTTTAGGGGAGCGACGGATGGATGGATGGATGGGAGCAGTTACTACTACTACACACACAATCCAGCAACTTGTCAGCGCTCGCAGATTTTCAATAAAATTTGATTTTCAATCCAAAAAATAAAATAAAATCAATAAAGTTAAGTCTCTCATGTTTTAGATCTAAGTTTGAAGTGATTTTTTTCTTTTACGGTCGGCGGATTTCCAATCAAAGTAAATGAAGGATCTCTCTCTTACGTCATCATCCGCAGAGTTTGACTGCTCCTCCTTTGGAGTTGGATCGGACGAGCAGACATGCTCCTCCTCCTCCAGTAGTTGGCAATCAGACGAAATTGATAGATCTTCCGATTCAACTAGCGCGCCAAAATTTCAAAAAGGCCAAAATCGTTATCCCTCCTTTTCTATGACGAGGGGGGAGGATCGATTTTCTCCCTTGCAGCAGCGAAGAAAAACAAAAACACACTTCCGGATTCCGGTTGTTTGTTTCACACTCTTCTTTCTTTTTTTCTCTTTTTTCAAACACGTGCCTATCTTATATTAGACACACCAGAGCGGCACTTTCAACAACAACAACACGAAAATGAAAAAAACGACGTCGACGACGTCGCCCACCCACACGAAAGTGAAACAAACTTTTTTCTTTTCTCTGTTTTTTAGTTTCCACTAAGAACGTGTGGGAAAACCGCAACGAGCGGAAGAAGAGAATAACAGAAACTAAATCTCGCAAAAAAACACACACACACACACACACCGCCGCCACACACACACACTTCCTGATGATGAGAGACACACACAACAACAACAACAAGACGCTCTCTCTCTTAGTATACCGACGCTCTACTGGAGCGACGCCAAAAGAAAGGAGTAGGAGGAGAAAAAGTCAGAAGAAGAATAAAAATAAGAAATTGGCCTTTTTGGCTGTTTCTCTCTTTTTCTCGGCTTCGTTCAGGGGCGTCGTCGTTCAATACATCCGCACTGGTGGCAATCCCGTCTCGGACTGGAGAGACCCGAAACGCCAGCCAAAAAGCGAACCGGGCGCAGACATTCGACAGTCGGCTATATACTCTGCGCCCGCGCGCCGCCCGTCCTTCCACTTCCCCCACCCTCAAGGTAACAGCGACGGCCACCGCCAGGGGGCATTTCAACAAGAATTTTTTCTCCTTTTTCATCCAAAAAGGGAAAATGAAAAAACAAAAAAACAAAAAATCTAACGGGATTCACTTTTTTGGAGTGTTAAAAGCCGATGACGTCCGTCTGCGTGTGGCCGTGGCCAAAATGTAAACAGCGCGGAAAGTAGACGAACAAGAAGAAGCAGAAGAAGAAAAAAAATGAAAAGTGGAGAAACGTCTTAAACTGTCGGATTGGATTCGGGACAGGGCCACAGTGGCCCTTGTAAGGATTTTGTTGGGGCGACCCCAAACGGTGCAGGTCCAGCGAAAAGGGACAAGACGATTACACAACCCAAAGTCCCCCCCATCCGCATACACACTACACTGGACGGTAGAGAGGGGGGCTAGTAGGAGAGTATTTCCTTTTCCATTAGACGGAACAAATATTTGCAGAGCGGAGGCAAACGCATAGAATATGTATCCAGCGTGCGTCCGCAAGGATCAAATCGAAAATGTCTCTGAGCGCCTCTGTTTGTGTGTTTTGTCAAGGAGAGTGTACACAGAGAGAGAGAGAGAACCCGCCGGTGACATTTAAAGAGAACGAGTGCGGTTATGTGTGTGTGGCATTCATTTTCCAGCTTGTCAGTGCCCGTCTGCCCGAGAGCCCGCCAAATTCAAAATGTCAGAGAGATGGAGCTACTTATTGATTGACTCTCTCTCTCTTTAGCGTGTTAAATCATTTGCGAGACCTTTGAATGATTGATTGAGAGAGAGAGAGAGAGCCCCCCTGAAACTTGCACATCATCCGGCACTTGATTTCTGCCCGGGCGCCCGCCCGCCCTCATCAAAAATAGATTCCTCCTCTTGATTCCATTATTTCGTCTCAACTACTAAACTGTACAAACTCAGCCAACACACACACAACTACGCGATAAGGGCAAAAATGGGAAAAATAGGCAAATAACAGACGTCAAATCCAGCGTTGCAACTTTTAACTCGAGATCCTTCTAGCGATCCCAACCTGCTAGGCGTCCAGGGAAAAAAATAAAAAAAATAAAATAAAAGTTTTTCAGGCGGATCCTTGTTGCATCTCCAGGAACTCCAGGAAAAAGAAAAGAGGCACTTGCGCCTCCGTCCGTGTTTCCATGGCGACATAACGCACCACCGTCCCTCCACTAGGCCTAGATGTGTGGACTTAACCCGAAAACCCTTTCCAACTTGATGTGTGTGTACATTACAGCAGACGCGGGATAAGAGAGAGAGAGATCCTCGGCTGCAATAGTGTGTGTGTATCTTAGACGTACCATCCGTTGGATACACACAGAGCACACACAGTACGGCGTACCAGTGCAGTTTTGATTGTGTGGACACGGAATCTGCTCCAGGAGAACGGAAGGAGGCAGCACCACTGAAAACCTTCGGTTGGTGGATGGGCGGGTGTTTCAATAAGAACACACACGCGAAAAATCAATAAAGAAGAGGAGAGGACCCACAACCTGTCAAACCCCACGAACTTTCTCTCCATGTCTGTGTGTGTGTGCGTTAGTTGATAGATTTGACAACCGGTTGGGAAATTTCGTCGTCAATTTCGATTTGAAATTCGATTTCGACGCCGTTAATAATTGGTGGCAATCTTTTTGAGCGCCAGCGGATCGCCCCTTTTTGATCGAGTCCAACTTCCATCGAGCTCAACATTTTCGATCACTTTGCAGATCCGTTTTTAATGAGCACAGGAACGGGGAGAAGTTGAAGGGAGCGGAGCGGAGCGGACAACACTGTTGATGAGTTGTTAATATTCGTGAGAAATGGCGTTCTAGTGATGAAAGAGCGGGAAATGTGTGACATTTCGAAAAAGAAAAAGAGAAAAGAAAAAAACAAGTTGGGCGGCATTTTCAATCGAGTCGTCATCGTCATTACGCTGCCATCCGGAAGCGACGCGTACACGTCAATTTCACATGTTACTAAAAGCGAAAGCGAATGGGGTAACGGCCGGGACGGGCCAGCCGACGATTCATAAGTGACGAGGGGTGGGCCTTTGATTGGACGCCCGCCTACGGCACATGTGTGCAGTATATACAAGAAACCTCAACCGACCATCATCACGAAAGGGAAAATATCTCTCATTCAGATGGTCTTGCCATTCAAATCCTGTCCAAACTTTTTCTATTCATCGTCACCCCAACGGTTCCCAAAAATAATTTAAAAGACCGCACCCATTTCTCGCTTTTTTGTGTGGAAACGGACTAAGACTCGCTCTTTTCAATTTGAATTTGCCGCGCTGCGTCGACCCTCGTTAGTACCAGTGTCGTTTCAAATGGTAAAATGAATTCAAACCGCCGCCGGAAATTGATAAAACGGAAAAATAAACGGTAGGGGAAAGTAGAGAGAGGATTGGTGTGACATTCACATGTGTGTAGTAGGAAGGATTATTTCATTTTACCAGACGGATGTCGTGAGTTTGATCCGTTTCAAAAATCAAAACAAAAACACAAAAAAGAGAACTGTCGATTGGCGCCGCCAAAGTTGCCCCCGACAAAAGAATTTTCGCAAAAGAAAAAGAAGAAGAAGAAGAAGAAATGGTGAATTCTGTTCCTACCTCAGAGGACGTCAAGTAGCAAAGGCGCGAATCGTTGCTCTCGATGGATGTCTGTTGCTGGACGACAATGTTGCCACTGCTGCCCGTCAGAGCGCTGCCCGGGCCGATGGAGCGGCTCGATCCTCCGACGGCCACCGTTTCCCGATCGCTCAGGTAACCCGATCGCAGGCTATCTTGTCTCTCGTAGAAACTGTTGGCCCTGTCCGGTAAAAACAGCCGACAAACGGGCCAATAAAAATACAAAAAAAAAATAAAAAAAAAATAAATCAAAAACAAAAGAGAAAGCGGAGAGAGAGAGAAAGAGAAATAGACCGAAAACAAATATTAGATCATCATCAGCATTCTGATTATCAGCACAAACACACAGACAGACAGACAGAAAAAGAACTTCCGGCAAAATCAGAAAGAGAAAAAAAACAACCGGAAGACTTCCTAAGAGAGAGAGAGACTTTGTGTTGTCTGCGATATTGCACAGGATCGCATTCTCCCAACTCTTGTTTTTTCATTTTGTTTTGTCTATTATAACGTGAACGCGTGATGGATGTTGTTTTTTTTTCGTCTGCAGTGCAAGAAAAGAAGAAGAAGAATAGATCCTTCCATCTTTTTTACACTTCTTCTTCTTCTTCTTCTTTGCCGCCATCAAAGTCTTAAGAAAAGGAGACGGAAAAGCCCAGCGGGAGAGCAGCTCGCAACACAGCAGAGGCGAACGCGGCTCCATTTCGAGTAGTAGTAGATACATACTTAGTGTGTAGCGCATAGTGGGGGCGTGTCCGAATGTGAAAGATGGCGTTGGGGAGAGAAAGAGAGAAAGAAAGAAATGGATATAACCGAGTAAAAACTCCTCTCCGGTGCACTACGGGGAAATATACATCGAAGGGAATCCAACCAGCCGCCCCAAGTAGAAGAAGAAGAAGCTGCTGCTGCTATTTATACACACAAGCAGGGTTGTTAATATCGCCGCGATGAACGATGAAATCGTCATCGGAAATGAAATTTTTTGTTCGAGCGATTATCGCGCGATAGGTTTCAAAATGAGTATCGATCGATAATCGCGTTTTCATCGCCGATGACGCGATAGCGATAGTTTTTTTAAAACTGCAGACTGCTTAAAAGTAGCATTAAGTTACAGCTGAAACTGGATGAGCACTACAGTTGTGTATTCGCTCATCCATGTTTTTTTAAAATACCACGTCCGAGTTGGAAAAAAAGGGATATTGTTAATATAGTTTTTCTGCTTTTGAAAAAAATATGCAGAAAAATATTTTATAATTTTTTTTTTAATTTTGCAACGTTGTAAAAAGTATCGGCGACTATCGGCGATTATCGCACCGATACTTTTTGGAAACTTCATCGTTCGATAGTCGGCAATAAAAAAAAACACCAATATTGCTATCGCAATCGGAAATACTTATTTTTTGCGATATTAACAACCCTGCACACAAGTACAAGTCGAATAAGAAAAGAAAGTTGTACTTGTGTGCGACCGTCGCCTAAGTAACGCGGACGCCGGATGAGACGGAGAAAATATTGACAGAGACGGAAAAGGAAATACTACACAAGAAACTTGTGTACATATAAGAGAGAGAGATATATCTGTACCGGGCGGACGGGCCGAGGGGATGAAAAGGACTCGGGGAAAAAAAAGTCGGGGGCTGCCCCGGTTTTGATACAAGGAGGCGGAGCCAGCGTCAAAGTCACGGGGAAAAAAAAAGATGCATCGCTCCCCCCCATCCAGACTATCTCGACTTTCCTTCTTACATTTCTCTTTTTTTTCCTTTTTTTCTCTGACTCAAATCGCCAGCAAAGTTGTTTATATGCCAATACTCTTTTGTGTTCCGGCTTCTTCTTCTTCCGAGTCGTGCGCTATTCATCGCCCGTCAATGCCGTCGTCGACACAAGTAAAGAGCTGCAAGGAATATAGAGAAACTAACAGACGCAAGAACTTACCGGGAACTCATGTCACTTAGGTAGCCTCGATCGCGTTCTGAATAGATGCTGCGCTCCATCTCAGGGCCGCCGCCACCGCTGCCACCTACGCCGTAGTAAGAGGAGCGATTGGTTGGCTCCGATCCTTGGTGCTGGATGTGGTGGTGTTGCTGCTGCTGCTGCTGGTGGTGGCCGGCGTTGGTGGGAGCCGTTTCGCTGCGGCAGAGACGCGATGAGCGATCGACACTGCGCGACGACGACGAGCCCACGCCAGACGGACCAGAGGGACCTCCACCTGCTGTTTGGATTTGGATTGGCGGAATAAAAAAATGGTGAAATTTTTAAATGATTCGAGTTGAGAAGAAAATGTAAGTCGGTGGCGAAAGATCGAAAAAGCGCCAAGGAGAACCGAGTCGAAACGGAAGGAGAGAAAAGTGAAACGATATGCACCGAGTCGACGATAGATGGAAGAGAGATAGCGAATAGTAGAGAAATGTATAGGAACCATAGGCAATCAATAGCGAAGACGTAAAACAGAAAAAAGAAAAAGTAGTAAGTGGAAAATGGAAAGTAAACAAATAAATGAAGAAAAAAGGCAGAAAAATAATTCAACTTTTTGTCTTTTTTTGTTTGTTTGTTTCTGGCGTTGTTTGACCTCTAGGATTAAGGACTTGGCGTAGTACTCCTAATATTGTTGCACTAGTCAAACATTTTCAAATGCAATAATAAAGGAGGATCGGGATAAAAAAAATACACAAGAGCCGGGCAACGAGCCAGTCAGCAGATCCAGACAGAAAACAATAAAACAAAAGACCCAACCAGAAACTTTTGTTTTCTCTAAAAATGTTCAGATTTACGCCACCACTAAAGTCGTCCGTATTAGTTTTTGTTGGTTAAATTCCAGTGCGATTCCGTCGTCGCCCACGTTTGTTTGTTTGTTTTGCCAGTTAAGGAGCCAACAGCATCAACCGGACCTACTGCACGCAACTACATGATACGAGTTCACACACCAACAACACACAAGACACACCACAAATTATTCAGCAGCTGTCCCGAAAATGTCAACCCTCGAAAGTTTTGAAAACTAAAGCGTTGGAAAAGCGGAAGAGACGGGCAGACGGACAAAACAAATGCACAGCAAGGCAGCAGCAGTTCAAGCGAAAATTTTAAAAACATATTTTTTCTTTTTTTGTTTTGACGGCGAATTTTTTGCGTCAATTTCTAAAAATTTGTTAATTTTTTTTTTTTTTTTTGTTATTGGCGGATGTTTGCGGATGTATTTGCATATCTACCTATTAACCCTCGCCCTCCGCGGTACTTTTGTTGGATGCGCTCCACTTCGGAGAGGATCCGCCGTTGCGGCTGGGCAACCGCCGAGCCGGAGGAAGACGAATAGCCGTTGCCCTTGGAGGAGGATGCGCGGATTATCGATTCTACATATGATGGATGGATGGATCACATGGATGGACAACAACATCATCCCCCCCGCGGGGGAGGGGGAGTAGTATATGTGTGTGTGAGAGTAGTAGGTAGCAGTTACACACACACACACAGATGCGATCGCACATGGAACAACCCCCGCACATATCGACACATCAATCATCAATGTGATGGCGGAATATACTAAGAAGACGAAGCGGAAGAAGAAGAAGAAGAAGAAGGAAACAAAAATAATAACTTTGAGAAATCCAGCAGCTGCTGCTGCCGGATTGAAGAAGAAAAAAAAACGGAAGGAAGAAGAAAACAACAACAATAAGGACGGAATCAAAATGGGGCAAAAGATTTTACCTAAATCCTCCATGCTCTGCGAGAGGAGAGCTTCGAACGTGTGCAAGCTGCAGCTCTCGGCGTCCATGCCCTTGGCCAGCGTGTTGCGTAGATGCATCTCGTACTCGAGCAGGAGCCTCGACGTGGGCGACGTGGCCACCGATCCCTGCTGATTCGGATTAGCCGATCCTCCTCCTCCGGATCTGGCCCCGCCGGCCATTGGCGGAGGCGGCGGCAGCGGGTTGTTGCCCTCCATGTCCGAGTTGCCGTTGCTGGAGCTGGGCGTCGTGGCGTAGCACAGGTGGTGGTCGAACAGGATGTTGTCGGACGACGGCGAGCCAGCGTCGCCGCGCCCGTCAAAGTCCAGGTAAAGACTCCGCTCCAGGTTCTGGCGGAGCGAATCCGACGCGAAACTCTGCGATCGTTGTTGCTGCTGCGGATGCTGGTGCGGATGCTGCGGAGGAGCGACGCCAGATGACACCCGACTTCCGTACGACATTGTCCGCGACATGGCCGTCTTCTGACCTCCTCCGCCTCCGCCGCTGGATCTGCCCAGCGGAGCGTAAAATCTCGGAGTTCGGCTGGTAAAAACCAAAAGAAAAAGTCAAATCGAGGAATTCCGGCAAGGGAGAAATTTTTTCAATTGAATGAACCTGCTGATTTCCGGCTCTGATTGGAATCCGTCGCTGATTGTTCGATGGCTGGATGGTCCGCGTCGGCTCATTTCGGGCGAAGTCAACGGCGACGCGTTGGGACTCAGCCCGGCCGCCGATCCTCCGCCCATCTTGCCGGCGATTTGTTGCTGAACAGGTTGGAGCATCCGCTTGAGGACGTCGCTGCCCAGTCCGGGCATTCCCCCCGGATTGGCAGCCATGCCCATGCCCATCAGATGTTGCTCATTGGCCACCACGTTCTCCGTACTGCGACTGCGGTGTCTCCGGGCTGCCCTGAGGAGCTGGTCGTGATCGTCTTGAAAGAATCCGTTGGAGGCGGCGGCAGCAGCAGCTGCTGCCGCAGCCGCCGCCGCCGGCCCGTCCATGGCCGACGAGTAATCCACCGATTTGGAGCTGAGCAGATCGCGTCGGTTGAGATGCGAGTGATGCGGATGACCGGAATGGTGATGAGGAGGGCGGCCGGAAGCCGAGCGCCGCGCCTGGCTGACCATGTCGTGCATCATGACGTCGTTGCTGACGTCGCCCTGGACCGAGTAGGCCCGCTCGTAGTACGGATGGTGCTGCTGTTGCTGGTGGTGCAGATGCGGGTGAATGGATCCCGGATGCGGATGGTGGTAGCTGCTCACTCCAGAGTCGGATCGATTGCTCCCAGTGTACTGCATCTGCGGCGGAAGAGTCCCGCCGAAATCCGATCCGTAAGTGCCAATCCCCGGCGGGTACGGATAGCCGGAGCGATTCAGCGTCTGCGACTGCTGCTGCTGCTGCGGATGCATTCCGTGATACGCCATAGGCTGCTGCTGTTGTTGCTGCTGCTGCTGCTGCTGTTGTTGAGGATAAGTCCTGGGAATGGCTCCTTGTTGCATTTGATTGTAATAATTCGGCTGTCCGCCGCCGTAAATGGGTTGCGGCTGCTGGAACGGCGGAGGCGGATATTGATGCGGGTAGACGGGCGGCTGAGTGGTGTTGGGTGGCGGCAGCGGCTGCTGCTGAGTGGTCCGATGTGTGATGGACTGGACAGCCGTTGGCGTCTGATCCGTGACCGATGCCACGGCCACCACCGGCGTCTGTGTCGTCTGCGTCGTGACAGTTTGAGTCTCCGACGATTTCGACTCGATGGCCGTCGCCGTCACGCCGCAATTCGATTGCCCGCCGTCTCCCGTCGCGCTCATCGCCGTTAGCGTTTGAGCGGTCGATCCTGTCGATGTGGAAGTGGCGGCGGCGACGTCGTTGACGACGACCACGTCCGCCTCGTTGGCGACGACGGGCGTCGCCGTCGAAACGGCCGCCGTTTGGCCCCTCAGAGTGGCGTAGGCGGCCACGTTCCTCTTGGCGGCCAGAGTGGACGATGACGGGCAGCTGGCGCTGCTCTGAACGTTGTCGTAGACCGAAGTGTTGGAATTGGCACCGCCGATCGAGACCTTGTCGTCCTTGGCCACGACGTCGTTGCTCGACGACATTGTGCTGGCCGCTCCGGCACCCACCGCCAACGACGACGTCTCGCCCGTCGACGGCTTCTTCAGCGACTGCGTCCGCGGAAGAGTCAGCGAAGCTGTTTGCAAAACAACTGAATTATTTTTCAAATCAAAATAAAAGAGCGCGAAAATCAAACGGGAGAACACCAGATGGGAGTGGGAAATGGTCCGCCATATTGGAATCCATTGGGCCCAGTCGGCTCGAGAGCAACTTATATACAACATACACATTTAGGATGATTGGCACTATATAGAGCCGGAATGAAATGGCTCCCATGGAGTTTTATTATTTTGTTCTAGTAAAAAGAAAAGAAAAGATCGGTCGGGCGAACGAATCTTTTTTTTTCTTCCGGTCATCAAAGTCAAGAGTGGAAGAAAAGAAAAAGGAGTTTTGCCGAAGAAGAAGCTGGGCTCGTGCCCAGCCCAACTTCACACACTCTCTCTTCTATGTTTGATATTTTTCAAATATTTCTTTTATCTCCGTGATGATTCAGTTACGCCCTCGACAAAAAATAAAAAGATGAAGAGAAAATAATAAAAACTTGAAAAAATTGGTCGGTGGAAGAAGAAAAAAAGACGTCGATTGCGTTTGACCCGACGCCCAGTAGATGGCCGTGCCCATCTTTTGGTAGTAGAGGGTAAGGGGATTGATTTGTTTGTTGTGTGCTCTTCTCTCTCTCTCTCTCTCACTCACTACTATGTGTACACCATTTTTTTGCCACACATCCCTAAAGCCCAAACTATCGAGTGTACAATATACAGCTACTATTGGCTGGCCTTAGGCCGTCCTCTTCAGCTGGAAAAAAAAAAAAAAAAAAAAAACTTTCTTCTTTACATTAGATACAGTAGACTCTCTGCGGGAGTGAGAGCGGTGGGGGGGGGGGGGGCACACACAAAAACAAAACGAAAAAGAATGAAGAAGAGGAAATCCGGAAACAATCCCGACGGTATTGATTACTTCTTCTTCTTCTTCCACCGGAGCAACCCTCTCTCTCTCTCTTTTGGCCTCTTTTTATTTCCTCTTCCTCTCTCTCTCTCTCTATCCTTATTCCTTGTCCCTCCCTCATCCCGAGGGATCACGGAGAGCAACGAGTAAAAAAGTAGGAGGCCGTGTTATGTATAAATATATACATACATCTATATATACGAATAACCAGTCGAAAATAATCAAAAGGGGCGCCAGGATCGGTGTTGGTAACTTCCCTTCTCCTTCCCCCCTTTCTCCACGTTGGGTTGAATGGATGGATGGATGGATGGATGGGAGATGTACCTCTGAATCGTGGATCCTGCGCCCTGAGACGGGCGTACTGCTCCGGCGTCATGCAAGTGCATTGCGGTTCACGACCGGTTCCGGCGGCTCCGGATGCGGTCGATCCTCCTGCTCCCGCCGCTCCTCCTCCGGCGGAAGAACTTGAACCTCCGTGATGGTGGTGATGATGGTGGTGACCTCCGCCCGCGTTGCCACTGGAGGCGTGCGACGGAGAGGCCGGAGTCGAGTTGGTCCTCCGCTTGCCCGACAAACTCCGCTGGTGATCCTTCTGGCGTCCCGATTCCAACCGCAGCGAGTACGAAGACGAAGCCTTGCGCGAAAATTTGAACGCCGGCGACTGTCAACATGAAAAGAAATTGCCCAAACAAAAAATTATTAGAACAAATAACAAATCATCCAAATCTCGACTCTTCACAAAAATGATGGATATCATATCGGATCCATGCCCGCAGGGGGTCCCAAAAAAATAGTGATGACGAGTCAATATCGACAGTTCCACACGAGACGACGCCCGTTGTCCTTAATGGCCATCCTCTAAAAAGCACTCGCTCTTATTCTTTTTCTTTTTCTTTCGTTGTATCCAACCTCAATTTGATTGATGACGACTCGTATAAATACATCGCCGTGTGTGTGTGTGTGTGTATATAAATAACGTCGCGATAGAAAAGGAATCCCTGGAACTGCTCATATCCATGTATATTGGTATGATGATGATGATGGCTAGAGTTGACATTCGATCAAGGCAAAAGAGAGAAGAAGAAGAAAAAAAAAGAGTGAGAGGAGCATTTCTTTATTGCTCCTTGTTGTCGGGGTGTAAAGAAGCAAAGCAAAAAAAATACGGGTATGGAAGGAAGGGAGCTGGCTGGGCGCCGGCCGTCGTCTCTCCGTTAGACTCTATATAGCTCAATATTCAATTGACGATCAATAGTCGGCGTTGCTGTGTGGAAGGCAAGAGGAAGGAAGGCCTTGCGCAGAGAGAAGAATATCCAACTCTTGCTCGGCGGGGGGTCTAGAGGGGGGTAGTAGTTGTACAAGAAGAAGAAAACGTTGACAACGACTTTATTGTGTGCGGTTTCGCCCAGCTTTTTTCTTTCTATTCAACAGAGCCAGAGTCCGAACCGGAGCGTCTTTTTTTTTTCTATCGTACGCTTGTCGTATATTTTAAATCTGAGTTTCTTCTTCTTCTTCCATTCTGAAAAGAGGAAAACTTGGTTGGTGGAGTCTGTGCACAGATGTCCTTCCTACGCAAGTGTCCACAGGAGGCCGAGTCTACATAAAACAGGCAGCAGCCGGGCACAAAAAGGAATGAGGGGGGGAGGCCAAAAGGGGTATACAGAGTGCTGCATGGCCATTCAAATGCTGGTTCGAAAAAACGTACCAAGGAAGCTCGGAGAGAGAGGTCAATCGATCCAGAGCAGGAGAGACAAGAAACTTTTTCGATCTAATGGACAACTACTTTATTTTCTTCCTTTTTTTTCGATTCTAGGAGGCAATTCAAGGAGCGTTGATACCTCCTTAATATCTTAAAGAAAAAGGAGGGGGCTAAAAAAAATGGCTGCTGTGATTACGAGATCAACAATCTAAAAAAAAAAAAAAAAGAGTATCATTGGAATTCCTGGTGGGTGTGCATGGCATTTTCATTCTCAACCGGAATGAATGAGAAGCTATCCCCCCCCCCCCTTGACAAACTTTTCAATCGGAGAAAAAGAAGAAGGGAGAGGTGCGACAACTCGACACGATATCCCATTCAAAGTGTTGAATGACGTCATTACACACCACCGTCGATTCCCCTGCACGACAGGCAAGTCTATAGTCTGCGCGGAATATTTGAAAAGGCCCCCCCCCCACCCCCAGGAGGGCGGGAAATTCAAACCCCCCCAGTTGGTGATCATTTACAACAATAAGAAGACAAGGGAAACTTACGCAGCATTCGCGGAATGCCCTGGCGTCGGCCGGCGATGTGAAATTGAGCCCCCACGTATCGTTGGTGACGGGATCCTTCCAGTAGACGAAACACTCGGAAGCCTGTCCAATGCGAGTGCCTGCGCGGGATAACAAAAAGCACACATCATTATTAGGTCGTTAATAAATCAAAGGCGCCAGATTAATCTCTGATTACATCATCATTATTTATGGTCAACAGTCAGACACAGGGGGGCCGTTCTCATCCATAAGCGAATTCATTAGTTATATCAGACTCTTTTCTTTTTGAACCGGAAATGATTATGACTGCCGGCCGGAAGGAAGGAAGCGAAAAAAAAAAACGAAAATCCAAAATCACAACTCCGCCCAGTCGCTCGTCATCGTCCCTCACTCCCGCCACGACGAATTGCTTTGGCATCATTTGTTTGTCGAAGAAAGAAGAAAGAGCTAAATATAAAATGACAAGAGACAAAGGGAGACGGACGGACACGCTGTGTCTATACACACAAGGAGCCCAAAGACAACCGCAAAGGAATTTTTTTTTTGGCCCAGGCGCAGCTGGAACGCCGGTGGTACACACTGGATGGCGAGAAGGAGTGATGAGTTTGTCCCCGTGTTGTTTCTGCGAGTGAAGACGGCCCCGCGCTTTTATTTGGACGCTTGACAAACAACTGAGCTGCTGGCCCCGCCCACCCTTCGGCAGGACGGAATGTTTGGTGTCACCCCCACACACAATAAGAACAAAGTTTCGATTGTTTGAATCGAAAAAGAAGAGAAAAGAAATGAAAGAAGAGTTTTAGGAGCCATCAGGGTACACACATGGCGTGTCCTAAAGGCAGCAGACAGGAGCCGGCCCGACCTGATGGATGGCAGACTGTGCGGAAGTGTGTGTGTGTGTGGGGGGGGGGATATGATAAATCAGGTGTTGTTTCACGACCGTTCACGCGGGCCCCCACATGCAACTACACAACAGATCCTCACGGTCTGATTGGGTTACGAAAGGAGCGCCCAAGGGGGTCTCCGCTCCGGGCGTAAAGCTCCTTATTGCCCGCCCAGCCCAGCGGCGTCCAGGAGCCCAGGATGGAGCGCCTGGAAAGTCGAAAAGGCTCCTGCACAAACCTAATTGGATGCTACACCCACCCACGCACATCTACTATATACATATGCACACACCTCCTCCTAGCCAAGGAGCCAGAAGGAGTCCCTGTGTTGCACAACCTTGCAGAAAACTCTGTCTAATGCAAGTCTGGCTAGATACATCTATCTAATGATGCCAATTTGTTACATCTACGTATCCACCCTACCACCACCACCACCACCACCATAAAAGCCAAAGAGAGAAGGAGAGTGTGTCTGTGAGAGGCTCATTACAACTCCATTGTCCTGCCCCCCGATCCCGCTCACACCCTTGGAGGTCTTTGATTATTAAGTGGCTCCTCCGACGACAACGATCGATGACTACATCTATGACGAAGACACTCTCTATCTCTCTCTTTCTGTGATGAATAGTTGAAAAAGAAAAAAAGAGATCCTGCAGGATCGTCCTAGAGGATGCAGAGACATGCAGGCCAATGTGGTCTATACCTGGCTGAGTGAGCCTGACGTCGAGGATCTTGTCCACTTGCGAATTGTAGGCAGTGATGTGAAAGACGTAGTCGGGCTGATCCTGAATGCAGGAAATGTTGACGGGCACCAGATCCTCGGAGATTTGCTGCCATCGAACCGTTCCAGCGCTGCTGGTGCTCACGTGGAACACTTCAGCCCACAACCTGCAACATTTTCCAGCCACAGAAGAGAAAGAAAAGAAAAACAAGTTAGACATTTCAGAATATATAAATAAATGTTTCTCTTTTATTTAATTTGAATTCGAGTTTGATATGTCGGGGGGAAAGCTAAAAAAAAAGTCAAGTGGATCGATTTCTCGGCTGAAAAGGGGGAAACCGTCGGTTCCATTTGGTGGGCAAATATAAAAGGAGAGAAAGAAAAGAAGGTCGAGCATCACAAACTCAAAGCAAACAGACACACACACACACACAAGCCCAGCCAGCCGGCCGCACATTTCCTGACTTGCATCATGGGCTCGTCTTCTTCTTCTTCTTGTATAGGAAATGAATGGCACATATAGAGAAGAGTCAATGGTCCCTGAAAAGTTCGTTTCATATCCAGCATTTATTTTTTCTTGATACCCACACAGAAACATGTTTGATTTGATTTCAATTTGAAAAAATATTTAATTTTCCCCTTTTCCCTTTTAAAACAAGGCGGCCAAAGCGGATATTAATTCTGTGTAAATATTAAATGTAACCGTGGAAACTACTTGATGTCATGTGTGTGTGTGTGTAGTTTCTCCCTTTTCAAAATGGTGGGGTGAGGTTGGGGGGGAGAGAAAGTTTGAAAGTTTCCATCATCAACTTTTTGATGATGAAGATGAGATCCCCTCGTCCGTCCGTTCGTCCATTTAGAATGTGGTAAATAGCCGCATGGACGGGCGCGCGCCCCACCCGTCGCCGGTTAATTCAATTAACAAGACTACGACATTTATATAGAGAGGTTGAGAAGATGAGCTAACAGAGAGAACGGGGCTGGAGCAGTTCGGCCGGCCAGGTTTTACTCTTTTTTCTTGTTTCAAAAGCTGCGAGAAAGGTGAAACAAACATTTAATTTTCAAACCGGTTTCTCTTTCGGTTGGTGAAGAAACCGGGTGCGGTCAATTCCTTATCGCTGGAGGTTCGGAAGAAATCAAGAAAATCGATGGGCGGAAATTTTGTTTTTTTCGAATACGCCCTACTACTACTGCCGGACCGGCCCGGCCGAGAACCAAGCAATCCTACACACTATAATAAATATCGATTCGAGTTTCTACGGGGTTTTTAAAACGAACAAGAGTTTGACCATATTTGGTCGCCATCATCACTGAGAGGCTTCCACTGACAAATGTGTTTAGACATTTCCACTTTTCGTGTGGGTTAATTATTTGTCTTCCAAATTCCCGTCTGATGTCAATAATTAAAAGAAGAAAAAGAAAAAACAGTCGGCGGAGCATTTCATCAGTCGTCAAACGTATGCAATGAAGAGTTAAGTATATCAATTTATAAAAGCTCGGTCTCTCTCCATCTTGGCAAAGGTCGTCCATCTCTTTTGATGTTGGGAATTCTTCCGGTTCTCCACCTTTCCCTTCTCATTTCATTCGGAAACACGGAACGGGGGGTGGATGGGGGGAAAAGGGAAAATTTTAATTTCCTTTTTTTTTACATTTTACATTTTACATTTTTACTTTTTTTTTATAATTTATAGAAAAGAAACGACGCCGGGACTTTTTATTTCATTTTATTTTATTTTTTTCGCTTTTTATTTTGTCCACGACGAAACGACGATGATCAAAAGAAACTTGCTCTTATACCCCGAAGCACATTTCGTTGATTTCCTATTCCAAATGGTCGCAATCCAACGCCAGAAAAGAGGAGAGAAACAAAAGAAGAAAAAGAAGAAGAAGAACTATATACTTTTTATAGATCTTCTCTCTCTCTCGTCCGTTTTTCTTCTTTTTTTTCCCCCCCATCCTTTTTAGACATTTCTCCTAGCGCCCGGGCCTTACGCCGAGGATACAAAAGAATTAAGTTGGATATAGTCTCGGACGCTTCTTCTTCTTCCTTTTGTGTGTGTGTGTGTGTGTCCCCTTGCCTTCGCTATCTTGTATAGACTTTCTAATCAGAGTACGGCCATTATTACACACTCCCATCTGTACATCACTCCCCCGTCTCCATCGCCAAAAAACATCGTCTCTTAGTTCAGTTCACCCAGCGTTGGATATGGGTGGGGAGGGAGGGGGAAATGACTGAAAATCCACCAATTAAAATTTGTTTAAAAAAAAGACAAAAAGGATTTTGATTTTTTTTTGTTTATAGGTTTTCCGACTTCTTAAACTGCCCGACCCCCGTTTGCTGCTGTTTAAGAGCTTCAGAACAAGAAATCCCATTTGATTTGACACGGTAAATAGATGTGTATATAGCGCGGCCTGCATACCCCGTGTTGTTGTTGTATACATTCGTTTGACGGTGGAAAAAAAAAGTATTTAGTACACTTGACTACTTTCACGCAATGGCGGTGATAGGGGGGAAAGGGGGGGAGAAGAGAGAGAGAAAAAGTAAAAAATAAAGAGGGAGGAGCACCTTATTTATAAACCTCTCGGCGGAAGAGACAGACAGACAGAAGGGGGCCGGCAATATGGGTCTCATCATATGTGTGTGTGTGTTATATGCACACAGTATATATAAGTCTGCGTGCGTGTGTGTCTGTGTGTGTCTGTCGCATCAACAGTTTAGAGACTAGGGGAGAAGGGTTTTCTCTGGCATCCGGCCCATTTCCCCCCCACCACCACCCTCCTCTTATGCCCGGTTCCCATCACATGAGAGCGAAACGGACTGACCGCTAATATCATATAAATAGTTTTTATATCTTTCTGCTATTGCTTTGACTATGGCGATTGTCGAATTAAAACAATCGGAGGAAATCCTGCCAATAAATCGCCACTTTTTCTGGGGAGGGGGGGAGCCGGTTGTTGTTGTTGTTGCGATTCAACAACCGGAAAGAAACAATCGAAAGGCGAATGGGTGGAAAGAAAGAAGAAGACAACAACTGTTCACACACTCTACCTGAGCAAATGTCCGTCCCGTTTGCGTGAATTCTGCCAAGGTGTGTCCTCGTGACGGTAGGCCTTGCGGATGAGCGGCCCGCACGAACTCAGACGGTTGCCCATTTTCGGTTTCTTGCGGTGGGTTCCTGCGGCCGGCGGATGGACGTAGCGACACGTCACACGACACACACCGCGACACCACACACTGCACACACACAGACGCACAATTGTTGATGAACGCACACACACACACAACACACACACTGTGCACCGTGTGAGGTGGAGGGGCGTCCAGGTCCTGCGTCGGATAAAAGTTGCGACCGGTCCACTCTGAGGAGTCAAGTGGAGCAAGTGGCCAAAAAAGGTATCTCGCTCCTGGAGGTACCTCACACTCCCACAGTCGCGCACACACCCCCGCACACACACACACACACACACCGGGTTGGCGAAATACAAAAAGGAAAAAAAGGTCCGTCCGGAGCTTTCGAGGTTCTCTCCTTCCAACAGATAAGCTACACCACCACCTGGAAGAAGCCCAACAACAACAACAACTTTTTTTTTTTTTTTTTTGTTATTTCGTTCCTTCTATTTTTTTTAAAATATTTTGTGAGCTGCGCTGGGTGGTGTGTCTCTCCTCCTTGTTGTTTTTCCGTTCAAAAGGAGGGTAGGGGGGAAATCGAATTACGTCGACGTCAAATAGATTTTTGTATTTTTTGGTTTTTTATTTTTTCTTCTTGCTTTTTCAAAGCGAAATTCCGGCTGTTGTTGTTGTTGTTGTCGTCGTCGTGTTGTAGCCGCCGAAAATCAATGATCCCCCAATGGTGGAGGGGTGTCGTCGTCTCTTTGAGTCCTACACAGTGGAAGAAGGAGTAGTAGTCGTCGTTGTGCTGCTGCTCCTGCTGCTCCTCCTCCTTTGCTCATGGCTGGTCATTGATCCGTCGACTCCGGGGGTTCTCCTCTCTCCTCTCCTCTCCTCTCTCGTATACACGTCACGTGACCCAAACTCGGCGTTATTTCGTCCGTCTCTTTTCTTTCGCACTGACAACACCGGAGCCGCGCACCAGAGTACACACACACACACAGATCGGAAGCTGGAAGGAAAAAAAATAAAAAAAATCCTGTTTCAAGGATCCTTTCGAATGGGAAGGAAAAACAAATTTTTTTCTTGGTGGGGAGAACCAGGCGGGAACAGCTGCCGCACCCGATTGGGTCGTCGTTTTGACACGAAGAGACACTAAACGTTTTCACGTTACGGGCAGCAACACAGGCTGTTGGTTAGTTGTTGTTGTAGTTGTTCTTCGACTTTTTGTTGGTTTTGTTTTCGGCCCTTATGGTAATTGGATGTTGGCAATTTCCAGTGCGACTAGGAGCAGCACAGGAGAAGAGAGGAGCCGAGACGACGCCCACACGGGAAACCTCCTGACGATTGTTGTTGGTGCCGGCTGTGCGGACGGGCAACGACGACGGTGGTGGTTGTTGCTGCTGCTGTTGCCAGTGCAGTAGGAGCAGGCTCCTGATTTCGCTTTTGGCGACCTCCTCTCCTCAGCTCTTCTTCTTCTTCTCGGGCTGGGCTCTCCATGCAGACGGCCGTTCTAATATGCAGAAAGGCTGGCCGGGAAAGGATCCCACCGTCCGTGTCGCTTTCTGGCCGGAACGATGAACCAACCAACCAAATTCCGCACACACTCACAAGTCAGTCACTCCTTTCCCATCTGTCCGTTCCTTCTCCGTGTTCTCTCTCACCCAAAAGCCGGCCCGATATTATTTCACATCCCAAAACAGACACCAAATAATATCCAATCGAGCTGCTCCTGCTGCTGTGAGTATAGAGAGGAGCCTGGAAAGAAGAAAAAAAAGAAGAGAGAGAGAGGACGGCCGGGGTGGTGGAGATATATGGGTTGTTGTGTAGTTGGGGAGTGGCCCAGCAGCTTCAGCAGAAATGGGGAGGCAGTGCCGCTGGATGCTGAATGTGTATGTGTGTGTGCTGGCGAGAGCAAGAGAAGAGCGGAGGGTGGTGGCGGCGGTGGGGAGGGACGGGCGAGAGCACAGCAGCAGAAACGACTACAGCACTACACAACTCTCGTCTCAGTCTTGCCTACGTATTGATCGCATTCTCTTTCCCCTCTCCTCCTCCTCCTCTTCCCCTTTTGGCGGAGTTCGCAGCGGCGGCGGCGGCGGGTCCCGGACACACACACACACACTGATGGTGAAAAGCTCCCGACGAGAGAGATCCAGGCAGCCTCTCTCTCTCTCTCTCTCTCTCCGATCCTTCCTTTTTTTTCTCTCTTTATGGGATCCAAACCTGCACGGAATAAAATCAAATAATTCCAATTAAATGAGAGATACACACACACTGTCAATAGTTTGGCAATGTACACATTTGGAGTGGAATTTGAATCGAATATAAGCGAATCAATTGAAAGTGTGGCGGGGGATCAATGCTGAAATGGGCAAAGGTCAATCGATTACGCAATTGCGTCAAATATTTCTCCCATCGAAACCAATTTCGGGTGATTTTCGAATTCAATTTCATTACAATTTGGGCAAAGAAATTGCAGTTGTTTGATTCTAAAAAAAAATATTAAAATACAACCAATTGGCTGTGATGTAAAAAAATTGCTGGACTCCGATGTCCATCCAAACCCCCCCGGAACAGACAACAGCGTCAATTTGATTTGACGATTTCAAACACTTGTAATCAAAAAGGAGGTTGGTGGAGAGAGGGGGTAAGAAGGAGGAGGAGAAGGAGAAGGGGATGAGATTATTGATTCGCCATGAACAATTTACACGGACTAAGATCTACAACACACACACACAGCACACACACAGCACACACCACTCTTTTTCTTCTTCTGTTGTTGTTGTTGTCGTTTCTTCCTTCACTTCTTCCCGATTATTTTCGGGGTAGAAATTGACAAATAATTTCCCTATTCGTTCACCAATCGGTGCGTGTGTTTGATCGTTTTGTTTTCTGCGGGTAAAATTTCGCACAGAGAGAGGGGGAAAAGATGCACGACACTTTCAGGGCGGGCACTGTGTGATGATGGCAGATCCAGTGGCTGTGGCTCTTTGGCCCTTTGCTGATTTTCTCCTCTGGCACACAAGAGAAGAAGAAGAAGAAGAAGAAGGAGGCAGCTGAACTGCACAGTCTGGTCTGACTGGTGGCCGCCACCCAATGCCTCTTTCACTCTCCACGCTCACACACAGCAGAGACAAACGGGGAGGGAGGAGGAGAAGAAGAGGTGGTGGTGGGTGGGAGAAAAAGGGACACGACAACGGCGACGCGCTACGACGGCGACGACGACGACGAACCAAAAGCGGATCTTTCCTTCTTCCTCCTCCGCCGACCAGAGAGGAAACTGGGAGGGCTGATGGGTGGTGGGTGGGTGGGTTTTTGAGAAAAGAGGTACCGACGAGAGCGCAGGAGCGAGAAACGCCGACGAGCACCGTTTGAGTGCGTGTGCCACAGCAGCAGCAGCAGCTCTCTACGCTGGCGAGAGATGCTGGGGCCAGGCCATGTTGTTGTTATATATGGCGGAGCTCGGCGGAGAGAGAGATATTTCTCTAGCTGGCCCCCCCACCCCTGCAGCCCAGCAGCGCTCCTGCAAACCGACCCAGCCGGAGAAGGAAGGAAGGTGGGAGGGGCGTCGGAGCAATAAGGCGGGATTCGCCAGCGGAAAACCAACACCCCACACACACACACAGTCAGTCAGTTAGACTTTTCTTTTTATATATATCCACCACCAGCAGCAACCACCACCACCCATCGAAACGGGCCATGTGGCGTTGGGCGACAGGGATCGCGACCGGAGCAAAACCCTGTACAACTTCTTCTTCTTCTGCTGGATGTTCTTTTTCTTTTCCAGCCGCTTCAATGGCCGATGTATCTCTCCCCCACCCTATTCTTCTTTCTTCCCATCCATCCATCCAGCCACCTTAACCTAACCCTAGCCAATCCCTTTGACGTTGTTCTTCTTTTTCATAATAGATCGGAGGGCGAGAAAGAGAGAGAGAGAGAGGATATTGTTCATTCCGCAGACAGAGTCGGGTCGGCAACGGCTATTGGATTAATTCCACCCCTCGTTAGATCTAAGAAGAAGAAGAAAAAACTTGATTAACGTGTAGACAACACCAAAAGATCCCCACCACGATTTCTTTGGCGACGAATGTGTCACGAGTTTCCCTTTTTGTCTTTTATTAAGAAGGAGCCTGCTGGAAAATAATGGAGAGTAGTTTGAATGGGGGCAAACTGGTTTGGCCAGTCCCTATTCTTTCACAAAGACGTGATTCATATTTGTGATATTTGTTCGAAGCAAATAAGACAAAACGAGTTTTAAGAAGGAACACAAAAAATTCTACCCGATGGGGATCGAATGGATGACCAAAAAAAAAAAAAAAAAACCGAACGGAGAGAAAGCTGGTCTTCTATATACCATATAGAATATTTTCTTTCGTTTGAATTTCAAAAAAAAATCCCGTTAAAATAGTTCCACGACTGAATCACGTTTCGTGCAACGGCACGGAGGTCTGTGGTCCCAGTAATAATTCCGCCAGTGATTTCCTTTTGATTTTGGGAGAAGAAAAAAAAAAGTTGTTTTCTCTTCTTCTCCTTGTTGTTGTTGTTGTTGGAGAACAAAAGGGAGGGGCCAGCGTGAGCAACTCAACGAACCAAATTGGGAAAGAGACTGACGTGTGTCGTCCCTTGTCTCGTGTGTATCGATGAGCATCGCCTTTTGTGGGAGAGGCCAAAAGATTTCTGCGAGGTTGAATGGAGAGGAAGCGGACGAGAGAGAGAGAGCCAACAACAACAACAACAAGGAAGAAGAAAAAACAAACGCTTCCAGCCGTCCCGAAATTGGCTAGCCGGCAAGAAGAAATCAAAAGGAGAACCACACAACCCCCAGCCCGCCCGCCGTTTCTCAATAAATGTCGTCATTTTCCATCCAGCCGGAAAGTAATAATGCCCGAAACTATAGAGAGAAAGAGATAAAAACGGGTATTTTTCCACAGATTGGCCGGCTACTGCTCCAACCCCCCCTGGTATACAAGGAAAAAGACTCTCGCCAACCCCCAAATAAGAAAAAGACAATTTGATAGCCGTTGAAGGAAAACGAGAAAATTGCGGTTAATCAAATGGTCGTCTTTGTAAAAAAAAAATAAATAAATAAAAAAGTATAGACCCGAAAATAGGAAAAGAAGAAGACGATCAGTAAGGCTGACGTTAGATCTCTCTAAAGGGTTCCTGGCCGCCTGTGTGTGTGCTGTCGTCCTGGGCTGGGTATTATAAACGTCGTCTGACGCGTTCATCAGAGTGTGGAGCCCGCCGAGCAAGAAGCCTAGAGAAGTCAATATTTGGCCGGTAATGCATAGCACAGCAGAGCTGCTGCTCCTCCTACCAAAGAGCCGGGCGAAAAGAAAAAAGGGGGGTGTAAAAGGAAAAATCACGCGCCCCTCTTTCTTCCGCTTGCCTATCTACTACTTAAAAACAACATCCCGAGAAAAAATGTTGGCTCGAAAAATGTGGTTGTTTCTCCTTTCAAATTGATGATATGGACAGACTGGACTGTCCGTCAATGTCTGTTGACTAGACACAAGAAAACAGAAAAAACTACAACAACTTACGTCTTGTGATGTGTGCGTAGTTTCCATCTGTCTTTTTTGGACGTCGCCGAGGAAATGCACTAGCTGCTGTTGTTTGTTTGCGCACCTCCTATATAACCCCCTCCGGAGAAGAGAAGAAAAATAAAAGAAATAAATAAATAAGAAAAAAAAAAAAAAAAGGCAACGCTCGCACACACACGGGCTGGACACAAATCTACCATCCATCTACTTCTACGGGGGGGTATACATACTACTACTACTTGTGTGTCCGGTCCGCTCTGTTGAGCACATGTCTATTACTTTTCCCTCCTTGACTCTTTGATATCATTCTTCTTCTTTATCTTTATCTTTTTCTCTCTCTCTCTCTCTCTCCATCTCAAGTCAAACAAATAAAGTTACACCAGACAAAGAGAGAGAGAGACTCGGACAAATCACAAATGAAACAAAAATAAAAAAAGAAGAAGCAAAATGTTATGCTTTTTTTTCTTTTGACGTCCTTACGTAACGATGAAACGAGTTGAGAAAAGAGAGAGAATCGCGATTGTTGTATCCGGGTCGATAATTTCGTGCAGAGAGCGTGAGTGGTGTTGGGGAGGAGGAGACTGCACGGTAGAGTACTACTACTACTACTACGCAGCTGGAAAATTTTCATAACGAGCAGACGTTATGTAGTCCGGATGGAGTCAGAAGGAAATCTCTCAGCGAATTTATGAAGTTCTTCTTCTTCTTCTTCTTACGGTTCGTCGTCGTGATGGTGTGTGCGAGGTATATAAGAAGAGCTGGGTTTCGACCGGTCACGAATTCCCACTCCTTTTCGTACGCCGAGCCGAGACGTGATTTTTCGGTACGCGAGTGAAGCTATAGTTGGAAAAGAGAGAGAGAAAAATATAGAATAAAATACAAAGATCTGGAGAGGGTCTTCTCGTAGAAGGTAAAGCAGCAGTTTACCTGCGCGCATGTTGAAGTAAAGAGGCACAGGAACTCGTTTCGGCTTTCAAGTCTGCCCGTCTGTCTGTCTACACAGACAAAAATAATGATTATGAAACTCTAACGTGACTAATGAAGACCGAAAGTCTGACTCTCCACTCCGTCGTTATGAATGCGGTTAAACAACATTATAAATTTATGAAAGGTGTTTTGGGGGGTTTTGTTTTCTTACCGGCATGGGGGACCGCATGGCCGTGGGGCTTCACCAACATCGACGAGGTGTGGCCACACTAAATCAAAGGGTCACGAAATCACGACGACCAATGATGGGAATCAACACAAAAAGCCAATGGCCATGGTGTGGCTGTTTCGACTGGGAAATTAATGGGCAATTGGTGCATGTGGGGGTTTATGATGTGCCGTGTGTGGCAATCAGCTGTTGGCATCTCTCCTTTCATGGACTAGTGGAGTGTGGAGGGAAAACACTCGAAGATGAGACTCTAGCCAAGTTGAGTTCAGCATGCGAAAGAATCAAGGACTGGGGGATTTGGACACACCTGAGGAAGGCCACATAGGGTTTGGTAAAAATCAAACGAAAACATGGAAAGGGAAGAAATGTTGTTGTTTTTGGACAGGTACAAGTTCAAGAGAGAAAAGTCATAGGGCGTCGTCTCTGGAACAACGCCCGTCACGGCCACTCTCTGAATTTATTAAGAGCCTCGGCATCTCTTTTTTTCCACGAAAAAAGAAAAGTTTTGTTCCGTTAAAGGGTCGACGACGAAGCCAAAGAAATCACATCATCATCGCTTTATTCACGTGTGTGTGTCGCTGTCGCGCCAGTCCACCCATTTCGGGGTGGTTCTCGACCACGACAAAGCCAAGAAATGAGTTTGCATGACGACACACATGGAGCCGTGTCGCAGGTTTTTTTTCAGCAGATCCTTTTGGTTTTGGCCTTTTTGGCTCGGAAAGTTGTGGATTATAGGCAAAGGACGATGACTCGATTTGGAGGGAAAACCGAAAACCCCTCCATGCATAGTAAACAAAGCAGACGGAGCAATCGAGTTGCAACTGCCAACGCCAGTTGGCGCTGCTCGACAGAGTTTTACTTTCTTTTTTCACCGCTAGATGCGGAAGTGTGCGGAAATCTTTGATCTTCGCTGCCATGGTTACAGCCTAGGTGATTCGGGATTTAAAAAAAAAGAAAAATGACAGTTGCGCAGCTCCTTCACGGTTTATTATCATTTGTTTATTATAATTAGCTACGTTTTTTGGCCAAACCGACAAAGAAGCTTCAAGCGTCTTGCTGCTAGATGGCACTCACTCTCCAGTAGCTCTCGACTTGGAAAGAGAAATTGGTGCGTTATATAACGACCCGTGTCAGCTTGCCTTGCGCAAAGATTATCCATTCAGATATGCCCGAAAAATATAAACGTTCGAGACGACGTCGACGTTGACTGCACACTATTAAAGATCGATGAAAAATCGCTGTGCCCGTGTGAAAGGGGGGCAGAACAATCGTTTTCAATCACTCCTTTTTTCACCTCACCCAACCCCCTTTTGAATTAGGGTTATTATTACACGACGCGCCGTCGTGATAAAATCACCTTAAACAAATTTGTTAGGCGCTGCAGTTTACTGAATGCGAGGTTTTCTTTTCTTTTTTGACTGCCTCTGTGAATAGTTTATGAAAGCAAAAAACTCAATTTTGCCATAGAAGGGTGGTGGGTGGGTGGGTGGGAAGACTGCCGCAAATAAGGCAATTTGCATGAAAATTCGTCAATTGACATGCAATTTGGCAATTTGAATGCGGACTGCAAGTTTATTAACTCTTCGGTTGTTGCCAGAAAATCATATTTTCCCGACTAGGAAACGAGTGTAACTACATTTTATAGGCGTGTAATCAAATAAGTTGGGCTCCGTTCGCAGCTCCCGCTCGTATATAAGCGGCCTGCAATAAAGCGAGTAGTCGATAAGCAACGGGCAGCATTTCAAACATTCTTTATCTCCGGCTCGATAAATTCCACAAATCAAAATGAGCTGCTAATAATGTCGCTTTTCAGCTGTATATTATTATTATATAATAACAGAAATTCATTACGGGCCATCGAACAACAGCGACATTGTTTCGACAACAGATTGATACGCATGAAATATAACGATTGAAATGTGCGCAGAATAATATATAGGAGTTATAGAGATATGTAACTGTTGATTGCCAAATGGGCAGTTATCCAAAACTGTTTACTATACAACACATCTAACAAGTTATAATACAGCAGAAGCAGCAACGTCATTTTCTTTTGTTGGAAAAGATTTTCGAGCCGCTGTCAATTATGAATGAATCCTTCTTAGATTCAAGTGAAGATTCTAATGAAATTTAGACTGTGTGTGCGCACTCTGGCGCTTCCGCCGCCGCCCCCTCAGCTGTTATATACAATTCCGACTATATCAATTATTAATGGGGTAAACTTTCCTTACTTTTTCGTATACGAATGTTTAAACTTGATGTTTTTTCGCTCCTAAGGGCTTCTGCAAAGTTGGTTCGCTGCGTAGGAGTCCAAGCTTCTTGTCTATTTTTAATAAACAGCTTAAACATATTTGATTCGACTCGTAACGTAAGTATATGGGAGATGAGATTTCAGGCTGCACACATTCCGTGGTGTTTTAGAAAGGTTGGATGCGCAAACGTCTTCTCGTCTATTCACTTTGGAGCGCGGGCTAATTTGTCAAGCGTCCAACTTCTTTTTGAGTATATCTTGACTTCTTGAGTAGCAAAGTTTGATTCATTACTCGGGTCCCGACGACATGGCAAACGACCAACAAATCCCGTCATTGAAATATGACATAGTCCTGAAACGCGGCCCACGGAGGCCAGCAACCCTATGCTGCTGCTGTTGTAGTAATAAGAGAGAAACATTCACCAGAAAATGAGATATCCGACATTTATAATATCAAAATTGGGTTTTCTCTTTCTGCTCTGCTGTGTATGGGTATTATTATTACCAAGCCAAGCAAAAAAGAACATCAACTTTGCTGGGGGGGATTTTTCCCTTGCATATTCATCGACCATATTATCCAGGGCCGAACCTGCTGTGTGTGGGTATTATACCCACATCACGACTGGAATGGCTGTGCATGACTGGAAATGTTAGAATTTTTTGGCGGGATTGGAAAATGGATTGGACGCTTAATTCTCAAACGGATCGGACGCAGTCAAAAAGTGAACACATTTTTCCTAAAAAAAGAAAATAAGAAAAAACAGACACACAACTTGTTTTCGTTTCTTCTGCAACGCATAACTACCTGCTACGCCGTAGAGAGAGAGAGATGATGGATGGCTGTTGGCATCCATTTTCTCTGTCACCTGTTTTTCTCTAAACAAAATTGTGTTTCGACCAACAAAAAATTTATAAACGTGTATAGACTTTTTGGCAATGAAGTCCGTTTGTGTCTAGTAATAATGGACGAATCGCCGAGAGCACGTCAGCACGCCTGGATACCGACGCCGCCGACCTCTCATCTAGCACAGCTCCTCAGCACAGATGGCTGAATAACTTTTGTGCGCGACTCCGGCCCGGCGCTACAAATGGTCGCAAAGATTTTCGTGTGCCAACAAAAAAGAAAAGAAATGATTTGAAAGTCGACGAAGTCAAAATAGCCCGAATCTACACGTAGTATACACATAAAAAAGAAAAAAAAAGGCATTTAGTTAAAAGCGCGATGGCGTCAACCGTCGTATAATGATAACAAAAAATGTTACCCCCAAACGCCCGTGCCGCCGAGAGATGGAGAAAAGCGATTTCCTTATAGCTCAAATAACCCGCCAAACAACTTTTTGAAAAAAGAAAAAGACAAAAATTTAATGTTGTCGATAGTCAAAACATATGGTGGTGGTGCGCGCGGGATCCCTGAAAGGATTCAATCGTAAAAACTTTATTTTTTTTAAGCGCTGGGCTGTTGGCCTTTGAGCTGAAGAGGGACGTATAAGTGGCAGCAGCAGCAGCCATAGCTGTGTCTTATATGGCGCAACTTGGAGAATTTCGACATTTAAGCAAGACGTCAAGGTTTGTCAAGGGCTTGCCGTCGATATAGTGTATATAAAACGATGGCATATAGCTAATGCCGAGGGCCCTCAAACTGTGTGCAAATCGGGGGAGTTAATTTAGATACCCAAATGAGATAAAAGGAAGCCATTCGCGGCGTCCACGGGCTTTTATATTTAGGTTCGATTCGCTGCTGTACATAAGTCTCGGAAGTCTTTCTCCTTTTTGGCTTATTCCTAATATGTTAACGTCCTATGCCCAACCTATACACCTTGTATCGACCGAATAGGTCACTTGGGTTCGTCCTTCAGGATCCCGAAAGGATCGAATGTGATTTAAAAAATTCAGAAACCGATTTGCAAAGAGTGTGGTGCATATAATCTGATCGATTTCGACCGGTCTAGAATTATTTGACGATGAACAGGTGAACGTTGGCTAATGCGCCCCAGCAGCATGCAGCTCCAACGACACATGAAAAAAACATCATCAGCGAGTGTAATAAACACGAACAGCACATACTGTGCTGTCTGCTGGGGTAGTAGTAGTATACAATAGTCGGTCGTCAATAAATCGAAAGATCGTCATTTATAATGAATAAGAATTCTCTGCGGGGCTAGAGAGACGACCAGCACATCGCACACGATGACTTATGGCCCCTGTGACTCATTTAGGAATCGAGCACACTTGTGCGTGAGACCTCTCTTTTTATTTTTTGATTCGGCCGGCGGCCAGCAGCTTTTTACTTAGTTGCGGCGGGGAACAGATCGACAACTAAACAAGTATAGACGTACTATAGATATGTATGTATATAGTCTCTATATACACAATCACGCTACTACAATATAGATCTATATAATAATATAATACCGTGGGACTGCTGGGGTACCCGCGGGCTCCTATACATTGTCACGTTAGGTTCGCATCATGTCAAACTAACCTCGATCCTTTGCGAGTTGGTTTTCACTCGTTCCTTTGACCCGTTCTCGCACAGTTTCAAAAAACTGGTGGCCCCCTTGGCATGGCCCCCGTGGCTGGCCGTCTACTTTGTGCGGATGTGTATGTGTCCATCCTGTGATGTACACACATCAATATGTATCCTATAACGAATGACGTTTGATTTCCAGCACGATTTTGTAAACTTGTATCTTTGATGGCGCACTTGTGTTCGCTGTCGTCTGATTTCATTAGACGTGTGAGAGATCAATCTTTTCTTATATTTCATTATTGATTGACGCTAGTAACACGCCTGATTCTTTATGCCAACATTTTGCTAGACATGGAGAGAGAGAGTGTTTAGACGTGTATACAATCGCCAAACTGCCACTAACACGTATGCAAATGGAATATTTGTGTGTGCTTTTATTGTCGCCTTTTTTATTTCTTCGCCGAGACTATCTGATATATGTGCTAGCTGGTAAAATTTCCTTTTATTTCTTATTTTTCGTTCGGGAGAAATGTGTCACCTTCACTCACACAGTTGGCGCCCGGCACCAATAGCTGTGCACACATCTAAGCAAAGAGACGAGAGATGTATGTTCCCCCGGCAGCAGCATTTTTCTTTCTCCTTTTTCTTTTCCATCAGGCAAGAAGCGACTGTGACGTTCCACAATATAACAGTGAACTTTCCCCCCTACCGTCGAGCTGCGTCTCAACTTTTGTCAGCTCGAGTTTGCGTCTTGGACCGTGTCAATATGCCGCTAGATTCTAATATACCGCCTCTTCTTTCCCGAGCTGTCGATCTTCGCAACACCCCACCAGCACCAGCACCGTCTCTACATACAAGAAAACTTGAAATAAATGAAAACTAGAGCTCCTATAGACTTGCGAGTTTCTCTCTCTATGCGCATTCACAGCCCATCACAGTTTGGGTTGATGTTTTGTATAGCGTTTCTATCAAGTTCGATGATGTATCCGCCCGCCATCAATCACCATAGTGAACGCAAGATGCAGAGCAGCAGCAGAGAGTTTGGCTTTTGTGTATAGGCACAATTCTCTCTCTCTATGTACAGCCCAACATCTCGACTAGAGGTTGACTTGATTTTATAAAAAACGTTTGAGCTTTTTTTCTTTTATCCCGCAGTGAATAGAGACTTGATGGCTCAATCCGCGGCCAAGTTCTATATACGCCAACCGATTTGGTATATTTTCTGTTGTTGTTGTATAAAGACTGCGCAAAGCCACACACACGAGTCACTGGATATATACATGTTCTACAAGCTCATAACATTTTTTTTTGTTTTTGTAAGTCAAAACAAAAAGGTTAGATACTAGTTGGAGTCAAGCGTGACCTAAAGAAAAACAGGGGGGGACCAGAGATTATGTGTGTAATCGATATAAGCGGACTATAATGTGATTTTTCTCTGTTTTCTCTCTCCCTCTCTCGAGGCGGAAAATTTTTGGACGAAAATGAGCCCTTGTAAAGAAGCTACTATAATGCTGCCATGTCTACGTAGAATAAAAATAGTGTACTACCTAGTAGTAGTCGATGGAGAGACGGACCTTTTTTCTGCTTTTGCGCAGGTCCTTCTCAGCCGACAAAGAGTCGAACGCACAGGGGCTTCATCCGGCCCATCCCACAGGTCGCTCGTTGACGTTCGAGTCTCTCTCTCTTCAAAAAACATGGGCAAGGGGAGGGGGAAGGATATATATTTTACCGATCGTTACTCTTTTTCCTATAGAGACCATCAGTCGCTGTTGCCGCTCTCTTTTTTCCAACCCCACTCAGATCTCCTTGTCAATGGATAAAACATTTTCCCCTCAACAAACCAACCCAAAAAAATCATTTCTTTGATGAAAAATAAGAATTTACGAGCATTCATATCCAATACGAGACCACAGGGCGTATATAAGTGAATTCTTCGGGTCCATCAATTTATTCTTTGCTGTGATCTGGAAAATTTCTTCAGATGCTGACAACAGGAGGCATGACAACAACAGGCTGGAGGAGATATATGTAAGGTCTGGCCTACAGGATCGATCGGATTTCATCAAAGTATCTAACCGGGATTATAATGTCGGCCGGCAAGATTTTCTATATAACATCAATCGTCATCAGGTCGTATAGCAGCTAGCAGCTAGCTCTGTCTCTTTTGACTATTTGTATCTCTCTATAGACTGTTGATGCTCAACTAGTTCCTTGTAATAAACTTGACTCGGTCGTGTAAAGAGATACCACCACCAACCCCCAATCTATATACTATAGTCTATTCGATATCCAGTCAATTATACAAAGTGTTTGTCTTGTCTTTTCAATCGCGCGCGTCTCAAATGTATCATTTCCGCAGGGCAAATTGCTTCGGGCTTTTTTTCCGCGCCCCCGTCATTTCACCTGGCTTATTTGCTGAGGCGGGAGGGTTGCTGATCCTACTACGTATAATTACCAGTCCAATACCTAATTAACCGATCAACGCTAGTGCTCCACACACACAGTTAACCCCCCAACAAATATATATAAAAGACCGAAACAAGAGAAACGCGTGTATCACGATATTATATAATTGAACCCAACACAAGAACAACAATAAATATAAAAGAAAAACTCTTCGAGCCAGAATCATATAATTCTTTAGACGTTTAAAAGACATTCTATTTTTCAAAGGCGATAACGTTTTTATATTTTTCTGGATGCGTATTGCTACACACACGTAAGGATAGAAGAAGAACATATTCTCCACATTTTTACCGCTTCCTCCATTCTATTCTTTTCTTTTTTTTTTCTTTTTACAATGTGTTTTTGTTTGCGCAATGTGCAATTTGAATGTGGACGTCTTATTGCGCTAGCGTTCACTAAGCCGTTTCAGCGCTTTCACGGGAGCCCTGTACTATACAGTATTGATCGATTGAGCCCCCAGTTCGCGTTCTAGATAGACCCCCACGTCTATATAAGGGCGTGTGTATCCCCCTATCTCTCCCTATCTCTCGCATCATATCGGCAACGAAAGAAATAGAGACAACGTGTGTATAACTACATTTCTTTTTCCAAATATAAAAAGAGATCAGTTATATACACGCCGGCCAGGCTACAAGTGGTATATAGACGGGGGGAAAGAAAACCATTTTTCTATTTCTTTCTCTCATCTCTCACAGTGGAAAAAAGATAACAAGAAAAGAAGAAAAATGAGCTCGAATGCTGTGTGTGTGTGTGTGCATGTTTGTGCGCGATTGTGCACTCGCACAGCAGCTGCCTACAAGCAAAGAGCAGCCAGAGAGAAAAACCCACACACGGACCTTCTTCTCTTCTTAGACTCTGCTCATGTATTTGGCGTGAGAGGTGCGTGGTAGTGGTGGTGGTGGTGGTGGCTGACGTTTTCTTGTATATACCTTGCGCATGCGCTTGTACATATGTAGGTATAAGGGGGAACTTTCGCCTTCTTCTTCGTTTCGTTTTCCGCCGGACAGATAGAAGTTGGCCATCAGTTAGACGGCAGTATCCGTCCGGATTCAACGCGCGTGTGGAAGTCCGTCTATTCTATTCTCGTTTATTTCTCTCTCGCCGTTTTCGCTTGTAAAACGAGCCCACGCTTTATAACACAAGGAGTCGTCGACGTTATTAGACAACTGAGTCATCATCATCCCGTTATTGTCTACTTGTTTTGGTTTGTTTGTATTTTTTAAAAAACCCGCGGGAACCTGAGCTTCAAAATTAATTGGTACTTAAATCATCTAAAAACAAAACATTTCGGGGTTGATATACCAGCTGGCGGGTGCTGACGTATAGCTATATTGCCCATCGCTAATAATTGAGAATCAACATTTGGTGTTCCCCGTCAAAATCACTTGACGTGTGTGTGTGCTGTGTGTGTGTAAGATTGCTGCTCGGCGTCGTCCATCAGCAGCGACAATCAGGTAAGCGATCAATTTCACTTCGTTAAATTCACAGTTGATTTTGCCTGGGCAGATTTTTGAAAGAATCAAATCGCTTTGCTTAGATGTACATAACTTTGGGGTATTTTTATAAAATATTGAGCCCTTGACACAGTCGAGATAACGGCAGCTTTTATTTGATATTTGATTCTATCCCCCCATCATCGGCTGACTATTAGAATGACAATGGCAAAACGTCGCTCAAATTGAATTTCTGTCAGTTTTTTTATTCCTTTTTGTTGTTGCCTTTAGTGTATAGATAACCGCAGTGCCTTTTGTCGCATTCAGAGAAAACAAGTCTCTGCTGTCGGTATCTAACACAACAGTGTTCAATGAGATACACCCAAAACCTCTTCTTCTTGCAGCACGCTGGTAGTATTTTTGTCTTTTTTATTAGCGTGAATTTTGGCTGGCAACTGAAAATGAACCGAGTCAGAATATAGTCTGTTGAAGAGAGATGAGATTTTATTTTCTTGGCTTGGCTGTGCTGCTGCTGCTGCTGTGCCTTCCGCGCAGATGCGCAACAAGTACTACGGCGATTTAGGTAGCGCATCTTTTCAAAGAGGAGCTAGAGAGAGAGCCCTTTTATTCGATCTCGAGAGAGCTAGAGAGATAGTGCAGCAGTAGAGTTCTTTGAACTGTGTTAAAACAGGCACTTGCAGGAGGGGAATCCTTAACTGTCTACTGTTTATTCTATTTGCGCGCCGCCCTTTTATGTATTATATATAGACGCCACCGCTCCAGCGGCACAGATATAAGGATATATACACAAGCAACAGATTGGAATTTTATTAGCCCTGCCTTATAGCATAGTAGTATTTATATACAGTGGCTAATAAAAATAATAAAAAAAAATATCCCGAGGTTGAATATATACAAGAAGAAGAAGAAAACCCTTCACTTTCTTTCGATCGTTTTGTCCGGGTTTCTTTCTGCTTACTCACGCGTGTATAGTATCTATACGCAAAAAAGGTTTCGCGTGATTATAGAAATAAAATGTTTTTGAGACTTTTCCCTGTGCAACAAGTTTCCCCCCTAGTGGCACACACACACACAACATTTGTTAGCAGCTTGTTAAAAAACTTTGACATAGAAATTCAGCTGATAGAAAGACTAAGAAATTTGCATATCCATTTTTTGTTGTTGTTGTTTTGAAACTACTCGATATAATCCAACCCCCTCTCAAAACCAATAAGATGTGTATCGAATATGCTCGTCTACTTCATAATTCAGTGTCTGTCGTGTGCTGCGGGGGCAGCATGCATACATGTGTGTGTGTGCCACACATTATTCAACCTGACCGCCAGACCGGCAGTCTGCTCGCTCTTGAACCTCCTCCCCCACAAATGGGATTGACAGTTAATTACTTGTTTAGTTGCTGCTGCTTCTTCTTCTTCTTCTTTCCCAGCAGTTGGTTTGGCATACGGACAAGACCCCAGCAAGAGCGCAGCAAAACGAAAAGAGAAAAAGAGGTCTGCTGTGTGAACACCCACTACTGTTACTGACGGCTTCGTTCGGTCGTCTATACAAAACTAGTGACGTCATCCGACAGCTTGTGGATTTGTGTCGACTGGGCTTTTCGCCTCGTTCATCAAACGGACATTGCTGCTGCTGGCTGATATGCATCAGGTCACACACGACAAGTCAAAAATGGCGGGGGACGAGTTTGAATTCCATCGTCATGAGACTTTGGCTGGGAAAACTGATGTAATATGAATTTTTGTTTTTTTTTCTCCGGCAACCCCAGCAGCAGCACACAGCCATAGCACACAACCTGCGATCTTATATAGCTTTGAAGAAGAAAAAAAAAGGCCCCTGGCTCCTATCCAACCCATCAAAACTTGTGTACGCAGTTCGTTTTATCCTCCAAAACTTTTTCTTCTTCGTCATTTCGAAAAATAAACCCTCGAGCACAGAGGTTACGTATTTATAATGTCGGGGTGTATACACATATACAATGGATTATAAGATATGTATGTCCAGCTCTTGTAGTATATTTTTTCGGGGAAAAAAAAAGATAGATATTTGTCGTGTATGATTTTTCCTTTTTGTTGGATTTGAGCCAATCGATGGTGGACATCATTCCGTTTCGGAGTGACGTTCGTGTGGATCGCCGGACGGCAAACAGCGCACTGTGGTCCGGCCTTGCTGGATGGGTGGGGTAGTAGTATATATAGAGAGAGTATACAATGAAAGGAGACATTCGGTGTATAGTACCATATTCTAGCTAGTATAGCTCACGAGAGCCAGACAGGAAATAAGGGAAAGGTGTGGCTATAATACACCGAGACCGACAAACATATTCCCTTTTTCGCCTATATCGTCAACTCTCTGCTATAGCTGCCGACGTCTTGTATATTGTGCCGGGCCGGCCCGGCTTTTTTGGGGGGACCGAAAACAAGGCTCTATCGGTGACGGGGGGGATCAGTCTAGGCTATATACCTGGTATCGACCTAACAAGGCCATTTGCAAGGAACGAGTTTTCGGCGCGCTGGATCACCAAGTCAACCGTAACTCACGACAACGGCGGCGGTAGTATATAGACGGCGACGCAATATAACTCGGTTGAATTTTGATTTGCTTCTGAATAATAATATAAAATATCGCAGAGGTTATATATATCTCCTTATATAGTAGGCTGGCACTGGCCTCCCACCTATAACTATATAGGCGTGAAGAGATTGAACAGATGGCGTTTTGTATAACAAGCTATAAACCATGTCACACTTTCAAATGGATTGTCGCAAGGTGAATTTTTCAATCCAATGTGTAGACAGGACTGTACACCCACCCCAAATGATTACGGGATTCCATAAAAGAAAAAAATATTAAAAGAATAAAAAAAGAAACACCATTTGTTCGTGGAATGTGACCGACCAATGGCCGAACGACGGTAATAAGCGGGTGTGTGTTTTTTCCCCCCGGTTTATTACGTTCGCTATATAAAATAAAGAAAAGAAACTTTTTTGGACAAGAAGATCGATTACGAATTTGAGCTTTGTCAACTATATTGTCCGACATTCAATTGAAATGCGAAAATTGGCCCTGCCAACAGGAAAGGAAAGAAAAAGAAAACGGGAGAGAAAAGTTTGACACGCCAGAAATAAATTGTTTCACGAGAAAAAAAGATTGAAACGCCGTCGGCAACGGGGGAGTTTTAGCGCTGCACTTTGGTGGAACATTCCGAAACGTATTCGTCGTTAACAAATGAACCGCCCGCGTGAACCAACTAGCTATATCAAGCTCTCGCCAGCCGCGTCCACATATATATTTCTAATCTGTGAAGAACTATACTACGAGTTGGAAGAAAAAACTAAAAAATAGCTCCTGCAGAGAGAGAGAACTACAAGAAATCTCAAATTTTTTGACTATTTTGTAAAGAAAAATAAAACAAAATAAAACAGAATAAATAAGGTGAAAGTGACATCTTGTTAGGGCGTTTCAACTTTGGTGCCAAATTTTCGGTATCGTATAAATACAAGAGAAGAATATATAACTGACAAGCTGGTCCCGGCGATTCACCAGAGCGTGAATGGCTAATGAACAAAAGAGAGAGAAACCGTTGCGCGTTTCAGCCTGGCCTGGCGCATCTTATATAGCTGCAGCACAGCACACTGCGGACGTTATAACATCTCTCTACACTCACAACATATACACTTTTAACCTGCGCATGTTCTTCTTTCATCTCTCGACTATCTTTCTTGGCTCTTCATCCTCATAGGCTTTCTTCAAAGACAACCACCACCACAGAGCATGTCCTATTGTTTAGTCTGCCAGGCTCTTGACTTTTGCAACGAGCTCGACTCCGCTCGACTCTCCTCCTGCCTGTCTAGTGTGATGAGCTCACAACTGTTTTATTTTCTTTCTTCGCGAATCAACTTCTTCTTGTTTTCCTTTTTTTTCCTTTTTTTCCTCTTCCGAGTATATCAAGTTGCCAACATGAGATGAAAAAGGAGACAAATTGCCACACGTTGTTCTCTTTCTTCTATATAGATGACGAGGCACCGCCGAGAGCAGCTTTTCTATATTGCCAGGGCCGGCCCCCAAGAAGAAGTAGAAGAAGAAAATAAATATGTGGGTTTCTTCTTATTCCTTTCACCTTCAATAAACGTCATCTCTTATAGAGGTGGACTTGCGTGGGTTTTGTGTGTGTGTGTGTGTGTGTGTACCGAAAAGGGGTTTTCGACCCAAACAGACCCCACCACCGCCAACCATCTATATAGATCTCGTAAACAAGTACACACATACTTATATAGGGGTGATGTACAGTATCGTCCAAAAAAATCCGAACACCATGGTCTCTTTCTTTATTTAAAAAAAATATTTCTGCATTTTTTTCTTAATTCTAATAAATGAACTTTGTAAAACAATTAATTCTACACATAATATGAAGTCTTGAAAGTTAAAAACAAAGAATCTACATTAAACTGGGCTTTTGAAAAAGAGGTGCGTTCGGATTTTTTTGGACGATACTGTATATACCATGTGAAAGCTTCTGGCTCGTACGGATATATACTTAATACTCCAAGCTGTGTGTAGTGTGTTTGGTTTTGACCGAAAAACATACTAGCTATTATATGATTCAGCAGTTGCGCATTGGGCAACTGCACATGCGCCTTCCATTTTCTTTCTTTTTTGAAAAATAATAAAAGAAAATAAAAGGTAGACGAACCGTAACTGTAAGGTTGTCTAAGGGGAAAGTGTTGTGCGAGACAAGCCGAGAGTCTATAAACTTTTGAAAAAAAAAAGAACGAAGAAAAGTGTCCCTTTTGTTTGCATGAGCCAACGACAAAAAAATCTAGGGAAAATCTATACAGCCCTGGGAAGGAGAGAGCTACAAGAGAGAACGATCATCGATTTTAAACCTTGCGTAGTATAGCTTTATTTTTCCTCCATCTTGAATATATATTTTTTAAAGTTCAACATTTATATTTGATTCCAGACGAAAATGACACTAGTCGATTATACGTGACGTCAAACCGTTACGTTATATATTTTTTCTTTTTCAATTTACCCCCCAAAAAAAAGAAAAGAAAAATGTTTTATTTTTATTTCTTCTCGCCCTCAAGCGCATTGATAGTTATAGACGTAAACAAATTGAAGCGCATGAGGGACTACTCCTGGCACCGGCACCTCTTCCTTGTTGTATAGCTCGGGCGCGCGGAGCTCGGGCTAAATGAAGTTAGACTAATTAATGAAAATGGCGAGATCTTTGGTGTGTGTCTTGTTGCAACACACTCGCGCAAGCCCCGCTGGTGTGTGTAGTCCCGCACATCAAATTTCGTTAGACGACGACGACGACGACCAGCCAAATGTTGTTGATGTGTATATCCAACTCGCCCAGTTAGCGCAGACACGTGAAACTTTTCTCTTTATTCTTGTATGATTTCATTTTCAAGTGCTGCTGTGTGTGTGTATAGCTTATATCGCCCAAGCTGAGAAAAGCAGCGGATTTTGCGGAGGAGTTGAAACACACGATCGATGTTTTTGTGACTGTTGACTTTAGTCGCAGACAAAAATTTCTATTATTTGACAACTGCTGCTGCTGCTGCTGTTGCTGCTGTGTGGGTGTCGATAAATAAATTATTTGGTGGGGCCAAGTTCTTAAAAGTTTTTTTATTGAATTGGCAAAAAGGTCTTAAGAACAACTTTGGCTGTACGAAAAAACTGGCATATGTGTGCGTTGGATCGTGTCGAGCGACGTCGGTAAAAATAAGGATAGATGCCGTGTTGACGCAGTCGAAGTAGAAGGAAAGTGCTTTGCCTCTGTTCCCCTATCATCATCATGATTGTTTGCATAAAACACCACCTATGCTTTTATCAAGATCATATAGGCTCTGCCATCCGGCAGGAAAACTAATGGCCAACTTTTGGTGAGAGACGCTATACGAAGAGCCCAGGATTCCTTTATAAGTCTTCAACATGTGGATTTAGGGAATATCAAGGAACTGCGAATCAATTTTTGATTGCCTATATCTACTAGGTTGGATAGTTTTCCAGTCTGATGAGAACTTGCTTATTGAAAAGTGTAGCTCAGTGGCTTGTAAATCTTTGAACAGGGTTGGCATTTCCGACTGGGAGCCTGGGAGGAGAATAGAAAAGGGGATCTATACGAACAACATTGACTCAGTTATACGTGCGGGAGATAATCGATATCGCTCGAGAAGGCCTCTCAACCCCGTCTTTGGAAATAACAAATACACCCCCCTCTAATTTAGTCATCTCTCTAAAAATTCCAGACAGCGGAGACACACTTAAAAAGTTGGACAGGTGAGACTAGGAAATGGCGCGGTAGATAGGGCGGCACCCTTTTGGGTTGGTGAAAAATTTCCGAGCCTTTTGGAGGGGGGACAAATAAGGATCCCATTTTCTTTTTTAATAAATAATAATAAAAAAAAAACCTTTACACTTTTTTTGGCCGAGGATGTACTCTATTACCTAATTCAATGGGGCGTTCACTTGCTATACACAAACTTAAACCCGTCTAGAAAAAGATTATCGGTGTAACTTTTTTGTCTGGTTTCTTTTTTAAAAAGAAAACAAACTGCCTATAAGATTAAATTGCCCATCATTTAACGTAATAATCAGAAATGTCTATTCTTTTCAGGACTGTACAAGCCACTGGAATTGTTCCACATATATTGTCAAGCTTGCGAGAGCTCTCGCTGGGAATTCGATGAAGAAATCAAGACCGCCGACGTTAATTGTGTTGCTGCTGTTGCCAAGTCTATCTTTACTCTTTCTGGCAGTGACAGTGATAGCCAGCGCCCAGCAGTATGTCGTCCCGTGTCACTTCAACCCCATGTGCTCGTGCAAAATGTCGCAAACGCCGTCGCAGCAGCCGATGGTCGATCCTGAAGTCGATGGCGGCGGCTACGCAAACGAGCCGGAAACGGATGGACGCAATCGAACGCTCACCGAGCTGGAAGCTCTTCTCTCAGAGGAGATTGACAGAGGCCGACTGAAGCAGGACACCGAATCGCCAGGTGATGGCGCAAGCGACCAGGAAAATGTCTTTGATGTTTCCTGCGTCGGTGTCCCATTTGCATTTTTGCCAGGTAATATATTGAATAAGAAAGTATAACAAGGAAATTCCTGATTGATGAATGTTTTTTGTTTTTTTTTCTGGGCCGGGGGGATTGAATTGATTGAAATTTATATAGCGTTGCCACCAGGAAAAATCTCCCATGTAGATATTGTCAATTCCGGGCTGGAAGTGGCCGACCGGATCCCTCCGTGGAAAACCTCGCCGTCTACTTCCGCCTCTCAAAGTCGTATCCGCATCGAGTCCTTGCGTTTAATGAGCAATAAAATACGTCACATTGGCGAACACATTTTCAGGTATATGCATAGATATCACAATCATTGGATTGCTGACTATATATAGATCTTGTAATGGGTTTGAAATCTGATAGTGGAATGGAAGAGGATTTGAAATCGTTGGATCTGAGTTATAACGAGTTGAACGAGATTCCAGTCGCTCCGCTCAAAACGCTTCAATCGTTGGTGTGGGCTAATTTTCACAAGTAAATTCATTTAGATTCACAGTCATTTGATTTCGACAGAAATTAGTTGTGTGCTATTTTAAATTTTAGCAATCAAATTTCGTCACTGGAAGGCCTAGGACAACTGTGGACTCATTTATCACCAAATCTGGACGCCCTTTTTCTAGGAAATAATGACATTATATCACTTCAGAGGTCGAAAACTAATGGTAATGCATTAAACACATCTGTGAAAGAATCATCTAAATTTGACCATTTGAATGTCTTCAATTGAATTGATTCATTCTTAAATTGATTAAAATGACATTAAATTGTCTTTTTATGCGAAGATGGACGCTGGGATGGCGCAGGCCATTCACTCGCCTTATTACGCAATTTAAATTGGCTCAACGTCGATGGTAAAATAACTAAACCACTTGCCCTACATTTTATCCCTTACATTTATTTTTAAATCAATTGAAAACAAATTCTTGAAGGCAACCAATTAGTTGATCTTCCATCCGATACTTTGCCACGCCAACTCCACACGATCAGCGCCGCCAACAACCGCATCATCAGCTTCCCCAGCAAACTGATCGAACAGCTCCGCGAACTGCGGTGGTTGGACTTGCGCGGCAATTTCATCCATCAACTTCCGGTCAACACGATCCGGACGGAGCCGGGAACGAAACTGCGACTGGAAAAGTTGGACTTGGGCGAGAACTTGATCAGCTTTTTGCCCGGGGCTGCCATGTTCAACCGCAGTCTCCACATCCGGGCTTTGTACCTCGATTTCAACCGGATCACTCGACTTCCGGATTCCGCATTCCGCGGCACCAACGTCCATCGGCTCTATCTGGCCGCCAACGGGCTGGCCGACATTGACGAACGGGCCTTCCACTCGCTGTCTTCGACGCTGACGCTGCTGGATTTGGATCGCAATAATTTGAACAACTATCCGACAGCGCTGGATTATTTGAAGCGGCTGCGCTTTCTCTACCTGGCCAACAACCGGATCTCTCGCTTCTCTCACGGCAATTTCGCCAGCTTCGGATTGCACCTGGAAGAACTCAGTTTGGCCGGCAATAAATTAGGTAATTCATTTAAAATTCACTTTTGAACATTTTTATTTCATCAAATTGTAATTATTATTTGATAGGGCATTTTCCAGCTTCAGTTCTCCGGAATTGCCCGAAGCTAGTTCACCTGAATTTAGCCTACAACATGATTGAGAGCGTGACGAGTGAAATGTTTTACGACTGGGGTGGAAATCTGGAAGTCTTAATTTTAAAAGGCAATAAAATTAAGCAATTGCCGTCGCACCTGTTCCGGCACACCCGCAAACTGCGCGAGCTGAGCTTCTCCTTCAATCAACTGACATCCATCGACGACGACGCCTTCGTCGACGTGGCGGAAACGCTGGAAACGCTGGAATTGAACATGATCCTGGACGACTCTCGTTTCCCCACTGGGCTGCTGAAACATTTGCACCAACTGCAGTGGCTGTCGCTCGAGTACAACGGCATCGTTTCCCTGTCGGAATTGCCGCTGGATCACCTCCACAAACTGCACTACCTGAGCTTGGAAGGCAACCGGATATCCGCCGTCAATCGCAATTCCTTTGGCGGGAAACTGCGCTCGCTTCGAGACGTCCGACTCTCTCATAACCTGATTGAATCACTTCCGCAACACACTTTCCACAATCTGGGTATAGTTCAATATTTGAACGAACGTGCAAATGTCGCAAGGACATTTTACGTTAATTAAATACTAATGGATTTGTGTACGTGTTTGTTTAGATGAGGTCACCACCATCGTCCTGGCAAACAATCGCCTCCAAGTCATCAAGAGCTCGGCGTTTGAACACTTACCCAAATTAGTTACTTTGAATTTGGCGCAAAACAGCATCGGCCAACTGGAAGGCGGGGCTTTCAAATGGTTGCCGAATTTATTGAAAATCGACCTGCAGTCGAATAAACTCGGCGAGTTCAACTGGGAAGCCCTGACCAACTGCACCAACATCTTCATGTCGGCCAGCGTCAACCTGTCGGACAACGCCATAGCCAAACTGCGGTCCGGCAAACGCGACCAACACGACCGGCTCTACGTCAAAATCATCGATTTGAGCCGCAACATTTTACCGGCGTTTCCCGACGTCGAATTTCTATCCGTCCTCTCTCCCAGTAGCCTCAAGAAACTCCTGCTGGGCAACAATAAAATTGCGGTATTGCCGGACAAGATGCTGTCCAAGAGTTGCCAGGATTTGCAGGTGCTGGAACTGCAGCGCAATTCTATTCACGACGTCGAGAGACACGCCCTGACGGACGCTGTTAGTTTGCAAATCATCGATCTGAGTGAAAATCATTTAGAAACTATTCCGGTGGGCTTTTTCGCCCATTTGAAGCGCCTGCGGATCGTCAATTTATCCCGGAATAAAATCCGCGTCATCAGCAAAGATATTTTCGAAGGGACCGTCTTGGAGACGTTGAACGTGGCCCACAATCACTTGAAACATTTCCCCAATTGTCTGCTGCCCATCTCTTCGACGCTGATTAATTTGGACGTGTCCTACAACCACATCGATCACCTGGACGCCGTCATGTTGTCCAACACGCCCAATTTAATCTCTTTGAATTTAGCCCATAACAAATTGACTTTGCTGCCGGACAACGTCTTCTCTCACCTGAACCACCTCATCTCGCTGGACCTGAGCTACAACACGATCCGGGCCAATTTCAAGGAATTATTTCACGAAATTCAACACGTCAAAGAATTGAATTTAGCCAACATCGGACTGGCCCAGTGGCCGCACCTGCCGCTCCCGTCATTGATCGCTCTGAATTTGTCTTCCAACGCCCTCGATTGCCGGACGACCGACCACATCCCGGCCAATCTGGTGATCCGTCTCGGTCACCTGAGGAATCTCGACTTGTCCCGCAATCGATTCACCTTAGTCCCGGCTTTCCTCTGGCAATCGATGCCGCTCCTCAAGCATTTGGACCTGTCGTCCAATCCGATCCGACTCATCAATCGCGAGAGTTTCGCGGCTTTGATTCGACTCCAGACGCTTTCCCTGCAGTCGATCGGCGTTCCGGTGCTGGAAAATATTGACGGCGACTCTTTGCACTCGCTCTTCTCTCTGACCCACATCCGAATTCAAACTTGGCCCGGCCCGCATCTCTCCCAGCTGCTGGGAGGCTTGCGCGGATTGAGGAAACTCAGCGTCGAAGTCAAAAGTCCCGTCCTGTCGTCGCAGTTTAATTACATCGCCACCATCGACACGGCGCCCAAACTCAGAGAAATCGAAATCTCCGGAGCCCATCTCAAGACCATCCATCCGGATGTGTTTGCCAATACGGGATTTCACACGCTGCCTGAATGCGGTATTTCCCTCAAGGTAAAAAAAAAATGTTTCTGACATGTTGAATTGAATTTTAAAATATTTAATTTGAATTAAGAAAACTTCGGTGAGGTACCTTCCCGAGCGATTGATCAACGGGCTAGAAGGATGCGCATCGTTAACCCTGGATTTGAGAGATAATTCATTACAGAGTATCGGGCTTCAATCTATCCAGAATAACAATTCGTTGTCGGCAACATCTACCAGACATCTTGCAGGTAAATAATAATAATAAATAACTGTTGAAATGTCTTTAAACCTAATCGTAACCAAGGTGGATTGAGGCTGGAAAACAATCATCTGGTGTGTTCTTGTACGAATTCTTGGCTGGGCAAATGGCTGAAGAGGTGGTACTTGGAGACAACTTCCATCAGGCATCCGATCACTTCGTTCCATTCCGAAATCACCTGTCAAGATCCGGCCAGTCGTCAAATGGTTCATTTGAGCGATCTGCCCGTCAGCGAAAAAGCCTGCAACAATGCCGCTTTCACGGCCGCTAGCGTTTCGAATCACAATCATTTCGCTGCTGCACCTTTCGCATTGGTCGTCTCCATTCTCCACCTGATATCTGGAAACTACTACTGATTCAGTGCCAATCCAATCCTTTGTGATTTAAACAAAACAAAAAAGGGTTTCCTACTACAAAAAGCTCTTTTGTGACGGGCACTTTTACAGTGCAACCAAGTGGCACAAGACGAGATTACGATGTACGCTAAAGAGTACAAACAAAGGCAAATTAGTGCATACTGATGATGCGTGCACAGGAATTTTTCACCTGAGAAACAAGACAGTGTCACCTGGGCAAAACCTTCCAAAATTGATTCAACAAAAAAAGGGAAACATTTTTAAGAATTATTATTATTATTATAATAAATAAATCAGAAATGCTATAATAAGGATTTAAAAAAAAAGAAAAGACTATTTATCAAATACTTTCATAGGGGAGCCTTACGAGTTAAGAGGTTTCACAATATGTAATAACAGCACCTCTTTAAAAAAGAAAGAAAAGAAATACCTCTTTTTCTTATGGTCCCTTTTTAAACGTTTTTTAAATTATATTCTGTCAAAAGTTTCTATTATACTAGGTGGCGTTTTCATTTTTAGATTGTGAGTTTCGAAGCGTGACGTTTTTCAGTTATATGAGCAAACGCTTGACGCTGAATAATTCGCCCACTCCATCACTGCACTTATATTGAACATGTAACTATATTTTATATATTTGGCAAAATGATGTATACCATATTCTTGTTATTTCCACGTACTCATTTTTCGTTTTTGTAGATGTTTTTTTTAAATCCGATTTCCTGGTTTCAATTTTTTTTTAATCTGAGCATAATAACATTTAATGGTGTTAAATTTTTTACGTTCGTTTGCATTCTGCCTGCACGCCTGAACGTTTTTCTTACATATAATATAGTCAGATGAAGGTCTTTTAAAGACCAAAATAGAACATATTTTTGTATGGCATTTCGTGTATCTACCATATTGACACGTATAAATACTCAATGACATTGTGTCCGTATCATTGATTTGATCATCGCTCACGTTATCGCTTATGGCAAATTCATTTTTCGTGCACGTCAGGTCATCTGTGAATGAGAGTCCTTACCTGATTGAGACAAACTGCCACGCAAGCAAATGATTTTGGAATAAGAAAAAAAAAAGATTAGATAAATATCTCGAGTATGTACAGCAAATTATTTCGAAGAAAAAACATGCATGTATAATTTTTCTAGAACGTTTCACGAGAACGCAATGGCTGGATTAATTAGGATCTCATTCATCAATTCAATTTGTTTTGAATTTTTATTCGATAGTAATCAATTACATAATAAATGTGTTGTCATTCAATAATATGGATGTGGTTGTGCTGTGATCAATTGTAAAAGTGACAGATGAACTTTTGTATTTTTTTGTTTGAAATTGTATATTTTTCTCACTGTAAATAAAGCAAGACATGTGTACATTTAGTCTCAATTGATTTCACCAGGTAAAAAATATTTAAATCTTATCCACAATTTTTTTAAAATTTAATTTGATGGCTTATTTCACGGCGAATTTGATTTTCCCACGACACAATTTGTTTTTCTTTCAGCGAATGAATGTCGGCACGTGGCAACGTCGGTCTAGGGATCGCTCTCACAGACATTTCCCACGTCTTTTTTTCTTCTGCGTCGGCTGACGCGTGTGTTGTGTGCAATAAAGTTACCCGCACGCTAGGCTTTTGTATATAGACATTCTTTTTTTTTACACGACACTCATTTACTTGGCTGCGGCCGCTCTAGCAGCTTAAACTCAGTCGCTATAGAGACGACCGAATGGGGGCTAGCGCTCGCTCGCATCTTCTTCTTCCGTCTATGTAAGCGCAAGTTACAGAAAAGGGATGTATAGTAAGTAGTACAGGATAGGGAGAGGTGATTTTTAGCCGCGCTCGCCAGCCAGAGCTCAGCAGCACGTCTCTGCTCTCCTATACAAAAGTGTAACTCGAGCGTGTACCTCCTCACAATCGGCGGGATGATAGTCGCCCCGGAGGCCGTCGCTCGTTTCGGCTCCTCTGACGGTAATAACATCGTCACGCAGTGCTACTCACCATGTGCCACTAGATCCAGTTGATATTGCAATCTCTTTCCGGTTTTTTTTTTTAAGTGTTATTCATTTACCCCGAATTTGGTTATTTTTTAAAGAAAGAGTTGGTGGGTAAAACAGTCGAGTGGGTTGAGACGAAATGGAACCTACCGGTAGGTATTTCAACTGTAAAAATCAATTGAATTTGTGCAATTCACAATTATGCGTGATTTAATTATGTGTTGAATAACATTGTTTGTCTATTCATCAGGTCAGGATCGTCAGGATCGGTCGCCCAGCTGTTCCGTCCTCTCATCAACGTCGCGCAAAAGAGGCAGATGTAAATGGTTTAACGTGACCAAAGGATGGGGTTTCATTACGCCGGACGATGGAAGCCCGGACGTATTCGTTCACCAGGTATAAATTAAATAATAAAACGGAAATTATTTTAAAAGAAAAATAACAAAAGGAGCTTTAAGGAGGGAGCGGCGTACATCTTTTAAGTTGAGTTTCTTCTTCTTCTTTATTGTTGTTGTGTGTGTATCTCTACCGAGGGGTCGTAAAAGACGGTTCCCAATAGATGTGCGCAGTTGAAACTTATTCCGAGCGGTTGGTTTTCAACCCCCACAGATTTTTGTGGTCCCATCGGAATGTTAACGAGTCTCCTCTCTCTCTCTTTCGGCTATGGAGCTAGGGGGCTCGTTTCCGCATCCGGTAGTAGTATAATCTATACACTATGTTGTGGCCCCCACAAGAAAAGTCTGCTCCTGCTTTCGGCTGGAATGCAACAGTCACGGCTGATGGCAAGACGGGCGTAGAGAGGGACAAGAAATATCTTCGACATTTGAAGTATGCTGTAGGCGGGGGGGGGGGAATAGTGTTCTGGCAGGATTTTCCGAAATAAGGATCAACAGATATAGCTGCGGAGCACACACACACACATAGAAATATACTTTTGTATTTATAGGCAGCACAAACGTGAAATATCTATAAATGTAAGGGAAAATAACATTTGAATGGCCGCGGCCGTTCTATTTTGAGGATGAAAGAAGCAAGTTTCTATTTTTCAAGTGCCATAGAGAGATAACTCGAGAGCCTTAGCGTGTGGGTTTATAGGAAAACAATTAAGAAAATAACCTTAATAATACCAGTTGCCCATGGAAATACACAACAGTTAAATACAAGTGTCGACTATCGTCAGAGCAACAAGCAAACGAAATCCTGGTGGTTCTGACCGATCCATTTCTATAGTACGCTACTATAACCCCGTTGATATGTCCAGCAACGCAACGGACTGGGATAGGCTATCCTGTATTGATTTCCGTCTTATTATTTCCTACGGCGCGATCGATCGTTGTCCAGCAGCCGGCACATCTGTTGGACTCGCTATACATCATCGTCTCAACTGAGGGGGGGAAAGCAAATAAAAACAAAAATTTCCAAACTGAATCTTTGAATAAACGATAAGAAGGAATGTATTATTATGAGTCCGGGCAACTGCAACTATAGCAACTAGATGTCTACATAATAGATTGAATGTGTTTACGCAATTTTTTAATCATCCGGAGAATGTGGTCTGCTACTGGAATTTCAAGCTCGTTTTCTTTTCGTGGCTATTTCTAGAATCGATTGAAAAATAGGAGGACGAATAAGAGTTTTACTATTCTGTGGTTCTTGATTAATTACGGCTCAACATATTATTGTTTTTATTCTTCTTTTAAGAGCGTGATCCGCATGAACGGATTTCGTAACTTGGCTGAAGGCGAAGAGGTCGAGATGGAGACGAAAGATGCGGATAAAGGAGCGGAGGCAACGGTCGTGACGGGACCCGGAGGAACGGAATGTCGGGGATCGCACAGACAACCCAGAAAACCTACAAAAACCAAAAGAATCAGGTGAGCTTATTATGCCGCACGAAAGAGAAATAGGGAATTACGTAAACACGCCAAACAAATTGGTTTTTCACATTCAAAGGTGCTACAATTGCGGTGCAGTCGGAAGCCACATCGCTCCCAAATGCACAGTTGGACCTCAACCCAAAAGATGTCACCAGGTGATTGTTGATGTTTTCTCTCTTTTTTTATAATGTCACACACACTTGATAACGGTTTTTAATTGCGTATAGTGCAAGTCGGAGGATCATCTCATTTCCGACTGTCCAAATAAATTGAAAAAATTCCGATCCAGCCAGACGGAAAAACCTTCCGGTGTGAATGAAACGTAAGTTTTATCTTCCCTGCATATTATGGACTACAATAACCAATCAGCAGTTTGACAATCACCAAGCGGACGACACACATCCTGGATGTTTTTACGTAACAAAAATATTTCGATATCTTCAACAGTATACACGCACCCTATAGCATTGCTCAATTCTGCATTATTATTATGTCCGAATTTTTACTTGGCAATGCTCACAAATGCTCCTCAGGTCAAATGTTTCGTACAATATTTGAATCAAAATTATTCATTTTAATATTATACATGTACAATTGTTATACAGTACCTAAATTTGTAGTTGCCACACAAATGCCATACATTTGTCTACCTCTCGTTGATGCGTTCAAACAGATGACATGTCCATCATTTCATATTTGTAGTTACTTATCCTTGGTATTGTTGGTTGGGCTCCAATTTAATGTGAATTGTGTAGATATAGCTTTGTGCTAAATAGAGAATTAGATTTCGTATTGTTTATTCAAATTCGTTGTGTTTCGATACCGAAAAGATTTTAGTGGCTTCCAAAAGTGTTCAATGCTGAGAATCTTGTGTCATTTTTTAGATTGCAGATCTGTATTCCGGTTCCCCCCTAATGTGCAACTAAAAATTTAATTTTAAAGACCAATTTTCGGTACCTATGCGTAGTTACAGTTGCACTGTTGCAGTGGTTAAAGTGAAACGTGCTTCTTGCGAACGTAAATGTAAATAAACTACAAAATCATGGAGCCCTTTGATTTGCAAATTTTTGGCTATGACCTATATGAGTCTGACATCAACATTTTTTTTTACATTAAATTTTTGCCATTCAAACTGTGGTGTGACCTTTTTTTTTAAATATTGTTCTAGCAAGATTGAAGCTGATTAAATTACACATTGATATGAAGCCACGCGGAAAACGGCTAAACGGTCTAGTTCCTCTAAAGGATTAGCTTATACTTATAGTTGCACAGTTGCACCGAGGTAAAAGGAAGAGGCTGCAACTGCAAGCCTGCAATATTCTTGTGCGCTATGTGTGAAAGCTGAAGATTTTGAAAACTTGACACCTGGTGGCAGGTTATGTAGAACCAGTTTTTCCCGCTAGGTGCACTGCGGTCGACCGATAGTCCGGTTCTCCGATTACCAAGGCGGCCATTAGCTATGGACATGGCAGTATGGCACATGGTTATGGACATTGGCTTGGGGTTTCAGTTTTTGAACTTTGGAACGGTTTGGAAATTGAAATTGAGAAAAAATTCTCGTCCCCTTTGCTCTATTTCGGTGTTTCCAGTTGTTTAGTGCTATTTGGTAAATAAATATTGAGTATATCAATAATAACTAATTTCAAATATCTTGGAATGTTGTGCCTCCCATGAGTCTCATCTTTCCCTTCATCATAAGTCATAAGTTTGGAATTGTATGCTGATTTGTTTTGAAAATTCTAACATTTCTTACATTCATTTCAGAAATCCAGAAAAAAACAGAAGAATCATGAATTCTTCATCAAAAATTGATAGAAAATGCATAGCTGAAGCTGTTTTGCCATCGCAGGAGACATTATTAGATTTTTCTGCTGGGTATGTGTTACCTGCTGAAATTTCTCTACCTTCTATTAAGCTCGACAAAATTGGAAATATCAACATACCTGTATCCCTCCTGGTATGATCATTTTTTTTATGGGATTTTATTTTATGTCCAATGTATTCAGTATTTTTCTTATCTCTTCTTTTTTTGTTATGGTTATTTCAGAATGCTAAAAGATTAAAGGCTTTTTCTGAAAAACAGCTCAATGCAGATGCCTCGCCAACCCTATTCCCTTCCTCACAGAAACACACTTTTGAAATATGTTCTGATAAAATCCATTCAACACTAGAGAACATAGACATGAGTTCTCTAGTCATCAAGATGTTAGGATTACCTGTTACTAAAACAATGGATTTCAAAGCGAAGCTTGATAAGCTGATGCTGTTTGAGGTAGATGGGCAGTACACTCATACCTTTGATTCAGACAAAGAATTCGGTAAGACTGACCTCAGTCATTTTCTTATTGATTGAATAAAATACTGATTATACGTTGACTATGATAGGAACATTCGGTACGGCGATTCTTCAGTTACCCGTAATAGGCGGCCATGACGGTGGAAACTTCTATGTGAAATATAATGGAAGGCAAGCCAGTTACGAAGATCAGGTTGATTGCCATAAGCGCTTCTCCTTGTGTTCATTTTACAACAGCTGCGAGTATGTTATGAATCCCGTTACGCGAGGCTGGAAGTTGACGCTCGTCTTCAACCTGGTGTGGACCAATTCCAGCATTGTGATCCCAGCCGATTTTCTAGTTTTTCTCAACTCACAGAAGAAATTAGAATTAGCACTCCTGCCTTGGAGTCCTCAGCGAAATGAAGATGACTATTCCACCGAAGTTCAACAATGCCCATTGCTGAGAGATAACATCAAAATCCCCGTGATTACTTGGATCGACGAGAAAAAAGTTGCGTGCTCTACAGACCAACCATTTGGAATTGCGTTAAATGATTCTGCTGATAACGACGTTTGCTCGTTGATTAAGAAAAAATTAGACACGGATATTGAGGATTCTGAAGACTTTGAGGATTCTGAAGACTTTGAGGATTCTGAAGATTGTGGAGATTATGAAAACTCTGGGGATTCTGAAAACGAATACTCCTGGGGAGATGAAAAACATTTCAATTGCGATGTTAACAACCCAACAATGGTGAAGTGTGAAGAAGATGTTTTGTTTTTTGTTCTTGATGAAAAGTATTTCGAGAATAGACTCATGTTTCATCATCTTCGAGGAAGTGATCGAATTCTGGCTGACCTTCTCCGACGCTGCCCTCTTATCGACGTGCATCTGGCGAAAGTCACGCATACGAATACAAGGTATAGAAAATCGTATCGTCCCTGTAATTCCGAAGAAACGTCGTCAACAAAAATTTCGAGTTGGATAGATTCGAACAGTGCTGTCAAAGATCTCAATATCGACGAGCTTAACTGGAACGAGGAATGCGTTGGGCCCATTCGAAACTTGCTGGAACCATGTAGCATTCAACCAGACAAGGAGAACAAATTCAAGAGAAAAAATTACGACCAATGCAATTGTCGGAATAGATGCCTCGGCAGTTGTTGGGGACAGCTAATTAGAATTCGTCAGAGGATTTACTTTCATGCAATACTGGTTATATGGCCTAAACATCAATCCATCGGAATGTATTGTCGGTATGGACTCGGTATGTTTTTGGACTTACTTGAAAGTTCTTTGACTTCCGCTCTTGGATGGCAGACGCTCACTCATCAACAGCTCGCACAAGATTTAAATAATGCAGTTGCATATTGCTGCAACTATCCCGAAAGAATCTGGACCCAGTCAACATTCACTAACGGTGAGCTAACGCTGAGATTGCTACGTCTCTGCAACGCCTTGCGTGCGCTGAAAGAAGGTTTCATGATATTGAAGATGCTTTGGACCGAATTCGACACCACAGCGAAGCAAAAAACCTTGAAAACTTTTGAAGGCATTCAGAATGAACAAGTAGCTCAAGAAGTTGTCAAACTCATGTGTCAAAGCAATGGTAAGTTTCCTTTATGCTGTTTTATTAAATTAAATAAACATATCCTATAACTTTATTTATTTGTTTTAGGTCGGGGCGATTGCATTGATCTTTTAAAAGGATTGATTACTACTCATCGCATTATCAACCAATTCGTACCGATCATCAAAATGATTCAGTACTTTCTTGGCGTCAAATGCGTGAAAGGAGCTATGCTGGTTGGAGATTGTGTAGCGTCGTCGTTGGCCAACATTGACCAAAAAGGAGCTGCCGTTCTCAAACAGTCGGATGTAGCCTTGTACGTGGATGCAATCGTTTCTTTGGAAGCCTACCCGGAATCCTCCAGTCAAGAAAGACTAGCATCGTTGGTCTCTCTCTTCTCCAAGCTTCCCTCGACCTCACAATGCAGTTTGGTACTGGAATTAGGTGCTCAGGGTAACTCGCGCTTCATGGGCGCATTCATGGGCACCTGCCAGTTTATTTTCCTGAAAATTTGCGAGACTTTCTTATCCTGCGAGTTACTTGTTCCCTCCTCTCCAGACGCTCTTGGGTTGCTGAAATGTTTTATTCGACTTGGAAATCCGAAATGGCTCGAGTCTTTGCTTTACAAAATGATAAATGTTCCAAATCAAGAAGGAACGATTGCATTGTTGAAGCAATTGCTTTCGTATCGATCTCTATGGAAACTTGCCACAACATCGGAATTAGGAAAAACGGCTCTAACATCCATTTTAAATCGATACTCCACCCTGTTACTCAACACATTGTCAGCCATTGAAAAGAAGGTCCAGCCACCCTCAAACTTTAAGTGGAACAAGAACGGCAGTTTGCTACTGTCTAGCGTGACTGAGTACATACAGTTTGTGATAAAAGTGAAACGGAACCCTAAACTAGCAGATCTCCAACCAATCCCCTCCATCTCTTTATTGTTGTGTCAAATGAACTTTGACCAAATGTTGTACATCCTTGATGACTTCCACACATCCAGCAGCAAACGTTTGAATACGTACCCTTGCTATTTCGACATGGTGCGTGAAATCTGCAAGGCTTTAGTGTCTGCAATGAAGAAATCCAACGTAATGCAACACAGAAATGCAGTTTCGAAAATGGTCAGGCGCTTCCTTAATTTTCTCGATAAGTCGTTGTCGCAATCGCTGCTCAAGGAAGTGTGTGTAATTGAAGCCGCTGGATGTTGGTCCCTCAATTTTAAATACGGATTTTTCCTTGATGTCATCTCTTCAACTGAAGTTTGGGGTAAACTGGATTCTGATACCAAATTGGCAATTTTGAACACCTGTGCTAGCCTCATCGAGTCATGGATAACTGAAGAATGCAACAGATTGGATCAATACTCCTGGGATGAGAAAACCCAAGAAGGAGAATTCTCCAGTTGCGCTCATTTTTTTATCTTGATTGAAGAGCATCGGTTTGATCCCAAACAAAAGAATATTATTGGATCCTTTCAACCGTATTTGAAAAAAATGCCACGCCTTCATCTACGGAGTTTAATGCTCGACCTTCACAAGTTGATAGTCACTAGGAAACCTAGCGTAAAGAAATCACCATCTTGCTTCGTATTCGTATTGTTTATCGCGGTGTGCCGAAATTTTTTCAGTCGCCCTTTTTTGTTGGACTACGTTTCAAAAGAAGATGGAGACAAAATGATTAATTGCTTGTTGTTCATCGACGACGCTCGTTCTTGGGAAAGATTTGCAGACGAAATTTGTTCCTTCCGAGTTATTACAGACGATAACCAACCCTTTCAGCGGACATTGTTGAATATCAACATCCAAGAAATCACGAAGTCGCCTCATGCTTCTGCTGCTATTATACGCATCGCGGAAAATTGGGTGTTCAAATGGAAATCAGTAGCAGAACCGCCCTTCACCTGGAGTATGCCGAAAGCTGTAATACCCAACCTTCCTCAAGTACAAGAATTTCTTCGTTCCTCCGAAAAACAATTGATCTACCCAATAGAAAAAAGGAGACATTTCCTTAGTTTTAAAGAGGAACTAAATGAAAATAATCATTTAATGAGATTCAGTGTTTCAGTGTCTGATTGGAACAAAGCTGATGGTCCGAACAAAGGGTATTGTGTTATTGAAAAAACAAGAGAATACCATGACAGTGTGGAACCTTTTCGAAGATTGACATCAGAAATGGGAGATGTGCAGAAGTTCCGTCAGAGTCTCAGCCAGAACCTTGCGGCACCCAAGCCCACAGGGAAAAGGCAATTGGAATTGGGTTCCTCGTCGTCGACGTCGGATGAGGTCCTCATTCTCTCTCCTCCTAAACGCAGTAAGCCCAACATTCCAGTACTCGATCTCACCATTTGATTTATTTGGTTTGATTTCATGTTTCATTTTTAAGTTACTTCTACTTTTATTGGCTTCATAACCGTTACTTTTTATGTGTTGCTATCTCTTAAGTCTTCAAGTCTTGATCTGAAAGGCAACGTCATTTGTCAACCAAGTTTTTTCTTTCCGTGTCCAACATATTATTTAGATAATATGCCTTAGAAATTTCAACTCTTTGTCTTTTAGTTACTGTTTACTTTGTGTGCTGGAGTATACTCTGAATAACTGCGGATGTTGCTGTTTCACGCGCCATTTTCACGGTTTCTCGTTTCTTTTCAATAGAAATTCTTGAATTACCATACTAACCATCCTATCCTTTTTAAATAATTGGTGACACTGTTGTTGTTTTGAATAATTTCACTGATCCGCATTATATCGACAACAAAACAAAAAAAAAAGTGGCAAAAACAAACTATGGTGGCCATACATCTTTACTCCGTTGTTCAGATATCCTTGACGTTCTTGCGAGGGTTCCAGAATTCGTTTCAAAACCCTAACCTACAGACGATCTCAATGACCATTGAAAAGCCACCATTCTCAAAACTTTTTTGAGCCGAACCATCCAAGAAACGTAACAGAAACTAAATTAGCTGCAGTTAAATTTTCAACAGAAATCGACCCTGAAAAAGGAGCAAACATGACTAAACTGAAGGCGTTCATCGAAAGCTCTCGGACTATTAATCTATCTAGCGTGACGAAAGATAAGGACAAACAGGAAAGATTCGAGGGTTTCTGTATTTTCTCCATTAATTAAGAATCAATGCATCAGATGACAGGTTTGAATGCGAACGTGAAACGGTAACTGCAAATTAATTATTATGACGCACTTACATTTCGTGTGTCTCATTTGGCATTACGCCGAAAATAGGTCCCTGACGCTTTATCGGCTTATGACTGCCACAGCGGGAAATCGATTCAAATCAGGCGAGAACGTCGAGAAAAAAATCCCAGGCGGCATGGTGCAGAGATTGAATCTTTTTTATCTCAGGAAACTCTTTAGCCGAAAAACATTCCAGTCGTTAGAGATCCAAGATCCAGATCCAAGCCAACCAAGCAGCACTCGGAAGCATTTTGGACCACTTACCTGGAAACGAAATCAATTGAAGCCTAACTCGAGCTGAATTCTCAAATCCTTTTCATGTGTACGGTTTTCTTTTTTATTTCGAGTTATGATTTGTCAGTAAAAAGTAATTTCTCTTTTAGGGCCGGAGATGCTCAAGTATTCGGCTAAATTTTTCCGTCAAAAGCATGTCTTGATTCCAGTTTTCCATCTTTGGTGGGCTGAATGCAGTATCGCTAGCTGGTCCTTCTTTTTTGGTCTTAGTCAGTACGAGAATATTCCGTCCAGCCAACGGAATTCAAGAAACCGAATGGTATGAGAGAGAAGCAATTTCGACCCACCTGAAGAAATCAAGGAGGAAACAAAAGAATAACGAATACGATAAGAAAAAAGAAGTACACTAAATCGGAAGACGAAGAAGAAATGAAGAATAGAAGTATAGTAAAAAAAAGCCATTAAAACTCTGTAAACCATCAACAATAGTTACAAATCAAAGCCATTAGCCGTAGGAGATATTGTGTTGCCTATGGTTCCAGAGGTCAGAGTCCTAGATTGCAAGTCTCCACTAGTGCCGATTCAGTGGCAGCGGTTTGTTTAGTTAGCAAATCAGGAAGTCTGTAACCAGGCTGGGCGAAAAGAAGAGTAAAAAGAAGAAAGATAAAAAGAGCCAGAAGGGAAAGACTACGACACTAAAACTTCGTTACTGATCGACGGCTAACGCGGAAAAAACAGCAACAGTGGAGACAATGTTCATCAACCATCGCTGATTGTTTTGGGGACCTTTCTTTTCCAATCTAACCTTTCGGGAATGCGGTGGTGCTTACATAGAATTTAAAGAATTCATGTTGAAAGTAGTCTTGATAATTATTTTTTATTTCTCTCTTAGATTTTACTTGTCAAATCGCATCTTTTTGTCCTTCCAAGACAGTAATGACACAGTCAACAGTTCATGTTTTGTCTTAATAATTCACAAGAGATACCTCTTGTCATAGACACTCAATAGATAGTTATGCATGTGACTATGAAATGACGAACTATAATCGGGTAAATAAGAATGAGTATATTTTCTACCTGTGTCTTCCTCTTCAGAACAACTTATAATTTCTGTTTTTTCTTTTAGAAATTTTGCGGTAAAAAGAAAAGATGTATGTGATGATGGTTAGCAGCCACTAACTTCATCGAGTTAACTCCAATTTCCGTACAACTACGCAAAAGGCTTACGACATCCAGGCTCGTTTAAACCACTTTGAGCTCGAACAAGTGAACAACAGCCAAAAGTTCCGCTCCTCTGGCTATTATCCATCGGCCATCTCCCTGGAAAGAGGCCCATTCGAAATCAACTTAGCTGTCTATACTATTGATGAGCATCCAGCACCTATGCCCATTGCCCAACTACTACGAGTGCCAACTCTCCAGCAGCCGCGACACTTGATTGGTACAATCTTCGACCACCACTTATCTATCTGCTGCCCACTCTTCTCACTTAAGAAGAAAGAAAAGGAGCATCAAGCATACCTCGATCGCAGCGATGACTGAGTACTAACAGAGCAGTTTAAGAGCTATACTGCTTATTATTTCGGCGTGTGGCGTACCGTCCATCATTTTTTATGGGTGGTGGCGATTTCTTGGTGACGACGAGGTTATCATGATTTGACGAGGATGATATTGCGTGAGTATAAAATTTTGTATTTCTTTGTATATTGTTGTTTCTAAATATCCATTGAGTATAGATGAGCTAGAATGGGGATCGTTTTCATGTTACTGTTCTCGTAAGATGAGAACAGCTTTTTACGGGACCCATTCTGAAAGTTTACTCCCTTTTTTCGTTCGGTAGTAGGCCCTACGTGTGAAACATTCTTTAACATCTTTTTAGTTTTACACAACTACTAAGAAGTCCTAACACGCGACAATGCTTTGATTCCCTCTTTCAAGATGCGAGTCAAGCGACCAGCCGACCAAACAGTGGTGATAAAAATGAATGGGTTGTGTTTTTGTGTATCAAGCGTGATTCGTGAAAGTGTTCTATATCCTTATGTCAACTCATCTTTACCAGCAAGTTGGAGACCTCAAAATGCACCTGGCTTTTTTTTATACGAAGGAAGGAATCTGTCGGCTGTCACTAGGTGGCTAAAATATGTCCACCAGGTAGCGCAGTGTCTCCGTGACTCATCATCAGCGACGAAATTTCCGCCATTGTCTATTTGTTTCCAAGTCACTAAGCGGAAATGTGTTACTTCTCACCATGCCGTGTGTTTCTACATTGTCCAACAAGTTAAAAAAATAAGTGTTCTATTCTGTTTTGGCTTTCTTAAGGCTTTAATTACTGAATGTGTTTTTATGTGTTCATTTTCAGGTATAATCTATCCTTTAATTTACACTTGGCCAAATCATCTGATCGCGTGGCCTGAAAGGCTGAAACTTCTGTCATGCTTCTGTGTATTTCTCATAGCCTTCTACAGGTACGGCCACTTAACTGCCACTTAACTGCCACTTAACTGCCACTTAACTGTAGAAGGCTATGGTATTTCTTCGAAATTTCGTCTGTTACTAGGAATGGCCGAATGGCTGTACGTCTCATCCCATATGGAAACAAGTGGCAGAAATAGAAGTAATTCTGTTACATTTTCCCACTGTACATTTAGTTAGTTGATTAGCATAGATTCTTGAAGAACTTTCAATTCTTAGTCAACAAAGCTTTATTTTTGAGATGGTATGACATAGTTATTCTTTATTTTATTACATATTTTTACGATCTTATTTTTGCCTTGCTTGCAATGATATCCTAGAGGAGAAAAATGTACTGCCCAATTGTCTTTTTTGACATTTCCATTTAACCATTTACTATCTTCTACTATCTTTTCTAATGTTTTAACCAATTTTATCATGAAGTAGAAGTTAAAGAGTTGTAAATATTGGAATTATAAAATCTTTTGCTACCAGGTGGTGATTGACAAAGGAGCCACAACCCACAAGGCAGTGTAGGATGACTGTGATGGATGATAAAGCTGTTAACATTTTATTTGATTGAAAGAGGTTGAACCTGTTCGACCGTGTGAGATGTTTGTGCACGTACATACCTACATTACGACTAATCAAACTGAAAATGATTGTCATTTTCTTCAAAGTGCAGTTGCTTTCTGTAAAGGTACTCAACTCTTTGTTAAGATAACATTTTTACAGTCATAGTTAATCCTTGATTCTTAATCATAGGTGAATCTTCTTTTTTTTGTATTTTGAGAACACAGCACGTGGTCAAATTTAGACGTTAATCAAAGGCACTTGCTACCGGAATTCTCCACAAACGGTAATTCTTTCTTAACATTGGTTTTAGTAAGGGATTATTAGTTTTATTAAGATAATTGGTGTTTATTAAATCAGTCAATCTCTAAAACAGATTCTATTTATTATTCGCGATAATAAATCACTTAACTGCTCTTGATTCAATAGAATTATAACACCACAGAAATTTTACAAAATTTTGCCTTAAGTATCTGAATTTTCCCTGCTGGTTTATTTGACAAACATGTATTTTTGACTGTATATATAATAAATATTTTGTCTGTGATAGGAATTGTCAGCCAGGTTAAGTTGAAGCTGTTTGCTGTTGCTGTCTTATGCAGAACACTCTACTTGCCATCTTGCTGCTTTCTGACTGCATAAATTGGGAAGCTGCCTTTTTTGCATATTTACAACAGCTTGTTACTTGTTTTTGCTTCATACCTGATTTGTTTCATAGGTTTTGTCACTGTGTTGACGTTTAACTAATAACTGAAATTACCTGTGGTGTTGCAGTCCAATGTTCTGTTGCCTGCCTGTTCCCTGGTTTAATTAGTACTCAAACAAAATTGAATTTACGATGGAGGTCATTCTTCCGTTTCTGTGTCGGTATGGAAGTGGTTGAGCAAAATGTTTGTTTTGTTCTATTTGTTTTCGCGGTTTCTCAGAAAAATTCTAAAAATATATTTCATTAAATTATAAATAAAATTTTATAAACATAATTAATAACTTGTGCTATACATTTACAATATTAACTACCTTGCATTTTACAGTAGATTAAGACGGAAAAACAATGCCTTAATTAACTCCTACCAGTGAGATTACCTGGCCAGTGAAGCAGAGTGAAAAATGTGTGACTAGTTTAACTAGGAAATGCTTAATCTTAGTAAGATATCTGGTTAGACTCGTGACCCTCCAAATATTTTCCTCGGATCATGCACCTTCCAAGTCCCCGTTTGACCAGAGCCCTCCCCTCCTCCTGGTTTTCACAACGGGTGATTGTTTGGTGGTTAGTTAGGGAAACGGGGCCACAGAAAAGAAGGAAGCACAGATATGCACTTGTAATTTATCTACACAAATTATATCAGTCTTCAATTCCGGCAATCTCTTATCAGTTTCCAAACAACTATAACACATAGAATGATTAACCTGAAAGGAAAGTACATTTAGGTATAATTTTCAAACCATTTGTAGTGACAGAAAGCAATACCTCAAATCTTACATTGTCCTAAATTAGAACTAAGTGATGATTACCACAAAATCTTGAATAGAAACATTGACTTGCTGTTGCCTGCAACATAGATAGCAGCAAAGAATTTGTTCTGGGGAAGGCATCAATATCTTGAAGATTTACAAAATCTTGAAAGGGAAAAGTTAACGTTAACATTTTAAACCTTAAAGAACACAGTTGATTAAATTTTTTAAAAATGATATGATGAAATACCTTGAAAGAAATTATTTAGCTTCAGAAGACATAGCATGCGAGCTTGCACTTTTTGATTAGACCATTTTATTTCTACTGTCACGAGCACCTACGTACCGTTGGCCAGGTACACGAAAACTTCAGCTGAAATTATCTTAAAACATTTAACAAGCGATCTCCCACTCAACCGGACCGAAATGGTGGGGGTACTTTTCGGATCGTAATCCGGAAAAGAACTTTAAAAATCCGGACTAGGTCTATTCTGTTCAGAATCGCAAGGCGATTCCAACGGAATTAAGTCCGGATTTTTATCTTTTCCCGTTCACGAGATAATCACGGTTGAAAATCGTGAAATATCACGAAAACCCAAAGTCTCCCCGTTCGACTACATCGCTTTTAGCCGTATATTCGGCTTGTAAAAAAAAACTAATTGATACAAAATGTAGCCCTTTCATCCCTCTTTCAGAATCCAAAAGGATTTTTTATAATTCTTTGAGATGTTTGAGATATCACGATTTTTGTGATACCCCCATTTCGACAAATTTTTCAGGCATTTCATTCGGCGTTGCCGATTGCCGTATATGTGCTTTTCGCCCCCTTTCCTGTCCACTCCTTCGCTTTTTCCCTGTTTCCTATGTATCAAGGCCTTGTATATCGATACAGATGGGACTTGATACATAGGAAACAATGGAAAAAGCGAAGGAGTGGGGGCGAAGTCACATATACGGCAATCGGCAACGCCGAATGAAATGCCTGAAAAATTTGTCGAAATGGGGGTATCACGAAAATCGTGATATCTCAAACATCTCAAAGAATTATAAAAAATCCTTTTGGATTCTGAAAGAGGGATGAAAGGGCTACATTTTGTATCAATTAGTTTTTTTTTACAAGCCGAATATACGGCTAAAAGCGATGTAGTCGAACGGGGAGACTTTGGGTTTTCGTGATATTTCACGATTTTCAACCGTGATTATCTCGTGAACGGGAAAAGATAAAAATCCGGACTTAATTCCGTTGGAATCGCCTTGCGATTCTGAACAGAATAGACCTAGTCCGGATTTTTAAAGTTCTTTTCCGGATTACGATCCGAAAAGTACCCCCACCATTTCGGTCCGGTTGAGTGGGAGATCGCTTGTTAAAAGAATGAGTAAGAATCATTAGCTAAAGATTGAGTGATCAATTACTTAAAAACATTTAACTCATTATCCGATCTCCGTTTTTTAACTATTAAATTGGTTTTGAGTAACTTATGAAATTTACGACGTCATGTGCATGTATGTGCGACCATGCGACTGTGATTGTGCAACTAACATAAGATTCAAAACTCATTACTAGATGTCGCAAATGTCGTTCTTGTTGTTCCTACGTTCCTTTTATGTCATGAACGGGACGAAACGGCCGAAACAAATTGTTGCTAATTATACTTCTATTCCTGTGATTTAAAATACCAAATTGAACTTCGTATCTTATGTAAGTTTATCTTTACCTAGTTTCCTTATTTTTCTATTATACCAACTTATTTCTTCAAATTTTAGATGCATAGCTACTGTCAGTCATCCCAACAAGTTGACTTAGCGCTCAGTCATTTTCCATGGTCCATGAGATCCTCATTCTGTCAAAAGCCTAAAACTCATGTTTGAAGCACACACATAGTGGAATAAAAATGTGCGGAGATAAGGTATTTTCCCATTACTGCTACCACACCAACCACACCACGTCAGATGCCTTAGCCTTACTAAATCATCACCCATATGATAAAGGTAAGTTTCAATATCACCTCTCACCATGCTACTGCAATACTTCATGACAATTTCTTTAGCGTCAGGAAATTTATCTCAACTTGAGGAGTAATGCTGTTGGTTGCTGTAATTCCATTATTACGGTTTTTCATCATGGCATTTCAGTGTGCTTCTTAGAAAAGGTAAAATTGATATGCTTTTTTAAATTTTTATATTTTCATTAATGTAACACATTTTTTTAACAGACGACGCAAGATCCCCACGGACATCCTTGAGCCAATGCTGGATTTTGTCCATGAAAGAAGAGGGACTTCCACCAACGTTCTGCTCCATCCTTATCAAGACGTACGCTCATCCAGCTTCACTGCTTCAGTGCTTCATATGCTGCTAGCCTGCTACACAACTTTTCTTGCTTCACTGGCGAGTTGGATCACTTCAGTTGCTGTGACACACCTGCAGTCACTCACCACGGGATTATGGCCAGGTACCGGACAATTTACTTATTTTCGCAGATTATCTACTAGTAATCTATTTGCGTTAAACTCTCTGTCTGTGTAATAATTTCAAAATCAGGCCCTTCTTGCGCACTTAAGTGTTACTCAGATGTGTTATTCTTTTCTAACGCTAGATGGCTTTTCGATAATTTTAGCTGTCAAAACAGTCAGTTTCAGTTACTTTTCAAAAGCATCGGGAGCTATTTTGTGGAAATTTTTAGTGAAAACTGACGATTACTATTCCACCAACAAAGCTCACTTGTTAAATTTTCGATATTTGCTTTTTTTTTCTACTTCCGGTTTGCTCATTTCAGTGAGTAGTTCAGTAAATATTCATCTGACGTACAAAAAAACCACATATTCGTGATCCTCGTCAAATTTGTGGTAAAGTTCGTGTTTTGTTTTGTACGATTTCGTACTTCCGGTTTTGAGAATTTTCCTGAACTATAGTTCAGGAAAATTCTCGATTTTGGCCAAATTTTGGATTTCGTTCAAATCACAGCTATTCGACCCCACATTTCATGGAGATCACGAATATTTGGTTTAATTTGACGACAGCTCAATGGTTAAGGCGCTATCGCTTACTTCCGGTCTGGTTCCGGAAAATTTTCATAGAACTAGCAAGTGAGCTTTGTTCTGTGTACATTTCTGACTATTGAAAACTTAATTTTAAGTAATTCAAAGTGCGCCTTTATAGTTTTGAGCCAAAAAAACACAGATCAGTGTACCTATTGTATTATGTAACTTTTATTAGCATGTAACTTAATAAGAAATGTTTTGTCTCAGGTAATGCAGAGGAGACGTCGAGAAGATGGACACCTAAACATCGCCGGTATCTCAAAAATGTCAGCGCGGATCTTCATTTGTTGTTGGTAATATTTTTGTTGTTGTTTGTGTTAGTTAACCCGTTGGCTGCCACGCCTTTGTTCTCCCCTAGCTCCTTAGCACGGGCCGCGCTGTTCGGTCTCGTGGTTTACATGCCGCGGGATCGAGAGTCGCACCAGCCCAAGATTCGCCGCAAGGCGCCTGTTAGGCAGTGCACCATAGGGACTTCCCCCTTGTCGATACGGTGATGGATTCTAGAGGCGTGCATTCCATCTTCTCCTGTCACCGTGTCAGCCCGGACTTGTCAGCAATGGCAAGTCCCACCTTGGTCATGGATCCTTCAGACATGGCGCGTAGAGTAGTAGAGAACAACCTACGGGTTGTATGGCGTGGCAGCCAACGGGTTAACTTAAGTGTATGTATGTATGTATGTATTGTGTAAATTATGTGACTGTAAAATGTGGTGGAATTGTGGGTGGAGGTGGGACAATATAACAATTCCTTTTAAAGTTTTTTGTTTGCTGTGACTTATAATTTATAACAAAATAATGCTTAGAAGTTGTATCAATATAGTTCTTACAACTTTGAAATTTTACATTTACACTAAGTAATAGGCATGTGACTTGATCTCCAGACTTTTTCAATTAACTTCTATGAGGAACCAAACTGCAACTGCCATGAACGCCAACTAAAGTTAAAAACACAGAACTATTACCTTTAAAAATTTAGAGTAAACAGCAGTACGTCTCTTTCGTAACTTACTTTGAAAATTAAGTCCGTCCAATTACCAGAAAATGTCCGAATGTAGAGCGACTGGAGCAATAGCCATTTCAAAAATAGATAAGATCCAACAAAAGTTGGAACACGTCGCAATGTCAAAACTCTCAGTTTAAAAAATTTATTTGCTCATTACAGAATAACAATTCTGAGTGACTAGTAACTATTAAGATATGACAGACAAATCCGAACACACATAAATAAAATAGAAATTTCGGCTCTAATATTTAGGAGAATCCATGTAGTAAACTGGAGAAGCGTATGCAGTGGTGTAACATTCAGGTGCCTTAAGTGTAGTAGTAACTCGGGGCAGAGGAATACTTCGAAGCTTCGGTGTAGTAGCTGGGGGCAACGTAGGTTGTACTGTAATACTCTGGTGCCTTGGTTGTGTAGTACTTGTGAGCCACGGTTTAGGAGCTCTTCAGGTGTGGTTGTGTAGCTCAGAGCTGAGTAGTACTTGGGCGCTACGATGTAGTATTCGACTGTTTTGGTGGTGTAGTACTCCGGTGCCTCGGTGGTGTAGTACTCCGGTGCCTCGGTGGTGTAGTACTCCGGTGCCTCGGTGGTGTAGTACTCCGGTGCCTCGGTGGTGTAGTACTCCGGTGCCTCGGTGGTGTAGTACTCCGGTGCCTCGGTGGTGTAGTACTCCGGTGCCTCGGTGGTGTAGTACTCCGGTGCCTCGGTGGTGTAGTACTCCGGTGCCTCGGTGGTGTGGTTATAGTATAGCTGGGAGCAGAATAGTACTTGGGAGCAGAATAGTACTTGGGAGCATCATTACCGTTATCTGGAGTAGCGCAGGTTGTAGTGTAATACTTAGGTGCTTTGGTGGTGTAGTAATCAGGCGCTTTGGTGATGGCATGTGATGCGATGGTGATGTAAGTTGGGGCAGAGTAATACTTCGGGGCTTTGGCGTAGTAGCTGGGAGCAGCTAAAGTTTTCGTGTAATACTCTGCATCCTTGGTGATGTAGTACTTGAGGGCCTCGGTGTACTAGGCAGGTGTTACGTATGTTGACGTTGTTGTGTAGTAAGGCGATGACGTGGTGTAGTACTCTTGCGCTGCTGTTGCTTGGTATCCACCATACCCAGGAGACATCGGTACACCAGTGGTCGACCCAGCCATCAACGATACAACACCCAACAGCAGCACGACGCCATAGTTAACAACACAACTAATAAATTTTAACATTAGTAGTCAATAATAAGTGGCATATTTACAACTAAACAAAAGTAACTTTTAATACAACACTCCATTTAAAAACAGAATATTTACCCATGATTGCGAACTGATTTAACACGAAGAAGAAGGCAGTTGGTGACAGATAGTGCGCCGCAGTTGTTGCCGTGTCGGAGATGCTCGCTCGACTAATTTCAATCGCCTTTTCTCTCTCCTTTTATACAATTTTTTTCCTCCCTCCACCTCTTAAGCCTTGCGGCTATTGTACCTGCTTGATAATGATGAAACACGTGTCATTCTCACCCAACCTCTACATGACATGCACTCTTCACACACTGCATGACACGTTTTACGTATTAATGATCTCCGTGACCTTCTGCAGGTTGACGTTGCTGGGGATGGGTCTACAACAACCAATATCAAAATGAATACCAAATGCTTATGTTACACGTACTGTTCTCACCCAACCTCTACACCACTGCATGACACCTTTTACGTATTAATGATCTCCGTGACCTTCGAAAGTGAAAGACTTGCAACGGCCTTTCCTTCTGCAGGTTGACGTTGCTGGGGATGGGTCTAAAAAACCGATATCAAAATGAATACCAAATGGTTATTTAACACATCCCGTTCTCACCCAACCTCCCAGCAAGACACGTTTTACGTAATAATCTGAGATCTGATCTCCGTGACCTTCGAAAGTGGCAGATCTAGAAACTGGCCTTTCCTTCTGCAGGTTGACGTTGCTGAAGATTGGAATGGGTCTACAACAACCAATACAAAAATGAATACCAAATGGTTAGGGCTTAAAACTCACTTTATACCAATTGACATTTAAGTCATTGGTAATATCAAATGATATTTATGTTTTTATTTTGTTTTTTATTTATTTAAATTTATTAAATTTATTTTTTATGTATTTTATCTTCGGCTTGATAGGGAATGGTTTTTATGCCGCGCGAATCCAACATATTTCCATATGTAATGCCGAGACTCTGGTATAAAATCCAATTCGTATGAGGCTTTTTTTGATATTTCTGTGTTAACACGCAGTTATGCGTCAAATTATTTAGTCTGTGTATCGCTTAAAAGGATCAAAATTCTAATCAAAAGATCAAAGTGTTCTGCGTCTTCGACCCACAAACCACAAACACATCAAATTTCAACTCTGTTTATACTTGATGACGTCAACTTCATGCGCATGAGCCTGTCTTCATATTTCTGCATGAATATTACGCAGTAAATTTTGAAGAGTTACAGTGTTCACATTCAGTTTTAAATATTCTCAGAAAGTGGTGTCAATAAAACTTCTCCGTACATCTCATCAGCAATCAGTATCTGTGGTAAGTTAGGACTTCTTCAACTACGTGTAATTAAATTTTTCTAAAATTGGTTCAAGAAATATTTGTGTTTAAAATGAATTGCAATTAAAAACAGAAATCTCTATCCCCCCCTAAAAAAAAATATTTGTTTTTATTCACTTTTTGATGATTTTTTTTTTTTTTTTTTTTTTTATAAAGAAGTTGTGATTTAAAATGGCCAAAATTCCGATGAGGTCTATCCTCACCATCTTTTTGGCATTTGCTGTTTGTTGTAATTGCAAAACAGCGAGTCCTGTCGTTTCTTCCTCTTGGGCGAAACTAGAAATTTCACCGGATACGACAACCATGGAGTTTGGCAATTTTCTCGTTGAAATTTATGAACACTCCAATAATCACAAAGCAACGACGACAACCAGCCAGAAAAAATATTTTTACTCTCCCATTGCTCTATTGGACTATAAAAATGCCATAAGTAGATTGAACAACGTAACGAATAAACAAGAGATGAGATTTAGCATTGAAATGTGGAACGACAAAGTTCAAAATGAAGTTGTGAAACATTTGAGAAAAATCGTGGGGAAAGAAATACAATCCGATAAAGTGAGAGTCATTCCCTTCGAGAAGGTCATCCTCAAGAGCAACATACCCACATCAGATTATTCTTTATCGCCAGTGTGGACGAATTATGACAAGAGCAAGACCCTTTGGTTTCATCTGTTTTGTGATGACCGAAAAGTCTGCGACAAACTGGCCAATGAAATGCGTTCAGATCCCACTCAATTCCACCACTTTAAACTCCTCTACAGTTTGTCATCGCAGACGTCGCAAACCAAACAGACGACCATCAGCATCGGCAGCGTCACTTCCGGTCAAATGGTCACTTCTCTTTTACAGAAATTTGGAGACAAAAAGGACATTTTTCTGACGGCTAGCGACGAAAAGAAAATGTTGACGGAAATGGCCACCAACATCCGAATGGACACATTTGACGACTCCGAGGTCGGGTCTCCGGACACGGAATCTCAAATTTTAAATATTTTAACGGAGCTGCTGGCCGTTTCCAGGGCGGCCATAAAAGATCAGAGCGACAAAATGTGGGACTCGGTTTTCTGGAATGAGGACAATTACCGGCCGGACAAAACGACGAAAACTTTAAATGAAATCATCAAGAAACTGGACAAGGAAACTCAAAAGAAACTGGCGGATCTGTTTCAGAAAGCGGAGAGGCAGTCGGAAGGAACAGAAAAATCAACTTCGAGTAATAAAGACGCGGAGAAAATACGAGAGGAACAAACTCGTCGCGAAAATCAATCGAAAGATACAAATGAAAAGGAAATGAGAAGATCACAAGCAACGGATCGAGCGCAATCCAGTCGCAATCAAACTCGCAATGGCAAATCGAATACAAACAAACTTGACACGGAAGTAAGTGGCGGTGGGTTCGGCGTTAGTATTGGCGCTAGATTCGGAGTAGAAAATAGCAACACGCACAATAGCGATCAACAAAACGAAAAGAGTGAAAACGCAAAGAAAAGTTTGGATGAACATAATAGAAATTTAGAGAATAAAGAAAGAATCCAGCACAATTACGACTCAAACAATTGGGCTGACGTTGATAGAATCAGTTCAACAATTTCAGGGAAAATGGCAAAAGATTCTGATAGTTCACGGCGGATCGAAATTTCAAAAGAAGACATGGAGAAATTATTACAGGAAAGTAGAGACCATGTCCAATGGGATGGAGAGAAATTCGTGCCCAAACCCATGCAACTGAGCAGAATCAATTTGAGCAAATTTCGCGACTCTCAATTGTTTCAGGATCGCAACGTTCGTGTCCGTTACACGACCGCTGAACTGTCGGCTCCAATCAAATTTATGGATCATGCGGGATTGACCGTCACTGACGAATGGAACAATTTAAAGGATGAACTCAGAGGTTTTAAACCATTTTTCTGATGAACGAAATTATTTACTTAATAAATAATTGCATTGCAGACACTAGAGAACTCTTAAAAACAACTGTAATGAACTTGGCGAAAACAAATACCGAACTGGGTAATGTCAAGCGAAATTTAACTAACACGGAAATCGATTTGACCAATAAATTAGAAGGTATTTTAAAATAATTAAGAAATGGAAAAAAAAAAATTGGTCGTTGATTTGATTTTATAACCATTTTAAAATTTGATTCGCTGTGATTACACACAGGGACGAAACAGGAGTTGGGGAAAACTAAAACCGAAACGGAAAAAACGAACGCCTATCTCAGGAAAGTCGTCACTGATTTATCAAAAAAATTGAATGGTATACTAATGCTATTTTAAAAAATTTATAAGAATGCAATGTAAGCAAAATGCAGATGATAATTTAGTTCCTTATAACACACAGGGAGCCAGCAGGAACTGGCGAAAATCAAAACGGAGTTGGAAAAAGAAGAGAATAAAGAAGAATTTATGAAAACGAGAAAAATCGTCGACGACTTATCAACAAAATTAAATGGTAAGCTAAATACCATTGTTATACTACATTTTAAAAAAATTAGCTACCATAAAGAAATTCTTTTAGCGACTGAAAAATAATTTATATGACATTAATTGGTTGTCCGTGATTGTGTTTAGTGAATTTGCAACGATTGGGTTACGAACTAAAAACCGTCGAGGAAAATCTAAGAAAAGAACTAAATGGTAAAACTCATACCTAAATTAACATAAAATTGTTTAAGTGTAATTGAATGGTATGGTCCAGCAATTTTTAATAATTTGGAAACAACAACAACAAATTTGGCCTCAGCGAGAACGGAATTCAGCAACATCAAGTCCGACGTTTCGAATTTGACGACCAAATTAAATGGTAAAATAATAAATGGGAAGTTATTTAATTGTTGTATATGAGAGGATTAAAAAAATTTACTTTCTACAGCCCGAACGAGTGAAATAGTCGACATTGGTAAAATGCCAACCTCCTGTTGGGATCTGGAGCGAATGGGACAAAAAGTCAACGGATTCTTTTCTGTAAAAGGAGCGAAGAAGATGGAAACGGTTTACTGTGACTTTTATCCTAATGGAAATGGTACGACTTGTGTTAATTTTGCTTGTTATTGTTTGTCTAATTCTTTCGTTTACACTTTACAGACAAACAGAAATGGATCGGATACGCCGACATCAAATCAGCGCCCGTCCATTTCTACGTCCAGAGAAAAAATCATTTCAACACAATTGGAACTCCTATTCCGTTCGAAGTGGCGCTGGTAAACGAGGGAAACGCCATGAATTTGACATCGGGGAAATTCACGGCACCGCGACCGGGAATTTATTTCTTCTCTTTCACAGGAATAGCGGAGTTTCCAGAGAAATCTTTTTATTCTTTTTTAAAGCTTTCTTTTTATTTGAACGGTAATAATAGCATTGGGAACCTTTGGATTGAAGAGAGTACCCAGAGTTATCAACGAAGTCCTGGTTCCCTCCAGTTTACGCTCAGTATGAAACCGGGGGATCAAGTTTGGGTGGCAATTATAGAGCGGACAGGGGCAGTTTACCTGTATGGAAATAATGGCACCTTTTCACATTTCACTTGTTTCATGTTGGAGGAGGAAATTGCCGCCTCTCTTTGAGATTAAGTGGTCATTATCCGAAATGCGCGAAATGATAATCGACTGACATTCGAAACGCAAATGAATTCCTTTTTTTTCTTTTTGGAGATGCAAATGTCGACAAACTTAACGCACGGGAAAATGAGGTCTTTATCTACAAAAATGTAGAGTTTGAATACCACAATTAAAAAATACTAAATACATCAGTTTGTTGCTCCAAAATTAAGAAAAATGGAGGTTTTTTGTTTAGTTCTGATTTCAGAAGAGATGAAGAAAACTTCAACAGAAAATAATGTAGCGGCGAAAGAAAGAAACAGCTGTGTAAAACACTAAGCGCCAGTAAGTAAAGCCCATTTAAGATCTTTAGTACAGTGAGCACGATGAAACTATTGCATCAATGAAAATATTCAAAAAGACAAAGGCGGACAAAGGCTTGAAATGTGTTCACTTAAAGTTCTCAATTTTAAACAACTGGAACTCCGATTCCGTTCGATTTGGTGAACGAGGAACATGTCATGAATTTTTCTCGTAACGAGCTCCTCTTCTTTTGTCGTTTGCCCGTAGCGTTCGCAAGAAAATTAGAAAAATTCGATAGACCACGCAATCGCAATCGTTCACTTTAGGCTGGTCGAGTATTTTGAGAAGAGTTAGCAAAAAAAAAAAAGGATCTTCATTATGGGGGACGTTAAAGGGACCGATCAGTGCTTCAGCGGTCAGGAGCACCATATTAAAATTATTGGACTACGAAAGCATCGATTAATCACGGGGTAATTAAAGGCTTAAAGCTCGGCAACAAGCTCGGCAAGCGAAACAATTAAACGAAAAGCCAATTTCAACCGACAAAATAAACTTTGCACTCACCGAACGTTGAGTGATGGCGGATGTCTCTATTGGCGGAATAAATGTCGTGGGGTTGGTTCATGAACGTTCATGCCTGTTTCGCGGCGAAGTGGGGGCCATCGGCTGACGTCGTCTTTCGGATGTGTGTACGTCGTTTTGTCGATAAGAGTACCGGTATAGTATACTGAGTAGCACCTAAATCCAGACACATTAAAGTTAAAATTAATTTGTCGATTGATTACAATTTTTAGATCAAAAGCTAAACTGACGACACAGGTCGTTACAAAATTTATTAATTCCCTTCGATCACTTGAAGTGAAAAATAGAATTGTAGCACTCCTTTTATTGAGACAGAGAAATTTAAAATTCAAACGTAAGTGAAACAATCTGCAATCGAGAAATCGAGAGAGAGTAGCCAACAAACGATCAGAAGCAATAAGCAACAAATAGTAGAAAAAAAAACAACAAAAATAAGCTATTAAAAAATGAAGCTTTGGATCCCCGCATACCATTTCCATACCATACCACCCCGGATACATACATACCATTTTTGTCAGTCTACACTATTAACTATTCTATCACATGTTTAATATTCCCTGAACCAAAGTTGAAAGCATGTCTATTTGAATGAGAAATGACAAGTAATTCAGCACTGCTTGTTGGTCCAAGCTGGACAAAACAAACTAATTAGTAGAAAAGTATTATTTCTCATCGTAGAGTGTACCACGAAAGCAAATATTTCAGCTGTAATAAATAATCTGTTTAGAAACTTACTCTTTTTTCACACACAGAGAAGACAAGAAGATTGCTGAGGAAGGCCAATTGAATGAATTTATGATTTGGGCATTTGGCTGATTAGCTATAGATAATTTGGGACAGATTCTAATTCAACAACAGATCTGAAAAATCGACATCACATATTCAACAGGGTCTTTACAGTTCAGGGACTTCAGAGATCAGAAGTCTTCAGTTTCATGGCTCAGACTCTCAGAGCCTACTGTCTCAGATTACGGGTAAACAAAGAGAATTTCCCCGTCGTCTGCAACGTAAGTATCGCCATCTAGTAGTCATAGTATCAACTATTTATTTGAATAGTTCTCGTTGATTTTGGCGCACAAGTACAAGTATAAACAAAATAAGGTGTATTACCCCTTGATAAATCTATACAGAAATCAGATTTCCTTATATCTTTCCGCATATTTGGGGGAGAGCAACAGTACTACTATTTGAAATTTACAGATGATGTCCATGACCAAATAAATAACTTAGAAACTATTCTTATAGAGGAAGCCATCATTCAACATCCATTGCCAACTTGCCTTATGTTACACACCTGAGATTCTGGGAAGCGGTGCTGCCGAATCAAATACACTAACTGCGTTGCGTTTACTAGGTATACATTAACTATTAAAACTAAAAAGAAATAAAATCAAACATATTTCATTTTTTCAAACACATGGTGTATTTCTTTCTTTTGAATGCAAACGTCTTCGATGAACGAATTGAATTTTTTTTGTCTAATCATTTTTTTGTTTTGTTTTTCGTTTCAAATTTAGCCGGGAGAATAAATTAGGGGAGGGGGGGTATACTTTGACAAGTGTAGACTGTAAATAGACTCCAATAAATTGGGGTAGAAAGGTTGGGGGGGGGATGAATTATTTTTACATCTCAAATAATTGCGTCGACAATGTCAACATCGGGACACAAATAGTAGCACAGATCTCGATTTCTTTCAGTCATTTTTTAATTAATAATTGTCGTGAATATTATTGCCATTGGAGAGGGGGGACAAGGAGAAATCAGACGCAACAACTAATCAGAAAATTCAACAAAATAGTCACCAATCAGATGATGGGGAAGACCAACGATTGAGAGTGAAACGGAGAGAAAACAATTTTTTTTTAAATTAGAAAGGACACATTCATCGTCGGATTATTATTCTTGATTATATTATAATATGAAATAAACATAAAAATGAGAAAAGAGAGAGAGCTAGAGATTGGGTGATTTGCATATAATATGTATATATCTATGTATATAAATGATACAAGAGAAAAAAAAGGCACTCTGAAAGGAGCGGAGCAGATCATCAAACTCAAATCAGTCGTTTCTAGTCCATCGGTCGGGCGGATCATAAATGTCCGTCACACACACACGCGGGTCGATCCACACGCTTTTTTTAAAAATAACATCACGAATCGGAGTCGAGTCACTTATTTTGTTTTGTCGTTTTGTTGTGTCACATTGTCCAAATTATTATTTTTTTGTCAAATTTTCCTGAGATCAAGTGCCTTTCAAGTTTGTTTTTTTGTTTGGTTTTTCTTCTTTTTTTTTTACTGAGAGAGATTCCAAAAAAGATTCTTATATAATAACCACTGAAGAAATGTACAACAAATAACACAGCAGCAACATGGGAGGAAAAGAAACAAAACGGGAATGAATTATAAATAACTTGAGGAGAAAAAACATTTGGAGATGTTTCTTTTCAAAAAAGGGTATAACTTAATAATAATAAAATAAAGCGCGGGATTTGTATGTGTCACGTCGTCTGTGCGTTTACGTCAATCGTCAGTCATCAATTCCCGTCAAAATAAATAGAAAACAAAATTCCGTCTTACTACATCCTCCTGCGTTCAAAACGCCCGCCAAATTGATTGTCATTTTTTAAATTAAAAAAAGAATAAAAACATAACATGGAAAGTGGTCAATTCAAATAATAATAAAACTGGATACTGAGAGTCGTCGTGTGTGTGTTTTTTAAAAACGTTGCTGTTGTTGATATTACGTCCCAAAAATTTCTTAATGTCAAATCGAGGAGGATTGAAAACCGGTGGGGCTCGGTGCGCAATAATTGGTCCGTCTGAGTTTCGTTACGTTACGTCACGTCACGTCGTCAAAAAAATAAATAAAATAAATATTACGGTCGTCTAGCAAAAAAGGACCGAATTTCCCAGTCAAATCTCAGCGTCGTCCGTCGTCCGTCTTATGTGCATTCGATGACTTGTGGCGCTTTGTTGGCCGTTTCGATGACGCTCGGTCTAGACGAATCGGCGTCGTAGTTTCCCGATGGCTGTCGCCCGTTTCCGCGCAGATTCCCTTCGTCGGGTGATTGAGACCGTCGGCCCGTTGTCGAATTGACGCCCAGCTCGTGGTGGTGCTCGTGCTGGCCTTGGTGGTGATGGTGTTGCTGAATGGCCAAAGAGTCGCTATCACAGCTCATTCCGTCCAAACTCATTTCCTCATCCTTGTCCTCCATTCCTTCTGCAAAAATTAAATTAAAAACGTTAATCAAATCATTCGAAAGGAGAAAGGTAAAATTCCAATTGTCAATTACCTTCCACATCCGAGCCGTTACAATCGTAGCCGGCCGAGTCGGTGGGCGACCGTTCAAGGGCCATTTCTTCCTCCAAACTGCTGGGCTTGCAATTGGTCGTCTTCCAGTGGGTCCGCAATCCGCTGGCGCTGATGTACTTCTTCTGGCATCCGCCGCAAGTGTAGGGCCGCTCGTTGGTGTGCAATCGCTTGTGCAACTTCAAGTGGACGAACTGGGTGAATTTGGCCGGACACAAATCGCAGGCGTAGGGCTTCTGGCCGGAATGCAGCCGCAAGTGGGTCTTGAGATTGGACGTGCTGCTGAACCTCTTCTTGCAAATGTCGCACTGGTGCGGCTTCTCCCCAGTGTGGACCAGGTGGTGCTTCTGGAGGTGGGCCAGCTGGGTGAAACTCTTGGTGCAGACGTTGCACTTGAAGGGGCGCTCGCCGGAATGCGTCCGCAAGTGAACTTTCAGGTTGGACAGCTGGCCGAACGTCTTGTAGCAAATGTTGCACTCGTAGTGCATTTTGCCGTCCTTCTTCTTCAACGGGTACGGCAACGAGCGGTAGCCGCGCCCTTGGCTTCCGTTGGGTGACGGACTGCCCGATCCGATGGGAGACAGCGATCCGCTTCCGGGCGAGGTGTGGCAGTGCAGGGCCTGGCTGTAGTTGGGACTGAGAGATGAAGCGCTGGATCGGATGGAAGATTCGGACGGGTCACGATGGTCCCGGCAACGATCTCCTCCGTTACCGCCGGATGAAGAAGCGGCCGAAGCCGCTGGACTGTGCGGCATCGGTAAATGCGGATGGATGTGAGCGGCGGATGAGGAAGAAGAAGCCGAAGCCAGGGGGTGAGGGACGGTGGAAGTGCTGCCACTGCCTCCGCCGGCGGATGCACTCGATCCGGCTCCGCCGTAAGCGTACATGTTGAAATGGGCCGAGGAGAACATCTGGGCAACGTTGTTGACGTTGTACAGTAAACTTCCGGCGGAGCTTCCGCCGGATTCATTATGCGGATGATGAGGAGATGGAGCCGATCGGCTGTTGGATCCGTTGCTGCTGGTGCTGTGGAACTGATGCGACTGCGACGGTTGCGGACTCCGGCTGTTGAACGGATGCGATCCGTGAGACGGATGATGACCACTGAGGTGGTGGATGTGGTGGTGCTGTTGCCCACCGCCGCCGGTCGACGGCGAAGTGTTGGACTCGTTGCGGATGGATTTATTGATGGCTGTCGTCGAGCAGCTGGAATCCGGGCTGAGATGATTGGGATCCTTGCTGCTGAGGAGATCGCGCACGTCCGATCCGGTCGGAATGTTGTAGCGATGGAGTTTCTTGTACGGCGGATAAACGACCGTCGAAATGGCCACGGGCACCGTCGTCGACGGCGCCAGGAGCAGGTGGGAGGACGAAGGAGACGATCGATGATGGCCGGAAGAGGAAGAAGAAGACGGAGGAGGTGGTGGCAGTGGAAGAGTCGCATTGGGCGGAGGCGGCAAAGATCCGGCAGACGAATCCGGTTTGGGGTGAGAGTCGTTGGCCACGATGACTTGGACGGCCTCCTTGAATCGCTCCCGGTGATAAACCTCGTCGTAGTACTCCTGGCGCAACAGCTCCGCTCCGCTTTCCTTTTTGGCCGCAGCGGCCACAGCGGCCGCAACAGTGGCGCTGTTGTTGCCCTGGCGCCTCAGCAGGATGCTCTCCAAGATGCTTCCGTTGCTCAGCAACGAGTTGACTGGCGGCGGAGGAGGCGGAGGAGGAGGAACGACTTCCCGTCCGGCGGGCGAGCGGGATCGCGATCGCTCGTAGTTGATCCGGTGCTCCAGTTGCTCCCGGTTGGGATGGCGATGATGGTGCTCGTCGTAATCCATCGGTTCCGGCGAATAAGACTGCGGTGGCTGCGGATGACTACGCCGGAATCGAGGGCTGAGCGGCAGAGGGGCGACCGGTGAGAGTTGGGCCACCAAAGGCGCCGATTTGACCACCGACTGGGTCACCGGAGGCGAATGCTGTTGCGGAGGTGACGGGGCCAGTCGGTGGTGGTGCTGGGAGCGCGGAGGAGGAGCAACAACCACTTGATCGCGCTCCTCGCTGATGCTGCTGTGCCGGTAGTGGTAGGCCTTGGGCATTTTGATTTTGACTTTGCGGTACTCGTTGGTGCTCCGGCTGTCCGACTGCGGCGATCCCTGCTGGGTCGACGCCGGAGGCTCTTCCGCCAACGGACTCAGACGACTGGTCGAACTGGGCTGGCCGGCAGCCGGACCCGTTGTCGACGAAGTGGAAGACGACGAAGACGACGAAGGCTTCCGGCTGAAATCCAGGACGTAATTGTCGTTGTCAGAGTCGCTGGAATCTTCCGGCGGAGTCAGAGCGTCGTCGTGGTAACCGTTGCTATGGTAACCTTCATCCGAGCGAACGGAACCTTCGGCGGTGGGTGTCATCTGGTGCTGGTGGTGCGGATGATTATCGCCGTGATCGCGCCGGGTTGTTGTCGTCGTTGTTGTGGCCGTGGCCGTTGTTGTCGTGTCAACGGCCAGCGTGGCTTCCTTGGGCGATTGTTTGGCCTCTTTGTTGGCCGATCCAGTTGTATCCGCCGGATGTTGGAGTTTCTTGTGCTTGACTTTATTCTCTTCCGCCCTGGAACCGGAACCGGGCGCTGCCGGACTCGACGGTCCCGTTTCATTGGGTTTCTTGATCTCGGCCGTCGACTCCGTGTCCGTTCCGTCCTCGTCGTTCTGCTGGACTTGCTGGCGGATCCTCTGGAGCATCAAGTCGCCGGTGACGGGGTAGTTGAGTCTCTCGGCAAACTCCTTGCAGTACCAGACGAGTAGCTCCTGATTGGGCAGGATCGGTTTGGTCGTGTAAAAGTAAATGTTCATCTTGTACTGGCAGGCGATCAGGTTCTGCGACTCGGACGAATAGGCCGGATTGACGTAGCGCATCCAGTTGGCCTTGGCCGTGTCGTAGCCGTCGATGTAATAAAAAACTTCGCTATTGTTGTACACCTAAATCAATAAATTTTCCGATTAAATGTCGTCCTTACAACAAATGATTCTTAAAAATGGACACAAAACTCACCCTCCAAAAGTATTTGCGATTGGCGTGTTTGGGAACGTGATCCTTGGCGTAAATGTCACCGACCAAAGGTCCGAATCGGGTCCCTCGTGGAATGTAATCGCTGCTCCAGACGCCCAGCACGTCTGACAAGGCCTGGCTCGGCTTCAGTGTCAAATTTCTTGGCAACGACGTCTCGGCTCGGTTGACTCTTTCCGTACCGCTGCCGGGCTCCACAACGGCGTCCGGCACAATGTAAACGGCCAACTGCTCGAAATCCTCCTCGGCCAACTCGGCTAAATCCCAACCACCTTCTTCCATTTTCGTTCCCTGATTGAATCAATACAAAAAAATTTACAATGAAATATAACTGACAACGGTACCAATAGCCAAATGAAATAAACTCACTTGATTGGGCATGTTTAAGAATTGTTCATGATCACTCGACACCGTCAGCTCAGGGCGCAAATTCTGTAAAAGATAACGGAGCAGACATGAATTTCGACCGTACCAACAAGGAAGAGCATTCCAAACTAAAACAGGCAAATCAAACATGGAATAATAACTAAGGCTACGAGATGTGTCGACGACTGGCCTCAACGACGGCCTTGAATTGTGGTGCAACTCTAGACGGGCAAATCAAAAAAGTCAACGCCCCCCTATAGAACTCTCTCTACACTACACCAACAACCAACGGTAATAAGCGCCATCTCTCTCAGAAAATGCTACTATTGCGTCAGAAGTAAAAATCACCATTCTCCGGGGTACATTGACTCTTTTTTTGAATGAGAAAACGTGAATAATTTGTTTACCTTTGCGTCTTTTTAGATTCGTGTATGTCTTCAAATTCAAATTAGAAGGAGAGAGAGAGAAAATTAAGTCTCGTCTGTGTCGGGGATTTTAATTTCGTTTTGTTTTGTTTAGTCAGTCAGTCAGTTGTAGTTGGTCAATTCCTCCTGTATCATACAAAAAAGAAAAGAAATAAAAATATTGTCATGAAATAAAAGAGAAAGATTTTTTTTTGTTTTAAATATATTTAAATTATCGGATAAGATTTGATTTTTTTAACCCTTTCGTGATCATCCTATTCTTTTTTGGTTTTTAAGGACATGTGAAGGTGCCGAAATAAAACGTGAACGGGTTTCCGGCATGTAGGGCGAAAGGTAAAGTAGGTGGAGCTTAAATGAAGCTCCTCCCCCAAGACTATTACACGCACACACACCTGCCGTGAAGAACAAATTCGTGCGCGCACTTTCAACCTTTTTCTCCTGCTCCCGTGCAGTCGACTTGTGTATCATTTTCGCGATTCATCGAAACGGAATATCGCAACGGCGATGACACGAGAAGTTGATGCCCGTTATGTTCCCGCAAGGCAATCGCTCAAACACGATCTGTCGTCGTGATGACAGGAAACTTGCCCTCTCGATCGCACGTTATAAATAAACCCAACACATAAAACTGGACTCGATTCCAACGGCTATTTTTAAAAAGAATTCAAAGTTTTAGAAGGGAAGTGTTGGATGGACTGGGACGGATAGTCCGAAACACAAAAGAATAAGCGACGCGAATGAAAAGAGTCCAAGGACAAACGTCACTTCATCTTTCGCCGCTATCGGGAAAAGAAAAAAAGAAACAAAAAACTTTGACCGGATGAGATGAGAGAAAAAGAAGGATCCTATTTTCACGCAACCCCACGGTTCAGGTGTGTAACGGGACTCTCTCTCGTCGACATCCGCTATGTCTCCCATTTAAATCGAACCCTTCCCCTCCTTTTTTGTTTCTCATCGTGAATCGATGAGCGTGATCAGCGTGAGTGACTACATTTCGCCAAACACTCTTGCGGGGCCTGGCAAAATCCCGAAAAAAACAAAAGAGAAAAAATTGTGTGTCAATGACCGCTGGACCTTCTTCTTCTTCTTTTATTAGATCAGAAAAATTATTTTTTCCTTTTTTTTTTGTTTTTGGCGCGCGGACCATTTCCCACAGACGCGGGACTCCCGCGGCTGCTTTCTTTCCATCTATTTTTCTCTCGAGCGCACTGTTTTTTATTTATTTGATAAACACGCAATTAACCAAAAAATAAAAATATTGCGATCGAGAAACAAAAAAAAAGTGTTCACGTTCGCTGGCGCGTGAACACACACAAAAAACAAAAAGAATTACGTGAAGTTCTCCGAAAATGAACGAAACGAGAAAAAAAAAGCCCGGGGGAGTGTGTCACTACGGCCAATGCCTCGGGATAAACGTGGTCGACTATTATGTCGTATACGCTTCACCACCTGAATAACACACCTGGAATCTTCTAGGAGGGGTGGGAATGGTGTTGGTGAAGGGGGGAAGAAGAAAAAAAACTTTACCACTCTTGAGGAATCGAAACCGGTTCTACAGTTCCTACCTGTTCATAACAGAGAGAGGCCCCCGAAAGGGACACTATACACACTCAGCGCGGTCAATGAACTCTCCGAAGAAAAACAAAAGCCGCAGCAGCCGCAAACTATTTCCCAAAGCTCGTGCACGCTGTAATTTGGTTTTTTGTTTTTTGTCTCTCTCCTATTATTATTAGCCACTGGTGTGTTAGCCAATAAACGCTATCACGGACTTGTGATGTGCTCCACAATTCCACATTGGCTTGGCTTACATATCTGACGCACTTTCCTTTATGACGCGGATATCATTTTCAAATTAGAGAAACAAAAACACAATTTCTCTTGAAATGGATTTTAAACAAAATTTTTTTTTTTCGGTTTGGAAGATTCACGGAAAAGGAAAGGTAAATAGGAGAGACACACGTAACACGAACGGTAAGGATCCCGTTATTGTGGAAACGCCAGAGGCGTCTAGTGGTAGACCATCCGGTGAAGATTTTTCAACTTGTCATTTTTTCGTTTGAGGGGGGAAAGAAGAAGAAGAATAGAAAAATGATAGAAAGAACCTTCACCTGTCTCCCCCCTCCACCACTAAACCTTCTCCCCCCACCTTCCAGGTGGAAAATACAGCTATAAGGGCTTGATAAGAAGCGAGATGTGAGAGAGTGTAAAGAACCGTTAGATGGTCGCTCCACCCTATCCACTTCTTCTTTTTCGAAGAAAATGAAAAACAAGTCTAGAAAAAAGATCCGTTAGGTGAGTGGATAACACACCCAGTCGCTGTTACAACCATGGCGAGGCCCTGGTGGAGGTTAAACGCATCTTTTATAAATGATTGATTTTTTCTATTTTTTGAGGTCAAATCGAAATGAAAGAATTGGAGTGAAAGTATCAAATGCTCAGCAGCAGCTGCTGCTGCTGCTGCTGATTGACCATCACCGTTGAAGAAGAAGATGGGAGAGAGAAAAGGTCACGGATCTTTGACTATTGTCGACCAGCTGCTGGACATGTACAGTTACTTGTTTCCAGCTCATCATCAAATGTCCCGTTTTCTTTCCAAGTCTCCCCCCTCTCTTTGATCATTTTTGATTCTTCTCGTCACACCGGCACTTTTCCTTTTTCGACAGAGAGAGGGGGAGGGAGTCGATTATCAATTCACCTAACGGGATCACGTCCCCTACACACAGACACACAGGAGACAACGGAATCTTTCCCTAGCTTCTAATAACGGGATCGCTGATTAACATCACCCACCCACCCCTGGGCAATAATTTTATATTTCGTCTCGGTTTCCTGTTATTAAATAACGTGAAATAAAAATGGAGAACCCCTTTTTTCCGCTACATGTCACACACACAACACACCGCACAAGAAAAAGTTCAACCGCCAAACAGAAAAATAACCGATCGGCCAAATCAAAACAGGATACGGAAATTGTCTTGTTGTTTTTCTTTCTTTCACCTGAAAGAAAAAGAAAGAAAAAGGGAAAAGAAGGAAAAACGCGGAAGGGACCGTGACCTCCGCGCTGCGCACACACACAACAAAACGGAGGTGCAATCACCTTTGTGATGCGCTAAAGTTCATCCGTAAAAAGAAATGAGGGGGGAGAGAGATCCGTCAACTTTTTTATTTTTCCATCTTTCGACTTCTCTTTCTCATCCATTTCGGTGCGGATGTGACCTTGGAAGATCCAGCCCCCCTCACCTTTTTTTTCCTTTTTATGTTCCTAAACGGCCGAAGACGCAAAAATGTTTTCGGGGGGGAAGAAGAAGATGGAAAAGGTAAAAAAGAAGAAGATAGAAAGGCCAATGTGCTGCGTTCATGACATCGCCGGCTAGAAAGAAGAAGAAGAAGAAGAGAAAAGCCCAAGGTTGGTCGTTCACCTTTCGCCCAGCGCTATCACACACACACCTTTTGGCTGAGACGAACTTCCTTGTTTTGGTCTTGCGCTTGTCTATGTGACGTGAGTGTGTGTGTGTGCGTATGCGCGCTCGGTCGTCGTCCTAAAATGGAAAAGACACGGCCACTGTTCTTCTTGACACGCGGCCAAAATAAAAATAAAAATTGATTGGAATTTTTATTTTGTTTCGGTTTCTTTTCACTCCCCAAGTCGAAGAAAGAAAGAAAGAAAGAAAGTGGAGAAAATGTTTAGAGTTTCCGGACAATTTTGCAGGAGGAGATGAACGAATAAACGGGAGAAAGTATATGGTCCGAGGGGGGAAATCGGTCAGTTCGCCAATTGCGCAATAAACAAATTCGTCGAGTCAATTTTGGAATTTTTGGTTTAAATTTTTACCTGCGATGATCGACCGTCGTCATGGAAACGATGAACTGCTGCGGGAGGCACTTTTGCGCTGTCCTTTTTGAAGTCGAAAATGAGTTACGTCCAGGAAGTGAGGGTGAAAAATAAATTCCTTCCGGAATAATTTCCAAGAAAGAAAAAATCCAAGAAAATCCGGGGTGGATTGGAAAATCCAAGAAGAAAAAATATAACAACAACACAACACGGAAGTTTTTCTTGTTTCCTTTTGAAAGAATTTAAAAATATCACTGTCTGCGCCAAGCCGAAAAACAAAAATTGTTTGGGTATGCGTGCGAGAGAGAGAGAGAGAGTCAATGACTTTTGATGAATTTGTCAAAAGTTGTTTTTTTCTTTTTCTTTTTAAAAAATGTTTAAAAAAAGGGAGACACGTATCAACTTGTGTGCGTCTATCTCGATTGGCGGTCGTGGAACTAGTGACGGCAACTTGGCTCTATCCTCAGACCCTTAGCCGCCCTTAGCCGCCCATCGCAGCTGAGGAGAATTTTGGTTTTCCGTTTGCTGGGCCAGGAGGGAGGAGTAAAAGAAAAAACAGGAGGTGGGCCCAACCACCGACCCGAGGACGATACACACACACACACAACAAGAACCGGCTTCTTCTTCTTCTTGTAGTGTGCGAGTTGCTTTTTTTTCTTCTTCTTCTCTCACTCGAGGGAGAAAAAAAAATAAACCGAACGAAAAATGTTGATCGAATCCGTGCCGTGTTTCACGGAGTATAACCGTTACAATTCCGTAATGGAGCTCGACTCTCTCTCTTTGATATTTTTTCCCTACAATAATATATATAACATTGATTCGCATCCAGCGCGTAAGAATTCACCGGAATTCATCGGATGAGAAAAATTGAATCATTTCGAGAATCGTTTTGTCACAAAAAAAGTTAATAGACGGACATGATTTGAAGTGCAAGTCACGATTGGGGAGCGATGACATTTGTCCATTTTTATAGAACTAAAAAACCCGGGAAAAATAAAAATAAAAATCGAAAACAACAATCACAAATTCAGGGGGGTGCACAAAACATTTAACTTCTGGGTTGTGTAGGGGGGAAAGAAAAAAGGATTTCGTGTTATTCGATGGTGGTGGTGGTGGGGGGAAGAAGTAGAAGGATATACCTGCAAGAGTTCATTGACCGATCGGGTTTTTGGTTACGGCATATAGACCCACACACACACACACAGGTGCGCTGTGGTGGGAAGGAACGACGTAAGAGAGTCCGGGCTTCTTTCTTTTTTTCTTTTTTACCTGGTGAAGTTGATAAAAACAACCGATGGGCCAACTTGTAGAGAGGCCGCCTCGTGTGTGAGAGAAAGTTGGTGGACGGAAGTGGAGCACTTCCGATGGAATCTCATTGGATTTTTCCCAAAAAAAGTGAAGAAATCCTCTGACGTGAAAAGAAAAAAAAATGGGCGACGTGACGTACACATACGCGCGTTCAAAGCAAATGTACGGACAAACTTTGTCACTGCGTGTTCTCGTTTTTCCTCCTGCAGAATTTACATAGACAATTTTTTAAATACTAAGTCCTTGTACAAATTTTGTTTTTTACCTGTCGGTTTGTGTGTGCGTACGTGAGCCTATATGGTTACCTTCAATCAGGCCAATGAACCCCAATAGAGTTCTCCCTTTTTAAAAACAAAAAAATAAAATGTAGATACATTTCCCTTTTTTTCTATCCTACTATAATGTTAAAAAAAAGTTCTTCCTTATTCTAGGGTCAACCAAGGTCGGTCCCCCCTTCGAATAGTCGGGGACCCTTACCGGCCTTCCGAGGGGCTGCACACCAAATGTTCTATGGAGACCCTCAATATGACATTTTATTTTTTTCTTAATATAAAAAAGATGAGAGTGAGAGAAAACCCCCAGCGGTCACAAGATGTCTTGAACAATTTCAGTTCAAAAGGTCATGGCCGAAAGGAAGGAACAAATAAAAAATATTCCAAGGGACCGGCTACTGATAGATCCTTGTGGGCCGGGCAGTTTTTTTTAAATAAAAGATTGAAATGAAGATGGGTGGCGCACGACCTCTCAACAAACCCCCCCATCCTTTTTTTAAAAAGAGAATCTTTTCTCCTGTGCAATAAGATAAGGCGAAATATAAAAATCTATTCCCATCTCCTATGGAGCGCAGTGCAAGTAATAGAGAGAAGTGTGTCCCAAGTTGTGTTGTGCTTTTTCCCTTTTCATTTCCTTGTCCGTGTGTCCAAAGGTTAACGGCCAAGACTGGCGTTCAAATCACCGACTTTGGGCTAGAGTCACGTACGGTCATCGGGAGAGTCTGATCGAACATTCCGTCCCGGTACACCGGCACAAAAGATTTTTTTTGTTTTAAATAGAGAAAATAACATCCAGGACAAATTCGGTTTTTATTGCCGAGCGTGTTCTATATTTTCCGCCCATTATCGTCCTGTACCGTACACTAACTCTCTTTCGTAGTGTCTAAACGAACCGCGGGAGAAAGAAAACCAAAAAACAACAACAAACAAACGGACTTGGTATAGTACAGACACAAAATGGTTAGCTGCAAGAGAAGAAGAAGAACTGTTACACGGCGACCGAGCGACCGAACGAAGGCGACATGAAATACTTTCGTTGATTCGGGGCCATCCGCGGTTATTGTCCTACTTTTTTTTTCGGCTAGCGATTCGGCCGTATATACCTTTGCACGTTAGAAGACGAAGGAAAAAATAAAATAAAATCCAGAAACTTCGCTGGAAGAATGCGGCAGAGACAAACAGCAACAACTGGAAGATCTGCTGCTGCTGCTGCTGCTGCTGCCAAATAATATTTGACTTGAGACCAAAAAAACAGGTCCCAAATCTCTTTTGGGTTGATGATAAGAAGAAACGAGATGATTCAAATGCGCGTCGTAGGTTGGAAAAACCGTTATTGGTCGAGCTGAAAGTTCTTTTTCATCTCCCCCTCAACCCAATAGACGATGATGATGAAACTCTCGTTCTCGAACCGCTCCGACGACATCCCGGAAGAGTCGGGAAAAAAAGGTGAAAGGACGTGTGTGCATGTGCAGGAGGGCCGTCCTTTTTCTGGCCGACTGCCAATTTTTTCTCACATAGAGAGAAACAAACGGATTTTTTGACTAGAAGAAGAAAAACGAAACAGACTCAAACGGCCACAAGGTGATGGCCGGTTATTGTCCCACTTCTTTATTTTGTTTTGTTTTGTTTCCAGCTATGTGTGTGTGTGTGCACCTATAGGGAATTATCATCAGCGAGAAGAACCGCTAATGACGCGACCACCGTCTTGTCTATGTGTTCCATGTGCAGAGCACAAGAAAAAAAAAACAGGGCGAACGCGCACATAACGGGCGCTGATTTTCCTTGTGTTCCAAAGCACAAACGATTTGGTTTCTGGCCCAGAGAAATGGTTTCATTTTTTCTTCTTCTTCTTCTTTTGTTTTTCTCGTCAATTTTTTTTTCAAATGGATAAAGATAGAAAGGAGTTGCTGGCTTTCCTCGACACCCACCTGCCCATTACGATGCGCAGCACCTTCCTTGTAATAATAACAAATAAAAATATCGTCGGCCATTATTTAATTGTCCCGTAGGCAAGACGGAAGGATATGGTGCACATCGGCGGAGAAAGAAAGAAAAAAAAATACTCGAGCGGGAGAATCTTTAATAAACGCTCAAGTAGGCGTGGCCAACATGAATGGATAGTATAGTACTTTTTGTCTACTTATATTTAGACGCACAATCAGCAAGTGCTGACTTCGGCGGTACACACGAAATGTACCTACAAAAAAAAAAAAAAAAAAATACAAGAAGAAGAAGAACCGGCGGGAGAATCAACTACTATACTAGTCTGGGTAACTGGGACAACGACCGGCATTTACCTGACTAGTAGGAGGAGGAGGGGGAGAAAGACCATTCGGGCAAAAGTACCGAAAGTTCTCCTTTTCATTTTTTTCTTTCTTCTTCAGCAGCACAACTCCCGTCAGACGGCCTTTTCTTCTTAACTGCGTTCGCCTTCGTGCAGAGCTTATAGAGGGCGAACGGCGAGCCATTAAAAAAGAATCGAGACTTGCGCATATCACGACGTTGAACTCTCTCGATAATCACGAGGATTGCTGTCAATTGATAAGGAAAATTCGATCGACAAAACAATAAAAAGATATAATAATAATATTTTTTGCGAGCTTTATAAAAGGAACGGGGTAGTAGCATATTATCGCCTGAAGCTTTTATTTTATTTTTAAAAAACAACAGGTGATTGTCAATGTTTTATTATATAGAGCTGTCAACGTGTATATACGGCGTCCTAGTCCAGAAATTTTTTAACTTTTTCCGGGAGCATTTCTTGTTGATGGCCATAAATAATCGACACACACGTGCCAGTTGTACACACGTCCGAAAGGAAGACATAAAGAAAATTGCCGAGTTGTGTTTCAGCTGCTTATTATTTGAAAAGAGAGTGTTTTTATATATGTTGAGTTGTGTAGCATCATCATGATTTTTTCCCGGGAATAAAACAGAAAGAAACAGAGCGTGACAGTGAGGATAGAGGCTACACCCCGCCAAATAAAACGAACGAACGAAAAAGAATCAGTCGTATATAATCAATCACAAGATCTTTCATCAGTGTTTTGTGAAAAACAACTCAAATGTAGATTGAAAGAAAAACGAGTTTTATTCAAATGTCGGTCAAACTTGTGCCCCGGAGAGGTCGTCCGGGGAAAAAAAGAATTGCGCAAACGGAGAGAGAGAAAAAAAAAAACAATTTAAGAAAAACCGGGGAATTTGAAAATCAAAATCATTTCCAGTGACGTCAAACGAAACAGCAAACACGACACAAATGTTTTTAAAAAAACAAAAAAATTGTCCGCTAAGAAAACAAAAACATTGAGGTCGGCAGGCCAATCAAAATCGAAACGAACAAAAAAACAAAAAGCATTTGGCTGCGGTTGTTCATTACGCACTCCGTTATATGTGTGAACATTTTTATTTTAGGTAAAAAAAAAAAAAAGAAAAAGAAATGGCGGCCGCGGGAGCCGACTGTTGCTTTTCAAAGACGACCGTTGGCGCATATGCCGGTTGGAGAAAGAAAGAAAGAAAAAAAAAGAGGTAAATAAGAGGGGAGAGAAAGAAAGAAAGATGTGTGCCAACGAACGGGAGTAACCCACACTCACACACATCTTGATGACTTGGAGGTAGTCGGAGAAAAAACCGAAACGTAAAGAAATAGAGGTCGAGACTTTCCTTGTTAACATTCGATGGAGAGAAAAAAGAAAAAAAAGATTCTCCTAGTGGTGGTGGCGATAGAGGAGGAGCTTCATTTGAATATTACGGGAGAACTTAATAATCAAAAGGTATTCGTTTCACCTTGAGGCTATGGAGCAACCCAAGGAAAAAGGGTTGTCGGGGTCTATTCTTTTGTTTCCTTCATCACGGAGAGATGATGAAATCAAAAATTTTTCTTCAAACTGGTATATAACAATATAAAGAAATATATACTCCATTACTCACACGTCAAATCCTGTGACAAGTTAAAAAAGAGAGAGACCTCGTTTCACCTGTCCCCCGACACAAGTCAAAGTGATTCCCCGTTTGCAACGCAATTGACCCAATAAATAATTGGAATATGCAAATTGCTGTTTTTTGTTTCCTTGTACGCAGGTTCAACTTGGGGGGGTTTGCGTCGGTCTAACGGGTCGCCATGATACATATGTTTCATCCATCATTGAACAGAAAAGATTTTGTTAATCCCCTCAATTTTCTTTCTTCTACTACGTCGGTTCAACGTGCCCAAATTGAGGGGGACAAAATTATTTAAAAAATTAAGAAAAACCGGTCGCCAATAAGCGGCGGATTTTGGTTATTCCGTTACTGTGCCCGAGCGATCTGGATTTAGCGGTTTTTATTCAAAAAGGGGTAAAGTAGAAAAATAACAAATGATGGACCTGGCGCTGCAGCTGCTCGGCCGTTTTCTTGTCCAGCGGCCAATGAAAAGGAGAAGGAAAAAGTCGACCTGCATTTCTCCCACCTACTCTCTACGATCATGTTTTGAAATGATTATTTTAAACAAACATCTGTCCTGGGTTTTAAAAAATTCAAGAAAAACAAGTTGCCGTTCTGTCAACATTTTTCAAAAAAATTTTTAATTACGCCGGATTGAAATTATTTTTTAAAAGCGGATGGAACATCCGCACAAATTCATTGAATTCGTTAAAAAAAAAAGAGAAAAAAAAAATCAGCGGTGACTATGTAAAGTATTGACTCTCTCTCTGAATGTGTAGGAAAGAAAAAAAAATAAAAGAGAATAGCGGTTACACGGTGGTGGCGGAAAAAAGAGTCCCGGCCGCCGCCATTGCAACCAACCAATGCCAAGGTTAGCGGGCCAGGCCACTCTCGGTCACTGGCCCAGTTAAAAAAGAAGAAGACGGATCCGATCGTTTCTTTCTATTTCTTTTTTGTGTAACCCGTCCAGGCTAATAAGACTCTCTTCCTTTTTCTTTCTAGTCCTTTCTTTCTTTCGCCTTCTCCGTATTAGTCGTCGAATCCATCAATCGATTATTGGAAATAGCAACGGGACAAGTCAAATAAAAGGGCCATCTCGAAATTCAAATCAAAAGTTGTTTTGTTTTCTAAATAATTGAAAGGATATAGAATCACTCGAAACTCTGAGGGGGCGCAATTCGAGACACTTCTTGTTGGTCATCATCATCGTCTAGCTCCCCTTTCATCCGTACAATGTACAGGAAAAGCTGTTAGGGGGCTCCGATGATGGGGCCCCCGCTAATTGCCATACACCAGAGAGCCCGATTTTTATTTACACAAGTCATATAGCCTATTTAGCCTAAGAAAGAAATGAAATAATAAAAAAAAAAGGAAAACACGTGGGACTCCCTCGACTGGAATGAAAACTGAAAATAAAAAATGTTTTTAGAGAGGACGTTGACTCGGCTGCGGTTCTGTACACAACAGAAGTAGGTAAGTGCGACCGCCCTATCTGACTGCCTCAAGTCGACTTGGCAAGTCCACTTTTTTCTTCTTCTTCTTCTTCTACACTCACGGTGGGGGAAGAGAGACAGTGAAACACATTGCGTAGATGTTGCAATAATCTTTTTCCGGGACCATAATTGAACGACAAGCTCGACCTATTTTCCCTACACGCTGGGCTCCTCCCGTTTTACAACTAGTCTTTCGCCATCTGTGTAAGATTCGTTCGTCCTTGCACGTTCACGACACGATTGCGTTAAGGGATTGCGTACGTGACCTCCATCGGAATTTGATCGCATCCCCGCCAAAAAGTGATGCGATTTATATACAAACTAAACGTTATTTGATCAAAAAGAAGAAGCTGGATGCAGGATTCTTCCTGCTGAGGTATTTTACACTCTCCTTTCCTTCGGGGGGGTTGGCAGGGTTGAACAGGGTGTATACAGCTATTCGTCCTTTCTTTTAAAGGTCAAATAGCTGGTTGAAAAGAAGAGGAGCGTCCAACAGGTAGGAAAGGGGGAGAGAGAGAATGATCCGAGTGTTTTTCTTTCTCAAAAGAAGAAGAAGAAGAGTCTTTGTTTGTTGTGTGCAGAGGGTGGCTTGATTCTCTTCGCTTTTTATTTTCTAGAAGGAAAGAGGGGGATGGATGGATGGATGGCTGCTAACGGTGAAACTGAAAATATTAGAAGAAGAAACGGGAACGGATACAAACAATAGCGGCGGCCCCTCCGACCGACCCCAAGTGAGGGAGCCTCTTCTAGTCTGGTGCTGGAAGGGCACACACACAAAAAGAAGAAGAAGGGGGGAAGATAGAATAGACGAGAATAGACGGGAAAAATGTGGCCTAGTGAAGTCAAAAGTGTTCTCGAAGAAAAGGTATATATAAGAAGAAGAACAACCGGCTGAAGGGGAGGAGAAAAAGTTCAATGACCGAAGCTCCTGCTGGGGTTTTTTCTCCCGTAGCTCTTAACCACCAACTGAAGAAGAAAGTAGGTGACTCGACTAGCCGGCTCTCAAAGTCGACTCGAGAGGGAGCTGCTGCTATGCTATACGGCCCATGGTTTCTTCTTCTTCTTCTTCTCCGGTCGCAGCCAACCGAGAAGCATTTTCTCCCCCCTCCTCCTCGATTCCAGCTGTTGTTCCCTATCCCTTTCTACTACACACACACACGCATAGAGAGAGAGAGACACACACTGTAGGTGACTGGGCCAACGACCGGCAATAACCTTAACGAACAAAAACCACCCCAGCACGAATAGACCGACACCGTTAGTTCTCACCGTACCTCCCGAGGACGGGCGAAATTAACGGTGCACGGCACGAAGGAAGAATGTGTTTCCCTCTTCGCGTGGGGGTCTCTCTCACGATTATACGGGACGGAATCATTCTTCCCTTTTTTTCTCCTATATGCTCCCCCCCCCTCATTTCTCGACTCGTATATCCCACGAACGAGTCGTGATGCGGAAAATCTATTGAGCAAAATTGTTGAATGTCAGCTACCCACGATTCATGGCCTGCTGGAAAGTGCAATGTCATTTGGTGATGGCTTACCTGTGTGGTGCCTCTGGGCGGAAGAGGTCATCCGATACATTGGAGAAGTTTGGTGGGGGGATGAGCCAAATGTCATCATCAAGTGGCACGTCAGCTGGTGCTCATTACTGCTGTCTGCATTATTTCGGTTGCAGACATTTCTATTTTCCACCGTCTGTGTGATTCAAAAATACAATTGGTCAGTGGAGTTGGTTTACAAGCTCTTTAGTCGTTACATATTATATATATACTCTCTTGTTCGACTCGAAGGTTGTACTAGTCGACGCAATACGACACTCGAACCACCTCTTTTTATTCCCAGATCTCGTTGCGATTGGATCATGACGACTCATCGGAAATGTACCGGGTCATACATTAAAAGCCTGCAACATTAGATCAACAGTTTAGATGGCCAATGCAGTTTAATTATAGTATTTTGGTTATACGATAGTCTGTTCGCAAGGGCAACGGCGAAAGAAAACCGAGAGAGTTCAATGAACTTCACTCTTGCAGTCGACACTGCAATTTGGTTCCACAGAAAATCAACAAAACAGCACCACGCCACCTAGCGATCGTTTCGGAACTCAATTGTCCTATCAAAAACGAGAAATGGAAAATTTCAAATTTTTAAAATTACGATTTCGCTACTTTTGTATCAGAGGATTCAGAACAATAAAAAATAAAAGATGTTGACTACAGTTACATTTTATACATATAATTTATACGTTTCCCACATCACATAAAGATTAAAGACACCGATCAGAAAGTGGTGCGCAGCTATCAGTTGACTGACAACAAAATACTCATCTGTAAATGGCATTTGAAAACGTTGATATTGATTATAAGGAAAATGTATTTAGTGCATCTAATATGCGTACATTAAAAATATTACAAAGAAATTCCTACCCCATAATGAACGAGAATGAAATTAGTCTTTCATTCCTCCAAGTTATAAAACCCAATAAAAAAATTAATTTCCGTGTCAGTTCTCAGTCGATTTTCATTTTTCGCATTCCGGATGACTCAAAGGGAGGCGACGATTTCCTCATCCAACAGGAAACCCGTGAAATGGGTGAAATGGCGCCTGTCGTCAAACAGCATCGCACGATCCGATTTGGAACCAATTTCCAACCAGATTTCGTCATTTTGTTTCAAGTTTAATGTCAATTGCAGTGACATCGGATTATCATCATAATATGTGACGTCTGCCTCGTGAACCCAAGCCTTTCCGACGGCGTCGCCATTAAATTTAAAAGTCACATCTACATAATTCGTTCCCTCACTAGATGGATAGCTCGCCAGTCCCGTGAACGAGAAGAAATAAGTTCCAGGTCGCGGTGCCGTGAATTTCCCCGATGACAAATTCATGGCGTTTCCTTCGTTTATTCGCGCCAAATGATAAGAAATCGGAGTTTTTGTCGATGTGAATGAATGATTTCTTTGGACGTAGAAATGGACGGGCGCTGATTTAATGTCGGCGTATCCGATCCATTTCTGAAAACCTGATTATATAACAATTAGTGCCAATAATAAAACAAATTATTAATTACTTATGTAATAAGATTAAAATTATGTACGCTCTATACCGTCTTCGTTGGGCTGTTTAGTGAAATCACAGTATACAATTTCGATGCTCTTATTTCCCTTAACAGCGGAAATTCCGTTCAGGGTGTGTCCTATTTTCCATAAATCTTCACACGACTTGGGCATTCCCTCAATCTTTGCCTTTTCTAAATTCCGTTGTTTCTCCATCTCCGTTTCTTTACTAATCAGGCTAGCGATTTGCGATTCTTGTTGTTCAACTTTAGCCTCTAGTCGATCCACTTTCAACTCCAAATTCGCGACCTCATTCTTGGAGGATTCTTCGTTTTTCTTGTAATTAATATAAAAAACAATTAAGATATACTAAATAAGAAACTAACAATAAGAAATACTACTCACAAAATTGTTCCCCAATAAACGGAAATATTCGTTTCCTAAACTAAATCCAGCCGCTGAGCAAGTGTAGCAAGCCAAAAGAAGGCAGCATAACTGAATAACTGTTAAACCCGAAAAGTTACCCATTCTACTATACTCTCTGACCACGGCAAAATCTCGACGAATATACAGAAAATAACTTATTAGAGAGTGGTATATATACATAGTTGTTTCGAACTTCGTGACCTCTTGGTTTTCCCCAAAGGGTTTCCCATGCAGCGGTAATGATAAGAGTGTGAAATTGAAATACTTCGATGACACAAGCAAAGATTTTTATCAACATATCCCAACACTTCAAATGCTTACTTTGCATATTTTTTTTTACATCGGATCTTTCGTTTCCCATAATGCTCGTCTATCGCTTATTTGGTTTCATTTTAATCGCAGAAATGAAAATAAAAAAACACAAATTCAATGTTTATGTTTTACAGTAACTCCAATTCGTTAACTCTGGTCTATAATTGTTTCCGCCTAATTTCAAGGCTTTTTATTAGTAACCTGTTAAGTCAGACGGCATGACATTTTTGTATCATACGAAAAAGTAGCCTTATAGTTGTGTTTATTGTTTTATATATTTCGTTAGAGATTAGAACTATTACTTACGTTATCCCACTTACTCAAAAAGGCGAAAATTCTCTTGTGAAAAAAGTAAAAAAATTATCATATTTTGTTTCTTACGGAGAAATCTATCTTGTCTTATTAGTTACTGGGTTTTCCCATTTGGTTTTTCCATCAATACGTCACTATGTCAGCTCTACATTCTATTTACGAGCTGTCGAGGCAGTTTAGAGGAATTTGTTTAACTATGGATTTTTGGATTAAACTTTTTTTAACTGATAGTACTAATAACTAATTTGACTGAAGGAAATAAAGTTGCCGATGGTGCACGGAGGCCCGCGCTGTAGAAGTGAAAAATTTTTTTATTATTTAAATTCCATTAATGAATTTAATTGGTCATTCCTAGTCCGACCACCGTTTGTAAATCTGGCAATCAAAATCGGCTTTTTATTTGTCGCGCGCTCGTGTCTACATTCTATTAATACAAAATTAAGAATTCTGTTAATTGTTCAGAAATTTTATTTGCATGCACCTAGAAATTTCTGTGGAGAAATTTTAATCCTTTTAATAAATTAGAGTCGAATGAAAATGCCTTTCATCCACCCATGGATAATGCAATAAATAAAATAGTTATCATTATGCGGATTTCGGATGATCAACACTCAAAGGGATTCTGAAAATTTCTCATCCAACATGAAACCGATGAAATGAGTGTGATGGTTATTGCTGTCTAACAACTGCACCCCTTCTGACAAGGAATCGATCTGCACCCAGACTTGATCGTCCTTTTTCAACTTCAGTGTCGACTGAATGCTCACTTGTTCGTTTTGACCTTCGACAGTGTTTGTCTCTTCTACCAAACCCGTCCCGACCCATACCTTGTTCAAATAAAGACCAACATCTAAATGCACAGCAGATGATGAAGCTGGAAACTCCGCCAGTGCCGTGAATGAGAAGAAATAAATTCCTGGCCGCTGTGCCGTGAATTTCCCATTTTTTAATTCCATGGAGTGTCCCTCGTTCAGCCGCGTCAAATCGAAAGTAATCGGAGTTTTTAATGTGTCGAATGCAGTACTTCTCTGGACGTAGAAATGGACGGGATGAGATTTGACGTCGACGTATCCGATCAATTTTTGTTTGTCTGCAAACAAAAGAATTAGACAACAAATAACCAGGAAACGTGAACAGGTGGTAGGCCGCTACCATTTTCATTGGGATAAAAGTTGCAGTAGACAGCTTCTAACTTCGTTGATCCTTTCACCAAAAAGAATCCGCTAACTTTTTGTCCCATTTGTTCAAGATCTTCACATGAGGTCGGCATTTGACTAATGTCAACAATTTCATTCGTTCTTTCTTTAAAAGGAATAAATTCACATTCATTTATTCGGATTATTATTGAAACAAAATTCTGATTTTGTAATTTCACCATTTAATTGGGTCTTCAAATCCGCAACAGTGGATTTCGTCCTGTTCAATGCCGTTCTCATAGCGTTAGTCAGATTTGACGTTGTAGTTTGCACATAATTCAAAGTAGCTAAAGCAATTTCATTCCGATTACATTATAAAACATAAAATTTATAAATGAAAAATAATTAAATATAATACTTTTTAGTTCTTCTCTCAGCTCTTCTTGGGCGGTTTTTAGTTCGTTGATCATTTCGAGTCCCGGTGAACAATTTCCTTCCATGACCTTCGTTCCTGAAAATTCCTGTTCATCCGCTAAAATAGCTAATACAAAGATTTTTATAGCATCTGTAATTCTTTTGAAATATGTAACATTAAAATTGGCTACTAATACCATTTAATTTGGTCGATAATTCTTCTACAATGACCTTCGTTTGCGTTAACTCGCTTTTCATCGTCATCTTGAAGTTCTCCAAATTATCTGCAAACCCAACGTAAAATAAACAAGTATAGAATTCTTTTATCGACATTCAAAAATTATCGGAAAAGTCTTCCAATATAATTACACAAAATTTGTATGGTTAAACTTTTATACCATTGAAGTTGGACGTCAGATCATCGACGGTGGATTTCGTTTTCATCAACTTTAACCTAGTTGAGATCAACGATGCTTTGGTGGCTTCCAACTCTTTTTCGGTGACTTCCGACTTCATTTGTAACACTGCGAACCAGTTCCAATTAAGACATTAATTTCAAATTCATTGATTTAGACTGCGAAAATTGCAATAAAAAAAAAACACTTTTGTAAAAATAGTCCCCGGTTCTCCGTTCCCGATGTTGAATTAAAACAAATTCAAATAGGAAACGGAAGGATCTCTCTTGCAATCACCATAAACATTACCTGCTAGATTTTCTTCAGTAATTCGGAGTTTCTCTGCAAAATCCCTATTAGTTTCTGAAATTTCAATCATACAAATACAATTACAGGTTAATTCTTTTTCTTCTTCGATTAATAATGGTAAAAAACTTTTAAAAAAAACTTGCTAACATTAATTGAAAAATGCTTTGAATTTATTACTCACAATTAATTCGTTTTAAAATGCATGTATATACCTTCCATAGATATGTTGAGCAATTTCTCTAATTTGGATTCGATCAGCTGTTCCAATAATTCTAAACATTATAAATTTTAATTAGTAGAATCTATCAGTCCCTTCGTCATTTTATTCTCTAATTAGATAGTAATAAATAAACCATTAGAATGTAACCTTTCACTTGTGTTGGCAAAGTTTCTGGAAATATTTCCAGCCCATCCTTGAAACAAGTAGGCTTATCTTGAAATTCAAGTAAAATTAGATAAATTTGTATCTCTGAATTCTCAGGGGAAAAAAAATCAGCTTACCATCGTTCAAAATTTGAGAACTGAAATCAAGTCGCAAATGTTCAAAATTTTTAGGATAGTCGCGCATTTCAGTTCTCACTTGTTCGCAATCGTCCCGTGTCGGGCAACTCAAGCTAAACTTGACTGATCGCTCGTTATGATATTGGATCCACTCATTGGTTAATGAGAAACTTGCAAATTGCATTTGATGGCTGTTCAGCCTGGCACCGTCGAAAGGAAAGACAGTCACTTGACTATGCTCGATTGGTTGGCTGAGGATCTGATTGAGGTGCTTGACCACTTTAGTTTTGACTTCCGGATTCCAGATCCCAAAACTGACACTTAGAGTTCTCTGACCGGTCGTTTCGTTATGAAAAGAAGGGACGTTCTTGTTCTCTAGCAGAGCGATCGGCGTGTACCAGTAGATATTTTTGTTGCTGGAAGTTGTGTGACTGTCGTAAATACTGACGCAAGCAGACTCGTATTTGATGGATGAGAGTTTAGTAGGAGGATTTTCGTGGTAGACCTTACTGTATGGAGTATAATCGATTAAAGCATCAGCCATCAATTCCAATTCTGAACAAGCGCATCCAGTCAGTAAAATAATCGGCAACAAAATCCTCATCTATAACAGTCAAAATAGCAGGTTAATATTGATGACGATGATGATTTGTTAAATATTATGTTACTTTTGGGATAGCGCAACGATCTGTGGTTGCTTCGTTGAAGAGTTAGTAGATTGTCGAGAAGGTTTTGTCACAAAACTTTTGTGTGATGCCACCGACTCAATCGTCAAGGAATTCTGACGGAACTCCTTCGTGCAGCACAGCTTGATATAATCCCGGCGCTTGAGAAAAATAAAACCTCCCAGTCAAAGCCGCACCTGCCTGCCTGCCCACCGATCAGCCCACCACCACCCATCGTGTTGAAAATTTCCTGCGTACCCCAAGGTTAACGTGTCTGTTGATTTCGCAGCAAAAAATATAAAATCAATGACCATATAAACTAAATTCTCATAGAAATTAGAATAAATTATTCAACTAAGACTGGTGGACGAGTTATCAGGCGAGGCATTTCTTGCAAAGGACCCAAAATTTAATCTAAATAAACGTGATAAATTTGAGGATGGAAGCGTGACTCTGACGTACGTACGCCTTTTTTAGATGGGAAATTCCAAGTTGTGGTTACTTTCTTATATATTAGTGCATCATCAGCTTGTTTCATCTAAAGGACAATATCTCGTCTTTGAAGCTGAGAAGAACATTCTTGGTTCATCAACGGAAACCAGTTATATAAGGTTACTGAAATAGAACAAAGTTCTGGTAAATCTAGCTTCGTCTAAGGTCCGAAATGGCTTTAGTTTGGCGCAGTCGAGAAAATCAAACTGCACCAGTTTTCCCTTGGACTTTTCACCTTTCAGACTAAACTGCAAGGGAAGACGTTCGCATTTCTCAGCGTAATATTCTCTGTGACGGTTTAACCCAACGCTTTTCTAAATGGTCAAACAAACGTTAAAAAATGATTTTAGTCTCGTTAAAGTGAGTTAAAGGGAAAAAGATTTTCTTACCGCCTTTATTGGTCGTTTTTTTAATGCGAAATTTGGAAAATGGACCGAAACCACAGCGAAGGATGATATCGTCATTACTGTGAAGTAAAACATATAACACAAATGCAGCTCCACTGCGTTGTAGTAGTCACCGTGTTCGGCCTTCCATAAAAGTCAGCAGGTGATGACCAATTGACCTTTAGTTCGATGACCGTTCGAAGTCGCAAAAAATACAGGTTATTATAGGCAGTGTAACATGAGGTGCTGAGGATGTTTAAATTATTAGATAGTTCCAAATCTGAGGAAGCAAAACCGGTCAGAAAATATAGTAGTCGATGCAACTCTTATCAGTAGACATGACAACAAAATACATATCTGTAAATGGAATTTGAAAACATTAGCATTAATTATAAGAATGATGTGTTAATTAATACTGATATACCCTAGAATGACTGTGCGGTTGCTTTGTTGAAAAGTATAGTTGCTGGAAATGGGACGAAATCAGTTGAAAAACAACCCATCACTATTCGCGCGGATGGAGACAAACTGGAAAGAGATGAAATAAACAAAAATCTGTCTCGTTTGCTCATAGGCTCTTGACGTAAAATTTGCGTTACTAAAAACTTCGTAATCTCTACCCTGAGACATTAGGCTATTACTATTGCCTGACGTTCAGCACTGTGTGCATTTTGGTGTCGCAGTATGTCGGTTTGCTGGGAGGAGCGAATCATTATAAGAGAAAAAAAAGATATTTTCCTCCTGCAGAATGGTTTGCACTTGCGGCATGTTATGCGTTATATTTGATTTTATTACAGCTGTACCTTTGATGATACGGGTGGTACGGTTATATCCCTGAGGTCTGGGAGCCGGGCCACAATGGGCTCCTCCCCAGGAGCCCATTGTGGTTCTATTAATGAATAAAAACAAAATAATGGTCATTAATAAATTTTTTTGTCACCTAATGGTACTCTAATTCTGAATACTGAGTAGCCTATAAACAGTCTTCTAAGCAAAATTCGTCTACATGTTTAGTTTATTCCCAAACCTTTGTTTATAGCCTCGCAGTGCACTCTTGGAACTAGAAAACATTACTCTTTCGCAAGAAAACATGGACGACGAAAATTGGAACACAGTATAAAACGAAAAAGTAAAAGTAAAAGCCAATAAAAAAAGGGGTCACAACTGATGTCCAGCGTAACATCCAAACAACGTTTTTCCCCGAGAAATCAATCCAGTCGCTTTTTCTATACGTGTCGACTTGTTATAACTTATCTAATCTGTCTTTGGTTTTTTTTTTTCCAGACCCGACCGTTGCCATTCTCGCTGCATGTGTTGGTGTCGTTTCTTTTCTCTTTCCCTTTATTATTCGTTTCTAATTTCCTATGTAAAATGATTTGCTTATAGGCTATACTGAGACAGATTTCATTTAAATTCGGTTATAAACCATAAAATTGTCAGTTGATGGATTTCAATCCTTCGAGACGGTCCACAATAAGTAGTCTGCACTATCAATTGAATTGTCACTGATTCTAGACAGTTCTCTACTTGTCGTCCAGAAACATGAAAAACGTAAGTCATGTTACCTACAAAATCGTATTGCTTGCATAATGTTATCAGCCTTCTATATGATTAACTGTTGCTGAATTTTCACCATTGTGCAGTTACTGATATCGACCAGTGTGTTTGTTGTCACCTTTCTACTGGCTGGCACAGGTTTGTTGTCTTGCGGTACTCACGCAGCGAGTCTGTTGGACCATATTAGCGGTATAATAATAAGTTGACATCACATTAAAGTATGGGAAAATGGTGTCTGATGTTTTAAATTAATCGTATGTATAGATGGAGAATCATCACTCCAATGGTCGAATGATGCGACACGATTGGCAATTCCCGAACAAAATGTTTTGTCGAGACAAAAACTTGGACAAAAACGACAACCGCCTTTTACTCCTAATCCTAGTATATCTCACTTATTTGCATAGCCTATATGCGTATGTACCTGCATTCTTTTAAATGCAGACACTGCTGACAGAAGGAGCCGGCAACACGTGCCTAACCCACTTTTCGACCAAGAATATCTGAAGAAATCGCAAATGATCTTTAACACCCATCAACAACTTTACGGTCCTCTATGGGAATTAATCGGGCAGATTACGAGAAATATCGACGACACTTTAGATCTTAGCAAAGTCTTGAATTACTACAAAGACAGCAGTAATATCAACCGGAACCCGGAACTATATCCCGCAGAAATTTCATAGTGATCGGTACAAGTTCCATAAATTGTTTCACCAAATGTACCACATGCGCAACGAAATTTCTCATCAGAGTTATTTGGTGGCATGTTTCAATTCAGACAAGAAAGCACTGATTGAGGTGGCGAAAAGCGGAAAAATTCGTGGCTTTAACAACAAAAGTCCTAGCCCTACTGGTAACAGTAACAGGCTCGGTTACGAACCCTTAATCACGTCGGGTCTTTCACAATGGACTACATTTTTATCTAGGAGTAGTGCAGCAAGTGATCAGACATGCTCCCTTCCTCCGGCTCCCACCACTAGCAACAGTAGAGGTACTAATTCTGCTACTACTACTCGGCCTTCGTTGCGTAATATTGGGTAGTGTGGCAGACAAAAGTATGAATAAACTGCTGTGTATAACATGACTGCAAGTGCAAATTTTTACTGTGATTATTAATGGGAAATCATAAGTCATCACAACGGGATTGGGGTTAATTTCGATTTTTGTACTTTGGTGAATATTATTCGATACAATAACGAACTTAGTAAATAATAGAAAATTGATTGCCTCAAAATTCGTCCGGAAATATTGCCCTTCTCGTTATCTTATTGTTTTTGTTGAAATCAATAAAAAAGGATTAAAAATAAATAAATAAATAAAATAAAAATAGCGCGGACAATTGAATGCTATCCAAGTAGGGGAGCTCAAAGTTAAAGAACCTCGACAAAGCAAGCAAAGTTAAAGTTTCCCCAACGAAAAAGAAACACAATTATGCGCTACCGGAAATCGCAACAGATTTTTATAAAACCGATAGAATAGAAGTGTCAAAATGCGAGGAATCGCAAAGGATGGACACGATTGGTTTCATCAACCTCAACTGTTGCATTATTAACTAAATGAAAAGAGCCGAAAAAGGCCACCTTGATGATAATAAACCGCGGATTAACCTACCTCTCTATTTTTAGTAATATAATAATTACGATTACGGGGAAGTCCTTGGGAAATAACACTGTCCAAAACGTCTTTTCAGGTAAAAGTGTAAAACATTAATAAGACAAAGTGGGAAACTTACCAATGTCAAGGGTAATACGCGTTCTCCAGTTTCCACTCCAGTGGTGGTGAGGTTGAAATTTTGTACAGGCATTATTCAATTTTGTAATGATTGAAACCATGCAAAAATAAACAAAGATTTAGCACTTGGAAATAGGGAAATAATTCACGTGTGCATAAACAACTGCTTGTTAACCTTCACAGGCAGCACAAGAAAAAGGGGAAAGAAAAGCTACTTGTAATTCCTCAATCAGCCCAATTCTGCCCAGCACAAACCAAGAGCACGTCTGACTGCGTAACTATTCGGCACCACTTTGTCAGATTTTCTTAACATTTTAACAACGAAAGCTGAAAAGAGACACTTTAGAATGATGACGATGAGAAAGAAAAGTTTTGTCCCACATGTGAAAGGAACACTTGACAAAATCACAAAACGCAGAAATGGCAGCACCACGTCCGGCGATACAACACCCTCAAAATTCGCCTCAAAATCAAATGGAGGGGAAAGGATAGAAAAGAGCGGCGGCCATCATGGATAACGTTTTTCAATTTGCTAACCTCCTCCCCAGTTTGCGAAAGAACAATTAGGATACGGTTTACAACTTTTTTTAAGGCGCAATATTCAAAACCAAACGAAACAAAAACGAGTTGCAGATTATATAATCTAGATGGCTGTAGCGACCGGGAAAATAATATGCAATGAAACATTACGAATTATGAAATTATTTTTGCGTGGAAACTGCTATAGCAAAAACAGTGGTACCTTTTTTTGTGGTAAACCGATAAAAGAGTGAGGGCACCTCCATCCCGCGGCTATCGGTACGAAGAACTGAGGACTATGCATAAAGTGGAGTGGATTCGTGAACAGCTTACAGGCAGGAGAAATTACGAATAATTTTCCTCCTCATTCAGGCCATCCCTTTGAGCTGCACTCGGCGGGTATATAAGCCAACCAGACAAGTCCTAAATTCACTCAGTCCTCTTCCGACATCAACAACAACAACCAACATGTCTTCTCTGAAAGTAGTAAGTTGTGTGTACATTGCCTTCATTCCAACTGTTTCTAATTTACCGTTCGGTTTCTCATGTCGCCAATTATGTTATACACGAGTCCTTTCTTTGTTTTCAGTTCGTTCTTTTGGCTGTTATCGTCGCCATGGCCGCTGCCTACCCACAGGGTTTAGACGCTCCTTACAAACCGGCAGCCAGCTATGCTGCTCCCGCGTACAAAGGTGCGGGATACTCCAACGGCCGTGCCAAGATCCAAGTCTACCGTGGGCCCAGCAAAGGTTATGAAAGTGGCAAGGGAGGATACGGTGGTGAAGGATTCGCTCCTTGGGGATTCTACGCCACTCAGCCCGAAGATAACAAGGCGTACGGTTATTAAGAATTTTAAAATAATATTGTGAACCAAATGTGCGGTCGGCTGGACCATTCGCACTCATGTGAATTGTCGATGTGTAGGATAATTCATTTTGAGATTGTTATTCGTGTTTCTTAAATTATTAAATAGCGTAATCCATTTTACTGATACCAGTTTTGTTTTACCTTAATATAAAACACAACATTTCTCTAAAGATTTATAGATTCACTTTCGTTGTTTAATTCATTTGCTCGGTTCATCAGTGTTATAACGAAAATTTGCTGTTGCACCTCAAATCCTTGTCTAAAAAACTTAATCCTCTCGTTGAACGGAGTGGTTCCTTATTTCTATCACAATTTCAATCTCAACAAGAATCAATCAGAATCAAGTGTTATACACCCTGTTTGAATTTATGCGCTCAAACGAATTAGCATTGAAAACAACCACAGAATCATATCCACAAATTTTATGCTGTCACTACTAGATGGTTTCTATTACTTAACAGACAACGGCAAAATTCTGTTACTCAATAGTCCGAACGTTACTCGACAGCTAAGTGTGAAAAGTGTAAGACTTAACTATAGCTGCTTGTCAGTCAAACTGTAAAATTTTCCCAGCTGTTGTTGCAGACAACACCATGGCCCGTGCACCTATACGTACATACCCTAAAAAAAGTACAACATGCTGACTGCGAATATGTGGTCGGTAACTGTCTTCAAATTTTGTTGAATTAGAACTGTGTTTCCAGTGTTTTCTATTGTGGATCTATGGTGACGACATTTTGCGAGAATCAATTCGAAAGAGTGATTGTGAGTGATTTTCAAAGTTAAAAGGTTAAAATATCTGTGTGTGTGTCAATGCGTTTATAGCAAAAGTTTGTAAAAAAAAGGGTTTAGACCCTCCTTACAGATCAGCAGCCAGCTATATTCCGCTTCCGCGTACAAAGGTCCGGGATACTCCAACGGCTGTGCCAAGATATCCAAGTCTACCGTGGGCCCAGCAAAGGTTACGTAAATTGCAAGAGAGGATACGGCGGTGACGTTGACTTAGTGATTTGGTAGGGGGATTCTACCCACTCAACCTGAAGATCACAGGAATTCGGCTGGACCATTCGCACTCATCTGGCTTTACATTGTGTCACCCATTTTGTTACTGCTCTTCTTGTTTCTCTTTTCTCGAAACCAAAACATACCATTTCTCTTCTGATTTCTAAATTCAAAATTTTTTATTTTTAGAAATTAACCCAACCCATTTAGTCATTTAGATCAAGAGGAATCAGTTGTAAAGTGTTACACTGTTAGACCTAGTTAATTTTAAATAGAATAAGAATCGCGAAATCAATAAAAATAGTTGATTCTGTTATCACTAGATGGCTTCTTTCGCCTTGCAGACGACGATAAATAATGCTATTTTTTTTCTTTCGACTTCGAGTGTGTGTTGTACCGAAGGAATGAGCAACTTTTGTCGTTTTTGCTGTAGAATACGTACTGTTTTTCTTAGTTTGTTGCGTAATTAAACGTACGCTTTCTGCTGTGGTCCTAAATTATCTTCAGCCTGTCTTCAACCAATCAGCCCACTCGTAAAATTCATTCAGTTCCTCGTGTCTTCCTGCCTGAAAGTAGTAAGTTGAAAACAAAAAGCATTTCGTCCAACTATCCGATTGTTTCTCATGATTTTTATATAATATCTGTACGTTTTATGCGGTTTTATGAATCATTGACTCGTGGTTTTGAGATTTTTGCTGGAGAATATTTTTGAGTTTAGTCTAAAAAAAAATCCCCAATAAATTTCAATGGCATCCCAACGTTTCGGACCCTACCATTTCGGTTCGGGTACGAAAATGTCCAAAACTGGGGGGGTCTGAAATGGCAACTGAAAAGCAATCCTAATTCGATTACAGTTGAAATAAAGGGCAACTGCGAAGTGAGTTTTGATTAAAAATAAGTTTGGAATCGTGATAGTTGCCGTAAACTTCCCCGATGATAAATTCATGGCATTTTCCGATTACGAAATCGGAGTACGAACTGAGGTGAACCAGTGTGTCTCCTGAGCTTCTCTCTTCGACATACAAATAGACGGGCGTCGATTTGATGTCGGCATATCCGATCCTTTTCTGCAAATTTTTAATTTAATCTTTTAAATCTTCCATACTTCTCGGGTTGTAAGATGTTGCTATACAAATTGAGGTACAAGTCATTTGGCTCGTTATTTAATTTTAATTCTACATCATTTTGCCAGAAAATCTCGTTTGGAAGTTTTAATTTTTCGTCATTACAAATTGCGATTGAAAAACAGTTTGTTTCTTTAAATCTGTCTAGAGCTATAGATGATCTACAGACATCTATAACTCTGATCTGTCAATCAAACCGGGTTTTTCTTATCTTCTGCCTTATTTTTACAGACAGACACGCGAATGTGTGTGCAGCGATGTGCAACTATAATGTGCGTATAACTGTGACACATTTTTTGAAGAATTTTAATCCGTAAATGAATTAGATGCTATTGAATTTTCTTCCACTTCTAGTCCGACCGTCATTCTGTAAATCTGGCAATCGAAATCTTTTTTTTACTTGTCGCGTCCGCACTTTGAACAAATGAACTTTTTCCCATTTCCATATTAACCGCCACAGCCTTGCATTTTGTTAATCTGGCAATCAATATCGTTTTTTTTTTCTTGTCGCGTCTTTATTTTTGCAGATAGAAAAAAGAAAATTGTTTCGTATTTTGGTGTATCTAATAAGTCTATTTGTATACATGCAGTAAAATTTTTGCAAAGAAATTCCACCCGTTAATGAATTAGAATCAAAGAAATTATCTACCATTCCCCCTTAATTACAAAATAAACTCAAAAGAAAAATGTTAGGGTTCGACGATTATTTTGCGCATTTTGGATGTTCAACACCAAATCTCAAAGGGAGGCGACAATTTCCTCCTCCAACATGAAACCCGTGAAATGGGTGTAGTGGTCACTGCTGTCAAGCAAATAAACCCCTGTTGACATGCCATCAATCTGCACCCAAACTCGATCGCCTAATTTCAAGTTCAGCGTTGACTGTAGGGTCAACGGACTCCATTGATTCTCGACGTTGTTTGCCTCTTCAACCCTACCCAATCCGATTCGAACCCCGTTCAAATAAAGACCAACATATAAATAAATATAAATGGATGATGAAGCTGGGAATCGCGCCAGTCCCGTGAATGAAAAGAAATAAGTTCCCCGTCGCGGTGCCATGAATACTCCCGTTCGTAAATTCATGGCATTTCCATCGTTTACTCGCTCCAAATCGAACGGAATCGGAGTGGCCGTTTTGTTAAAAGAAGAACTTTTCTGGACGTAGAAATGGACGGGCGCTGATTTGACGTCGGCGTATCCGATCCATTTCTGTTTGTCTGTAAACAAAAGAATTAGACAAACAATAACAAGTAAACTTGATACGTCGTACCATTTCCATTAGAATAAAAGTCACAGTAAACCGTTTCCATCTTCTTCGATCCTTTCACCAAAAAGAACCCGTTGATTTTCTGCCCCATTCGCCTCAGATCCTCACATGAAGTTGGCATTATTCTAATGTTAACTATTTCATCCTCTCTGGCTGTTAAATTCAAATTATTTTTAACTTATAATTGAAAACAACAAAACAATATAATTTACCATTTAATTTGGTCGTCAAATCCGCAATGATGGACTTCGTGCCGCTCAATTCCGATCTCGCTAAGGCCAAATTTGTTGTTGTAGTTTCCAGCTTTTTTGAAGTTGCTGAACCATTTCATTCGATAAAATTAAAACATAATATAAATCTTAAATTTATAAAAATAAATTATGCCTTGCAATTAAGTAATATTTTGAATAATAATGAAATAGGCCTACCATTTAAATTTATTGTTAATTCGTTGACGGTTTTGCTGAATTCGACCCTCGTTTTCTTCAACTCATCTGAGCCATTTTATTTCATGAAATTAACTGATAAATATGAGTTATACTTAAAGTTATTTAAAAATAAATTATGCCTCTTAGTTCTTTTCCTAAATTGCTCAGATCCGACGTTGAGGCCTTGTAACTTGAAGTTTCTAAACCATTCCATTTGATTATATTAAAATCATTTATATTTAAATAAATATCTACGTATTTTACCTCTCAGCTCATTTCTCAGTTTGCCTTCGGTGGTTTTTAGTTCGTGACCTAATTGTTGCGAATTTGCTACGCAATCACAGAAAACAAAATTAATTTGCTATTAATTATTTTTCAGTCATTACGTACATGAATTTAAAAATGGAATTGTAAGGATGAAAGGTGTACATTTTAAAAAATATATTTAGAATCATATTGATATACCATTTAAATTTGTTGATAATTCGCTGAAAGTTTTACGAACATCGGATCTCATTTTCGTCAATTCCTCTTTAGTCTCTTTCTTCTCCAGTTCAATTTTAATTTGCGTCAGTTCCTGCTTACTTCCTGCGTGTAACAAGAAACCCAAAGAAGAACATTCCCAATTTCCAAAATGCAGAAAAATTTTAGCAAACAAAAGAATATATTAATGCATTTTTATAAGGAAAACATTTTTAATTTTGTTATTTCTGGTTTTAATTCGGATGTACCTTTGAGCTCCAATAACAAATTTCCAACGCTCATCTTCATTTCTGGTAGTTCTATCTCAGTCGCAAAATTTATAAATAGTAAAAGTATGATATTTAGCATTTAAAAAATTTAATAATGAATTTATTTTTAATACCAAAGAATACCTATTATTTTTTTGGATAAAACATCAACGGTTTTCTTGAAATCGGCATTCGTTTTTTCTATTTCGTTATTAGTTTTCACTATAGTGCCTGTGTGCAATCACGTCTTTACGTGTGATTAACTGCTAGTTTTTGTCTAATTTACAATTAATTGAAAATACCTTCTAATTTAAAAGCAAAATCGCTTCTCGTGTTGTTCACTCTTCACGTTAGTCAGTTCGATATTCGTTTGCGCCAAGTTCATTACAGTCTCTAAAATTATTTATTTATTTTTCATAGTTAAATGTTTCGAGGCAACGATCGATTTACCTTTAAGTCCCGCTGAGAATTTTCCGGTGATGATTTTTATTTCTGCCAATTCTTTTTGAGTTACTTTAAAAAAAGGTTTTTTTATATTTTCATTTTTGTTTAAACTTTTCAATAGGAACTTTAGTAATGAAATACCATTTAGTTTTACTGTTAAATCATCGACTTTTTTGTCCCCCATTTCACTGTAATCAGTAGTCGTTTTCTCGAAATCGATTTTGGTTTTCATCAACTCAATTCTAGTACCTGTGTGTAACCCCAACATAACATATTACTAATATTGAGTTCCCTGACAAGTTAGCAGTTTAAATTCAACAATAACTCAAAATACCTTCTAATTTATTAGCCAAATCGATTCTCGTGTCGGTAAAATCCCTTTTCACGTTATTCAGTTCGGTATCCGTTTTCGCCAGGTTTATCACACTTTCTGCAATTATTTCTTCTTTATTCGTTAGTCAAAAATTTCAAGCAAGCATCGATTTACCTTGATGTTCCATTAACAAATTTTCTGTGATGATTTTCATTTCCCCTATTTTTTTTTGAGTCGCTATATAAAAAAAGTTTTTTTGGGGGGGGGGGGGGTTTACGTTTTTACCTTCAAATTTTTCAATTTATAATAATGAAATACCATTCAGTTGTACTGTTAAATCATCGACAGCTTTGACCGTCATTTTACTTAAATCAGTAGTCAATTTCTCCAAATCGATTTTGGTTTTCACCAACTCAATCCTAGTACCTGTGTGTAATCACAACATATTTATGATGAATTCCCTGTCAAGTTACCAGTGTGAATTCAGCAATAATTCAGAATAATACCTTCTATTTTACTAGCCAAATCGATTTTCGTATTGGTCAAATCATTTTTCACGTTATTCAGTTCAATTTCCGTTTTCCCAAGGTGTATCACAGTTTCTGCAATTAATTAAAGTTTATTATTCATTAGTAAAAGGTTGAGAGGAAATATCAATTTTATACCTGCAAGTACCGTTGAAAAATTTCCGGTGGTGATTTTCATTTCTGTCAATCCTTTTTGGGTCACTTAAAAAAAGGTTTTATATACATTTGGTTTTTTTGTTTCAAATTTTTCAATAGAGGGTTTAGTAATAAAGTACCATTTAACTTTACTATTAAATCGTCGACGGTTTTGGCCGTCGTTTTCTCCAAGTCAATTTTGGTTTGCACCAACTCAATCCTAGTCCCTGTGTGTAATAAAAACATATTTACGTAGAATTCCCCGTCAAGTTTCCAGTGGCAATTCAACAGTAATGACAATTATTCTGAATACCTTCTAATTTATTAATCAAATCCATTCTCGTGTTTGTTAAATCACTCTTCACGTAAGTCAGTTCGGTATTCGTTTGCGCCAAGTTCATTACAGTCTCTAAAATTATTTATTTATTTTTCATAGTTAAATGTTTCGAGGCAACGATCGATTTACCTTCAAGTTCCGCTGAGAAATTTCCGGTGATGATTTTTATTTCTGCCAATTCTTTTTGAGTTACTTTAAAAAAAAGGGTTTTTATATTTTCATTTTTGTTTAAACTTTTCAATAGGAACTTTAGTAATGAAATACCATTTAGTTTTACTGTTAAATCATCGACTTTTTTGTCCGTCATTTCACTGTAATCAGCAGTCCTTTTCTCGAAATCGATTTTGGTTTTCATCAACTCAATTCTAGTACCTGTGTGTAACCACAACATAACATATTACTAATATTGAGTCCCCTGACAAGTTAGCAGTTTAAATTCAACAATAATTCAAAATACCTTCCAATTTATTAGCCAAATCGATTCTCGTGTCGGTAAAATCACTTTTCACGTTATTCAGTTCGGAATCCGTTTTCGCCAGGTTTATCACACTTTTGCAATTATTTCTTTATTCGTTAGTCAAAAATTTCAAGCAAGCATCGATTTACCTTGATGTTCCATTAACAAATTTTCTGTGATGATTTTCATTTCCCCTAATTCTTTTTGAGTCGCTTTATAAAAAAAGTTTTTTTGGGGGGGTTTTTACCTTAACATTTTTCAATGTATAATAATGAAATACCATTTAGTTTTACTGTTAAATCATCGACAGCTTTGACCGCCATTTTACTTAAATCAGTAGTCAATTTCTCCAAATCGATTTTGGTTTTCACCAACTCAATCCTAGTACCTGTGTGTAATCACAACATATTTATGATGAATTCCTTGTCAAGTTACCAGTGTGAATTCAGCAATAATTCAGAATAATACCTTCTATTTTACTAGCCAAATCGATTTTCGTATTGGTCAAATCATTTTTCGCGTTATTCAGTTCAATGTCCGTTTTCCCAAGGTATATCACAGTTTCTGCAATTAATTAAAGTTTATTATTCACTAGTAAAAGGTTGCGAGGAAAGATTAATTTACCTGCAAGTACCGTTGACAAATTTCCGGTGGTGATTTTCATTTCTGTCAATCCTTTTTGAGTCACTTAAAAAAAAATGTTTTATTTACATTTGGTTTTTTGTTTCAAATTTTTCAATAGAGGCTTTAGTAATAAAGTACCATTTAACTTTACTATTAAATCGTCGACGGTTTTGACCGTCGTTTTCTCCAAGTCAATTTTGGTTTTCACCAATTCATTCATAGTCCCTGTGTGTAATAAAAACATTTATTATACGTTGATTTTCCAGTGGAAATTTCAATAGTAATGACAATAATTCTGCATACCAGTACCATACCTTACCTTCTAATTTATTAATCAAATCCATTCTCGTGTTGCCTAAATCACCCTTCACGTTAAACAGTTCAGTATTGGTTTTCGCCAAGTTCATAGTAGTTGTTTTTAAGAGTTCTTTAGTTTCTACAATGTGATTACATTTATTTGTTTAATTATTAAAAATAAATTTTTTAATTAAAAACCTTTTAGTTCGTCCTTTATATTTTCCCATTCGTTGACGACATTGAATTCTGCGTGTTCCAGAAATTTGATTGGCGCCGACAGTTCGGCGTTCGAGTAACGGAGAAGGACGTTGCGATCCTGAAACGATTGATGAGATCCGCGATATTTGGCCAAATTTATTCTGGCGAGTTTCATGGGTTTGGGTACGAATTTGTCTCCATCCCAAAGGACGTGGTCTCTACTTTCTTGTAATAACTTTGCCACGTCTTCCTTCAAAATTTCGTTCCGCCGTGAACTATCAGATTCGTTTGACATTTTCTCTGAAATTTTTGAAATTATTCCGTCTATGTCAGCCCAATTGTTTGAGTTGTAATTGTGCTGGATTCTTTCTTTATTCTCAGAATTTAGATTTTGCTCATCCAACTGGTTCTTTGCAAGTTGGCATTTCTCGATTCGATTGCGGCTGAATTGTTCTTCTTCCGTTGATTCAATTTCATTTTCACCTGCATTTTCCGATTGACTTACAGGTTGAATTTCTTCCTCTTGTCTTGTCTCCTCGTTTTTATCACTCGAAGTTAGCATTTCCATTAATACCGATTGCCTGTCCTCTTCTTCAAACATATCCGCCAATTTCTTTTGAGTTTCAGTGTCCAGTTTCTTGATGATTTCATTCAATGTTTTCGTCGTTTTGTCCGGCCGGTAATTGTCTTCATTCCAGAAAACAGAGTCCCACATTTTGTCGCATTGTTCTTTGATAGTCGTCCTGGACGTGACTAGCAAATCCTTTAAAATATTTAAAATTTGAGTTTCCGTTTCTGGAGTCACGACCTCGGATTCGTCAAATGTATCCATTCGGATGTTAGTAGTCGTTTCCGTCAACATTTTCTTTTCGTCGTTGGCTGTCAGAAAAATCTCTTTTATCTTTTTAAATTTCTGTAAAAGAGCAGTTACCATTTGACCGGAAATGACGCTGTCGATGGTGATGGACGTATGTTTGGTTTGCGACGTCTGCGATGACAAACTGTAGAGGAGTTTGAAATGGTCGAATTGTTCGGGATTAGATCGCATTTCATTGGCCAGTCCGTCGCAGACTTTCTGGTCATAACACGACAGAGAAAGCTTCAGGGTCTTACTCTTGTCATAATTCGCCCACACTGGCGATAAAGAATAATCTACTGAAGGTCTTTTGCTGGCAAGAATGACATTCTCCAACGGAATAATTTTCACGTTATCAGGTTGTATTCCTTTATCGATGGATTTGAACAGATGTTTCACAACTTCATTCTGGACTTTTTCGTTCCACATTTCAATGCGGAATCTCATCTCTGGTTGCTTCGTGACGTTGTTGTATACACTAACAGCGCTTTTGTGGTCCAAAATCGCAATTGGAGAGTAGAAATACTTTTTCTCGCTAGTTTTCGTCGCCTTGTGATTGTGGGCGTGTTCATAAATGTCAATGAGAAAATTGCCGTACTCCATGGAACTTAACGCATCCGGTGAGATTTGGAGTTTCGCCCAAGAAGAGGAAACGCCAGGGTCGATTGATTGGCAATTGCAGCAAGTGTCAAAAGCCCAAAAGATGGTGAGGATAGACCTCATCGGAATTTTCGCCATTTTCAATCAACTGGAATAAAGATTTGTGTTCCAATTAAAATTAAATTGAAAATAACAGTATTTTTCTATTCCATTTCATGAAAATAAATAAAATGTAAATTTAATAGGTATAAAAGGCCTAACTTGCCGCATATGCTGATGAGATGAGGATGGATACGGAGACTAATTTTAATTTTACCGACAAGCCTGTCGACGAATATTTCAAACTGAATAGGAACTGTCACCATTTATTGCGTATTTATACATGATTGAAGACACACACTCGAATTGGGTTTTTCCAGACTTTCGCCATTGCATATGTGTGTTTACGCGCGATTATAAAGTTCAACATAATGTTGTCGGCGATTGTAAATAATAAAGAGAAGTATAATTTTATACTTGGTGATTGGTTGATACTGGGTCGAGGCCGGTCGAAGTGGAACATACCCATTCCGGATATACAAACATAGATAAATATGAATTCAGACTCATTCGAATTGGGTTTTCCCGAGTCTTGCCAGTGCATGTGCAAGATTGTCGACTGTGTTGTGTTCGCGTGATGGATGGATATAAACAGACGTGTAATTTGATATGTATGCAGGTCGAAGCAGAACGTATAACCATTCTGGATGTGCAGCAAATTTGTTATATTTTTAAGCGATATTCAGAAACAAAATAGCCGAAAAGAGAAGAGAGATTCTGAATGCAACAAACTCTATATACTAAAATCATTAATTAAACATATACTAAGAGCATTGATTAAAATCAAGAAGAATACAAAGTTACGACCGGTTACGACAAGAGAAATATCTAGAAATTTGGCCAAGTCGTTCAAAAAAGCAGAACAGAAAGTTAAACTTGTTTAGTTTAATTTCCATCATCAACCCTGATAAAGAAGCAAAAGTTACTAAATTGAAGGCTTTTATCGAAAGTTCTCGGACTAAGGTTTTAAGACTAAGGTTATTAGTCTCAGTCTTATGAAGATCTTCACGTCCGGCTAATATTACAGAGTTTAGAAATGCTTCGACGTTGAGGGAAATGTATTCCTTAAGGACCTCGAATATTCTGGTAAACGCTACTACCCGTTAATTACGGGACCCATTTTTTAAGTTTACTCACGTTTTTCGTTTTGAAGTAGGCCCTACGTGTGAAACATTCTTTAACTTCTGTTTAGTTTTACACAACTACTAAGAAGTCTAAACACGCGACAATGCTTTGATTCCATCTTTCAAGATGCGAGTCAAGCGACCAATCAGCGGTGCAATGAATGGGTTGTGTTTTTGTGTATCAAGCGTGATTCGTGAAAGTGTTCTATATCGGTATATCCTCATGTCAACTCATCTTTACCAGCAAGTTGGAGACCTCAAAATGCACCTGGCTCTAGCTTTTTTTATACCAAGGAATCTGTCGGCTGTCACTAGGTGGCTAAAATATGTCCACCAGGTAGCGCAGTGTCTCCGTGACTCATAATCAGCGTTCAGCGACGAAATTTCCGCCATTATCCATTTGTTTCCAAGTCTTACTTCTCACCATGCCGTGTGTTTTTACATTTTCCAGCAAGTTAAAAAGGTAATTGCTCTATTCTGTTTTGACTTTCTTAAGGCTTTCCTTACTGAATGCGTTTTTATGTGTTAATTTGCAGGTATAATCTATCCTTTAATTTGCACTTGGCCAAATCATCTGATCGCGTGGCCTGAAACTTCTGTCATGCTCCTGTGTATTTTTCCGAAATTTCGTCCATTACTAGGGCTGTACGTCACATCCCATATGGAAAAAAGTGGCAGAAATAGAAGTAATTATGTTTATACATTTTCCCACTGTATATTTAGTTAGTGGATTAGCATAGATTCTTGAAGAACTTTCAATTCTTAGTCAACAAAGCTTCATTTTTGAGATGGTGTGACATAGTTATTCTCTATTTTACGTATTTTTACGATCTTATTTTTGCCTTGCTTGCAATGATTTCCTAGAGGAGAAAAATTTACTGCCCAATTGTCTGTTTTGACGGTTCCATCTAACCATTTACAAATTGCCTTAGATATTAGATACCCTAACAAGAGGGTGTTGTTCATTCACGTCAAACTCCAAAAATAGTAACAGATAATCAACAGTTAAAAAATTGTAGTTTTAACTACCAGTTCATTTGGGGTCCTTCGGGATCCTTCGGGATCCTTTGGGATCCTTCATTTGCAGCTTCCTGATTTAGGTGGTAATTAAAAATAAAACAGCTGCTGTATGTGAGGCGTCTTCTTCCACATGTCACACTTTTATCAATATTTTCCGTTTCTACGGTAATGAATTTTTTCAAGTAGGATTAACAGTCAGATGAAGTCTGAGCTTCTTTGTTGCAGTCCAATTTTCATATGGATTTGTTGAAGCCAGCCAGTGGAAGGTGTGATATTGAGATGTTCAGTCGTTGTTGCTGGTGCTCTCCTGAAGTGTAAAAGAGCTATATGCTTCAAGTCTTATGGGATATCATGTCTGAATCAATGCTGGACCCAAATGTATGTTAGTTTTAAGTTGATATTGGGATTCAGTATTTTTTCTGATGTTTTAACCAATTTTATCATGAAGCAGAAGTAAAAGAGCCTGGGCAGACAAGGAAAAAGATGTTGTAATTAGTGGAATTTTAAAATTTCTTGTTACCAGGTGGTGATCGACAAAGGAGCCACAACCCACAAGGCAGTGTAGGATGACTGTGATGGATGATGAAGCTGTTAACCTTTTATTTGATTGAAAGAGTTTGAACCTGTTCGACCGTGTGAGATAATTGTACCTACATTACGACTAATCAGACTGAAAATGATTGTCATTTTCTCCAAAGTGCAGTTGCTTTCTGCAAAGGTACTCGACTCTTCTCTTTGTTTGTTATGATAACTTTTTTATAGTCATAGTTAATCATTGATTCTTAACCATAGGTGAATCTTTTCTTGTATTTTGAGAACACAGCACGTGGTCACATTTAGCTATTAATCAAAGGCACTTGCTACCGGAATTCTCCACAAACGGTAATTCTTTCTTAACATTGTCTTTAGTAAGGGATTATTAGTTATACTAAGGTAAATAATGATTATTAAATCAGTCAATTTCTAAAACAGATTCCATTAATTATTAGCGATTTTAAATCACTTAATTGCTCTTGATTCATTTAAATTATAATTCCACTGAAATTTTACAGAATTTTGCCAAAAGTATCTGAATTTTCCCTGCTGGTTTATTTGACAAATGTGTATGCTTGACGACAATGTATATATAATAAATATTTTGTCTTTTGATAGGATTTGTCAGCCAGGTTAAGTTGAAGCTGTTTGCTGTTGCCGTCTTATGCTGAACATTTTTACTTGACATCTTGCTGCTTTCTGACTGCATAAATTGGAAAGCTGCCTGTTTTGCACATTTACAACAGCTTGTTAGTTGTTTTTGCTTCATATTTTTTTTTGTTTCATAGGTTTTCCACCGTGTTGATGTTTGACGGATGACTGAAATTGCCTGTGGTGTTGCAGTCCAATGGTGTGTCTGCCTGTTCCATGGTTTAATTAGAACAAACAAAATCGAATTTACGATGTTGGTCATTTTCCGATTTTGTTTAGTGTACTCATTAAGTTTGTTTTTGTCGCATTGCAAGTAATTTGAGCAATGTGTTTGTTTTCGCGTCTTCGCAGCAGAAATTATCATGTCTTAGGTCTACTTGGAATGGTGAATGATTTGTGAGTTGTGACATGCAGATTTGAGACAAGTTCATATGATGCATTTAGTTGTATGTTACTAGAATGTGCACACAAAATTAATGTGAGGGAAGTATATTATGAACTGTAAACGCTCTAAAACGCACGGAAGGTGGAATTGTTGAATAAGTTAAGCTATCTAGGTTAAGTAAAAATGCGCCCATTTTAATATGTATAATAAATGTTAAGAAAATTTCGACGTGGAAATAAAAATTGTAACCATTAATAATTATAATCCATTATTTCATCCTATATTATATCATAACGGTATTAACTATAATGTGCAATTTTTCTGCAATTCAAAATTTCCAATCAATGTACCCTATTTCCCATCAAACTGATTAAATATCATATAAAATTTGTTATTAAAAAATTCCTATACGAACCTGTTTTACAAAAAAAAAATCATTTTACTCTATTGTACAATACAAAACCTGCCCTGATTGAATGCGGACAGTAAACTAAATAGTGCGAGGCCAGTTTTACTGGGAAGATGTGGTCATGGTAAGATTCCTGGTTAAATTCTCATATTAAGAGTGTCATGACCCTCCCAAAAGTTTTTCTCGGATCATGCACCTTCCAAGGCCCCGTTCGACCAGAGCCCTCCCCTCCTCCTGCTTTTCACAGCGGATGAGTGACCACCGGCGGGCGTTGGTTAGTGGTTAGTTAAGGAAACAGGGCCACAGAAAAGAAGGGAGCCTGATATGCACAAGTCTACACAAATTATCAGTCTTCAATTCCAGCAATCTCTTGTCAGTTTCCAAAACAGAGGAGAGGGATTAACCTGAAAGGAGAGTATATTTAATTATTTAGATTTTCAAACCATATATTGTAGTGACAGAAAGCAAAATACCTCAAATCTATCAATCTTACATTGTCCTCCTAAATTAGAACTAAGTGGCGATTACCACAAAATCTTAAGGGGCAGTATTTTCTTGTTGTTGTGCCGCAAAATAGATAGCAGCAAAGAATTGGATCTGGCGAAGGCATCAATAGCTTGAAGATATACAAAATCTTGACAGGGAAAAGTTCATGTGAACATTATAAACCTTAAAGAACAAAGAAAGAACACCAGATAAATTTTAGTAAAATAACTACCTTGCAACAGAAATTGTTTAGCTTCAGAAGACATAGCTTGCCAACTTGCATTATTGGATTAGACAATTTTATTTGTCACGAGCACCTAGTTGGTCAGGTACACGAAAACTTCAGCTGAAATTATCTGAACACATTTAGTCAAGAATGAGTAAGAATCATTAGCTAAAGATTGTGTTATCAGTTACTTAAATTTGTTTAATTGTTTTGAAGGAACTTTTGAAAGTTACGACTTGTAATGTCCATGGTAAATTGGTAATGTCGGACATGGCATGTATGTGCGACTGTGATTGGGCAACTAACATAAGATTTAAAACTCATTACTAGATGTCGCCACTGTCGTTCTTGTTGTTCCTACGTCCCCTATGTCATGAAACGAGACGAAATGGGCGAAACAAATTGTGCTATATACCTCTATTCCTGTGATTTCAAATACCAAATTGAACTTCGTATCTTATGTAAGTTTATCTTGACCTAGTTTCCTTATTTTTCTATTATACCAACTTATTTCTTCAAATTTTAGATGCTTAGCTACTGTCAGTCATCCCAACAAGTTGACTTAGCACTCAGTCATTTCCCATGGTCCATTAGATCCTCATTCTGTCAAAAGCCTAAAGCTCATGTTTGAAGCACACACATAGTGGAATAAAAATGTCCGGGGATAAGGCATTTTCCCATTACTGCTACCACACCAACGTCAGATGCCTTACTAAATCATCACCCATATGATAAAGGTAAGCGTCAATATCACCTATCACCATGCTACTGCAATACTTCATGACAATTTCTTTAGTGCAGGAAATTTATCTCAACTTGAGGAGTAATGCTGTTGGTTGCTGTAATTCCATTATTACGGTTTTTCATCATGGCATTTCAGTGTGCTTCTTAGAAAAGGTAAAATTGATATGCTTTTTAAAATTTTTATATTTTCATTAATGTAACACATTTTTTTAACAGACGACGCAAGATCCCCACGGACATCCTTGAGCCAATGCTGGATTTTGTCCATGACAGAAGAGGGACTTCCACCAACGTTCTGCTCCATCCTTATCTTCAAGACGTACGCTCATCCAGCTTCACTGGTTCAGTGCTTCATATATGCTGGTAGCCTGCAACACAACTTTTCTTGCTTCACTGGCGAGTTGGATCACTTCAGTTGCTGTGACACACCTGCAGTCACTCACCACGGGATTATGGCCAGGTATCGGACAATTGACTTATTTTCGCAGATTATCTTCTAGTAATCTATTTGCGTTAAACTCTCTGTCTGTGTAATAATTTCAAAATCAGGCCCTTCTTGCGCACTTAAGTGTTACTCAGATGTGTTATTTGTTTCTAACGCTAGATGGCTTTTCGATAATTTTAGCTGTCAAAACAGTCAGTTTCAGTTACTTTGCAAAAGCATCGGGAGCTATTTTGTGGAAATTTTTTAGTGAAAACTGACGATTACTATTCCACCAACAAAGCTCACTTGTTAAATTTTCGATATTTGCTTTTTTTTTTCTACTTCCGGTTTGCTCATTTCAGTCAGTAGTTCAGTAAATATTCATCTGACGTACAAAAAAACCACATATTCGTGATCCTCGTCAAATTTGTGGTAAAGTTCATGTTTTGTTTTGTACGTTTTCGTACTTCCGGTTTTGAGAATTTTCCTGATGCATAGAATTTATTTTCATGTGATCATGACAACGATCTATCGATAAAATGTGAACGATATGATAATACATTTAAGAGAATTAAAACATGGAGAGTGAAAAAATGGAGAGATGGAGTAACTACAATACGCAATTACAGCACATGTCACATATCCACTTCGATTACACTTACACGACACGATTTCATTAAGTTCATACAGTTTGAGTACTGGAGCTATCCTTTTGCGGGCCCCAGTAGGCCTTCATCCCCGTCAGCTGCGTGGATGGTCCCACGTCAATGGTTAAGGCGCTATCGCTTACTTCCGGTCTGGTTCCGGAAAATTTTCATAGAACTAGCAAGTGAGCTTTGTTCTGTGTACATTTCTGACTATTGAAAACTTAATTTTAAGTAATTCAAAGTGCGCCTTTATAGTTTTGAGCCAAAAAAACACAGATCAGTGTACCTATTGTATTATGTAACTTTTATTAGCATGTAACTTAATAAGAAATGTTTTGTCTTTATTCAGGTAATGCAGAGGAGACGTCGAGAAGATGGACACCAAAACATCGCCGGTATCTCAAAAATGTCAGCGCGGATCTTCATTTGTTGTTGGTAATATTTTTTGTCTGTGTTAGTTAACCCGTTGGCTGCCACGCCTTTGTTCTCCCCTAGCTCCTTAGCACGGGCCGCGCTGTTCGGTCTCGTGGTTTACATGCCGCGGGATCGGAGAGTCGCACCAGCCCAAGATTCGCCGCAAGGCGCCTGTTAGGCAGTGCACCATAGGGACTTCCCCCTTGTCGATACGGTGATGGATTCTAGAGGCGTGCATTCCATCTTCTCCTGTCACCGTGTCAGCCCGGACTTGTCAGCAATGGCAAGTCCCACCTTGGTCATGGATCCTTCAGACATGGCGCGTAGAGTAGTAGAGAACAACCTACGGGTTGTATGGCGTGGCAGCCAACGGGTTAACTTAAGTGTATGTATGTATGTAAGTATTGTATAATTTATGTGACTGTAAAATGTGGTGGAATTGTGGGTGGAGGTGGGACAATATAACAATTCCTTTTAAAGTTTTTTGTTTGCTGTGACTTATAGTTTTTAACGATATAATGCTTATAAGTTGTATATTTGTTACAACTTTGAGATTTTCCATTTACACATAAGTAATGGGCATGTGACTACATCTTCAGACTTTTTCAATTAACTTCTATGAGGAACCAAACTGTATCGGCCATGAACTCCTTTGTTACGCCAACTAAAGTTATACAGAACTGTTAGCTTTCAAATTTAGAGTAAACAGCAGTACGTCTCTTTCGTAACTTACTCTGAAAATGAAGTCAGTCCAATTACCAGAACATCTCCGAAAGCAGAGCCACTGGAGCAATAGCCATTTCAAAAATAGATAAGATCCAATAAAAGTTAGAACACGTCGCAATGTCAAAACTCAATTTTAAAAATTTATTTTATCATTAAAGATCATAAACAATTCCCAGTGACTATTAACTATGGAGATAAAAATCTGAACACAAATAAATAAAATAGAAATTTTGGCTCTAGTATTTAGGAGCCTACCTATAGTAAACTGGAGAAGCGATTTTAGTGGTGTAATATGCAAGTGTCTTGGTGGTATAGTAACTCTGGGCAGAGGAATACTTCGAAGCTTCGGTGTAGTAGCTGGGGGCAACGTAGGTTGTAGTGTAATAATCGGGTGCCTCGGTTGTGTAGTACTTGAGAGCCTCGGTTAGTAGATGAGGTCAGCGTAGGTTTTAGTGTAGTATAATGGAGCCTCAGTGTAGTATTTCGGTCCAACGTAGTACGAAATAACAGCCGCAGTGAACGGGGTACGTAGAACTTTGCCTCCTCAGTAGTGGTTGTGTAGTTCAGGGTAGTGTAGTACTTGAGCGTCATGGTGTGGTATTCGACCGCTTTGGCTGAAGCGCTATAAGCTGGAGCCTCGGTGTAGTAGTTGGGATCAGTAGTATTTAGGAGTCTCGGTGTAGTACTCCGGTCCCTCGGTGGTGTAGTACTCCGGTCCCTCGGTGGTGTAGTACTCCGGTCCCTCGGTGGTGTAGTACTCCGGTCCCTCGGTGGTGTAGTACTCCGGTCCCTCGGTGGTGTAGTACTCCGGTCCCTCGGTGGTGTAGTACTCCGGTCCCTCGGTGGTGTAGTTATAGTATGGAGCCTTAGTGGAATAGCTGGGAGCAGAATAGTACTTGGGAGCATCATAACAGTTATCTGGAGTAGCGCAGGTTGTAGTATAATACTTAGGTGCTTTGGTGGTGTAGTACTCAGGTGATGTACTGTGTTCGATGGTGATGTAAGTTGAGGCAGAGTAATACTTCGGGGCTTTGGCGTAGTAGCTGGGAGCAGCGTAAGTTTTCGTGTAATACTCTGCATCCTTGGTGATGTAGTACTTGAGGGCCTCGGTGTACTAAGCAGGTGTTACGTATGTTGACGTTGTTGTGTAGTAAGGCGATGACGTGGTGTAGTACTCTTGCGCTGCTGTTGCTTGGTATCCACCATACCCAGGAGACATCGGTACACCAGTGGTCGACCCAGCCATCAACGATACAACACCCAACAGCAGCACGACGCCATAGTTAACAAGACAAATAATAAATTTTAACATTAGTAGTCAATAATAAGTGGCATGTTTGAAACTAAACAAAAGTAACTTTTAATACAACACTCCATTTAAAAACAGAATATTTACCCATGATTGCGAACTGATTTAACACGAAGAAGAAGGCAGTTGGTGACAGATAGTGCGCCGCAGTTGTTGCCGTGTCGGAGATGCTCGCTCGACTAATTTCAATCGCCTTTTCTCTCTCCTTTTATACAATTTTTTTCCTCCCTCCACCTCTTAAGCCTTGCGGCTATTGTACCTGCTTGATAATGATGAAACACGTGTCATTCTCACCCAACCTCTACATGTTATGCACTCTTCACACACTGCATGACACGTTTTACGTATTAATGATCTCCGTGACCTTCTGCAGGTTGACGTTGCTGGGGATGGGTCTACAACAACCAATATCAAAATGAATACCAAATGGTTATGTTACACATCCCGTTCTCACCCAGCCTCTACACCACTGCATGACGCGTTTTACGTAAAGATCTCCGTGACCTTCGAAAGTGAAGGACATGCAATGGCCTTTTCTTCTGTAGGTTGGCGTTCCTTGGGATGGGTCTACAACAACCAAAATCAAAATTAATATCAAATGGTTATGGTTAAACTTTATTATTAAACGCTTAAAACTCACTTTATACCAATTGACATTTGAGTCATTTGGTAGGAGTCAACGACTTGCTTCTTCGGTGAATGATTAAATCTTCCATTTCGAGCCATTTGAAGGACAATCGGCTTTTTTTAAAACATGACCACTTCGATCACCATCTATCCCTGGTCGTCGCGCTCCGTCGTGATGAAGACGCGCACTTTCGTGTCGTTGGTCTTCGAAATACGGTCGAGCTGAATTTCGAGTAGAAGGTCTCTTTTTTCCGGCGGTTTGTTTCGTAATCTCCGGTAAAAAGTTGTTCGGGGATCTCGGTGGGCGTATTCGACAGACGTGACTGGCTTTTGCAGCAGGTTGTCCAGCATCGATTCACACATGATTGATCCCATAAAACTGGAAGCATTGCTATAGCTCTTCCACACTTCAGGATAACACCGGCACCAAAGACTGCATGCAAAAGCTCAGTTTGATCACACATTTTACTGACTGGCTGCAACAACTCAAGGTGCACATTGAAGCTCGAACTTCACCTGGCTGATAATCCTACTTGAAAATAAAAATCAATTACTATTGAGAAACAAAGTCTCACATGACATAACAAAATCACAGAAGTAAAAATAAAATATGGAATTCCCATTCGAAGAAGATTCTTCAAAGATGAAGACAACAAGATGGTGTGCGTTAAATAAGGTTCAAGTTCGTTTCCCCAGACTTCTAGTCAAATTAGTTCGTTGCACTCGTAGGTTATTCGAAAGATATGAATGGCAACGAAATATAAATCATGTAATTAATTTTCTTTACCTTAATTCCAGAAGCAGCAGAACTGAAATTGAGGATAAGAAAACTTTTTCTTGTCTTATTTTCGGTGCTTACCTGAGATAATACTTTAAAAAAATAATCGTTAGCACGGCATTTTTTGACAATTAAATATTTTTGTTTTTGTACACACCTTATTAAAAGTAAGAAATCCAAATTTTCAAAGAAAAAGTTTATTCTAGATTAAATGATGCGAACATGTTAACAAATTACAAATTTAAGTTTTGAAAATATCAGACTATTTTCGTAAATTAAGAGCCGCATTAATTATTTACTAGTGGACTTCTTATTACTGTACTTGTTAAGAGGCACTATTTGGGGTGGATTGTAAAAGATTTCCTTTGACTCAGCGTCATCACAATTTTTCCGCATTTCCGCTACAAGCCCCTTTCTGCAATCAGTTCCAATATTATTCAAGAAGAGTTGAACGAAATCTTTGTCCCATGCCGGATTGTTAGTTCGTGGGGGCGGAGACGAGTACATCGACACTTTTTCATTAGGGTGAGTCTTCTTAGCCGATTGAAAGCCTGCAGCCTTGGCCGCCTGGTCAGTTGTGTACAATCCTTGATGCGTCGCATCGTCCGTCTTGTAGTTCAGGTGTCCACCGGATAGGCGGTTACGTCTCAATGCGACTAGCACTCGAAAAACATCTTGGACATCTTCAAAATCGTAAGTGTACAAACAAATCAGGTAGGTTTTTTCTTCTCCGTTGGCGACTTTAGCTCCATTGCCAAGTTGATTGTCCGCAAGAAGATTCTTGACTTTTTCCCAAGTTTCATCAACATATTCCTTGCTGACGAAGAGCATCCATTTACCACTACGAACAGATTGTACCGCGTCGGGTAATTGAGCCCAAATCCATGAGACGGAAGGACAACGACAATGAGATGGTTGCATGTCACAATCTGACTTGTGATTTTTCGCTTCTCTGTCAAAAAGATTTGTTGCAGATGCTTGTTTCTTTGGAACGTTGCTTTCTGTGGAATCGCTGGATAGTTTCCGTTTACTTGAAGACAATTGCGCAGAGTAGACAGTAGATTGTCCAGAAGTTGATGGCTCGTGAAGATCGATCACTTCGATCACGTCGGGAATTCTAGCCTGCTGAGAGATCTCGTTAACAATCAAAACTTCGTCTTGGGTATCGATAGGGGCTTGCAGTTCTTTCCATCTGTAGTAATTCAACACACAATTCAGGTCTCAATTTTAATTTACAAAATTTCATATTTTACCTTTCTCGTTGTGCTTCGCCTAGATGTCCAACAATCAATTCTTTCCCGAGCAAATTTTGCAATTCCAATAAAACCAGGTCAACACGTTGTTTGTCTGATGCGTGCATATCTAATAGAGCGATCAATACATCTTCGTCAACGTCTTCGTTGGAGATAGAGTTCGCTTCTAGAACTTGACGAAGTCGGGCAACATCTTCGACAAGAGAAGCCATATCTCCTTGAAAATTAAACATGACATTATATGAATTACACAGTGTTAACAATCAAATGAAAATCCATTCCCGTTTTTAATCAAATGACCAATAAAACAATGTGTTACCATTTAAACTTTAACTACTCAGAACTCGAGAATTTACAAGATATTATCTTACTCATTGTTACATAAATGATTCATTAAATTCATTTTTCAAAAGATTTGATGGTTTAAGTTGTTTTCTAAGCTTGAGTTTAAGTTGTTGATAAAAAAGAATAAAATTAGTGAATTATCCCATTTGGTAAAACAAAAAAAATGTTACCTTTTGTGATATCACACTATTGAAGAAAAAACATCAATATTGAAGACAGCACACAAATCCCATCTAACTTGTGTAGGCTAAGATTATTCCAGATTATATGAATGTGTACGTGAGCCTGTAACACACATATGAAATAAGTGATTTCATTATAACAATTTGCATTCCAAACTCTTAAAACTAACATGATGAAAACTTTAAGTAACAATTTATTAGCTACTGACTTATTACTGAATAGTAGCAATCGAAATATTACTGAATTTGTTCTCAGATTTGTCAGATAGCTTTTTTTATTAACAACCTGATTGCATAATAGTGAATTACAGATGAATTTAAACTTATACTTACACAAGATGTGTAGTGTGCAATAGAAGCCAAAATAAACTTTATGTTTGAACTATTTATTTTTTATTTTCGGTCGTGTTTTACACGTGTTCTGGACGCCAACACACTCGGCAAACCAACAGGCAACAGCAACAAGCAGACTCCAGACTTCAGACTCCTGACTCGTGTAATAATGGAGGCGTACCGGCGTACCTGCCAGATTCACAGATTTACACGGACTTTACATCCGTAAGGGAAAAAAGAACAGATAAAGCACAGATCAAGACAACATGGTCTGATAGTGTTAATTGTGAATAGTTATTAATAAATTATTAAGTTTCTGTGATTGTAAGGCTAAAAAAGAGACTGAAAAGTGAAAACTAAACTAAATTTCCAGACCACTCCTAGATGGCGCACTTTTACTACAACCTTCTTAAAAAATCGCTAGTAAAAAAGTAATTTCCTTATGGGAAATTTAACATTGTCATTGCCTCATTGGCAACCATCTCTCAACACCCATGGTTTAACACGCCGATTAATAAAAAAAAACAAAAACAAACAAAAAAATAATTTAAGACTTTTTTTAAGAAAAACAACTGGAATGTATATTTGTGTGAAAGCTGAAAAACCAAATCTCCCATAATTAAGTAATTAAGATTGATGAACATGATTTATTTCATTTTAACGAGATGACAGCCCTTTCATTTGAGCAAATCCACACATCACACTAGAGAGAGAGATAATCGAATAAATAATAAATATCCAAATAAATAATAACGAATTGAATGGGTTTTCATCCACACGGGTGATTTCTTTTTTTTTTTTTTTTTTTTTTAAACAACGAGAGCTAAAAAATAAACGGGCTGAATCTCCGTCGATTTTCTTTGTTTTAGATTTGAAAAAATATCAAGAATGGGAGGGGAGGGTGAGTGGTTGGTGATGATTCAAATCAGCTATAAAATTTTTAAAATATGTATATATAAATGACCAGAAGGAGGAGGTATTGGCGCATAGTCCCACTGGCCAAACACACACCGCACACACTCTCTCTCACACACACACATTTTATGGGAACCAGTGAATCTGTATAATAATGAATGAATAAATTAATAATAGTGTTCTATATCTCTTGTACATTCCCTTTCTCACAGCGTACGCCGCCTAGCACTTTCCCACAACCGTTGCTAATCGCTCATTTGCCTAAATTTCGAAATTTCAATCCGTTCGCCAGGAACGTTGTTGATATTGTTGCGATGACGTCAGATCGGCTTCCATCCATCAGCGGAGAAGAAATGTGTCTACGAGATCAGGTATGCGAGCAGATAGAACAACAGGATACATCCAGCTGGATCTGAAAATAATCGAATAAAGGAAAATTAGATTGCCATCGATTCATTCCCATTAAGAGACGTGAAAATGTTCAATTTATTTTACATGGTGAACTGGAAGCCGGCGATGAGCTACGACGCCGAGTAATGGTGACGGCGTCGGCCACCGGAGTGAACTGATAACTGGCGTAGAATCCAGTGCCGTCGAATCGGTCGTTCGACTTGAACGTCACGCGGAAAAAGGCTCCGTCCGACTCCATTTTGAGATCCTTTTGCAATCCGCAGTAGCGGGGCAATTTCCGATCGACCGTCATGAAATTGGACACCTGAAAAATTCATTTTCAAACGTTATTGAATATTTATTACAACTCCTGGCGCCCGCGCTCCATTGAATTCAATTTATTTTACCTCGACGAAATCGCTGGCCGAAGTCAGTCCGCATCTGTCGAAATGAATTCAATTTTAAAATTAGAAAAAAATGTCATCTGGGAATTGCTCCATCAATTTTCGATCGGCAATTTTTCAACCGTCTTTAATAGACTGTGAAACAGAACAATACAGTCCCCCCCTAGGGATTCTCAATCACCAGTTCATAACGACGACGACCGATGGGTTTAGTATAGCGTGACATTTTTCTTATCAGTGAACAAACAAAAGCAGCTGCTGGTGAAGCGACAACAATGGCAGGATAGAGAGAGAAAGGACTTTTTTAGAAGAGAAAAGCGATGAAGTATACACCGCACATCGTTTACTGTTGCTGCTATCTTATAGGTAGCACAGTAGTAGCGCACTATCTCCATACGACACTAGTGAAGCTGCTGGCAGTCTGAAAGCAAAGTGTGCACAGACACACTCAACCTAATCGATTATTGATTCCTCGCCCGTTGTGTATTAGAGAAAAAAGAAGCCAAAAGTTATGGAAGTATGTGTGTACATAGTACATCTTTCTTTTCTTCTTTCTTTTTCTTTTATATTTATATTTTCTTATACATATTCCTCCGAGCTATAGAGAGCGAGTTCGCGGGAAAAAAACGAAAATTCAATTCAGTCGATTGTGTCGTCTACATCGATCGATCCCTATAGCTCCTGTGTGTATCGATGTATGTATATGTGTGTGTGTGTACTCTCTCTACGAGTATATATGTAGAGAGTAGAGACTTGAGAATCCATAGGCCTGAAAGAAAACTTTATTTCAGGTACCCTATTATATTCCGGGTTTCATTCTTTTCAGAATTTATCTTTATCCAATGAACTTTGTGTGTATCATATAAAAAAAAGGCGGGGTAAATGTTTGATGCTCTGAGCCGATTACTTTCTCCACGACGACAACAAAAAAAGAAACAAAAAACAAGTGAAATGTTTCAAAAAAAGTACAAAAAAGAATCCTTGATGCGTCGCATCGTCCGTCTTGTAGTTCAGGTGTCCACCGGATAGGCGGTTACGTCTCAATGCGACTAGCACTCGAAAAACATCTTGGACATCTTCAAAATCGTAAGTGTACAAACAAATCAGGTAGGTTTTTTCTTCTCCGTTGGCGACTTTAGCTCCATTGCCAAGTTGATTGTCCGCAAGAAGATTCTTGACTTTTTCCCAAGTTTCATCAACATATTCCTTGCTGACGAAGAGCATCCATTTACCACTACGAACAGATTGTACCGCGTCGGGTAATTGAGCCCAAATCCATGAGACGGAAGGACAACGACAATGAGATGGTTGCATGTCACAATCTGACTTGTGATTTTTCGCTTCTCTGTCAAAAAGATTTGTTGCAGATGCTTGTTTCTTTGGAACGTTGCTTTCTGTGGAATCGCTGGATAGTTTCCGTTTACTTGAAGACAATTGCGCAGAGTAGACAGTAGATTGTCCAGAAGTTGATGGCTCGTGAAGATCGATCACTTCGATCACGTCGGGAATTCTAGCCTGCTGAGAGATCTCGTTAACAATCAAAACTTCGTCTTGGGTATCGATAGGGGCTTGCAGTTCTTTCCATCTGTAGTAATTCAACACACAATTCAGGTCTCAATTTTAATTTACAAAATTTCATATTTTACCTTTCTCGTTGTGCTTCGCCTAGATGTCCAACAATCAATTCTTTCCCGAGCAAATTTTGCAATTCCAATAAAACCAGGTCAACACGTTGTTTGTCTGATGCGTGCATATCTAATAGAGCGATCAATACATCTTCGTCAACGTCTTCGTTGGAGATAGAGTTCGCTTCTAGAACTTGACGAAGTCGGGCAACATCTTCGACAAGAGAAGCCATATCTCCTTGAAAATTAAACATGACATTATATGAATTACACAGTGTTAACAATCAAATGAAAATCCATTCCCGTTTTTAATCAAATGACCAATAAAACAATGTGTTACCATTTAAACTTTAACTACTCAGAACTCGAGAATTTACAAGATATTATCTTACTCATTGTTACATAAATGATTCATTAAATTCATTTTTCAAAAGATTTGATGGTTTAAGTTGTTTTCTAAGCTTGAGTTTAAGTTGTTGATAAAAAAGAATAAAATTAGTGAATTATCCCATTTGGTAAAACAAAAAAAATGTTACCTTTTGTGATATCACACTATTGAAGAAAAAACATCAATATTGAAGACAGCACACAAATCCCATCTAACTTGTGTAGGCTAAGATTATTCCAGATTATATGAATGTGTACGTGAGCCTGTAACACACATATGAAATAAGTGATTTCATTATAACAATTTGCATTCCAAACTCTTAAAACTAACATGATGAAAACTTTAAGTAACAATTTATTAGCTACTGACTTATTACTGAATAGTAGCAATCGAAATATTACTGAATTTGTTCTCAGATTTGTCAGATAGCTTTTTTTATTAACAACCTGATTGCATAATAGTGAATTACAGATGAATTTAAACTTATACTTACACAAGATGTGTAGTGTGCAATAGAAGCCAAAATAAACTTTATGTTTGAACTATTTATTTTTTATTTTCGGTCGTGTTTTACACGTGTTCTGGACGCCAACACACTCGGCAAACCAACAGGCAACAGCAACAAGCAGACTCCAGACTTCAGACTCCTGACTCGTGTAATAATGGAGGCGTACCGGCGTACCTGCCAGATTCACAGATTTACACGGACTTTACATCCGTAAGGGAAAAAAGAACAGATAAAGCACAGATCAAGACAACATGGTCTGATAGTGTTAATTGTGAATAGTTATTAATAAATTATTAAGTTTCTGTGATTGTAAGGCTAAAAAAGAGACTGAAAAGTGAAAACTAAACTAAATTTCCAGACCACTCCTAGATGGCGCACTTTTACTACAACCTTCTTAAAAAATCGCTAGTAAAAAAGTAATTTCCTTATGGGAAATTTAACATTGTCATTGCCTCATTGGCAACCATCTCTCAACACCCATGGTTTAACACGCCGATTAATAAAAAAAAACAAAAACAAACAAAAAAATAATTTAAGACTTTTTTTAAGAAAAACAACTGGAATGTATATTTGTGTGAAAGCTGAAAAACCAAATCTCCCATAATTAAGTAATTAAGATTGATGAACATGATTTATTTCATTTTAACGAGATGACAGCCCTTTCATTTGAGCAAATCCACACATCACACTAGAGAGAGAGATAATCGAATAAATAATAAATATCCAAATAAATAATAACGAATTGAATGGGTTTTCATCCACACGGGTGATTTCTTTTTTTTTTTTTTTTTTTTTTAAACAACGAGAGCTAAAAAATAAACGGGCTGAATCTCCGTCGATTTTCTTTGTTTTAGATTTGAAAAAATATCAAGAATGGGAGGGGAGGGTGAGTGGTTGGTGATGATTCAAATCAGCTATAAAATTTTTAAAATATGTATATATAAATGACCAGAAGGAGGAGGTATTGGCGCATAGTCCCACTGGCCAAACACACACCGCACACACTCTCTCTCACACACACACATTTTATGGGAACCAGTGAATCTGTATAATAATGAATGAATAAATTAATAATAGTGTTCTATATCTCTTGTACATTCCCTTTCTCACAGCGTACGCCGCCTAGCACTTTCCCACAACCGTTGCTAATCGCTCATTTGCCTAAATTTCGAAATTTCAATCCGTTCGCCAGGAACGTTGTTGATATTGTTGCGATGACGTCAGATCGGCTTCCATCCATCAGCGGAGAAGAAATGTGTCTACGAGATCAGGTATGCGAGCAGATAGAACAACAGGATACATCCAGCTGGATCTGAAAATAATCGAATAAAGGAAAATTAGATTGCCATCGATTCATTCCCATTAAGAGACGTGAAAATGTTCAATTTATTTTACATGGTGAACTGGAAGCCGGCGATGAGCTACGACGCCGAGTAATGGTGACGGCGTCGGCCACCGGAGTGAACTGATAACTGGCGTAGAATCCAGTGCCGTCGAATCGGTCGTTCGACTTGAACGTCACGCGGAAAAAGGCTCCGTCCGACTCCATTTTGAGATCCTTTTGCAATCCGCAGTAGCGGGGCAATTTCCGATCGACCGTCATGAAATTGGACACCTGAAAAATTCATTTTCAAACGTTATTGAATATTTATTACAACTCCTGGCGCCCGCGCTCCATTGAATTCAATTTATTTTACCTCGACGAAATCGCTGGCCGAAGTCAGTCCGCATCTGTCGAAATGAATTCAATTTTAAAATTAGAAAAAAATGTCATCTGGGAATTGCTCCATCAATTTTCGATCGGCAATTTTTCAACCGTCTTTAATAGACTGTGAAACAGAACAATACAGTCCCCCCCTAGGGATTCTCAATCACCAGTTCATAACGACGACGACCGATGGGTTTAGTATAGCGTGACATTTTTCTTATCAGTGAACAAACAAAAGCAGCTGCTGGTGAAGCGACAACAATGGCAGGATAGAGAGAGAAAGGACTTTTTTAGAAGAGAAAAGCGATGAAGTATACACCGCACATCGTTTACTGTTGCTGCTATCTTATAGGTAGCACAGTAGTAGCGCACTATCTCCATACGACACTAGTGAAGCTGCTGGCAGTCTGAAAGCAAAGTGTGCACAGACACACTCAACCTAATCGATTATTGATTCCTCGCCCGTTGTGTATTAGAGAAAAAAGAAGCCAAAAGTTATGGAAGTATGTGTGTACATAGTACATCTTTCTTTTCTTCTTTCTTTTTCTTTTATATTTATATTTTCTTATACATATTCCTCCGAGCTATAGAGAGCGAGTTCGCGGGAAAAAAACGAAAATTCAATTCAGTCGATTGTGTCGTCTACATCGATCGATCCCTATAGCTCCTGTGTGTATCGATGTATGTATATGTGTGTGTGTGTACTCTCTCTACGAGTATATATGTAGAGAGTAGAGACTTGAGAATCCATAGGCCTGAAAGAAAACTTTATTTCAGGTACCCTATTATATTCCGGGTTTCATTCTTTTCAGAATTTATCTTTATCCAATGAACTTTGTGTGTATCATATAAAAAAAAGGCGGGGTAAATGTTTGATGCTCTGAGCCGATTACTTTCTCCACGACGACAACAAAAAAAGAAACAAAAAACAAGTGAAATGTTTCAAAAAAAGTACAAAAAAGAAATAAAAGTAGGCTAGGCATCTACTGACGGAGGTTGGTCTTATTCTGTTTCTCCCTTCAAATGTTCTAATGCTGCTGTCAACGATTCGATTATTCCGGACAATAATGGTCATCAATCGCATTCGACACATGTCGCTCCCGACCCCCCTATATATAGTCCTTGTGCTTTTGTGACCGTCCGTGAGTTTCTCGTCTAAAGAAAAAAATAAAATAAATTCCGTCCCCTCCTACTTCCTGGCCTGTGCCAGGAGTCGAAAATTCTTTTATACAATAAAAGCACGTCCGATTGTTCCTTTTTTTTGTGCCTCCTTTTGCTCCCGTTTCTTTTTTACTCGTACCGACATCTTTGGCAATCTGTTCCATATCAACTTATTGATCTCGGCCCCTCCCAATTTCCCTGTTTATTATTTTTCTTTTCTATATTCTATTATTATGGAAGAAATTGGGCCAGTTGGATTAGAGATGGTGGACTGGACAAAGATGGCCGCGTACAATACAGCTGTTCCCCCTTCCCCTCTCCCAAACAGGTGCCACCGAATGATTAAGACTATCGATTCGATTGATTTGAAAAGAAGAAAATAACGATTCGACTTACGGGACCATTCCTTCAATGTCGAAATAGGAGAAGACGATTTTCACCCGCTCGCCGACCTGGGCGTGGAAGAAGTAGTGACACTCGGTGTCGCGCGGGTAGAATCCCGGGAAATTGGGGCTCCAAAAAGTGCCGTTGGTCGACGTCGTGCTGTTGAATCGGAAGGCGCAGGGACTGGATGAGATTTGCTCGCCGGTCGTGATTCCGAAATCTAAAAAAAAAGGAATTCAATGACCGAAAATGAATTTCCACTTTGAAGAGATGGATGGATGTGGTTATACTGGAAACAAAAGAGTAGCGGGCTTTGAATCCTCGAGATCCTCTGGAGACGGCCGTACTGTGGAAATGCAGCGACATGACGGCCGAATTGGACATGAGTTCACGTGGCGTACCCGAGCCGCAGAAATCATCAATCTTCTCTTTGTTGCCGCCGACTGAAATGAAGGCCGTCACTCGGTCCGCTCCGTCGCAGCTGCGTTAAATAATAAAAAAAAATATATAAAATTTGAAATTGGGAGAGAGAGAAAAAAATCAAACGAAATCATTTCCAGCGTCGCAAAGTCATCGACGCTTAGCATCAAAAATATTTGAATAAACCAAACTCATAGAGTAGAGTGTGTCTCAACCGTTTTCCGACTATAGAAAGTATATATATCTTGGAACAAAAGGGGGGGGGGAAAATGGAATCAAATATTCGAAGCGCTGTCCTATATAATAATAGTAAATAACCCAGTTGTGATACGAAGTAGTCCCCTGCACGTGTCGTCTGAGTGCATTGGATCCTATATTATCCAGGCTCCATATCTATGCTGAGCGCAATATACAAGGAGCCGAGTGCATCGAATTTCTCGGCTGCTGGGTCTTTGCATAAACCAATTCTCTCTGTTTCTTTTGCATATCTCCATAAAGATTCCGCCTTCTTCCCGGAAAGTTAAAAAGGTGTCCGTCAATGGCCAGGGCCAGGATATAGAGGAGGAGGAGCTGGGATCTGACGCTGGGATTTTCTTCCGGCTCGCAATGATGTTGTAGCTTCTAGCGCTGGTTGGTGAATATGCATCATCATTCCATTTGAGCTCAGCACACGCCGCCGAGAGAGACCCTTCTCAAACATTTCAAAGTAGTCCAAATCCGCGGGACTAGAATTCGGCAGCAGATAAGACAAGAAACTTTTCTTTCAATTCTGTCTGAGCGTGGGGGTTGGTCTATAAGTTACCTTCATTATAAATTCGTATTTTCTCAAGGATTTTTATTTTTAAGGCGTGGAAAAATAAAACAATGTCAAGAAGATTGAACAGCTGATGAATCCGCCAGGCCTCTTCCATTTAACGACATTTTTCGCTCATTCATTTCGTCCGCCTCATAAATATTATTTCACTCGCGATGATGTCATTCCATTTTCGTCCCACCCAATGTGTAGTATCATAGATAACATTTCGGATTAATGGAATGACAAACTGTGTCAAACAAAGATCCCTGGCACAAAGATTTCTAGAAACTAATCGGCTTTCGTTTCTCCAGATCTACAAAACTTTAGGAAAGTCGCCACCCACACTCGACCCCCCTTCGTCATAAATTTCCTCAGCGAGATTACATAGCCTAGCCGTCGTCCATTAGTCAAGTTGATTCCAGTTAAACGAGGGAGGAATCCTATACGGCTAAGAGTTCCACGCTCCCGTCGGACGCCCCAGAGAATCCGCAGCACGTCCCATACTACTATCGGGAATGACGTCCGTGTTTGTGTGTGCGACCCGACCCATTTCCCTGCCGGGCTTCCACTACGATAAACATTTGTCGACCTGATGTTGTCGGAGAAAGAGAGAGAAGCCGCCCAAATGACCGAAAGACACACGTACACCAATTTCTCGGTTTGGTAGTACTATGTTTGTGCAAGTAAAAAAAAAATTAAGAGAAAACATATGAACTTTGTAATACTTTTGGCCTCCGACACTTTTCAACCTGAGGGCTATAGTCTGGTCTATAGTGTAATGAAAAGGATCATTTGCGATCCATCTCCATTCCACTTTGCTCCGGTGATCCCTCAAGCTCCACTTTGCTTTCTCCCTTCTTATTATTATTATTATTTACCACGGAGGTCCTCCTCCTATACATAGCTCTCAACCGGGAAAGGGAAAAAGTGGGCCATACGCCAATCGGCACTGTCAGAGGACGTGGCTAATAAATACAGCGGGGCCCAACTAACCTTTCTTTCTCTCTAGAGCATTCTTATATGTGTATATCCACACTTAACTACTAGACGGGGCCCTGTCGATATACATCTTCCCTTCAAGCCTTTTTTCTTCTCTCTTTCTCTCTCGGATGCGATCGTCTCGTTATGGCCAAGTCCCTGCACATCCCTTCGAGACATTTAGTTATGTAAGTAACCATACGTATAGACGCTATACTACTATACATCCCGAAACGGAGAAAAAGCAAACTTTCAACTTAACCGCCATCTATACTGCAGCAGTTCTATCCGTCCTTCTTCCGTTTGCCACCACTACCACCACACAAAACACACACACACACATGTTATTACAACTTTCTTTTTTTAGTGTGCGGGAGTCGATGGATCGTGTACATTTTCTTTTGATGGCCACCCCTTAAATATATACACTTTGTGTGCCCGGCGCCGCTGTGTAGAAACGGGAAAAGGGTCAGCTGACAAGAATTTGATAGCGTCGCCGGTCGCATTTTTTATGCGACTCTTTTGTGTTATATAATAACAGCAGACGACGCCATTACTGGTAGCCTACACATTCTGGACAACTTATTAGAGAGACGGACCCTCCTACTTCTTCCCAGTTTGCCTTTTTTCTTTATCTTTATACGACGGTAGACTTTAAGAGGTCCGAGCGTTCTTTTTGCGACTTGATTCGATTGTTCTCACTCCAATAAAAATAAAGAACGTCCGGCTCAACTTCAAACGTCCGGCAGCTCTTAAATTTCTCGTCCCAACGAATAGCAAAAAGAAGAGGAGAAGAAATGTGTACCTTTGTCGTAGCCACGGGTGATGAGGTTTCCTGCAAAGAGAGAGAGATGAAAAGAATATAATCAGACAAAATGAGAAAAATTGTCGGACGGACGTGATGACGGGGTGCCGGTGCGATTCAATTGGACACGCGGATGAAAAGGAGCCAAACAAAAAAACGGAGATGAGATGAGAAAGAAAGGGCAAGAATTATGACTCACTCGCTAGGATCGTCGTGCGGATGATGAAGGACGAAATCGGTGAAGATGATTTGGACGCGCTCCCGCCCGTGACCGCGGAACTCGTAATTGCAGTTCATGGAAGGCGAGTAGGCGGCCGGGTAGCCGGGCGACGTGAACGTGCCGTTCTTCTCCACGTCGCTGCGGAACAGACGATCACACGGAGAGCCTGTCGTCCAAAAACACACACACACACCAAGTCATGTAGTAGAGTCGAGCGGCAATCATCAAAAAACAAAAGACGGGCGATAAGACACGAATATAAGTCGAGTACCAGCATTCTGTCTAACACAAATAATCACTTTATCTTTTAGAAAGCTAGTCTAGACATAGTCTATACATGGTTGCCACATTTCTTCCGTTGGCAGAGTGGCCCACGCTTCCGGTTTTCTACAGCTAGAAACTTCTTGCCGCAGATTGATGGATACTATTTTATTTTGATATAAAAGAGGACGTATCGGAAGGTCGATTAGATTTGCCCCCCCAACGGGGAGCGACGGAGCGCCGACATTGTAGGCGGAATTTTTGGTTGTGGGTGTAGTCACTCTGCTGGGACCCGACAAAGCAGCAGAAGTTGCGTGTTATATAATGCAGCACGAGACTGGGTAAAAGGGAGGACAAGTTCTTTTCATCTTTTGGGCGCCGTCAAAATGTCGTTACAAATCAAAACCTACAAAATGAATTTCTTTTTTTTTTTTGTTGTTCAGCGCAACAACTTTTGAAACGAATTTCTATTCAAAGAGAATTTGGGCGGTCTCCTCTATCCATCTATTTTAGAGGGTATGACGTCATTTAAATTGGTTCGCTAGCTTTCAGTCCCGAGTGCCATGCACTACTAATATCCTCCAGTGTTCTCGCGAGAGTACCAGCAGCACCGGATGTTAAATCAAAGAACTAAAAAAAGTGGACAAACAAGACAGGGGACCCTCCTTCCATAAATGATGGCCAACTACATAAACTGATTAACATCCAAGATCGGATGTCTCCCCCCCTGGAAAAAAAAAACGTCAAGAGTGGAACTAGTAGTCTAGACAGCTGGACATCTAAAAATACTCTCGGTCCATCCAATCGATTTCAGAATCAAAATTTAAACAAAAAAGAAAAGAAAATTGGGTCAAAGGAAACGCACCCCGACGCAATTGATATCGATTGGCGTAGTCTGTTTCGCGTGCAAATGAGCCACACGATAAGAATCACGAGAGAAAAATAAGTTCGTCTCTTATTTATAGGTTCCTCTATAGCTCCTTTTGAACTTACTTAAGAGACACTTGATTGATGTCGTACATTAACTCAAGACAAAAGATCTTTTTATTTCTCTTTCCTCCCGAAACAAAAAACACATACGGACGAACCGGTAATGGGGGAGAACTTCCCCCCCTTTTAGTCGCTCGGCTGATCACGACCACGCCCCAACTCCATGTCTACATCTAAAGGCACTAAATAGAAGAAGCAAGAGTCTCAGCAAAAGGGAAAAAGAAGGAAACGGAAAGAAACATTTGCCCCCAGTGGTGTACTACCCCCTCCATCCCAGTGGTAATAGCAAATACCGGAGGATTTCTGTTTGATCCGCTCGTTACACGGCGCCCAGCCTTATTCGTCTGGCGAAGAGAAGGGAAGGAAAAAGACAAAAGAGATAGAAGGCGACGACCCCTTGCTGATGTCTGCTTTAACAACAGGCCCCATAAAGTAGAGATCTATGTACACACTCCAATCAAAAAGCTCTAACCCACACACAGAGAGAGAGAGAGAAAGAAAGGACCCACCATATGTGTGTGTGTGTGTGTATCCAATAACTTCTTCTTTATGGAGTAGTGCACGGATATCGTATTTATGTGACAACTAAAACAAACTTTCGCCATCTTTGAGGTGGGAGACTTTGACAACTTTTTTGTCGGGTCGCGCACAGAGTGCGGCCTTTTTATTTTTCGATCGACTGTCAATTTGATTATTCTAAAAAGGGATTTCGAGTCCTTCCCGATCATTTTGTGAACCAGATTTATCATCCGGTTGACGTGTGCGTGTGTGTCGCTCTCTATATACGCACTCGTCGAGTGCAAAGGAGATAATCAACACTGAGAGGATTGGCCGCCCCCATGGCAACCGATACGTAACAATTGAATTACGCGAGCGAGTTTCGCGCGCGGATAGGGGGGGGGGATAGCGGAGAAAGTGCTGGATTGTTTATGAGGGGCGTTGGTTGTTGCGACCGATCCGCTCTTGACCTCTTTTTTTTTTCTCTATCACAGTTATGATATGAACCCATGCACTAGTCAAATTTAATGCAATAGTGTCACGTTGCCACCACGACAAACACACGAAATTCTATTAAAGCAATTCCTTTCATTTCACCCACACACAACGCCGGTTGGTTTGTTGATGCCTAGCCACATACGCACACACACAAGTAGAACAAGGAAGACCTCAAAGTTTGCCATAAATGTACAATTCCCAAATATATAATATCTATATCTATCTGGCAAGAGTAGCAGAAGCCGCGAGAGGAGTTGGGCGGGTGATGCGGTCGTGCGTCAAGTTTGACGCAGAGCTGCCAGCCACCAGTTTTCACGAAATTCAATTTCAAGTGAAAACAAAAGACGCGCAGAAAGTGCCACAGGGGCGGATATATGTTTGCCCCACAATAGAAATAATGGCCAGCAGCTGGATATAACTCCCTGTCGACTCTAAAGACTTTCTTCATCCCAACTTTTCAGCCGGGTGGAGATGGGCTCTCTTAATAATACTAATAACAATAATAATAATAATAATATCAACACTGTATAAAAGGCCACGGAGATGAATGCAACAACAACAGAGCGGCGGGATGGCGAATAACAAAAGAAGGGATTGTTTGTTGATTATTCCCTGGTAGTATATATAGTACTCGCTGGGGTACAAGAGAATCAAACAACAAGTTTTGGCACAAGTTTCTAGTTAGTCAAACTTTGTGACGCTGTTGGAGGTAGGAGGAGTTTGTTGAAGCTGAATGAAGAGAGCCAGTTTTCGGTCAAAGAAGCGAAGGAATAACAAAGGATTATAAAGGGACGGGAGAATCAACGCGTGTGTGTGTTGTGTCGCCAGCAGTAATTGGGCGCCAACAGGAGAGGAGCAGAGGAAAAATAAAAAAATAACCCGACGACGACGACGATGGAGGCTGTCAATCCGGGCGACGGAAGAGAAGGACCAAGGACGTGTCTTCTTCTTCGTCGACTGTCCTCCCTTTGAAAAAGAGCGCCATTGAGAGAGAGAGAGAGCGACGGCGTTGTAGTAGCACACCAGCGACAAAATCCCCATCTCTTACACGATCCTCACTCAAGTCTACCGGAGGAGGGGTTAGCCGGGGAAAAATAAAAAATAAAAACTTGATGCTGGCTTCTATCTTTCGCTTCATTCATACGTCAATGGCAGCCAACTGAAGAGCTACATAATGGAATAAAGCGAGTCGAGAGCAGAGCAGAGCAGAGCAGAGCAGAGATGGAGTTAGTCAGGAGTCTGTCTCACAGTCGCTGGCACTCGGGCTTTTTGGAGGAGAGATCTAACTGGTTCTAAGTGAGTCCCACAAGGTAAGATTGGCGAACTCGAGAGAGTCGAGACTTAGATACAAAGGAACTGATTATTATGAACGGTCATTAGACGGGGAGCTCCTCCCGCACCAGCAGCTCGTCTAACCCAAAACACGGGGGGGCTGGAATGGAGTCGAGGCGGAACTAGACGGCGAAAAAGGTGTGGAGTAAAGTTGCAACAACCCGAGGAGGAAGAAGAAGAAGAAGAAAAAGCTTTTCTTGTTGGGGGGCTTTTGAATATATGGAGCGAAAGAGAAGAAAAAGAAAAAAGGATTCCACACACACACTGCGGATGTGCTCTCATTTTTAGCGATTGCAGCACTGCAGCACTTCAACGGAAGAGCATCTCTCGCTTCTATTCAATTCCGGTTCCGTGCACTATTGTACACCGAGACTTAGAGACTATAATCGCTGTAACTACTTTGGCAGTGGCCCACACACACCCACCGATCAAATTGATGGCTAGCGTAGCAGTGGTAGTACATCCAATGTTCTACATGTAAAAAAAAGTCAGCTGGATGTGAGTCTATTCAATTCCGGCCCGGCTAGAAAAAGTCGGAGCTACTTGTTTCATCCCAGCTGCACTTGAAACAAAAAAAAAAAAAAGAAAAATCATTGAACGAAATTTGCTCATTGAAGACAAAGTTCAAATGACAGCTTTGGGGAAAATCGTTAGACTGTTAAAAATAATAAAAAAAAGGAATCGGCAAGTAGAAGAAGAGAATCCGGAATTTTATAGAGAGGTGGTGTTGCTGGAGGCGACATCAAAAGAGACTGGGGGGGCCCAGGCCTAGCTAGAGAATCTCTCAATACATTGTATACATAGTTACACATGGAGCTTTTAATACTCTTTCATCGTTTGATGAGAGAATACGCGGGAGAAGGCGGCGGGAGTCGAAATAGATTGCGGGAGAGAGGGGAGGGGGAAGGGGCCAGCGTGCAACTGTTTCCAAAGATTTCTCTCGACTCCTGGCTCTCTCTCTTCTCCCCGCAAAAGGAGGGAAAAATCAATACACCTATATAGCTAGAAGAGTAGTATGCCACCAGCTACTAGTACTTGACGGCCCACCTTTTCTCTCTCTCCCGTACACACACACACACACACACACACTGTGTTCTATCTACGTTCGGATGGGAAGGGGAGGGGAAACAAACATACAAGTGCTGTAGGGGCTTCGGTCTAAGAGAAAAAATTTTTCTATTGGCGAGGAGGACATGCTCCTTATTTCATTTTTTTTTTCCTAGGACCCAATTTCTGGTTGACGGGATATGATCCGCAATTTCTTTCTCTCGCCCATCCCAAACCGCCACTATATTCGGCTGGTAATACACGGAGCAAGACAGACAAGAACTCCCTAGTGGGATTGACAACTCGACTCTTATCAAATATCTAGATCTATATATATATTTCTCTAAGCTTTATTGTACATGGTATAACCCTGGCCTATAAACCGATGGAGAGAGGTAGGGACTAGTCCTCAACTCGGCGACCGAGAAAAACCGCAGGGGAAAAAAAGAAGAAGGTTGGTTTTTGCTGGAAATTGGGGAGAGAAGAAATAAGAAAAAACAACATTATAACGATCTAACCTCTTCTCTCTGTGCTGATACTACCAGGAGGGGTGTAGGATTCAGCCATCCGTTTAGTTTCTGGGTAGTGGGAGGGATATTATCCATCAAGTGCTGACGGTTGGTGAGTGGTTCCGAGTATTGCCAAGACCAAGACACACCCAGCCAGTAGATATATAAAATGGCTGCAGGGGGGATGAAACTAAGGATGATTGAAGGAATGGTTTTATCAAAGTAAATAATCCAAAAGTCGTCCGCTAATATTTAATGATTTCTCAGTCTCTTGTCAAAACAGCGCTCGTTTCTTCGCCATCAAAATTCACGCCATCAAATTGCCCAACTTTTATCCCCCCCTACGATAAAATTTTCAACAAAATTTCTCGAACAACAAATAAATAAACAGGATAATGTCACGTCGACTCAAACGGGATTCCTAATCCAACCGATGGAGGCGTCGTTGAACTTTTTTTTTTGGCCCCCACCAACCCTCCCCGACAAAAAATTCCCAATCGAATTAGTTGAATATATAAAACAACAGTCCTCACATCGAGAAGTTGTCAGCGTATTTATAACGCAGAGAGAAGCTTAGGCAACGTTTTAAATTCAATTACACGCACGCCAAAAAAATAAAAACAAGCAACTCGGAATCAATTAAAAAACGAATAAGAAGTGAATGGGAGGAAAGAAGCCGCACAAGTTTGTTTTTTCATGCACGGACGATGAAAGCGAAAAAAGTTTGCGCGGATCACCAGTTCTTTTTTACTTTTTTTGAATTTGGCGGGGAATAACTTTTATACTCGGTTTGCGGTGAGAGCACTTGAATCAAAACTCTAGACGAAGAGTAACTTTATGTATAGATTCCCATTGGCATTCGAACCCGTTTGCGTCAATGCCGAACGGTGTAACACGGACCGGAGCAGTAGTAGCCTAAGGTGAACCAATAAGCAAGTAAACCGAATTGCTTCCAGGGGCTCCTTAAAGGTATAGGAGAAATACTTAGGAAACTGTATTGGTTCAAATTGAAAATATTACGGGCCGATTTGATCATCAGAAATTGATCTAGTCTATTTTTACTAGGGATGTAGGAGCCAGAGGGCTATTGGGGAAAAAGTGCTCCTGCCAGGAGCTCCTCCTACATAAAAAAAAGGAGTCTGGAAGGAAAAAAGTGACAAAAAAGTGGCGAGATCTATTGAAGTCTCTCGGCTATACACGTCAAGTGCCCAGTAACTTGAACCAATTGATAGCGTAGGAGCCAGGAGGAGCTGGTGCCTCGTCGTACTGCCACTCGTTGGATTCGCTCGACTTTTGGTCTGTGTTATTGTTATTATTATCTGATGTGTCCAGGCGCTGAGCTGGACAATAAGGGCGCCTCCTCCGCCTTTTTGCTGAATCTCCCTCGTATTTCAAGTGGCGACGTTGTCCGATCGCTGGATATTACGCCCGGCCAGCAATAATACGACCGTGTCACCTAATATTGCGGATCGGGCGCTAGCTCTGTCCTATTTTTACAACTAGTCCAATTCCAATTGGCGGTCGGGGAGGGTGGCCCGGTTGGCGTCAAACGTCTTGGTCGTCATGGAGACTCGTCAGACGCGGGTTAGATTCTTTGTGTGACTATAGCGGTGGTGGGTGATTGCCCCGGCGGCTTATATAGACTAGTAAAGAGAAAGTTTCCCCTGTATACGAGAGCTGCTGCTGCTACTGCTGCTGTTGACGTCTATAATTACCAATCTTGCGCTGGACGGACGGATCGTGACGACACACAAAACACGCGCCGCGACGCCCGGATTACCATCATGTCACGGCTGTCGGATTTCTTTTGACTAAAAAGCAGCCAGCCATCCAGCCAGGGATCGTTGGGGAGGACGGAAGGAAAAAATAAAAATAAGAAGAAAAAAAAGAAGAAAAGGCCAAAGTCTTTTATTTCGACATTCTTTTGTTTCTTTTCATTGCCGTTTCTCTTTTGATTTCCGGCAGAAACTAAAAGAGAAGGCGCGAAATTTCAAAATGTCTTTCATTCGCTTCCAATCTGGCGTGAAATTCCTTATCGATTCGCTCACGATTGGATTTCTAATATTTCAATCATGATGAACCAAATAAAAAGAGAAAGAGTACGAATGGGAGGAGGGAGATCTCCCGTGGGGGAGTGGGTGGACCCGAAATCCATCCGATATGACGACGGTGATGATATCATCATCATTAAACGAACTGACGTGGCGTGAAACGACCCTTCTTCTTCTTATTCTTCTTCTTTTTCTTTCATTCTTCTTTTTTCTTCCCGTCTCTTTTGCGGGTTTTCTTGTTATTATTATTGGATTTCTTTGCGGACAATACGGGCCGGCGACGCTCGGTGACAAGACACCAGTCCCATCAAGCGCAATGCGATACATTTAATAGCTCACACATGTTAAGCATTTGGGCACTTGAATTTGTTCAATTGCCATTTCAAAAGTCCGACCGCTAGGCTAAAACGCAAAAAGGATAAACAGGAAATCCCCCCCGGAGCAATATCGCATTTCGTTATGGCGATATCTAAGTCCCGAATCAATTGAGTTTCACGGAGAACGACCAAATAGAAAAAAAAAAAGTCAATGGGATAATCCCAAAGTCCAAACGGATTTTTGTTCTTTTGTTTTTTTCAGGGGGGAGAGTCAGAGAAATGCCGTGAAGTCACAGGGAAAATATGTGATGACGTCAACGGCTGTAGCACCACAATAATAAGGCGACTATATACACACAAAATACACACTATGACTCTGCATGTAGCATATATCGATAAGCCCCGGCGTGACTGCGCCGCCAATAATTCAATAATTTGATTAGAACCGTCGGCCAGTCAATAACTTGGACGACGGTATCAACAACAAACAGCGGGGATTTTTTTGAAAAAAAAAAAAAAATAGAGAAAGATAATTGGTTAAGGAAATATACCTCCGCGTCTAGACGATGATTTTGCCACGGAAGCGGCCAAATGGCCGGCGGGGAAGAGAAGGACTAGAAGAAAATAATTAGCGCTGATGGTGAACGATGACACCCACATTTTCCTCATGGTTCTTATTAGTCTGATTGAACAAACACGATTGTTCAATCAGCTCTCGTCTCTTTGATCCGTCAAAAGTTTGATTTCGAAAAAAAGACAACAATAGCGCGCGCGGGAAATTCGATCCCGATAAACTTGGGCGCCAAATTCAAAATCAAGAAGACAAACAACCGGAAAAACACGGAACTTTTTTGACGGAATGCGTTCAAGAGATTCTAAACAAGATTCTAAACGAGTCAATCAAAAATGATTTGATATTGTTTCCTTTTCTTTTTTCACAAGAAAATTTGTTTGGGGGAGGTTGAAAACGCGACACTTTTTGAATTAAAGTGAGAGATGCTCTTGGGTCGGCGGCTCGGCACCAAATGGAAAATCCCGGCTCATTCGCCCGGCTTTTCTACCACTATATATACGTGTATGTATGCGTTCTCTCTGTAGCACACAGGAGCGTCGTGGCGCGCGCGCCCACTACCATGCGCGCGCGATCTTTTATTTTGTACTTTTTACTCTTTATTGCCGCCACGAAGAACTGTTTCAAACATATTATTTTTGAAGTACAGTTATTATTTCAGTTTTTCATTTCAACAAAACTGTCAGTGTCAAGTGTTAACTTCGCCGTTAAATTGTGAACAAATCTAATCGGCCGATTGGATAATAGATATCATTTCATCTACCAATGAAATTTTCAATATCCATTTGAATTTATGTGACGTTAACTGGACTGGAGGGACCCCGTCCAGTATTTCAACTTTAAGTGCGGCAAAGGTGAAATAGTAAGGGCGTTGAAAGTGGAGCTGCTGGACAGAGCAGAAGTGATTATTGATGGGTTGCGGAAGTGAACAAGTACCTTGAGCCAGAACTGGACGGGAATAAGGGACTATACTAGGCCATTACTTGGCGACGACGCCGGCTGGATGTGTCAAGTTTTGGGCCGCGGACAGAGTTTCAAACTTGACTCTTTACGATTTGAAAAAGAAGAAAATATACGTGTCAGACTTCCTTCCCCCTAACGGAGTATCAAATATACAGCAGAGAGTGCTGCTGTCAGACCCAATAAAGAAAAGAAAAGACAAATAATGGGAAAGGAAAAATAGGAAAAGAAAGAATATATAGGATACAGTTGGCAGTAGAGCGCGTCTATGAACCAACTAACCACTCGACTCTCTCTCTCTCTCTTTATAAACTGGACATCTTTTTTCTCTCCATTTGGGGTGGGGTCGGCCGTCCAGGATTTTTGGGAGCCCTTGATTGTATTGTCATTCCAAAAGGAGGCCGGACAAAAATGGTTCTGGGTATATATACAAAAGTAAACAACAACCGGGAGAAGAAAAAAAAGAAAAGAATAAAAAATGGGGAGAAGCTGCTGCTTCTGCTGCTGCTGCCATCCAGCAAATACAAAAGAGGCTAAACAAAAAACCAAAAATAAAAGAAAGAACATTAGCCGGCCCTCTCTCTCTCTCTCGTCCAGCAAAAGAGGATAGTTTTGGGGGGTATATATATATATATGTGTGTATATAAGGCTTGGTCAGCATTAGCACGCTCGCGGGATTCGACGGTCCGAGAAAATATATATAAGAGAGAGAGAGGGGGGGACCACTGTTGTGTATGTGTGTCGAGAGATAGGAAGACAGTCCCTCGGCGGCTGATGAACGTGACACGCACGCAACTCTTATTTCCTTTGCAGAATGTTATATCAAACAAAAAGCCAAACAACTCCCGAAAAAAAGAAAAGAGAGTCGTCCAGCAACTGTTTTTAGCTGCTTTTTGTTTCTCTTTTTAGGAGATTTATAATATAGAACAGAAGCACAAGCCGCAAATAAATATATACACACATAGTAGTCGTCGGGGTCTAATTAGTTTCTTTTCTTTTTGGGGTTCTCTCTCGGTGTTTTCCAGGTGTGTAGCGTTGGTCACGCTATTCCACGTGTCCGTGTGTCATTTAGACTCGACAACGGGCTGGGATGGCGTGTCAAAGACATTGGTAAATCCGCCATTGACCTCACATACACACATCTAATTATACGACGATGTATATAGATGGGGGTAGTATGTGAACACAGACAAAGGAGGGGAAATATGACCGCTAAATATTTTATCTTCCCGGCAATCACTTAGGACACGGTGAACTCTTTTGATGTTTTTCTTTTTTTCTTTTTGGGTTTCTGTGGACGAACGAAGAGGGGGAAGATAAAGCGAAAATGATAAAATATCCCAAAAGTTTTCAGCTCTGATTTTTCATTTCAGAGAAAGGAACAACCGAAAATAAAGAGCCAAAAACCCAACGAACCGTGACATCTCGCGTTATTATTCTCCTAGAACGCATTGAGAGATACATAGTATATATATATTATTACATACAATGTATTCTAATAGCAATCGACTTTATGGCAGCGGATCCGACAAACAGCATTCGTTAACTTTTCGCTCTTAATCTCATTTGGAAGAAAGAGAAAATGTCTGTCATCATTTTTCTTTTGGCTTGGATTCACATCCATACGGAGGAAAAAGGAGAAGCAGAAAAATTTCTATAATTGATCCGACGAATTGGATAGGAAAGAGAAGAAGAAAAAAAAAGAAAATCTTTTCTCCGACTTGACTTTGGGAATGTCTTGCAGAGTCTTTACTATTTGCCTAATGAAGCGTATTATTATTGTGCGACTCTCCGGTGGCAGGGGCGGAGGTATTCCGGGCGGAACATTTCGGAGGCTCCTATTCACATACATTATGTATTTAGATTCAATGCCAAAATTCATTAATTCCAAGGAGAATCGAGCCTCATCAAGAAGGAAGAAGCGGAATAATCCGCCAGAGAGAACGAGGACTTTTCATTTTATATGTCCATTGAACGGGCCGGGAGTTAGACCATAGACCCATCCGAAATTCGGGATGGGCTCGATTTTCAATCGATGATTACGGACGTCAGACCCGCGCGCGGGTGGGTCTACTAGACCCTCATCTCTAGCTCTCTCTGTTTTCGTCCAGCCCTATTTTTTTACCTGATCAATAATTGAATGATTGGGTCGGGTTTGCGCGTCATCACGTTCCCCCCTTATCGCCCATTCGTGAGGGCCCTTCTTAATAGACCCCCGTTTATTCTTAATGAACGTGTCAGCGCCAGCCCCCCCCCCCCCCCCTCATCATCTTAACCTCTAGGCGACAACAAAAAAAAAAATGAATAAACAATTTGCCAAAGAAAATAAGTTGGCCATAGCACAAGGCGAAAAAACTAGCGCAAGTTTTCTTTCTGTCCCGGGTACGAACACACACGCAGTAGGCGTAGGTGTGCACATAAACACCTTGTCTATATCTTCTTCTTTAGACACACACACACACACACACACAGAGTTACACAATGAAGCGCTTATTTCGTCGTCATTTCCTTTTGTACGGGCGACAACAACAACAAAGTCGTCCCGGCGGTGACAAAATTGAGACCAGCAATCGAGTCATCTTTTATCAACGACGGAAATCAAACATCTTTTCATCGGCTCCTCGCCGTGCCTCACCCACTCCACCCCGTTGCTGTGAGACGCTATTTTTTGGTAATAGTTCAGTGCCATCGTCCAACAACCCCCCCGCCTTTCAAAATAAAAAAACATATTAAAGTTGATGGCATTTATTAAGTATAAGCCAACAAAAGTCAAGAGAATTTGGCGCTGGAGCTTGTTCAAAAGTTGCGACGTATACTATAATAATATAAAACAAAGTTTTTGGCAAAAGCGAAAATTCAAATTCAAAGATCCGACCGATCGAAAGAGACGTCAGGCGAATGCTAAGGAGGACATCCAAAATAGAAGAACAAGAGTCTCTCTCTCCTCTCTCTTTCAACCAAACAAAAAAAGAAGATAGAGCTGAGCGAGGAGGGACATGTCGGATCAGCTTGGCAGGACAACAACAAACCGAAACAACTTATTGGAAAGGTTATAGCTCCGGCGACTGGGAGGCAAAAGACAGGCGACATGGCGTGCAATGATGGGGCCGCCAGCTTACACATCCGCTGGATGTCATATTCCATGTAACGTCCACTAAACAACCAGCAGCACGCGGGAGAGGGGATCAAAAAAGATATCGGTGAGGGACCGGCCCTTATAGACGTTATTATCATCCTTACCCCCCACCAACGACGACGACAGACTGGGCACACAGTGATGAGGGAATACTAGCGTATACAACTTAATTGACTTTAAGAATATTATTTATAGAAATGTGTTTGTTTTGGGTGGGAGATTCTTGTTAGTTTATTATTAGCCCTTTATAAACTTGGTAGAAATTGAGATGTCAATGTTTCAAAAGTTGAACGTCTAAAGGATATATAGAGAGAGAGGCCTGTCTATTATTCCACGCCGACTGGGCTGGAAATATTTTCAAGTTTTAGGGGGGATATGACATATGGATCACAGATTTCAGGTTACTGTGTAGTAGTAGTCATAGTCAGTAATTGGCTTTTTGTACGCTGTGGCCTGTGGGGCCAGACCGAGTTATCTATGCACAGACGACATATCGCAAGAGTTTTCAAAAGGTCTCGTTTTCTCCCCCTCCCCACACAACCGAGTTGAAACTTTCGATTTGAGTCGGTTCGAAATGTGAACGCCCTGTCGATCCCGTCGGTATCGCATTTACTGCCCCGGCCTTTCCACACACACCCACCCACAGGATTGGTAGTCGACTCCCACCCAAGTTTTGGCTATTTCTTTTTCTAAGGACGGAGAGAGAGATACACCGTATGAAATTCATCCGCAGAGTTGTTATTACGCCGTAATAATATTCGACCCGGAACCGAAGAGGAAATTGTCCAAGCCACTTGATACCTCACGAGGAAATTGTCAAAAAGGGGGGAAAAACTGGTCATTTCAATCGGAACATATTCTCAATGTATCGATCTGATTTGATCGATCAGGTTAATATCAATAGTCATACACAGGAGCTAACATTTCAGGACTTTACAAATCTCCTGAATAAGAAATAAAAAAGCGAAACTCGAATTTTTGATCGAAAAAAAGTCAAAGCTAATAAATAAAGATAAGAGCTGACTTGATATTGCCAAAATCATAATATCCTCAGCAACTGGGAGAAAAAAAAAGAGGCAACGTGATTTGATTCCATATATTTCAATGTCCCCACCCCTCCTCCCCTCTCTATCCCGCCAAATAAATACATAAACATCCAGTCCCCCATCTGGCTCCTCGATCCAGGAAGCTTCGGGTTTGGGCGGCCCTTCTGGTGTCGACGAGGTCATATATTTTTATTATATACGAGCGCTTTTATCGCACAACACAAACGCTTGATTCCTTCTTCAAGACTTTCTCCTCGATCCTTGCGTATTTCATATTCTCACGCGTTTCGACAGCCTCCACCAGTTGAAAATTTATCGAAATTTCCGCTTTTTTTTTAAATATCCGGTCAGTGCGTGTTTTTTTCAATTTCCCCTTTCGGCGTTTAAAACTTGGCGGGTAGATTCAAAACGGGCGATTGTTGTATACAGGGATTTCTGACCCAAGTGCTCGATAATAATACAATAGTACAACTACAACTACTACTACCGCTCTGAGCTCTTTATGCTATTTTGATGTGGGGCAAGCAATAAGCGGGAAACGCCAGCGACGCCACCCGAAGCGTTTGATAATATTCCGCCGACGTCATCATCATCATCATCATCGGGCGAATAATAATTGAATCGCTGGCTCGCGCTAGATCTTTCCCCTCTCTCTGCTCTAGTAGTAGCGCGTATTGGTTGGGTGGGGCTGGAAATCGGGTCTTGTAATCAACTGCCGACAGCAAATAAAACGCGGAAGAGAAAGGGAATAAAGACCAAAAAAAAAGGGCAAATCAAAAGGGAAGAATGGAGTGGGGAGAACATTTAGGCTAGCCGCCAACAACCATTTGCAAAGGGATCCCTTTTTCTTCTTTTTTTTTTGATCCGAATACAAGATCGTTCTGCGGCACTGAATAAATGGAGAAGACATATAGAGCTCAGACGGATCTATTTTGTTCCGAGGGGAGAGCAATCAATACGTCGTAAATAGAAAGCAACTTTTTTTTTATCTCGCGGTTGCCGGAGAGATATCATCATTCCCTTCCGGTTGTTACAGATTACGCAATATAGCAGACCAAGACGCAACCGAGTCATTATTGTCCGAGGCCAATAAACGGAGGGGGGCGGACACCGCCAATTTGCTGTTGTTTCTGAGCGGCGGCTTTTCATTAAGAGCCTCATTTATTTCCGTGCGCAGAGATAATGGCGCGCGCCAAAAGACCCGCTAATTTCAAACAAAAAGGGAAAAATTCTTGCTTACTTGAGTTGGTATCCAAGCCGAGATTGGACTGGTTGTCGCTGCTGTCCGTCGTCACGCCCGTAATTGGCGGCGATTTCGTCGTTTTCGACGGGGTAATTGTCGTTGATTTGGCCGTCGTCGGTTGTGTTGTTGTTGGTGTTGTTGTTGGAGTTCTTGTAGTTGTGGTTGTCGGCCGTGTCGACGCCGTCTGAGCCGCCCTCCGGATCGATGGCGTCGTTGTGGTGTTAATCGGCCGGCTTAGAGTTATCGTCCTGGACGTCGTTGGAACTGTCGGATCCCCAATTGAAAATGTTTGATTGTGCCGATGCGGAAATGAAATGAATTTTGTTTTACTTGTCCGCCGTCTGGTGGTGGTGCTGGACGGAGTTGTCGACACGACGATAGGCGTCGCTGTGATCAGGGCCGGCAAAGTGGACGGTGCCGTGACACCTGGCGGATCGACCATCAAATCGTCTTCCTCCTCTTCCATGTCCTCGTCGTCGTCGTCGATGATGTCGTCCTCCTCATCCGAGCCCCTGGCGGCCGGAAGGAAATTGTAACGGGCCTCGAACCCCTCGAACGTGTGCTCCGACGAATTCGACGAGTAGAACTCGACCAGGAGCGAAGGCGACGACGACCAGATCTCGGCGTGGTGGATCACTCCGCACAGGTGAGCGATCACCGGCGATTGGACGTCGCCGCCGTCGTAGACTTTAACGCCATCTTCGCTCCACAGGCAACTGTCAAAAAAAGGGGGGAGGAAAATGGGTGACTTGGTACGACATCTAGCGGTACACGGAAGAAACCCGACAGGATCGATCCTTCCACCCAGTGTTCGGAAGATCAAAATCAACAAATCAAAATCAATCAATAAAAAATAAATATCACAATCAATCAATCAATCACCTTAAAAAACTTGAAATCAATCAATCAATCACGATTTTTATTTTGATTTAAATCGCGATTTAAATCACGATTTAAATCACACGAAACTATAGTTTAAAAAATTTTTTCGTCACTTGATAGATTTTTGCTTCCTGGCATGGTTGAATTAATGATATGACAGAATTGACAAGACAGAATTGACAGAAGTGACAGAATTTATAAGACAGACGATGTTTAAAATATGGAAACAAATTGTTGTGCAATATTGCCAATTTGACAAAATCTTTGTTATCTGTCACCTGTCGGCAGAAATGTAAAAAATGATTTTTATTTGCGGAAATGTGATTTAAAATCAGAAAATCACCCCAAAAAAAAAAAAAAAGTGATTTAGATCAAAATCAAAATCACAGACAAGTTGATTTAAATCGCGATTTAAATCATTTTCGATTTAAATCGCCATTGATCTTCCGAACACTGCTTTCACCCCCAAAAAAGGTACTGGAACGTGTCGCCATCTATGAAGCTTCCGGAGCACCTGAAACAACAAATATGCGTGGGAGCTAAAACTTCCCACCCTCCCCCCTTCCAACCACCCCCACCCCACACACGCTACATAGTCCTACACACATTCGGAATCTTCTTCTTCTTTGAAAATACTTTGACATTTCCGGGTTGAACATTTTTAAGGGCGCCCTTCACAGATCGTATGAGTATGATGGTACAACAAAGTAATTCAAAAGTAGAAAAGGGCGAACACAGGAAGTAGGAGAAGGTGACGATTAATTAATGAATACCTGACATCTTCGTCGCCCAGGATAAGTTTCTCGAAGTGAATCTTGACTCGTTCCTGGTACCTGGAAACACTCAGACAAACGACACAAGTTAATTCGTTGGTTGGAAGTGAGTGAACAGACGGCTGCTGAGAAAACCGTTTCCGGCTCAGATTTTTTTTTTTTTTATTTAATGCTAACAAATGAAAAAAAAAAAAAAAATTGTCCGTTTTCACTCCGGAGAATCCTAATTTCCACATCTCCCAAGGATATCTGATTCAGTCCCCTCTGCGTGGAATAGTTTGTCCCTTTTCCCCTTGTCTTCTAATACTATAGGCCGACAGGGAATGAGATTAATCAAATGGAAATAGAGTCACATTATTACATCTTCGTAATAATTGACTTAATTAGCCCCACAAAAAAAAGTGGGAAAATCGAACAAGCCGTATATCCCTTCGATAGGGAGAGGAAGGATTCCCCCCCCCCCCCCCCGGCTGCCATCATCATCATCATCATCATCATCAGTTACTAATGAAGAAAATGAAGACGGCTCCCAAAGTATTGTTTGGGATAAAGAACCTATGATGATGTCAGATTATTAACGTGACTAATAATTATCCCAAAAGGGATATACTATCCGGGCGACATTGTATACACAGCGCTCCTTCTACCGACTGGGAAGATGGTAACAGCTGATGCTCCTGCAGGGGGGATCTGCAGCTCTTGCTCCTAGGCGACACACTGTTCTTTAATAGCAATCAAAATGCGGGGACTGTATATTGTATAACCTCCCCCCTCGACGTATACATCTAAAAAAGGGGAAAAAAAAACGCCAGAGCGGCAGGGTAAAAAAAAAAAAAAAAAAAAAAAAAAAGAAAAAGAAAGAAAGGATATACACACACAATGGATGCGTCTAGAATTGCTGCCAGGGGGTTCGTTGTCTCGGCCTCGTTACCCGTTGTCAGATCGAATGATCGTTATAAACTCTGGTTGATATCAATCAGTAAATGCGCCGACAGCACCGAGGCAACAAGGCTACATTATTTTCCCTCGTGGGGCTGGAAAGTGGAAAATCACAGTAGAAATATCTGGCCTGGCAGTTGACAGATTTCTGCGTCACCCACAGCAACGCACTGCATTTCAATCGGATTTTAATCGGGTGATGTTGGCTGTGTGTTGCTAGTCGCTATAGGTAGGAGCCCGTCACGGGCAAAATTGGGCAACATCATTATTTTACCTTCCGTAGAAATGATAGAGACATCTGGAGCGGGCAGGGTACAGCGACGGATACAGCGGCGAATAGAATTTGTTGGCTGGCTGCTGCTGCTGTTGATTGCTGTGACGGCTCATGGCGCTACTGCCGCCAGACACGCCTCCGCCGATACTGATGAATTGATAATCGCAAGCACTCCCGGCAATTCTCTGCCCATCCGACCTGAATTTACCTGTTGATGCAACAAAAAACAAACAAAAAGATAAAAGTTTGAGCTCTCCAAATAAAAAATAAAATAAAATAAAAAAATCCCGTAAAGTTTCCAGCCCAGGGAGGAGAGAACAAACGATCCAGGATTCAGGACAGCAGCATCCCGTGTCGTGGATGTTTAATATCTAAACTAGTACTAGTCTGAGCACACAACTTGGACGACGGGTGGGTGCTGGGCGCCGAAAAGGAAGGTATCTATCCAGCACACACACACACAATAATGGTCTTTCGGTCCTCCTTACGGGTCCGTACTATATACACCTTTTGGTGTACCGGACCCTTTTGTCAACTCGGGGCGCCGAGGAGTTTTCTGGGCTAAGTCGAGTTCGTTAGCGAATGAGAGAGAACTGGCAGCTGGGGTAAAGTTGAAGCAAAGTCGATGTTAGACTGACGGACGAAGCGATCAAACTCGTCGACATTTTCGCCAAAGTTGCCAGTGTGCCCAGGAACCAGAAGTGATCGATAGAACCCAGGAGAGAGGAAAACTTGACGGCCCTTTTTATTTTAATGGGATAGAGAGAAAAACATTTGCCCAGTCGTTTCTTTTTTCCAGTAAGTTTCATCTTTGCAGTTGTGTGATAGATTGAAGAGCGGATGGAACCTGGAGGGAAAACAGATTGAGTGCAAAACGACGTCCTACTTTTGCGGATGAATCGGTAAGTGCCCTTGAAACCGTAGGGTCCGAGGCTGCTGCTGTTGGTGTTGCCGTTGGCGGCGGAAGACCAAAAAGTCGAGCCGTCGCCATGGTGGTCGGCGGTTGGCGACGTTATAATCCCGTGTTGTTGCTGCTGTTGATTGGCCGTGACGGCTGGCGCCGCTATTACGCCCGGCTGGCTCGGTGGCCGTCTGCTCCCAGTGTGGAAGGCCAGCACCAAAGTGGATTTGGCGCTGTAGTAGCGCAGCGGAGTGTTGCCGTAGCGGCCCGATCGCTTGGCCGGCATCGAACAAACTCGGCCGTTGGACGGCGTCCGCTCGTTGACTTCGCCCCGGTCCAGGTGCAAATACAACGACAAATGATCACCATCTCCGCACCTGAAGAAACAAAAGAAAAACACCAATAAATCAATAAATCAATCTTGTGAAAAAAAGTAAAAAAGCCAAAAAAAAAGTTTTTTTTTCTTTTTTTTTTGCCAGGGGGAGTCCAGGGGAGTTCCCCTGGAGTCATCTCAAATGGTGCAAATGGCGGATCTGAAAGCCCAGTATTTTTTTCTTTTGGGGGTTTTCTATTACTCCCCCGGAAAGAAAGTTTGGCACAGGCCAATAAAAACACGCAAACAACGAGCCGAATCAGCACACACACACACACTGGGCGCTCCAGTTGCAATCAACAACAACAAGTGCTGCCACCGCTGGGAACCAGGAACTTTTTCTTCTTCTTTCTCTTCTTCCACGGCATCGAATCCTTTAGATCGCCCGACAAAACGATCGTCGCTCGTTCATCCCGCCCACGTCGCACAAAGTTTTCCGTCCTCATTCATCTGGCCCAAGCGACTGTAATAATCTTTCATATTGTGAATGCCAGCGACCCACTCGGACCGGAAGAGTCCCCTCAGACATTCCCCGTCGTTTCCTCGACATCCCCAGCAGCCAACGTCATTTGATATTATATATTTGACCTGCTATCAAATAGTACACCGTAGGACACAATCGACCCGACCCCGGCGACAAGAAACGTGTGCAAGGTACTATCTTCCTCTCCATCACTTTTGTGTTTATCGAAATTGACACTCGACCGGGTGGTTGGGTAGGGAGTCCCGGGTCCCCGTGTTTCCCGTTCAGTAATAATAATCCCGTCCAGCAGACACGACACTCTCTCCCTTATGCGGTCTGGTATCAGGAGGGAATTTTCTATATGTGTAACTCTAGCGGTTGGAGTATGTCTGTACATGTTTGTATGTATATCTACAATACAGGACACATATTGAAAGGGTAGGCGACTCACAAAAGGCCCTCACTAGTATTTATACGAGCAGAGCTTTGGGAGAACGGCGGGTGGTAGAAAAGAAGGAGGTTTACCCATTCACAGGAGCTTATGTTCACACCAGGGAGAGAGGTCTTGTACACACACACACACACACACACACACACTACTCTATACTGGCCACATGGCTGTGTTGAACTGGAGTAGACGGGCTGTCAAAGCCGTCCCAGCTCCTTGCTTAATGCAGTAGTTAACATTTTCTTCTTTCTTTTTTCCTCCGCTGGATTGAAGCGTGATACATGTACGTCAAAATCTATTTCCCCGTTACCGGAGGGGGAGGGCTGGATAGTACACACACACACAGTGTACTAACTTTTGATGGCAATTACAGTACGTAATAAAAATAAAATAAAAAAAGGAGCGCATATAGAGCGCCAGACGTTCATGATTGTTTCCAACGTTAGACACATTTCCCCCCAGTGTATTCTATGTGTTTTCCTCCCGTGTTTAGACGTTATTAAACGGGTATTTTAACATTTATTCAGGAATGGAAAGGAGGGGAGAGGCTTTGAAGTAAAAGACCCGGTAGTATCTCTCTCTCTCTAGCGTCTAGCCGTCGGCAAACGCAATTTAAAGGTCTTCATTCGGCTGTGTGTATATATTCCAGACTGGGAAAATGGAATAGACGGGGGCGCGCCGTATACAGTCATCCGTGAAAGTTTCTTGAACAGGCAAATGGCTCTCTACGTTTTAAGTTTAATTTGACGGAAGGGATACTACGGTGCCTACCGTACCCCCGATATTTTGCGCCTTTTTCTCTTTTTCTTTCGTAGGTAAAGGAAGAGAAGAATATAAAGAAAAAGAGAAAAGGGCGTAAAATATCGGGGGTACGGTAGGCACCGTAGTATCCCTTCCGTCAAATTAAACTTAAAACGTAGAGAGCCATTTGCCTGTTCAAGAAACTTTCACGGATGACTGTATAGTGTACGTATACTATATATCGTAACACTCGGCAATGTCTGTATTACGGCGGACTAGTGCGGAAGCCAACACTTTCACTCGGCGCCATCATTTGAATTGTTAACGACCGAGGACCCAGAATAAACTCTACACGGTACACAGCACAGTCGATCCAGAGAGAGAGGAAAAGCTCCCTTTTGCGTGAAACTGAGTCAGACAAAAAAAGGAGAGGAAACTCAATGCGAACACACAACAGAAAAGGGAAAATCCAATTGTTGCCAAAAGAAAATAAAAGGCAACCCCCCTTCACAACCTTTTGTGCGCTCGCCTATATCCATGCGCAATTCTTTCGTCTATTATTTATTTATTTTTGAGAAAAGTAGTAGAAGAAGAAGAAGAGTACTCGGTAAATTTCCGAGCTTTTGATCGGAAGCGACACGCCCAGGTGCTGTTGCGTCCTATTCGGTCCTATTCAACTTCCTCCCATTTTCTGATTCGTATTTTTTTTTTTTGCTTCCGTTCGTCAATCTGAAACCGCTGCGTCAAGAGAAGATGGGTCGGCAAAACGGACCAGTCCTCCTCCTTCTATCTTCTTCTTTTTTTTTGGCCGGGCGTTTGCTGGACCCAGTTCAGCACTCGTCTACGTAGTGTAGTGTACAATGATTCAATCAAGTTGGATCTCCTCATCTTCTTCTTCTTCTTCTTCTATTCCTTTTTTCTCTTTTTTCTCCCCCCAAGTCGTCGCCTTGCGTCATAGCAGGAGCTCCAGCGCGGCATCATCGAAATTGAATCAGAATAGACTTGAAAGGACCGAAAAGGATCTACTCGACTCGGTCTACAGTTACCCAGGGATCCTGGAGACAAGGCGATTCGTTGGGCTCGATTCTTTAATACGTACAAACATAGATATATATATTTATATATAAATAGAAAAGGGAGGGGGGGGGGGGATAAAGGTTAGCCTGGACGTCTTTTTGGAAAAGCTAGAAAAAAGTCCTGTGACTGTGACTAGACATGGTCTAATTGTATCTATTCAAGATGATCAGCAGTCGGAGAATCTCTGATAAAAAAGGGATGGACAGAACTTGTTTTGAGTGCGGTTGCGCCGGCTCAGCTCTTCTATTTTTAAGTTAATGCAAGTTTTCGCTGCGTGTACAACATGTAAAGGGGGATTATTAAATTCATCCGTTAATTCTATTAAGAGCATTTTCGTTGAGGAGTAGAGAGCCCCGGCTGTCGTATTCCCTTATGATAATGACGAGCCCCCCATTTTCTCGAGAGTTTTCGCATCCGATAGCCGGCCAGCTCCATCACGAAAGCAGTTTCCGACGGTCCCTAATACGACGACGGAACGGCATATAATGTCCGGAAGGATCTCTTGTTATTATGATCTGGAAGCTGGGGCTCTGTCTGTTTGCCAAAAGTCAACATGCAAGAGCTGTACTACACTACTAGTCTACTACTGGAATGTGCGCAGATTTCGCTGATGGACTTCTCGACCCACAGAATGATATGTAACACGGGAACTGCTTTCTGCAGCTACGCCTGTGCTGCGCAATGAATCAAAACGGCAACAACAACAATAACCGCAGGGCTAAGAAAATAAACAAACAAACAAGAAAACCATAACGGATCACGGAGCCAAACTAGAAAAACGGACGGCGGACGGATCGATTCATCTTTGTCGGTTTGCCTATCTCTTCTTTTCCCCTTCATCTTTTTCCTTTTCTTTTCGAGTCCCATCATTCAAATTGCATTTGGATTCCCGCCATGTTATTATTATTACCAGGGGCTAACAGCAAAAGAGATTTCTATACTCCAGACGGTATGGACGTGGTCAAAACATCCGACTCGTTTGCGGGACCCATTATTGGCCCATTTATTTATCTGGACGCGTATACCCATCGCTCAAAATGGTGGGGGGAATAATACTGACCGACCCGACCAACAAAAAAAATACTCCCAAACAAATCAAATCAAAAGTTAACAGCCGGTCTCAAATTATTCGCTTATAAGCGATCAAAAAATAGGCCAAACTATTCTTTCTTAAGTCGATTCAAAAAGCCCGCCAGGCGCTAGGATCGATAAGATGATTTTTTAGATGGTCGGGTAAGATCTTGTTTTGTGACGATAAACATTCTAGCCAGATCCTCTTTTATGCCTGCCTGCCTACAGACCTATACAGAGAGACGGAGCTCGAGTCAATGAAACTCTATCCACTACTACTACACTTCTCTCTTATTCTTCTGGATAAAAATAAAAAAAGTCTGAACACTGGAGCTCGACAGACAAGACCCACACACAAGAGATCAAGTGACGAGCAGAAGAATTGGAGGAGGATCTTGTGTGTGGAAGAAGAAAGCCTTTTAGTTGTGTTCTCTCCTAGACATCCTCCAGGGCCAGGCACAAAAAAGACACACATTTCATAGACGATCATATGTCCTGGCTATCAAAAGAAATCAACCAACCCTATCTAACAAAAATCAACCGAAATAGATAAGCATCGATTTTTTCCGTGAAACGCAGTTGGCCAAAAAAGGGCAATCAATTACCAAGAAGAAAAAAAAAAAACAGCTGATGGACCTACAACTTGAAACCTCTCCGTTCGATAGAGAGAGATGTGATATATATCTCTCGGCTGGGGTATATATTTCTCACCGTGATAGATGGAAGCTGACACACACACACACAAAAGGATAGGAGCCGGCCCGCGTACCGTGATTTTCTATATCGATCGGAGTTGGAGTTGGTGGATACGGGGCGCATAGATACATATATTTATACATACATATATATATCTTCTTTAAAGAAGAAGAAGAAGAGCTTTCGTCGTCATAGTCAACGCCCACCGTCTCACAGAGTCGCTCCTATTTTTTGAGAGAGAAGGTCCTCCTCCTTTGCCTTTTTTTCTACCATCTACCATCTGCATGGATACATCGAAACAGATGGTAATGGCTAAAGTTCTTCCCTCAGCGCACACAAACACATCCAAGAGAGTAGAATCAGCTTTGCGAAGGAGCTATAAGGAAAGGAGCCAAAAAAACACACACACGCCAAGGAGCTAGAGAGAACAATACGGACATCTATACAACCAAGAGAAAATAGGATCCATTTATAGGATCTTTTTTAAAGAAATCAAATAAAAAAAGAGGCAAACTGGGGGGGGGGGGGTAAAATGACGACGCTGATGACTTTCACGTCTCTACGATCGATATAAATAAGCCGGACAGCAGCTGGCCGACGATATCGTTTGATTATATATTCCTTCGCTGGGATTTTCATTTTGCATAAAAATGGGGCGGAACCAGCACCTCAATCAGAAGGAGAAAGAGAATAAACCCATAAACAAAGAGATTACAGTCAATTGATTGACAATTCTTCTCCTACAAATCTCCTGGGAGGAGGACGAAGGAGGGTGACTAATAATCCTACACAGTAAAAAAAGGGGGGATCCTAGCTCCTGTGTCCTAGATAGATTCTTTGATAGGGGGGAAGAAAAGCTATGGACAGACACGGGCCATTATGTCGCGACAAATGTTGATGCTTTTCAGACCGCAACGAATAATAAACTGCCGGCCGGCGATAAATCTCATCACAATCTAATGTGGGGTTCTCTCGTTCCTATGTTCTCCAGTTGATGAGCTCTCACAAGATTCTTGTAGAAATAGAAAAATAAAAGGGACCTTTGCTCCCCCCCCCCTACTCCAACTCCTCTTTTCGGGGTTGGTACTGGAAGCCGGCCAGACGAATTACACGACATACGAATAGACATCCAGAATCACGCACACAGCACCGTCTATATATATCTAAAAGCAAGATGGATCTACTTTTTTTGTATAGTTTGGTTCTGATATTTTCCCATCAAGACTCCCTCCCCCACCCGACAACATGGTCTACTCCCACCCACCTATGAACACAACCAGCCCCCACAATATGATGGAAACTTTCTTTTGTTTTCCGTGGTGAAAAAGAGAAAGAAAAACAAGGAGCCACTTAAATTGTCGACCCCTTTTTTTCTCCTCCACTCGCTCCTTAGTCTACACTTGCCGATCCAGCACGTCGCCCCCATTGTGAGATGATGAACAGCTCCTACACACACAAAGTCACCTCCCACACACCCTTTTGGGCCGTCGAGTCAGATTATCCGAGTGACATTTTTAGACGTTAGTTTATAGCTGCTCATTACAGAGCTAGAAGAAGTCGTCGGCAACGGAGAGCTCAAGTCGCTCGACTCAATTTGATTGAAGTATGGCGGTGCGCGGTGCCATAGTCGGGTGGGTAGGGGGAGTGTCGGTTTACCATCCGAGTCCAAATCTTCTTACCCCCCACACACCGTGAACGGTACAACGTGACGTAAGAAAGTCTACACAAAAGAAGAAAATGTCTAGATGATCCTTATTCTTTGGCTAGACAGACCAGCCGTCAGTTGTTACTCTATCGGAGACATTGTAAAAGAAGAAGAAGAAGATCATTTTCAAGATGATGGAACAATAATAAAAGAGATGATGAAAGGATAGAGAGAAAGAGAGTAAGGAAGACAAGATCCTCTTTTTAGGAATATACGGGCCCGTCAAGTGGAAACTGGGGGAGAGAGAAAAAAGAGGCGCAGCGGCGACGCGGTAGAGCGGACAATCGGCAGACGACAAAGTTCGGTGAATCATGTGACGTACGGAGACGAGTTCTCTCTCAAAGAGCCCGGCAGCCCAGCAGAGCAGAGCAGAGACTTTGAATTGCGACACGACTGGTCGATCGATAAACTCGTATTATAACCTCGTCGGTCGACATCGTCGTTTCACAGGGGAGAGAGGAAGGGGGGTGCCTTGTTTGTTTTATTTCGGCCAGAGCTCTTTGATGTGTTGGTACTTTATGCATAATCCGATATTTGCACAGCGGCGAGAGCAGCAGTTTCTCTTCCGTCCCACCCGCCAAACTTTATTTTTTATCCAGCGGATGTGTGGACCAACCGGAAGAAGGACCGGGAATAAGTCCCGTCAAGGAGTAAAAAAAAACTTTCGTGCATTTTCGCCGGAAGAAGAAAATGAAGATGATGATAAAACTTACGTGGCAGTTTGTGGTAAGTTGAGACTGGTGATGGTCAATTCGACGATCCACGATGAGGCGATTGTTCCGCCAACCGACGACGGCGCAGGTGGGACCGGGGCCGTGAACGTGTACAAGACGCAGCCAATGCCCGGGTCGTAGGGTTTCGGGAAATCTGGACTGGTAAATTGGCCAAACGGCTGGCCGAACGTGCTGCTATACTCCACGCACTCGCACCCTGTTCATTTCAATCAATTTGACTTTTTTAAAAAATTCAGGTCGACACATTTTTCTTACTTTTTAAAAAGTTTTTCAATTTCTCCAAAAGAAATTTATTTGAGAAGAAGAAGAAGGAAGAACCATCTTCACTAAAGGCTGGCGGGCATCCCAGCCGAAAGCTCACAGAACTTGTCAAATTTTTTTTAACAAGATGGCTCGTTATAAAAACGAAAGAAAAAAGTTTTTTACTTCCGGCGGGGCCTTTTTTTATTTTACTCCGCGCCGTAAGACGAAGACGACGACGGCCGTTTGTGTCGTTCCACGTCAATCGGGAGCGTTGGCCGCCATTTGAAATGTGCCCGTTAACAACAAACAGCACTATATTCCAATGGCATTTAATTGTCATCCTAGTTAAACAACAAGGGCGAGGGATCTGGGCGAGTTTCGCGATGGGGAAGAGAAAATGGACAGACGATAAACATTGACTTACCGGGGTGGACAAGTCCGACGGCGGTGGCCGACAGCGGAAGAACCAACAGGATGGACGCCGTCACCGCCCAGCACCGCCACAGCAATCTGTCCGGCTTGATTATAATGGATGCTGCTACTAATTCGATCATCTGGCGGGCCAAATTTCAGAATACATTAACGTTAGAGCCATTTGCCAGTTTGACATTTCAAAAATAAAAAAATCACACAAACCCCCCACCCAAAAAAGAATCCAAATTCATTCAAACTATATAGGGTTCAGGTTGTGGTGGGGGGGTATAGTTGAAAACTTTGGGGTCGACAACAGGAATCCCAACATCGTCACTAGCAACCGTCCTAATTGGGAGAAACAACGAAATTCCCGTCCAACGGTCGTTATACACAACAGCCAGTCTTATTGCGATCCCTGGCGAAACCTTTCAAACATCTCCCGGGCAACCGAGTAAACGAGGATTTTTGTTTAAACAACTCTCTCAACTTTGGATCATTCTAACATTTGAGAATGTGCAAATACGAGCGAAAATGTTTGGGACATTTTTAAGCTGTCGATTGACTTGCGCAGTTCGATCCTCTTTATTTTCTTATTCTCTCAATTGCAAATTTGATTGCTCCTTTTTTTTCCTTCCTGGCGAGTGGGCGTTGCATAACTACACCGTGTACAACACACACACACCGACGCACATTATTCCGCATAGAAGAGAACACACACGGTTTGAAATTGCTGCCGGCGGGGGAACAAACCTGCCCACCTTCCTTCTTTTTTGATGAGGCATATGTGTGTTGCCAGGATCGATCCAGCAGCAGCAGCTCAACTAACACAGGTAACTGCTCTCTCTCTCTCTGCCACATACGAGGAAAGTAAAAAAGCGATGGAACCCTACTACTACTACTACTAGCGTCTTTGCGTGCGGAAACGACATTATATTCCGGCGGACAGGTTACTACCATATACAGGCGCACAGGCAGCGTCGACATATATCCATCTGCACCTTTGTGTCCTTGTGTCACCATGCATAACCGGCCATCCGCTCTCTCTCAGCGACTGTCTCGTCTAGGTCTCGAGTGCATGAGAGAATCACCAGTCAGACATTGTTCAAATGAGCATAGATGTACGAGAGAATTGGGATAGAAAAAGAAGAAGATCACGTCGGTGGAAATATAATTATTGTACCTGGCACAAGTTTTTTCAGGTAACCTTCTGGAGAGACACGAGTATCGATCGGCTGACTCGATTTTCCCTGCACATACACACTGTGCTCTTTATCCCAACATATCTCTCTGTTACCATAAAAAGAAGTAAAAAAAAGTTTTCCCCCCGTTTGAATATTTCAAATGAACAGAGTAGCGACTTTTCGGGAGAGAGGGGGGGGGGGCAGCAGAGTTGCCAGTGATTCCCGGATCTGTGTGTGTGTGTGTGCATTTTGTGTTTTATTTGTGAGTGCCAAATGTCAAGACAATTTCCCTTTTTAATGGGAGAGGGGCAAAAGGGCGAGATTCAGCTCGAGTGGAGGAGGAAATCGATCACGACATGCACAGAGAAATAACACAAAAACGATAATAACCGGGCAATAAAAAACACACACACAGCTGTTAACTGTTAAGCACAAAAACAAAAAAACAAACGAGGATTATCATTCATTCATGTCGGCATTTAGATGCGGAAGGTTTTCTCTTTTTCTTTTGCCTTGTACAGGACACACACAACCATTTTCTCGACGTTGTTATTATTGTTGTTGTTATTGTGTGGGGGGGGGGATATGTGTAACGACTAGGGCGGTTATGACGTGTGCGTATGAGAAAGGATGTTATCATGTGGTGGGTGGGGGGTCCTTGTGTGTCATATGTCATCCGTCAATCGATAGCTAGGCGGGAATGCACAGGGCTATAGCTTATAGAGATCCCAGCCAAGAGAATAATGAGAATTTTGAACCTCCCGCCAATATTGGATCCATGTTTTGTTTGGTTTATTTTCTTTTAAGAAAAAGGGAAACAACAACAAGAGGGTCGAGGGACCTCCTTCACAATTGCCCAGGAACAAGAAGGAAAAAAAAGGAGGAAGGGGGGAGTATACTAGTTCCGATTCGGGGCAACTGGGCAAGTCGCGGTGATTTCCTGCGGCGGAAACGACAACAACAACGATCGAGAGAGCTCAGCTCTCTTCGGTTCTCTTAAGTGTAATTTCTTTTTTCTTTTTTTCGGGTTGGGAGGAGGCCGCGTGTGTTTTTCCCTTTTTATTTGAGTTATACCGAACGAGAGAGAGTCCTGTACTACTCTATTGCGTGGTGGGTTTTTATCGAGCGATACTACAACTATAGACGGGCCGGCCGGCCGGCTCTTTCTCTCTCTCGTTTTCCTTCCATTTGAGTTCCGTGATTGTTATCCGCACAGCCAATTCCGACGGAGAAAGAAAAAAGTCATCGTGATCGCCAGTTGAGTGAAACGGCCGTCATTGGCGGTGAACGAATTTTCAATGTTTTCCCTTAGACTCGCGCACACGGTGATGGATGGACGGATGGATGCGGATTCCCGACGCATGTCGTAACAGCAACAACAACAGAAGAAGCAGCAACAACGAAATGCGTGTATGCATGTATAAATATGTGCGACTTTCGTATACGATTCGCCTATCGCTTCCGCCTTTTTAACTCGACGAGTTTCTTCTTCTGGCCGGGCAAAGTCAACTCCAACCGGCCCCGCCCTTATTTTCGCTATCATACCCCCCTCCATCCCCCTTAGTCTCTTTCGTTCGGCCGGAAGAGGAAAACAAAGGAATCAAAGAGAAGCCCCCAAAAAAGAAAAAATTATTTGAAGGGGAGAAAGAAGGAAAGAAAGAAACAACCAACAAATTTGAACGCGTTCAGTCCCGCCGCTCGAACGCAATGACCCGCAGGGTGGGGGCCAGAAAAAAAGGAAGAGAGATAACCTGTATACATGGGACTATATATATACTCGCCGATTCAATTAGATGAGACCTCCCTCCCCTTTCTCTCTCTCTCTTCACTGGGTTTGTGTTTGTTATATTGCCATTTTCTCGTTCGTTTCACTTGAAAATCCCCTTTTTTTGAAACGAAGTCAGGAGGGATCCCGTTTCATATTTGTTTTATCTCCAGACATCCTCCCGGCCACACCTTCTTTCTCTACCCACCCCACCCCAGCCCAGCCCAACCTCCTTTTGTTATGTCTGCGCTGTATGGCCCCCGGAATGCGACCGTTTCAAATTACCTTTTGATTTTTTTTTTGGCGAATAAAAAAGGGAAAAATTACCTTTCAGGGAGTAGCCAACCGTTCAAATTGTTTATCCACTTTTCCGGTCTAATTCCCCGTTTCATCTTATCGAAAAACAAACAATTGCTATCGATTGCCTACCCATCCACCCAACTCCCCTCCGGCCACACTTGTGTCACGGCGCCAAATTTAAAAAAGAAAAAAAAAAAAGGATCGTAAAGTCTGGCGAAATGTTACGTACAATTTTCACTTGCATTTCCCTGGCACGTCCAACAGTGTGTGGTGTGTGTCACAAACACACACACACACACCAAAAGAGAGAGAGAGATGGAGATATTAGAGCTACAGAGAGAGAGAAACTGGGATGACAAGTGGCTCCCACCCACCAGCCAGCATCTGCGGATAGCAGTCGGAAGTCCCGATCCCTTTTTTCTTTCCTTATTTCCTTTTTTGGGGGGGTTCCGTTTTCTGTTTCACTCACGCAGGAGGGGGGGGGGAGGTAGATGGTTGGATACATGTCAACTGCAGCATTTTGTTTTGTAGCAACAAACGCAGACAAACAGTCGCAAGTCGCATAGATATCAAGAAATAACAAGAAGTTGAAATGGAACACGTCAACCAATTATCGGCGTGTCAAAAGTTTCGTGCAACCGACAAAAAAAAAATATACAGACGGTTGATAAGGGGAAACGCCGGGGAAAAGACTCGCAACAACAACAACAACAACAATAATAATAAAAAATAAAAAGGTTGAAAAAAAAACAAGAAATAAAATCAAAAGAAAAAGAAATAAAAAAATAATTCTTTCTTAAAGGGTGGAAAAAGAATGACCGGGACGGCTCCCGCGGGAATAATACACGCAGCACGTATACAACAATCTACAGAGTCAATAGGGCGCATCACGTACCATTGGTTTCAATGAAATAATATAAAACAAAAGAATTTCTTAACCACCCACCCGAAAAAATTTCCAAGAAACATGCAAATCATTTCCCTGCGATTCCTCAAATACTTTCTAGAAATTCATTCGCCCTTTTTACTTCTTTCTTTATCTTTTTTACCTTTTTTCCTACAAAGTCTATTCTTAGGCCCGGGAAATGTCAGCTATTCAATTCACGAATGGCGAATATAAAAAAAGCCAGAAAAGTTTTTAAAAAATAAGAAAGAAAAAGTTGATGCGTATGTATCGATTAGGTAGAGAAGAGTAAGAAGGCGTAAAAGGCCATGGCGGAATTTTCTGTCGAATCTCAACTTTTCCTTGACTCTGTGTGTGTGACTCGGAGAGAGTGTATACTGTATATATATACAAGTTGAGCTTCTCTTTTTCATTTTGAAAAGAAGTTGGAGAGAAGATAACTCTCGAGCGTGTCATAATCTACCGTCGAAACCTACTCTCCTTTTTTCCCGACACATCTTACACACAATTTAGGGCTATTATTATCTTGATTTACCAACGTGTAAACGTGCTTTATCTCATCAACTACATTATTATTAATATTTCTTCTTTTCAATTCAAAAATATAAAATCCCGCGCAAGGAAAAATAAAAAAGTTCTCTCTTTCCTTTGATGTTTGCTGACCCACGCAATCTCACCACTAAACGTGGAATAAAAAAAAGGAGAAAATCTGATTATCATCTTCTTTTCATTAGACGAATGTAAAGACAAAAATTGCACACGTTTCTGGTCTGATAAAAGCGTTTCCATCTCTCCTAAACAGAGGAGTAGGAACGGATCCCAGTGTCCTATTACGGGAAAAACGTTCGGATAAACGACATGCTAGATACTACTCTCTATCCCGTTTCTTCGTGATAGAAAACGGGCTCTTATAGGTACACACACAACATTCAGAAAAAGAGAGACATATCATCGATTCACGGTAGAAGAGAGAGAGAAAAGAGGCGACCAGAGAGTTTTATGTGCAGGCGACTTTTACGAGGACAACCGAGGAAAATGTGGGGGGTGGGACAGACACACACACACGACAAAAAGAAAGAGAGAAATATATAATAATAAAAGTGTGTGTTTTGTGTGTGCGTATAAAAACTATCGAGACGATGGAAATGTGGCAGCCGGAATGGATATCCGCCATAGATATGTGCCACTAGAAAAGAAATAAGATAAGAAGGTGGAGGAAAAGAGTGGGAAGAGGATGGCGGAAAAAAGAAAGAAAGAAAAAGTCTAAGCTCTGCGATGTCGTCGACTTTGGGTTAATAGAACCTATCTGTATCTATCGTCTCGCTAAATACCCCCTCTCTCTCTATATATATGTCGCTATCAGTCGAGAACCACTCGACCCCCTTCTTATTATTATCATTCGCTTAGAGACTTTCTCTCCATCTTTTATTTTTCTCTTATTTTCTAATAGCCTTTTGGCTGCTGCCCCTTTCGCACCCAAAGTCAAGACACCCTCCCCCCACTTTCATCTTTTCTTCTTATAAGAAAATTGATTGGAGAAACTCACCTTATTTTCGGCATCGGAGATATTTTCGTCGCGTGGGGGGAAGATAAACAACAACAAAAAATGATTTTGTTTTGTGCGAAAATATCACGACACTGAAAATGAAAATAAAAAAATCACGACACTGTGTCAAATTCACCGGTCACGGGAGGTGGCAACAGCCCTCATAGGAGGGTCGTGTTGTTGTTTTTTTATCGTCTCGTGTTATTCAAAACGGGAGAGAAAAAAAAAACAATCGCGGGATTTTTTTATTTTTTTGAAATATTCGGTTTTGATGGGGTGGAGAGGTGCACTGGTTGAGAAGGGAGGCCGCCTGTGGCACACGTCTGGCCGGTGCAGAGTGCCGTGATCGACTGGCGTTCTCCCGACGCGTCGTTTGTTTCCCTCCTCTTCCTACTCCTCATTTCTTCCCCCCCTTTTTTTCTTCTTCTTCTTCTTCCCACCCAAAGAGTGGGGGGGGGGGAAGCCTCCGCCCCTCCCATGTATAAGCCGCTCTCATATAATACAAGTCCCCATCCGCACAGTTCCATTCGACTTCTTACAACGCCATTTGCAATTTGAAAAAAAAAAAAATTCAAATTTTGCCGCCCTTTATTTTTCAAAAAATGATCTCCCTCTCTTAAAATTGAATGTCAAGTTCCCGAACGGAATATCATTATGAAACTAGGAGCTGAAAATCAACTTGGCATAGTAGTTTTCTATACAAACTGAATACGAGTAGCACACACAAAAATTGCCGGAACCGGTGCTCTCTACTGTACAACTTCCGCACTCGCTTTTCGGATTGTACCGAAAAAAAAAAAAATAAGGAGGAAGGGAACCTGGCATCATGTTGGGGGGGTGGAAGGAAGTAAAGACGAGAAAAAAACACGACGAAAGGAAAAGATAAAAGGAAGGAAAAGACTAAACGGTACGGAGAGTCTTTGTGTGTATAGAAAAAGAGTTGCTAGTAGTTGGTATGTGGAATAAGCCACTAGAGCGGACATAACAAAACACATAGCACCGCACCAGACACACACACACACAACTGCTGTGTGGTAGTAACATCGTCATCCAACCATCCATCCATCCAGCAGCAGCAAGCCCAGCTGACGACAGACTTTTGAGAAAAACTTATTGGCTCCTGGACGAAAAAGAGAAACACACACACATCAAAGAATCTAGCACCATTTTCTAGGGAGGGAGAGATGGAGAGCAATATACTATTTATGCGCGCCGTTGACGGTCCTTTCATTTCTAGCGACTTCCGCATCCGCAAACTGAAAAAAAAAAAATCAAATCCGACCGAGGATGAGATTACCAATTGGAAGGAGATGGCGGGAGGCCGGCAAAGTCGGTCGGGAATCGATTTCGCATCACGTTCGTTTTCTTTTCGGTTCGTCAGATCGAAAAAGTTGAGCCGAGAGATTGTTACCGTAGCAGATCCTCTTTCTTTTTTCCACCACCAAAACCGGATAACAGAAAATAAAAGAAAAATCAACTTTATCCGTGTGCAAAAAAAGTAGAAAAGTTTGATCCACACATGCACGTAGGTGACGAGAGACCGTGGAGTGTGTGTGTGTGTGTTTTATTAGGTGGTATAAAGTAAAACTATAGTACACGGGGACAAGAGTAGTCTGAGGGAAATTATTACGGCGACGGAAGAATTTTTTTTTTTGAACCGTAAAGAAAGTTTTTCTTTTAGTGGGGAAACCCTCGTGCATAATGACCGCGTTATATAAACGTGAGCTAGTACATGTACGGTGTGTGTGTCACATCACCGCTGGCGGGCGAACGCCAGAAATAAAAAAAGGCAAAAGTATTGACCGTTGCGACGATGTGGGATAAAGAGCAGAGAGCAGAGAGCAGAGTATATAATACAGTGACTCTCTGCGGGAGTTTAGTCAAAGACCAACCGCCACTTTCCATCGCTTTGCCCGATGACGCACCGTATTTTATGAGATTAAATGCGAGGAAGAGGAGGAGGAGGAGTAAGTAATTCAAGTGTAATTGGCTCACAAAATCCATATCATAATATCCATAGGGAAGGAAGAAATCCCCTCACCAATGATTTTGACCCTCTCGGAAAAAATCTTTTGGGCCTGCTCAACCAACAGCGGCAACCGACAACGACGATATATTTATAGCAGGCTGCTGATTGAGTTCAACTGTCGTGAATATTCCATTAGCTAAAAGTCCCTTCCACTAAATCTACGTGGGAGTTTTCGTGAGAGAGAGGGGGAGGCTACAAATGAACAGTGCGACCTGGAATATGTATATTCCAACGATGAATGAAATATGATGGACGGGCTGCTCTGAAACTCTGATGGCGCAACTTGTTTCCATCAACAGAATCTCGACTGCTGGTAGACCACCACCAACCCGCACATAAAAGCTGTTTAAAAACGTTGATCCCGCCAATCGAGTGATGGATGGACTGCTGGGCTTTTCTGAATATCAAACGATAACGCCGTTAGTTCATTCGGATCATTTTTGGTAAAAAGTAAAAAAATCGACGGCTGGTTTATTTTTTTTTTTCAACCCAATCGACCCAACTTTGTCTTCTTATCGCATCGTTCCGTATGTTGTTGGGCGCACACGGACGATAATCGATCCCGAAAGCTTGGCCAAGAATTTGTGGCTCAGCTCCTTTATTTTTTATTTTTTTGAAAAGTGAAAAAAGAAATGGTGGGGGGTTCGACGGGATCATGGGATCGTCGTGTAGAGAAAAGTGTGTCACACGTCGCCGTCCACCGCGCGGTCAAATGGAACGCGACAAGAGAAAAGAGCGGGAAAATTGGATTTTTTTGAATTTCTTTTTTCTTTCCTTTCCTTTACCGTGGGCCGTGTTAAATCGAGGAAATAAATTTTACACGACAAAAAAAGGGTGAAACGCATTTCTTCCTTTTTCAGACTCAAAAACTGTCTTGTAAGTTAAATGCTGCCGGGCTGAACTGAATCGATCGTCAGCCATTTCTTTGCATGGCCAAGTCCATCACGAACGAATCAGCGCCTTTTTTCGACTTGCGTTTGCCATCGTCTAGTCTGAAAGAAGGAACGTAAAAAAAAAGGAGAGAAAGAAAGAAAATCGCGATCGTCTGTACTTTTTCCAGGTCCGACCATTTTCCAAATGGGTCGAGTGAAAAAAGGAAGAAATGGCACTTGATTTTCAATTTTTTCGTCTGCGGCGAGTGACATTGATCCGCTCCGACCAGAAACTTTTATTTCCATCACGTTGGCAAAACAATCTTGGCTGTTAGATTATGGACGACGGAAGAATAAGAGGAGGCCACTCTCTACTAGCTCATGACGATGATGCATGAAAAATATCATCGATTATTCACGTCATCTCCCAGTTTTGTTTCCCTATGGCCCCCGATGTTTATTTACATAGCGGTCCTATACATAAGTCGCTCTCTCCCTTTCTCAAACGGCTGAATAATTGAACAATCGAAAGCAAAAAGTTATTTTCGAGAGAATAAAAACGAGAGCGGGAAATTCAAAAAAATATGAAAAAAATTTCAATAAATGATTTAGAAAAGAAAATCGGATGACGACAGAATCAAAGATTGAACAGATTGAAAGAAAAATCTCATGTCTGATGAGGTGAAATAAGTTTCGTACGTGACTGGCTGCTACCGAACCCCGAAAAGAAACCCCCCAAAAATAGAGCGCACCAAATAATTTAGTTTTTCTTTTATTATTTTTCTTGCTGGGCAAATCATCAGCCTCCGAGAGTTATATAAAACGCCAAAAAATGTTTCCCCAACTTGAACAGACAATAAGGTCGATGTTTGGAGGGCGGTATGACGCCCTTCTCTCCCTGTTCTATCAACACGATCGTTTGGGTTTGTTCCTCCCGCGGTCGAGCAAAATCCCAGGGCGCCACCCAGTCATTTTCTATTCAAAAAATGTTTTGCATTTTTTTTTTGTCTACGGTTAAGACCATCACGCACGAGTCCTCTCACGCTACCACTACACAAATAAAAAAAACAGTTTTCAATTAAATTTTTTTTTCTCTTCTAAAAATTGAAACAAAAAAAAAATTCTGAAGAGAAAAAGTGGACCGAAAGTGGAGGTGGGTCTCTCTCCCCCATGTGTGTGTGGGTGGCTCTCGAGTGGTTCAACGCTAACCCTTCAAACACACACACACACACACACACACTTGACAGTTGTGTGTAGCGTCTGGGTGGAGAGAGGACCGGAGAAGAGCAAGGCTCTGGACGAAGAGTTCGAGTTTGCAGTTCAGTTCCTTCCTCAATATTTATCAAGATCTTTGTCCCTGGCTCTTTCTCTCTCTTGTTTGATTCTTTTCTTGTTGTCTGCGGGAGGGAGGGTCGACGACGTCGGAGATATATAATAATAGGAATAGCAAGAAATCAATGCGAATGAAACCAACAGCAGCCAGCCAGCCAGCCAGAGCAGAGCAGATTTCTTTTCTTGTCTGTCGTCCTTCTCCTTTCCTTTTGTGCGTGAAAATGTTGGAGAACAATTTCGGAAATAGGATTTGATTATCGCGCGCGTGTGAGGGATGAGATGGCGCCTATTTCAATCTCGTCGAGACAACAAAATGTGGCAGGGTAAGAAATGGGAAAAAAAAGACAAAAACAAACAAACAAGAAAAAGCTGAAAAGAATAGTGGCGAAAAAGACGACGATCTTTTATCGATTGACGTGTCGATCGATATGGTGATGACTTCTATTTTTGAACAGATTTCACTTCGATTCATTTTCAATTCCCCCCTTTTTTTACAGTTCCTCGTAAACGATTTTTTGGGAGCCACAACAACAACAACAACAACAACTTGTTCTCTCCCAAAAAATGTTGTTTCGGCTTTTCTTGTTTCGTCCGGATTACGACCGGATTGAGGAGGCCTTTTTTCCACATCGTCCCCCAATGTGAGCATTCCATTTCATTAGATAAACAAACAACTTTGGACATTTTAGTAAATAAGAGAAATACCAGTAGTTTCAGACATTTTCTAAAAGAATAAAGCCATAAATAGAGTAGCTGTGCACAAAAAAGAAATACAAAGAATGTCTAATAAAATAATGGCTCAAAATGGGCGGAAGGAACAGAAGGAACGGCGAAGACAACAACAAAACCAAAAAGGGAAATTCGTGAAAATCCGGATCATACACAAGAGAAGAGAGAACGGAGACAGGGGGGAAACCTTTTAAGCTAAAAAAAAAAGTCGCTAATGAGCTTACGGTGAACGTGATGTGTGTGTGTTCCCCCGCTCCCGCTTGACTACATACAACCGAGACGAACGAAATAATAAAAAAAGAACACACACAAAAATATTCCGGGTTTTTAGGTCTCTCTCTCCTGCAGAGGCCTTCATCACGCTCTGATAATCAGGGTCCCAGTTCGTGATTATGTATAGAAGACCCAACCCAAAAGTCCTACAACTGCCACCGCATAATCATTAGATAGATATACGGAGAAGGTTACTTGTCATGAGACACTGCAGTCAAGATATTACCATTCGTCTTAATAATTCATTCGTTTTTCTTGTAGCTTTCAAACCGAGAGGATTCTATTCGCTTCCGCAATGGCAAGGCCCCAAAACGGGTTCAATTGGATATCGACAATCGAGCGCATGTATAGATATAGTATAAAAAGAAAATGAATGATTCAACGGATGACTGATTGGGGAGACACTGTTAGTTGTCCCTATTATTATTTGTACCTACTTTTCTTTTTGGGGGGGGGAGGCCGTTTAATGACGGTCGATTCATCCGGCACAAGAGAAAACAAAAAGGAAAGAATCGCTCCAGCTAGGCCAGCAGTCGGCAGCAGCAGCAACTTTCTGTTCAAAAGATTGTGGCAAACGAACCAGTAACTAAAAAGTCGAGCTGGAACATGGGCAACACCGTCTCAGTTGCCACCTGCTACGGCCGGATCAAACACCAACATCAGACGAGCTCCACCACCTCATCAACATCGCCGTGAGTCAAATTCTTGAGAAAAACACATTTCCGTTTTCTTGTATTTTATCTCGACCCTTAAACACTATGGGATCGATCGTTTTCGGAGGGGAATTCGAATGGTTCAATCAACGCCCTGTGATTAGATCATAAGACTCCAATCAGACGAGTTGATTGCTTGCAGACCCTCGTTCGACGTCGATATTTCATTTCAGTCCGACGCTATTGGAGGAAACAAAAATACAAGTTTCCTATTTTTATTTTCTTGTTATTCATTTCTTTTGGGGTCGGCGAGAGTGGAGGGGGTGCAACTGGCAGACGTTGAAAATCTCATCTCATCCGCCCGAAAATTTTTCTCGGAAAGGAGTAGTCCCGAAGCTTATTGCACCACGCGAGGAATGGAATGAGGGGCGGGGATTATTGCGTCCTCTCGATCGTTGATCGGCGCCATCATCTTCACATGGATTCGATTATTTATCGACAGAGGGGCAGGATTTTTGAAAATTTCCGGGAAAAAGGGAAAGTGGAACGCTCGAGCCATCTAGCGGCTAACCTAATTACCCACTCAGGAAATCGAAACGGCGATAGGATGACACACATATTACGTAAACTATAAGCCCGCTCAAAGATATGGCAATCATCTACGCAGTAGTTTACTAGTACAGGGCCGTTTTCGCTACGTGAATCGAAGTGACACTTTTAGTGTGAGGCCGAATGTTCTGGCCTGTTAATCTCAAAGGTCTTTTGATCGTGATCTGCCTACTTCAGAGCCTCGTCGTCATCCAATTGTGTCACATTCAATTCACGTTGTGAGTAAAACAAAAAAAAAGGAATAAAACTCGTTTGATCGAAATGCGAACAGAGGAAAAACAATAACCCAATCAAGAAAAAAAGATTTGTTTGATATTCAAAATGGCTGACTTACCCATTACAGCCGTTATACAGGGTCTCGTTGTAACGTTGTTTGACATGTTCGTTTGTTTGTTTTCTCGTGCAATGGTGGGTGGGAGAAAATTGGATACGAATTTCCTTTTTTTCTTTTCTTCGGTCGGGAAAAAGTTGGAATCCACCACCCTCAACGGGTGTCCTAAATTTGGACGAGGAGGCTCGTCCGTGACGTCACACAAGTCACGCGGTTCTCTGGCTCACCAAACACACGCCCTATTAAAAAGGCCCGGGGCCACCACTTCTTTGGGCTTCGTGGAAACTGCACTAAATTCGCTTCATCAACGTTTTGAGGGAATTTTTTCGCTTTCACCAATTGTTTAGGGAAAGTCTCGGAAATGTTTCCCAGTCGTCGATCAGACTTTACTCACTCAACTTTTAGTCTTTTTGGTGTGTGGTCGAAATATTGGTTGGATTAATTTGTGTGCATGTGCTTCACCTGGCAAATCGCATAAAAAGTCACGTGGATCGGGTTCGTCTGCTAGAGACAATTTGAGAGGTATGGACTGCACCGATTGGCGCGCAGACGCAGAAATGGCGCCAGTTGCTCGGATCCCACCTCCTTTTTCTTTTTTGTCATCCCATTTTCGACCATTTGAGCAGCCCTTTCCTTTCTCTCCCGATAATCCAACACAAAACTCACAAAGTTCATTATTTTCCCACCTTGAACGGTCAGTGAAGACCGTGAGAAGCCGAGGGGTAGCCGCGTGTGCAATATCCAGCTGTGATTCTCGTGATTTCTGTGTGTGTGTAGTGCGTTTTCAGTTTCAATTTATCATCTTTTTTTCCACTATTTCGACTCGGTTGAATATTATTGAGTCGTTATGTTTAGTCTTCCTCTACGAACGCTTACGTAAGTTATTCTTAGAATGGTCCGAAACTGATACGTATACTTCCCACTCCCTATTGCCCAATGTCTACCATTTTGGTATACCCAGAAAATGTTTATTAAGATCTCGAAATAGCAAAATCATTCAATTTTTTAACACAAAGAAATCAGCTGTTTGTGTGTTGCAAACTGGCTTCTATCCAGATTTTGCTTGTAATATCACGGGACTCCGATAGATGACACCGGTTTCGTCTCGATCGTTCGATCGTGATCTCCCAATGAGCGCGTCTCCTGCATAATTGAAATGTCTCGATGAAATTATTTTTCCTCGTGTCCGACCTATATCATAACATTTTTAATATTTTTAAGCACTTTCTAAAAAAGCTACCTGCTGTGTGGGTGGTGGCGTTGTTCGTTTCCGTTTCTTTTTTATCCGGTTTATTCCGTCTATCTTTAGCAACGCTCATATGGGCTTTGCACGTGTAGGGTAAAAGAGCATGAGGAGTATCGAACGAGAGTCCAAGGGCATCGGCGCAGGCGTCGTTCGGTCCGGTTTGTGTATTTGGCTTACATCACCTCTAGTCTGTCCAGACTGTCCTTGGATGTGATCATTACGACCGTTCAAAGCAGAAATTTGGGCCGTTAAAAAACAAACCGTAATCTATTAAAAGTTGGTGTTGAAACCACATCCATCAATTGATAACCGTCTCTGCGGTGATTGACTTGTTTGCCAGTTGTACGACTGCCCCGAGTTTAATCCGACCATCTTTCAATTTCAGACACTCGAGTAGCGGCAGTTGCAGCGCTCAGCCCGGTGGTGTGCGACTCCTAGCATCTTTGCAATCCTATTTCGCCATGACGGACAAAAATCACCAACAAGCCATGGATCGTCTGGGACAGCGGACTTTCTTTCACAGCGATTTCAAGGGCAGGAATCACGACAACGTTTGCCCTTCCATGGTCCGTGGCATCGACTACATCCGAGATCCTCGTCTCAACAAAGTAACTAGATCAAACAAAATGAAATCAAAGTTAAAAAAAACAAATCTTTAATTGGTTCTTTCTTCAGGGCATGGCTTTCACTTTGGCCGAGAGGCAAGCGTTGGGCATCCATGGACTGATTCCGCCCAGGTTCAAGACCCAGGAAGAACAGGTTGAACTTTGCTTGACTAACCTCAAGCGCTATTCGGAGGATCTCAACAAATACATTTACCTCATGGGCTTGCAGGTGCGCTGACCTCCTTTTTCCACCCTCCCTTATGTTCTATGACGTAATTTGTCCTTAATTTGTCCTTCTCTAAATTACAGGATCGTAACGAGCGCTTGTTTTATCGTATTCTCTCCGAGAATGTCGAGGACATGATGCCCATCGTTTACACCCCGACGGTTGGTCTGGCCTGTCAGAAATTCGGTGTCATCTATCGTCGCCCTCGCGGTCTATTTATCTCCATTCACGATAAGGGACACATTTACAGCATGTTGCGTAACTGGCCCGAAGAAGATGTCCGCGCCATTGTCGTCACTGACGGTGAGCGAATTTTGGGACTTGGAGATTTGGGAGCTTACGGTATGGGCATTCCGGTCGGTAAATTGGCCCTTTACACCGCTCTGGCCGGAATTAAACCTCACCAGTGTCTCCCAATTGTCCTGGACGTTGGCACCAATACTCAGGTATATTTTTAATTTTAAAAAGAATTATTCTAATTCAAACTTGGGGTTTATACGGTCTGTTTAAAATTCAGGAACTGCTGGATGATCCGCTCTACATCGGATTGAGACAGAAGAGAGTCACCGGAGATGCTTATGACGAGTTGATTGACGAGTTCATGACAGCCGTTGTACACCGTTACGGCCAAAATACTTTGATCCAGTTTGAAGATTTCGGCAACCACAACGCCTTCCGCTTCCTTGAAAAGTACCGCAACAAATATCTGACTTTCAACGACGATATTCAAGGCACCGCTTCGGTGGCTGTGGCTGGTTTGTTGGCTTCCCTTCGCCTAACCAAAACCAAATTAGCAGAAAACACTTTCCTCTTCCAAGGAGCCGGAGAGGTAAACCAACTTTCGGATAATTCGTGTAATCAAGGAAATTGTTTAGACTAATGGATTGTTTTTTCCTTTAGGCTTCGATTGGTATCGCCCAGCTGATCGTCATGGCTCTGGAGAAAGAAGGAGTGCCGCACGAAGAAGCTTTGAAGAAGATTTGGTTGGTCGACTCTAAGGGTCTGTTGGTCAAGGATCGGCCAGAAGGTGGTATCTCTGGTCACAAGAAGGAATTCGCCCAAGACCATCCTCCTATGAGACACTTGAGCGACGTTGTCAAGAAGATTAAACCCTCGGTGCTGATTGGAGCGGCCGCCATCGGCGGAGCCTTCACTACCGAAATCATCAAAGATATGGCCTCATTTAACGATCGCCCAGTCATCTTTGCTCTCAGCAACCCGACTAGCAAAGCCGAGTGCACGGCCGAAGACGCTTACAAATATACTGACGTAATGAAAGTGTTTTCCTTGAAAAACAAAATTACCAATCCATTTGAAATTGATTGCTTCTTTCAGGGAAAAGCTATTTTTGCCAGCGGTTCTCCTTTCCTGCCTGTAACCTACAACGGCCAGACCTTCTACCCTGGTCAGGGTAACAATGCCTACATTTTCCCCGGCGTGGCGCTGGCCGTCATCACCACCGGCATCCATCACATTAAGGACGACATCTTCCTCATGGCTGCCGAGGTGCTTTCACTCCATTAACGATAGCTAGGCAATCTCCTTTACCATCTTATTTCTAATTATACAGGCTCTTGCCAACCGAGTGTCTGAACAAGATTTGGCAGAAGGCCGTCTCTACCCTCCTCTAGGAACAATCCAGGAGTGCTCGATAGCTATTGCTGCCTACATCGCTGAACATGCGTACAAAAACGGTAAATGTTCTCTTTTACTTTGAACGATTTTCTCCTTCATTGACTCACAAAATTATGTCCCGTTATTCAGGACTAGCTTCAACTTATCCGGAACCGGCCGACAAGGAAGCTTTCATCAAAGCCCAGCTGTACGATTTTACATACGACGATAAATCAGCACTGCCAGACGTTTACGAATGGCCCCAACTTAGCAAATATTGAATCCAGCGGACGCTTGAAGAGACATAATTTCTTTCAAAATATCTTTAATAGCTGTTTAAACAAAATATCAACAAGTCCGCGTGGAACCCGAGTATCTATGTAACCGAATACTGCACCTTAGGAACGAAATCAAAGTTTAGAAAAAAAACTCCGTTTTTGACGAATGGATCAAATACTAATAACACACAAGAGATATGACTTTCGAGAGTGGGAGGCTTTTAATTGATGTATTACCTCTTTCCCCGGACGCACTGCATAGTGACGCACGTTCAATCATTATTTCCAATAAATGTTTCCTGGGTCAAAAGAACAAACAAAAACAACAGTCTAACGATTACTTTCACTTTTTTGTTTTATAAGTTATTCGTGACATAAACAAACAAAAGTCTAGACTATCGAGTTTCGAGATAAAGCAGACGTAATGGCAAAAGACCTTGATCGTTTTACATTTTTGGAGTCGCACTTTGAATCACGCGCGACCGTTGAACATTTCGTGTCGTTACTTAGACTTATCAGTCGTTTAATAGTTAAGGGTCAGAGTACCTGTCACATTAGGCAATAAATGAAATTGGTTAATCCTTCCGCATATTCGGCTTCTCTATATAAATCCATACAGCGCGCTTAATTAAATCCTTGGCTATAAATCAATTTGAGATGTTATCCGTTTCCCGGGTTTTTTATAGCGTTACAGAAATTAATAAAAAGGTGCTGAGCTTTTCGTGTTGCGCAGCACTCGTTTGTGGAATCTGAAAGATGTTCATTAAGTGGGCACTGCTTTTTTCCGTTGCCTTGGTCTTTTTCAAGGCATCAGGTAGTTTCACAGATCGCATAAATTTGTTTAAAATTGAATAACCTATTGATTTTTTTTTTTAAGAATGTGTAAAGGATGAAGTGCATGAACTTCACGATTTAGTCGTTCAGTACGCTCCACGGCTCCGTTTTGATTCTAAATCCGGCGATACACTCGGCCAATGCCTTCCCAGTAGCGCCGAGGATTATTTCCGCCTCCGTCAAAATGGATTCACTGGAAGAGTAATGTATTCCATCCTGGTAACCTTTCCAGCCAATCATTTATGGGATTTGTTTGAATCCTAGGTTTGCAACATGGATTATATCAGCATTTTGGATGGGCGTATCCCGGCTTATTACGAAGCTGACGAGTGTGAAAACAATAACATGATCTTTTCTTATTGGTTCTTTTACGGCTACAAAGATGACTGCCCTATGTTACCGGGAGATCCTGGAGACGATGTCAACTGGGGACGTTATGTAGTCAAGGTGATTAAATCGCCAGTTTGAAAGGGTGTCATGCTCAGAAATTGGAGCCGGTCCATTTCAATTTAGGTTTTGAACGGCAGCCAAGTGGATCGTGTCATTTTCTATCAACACGAAGGCTGGTACACTCGTAATCCAGGCCGCTATGAAGTGTTCGAGTCGACACATCCTATTTCGTACGTCGGAAAGTTGCGTCAAGGAACTTATCACGATGATGGCGGCTCGGGAACTTGTTGCTACTTTGAAGATTACCGCAATCCAGGTAATGTCCGTGGCAGGAAAATTGAAATCAAATTGATTCGGTCACCAAAAGGGAACGTTTGATTTAGGATCACCGGATAAGCATATGGATAGCTGGCGTAATTTAGTTTGGCTGAGAAACAACGGAAACACGACTCCAGAATGGATGACCAATAACGATCCTTATTACTGGAACGGCGTACCTTTGCCACATTTCAGAGGCGAAAATTTGTGCGATTTGAGAGGCTGTGAAGGCGGGAATCTTCAAACCTGTGGTATGTACAGGATTGTGATTAATTCATCGTTATTAAGTAAAATAAATGATATGACAATTTTCTTTAGTTAATTCCTCCATTTCTGTTAGGAACCTGCGGCTGCCATAAATCTGACGTTCCTGATGATGAGAGACCCTAGTTTAGATTTATCAACGGACAAACTATAACGTCATGGTTATTGAAACACGCAAATTTTTACCATTCCTTCGAAAACTTGATTTGTCAATTAAAATATCTGTCAACAAAATTAGATGAAAGAAAAAATAGACATTCAATGTTTCAGATTCAAAATACCCCAAACGCTTTCTATCGAGTTGTGCCCAAGGGACGATAAAAATGTCCTGATTGTAAAAAATTGCGCAAATATGTTGTTCACGGTTGCCAGGTTGTTTATTATAATACAATAGTTCTGGGGAAGCGGACGAGGGGACCCTTGTGGCTATAAAAATGTTCAATGTTGTTTCTTCCAGAATTTTTTCGAATCTAGCCGAAATAATTTACTTCTTTGGTTAAAACACAACGACTGGTAATTGGAACTACGTATTTCACATGTTATAGTAAACAAACAAGTAAAGAGCATTTTAATGGGATAAAAACTGCTATGGTTGATTAAGTTTGAGGTCATCAACAACAACAAGGAAACAAAATGGATGTGTCGTCTTAAAGCAACGCACTCTAACTAACTGCAAACAACGTAGCCATCCGGCATACACAACACTTGGTAATTATTTGCTACAGGCCTTATCGTTCGAGTGAAAAAGAAGGTTGAAAATATATAAGAGAAAGCTGTTGTAGATGCCACAAACTTGTAGAAAAGTCGATTCTCCTTATCCAAGTCCTGTCGCTCCTGCCCATCTTCATTCGGAATTACTTCATCTTTAGAAGATACTATGGTAGTTCGAGGTTGACCATTGTTTCGCATTAACAGATCCATAGAAGGAAGTGCCGTTACGGTTAATCTATTAAGATAATTGAAAATTTTATTCATTACGACTTCTCATTTTGTTGTTGGGAATTTATTTTCTGCTTACCGTTGACGTTCTGAAGGATCGATGGGGAATTGCAAAGCATCTTCTGATGGGAATTCACGCTTCTTGCGACGACAGGGATTAGTAGAACTGCCACCAACAAATAACCAGGACGGAATACAATTCTGTACACTTGTCACGCTTAGTGATGCTACCGAAGTGTAAGTTGCTGTCTTCCAGAAAGGATTAGTATTACTTCCGCCAAATAGAAAACGTTGGAGGCTGTTTATTCTTAGTTGAGCGTCCGGATATTCATTCGCCATTCCGTTTTTGTTTCGACTTCTGACGTCAATTTCTTCCTGTTGTTGGTCATTCTGATTGTCATTCTAAAAAAAGAAAATAGCAAACATTATTTATAGTTCAATTGCATCGTGCCATTTGAATAATTGTTCTTACAAACAAATATGAAGTTCTTAAATGAATCGTATCGTCTTCGGCATATTCGTGGTAACGTGGCTGGTTATTAAGTAGGACATGAAGTGGCGAACCGTAAGGCAATAACGGAATAAATTGTCCCTGCCGTGGCAGATGAAGAGGCTGGTGAAATAAAGCGTCCGGAAAAGCCGACAAAATAATCGGGCCCAATAGATACCTTCATGCAAAAAACGGAAGTAACTTAAATTTAAAATTCGTATAATTTTACATGTAAGTGCATTCTCATTACCTGAAAAGATGGGATTGCATGTCGTGTATCTCCGACCAAAGGAATTCTCGGTGTGCACCGACTGTCTAAGCAACGGGTTCTTATATATAGCTAGGTTTTCGGACATTGTCAGCTAATTGCAAAGCAATTTACTCTCGTCAACACTTCCACGCGGTGATTTTAGGCTTCCCAGAACTCAGAACATCCAGAATAAATTGGTCGGAAAGCACGGTAAAGTAAACCTCTAATTACGTCGTGATCTCATTCACTTACTCACGTTCCCGCAAATTCTCACAGCTCCAACAGCGTCTTTTCTTCAAGGTATAGCGGTATAGTCAAATTCAATTGAATAAATTGGGAAACAGAACTGTAAAAGGTATTTTTTAAACTTTCCTCTTTTGAAATTGTTTCCGGGGCAAGGAAAAAACAACCTTATTAGTTAAGGTAAATAGACCGCCAAAGCTTACGTGGTACTCGTGATTTTCTATGATGAGTTATACTGGATGCATTTAAAATAACTCTGCATTCGCCTGTATGCATGCCGCTGGCAATACGAGCAATTTGAATTTACACACAGGGCGGGAGGAACCTATTTCAAGTGCGATTATTATGAATTCCACAATTCAGAAACAGAATGCCTGTACAGCGGACGACTAGTGATTTCTAAGAGGCTTTATCGTGATTCGTTCTCACTTTATTATCACTTGGTGTTGTGTCATTTCAAAATGTATGAGCCAGTTTCTGAATAGCTTTCGAGAAACTTAGGTGATAATCAATATGCTTCATCACGTTTCATGAGTAGTGATTAATGCTGAATCAAAATCGTAGTTGGCATAGCAGCGAAAATCGTTTGCGAGATTATTCCGGTGTTTTGGTTGGAATGCACACATTTTGAGCTGTAGCAAACGACCCGCCAAGTCCTCCATAATACTTCCTAAATCAGTACAATAGTTAGCAAAGTGAAATTAAATCATTTTTCTTCTGATTAAACTACCTGTACAAAGGATGAGTGGACCTTTGGAGAGGTATCTCATAGTCAGAGCAGTTTTAGTTAAACATTCCTCGCTCAGGAAAGGTGGGTCAGCCACTACCACTTCAAATGATGAACCGAGCTCTCTTGGAACTTCTAGTGGAGAGTGGTAGTCATAAAAGGTAAAATCGTCTCCATACACACTAAAGCGTGTATCATATTCAAAGAGGTGGGCTAAAACATTGAAATGGATTATAACCATCTGTTCTCTCATGATTGAAGGACATAATTACCTTTGACAGATTCAGGTTTCAGTTTTCTTAATTCTTTGTACAGAGTTGGACAAGATATACAAGCAATCCGTCCATCGCTACCAGCTAGCCTCAAAGCTTCTCTGGCAAGAACAGCGGAAGTGTGGTCATCATACCAAAATTGGCTGAGTTGCTAAAATATTGATGTCAATAATTCGCTCGATAAATTAATGAGATATCTAGAGTCCTACCCAATCTTCTTCTAAAACAACTTCGTCGAGAACTTTGTTGTCCTTTTCAGCTGATTCTGCAATTGACCGTAGTCGTTCTTCTCTTTCCTTCTTTTCTGAGAGAAATTCGTTCAAGGCAGCAAGGGTTGACAGAGACAGTTCTGGTTCATCTTCATCATCGTCGTCTTTTTCTTCGTTGAAAATCATATTAACTACTTGCTCTTCAGACATAGCGAAACGTAAATTTAGACAGCAATTGACAATCGAGTCTGCAAGAAAATGACACGTTGTTTACTTTGGTGTTTCGTCTGCTACATAATTTTGATGACAATTGACAAGTTGGCACTTGGCAGAGAAGAAGCGGTATTGACTAATTGATCAAACTAAAACAGGTATAGGCAATATAAAAATTAAAATTGTTAATAAATTCGCACACGTAAGACTAACCCCACTGATGGGCTCAACATAGTAATAATAATTTCCCGACCATCATCACTTTTTTCTTAATGGAGCAGTCTAACCGTCTAACATCCACGTTTCCATCAAATTTGTGTCCAAAATGGCCCAATCAGGCAATCAGCGTACAGAGTTTGCTGTACGCTGATTGGCCATTTAAAAAATAAATAAATAATAGTTTCATTAATTTCAGTCCCCATCAACTTCCATGACTTAAAAATTTTACCTGTTATACCTAAGGGTGTTGCGCATGATTGGGAAGTGCCCACATTATTTTCGGTTTGAATTTGAATGCAGACTACATGAGTACATGTAAGTCAAAGCCAACAGGTACGTTAATAAATAAACTAGCAAGTCGTTTATTTTGTTACCTTTGTTTTTGGGGAAAATAAAAAAAAAAAAATTACATAATAAATCGAATTCGACCGACCCACGATAATAAACGTTTTCAACTGAAAATTTATTGAATTTAATTCACCGATTTATTTATTTCAAATATTAATATAGAGTTTTTCCCATTTTTGATTTATTATTTCTTTTTTAAATGTTTTATTTTAATATAATTTATCCAAATGGTTCAATAAAAAAATAGGTTTACGTCATCTTATTTTTTTTAAAGGTGTATGCCCAAATGCTTTCTTCTGGTTCTTTTTGGTCTGCTGCTACTCTCCGCGCGTGGCTTGATTAATCAAAAGACAGTAGCTAAATTCCTGTTCCGTATTCTGGCCTTTTATAGTAATCTTATGTTTCAATGTTTGACATAAAATCAATCTCTTTTAAAACCAAGCTAGCGATTAGCGAGTACTAAACAGTTTTCCTTCTCCTTTTTTCCGAAAATGGAGAATTTGCAATTCCGTTACTATCAATCAGCAGTGGACGTGATTGACGTCGGGAAAACTCACGGAACAATCAAAGCTACATAAAGAAAAGATGCGTGTTCAGGAGTTCAGTCAACAGTTCATTTCCACCGCAGTGACATTCAACTTCCAGCAGCCAAAATAAAAATAAATTATTCTTATCAGTATCCAACCATTACCAACGCAATATGAAGAGCATTGTAAGTATTATACTAGGTAGTTTATTTCATACAGCAAAGTTTATTTCCTGTTAAATTTTATTATCAAACTGTTCCTTTGATTTGTTTCTTACTCTTACTTCTATCTGCATATCAATTAAATTGATTAGTTTGAACTAATCATCGCTGTCCTTGGGGTGAGCATATGCATGTTATCCGCACAAATTTCGGCTGTTAGCTGGACGACCTACAACCCCTTTTACCTCGTTCCTTACTTTGAGTACCAGGCCGAAACAGCACGGCAACACAATGCAGCTAGAATTGCAGCTGACACTTCGTTCGCTTTAGATTCAGCTGGTCGCTCATTTATCGATAAGATAGCCAAATTAAATTTAAAAGGTCAACTCAAGGGAATAAGAAGAGCACTCGAACAGTTGGCTGCCCAAAGGGAAATGGACTTGAATGAAATACAAATTAAATTGAATGAGAAAGGTAATGCAGGCTACAAATTAAAAAATATATATATAAAGTTGCATTTAATGAATTTAAATTAAAAATTTTCTAACAATCAATAGCAACCAAATTCGACTTGGAAAACTTAAAGACGGCTGTGGGTGAAATTGATTCCAATCTCATGTCATTGACCCAAAAATTTGGTGACGAATAATTTTTTAAAGAAGCTTATTGTAAACTATTCGACTGCACCAGGAAAAAAATATTTTATTTATCTTTTTTTTTTTTTATTTTTTTTTTAGAGAAAGAGACTGCCGTTATAGAAATTGGACACATGCCCGAGTCTTGCACAGATCTCAAAACAATCGGCTATAAAATGAACGGAATCTTTCAGATTATAGGAAAGAAACAAATAGAAACCGTTTATTGCAATTTTACGAGTATGAACGCTGAAGGTAGTTAGCATTATTTTTTTAAAATGTCATAGTAGTATACAGGATGTTTTCCAAAAATGGTTGTTTTTTTCTGTGTAGATTTACAGAAATGGATCGGGTACGCTGACATTAAATCAGCGCCCACCTATTTCTACGTGCAAAAAAACGATCACTTCGGTACAACTGGAATTCCAATTCCGTTCGAAAATGAAATAATAAACACTGAAAAGGCCATGGATTTGACCGTGGGAAAATTCACGGCTCCAAGACCGGGAATTTATTTCTTCTCATTCACAGGACTGCCTGATTTTACCGCTTCAACGTCCGTCGTTTATTTTGAAGTTTCTCTTTATCTGAACGGAGAGCGTATTGCATCTGGAAGGGTTGAAGATAGTAACACCGTTCTATTTCAACGGAGTCCGTTGACCGTCCAGTCGACGTTGAATTTGAAAAAAGACGATCAAGTCTGGATGGAAATTAATGACATGTCAACAGGAATTCAGTTGCATGATGCAGGTGGACATTACACTCATTTCACGGGTTTCTTGTTGGAGGAAGAAATTGTCGCGTCGCTTTGAAAGATATCCTGGAAGCAGGGTCAATCAATAAAGGATTAAAAAAAAAACAGATTTACGTGTGTAACTTTTATTGCTTTGAATTTAAATTGAAAGAGAGTTTATTTGTGTCTAATGAATTAGGGAGTGTGTATTTTTTTAATCAGTGTATACTATTTGCAAATAATAAAAGCCATACGAATACATAAAAATATTCTTCAATACGCGAGATTTAAGCAGCAACGGGATTTATTATATTTAGAAATTCGAATAATATGTGTCTTATTTGCGTTTGTGGTCATTGACTGACTATTACAGTATTTTTTCATTACAAGCTTCGCTATAACGTCCGAGTGTCTGACACGCCTTCCTCTCTCCCAGCCCCCCCCCCTTTTATTTAATTGTCACATAATATAGGGTCCTCTTTTTTAACAGTTTTTATAATTTTATTCATTGTTGAATGATTAAAATTAAATCACGCAAGTCCGTTGAGCCTCGCAAGACAATGTAAAACTTGGTGAAAGACAACCAAAACCTGTGTCCAGATTGTATCGTCATCATTTGGCACGCATTCATTTCAACGAGGTCCAAGCTCAAATGAATCAGAAACGCTGTAACTTTGACTGAATCTTTAAAATATAATTTTACAAACGGAAATCAAGAAACAAAGCTTGTATTACTCAAAGTAAAAAAAAATTATTAAATTTATCAGTGCACTCTACAAGACTGCCATATCTAGCAACTGCTGAGCTGTTACAGGAGTCCATATACCATTGACCAAAACGAATACAACCTAAGTAAAACACAAATTAAGAAAATTAAATGCTGTTTAGACTTTAGCAATAAAATTTCTCTTACCTGTCGATCAAAATAGCAAAGAACGTTTCCAACTCGGAAAATGGGCCTTCCAGCTTGAAATCGATTGACAAGCGGAATGCACAAAATTCCTTGCTGGGCACAACGGTACTCGACAAGTTCACGAAATCCATGCGGCACCACAGTCTCCGGAACTGGAAGTGGAGCAGCTATGATTGGCGTCATGATGGGCACAGGAGGCGGAGTAAAATCCACTTGCCCTCCCACAGCCAATGAGCGATTCATCAAATCCAGCGCTCTTGTGAATTGCTCTATTTCATTTAAGGAAAATAATAATATAGAAATACAATTTTATTAAGAAGACGATGAAAAAATGAAAAAAAAACAATAGGATACCTTGAACAGCGGGATTTTGTGCGATTTCTGGAGGGAATAAGGCCTTCCAACCAGTATACCAAACCACAATTTCTTCGTAATTTGGGTGGTGGTTTAGCCACGCAACCAGAACCTAGAAAAAGAAATTCATGCATAATTTGCAACAACAGCTGTGAAATAAATTCAACGTACCTGCAACCATTTTGGGAAGAAATTGGACCTGCAATAATAAAACAGAAGATTGTACTTTTTAGTTTAAACCCATGATACAAGATTATACTTACACAAGTAATTGTATAAGGCTTTGGGAAGGCATAAGATCTTTCCAGTTCATTATCCAGTGCCAAACATCTATTTATGTATTCAATGTAAAAGTTAATAAACGTATTTAAGTTCTGTAGTATTGTAGTAACGAACCTAATTCTTGTCGACTGGGGTTTATGTCCCAATTTGCAATAGCAACTTGCAGTTTTGGTAAAATATTTTTGATGAGGAAAGCATCCATGGAACCCTTGGAGAAAACGGGAACCCAAGGCATCAAAACGGAACTAAAAAATCCATACGGAAGTACACAATATATTAAGTTACACGTTAAAGATAGTCAGCCTTTTAAAAACTAATAAAAAAAAAAAAATACCGTGCAGACTGATCTGACGGTGACCAAGCCACCAACGCTTGTGCCATTTTATGCCGAATGTTGGGATATACGATTTCCAGTTTTGATCCTGAAAATTTGAAATTATTTAAATTTACTACATGATGCAACTATCTAACACGAGTATAAATGCACTACCTAGTCGGGGAAGCCAGGGATGGATCCAGGCATGAATGGGAATGAGATCAGTCAACGGATTCCAACTGTCTACTTCTTTTTGTATTCTGGGAAGAATGAGTTGATCCAAAATATTTTCCATGATCCAGTTTGGCAAAATTTGCTCCCACGACTCGATCAAGTCAACCATTGGATCCGCATTTTTGCAAGTCCACTGTCCAACGAGTCCTCGAAATGCTGGCATCCAGGCATGCCATAACAACCCGTGATAAGGATCCATTCGACTATCATTTTTAACAATTCCGCCCCGACTGTGAATTTTGAAAAATGTTTTACAAAGCAACTCACTCCCACCTCCCACCGAATATTCTTACCTGTTGGTCTGAGTCTTGTTGCAAAATTCCAAGATAGGTCTCCATCGTTGAAAAATTAAACGACAAGCTTCATCTGTTGATTTAGAATCCATGGGACGCCAATAGGTTGATAATCGCAACTTCATTAGGGGAATGAGGTAAGTCAGAGTAACGTTGGCTAGATCCGACGATACGTATTCTTCCGGGTAGCTTTGTTCCAAATTCCTTATCTGCTCCCAAAGGAAGTCTAGAGATAGCTCGTTTGTCGCCTGTTTCAGTTCAAGCTGTTCCAGGACTCCAAGCATCGATGTAAGCATTTCCATTCGTGTGATCTCCTTAGAAACCTCAACGCTCATATTTTTCACTTGCGATTCCATGGCCAATATTTGCTCTTGATTGTAGGAGAGTTCTTTGGCATTTTGAATAATTTCCTATTATTAACGATAAACAGAATTGATTATGAAATCCAAATAATTGTGACAATAATATCTTACGTGTTCACAATGGTCTACTAGAGTGTCCAAGTTGTAGCAGAGTTTTTCAAGTTGAAATTTATCAACTTTGAGTCCAGCTGGTGCAGGTTCGGAATCGCTTGGCTCTTCCGTCCTTTTGGTTCTCAGAGCGCTGTATCCTTGAAGAACACGTTGTTCTCGGCCTGTCATATCAATCACTTTGGCTTTGGAAATTTCACTATATATACAACAGTGTTTTAGATTTCATGCAGAAAAAATGAAAGGTCTTGATTTAAAATCTCAATACTATTACCTGTATTCTCGAGCCATTCTATGAACACCACCTTTAGACATTTCTTCAATCACTTCTTCGGAAGTACGATACATATATTGGATCTTTTTTTTCTTCGACGATGGTTCGACTAAATCTAATATTCATTTTTTAAAAGATTACTCACTATTTTAGTATATTAACTTTTCTTTACCTTTTCTCCAGTGGGCCAAGTTTTTCTTGAACTCTTTCTCTTCTTCATCATCTGATGCTTGTTTCTTTGCAGGTTCATTTTTGTGTTCAGCTCCATACATACCTATGACATGAAGAAATTGCAACAATAGAGATCAATAAGTTAAGTGAAAATCAAAAGCAATGTTTCATTACCAACTGCTCCTCTTCCTTTGCGAACCTGAGCTTCCACAGGTTGGCTTCTTCCTTGCAACTCTTTACCAAGTCCTTTTCCAGGTTGGTAACCCATCTAAACAAAGAAAAATTATTAAAATAGTAAATTAATCTGTTGGGATGCATTCAACAAAATAAAACTGACACACCTGAAATAGAAGCTTAGCACCAATTCCTTTAGTATGTTTTTCCCATTCACCAAGATCGCCAGCACCTGAGCTCTTAGCATCTTTGCTGAACCTATCAAACATTTTTCTGGGCTGTTTCTTGTCCTGCAATGTTTTCTTTCCAGCTGTAAGATTGATTTCACTGGCACTATTGTGGGAATCATCTTCTTCGTCACTATAAAATCAGAAAAGCACTGTGTAATTGTCTTTGAAAGATAACTATGTAATGGCATACCTTTCTGAATACGAAAAGAGCTTGGTTTTTTTCTCAGGTAATTTCTCCTTTTTTGATCCCTGCTGAACACCACCTTTGACAAAATCAACTGGTGTGGTGTAATCCTTGGCTGTTGACGATTTGGAAAAACCTGGACGGCCAGAAGATGACGTTGACCGCTGAGTGAAATTTTCCCCTTCATCTTCATCAAATACTCCATATATCTGTTGGTTTTTCGTCATCTTTTTAAAACGACGTTGACCAGGTTGGAAAGCATCATACAAATCTCTTTCTGACACATCGAAACTCTCCATCTCTTCTTCATTAGCCATTTTCAAAAATTTAGTAAAATGATGATGAAAATTAACCAAATAAGTTGATGATATATGTCTTTCTTTTGTATCAGTTAGAAACACATCAAATAATGATTTAGTTTGAAGAACACAAACTAACAACACACAACACAGTTAAAACTGAAAGTACAAAGTTGCTTAGTATTTTTATATTTCTTCTGCTACCTTGGAGAATGCTAAACAGTAACCAGGTACGTAGTGCGAGCGCGTATAACAGGTCCCAGCGGTTTGAACATGTGATACCAGTTCGAACTTCCTTCCCTTTTACTTATTAAAAAAAAATCTTATTTCAATCCTACTCCAGCAAATTACCATTCCTTTATTAATTAATATCAAATTATTTTCTACCACTCGTAATATATTTTTCAATAATCGGGTCAAAATTCAGTCCATGGTCGATTTTCGCATTTTGGATGTTCCTTCAGCTGAAATTTTCAAAGAGACGAGGCAATATCTTCCTCCAACATGAAACCGGTGAAATGAGTGTAGTGGTCACCGTTGTCAGCCAAATACACCCCTGGTAAGATTTGTTGAATCTGAACCCAAACTTGATCACCTGATTTCAATTTCAGCGTCGACTGGAGGGACAACTGATCATTTTGAAAAGCGACGGTGTTTCCCTCTTCGAGATAAGCAATCCCGACTCCATTCCCGTTCAGATAAAGAATGATTTGCAAGCGAACTAGAGACGTTGTAGCCGGAAGTTCAACCGATCCAGTAAAAGCGAAAGAATAAACTCCTGATCGTGGGGCCGTGAATTTTCCTGTTGTTAAGTTAAAGGCATTTCCCACGTTTATCCGCGCCACATCAAAAGGAATTGGAACCAACTCCGTGTTGAATGAAGAACTTCTCTGAACGTAGAAATGGGCGGGCGCTGATTTGACATCAGCGTATCCAATCCATTTCTCGAAACCTTTTTTAGAAATAATTTGTTGTTATTAAATAATAATTCAGAGTGCATAATAAAGAGAAAAAAAAATAAACATTTACCGTCATCGCCAGGAACTTTGGTGAAATCGCAGTAAACGGATTCCATCGTCGTAGATCCCATAATGGAATAAAATCCATTGAGGGTGTGGCCAATTAACCAAAGATCCTTACATGACGTGGGCATTCTAGTCAGGGCGACTGATCCGGTACACACCAATCGACCAAGCGTGTGGATGCCCGACGAAGTTTCCAGTTGAGTTCGGCCAAAATTCAAGCGGGTGACGGGCAGGACATTTTTGTCCGTAATGACACCTAAAAACATTTGAAGCCAAAAAAAAAATAAAGAGAATATTTACTGAGTCATTTTTGTCACACGGAAAGACGAGGAGATCACGAATATTAACTTCAACATATTTGTTTATAATTTTTCATGAAAGAAAATTAATGTTCTGTTATAAATCTTGTATAATTCCGAGAATCGTTTTCAACTCTTACCGTTATCGACTAATTGAACTGGAGCCACTGAGTCACAGTTGCACTTTGCAATAGAATCAACACAATTTCCGTCAATTCCGCACTGACAGGTGTGAATTCCGGCTGCGTTATTTCCGGACCAAAAATATTGTGATTTTCCGTCTCTGTCATTCCACCAGGAGTAAGCGTAGCCATTTAACTCGAACGGGGCGTAATAACAATCGTACTAAAAAAGGGGGGGGGGGGATTAATTTCAATTTTCAATTTAGGCCTAATTATTATCTAAACACATTTACTTGAATTGACTGATGACACTCGGCAGTCAATTCGGCCAACGATTTTATTTGCCCCATGGACGCGTTGTAATTGATGTATCTCGAATAACACCCAGGATCAGCGCAGTGACCCACGTTAATGGCTGATTCACTGTCGTGTAGAATTGAAGTCGATCCTGTTCATTAAAATGAAACTGAATTCAATTGAGTTTTTACTACATTGAGAAAATTAATGGATTTAAATGAGATTGTTATACCTGTCGTCATGTCACAGTAAACGTAGATCGGGTTATCGCCGACCCATTGGCCGTCCGGATCGATCCATTGCATTCCGGATGGAAGTGAAGGATTGTCCGCGCGGAGTTCTTGGCATGTTCTCGTGATTCCGGCCCTACTCGATGATTTAGTTTCGGTTTGGTAATTTGAAATTGCTTTAGAATCAATTGGTGTGTCTGCTTGATTGCTGAACTGAAGCAATAGGGAAGCTAAAAGAATTTCTTGATTTTGTACTTTGGTCTCCAGTTGGACATTTTTGGCTTCCAGCTGCGTTACTTTCTCTTCAAGTCCCAAATTTTTTTCTTCCAGTTGATAAACTTTTGTCTCTAGTTTTTTCCCCAATTCTTTAAATTCTAATTTTAATTCTCTCAGTTCTTTCAGTGCAACGATATTAGTAACAGTAGAACCTGTAGTCAAACAGGTCAAAATTAATAAAATTCCTACCTGGATGAAAGACGCTGCACAGAAATGAACCATTTTTACTTATTTTTCAAACGGCTTTTGTTCTTTCCAATGGCGTCTGCGTTGTAATTTATAGGACTCACAAAGGACACTTAAACATGAATACATTAAGATAACGATTATTTTGTTGTGAAAACCCCTCCCAAAAAAGATATTTTTTTTTGAACTCGGATACCTGTTGTTTTGTGGCATTCCGTATACGCCAGACTGGGTGATGGGAGATAAAAGCATAAATGATGTCGAAAAACATGTCTAGGAAAACGCAGCCAGTAAACGTTACTATCTGCAGCTGTTACATAGATCTTTACTTAATGTGGTAAATCAGATCTATACGGATCTGTAGGATTGGGAAAACCCGGCCGTCTTATTTTGTTCAATTTTTTGCTTTGTGGCGACGGAAAATCACATAGTTGAGACCGATAAACGTATTATTATCTGTAGTTGTAGCATTGTAACATTGTTTACATGTGCCGCCAATATTTCCGTGGTCTGACGACGCTTTCCCTAACAATTAATCCTAATGCAAATAATAATAAATCCAAATAAAAATTAATCCTATTATGTTATTCGCTCCACCTCTTATTTTATTAAACCAGATGACGCTATTTTTGACATAATCGGAATATCACATTAAGAAAAAAAGTGTGACAGTAAATTGGAGATAACAATTTATTGTAAACTCAATAAACTCGTAACTTATTTACGTGTCATTGTTTCTAACTCTATACTACACAGTAAAACGTTTATATAAAAGAATTTACATTTCCATAGAAGAATTTTTTCCCTTTAATAAATCTAATCAAGAAAATGTATTTCGAGTCGATAATCTTTATAAGAATATTTTTATTTTCGTTGATGGTTTCTCAGCGCACAAATTCAAATGGAGGCGATAATATCCTCCTGCAACATGAAACCGGTGAAATGAGTGTGGTGGTGATCGTCGTCAAACAGAGGCAGATCTCCGGACATGTCGGAAACCTTCAGCCAGATTTGATCGCCCTTTTTCAAGTTGAGCGTCGACTGAAGGCTCACTGTAGTAATTCGACGAGAGGGAGTATTTACATCTTCAACCCATGCCATCCCGCTTTGCCTATCGTTCCAGTAAATGCCAACTCCTAACCAAACAGACGGTGAAGATGGAAATCTCGCCGATCCCATGAAAGAGAAGAAATAAGTCCCCGATCGAGGTGCCGTGAATATTCCTGATGTCAAATTAAAGGCGTTTCCGACGTTCAGCCGCTCCAAATCGAACGGAATCGGAATAGCACCACCAGTGAATGAAGAATTTCTTTGGACATAGAAGTGGACGGGCGCTGATTTGACGTCCGCGTATCCGATCCATTTTTGAAAACCTTTTTTTAAAATCAATTATGTAGGCTAAATAATAATTTCAATTCAATAATGATTCGTGAAAATGAAACATTTACCGGCATCGTCGGGAAGCTTAGTAAAATCGCAATAAACGGATTCCATCATCGTAGATCCCATGACGAAATACAATCCATTCAGGGTGTGGCCAACCAACCACAAATCCTCACACGACGTTGGGAATACAAAGTCAGGTACTGTTCCAGAGCACTCGAATCTGCCCAGCGTGTGGACGCCGGACGACGTTTCTAGTTGAGTTCGACCAAAATTCAGACTAGTGATGGGCAGAATATTTTTATCCGTAATGACACCTAATAAATAAATAAATAAAAATTATTGGCGTTTATCCTGAGAAAAGTTGTTAAAAAAGAAACAACTTACCGTCGTCGACTAACTGAACTGGCGCCGCTGTGTCGCAGTTGCACTTTAATGAATTGTCGGCACAGTTCCCACTGATTCCGCACTGACAGGTGTGAATTCCGTCCATGTTATTCCCGGCCCAAAAATATTGCGGATTTCCATTCCTGTCGTTCCACCAGGCGTAAACCGTGTTGCCGAATTCAAATGGAGCGTAATAGCATTCGTACTATTTAAAAAATTGTTTTATTTTATTATTTCAAACAAATGGAATTTCAAAATGATTTACTAACTGACTTTAATTGATTGATGACATTCAGCTGATAATTTGACCAAAGCTCTTATTTGTCCCATTGACGCGTTGTAGTTGATCGATCGTGAATAACATCCAGGATCGGTGCAGTGACCCACGTTGACGGAAGATTCACTATCATGCAAAATTACGGTCGATCCTTTAATATATTTAAAAAATAATAATAATTGCAATCCTGTTTCCATTTTAAAGAAAATTATAACTTCAAATCTAATTTTATATACCTGACGTCATGTTGCAGTAAACGTAGATTGGGCTATTGCCGACGCCGTCACCATCCGGGTCGATCGAATACATTCCGGATGGAAGTGATGGATCAGTGTCATGGAGTTCTTGGCATGTTCTCATGATTCCGCTCTTACCCCCAGAAGTTATTGTCGTTTCCTGCTTTCGTACTTTGTATTCCAACTGAACATTTTTGGCCTCCAATTGTGTTACTTTCAGTTTTAAATCTTGTTTTATTTCATTCTGGATTACAAATTACGTACAAAATGAATTCACATATAATATACAACAACCAAATGAATAGTTAGTCTTACATGTTGTTCGAGTTGGGCCTCCAGCTGTTTTACCTTTTCTTCAAGTTCATTTACTTTGTTAACTAGGAGAATGTTTATCTTGTCCTGTTCGTTTGCATTCGTTTTCAACCTCACTTCTAATTCGTGCAGTTTGCCTTCCAAGGAAAGAGGGACAGCGCCAGAGGAAAAAGTAATCCAACAGCCTAAAATGAGCAACGCATGGGCGTGGACAGAGAAACGAGCCATTTTTCTAATTTTTGCTTAAAATTAAACTGAGTTAAGCTTTTTCACAATGTGGTATAAAATGCCTCGTAATTTATAGAATCCCATTTGAGATTTACAATCTTGTGTGGCACCTGGCTTTTATTAATAGATAAGTTCAGTTAGATATAGATAACATCCCATGCAGTTTGGGAAATTTGGAATTACGTACTGTTGTGCAATTATTTGTTATGTGACGAATGGTGTTGGGCAAACAAAAAGTTGAAACAGGGAATAACCCACAAAACGATCGACATCAGAGGAAGAAAACCCACAGACTTCTACCTTTATTAACTTTTATGCGCTTCTTATCTTATGTAATGGTCCCATTTCGACCTCGTTACTGTCGTATTTTTAACGTAAAATTTCCCCTCCATTTTGCCGGTGAAAACGAATTTAGATTGACATCCGAATCGTCTGAAAATATTCTTGAATGTTCACGAAAATCTCATGTTTTAAGTTAGGTAAAATTAGAAATTATCGGAAATTATTTTGCCTTGCTAGATTCTTATTTTTTAAAATAAATTAAATTAATTATAATGCCCAGTTGACTGTTTCCTGATCGATTTGTTTTCCAAATATATTGAAATTCCAGCTGATATTACATGATAACTTCAACAAAGAAAATGAAGTTAAGTGTGTTTGATAGATTCATCTGTTTTTATTTCAGTATAAAAGTAAGGTGTAAGCTGGTGAGACAAAATTGATTGATATGATATATACGAGGTTTTTCCCCATTCAAGATAAGACGGTCCAATCAAAGTCCGATCGCAATCAGTTAAAAAACAACAATGAGATTTGGTTCAAAGTTCTTGAATTTATTATTTTTTGGCGGATCGATGCGAAAATACGGCAACGATATTTATTTCCGCATCGGATCTAATTTCGTCTTTACCGCCATCACAGCGATAATCATCTCATCACAAAAATAAGCTAAAAGTGCAAAATGAATATTTAAATACGCGTTCAATTATTTACTGTGAATATAAGCATACAGATGCCAATTGCACCCAAATTCTTTGGAAAATCTGCCGCTTGACCTACGTCAGGCACTCAGGCTACTAGGAAAAAACCTTGTTTTCGTCCATTCCTCACAGCAATAAAAACACAAAGAACTCTAAAAAAATACGAAATGATATCCTTCACTTTCGTGATAAAGTGCTGGAATTCGCACAAATATGTTCAATGATTTTTTTTTAATTCGGCCCAACATATTTCTCAACCAATCTGTTAATTAGCTTGTTAATTAGCCGAAATAGCTCTATAAATAATTTAATGTTATACATCTTTACTGACCTCAATTTTATTTCTCCGATTCACCACGGGCTTGTTTGGCCATTTTTCCACTTGTTCTCTCTTATTATAACCATTCCATAACTTCTAACACTAAAAACACGAAAAAAAAGAAGCAGCCCAATTTCCTACACGGCCCGGCAACACGCGCCCTTTTATTACGTCAAGAAATTCTTGTCACAGCTGGAGATTTTCGCCAACTGTTCATGTATCGTCGAACCACGTCCCCACTCCGCCATGTATATAGTACCCGCAACTAATAAGGTGGGTGGGTGGATTTCGTTGAGGAAAACATCTTGCCACGTGTCGTATATAAACGACCTTCAACTTGGCCCCAAAAACAAAAGTCCAAGTTAAGAGAATTCCCAGACGATAACGAATTTCCGATGTGTGTGTACGTGTGTAAGGTAGGTGGTTTCGCGGAATGGACATTATTCCTATCGATCAACTCAACTAAAGAATCGATTCCAACTGACATCCTTCTCTATTTTTAGTATAGGCTATATACACATTTGGTGACGGCGCCGCTTTGTACGGGGGTGGCGTCAACGTGACGTCGATTCCTACTTTTTTTCTGGTATAAAGACCCCCTTCCGGCCGCTCCCAACAGCTCTTATTAGATCAAAGTTTATAACATCTCGTGGTGCTCACGTTCGTCCGATCAGAACACGTCCATTTTCCAAACTTTGCTGGAGCAGTAACATCCAATACCTCGTGAAATGTCGACGACTACTACACCGAATGTGTATCAGATTTTCCTGGCCGTCCACCAAGGATGCATCGGCCATCTATGCCAAGTGCTGGAGAAAGATGGCCGGACAATGAAGAACCTGTGTGAATGCAACGAGCAGAAAGAGACGCCATTGCAGGTGGCCATCCGAGAGCGGAATTTCCAGGTGATCGAATATCTGGTGCAATTGGTCAAGGATCACATCCAAATCGATTGCCATCCGTATTCTAGGTGGGTCAGACGCATGTCGCCCTATTCCTGGGACAAAATCAATGTGGAATTGTTCGCCATCGGGCCGGCCGAGTTTGGCAAGGAATTCACCCAGACGTTCGTCTTGCCGTCCACCGACGTGGCCATTCTGCGCGACATGGCCGATAGAATCGACATCTTCAAATTGATCGAGTACCTGATCGACGTGGCGGATGACGACACGTCCTGGTTCGAATTCTTCCTCAATTCGATGGTGGCCAGCTCGATGGACCGGGCGCAGAAGATCATCGCCCTGGAACTGATGGGCTCGGCTTTTATCTTGAAAATTCGACTGGACGACGAGCCGTTCGAGCCTGACGAAATTTCCGGCGGACTGCGCGGGCTCCAGTGCTGGAAAAAAGCGCTGGAGCTCCGCAATTCGACGGCCAATGGCCGCCGTCCGATGCCCAAGATCCCGCACGTTCTGTCCAGCGCCGCTCGCAACGCCCTGGGCGATTCGGCCGAAGTGACAACGTCGGAGCAATTGCAAGAATTGGAATATCAATTGAGACGTCACGATCGCCGATCGCTCATCACCGATCAGGCCTTTCTCGTCATCCAGCGGACGTTCGCCCAGCGCCAGCTGGTCGAGCCCAATCTCTTCCACCTGAAAACCCTGCTGGACTACGGCAAACAATTCAAAACGACGGGCGATCATTTCTCCAACACGGAAATCCATTACGGCCGGGCCATCAACATTTCGCTCATGATTATGCAGCAGTTCAACCGGACCGATTTCCCCAAATGTTTCCAGGTTTTCGTCGAGGCTTTCCTGCTCTTCTTCAACGTCCTGACCGGACTGGAACGCAAAACGGCCAACAACGCCGAGCGGATCAAAGAGCTGACGTTCGCTCACGTCCTGGAAGCGATCAGATTCGGCTTCATGATCGCCACCAATTTGATTTTATTGCCATCACCGATCTGCGATCAGCACACCGTGTGGGAATCGCTGGTCATGAGGAAAATCTATTTGCTGATGGTCACCCTGTTCAAAATGCCCAAACTCGATCCGCCGGAAGGCGAACGACTCTGCCGATTCCTCGGCAATTTCTTCCGCGTCGAACAATTGCGCAACGGATTTGCTAGCCTGCTGCACCTGGCCGTCGAGGGCTTCGTCTCGGCTAGGATCGACGTCACCGTCCGGGCTGAGATTGTCACATTTTTCCTGGACAACGGAGCCGATCCAAAGAGCCTGAACAGAAGCGGCCGATCGCCGCTTCACATTCTGGCGTTAAAATGTCAACCGAATTCAAACGAGTTATTCTTCGAGGTGTTCCAGGCCGTCCTTGAAGCTGGTGGGCATTTGGATCAAGCCACACCCGATGGTAAAACGGCCATCGCCCTTCTGCAGGAAATGAAGAAAAAACATTTCCAGGAATCCCTGGATCCCAGAGTCAACCATTGGATCAACACGGTCATGTCGCTCGAATGCTACTGCGCTCAGAAAATCCGCCAGGAGCATATCGCGTTCGAAGGCGACGAGCAACAGCTTCCGCTTTGCCTGCAGCAATTCATCGAGCAGCACAGCCCGCTGAAAGGAAAACTGCAAGGTGATAATTTGATTATTATTAAAAATTACGTCATCTTTTATTTAATTTCATTTAATAAATTTAAATAAAATTAATATTATTCAAAAAAATTAATTAATTAAATTTAATTAATTATAAAATTCGAATTAATCGTTTTTATACGTATAGAAGTCGAGAGGCCTCCGCCGATTGGATTTCCCAGCGCTTATCGAGTCCTCCAAGATTTTGTAAACGCGTCTCACATTTCCGTTTGAACACGATTTTCAATTATTTCCGGTCAATTTTCGATTGCAAAATTTGACTAATGATTTCAGTGACTTTCATTTCATTTGATACTTTTCATACTTTAAATTTAGGTGGTGGAATTTTATTGTATTCGTCGCAGCGCCTTCGATGGCTTTGACTAATACACTTTTATCTGGTTCTGGAGATGAAATGAAATGGTTTAATATTATCACGCTGAAATTTCAAGCCCATTTCTTCATCTCTAGAAAATGATGTCCATTCATTTTGTGCCGAGTTACACAGGTTGTTTTTTTTTCTTTTATCATAACTAATTTGTTACCCTAATTCATTTGAAGACCGATTGCCAGCAAATAATGATTGAAGGTCGCGAGATTGGCTTTAACATTTTGTCGCCATTTTCTTTACAAAAAGAATATAACGAACAGGTCAACATTCAAGAGTTGAAAGTAAACATAAAAATCTAAAATCAAAAAATATTATCGATGGCAAATCGTTTCAAACGTTTGTTTTAAGGAAAACAAATCTGTGCTCTGTGCACCTTTTTCCAAATAATAAAAGGCCAAAGGGCTCATCTTATTTTCCTTTTTTTAAGTTGGTCCGACCTTGAGTTTCTATACACCAGAGTTACATAAAGGGGTAAATCCCTGGAATTGCTGCACTTTCTTTGCTTACCTAATAGATATAGATATGCCTGCACCTGCCTTCCGGCAGGTGTTGGCATAGAACCTCAGACACTACGCTTGTAGTCTTCTTCCCAACGCTGTCGTGTACAGTCCGTCGTCTGAAACTCTGCTCTCCGAGTTTTGATTATTACGTAATAAGCGATTGAATCTTTTCTTCAAAAGTTTGACACATCGCCACATGTCAATAATTCGTTTGTCATCTGAGAGTTCCGAAATCGTTTTGCAAATTTAATTACAAAATGGTTGAATTCAACGTGTCGGACCTCGTTTCCCAAGCAGTAAGTCAAGGTTCGATCGCCGAATTAAATCAACTACGCAAAAATTACAATTGGATAGCGATACCTATCCATTATGTAACCCAGCCTTTGGGCCAGCAGAGCGAAACGGCCCTGCAGTCGAGTGTCAGAAACGGACACTACGACGTCGTCGAGTTCCTAGTCGGCGAATTGAAATACCAAATATATCCCGAATGGGCGAAATCGATCGACACAGTCCCGTCTTATTTCACCTGGACGAGTTTGAATTTCGACAAAGTTCTTCCTCCGCTCGTGATCCAATCACCCGAGATGGGCGTCATCCGCGATATCGCCAACCAAATTCCAATCGTCAAAGTCATTGAATATCTGATCGATCCGGCCAGCGACGAGCCCTGTCAGTGGTTGGACTTTGTATTGAATTCAATCATGGCCAGTTCGGCCAACCGGACGGACAAGATCATGGCGTTGGAACTGATGGGCGTCGCCTTCGTCTTCAAACCGAGAAATGGCGTCTGGAGGGGAGTCCAGTGCTGGGAACAGGCCATGGGCCTTCGCTACTCGACGGTTGGCGATCAATTGGCGATCCCGATCATTCCCGATCTAGCGGCCAGCTCTTTATCTGTCGACCGCAAGAAGCTCATCGCTTCGCAAATATCTCTCCAGAAATTCAAAGGCGAATGGAGACTTCGCTACAACCTGCTGGAAGCTCAAGCTCAAGCTCTGGCCGTCAGCAAGAGGATTGTCAATCAATCCGGGCAGACGGGTCCTCATTCGTTCCATCTTGAAAATTTGATGCGTTACGCTAATCAGTGCTATTACAGCAGCGACGAGAAACAATTGAATTTGTCGTTGAACATTGCGCTGCTTATCCTCCAGCAAACGGACGAGTTCCATTCGACCTCTTCTCCCAACTGCATCCGCATCTTCGTCGAATCTCTGGACCTGCTTCTAGATTGTTTGAAGCACAAAACAAGTGAAGAATTATCGTTCGCCAATCTCTTGGTGGTTGTGAAATTCGGCCTGGTCATCTTACTGAATGTCATGCTGTTGTCGCCCGTCGTCCGGGCGACCACCGATCGGTGGCAGTTCAACATTATGGATAAAATCCATCGTTTGATTTTAGAGCATCTTGGACGCTGTCGCAATAATCCAGCGGAAATTCAACAGCTCAAGGACTGTCTCTCGCCGTATTTTCGCGCCAATAATTTGAAAAGGTTCACCAGTCTTCTTCACCAGGCCATCAAAGGGACGGACGGCCGTCAAATTGTGCCCATCATCCAGCTGTTCCTAGAAGCCGGAGCCGATCCAACCGGAATCGACACCAACGGCAAAACGCCCTTACATATTTTATCCGAAAATCAGGATTGGTTTCTGTCCGATCCGGAATCGTACGAACAGGTGTTTAAGGCCTTGCTGGATGCCGGATGCTTCCTCGACCAATCGATACCGATCGGCAAATCATTTCTGGCATTTCTGAGCACTTTAAACGACCAGAAATCCAAATACGTTTCGAAATTTCGCTTCCATCACTATCTGGATCCGCTGGTGAATGTCGTCGTACCTCTGGCCTGCGTTTGCGCCAAAGTCATCCGCCGCAATCGAATTTCATTCGAAGGCAAACTTCCGCCGCGGCTGCAATCGTTTGTCAGCCGTCACAGCGCTATTGAAGGTGATATTGTGTAAACGCAGGGTATTAATGAATATACAGTGTTATCTAATCCTTTTTATTTGAACTCGTTTGCCTATAATTAGATTACACAATTTCGAACAGTGCTGTCGTCTGACCAGCGTATTAGTATTCCACGAAAAGAGAAAATGGAAACCAGACATATATTATATCATGTGATTTAGTTGATAGCTTTTGAACAAATCTCGTGCTCTTTTAATAATCATCAGCAATTGTTTGACAAAGGCTCTCGTATTATTAGTATAGTACTCTATTGTTTGAGTAATAAACAGTTAAAATTGCAAAGGACATTGACTAAAAATATAAGCTGATCAACAAGGATGCTGATTTAATAGTTTGTGAGTGGCTTTTATTATAGCGCTTTCAGCTTCGTTGTCGGGAGAACTCCAACGAGAAGAAATATTCACTCGGGCAGTCAGGCCCCATATAAAGCCATAACGGGCTATACAGAGCGATATTTCTTATGTATAACATCTAATACGCATTTCACAGAGAGAATGACTAGACAAAAAGGACGACAATTTAATAGGAAACGACTTTTTTTCAAACGATAGCACTGCGTATCTTGGGCTTATAATAGAACCAACCGCATTGGTCATGGCTATCACAAGAATGAAACCTGCCAGAAGCCTAATTTTAGAAGTACAAGATCCAAATGGATGGATTTCTTGGTATATGACCTTTATGACCAGGTCACTTTCAATATTTGTATATGATTTTTAGTTTTCCAGTTTTGATTTGATTTTGATTTTCCCGCCAATTAAAATGAATGCCACCGCCGATCCAAAAAAAAATCTTTCGCGATTCACACGTATTCACTCGTCACAGCTTTCACTGAATTGTGAATAATCGAATTAGAGATTAATGAATCGAAGAATAAGAGCGAATAAGAGTCGATTTTTAGCCAAACGATAGCCATTAATGTAATAATCAATCGATCAGAAATCAATTTGCAAACTTGAAATTAATAAGATAATTTACAATTGATATAACGCATTTGGTGAATGGCACCAGGTGGAGTTGTGCCGCCGCTCATGCTGGTCCTTGCGTGCAACTTAGAAAAGCACACGCGAGGCTGTGACGATTCTCAGTAAAATTGTTATGAAATGATGTGTAATTCCGTAGAGACACTTTTACCCTATAGACTTCAAACGCGTAGTACGTGCTATCCATATTTAATTCTTACTTATGTAATTTTAGGTCCTTATTGGTTTAAAGCAGCCAATTATTTCGAGACGGGTTTTCTTGAATGCACCTGTGCGTTGACGTTTAACTTCCCTTGCTCAGTTTTTAATTGGAATTTAGATTAGAAGATCGGAACAGTTGAATTGCACCAGAAATATAACGTTTTCCCTAGTTATTAAGCATAGTTTTGGACCAATTAAATTAATCATTTAAAGGAAACAAGTTCTGTGGGGATTTTGACTTCTCCGACGATGCGCAAAAAAGGAGGTAAAATGGCAGTCCCTTTCAGCACAATGATCAGCAGATAAGATTCGTCTTTTGTACTAGAGGTACCTCTGTCAGTTTCACCTTATTACACCTGACTCCAATTAGTATTTAGTCAGTTACGTAGCGTCTTGGTTGGTTCATCAATCCGCTGGAACCTTTTTGCTTATTATCGCACTCTTCCCCCCATTCTTTTGTGTCACACTGGGCATAGAACAGCAGGTTTTCGATAATTAAGGGGCGTTCTTTAGTCTCATTCTATGACGTTTGAAAAGTGATTAAATGATATACAATAACGTTTTGCAAATTTTCAACTGACACAATGTCGTCGTGGCGAACGCTGCTGCCGTCACTCGTCGGTTTATTCTCATTTCCCATACGCTTCCGGCGAGCGCCATTGTGTCTCTTTCTGATGTCGTCAATCTCCGAGGTATATTTATATAAATGAAATATTCTCTCTTTCATCTTCGCCTTATATTCTCATCAGCACGTTTCTATTTTGATTGACCAAAAGGTTTTTTGAAACCCGACGGTTTAATTGTGTGTGTCTAGTCACCAGAGATACGACCAGAAAAACATCAAAGGGTATATAGCTTGGTATATAGTTTACAATCTAATAGGTAGGCGGATATATACTGGATAAGGCGGAGATGTCACCTGCACCTGCGTCCTCCGACGTACGTTTGGAATTACCCAGGGCAAACGCAAATAGTTTTCAACATGTTCAAAAAAAGGAAAGAAAATGTAAACGATTCTCTTGAAAAGTAAAGGATTCGACGAAAAGGAGCCATGACCTTTTTCATTTTCTTTCTTATCGTTGGTAAATTGTCAAAGTAAGTGAATAAGGCGTATAATGTAATAACACAAAGTCTTTAAAAAAAAAATTTAAATGGTCTCGGTCTGAATGTCGCGTCTAGATTACTGACATGCGCACAACCTAGTCGATTTCCCTTCCGTTTTACATACCGACTCTGGCATCAAAGTATCCGCAATTCCGCCTTTATTCCTACTCACAAGACCGCAGGAATCCGCACGGCGCTGGCACGTCTGTTATTCCGTCCGGAAGATTTATCTATTCGTTCAAGTGTTGTTGTTTGAATGGTGTGAAAAATAACTGTCACTCGTATTACTGACAGCCGGATTGCTGTGGTTCGAAAATGGAGCGGCGGATGACATTAAGTGGCCATGTTCCGTGTCTATCTCTCATTACGTTGGGGTCGTTGGGGTTTTATCATGACAGCAAGTACTATAACATCGACGAAGAATGTCTGGGTAAGCATCTTTCCCTAGCAATTAATTTATTTTTATTTACTAAAAGAAAATAATTAGACGTAACTGGAATAATGAGCACCAGATTGGGAATTCGTCAGAAATGAATACATCACAACACCAGCTTTGCAATCAAGACATGTTTGTGTGTGTCTGATTCACAGCACGTTAACAGTTTACTAATAATCTCATTCCACTTATCCGCCAGTTGGCCTTCCAGTTAAATAGGTTTTCGGTTTTCCGGCCAAGTTTTCCTTTGATTTAATGATGTGTCGTCACCATCTCCTCGTCGTCGTCGACGTCACGAAAAATTGAGTTGTTTTCTTTCTTCCTTAATACCAGTTCATCTAGAAAAGATCAATATCAAGTTGAAAAACGAGGATCCTATTACCCGCCCACTTCGGTGCACCGTCGGATTCCTGGACATTCTCAACAAGGTATAATAGAAATTGAATTTACAATATTGCAGTTCCAACAAATCCCAAACAACTAACAGCAAATTTATATGTGTAGGATCTGATCCGGATTCTAATCAACAGCCAGGATCAGCCGGGATTTCGAGGTTAGCTAAGTTAGCTAATCAACATCTGTTAATAGATGTTTTTGATTAGCTAATCGAGATCTGTTTAAAGAATTTTTTGATTAGCCAATGCATTCGCTAATCCGGTGTATTTTAGCGAATGCACTCGCTAGCCTAATTGAGATTTAAAATATCTTGTGTAGCACCTGGCTATTATTAAAAGATAAGTTCAGTCATAAATAGATATAGATAACATCCCATGCAGTTTGGGAAATTTGGAATTACGTATTACTGTTATGTAATTATTTGTTTTGTGACGAATGGTGTTGGACAAACAAAAAGTTGATTCAGGGAATAAAACAACAAAACGTCCGAAATCAGGAAGAAAACCCACGGACTTCTTCCTTTATCAACTTTATGCGCTTTTTATCTTATGTAATGGTCGATTTCGACCTCGTTACTGTCATATTTTTGAACGTATAATTTCCCCTCCATTTTGCCGGTGAAAATGAATTTAGATTATTCGCATCTGAATCGTCTAAAAAAAATATACACGAATAATGTTCACGAAAATCTCATGTTTTAAGTTAGGTAAAATTAGAAATTATTTTGCCTTGCTAGATTCTTATTTTTTTAAATTAAATTAATTATAATGCCCAGTTGACTGTATCCTGATCGATTTGTTTTCCAAATATATTGAAATTCCAGCTGATATTACATAATAACTTCAACCAAGAAAATGAAGTTAAGTGTGTTTGATAGATTCATCTGTTTTTATTTCAGTCACAACGTGTCTTTTATATCTTCAACACAAACGGAGGAGCGAGGAGCCATTTATAGAAACCAGTGAATCGATAATGTTTCAATAATTCTACACAGGTATACACTTAGTTTTCTTGTTTAATGTTCTGGTTAGAAATCTCTGGAAATAGATTATAAGTAAATAATAATACTATCAATTTGTGTACCTCTCTCATTTTCTTCTTAAATATTCTTATTTTGTCTGCTCTCCTGACTGTCGATTTTCTGACGATGACGATGTATATATAATACGACACCCAATCAAATAAATTGAAGTAATAGCGAAAGTTGTTGTAGTAAATCATTAACATGATTTTCCGCGGTGCGCTCGTCATTTTTTTACGGGGTTAGGGTCCACATCAATAAATAATTAAATAATATTGAAAATTTCAATCAGAACAGAAGGGACATTATTAGCATCATCGGTATTGTTGGAGTTAAATAATATCATCATTGTTTTTGTTTTTTGAAATTTTTGGTTCCACAAAAGATGAGGAATGACATCGAAGAGGACGACAGTGAATAAAGTCGATCATGATGAGGTTCATATGAAAAATTGGGGGAGCGATGGCGCAGGAAAAAAGGGAGAGAGATGAAAAAGAAGCCGAAGAAGATTGGTCAATAATGGAATGGGAGTTTGTGACAGACGTGCATACAGAAACTCTCACGACAAGGCTGAAACACTCACGAACGATAGACATTTTTTCTTTGGTTTTCAAATTAAATTTTTTTTTTCAACGCTGATTGTCCAGAATGATGACCGACTCTCTAAACGCCATCGAAAAAATAGAATTAGAATATTAATTATAGTCAACTGAGAAAAGGAAAAAAGGAGAATTCGAATCAGTCCTGATGTAATATGAGCTGTATAGTTGATACCAGATACTGTATATCAATATATAGTATAGCAATAATAAATATAAATCTATTTCTGTTTTTAATAATAATAGAGTATTCTTTTGTAGGTATTTTTTTTTTCTTTGAGAATATTAAGGGTCATGGGCTGTTTTCAAAGTCCGTAGTCGAAGGAATCCCATTCAGAAAAGCGTGAATCCTGTTTCTGGAGACGTTGCTGACAGGCCTCCAGGTAGGAATCTTGAATGCGGTACATGCCGGAATTGGCCTGGAACATGAGCGTTTCCAGGATGCGCTCGTTTTTGATGGCCTTGCTGGGCAGGACGATTTTGATGAGATCTTGAGGTGAAATTCGGTAGAGACGGAGGTCTCGCGTCAATCGTTCCATGGTGCAACGGAACTCGATTTTAGCGTCGACCCGCGAAGCCGCTCCTCGAGTGCGGATCTTGTGCTTGGCCCAGACGAGCATAGCCTCGAATTTGCGGACTTCCGGCACTTCCAGGTTGCGCGCCATAATCATTTGGACGATGGACTCGGAGAGCGACAGGAAATCGGGGCACTGGAACACCTGATAGGCCCGGGTCTCGATGAAGAGCAGGATCATGTTGACCAACTCGGAAGCGCTGGTGTAGCGCCAATAATAATTCTCTAATAGGCACAACATGCTACAAACCTGGAAATCCAAACATTTCCCCAATTAATTAATTTTCAAATTATTAAATGACTCAGGACGGACCACTTCGATTCTTAAGAACTGTTTGGCGTGATGAAAGCAAGCTTGGAGTAATTCGGGTAGATCGTAATGTTCGGCCGCGCAGATGAGTCCTGGAATGTTGTTGCAGGTGCACGGACAGGAGCCGGTATGCAAGTAGTCGAGGAGTAGCCGGAATGTTTCGGCGTCGAATTCAATAATGGCGAATTCCGTTTGAGCCAATTTGGAGCGATCAACTTTCTGGACGTCGGCGCAAACGCTCAGTCGGGGTACGGCCAAACTGTTATTGCTACTTCCAGCAGCTGCCGCAGCCCGGTCGGCAGCTGAACCCCGTTCACCACGCCCTTCTCTGCCCATTTTGGCTGTTAATGAAATTTTAGACATTTAAAATGATTATTCGTCATCATGAATAATTAATAAGGTCTCTTACTGCAATCTTGGGAACTGGTCCACTTTTTGTCATCGACCGTTAGCCGGTCTTGTTTCTTGCTACTCCGGCCCCAGCCGGCCGTCAGATTACCCAATCGTGAAAAGGCTCGCATCACCGACGGGCTACTGGGAACGCTTTTCGGTCTGTTGATAACATTAATTTGATATTAGAGTAGGCTATAGACTTGCTTTTCTAAAAAAAAAGAACGAACAATTTTTAAAAACATACCTGGGCGATTCGATATCAGGCACTTGAAGGAAATTGGACGACTTGTGACGCTGCTGGCCACCTGGACTGTGAAGTGTAGGGGCGGCTCTGGCCAGCAACTCGGCAACTGGAACCTGTGGAGATCCGAAACCTGTGCAGATTCCGTACAGCATCTCCTGGAACACTCTGGATAACAAAATCAAAGGCCCGAATGTTATGTAAAGTCTTCCGCAAATGATTTATGGATGGAAATTTACCGACTACGGACGCCTAGGATGGCTCGAACGCCATAGAGTTTCAGTTTGGTTTTACCCTGTCCGACCAGGAAACTGACGTCGAAAAGCACCGAAGGCGGGTCCAAATTGAGGAACACTTTGGCAAAGTCTTTGGCCAATTGGTCGTAACCCTCGAATTGATCGCGCACTGAATCCAATAGCGGGCTAGACGGCCGCATGTGACCAATTGGACGCCACGAACCTCGCCTGCACATGACAAGACAGAAAGAAAGAAAAAAAAAACACAATTTTAATGACACGCCATCATTTTTCTTCACCATGGGAAATAACTGACTGCACACGAGGACCAGGACACAACCCACCCACCCATGGATCCATAGTGATTCTCAATATCGATCGTGTAATTCAGTTTGGTTTGCCTTGGCTCCAGTCCAGCGCTTTGTACAAGATACCAAACAGAGAATGAACGAAGCTGGACTAGATATTCGCCATCAACCAGCCAGCGGATAACAATGGAAGTCCATCGATCGCCGAGAATCAAAGGACCCGGGGTAGGAATTTAGATCGAAATCGACTGAAAGATTTATGAAATGAAGACACGGGAAATTGGCCGTCGACGTTACCAACTCGATTTTGTGATTCTCATTAACAATTGGAGCGGCGGACGGATCGCATTAGACAATTATGGACGGCCGGATCGAACTATATGTATGACCTTGTTAAGTTAATCAAATGATTCGGTTCTTTTTTAAAACATTTAGCTTCAACGATATTAAAAGGGCACGGACCTGTACGGTTTGGGTATCTGTCCAGTTTCGGCGTGATTCTGTAAGTTGGCCACGATATCCTCCAGCATTTGACTGCGGGTACGTTCCTGCATCCTGGCAAACTTGGGAGCCGAATAAGAAGCCCGTTCGCCATTGACGATTTTGGTGAGCATCCACTCACGAAAGAGGACGCCATTGTGGAAGGTCGACTGCTCCCACAGGTAGGGCTTGTAGGCTCCCACTTCGTCACGGGTCACGACCGATACCTGACAAAAAAAAAACCGTCAATAAATCCATCCATCCGCCCATAAACAATTGACAATGTTTTACTTCGTATCGGGTGGGTTTCCTGCGCGATTTCGGCGACACCTGGACAAGGATGAACGTGTGCAGAAAATGGGATTTGATGCAGGCCGGCGAGAAATCGGTCGTGTTGGACTCTAGGAAAACGACGCAGACGATATCGTTGCCAACGTGCCGTTTCCTTTGCAACTAACAAATGAAAATAAGTAAAACAAAAATTAATTTCCTGCGAATTCGGGGTGGGTGAACTTATCCGCAAGGGGTATTAGGATCTCTGTGTACCTTCTGAGGATCGTTTTTCTCGTAGGGTAAGAGGGTGGAGACGTGAAACATAATCTCGATGCCACGCCAGTGAGTGTACACAGAATAGAGACCCGTCAAGTCGTGGACCGTGTCCAGTCCGCCTTTGTACTTGTCGAAACCTGAAACGACAACCCCCCGAAAATAAAAGAAAAAAAGAAAATCGAACGATGAACGAGATAAACTTTCCCTCCTTCCAAGTTGTCAACGACAACAGTGTCTGTCAATGGAACACTATAATCTAAATACAAATGTTGGCGGACGGGTGGTGTACCTTTCAGCCGCACTTTGTCGCCGATAATTTGAAGGAACTCGTCAAACAGGGGACTGTGTTCGTTGTTGTCCAGGATTTCCTCCTCAGTGTACTGGCCATCTTTGACGTAGATGACGCCCACCTTCAGCTCGGATTTGATAAAGACCTGTGGTGGGGGATGCGAGCGGGAAAATATCGACCGTTGTTCATGTGACATGACACAATAAAGGACACGATGTTTGACAAAAGCGCAGGAAAACTCGAGTTAGTATATCAATGGAGACGGTTATGTAATCAAGTTGTTGACCTGATCGAGTTTGAGGAGTTCCTCGGGCGTGTCGGGCAGCTGGCCAAGAATCAATGGCGGATTCAGATTGATCTCTTTGCCCAGAGAGCGGACGACTTCTTCGCGATTGTAGCGGTCGGCGAAGACGCAAGAAGCCGGGATCAGTCCGTGAACTGTGTAGCTGATGGCCCGTACCAGGATCCTATCAGGAGACAATCAAGCAATTAAGGAGCCTTCAAAAGCTGCCCTCATCTTCGCTCCCTCATCCGCCGCAAAAGCGGAAGGAAAAGATAAGAAAAACAAATAAAAACAAAAATCTCTGCGACGGGTGGGCTCCTGTCGAGTCCAGAGGACGGACCTGAATTGATCACGTCCGTTGATAATCTCCTGTTTGAGGCTGAGCACGACCGGACCGAGATCCTCGTCGTTGGAGAAGTAGTTCCAGTGCTCGGTCCCGTAAAAGTAACGCTCGTACGTCTCCTGTTCCACCGAAGTCAATTCGAATGTGCCCGCACGATCGAACTGCTCCTCGATGGCCGTTTTGCGACGGGCTTGCAGCTCGTGGATTTCCGGCAAACTGGTAGAACTCACCTACAACAACAACAAAAATACAAAACGCCATTTTTGTTTAACTAAATCAAACGAAACTGACAGGTTCATTGGCGTGCAGCAAATCATAAATTTTAAAAATAAATCAAACCAATCATTTTGAGCAAATTGCAAGAAGAGGGCGCAAAAAAATTATAACGGAAGCGATTGGTTTGTTGTTTTGATCTCAGTCAATGTTCTTTTTCGTGTTTAAAAACAGATTGGGGGGCGTCATCTACGGGTACTTGAATATGTTGATGAACTAGCTGAACTTTTCGGCCGGAGCGATCCGATGGGCCGGCGCCAATCGAGTCGGTTGAGGTGAAGACGGAAGCGACTCCGTTGGCGTGCCGCTGGTTCAGCTGCTGGCCGCTGTTGCTGCAGCCGCCGTCGAAACTGTCCGTCTGGATTCCCGTTCCGTTGTCGTTCTCCTCCCTTTCCTTCTCTCCTTCCTCCTCTTCGTCGTCGTCTTCGTCCTCGTCGTCCGACGGGCTGTTGGAATCCTCCTGACTTCCTTCCTCCTGGATGCCGTGATTACGCCGACGGCCGGCCCTTCCGCTTTGACGCGAACACTCGATCCAGTAGCCCGGGGTGGGCGTGAAATTGTGAGGATATCCGTCGCAGAATTCATCTAATATTCACCACCCACCCACCCCAGACAGACAGACAAAAACAAACGATCAATTAGAAATCAAGTGATTAGAGAGGAGGAATCGCGTGAAGAGCGAAAGAGAGAGAGAGACAAAAGTTGACAAATTAGATCCGGATGAGTAGTTTTGGATTCAAAAGTTTGCCAAAGTTTGCGAGGGGGGAGCCATCGCCCAAGAGTTGGAAACATGTTGACGCAATCGATTTGAAATCAATCCGTCCCAAGTAAGAGAGAGGAACGTAGGCGAGCGGATGGGGAGGAGGAGGAGAAAAGGTCCCCGGCGAAAGGTCAATAGTCGGTCCGCACTGAATCTCCCAGGACGGAAGAAGAAGAAGAAGAAAAAACGGGACACGATTACCTACTCGTATTTCAGTCGACAAGTTTCCAGTACTTGACGCCCGGAGTAAGTGGCTGGCCGTTTTCAACTTGTGCCGGCTCTTTTGCTATTAATCGGGTCACTACTATACACACTCGCAGCAGCAGTAGCAGCCCGATTCCCAGTGTCTACACATCCCGATCGTCGTGTTCAAATAGGAATTTTTGACTAGCTCGATATCCCGGCACGTGTATCAGAGATTCTCCGGATGACGGGGAATCACTTATTCACTTCAAAATGGCTGACTGCTGTGTGGAGACAAAATCCTCGTCTATTGATGCGGGGAAAAGCAGGTACACATCCATCCGACGAGCCTACAATCCACTGTATAGGTGAGCGCTAGCTAAAATTCATTATTGATGGGGCTCCCGGACGGCCACATGGAGAGAGTTCCTTCCACCTATTCTTGTCAACCATTTGACACAAGGACGGGCAGTGTGTATAGACCGCAGGAAGAAGAGAGGAATATACATATATTCATTTGCCACCAGCCCTGGCACTATACATACGGCTCTGCGCAGCTTGTTCCAGTCGGCTGGCCGGGGCGCAAATCTGATCAGATAGAGTGGAGGAGGAACAAGAACGAGCACTTTTTTATTTTGTTGAAAGGAGGACAGCACACACGCCAACATGGCCGGACCAGCAGCATCAACTCTTTAATTCATAGTGTCTAGAATAAATGCGGATGGAAAATGCACACACACACACACATAGAGGGATTGGGACGTGAAAATAAAGTGGGCGGTTCAACCGACGTAGTACTGCGTGACTGCCTACATCTTCCCAACAAGATCCACGTTCAATTCTCTCTCTCTCTCCCCACATGTGTGTGTCCCATTCCATTCTTCAGCCTCATGTCTCCATGTGAATGTCTGCATTACAAATGACGTCTGACTGCCTATCTCGGCAAGTTTCTTCTTCTTCCTCTCTCTCTCCCTTTTTTTCTCATTCCTAGCTAGTTTTGCTCCCGCCAGTACTTCATACCTAACCACCGGATGATATCGATCCAGCGGGAGGCGTTCGGCAATGGTGGGAGAGAGAAACTAGCTGCTCTCTATAGAGCGACTAGCTAAGACTGCTGTGTGTGCTTGTGCTTGTGCTGGCTGTCGTCATTCATCGGCTTTAGATCCTTGTGGTGCCTTATATAGCCCTCGCTAATATCTGTGTGTATGTTCTCTAATATGCTGGGCCCCCACTGGTATTACGTCGCATACCAGTCTACAACGAAGCTAGGGAGCCCTTATTATTTAAGTCTATAACATAATACGGCCTTGATTGTTTTCTCTTTTTCTAGGCCGTACTCGAGCAATAAAACAACAAGCAAAGATGGTACACGCATACATGTGTGTGTGTGTGTGCGCTCATGATAAATATTAGCGAGCAGCTAGATAGCTATCATCCTGTATACGTTTAGTATATAGATTGCCAGTGTATACATGGTTGGATCCTGTCCGGAAGACTTTGGAGCTTTTCATTCCGGTACCACCCCCCTTCTCATCATCAGCTTACTGCCATATAATATAGTAATATCGACGTAGAAGCTCTGGCCCTTATATATATGCGTCGTATACTACACAGAGCAGAGAAAAAAGGAGGGAAGGAGCGATCAGGATTTTCCGCTTCGCCTAACTGAAGTCATCCAATTTCAGGACCAAAAAAAGAAAAAGAAAAAATGGATGGATAGAGAAAGAGAAAAAAAAGGAAGTAGACTGTCGGTACTGTTGGGTAAATAAGCAGCGCTGTACAGAAAAGAAAAAAAAAAGAGCAGGCGGAATATTATACTCCCCCCCGAATAAAAAAGAAGAAAAGAAAAGAAAGAAAAAAGGGAGAAGTGAGATGATTACACGGACCGGGCCCGAGCACTTCTCTACTTCCTTATTCCGACATTTCCGGCTTGCGCATTTCCATCCGCCCCGATCTATGGGGCTGCATATCAAATGCTTCAAAAAGTTAATCATAGGGAGGAAGCAGGCGGAATACGACGGAATATCGAAAGCATCAACAAGTCAATTGAGGACCCGCCGAGTGGCAGGAGAAGGAGGCTCGTTGCGAGTTATTAACGGACGAAAGCCAAAAAATAAATAAGGAGAGAGGATCCGGGCCGGGTGGCGGAGGAGGCCCCCTATATGCAAAATACCTGAACAGGCTTGAGGCGGAAGTGGAAAGATGAGTGTAGTGCTGCTCTTGCGGCGGGCGACGGCACAGCCGAGCGATTGCGGCTTGAAGCTCCTGAGTTGTTGCATGAAATCGGACGACTCCATCAGAGCCACGTCGGCAAAGTGCAGGTCGCAAAAGATCTGATTCTTGAAGCGACGGGCACGCTTCTGGCTGGGACCCGTCAGGTTGACGCCGCAGGCGTTACAGCGCAGGCATTCCTCGTGGTAAATGTTGTTGTCGTAGACACTCGACGGCTCTGCATAATCCACAAAACAACGGCGCCAATCAAAACAACTTTTAAAATTTTTCTTCCGGCGGATGTGGGGAAACAAAACAAACACAATTTGATTTTTAAAAAATGAATGAACCACTTATAACTAGAGGAATTCACCGCTATGAAATAAGTTGAGGTCGCTCAAGAAATGGGAGACCGAACGCGGACGCATCCGGTCGCACTCACGGTCGGCTCGATACTACTACTCTCTCGGTGCGCACTGGCGCTCTATAGGGACCCGCACATAGACTCTCTCTCTCTCTCTCTCTCTAGGCACACTCTTACATACTGGCGTAAGTCAACTGCTGTTGCTAACCATCCTGACTTGCATCCATCCAGCCAAAGAATAGCCCCTCCGCACAGCTGTGTATAGATTCTTTTTCTATAGAGTGCTGATGCTGTCCTCCCTTCAGGGTCTCTCTCTCTCTCTTCTATAGACACAAATGCCAACGTTTTGCCTTTCTCTCGTCTCTTTTGTATTCTTTTGCCGACCTCAAAGACTGATGATTACACACACACACACACGGTCAACTCTCCACGGGGCCCACCCGCCCATGGAAAACTTTTTCCCTCTCCATCCCGCTATATTCAATGAGAGAGAGACAACAAGCTGTCAGCCCTTCATAGAGAATCATCGAGCGAGAAAAACGGACGATATTGTAATCGAATAACCCCGAAAATTTTTTTGGGATTTCTGCTCCAAAGATAATTGGATAGTATTTTCTATTTGAAAATGATTTGACAAGTTTATTTACACATCGGGCTCTATAAGAAGAAGAAAAAAAAGCCTTTGTTTTGTTTTTTCACGATCTTCAATAGAGCTCCGTAAAAAAGACACTTTGATTTACTACGAGGCTCTGGCTATATAGCTATACATATGTAAGTCTATATATCTCTCTCTACTGGTATTGATTTATTTTAACCCCCATAAAAAAAGGGGGGATAAAGTATGGAAGTTGCCGCCGCCTTTGAAGGTTTTCCTCCATCCCTTCTTCGTGAGTGTTATAACCGCATATTCTGCACGACATATTCCTTTTTGCCATGAAAGGATCGAGCCCCGGAGCGCGTGGGCGAATGGATAGGAACTCTTTTAAAAAAAGAAGAAGAAGAAGAGAGTCTCTGACGATGCTTTTTTCGGCTTATTGTGTCCAAAGTGTGTGTGCCGAAACGGCCCGAGTCACACTTAGTCGAATCCTTCCCATAACTGTCGGCGTTGCTATTAACAAGAGAGAAAAAGAAAAACCCGGGCGTCGTCTCGCAACCCAATTCCTTTGCCCCCCCCCCCTTTATCTTCTTTCTCTGTGTGCTTTTCCATCAATTGATTCAATTATCAACCCCAGCGGTTATAATGATGACTGGTTACGTTGGCCCCCCCCTTTTCTTGGCGTAGTAGTAGTTTGGTGAAATTAAGTGATTGTACGACATATTATTAATTATAGATGTGGATATATACCTGTTTGGGTGGACGTGTCGTAAAAGGCGGCCGTGGTTTCGACGGTCATGGTGGCGACGGTGCCGTCGCTGATCTGGGCGCAGGAATCGCGACGTCCGCGCGTCTTCGTCAATTCCTCCGACTGGGTCGACTGGCGGCGGAAGTTGCGGCAGCGCATCATCTCCTCGGTCGTCGACTGGCGCCGGAAGCCGCGAGCGATCAGGATCTCCTCGGTCGTCGTCGATTGTCTCCTAAAGATATTTTTGGACGAGCCGGTCAGTGTGACGTCATCAGTCCATCAACATTGAACGGCCGCAATATATAACAGTAGTTGAACAAGAGTTATTTATAGGATAGCAACTTTCTGATCTAAGCGACCACTTGATGGCTATACAAGATAAGTGACTTATATTTCATTAGCTTTCGTCTAGAAATAAAAAAAAAAGGGACGCCGTCCATCCGCCGTACGCCTGTCAAATTAAGCATTCCGTTGGGGTACATGGCCAACGGACCAGAAGAAAAGAACTCTTGACTGGTGATGAAGAACGACAGACAGGGAGAAGGAAGAATAGAAGAGTTCCATCAATCCAGCGACGACTGTATTATTTAACACACGTCTAGTGGGAAATTAAAAAGGAATCTGACTCGCGAATATTTCACAGTTCCACTTTTCGGCCAGTGGAGAAAAAGAAGTCGTGATGGATGGAGATCTCCATTGTTTACCGGTGAATTGATGGAAAGGAAATTTTTTTTTTGTCCTTTCAAATTATTTTGTTCGCCGAATCGACAATTCCAACTTTTGATTGCAATCCTGAATAATGCATTTGCAAAATGTCCCGACGCAATGGAAAAGTCCTTGGGAACACGTTAATAACTTTTCTTTTCTTTATTTTTTCTTTTTTAAAATATCGACCAAACTTTGATTTTCTCCGTTGGCCTTTTCAGCATTCGGAGCGTCGCCCTTTTTTGGGTGATTGTGATTGACGCCGTGTCGACGCCATTGTTGGCATAGTCCCCCTACCCCTTCGCTTTTTTTGTAAGAGGTGAACAAGTACGTCTTAAACGCTTTTCCTGTTATAGATGGGGACTGGTTCACTCACTCGGAACGAAAAGTGGAATTTATCCATCTATCCAATTCGGCGAGCGGAGGCACTGGATAAAAAAGGGGGGGGGGGGGAATGTTGGATCGTTATTTACGAGGTTACAAGTGGCTCCGGCTCTTTTGTCGTCCTCTTACGTCACTGGGGTTAGTGATCCCCGAAAACTGTTGTGTAGATATAAATACAGTTATATTCAGAAACCCTGCTGGTGTTCAACTGTGAAATAGATAATATCAACGTATAGGAGAGGTGGTGGCTTATCTCAATCCACTATAAATATAATTCGAATGACGCGGGAGAAAAGCGCGAAAAAAAAAATAGAAATTCGTGCGCCGTCTAGAATTCATTCCAATTAAGCTTCACAACTTTTGATGATGAGTGGGAGAGATGATGACACGCAGATATTTCTCGCCTCGAAAGCGTCGAGGATTTAAAAAGAAAACCAAAACGGAAAAGTCAACCTGATGCCGCCTCTCCCGTGTCACGCTCCCCAACGCCGATCAATAAAATTGCCGTGTCTATACACGCTGTGTATAGTGTGTAATGGGTAGAGCCGTGTAGCCTACACACACACACACACACACCATATATCATGTGTTGCTCATTAAAATCCCTCACCTCCTGGTTTCTGCTATACACATGGCGAATGATATCAAAGCCTAGCGGGTCTATATCCGTGACGTAAACGGTTAAACGAATGTCGAATTTAATATCCCCTGTAGGATACGACGACTATACATGTATCGTATTCTCGAAATTGATTTGAAGCTGTCAATTTGTTTGACTAGAAATAACAAATGAAAATAAATAGGAATTTTTACCTGAGACTGGGCTCTTTTGGCGACGGCTCCCTGGAGCTGCAAGTCGAGCTGCTCTCCGAACGACATGGTTTAGATGTAGAAGTTGTCGTTGCTTTGGAACCTCGTCTGCTTCGACATCTATATATGTACACACACACACACGCACACACACACGCATGGCCCGACAAACAGACACACACAACAAACAGTCAGGAGGGAAATCGACATCCACAAGCGAAGGCACATCGAATAGAGAGAGAGAGAGAAAAAGAAATTTGTCCGAGAGAAGATAAGAAATAAGTAAATAAATCCAGTGAATAAATCCGAAATCAAACGGAAACAAAAAGTATAAGACACACACAACGAGAGACGACCATTGCGCTATAGTTTGGTGCTGAAGTAATTAATCAGCTAAAAAATATATGTACAAGTCGTATCTAATTTGATATCAATACGTGTGCAGCGAAACGAGGAGAAAACAAAAATAACACATCACACTGAAAAAGGAGGGTTCAGATAAAAAAACAAACTCTTTTGTTTGTACACGGTCTAGATTTGCTCCGGGACCGCGTTGATTGAATTTCGCAGAAGAAGAATAAAAAAAATAAAAAATAAAAATGGGAGAAAATCTAATTTTCTTTGATACGACAAGTCAATATGGAAAATCGTCAAACAATATATCAATCCCAGTTACTCTTTTTTTGGAAACCAATTTCTTTAGGCACGGCCTCCTATCGCCCCCCGACTGTCGAACGTCGTTTTGGGTCGTTGCGAGAAAATGTACTTTTTAAAATTTCAAATCAAGTACTATCGACACACTAGAGTGCCGATATCTGCGTGTGGCAGAGGAGAAAAAGAAGGCGGGAATGTATTGATCGTTCACAGGATCGATCGTCCTACAAACTCCACAAAGAAAAGTGAAGAGGAAAAAAAGAAAGAAAAAAGGAGCGTGCGAACAAACTTAATCAAATCATCGATAGTGATAGGCTATGAAAAGATTTCCTGGCACGACGACGACGGCAGGAATCTCTCGCGGATTTTGGGGGGAATTTTTAATTTTTTATTTTTCAAACGAGGCCGGCCCAATTCAATCATTTTAAGAAAATGGGGAGGAAACCGGAAGTGAATCGAGTAAAATGACCGGAAAGAATTGCGTATAAAATTGTGGAAAAACGAAAGGAAATAAGAAGAGATATAAAACAATCGGACGGAAATCAAATAAAAGTGGAGAGAAAGAAAATACTCACTTGAAGATGTCTTCGGTAGTGGTGGATTGGCGGCGGATGCGACTGCCCCGAGGCGATGTTCCATCTCCTCCGCATTCGCCGTCCGGGCTGAGGTGAGGGCGCGAATCTCGACGGCCACGCAATTTGGATGTGCTGCCCAACAGGCCGGCCCCGCCGCTCAGCGCTTCTTCGGCCGCCGAGTCGGGCGACAGCGAGTCGCGGTGAGTCTGCAGAGCGGCCATTAGAGTGGCAGCCGGAGGCGCATCGGGCGATAAAAACGGGCGGGAACCTCTTCGGCCCGTTTTACCACCTATCGGAATACCTGTTGAATTTTTTTCCGGCCAGCCGGAAGAGAAAATGAGCAAAAGTAATAAATATCGCACGTTCCGCCAACAACCCAGCACGGCTGACACATTTCAATAAAAACTTGGATCTTTTTTACGATCGGGATTTTCTTTTCTTTGGCGTGAAAGGCACAACATATTACGTCATCAGTCTAGCTTTTATACAAGTGCGGTTGCGCGGAAGCTGGATAGCGCGATAGTCGCTGATTTTTCAATGAAGAAATGAGAGCCAGCTGGCGGTCGATCCTGAAATTACGTCAAGGTGTTGACGTTCGTGGTCCCGCACTGTGTACTATACACAGACACAACGTGCAGGGTTGTCGCTAGTCCTAATTGGTCATATGCTTTTGAGAGCTTTTGACGCGGGCGGGAGACACTCGACGGAATGACGGACCCAACACTTGAAAAATCCTTCTGGACAAACCCACTTGACTTTTGACGCTCTTCTTTGTAAGGGACCGCCTACACACACACACACACACACTCTTGTCCTTTTTTGAAAGCGCTAATGGCTTCCGGAAGGAAGAGAGGGGGGCGGAGGAGGTCAAAGGTTACTCCGGGACCATTTTCACGAATCCATTATCGACCGCCACTTGAATAATTCGGAGCTTACCTTCGTCTAAAGTGGTCGACTGTCTGCGGAGTCTGGGTAGGCGCCCGGATGTGGAAGGACTGCTGGAACAAGGCCGTTCGGGCGAAGAAGACGGCCTGGATCGCCGGCGATGTCGGCTGACTCCCAACGTGGCCAGTTCGACGACGACGGGAGTGGAGACGATGGGAGCGTTGATGGACGTCGTGCTCTCGGTGGATGGAGCGCTGGTCAGGAGGATCGGTTTGACGAAATGCTCCTCAGGAGCCACGACAAGCGGACAGGATGAAGACGGGCCGGACTGCGGATTGGCGGCGCTGTTGAGCATCGATCCAGTGCCGCTACCAAACGGACTGGTGCTTCTTCCTTCGGGACTCGGCGGAATGCTGGTGGCGCTGAAGATGGGGCAGAGGCTGTGATCCGGCGACGTCCCGCAATTGGCCGTCGTCGTCGTGACCAGCTGGCAACGCGGAGAAGTGGGCAACGAGCCCTGAACGGGACTCAGTTGGCGAGGTGACGACGGCGAGCCATGGCCTTGCCTTCCGCTTCCGTAATAATTCGATCCGCCGACGTTGGCCGAGGACGTCACCACAACCGTTGTGGTCGACGGGAACGTCGGACTGACGGGCGCCAGTCCCAAGCCGCTGGGTGAAGTGGCCACAGTCGAAGTTCCAGCCACCGATCCAGCCGACGAGTGTTGGGAAATGCTTCCACCTCCGCCAGACCTCGATCCAGCGCTGTTCCTGGCCAGCGGTGAAATACCGGAACAACGACGCCGCGATAGGAAACCAATGGAGTCGTGACGCTCTTTCAAGCGCTCCCGCAACGCTTGGCTGAGTTCCACCGTTTGAGTGGGCAGATTCCCATCCACCGACTGCCTCTGAATGCCCTACATCCGTCCGGAAAAAAAGAGGAAAAAAAAAACATGTTACACAAAAGGAAGAAAAAGAGATAAACCGGAATCGATGAGCATCATCATCCGTGTTCCATTTCCATCGTCTAAAATACAACAAAAAAAGACAACGCGAATAAAACAAAAAAATGGATAGAAACGGACGAGGACTTTTGATCCGCTATTTTAGATTAAGTTGCACTTTGATGTGTGTGTGTGTGTACTATACAAAACCGTTGGGATCGCGTATGTGCGTCATCATCCTCCCAACCGCCGCCCACACACACAGACACACACTCTGATTTCATCGATTTTTGTTTTTGGGGATTCTTTTCTTTTAGAGAGAGCGAAAGTACAGCAGTTTTTCTTCTTTGTCTCTTTTGTCAAACTCTCTCTGCCAGCCAGCCCAGGATGTATGTATATGTACTCAATGGCTCCTGCTGCTCCTGTCGTTTCCTTTTCTGCAATGGACCAAATAAACTACCGGGGAAAAAAAAATCTCCCTCCTATTCTTTAGATATTCATATCGATATGTATGCATGTATATATAGTGTATCGACAGGAGCGGCCATTTCCGCAGGATGCGTGTAAATAGGACGAGATCGATTTCTCTTCCTTTTCTGTATAAAAAGAACAAAAATTTGAATGACAATAAAAAGAGGGAAATATTCTTACCGCCGTGCTATCCGTCCGGCTGATGCCGGGAGTTCCGGCCGGTAAGGAACTGTCACGATCCCGTCTAGACATTAAAAACTGGAACTTGCTAATGTCCAAACCGACCGAACTTCCGGATACGGATCCGCCAGACCCGACGCCAGAATCTCTTCTTCCTCCCTAATAAAATTATTAAAAATTTTCTTACTTTTTAAAAAACATAAACTGAGAGCCTCTAAACATTTCAAGGAAAATAAAAATAAAAATAAAATGGGGAAGATGATTGGGCCCTTTTTTCCGTGAGAGTTGTGGAAATCGAATGCCTGGCAAGCCGGAATAATGTGTATATGAGCTGCTGCTCTCTCTCTCGTGCGCTCACTGCCATCACATCCAGCCATCCAGAGACGAGTGAGAAGGAATATAGGGCCAAGGTAGTTTAGACTTTTGAGTGTGTCACGGTTCGATACGTCAACCAATCTATCCAGCCGTTATTATACATGTATAGCGTTTGGCGCCGTTTTAGATCTCTTCAGGGAATATTACGGAGGGGTACACACACCCAGTAAAAAGAAAAAGGTGGCGAATGTTACGGATGAGGCTGATAGGAAAAAAACGGTAAGAAGATGAGGAGGTGGAGCTATAAAACATTTTTCTTTCCCGATGATGACGGAAATGATGAAATGTGTGTGCCAAAAAAGAAGATGGGAGAGAAAAGAAAAAACTCTTTTGATGTCCTAATAACGACCAGTCCCGGGACTTGTGTAGGTGGAGAAAGGCTGATGTTATCGACCAGTTAGTCGTCGTCGTTCGTTCGTTCAATCTGCCAATCAATACCAATGGATTTGAATCTCCTCATTATTTTCAGGGGAGACTCTTTTTCAATCAGTCCGGAAGGCAAGTTCATATCCCAGTTGTTGACATTTTGATTTGATTTTTTTCTTTTTCAAAAAAAGAAAAAGAAAAAGAAAAAAAGTACCGATCGTTTTGGGAAGGCTGCCGTCATGGATTCCCTCCTTTTACGCAATTTGTCGCCGTCGATGCTGGTCGAATGGGCGGCGGCCGAGCTGGACGATGGGCCGCTAGTCGTCGACGATTGACGCCGGATCCACGGCAAATTGCCAAAGGCCATATCGACAAGAGATTCACGCCGGCCCGTAGCGGCCCGCGATCTTGAATTGTTTCCCGAGCCGATCCCACCTGTAAAAAAAAGTAAAAATGAAATAAATTAAAAATTTCCCTTTATTTTTTTCCCGCCCATTCGGTGTAGATGGGGCAAACGAATGGGGGGGTGAGGAGCTGGCGTGTGCATGCGCTCCTGCACCGAGTTGAGGATTATTGAGCGAGTCTTTTCGGCGGAGGAGACGGAGGAGGAAGGTGGCCCGGGGGGTTGCTGGCACTCTCTTGATAAAGATACAAAAGGCGCAGTGAAAACTCGAGTGTGGTCTTTGCCATAGCTCTCACCCCCCTCCTCCTCCTCAAGTTCTCTGGGGCTGGTTGGCCTTAAAACCACCGGGATTCTTAGTTATCGATCAGGGCCCGTCGGCTGCAAGGAGAAAAACTATACAAGCAAGAAACAACTACACACCTTGAGATGCTGATGGGACCGACGTGTTGTTGTGATGACCCGCGTTCGACTTGTCCTTGCTGCCCCACAGCAAGTCCGTGATCTGGGCCAGCGATGACCGTCTCCGTCCGCCATCCCGTCCGCCACCGGCCGATCCGGGCGGGGAAGTTTCGCGTACCGTCCTAATACCAAAAATTCAAATTCAAATCAATTTGACTAGGGGTGGGAGAGGAATGATGGGCAGCCTGGGGGAGATTTAATTACACCGACGGATTTCCGACCTAGAAAACTCGGTCGACTCCACACGGCCAGAAATTTCAATTTTTTTTTCTTCTCCCTGTGAACATTTTCGCTGATTGAATGAAACGCGTTTGAGAGAGAGTTAATGAGGAGCGAAGCATCTCTGAGGATTCGAACCGGGCAAGCGAATGAACAGGATTTTTTCTTTCCATTCTTTTTTTGGTTGAAAAAAAAAAAAGTTTTCCTTATTTAATTTTCAATAATTGGATGACTTTCACGACATTTCCTCACCACCGTCTAAACATTGGAGGCGACACATACGTTTTTTCCTATTCGAACATTGAGAAAAACAAAATTACGGTGACGTCAGCAAATGTGATTGATCCCATTCATCAGTTGGGGGGGTTTATACACTGCGAACATAAATTACATAACCTATCGGCTTTTTCGGAAATTGCCCCCGGGGACGTAATATTTATTGGCTTCCTCGTTTCCTCTCCCCCCCTGCACCTCTTACCCACTTGTGTACAGCAGCAGCAGCTTCCATTCAAGAAGACCTGGGAAAATTCATTCAACCTGCCAGCAGTCCCATCTAAACAAATACACACACTCTATGCAAAATACTCTACAACACAAATCTCTGACGTCATAATGAATGGCGTTTCCATCGCAAAAGGTTACAGGCCTCCCCCACGGAAAGATAATTGCAACTCTCAAAGGGAGTTGAAGCTCAAAAAAAAAAAGGTTAATTAAGTATAGAACTAACTCTGTTTGTCCACGAAAATAGTCTAACGAATTTAGTTTGAAAACTTGGGCGGAGAATTGGATCAGAACACGGGACCGTTGGGTGCTCTCCTGTGTGTGTGTGTGGCCAGCTGGCGACTCTTATTTATCCCGACTATACAGAAGACACGCAATGTATACTGTGATACACACACACATACACAGCCTACGTGACTAATCAACTGAATTCGACGTACAACAACCCTGCTGATGCATTGTGTAAACACACACACACACACAGCACAAAAGCGGAAAAAAATCTTCCTCCTACACACCTTATATCCGAGCTGGGCTATACACCCCCGCAACTACAACAACAAGACGGACAAAAAGGAAAACTTTTTTCTTGCTGTTTGACACGACTAAACAATCTGCGATTCCTTCAAGTTGAACTTGACGTCACATCTATTTGAATTCCCGGCTCGAATTGAAATGGTTGCAAGGCCTAAAAAAGATTTATTGGCGGATTTTTTTTTTATTACCTGGGCGGACTGACGGCTCTGAATTGAGTGGCGGAATCGCGACGGCCGAGCCTGGTACGTAAGGCCGTCAGGGCATTGGGTCCTTCGAAGTCACGCAATAGCTCATCGATACCGTTGCCGCCTTGCCAAACAAGTCCCACCTGTGCGAAAGAAGAAACGACATTGTCAATACTACTACGACGACCACCACTCACCCTGGGAATGGAAAAATCAATTTTTTTTTCTTTTTTTTCTGGGCCGGAAGTTCATCGAGTTCAATGCCCAAAGGGGGAGCTGGATTGTTCATTATTTACCTGGTGGGTCAAGATGGGCAGATTGCAGACAAAGCAGACCACCTGCGAAGACATGATTGGCCGGAGGGAGGAAACTGCGTGAGGCCGATCAAAAAAACACGCTCACACACAACACAACTGGATCGATTCTCACGAACACAATTTTTCAGCAAGATTTCTCATATGCGGAGGCATCCGGATGAAAACAAATTTCCCGGGGAGCAGCAGCCCCGCAAAAAGAAAATTTCGGGTGAAACACACACACACACACACACTGGATGAACGATGGTGTGCAGCTCCTGTTGAATGGGGAAAACAAGGAAAAAGCAACTGGTCTCTGCGGTGCGCAGACCAATCCGGCGGATGAAATTGATTTTTTCCGGAGTCTCTACACACGCACACATACAAGGAGAAGGAAACACACACATATTAGACGGATGCACATTCAAATGGCTATACGAAATAGGTCAAGAGACTACTACTACTCACGCTGTACACCAAAATGTCCCGATGAAACCTGTAGATATTCCAAGGCCTCCCAAATTTGGTTTTATCCAACCGGGACCTAAAAAACGGACAAAGAAAATGATAAATATCAACGACAATCACGAAATAAAAATAACAAGAAAAATTCGTTCGTTTTTTCAGTGGTGGTTATTTGGGACTTGGGAGGGTTTGTGCAGCAACTGCGCTTGAGCGGGACTCGCTTGGCGCAGGTCCCGTTTTCTCTAGCTCCTTTTCGTCCAGCCATCCGTTTTCTATCGGTTTTTGTCTCGTCCTAGTTTTCATTCATTCTCTCTCTCTCTCTTCCTATTTCCCCGTTTTCGCTTTCTTGTGTCCTTTCTCTCTCTGCAGCGAGGGGAGCTACAGGTGTTGCGCCACCAAATCAATACCGCACACACCGAAACTTGCTCTTCCCGGTACATCTTCGCATCTATCTATCTAGTATCTATACGGTACGTTCCATCTATTAAATGAATCCTCTCTAATAACGTCATTTATATGCCAGGAGAGATATCCATCGAAACAATAAGTTTGACAAAATAACAAATCGGGTTGGGGGAGAGAGAGAAACCGGGGCGGGGTCTACACGATGATTCGACGTTAATGTAACGATCGAATTGTCTAATGTGATGGTCTCATTACGAGATTGGGTCGTCCCCATCGATCATTTCCCCCCCACCCACCAGAGAGAGAGAAAAGAACCAGCAGGCACATGACATCACTAGCCTATTCTTTTATCCTCAATTTGTCTGCTGGCCTCTCTCATTTGTCCGTTCTGTCCCGCGTTTATTAGTAAATAGGTTTTTTTTTATTTTCAAATAAAAAAGGACAGGAGAAGAAGAGAAGAGAGAGAGCGAAAGCCCTTCAACAGGTGCATCTATAGTTCTCTGTTGTAGCACCTTTGCTCTGTCTTTTCGTTTCCTCACGACACTCGTGTGCACACAGTGGAGCGCAGGCGCCGTCCGAAAAAACGGGAGGGCGACACTCCATTCAACTTTCGGCTGCTGTCCGACCAAACAGACAAACGATCATCATCGATCAAGGAAATAAAGAAACAAAAAAAAAACAAAAAACGAAATCCATAGAAACACGAGCGACTTGAAACAAACTAATAAAAACTTGTGTGGATGGATGGATTGATTCCGGATGCGCCCCCCTTTTTTTCTTTCGTTTTCAACAAAAATCTTTCGGTGAAGAGCGGAGGCGACCGGAGGCCCGGCGCTAATCATATTGACTTTCAATTTAGCGTTTAGCAGCTGCTACACGCAGCCAACCACTATATAGGAAAGACCCACTGAACCTTCTTCTTCTTCTTTTTACAAAAGACAAAGACTTTCGCCTTCTGGCCTTCTCCTCCGGCCCTCTCTCTGTGTGTTTTCATGGCAAACAGAAAACAGAAGGTCCTACTGCTCCTATATGCTCTTATGTATGTGTCGTCTTAGACTTTTAGGAGCATGGAGGGGGGACAAAAAGGGTAGAAAAAATTGTTTTGATTGGCTCCTCTGTGTATATATGCTGTGTGCGGTGTGTGGCCATAGGATTCACTCCTGAGCTTCTCCTGATGCCTGGCTCCTAATGGAGAGACCTGAGGGGCGGGCGACTGATGGGGAGGTGGTCCCATTTTTTTCCCCACCCGTTTATACATGAATAAGGAAGAGAGGCGAACTAAGATGAAAACAAAATCGTGAAAAATAAAAAAATAAAAAAGAAGAAGGTACACAGGAGGAGGAGGAGGGGAAAAAAAAGTAGGAGCGGATGAGATGAGGAGGGGAAGGAAGAATCGATCAGAGAGAGGTTAGGTTGAAGTTGCCATGGCAACGCAAAGGTATAAAGCTGACGTCAGCAGAAAGACTCGCAAGGCAAGTAGGCAAAAACAGGAGGGGGGAAAAGGAAAAGCGGAAGTTGAAGAACACAAGGATCTATAGGGGAGAGAAGAATAGGAACAACAGGAGCACTGTAGCAGCAAGGAACTCTCTCTCTCTATACAAACTCTGCCAGGAGGAGGAGGAGGGGTTTAGGAGCTCATTCAGCCGTCCGTAGGATCTCTCTCTTGGACCAAGGATTGAAAAGAAAACTCTCTCTGTGCAAACAGAATCAGAAAAGGAAATAAAAAAGCTGCGAGCAACAGGTGGGAGTCCACCTCCTCCGCCGTTTTTATTTCCTTCCGTACACACACACACACACACACACCAACCTGCTGCTCCTTACATACTGGCCCTCCTTCACGCTGCATCGTACACACCAAGCATCAGTTCTAGTGTACAACTCTCCTTTTCTTCCTCGCAACTAGTGTATAGTCTCTGCAGCGAATAATATCGATCCTGAAGTAGGAAAGAGAAAAAAAAAGAGGAAGGGCTGCAGCCAGGAGCGGGACCCTCCCCTCCTTTTCGCGTCGTCTCAGACCCTTTCACGCTGGCAGACACACAAAATGGACTCGGATGGATGTAGCCACCGACGACGACGACGACGACGACGCCGTCGTCGATGTATGCGCTCCTGCTGCTCCTTTCGGATTTCTCTCTCTCTGGACGGAATTGATTTTCGGATGCCTGGCTCCTAGCTCCTAGTTGGACCTTGTGTGTGTATTTGAGTTTCAGCTCTCTCCCGGTTTCCCTCGCTCTCAATCTCTCTTTTGCTACAAGTTTCTAATTCGTTCAGCACCTCGAATCTCCCGATGCTTTGAAGTGTTCCGGCACCCGCACGACTACTAGGAGCCAGCAGATAGATGATACACTAGTACTACTACGTCTAGTAAGACTAGATGGTATAACATCAAATGAATCGAGATGCTCAATCCCCGCAGATTTAATTAAACCGGTCCATCCAACGTCTCTACATCTACACGGATGGATGGATCACACACACACACACAGCAGACCAGATGGAATATCGAATTATCTAGTAGATTGATAAGATTTTTGAGCTCCGGATTGGTCCCATTCGTTCATGCGTAACAAAATTGTCTTCTATTGATCCTGCATTATATATCCTTTTGGGGTAGGGAGGGGAGGAACAAGTTGAAACCGGACAAAACGATTTATTTGTCCGGCTGTAGAAACACACACACACAAAATGGGTTACTAAATTTACTCACCGCGTGAAACTTGAGGCGTGAATAAATCGTTTCCTCTTTACGTCCCGCTGAGAGCCGTCAATCGCAACGAGCCGCTGGTGCCGAAGGCGGATCATCCAAAATGCGGATCAACTGCTGCGACGACGGATGATCCATTGAGTGGCTCCTTTTCTCCAACTGGCGGATGAAATAGAATTTGTTTTTTTACTTTTTCTGTTACTATCGGCACAACTTGTTCACGAAATTACAGGCCAAAAAGAAACAACAAAAAATTCGAGCAGACGGAAGAGCGGAGTAGAGAAATCGCTGTTGAGCGACCGACGACTGACGGGAGCAGTGTGTGCGGGCACCGGTTGCATTCTCTCTCCTTTATATCAACCGGGAAAGGCGGACTGGCAAGGAGGGGAGGAGAAAACAGGAGCGGAAGAGAAGGTTGGGTGTATATAGCGCGACGGCCGGATCGTCGAAGCCCCGCCCACTTGAAGCTTCCTCGCCCCTCAAAAAGACGTTGGAAAAATCCCGAAGAAAAAAAAAGTCGTGCAGATGAGGGAAAGATGAAACAAAATTGACGTCATTTGACATGGCACAAAAGTTCAACCAACTGTTATCATTCGCTCCATTTTGTTGGGGGAGATGCGGAAGTGCGGAATGCTCCCCTCAAAACGGGTCTACTAAGACGTGGGTTGTCCCACAACATCCGCATTATTCACCAATATTCATCGACAGCTATTCAAATCAGGGAGGGTTAAACAGTTTTCCATAAATGGACAGTACGTGCTAGATCTATAGATTGAGAAAGGAAATAACAACCGTTATAAAGCTATAGAAGAGGTTGAAATGGAACGGGTTGGATTGCTGGTTATATATCCCGGTGCCAAGAAGTACTACGTACCGGAGTGGTGCGTGCGGGAGTGTGTGTGTGTGGATGAATAAGAGAGAAGATAAAGAGGTTCGAGGACGGGCTGGAGTGAGGATATAGAGTCAAAGGGAGAGAACGAGGCGGAATAAGTAATTTTAGAATCCCCATTCATCATTCATTCCTTTTTGCACATGGCCAACACTAGAGAGAGAGAGAGGATTTGTATCTCCACACGTCAAAATGGTGGGGAAACACCCGCGTGACGTCCGTTGGATGACTTTTAAATGAGCTGTTGACGCAACGCTCAATCGCAAAACGTCCAGATTTCACACACACACACACACAATTTTGACATTTTTCAATTGAAATGTTTTTTGCTTACGTTTTAACGGTGCAAATCGAATGCGATGGAAACAGCCAGGCCAAGGAACTTCTGTTGTCTTCAATCCAAAAATGGCGGATGTGTTGTGAAAAAAGCCACGTGACCGAGAACAATCAACACAATCACGAGGTATCGCCATTTCAAAAGTTAAATTGACGAGAACAAAAACTGCGACCATGCCAGAGCGAGAAAATGGTCAGACTGAATTCTGCTGACCTCGTGTAAAACAAAATGGAGGAAAGGGGTTGAGAAATTAGGGGGGAAGGGGGAGAAAAGCGCCACCGGTAGTTGGGGGAGGGGAAACAAAAGAGAAATTCAAAAAAATTGAAATATGCAAATATTATGCAAATAATTAGGTTTATTCCAAGACTCGTGAAATTGATTGACGTCATGGATGAAACAATGGCGTCTACCTTTTTGAGATTTCTAAGGTATTCTGATGACGCGTTTTAGGCAAAATGTTAAACGTGAAAACCTCGTTATTTTTAGTTACCACAAAAGGTTTCCAGAGTTACGTCGTTTGCTTGACAAATCTCGTGTCTTTTTCTGACGTTAGGCACTATAACAAGGGTTGCATGTTCCTAAATTTAGTTACATCTGCCAACACGTTCTTGGAACGGGAATTATTTTTGTACATTACCCCGGCAGCGTCACCACTAAAATTAAATTTCAAAGTCTTACTGATTTATAAATATACCAAAATATTCTCATTTTTTGATCAGGTGGGTTTAATCTCTTTCGTCTCAATCCTTTTGACAAACTTTAATCACAAAATATATTTTTAAAGTTTACTGAATAAAGTTATATGAGTATATTTTTAAATTCCCAATTGAACAGCAACCGAATGTTTTTTGGCGCTTCTGTGAAGTGCGGGGTAGCAAAATTTCGCCCAATAAATAGCCAAATCAAACTTTTAAATTATTCTGTATTCCTCTCATTTCGCACTATGTTACATCTTGGTTTCTTCTTGATAATTTCCAAGGGATACAAATGATTTCAAAAACAGAAACTGGGATCTGTTTCACGAATTAACTTTTAACAATCAGAGCTATGGCTTGGTGCACGATCCCCCGGCGGTGTCCGGCGAACGCTTCTCCAGTTGTTCCACATGCTGAGTCTAGGGTAACAGGAACAGCTGAATTATTGCTGGAAATGGTAGATGATGAGGCTTTATTGTCATCGTATTGAGCCTCTACCTTTGTAACGATGACTGTAGATTCTTGAGATGGTGGTGGAGACACGAATTTGTCTTGCAGGGCCAAACAGAGCCTGTTGATCTCCCTTAGTTGTGCGTCTTGGCGACTGGCTTCAATTTCCATGTCTCGTAAACGGTCCAATATAGACTCCAATTCATCACGACGAGCTTGTTCAATAGCGGCGTCTTTTTTGTTTCGCCGAACCACTTCGGCAGTGACGAGAACAGCTCCGGTGATAAAGATAATTCCTTCACCCAATAGGGTGCCACCCAACTCAATGGCCATCGCTTCATTCAGCTTTGGGATTTCGACAGCCTTTCCCAGGTTCATGGCCCACATCTTAATTTTCATTTCACATCTGTGATAAACTGATGATAAAAAATACAAAAATCAGATAAGAGCCATATTAATTGCAACAATGGAGTGAGTGATAACACTCAAACATTCTTGATCGAGAAGGAACCAGTCCATAAAACAAAACACTAAACATCTTTTGCTGTAAAGAAAAAGTTTGTATTTGAAAATTGAAATAAGAAAATTATAGTTACATTGTGCTGGAGGCATACAGATGTATGTCCTGAAAAAATAAGATTGTTTTGCTTTCTCCTTGGCCAGGTTGGCAAGTGGCTTGGCCAACTGTTTGACAACAAGGGCAGCTAATTTAGCCACAGGCAGTGCCGACATTGTGGAAAATTTGTTGATCCGTCAAAAAGTCTTATGAATTATTAAAGTCCATGTAAATAAATAACTAGCGTAACTTTTTCTTGAATCGTTAAGAGAAAAACTTTATTCGCCTTACTTGGTTTTTCTACCGACTCCAAAACACACAAACTTCGTCTGCTAGAAAAATAACAACATTGCCAAAACTTGACGCTGAGCGACTCAAATCGCTGGATTATTTGTCTAATCGGAAATTCAGGATCGGAGTTCATAGAGAATGAAGTTCACTAAAGCAGGAAAATAGTAGTAGCAAGTCCTGACACAATGGTGGGTCTAACTTTATTGAATTCAAAACTGAATTTGTGCAAAGTCACACGTAATTGCAGTTGAAAGGTACAAACTTCAATCGGTAAACGCTAGTAATCTGATATATGTTATACAAGATATTGATGCTGTATCGGAATATCTGCTGTGGTGGACGTCTTCCGGCTAAATATGGGTCGGCCAGGTTTTTATGTATACAGGAAACCCTTGTCCGGAGGGACCATTATTGGCCAGATAATTAAATGACGACAGACTAGGGCTCTAGGCGACCGAGGAATAAGCGCTTATAAAGAAGCGGTGAGGGGAGGTAACATTCCCAAAAAAGATACGTTACTTGATTATATAAGACTCCATCCCTTTTACACAGTTGACCAGATAACCCTGCGGTACCTGAGAGCGCGCGTGTTACACCTTTGGGTACCGGTGGCAGTTTTCTGACGTCAACAAGTTGGTGCGTCATGACGTGTAGCACATCACCCTATTCTTAGCAGTTCGCATAGCAGCTATTATTGTATGGAAAAAAAGCCGACTCAAATCGTATCTCGTGATGCGATGGCGGCCGTTGTCTTGATGATGGCGTGCTGCCTAGGAGACATCGTGATGCCGAATCGAGTCGTTTTCCCACTCGTTTTACTTTTTTCCTTTTCTCAACCGACTCGTTTCTTCTCAAAGACACACATGTACGTCTTTTTGTCAAGTCTAGACGATTTTTGATATATACAGGCTACATAATACCTCCCACAAGTTTCTTTTCTTTTATCAGGGAAATAAAACACCTGGACGAGCGGCTATTTCTGTCACATTAAAAGGTAGACCGGCGTCTACATTTAGGCACAGAAATTAAAGCGGCTCTCCGGTTTCCATTGATCACTCTCCTCTTTCTGTGCGTCGTATATATGGGTACACATAGCCCTATATGTAATTTTGGAAACTTTTTCGCACGGAGCACACTTTGCCCGGAGACGCTGCTTCTTCTTCTATCTCCTTTCTTGTGTGTTATACCGGTTTGACTCGTGCAACCTTTCAATTCACGACCGCCATCGAAACAAGCTTTTTTTCTATATCGACTCTCTCTCTCTATTCTCTATTCTCTATTCTCTTTGACACAAAGCCCATAATACCCGAGCTGTGTGCGGATGTATCTTTTAAGATGTTGCCCCGTGCAACATTGACGACTCATATATCTACCGAAATAGCAACATCGCCCGTCATAATTCTGTAACGTCCCTCCTCCCTTTCGTCTTTTTTTTTTTTTATACATGCGCGACTTTCTACCGAAATGACATCAACGTGGGGGAAGAAGAAACGTATCAAAATAACAGCAACTGCCGTGTGCCATTCAGAGTGTCGGTCCCCAGCGGATGGGCTCTGAAACGGCCAGGTGAAAAGGCGCGTCAATCGTCTCCATGGCAACGAGACTCTATTGAAAACCAGGTAGCAGGTAGTAGTAGATGTATTATCGAGCAGCCCCCGTAGTATAATATATAGTGACAGAGCTCTCTCGGGAACCCTTTGAAACGAATGCTTTTTTGGTGTCTAGAACTTTACAAAGCACACAACTCTCTGTGCCAAAAGGGAAAAAAAACAGCACACGTGAAAGACACAAGAGAGAGACTCTTCCGTGGCTTTTTGGGGTAACCAAGTATATATAATACACTACTGCCGGCGTCTGCATAATATTGTTAAGAGTTCCGTCAACCGAGTGATCTTTTTCCTATATAGCTGTGCCGAACCCTGTGCGGAATATTGGCTTCCGGTTTTATTCTAGTTGCTACTAGCGACCCGAAAGCACTTTTTTGCGGCAGTTATTTACACCTGGAAGCAGATTACATCTATACAGTGTAACCGGTATAGGAGATCCAGGAGCCTTGGTCGTCGTGCAGCATCGAGCACCTCATCCATCAAGGAATAATGGACGGCGGACGGGAGAATGGATTCTTGGAAGACGAGGAATTCGGTAGCGAAGAAGAACCGGACGGACAACTTTTGTTGGAGATCATTCGCAAGGAAGAAGACCGAGATTTGCGCCAATTGGTTAGTGATGCCTTAATTACAGTTGCATCCGTCACGTTTGATATTATGGTTTAAAAAATAATAATAATAACTCGTGTGTGTAATACCTCGTTTTGGGCCGGCGACCGCCGCCCACGTTTATATGATGTGTCTATTATAGGTGAAACGTTTCCGCGATCAATGCCAACATCATCTGGTGCTGGACATCACGTCCAAGGCAGACCTGGGCTGGGGTGAGCAACAAGATCGCTCTGTTATCGATTACCTGGACGACCCGGAGAAGGTGGCGCTCTTCGTCAGCCCGTTGCAAAAGCAGAAAAAAGTCGGCGATCGACTCAGGTTCGATTGGGCCGTCGTTGGCAAAATTCTCAAACCAAATCACCCCGTTTGTTTCTACATCAAAATCGAAACTATTAACGAACCGCTCATCCGTCCGGGACAATTCGACGCCGTCATCTACCCTGGATGTCTGGATCGTGGCACCAAAGATTTGCCACGTCATTTAGCCAAAGTGGCATTTTATTTCGAGAGGCAAGCCATCGCTCTATGTCAAGATCGATTAAAAGGTGGTTAAATATTAACGTTCTTGTCCAGTTGTATGAAATATCTAATGATTTATAAACGTGATAAGAGGTGAGACATTTGATGGAAGGAAACTTACTGAAATTGCGCCAGTTTCTGATCGAGAAAAATTGTCTCAACGAAAGTCGGCTCCTCAAACCAACACTGATCGTTCAACCTCCGGCTGAAGACGACGAGGATAATATCGAGCATCTGGAAAGTAAAAATAGATCGATATCGTTTAAAAAGGAAGGAAAAAAAATCTAATCGTTATTTATAACCCGCATTCAAAAAGGATTGGCCCATCAATGGATCTACGTAGTTACCTATTCCGTTGAACTCAAGGACTATTACACGACAAGTGGATCCAAGAACAGTCAACCGACCATTCAAGACGAAATCAATAACCTGATTCATAAATGTAAAAAAGAAAAAAAAAATTATATGTATCTCGGCTAATTATTAAATCGAATCAACAAATTCGACTAACACATTTTTGATGGAAAAAGATGAAATTCTCAAGAAACTCAGCAGCAAATTAATGAAAGAAGACTACCAACGCGTCTTGAAAATCCTGAAAGAAGCCAATTCAGTGGTCGGAGACGAGCTGGAAAATCTTCTCGATCAGCTACAAGTAAACCCAGCCCATCCAATAAAACTTGCATCATTGAACACTGAACTCGACTATAATTTTTTCCAATAGGAAACAGCGAAACAGACAAAGTTGGCTGCCAAATATTTAACTTGTTTACGGCGTTCCGTCGAAGCAATTGAAAAGGTCAGGATTTTCCCGGAAACTATCAGAGGACAACACGTAGCTCCACTTGTCGACCTGCCGGCTATTTATCAAGGTAAATCAAGCGTGTGTAATGTTGCGCTACAAATAATTCATCACAACAGTCTTCCTAATGTTTTTCCTCCACATTTTTTTATTGGATTTGAAAAAATAAATAAATAATAACTACCTTTGGATTGGTCAAGAAGACGCGTGCAATCGGATCATCGTTATTGTGCGTCATGTAGACCTACCGAACTATGAGAACAGGTCCGCTTCTTTTCCATCTCTCTATATATATTCGTATTGTTGGTTATATCTCCTGTGTCCGGGCCTGATTCGCGACAGCGCGATATTGGATTTCCCGTCTCCTACGCATTCTCTGATTTCGCCCGCTCGGCTTCATCCAACCGGGCGACCGACTGTGTGTCATACAAGCGGAGAGGTCCCGTAACTGTTCGGGATGGAGGAGAAAAAAAAAAGAAGAGAATCTATACGACACAAAATTGAAAGAAAACTCTTTCTTTTTTATCTTTCTTACGTGTTCATTCAACCTATTTTCATATTAATAGGGAGCGTGATGCGGCTGCCAGACTTCTATTCACCATCGGTAATGAGGTAGTGACCAAAATTAGCCAACACGCCATGGCGGTGGCCATCGATAAACTCTTCCTCAAAGGGCGGCCGAGAGAATGTGTCGACGACTTGGAGAAGATCTGCCGACGATGTCTCAATCGCTGCGTCGCCACCTACTTTCAGGTATTCACTGAATGAGTTATCAAAAACTCCGTACAAATTCCTGGAAGTCCATCATTCGCACAACAGACTATGAAGTGGCAAAGGATCGAATTGAACGCGGAATCAGTTTTGGCCAATTTTCGGGCACTGGATTTACGCATAAGTCACGTCATTGACATTTGCGAATCACTGGAACAACTAGGGAGGTGAAGAAAAAATTAATAAATAAGAAAAAAAAAATGATTAATAATAAAATGAATGGGCTCTAGGTACGGTGAGGGGATCATACCGGTGACATTCTGTACCGAAAGAGAGCGCGATATTGGTCAAAGTCTCACGAAGGCCCAGGATAATTTTGTTGAATTGGCCATTAATCTCGTCACTCACAATCGTGACAACATTTTCGACATTTTGAAACCGGAAGAATGGTACCAGGCCTACAATAGGTGAGTTCCAATAATTATCCTGAAGCATCGCATTTCTAAATTCTAATGTTGTTAACAGCTACCAAAATGAGACCAGGGCATTAGAGATTCATTTGGTTCACGACTTTGAAGATGCCATCCACCGCTGCAGCACGCTCTGGAATATCTACGAAGTTCTCATGTCGTTTAAACATTTGTATCGACGCCCACTCTTCACGGCCGTAATCAATTCGACTGCCAATCAGGTCTTGTTCTCAAAAAAATTCCCAGTCACCTCCTTCCGCCAAATTTGACTGAACCTATTTTTTTATTTTTCAATATTGATGGGAAACAGCTCCTTAAAAAAGCTTCTCGAGAGGCGAAGGTAGCTTGCGGCATCAACTCCGGCGACCCGTGGAGCACTCCAATCAGCGCCACGTTAACTACTCAGACGACCCGGTTGGCCGCCTCCGCTCAACGTGCTCGAGGTTACCTCGATAAGATAGCTAAAGTAATAAACCAAACAATAATAGACTATTACGGGGGAAAATAATTCCGAACATTCTGCGTTTCTCCAATGTCTTCAAGTTGGTGCAAATGACGAGCTGGGCCGGAAGTCCTAGTTACCGAGAGAAGGCTCTATTACGCTGCCAGCAGGCTCACCGACTATTGGGCGAAGCCATCAAGAAAGAATTTGCGGATTGGATCGATAAGCTACATCTCGAAGTGGCGTTCAACACTAGTACGGCGCTCCACAAATCGGCAATCCGGCGTCACTTCAAGCGACCTGATTGGATTCAGTGTAACCTTGACGGGTAATACCTACGTACACAAGAAATATTTGGGAAGCTTTAAAATATTAACTTTCATCATTTGCTCCTCTTGACCGTATAGAGTTGTTTTACAAGTCATTCAAGCAACTGAAAGTTGGGATCGCCTTCTCATTGAACTTCCGGGCCAGGTTTCTTCATTGTGGAATGAGCGGAATGAGTTGCGTAACGTTTACGGATCCGTCTCCGCCTTGTGTCATTACTATAATTACATTGTTGAAGGTAATTGAACTCGTCTAAATTTCTAAAAATTAAAATAACAAAATAACTGTCGATCAGGAATGGACGAAATAGACAAAGACGCTCAACGAGAAGCCATGGTTAAGCTGGAGAAAGCAGTCCAACCATGCTTGAATGCACACACCTGGAAACAACTGATCCTCATTAAAAGAGTTGTTACTTCCTGCTATTTTGCAATGGAGGAAGTCGTTCAGGACCTTAACACACGCTATGCATTGGATTGAAATCATTTTTTTACAGAACCTTGATTTTGTAAGAAGTTTTCAAATCGCTTTATTAGAGATAGAAAACGATTAAGAAAAAAAAATAATAGTTACTTTCCAACAAAGACTACACACTAGAAAGCGAACTAGACGGAACTCAGTTTATATTTCGCTGTCGCCTCCGCTGCATCGTTACGATTCAGGTGGAACAAGATTCGCTCTTCGAGGCGTTCCACGGCTGAAAGTGTCATAACTAAAGTGGTGTGCTTCAGCATGCTAAAGACGTTTAGACCTTAAAAGAAAACACATGGAACGGTAGAGTTAAAATTAAGACTTGTTGAAATAAGCTTCGTCAAAAATATTACCATAAACGGGCATCAGGTTGTAATGGCCATACGCATCCGATGCGGCAGTTATGTTCAATGGCATGATGTCATGACTGCAAAAATATTTTATTGTAAAGAACTGAATCACAGCTGATGATGTTATGGTACTTACTCATCCACAAACAAAACGGAAGGTCCCCATCCTCGTTCTTCAACGAGCGCTTCCAAATATTTTGGGTCATCTGTTGGTATATCTAATGATTCTACGATATGTAAATCGTCCTAAAATGACATTTACAATTTATTACAAGTCCATTGGCGAGAACATTATCGACAAACTTACTTGAGCGAGCTTGGCTGAGAGGGTAGATCGAAGACCATTGAGCCGAGCGTTAAAACCCAGCATGTAAAAGTAGGGTTTGGGGGAGCGGGGGCCGTGAACAACCCCACCACCTACCCAGATTCTGGAAAACGAAAGACAATCAATTATTAGATAAATAGATTCGTATACGACCAATTTTCGACACTATCTTTTCGGGATGTACGGAAACATTGTTCTTACGGAGAACGGATGGATCCGTGACGAGATCTGCCACTGCCTTTTTGTGGTCTAGGCTTTCTACCACCTCCTCTAACTTCATAAGACATTTTGGTATGGGCGTATGACTACGAATGAATGAACAATTGAAAGAAATTGCATAGGTTAATGGTATTTGAAACAAGTAAGGCTCATACCACATGACGATATAGCTGTTGCCACCTGACATTCTCATGGATGATGTCAAGTCTGGGACGTTCAGCAAACACTTCAGGATGCAGGTCAATTAAACCTAGCTTTTCCTCTTCAACTGTATCCATATTTGAGACCCATACTTGACGTGGGATCTTAAATTTGGGAGGGAAGGCCAATTTTCTTGAAGATATGATGGGCAAAGGAGGCCTGGTAGCTGTAAACATAACATGATTAAAATTGACAAGTGCAAGAGTGAATCAATAAAAAAGCGGCATACGGTTTATCAATGAAGTATCCAGGTTTTCTTGAAAAAGTGATGCATTGCAATGAATTGTCTGTTGATTCAAGCAATACGTTAGAGATCGTTATAAAATGTGTTGAATTTATTTATACTTTACGAAAAACTCATGATGACAATCTCAGCTCAAAAATACAACTGTACCTTGGTAGGAACAAAGAAACATCGGGCAACCCTCAGTGATAAATCGGTGACTGTTTTGTTCATTATTTTTACAGCCATTTTATCCAGTTAGAAAATAGAACGACTCAATTTTATTAACCAGCTTCGAGTTAATTTTTCATAGTTCCTTCAAACCAAACAGACTTGGATGTCGGAGCTCACGATGTGCGGCCGGTTACAAAAGTAAAACGTCGTCTGCAGTCAAACACAAGTTTCGAAGATTGTCAAGTAAAATATTTTCAAATATTTTATTGGATGATACAAAAACAAAATATGAGTAAAAATAAATATATTTTATTTTATAGAATTTTAGTAGATATGGTCTCGATATCAAGATGAAAAATTTAAGTTGTCACAAGCGTGTCAATGTTGTTTATAATGCAGACGAATTTTCATTGTAGAAGAGACGTGTGTTTACTGTTTAGAGGGTATTTTACTCCTTTATTTTTGTTTTTTATTCGAATTTAATATTATTATTATTAAAACACGTTGGAATTTATACATGCTGCTTAAGTAGTGCAAAGCAGTAATTCATGACCCGCCCATGGCCATTTTTTCCATTGGTGGGAAAATACCTATCGGTGAACGAAATCAATCGTGGATGAAATGGTCGAAGTTTAATTTCAATTCATACAATCTTAACATTCTCTCGCAGTGAATTTAATCAATATAGTGCAATCTGGAAGGGAAGATCACATTCTAATTTCAATCACAACTTTAAAAATCAAAATGGATAGCCTAACTGTATCAAGAGCTTCAGCCACAGGTTGGTTTTATTTTAAATTATGTGTACTTTATAGTGTACTTAGCTTAAAACCTGCTAGTTTATTTATCTTAATTAGACAAATGTGAATTTTTGAAGATTTTGACTACTATTTGCCATACACTGGGTGCAGTGGCAATGGCAACATCTGTCTAATTGAGTGCAGTGTCATGCAGTGTGTCAGATTTCTCACCACTTAATCACTTGTAAACCTTCAGTATCATGAAACTCCATTAAAATATTTGCTGTAAAGATTATTGACAGATAATCAAGGAATTCAAAATTTAAAAAAAAAGAAAGGAAAAGAAATATAAAAGAATGTAAAATGCCTCTTTTAAAGTTTTAAAGTTTGGAGTGTGCTTAGTCTCTTGGGGCTCTGTAAGATAGAAAAGCTTTGTAGAACACATGTATCTCAGATCAATACTTTTATCTATTGATCCTACCACAGTTTTCTTTCACCAAACTCTGTCACGGCTTGCTGTTTCTATTTCTCCTGTAGCACCCACACTTTGCTTTTAAGCCTAAACGCAAAAGATTTGATGGTACTCCAGATTTCGAGAATATTGTCGATTGTTTTGTTCGTTTTGTGGCGTCTTTGTTTAGTGACTTGTGCAACCGATGCATTACATCTCTTGTTGAAAGAGAACAAAGGATTCAATTTAATGAATTTACCAAGAGCTGATCAGTAGTTTAGTTAGTTAATTCAAGCTAAGACCAAAATTAGCCAATAAATTGAACTAGTTTATTTTTAGTCGCTTTACTCTACTAGTCCACAGTATTGGCTGAGGCTAATAAATAACAGGATCACGACCGGGTCGGCAGTCATCAATGGACAATCATTTGATTCTAGTTCGCTTTTTATATTTGACCAAGCGAGGCTAAAGAAACTATTGATCGAGCGAGAGTTGCGCAGCCCATTCAGTACCCTCCTACTTCTCATTTAGACCGTCCCCTTTTCGCCATCCCGTGTCTTTTAAGTCTTTCATGGTGGTGCACGCGTTTCAGCCTTACAGCCGTGAATGACTTGGACGTGATCCCGCAGCTCTTGAGCCAGTCTTGTCACGGCCTGCGCAGCCACTGCACCTTGACTGAAACATGTCTAATCTATCCACTTCTGCTAACACAGGAAATCCGCGCAACAAAACTGCGCTCAAACCAGGACGTTCCCTCATGGATTGGATCAAACTCACCAACTCATCTACTGATCTCAGTGGAACGGGAAATCGGTTAAGGGATATCTCTCCTAACGAACTCGCTCAGCATAATAGCAAAAATGACGCTTGGCTGGCCATTAGAGGTTCTATTATTTAATGCTTTTCTTTTTTCTCCTTCCTAATAATCAATTATAATTTTATTTTCTTCAAAATAAGGAATGGTGTACAACGTAACTTCTTATTTCGAATTCCATCCTGGCGGCGAGGAAGAGTTGTTGCGTGGTGTCGGGATTGACGCTACCGATTTGTTCGATGAAGTCCATAAATGGGTAAACTACGAATCGATGCTGAAGAAATGCCTGGTCGGAAGATTGAAGGCGGATTCCATGCTGCCTCCAGTCAAACGCGCACAAAGCAAAGTTATCGTTGGAAAGGGCTTTCCTGCGCCTCCTCCGCCCACTCTGTCGATATCGACGCCTTCTATTGGAGTTGTCACCACCGATTGGATGCAGAACTCCACCAGCGTCACTGTCGTCCTTTATACGCGACAAAAAGGACTTGACGCACACCGGGTGTCGACGTCTATCGACGGGAAACTTTTCCGTATTCGTATCTACAGCGACGATTGGTCACGCTGTTACGATTATCAAATTCACTTAGCCGAAGTTGTCGAATCTTCCTGTAAGGTTACAGTATCGTTGACAACGGGCAAAGTGGAATTGGTATTGCGCAAAATACAAACTGCACTCCATTGGCAGAAATTGGGCGATTTGGAGGACGTCAGCCAAGGGTTTCAGCCGTTAAGCCAAGCCTCACCATTCTTCCGCCAGGCCACTTTAACACGCAAATTGCGCGTTAATCACAATGTTTTTCTATTCACTTTGACGTTTCCTACTGGTCAAGACTTTTACGTCCCTGTTGGTTGGCATGTTCAACTCAAACTATCTCTGGAAGGTGATTGCACATATGCGTGATCTTGAAAAAGGGTTTTTTATTTTTATTTTTTATTTTCACGTTTCTAATCATTAGATGGAAGTGAATTAATCCGTAGCTACACTCCTGTTGTTTCTGATCTTTCTTCGTGCAAGACAACAGACTGCCCATCTAAAACTGAAGCGTCTAGTTCGCTTCAGTTTCTAATCAAAATCTACCCTGCTGGACCATTTACTTCGGCATTGGATCGATTGGCTGAGGGTAACAGCTCGATTGAAGTGAGTGATCCAACTGGAAACTTCCTAGAATCGCAATTAGAGAGCAAGAATGTGGTAGCTATCGCCGCTGGTACGTATTAGCATTGTTGGACGACCCCCATTGTTGCCTTGTCTTTGTTGACATTGTTCTGTTTATTCATATTTGCCCTCCCGTGATATATTAACCAATAGCAAACATCTTAAGTAAATTACATTCTTTTTTTAATAAATTAAAATTCCAGGTACGGGGATCACGCCATTAGTCAGAATAACAATCGATACCTTACGCAATAATAGGTACCCCTTTTGATGTTTTTGTCGATTAATCTCTTATGAACTAAGCTCATTTGAATACCAATTTTGATTAATTTAGGCGTGTTATGTTACTGTTCTTCAACCGAACTCAAGAAGACATAATCTGGAAAGAAGAGTTTCGGGAATTAGAACTTAAATATCCTGAGAAGTAGAAAAACCGAAATTTCATTCTAACCTCACATTAATGAAACATCTATATCAATTTTTCAACAGGTTTAAAGTATGGCACGTATTGTCTGAGCCGGATGAAGAATGGTTAGGTCTTCGAGGCCGAATCAACAATTCTATACTAGCCACAACTATTTTAGGTAGGGATTGTCCTGACGACGGTTCCAATTTTGCGTGTGTTTGCGGACCGTCAGACTTTACTTTGGAAACACTCAGGTGATACATTCTTTGAAAATTCACACGAAATTTTGGATTGAAAAAAATGACGAAAGTTTATTTATTGTTAAAAAAGGTTGCTGGATGCTGCAGGATACATAAATGAGGCCGTTCACGCGTTTTCGGGATAGAAAATTAGGAAACGCCTGCATATTTGACTTCATCGAAAGCTTTACGAGCTTTCTTCAGCTCCTCGTTCATGGTTAGAAGGTCTTTGACGCGGGCAAATTTACGCGTGTCCTTGCGAACTAAAAACACCATGTCTTCAACTTGAACTCGGCCTGTCCGTCCAGTTTCCATGGCCTTGTGCGTCTGAAGTAGTAATAATGCAAATAGTTAATGTCAATAAAGTCATTTGCCATGTTATAGAATTCTAATCAGGTTGCCGACTCTTTGTGAATTGCCATAACACGATGAAACATTTGCATTTGATTTCAAAAATAAACATTTTTGCATTCTAACTTGATAAATAAAATTCAAAGATAGCAAATCAGATGTCACAGTTTGAAAAAAATTTTAAGGTATTAGTCCTACCGTTTCAGTGATGTATTCAATAACAAGGTCTTCCAGCAGATCAACACTTTCTGTATAGGGATTTTGATCATCACCAAATCCAAACATCATGCAACGAAGTTCCTTGCTGAAGAGGCGCTTTCTGCCTGATGAAGTGGATCCATAATGCAAATCAGGTTCATCATCATCAAACTAGAAATTGAAACATTTAGAAATTAAATGAACAGTAAAGCATTAAAACAAATTTAAATACAAAAATTTCCACCAGCAATATGTTATATGTACCAGCAAAACTTTCAGCTGGAAATTACTTAAGATTTAATGTAACTTAAAAGAAGAAAATTACCTGATCATAGTTTTCATCTGGATTTTCTCTTTCTTTGCTGTCTCTTTCTTTCTGTGGGGACGAAGTCAATGAAGTATTCACCGAGGGAGAAGACATTTTGAAATTTGATTACTAAACGAGTAAATGTTAGTGGGTTGGAGAATTTTCGAGCAATAAACGTCAACAAATCAACCACTGCAGAAGACACTAGGTAGGTTAGTAACGAAAACGGTTGCCAGATGGCTGTAAAAGCACTCTTGTACGTACTAAAATCTGCTTTCTTGTAAAAAAAATACATTGCGCGGCGCCTGATTACGCATTCAACATTGAAAAATGTTTATTGGTTACAAAAAGCCAGAGTTATAGCTCTGCAAAAAGCGTCAAAGCAAAAATTTCCTCGATTTAAATTAGTGTCGTCCATTTTCATTCAGTTTGAAATCTCCAACGTAACTCGGCTTTTCTACGCCGTTAGCGTACATGGCAACATCATACTTGATTCGATATGGTTTATTGGAACCTTGATTGTAAAATAAGGAAACAGTGATACGAGCTTCTACTTGTTTTCCGGGGTAAAATTTTTCAGAATCCTCAATCATCTTGCGGACTTCAAATTCGAAAGATTTGTAGGCACTGTTGTTGAAATTTTTGTGCATGGGGACGAGATTATTTACGTCCGATCCCGATCCTCCAAGCATTTTGGCAATGATATGCCCGGCATGATAGTCTCCTTCTATACCTAGTTGTTTTTTCTGCTCATTGTTTATGGACACTGTACTTCCATTTCCAAAATTTTCCGACCGAACAACCGCATAAACTTTGCGATACTCGTTCTTCTTCTCCAACCTTAACTTTGACAGACTTGTCATTCGACATTCTTGTAGACAGGAACTGAACCAAGAATCTGTAACACAAAATGTGTTTTAAAGTCCTCATAACTGGAGATTCTAAAGTCGAATTGCTGGACTATATACTCACCCAAGCAAACAAATGAATGTCTTTTCACTCTTTCCGGAGTTTGTTTTTGAGAAATTGCTCGGAAAACTTTGGGCGGGTCAGACGATCAAGAGCGGAACAGCGGATTCCTGCTGTCTGTTTATGTTTACGAAATTCGATTCATAAATCGTCGCCAGTGTTGCATTATTATACACTTCAAACATATCTCATTACTATTATATTTTTTAGTTTCTTTTAACGAAATCACGTTGTAGAGCGGTGATTCGACTCCGAATGAATCCATAAATAAAGGATAAGGAAATTTAAAAAAATACGTGGTCAGGTTAAATCTAGATATGGCAACCTCACTTCTCTAGTTGTTGTTGCAGCCGTAGCCGAGCCGCATTCAAGAAAAACTAATTTTGATTGGAAAGTTTCACTTACCTGTTTTTATAACTATTTCTATAAAAAGGAATAAAAATAACTAGACATGACTTCTCAAAAAAGTACCAGAGAAGTATTGCTTACTTGCATCGACGATATCGAAATCATCGCAAAGTAAGTTTTTCTTGATTTGGCTGCCTTTGTTCGTCGACTATTTTGATCACGTAGTGCAATTGTTCTTCCTTCAAAATTTTTTTAATGAAAGTTAAAGCCTCAGATCTATCTATTGTTCATTAGCATGATATATTTATTTATCTTATTAGGTAATCATACCATTGTTTACCTGAAATTCAGAACACTTTGTCACACTCGTTTGTATCATACACTGTTTTGAATTTGATTATTGAATTTTAATCTTCCAAAATATAATTGTCACTGTACTAAACTTAATCTTTTTAATTTATTAGGGAACTTTTGGACAACTTAATAGCCCAGAAGCAGCAGAAACCTATGAGTACTGAACACTCTCAACTTGTTGAATTGGTTCTTCAAAAAGACACTGATCTTAAGGCAACACTTAAGGTAAAATTATTTGTTTTTCATAATTTTTTTCAATGCTAATTCTTTCTTTTATTAAGTTGGCTGAAGAACAAGGTGTATTACAACAAAAAGTAGTTGCCTTAGAGACAGAAGTTGAAAGGCATGATGTTGAGATTCGAAATCTTCAAAAGCAGCTTAAGGAGGCAGAGCAGCTATTAGTAAGCTATTTTTAATTATTTTGTTGGTTTTAGTATTTCATAAACTTACTCTTTTTCAGGCTACTGCAATCTTTCAAGCTAAGCAAAAGTTGCAATCAATCACACGGGCGAATAACAGACCTGTAAATTCCGAAGAGTTGATAAAATTTGCTCACAGAATATCGGCTTCCAACGCTGTTTGTGCTCCTTTGAATTGGCAGCAAGGAGATTTACGCAGACCATATCCCACGGGTAGAAATTTTTTTTTAAATTGCTGTCCAGTAGTTTCATGTTGTTTTGTGGTGGTTTTCAGATATTGAAATGCGGCTAGGATTTTTGGGCCGTCTTGGTGAAATGAATGTCAATGGACACATGAGTTTTCCAGAACTTTTGCATCGTCCTAATCATTCTTTGCAGCAGGGGTCTTCAGTTCCGAATTCTCAAGCAGGCACTTATAGTTGGTTATCTCAAAATGACCTGCAAATGCCCTGTTTGTCAGTTTCACACTTGGGTGTGAGTGGTGGAATGGATCACAAAAATCCCAAGAAAGAGAATGAAGATGTCGACGTTATGTCTACGGACTCGAGTAGCAGTTCATCTTCCGATTCTCAGTAAACACGTGAGCTAACAATTTACACTCTGTATCCTGCGCGATTGCTTAATATTGTTGGTAACCATCCTGTATACTATTCTACTTTCGCATTTCTTTTTGAAAACCTTCCTCATTCAAAGGTTCGTAAAATAGATAAATATTTGTGCAATTCCTTTTTCGAATTGTTCAAATTCTTTTCCATTATAAAGTTATGCAACAATTTATTTTATAGTTAACTTCTCACTATTTACAAAATAGCTTTAGAATCGAACTCCCCATATAAATTCAGGAGATGTGCGTCATCTCTATAAAAATACCTAGATTTCCATATATTCTTCAGCATAATAACCCGAGGCACGTCGGTTAAGGTCACACAAAGTATTCGCGTATTTCATCGAGCAAATAATCGGATGTCTCTTCGCTTATCTCCACAAACCGTTTTTGCTTGCGGCTAAAGACGTAGATGTCTCCGGTATAGATGTCGAACCATAACCTAGTATCATAAATTTCAACATTAAACACTTACGAGTAAACGTTTGATACATGATACATACGCGTGAAGGTGTACTCGCCCCGAATTTATGGCACTTTGAATGAAGCTATAACTGGCAATATGCTGTAGTTGTTGCAATGTGTTGAGCTGAAAAAAGATAACCCAATTAGATTTGTAGACATTACATAACTTGGCATAATTCTACCTGTGAGAGCTTATCTGTTAGACTAAATTTATTGTCAGGGTCTATGTAGGCAACAAATTGTCTGAATGGTCCCTCCATTGGGAAAGTCAAGGGCTGTTGGAAACCATGCACTTCTAACCTCTCAAATTTAGTTAGAGAAATACTACCATGGCGATGAAGCCAAGCTTTAAGTGGAGATCTCTCGAGAGTTCTCATGTTGGTTTCAATTCCTTTTTTAAAACTATACAATAGGTTCATAGCCTGAAACAAAAGTTGTGTGTCATTATGTTTATGTTATCATTTAACAAGTTTATGGTTGACTGACCTTGCAATCTGAGTGTCCACAAACAACCATGTGCTTCACATTATTTACAATGCACCCCAGCTCCAGGGCTGCTGGTTCAGTGGTAGCTGAATCAATTCCATACAGCTTCGAGTGAGGAACCAGATTACCAGCATTTCTAACTTATATTTACAATGTCCAGGAATATAAAAAAGCAAGCAGTATATATACTTGTGTTTTAACATACCTATGAACATATCACCAACATCTGTTTGTGTAAATCGAGTTGGAAGCATTCTGCTGTCCATACAGGTAAAAAACACTGCTTTTGGCTAGAAATATACGATTATTTTATGTTTTGAATGAAAAAAAACTAATGAAAAAAAAACTTTTTACCTCAGGTCGATCAGCAACTTGTTTAAACTGTTCCACCATTTCAGTTCGATACGTTTTTCTGTATTTAAGGATACCTTTCAATATTTTGTCCATTTTTTTTTTATGTCCACGTTGGAATGTCGACCGAAGGGATTGGGGCGACGATAAATAAGGTGCAAGAGTGTATTTCTTGATGGTCCAATGGTCCTGTTATGATGAGTGTTTACGTTAGTTCAACAACTAGATACAACCAGAGAGACAAGTAACTCCGTTGCCATGTGACTGCAAGCAGACGTTTTTATCGTCGGCTGAGGATTGATGTTTCATGCCAAAATCAAAATAGATCGGTTGCGCGGTACTGCCAGCAACACAGCGATTCGTTTTTTAAAATTATTATTTCGGTGAAATTTCATTGCGTAAATTGCGGCGGCACCTTTATTCATTATTTAATATTGCGTTAATTGAATTCTTATTTTTAGGAATTTGATAATAGATGGCAGTCATATCATACAAAAGCCGTTTTTTTGTTTTGTTTTGAATCTTTATTTGTATGTATGAACACGGAATAGCCGTAAGCGGTATCCTTATCAATTATTGAATTAAAAAAACAAACATGTTCAGGCTACGTGACGTTTTGTTTGCTTTTGTATTTTCACGACAGAATTTCAATAATTTAATTTATTGAACATAAAATTGAGCATTTGAGATGCGGTTAGCTCAATTCTTCGAGGGCGTGACCAAAGACTTCATGTATTGCATAATCTGCTGGATGCTCTTTCTTTGTGTGTTCAGTCATCTCTTCTTCGCTTTGACAAACAAATTTGCAAGAAGGACAAGATTTCCGCGCAATACATTCAGGAATATGTGAATCCAACTTTTTCTTTGAACTAAATTTCTTCGAGCAATTTGGACACTGGAGAGCAACTGAAGCATCATGAGTTCGCGCGTGGGATTGTAGGTTTGAGCGACTGGAGAAATTTTTATCACAAATTCGGCATGCGAAAGGTTTGACTCGTTCGTGCAATACTACGTGATTTTTAAATACATCTTTGCGTTCGAAAGTTGCTGTTGGAATACAAATTTCACAGGTATATACTGACTTTGCTCTATGATGACTGTTTTTCAAATGAACGTTCAACTGGATCTGGTTAGTAAAGGATTTGTTGCATTTTGAACACTTCAATAAAGACTCTGATGAATCGTTACTCTCACGGTGATTCAAGGCCTTATGGTAACTCAGTCCATCAAGACTTCGGTAACTCTTACCACATTCTTCGCATAAATAAGCGGAAGTCTTATTATGTGTCCGCAAGTGACGTTTGAGATCTTGAGGGCGCGAGAATGACTTTCCGCAGGTTGAACAGTTCTTTTCTTTATTGGATAGTTTCGGTGCTAAAGGTTGATTATCCAGTTTAGTGTCCTTTTCTAGCGTAAAACATAATTCAACGTTGCCTTTGCTGAATTGCTTTTTCGTCTTTAATTATATAAAAGTAAATAATAAGTAAAATTGATAATCAATTCCAATTTTAAGACTTGTTATAAACTCACGTTTTCATCGTTTTTTAATAACACTGTAAATTCTTTCATTAATTCAAATATGGCCTTCTGTGATGCACGGAATCTATCAGTAGTTGAGAGCTACTCTCGTGTTCGTCAATCATATAGATTACAATAAGAAAATGTGAAATTCTATAATAAATTTACCTCAGTGAGAACAGAATGTGCAAGTTCTAATTGAAACTGCCAAGACATCAGTTGTGCACTTGCAGACTCACCCCTAAAAATCACAACTAGTTTCATTCATAAATCATGTATTTATTTACCCCCACTATTCAAAAGTAACCACTATAAACTTTTGGAAAAATAGCAACTGTTTTTTTTTTAATCTCTTACATTTTTGACACTAAGCCAGTTTCAACCGTAGTGTCTTTAATAAGCGGACGAATTTCGTTAAATTTTGGATGATTTTTATCACCAATGAGTTTATAGATAACATTTTCACTGGTTGCAATAAAACAGCCTATTTGCTTCAGTCTCTGTAAAATAAAACAGCCTTATGTTCATGAGTTGTAACAACAAATCAATAAAAAACTTACCTCAAAGGCTAGCAGTCTGTCTTCTTGAGTCCTTGAAGTTGTAGCATCAGCCACAATGTGTACACTTATTCCATTGCTGATCAAATCAATTGCAGTTTGTTCCACACAAACATGTGCCTGATAAATAGAGTTAAAAAATAATTGTTAAGAATTAAGATATATTGTAATTATAGATGGTTATTCAGATATACCTCAACTCCAAAAAGAATAGCACACTTCAACTGTCCATTACATGTAGTTTTCAAAATGTTTTCAACTTCTGGAACAAACATACTGAATTTTGTTTTAGCAATTGTGCCAACAGCATGTTGAATGTTGATTTCATTGACAGTGCTTCCTAATCCTTGAGGGTATTGTTCTGTTACAACAAGTGGAATTTCAAGTATTTTAGTTGATTCCACCTAATAAAAATAAAAAAAAATTTGTGATTGTATCAAAACTGTATAGACAAAAGAACTCACCAGTTTTTTCGCGTTTGAAACCACATCCGTAAAGTGAAACATTGCAGGACGGAACTTTTCTTGTAAATCACACATGAAAAGTGCAGTTTTCCCTTCCGGCATTTTGCCAAATTTTAAGGTTTTCCCCATACTGTCTTCAGCCATGATGAATTAGAATTTCTAAAAACTATTTTACTTCTTTAATATCTGATTGATTACAAAGCTGAGGTGATAGCCTGATACCTGATAGCTGATAAGTTAGTTTTTGACAGTTGTTTACAGACGATGTTTACTAAACTACTGCATTGCATAGACAACGTTAGGATGCTGAGTTGCCAGGTCTAGAAAAGGTCGAAAATCTCGATTAGGGACAACATGCCTAAAATTAACACAGCCCTCTTATGGAGCTTCATTTTCGATTAAATAAAGCCCCTTGGATACCTTCGGGATTTTAAGTTAGTTTAAGTTTTAAAGTGTAGTTTTAGTCTAGTTTATGACAATTCGTATGGCAATCCGTTAAATCTTCAGGATAGTAGTCTTACGGATAGTCCCTCCGTAAACTCATTATATCTAGTCATGTAGTTGTCCTAAAATTTTGATCTTTTGTAAAAAATTAGTTAATATATCAATTTTCCTAAATTTAAAAGTCATTTTGAAAAATTTAATAGCTCTTAACTTAAGTTATTCATTGTTAAAGTTCGCAGAAAACCATTTTTTTCCGCTCTGGTTCATAAAAATGCCGCCGCATACAGATGGCGTTTTTACGAAACGTGAAACGAAACGCCACCTGTATGCGGCGGCTTTTCTTGGCATGTCTACAGTCTACTACTTTTTGCATGGTGTATTAATACACCATGCTTTTTGGTTGGAACTTGGAATAACATCATAGGACATGGGGAGTTCAGTCTTGTAGTTGCCCTTTGGTCTGGTCTTTCCTTCCCGCCAACTGAGCTAGGTATTATAGCGATTAAAGATTGATTTCATCGTTTAATTCAGAATTCAAGTTATATGCTATCCATAATGTTTGTCCTGTTTTGGATGGATAAGTGTGTATACAAATTCTTTCTTTATTGGACAGTCAACAAAAATGACAAACATTGAGTGCTTGTGTGCTGTAATACTCTTGACCAGTTGATGGCCTAAAAGTTATTTTGCAAACAGTCAGTGACATCCTAACATCCAAATCAATCCTATGCTGAGTGACACCAAAGCCTTAAACAAAACACATCTACCAGAGAAATAGCAGAATGTCAGAATTGTCGTCTTTAGGCAGTAAATGGGATGCAAAATTTGCTTGCTTCTTCCTACAGAAGTTTATTGATTCGAAGTTGCTGTTGAATGATAATACAGCTTTGGGGGCAGTTGAACATCTTAAGAATCTTTCAAAATATTTTGCTCAGCAACTTGTGAACACCAATGCCTTGAACTTTGAACCATGCTTTGAACTGAGCGAAATAGATGAACAACTCTTGGAGCAGCAATGGCTGAAAATTGTGAATTATGAGAACTGTAATTTGCTACCATCCAGTATACTTCATGCCCCCAAAAACAGCAGTGAACTAAAGGTTGATTAACTCACAATCAATTTTATTGTACTTGTTTTAATATTTTTTTTTACATTAACAGGCTTGTCTGGTGAATATTGGCACTTTTATTATGTTCAAAAGTAAGCGTCGCTCTAATGACCTTAAATTTGCGATGGACATTCTTTCTTTGGCCCTCGGAACTGTCCGAGTCTGCTTTCAAGATGAGCTGATTGAAGAAGCTGACAGACTTTTGAAACTTGCTTCTCAGTCAATTTGCCCTCGGATGAACGATGAAACAGTTTACGACTTTACTGCACCACGCATAGAGGAATTAGAAGAAACATTCGAATCTTGCCGCAGTTCACTCTTTGTCTATCGCGTTCTCGGTTTCTACAGGAAAAACCAGTTCAGTGACATATTAGGATTGTTGGGGAGTACTAAGCAAGAGCCTGTAAAATTTGAGATGGATCAATCAAATTCACTTTCTCGAGTATGTTTTAATGTCGCACATGGAATGTTCTATCGAGAAGACTTTGAAGAGGCCATTATCTGGTTGAAATTCGCCCATTCTTTTGGTAGGACTACAGTACTTTGCAATTAATTATTAAAATTCACGTTTAGTACATAACAACAATTCCCATCGTTGTAGGACAACAAGATAAGGAAGGGCAAATTAAAGATAGTTGTACCGACGATGCCATCACTTTACTGGCAGCTTGCTACATGCATCTTAACCTGTCAGAGGATTGGCCTCGAATTATCGAAATTTTGGACTTTGGAGGTAAATTGAAGCGTCTGAAATTAATAAATTTTATTCACACCAATTATCACAAATGTATTCTAGATGACACTGTTGAGAACTTGGAGCTAAGGTTGCAAACACTACTAGTTAGTGGAAAGGACATCCATTCGATTAAGCAGTATCTTTCGAAATACTTGGCTCTCCGATATAGAGAAGATGGCATTGGTCAAATATCAGTGAAATTGGCTGCCGATCAAGTATATTGCTTGTAATACTTACTTGAAATTTATTCACCCATTTTTTCTTCTCTTAGTTGTTTTGTTTGATCGAAAAGCAAAAAGGTATCACTTTCCTCATGCAGCTACTCCGCGAAATCCCCTGGAAAGATGATGAGATAATGACCGATAAAAGTGATTGGAAAACTGAATGGTCCCATGTCGAAAGCATCAAGTGGATTTGTGCTAAATACGCCACACGTTATTTCATGGCTGAAGATCGAACTGACGACCTGTTTAAACTTCTTTGTGATATTCAGCACTGGAATGACGAAAATGGTAAATTAGTGTTTCTGAAAGTTATTCTTTTCTTAATTCTTTCTTTCTTAATTTGCACATTTCAGTGAACAGTGAGTTGATTTACGAGATATTGTATCTGTCTGAGGGTGAAGCTTTAAGACTAATTAACGACGAAGGTAATGTGGAGGCTTCCTTGCGTTGGTATGAAATAATCGTTCGATTTGCCAATCGCCATGGTACGTATTACTTGGAATCTTTTTTTTTTTTGGTTTTGCATTACTTGATTGATTAATTTCAGGAATTGATTCTACGGTTATATGGAACGCGATGACTTGTTTGTTACAACTTCCTCATGATACAGGATATCAAAGGGCTGAAAAGCTGTCAACTCTGATTCCGGAATATGACTCATGGGCTGATCAGGATCCCCTTTGTATTCGATTGCAAATGGCACTAAGAGCTCAAAACTACGATAAGGCGCTACAGATCACTGCGGATTTAGGTACTTTTTGAGCGGTTTTCTTAATTCTTTATTACATTACTCCACAGTTACTTAATTTTAAAACAGATAATCTGGGAGAAAATAACGATTGGGATAAAATCCAACGAGCTATAAGTCGTAGCGCGTCAATTGCTCGGGACAACGGGTTTTATATTCCCATGCTCAACTACCTCGAGACAGCAGCACAAAACTGCAAAATTTCGTTTATGAAGGCCATATTGCTACGCTTTGTATTAAGGTTTAATTGGATTTCTACTGTTATTTATAGTCAACTTTTTAACTTTATCATTCTATTTAGATTCCAAATGGAAATGTTAAATAAAGAAGTGGAGGAGAAGAAGGAAATTATGTTGACGAACATATTGTCCACCATCGCTGCTGCCTATATTACCACTCGTGAAGCTCAGTCAAGTGACCCCTTTCTCGTTGGTAAGCTTATTTTTGCATTGCGTAATCCGTATTGTTTTAGACGTGTTGAACGGTTTATTGATTTAATAATCCGTATTGTTTTAGACGTGTTGAACGGTTTATTGATTTAATCACTTATTTTATTTTTCTTCTTTCAACAAGAAATACGGATTTGGTTCGCCCGAACATCCTGGAATTTGGGGCGTATCGGAAACAAACAATCTGCTTATTTTCGTCATCATCTGTTTAAGCTGTCGGGCCAGTTTTTTGCTTTGGTTTGTTTCAAAATATTATCACCAAACAAATCCAAGACAATTTTTCATTTTAAATCTCGATAGGAAACATGTTGGATGAAAGAGATGAAAACTGCGATGGTCAGAGCGATTGAGGCCACCTTTGACTTTGGTCCCAATCACAAACGAATCTCCTACGTGCGTATTCTAGAGTCCGCCCTTGATGTCGTGAATGAATTTTACCAACATGCTAAGGGGTCGGAGCACGTCCAGCTAATCCAATTGATGGAAATTCACGCACTGGTGATGATTCAATTCTATTTCGATTTTTTTTCTCTTTCCTATTTCAACACATTTGTGTTTGTTTCTTTTGTCTAGTGTGAGTTGGCAAAAGACTGGCAAAAAGTTGAAAAACTGTGCCACAGCTATTTTGACGATAAAGATGTCAATCCCAAACATGACGCTGACTTCTTTCTTAGTCTGGCCTCGATCATAATCAGTACCAAAGATGCCAAGATCTGTGAAGTCGTCACGAGTGAGTGCACAGATGACATATTCGAGAGGGAAAAATTGTCCGCACAGCAGCAAACGCGTTTGACGAGTTTAGCTGCTACGAGCCTGGAAAAGGCGATCGATCTGTCAACGTCATCAGGAACTCTCCCCTCCTCGAAGATAATTCCCCTTTGTCAATGGTATGCATACCATATTTTTAATTTTTTAATTTCGTTTTGTCACGTTGGAATTTCCAGAATGCTTTTGCATCCGATTCAAGTCGCCGTTTCTAATTATTCATCTCAGCGTTATTGAAAAAAGCAATTCAAAACGGAAACTAGAATTGGACCCCTTTTCTCCCATTGCAGGATCGTTGGTGTCTTGTTTAACTCTAGTACCGTTCGAGAAACGTCTACCCTGAAGGAACATTTATCATTGCTGGACAAACTAGCGCCCCGGTTGCGGTCGACCGACATTCCTTTCCCCGAAGTATATACAACGATTTTGTGTGTGAAAACCGGCCAAGACTTGTTGTTAAATCTCACACGGTTTTGATGTATCTCTCACAGATTCATTGGATTTTTAAGAAGATTTGGAATACGACTTTGCAGTGCTCGGATCAGAAATTCAAACAGCAAATGGCGAGGTATAATAGTTGTGTGTCAAAGTCGTAAACGTCTTGGAAAGCGCTTTTTATTACAACTTTCATAATTCTGGCTTTTAGATGGCTGGCCGAGAGTTTTAAACAATCGCCCCACTACCCTAAGTTGATGGATTTGTTTCAGCCGCAATTTGATTACGTGTCTGTTCTTTGGCAGTGAGTTGTCCGGTAAGAGTGCAATTTTCTTCGGTTTCATTTTGGATTTTCTTTTTCATGTTAATAGACTTAAGTCCTGCGTTTTTTGAAATTTTACTTTGGTCTTAATCATACGCTTGTCAGACAACGGCGCCCACACGCCTCGTAAAGTTTCTATAATTGAGTTGGGCTCGGGTTACAAGGCTCAAGACAGGCTACTTGACATACAACATCCTCTTTTGAAAATCGGTCAAAATGACAATTTCAGCCACACACTCTTGGTGTCTGGACACTTTTCTCAACTGGCAACGGGGGTATCGAGTTCCACTTTCGAGCATTATTTTTGACTCGCAAAAACCACATGGGTAGTCCCATAAAAATAGCAAAGGCACGACTGCACGATTTTTGGTCGAGATTTCTTTTATTTTACCCCAAAGAAAAAGAAAGGGATGGGAAGGGAGGTTTAGGAGGACTTCCAACAGCCAAGCAAAAAGAAAGGGGCGGAAAAAACCCCAATTTAAAATTATTGACGGATGGGAGGCAAACAGCGGAGTTTTTCAATCCCAGCCGGAAGTAGTAGCTTCCACGTTCAGCTCGAAGCCAATTAGCCAATGGGCTAATTTGCAATGCGGTTACTGCTTGTGATCGATTACAAATGTTAAGTTAGTTTCATCGATTGCTGTACAGTTGTCTAAGCTCGGTCAAATCGCTCAAGCGTTGCTTGTTTTCGTTTGTTGCTGTCAACGGTCGAGAGGGCACTCGGACCTGCACCGACTTGCGATAGTGGCTCTTGATCGGTGGCGATGGAGATCGAATAGAAAGTGGGCGGCGATCTAATCAATGACAGAAATAATTGCGGTGACGGGCGAATGATTCACCGTAAAACAAAAGATAGAAACGTGAGCTATACTCGTATTCAGATTAGAAGTCATTTCAAAGTCATCAGCCTCCAGTAGTCTCGTTCTCTGTAATTCTTCTTCTTTTCTTTGTTTGTGTTCAGCGAGCTGTTGATCCAGAATGCGGCGGTATTCTTCTTGTTTCTTTTTGCGCTCCACTGCATTGTTTTGGTCTGATTCTGGAGGGGTGGAGAGAAAAATGTTAATAGTAGTATTGTTATTGTGTGTAGTTTAGAAAAGTGCATGATACCTGAATGCTGCTCGGTGAGAGTTATCACATTTTGATCAAATTCTTCCAACTTGGGGGAATCTGTCGCTTTAGATTTATCCAGGGAAGTGGTTGATGTGGAACCATTTTGTTGGGCAACATCACCAGTAGAAATCTGAAACAATTTGTGTACAAATTTAAGCATGTGTGATGGTGACGGCTAGTGGGAGGGAGGTCACATCAAAATTTGATGGGCTCCAGTGACTTCTATATTTAATATCTGTTATCTTGATACACCAGTCAAGTGAAAATGAAGCTGACAGCTGTAGCTACTGAAATACGGAAAAACCTGTCAGCAAGTATATGACTTTACAGATGAGTGATTAACAGAGGGGAGCAGCAGATATGCATAACACAGTTGTTTGTGGTTGCCTTCAAATGGGCTGGACTGCACGTCGCTACGGTAAGCTGAACACAAACATAAGGAAGCAGATCACACACCAAAAGTGATGCTTTCTGGCAATCTTTACGATTGAAATCTAACACTTTCATTGAACCGACCTGTTGTTTTCTAGGTGTCACTTCGATGGAGAGAAGTTCGAGCTTCTCTTGGGCCAATTTCAGCTTATAATCCTCGATGAATTTCTCCAACCCATCATCCTCGGCCAACATGTTGCAGCTCACCTCTCAATATTTACCCACGTAACAACAAAACAACAGTTGTGTGTCTAGTGTGTTTTGAAATGATTAGCCGACCGTTACTATATTTTGTTACGTCAAAAAAGGTCTAGACTGAGATACCACCTAGCGGTTGGAATGAGAAACTTGAAACCGCGCTCGTTAGTTCGAGTATTTCGCTCGGGGCGAAATAGGCGCTGTGGTTCCCAAGGACGGAGTGAGGGGGAGAGAAGAGCACACACACACACTAACTATACTGCTAAAGCTTCGTCGGCAGTTTGTAAAAACTTTCAGTTCGAGACCAGAAGCCGAGTGAGAGTCTTGTCGGAGCTTGGCTGGTCAACATTTTCCTCCCCGATTGAACATTTTTTAAAAATTTCTTGCTTGCAACTGAACACCGACAAAAATTTCGCATCGGTGTGTTTGGTGTGAGTGAGTGAGAGTGCATCTGTGTGATTTGTGTGTGTGTGTGTGTGTTTATTTGAAAAGAGAAAAGGATTCGTGAATTGTCTTCAGCCATTGGGTAATCATTCAAAAAAACCTCTGCTGTTTCTGTTTCACGTCGGTTATAAAAAAAGTAGTTGAGCGGAAGTTCTTGCATGAAGTTGCAACTTTGGTTTCCCACCATTGCTGCAGCCAGCCCAGCCAGCAGCAGCAGCAGCTGTGTGTGTATGTGTGTGTGTCTGATGATGGATTATATTTCGTCTAGGAGCCACACATAAGACGAAAATGCTGGAGTTGTATAAATACCTGAACACGACCATCTTTTCCTCTTTCTCTCTCTTTCCTCTTCGACTATATTTACCGACTCTCTTTTTTGGCGGGTTTTGTTTTCTTTTTCAAATTTTCTTCTTCACGGTTTTGTGTTTCTATTTTGGCGCAGTCGTTGAACCTGGACCGCCGCCGTCCGCATTCCGTGTCTATCTGCCGTGTCTGCCGTACTATACCTTGAGATGCTAATCGATATACGTTATGTCTTTAGATGGCCGGCCCAACAACTACTTCAACAGCGACCATGAAGTGCTCTTGACGAGTCTGTTCCACTGCTGCTGGGCCACTGCTGAGAGAAAAGGAGAAAAAAGGAAGTGTACGTTCATGCCCGCCGTCGTGTGTGTGTGTGACCCCTCGATCAATAACTTGAGCGCCGCTACTGCTGCTGCTGCTGCTCCCCCTGTTGTTTGAACAAACTCTCGCCGTCTCTCTTTCTCTTCTTCTTCTATTTTCCTCCCATCCAACTCCAACCGACGAGTGGATATAAAAATGGCGGCCTGGACTTTAGCTGCCAATTTGCTTTTCGTTTTATTGCGGCTGTTTGTGACGGCCGAATCCAAGAATGCTACAGCAAGCCCGACGTTGAGGAGTCTGGTCGTAGCTCATGATGTTCCGGCTGGATTTAGTATCGATCGGTGGGCGTCCAGCTCGCCGGAAGCCGAGTACAAGCTCCTCAGGTCGCCTTTTTCTGATCGTTTCGCATTGGTCGACAACGGTTTACTAATGACGACGGCCAAACTGGACGCTCTAATCCATCATCCGCAACCGTTGACGCTCTACCTGGCCGAGGACGGGCCGGCTCGTAAATCCACCCACGCCGTTCAGGTTTACGTCGTCGATCGGCACCATCTCATCCGGTTCACTAAATCCGTTTACCGAGCCCACGTGACGGAGAATGCTCCGGCCGGCACCCTGGTCGTCTTCCTGGACGGATTGTCGGTCGTTGCCGAAAACGGCAGTCAAGTGAAATTCGACATCATGAGCGGCGGATCTGATGGATTCCGGATTGAGAAAATCACGGAGAGCGACGGTAACTGCACGACGAATCACACGAGCGCCCGTCTGGTGACTCGCCGGCCACTGGATCGTGAGCTGCAACCCGTTTACGATTTGGTTGTGCGAGCTGTGAGTGCTCATCCGCCCGGAACGGCTACTTGCCGTGTCATCATCAGCGTCGACGATGTCAACGACAACCGGCCCATCTTCTCTGCCCCAGAGTACCACTTTGAGGTGCCAACGACGGCCATGAAATACGACCGCATCGGACGTGTCAAGGCTGTCGACGCCGACGGCGATCACGCCATCTTCCGACTGACATCGGCCAGCAATTCGTTCGTCATGATCCCGCAAACGGGTGAAATCATTTTAATCGATCCCCAACTGCCATCCAGCAACCGCAGCTACGCTCTCCAAGTCACGGCTAAAGATCGTCGTGAGCCCGGCTGGGAAACGGAGCAACCGGCCAGGATTTTCATCCGCACGGCGGAGAAACAACAACTAGAAGAAGGAGACATGAAAGCAGCAGATCAACAAGAACATCACAACTTGGTCAAACGTCGAGCGCCACGGGCCCTCCGCCCGACGAAAAGAATCGAATTCTCCGAAGCGGATGGCGCGCCGGAAGGCAAATTGATGTTTGCCCTGGACAAACCCAGCGAGAAGGAGCGCTTCAAAGTCCGCGACGACAACCCGTGGGTGACTGTGGAGCCGAACGGCAACGTCCGAGTCAAGCGCAAATGGGACTACGAGGAGCTGGGACCGGAGAAAACCATCGATTTTTGGGTGACCATCACCAACAGCGAGGGCGGAGGTAAGAGTTTCGTTTCTACACTTCACAGACTCTCGACTTGAAATCGATCCTTCTTCTTCTTCTTGTATCTCCTTGAACTCTCTCATCTCCAGTGGCAGTAGAGGGTCTCTCTCTCTCAAGCGATAGGGAAACAATTTCCCCCCGGTTTTTATTTTCTTTCGACACACAAAAAAAGTTTTTAGCAGCAGCATCCGCCGCAGCGGATGAGCCCATCCGAGCGTGACCCCTCGTCTCTCTCGGCTCCGTCTCTCTCTGTCTGTGTGTGTGTGTAATAGAATCAAACCCAACTGGCATTTCCCCTATTTGTGTGTAACAATAGACAAGGGGTTCCTTTCAGAGTTGGAGGATTCTTTCTCTCTCTCTCCCCTCTCTTGGTTTCTTTTTATGGGAGGGGGGGGGGGAGATGCGGAGTGAATGGATTCTCTTCGCCCCCATCGCTTTTCTCCCTCACACATTCGTCCATGTGTTGTATACTTTTATAAATATAGACAGACCCAGTAGAGGGTGATAGTTGTAGGCCTACAACACCGAGGACCGTATGGTTGTTGTCCACGGGGTTTTTATTTTCTCCCAGAGAAAACATTTTTCGGGTTGACACACACACACGGTAGGTTAGGTGTAGTAGTAGTAGTAGCCCCCGATCATTTGTTTTCGCAGACGGACAGGCCAGACAGCCGGACTGCCATCACCAGATGTGGTTGTTTGTGTTCCACGTTAGTAGCTCTCTCTCTCTCTCTTTATTGTATACACCGGAAGTGTTCCGGGTTATCCAAATTTTTCTTTTTCACAAAATAAAAAGAGAAAGGAAATTCCTCGTTTCCCTTTTCAAACCAATATGTTTGAGGTGGAAAACTCAAATAATTAACTGGATAAGAACACAGACAAATGTAAGACGAGTCACATGTGTGTGAGTCTCAAAGTAAAGAAGACGAAGAAGTTAAGAGAAGCCCGAAAGTTGTGGTTTTCCGGTCATTTGAGCATTTAGTGTCGTGGGAGTCGCTAGACAAGGATGACATGTTACTGCAGAACATCCTCAGGGCGCGGCCAACCAACGGCGTCCCGAAGAAAAAAAACGGGGACTATAAAATTTTTCTTGTTGTAGAAAATTGTGCCCTTTGGTCTTGTACACAACAACACAGCGTGTGTGTGTGTGTGTGTGTGTATTTCCATGAGAGAAGGGGGGAAATCTTTCCCTAGCGGAAAGATATTTCATCGGTTTTTATGATGATGATCTTTGTCGCGCGCTGGATTACACCACCGCCAGCTGGTTCTTATTTTTCCATCTTTTTTTTATTTTTTCGGTGATTATTAAATAATGCTCTGCCAAAAAATCTCGACTCGTTATGTCGACTGTTGTGGTTTCATCCGCCAGAGAGAGTTGAAAGGGCATTTTCCACGGAAGTGCCGTGTGTTCCATCACAATCAAATCACAGAGAGAAAATGAAACAACCAAAAAAAGGAGAACGAAATTTTTTATATTTTTTCTGACGTTGTCGTCGTCGTGTAATTCGAGCCTTTCCTTCCTCTCTCTCCCACCACATTTTTGCTTTTCCCCACCGGATTGTGACGCCCCAAAGTTGAATTGAGAGCAAACGCCCTGGAAGTGCCGTTTCCGCAATGGCCATCCGCACAGAGAAAAAGGAGAGCCCCTCATCTCCTCTTCATCATAATGTTGTGTTGTAGTACTCGACGTGGGGGTATTGAAGCTCGCGCTTCCATGAATTTGATGAATTCCATCTCCCACCAGTCCATGAGGATAAGGTTGCTGCTCGTTTGTTTGCTGCTATTTGCTCGTGTGATGTGTTTTCAACATCGCAATCACTCAGCCGGAATGGCCTCATTTCGTTCTCCATCATTTTGACACTATCGATTTCTCACTGTCTCATTTTCCTCCTCTTCTTCTTCTCCGTTTTTTCCTTCTCCTATTTCCCCTCGACCGATAAATCTCTGATACACACTAGTCCCTTTTTTCTTCCTTTTTTTAAAAATAGAAAATTAAAGAAATCGACGCCATCTTCTTCCGCGTCTCATTGGTGTGGGAACGAAACCTTGTTGGATCTCACCTTTTGATATCTAAACCGTTTGGTGTGCGGAGGATCTATATTCCTCCCTCCGAAAAAGAGGGCCTCGGGGCGGGTTGCATTCATTCCGGTGTGCGTGGTTTACCTGGGCCGACCTGGGCAACATTTTTATTTTCTTTTTTGGGTTTCGTTACATTCATTCAGGGCCAATGTGGAATGTTTTTTTTTTTCCTTTTTTTTTTCGAACTATTGTAATGATATGAATTCTGGCGCTTTTTAAAAGATATTTTTCAATCGACCCTTCTAACCTTATTGTCACGAGTGGTCGGAAATTGCCGGGGCTCTCTCACCTGTAAGAGGCATCTCTTCACGGGCCTCTACTTCGATACAATAGCTCCGACCCGAGAAGAAATCAATAAGTGGGAATTTTTCTTTCCCTTTTTGACAGGAATAGGAAATAACACTCGACTGCTTTTTCCTTTGCACCAGGTGGCGTTTGTCCATTTCATCATCCCAGAATTCTCTTCTTTTTTCTTTCCGGGGTAGTACAAAGTTTTTCGTCATTTAAAATACCGAAAAAGAAACGGTTAATAAATAGGGTCGTTTTAGCTCGTAAATCTAACGTCTTGTTGTTTCTTTTTTTCGTTGTTGTTGTTGTTTTTGTGTTTCTTTTTTTAAATAGCCATAGATAGGGCAAGGCGTGTAATCATGTTTCGAGTCGGGAACACGGCCGCCGCTTCACCATCATAAAAAAAAGAAAGAAAGAAAATGAGAAAAGAAAGAATCCATACATATATATACATATATACACACACGAGGGCTAGTGTATTATATAAGAGAAATATCAAAGCTCACCCCCCCCTTTTTCTTTCCCCTCCAACCGCATTCCAATAGCCGGTTAATATTCAAATGAAATTATTTACTTTTTCCCTTTTTTTTTGTTTTAATTATTCACCTGGTAGAGTTTTGATCCGATCACATTTCCACATACCCACAAGAAATTTCTTTATATAAAAAAAAAAGTTTATTTTTTAAATTTGGCGCCATTTCAAAATAGCCGTTAAAAACGTAATAATAATAATAATCTTGGGGACTTTTTCTTTTTTTAATAATCCGAGGCTTATAAAACATTTTGAGGAAATTTAATAACAAAAACAAAAACGCACACACACACAAAAAAAAGATTTTTGTAGGTTTTTTTTTTGTTTTTTTCCATGTTGACGATGCGAAACGGGTTGAAAGTGCGTGCACTCACGCAACCCGAGTAGAGTTGTTGTATAGTATGTCTACTAGAGACGCCCCCCTCCGAATAAAAAAGGAAAAAAAAAATTCTTCCTTCCTTTTTTTTCAAAGAGTTTCCCATGCCATTCGAGTCCTCTATCGTAGTTTGTGTTACCTTCGGTTCTCTCTTCTTCTTCTTTTTGAAAAAAAAAAATGGCGGCGGGCGGTCTTTAGCTACACAGAGACAAGAAAACGTTTTTTTTTTCTTTCATTTTTATCCCGAAAGAAACGCACGAAAATGGGAAAATAAAGAAACACACCTTGTTTTTTTTTCTTCTTTCTTTAAGGGACACTGCTGTTTATTATTATTATTTCTCTCGACCCTTTTTGTATTTAAATTTGATTTTAAACTGACGACGACCGAAAAAAAAAATCGTTTTCTATTCATTTCAATTCAGAGAGTTCTCATTTGTTAGGTCGTTCTTCTTCTTTCTGAACTAAAACGAATATTTCCGGACTGGTAGAAAAAGGGAATTTTTTTTTTTTTTTTATTTAGTCACTGGTCGGTCGTGAGTTGGCCATTTTTATTTCCCCCGAAAAAATATATTCACGCTGGGCTTTTCTTTTCATCTCGTCGTGATTCCAGCGTCCGTTCGTATATATAAATACAACAATGGGCCGGCGGTCTATCTCGCTCTCTCTAAAAACCCCGAAAAAAAATTTGAATAATTCCATTTCGGAATGTTAATGCGCAAAAAAAAAAGAATCAAAATGAAAATCAATCGGAAATTCCTTTTTCCAACCAAACCGAATGAAAATGAAGAGATCTTATTTTTTTTTCTACTATTTTTATTCGTTGATGGTTGTAATCTCGTCTCTCGCGGTTGAATCGTTGCATAATTGCCACCTTGACGCTAGCTATGAGATCTGGGGCCCCTGTTAAAATGGATCACCATTTACGTCTGTAATGATATCCATCATTACAGCACGTCCATCTTTTCCATCGCCAGGTGTTAAACGATCTTTCGGTGGGCGTAGGAAAATGTCAATTCTGACCGAAAAATATCTCACGTCCAACCCACAATTCCTTTTGAATTTTTTAAATGATAAATAATAAAAAAAGAAAAGGAAAAATAGGAATTGTGAACTTTGAACTCTTTAAAAAAAATAAGAAAACCCTCGGGGGGGGGGGGGGTATAGATGTTCGTGCGAAGAGCACAGAGAGACTCTTCTTCTTCTTCTTTTTTCCCACAAAGAAGACGCAGACGATTAGCGTATAGCTTTGAAGGTATATAAGAAGAGCCGATCCGATGTTGATGATGGTGGTATAACTTTTTTGAAAGGTTTAAAGGAAGAAGGGGATTATTGAGCGCCCAACTATTGATCAGACATCCCGGCCGTCTATACTATAAAGCTTAGACGTACATTCTTTCTTTTTTCTTTTTCTTTTTTTTAACTATAAATAGTGGTTGTGTGTGTGTGCATAGTGCGATGATGATGAAGAAGAAGAAAAAAAGAATAACCGTTTAATGTCTTTTAAGAAACCGTCATGGTCATCGACCTTTTCGGTGCCCTCTGTTATGTGTGTGTCCTTTTTCATCGGCTCTTTTCTCTTTCTCTCTCCTTCACGATGATGGAATTCTTCCGTTTTGCGCCATTCAATTTGAAAAAAAGGGGAAAAGGAAAGAAAAAAATGTTTTTCCTACTTTGCTAATGAGCCTCACAACACCTGAAAATGTTTCTTTTCTCAAAGGCGCAGACACTTGTCGCCTGTGGGCTATTTTATAAGGAACGGGGGGAGGGAGAAGGGAAGAAAAAAATAGGTGACTCACGCATCATCATCATCATCATCGTGATCACGAACTTGCAGGGGGGAGAGAAAGAGCGAGAAAATAAAAAAAAATCGGAATCGGAAGGCAATGGAGGAATGCCGAGATGAATACGATGCGAAGAAGAAGAGGCTGTGTGTGTGTTAAGAGTTCTGTGCTAGTCGACTTCTTCTTCTTCTTTACACGGATCAATACCGTAACTCCGGCGTCGTGTAGAAAAAAGAAAAAAAGAAAATCCTTTTTTTTTTCTTTTCCCTCGTGTTACCAAGGCAACCGAACATGTACAACCTCCGGCGGCGTTAATATTGGGAGAGAGAGAAAAGGTTACCTATCGATTTCGATATGAATAAACCGACCGATGTTTTTTAGTGGGTGGGGGGTTCCAGGTGCCGACGCTCACATCCATCGTCGATGGGGGGGTCAAAAAAGAAAGAAAAAAAAGAGGATCTCACCACTACCACCATCATCCATGGAACTCGACAATGTGCAGACGCGCGCAAGTTACACCCGAGTAAGATGAGACTGTCAAAGAAAGGAACCTTATGATAAGGGGGGGCCGGGCAGATCGTATGATAAGGATTTTTCATTCTTCACTGCTGTTGGGATAAAATGGGATCCCATCTTTTTTCATTTTATCGGTGGTGGTGGTGCTGGTGAAATTGGACACTTTTCTTCATCTTTTTCTTCTTCCCATTTATTTTTCCAGCGTTCCGCAACGCACATGTGCACTTGAAAACGTATAGGGGGGTGGTGGATGATGTGGCCGTTATGGGGGTTTGATTACGTCTACTACTCAGAAATAGACACACACAGAATAAACCGTAGATGGGTAAATATAATAGTCGAAAGGAAAATTGTCTTGTTTCTTATTTTACAATTGGAGAAACAAAAAGATCCTTGGGGGGTTCAGTTATTCCACTGAAAAATAAAATCAGGATTTTTCTTTTTCTTCTTCTTTTTCGTTGTTTCCATCCGCAATGGACGAGACCGCCCAGCGATCCGCGCGTGCGGTCCGATGCGCACGGAAATTCTTTTCTTTTTCTTCTTTTTAAAGAATCTAATCCGCACCGAAAGCCAACGTAACTCTCTGAAGGAAATGCTAATCATTCTCCTCCCCCTACTATTCGACACAGAAAAGAATGTCTGTATAAATTTCCAACGATTACCAGTTCAACCGCTGCTATAATACAGCAGACGAGAGAAAGAGTAGCCGGAGAATTCTTCTTTCCTTCAACTTTTCTTTTTCTTTCGGGGCTGGATGTCTGTAGAGCGACATCCAGCTGGAAATATTTATTAGTTCCTTGAAATGTACTACCGGTTGTTACATCTAATATCCCTGTCGGCATGTCGGCCATCTTCTTTCTCTCTGTCCGAGACATTTTTCCCCATTTGATCTTGTGGGTGATGGGCGTCCGGCCAGCAAAGAAGAAGAAGAGGTGCCATCTACCAGAGGGAAGTTACTGACTCTTCTTCTTCTTCTTTTCCACTGGGAAATGGATGACAATTTTTCCTACTTTTGCCTCGTGCCGTACACTTTATCGATCCGGCCAGTGAGAAGGAGGGAGGGGGAGTTCCCCTTCCTTCCCTTCATTCTACCGTCAGTCCGCGTCTAGAGGAATAGATTTATGTACGACGATATACTACACAGAAAGAGAGAGAGAAACGTCCGTGTCTGCTGCTGCTAGAGAGACTTGCTCCTTTCCATCGCCCGTCACTCCACCAACCAACCGACCCCATCTACTATTTCGGGGTGGATGTTATTTTCCTTCCTTCCCTTTAGACGGAAGACTCTCCCTTCGATCAATATATGAGCCAGCTAGAGAGCTGAGACTACTCCTGCCCTTTCCCCTCAAGTCCCTGGCGTTTTATACACGCACGCGCCACTGTGACGAGGTTTGGTCAATAATAACCTCCTCCTTCCCCCCTCCTGCCTTTTTTTTTCTTTTTACCCCTCTTGTTTTTCGGGTGAATCATCACCCGGTGTGTCATCTAATCAATATCGAACCCAATCTTTTCTTTCGCTTTTTAATAGAAATGTCTGAATCATCAAAAACCCCAAGCCAAAACTAACCAATCAATTTGATCTTTTTGATTTGTTCTCTTTTTAATTCATTCTCACCATGCTACTACTACTACTTCTTCTTCTACTTCTACTAATCGACGCTGTACTAACACTTAGCCGGAAGATGTAAGTAGACCCACTTAATTGCATTACGTCTTCAACTCTAAAACAAAAAAAAGGGAAATAACATTTCTTGTTAGCGAATAAGAAGCGAATGCCCTGCAACTGTTTTTTTTCCCCAGTGGTATTGCTATCCAATCAAAATGAAGCCTCTTCTATTCAGCCGGATTATCACACTAATCCGGGAGGAATATTCTCGATATACTTTTTAATAATAATAATAATAATAATAGTATAAAGACATCCGGAGAAGGCGGAGGAGGAGCAAAAGTATAGGAAGGATAGATCCACTTGATCCGTGATGTAGTTTCTCTTCTTCTTCTCCGGAAGGATATATAAAGTTCTTCTTTTGTTTTTGTTATTGATTGATTCCGGAGGAAACGTAGAACTGGCTCGGGAGCTTTTTTATTTATTTCCCACCGGGGGGAAGAAAAATAAGAAGAAGTTCTTTGACCTTTTTGGTGTATAGCGATATTTTCTTTTTCCTTTTGAGACATGGACATCTAGCGGTAGAGCTCTAAAAAATGATAAAAAATAAAGATTTCATGATCGGGAAAAGAAAAGAAGAAGTTGCATACACGATTTGTTCCGGGCGTCCGGCAAATAGATGCCGCCCGGGCATGTTGATTGTTATGAATAGGTTTTTAATGATTTTTAACACGAAATTTGTTTTTTCATCTTTTTCGTTATATTTTTTCTAATTTCGTTTTTTTATTATTTATTCCTTCAGACACGGACAATCAGCGCGTGATTGTTCAGGTGAAGGATGTCAATGACGAGCCGCCTTACTTCATCAACCGGCCATTGCCCATGCAGGCCGTCGTCCAGCTCAATGCACCTCCAAACACGCCCGTCTTCACCCTGCAGGCTCGCGATCCCGACACGGACCACAACATCCACTACTTCCTCGTCCGAGATAGAAGTAAGAAATGAAAAATAAAAATCTTTTGACTTCTTTTTAGTTTTAGTTTTGGGGGTCCCATTTCGTTTCCATTTGATGTTGTGATGACGTCAATTCCGTTCATTCCGGCTTTCCTTTAATGTTTTTTGTTTCCTTTTTGTCTCTTGAAAATGTAGCCGGCGGCCGGTTTGAGGTGGATGAACGTTCGGGCGTTGTGCGGACCCGAGGCGGTGAGCCTTTCCAGCTGGACATGGAGTACGTCCTCTACGTCAAAGCCGAAGATCAAAACGGCCGGCTGGATGAGAGACGGTACCAGTCAACCCCGGAGGAGCGGCTCTCCATTGTCGGAGGCAAACGTCCACCTCAATTCTACATGCCCAGCTACGAGGCTGAAATTCCGGAAAACCAGAAAAAAGATTCAGAGTAAAAATTGATTTTGATTTTTTTTTATTTCATATTATTTCATTTTGAAATGATTTCATTTTAAAAATAAATCTATTTAAATGATATAGCATCATTTCGGTGAGGGCCAAATCTTTTGCTGAAAGGGAAATCCGCTACACGTTGAAAGCCACCGGACAAGGCGCCGGAACGTTCAATATCGGACCTACCACCGGCAACGTCCGGCTGGCCAAAGACCTGGACTTTGAAGATTTACGTCAACCGCACGTCTATCAACTGCAGGTGACGGCGACCGAAGATTCCGGAGGATTCTCCACATCCGTCGAGGTGAGTCTCCTTGTTCTTGGCTTCCGGTTGACCCCGTTCCATCTCGTTCAATTTCCCGTTGCCTTTTGATGTTTTCAGTTGACAATTCGCGTGACGGATGTCAACGACAACGTACCCAAGTTCGAGCTGCCCGATTACCAGGCCCACAACATCGACGAAGACATTCCCGTCGGCACGTCCATCCTCAAAGTGAAAGCCACCGACTCTGATTCCGGTTCCAACGCCGAAATTGAATATTCCGTGTCTGACGATCATTTCGCCATCGACTCGAACGGCGTCATCAGCAACGGCAAGCAGCTGGACGCCGACAACAACAACGCTTACTACGAGTTCACCGTCACGGCCCGCGACAAAGGCGAATCACCCAAATCCGGCACGGCCACCGTCCGCATCTACACCAAGAACAAGAACGACGAGGAGCCGAAATTCTCGCAGGGCGTGTACACGCCCAACGTGGACGAGAACGCCGGGCCCAACACGCTGGTGACGACGGTCGTGGCTTCCGACAAGGACGGCGACAACGTCCGCTTTGGATTCGTCGGCGGCGGCACCCGATCCGGCCAGTTTGTCATCGAGGAGCTGACGGGCGTCATCCGCCTGCACAGCGGCGGAATCAGTTTGGATCGCGACAAGTACGAGCTCAACGTGACGGCCATCGACGACGGCGCCTGCTGCGGAGGCACCGGACTGACTCACACGTCGACGGCCGTCGTGGTCGTCTTCATCACCGACGTCAACGACAACAAGCCCGTCTTCTCCGAGTGCAGCTCCTACAGTCCCAAAATCGAAGAAGGAGCTCCTAACGGCAGCCCAGTCGTCCGCGTCCAGGCCACCGATGCCGATAAGGGCGTCAACGGCCAAGTCAAGTACTCGATCGTCCAGCAGCCCAACCAGAAAGGCACCAAATTCACCGTCGACGAAGAAACGGGCGAGATCTTTACCAACAAAGTAAAATAATTCAAATTTTCTTTTCAAATCAAAACGAGTTCAAAATTCAAATTCAAATTTGTTTTCCAAGGTGTTTGATCGTGAAGGAGACGATGGTAAATTCGTTTCGGTGACGGTCAAGGCCACCGATCAGGGAGACCCATCCTTGGAGGGCGTCTGCTCGTTCACCGTCGAGATAACCGACGTCAACGATAATCCGCCCCTTTTCGATCGTCAGGTAAAGAAGAAACTTTTTTCTTTTCCTTGTTGTTTTTCTCCGATTTAATCTCTAACCGATGTTTTCTTTTTTTGTCTGTGTCTGTTATTATCAGAAATACGTGGAGAACGTCAAACAAGACACGAACATCGGGACAAACATTTTACGCGTCTCGGCCTCGGACGAGGATGCCGACAACAATGGCGCCATCGTCTACAATTTGACGGCCTACAATTCCCAGGACCTGGAATATTTCACCATCCTGCCCGAATCCGGCTGGATCGTCCTGATCAAACCGCTCGACGTAAGTCTTGACAAACGACCTTTTTTCGACTTTATTTTTTTGAAAAATTTGCCCGCTCTTTTTCGAAAAGACACGAAGGAGAAAAGAAGAAGAATATTATTGCATGTTGATATTTTTCTTTTTCAAAACAACAAATAGCTATTATCAAAATATTTTACACACTTACACATATCATATATATATGTTAACGATTGACTGTCTCTCGGAACCACCAAATAACCCCCCCAAAAAAGGAGTTATTGCTCGGCGTAAGTATATGCAAAACTATACTCTAGTCGTATTCAATTCTTTTTTTTTTATTATTATTATTAGAGTTTCTCCGGCACACATCCGCGTTGCGGTCGTGTTAGGAGAGACTTCCTTCCTCTCTCTCTCTCACTCTCTTTTCCACCTGCTTGTGTGATTTGCTGTTCATTTTTAGATGACATTTAAGTGTGTGTGTATTTTTCTCTCGGGGGGAATCACAAGGGGGCAGGTAGATAAATGTTTCGATTTGCATCGACATTAAAACAGAAAAATACTGCCCGGCTGGGTGATGGATATTCTTTCGGAGTCCGTCCTCCTCCTCCAACGTGATGGATGGATTTTGAAGGAATCCCTACACACACACACACACACTCAAACACACCCACCCGTTGTTATCTCGTTAGCATTTCCCATCAAACCTATCATCACCTCGCGTGTGTGTGTGTCTGTGTGTACCGAAATGAAAAGGCGGGAACGTTTCGTTCCGTTTTCGGTTTCTCTCATTTCCAGAAAATGGAATTTCATTATTATTTCGTGATTGCAATTGACTTAAGTTTTTTAAAGTTAAAGAAAATGAAAAATGATGAATTTGAAACGTTCACCTTGCCCAGTCCCCGGATTAGAGCTTTGACACGAGTCCCCATTCCGGCCCCGATCCTCCTCCTCGTCCTAGTCGCCCCAGTCGAAATAGTTTTAAAAAAATCGATAAGACAAAAGAAATATGAACAAATATCCAAACAACCCAAAATGCATGACCAAATAGCGGGACAAATTCCGGTTGCGAGTGGTGGCGGCCGATCGAGGCGATCCGCCGCTGTGGGCCGAAGTCGACGTCGAACTGGATGTGGTGGATCGCAACAACAAGCCGCCGTTGTGGGACCTGACCAACTACGGGCCCATTTTCGTCAAGGAGAACGTGACTGTCGGCACAGTCGTCACCTCCGTTAAAGCCAGGTCAGTTTTCCATGTCTCAATTTCCCCTTTTTAGTCTGTCTATACCCTCCGCAATCTCCCCACTCTCTCAATTTGTCAATCCCCCCATTGGTTTGCCGTGCGTTATAAGAAATTTTAGAGAAATATTTTAATTTTAAGTCTGTCCGTCCCGGTGCTATGAAATAACTAATCGCATCCCACACGCTAAAAGATTCTAAATGAGGGGGGGTCAATGTCTGTCAACAAGATAACCAAGGTAAGGTTTCCGTCTGTCCGTCCGTCTATTCGTCCGTCCCGAACACAAACTAATCGACAAACGACAAAAAAATTTTCCAGGAGTTTGAACTAAAATAATTGGAGAAAATTCAACCAAACTAACATTTTGATTTCATTATTATTTCGGGGTCTCTTTTCTCTCTCTCTCACTACTCTGTCGCTTCCTGCGAAATCCATCGGCTTCGATCGAACACATCCGCCCTCCTGTGTCCACTTCCTCCCTGCCAAACACAAAATCAAAACCGCGCGAAAATTCAAAAAAACAAAATTCGAACAAAATTCAAAACGCGTGAAGCGCGAGACTTACAAACTGGAAGCGGTGGCTCAGGATCGCGGTTTCCCGCCTTTATCGCGAACGGTCGAAGTCCAGATTGACGTGGTGGACCGGGCCAACAATCCGCCCGTCTGGGACCAGGTCGTCTACGGCCCGATCTTCGTCAAAGAGAACAAGAATGTCGGCGACAAAGTCGTGTCGGTCAAAGCCAGGTCTGTTTTCTCTCGCTCCTCTTGTGTGTGTGTGTGATGTCCTCGTCCTCTTGTCTTCTCTTCTCTCCAAAAGACATTCAAAACAAAACCATTTGCTTGGCACACAGCATTTCAGCACGCGCCATTCATATTTCATTTTAAAAAAGCAAATATTAATTCAACAAACTGTTAACGGAAACTCATCGTTCGTCCTCGTCCCGGTAGATGAAGAGCAACAATTTTGTTTGTTATAGTCCGTCCACGTCCTCTCTTCGTTCTGTCCGCGTCCTTCTTCTTCTCCGTGTGTCCAGTCTTCTGTACATATATTACTTAGACGACATTAACTTTGACAACCAAAAACACGCTCACGCAGCAGCACAACACTGCCCTCAATTGCTACTAATCGTCTGGACTTAAATGATAACTGTACGTAGAGGTTTCTATATGTCTTCCCACTTTGTTTTCCTGGTCTGGGAATAATCATTTTGTGTAAAAAACAAAATACTCACCGGGTGATTGGTCTAACTCTTTAACTGTGACTTACATGTTTGTCCCGTCCGATGCACGAACAAAAAATCTGGTATCTTTCGGTTTGGTTTTACGTTATTTTATGTTTCGGTTTGGAATTGTTAGCTAACACAAAACACCAGTTGAATTGTCCGCGTCTGCCACTGTGGAAATTGAATTAAGACATGAACTGAAAAATAAGAGAAAATCACGAATCTGTAGTCTCGTTAGCTAAAAACAAAAAAACCGCACGCCAAATTGACATCGTGATATATCTGTTATATAGTTTCAACAATCAAAAGACAGTGTGTCTGTCACCAATAGTGTGTCCCAATCAAAACAAAAACCCTGATAGTGTGTTATGTGTATGTCCTCTTCAATGTACAAGTAGTCGTCTGCAGTGTTCTGCTGCTTTTATGTGGCTGAAAAAGAATCCCGATTGTCTTTCCTTTTGTTTGTTCTCTCCTTTTTATTTTAGTTGTGTTTGTATTTCGCGCACTTTTATTTTGCCTGTCGTCTAACTTTGTTTTGTGTTTCATTTTCAAATTGTCTCGAACAAAATCAGTTCGGGTATCGAAGGCAATCCGACCGTCTTTTATCGGCTGATTCGAGGCTCAACGGCTCAGACCAACAAGTACGACACGTTCTACTTGCAACAGCGGGCCGACAATGGCCATACATGGGCCGATATCAAAGTCAACCATCCGCTGGATTACGAAAACATCAAAGAATACAATCTGACCATTCGTGTCGAGGTAATAGAGACTCGATCGTTTAGCTGTACGTCTGTGTCGTTGGGTTGTTGGTTTCTAAACTTTGGTCGCGTGACTTTTCGTCTCGTCTATAGAACAACGGCGTCCAGCAACTGGCCAGCGAGGCCACCGTTTACATTGTCCTGGAAGACGTCAACGACGACATCCCGCTGTTTACCGAGCGTGAGCAAGAGACAGTGCTGGAGGGCGAACCCATCGGTACGGGCGTGACCAGAGTCAACGCCATCGACAAGGACGGAACTTTTCCCAACAATCAGGTCCGTTTTTCTTTTATTATTATGATCGCCCATAGAATTTTTGTTTGTTTTTTTCAAAATTGATTGGCCGTTTAATTAAATTAAAAAATCTGGGAATGTTTAATTAAATATAACGATGAATAACATTCTTTCAGGTTTATTACGGCATCGTCGATTCACCCCGTAACGAGGGCAAGGATTACTTTGAAATCAACGAGCAGACGGGCGAGATCTTCACCAAAATAGTGTTTGATCGTGAGAAACAAGCGGCCTACGCCCTAGAAGTCGAAGCCAGGGACGGCGCTCCTTCGGCTCGACCCAACAGCAACGGCCTGCCCAACACAGGTTAGTTCCGCTCCGGCAATTTTCGTGATTGGCGAGAGGGGCAAACACAAATATTATATAACCCTTTGATGTTCCCTCAGTCCATCATCAAAGCAGATGCGTAGCCGACACCCATTTTCTTTTTTGATTTATGAGAGAATTAAGTATTATGTATAACCCCCTTTGGGCTATTTGAATCGAATCTTATCATCCCCGGACAAATCCAATCATATGCGATGAATCGTAATTAGTTTTCCACCCCGGCGGATGTTCGAAACTCACATGATTGCGCGAATTCAAATTAATATCCTGAATTTTGAAATTGGCGGGGAAAATTGCTGGCTCACAAGATATTCCCAGCCGGGGAGCTGCTACGTATATATAAGAGTCTGAATTCAATGTCCGGTTCGTTTTAGTAACGGCCAGTATTTCCCACGAGTCACAACTGCCCAACAGTCGGACTCGACTCAACTTTATCGTTGGCACACAGGACTTTAGCTAAAGATAAAAATAAATAATTCGGTTGTTATTATCAAATCTGGCTGTGACGGACGAATCAAGGTGAAGTTAGCGTGAAAGACAAATCCGTGACGTTTTTTTCTTCTTCCCGACGCTCCCCCGTAAGTCCGCCGGATATCGGATTAGTCAACTTTTTGTTTGTCTTAACTTCCCTCACGAATAAACTTGGGAGAATCCAACTTAAATGTTACTACTATCTTATCTTCGAATGGGCTTTGATTATTGTTCTGTAGCTCCCGAATTCCCAATCCAATCAACGTCGCTTTTTTCACTAATGAGTATAGACACGGGCGGCTTCTGCCACTTTTGGTAGACAGATACCAATAAGGCCCGTTTCATTCACGCCGAAAAGGGCTTCATTACGAGCCTTTTCTTTTGCCCGGCCAACCAATGACGGAATCCCCATTCATTAAGTTGTTCAAGGAGGTTTTGAATGGGGAAGGCGTAGGCCCTTGAATGGTTTCTCATTAATTTTGATTGACCTGCTGTATTTTTTTCTAGTGACGAAATTCATTCGTATCGGAATCGCCGATAAGAACGACAATCCGCCCTATTTCGACAAGACTCACTACGAGGCCGAAGTGGACGAGAACGAAGATATCCAGCACACGGTGCTCACCGTCACCGCCAAAGATCTCGACGAGTGTAAGTTTACTTTTAGCTCTCAAATTATCAATTTGCATTTCAAATGAATCAAAAATTCAATTTCCTTCTCCGTCCTCCCCACTTCGCCAGCCTCGAAAATCCGTTACGAAATCACCCGCGGTAACTTGGGAGGAGCTTTCGCTGTCAAGAACATGACGGGCGCCATTTACGTGGCCGGACCGCTCGACTACGAGACCCGCAAAAGAGTAAGTTTTTCCTCCCACTTATTTCCATTAATTTATTGTTTAATTTAAAAAAAAAATGAATTAAATGCGCGTTGTGAGCGAGAGAGAGTCAAATTTAAATGGGGGTTAGAAACCAAAAGGAAATTCTTTTATAAAAATAATTGAAAACACGGAAAATGTGTGTGTGTGGGGTGCAACAAATAGTACGAGCTGCGCTTGGTAGCCTCTGACAATCTCAACGAGAACTACACGACGGTGGTCATCCACGTCAAAGATGTCAACGACAATCCGCCAGTGTTCGACCGGCCCACCTACGAGGCCCAAATCACCGAGGAAGACGATCGCAACTTGCCTAAGCGCATCCTACAGGTCTCGCAATTGTTTTCCAAAAAAGAAAACCAAACCACTTCACAAAATCATTTTGTTTGCATCGAAATCCTCCCCCCATCGTCGCTCTCTCTCTCTCTCTCTCTGGGTTTTTTCACTTAATTTGAATTTGGAATATTCTCGCGCTCATTAGACGCATGGCTTCACGTTTTAATTGTATTTTGTTATTTTTACATTTGAAATTTTTTAAATTATGATTTTTTTTTCTTAATTTTACCAAACAATTCTCATTTTATCTTTTCTTTTGCATCGTGCTTGTTTTTTTTTCTCCCCCCGCTTCTTTTTTTCATTTGTTATCACCTCCTTCCTCTTCGGTTGGCCACACAAACACAACATACACAAACACAAACAAACAAAAAAAACAAAAAAATCAGTACGACCTGACATTGGTGGCGTCTGACAGTCTGAACGAGAGTGTCACACGGGTGGTGATCCTCATCAAGGACTCCAATGACTTGCCGCCCATCTTCAATCAGACAATGTACACCGCCCACGCCTTGGAGGAGCTGGCCGATCCTCTCCCTTTTAAACTTCTGCAGGTAGCATCCACACCTCAACTCTCTCCGGATTTGATCCAACTCTTTTTTCTTTCATCTATCCCCAAAAAAGAAATCCGGATGAATTTGTTCAAAAATCCTTTTTTATTGTTATTATTTTTGTAGATCTTTTTGTTTGTCCCCAGTCAAAAGTAATTCATAGTCAAAAGTCCGTCTAGATTTGATTCCATTGAATTTTGATTCTAGACATGTTAGCTTGTAGCATTTTGTGGTGTTATTTTTGCACCCAACGGCATGGACTTGTTTGGCATGACGAAATAAGCATGAAGCCTCATAAAATCCTCTGCTCCATCCCTTTTTTTTATCCCTGCAAAATTGCCTTACGTTACATACGACGACTAATTCATATCTCTCTATAACACGATACCCAAAAAACGAACGGAAACAAAACAAAAAATATACAGGTGACTGCCACTGACGGTGACAAGGATCGCGAGCAGAACATCGTCTATTTCCTGACGGGTCAAGGTATCGATCCCGACAATCCGGCCAACAGCAAATTCGATATCAACCGAACGACGGGCGAAATCTACGTCCTGAAAGTAAGTGGATTGGGTTTATCGATTGTCAGGTGGCGCAGCCCAGTTGCCCGGCTGACTGTGCATTATTGACTGGACGTGCTATTTCATTTTATTTTACTTTTTTTGCGATTGAATAGCCACTGGATCGCGATCAGCCCAACGGACGTCCCCAATGGCGTTTCACCGTGTTCGCCCAGGACGAGAAAGGCGAGGGACTTGTGGGTTACGCCGACGTCCAGGTCAATTTGAAGGACATCAACGACAATGCGCCACTCTTCCCTCACGGCGTCTACCTGGGCAATGTGACGGAAAACGGGACGGCCGGCATGGTGGTCATGACGATGACGGCAGTCGATTACGACGATCCCAACGAAGGATCCAACGCCAAATTGACCTATTCCATCGAGAAGAACGTCATTGACGAGAACACGGGCATGCCCATCTTCGAGATCGAGTCGGAGACGGGAGTCATCAAAACGGCAGTGCCCGGCCTGGATCGTGAAAAGACACCCGACTATTCGATTCAAGTGGTTGCCATGGACGGGGGCGGACTCAAAGGTATACACACACGTCCAAACTTGGCCGGCCTGAATGAACTCAACAGTCTTGACTTTTATTGGATGTTATAGGAACGGGCACGGCGTCCATTAGAGTCAAGGATATCAACGACATGCCGCCACAGTTCACCAAATCCGAATGGTACACTGAAGTTGACGAGACGGACGGCATCGCCTTACCCGACGCCCCCATTCTAACTGTCACCGTTCACGATGAAGACGAGACCAACAAATTTCATTACAAGGTGCGTGTGCCGTTTCAAATTTCCCGCCGACTATATTTTCTTCTCTTCCGTCTCAAATTGGATTGGAATTGACGACATTTTTATTACGTAACCCTTTAAAGGTGATCGAGAGCAGCGGATTCGGCGCCGATAAGTTCACCATGGTCCGCAACAACGACGGAACTGGTTCGCTCAAAGTCGTCCAGCCTCTCGACTACGAAGATAAACTTCAAAGGAACGGATTCCGTTTCATGATTCAAGTCAACGACAAGGTTGGATCCATTTTCTATTAAGTCATCAAATTTTTTAACTTCCATTTTTAATATGACAATGTCAAAAAAAAATCCCAGGGCGAGGACAATGATAACGACAAGTATCACGTTGCCTATTGCTGGGTGAACGTCAAATTGCGTGACATCAATGACAACAAGCCGCTCTTTGAGAAAGCCAACATCGAGACTTCCGTTTATGAGAACGCTGAAGTTGGCAAGAGTTTGGAAACGTTCCGCGCCACTGATCCGGATCAAGGAGGCAAAAGCAAAGTTTCGTTCGCCATCGATCGAGCCTCGGATCGTCGGCGTCAGTTCGCCATCAATCAGAACGGCACCGTCACCATCCAGCGCCATTTGGATCGTGAAGACACTCCGCGTCATCAGGTGAAGATCCTGGCCATCGACGACGGCGTTCCGCCCAAGACGGCCACAGCTACTTTGACAGTTATCGTCCAGGATATCAACGACAACGCCCCGCGGTTCCTCAAGGTAAAATTCAAATTTTTCCAAAAAACATTCCAGCGGATCCATTTCTTAAACTTTCTTTTCCTGACGAAAATTGTAGGATTATCGACCGGTTCTACCCGAGCACATGCCACCAAGGAAAGTCATCGAGATCCTGGCAACTGATGATGATGATCGTTCAAAAGGCAACGGACCTCCGTTCTATTTCCGTCTGGATCCCAACGCCGACGACGAGATTCGAGCCTCATTCAAAATCGAACACGATCCGAGTATGAATAATAAATATTTGAGTTTGGTTTGATAAAAGTTTGGATCCATTTGACGATTTGATTTATTCACAGAGGGAGCCAACGGAGACGGAATGGCCATTGTTTCGTCGTTGCGGTCGTTCGATCGGGAGCAGCAAAAAGAGTTCCACGTGCCTATAGTCATCAAGGATTCAGGCAATCCGGCCATGTCTGGCACGTCGACGTTGACAGTCATCATAGGCGACGTCAACGATAACAAAATGCAGGCCGGCGCCAAAGACATTTTTGTTTACAATTACATGGTCAGTTTTTGTTTTGAGTTGATATCAAATTCCGGCGGATTTTTATCTGAATGTTAACATTTTTTGGAGCAGGGCCAGGCGCCAGATACGGAAGTCGGTAGGGTTTACGTCTACGATCTCGACGATTGGGATCTGCCGGACAAGAAATTCTACTGGGACACGAAGGAGCACCCGAATTTCTCGCTCCACCAGGACACTGGCATGTTGACTATGCGCCACGGAACGCGGGATGGCAAGTACCACCTCCGATTCCGCGTCTACGACCGCAAGCACACCCAAGTCGACGTGCCGGCCAACGTCACCGTCACCGTCAGAGAAATCACTCACGAGGCTGTCACCAGTTCGGGTTCCATCCGCATAGCTGGCATCTCGGACGAAGATTTCATCCGTATTTGGGATTATAGGGTAGGTTTTCCGATTGGATCCAATTTCTTCCTGATTTCCCCACGGGGCTCTATAACCCTGGCCGGATTTTTATTATTCTCTAGACCCAAGATATTGTCAAGAGCAAAATCGATAAACTGCGTGATAAACTGGCCCAGCTTCTGGCTATCGATCGGGAAAATGTGGATATTTTTAGCGTCCAGTTACGTCAACAACGTCCCCCCATTACGGATGTCCGCTTCTCTGCCCATGGCTCTCCCTATTACAAACCCATCAAACTTAACGGCATTGTCCTCCAGCATAGAGAAGAGGTTCGTATCATCGTCATTTTTCTTCTAAAAAAAGAAAATCTTTTTGAAATGGGCCGTTCTGTTTCGCCCCTTTCCGTTAGATCGAAGCTGAAGTGGGCATCAACATCACAATGGTGGGCATTAACGAGTGCTTGAAGGAGAATCAAGCCTGCGAAGGATCTTGTACAAATATTATGGAAGTCAGCACTTTGCCGTACCTGATCAATGCCAACAAAACGGCCCTCGTAGGCGTCCGGATCGATATCCAGCCAGAGTGCACTTGTGGTGCCCGTAATTTCACTCGCGATGAAAGCTGTCGCAATAATCCATGCCACAATGGCGGAAGATGCGTCGAAGGCCGTTATGGTGTCACGTACGTTGATTTTCACAAACTTGACAAATTCTTTGATTTAAAAAATTCCGTTTTCCTATAGATGTCAATGTCCAAGTGGCTACGACGGACCTCGTTGTCAGCAAACTACCCGCACTTTCCGCGGCAGTGGTTGGGCTTGGTATCCGGCGTTGGAAATGTGCGAAAATTCCCATCTCAGTATCGAGTTCCTCGCCAAGAAACCGGACGGAACTCTGCTCTACAATGGACCGATGGTGCCACCGGAATCGGAGGAAACTCTCATTTCAGGTTTGATCATATTTGTTTTGACATGATTCGTAGCGATAACTTTGATTGTTAATCTTTGATTGTTCGTCACAGATTTCATCGCTTTGGAATTGGAGTCGGGTAATCCGAGATTGTTGATTGACTTCGGCTCCGGAACGCTGGAACTCAAAATCAAATTGAACAAGACGACGCATCGTTTGGATGATGGCGACTGGCATCGTCTTGACATTTTCTGGGACACGGAGAATGTCCGGATGGTGTTGGATCTCTGTCGCTACGCTACCATCTACGAGCCGGAAGACGGAACTGCTTCCATCTTCAACACTTCTGCCTGCGAAGTCAAGGGCGTTATTCCGCCGTTCAACGAATACCTGGACGTCAGTTCGCCATTGCAAATTGGTGGCGTTTCACACGCTTCTCTCGATCCGTCGCAATTCCGTTGGGATCATCTTCCGCACGGAAAAGGTTTCAGCGGCTGCATCCGTAATTTCATTCACAACAGCAAGGTACTTTTGTTTCCGTTTTCTTATTCCTTATTGAATCATTTAACATTTTTTATCGTTTTGCGAAAAAAGATCTACGATCTGGCAGAACCCGGAATGTGGCAGGGAAGTCAGCCTGGATGCGCTCCGCTGGATGAGCTTTGCTCCGGAAACGAAATTTCCGGAACTGGCGTCACTTCCTTTGGTCGACCGACTTCATCCGGCTGCGGTGAACACGGAAGCTGCGTCGGGTCCTTATCCGAGCCGCGTTGCGAATGTCGTCCAGGTTGGACCGGACCGGGTTGCAACCAGGAAACCATTCCGGCTACTTTCAATCCTCAGAGCTACGTCAAGTACGCTCTGTCCTTCGAGCCGGTCAGTTTCATCACGGCCATCCAGTTGCGTTTCAGGACGAGAGAGGAGCACGGAGAACTGTTCCGGGTTTCTGACCAACACGCCCGCGAATACGGAATTCTGGAAGTATGTCAAATCATTTAAAAGCCTTCGATTGATTCGACCCACTTGCTGATTTTTTCCGTTATTTTTCATAGATCAAGGACGGCAGATTGCGATTCCGCTTCAATTTGAACAGCTTGAGAACGGAAGAGAAAGATTTGTGGTTGACGTCCATCACCGTCAACGACGGCCAATGGCACACGGTCAAAGTGAGTCGTTTCGGATCGGCCGCCATGTTGGAACTGGACGGTGGAGAAGGCCGCCGTTACAACGAAACCTTCATCTTCGAGGGCCACCAGTACATGCAAGTCGATAAGCAGGAGGGTGTCTACGCTGGAGGAAAGGCGGAATACACTGGCGTCCGCTCGTACGAAGTTTACGGCGATTACCAGAAAGGTCCGTCGTGTTTTGTTTTTTAGTTATCCATCCATAGTCTCTGAGAAACATATTTTGAGAGCTATGATTATTTGTTGACAGGCTGTTTGGATGACATCCGTTTGGAATCGAAACCTCTTCCGTTGCCTCCAGCCCTGAATGGAACCCAATGGGGTCAGGCGACAACTTCGCACGGTGTCCGTCGTAATTGCCCGTCCAACAATCCATGCTCCAACGTCATCTGCCCACTTCCATTCGAATGCAATGACTTGTGGATGGACTACGAGTGCAGGTACATTTTTTAAACAATTCTAATTAATTAAGCGGATCCCTCTCTCTACTTCTTGGTTCTAACTTGACCGATTCTATGGTCACCAAATCTTTTAATTAAAACGCCCAATAGTCAAAAGGGAAAAGGGGATATGTTAGTTATTATAATTTCAATGATAAACGGTTAAAAAAAAAAAAAAAAAAACAAACAAAAAAAACAATCAAAACCTTTGGTCAAAAAACAAAAAGTTGCGGCGAGTCCAAGGTGATGACACTGGACGGCAAGGGCTGCATCGACCGAGATGAATGTCTCACCAACCCTTGCCTCAACGGCGGCATTTGCATCAATCGCGAGCCGTACTACCTGTGCGACTGCCCGGACGGCTACTTTGGAGAGAACTGTGAAGTCCACCAACAAGGGCAAATCGTCCGGTTGAGCATGGGTGCTTTGGCAGCCATCCTCGTCTGCCTATTGGTTATTCTCAGTGAGTTTTTCTTTCCTGAAAAGAAACCCAATTGTTTTTCCCACCCGTTGCACTATGTGGTTCAGTATTTATTGAGAACGGCAATTGGGGATGATTGGAGGTAAGTTTTATTTTTTTCCCGTGTGTGGTAATGATTGTTTCTTGCTAGTTCCCACTTGCACACCTGATTGTTCAAAAAACCATTTGGCGTATTTATTTTATTTTCCTTTTTTCCTCGCACTCGATCCGGCGAAAATTTCTAAAACCCCAAAAAATGTTGGCCGTCGTCGGTTTTTCGGTATTTTTGTTATTATGATTTGGCACCACTATTTTTTAGTTGTCCTGCTGGTCAGAGTAAATACGGAAGTAGTTGCCGCGACGTGGACGAATGCGCTTGGCGGCCGTGTCGCCGTTTCGGCTCGACCTGCGTCAATTACCAAGATGAGCGCGGCTACGAATGCATTTGCCCGCTCGGCTACATGGGCAAACATTGCGACCTGGAAGTGATGACGAGCGCCACCATCACCACCTCCACTGATTTCATCATTGCTATCATCGCTTGTCTCGCCACCCTCCTCCGTATGTGTCTCGTCACCAAAATCCGCACTTTACTTTTTTCTTTTTAAATTTAATTACCAGTCGTCTTTTTACCTGTTCTCTCTTTCTTCTTCTTCTTCTCCATGAAAAGGTAAGGCCTTGACTTGTGTGTGTCCTAGAGGTCACATTAAATCTTGGCGGAATTCTTCTATTTTACACGTGTCTATCCCCTTCCGATTTCTCTTGGTATTGGGGCCGCCAATTAAAAATTTCGTTTCTCCTCCGTGCAGTTATGGTGCTGATTTACGTGGTGTACAGCCGTCGAAGGGAATCGACGGTTCGTTACGCCGGTCCCGATGACGACGTCCGTGAAAACATCATCAATTACGAAGATGAAGGCGGTGGCGAAGATGACATGACGGCCTACGATATTACTCCGCTCCAAATTCCCATCGGCGGCCATGGATTGGGACTCGGCTACGACACCATGAAAGGAGGCAAAATTCCATGTAAGTTTTTTTAATTACCATTTTTTAATTGGTCCCAATTGACTTCTAACATTTTCTCTTCGACAGACCACTCTCCAGCGCCAATGATGATGAGCGGCGAGCCGAATGTCGGTGTCTTCATCGACGATCACAAGCGAAGAGCCGACACGGACTTGAACGCTCCGCCCTACGATGATTTGCGCAACTACGCTTACGAAGGAGGCGGTAGTACAGCCGGATCCTTATCTTCTCTAGCGTCTGGTTAGTATTCTTTTTCTTTCTTTTTGACTGTACAACTTTTGACTGACGTTTGAAACTTTTCATTGCAGAGGACGACGAGCAGGATTTCGATCATCTTAACGGCTGGGGTACGCGGTTCCAGAAGTTGGCCGACATGTACGGCGAGGGCGACAGTGAAGAGGAAGAGGAGGAAGAAGAAGAGGACATTCATTAAAGAAAGAAACCAAAATAAGAAAGAAAAAGAGTCAGACGAAAAGCTGTGCCCTCTCACCCCTTTTTCAGCACTGCGCTCAAGCTGATTCCATTCCTATCGTCTTATTCTTTTGTTTTCCTCCCCCCCCCAGTCCTTTTAAAAAAGAAGAAGAAAAGAAACCACCACCTATGAGGCCAGCCCTTGAAGATGGCGTCCTCACTTTTGTCAACAATCTGGTCAAATAATTTTTTCAATGTGTGAAAAACATTCCAAAGGAAAGGAAAAATGCGAGAAAAAACGGACTCTCTGCGAAGTCCGTCGCGTTCAGCGGCTTGGCTGCTCAATTTTTCTAGATTTCAAAACAAACAAACAAAAAAAAGACAATTAAACAAAAAAAAAGTTAAGAATAATAATTAGTAAATATTTTAGAGGAACAAGAGGAAAAAGAAAAAATTCGCGGATCCAGCGGATGTTTTTTTTTTTTAATTTTATATCTGCCGTTTCCCGGAAAATTTTATGATTTCAAAAAAAAAAAAAAATTTCGTGCTGTAGGTTATGTTTTGACGATGTTTCACTCACACACACACAAGTTTTCACGCCGACACTGTCCTACTGTTTTTATCTCTCCCTCACCTTCGATAGATTTTCTATTTCAAATGTTGCCAATTTTTTTTGAGAGAAGATGTGTGCATATGAAAAAGTGTCATTTTTTTTGTTTTGTTTGGGTTCATTTGGACAATACTCGTACTCGCTTCCCACTCGCCAGTTGCCACTCATTTGTTTGAGTTGTATTTTATTAGGGAATTCATTTGTTTTCTTAATTCGTAAAAAAACAAAAACAACAAGAGTGCTATCGCCATTCTCGGTCGGACCCTACTTTTATTTTTTCGTCTCGTCTCACTTATACTCTATAATAATAACCGTTCCTAAACCCAGCGAAGAAAGTTAAATAATTATGTGAAAGAAGTAGATTTACCCCCCAAAAATTCTTCTGATTGATCGACTATTTTTTGGGTTTTTTCTAAATAATCATTCGATTCATTGTATCAATGTTTGTTTATCTGGGTGGGGATGAAAGTGTGTCTTGTGCATTCTTTTGTTTTATTATTGCATGATCTCAGTCGTTATGGTACCGAGTGCCGATAATGTGCGAGCCAAAAATGAGAGACATGAAAAGACGCGAGCGGAGATTCACTGCCATATACATAAGACGAATCATTTTCTTTTCTTTCGGATTTAAAAACAAAACTTTGCTGACCATTTTAACTCTCCTCTGGGCAGTATTTGAAGAAAAAAAAAATAATCATTTTGTTTTCATTATATTTATAATATCGATCCAGGCGACTCCCTGCTCTTTCCTATTTCAATCCAATAATTCGACCAGTCGTTTTTCAATCATTTTTTTAAAAAACCACTTGCAAACATAACCGTGTGTGTGTGTGTCAGTACCTTGATACGATGACAATACTCAATTTTTTGGCGATTTGATGGATGTTCGCCACTTCCGGCACACAGCATCTTCTTATCTCATCATCGGCAGCCTCTCTTATTATTTTTCTCTCACTTTTTTTTTTATTTTACAATTTCAAAAAACAATTTCAAACCCAATTCCTTGCCGTTGCTCCCTCAAATTTGTTTCATGTTCGTGTGAATTATTCAGTTCCAAAATCGAATTTTCCGTTCCGATATTACAATACACACACCTCACCCTACACACAGACACACACATACACTTGAAGAACTTAAGTCTCTTATTATCTTTTTTCTCACAATCCGACACAGTTTTTAGGAATCTCCTGAAAAAATAAAAAAACAATGTGTGTGTGTCCCCATTTTTTTTTTTTTTTTTAATTATGTGGATATTTATATGATATTCTCTTCATTCTTTTGTTTATTCGTTGCGGGCGTTGACTAAATGAAGTTATGTTCGTTACACCATTGACCAATCCCGTGACGCTTTTCCTCATTTCTTCGGCAAAATGAACCTCAATTCGATTTCTACCTTTCACTTTTTATTGAATGTGCGTGTTTGTGAATTTGTTTATTTTGTAATATGATTTCGTCATTGTAAAGAAAAATTCAAAAAATAAAATTACAAAAAAACAAACTTAAAATCAAATTTTTTAATCCCATTATTTTATAGTCGTTTGGATATGATTCGAGCGATTTCAGTTCCAGGGATCGATGGTCCAGTCAGATTGGTTCCTCTGATTGTGTAGCGGTTCTTCCTTCCATGGGCTTCCGTCTGGACATTAGCCACACCGGCGACGTTCTCTTTCGGTCCATTTCCAATGCGTCTCATCGTCTCTCTAAAAAAGCGAACACAATTTAAATTTAATTCATTTAAGAAGAAACTAAAAATAAATCAACTCACTTGATGACACGATATCCATTCTCATCCGCTTGGTACTCGACCGTCCGCAAGACAAAGCCATCGCTATAAGAATAAGATCCGTTGACCTTAAAACATCAAAGTAAATCCCCGTTCAAGTGTTGTGCAAATAAAATAAGAATCTCTCAAAGAACCTGAGCTCCTCGACGCGTCTCTTCGCGGTGTAGTTGTCCGCCTTTGATTCCGTCTCTGACGTCACTCCGGAAGTGATAAGAAGCGTTTCTGGCACTGGCTTTTTCATCAAACCTTTCGAAATCTTCAATTGGAGCACCTCCACTGCCGTCAGTAGGAATTACCAAGGCCCTCAACAAATTCTCTTCCAACATGTCGTCAACCGGAATAAGCTCCGTCATTTCAGAGGTGAGAATCGCTTCACCCAGCCGGATTCCGGGCCATTTAACTTTTCCGCGGGATGGATTAAGCCTCCCGGTGACGACTACATTTAGTGCAATCAAGACTGCAATAATCTAAATGAAGGAATTTGAATCTGAAACTGAAGTGGATTACAAATGAATGTCTACCTGAAGTGCGGATTTCATGATGGAGAACTTGACAAGAACGACGACCAACTTGTAATAGGCCCGTTTTTATCAGTGTCGGGTCTTATTTATATGTTTGGCAGACTGCATGCGGATGTGCTCTGCAGACCTACGATGACCTGCCTTTCACTTTTGTACGGCGGAGATGACACGCGGAACGGAGCTCAGAAACTGCTGACCTGATTTGAAAATTTTGACTTTCACCCAAATAGCAGGTGTTTAGCTCGGTGTTTAGTTTCTGTGTTGTCTAGGAATTTTTCAATTTTTTCATACAATAACAAATATGATTTGCTATTTTGGAACCAAATCTACAACACTGCTGCACGTAGTTTTCCCCCGTTAGAAAATAATGTATTTCCCTATCAAGATTTAAAAGTTATGTCATCGATCTTTATACTGTCTGTCATAGAAATGTAAACCCCTACACAATATTGGGGTTCAATCAAATAGCCTTGGGCATTTTTTTCTGACCCAGTCTCCAATTTATCATGACACTAATCTTTTATCCTTTCCCTTCATTCATTTAATGCCCATAGATTGTAATGAGTGCAATGAATCATAGTTTAAATTGCCTGCAGGTATTGAACCTCTTCCTGCAATATTACGCCCCTCTATAATGGCGTTTGCATTCAAGGACATTTCAGTTAATGTAGACATTTAAATGCATCAAATTAATTAATTTCAATATTTGCATTGGCAACATTTCTGATTCTTGAAAGTTAAAAGTCAACCATGAAATTTTCACACGAGTTTTCGATGAAAACTTTTCGTTTTTCTCGAGTATTTTCTCAGAAAACTAGAGATAAATATTAAACTTAATTGCAATTAAATTAATTTTTATTCAACTTGTCCACAAAGCGTAGTCAGGTAGCAACTACAAGCCCGCTAGCCCAAAGGGTTTAAACATCCAAAACAAATGAAGGCAGATTTTGCCACCAACGGCAACATCGCACTTTTAAAACTTTTAAATAACACTTGTTTCTCAACGGTTTTCATCATTCGACGCTCTTCTCTGTGCAAGGTAAGTCTTCGTTTGCATCTTCTTGCAAATTGAAGAATTTAAAGTGCTGGTTGCTTGATTTTAATGGGCTCTTTTATCCTTAGCTGCTCCAAGCTGTTTTTAGTTTTGTCAATAATACGAGTTCCTCGATCTGCTTTTATCCTCGTATCGACACTTATCACCCGAGTTTGTTTTTACGTCTTGAACTTTTGATTATTATTTTAACTGTTCAAAATGCCCCGCCTAAAGTTGGATGCTGCCCCTTCAAACATGGTGAGTTAAACTTGTTTACATTTTCATGGCATATGTGTTAACAGGTTGTGTTGTGTAGATGCTGGAGAATCGCAACAACCCACTTAAGGCCAAGTCCACTACGGTTGGGTTTGTGGTTCAGAAAGCACCAGGCCCTAGTCTGCGACCCAGAGCTGCTCTCGGTGATTTAACAAAGGCCACAGTCAACAATCAAGTCAAGAATGAGCAGCCAGATGAAAAAATTAAGAAGCCTGCCATGGGTATTGCTCCCAGAAAGCCTCTCCAGAGCACTAAGTATATTTGTTTGCCCATCTGATTTTACCTGTTGCTTTCAATGTCTTGTCTCTATGCAGTGTCACTAAGAAAGTTGTTCCAGCTGCAGCCCCCAAAGCTGTGGTGTGCACAAACAAGGCTGAACCTGAAGCTTACTCCAGTAAGCAGCTTCCCATTGAAGATATTGATCTTGATAGGGATAACCCTCAGTTGGTTTCTTATTATGCCAAAGATATCTACTCTTACTTACGTCAATTAGAGGTATTTGTTTCCTTTTACAAATGTATTATGTGTAACTAACTTTGGCTTGCCTTTTGGTTTCAGAAATCGTACATGATTGGAGCTCACTACATGGATTTTGGATACATTATCCGGCCAACTATGCGTACTATCTTGGTTGACTGGCTTGTTGACGTCCACGGTCGCTTCAAGATGCTTCAAGAAACTTTGTACCTGAGCGTTTCTGTGATGGATTCTTTCCTTCAGGTATGCTTGTATTTCTGGTTTTATTTGGGCTTGTTTTTATTCAATATTTGTGTCGTCTTTCAGGCTGATTCCACAGTTAACCGCAAGGAGTTGCAGCTTGTTGGCCTGACAGCCATGCTGATTGCGGCCAAGTTTGAAGAGACATGGGCTCCCGAGATCAATGATTTCGTGTACATGTCTGATAAAGCCTACACTGCAAAGGATGTGCTTGCCATGGAGTGTCGAATGTTGCAAAAGTTGGACTTCCGGTTGGGTCGTCCTCTACCTCTTCACTTCTTGCGCCGCAATACTCAAGCTGCATCACAAATTCTCGATCAGGTACGTTTAGTGCAATCAATGCTTCGATCCGTATTTCGATTAAAACTATTTCGTTATTAAACAGGTCGATGTTTTACACCACACGCTTTCGAAGTATCTTATGGAACTTACACTTCCCGAGTATAGTTTCTGCCATTACTTGCCCTCAGAGCTTGCTGCCGCTGCTCTTTGTCTTTCTCTCCGGTGAGTTGTACTTCTTTTAAGATCGAGTTCTGGTTAAATGAACGTTATTTCATTTCAGTATTTTGGATGAGAATGACACGGACGGCAGCAAATTGTGGAACCACTCCATGGTATACTATTCTGGGTACACCTATGAGAGTTTGGAACCCCTTATGGAGAAACTATGTGGCCTTGTTGCTTCTGCTGACGTCAGTAAATTCCAGGTAACATAGCCCAAAGTGCAGTCTTCTTCGGTTTGTGGTTAATTTGGTTTGTGGTTTCTCAGGCTGTTCGGAAGAAGTATGCTTGCTCCAAACTGTACAACATCAGCACTGTCCCTCATCTGAAGTCGCCGTTAGTCACAGTACTTGCCAAAAGATCAGCAGCAATCAAAAATTGAAGGATGGCTTTAGTTCATTGAAATTTTTTTCCTTAAAATTATTGTTTTCGCCTTATGGTCGGTTTTACCGACCGGTTTTATTATGTTCACATTTACGATAAAAATTTGCGTGTTACGGGTAGGTAACGTAGAACTGTTTGAAAAGGTTGTCATTTATAATTGCCAAAATAAACGACTCGAGTCTCTTCTTCTAAATCTGTCCTCCTCAACGGGCATGTTTGATGGAAACTTTCAACACACACTTGTACATAACCGTGGCTGACTAACTCTCAAATAAACTGACTGACAAATGTATTTCAATTTGGTAAAGACAAATTTGATATTTAAAAAGTAACAGGGTGATCAAAGCAGCATTTATTGATCATAACATGCAGTTTTATCCATGTTTAATGTATTACAATACTGAAAATGAAACTTTTCCAGTCAACGCATTAAGAGTTGGTTTATTTTAAATGTATCCAATTTAAACTCAACTTCCTCTGTCCTTAATTTTGCATTACCGTGACCTTAATTGCATATTCATTCAGATGAGTACTGTATATCCAATACATGTAGTTCAAAGCCCAAATTTAAGTCATTGTATAATGTAGAATTGAGAAGATTGTTACAATTAGCGAAGTAGAAACTACCGAAGGGAATCATGTAATAAAACAATATGAAATTATGAAATCACTTTTGCGTGAAAACTGCTAGCAAAAATAGTGGTACATTTTTGTGTGGTAAACCTATAAAAGAGTGAGGGCACCTCCATCCCGCGGCTATCGGTACATGAAGAACAGACTGCACAAAGTGGGGTGTTGGGTGGATTCGTGAGCAGCTTGTAGGTTGCAGTCATCAAAAATAATTTTCCTCCCCATTCTTTCAAGCTTCACTCGGCGGGTATATAAGCACACCAGCCAAGTCCTAAATTCATTCAGTCCTCTTCCGACATCAACAACAACAACCAACAACAAGTCATGTCTTCCCTGAAAGTAGTAAGTTGTTCAAATTGCCTTCATTCCAACTGTTTCTATTTTACCGTTCGGTTTCTCATATCGCCAATTCTGTTATACACGAGTCTTTTCTGTGTTTTCAGTTCGTTCTTTTGGCTGTTATCGTCGCCATGGCCGCTGCCTACCCACAGGGTTTAGATTCTCCTTACAAACCAGCAGCCAGCTATGCAGCTCCCGCGTACAAAGGTGCGGGATACGCCAACGGCCGTGCCAAGATCCAAGTCTACCGTGGGCCCAGCAAAGGTTACGAAAGTGGCAAGGGAGGATACGGCGGTGAAGGATTCGCTCCTTGGGGATTCTACGCCACTCAGCCCGAAGATAACAAGGCGTACGGTTATTAAAACTTGAACGATTACTTGACTTGAAGTGAATGTGCGATCGGCTGGACCATTCGCTCTAATCTGAATCTGACTTGACGCTGTGTTATCCATTTTGTTACTGTTATAGATTTTTTCTTGATATAAAAACAAATCATTTCATCAAGTCGAATAAAGTTTTACACAAATTTAAATTTTTTTGTTTATGCGTTCAAACGACTCTGGCAGCAACAACCGCGAAATCAATTCAAAGTAGTTTGCTACTGTTACTACTAGATGGCTTGATGCTTGCAGACGACAAGTTGCACTGTTGTTGTTTACTGTGCTTGTGCTACTATTTTTCTTAAAATACTTTGTAGCTTTTTAAAAAACTTACACTTCCCATTATGGTCTCAAATTTACCTTCAGCCAATCTGACAAATTCTAATTTCAAACAGTTCGTTTTCATAAACAATCAGCGATGGCCTCTTCTCTGTCCAAAAGTAGTAAGTTTTGAAAAACCTGATTCGTTTTCGTGATTTTATTTATAATACTCACATTACTCATTAAGTTTACTTGTTCAACGTATCCACACTCAGCTTTTACGTCTAGAGATCGATTTTATGTTGTTTCCGTTGATTCAATGGTAAATTTTTCATTTATGTATCACCTGCGTAGACTTTGGATCAGTTGATCAGTAGGACTGATCTAAACTGAACGATTGAAGTAATAAAATCTAGTCAAAATTGTCAAAATAGAAGACACTGGTGTGAGACTGGGACAAACATTTGTCGAAAAAATTCCCAATTGACATCAGTGCCCAACACTTACACATAACGAATTTCTGTGCATTACTGTGCAACTATATTACGAACTTTTCTAAAAATTCCAATCTAGTTCCAGATTCCAGTCCGACCCGCGTTTTGTAAATTAGGCAATCAAAGTTGGTTTTTTACTTGTTGCATCTACATTTTTGTTGGTAGAAACTTTCAAAAACTGTTTGTGTATTTAATTATTTGCATTATACATTTAGAATTTCGAAGAAAAATTCTCGCCTCTTGGTGAATAAGAACCGAATGAATTTCCTTCCATTCTCCGTTATTGATCAAATCAAATTATTTTTTCGTGTTAATAACTGTCAATCGATGTTGATTTTGCAATTGTGGGTGATTAGCACTCAAAAAGAGGCAACGATTTCCTCCTCCAACATGAAACCCGTGAAATGGGTGTATTGACCATCATAATCGGTCAACTTCACGCCTTGTGACATGCTACTTATCTGCGCCCAGACTTTATCGCCTTTTGCCAATTTTAGCGTAGACTGGATGGTCACTTGTTCGTTTTGACCATCTAGGGTGTAATACTCTTCAACAAAAGCCAATCCGATTGAACGTCCGTTCAAATAAAGGCTAATTGAGAAGTGAACAAGTTTTGATGAAGATGGTAATCGCGAAAGTGCCGTGAACGAGAAGAAATAAATTCCCGGTCGCGGCGCTGTGAACTTCCCCGATGATAAATCCATTGCATTTCCCTCGTTCACCTGGGTTAATTCGTACGTAATTGGAGTACCAGTTGAGGTGAACCAGCGTGTCTCGTAATGAGCTTTTCTCTGGACGTAGAAATAGACGGGCGTCGATTTGACGTCGGCGTATCCGATCTTTTTCTGCAAATCTGCAAATAAAAGAGTTAGACAAACAATAACCAGGAATCTTGAACACGCCGTACCCTTTCCATTAGGATAAAAGTTGCAGTAAACAGCTTCCATCTTCATCGACCCTTTCACCAAAAAGAATCCGCTCAGTTTATGCCCCATTCGCTGCAGATCTTCACATGAAGTTGGCATTTCACCAATGTCAAGTATTATTCTAGTTCTGGCTGTGGGGAAAAAAAATGAAATAAAAAATAAGCTTTTTTATTTCTCTTGTAGGCAAAACAATCTAGTTTACCATTAAATTTTTTCGTCAAACTCGCAACGACGGAATCCGTCTTTTTCAACGCCGTTCTCGCTGAGGCCGCCAAATTTTTTGTTGTAGTTTCCAGCTTACGTGAAGTTTCTGAACCATTCCATTCGATTACGTATATTAAAACAATTTCCTTTACATTTTAATTTTACCTCTCAGTTCTTCTTTCAGTTCTTTTCTCAGATTGTCATTGGCGACTTTTAATTCTTGACGAAATGATTGCGAATTTACTACACAGTCACAGAAAACAAAATGAAATATTATTTTTGTTCTGTCATTTAAATAATTAGGAATGTGGATATAGGTCCACAATTTCGAAAATTTCAGAACAACAATGAAATACCATTTAAATCTGTTGATAATTCGCTGACGGATTTGCTGAAATCAGCCCTCGTTTTCACCAACTCCTCTTTATTCTCTTTTTTCTCCAATTCGATGTTGGTTTTGATTTTCGCCAGTTCCTGCTTACTCCCTGTAATAAGGAACGTAATTGAAACAATTTTAGTATGCAGAAAAAAGACTGTAGGAAACAAAAGAATTATTTAGATTATTTTTATAAGTAAAAAAATTTGCTGTGCCTTGTTTCTTATTTGGGTTTACCTTTTAGTTCGGATGACAAATTTTCAACGCTTATCTTCATTTCTGCCAATTCTTTTTCAGTCGCTAAAATTATGGAAAGTAAAAATGTGCATAATATTGCATTCTTCTATTTAGTTTAAATAATGATTAATACCAATTAATTTTTTTGATAAATCATCAATGGTTTTCCTGAAATTGGCATTCAATTTGATTTCCTTATTAGTTTTTACTATAGAGCCTGTGTAAATCAGAACATTTTTTTTTTAATTAACGGGAACCATTTATTAGAATTCTTAATTAATAAAAAAAAAAATACCTTCTAATTTACTTGCCAAATCGGTTCTCGTGTTGGTCAATTCGGTTGTAGTTTTCTCCAAGAGTTCTCTAACGCCTGCAATGCGATTGCAATTATTTATTTCATTATTTGTCAACTTTTTTCCGATAAGTTATTCAATACCTGTCAGTTCGTCCTTCAGATTGTTCCATTCGTCAGTGACAATCGATTCCACTTGTTCCATAAACTTGATCGGCATCGACAGCTCTGCGTTCGTGTAACGGATACGGACGGTACGATCCTGAAAGGATTGAGAGTCGCGTAATTTGCACAAATTGATTCTGCTAAGTTGCATGGGTTTGGGCACGAATTTCTCCCCGTCCCATTGGACGTGGTCTCTACTTTCTTGTAATAACCTTTTAACTTCTTCCTTCAAAATGTCGATACTCCGGGAACGAACGGAATCGTTTGCCAATTTCCCTGCAATTTTTGAACTTATTTTGTCCGCGTCAGCCCAACTGTTTGGGTCGTAATCGTGTTGAATTTTTTCTTCGATCTCTAAATTTCTATCATATTCGTCCCAACTTGCAAGTTCCATCTCCTCGTTGTCTTGTTCGAACTCCATGTCTTGATTCCTCGAAATTAATATTTCCATTATTTCCGAGTTTTTCACCGCGGTTTGAAACATGTCCAACAGCTTCTTTTGATTTTCCTTATCCAGTTTGTTGACGATTTCATTCAATGTTTTCGTCGTTTTGTCCGGCCGGTAATTGTCTTCATTCCAGAAAACAGAGTCCCACATTTTGTCGCATTGTTCTTTTATGGTCGTCCTGGACGTGACGAGCAAATCCTTTAAAATATTTAAAATTTGCGATTCCGTGTCAGGCGACCCGACCTCGTAGTCGTCAAATGTGTCCATTCGGATGTTGGTGGTAATTTCCGCCAACATTTTCTTCTCGTCGTTGGCTGTCAGAAAAATTTCTTTTTTGTATCTGAATTTCTGTAAAAGAGAAGTGACCATTTGACTGGAAGTGATTCTGTCGATGCTGATGGTCGTCTGTTTGGTTTGCGATTTCTGCGTTGACAAACTGTAGAGGAGTTTGAAATGGTCAAATTGTTCGGGATTAGATCTCATTTCATTGGCCAGTCTGTCGCAGACTTTCTGGTCATAACACGATAGGGAAAGCTTCAGGGTCTTGCTCCTGTCATAATTCGTCCACACTGGCGATAAAGAATAATCTGCTGTTGGTATGTTGCTCGTGAGAATAACCTTCTCCAAGGGAATGACTCTCACGTTATGGGATTTAATTTCATGGCCGACGATATCATTCAAATGTTTGACTACTTCATACTGGACTTTGTCGTTCCACATTTCAATGCGAAATCTCATCTCTGGCTGTTTCGTGACGTTGTTATATGAACTAACGGCGCTTTTGTTATCCAATAGTGTAATTGGAGAGTAGAAATACTTTTTCTCGCTAGTTGTCGTCGCCATGTGATTGTGGGCGTGTTCATAAATGTCGATGAGAAAATTGCCGTACTCCATGGAACTTAACGCATCCGGTGAGATTTGGAGTTTCGCCCAAGAAGAGGAAACGCCAGGGTCGATTGATTGGCAATTGCAGCAAGTGGCAAAAGCCCAAAAGATGGTGAGGATAGACCTAATCGGAATTTTCGCCATTTCGAGTCAAAACGTGTGTAAAATACAGTTTGGGGAGAGGCGAGATGGGCGGGAGAGATGCGACAGATTTGTGTTTTGCGATTCAGTTGAAATAGTAAAAATTTAATAACAATTTCTAATTAATCACATAAAAATTAAATAAAATGTCGATAGCAAGGCCTAACTTATTTATAGATGCTGATGAGATATAGGGAGACCAGATTGGTTTTATCGGCGAATATTTTAACTCAATGGGAACTCACAATTTACTTCGTATTCACGGAAATATGAAGACAAACTCATTTCGCTTCAGTTTTCTAGAGTCTTGCCAGTGAATGTATTAAGTGTATGCGCGATTAAAGTTCAGCAACAAGTGGCGATGGTGAAGCAGTACATACCCATTTTGTGTATGCTTTCACATTTTTTATCTTTTTAAGCGATATCAAATAAAATAACCTGAGATAAGAGAAAGTCTGAAATACAACACATTTCAAACCTTTCAAACTAAAATCAGTGTGGCGCTGTATGTAGTTGTCTGACTGACACCAGCCACAAAGGCACCGCTGCATTATTGATTGCATCATGTTTTTGTTGCTTTTTAGAATTATTTGATTTGTTTTTTAAAAATCGTACTGATAGTGACAAAATCCTTATTAGATGCGGATGTGTACGCGACGTGTTATTTTCAGAGTCTCTGGTTGTTTCGTAATCCTGTTGTCTGTACCAAACGGTATTTAATTTTTAGCCATTTTTGTCTTTCACTTGTGACACTGTGACAGCGCTCGATTGCATATGAATATTGTGCCTTAACTTTCACTGAGAAATTTGCCTCATTGTAAAGAATTAATGTGAAGCGCATCCAGTGATTTAGAGTTTTTGCCCAAGGATTAAGAACGATTGATGCTAGAGTAAACACAGCCGACTGACGAAGATGCATTCAGATCGGATCCGTTTGTATTCTAATACAACATATGCCCTAGAAATAGCATACCTCTAGAGAGTAGGTTTCCCAATAAACTATGATGTGAATAAAACCAATGTTAGCGATCTCCTGCAGTAGTAGCGAAGCAAAAGTTTGTTTTCATTTTTCAATAAGTTAATGTCTTGAATTTTTTATTTTTTATTTCCTCTATAGGGAGCTTCCAAGTGGTAATCTACGGTTGAATAACATTACTCGGGCATTGAATTCACTCTTGGCCACTTTAAGTAAGACTTCTGTCTTAAGGTAACAATAAAAAAGTTTGAGTATGAAAAATATTTTTTTCTTTATAAGGCATAATTACCTTTTTGCGCTGCAGCATTCAGTTCATTGCATTAATTTGCATAGTTTATTTTTTTCCTCTTTATCCCCATAAAAAAATTACGAAATCTAATTTTTTTTTTTTTTTTTAATTAGTTGTACCGATCAATAAAAGATGTTTTTTTTATCTGCAGACGACAAGACATTTCTGTTAACATCATGGTGATGCAGTTTCAAAAATGTACTCTTGAATTCTTGCTGGATTAGCCATTATCTCTCGTGATAATATTGCAATTTACGAATGAACGGATACCAGAAACAAATATAACCTAAAAGAATGAAGATTTCATGAGCGAGAGATAAAGATGACTATGCTAAAGGGCATGTTCCATGATTAAGATCTGTCTTTGCAACAGTTGGAGCTATTCCAGGTAAAATTTTATTCCTCTACTGTAACAGCAAAAATTATACGTTTATTCATTGTTGAGGTTTGCCAGCTTTTCACAACTTAAGAGTTTCACTCCGCAGGTATAAAAACAACCAGCCTAGTCCTTAATTCATTAATTTCTCATACATTGTCATAAACAACAATCTTCCCTAAAAGTGGTAAGTTGTATATGTAGAGATTGCCTTCATACTTTTTATACTTTACCTTTTGGTTCCCCATGTCGCCAATTCTTTTATACACGAGTCCTTTCTGTGTTTTCAGTTCGTTCTTTTGGCTGTTATCGTCACTATGGCCGCTGCCTAGTGCCTACCCACAGGGTTTAGATTCTGCTTACAAACCAGCAGCCAGCTATGCCGCTCCCGGCCGCTCCCGCGTTCAAAGGTGCGGGATACCCCAACGGCCGTGCCAAGATCCAAGTCTACCGTGGGCCCAGCAAAGGTTATGAAGGTGGAAAAGGAAGATTACTTGAAGTGAATGTGCGATCGGCTCGACCATTCGCTCTAATCTGACTTGACGTTGTGACATTCATTTTGTTACTGCTATAGTGCTATTAGCCTACTTGTTACTTTGTTTCTTTTTTTTTTTCATGCATAAACCAATTTTTTCTCTTGTGATTTATTGATTCACCATAATTATGGAATAATTCGTGGCGGAGTAATTCCTCTTCTACAAGTTCATGGCCCTACACTAGAAAAGTTATATTTACCGATGGAAGTAACGAGTGAAGAAGTCAATCTCATCATCGAGTGCTGCCCGAATATTCGCCGTTTGATAATTGTTTTAGAAAGTACCGATGCGGCAACTCCCGAACCGGTGATAGATGTCGTCCACTTTTCTCTTTGTTCCCCAAACTATGTTATTTCGTTAAGTATGCTGGAAATAATGATAATCTATCTGAAATCTGACCATTATTTTTTCACCACTCACAATCCTCGCTATTTCACGTAAATTATTGCTGTTCTTTTGTCTTCCCTCACTCTTAGGCCTACAGTGATTTCCATATAGTAAAAAGTGTATCACTCTTGATGACCACATCATTGAGGAAGCTTGCACTAGAAATAGTTTCAAGTATTTGACCAGTTTAAGGTTGCACGGTTAATTGTTCTAATGTGAGCCAGAAAGGCATCGTTTTCTTTTTAACGAAACGAATCCTTGCTTTGTCCGAAATTTTTGTGCAAGACTTTGGAAATGTGAACTTTAATCGTTTAAAAATGATGGTGGAAGAGAAGCACTGGAATATTAGGCATATAAATGTTGTAGATTAGATGAGGTGATTGCAGAGTTCGTTTTTAAATTTTTGCATGTCCGACTCACTCGAGTTATTTAAAAAAATCTGGCAAAAGTGCATCTCGTGTCCAATGCAATTATTCTGTTCGCGCCTTAGGGGAAGGGAGAGAAATTCAGAAAAATCTTTAGTGTGTGATCGTTGGGCCGGCATAATTCGTCATCGTCATCGTCATCGTCATCGTCGTTTCGATACTAAATTGCGGAATGTGTTGCGGAAATCACGAATCGGCCACCAGAGGAAGCCGCTTGACTTCTACTTGGCATTTTGAATAACCACTACAGTTTTTTGTGGTTCGAACATGGTACATGGTAGGCCTAGTACAAATATCTTTTAATATGCTAATGCAATTGGTGTAATGCATTAAATAATTCTTTTAAAACGAGGTGCGAATGCAAAATTAATTTATAAAATGAACATAAAAGTAAAGAAAACACGGGGAAATGCTTATTAAAGTATTGACATCTCTTTTAGAAAGCTCAGCTTCTGCGTCAGAGTTTTAATAAAATCATACCAATTAATATTCATGTTTTTAGTTAAAAAATGTTCGGATGTTTGATGTATGCTTATTGATGGTGGGTTGAAATTCACCGTATACAATTATGATTCGTTTTCTCATGACGGGAAAACCAAACTTGGTGGCTTTTCCAATGCCACCTGCCGCAGCAAAATATTTCTATCACGTACGTACATAAATCGATAAGTTCCATGATATATTGACATTATGAGTGCGATGATGTGATTGTTCAAGATACGTGGTGCTTTGTTATTAGCCTATATTTTCATGTCACCTCTGGAAAATTATATGTCTTTAAATTGATAGGAGCATACCTTGAATTTATATACGACTATATATTTATATATAACATTATATTGTTACATTATATATTAAAATATATATAATTATATGCAATATTATATAGCCGCATATAATAATATTAAATATCACATGTTTTTCATGGACTTGACCGTTCTACGTGCATATATCTTGTGTACCCTCTTATATAAACGTATACACATGTATACGACCCTATTTTATTTGCGAAATCCTAATTATAATTAGATTCTCAGAGGTTCTGATTGAAGCGTTGTTTTATAATTTGTTATAGGATGTCTAGTTATCTACGACAATCCGCCGACTATTTTTTTCGGAATTAACGTCTATTTTTATTTTTAACATTAGTTTGATGTTTTCAATGCGTGAATATTTCAGAATACAGGAACATTTTCTTAATATTTTTGCATATAAATTTCGATTTAATTCATTATTGCCTATTTTAAAAATAAAACAAGCATTAAAATCTAGATAAACATGCTCAACTTTAGCCTATGAAGATTTGAAATCTAGTAGTGCCCCCTGGTGGCATCCACAGCGGATCCCGCATTTTAGCCCCCTATGGGCAGACGATGACGATGACGATGACGATGACGAATTATGCCGGCCCGTGATCGTTGACATTTGTTGTGGTTAATGCGTCTTGGTTTTCTAGACTTTCGGTGTTTTCTCTTACCATTATCTTCATCATGCCTCAGCCGAAATGGTACCACAAATCTCTATCAGAATTGTGTATGGACAGTATCGTCGATAACATGGAGAAATGGACGGCATTGCGTAGTTTGGTGCACGTTTCCACCCCCTTTTATCTTCTTCGTGAGTTTCACTTTATTTGTGGAATAATTGGTTACTGTTATTTATCTATCTCATTTTCATTACATGCAGCTTCACATTGTCTGGAGTACATTATTCAATGTCTCAATGAAGGCGGAAGGCTAAACGAAGAGATGTTTGATTTACTCCTCAACCCACATTTGAAAGTTCTTGATTTATCGGAAAATGCATTTGTTTCAACTGAAAATGATGATGATATCGAAACAAATCTTCGGATCGTGCGTTTAGCATCGGTCAGATGTTCGGTAATATTTAATTCGACATTATTATATAAAAGTGGATTATGAATGAATTACTTTTTACAATTACAGCAACTTACTACATTGAAGTTTTTTAGTTTCAATAAATTGCCATCCCCAACTCAAGTAGAAGAAACTTTTACTCCCATATTGCAGCTGTTTGAACACCTGCAAATCCTTGATTTATCTAGCACGATTTATGGTGCAAGTTGCATGCTCTATCTTGGATCAACTTGTAAACCAAAAATAAGGTATCAAGGGTCTACTTTAATCTAGTAGATTGATTGTATTACAATTCTTATTTTTCCCCCTAGGGAGTTGCTAGTTGATTGCTGCCCTGGTGTGACCGATTTAGTAATGCAAGTTTTCTGCAACAGTCAAAGTTCCCTTCACAAATTATCAGTTCTAAGCACAAAAGTGACTCATGCCGGAATTAGATTTGCTATCGAACATTTACCAGAGCTGAAAGAATTAAGTTCTTCGACTGATATCTCACAAGTTTTATTTAGAATCTGTAAAGAAACCAGAGAATCAAAAAAATGTTCGTTGACCAAGTTTTCTATGCGGACCGTGATCCAGACTCTGCGATACATTGTCCCCTATAAAAAAGGCAACGTTTCGTTGATGGTTGAAATGTGCCCGTCACTCGTCGATCTTTTCATTGATGTAAACGGCGGCAAAGGATTTACGAATGAGGAGTTATTAGGTGAGACAAATCTGAAATGGTGGTATTCTTAAAGGTATGGAAACTAAATGCAATTTTATTTCAGGTTTTCGAGAACTTAAACTAATAAAAAATCTCGTAATTGAGACATCCTTTATGCCGTCAATCTCTATTCGTGGCGGAGTAATTCCTCTTCTACAAGTTCATGGCCCTACACTAGAAAAGTTATCTTTAACGATGGAAGTAACGAGTGAAGAAGTCTATCTCATCATCGAGTGCTGCCCGAATATTCGCCGTTTGCGACTTGAAATAGAAATGTCGTATCTGGAAACTCCCGAACCGATGTTAGATTGCGTCCACTCCTCTTTTCGTTACTCAAAGGAAGTAATTCCGTTAAGGATGTTGGAAGAAATCATTCTGTTATCTGCCGATTCTTCTTCGCCATTCCCTATTTCACGCAAATTATTGCTGTTGCTTTTGTTTTCCCCTTCTCTTACATTGATTTCCATATGTAATTGTATCACTCTTGATGACCAGATCATTGAGGAAGCTTGCACTAGAAACAGTTTCAAGTATTTGACCAAGTTAAAGTTGACCCTTTGTTCTAATGTGAGCCAGAAAGGGGTCGATTTTTTCATGAACGAAACGAATCCTTTGGCCAAAATTACTTTGGTAGACTGTGGAAATGTGAACCTTGAGAATATGAAAACCATGGCTCAAGAGAAGCATTGGAATCTCAGGTAAACATTGATGTGTGTTGATCGGATTAAGACAAATGCGATCCAACATTCCTTAAGCTTCGAATCCTGTTTGAACATTTTCTTATTTTCATGTATGCTTTTACAAATTTCCACTTAAAAGGGAAAAGAATATTGTATTAATCCAAATGCTGTTTTTCTGTGATAATCAAGAAATATCTAAAAACATTCAATAACATCTATGTTTCAATTTAACAATCAAACTTTTTTCAACAAATTTTAGGATTTATTTTAGAGGTTTAAATTCAGGGATGACTACAGCTACACTACACTCCGATAAGCTAAATAAATCTTATTTTGTTGTTGTATATTAATTTAGGACATGATTTTCATTAACTTGTTGTTAGTTCGCTTAATTGTCCGTTGTAATTTGGTCAAACTAAATTTCTCTTCCTTCAAGCTGATGTCAGAAATATTGGCGTTGTTCTCTGGTGATCCTACTTTGACAGTGTGACTGGGCTCTGCTGGTGCTGGACTGGTAAAGATATTCGTTGCTACTGGTATTTCGTTTGATGCTGGAAAGATAGGAAAATAATTAAACTTATCATGATTTAAAACGATCGTTGGTGGCTGTGTCGAATAACTGATGAGGTTAGAACAAGTAACTTTAAGAGTAGTAGGTGGATCGGTCGTCATTGGCGTGCCAGTTGTTGGAATATATTTAGCTGTTGTCCTAATTGAGAAGTGATTTCAGTGTTAAGTACTTAAGTCACTTAAGTATATCCCTGTTTATTGTATTGCGGTTTTCATTCGAGGGGTCATTTGAATAGTAAGGAGATGTTGACTTTAATACGTCGAATTTTTTACGAAGGTAATCAGATTTAAGAGCCATCAGCCACAGATTTGTAGTCGACGAGGTCATTTCTGGGACTTGTTTCACATTATCGGGTTGTTTATCATGTGGGTAAATTTCAAATGACGAGTACTGGTCGTCAGTTTGCTCAGGAGAATTCTAAATGACCCATGAAATGTCTTGATCGTTGTTGAAATAAGTTGTGGGTGGGCGAACGGTCGTCGATGATGGCCGCTGAATTGTTTTTGCATTGGACGCTGGGAAGTAAGCGACTGAATCCGACTAATCTGACGGATGGCTGGATTCGGGGGATTGCGAGATGAGCCAAGATTTGTTTTCAGGATTGTTATCATCATTACAAATAGATGGTTGTTTAGTTGGTGTGCTGTGTTAGTTGAAAGAGTTATTGGTACTTTAGTAACGGGAATTTGATGTTTGAGACTATGGCTGGGCTTGTTGATTATTCTAGGCCTTTCTCCTGCTTCAAAATCTTCCATTTGTCGATTTATCCATCGTCGACTGAATCTGACGTTTTCCTTGCCTATTCCAATCGTTTTGTCATTCACACATTTACCTGATTTTTTAAATCAGGTAAATCTTTGTATTGTTCACCCAATTTTGAAAGTTGTATTACCTTGAAGGGTAAATGACAAGCCCTCAGGGTTTTCGTCGCCGATTCCTGTATTATCCATGTAATAATGGTCACATCTTTTGGTTGGTGGTTATTGTCGACGTACCACTATGGAAAGGCGCGGAACGTCGCCAAAGCGCCCGCAAATTCTACATTTCAAAAGTTTAGATTTAACGGGATTGTTATTACTTATTAAATAGATCAATTTCAGAGTATGGATACACACGGTAATATGCTCTAGTGCATCCGATGATCCGACCACTGTTGTTGTTTAGTGTTTACTCTTGAATATGTGATACCGTTTTTGTTAGTTTGTCGAGTAATTAAATGTGCGCTTTTTATTGTGTATTCCCAGATTATCTACAGCCTGTCTTCAAACAATCAAACAAATCCTGAATTCCTGAATCATCCAGTTCGTCTTCATCAGTAATCTCGTGTCTTCTGTTTTCCTGTCTGAAAGTAGTAAGCATTTAGTTCAACTATTCGATTGGTTCTCACGATTTTATTTATAAAATTTGTACATTTTACTAGAACGGACTCATGGTTTTGAGATTTTTGACCGAGATTATTTTAGAGTTTTTCTGTTAAGTTTTTTCAATTGCAAATTTTTGGCTTAAATCTGGCCTGCGGCAAATTCGGTCAGGTCTCAGATGATCGGGCAAACGATTGATGGGATTGTGAAAGAAAGACCATTTTTGCAGGTAGAAACTTTAAAATCTGTGTGTGTATTCAGTACTAAGTTCGCATTTGCATACACAGTTAAAATTTTTGCGTAGATAGAGAGAAGAAATTCCCACCCCTTAATGAAATTTAGAACTAAATGGATTCCCTTCCAGCATTCACCGTTATTAATCAAACAAAAACAGTTTTCCGTGTTAACTGTCAGTCGATGATGATTTTGCAAATTTCGGGCGATCAGTACTCTCAGGAGGACGCGACGATTTCCTCCTCCAACATGAAACCCGTGAAATGGGTGTATTGATCATCATAATCAGTTAACGCCACCCCCCATGACATGCTATCAATCTGCACCCAGACTTGATCGCCGGCTTTCAATTTTAGAGTAGACTGGATGGTCACTTGATCGTTTTGACCATCGGCGGTGTAATACTCTTCAACAAAAGCCAATCCGATTCGATTAACGTTCAAATAAAGACCAACTCCAAAGCGAACAAGAAGAAAAGAAGATGGAAATCGCACCAGTGCCGTGAACGAGAAGAAATAAATTCCCGGTCGCGGTGCCGTGAACTTCCCCGATGGTAAATCCATGGCATTTCCCTCGTTCACCTGGGTTAATTCGTACGTAATCGGAGTACCAGTTGAGGTGAACCAGCGTGTCTCGTAATGAGCTTTTCTCTGGACGTAGAAATAGACGGGCGTCGATTTGACGTCGGCATATCCGATCAATTCCTGTCGTGCTGCATACAAAATAATTGGACAAACAATAACCAGTAATTTAGAACACGTCGTACCATATCCATCCGAATAAAATTTGCAGTAAACAGCTTCCATCTTCATCGACCCTTTCACCAAAAAGAATCCGCTCAGTTTATGTCCTATTCGCTGCAAATCTTCACAGGAGGTTGGCATTTCACCAATGTCAGCAACTATTTCACTCGTACTGTCTATTGAAAGGAAACTCGAATTCTTTTATTCCCCTTATACAGTATTTGAAAAAAAAAATAATAATTTACCATTTAGTTTGGTCGTAAAATCCGCAATGATGGACTTCGTGCCGCTCAATTCCAATCTCGCTGAGGCCAAATTTGCTATTGTAGTTTCCAACTTACTTGAAGTTGCTGAATCGTTTCATTCGATGAAATAAAAATCTGAAATTTATCATATTCAAGTTATTTAAAAATTAATTATACCTCTCAGTTCATCTCTCAAATTGTTCAGTTCCCCTGCTGAGGCCTTGTCACTTGAAGTTTCTAAACCATTTCATTCGATTATATTTAAAGACCCTTATAACATTTATTTAAATTTTAATTTTACCTCTCAGCTCTTTTCTCAGTTTGTCTTCGGCGATTTTTAGTTCGTGACCTAATCGTTGCAAATCGGCTACACAATCAGAAAAAGTAAATCAGAATCAAAAAGTCAATCTAGAATTCAAAGTTCTAATTGTTTTTAAAACCTCTCAGTTCGTCCTTCAGATTGTTCCATTCGTCACTGGCAATCGATTCTGCGTGTTCTTTAAATTTGATGGACGACGACAATTCGGCGTTCGTGTAACGGACAAGAACGTTGCGATCATGAACTTGATCCTGAAACGATTGAGAGTCGCGGAATTTGCGCAAACTGATGCTGGTCAGTTGCAAAAGTTTTGGCACGAATTTCTCCCCGTCCCATTGGACGTGGTCTCTACTTTCTTGTAACAACTTATTTACTTCTTCCTTCAAAATGTCGATACTCCGGGAACTAACGAATTCGTTTGCCATTTTCCCTGCAATTTTTGAACTTATTTTGTCCACGTCAGCCCAACTGTTTGAGTCGAAATTGTGTTGGATTCTTTCTTTAAATTTTTGATTTTGCTGATCCTCATCCTTGGCAGGTTGACATTTCTCGATTTGATGGCGGCTGAATTGCTCTTGATCCATTGATTCAATTGTCATTTCATTTCCATGCGCATTTAACGGTTGATATACAGGAAGAAATTTTTCCTCCGCGTCTTTATTACTTGAAGTTAATATTTCCATTATTTCCGATTGCCTGTCCTCTTCTTTAAACATATCCGCCAATTTCTTTTGAGTTTCCATGTCCAGTTTCTTGATGATATCATTTAATGTTTTCGTCGTCTTGTCCGGTCGGTAATTTTCCTCATCCCAGAAGACAGAGTCCCACATTTTGTCGCATTGTTCTTTTATAGTCGTCTTGGACGTGACTAGCAAATCCTTTAAAATATTAAAAATTTGAATTTCCGAGTCCGGAGACACGACCTCGTAGTCGTCGAATGTATCCATTCGAATCTTGGTGGCCATTTCCGCCAACATTTTCCTCTTGTCGTTGGCTGTCAGAAAAACCTCTTTTTCGTTTCCAAATTTCTGTATTAGAGTAGTGACCATTTGACCGGAAGTGATGTTGTCGATGGTGATGGTCGTCTGTTTGGTTTGCGATTTCTGCGGTGACAAACTGTAGAGGATTTTCAAATGGTCAAATTGTTCAGGATTAGATCGCATTTCATTGGCCAGTCCGTCACAAACTTTCTGGTCATAACACGACAGAGAAAGCTTCAGGGTCTTGCTCCTGTCATAATTCGTCCACACTGGCGATAAAGAATAATCTACTGTTGGTATGTTGCTCGTGAGAATGACCTTCTCCAAGGGAATGACTCTCACTGTATTGGATTTAATATCATGGCCGAAAATTTCTTGCAAATGGTTCACAACTTTATTTTGTACTTTGTCGTTCCACATTTCAATGCGAAATCTCATTTCTGATTGCTTTGTGACGTTGTTGTATATACTAACGGCAGTTTTGTGGTCCAATAGCGCAATTGGAGAATAGAAATACTTTTTGTCGCTAGCAGTTGCTTTGTGATTATTGGTATGTTCGTACATTTCAATGAGAAAGTTGCCATACTCCATGGAACTTGACGGATCCGGTGAAATTTGGAGTTTTGCCCAAGAAGAAAAAAAATCGGGCCCATTTGATTGGCAAGTACAACAAAAAGCAAATCCCAAAATGATGGTGAGTATAGACCTTATCGGAGTTTTTGCCATTTTGAGTCAAAACGTGTGTTGTGTACAAAAATAGTTGGGGGAGAAATTTGTGTTTTTTATTGCAATTCAATTTATATAAAAGTATTTTTCGAACTAATTCTATGTCAATTAAATAAAATGTCGATAAAAATGCTTATCGCTTGAGATATACGGAGACAAAATTGGTTTTACTTACACGTCTGTCTGTGAATATTCAAACTGAATAGGGACTCACAATTTACTTGGTATTTATTCATAATTATTGAGGCAGACTCATTCGACTGGGTTTGGATGTTGACAGAGTCTCGCAGTGCATGCATTTACGCGATTAAAGTTCAGACGACTATAAAGTATAGACAGTAGTGTAATTTGATATCTTTGCGGGGTCAAAGCATTCGGGATATGCTAAAAAATTTTGTATCTTTTTAAACGAAACACAGAAAAAAGATAAGAGGAAATCTGAAATGCAACAAATTTCAATCTAAAATCAGTGTGGCACATATAAATAAAGCTGCGTAGATCTTCAAAAACAATAAAAAATGTAAAAAGTAAAATAAAAATCACGAAAACAAATATTTTTAAAAATTAGTTGTACCGGTCAATAACAGATGGCGTTTTACTTCAGACGACAAGAAATTTCTGTTTACATCATGGTGATGCACTGATGCAGTTTGAAAAATTTTATTGTTGAATTCATGCCAATATCTCTCGCGATAATATTGCCACACGAATAAATGGATACCAGAAAAAAAGAGCCCGAATCTTATGTCACGTACGGGACTCCTCTTGATCCACTCGAGGAAGGTGTGTATGCTATATGTTAACAGTTGGAGTAATCTGGTTGCAAACGGTGTGGTTCTTACTAAATTTGTTCTCGTTTTACTAAATTAGATGATTTAGCAGCGAAGAAACCAATTCGAATTGAAGATCAAGAAGTGAGGGATGAAAATGGCAGAAGAAGATTTCATGGCGCCTTCACTGGTGGTTTTTCGGCGGGTTACTACAATACTGTTGATACTAAGGAAGGATGGAGGCCTGCTGAGTTTAAATCCTCCAGAAGTGACAGGCAAAAGAAGGAACAGAAACCACAAGATTTCATGGATGAAGAAGATCTTGGAGCCTTTGGTATAGCACCTCAAGTGCTAAGAGCTAAAGACGACTATGGTGAAGGACATGTGTCACGAAAACGTTTAAGACCTGTCTTTGCAACAGCTGGAGCTATTCCAGGTAACATTTGATACCTCTACTGTAACAGTAAACATAAAGTCAATTGTTTATTCATTCTTTAGGTTTGCCAGCGTTGCACAACTTGCTTCATCCAATCAAAGACACAATTGGAATAAAGCTTTTACGATCCATGGAATGGAAACCAAATCAGGGTGTTGGACAGAGATTGACCAAAAAAGCCAAGAAAGAAAGAAGGAAAAGACATGAAGAGACTAGAAGATACGGCTGTGGCATGCCACCTGCATTGAACCAGGGAGAGCAGCAGAAAAGTGATGGAGAGAGTGGTGATGATTCTGACGAACAATTGTACGCCCCCGACGACGTACCTTCCTTCGTAGTCAAACCGAAAACCAACATGTTTGGTCTTGGCTACTCGGGACTGATGCCTCATCATTCAACCGCTGCTGTTGCTCCAAAAAGTGGATTTGTACTTTTCGAGCCGACCTTAAAGTTGACGGATCGGAAAAAGAAACTTCAAATTGCCGGCCAAGCTTTTGGTGTTGGGGCTTTCGAAAACGAAGATGAAGACATTTACACTAAAGATGATATGTCACAATACGACTTTGAATTGGGAGGTGTGAAAACCAAAAAGAAAAACTCTCAGATGCTGGCCTTACCGTGTTCAGATATCCTTGATGGCTTCGTTCGAGCAGCGAGAAATGAACCCATTCACAAACGTTACCCTGCTCCTGTTATTCCAAAGGATTTCGTCCCTATTCACCGCAGTATCAACTCAAGATTCGACCTGAAACCCGTCACTCAAGCTGAGCTGAGAGGATTGGGCAGACACGATCTCAATGCCCATCAGAGAGCCGCTATTCTCAACGATGTTTTGAGTATGCCTCCTGAAACCCAACAGGCGTCTGAACCACCTAAAGCAGAGCCACCGGTTCCGTTGACTCCTGCGGAAGTCGTTGCCCAGGCATTAATTCAAATCAAGAAGAATATCGCAGCACAACAAGAGAAATCTGGCCAAGTCGTCCAGCAAGAAGCAGAACAGAAAGTTAAACTTTCTTTAGTTAAATCTGCACCAGTAGTCGACCCTGATAAAGAAGCAAAAGTTACTAAATTGAAGGCTTTTATCGAAAGTTCTCGGACTATTTCATCTTTCCAGCCCTTCGCGAGAGATATGGACAAACAGTACAGATTCGAGGCCTTCTGTATTCTCTCCAAAAATAAAAGACTCGAAGAATTCCATCTTCTCCAGCCAGATAGTATGACTGCATGGGAACGTGAACGTGAAGAGGTAATGGGAAATAATGATTATACCAACACAATTGTGTAACTGATTTCTTATGTTTAGGTCGAGTTTGATAGGTCCCTAACGCTTTATCGGCCATTGACTGCCACAATGCAAAATCGATTCACTTCAGGTGGTCACGTCGAGGAGAATATTCAAGGCGGCTTGGTAGCACAGATTGAATCTTTTCTACCACAAGAAACTCCTCAACCTAAAAAGATTCCGGTCGTAAAAGATCCAGCCAAGCAAGCAGCACTCCGGAAGCATTTTGGGCCACTTACTCGGAAACGAATTCAATGGAAACCTGATCGTTTGCTTTGCATTCGGTTTAATGTCCCGAATCCTTTTCCTAGGTGTGTTTATATTTGTCAAGTTTGTTTTATCAATTATTATTCAAAATTATTTCCTCGTTTAGTGCCGGAGATGCTCAAGATTCGGCTAAATTTGTTGCTAAAGGCACGTCTGGATCCAAGTTTTCCATCTTTGATGTGCTGAATGCAGTACCGCAAGCCGGTCCCTCATTCATGTCGTCTGGCTATGAGAATATTCCTTCAGGTCCAGTTCAAGGACCAGCCAACAAAGTTCAAGAACTCGAATGGGATAAAGCTGAAAGAGGAGAGTTGGAAGAGAAAGCCGAACCAGATCTCGTCCCAGATGTTGGCCTATCTGAGGAAATCAAGGAAGAAACAAAAGCAGTGGAAGTTCCTTACGAACGTCCTCCAATGGATGTCTTTAAAGCCATTTTCGCCGACACTGATTCAGAAAACGAAGAAGAAGAGGAAGAAAAGGAAGAGGAGAATAAAGAAGACGTTCAAACTAGCAAGAAGAGTGAACAACCAAAGCCACCAGTCGTTGAAGATATTGACGATGATGCCTATGGTCCCCGATTACCAGTCTCCAGTGGTTCAAACAAGGTGGCAGTTGTTAATTTAGCTGCAAGTCAGGAAGCCAGCAGCCACGTTGAATGGGTGGAACGCAAAAAGGAAGAGAAAAAGAAGAAAGACAAGAAGGATAAGAAGAAGAAGAAGAGTAAAAAGAAGAAAGATAAAAAGAGCAAGAAACGAAAGAGACGCCATTCCGATGTCAGTTCGAGCAGCAGCGATGACGAAGTGGATGACGTTGAAATATTAAAGAAAATTGTTGCACTGAAGAAAATGCAAAAACTTTAAATACATTTTAATTTTCCTGACGTTCGATACAAACCAATATCGCGTGTATTAATTAATCAAATGGTTGAGATCCTGTCAATATCCTTTTTTATTTTATCTTTTCATAATTAGTTTAATTATTTTTCACCACTTTCCCCACAAGCTACACAGTTTCCATGAAATCCAACAAGAAGCGCAAGAGTAAGCTGGGCAGTCTTGTCCTTGGTCTTGTCTTCGATTGCAGATTGAGTATTTTCCTACCAATGAAACATTTTCCAGAATCCCTTTGGTAGATCCTTGGCAACCGCGCATGGTAGGAGAGCAGACAGCTGATCCACCAAAGTTTATAACCAATCTTCTGTCATCACTGCTTGTTTCGGCGACCTATCTGTTCTCATCCAATCTTCCGGGAATACGGCGTGATGGCTTTCAGTATATCATCGACGGAACATCTCGTCGTAAAGGTAAGCTACTCTTTCTTGTTGATTTTTGGGTAAAAATGTGTTGCAACAGAGTGACATGAGTAAATGCAGTAAGGTTGTTAACTAAACCAAGAGTAATTACGAATTTGGTCTTCTTAACTTCTTTTCTGAACGTAGATTGATCTGTTTATCACGCCGCCTTTTTATCACACACTATTGCATTTTGCCTTTAGACTGTCCATTTTTGTCAGGCAATTCTCATTTCCTGATATTGTATTCCCGACATAGTTTGGTTTTGAGGAACAATAGAACAAAGTTTGAAGGTTGAGGTCGTTCAGGGTCGAACAGAGGAATCTGATATATGTTTTTAGTGTAGCATAACAGAATTGACCAGTTGGACATAGTAGACCAAACTGTCTCCAACTTGTCCACTCGTTGATTCTTTTTAGCATTTTCCGATGCGATTTTGATTAAAGGCTGCTTGGCCGAAACAAATCACTGACTTGAGTGCTCAAATTGTTGAAATTGGCCTGTCCGGGCAGTCCTATTTGCGTTATTAACGAAAGAATGAGCACACAATGCCGCGAGCTGATTGAGAAACTGCCAATATGACGGCAATATGATCGAAATTGCACTGTTTGCTTCACTTTCACCACTGATTTAGGCCACCCAATCCTTGATGTCACGACGTGTTATAGCGTAACTCGAAGACTATATGACAGCACTAACCAATAGAAATAGAAAAATCCGTTCTAGTATTTCTCCGTCGGATGTTTTTCCTCTTTTGATTCGAGATGCGGAAGGCGTCCGTCTTTCAGTCTGCTGACCTTCCCGCGTACGTTCAATGCTGCGTCATCTTTTGGCAGGATCAAAATTTCCGCTTGAGCTTTCACTCGAGACGTCATTGAATTATTTTTTCAAACAGCAGGGATCTCTTTCCTGATTGCCCTTCTACACGACACTCGGGCGATTCGATCTGTCACTCTAATCCAGTCGCTTGAAACTGATGGATAGCTGTGTTAAAGCTTTAGTGTATTATTTTCGTAATTTCCCACGTTTCCTTCCGTTACGGGGTTTGACTTGGTTTTGGTTTCAATCTCCCCACAAATTGCAAGAAAACTAAAGAAAAAGTGTTGGTTCTTAGCGCCTCATTGACACTAGTTCTGCGAAAACAAAGGACATTATTCCAACCTCTGAGAATTAAATTCTGGAATAATCTACTTACAAAAACATTGGCATCTCAACTCGCAATCAGCTTATTAAAAGCTTCGTTTTCCGTCCTAAGTGAGAACTAGTGTTTTTTTTTGTTGCGTCGCAGCTGTCTGTTTATTCATATGGAAATTTACCAAACAGGAAGCGGAAGAAACGCGCTACGAACTCACGCCAGCGCGCTGAACTGATGTTTGACCTCAACTCTGCTGGATAATGTCTTGGCACCTGATACGAATCAGAATTCTGTGGTCTAAAGCCGACTTGTTGGCAATGACAATATTGCTAGACCGGTTCAAAGCCATGTTTATTTACGAGGAGTCCTAGTGAAAGTCTCTTGACTTTGTTATTTAACACAATCTAAAAGTAATTTATTTTTGGCAATGAGTCATGTGTGTTTCAACGTTCTGTTTTAAAACATTTGCTTTTCTGTTTTTGGTTTTTTCTTTAGTCGGCAAATACGGACGACGATGCCTTAAGTTGGAATTTGCATTTCGGGTGCAACGCTTTCACCACCGACAATTGTGACGTATTCACTTTGATTCGCGCCATTTTTGAAAATGTCGCAAACATCCGCTTTTCTGGCGAAGTTTGCGTAGATTTTAGCACGAATTTTTTCCGTTACTAAACAAGAGTAGAACAAGGATAGAATCAATTTAGGATTGTTGCCCAATCGTAATTAAATTGCCCAATCGTGTTACCCCCTTTACCTAATAAAAATAATTTGTTTAAATTTATTAAGTGTATTGACGTAGTTGTCGGGGGCAAGGGAAATTTCCTTTTCCCCGGCATCAGAATTTCATAGGCTTTTCTTTTTTCCGAGATTATCCTTGAGTATAATCTATGCCTTGGGATTTCAAGGATAGCGGGAGTTAAGTCCAAGATGGTGTCAACTTTTTCAAGAAATATGAATAATAACTTTAACACCTCTCTAAAAGGGTGCGGTATTGTTCAGAAAGATAAACCACGGAAATTGTAGTTTTCCAAAAAAAGAAGGCCGAAATATGAAAAAAATGCCTGAAAACATTTTTCAATTTGGTTCAAGGAGTCGTTGCTGGTATCTCGCCCAGTCAACCAGCGAACCAGAAAGAACTGGCCGTTGCGAGTCCCAACTATTTTTCCCAACAGGGTTCCCCTATATGTTGGCTTCACCTTGTCGAGTCAGTTTTCTTCGGTACATAACTGGCCTTGTCTGGATTTTTCGGGCACTTGGTTCCGTAAGGGAAATCTAGCTTGGAAAGCCATGAAGGAGGATGTGAAGGCCGTCACGCAACAACACCCTGCTTTACTCTATTGTATGCTGCCACTGCTCAATGAGATTTTTCTTTTTGGATACATTCGCCGCCGGCTACGTATTACGGCACCGGTTGCCTTTCGTTTCTGATATTATGACGCGAGTCGCTAACCTCCCGCTCAACGCAATGTATATATAGTCACGCGGGAACGGTGGACCTGGTTAACAGTCGGTGCGAACCATGGCGTCCGAACGCGCTCTCCTTCTCGTTCAATTCATTTCGGTTGTTGTGTTTCTTTCAAGCAAGTGACTTTGAATAATCTTAAAGACTTTTTTGGTTTCATTATTTTCTAACTCGATTGGCTATTTGCGTTTACAGGCCATGTGTTGGCGGAAAGAGAGTCGAACTCTACGGTGAATTCTCACGTTGAGGAACCTCCGCGAGCTGTTCCTACCGAAGTTGTCATGAGAACTCACTTCACTAGACTCGTTCACGAAGGAGACGATCAGGATCTCGTTTGTAGTTGCAAACTATTGAATTCACACACTCTCTGGCTCAAGGTACATTGTACAGTTTTAGTTTTAATTACAGCAAAAATTGAGTGGTTCATTTTTTAAAATTTAGAACGGAGTCCAGTTGGAAAATGGCGAAATCGTGGACATTGTTTCCATGCAGGGCAGCGATTCGTTGTTGAGATCGACGCTGACCATCAGAGCGGCCGAACAGTCGGATAATGGAGTGTACACTTGCCTTTTCATCAGCGACACGGGCAAGACCTCGCTGAAGACATTCGACCTTTTGGTGACGGTGCCGAGCCCCATCAAAGCGGTGGGCGATTTTTTGAATCAGCGAGGAATTACGGCAGTCATCGGCGTCATGGCCGCGCTCATCATCCTCATGGCAATCGCTACCGCCTTGAGTTACACGTCTGCATTCACTTGCAAAAGGAGAGAAGAATCATGTGCGAAAAGTCCTTCCGAACTCTCGGTGGGTGGCCATCATTCCGACCCGTTCGTCCTTGGCACGGATAACCCAAAAAGGATTTCACCGACATCATCGCCAGTGTAAAGAGAGAGAGAGAGACAACAAGTCCATCTTCAATCAGGAAACCGAAGGGAAAACTTGTCCTCCCCGCACGTGAAAAATGCAAACCAAATTCTTAATTTAAACACGACTGTGCCATTGAATTCTCCGTGTTTTGACGTGACTTGAAATGACGTGATTTCAGACAATTTGTTTGATTTTGCCCCGTTTCAGTTTAGTTTGAAAATTCGTCTGCCTTTTTTTTTTACCTAATTTGAATGGATGTTAGGTTCCTTTGCTGTATATTTAACTTTCATTGCCATTTTTTAAATATAGTCTTTCATCTTTTGAAATTTCGTCGCAGGGTTTTTGGTTTTTCTGAGTGAGAGTGAGAGAGATTCTGATATTTGTTCATTCAAAGTCACCAAATATTTTTCTTGAATGGAGTCAAGATTTTTCTGGATCAATCTCGTTTAGGCGGTTCAAGACGGTTTGGATCAGTTTAGTGTGGTATTGGAGGCCGATTATTACCGGTTTGGGAGCTGGCGTGACCGACATTAATTCTGTGAACAAAAAATAACGTGCCGTCGGCGTTTAGAAAGTGTTCACGGTGCGCGTAAGTTTTTTCTTCGGTCTTTTTTTTTGTTGTTGACTCGCTGAATGCCTCATTAAACCAATATTTTGCTGGTGATTGCATAGTAACTGCTACGTTTGTTGGTTTTATTACTATGAAGTTATTCGGCAATGGCCTCTTTAGATATAGGTATTAAAATCTGAGAGAACTGGTTATTACTTCTGGGCAAATATTTCCACACGGGGAAATCCATTTGAAATCGATGTAATAATGTAATATTTAATATGATTTATTGACAGATACTAAACGTGCCCCTGTAGATTAATAATGAGTTTAGATTTAGATTTAGATTTTTAGATTTAATCTATCGTTTAGATTGAGACGGGAATTCACCTGCAGAGATGATTATAACCTGTGGACCGGTCAAACAGGGAAGAGGTTCGAGAGGAAAAAAAAATAAAAATCAAAATCAATATTAACTTCAATTGATTTTATTTATCACCCACGTTTTTAAAATTTAATAATCATGTAATCGTCGTTAAAAAAGGTTGTTAAAATTTTAATTTTTAAAGAAATTGTAGTTGTTTACCGCTAGCTTTCGATATCATTGATAGTACAGCATTTAAAATTTGTTATCTCCATGGTCAATCGATTATAATTTTGCTCTCAAAGGGAGGCGACTATGTCCTCATCCAACAAGAATCCGCTGAAATGGGTGCAATGGTAATCGCTGTCAAACAGAAACGCCCCTGTTGCCATTGCTGCAATCACCACCCAGACTCGGTCTCCGCTTTTCAAGTTCAGCGTCGAATGAATGGTAACTTGATCGTTTTGATTATTAATGGTGTTTCCCTCTTCAAGATAACCAGTCCCGATTGACTGTCCGTTTAAAATAAGCTTAACTTCAAACTGAGCATAATTATAAGGATTAGATGATGAATCTGGCAAATTCGTCAGTCCCGTGAATGAAAAGAAATAAGTTCCCGGTCGTGGTGCCGTAAATATCCCCGATGGTAAATCCATGGCGTTTCCAATGTTCATCCGCGCTAGTTCAAAAGGAATCGGAGTTCCAACTGTGTAGAAATAATCAAACTTTTGGACATAGAAATAGACGGGTACTGATTTGACGTCAGCATATCCGATCCATTTCTGAAATCCTGATTTAGATTTAATAATAAATTTATGTGATTTACAATAAATGAGGCATTTTGATCAGATCTCTACCTGCATCGTTAGGGAGTTTTGTGAAATCACAGTAAACGGATTCAATCTTCGCTGTTCCCATGACGAAATAAATTCCGTTCCAGATGTGGCCCATCATCTTGAGATCATCGCAAGAAGATGGCAGTCCGTTTATGGCAACTGCTGATTGGTTATTTTGGTTACTGCTAGTCAGAGAAGAGTCAGTATCGGTGGCTACTGTGCGTTCATTTTTCTCTCGTAAAATGGAAGTTAAAAGTGAATCTTGTTGTTGAACTTTGGCCTTTAGTTCAGTCACTGTTGACTCTAATTGAATCACTTTTGACTCCAAGCTTTTTAGTTGTGAATCTTTGGCCTCCAAACTTTTCACGTCTTCTTTTATTTGAATCTATTGTGCAAATGAAATACAAAAACGTTATGAGACATAAATGAAATTACAAATTTAATCGCGGACTGCCAACAACAGAAGCGTGGCGTGAAAACGAAATTTTGATTTTCTTACGTAATTTTCTTTCAGTTGTCGAAATTCTTCTTCCAAGGAGAAAGTAGCGCCAGTCGAACTAGACGTCCAACAAATCAAAACCAACAACAAACCCATTTGGGTGAATGAGGTTACAAAAAAATGTACCATTTTTTAGTTTTTAGGAATTTTGGAATAAGACTGTGTTGTCAAACTGGACGTGCGTTTCAATTTATGGGAACTATTTGTCGGGTTTACCGGGTTTAACTTAAAGGTCAATAATAAAATGTAGATAAACGAATGTTTGTGTTTGTATGTAATCCCTGTCGAAAAAAAGATAAGTTTTCCATTTGAAACTTGAATGTCACTTGTCAGTTGCAATTTTGTTTGTTGTTTACGTGGCTGCATTGGACAATCTATACTGTTTATTGAGACGGGGGATTCACCTGCAGCAATGTTTAACCTGTGGACCGGTCGAACAGGGAAGAGATTACAGAGGAAAAATAAATACAAATAAATTTCAACATTTAATAAAATTTAATTTAATTTTCATTCAGGTTTTTTATGTCCAACATAGGAATTCCGTTTGAATTCTGCCCGCCATCCTCTTTGTCGGAGAGTATTTCATTGATCGGATCTCTGCATTGGGATCGTCGAAGCTCTTTGGAATTTGGATGGCGTCAGCGTCTACCGGGCAACAGTGTGGCCGTCAACTCGGTTTCCGACTCTCACAATCGTGGTTTCAACGGGCTGAAGCAGTATGATCTCCGCTGAAACGACGTCAACATCATCTCTTCGCTAATGAAGTCTTTTCCAACTAACTGAGTGACCCGCTGGTGACGTCGAACTCAACGGCGCCTTGATCTAGGTCATCAGGACGGAGCCGAATCAACTGCGCATCCAGGATCAAGTGAACACTGTCCATCCCAATTCGCCCAATCAGGTCGGGTGTTTCCAAAATCAACAGCAATTCTCGTGTAGCCATTTGATTTGATTTCGTTTGTTTCTTTCAAACAGACCAGCAATAGCAACATGTCCAGCAGCGCCGACGACCGCAAGGATGCCTCGCAAAAGAAATCGTCCTGTCCATCACATCAGTCGCGCGGAAGAATAGGCAGACGTCGCCGGACAGACCTAACTTAGCCGACTTTAGAACTACGACGATGACGACGGCCACCACCAACATCTTTACGGAAGCCACTCAGTTCACAACGATTCCTGCCGGCTCTGCGCATTCTCTAGTCAAATTAGGATCCACCGGAAGCATCCGAGTTCTTTTCGGGCTAAGGTGCCCGCAACTTCTCCGATTTCCTCGGACGATCCAGTGAAAGCGATTAGCCACCGTCGCTCAGCTTGGCCATAGGCCCATAGCCATAGCCATAGGCCCATAGCCGAGCATTGCGCAACGATGCGCTAGTCCTAAAAGAGACAATCGCGAAATAAATTCAAAAAGTTGATGTTTTTCATAACTAGATGGCTTCTGTCGCTTTGCAGACGACGGGAAATATTATTGTGTTCAAAACAAGTTTGGCTGTTTGTGTTTGCACCTGTTGCTGTTTAGTGTTTACACACTGAGGAAATGAGCAACTGTTGTCTATTATTGTTGAATATACGTGATACCGTTTTACTTAGTTTATTGCGAAATGTGAGCTTTCTATTGTGGTCCTAAATTATCTTCAACCTGTCTTTCACCAATCAGCCGAATCGTAAATGAAATTTAAGATTCCAGTTCGTCACTTCATCAGCAACCCTAGTGTTCTTTCTGCCTGAAAGTAGTAAGTTAAAAACAAAAAGCATTTCGTCCAACTACGATTGGTTCTCACGATTTTATTTATAATTTTTGTAAGTTTTATGAGTCTGGACTCATGGTATTGAGATTTTTGCCTGAGATTATTTTTGAGTTTTTCATTTGTCTGTTGTTTCTGTTGACTTTTCAATGCGAATTTTTCCCTTAAATCTGACCTGCGTCAAATTGGGGCAGGTGATCGGGTAAACGGTTGAAGTAATTGATTCCAGTAAAAAAAATGAGGCATGAGATTGGAAAGGAAAACCATTTTTGCAGACAAAAACTTGAAAATCTGTGTGTGTATTCAGTAAGTTCGCATTCGCAAACACAGTTAATATTTTGCGTACATAGAGAGAAGAAATACCCACCCCTTGATGAATAAGAACTTATTGAATTCCCTTCCATTCCCCGTTATAATTCAAATTTAAAAAAAAAAAAATTTCGTGTCGAGTATCAGTCATCGATCACGATTTTGCAAATTTCGGGTCAACACTCAAAGAGAGGCGACAATTTCCTCCTCCAACATGAAACCCGTGTAATGAGTGAAGTGGTAAATGTCGTCAAACAGACTCACTTGTGGTGATAACAAACCAATCTCCATCCAGACTTGATCGCCTTTTACCAAGCTCAGCGTCGACGGGTAGCTCATCTGACTAAACTGAATGACGTCGGTGTTTGACTCACTAACGTAACCCGTCCCGATTCGACCCCCGTTCAGATATTGAAAAACTTTAAATTGAAGAAGAGATGATGAAGCTGAAAATTTCGCCAGCGCTGTGAAGGCAAAGTAATAAGTTCCTTGTCGCGGTGCCGTGAATATTCCCGATGGTAAATCCATGGCATTTCCCTCGTTCACCCGCGCCAAATTGTACGTAATCGGAGTGTCCAATAGGTTGAAGTTAAATTCTCTCTGGACGTAGAAATGGACGGGCGCTGATTTGACGTCGGCGTATCCGATCCATTTCTGTTTGTCTGTAAACAAAGGAATTAGACAAACAATAACAAGTAAAAGTAAAATAATTTCTAGTACCATTTTGATTGGCATTAAAATTGCAGTAAATCATTTCCATCTTCTTCGCTCCTTTGACAGAAAAGAATCCGCTCAGTTTATGTCCCGTCCGCTGTAGATCCGCACACGATGTTGGCATTTTACCAATGTCAACTATTTCACTCGTTCGGGCTGTTAAAAACAATTTGATTTACAATTTAATTCATCATTATATTGTAAACAAACTTTAAGTTAATCATTTACCATTTAATTTTGTTGTCAAATCGGCAATGACCGCATTTGTGCTCGATGTTGTTGAGGCCAAATTTGTTGTTGTAGTTTCCAAAAGATTCAAGGTTGCTGAACCATTTCATTGGGTTATATTATAAGAAACTTTTCATTTTTATTTAAATCGAGATATTACCGCTCAGTTCTTTTCTCAGATTGTCTTCGGTATCTGTTAGTTCGTTCAACCGTTGCGAATTTGCTACTCAATTACAGAAACAAAATTACTAAAATTTAAAAAAAAAGCTTAAATTCAAAATAATGTCATTTTACCGTTTAATTTGCTCGCCAGGTCATCGACGTTGGATTTCGTTTGACTCAATTCGATCCTAGTTGAGGTCAATAATGTTTTGGTGGCATCCAACTCTTTTTGGGTAATTTCCAACTTTTGTTGTACCACTGGAAAATTCATATTAGACTTAAGTCGTAATTTGATTTCATATTATTGATTTAGAAATCAATTTAATTAATTAATTAAAATAACACTAAATTTAATTTTGGTTTTCACACAAAATGAAGTCCCGATGCTAAATGTAAAAGGAAGAATCTCTTTCACAATAATTTGAAATTACCTGCTAGATTTTCTTCAGTGATTTTTATTTTATCTGAAAACATCTGTGAGATTGCTGCAAATTCCTTTTTAGTTTCTGAAATTCACAGAAATATTTTGTTTTTGATTCTTTTAAATCCGTAAAACCTTTCAGTTTAAAAACATTAATAGGCTTATACATTTTTAACTTCTATGTACAGCTTAATTAATTAATTTTTTATGTATGTTACCTTCCCTAATGGCGATCAGCTCTTTCGCAAATTTAGCTTCAAAATTTGCCATTGTTTCTAAAAATATTTTATGTAAATTTTTTATGTTAGGGTCATTTCATTCGCGAATAGAATTGTGATAATGAATCCGAATGAATCCATTTTAAATACCTTTGTTGTCTTGTGCTGGCAATTCATTTTGTTCAGATATAACCCCGTCATTAACACAATCATCTAGAAATTCAAAATTAAATTAAACTTTTTTTTTGTTTATCCAGTTTTTAAAAATCAGCGCACCGTCGTTCAGTTTAGGATTAAATTCAAGTTGCAAATGTTCAAATTGTTTAGGGAAATTTTGCATTTGAGTCTTCACTCGACCGCAATCTTCCTTTGTCGGGCAGATCAAGGTAAACCTGAGTGACGGCTGATTGTCATACAGGCGCCACTCATTAGTCAGTGAGAAATCAGGAGATTGCACTTTGCTGGTCAGCCTGACACTGTCGAAAGGAAAGACTTTCACTTGACTGGGCTCGATCTGTTGACTGAGGAGCTGGGAAAGGTGTTGGACTACTTTGTTTCTGACTTCTTGATTCCAAATTGTAAAACTGACACTGAGAATTCCCTGTGTGACCGTTTGATTGTGAATGGAAACGACATTCTTTTGATTTAGCAGAGCCATTGGCGAGTAGAAATAGATATTCTTGTTGTTTGAAGTGGTTTGACTGTCGTAAATATTGACACAAACAGACTCGAATTGCACGGAGGAAATTTTAATCGGCGGTTGATCCTCGCGAGGCTCAGACGATGAAGCCAAACTTGTCAGACAAAGAATCGACGCAACTATCAGTTTCCATGACAACCAAATTCCCATCTGTAAATTTAAAATTTACGAAATAACATGACGACAATGTATTGATGTAACAATAATGATTTGTCTAATAATTGAATTTATTTTTGTTCCATTTTTACTACCTTTGAAACAGAACTCGGATCCCTCGATGTGCTTCGATGAAGAACAGATGAAGATGTGACGGTATGAACTGAAGGTGAAACGTAACACGAAGTTTTGTGATGCGTCATTCTTAACAGAAACTAAACTTTTCCAGCTGTCTCGTTCGTGCACAGCAAAGTCTCATCACAGCCATTCGCCAGCGCCTGAGGAAAATGAAACCTGAAACGAAATTAAACCTACCAGTCCACTGATCACATCCCATCTCCAAAAGGAAGAACTGCATTGCCACAAGGTTAACGTTCTACGATAGCCTTGCAAACAACGTAAAACACAAATAAAATTATCGACGTCATAAAAATATTTTAGTAGTACGAATCAATAACCGACACAAGTTAAGTTGCGGAACTGTGTACATTGAAAAACACATAATAAGGACAAGTTAATCCGTAAGTACAGCAGAGAATTTTAAAATTAACTTAGTATATTAATTTTTTTTAAATAAGTTAGTTGAAGCAAACATTTGCAGCTACAAAAAAATTACTGTAAAATCTCTTTAATTATCTTGTCATTAGAAATTGGTGTAGCTGATTGGTTGTGGCCGAGGCAGATCAGTTACGGAATTATTATGCAGACTGCTGCATTCTCTACATGGCCACCTCCTAATGCCGACTGGCCAGCTGGTTCCAAGTGAAGAATAATATTGGCTATGTCTGACTTTATTTCGTTGTGTTGGCAAACGGCTCAAATATTCGGATCAAAGATAGGGAAACCGCCAAACCGGAAACAAATTTACACAGGATTTACATAATTGCTTCGGTGTTGGAAGTGATTAGAGCAGCGTGGCCACGATGTATCGCCGACAAGGAAATCACGACCAAGATCACATATCTGCTAAACGATTTGATTTGGCCCAGTGGTGGGTGAATTTTTAATTCAGGAGGACGAGTTGCAGTCTAGTGACATTGAATCGAACAATACGCATTATAAAGTAATTAAGGTAAGAAATTTTCCTTTAGTTTGTTTGATTCTATTGAAATGGAGATTGTAGAGATTGACGTCGACGTAAGATGCAGAAAATTCAACTCACCTGAGCCAACACCACGACATTCATCAAAATGGAGGCAGCAGGTAAGAACTTTTTGTATCTTTTCGCGAATTGTAATTTCAATTGCGAATTGCCGGCTGATTACGTGCCCCAATTCGCATTAGCAATCGTTTCATTAAATTGAAGTGTTGGTCTTACATTTTCTTTTAAGCGGCCGTTGCTGTTCTTTTTCACTTCGTGCGAATAAATGGCGCATCTGTTTATTTCTGTCTGTTATTTCGCGTCTGCGGCGGCCGGCGGGTGAAATTAACATTTTGCCAATTATAACGAGGGGAAAAAACGAAGATTAACGAGATGCGTAGGTAATAGAAGAGTTTCATTCTCGTGTTGATTTCATTTCATTTCGAGCTGCGATAGGAAAACAAATTTGAATAATTTATATTTTTAGTGGGAAATCTGGCAATCAAAATGAGTTTTTTACGTCTCCTTCTCTTGTTTTTTTAGAGACAGACAAGCCAATTTTTCTGGACGAGTGCACAACTGAATTTCAAATTCACCAGAAAAAATAATTTGAAAATTCTATTCCGCTAGTGAATTAAACGCGAAGGAATTCTCTCTTATTTTTTCCCATTTGAGGAAATTCCTTCCCTTTTTTCCACCCATCTCTTTTCTCTCTCTCTCCCGACAAAAAAATAAACTTCTTTCACGAACGGACAACGACTCCGAGAGTCCAGGAGTCCAGGAGAAAGTTTTTCTTAGCCAACATCTATATTTCTTATTCCTTTTATTTTGTATTTTATTTTGTTTTATTTTTCTAGTTGCGTTTAGAATTTTTACGAAAATCTTCTTTTGATATTATAAAAAAGGAAGAGATCAAAAGTTGACCATAAATTTATTGTCTTTTTTTTCGGTCGGATTGAATGGAACGTGAAAATTTTTTCTTTGAATCAAATTGGATTGGTCAATCCCGCGCCACTGTTTTTTTTTTTTCCCCGCAATTTTTTTGATTAGTTGCGGTTTATCAGCCAAATTTGCATGTGCCGATTAATCCTCCCCTCCCGGCCAGGAACCGCCAGGAACTGGTTTTTTTATTCTTCTCTTCGGTGATACTCACGAATTTGTTGGTTTTTTGAGTCATCGACTAATTTAAATAATCGCCGGTGATTTGATTGAACATTTTTACGGTCTAAATCATTTGCGGTGTATATCTCAAATTTATTGAAATCGGCGTGAAACTTTCTTTTCTCTCTCTCTCTCTCTCCCACCTACCCCCAAATGAATGTCTTTAACCTTTTCGGGATAATCAACAAATAGCTATTAAAGGTATCTCAACTTGAAAATAACTTAAGCACCGCCACCAACTGCACAGGGAAAGATATGAGACTACTCATTCCAAAGTTACTTTCTTTTCCTGGACCATTCAAATGCTAACAAGTTTTGAGTCATAGACTCTCTCTCTCTCTCTCTCTGGGCCGGCTGGCTGGCCGGCTGGGATGGATGGCGGAAGGGGGGGTTATAGTTGCAACTACTATAACCAACAGCTGAGAGCTCCGACCTTCTTCCATAGTGAGAGGCAAGTTTTTGGTGGGGGGCAATAAGTCCAGCCATCGATCCGGCCGGAAGCCCATACACACAGTGTGTGTGTATATGTATCCCGCCCGACATTACCCGTGTGTGTGTGTGTTTAACTTGCGTGAGTTTTGGTTTTGATATGACGAGTCGTGACCAGCAGCCAAGGCGGACTGTTTGATGATGGTCTACCATCATTTTGGTGTAGTTTTTCCACGAGTCTAAAACTCGTGCGTGTGTATTCAACTATTTCCTGTGGGAGTCACGATCAAGAGCCACACACACACCAGTGAAAATCCATCAAAGTTTTGTGTGTTGCTATTTAGCCCCCCTTCCAAAGAGCTGCTGGCTGGGCTGGACTGGACTGGACTGGGGGGTTAGATTGTTAATTGTTAGATTGTTATATTAAATATCTTTTGCCGGTGTTGGAGAAAAACAAGATTCAATTTTTTGATACAAATTACCCCCCTCCCTCCCTAATCTTTTACTTAACGCAGTATTGTTAATCATGTTCTTTAGCGTTTATGTAGGTGCTGAACTGTGCTAACCATTGTTTTTTCTACTATATTTCTCTCTTATAACAAAAAACAAGAAAATTAGTTTTTTGGTTTAGCTCTTTTTTCGGTAGAGTCGATTTGTCATTGCTCCTCCTCCTTCCATACCGAAATAATGATTGTTATTATTATTACTCTTACTAACTATATTATACCTTTCATCTTCTTCCTTCTTTTCTTTTCTTTTTTTGACGATTATAATTCAGCTGTGATACACAATCCATGAATGATGATCAATCCCGTCATATTTTTCTTTTCTTTCCCCCTGTGATTTGTTTTTATTGTAATTATTATTCCGGATCGGAATAATAATCTCATCTGTCGCCAGTCTCACGGCTCCTATTATTCAAGACAGTGACCGACGAGTGTGTGTATCTGCATCCTCGTCTTTCTTTCTCCCGATACACGATAAGAAGGATAGGGAATATCCAGCGTCTACCCCACAAACAGTTTCATTCGTGTGTAATCACGTCGTCGCCGTGTATGTGGGAAAAGAGAACGAAGTAAAGAATAGGGCAAAGAGTGGGATTTGTTTGCCTTGCAATATAACGGGGTATACGGTTTGTACATTTTGTGTCGAGTTTCTTTGAGTTGTTTCCCCATTGCCAGCGGATAGAATAGATGTATATGTATGTAGACTATACTAGCTATATCCCCGGCTGTATTATACATCAATGCATACTCAAATAGAGTATGTCGTGTATAGTTTAGCCGAGGATGTGAACGTGACATCTTTTCAGGGTCCCGGTTCCTTTTTATTTCTTTTTCTTTTCTGTTCGCCGCGGCTCACAATGAGACGCGTGTCTCATCAACCCCCCAGCCAAAAGGGACCCCAAGTAGCTCTCAGAGAGAGAGAAACTTGTTAGTAGCGATCATCACATGCGATCACGGCGACGTTTCCTTTTTTGTTATGTTTTTTAACAGGAAAGATCCCGAAAGGCGTCAAAAACGAGTAGAACAATGTTCGTTATAATGTCGCACGTTGATTTATAGTCGGCAATTTCATTTCAAAGGGATTGAAGAGCGAATTTCAAATTAGAAACATGTCAGAAAGGTCTGTGCAGTCGAGCCGATCCGCCATGTTGGCTATTAAATAGCCCCCGACGACGAGATGGAGGACGATAAAATTGCATCAGATTTTGCCCAGTCAGCAACAACGAGACGAGCTTCATCATCAAGAAAGAATCGAGAAGAATCAAAATGCATCCGGATGACGTGGTAATTATGCGACGGGCGACCGAAGTGGCTGCCAATTTCTTATCCAACTTCATTTTGTCGCGAGTGGAAGATGAGCAGAAACGCCGGGATTTCGTCGTCTGCTTGGAGCAATTGCTGGCCAGTCGTTTGGAACATCATTGGTATCCGGAGCATCCGAGCCGAGGGCAAGCTTACCGCTGCATCCGACTCAATCCATCCAGCGGTCGAGAAGCTCTGATTGAGACGGCCGTCATCGTGGCCGGTCTGACTAACGCCGACATTCAACTGCCCTTGGAACTGACCGTCTGGATCGATCCCGACAGCGTGGCCTACCGATTCGGCGAGAATGACGGATCGCATTGTACTCTGCTATCCTTCGAGGATCAATTCGAGCCTTTGAATAATACGACGACGACGACGACGACTCTTCAAACACCAATAAAAGGAGACCGAAAAGGTGTCCCTTGTCAGATTAATTTCCAGCTGGGTTGTTGTGCTCCATGTCCGGCATTGTCTCATAGTACAAGTTATATCGAGCAATTTAGATGCCAGGGCTGATTGATCTCGTCCGCTTTGTCTGAGATTTTCATACGACAGCACAATAATATGTGTATGTATATCTTTTCCCTGTGTAAGTTGAGGCTCAAAAGCCAAATTTGTCAATATTCTTTATCGCTTGCACAAGAACTGCCACAAATAAAATTTCCAGTACAATAAGTTGTTAGTTTATTATCTTTAATTTATTTCATAGAATGTTATTTCCTTCACAATTTTTATTTTCTGAATATTTTTGAAAAAGAAAATGTATCGTTCGATTGCAGTCTGGCAACGTCCAACCTGTCGTCTGCAGATTTCATGGTAATAACAGAACAACGTGATCATTGATCTATGGCCAACTCTGTTCACAGAAAAGTTCAAATCATTTATTTGTGTGCTTAAAATTAGTTTGAGATTGCAGAGATTGACGTGAATAGTCAAATTGGCAAGATGAAGAAGATTCTTCACCTGAGCCAACAAGACATTGAAGAGGAATACAAAGCGAAAATCATCAAAGTGGAAGTAGCAGGTATAAAGAACTTTTCGTTTTCTTTATCTGTCGCGAATTCGGATTGAGAATTGTCGATCGATCACATGCCTCAATTCGCCTAAGTAATGGCGTTTAGTTAATTAACACGACATGATTAAATTGAAATTGAAGTGTTGGTCTTTCATTTTGAAGATTTTTGTTGTTGTCATTTTCACACCGAGCGAACAGATGGCGCGTCCATCCATTTCGGCGGGTGAAATTCAAATTTAGGAAATTAAAACCGAAAAAGTGAAACGCAATTACTAAAGATGAACGAGATCGTAGGGAATAAAAGCGTTTCATTCTCATGTTGATTTATTTAATTTCGAGCTGCGATAGGAAAACAAATGAAGACATTATATTACCGTATTTTTTGTAAGAAAATCAGGAAAATCAAGTTTTTCAGAGTCCCCTGCCCTTATTTTTAGAGATACAAAAGAGAATTTTTCTGGACGAGTGCGAAATTGAAATGCAAATTCACCAGTGGAAAAATTATTTGAAAATTTCAATCCGTAAATGAATTAGAGGCGAATTAATTTTTTCCCATATCATGGCCTCCCACTTTTTGTAAATCTGGCAATCAAAATTAGTTTTTTGATGGTCGCGTCTAGAGTTTTGTAGATAGAAACTTGGTGTGTGTATTCAGTGATTGCATCCACAGTCAAATTTTTGTAAAGAATTGTCCACCCCTAAATGAATTTGAGTCGAACGAATTTTCTTCCCTTTAAATTCCCTTCCCCAAAATTTCGTGTCGACGTTTATTTTGGATGTTGAACCCCAAACCTCAAAATGACGCCACAATTTCCTCCTCGAACCAGTACTATTATTATAATAAATCGTCACCCAGACTTGATCGCCTTTTTCCAAGTTCAGCGTCGACTGGAGGGTCAACGGATTCCTTTGATCAACGGGGGTGTTTGCCTCGTAAACATTACTCGAACCGATTCGATTCCCGTTCAAATAAAGAGAAGAATCTAAGAAAACCGCCGATGAAGAAGATGAAAGACACACCCGTCCCGTGAAAGAGAAAAAATAAATTCTCGGTCGCGGTGCCGTGAATATTCCGGGTGTAACCCAAAAATGATGTCTATAATAAGCGCCGAGCAATCACCCTACATTGCGCGAAAAAATAATTAACCCTTACCCCTAACCCCCCAAAATTTATTATTCACATTCCCTCATTTAAGATAAACCCAAAAAGTCCCGGAGGGAAACTGGCGACGCTAGGCGCGCGGCACAATTTTTTCATTTCTACTCACGTGAGTTATTTAAAAAATCTGGCAAAAGTGCATCTCGTGTCCAATGCAATTATTCTGTTCGCGCCTTATTGTTAGGGGAAGGCGGAAAGGAGAGAAATTCAGAAAAATCTTTAGTTTAGTGTGATCGTTGACATTCGTTGTGCTTGTTAATCTGTCTTGGTTTTCTAGACTTTCACTGTTTTCTCGGTTATCTCTTACCATTATCTTCACCATGCCTCAGCCGAAATGGTACCACAAATCTCTATCAGAATTGTGTATGGACAGTATCGTCGATAACATGGAGAAATGGACGGCATCGCGTGGTTTGGCTCACGTTTCCAGCCCCTTTTATCTTCTTCGTGAGTGTCACTTTTGTGGAATAATTGGTTACTATTATTTATCTTTGTCATTTTCACTACATGCAGCTTCACATTGTCTGGAGTACATAATTCAATGTCTCAATGAAGGCAGAAGGCTAAAAGAAGAGATGTTTGATTTACTCCTCAACCCACATTTGAAAGTTCTTGATTTATCACAATCACGTCGAAATGCATTTGTCTTTACGGTCTTTACTGAAAAAGGTGTCGAAAGATATCTCCGGATCGTGAGTTTAGCATCGGTCAGATGTTCGGTAATAATTATTTCGTCATTATTATGCAAAAGGAGATTAATGAATAACTTTTTGTAATTATCACAGCAACTTACTACATTGAAGTTTTTTGGTTTCAATAAATTGCCATCCCCAACTCAAGTAGAAGAAACTTTTTCTCCCATGTTGCAGCTGTTTGAACATCTGCAAATCCTTGATTTATCTCAAACAATTTATGGTGCAAGTTGCATGCTCTATCTTGGATCAACTTGTAAACCAAAATTAAGGTAGTGTTTACTTTAATCAAAAAAATTTATCATATAACACTTCAGATTTTCCACCTAGGGAGTTGCTAGTTGATTTCTGCCCTGGTGTGACCGATTTAGTAATGCAAGTTTTCTGCAAAGGTCAAAGTTCCCTTCACAAATTATCAGTTCTTGGCACAGAAGTGACTCATGCCGGAATTAGATTTGCTATCGAACATTTACCAGAGCTGAAAGAATTAAGTTCTTCGACTGATATCTCACAAGTTTTTTTTAGAATCTGTAAAGAAACCAGAGAATCAAAAAAATATTCATTGACCAAGTTGTCTATGTTGTCTACTCCATACGTCCTCTACAAAAAAGGCAACGTTTCGTTGATGGTTGACATGTGCCCGTCACTCGTCGATCTTCTCATTGATCTAAACTGCGGCGAAAGATTTACGAATGAGGAGTTATTAGGTGAGGCAAATCTGAAATGGTGGTATTCTTATGTGTAGGGAAACTAAATGCAATTTTATTTCAGGTTTTCGAGAACTCAAACTAATAAAAAGTCTTGTAATTGACATATTCTTTATGCCGTCAAACTTTATTCGTGGCGGAGTAATTCCTCTTCTACAAGTTCATGGCCGTACACTAGAAAAGTTAACTTTATCGATGCCCATAACGAGTGAAGAATTCTATCTCATCATCGAGTGCTGCCCGAATATTCGCCGTTTGCTACTTTCTATAGAAAGTCGTAGAAATCTGGAAACTCCCGAATTGGTGGTAGATGGCGTCTACTCTTCTCTTCGTTACTCAAAGGAAGTAATTCCGTTCAGGATGTTGGAAGAAATCATTCTGCTTTCTTCTTCGCCATTTGCTATTTCACGCAAATTATTGCTGTTGCTTTTGTTTTCCCCTTCTCTTACATTGATTTCCATACTTAATTGTAAAACTCTTGATGACCAGATCATTGAGGAAGCTTGCACTAGAAACAGTTTCAAGTATTTGACCAAGTTAGAGTTGTTCGGTTGTTCTAATGTGAGCCAGAAAGGCATCGATTTTTTCATGAACGAAACGAATCCTTTGTCCGAAATTGCTTTGCTAGACTGTGGAAATGTGAACCCTGAGAATATGAAAACCATGGCTCAAGAGAAGCATTGGAATCAGGTAAACATTAATGTGTGTTGATCGGATTAAGACAAATGCGATCCAACATTCCTTAAGCTTCGAATCCTGTTCGAACATTTTCTTATGTTCATATGCTTTCAAAAAATGTCCACATAAAAGAGAAAAGAAAATTTGTTTCATCCAAATTCTGTTTTTCTGTGATAATCAAGAAATATCTAAAAACATTCAATAACATCTATGTTTTAATTTAACAATTAACTTTATTCAACAAATTCTAGGGTTTAATTTTAGAGGTTTAAATTCAGGGCTGGCTCTACGGCTACACTACATTCTGATAAGCTAAACAAATCTTATCTTATTTTGTTGTTGTATATTAATTTAGGATATGATTTCCTTAACTTGTTGTAAGTTCGCTTAATTGTCCGTTGTAATTTGGTCAAACTAAATTTCTCTTTCTTCAAGCTGATGTCAGAAATATTGGCGTCGTTCTCAAGTGATCCTACTTTGACAGTGTGACTGGGCTCTGCTGGTGCTGGACTGGTGAAGATATTCGTTGCTACTGGTGTTTCGCTTGATGCTGGAAAGGTAGGAAAATAATTAAACTTATCATGATTTAAAACGATCGTTGGTGGCTGTATCGAATTACTGATGAGGTTAGAACTTAGAAGTAACTTTTAAGAGTAGTAGGTGGATCGGTCGTCATTGGCGTGCCAGTTGTTGGAATATATTTAGCTGTTGTCCTAGGTAGTTCAGAAGGGATTTCAGTGTTAAGTATATCCCTGTTTATTGTATTGCGGTTTTCATTCGAGGGGTCATTTGAATAGTAAGGTTGATCGTAAGGAGATGTTGACTTTAATACGTAGAATTGTTACGAAGGTAATCAGATTTAAGAGCCAGCCACAGATTTGTAGTCGACGAGGTCATTTCTGGGACTTGTTTCACATTTTCGGGTTGTTTATCATGTGGGTAAATTTCAAATGACGAGTACTGGTCGTCAGTTTGCTGAGGAGATTTCAGAATGACCCATGAAAGATCGTTGTTGAAATAAGTTGTGGGTGGGTGAACGGTCGTCGATGATGGCCGCTGAATTGTTTTTGCATTGGACGGTGGGAAGTAAGCGACTGAATCCGACTAATCTGACGGATGGCTGGATTCGGGGGATTGCGAGATGAGCTAAGATTTGTTTTCAGGATTGTTATCATCATTACAAATAGATGGTTGTTTAGTTGGTGCTGTGTTAGTTGAAAGAGTTATTGGTACTTTAGTAACGGGAATTTGATGTTTGAGACCATGGCTGGGCTTGTTGATTATTCTAGGCCTTTCTCCTGCTTCAAAATCTTCCATTTGTCGATTTATCAATCGGTCGACTGAATCTGACGTTTTCCTTGTCTACTCCAATCGTCTTGTCATTCACACATTTACCTGATTTTTTAAATATTTATCTTTGTATTGTTCACCCAATTTTGAAAGTTGTATTACCTTGAAGGGTAAATGACAAGCCCTCAGGGTTTCCGACACCGATTCCTGTAATATCCATAATAATGGTCACATCTTTTGGTTGGTGGTTATTGTCGACGTACCACTATGGAAAGGCGGAACGTCGCCAAAGCGCCCGCAAATTCTACATTTCCCAAGTATAGATTTAACGGGATTGTTATTACTTATTAGATCAATTTCAGAGTATGGATACACACGGTAATATGCTCTAGTGCATCCGATGATCCGACCACTGTTGTTGTTTAGTGTTTACAAATGAAAATTTGGTGGTCCCAGATTATCTACAGCCTTCTTCAACCAATCAGACAAATCCTGAATTCCTGAATTCATCCAGTTCGTCTTCATCAGTAAGCCTCGTGTCTTCTGTTTTCCTGTCTGAAAGTAGTAAGCATTTAGTCCAACTATTCGATTGGTTCTCACGATTTTATTTATAATATTTGTACATTTTACTAGTCCAGACTCATGGTTTTGAGATTTTTGCCCGAGATTATTTTTTCTTTTTTCTGTTAAGTTTTTTCAATTGCAAATTTTTGGCTTAAATCTGGCATGCGGCAAATTCGGTGAGGTCTCGGGTGATCGGGAAAACCGTAAACGATTGATTGGATTGTGAAAGAAAATCCATTTTTGCAGATATAAACTTGCAAATCTCTGTGTGTATTCAGTAAGTTCGCATTCGCATACACAGTTAAAATTTTGCGTAAGAGAGAAGAAATTCCCACCCCTTAATGAATTAGAACTAAATGGATTCTCTCCCCGTTATTAATCAAACAAAAACAGTTTTCCGTGTCAACTGTCAGTCGATGATGATTTTGCAAATTTCGGGCGATCAGCACTCAAAGGGAGGCGACAATTTCCTCCTCCAACATGAAACCCGTGAAATGGGTGTAGTGGGAACTGCTGTCATACAAATACACCCCTGTTGAAAAGATAATAATCTGTAACCAGACTCGATCGCCTAATTTCAAGTTCAGCGTTGACTGGAGGGTCAACGGAGACCACTGATTATCGTACGTGTTTGTCTCTTCAACCCTACCCAACCCGATTCGACCCCCATTCAAATAAAGACCAACTTCTAAAAAAACATCATAGGGTAATGTTGAAGCTGGAAAACTTGCCAACCCCGTGAATGAGAAGAAATAAGTCCCCGGCCGTGGTGCCGTGAATTTCCCTGATGTCAAATTAAAGGCATTTCCCTCGTTCACCCGCGCCAACTCGAACGGAATCGGAGTAGTACCAGCAGTGAATGAAGAATTTCTTTGGACATAGAAATGGACAGGCGCTGATTTGACATCGGCATATCCAATCCATTTCTGAAAACCTTTTCATCATCATTATAGAATTAAAAAATAGATAATCATTGCAATTGCATAACTCGTAAGAATTGAATTATTACCGGTATCGTCAGGGAGTTTTGTGAAATCGCAATAAATGGATTCCATCATCGTAGATCCCATGATGGAATAGAATCCATTTAGGGTGTGTCCAATTAACAAAAGATCCTCGCAAGACGTGGGCATTTTTGTCAGGGCGACCGTTCCACTACATTCGAATCGACCAAGCGTGTGGATGCCCGACGAAGTTTCCAGTTGAGTTCGGCCAAAATTCAACCGAGTGACAGGCAAAACATTTTTATTCGTGATTACACCTGCACGAGTTATAAGCCAATAAGAAACAATTGAGTAATTATTACGAGAAATGCTGCACGTTTTTACCGTCGTCGACTAACTGAATTGGCGCCGCAGCATCACAGTTGCACTTGGTGGAAGAATCGACGCAATTGCCATCGATTCCGCACTGGCAGGTGTGACTTCCCTCCGTGTTATCTCCAGCCCAAAAGTATTGGGGATTTCCGTCTCTGTCGTTCCACCAGGCGTAGGGGATGGCAACAAATTCGAAAAGGGCGTAGTAGCAATCGTACTGGAATGACCAGGGAAATTGAAGAAGTTCATTTCACTTTCATCAACGAATAATTTACCTTAATCGACTGGTGACATTCGGATGATAACTCAACTAACGCTTTTATCTGCCTGATGGACGCGTTGTAATTGATAGATCGTGAATAACATCCAGGATCAGCGCAATGACCCACGTCGATAGGGGATTCACTGTCGTGTAGAATGGATGTAGATCCTGTTACGGAAACACTGTTTAATTATTTTGAATTCAGAGAAAAGATTTAATTTTAAAATCTATTTTACCCGACGTCATGTCGCAGTAAACGTAGATCGGGTTATCGCCGACGCCTTGGCCGTCCGGATCGATCCAGTGCATTCCGGACTGAAGAGAAGGATTCGCCATCCAAAGTTCGCGACACGTCCTTGGCATTGCAGCACTCTTTGCAATTGACTGAATTAAATTTGGGCGATTATTTGAAACTATTTCTGACTCAGTTTGTGGTTTTGGTTGTCTGGATTGAAGCAACAGGGAAGTCAAAATTGTTTCTTGTTTTTGGACTTTATTTTCCAGTTGGGCATTTTTGGACTCTAATTGCGTTACTTTCTCTTCAAGTTGAATATTTTTTTCTTTCAGTTGATAAACTTCCGTCTCCAGCTTGATTTCCACTTCTTTTAATCTGTCTTCCAAGGAAACGATGGTTCCAGCGGATGATGTACTGAAACACATCAAAATCAAAAATAGTCCTGTCTTGATAAATAATGGCCCGGTGTAGAAGTGTACCATTTTTCGCTTAACTTTTGATCAACGTTTGAACTGGATTCGTCCAAGCGATGCGTTCTCATTTATTGGGCTTACTTTTTAAAAAGCTTCAACGTCAACGAAAGCCATATAATTCAGATACCGAATATCTATATCTCTCTCACAAGAAGATAACCTTTTGAAACTTGGGGGAAGGGGGGAGGGGGTTAAAAAATAACTTTACTAGTTTTTACTCTGCCAGCTTTACTTCTTGATAGGCTAGTCAGTCTCGGCTAAACCAAACGCAAGCGCATGTTTGTTTTTACTTAGACCGACCCTTTCAAGCTATTTCTTATCAAGTCTAGTAAGGAGACCTTCAATGATTCGTTTTATCGTTGTCCCAACGCGCGCAACACGCAAATACAGTTGTCATTGAAACACAACAGGGAAGAAGAAGCTGTCAAGTGTCCATCATCATTGATGTCCTTGGGATTTAATTTAAAGGTCAATAATAAAATTGAGATAAACGAGTCTCTGTGTTGATATAATCCCTGTCAAAATAAGATAAGTTTTCCATTTGAAATTTGAATGTCACTTTATAGTTGCAACATTATTTGTTTTAGACGTGACTATGGACAATCTATCGTTTATTTTGAGACGGGGGATTCACCCGGATTCACCTGATATTAACCTGCGGTCCGGTCGAACAGGGAAGAGAAAGGTAAGAACAAATAAATACAAATAAAAATCAATATTGAATTCAATTTATTTTATTCAACCACTTTTTTTTATGTTGTATGTGTTGTGTTATATATGTTGTTGTATTTGTTTTCCGAAAAGGAATTTTAAAGAAAATGCTTATTTTAATATTTTCATGAGTGCAACACTGAAGGCCTAGAGGGCGTGAATCGTAGTTGAATTTCTTATCGCTAGGTGTCTGTGTTATGGTCGTCTACACGAGGCACGTGGAATTTCTATTTTGGTCTGCAGACTTGCAGAAAGAAGTCCAGAGAGTTACATCTTAATTAAACGATCGTTGATAGACATTTATGCGAAAAATGGCTACAGATGACTGGAAAAACCCTACAATTCGGCAAAACTTCATTGACACCATGTAAGTATTGTAGCAAGACTTGAATCCTTACAAGTCTGGGTATTTAACATTTGGGTAAATTGTGTATTTTCTACTATTTCAGTGAAGAAGCCATACGGCAATGGGGAAATCCCACAACTAGGACCGCAAGCGAAATGGAAATTTATTCGTTTGAAAGAGCCAGCACCAAAGTAAATACTTTGCAGCCATAAATTTTCGTGATAAAACTATATTCCAAAGCGAATATGACTGAGTTTAATGCAAATGTGAAATCAATCAATCTTTCTACTGTAGGAAGATTATTTGAATTATCACGTTTGGTTGATGACCCATATACAAGGGCTAAGTAAAGAAACTTCTAACATAAATTTAAAATATTTTGTAGACTAAACATTTATTGTCTGAGGTACTGAACCAAAAACCAAGGTTACGCCAAGGGCTGATGTTGCTGAATCACAAACTATTGCTCAAACAAGCGATCCACAAGAAGAAGGTTAATCAAATTTGACCCTGATGAAAAATGGTCCACCATATTATAAATATAAATAATTATATTTTTCCTAGAGGACTGGAAAAGTTCAGAATTTCGGCAGAATGTCATCGCTAAAATGTATGTCTTGTATAACTACCTGAAACATTAGCTTTGTATTTAAATGTTTTATTTTTAATTTCCATACATACAGTGAAGGAGCCATGTGGATATCCGGAAATCCTACCACAAAGTCCGCCTGTGAAATGGAAAATCATTTCTTTGACAAGTCCAACAACAAAGTATTCAGTTTTTCCCATTTATACAATTTTAATGATAAACCTTAAGTTGTGCATAAAATCTCTTTTTGCAGGAAGAGTATTTGAATCATCTTTCCCGACTGCTAGTACATATAAAACAATTGAGTAAGAATTTTTTGATTTCTTTGCCACCAAATAATGTATTGACTAAAATTTATGTTTCAAGGTGCTCAATTTCAAGCTTTCAAAAATAGAGCACAAGGTATGTCATCAGGAGTCGGTGCTGCTCAACCACAGGCCAATGTCAAACCAAAAGTTCCGCCGCAACAAGGTGTGCTGATTTTGCCTCTCAGAAACACCTCCATCAAAATTAAAAATTGATACAGTTAAAGTATAGGCTCATACTTTATTTTGTAAGGTACCAAAGAAAAAGCTAGAGGTTCTCCTGGAGTTGTTCTAGCGGTATCAGTACCACAGCCTCCTCCGAAAAATCAAGAACAAGGTAAAATTAAATTAAAGTTAGCTCATGTGTGAAACCGCGAATAGTAGAAGACAATCAAATTGAATACTTATTCAATAAATATATATTTTTCCAGATGACGAATGGAAAACATTTCGATTTCGCCAAAACGTTATTACGAAAATGTAACTACCAAACCTTAAGTTAATCTAATTTTTTTGCCATATTAATTGGTTATTGCATTTTTAGTGGAGAAGTCATCCGACAATCGGGGAATCCCACATCTAAATCTGCTAGTGATATGGAATTTCATTTCTTTCAACGATCCAACAATAAAGTAACCTTTTTTTTTTCAAACCCGTGAATACAATTTACTTTACTTTTGAAATCTAAAACTATTGAATTATTATACACTTATACAGGAGGAATATCTACAATATCTTGCGCGGCTACTGGTTCATATTAAAGGGCTAACTAATGTTGTAATGGATAGCCACTGAGATTCTTAATATCGTTTGGTCTATTACTTTAAATTCACCTAAAGGCCTTGAAAACTGAAACCCCCCGCCCCTCAGGAACAGTAATATTACCTTATTTAATTTTTGTTAGTGTTATTTTATTTAGATTTCGACAACCATTTAAAAAATCTAGTCTTCATTTTTTACCGCTAGATGTCTGATACTCTGATTGTGTTATGTATTATTTATCCCGCCACAGTGTGCACACCGGTGTCTCACGTGTATGACTTTGTACAACAACTAAATTAATATATTCAGCATCTTTGTAGCACCTGAAAAGAAAAAAAACGAGCAACTGGTTTTTCAATCGAGTTCACGCTCGCAATTTCCGCGTCAATAAAATCCGGTATTTTCGCATTCACACACTCACAGCATGAATCCAGGTATTCAACTCTTTGATGTTGCCACGTTTCGATGAACTTTCATAATTGTTTTTTCCTACGTAACAGCAGTTATTGTTTTAATTTTTTTTGTTTGATTGGTAGAAGGGATTCTTAGTCTGATTTGCGTTGCTTTGTTATGGGGTGTTACCAATCCTCTGATGGGCAAGGGCAGTTCGGGGATCCAGAGGGTGAAACATCCCAATTTCCTGGTTCAGTTCGTAGCAGAACTCAAATTCCTCTTGTTAAATTGGAAAGTAAGTCATTTCTTGTTATTCTGTGCTTTCCTTAGTCCATATACTTCTCTCCAGGTTCACTTTAGTGGTCTGACAGCTGTATCCTAATTACAGGATTTGAAACAGCTATATAGTGGTTTTGATGAACAGTGCATTTAAAATCTTCATCTCTATTTGAAAGGCCCAACTTCTAATAATCAGCTTTGAAAGAAGTCTCCTTTGTAAACTGCTCCACTGTAGTTAGTCAGATCTGACATGGTAGATTGAGCTGTCGTTTGTTCTAATGATAGACCACCTTCAGGGTAAAGACTTTTTGCAAGATTGTGTTTCCCTCAAATGCATCATTCTAAAAGTTTTTAAAGTCTATACTTAAAGTCCCTCCCTGCACACACACACCTGTTTCACCATTCAGAATGACTTTTGATTTATTATGTTTTCGCCTTCACCTCCCATCTCACACCAGCAACAGTCTCTCTGAGCTGAGCAGCAGCAGTCAAAGCTTTCTAATGAAAGTATTCAAATGCGGCAATAATGAAAAGATTCCTCCCTCTTTCTCTCATCCGAACGAGACAATCGGGACCAGCCTTTTTCTTGTCGAAGAGCTGCGATGTCACCCGATAAGAAAAGGCAAAAAAGTTTCACTAATGTATTTTTGGACAGGGCGCTCCGGGAAAGAAAAGAACAAAAAAGAGAGAACAAGCTTTTCCTTCCTTTTTTAGTTTACTGCATACACATCATCCGACAGAGAGAGAGAGAGAGAGAGAGAGAAAAAGATGTTCTGATAGGATAGCGTAGTGCGGTAAACAACGTTTGAGGAAAAAGAAAAGAACCAAACAAGAATATGACGCTAATGAATCCATCCTGCGTCTGACCAGTTGAACGACCCCTCATGCAGGTTGAAGTTCACGTTGGAGGTGTTGTTGGGTCCGTCCTTTTTTGGCTTGTATACATGTAAAAATATTCCCGTGGCTCGCCGAGACAATCAAGCCATTGACTGAAATTGAAGCCGTTTCACGGCCAAAAACGTTCCACTTATTAAATGAACATACCCCCTGCCTCACCGTCAATTGTCTTTTGCTTCTACGTCCCTTTTCTTAGCTTATACGCTAGTTGGCTCTTATTTCTTCTGATCTTTTGTATTTTTTTTTCTTCTCTATATTGCAGTTTGTCCTACCATTCCTGGTCAACCAGTGCGGCTCCATTCTCTTCTACTTCACGCTCAGCTCCACCGGTATTTTTCCATTTTTGACGGATGAAAGCCAAAATTCTTTCATTAAGCTCAACTTTGATCCGCCCCTCGACTCCTTTTGGCTCTGCACTTTTTTGGGGAGGGATATAACCGTCGTCTCTCTCTAAAGCCAATCTTTTCAGGTGGCGATGGAAGAAGCGATAGACTCACACGGATGAAAAGAGAGAAGGCGGCCAAAGTTATATCTATTCGCTTTTATTATAATGTCATTCTTTTTTTGTTTCTTTTTCTTTTTTATCACCTGGACGAAAACTTGAATTAATTCCTTCGCCTTGGCTCTCCAAGAACTCTCCATTGCCGTTCCATTGACCAACGGACTGACATTCCTCTTCACCTCCGTAGCGGGTCAGTGTCTGGGAGAGCATCCGACTTCAGCACGTAATCTCTACGTTCTTTTTTGCAGTATCTTGGAATGGTTGTGTGTATCCTCTTTCTCATCTTTTCAGCCAAAGAAGAAGGAATAATCTTAGCTAAATTTGTGTAACCATCTTAGCGGTAATAGTAGTAGCAATTCGGTGGCCCGTTGGCGTAGAGTTGCGTGTGTCGGGATACTTGATCTTCCCAGCATCTGTTACTTGGACACAAAAAAATCTTATAGATGAGTTGAAAGCCAAAAGAGTTGAGAAAAGTAATGACAGTATTAAGGAAAAGCCAATTCTAGTTAAAATAAGGAAAAAAACGAACAGCGAAACAATAATATTCAAACCGCGGCTTATTTAAAAAAAAATCCCTGGGTTTAATATTACCGATATTCTTTTCATTTATATTTAGTTACTTACAAAAGAAAACGCTTGTTTTCTTTCTTTCTTGGAAATCCGGTTGTGTGTGAACGGATTGAATTTTTCTCTACACAACTTTTCTCAGCTCTATGAATTTTGATCCTTTTGGCGTGCGGGAATGTTGTAATGACTAATTCTTGAAATTATTTTATTTGTTTCTATTTTATCTTTTTTTTTTTCCTTATTACATTACCCCAGGCGCGTTTGTCGGAATGGCTTGCGTCTTACTGGGTGTCGTGCTGTGCCTGACGGACAAGATGTGAAGAAAATCCCATCATCTGCTTTGGCCCCTCGTGTGTTTCAAAGGTATAATGCCCATCATGTAGATAGATCCACACACACACACACAGACGGCCAAAAAAACAACAACCAAATGCTGTTCATTCCACCCATATGGCACGTTTATACATAAACACGCCTTGACTGATTGAATTTGATTTTCCATTTTGTTTTAACCATCAGTCTTTTATTGTATTATATCAAAATTGGTGAGGGGGGATGAGGCAAAGGGAGGCAAACAAAAAACAAAAACATGCGATTGTACAAACTACAAATTGGTGTTTTGGCTATATGGGGAATCGTAAAGAATTAACAACAAAATAAGGAAAAAAATGGGTAAAGAAAGAAAAAGAAGAGAAGAGAGGAGGAGGTTCTCAGCACATAACACTCCCCACCTCCAATAAAAAAAGTCAATGTTGTACATATTAGATTCACACACAGACATGACGTTCATACACACACAAAATTTTGCTCATTATGTAAAAAAAAAGAAAAAAGAATTTCAACAAAAATTTCGTTTCAGTATGGTAATATTATTAATATTATTATTAATATTTTAAATTTTTTCAGAGGTCAACCAACGGAGCTCGAATAATCCTGGTCGGAATGGCTGAGCTCTCGGGGGGTTGTCTCTTTAAAGAAAGAAAGAAAAATTCCTAAATTTTTTATTTTACACAGCATCAATTGGGAGGTAAGAGGAGCCGTTTAGAATGTAAATCTTGTTGGGAGGGTGGTAAAGACGATGATATATATCTTGATAAGTTTTGTTATTATACGTGAAAAAAAGGGCTATGTATATAAAAGGGAGGAAGACGCATGTCAAATAAAAGGTTGACGTTAAACATGTTGATGACGTTTAGTCTCCGTGGAGAGAAAAAAAAAAGAGAAAGTTTTATATTTTTTGTTGTTTTGTGTTTTTTTACCCAGGTTGTTGAAGAATCTACTATGCGAAATTGGCACACAAGGGGAGGGAGGTTGTTGAAATGATTATTGCGTAACATATTGTATGTCTTAATAACTTGTTGTTTCTTCTTCCCTTTTTATTTTTATTTTTTGTTGTTCCCCCCCAGAGAAGAATGGTCGATGGAGACGACACGAAAATGATGAAAAGGTGAATGATGCCAAAGTAGATGGAACGGGGAAACGACCAAAACACACAAAAGATTGGAAAAACCGGGACGAATAACAGTCAGACGGGGTCATCGCTGTGTCTACGAGGGTCTTGTCTCTCTTGTGTCGTTGATCCTCCTGGTTGTTGCTGTTGTTTTTGTTTGTTGCGGAGCACGGAGGTAAAGAGAATCTGGAGCACGTAACAGACACCTGTCAAGATGATGGAGAAGAAAGAAACAAAAGATAATGGAGCGGTTCGTTCGTGAGTCGTTTGACATAGAAGATAGTAAGTACTGCTACTACTACTGGTACACGGGGCTGCCTGCCAGACCAGCAGAGCAAAACACTGAACCGGCTCACAGATTTGTGGGCTGAGAGCCAAAGAGACGGTCGCATATTTGCATCGGGAATTTATTTCGATTGCACGAGAGTTGGTTTACCCGAAAGGAATAACACGGAAAAAAGAGGTGCGGGTCTTTCTCCTGGTCTAAGTCCTCCTCTCCTTGCCTTCCGGAGATATATATATTTAGCAACAATGGATAGAAGAAAAGAGCAACAATAGTTGTTTCATTTTTCGACAGCGGCATGCGAAAATGAAAGTCAAATTTTCACACATTCTAAAAAAAAAAAAAGTATTAGCCAGAGCCAAACACGTTCATTAACGCCCTTTTTCTTTTTTAAAATAATAATTTTCTTCTTTCTTTTTTTTTACAAATTTAGGAGGCGTTAATTTTTCCGTGATAGTACATCGTCGATCGATGTGAAATCTTGAAGAAGGTGAGGCCTCCCCTAATTTTTTTTTTTGTTTCTTCTTCTATGCAACTCTAGTCGAGTGGAACGTCCCTTTCATTACGCCATCAGAGTACGTAGTAGTAGTAGTCGTTTTACCAGTAGAGGCCAAAGTTATACACGGGAGTTTTCCATGATTCCCGTTAAAACCGGTCCCTTGCGTTTCTCGGTGGACGCGAGGCCTGGCTGTAACAATAATTGCAATTCTGTTCCATTTCGTTAGACTTATATTTTCCTATTATTTCCTCGTCCAAATCTGGCAGGAGAAACCAACAGACTCTCCTCGGCGTTCTTCTCATCATGCGAGCCGTTTTCCACCTAAATGGAACCGGCCGGAATAATAAACTGTGGGTCTCTAACTATTTCTCCCAAGACAACACACACACAAACTAAATGCTTTTCTTTCTCTCTTTTTCTCTCCGTCTCCAGCTCCCATGATGCCCAATAAATCGTCGCCGCCATCTGTCACGCTTCTACGGTTACACAAATTGACTTCCCCTGGCAGCCAAGCTGTGTAATAAGCTGGTTAGTTTACAGTATTGCAGGGCCAATTAAACGCGGACCGTTACTAATCTTTATACGCTCTTTTCTTCTTCTTCCTTGTGTCTCTCCCTATCTTTAGAATGCCTTCGCCGCTGTGTGGCATATTGTGCGCAATAGAAAATAGGGCCCCCCTAATAATGCCCAGGGTTTTCTGGGGCTACGCTGCAACGATTTTCACCGAGTTGAATCCGGAAAAACAAACGCCACCCAGGAATTTTCTCGGAGGAGGAAAATAAAAACAACACACACACACACGCAATTATATACCTCGCAGGTACGTCAAACATTATATTTTCTATTGATTGTTATTCAACTATGTGGGTTATATCTCTCTCGGTGAGATTGGGTGGGGTCAGCCGTACCATCTCGAAAAAATTTCCGGAGGGTTTTGTTCCAAAACCCAAATAGTTTTCGAAATTCGATCGAGAATCTCTTTCTCGCGTGGGAAATCTTTTGTCAACCCCATTGTTGAACTGGCCTCCATTCGATCAACGCCCAGCTCATCGCTCAATTTTCTTTCTCCCCCCCCCCCTCAAATCTCTTTTTTATTTTATATACCCGCAAGTCAAATCTCTCACAGCCTCTCCCTTCCGTGTGTGTGTCGACACACACACAAACACAAACAGAGATGACTTGAATGCGATAACTCCCCGAAAAAAAACTTCACCCCTGCGGGAGCCACTACTATGCGCCACCTCTTTATCCCCCCCTTTATCTTCACAATCCATCCACATCATCCAAACGAAAATAAAACAAAGAAGTTCAAAAGCACCTTGAAAGGAATAAAAATAAAAAACTAGTCGACGATGTTTGAGAACAGTCAACAAAATGGGGAATTCAAAGATGAGCGATATGAAAGCGAAAGCGTGTTTCATACCAGGAAAAAAAAGCGATGGTAAATACAACCGATTTTGTTGAAAAATAAAAAAGTTTTATAAGCTTTTTCTAGAGGACGTGATGGTCTGCCCAGTCATGGAACCCGATGAATAACGGAACGGTTTTCTTCTTCTGCTTGTGTATATGGGAGAAAAAGAAAAAAAGGATTTGTTAGGAGGTCCGTGGTCGAACAATAACCGCTTTCATCACAGGTGTTCGTTGCTTTTCCGTGTCTATTACACTCACACACACAAGTTTGGCCATCCAGCCCGATAGAGAAAGAAGAAGAAGGGAGAGACTAGTAGCTCTTGGCCGGGTTTGTTCATTGCCCAGATTGCGTCCGTTACTTATAAATCCGATTCAGCGCCCGCAGGATGTTTTGTACAACAACAACTAACAGCTCACCTTCAATACATTCTTACACAACAGAGAAGAGGGGGGAAGAAAACACGGAACACCATCGCGCCCATGTCAAAAGACCGAAAATGATGCATCTCCTTTCTTCTCTCCCGAAATATATAGCAGCCGAAAATAAGAAAAAAAGAAAAAAGACGCTGACTAAGTCCTGATTACTCTTGCTCCACGACCATATAAGGTCCTCTTTCCAGTCACTGGGAATATAGGAGGGAGGAGGATGATGTGTTAAACTTTCGTTGGCACGTCATTTCCCCCCGCCAACACAAATTTGATTTTTTCGACGATTTGAATTTGGCGCCCTATTTTTTTGCGCGATCGGGCGTAGTTCCTCTGCGAAGAATGATGTCGCTCATTTCAATACTTATAGAGATGTTTCGACTGGGCAGAAATAAAAATAAAAAAGAATGCAGCTGTTGTTGAGAAGCACGCGCGTGTGTGTTAGTAACCTGGAACTCTTGCCCCATCGTCTGGCAACTTATTATCATAATAATCTCGGCTGGGTTTCGGGGCGTTGCCTCCTTTTGTGTGTGCAAAAGGTAAACATCCACCGACTTGGGTTATTCTTCTTCCCTTTGGCCTTTATTTCTCACTTCTTTTTCTTTCTTTTTTTTTAGAATGGAAAACTCATTTTAGGATTATTGCGTTGCTGTTGTTGTTGCCACCCCGGCAGGTGTGTGTTCGATTCGAGATGAACTTTATTTTTCGTCCGGGGCCGCGATGACGTCAGAATGTTTAATGACTTTTTAGTTTGACTTGAATGGCGTTCCAGCGGATGTGTCGTTACAAGATGATCTGAGCTACGAGGTATTCGTCTAACAGGTGCGTCGACGCCCTTCCCGTAAAGATTAAAAATACTCGAACGAAACATTTTCAAAATATTTCCAGTTGGTTTTTTTTTAAATAAGAAAAAAAAGGCTCATGCGGATTTGTTGACTGTGAGTTTTGTGTCTACGGCTCATTACCGGGCGATAACGCATTATTATTCCGGATAAAGTAGGGAGATAACATTTCAACGTGAAGTTTCTTTTTTCCGCCGTATTTTATTTTTTCCCTGCCTTTCCTCTCGTTTTAGTTGTTATCTCCGCGTCTCTCCTTTTTCCAGCAGACGACTATTACCCTCGTAATCTTTTTTTCTCCGGTCAATTTCCAGGAAATTGACGGGAAAGGACACGGAAAGCGAAAATAAAATAAAAATAAAAAAAGGTAAAATTCTGTCGGCCACATCTTTTGTTTATCTTTAGACAACAAGGTCTTCCCCTTTTTTTATCTCAAACTACTTGCGCCATTGTCTTGTTTTCAAAACGCATTTCCACAAAAGAGACGGAAAACTTGCGATTGGTTCTGCTGGAGAGTTTTCGGGAGTTTGGAACGGAGAGGGGAAGACAAAAAAAAAACCGGACAGAGACAAAAGAGAGTCTGAGACATGAAGAATGAACGAACGAACGAAAACGTGGTCATGTCTGGCCCATCAAACGTGCGCCCAGACGGGCCAAAGAGAAAAAAAAAATGACAAATGAGACAAAATGTGGAATGTTTCAAACTTACGTTAAGTTGATGCCCAATCAGCGTGTACTCCGGACTCTTCGGCCATCTTCTTCTTCATCTTCTTTCACTTTGTTGGGTTTAAAAAGAGGGAAACTGTTTGCACACTGGAAAAGTCTAAACATTTGCATATCCATAACAATAATATCTCCCACTTTGAAATAATGGAAAACCCACTTTGAATGATAATTAATTTCGTCATTAATTCTTGTCTTGTCTTTTATGTTTATGTGTTTTTTTTCTACTTTTTCAATTAGTTTCAGATATGGCGAAGAGCATCAGCAGCAGGGGAGGGTTGTTATGTGTTTGTTTTATTTTTTTTTTTAAAGGAGAACGGACGGGGGGTTAAGATGGATGGGACGGACGGACGGACTAGCGTTTCTTCTTGCGGAACCAGCCGGCCATCAGTTTGCTGTTTTTGGGCATGGTCGATGAGCGAGAGACGGACGTGCCGCCGCTTTTACTGGACGTTGCTGTGGCTGTTCCTGCTGCTGCTGCTGCAGTCTGACGTTGACCGACGGCCGCCGACGGACGGTAGACCTCGGCCGAGTCCTCTGACTCGACAATGACGTCCTCCCGGCGCCTAACAGGAGCCCGAGGCGGTTTGCCAACGTCACCGATCACCATGGCCGGCGCCGATTGACCACCCGGCTGCTGCTGATTGCTGTACGTGATTTCGTACTTGTCGCGGTAGTGGCGCGGCTTCCATGGCGCCAGCACCGAGTACGAGCGAGAAATCTGCCGGGTCTGCGTCCGGCGCAGCGTCGATCCGGTGGCACCCGACAGGGCCGACATGTCCTCCCGGCTCTGGGCCTTGTGACGCCGGGCCGCCTGCAGTTGCTGGGCCGCCGTTCTGCCGTGAACTTGACCGGTGACTGGAATGTCGGCCACCGTCGTGGCGTGCAAGTAGACGGACCGCTGGCTTTCGGCGCTTCCGGCCGCACTCTGCATGGCACTACCGTCGCTCTCGGAGCTGTTGACCGAGCTGACTGGATGATGTCGTCCCCGCTGATTCAACACACCTCTGCAATAACACAACCAACCAAAAAAGGAGGGGGGTAAATTACTAGAAGAAAAGAATGTCGAGTCACCCACATTTCCGTGATGACATAATCAAAAAGAAACAAGCCAAGAAAAACCGGAGAAAGGATCAATAGCCAAAAGAAAAAGAAAATTGCGACTGTCTCGGCTCTTTTCTTCTGTGTGTTTCTAACCAGGTGACGCCTTTTCTCACGAACTTTCGACCTCCAACACACACACACACATTTCTCTTTTTTGGGTACTACATCATAGTATATAGGAAACCCCCATTCTTATTTTTCTTGTTGTTGTTTTTCTTAGCTTTTACCAAATCAAAAAGTCCCACTCTGTTTTCTGTGTGTGTCTATAGAATCTCATTTTCCACCTTTATTTTTAAATTTTTTGAAGGTTAATTGACATCTCGCCGGCGTGGAAATTGCCATCCTCAACGGAGGAGGCTCAGAGATGACAGCACAGCTCTCCTAATACCAACATGGAACATCACAAGACAGACGAGCTGACGAATGGATGAAACTTAAAAAGGCCAACAGCAGCCGGGGCCCAGCAAGTCACGCAAAGTGTGTTGATGGTTCGGTTTTCGGTGTCCCAGGTTTGTGCTATTCGTGTGACTAATGAGTTTGGTGCCTCGTTCTCTCACTCTACTCCGCCCAGCTCTTCTTCATCTTCGTCGTTGGTTCTACCTCCTTTGTATCATCATCATTAAGGTTTCATTCTAATTACTGGTGTTGGCGGGGGCACACTGGATGGATTGTCGTTTTTTACCTGCGGACAGCGCCCATTCCGGCCGCCGAGCTGGCGCTTCGCAACACCTTGGCCTTGGGCATGTAGCGTGATGAATAGCCGCCTCCGCGCGATGGCTGAGACTCCAAGTCCGTGTCGCCAAAGTAGCGCATCTGGCGGCGAGATTGAGCCGCTGCTGCCGAAGTGGCCGCCGGAGGCGGCGGAGCTGATTCCAGAGGACCTGCCGGAGCGATGGATGGACCTCTGGGCTGCTGCTGTGGCTGCTGGTTCTCTTCCGATCCGCTGCGATCCCTCAATTCCGCTGACTCCACCCCGATTTGATGGATCAAATTGGTGCTGGCGTATGGGCGGGCGTCGGGTCCGCGCTGCTGCTGATGTTGGGACTTGTAGCGATGGCCGCCATCATCCGGATAGCGACGGCTCGATTGGAATTGAACGGAAGTATCCGGATGGCGACGATTCTGATTGTGCTGGTGCTCCTCACCCAACACGACCACCGGATCCGGTCGGTAATTCAAATTGTTGAAACTCTGCGCGCCACAAAAAAAGACGAAATAACCGAAAAAATGAAACTTTTTCCAAGAAAGACAAAAAAAGGTAAAAAAAAAAGAACTTGCAGATGATATAATAACAATAATAATAATATGTGAAAAATGACAAAGAAATTAGACATCGTCGTTGTTCGTCGTGCTGCGCAGTGCAGTCACGCTTGTCTCCCCCCCCCCCCCCCCCAGTGCCCTCTACGACGTTGTTCAAAGTGGAGCTGACGGAAAAACAAAAAAACCGGCCGGAAAAGGTAAGAAAATTTTTTTTTCTTTTGTTTTTCTGGTGGTGGTGGTTGTTGTTGTTGTTGTTGTGATTGCGGCTGTATAAGAAAATCCTTGACTACACACACAAATGCGGGCGGCGGCGATCGCCTCGAGGCTGTGATGTGTGGCGGGTCCCGGGCGTTGGTTCAAAGGTCGTGAAAATGAGATGAAGAAGAAAAAGAACAACTTTTCTCTCTCCCTCCCAACACTCCCGAAAATAAAAATAAAAAGGAAAAAAAAAAGAGTTTCTAGCTTTAGTTTTTGATTGCCTTCTCCCGAAAAGACTGGAACAACATCTCAACGCGCCATAAAGACGCGCTGTGGAGAGAGAGAACCAAGAAGAAGAAGAAGAAGAAGCTATTAAACATCATGATGATAAGATTTTCCCTTTCTAGACAGCATATACTTCGCCGGAATGTTTTTTACTTTTTTTAAATCTTATTTTCCCTTTTTGGTATTCATAAGTTTCTCTCTCCTCCTGGAAGGAACCACCATTTTTCTTTTTCCCTTAGAAAACACCAAATAGTCAAGGCCGCTAGTTGAGTATTACAGACATGTACCAACCGTTTCTCAATCGGCTGCTGCTGGACACATTTTGAAACAACAAGCGGCTAAATGAAATGGAAACTTTGATTCTGGATTTCTTTCTCTTTTTTTATTGGACCCAGTTTAGCATTTTGTCAGCTGCTGGAGGCTTAAGGGTTTTCTCGACACTCTGTTTTAAGGCCGGTCATTCGAGTTCCACCCAAAAGAACCGGTTGGAATCAAATTCAAATTTTTGGTTTCTTGTTTGGAAGAGAGAGAGAGAGAGAAATCGACTGGGCCATATAAAAACTGACTCATGCTAAAGTTGAGCTTCAAAAGTCAACAACCTCTGGGCCGCCTATTTTGTTTCCAACATTTTTCCCGGAGGAAGAGAGGGGCTCGCGCGAAGAGGCAACCCGCAGCGTTTTGCCTCCTCTTCTCCCGCGCCCCTTTTTTTTGAAAAATCTTTTTCGATTATTTTTCGTTAACTGCCGCCTTTCAATTTTAAAATTCAAACGATCGGTCATTTTCTATTTTTCTTTTGCTTTACCTGCGATTTTTGGCGCAAATTTTTGAATTGGCTGCGCTGATTGTGGACGTGACTGTCGCTCTCGGACGTGTCGGTCCGGTCGGTCGAGCTGCGTCGCCGATGGCCGCCGTCCTTGGCCGTCCCGTTGGTCGTCGTGACGACACGATAGCGCAACGCTGACGGATCGACGGGCGACGTCGCCGCCGTAGTCTTGCGGACGAAACTCGGCTCGACAACCGTCCTGGTCGACATTTTGTTGCTACTGCTGTTGATGTTGTTGTTGTTGTTGTTGGCGGCTGTCTGATTGGACGGATGACTTTGACCTTTGACCAAAAGTGAGCGACTCTGTCGAACCAATTCCGCCTCGTCCTCCGGCGACCATTTAGCAACTTGTGGCGGCGCTTGACCTCTGACTTCCTTGACTGCCGGCCCGCTTTTAATCACCACCGCAGGTGCTACTGGCGTAACCAAGACGGAAGGCTGTTGTTGTTGCGGCTGCTGCTGCTGCTTCTGAGCGGCCGCTTGTTTCTTTTCGCTCTTGTTGGCTTTCGAACCGAGAAAAACCGACAAGAACTTGCTCCGCTGACGGCGGATCTTCTCCTGCTTCTCCGGCTCGCTGTTCACTTTGTTGTTGTTGGGCTGGGCGTTGGCGACGGACGGCTCGGCCATTTGCGACGGCGGCTCGTTCCAGCGCCGGATGTGATCGGACGAGATGCGCCGCTCGGGACTGGGCGTCAGCGACGAGCGCACCGGCGGTTGGTACCGGTAAGGCGACGGCATTTTCTTGGACGAATTCAACGGCCGGCTGAGCGGATAACTCCGCTCCGGACTACTTTCCGGGCTGCGATCATGATGGCGCCACGGCACCGTGTTGAAGGCCACTTTGGATTGGGTGGGGCCCGTCTGCCGCGGAGGTGACGCCTCCATCCGCTCGCGTGACAATTTCTTAATCCGCAGCGGCGGTTTGGGCGCCACCGGCTCGAATTCGCCGTCCAGCTCGTCCTCGTAGCGGCTCTGGAATTGCGTCAGCCGCGACGAATGGATGATGGGCTCGGTCCGGTGGCGGACCACCGTCCGCCCGCGCTCGGCTTCCTGGATCAATCGGGTCGATGCCATCGACGCCTGGTTGCTGCTCTTTTGCGGAAGCGGAAGCGTCCGGCTTTCCGGTTCCCGCTGATACGATCGTTCCGGGCTCTTCCGCATCGAAGATTGTTGTTGCTGCTGTTGTTGTTGCATTTGCAGCGAGCGGATGCGGTTGGTCAGCGGCTGGATGCGAGGTTCCGGCGAGACGGAACGATCCTGATACATTCTAACTCCTCCTCCGCCTCTTCCGCCGTTGAAATGATCGTCGTCTTCGTCGTCGCTGTACTGGAACACTCGCTGATCCGGTTGTCTGCTCGCCTTTCGCTGTTGTTGTTGTTGTTGTTGCTCGTTTCCAGCGATGAGGATCTTGGTCGTATGGTGGTAGCTCCTGTCGGCTTGTTCCGCCTGGACTTGCTGGTGGTTACTGCCGGCCCTCTGCTGATCTTTCAACAAGGTGCTGTACTTGAACGACAGACCCCCCGAGGCGTTGTTGTTGTTGTTGTTGTATTGAACATGACTATTGTTGACGTTGTTGCGATTGTTGTTGCGGGTGTCCAGTCCCCTGCTGTTGCCGCTGCTCCCGGACAGTTTGCGCTCCGTCTGCTGGCCCTGGCCGTCGTCTCCAAAGAGAAAACGAGCCTTGGCTTTAATGGCGTCCAGATCCTCTTCATCCACCGGCCCTTCCGGCTCCTCCTCCTCCTCCTCGTCGTGCCCTCCCACGTTGTTTCCCCCTTTGATGGGATAGCGCAAGTGCTGGCGGATGACTTCCGACTGCTGCTGCTGCTGTTGTTCCTGGAACTGGAAGAGTTTGCCCCTTCCGGCCGGAACTTTATCGGCTCCGCCGCCGTTGGACGAGCGGTAAACGTTGCGTTCGGGCGACTGCGACCGTCCCCGTCCCTGCTGCTGGGCCGGCGTTTTGACCTGGGCGTAAACGACGTCAGTCACTCCGCCGCCGACTTTACCGGAAGGAAGTTCCGGTCTGGGCGGCGGAGGCGAAGTGAAACGCGGCCCTCCGGGCGAGGCGCGCAGCGGGCTGATTCGAGTCGGACTGACTCCGCCCGTGTAAGAGAACGGCAAGTTTTTGTTGTGCGAGAGGCCGAACTGCGGGTCCGGCTCGATCAGATTCAAGGCGGGCAGCCGCGGAGCCAGCGGATCTTCGGAGGCGAAATGCAGTTCCTCCTGGTACTGGCGCCGGAGCAACTCTCTCTGCCTCGACTCTTCCGTCAGCTGCTGGACAATCAGATTGACGTTGGGCCGACTGGTGGCGGCTTCCATCTCGATGCCGGAATCGTATTTGGGCGGAGTCGTCGGAGCCTTGTCCCGGTTGTTGTGATGCCCGTGGCGCTGTTGCTGTTGTTGTTGGTGGTGTTGGTCCAGCACTGTCATCATCCCAATGGGCAGCTGCTGGGGCCGTCTGGGACTCGATTCGATGATCGGGTCGAGTTTCTCGAATTGTTGTTGCTGTTGTTGCTGCTGCTGCTGTTGCTGGTGGAGGATGTTGTTCTTCTGCTCGACGTTTTTGGTCTTTTTGCCGGATTTGGCGGATGCTTCGCCTCCGTTGACGACGAGTTGGTTCTTGGTGGAGGAGGCGGTGGGCAGAGTGCGCGACCAATTGAGTCCGTTGTCGCCCTGGATTTGGTTGTTGCGTTTCGAGGCGGCCAGATTGCGTCGCTCGAGCGAGCGCGTTTCGTAATTGGCCAGCAGATGCGGGTTGGGCGAGGCTACGGTGCAGCTGATTTGATCCACTTGCTGGATGATTCGCTCGGCCTCCTGGGCCAATTCCGCCTCGCTCAGCAGCGTCGGCTCCTTGTAGACGTTGTAGAACGGCGGGCCGGCGTGGTTGGCGCTGTTCACCGACGATGAGCCAGCAGCTGCCGGGATGCTGTTGGGATCATGTCGGTCGACGAGGCTGTGACTGCCGACCGGCGGCGCTGGCGCCGGACCTTTGACTCTGGGGATGTGCTGCACCGGCTGTACCGAGTGGTAGCCTTGTTGTTGTTGTTGTTGAGACTGCTGTTGTTGCGGATGATTGATGTGCTTGACGTCAACGTCGCGATTGAACGACACCCGTTTATTGGCTTGCGAAGCGTCCGAACGCTCAGAGTGCAGCGAATCGGCCCGCTGGACTGAAGCACTGACGATCCTGGCCGCCGGCATTTCTGTGCGGCATGACCGGCCCAATTCGACACTTTGACTCTCTCGCACTTGTATACGCACGCACCAACTTTACCACCGACAACTCAAAAAAAATAACGGACAGTTCTTTCTTGTTTCGATCGATTATTTTGAGTTAACTTTCACTTCACTTTGTAGACGTAACTTTCAATCAGCCGGCGACGTGTTTCAAACCTCTTTTTTTGGCAATCACCGGACGCTTTCCCTTTTGTGACCTTACAAGGATCGAAGTTTCGTCGTGTCCTTTTTTTTTTATTTCTTTTCCCTTTTTACCTCCGTCGAATAAGTCAAGAAAAGCCCATCCATCAACCGGATTCGTTTTTCTTTTTCCGCTGGCCCGCGATGAGACTCGTTTTCACTGGACAACACTGGACGGGGCCCGCGCGCACCTGTCGTCAATTTGCGTATAGGCAAATGAGACACTCGACTCTTTTCGGATGGGCGGAAGAAACACACACGGCGGCACACACTCACACACACGCAATCAAAGAAAAATGTTCGAATCGGACGGCCTTTTTGATGAAAATAAAAGGGAAAAAATAGTGATGGATTATTTTCGATGGATGAAATTACATGGACGGAAATGTTGTTTGCTTCGTGTGTTAGGGAGTTGTTGTGTTGGGTGGAGGAAGAAGAGAATGGTGGGTGCGTCAGCGCTGGTCGAGAGCCAGCCGCAGACTGTTGGAGGGAGAGAGAGGAGTGTTTGTCGTGGTGTGGTGGTTGGGAGGTTCTTGCGTGAGTATAAGACTGAAGGCGGGATGGGTGGGTTGGTGGTGGTGCTGGGAGGGAAAGGTAGATCGGGTGGAGGCCCGTAGGCGTTCCAACGGCAATTCGACGAGTCCCGCGTCTTATGAAAAATTCGAAAAAAGACAAAAAGGGAAGAAGAAGAAATTTTTTAGCTTTTTTTTTAGTTTTTAAGGTTTTCCCGATATTATACCCAAATGAGAACATCGACTACTCCCCCCCTTTGGAAAAAGAAAAGAAATTGACGATTCATCCCTGAAGAATTATCAATTGCACATCCAAAAACTGACCAAAATTGGTCATTTCCTCTACTCCACCTGCTATTTTTCGTTTTTTATTCGGCGAACTTTTTTTCATTTGATGATGATGACGATGGGCGGTTATTGTTTTATATTTTCGATCGCTCTACTTTTTTACGCACATTCGACAATTTTCTTTTTTAAACAAAAATTAAATCAGAATTTCTTTTATTTCTTGATTGCATTATACCCGAGGAGGATTTTGTTCGGGTTGGCCACTTGTTTTCTGTGTCAATTTGAATCTCACCGTGAATTGAGTGGCTCATAAAAGAAGAATGGCATCAAAGTCTCCAACTGTAATCCGTGCTGATTTCATTATAATAAATCAGACGTGTCTTGTGCAGGTGAACAGGCGAAATACCTTTTATATTTATTTTTATTTCGGCGTGTTCCTCATATTTTGGCGCTGTTTCTTCTGAGACGACGTCCCCGCTGACCCGATTTTTTCTCATTATTCTCATGCACTCGCAATGTGAATTCTTCGGCGTTTTCATTTATTTATGAAGGAAAAAATATTTTTAAAAAAGGAAGGAAAAAAACTTGATTTGAAAATTCCCCGAATTTTATTAGAAACAAAAAAGTTAGGGACTGAGCTCATCTCCTGTAGGTTCGACCGGCCGCAAGAAATGTGAATGTGTATAGCCCCCTTCTTCTTTTTTTTTTCTCCCCTCTGTAATGTTATGTGTATATATGCACCTTATCTCCATGTAAATAGACAAGAGACCAGCAGAGCGGCAAATTTGACGGAAAAACAAAAAAACAAAAAATTATTTGTTTAATATTTACGATGACATAGTCTCGGTATGCTTGGCGTGTCAAATGTGGCACGTGTACATATATACTGTGAGCCGTTGTTGTTGTTGTTTTTTCGTTGTTGTTCTCAAGGGCCCGGCCGCTGGACAATCCCCATAGTGCTGGCTGCCATCTCGGTCCCGTTATCAAAAGAGGTCCTTATTCTAGCTGTAAAATAAGACGAACCATTTTCTTCTTGTTCTATTACAAAGATGCTGGTCGGACGTGATTTTGGTATCTGATTTTTCCCATCGACTGATTCGCCCATGCGGATGATTTGCAGTGATCGATCCTCGCTCAACAGGCTCCGGGCTGATTATACCATTGGGAAAAAAAAAATACATGTTTGCATATCTTTATGGCCATTAGTCATCATCCGTGGGTGGAAAAACTGGATCTGTCGTCATCAACCAATGTGGGTTTTTTTTTCTTCTTCAATCACAAAAATTCTTGGAGATTTTAATTTCAGGTTAAGGTGTTAGTTCAGATCATATAAGGACAATTTGGACAAATAGCGGGACATTGGAACGAGGTTAACGTTTCAATAAGATGGTAATTTCATATAATTCAAAGAAATCTGACTGATGGATTTATATCGACAACTTTAATTCGTTTTTTTTTCGAAATGTCAATTTCGAAATTTTTTTTTCGTCTTTTTTAATGAACCAGTCAGCAGCAAGGGCTGGTCTCTAATGAAACGAGATCTCTGTATAGACAACAACAGGTGGACAGTAGAAAAAAGAAAAGAAAAAGAGACGGACAGATCGACACAAACGGACCTCCCTTTTTCCTACTACCTCATTTATTTACCTTTTATTTTTTGTGTTTGGTTTTCTTCCCCTCTTGCTTCAGTTTCATTGACAGGTGAATTATTTTTTTGTTTTTAAAATTTTTTTTGGTCCGCTGCCAGGTAGAAATATCTCCCGTCCGTGTTGTTGTTGTTGTTGTAGGCCGTCTAAAAGAAGAAAAAAACTTTGGGTTGTTTTGGGCGGATGTCCTAGTGTGTAGTAGACCCAAGGACGAGTTTAGCCTGACTAAACATAATGGTGGTAGTATAGTCGCCTTCCATCTCTTCACTCCTCTTTTAGTTCACGACTACTTGACCATTCCTTTCACGCCCGATGTCCGAACGAGGGACGAAAAAAAAAAAAAAACGTTCTGTGCAAAGTGGGCGGAGCTCTAGTCGTTTGGAGAGAAGCTCAAAAGTCTGACCAGACCAAAAAATTTTAAAAAATAAAAATAAAAAATAAAATAAAAAAGCTCAGGAGCAAAAAGGGAGACTTTATGCAGCAACGACATATATGGGGAGAAAGCCTTGACTAGTATTATCGTGTGTGTCAGATAGCATCGTCGCGGGCTATAGGATTCTGGTTTTCTTCTTCTTCTTCTTCTTGTTCATTTCTTCTTTCTCCCTCTCATTCGTTTTCGTTAGAGAGAGAGAGACTTTTGGAACGAGCCTTATACAGCCAACAGGTTGAAATGGTTTCACTATATGGAAATCTGGTAAAGAGGAAAGAAACTTTCCATTTTTTCTCTTTTCAACTTCTTCCCTTGGTTCGTGAGCTTCTACCGGCTCCTTTCACTCTCTCACAGCGCCCAGACACGGTGTACACATATATATATCTATGTATTCTAGCCAGCGATTGTATTCTTTATATCCTCCATTTTGCTTGTAAAAAAGAAGAAGAAGAAGAAGAAAAAAAAGGGAAAAGGTGAATAGAGAGGACGAGATGATAGAGCAGCAGCCAGCCAGCAGCCAGGCAACAACAACAACGTGGGCGATTTCCCCTTGGAAAAGGCCAAACGGTTTGTGCTGCGCTGTAAAATAAAAAAGAAAAAAGAAACGAAAAAGTGGCGGCCGGGAATTGGAGTCAACTGGTAGCGTTTCCGGCCGTAAAAGGGTCAAATTGGCTAATCGGAGCTTCGATAGTGACAGATCACGTTGGCGACGAACGCAAATCACCGGATGGTCGTTACCGCCGTCCCGATCCGGTCACCCCATCCGCCGGAATCAAACGTTTTGACTCGGCGCGGTTCTCCCAGCCGCCACCATTTGACTGGGCGACCACACGAGGTGGCGCCAGCTCGGCTCCAATTTTAGCGTATTACGTCAATTCCCCCAGACGTTCGTGAAAAACACAAATTGGAAAAAAAAAAAAAGGAAAACAACCAAACTCCTTAATATTTTATTTTTCGATTTGGGAGTTGTTTTGATTCATTGGTGATTTGATTTACACAAATTTCCTTTCAATCTGTTTTGGTTTTCGAGTGAAATGATTCCGCGCCCGTTCGTCATCCGCGCAGATGGAATTTTTAAAAAGCGTAAACAGGTTTGATACAAAACAGCAGCCAACAACAACAACAACAACAACAACTAATAAGCAAAAACGTCAGAAAAAATGAGGACAAGCAAATTGTAATATCTTCTTGAGTGGGTACAAGTTTTTCCCATCGAGCTTTATTTTCCGTTCAAAAAATAAGAGTGAAAAATCTCTTTTCTCTTTTGTTGTATTTTTCACTGTTGTTGGGTTGCCCACGGGTCACGACCTCTTTCTCCCTCCCGCCTCCTCCCGAATCGCTGAAAATGACGTGAGCCTTGACACAGACGCGGGCGGCTCTTGCACGAGCGTGTGTTACACATTTCTTTCGTGTTTTCCTCTCTCTCTTCTCTTCATTCTCGACTATAAATCGAGAATAATGTAATCAAGGGATTATATACGTGTCAGTTCCTTTCGCAAATGAAGACGACAATGGCCCGGCCACCCGAGGCGTTCAATTGCTCGTTTCAACTGCAACATGTGTGTGTGTGTGTAACCGAAAAGGAGCAACAACAAGTGAAAGTATCAGTTTCCCAAAAAAAGAATAAAAACCCCCCCACTGAATGAATATAATAACAATTTTTTAAAAAGTGAGAATTTGGTTAACTCGAGTATAGATTGGGCGATGGGATGCCCATAGCGCGGACGACCCCCATCGTCATTTTCGTGTCGAGACGCAACTTGTTGGCTCGTTTTATGGCCATCTTCTTTGAGAGTTTCTTTGGTTGTTGTTGATTTCCATTTGTGCCTTTTTGTGAGTTTCGTGGTTGTGTTGTGTGCAGCATCCACCTCTTTTTTTGGCCATATCGGGGGCCAATACGTTTGGTGGGTCGTCTGTGATTTCGTTTTTTTTATTATTTCTCCTGGACTGCTGACTGGGAGGCGGCGGTGCCGTAGGTAGTCGTGTGTTGTACCACACACAAAATATCAGATGATTGCATCGTTTTCTTTTTTTGTTTTTTTTTTTTTTTTTTGTCTCGGGTGATGAAATCTCGACCGTTTCAGCAACGCGCACGTCAACCCCACGCACATAGACCGACAACCGAAATCGGTTCGATGGCGGTCCAGGGTCCGGCTATGATTGCCTTATTTGACTCGAAACCGTTTTCGTTTCTTTCTTTCTTTCTTCTTCTTCATCATTCCGTTTCAAAAACAAATGGACCTTTTTCGCCATTTTCCCCAATTGGAAAACACACACAATACTAGCTGGACCCTGGCCGATCGTTTTCTCTCTCTCTTCTTCAAAATGAAAAACACGTTTTATCTTTTATTATTTATTCCCTTTTCCCTTATTAGGGCGGAGAGGGATAGTGAGGAGCAAAGTCCAGTCTTGTTAATTCCCCCCATGACTTTGATTTTCCGTTTGGTGGGGGTAGGAATGAAACAAATCAACTTCTGTGATGCTGGCTGGGAGAGGATATATATCGTTAGTTGTTTTGGTTTGCTGCTGCTCGTCCTTCAAGCAAACGTCCGCTTATAGATTTCGAAAAGGTAAAGAAGAAGAAGGTTTTATTGAAATGGGCAATCCTTGTATTGCCATCGGACCCTGGGTGACTCTGAACTGAGCATCTCATTTATCTCTGCGCTGTTTTGTCCCCACGTTTCTTCTTCTTCTCTTCCAGACTCCAATGGCGTAATAACCCGTGTGGGACGAATCCGTTGCGCATCGCATAGCCAAGAGATGAGGTGGATTTTTCCACCGTCCCGATATGGTTGGAAAAAGAACATTTTCCTAGACGTACGCAACACCTTTACCTTTATTGGATTATTGATTACGCTCTATGTGCCTATAGATGTTGAATTGAAAATTTCTTTTGAATTATTAACTTATTATTCATTGCGCTACGGTGCTGCGCCAGTGTGCTGTAACTGTGTATGGGGAAGAAGAGGCTGCTGCTGCCATCACTCACGTGAATCTCGGCGGGATACAACTCTCGGCAACGCGTTAACACCGTTCATCGCCAGCACGTTCGTCAAATTTTTCATTCAATTTTCGAATACAATTTCGAAAATAATTGAGAAAATGGCGAAGAAAAAGAAGAAGAAAAAGATATATCGTGCGCGGATGTTTAATGGCCCGCAAACAGCTGACTCGCGGTTTTGAGGTTTACCCGTGACGAGGTGTGTGCACTTGGCATGTTGGCCTGTGTATGTATGTAGGACGGCTGGAAGAATCTTCTCTCTCTTTCTCTCTTTTTCGGCTAATTTTTTGAGTCAAATTTATTCCGACAATGTTATAACACTCGGCCAGATGCTCAAAGTGAAGGGCGGGATTGTGCATGTGTCTATACATACCAAGTCGGTCGGTTATTCCATAAACCACGAATGAGACGAAGAAGAAAAACAATAATAATAATAATAACTAAACAACAACTCATGCTGCTCAGCTGATTCTTCTTTCTTCTTCTACTTTTGTTTTATTTCTTGTGCTCATCCTCGTTGGGATGTTGTTCCAGCACGCACGACCGCCCGCCAAATGTTTCTCTCTCTCATCTCTCTTATTCCACGATCAAATTGTTTATTCAATTTTTCTGTTTGTTTTCCAATTTCTGGAGAAAAAGAAAAGATATAAGAAAAGAAAAATCAATAAAATAGAAATCGGTAGGTATTATAATCATAACCGGCAGGCGACACACATCCGGTCGTGATATTCGGCTGCCATTATAAGTCAATAAGGAAATCGTCAACAAATCCGGCGTTGCGTAACAGATATAAATAATAACATTAGTGTAGCTAGCAGCTCCGAGGACGACCGAGGAGCTTTATGGTATTGTCCCCTTTCATTTGATTTTTATGAGCGCCGAATAAAGAAATGATAAGCCAACAACTGATTGCTTTTCCGAATCACAAACAATTCCCTTTAAAAAAAATTGTTTTATGACTTTATAAAAATAGAAACGTTCGTTATTAAAAATCCCATCGATAAAAGATGAAAACAAATTTATACGCTAATATTCCTTTGCAACTGTGTTTAGCCTACTTAGTATTTCTCTTTATTATTTTTTTGTTCCTATATTTTGTTCGTGAATCGCTGGAACTTTCTCCCTGGAAAAGAATTCCGTCGAAACAAATTCCAGTTTCTGAATTTTTTTTCCTGAACATCTTCACGATATTCCTCTCTCTCTTTCTTTTTTCTAGGTTTTCATCTGTCACGAATTGTTGTCATTTCTGGCGTGAAATCTCTTTCTTTTCTAGCAGACGGAAAATAACAAGGTGATTGGCATCGAGCTGATTCCCGGGCCGCGGGAATAGCTACAGCAGAAGAAGAAAGGGGCTTTCGCGTGACACCAAAGTGCCGACCGAAGAAACAACAACCTGGCGACCCGAAAAGAGGCAAGTTAAGAAAAATGAAATCGAGTACATCCAGATGAATGGCCAGCAGAGCAGGCCAGCGACCGATGTTATAACGGGCGGCTATCTAGCTCTGCATGCGCCCCGAGTTTATACCAACAAGGGAGAGTGCAAGGAGGCCGGTTATGGTCACATCTTAGGCTATACAGGTATTATTATTACAAGTCCAACTGGACAACTTTCTCGCACGACCCAGACGATCTGCCGGACTGGCGAAATGGAGAGAGAAAACAAAAGCTATAGCCGAGAAGAAGAAGAAGAAGAAGCCAACAGTCTCCGAAATTTGTAATTTTTCTTGACATTTCTTCGCCAATTTGGGAGGGAAAGTTTTTTCTCCGTGCCGCCGCCGCCGCCGGATCGGCCAGCATCTAATCTAATGATAAGAACGTGCAAACAATTCTCTCTCTCTTCACTTATTTGTGCTTCTTCTGTTCTCTAACTATGGCTAATTCCCATTCATCTCGAATTTTAGGCGTGCTGGTGTTGCAGCAGCATCCATCCTACCCACACAAGGGGGGAAAACAAGAGAACCATCAATTGAATTGCCATATTCCGAGATGAGCGCGCGCCGTGAACCTTATTCAGCATCGTTCCAGGTGAAAAGCAACGAGCTGTTCAGCAACGATACACACGTTCCGCCACGGGTTTTTATATAATATCAAGTACCTGCATATCTTTTTTTCTTTTCTTTTCTTTTTGGACTCCACTCTCTAAAATTCTGATTGTAGTGCGAAAGTTATACGATATAAATGTATAACATTGTCTTGTGTGCTGTGTGTGTTGTTGCTGGACTCTACTGCGAGCTATATTATGTCCTATAGCAACAGCTGTGTTTGTGCAGTTTGCACGACCGGCACGCTCGCTCCCAAGGTCGATAGGTACTTCTTCTTCTTCTATTCATTCTGAAGAAGAAGAAGAAGAAAAAAGTGTAGTACTCTTTTTTTTTCTTCATTTTTAATTTAATGGTTTACTTATTCAAACAGCCTGGCGTCTATCTCGAATGTTTCCTTTTTTTCCTTTTTGCTATGGGAGCCTGGAGAACGAAGCGGGAGCTCTAGCGCGTGTATATTTTTTGATAGCGTTTTAATCTAATTTATAACCCAAACAGCATCTTTATCTGTCTGTGGTGCTTTTGCATTATGCTAATGTAGGACGAGGCCGGCTCTAATATTATTGTGTACATATAGATGAGGGTCTCTCCAGCTTCTTTTTCTTTCGTTGCGCGCAAAACGAACAAAAAAAAAGCCCAGGGTTTTTTTATTTTATTTTATCGGAGGACGCCCGACCGGCCTTATAAGGCGAAAAATACAAAAATACCTTCCATCACTGAACTCCCCCCCCCCTTCCCGAAAAGATTTTTTTGTATTTTTCATTTTTTGTAAAAGACTGTCCAGCCCTGTATGACGTCATTCGATTCGGCCAAAAAAACAAAACAAAAAGGCGACGGTTGGATTCTTCCAATGTGTTCACACAAGACACGAACAGCCAAACTATTGAAATGTGTGAGAGGAAAAGACGCCCGAGGCCGACTGTGAGTCTTTTTGGGGATTTTTTTCGTGTACATATAATAAGCCGCGTGTGTGTGATATTTCGTGGTCAACTCCCTCCTCATTTTTTTTCGGTTTAAGCCGAGAGTTGTTGCTACTCTATACTCCGCTTTAGGCTCGTTCGTAAAGAAGAAAGTCGTAAATAATACACGCCCATGATTTCCTTTTATTATTATTTTTTTTTTTAGGTTTTCTTATAAAATTACCTGAGCAGGTGAATCACCTGGAATCAATTGTATATAGCCCCAGCTGACGGTCGCCACAGAGCTTGATATTTCGATACCACGGCGCGCTCTGCATTTCTACTTGTTTTCATTTCTCCGATAATAAATAAAGAAAGAAATGGATCAATTACCTTGGGGCTACGACCTCTTCGATGCGCTTATATTCTTCCACACACTCGTTTCCTCTCGCAACGCCGCAAAACGCTCAATCCCGACGCTTCCCGATTTCCCATTGCATAATAAAATAAGACAAACCAGAAAGAAAAAAAAGGTAAATCGTATCAAGGTCGATCGTGTGTGGCTTTTCAGTCGATGCTAATCGGACCTGTCGCGCAATGTAATAACGACGCCACTAAAGACTGCGCCCATCACACAGCAAGCGATTCGCCTCTAGCGGACGACCGATTGGAATTTTCTTTTTTCCCATTTGACGACTGCGTGATGCATCCCTACGGGCTGATTGACTATAATCTGATGCCTGTCCTGTCACATTAGATTTTACGATTGTGCTGGCGCATTTTGTTATAGAAGAGACGTGACGACTGCGAATCCAACGAACGCACCGGTTATTCTCGTCTGCAGTTTTATTTATTCTTTTTTTTGTTGTTGTTTTGTTTTCTTGTCCAGCTGCCAATCCTTCGTTTCGCAAATGAACCACGTTCCACCAAGTTATAAACGGGCCGCGCCCTATCCGACGTCATCGCGGCAATTCCTTCTTCCTGGTATAATCAACGAGATGTCGTGAACTTGAAAGAAATGTTGGAAAAACAGAAAAAAATTAAGGTTGTACCCTCCCAGGGAGTTATCCGATGGATTATTATCATATCCGCAAACAACGAGTCCATTAAAATGCATCCGAATGAGCCGCCGACGACGGTTTGGATACTATATACACTCCTCCCGGTATAAGTGCCAAATGCCCTTGCGTTCATCGGAAATAAAAGCATTTCAACAATGTTTATGGCAGTCGTCTTTTGCGCGATTCCCACGCTATGACCATATATCTCTCCTTTTACGAGTTATGAAAGCAAATATATAAGTTATTACAAAGGAATGCTAGTGAAATAATGAGCCTTTTTATCGTTTCCTGTTTTGATAGTCAATTTTATTGGCCCGATTTTTTCTACTTCTTACAATCTTCCTAGTAGTTTAATTAATGATTGCAGAATTTTAGAATTAAACCGAGAAATGTGAAAATTGAAAATGAGAGATCTCTTAAGTTTCTTGTACAGCCATCTTGAGGCAGTTCAGAAAGCTCTTGTAAGAGATGTCAATTATCAAAAGAGGGTGGCCTTGTTGAGCATTAGAGGGCGTTTTGTTATGTATTTATAATCGGCGGCGCGACGGTCAAAACTGTCCTTGACAGTTGAGAGTTGAGACAGCAATCAGACTTTCTTTGTATGACATAACTGGCTACTAACCAGTCACACTAATAATAATCATCAGGCTGGCGGTAATATTCTGTCTGTTTTTGACGGTTTGAAGGTGGCGCTGAAATACTGACCGGCAGGTGGCGATCGGGTGGCGAGTTTCAGTTTGGTCTCAGGCTCTTAACAACAACAAGTAATCATGATTTACGAACTGTTTCTGATGTTACAAAATCAACTTGATTAGAAAATATTGGTGCAGTACTAAAACTCTTCATTAGAGCAGTGGAAGGTGACTTGAAATTCAACGCCAATTCAAGCAAAATCTATTGCCAAGTCATGCTGTCCTGTCACATCAAGAGACAAATTTAAGGATGTGGTGCGGGTGATCCAAGATGGGCTGGAATACTAAAGCAGGAAAGGAAACAAGTAATTATTCCAACAACAACATTTTAGTATGAGTAAAATAGTTACTAGTTAGATACTTAGTTGCTAGTAACCTGTAATCATTACGTGAAGTTGGATCCAATTTTACTGCTTTGCTCAGTCTCTGTCATATTTTTGCTGTGAATGTATTTCATGATTACCTATTAAGTTTTGTTTCTTAAACCTAGGCCAGATGGAGAATCAATGAATGGTGCAAAATTTCGTCGGTTGATATTCAAGTCATCGTTAATCGCATGCTCTTTCGAATAATAGTGAAGTGAAGGAGCAACAACAGCAGCCCGATCTTTAAAAGTGATCTCCAGTATAACAGCAGCTGCTGTGTGTTCCTGTGATCACGATCTTTTTCCCTCGTTTAGTGTCGCTGATTCGTCAATTATTTGTTTGGCCTCTTACATCGCATCGGACTCCGACATCACCGCAACGAACCGGAACTAGGACGCCATTTGGGACCAACAATTTTCTACCGGGTAAAATCCATTAGAATTATGTGTGGCTTAAATTTACCAGTGTAGTCCTAATTTACCCCAAAGTCAATCCGGTTGAACAAATTGTGTTACATCCGGGAATTTCGTGTGGTTATTCCATTGAAATTGGTGAGTACGAATGCTACCTATCGAAACTTTTAAGTCAATTTGAATTCTCATTTAATTTATTCCTTCTTCCATAATGTATAGATTTGGAATTCAATGAAATACTCTCGAGTTTCGGTCGTTATCCTGGCAACCTGAGCCAACACCACCGACATCAAAGTGGAGGCAGCAGGTAAGAACTTTTTGTACCTGTCGTGAATTGTAATTTCAATTGCAAATTGCCGACTGATCTCGTGCCCCAATTCGCCTTTTTTTATCGGCCGTTGCTTTTTCGTCTTTTTCACACCGTGCGAGTCTGTCCATTTCTTGCCGCGGGTGAAATTCACATTTTGCCAATTAAAACGGGGAGAAAAAATGAAGATTAACGAGATGCGTAGACAATCTAAGCGTTTCATTCTGGTGTTGATTTTATTAAATTTCGAGCTGCGATAGGAAAACAAATTGAGAAATTTTAATTTTTTGGAGGAAAATCTGGCAATCAAAATGAGTTTTTCACGTATCCCGCCCTTTATTTTCATAGATAGATGCACAAAGTTGTGTGAAGTGGTGCACATCTGTAATGCGCAACCTAGTAAAGGTTTTCGAAAAATTTCAACAGTCCTTAAACTAATTAGAGGGCTAATGAATTTTCTCCCATTCTTGTCCACCCTGCTTTTTGAAAATCTGACAATCAAAATTGGTTTTCTGCTTGTCGCGTTTTGCAAATAGAAACTTTGAATTTGATTTGTGTATTCAGTAAGTGTAATTGCATCCACAGTCAAATTTTGGTACAGAAATGGCTACTCCTTAATGAATTTAAGTCGAACGAATTTTCTTTCCTTATCCCCAAAATTTCGTGTCGACATTAAACAAAAATGTTTGGGTCGAAAATGTTTCGTGTCGCCGATGAAGTTGAACCTCAAAGGGACGCAACAATTTCCTCCTCCAACAAGAAACCCGTGAAGTGGGTGTAGTGGGAACTGCTGTCATACAAATACGAGGATGAACCATAATAATTAATCTCCAGCCAGACTTGATCGCCTTTGTTCAAATTCAGCGTCGACTGGAGGGTCAACGGACTGTATTGATTAACGGGGCCGTTATCCTCGTTAACATTACTCGACCCGATTAGATTTCCGTTCAAATAAAGATTAGAAAAAAAATCAACAGAAGATGAACGTTCAAGACGCGCCACTCCCGCGAAAGAGAAAAAATAAATTCCCGGTCGCGGTGCCGTGAATTTCCCCGATGTCAAATTCATGGCGTTTTCCTCGTTCACCCGCGCAAACCTAAACGGAATCGGAGTGCCAGTTGAGTTGAACAAAGAATTTCTCTGAACATAGAAATGCACGGGCACCGATTTTACGCCGACGTACCCGATCCATTTTTGCTTGTCTGTAAACAAAACCAATTAGACAAACAATAACAAATTAAAGAAAAACACGTCGTACCATTTTGATTGGCATTAAAGTTGCAGTAAATCATTTCCATCTTCTTTGATCCTTTAACAGAAAAAAATCCATTGACTTTTTGTCCCATTCTCTGTAAATCTTCACATGAGGTTGGCATTCTACCGATGTCAATTAATTCACTCGTTCGGGCTGTTAAAAACAATTTGATTAACAATTTACTTAATTTAATTTACAATTTAATTAATCGTTTATTGGAAAAAAAGCTTAAATTCAAAACAATGTAATTTTACCGTTTAATTCTCTCGCCAGACCATCGATGGTGGATTTCGTTTGACTCAATTCGATCCTAGTTGAGGTCAATAATGTTTTGGTGGCTTCCAATTCTTTTTGGGAAATTTCAAACTTCTGTTGTACCACTGTAAAATTCGTTTTAGACTTAAGTCGTAATTTGATTTCATATTATTGATTTAGAAATTAATTTAGTTAACTTAATTGATTAAAATAACACTACATTTAATTTTGGTTATCACACAAAAGTCCCGCTGCTGAATGTTAAAAAAACTAGCGCAAGAAAAAGGAAGAATCTGTTTCACAATAATTTGAAATTACCTGCTAGATTTTCTTCAGTGACTTTTATTTTATCTGAAAACATCTGTGAAATTGCTGCCAATTCCTTTTTAGTTTCTGAAATTCACAAAATATTTTGTTTTTAATTCTCTTTTAAAATAAATCTGTAAAACCTTTCAGTTACAAAAATTAATATGCAGTATCAACTTCTACAGCTTAATTAATAAATTTTTTATGTATGTTACCTTCCCTAATGGCGATTAGCTCTTTCGCAAATTTAGCTTCGAAATTTGCCATTGTTTCTAAAAATATTTAATGTAATTTTTTTTATGTTAGAGCCATTTCATTCGCGAATAGAATTGTGATAATGAATCCGAATGAATTGATTTAAGTACCTTTGTCTTGTGCTGGCAATTTATTTTCTTTAGATATTCCAACCCCATCATTGACACAATCATCTAGAAATGAAAAAGTCAAGTAAATTTTTGTTTTGTTTATCCAGTTTTTAAAAAATCAGCGCACCGTCGTTCAGGTTAGGATTAAATTCAAGTTGCAAATGTTCAAATTGTTTAGGGAAATTTTGCATTTGAGTCTTCACTCGACCGCAATCTTCCCGTGTCGGGCAGATCAAGGTGAACCTGAGTGACGGCTGATTGTCATACGGGAGCCACTCATTAGTCAGTGAGAAATCAGCAGATTGCACTTTGCTGGTCAGCCTGACACTGTCGAAAGGAAAGATTTTCACTTGACTGGGCTCGATCTGTTGACTGAGGAGCTGGGAAAGGTGTTTGGTTACATTTGCTCTGACTTCTTGATTCCAAATTGCAAAACTGACACTGAGAGATGGTGTGTTGTGAATAGAAGCGACATTCTTGTGATTTAGCAGAGCCATCGGCGAGTAGAAATATATTTTCTTGCTGTTTTTAATTGTTTGACTGTCGTAAATATGGACACAAACAAACTCGAATTGCACGGAGGAAATTTTAATCGGCGGTTTATCCTCGCGAGGATCAGGCGAGGCGGGATCGGTTAAAGGGTCGGAGAATTCCGAAGAAGGCAAACTTATTGTCAAACAAAGAATCGACGCAACTATCAGTTTCCATGACAACCAAATTCCCATCTGTAAATGAAATTTACGAAATAACATGACAATTTATTTTATTTTACAACAATAATGATTTTTGAATTTATTTTTGTTCAGTTTTTACTACCTTTGAAACAGAACTTCGATCTCTCGATGTGCTTCGATGAAGAACAGCTGAAGATGTGACGGTATGAACTGAAGGTAAAATGTAACACAAGTTTTCTGATACGACAGTCTTAACCGAAACGTTTTCTTTTGAGCAAAGTCTCATCATGGCCATCCGCCAGCGCCTGAGGAAAATGTAGCCTACCTATCCACTGATCACATTCCATCTAAAAAAGGACTGCATTGCCACAAGGTTAACGTTCTACGATAACCTTGCAAACAACGTAAAACCACAAAAAAAATAGTCGGGCCGTAAAAATATTTTATTCGCACGAATCAACAACCGACACAAGTTAAGTTGAGGAATTATACATTGAAGAACACGTAATAAGGACAAGTTAATCCGTAAGTACAGCAGAGAATTTTAAAATCAATTTATATTATTTTTTAAAAATAAGTTAGGTTAGGCTATTGCAGCAAATATTTGCAGCTCCAAATAATTTACTGAAATTTCTTCAATTATCTGGTTATTAGAAATTGGTGTAGCTGATTGGTGACGTCCGAGGCAGATCCGGTGATGGAATTATTATGCAGACGGCATTCAACTTACATGGCCACCTTCTAATGCCGACTGGCCAGCTGGTTCCAAGTGAAGAATAATATTGGCTATGTCTGACTTTATTTCGTTGTGTTGGCCAACGGCTCAAATATTCGGATCAAAGATAGGGAAACCGCCAAACCGGGAACAAATTTACACAGGATTTACACAATTGCTTCGTTGTTGGAAGTGATTAGAGCAGCGTCGCCACATTGTATTGCCGACAAGTAAAACACGACCAAGATCACATCTGCTGAACGATTTGGCCCAGTAGTGGCTGAATTTTTATTCAGACGGGCGAGTTCCAGTCTAGTGACATTAATTGGATCGAACAATACGCATTATAAGGTGACTTAAAAGTATAATTTCCTTATTCTTCCAGTGTCCTTATCTGTCAATTATTTTAAGTGCTATCAGAGTTATGCTACGTCAAATAACTTTGACACAGTCGAGAGACACGTCGAGAGAGTACACAGTCGAGAAGACCATCAACTTAAAAATCCTGAAGGGAGATTGCTGAAATTGAAGATTAAATTATATTGATCACATCCTACTTCAATCACAGCCCCATTCGTTTAAGGTATAAACCGTTTTATTTGACAACTTTTTTAAATTTTATTAATGAGCTTCAAATTCTTTTGCCTCAAATGTGATTATGAACGCGAAGACATCTTAGGATTCCGATAAATTCCCACCGATTCATCTGGATAGGACATAGCAGGTCGCACACGGGGCCCTATTTAACGCCAAACGATGTCACAATGGACACGGTACATCGTCCAGAACCCCAAAAGAATTGGATGAACAAGAAGGTGCACAGCATACAAACGCATTTGATTTGTTATGTAAAGAAGTCCATATACTACCGACAATCTTAAAGGCTTCATGAAGGTTTTAAAACGTAGGAATCCTTTTAGATTGATTAATGTTTAATTTCTTACAATGGTTGTTGAACAATTGTGTTAACAATCTAAACATTTTTCTAGCTGATTGCAAACTGCATGGACGCGCACAAGTTAGGCCACAGCTATACAGATCGGTGAGGATGTCAATTCAGTATATGGTGTGGTATAAAAGTTTCATCTTTTAAAAATTGTTTGAACGACTGTAGTAAGCATTTGGCAAAAAAAAGTCCGTCTACGAAAAGTTTTCTATCATTCCTTGATTTCTTGATTGTCGATTTTGACAGCAGAAACATGTCGAATAGCAGCCCAAAGAATAAGAGTCAGAAGAACCATCTAGCATCTACTTCCGTTACAGCAGGAACCAACAGAACGGCGCAAGATTGATGCCACAAGCAGGATTGATCCAATACGGCGAAAGAAAACTATAAAACATACGATTTTAAATTGCTATAGGTGAGTCCCAGTGTCACATCTCACAGTATTTTAATTAAAATTGCTGGAGAAAATTGTCACATTGGCCTCCCAAAAAACGGAAAAAGAAGAAAGAAAAGAAAGAAGAAAAACAAACAAACAGAAGTGAGAAGACTGTTTTTTTTTTCTGTTTTGTTTCTATTATAAATTTGGCATCGCCGCTTCCTGGTTGGTTGTTGTTCTCACAAATGTTCGTCTGCAGTGCGAAATCAAAACTTTTTAAAAACTCGTGTAATCGTGTTGAGTACTTGAATTAGGAAACAGTTAGGCCACAGACTTACAGGTCTGGGTAGTCAACTAAATTCACAGTGTTGTGTTTAAGTGCGAACCATTTCATTGTTTTATTCTAGTGAGATGGAGATAGTTTAGTTTGGCGTTGACTAATATCATCACCATTGATTCCTCAAGAGAACGTGAATTACCGAACGTGGCACTGGACAAGATGAAGAAAATCTTTCACCTGAGCACCACGACATCATAGTGGGAGGAAGCAGGTAAGAACTTTTTGTACCTTTCCGGGTGCGGCTGGTGAAATTCACATTTTGGAAATTAAAACGGGGAAAAAAGTGAAACTCATTAACTAAAGATTAACGAGATACGTAGGGAATATCAATGTTTTATTGTCGTGTAGATTTTATTAAGTTTCGAGCTGAGAAAGGAAAACAAATTGACACATTTAAATTTTTTGTTTGGTAAATCTGGCAATCAAAATTAGTTTTTGTTTTTCACGTCCCACGCCGTTTATTTTTACAGGTAGGCACGCAAATTTGTGTTCAGCCATGAACAACTATAGTGCGTGTTTAACCTTGAAAAGATTTTCGAAAAATTCCAATCCGTAAATGAATTAGAGTCGAATGAATTTTCTCCCATTTCTAAATGTAAATCCAAATCAAAGTCGGTTTTTTACTTGTCGCGTCTACATGTTTGCAAATAGAAACTTGAAAATTTTTGTGTGTTTTAAAAATGTTCATTTGCGTCCATAGTTCAATTTTTGTAATGAAATTTCTACCCCTTAACGTATAAAAGTCGATCGAAATTCCTCCCCTCCGTGAAATCCTTCGTCCGCGAGTAAATAATTAAAGTAAAAATAAATAATTTAAATATAATTAAACAGTGAAAACCCTGTTAAAGATAAACGAGAGGTTTAGACGCATTCGTGTTGATTTCAAATGAATTTTTTAAATTAAAAAAATAAAATCAATTTTTATAATCTGACAATCAAAAAGAGTTTTTCACGTCCCCTGCCCTTTTTTTTTAGATAGAGAACGAATTTTTGTAGACGAGTGAACAACCGAAATGGGAATTCATCAGTAAAAAAAGTAATATTTGAAAATTGCAATCCGTTAGTGAATTGAACGCGAATGAATTTTCTCCCCACCCTGCATTTTGAAAATCTGACAATCAAAATCGGTTTTTATGGTCGCGTCTAAAGTTTTGCAGATATCAACTTGGATAGAAATTTGGTTTGTGTATTTAGTAACTAGTAAGTGTATTTATTTGCATCCACAGTCAAATTTTGTTTTGGTACAGAAATGGCTTCCCCTAAATGAATTGGAATCAACGAATTATTTTCCCTTCCTACTTAAAATTTCCTTCCCTAAAGTTTCGTGTCGACATAAAAAAGAATGTTCGTGTCGAAAATGTTTCGTTTCGCCGATGAAGTTGAACCTCAAAGGGACGCCACAATTTCCTCCTCCAACATGAAACCCGTGAAGTAGGTGTAGTGGTTACTTATGTCACCTCTGTCATGCAAATACACCCCTGATGACATGTAAGTCAAACTCACCCAAACTTGATCGCCTGATTTAAGGTTAAGTGTCGACTGGAGGGACAACTGATCCCATCGCGTTTCAACGGTTTTCTGCTCATCGACATAGCCCTTTCCGATTATAACTCCATTTAAATTAAGTGCAACTTGTAACTTAAGTATATATGAAGAAGCTGAAAATCCCGCCAGTCCCGTGAAGGAGAAGTAGTAAGTTCCCGGTCGCGGTGCCGTGAATTTCCCCGATGTTAAATTCATGGCGTTTCCCTCGTTCACCCGCGCCAAATCGAACGGAATCGGAGTGTTTTCTGTGTTAAAATTAGAATTTCTCTGGACGTAGAAATGGACGGGCGCCGATTTGACGTCGTCGTATCCGATAAATTTCTGTTTGTCTGTAAACAAAAAAGAAATTAGACAAACAATAACAAGTAAAATTATCACACGTCGTGCCATTTCCATTAAGATAAAAGTCACAGTAAACCGTTTCCATCTTCTTCGCTCCTTTTACAGAAAAGAATCCGTTGACTTTTTGTCCCATTCGCTCCAGATCCCAACAGGAGGTTGGCATTTTACCAATGTCAACTATTTCACTCGTTCGGGCTGGGGATAGTAAATTCTTTTAATCCTCTCATATACAACAATTAAATAACTTCCCATTTATTATTTTACCATTTAATTTGGTCGTCAAATCCGAAACGGCGGACTTGGTGTTGCTGAATTCCGTACTTGCTAAGGCCAAATTTGCTGTTGTTGTTTCCAAATTATTTAAAATGGCTGAACCATACCATTCAATTACATAAACAAAATTTTATGTTAATTTAGGTATGAGTTTTACCATTCAGTTCTTTTCTCAGATTTTCCTCGGCGGTTTTTAGTTCGTAACCCAATCGTTGCAAATTCACTAAACACAACCACAGACAACCAAATTAATGTGATGTATATTATTTTTCAGTCGCCAAAAGAATTTATTTATGGTACCGTAGTAAAATTTTGTTTAATGTAGTATAACAATGGTATATAGCCTACCATTTAATTTTGTTGATAAGTCGTCGACGATTTTGTTCAAATCGGCTCTCGTTTTCATCGATTCTTCTTTATTCTCTTTTTTTTCCAACTCCGTTTTGATTTTCGCCAGTTCATGCTGGTTCTCTGTGTGTTATAAGGAACTAAATTATCATCTGCATTTTGCTTACATTGCATTCTTATAAATTTTTTAAAATAGCATTAGTATACCATTCAATTTTTTTGATAAATCAGTGACAGCTTTCCTGAGATGGGCGTTCGTTTTTGCCGATTCGGTTTTAGTTTTCCCCAACTCCTGTTTCGTCCCTGTGTGTAATCACAGCGAATCAAATTTTAAAATGGTTACAAAATCAAATTAACGACCAATTTTTTTTGGTCCATTTCTTAATTATTTTAAAATACCTTCTAATTTATTGGTCAAATCGATTTTTGTGTTGGTTAAATTTCGCTTGACATTAACCAGTTCGGTATTTGTTTTCGCCAATTCATTACAGTTGTTTTTAAGAGTTCTCTAGTTTCTGCAATACAATTACTTATTAAGTAAATATTTTGTTCATCAGAAAAAAGGTTTAAAACCTCTGAGTTCGTCCTTTAAATTGTTCCATTCGTCAGTGACGGTCAATTCTGTGTGTTCCATAATTTTTATCGGCGCCGACAGTTCGGCGGTCGTGTAACGGACACGAACGTTGCGATCCTGAAACGATTGAGAGTCGCGGAATTTGCCCAAATTGATTCTACTCAGTTGCATCGGTTTGGGCACGAATTTCTCTCCGTCCCATTGGACATGATTTCTACTTTCTTGCAATAATTTTGCCATTTCTTCTTTTATAATTTCGACTCGCCGAGAACCATCGGAATCGTTTGCCATTTTCCTTGAAATGACTGAACTGATTCTATCCACGTCAGCCCAACTGTTTGAGTCGAAATTGTGTTGGATTCTTTCTTTATTGTCTAAATTTCTGTTATATTCATCAGAATTGGTCTTGGCGTGTTCACTCTTTTCGTTTTCTTTTTCGGCATTGTGCGTGTTGTTTTTTTCCACTCCGACTTTAACGCCAAATTTAATGCCCCACCCACCGCCACTGACATCCGTGTCAACTTTGTTTGTATTCGACTTGTTATCCCGGGATTTATTGCGGCTGGATTGCCATTGGTCCGTTGCTTGTGATCTTCTCATTTCCTTTTCATTCGCATCTTTCGATTGATTTTCGCGACGAATTTGTTCCTCTCCTATACTTTCCTCCTCTTTATTGCTCGAAGAAAATTTGTCTATTAATACCGACTGTTTCTCCACTTTCTGAAACATATCCGCCAATTTCGTTTGAGTTTCCGTGTCCAGTTTCTTGATGATTTCATTTAAACTTTTCGTCGTTTTATCCGGCCGGTAATTGTCCTCATTCCAGAAAACCGAGTCCCACATCTTGTCGCTTTGCTCTTTGATGGTCGTCCTGGATATGACAAGCAAATCTTTTAAAATATTTAAAATTTGAATTTCCGTATCAGGCGACCCGACCTCGGAGTCGTCAAATGTATCCATTCGAATGTTGGTGGCCGTTTCCGTCAACATTTTCTTCTCGTCGTTGGCCGTCAGAAAAATTTCCTTTTTGTTTTTAAATTTTTGCAAAAGAGTCGAGACCATTTGACCGGAAGTGACGCTGTCGATGCTGATGGTCGTCTGTTTGGTTTGCGACGTCTGCGATGACAAACTGTACAGGAGTTTGAAATGGTCAAATTGTTCGGGGTCGGATCGCATTTCACTGGCCAGTTCGTCGCAGATTTTCTGGTCATAACACGACAGAGAAAGTCTCAGAGTTTTGCTTTTGTCATAGTTCGTCCACTCTGGATACAGCGAATAATCCACCGTGGCTCTTTTGCTGGCGAGAATGACCTTCTCCAAGGGAATGACTCTCACTTGATTTGATTTGATTTGATGATCGACGATTTCGTTCAAATATTTCACAACTTCATTTTCGACTTTGTCGTTCCATATTTCCACACGAAATCTCATCTCTTGTTGTTTCGTCACCCTGTTCAATCTACTAACGGCACTTTTGTGGTCAAGCAGCGCAATGGGAGAGTAGAAATATTTTCTCTCGCTGGCAGTTGTCGTTGCCTTGTGATTATTGGCGTGTTCGTAAATTTCAACGAGAAAGTTGCCGTACTTCATGGAACTTAACGTATCGGGTGAGATTTGCAGTTTCGCCCAAGAAGAAGAAGAAGAACCGGGGTTGTCTGATTGGCAGTGACAGCAGCAAACGGCAGCCAAAAATATGACGAGGATGCACCTCATGGATGTAGTTGCCATTTCCGTTAGTTTTATAGACACTTTGACGTTTAAACTGAACGAGGACTCGAGAATTACTGGGCATTCATACAGAAAAATGTTGCAGACTCATTCGACTGGGTTTGTGTTTAGCAGCAGTGCGTGTACATACTGTACAAGGTTCGCCGAGGTTCGCGATAAAAACTTCTTTATTTATTTTTCGTGGGCGCGATAAATTCCAGGATCGAGTGGAAGAAAATACAGAAATGTAATTTAATATTCCTGGCGAAATTCACATTTTTATTTTTGTGTTTTCTTTTTAACTAAAACGAAACATATTTTTGTGTGTGGAATTCAAGCGTTTCACCTTTCATTTTGATGTGATTTCAAGCTGCGATATCATTCGCAATATCATTAGGACAGATATCATTCGGCAAACTCATTCGAATTGGGTTTTTCCCAGTTTTTCCAAGGGTTTTTCCGTTTCCGCCAATTTTAGTCCAGCCTCGAGAGTTGAAAGATAAAACAGAAGTGTCATTTGATATTCATTTGATTTCATGTTCTGATGTTATTTGTTTTGTACGTGGCTATAGACAATGTAACGTTTACTGAAGCGGAGATTAACCTGCGGACATGGTCAAACAGGGAAAAGAAAAAAATATTGATATCAATTATTGTCTCAAATTGATTTGATTGATAACCCGCGTTTTTATGTTATATATATTTATGTTCGTATTCCAAAAACAGAACTGAATACTGTAGGTAAAAAAAAGTTTATTTAATTGAATTTTAATTGTCGATTGACGAGTGCACATGCTCCCATCGTGATTCGCATTGACAATCGTTTAATTCACTTTTAATTACCTCAATAACAAGTAAAATTAAAACTCGTCGTACCATTTTGATTGGCATATAAGTTGCAGTAAATTATTTCATCATTTCAATCTTCTTCGATCCATTCGAATTGAGTTTTTCCGCTTGTGCGAATAAAGTCCAGCGTCGAGTAGACGATAAATCAGAAATGTCATCTGATATTTCCGCCAAGGTTTTATAAACAGAACATCTCGAGTATACAAACAAGTTCTCGTTTCTTTAAAACAAAATATACCAAAACTAATAAAATAAGCTGAGAGATAAGTAGAAAAATCTGGAACGCCACTCTTTTTCACATTGAAATGAGTTTGGTAAACTGAAAACTTACCGCTACGCGCACAATTCGAAGGTTTATCAAGAAACGGTCCACAGTATTTCGCCATTCTAGACTCTACCGCTACACAGTCGGTTATTAATAAGTGGCAGTTTTCTTTTTTTTAAAATGTTTTTATGCCAAAAATCCTCATGCACAGAAAACACAACAATGTTAACGCAGCATCTGGCATGTTGCCAACAGAATCTTATCTTTGGCCGTTTATACACAATATTTTCAAACCGATTTTATTAACACTCAACTTTGGATTGGAGGAAATAAAGTTTCAGGAATCCCCCACCAGGTGCCACTGCAGTTTAATAACAACAATGGCTGCCATTCCCCACATTGATTAGTGCCTGGTAGTTCTTAGTGGTCTGTCTTTCACGTTTCGATGAAGTATTATATCAGGTGAAGATTTGGCAGTGGCCTAAATAGTGAATAAGTGAGCCATGCCGGTGCTGCCAGCATATTTGACGTTCACTCAGTTCAAGTGAGTGTTAACTGTTTACCAGAAGAAAAGTCACCGCGCACCAAGTGTATACTTCTCATCTTTTATTAGAATTCATCATAATTATCTTCTGTTTGTATTGGATTTCCTAGACACATAAGATAGAAGTACCCAAACATCAATTAATTGCTGCTATTGCAATTTAGAAGAAAAATGGTCCAAATCATGATTTATTGGTTTTTGCTGCGCTCTCTCAGTGAGTCCTAAATTCATGATATTACCACTTGAAGCTTTAATCACTTAAATCTCTCCCTGCAGTAGACTTTTAGATAGACAAACGTTTGAATTCCCAAATTAGAGAAACGGAAATCTGATTTACTAAAACATTGAAAACTTCTGTCTGTTGCTTTATTTTTTAACATTTTCCTTCACTCAATGAGGCAAATGCCCGTTGTGCCCGACCAGAATTGATCAAGTTTGAAACGGGTCTTGCTGTCCATTTATCTTGACCTAAAAATTGTAATCAATCGGCAAATTTATTAAAAATTTTCAATGTGTCACGATTCAGGTTTCACTTAGTATACTCCTATTGAAAACCGGAAGGCGACGTAAGCCGATGGCCTCAACTCAACTACACAAAATGCAAATGTTCATGAACGGACCCCACGGCATTTACTCCGCAATCCAGCTGTGATCAACTTGTGTGGACCCAGTTTTCAGTGTTCCAGCGTCAACACACACGAACCCGATGAACCGAATGAAACTCGACATTAGGTGAGTGCAACATTTCTCGTTTGCCATTAGATTAAAACTGTTTTTTTTTCTTTGATTGTTTCGCCCACTGTCACGATCAATCGATATTTTCGTCATCCATTAATTTTAATATGGTGTTCCTCCGTTTGCATCGCTTTTAATAGGAGAATTCAAATTGATGGGGCAAGACAGCGAGGGGAGAGCGAGATTTTCAACGGCTAGAAGTTATCCCACAAAATTATAGAACCCAAAACAATCAGGGAGCAGACAATGTCGATGTCCCCGACTGTTATGAAAAATCCCATCGACTTGAGACCAAGATGACAGGGAGATGTACCAACATCTGTTGGTTTAATGGCGACATCACCAACATTTCGCGTTTAATTTAGTTGGATAAGTTTCAATTTAATTATGTTAGGCATTGGCGTATTTAAATGCAAATCAGTGGCACCTGCTTGATCTCGCGATTTGCTTTTGTTGATATAGTGGGAACGGAGAGTCGTTTTTCTTTTTAGAAGGTCTTTAAAGCTTGAAGTAAGTTCCTTATTATTTTTAAAATTTCAACATGTTCTAGATGTTGAAGTGTTCTAATTATTTTGTAAATATCATTTGTGGAGTCCAGGTCTTTTTCAGCATTGTAAATTCGTAAGTCTTGATGACACAATTTTTGGCTTTCCGTCGGCGCTTTCCCCAACTATGATTTTAACATTTTCGCCATATTTAAAGATGGGTTAGATGTGGGTTGAATGATTTAAGTGAACACCTTTCCATCTAAATGATTAGGATTGCAGTTCTCCTGAAGAATAAGTGAATTAAAATAATGTGTTTGATCATGATGCTGCCACTAATAGATTCTTTTATTCTTTTTAGGCTTTATTCGGAATGTTTTTATTATCTTAATTTTTTAAAATTCTATATTACGGCAGCGACGAGCCCCGTGCGTTTAATTCAATTTCATGTCATTCATTTAGCAGTAGTTGGCCCGGGTCGGCCTTTTATTGACTTTTGGTTTGTCTTTGTGACGACCAAAAGTTGTAATTTTTTTCTTCACTCTCATACGAACGGTAATGAAAATTTTTCTCTTTCTTTAATTGGATATCTTTTTCTTAGAAGATGAATTTCGAGATGGCTGGAGCTGAGAGGAGGACAACAACTTGGGTCGGCCTGGCTCTCATGGGTTCCAATTCGGCGCTTTAGCCCCTCTCACTTGAGAGGAATACAGCTAAGATATTATGGAACCCATCACGTACTTTGTGACTGTTAAGTCATAATCCAAATATTGAATCCCTCATCAGTTCCAATTCTTTGCTGCCACTATATTGTGGACTGTGAGTTAATGCTGTCACTCTAGAGGTTGCAGAGACCATCAAAACAAGTTCTCATTTAAGACGATCTAGTATTGATTGATTTGAGGTAATGCTTGTTATTATTACAATATTATTCGAAAATTTTTGAATTCTAAACAAATCTCTATTCCCATTTCAGTTTAATCCTTTACCGCTGTTCCAAAGACTTGATTCTTTGGTGAAACTGAGGAGAGATCGCTGAAATTCAAGACTGACCGATAATTTATTTTGATGTAGAAAAATGACGAAAAATGACAAGTGCATAATCTGGGCTCCCTTCTTTTCTGTGGCCCCGTTTCCCTAACCAACGCCCGCCGATGGTCACTCACCCGCTGTGAAACCAGGAGGAGGGGAGGGCTCTGGTCGAACGGGGACTTGGAAGGCGCATGATCCGATGAAAACTTTTGGAGGGTCATGTGTCTAACCCGGAAGCCTAGTATGACTACATCTCCCCGGTAAAACTTGCCTCGTACTTCTCTCTTCTTCTCGGTCCAGATACTTATCTCTGGGGGCCGTAGACATGTCCTATAACAGCATGTGCGAGTTAGAACAATGCATCCACTACCCAATGAAACAAATAGCCATGGTTTATTTTTTGTGGAACTCTCCGTCAGTAGTTACAAAGACGATGGAGATTTCCGCAAAACTAAACTATCGCTTTTTGTCTCATTGCCGCAGCGGTGGTGGCGGGTTGCGTTCTAATCTCGTGCAGAAGAAAAACCGTCTTGAACCGGACGCTCTGTTTATTGAATTTATGGTACAATTCAAAAATAAAAATTAATGGTTCAAACAATATAGTTATTTTTATTTATTAGTCAGATATTACATCGTTAAGGTATAATATTGGTTTATGGGGTTTAGGGTATAAATTTAGAAGTTGGTAGGTGTGTGTTTGTGGGGTTTGCAGATTAGTTGGTAGGGATATGTTTGTAGGGTTATAGATTAACTGATTTTTTTTTTCCAAACTTGAAATATCCTCACCCACCTCCAACATCCTCTACTTTCCTATCCCAATCCCGAAAACATTTTATTATTTGTTTGACATAAAACATCCCCATATATCTACTTTTGTTCCTTCTTAACACATAAGCGGTAAGACACAAGGACAATTTAACAAAATAATGATGCAACTTCGATAACATGACAGCAGGACCAAGGAACAGTCAGTTTAACTTCATGCAATAAGAGCTTTCACCAGCATAGGCTGCAACAACGCGGTACATCGGACAGCAATTACAGGAACATAAACGATAAACCTAGAATCAAAATAAAATGAATTAATCTTCAGCATCAATGGAAATGCTCTTTGAAAAGACAAATTGACGTCGCTTAATGTTGTTTTCAAGAGTTAACCCAAATATTCTGAAAACATCTGATACTGCCTTGATTGTCTGCGACCAGGGAGATTACCTGGCCGGTGAAGAAGAGAGAAGAGTACGAGGCCAGTTTTGCTAGGGAGCGATTAGTCATAGCAGGATTCCCGTTTAGACTCATGACCCTCCAAAAGTTTTTCTCAGATCATCAGCCTTCTAAGTCCCCGTTTGACCAGAGCCCTCCTCATCCTCCTGGTTATCACAGCGGGTGAGTGACCACCGGCGGGCGTTGGTTAGTGGTTAGTAGAAGGGAAACGGGGCCACAGAAAAGAAGGAAGCCCAGATTAACACTTTTAATTTGTCTACACCTTCACAAATTATCAGTCTTCAATTCCAGCAATCTCTTGTCGGTTTCCCAAACAGAGGAGACAGATTAACCTGAAAGGAGAGTATATTTAATTATTTCAATTTTCAAACCATATTGTAGTGACAGAAAGCAATACCTCGAATCTATCAATCTTACATTGTCCTCCTAAATTAGAACTAAGTGGCGATTACCACAAAATCTTAAGTGGCAGCATTTTCTTGCTGTGCCGCAAAATAGATAGCATCAAAGAATTGGATCTGGCGAAGATATCAATATCTTGAAGATTTACAAAATCTTGACAGGGAAAAGTTCATGTGAACATTATAAACCTTAAAGAACAGAGAAAGAACACCAGATAAATTTTGATAAAATAACTACCTTGCAACATAAATTGTTTAGCTTCAGAAGACATAGCTTGCGAACTTGGATTATTGGATTTTAGGCAATTTTATTTCTATTGTCACGAGCACCTAGTTGGCCAGGACGCCAGGTACACGTGAAAACTTCACCTGAAACCACTATTGAAATATTTAGTAAAGAATGCAGTAAGAATCATTAGCTAAGTATTGTGTAATCTATTACTTTAAAAAAGTAGACTCATTACCCGATCTCCGTTTTTTAACGTTTTAATTTGTTTTGAAGGAACTTTTGAAAGTTTCGACTTGTATTGTAATGACATGTATGTGCTACCAGGTGCTACTGTGCTTGTGCAACTAACATAAGATTCAAAACTCATTACTAGATGTCGCCACTGTCGCACTTGTTGTTTACGTCCCCATGTCATGAAACGAGACGAAAAAATGGGCGAAACAAAACAAATTGTTGCTAATTATACTTATATTCCTGTGATTTCAAATACCAAATGGATCTTCGTATCTTGTGTAGGTTTATCTTGAACTAGTTTCCTTATTTTCAAGTTATACCAACTTATTTCTTCAAATATTAGATGCATAGCTTATTAGCTACTGTCAGCCATCCCAACAAGTTGACTTCTAGCACTCAGTCACTTTCCATCTATTAGATCCCTATGCTGTCAAAAGCCTAAAACCCATGTTTGAAGCACACATATAGTGGAATATAAATGTGCGGGTATAAGGTATTTTCCCATTACTGCTACCACACCAACTAAACTATGTCAAATACCTTACTAAATCATCACTCATATGATAAAGGTAAGCATCAACATCACCTATCACCACGCTACTGCAATACTTCATAACACTTTCATTAGCATCAGGAAATTTACCCCACCTGAGGAGTAATGGAGTTGGTTGCTGTAATTCGATTATTACAAGTTTCCGTCATGAACATTTCAGTGTGCTTCTTAGAAAAGGTAAAGATTGATATGCTTTTTAAAATTTTTATATTTTCATTAATGTAACACATTTTTTTTTACAGAGCACACAAGATCCCCACGGACATCCTTGAGTCAATGCTGGATTTTGTCCATGACAGAAGAGGAACTTCCACCAACGTTCCGCTCCATCCTTATCTTCAAGACGTACGCTCATCCAGCTTCACTGCTTCAGCGCTTCTTGTGCTGCTACACAACTTGTCTTGCTTCACTGGCGAGTTGGATCACTTCAGTTGCTGTGACACACCTCGATACCTGCAGTCACTCACCAAGGGATTATGGCCAGGTACCGAACAATTGACTTATTTTCGTAGATTATCTACTAGTAATCTAATAATCATAATAGCGTTAAAATCTCTGTCTGTGTAATAATTCCAAAATCAGGCCCTTCTTGCGCGTAAAAGAAGTGTGAACTCTTTTTTCTAACGCTAGATGGCTTTTCGATAATTTTCAGCTGTCAAAACAGTCAGTTTCAGTTACTTTGCAAATATTTTAAAACATTTATCGGCAGCTGTTGTGTGAAAATTTTTTAGTGAAAACTGACGATAACTATTCCACCAACAAAGCTCACTTGTTAGATTTTTGATAATATGTTTTTTTTTCTACTTCCGGTTTTCTCATTTCAGTCAGTAGTTCAGTAAATTTTCATTCGACGCACAAAAGAACCACATATTCGTGATCCTCATAAAATTTGTAGTAAAGTTCATGTTTTTTTTTGTACGTACGCGTACTTCCGGTTTCGAGAGTTATCCTGAACTTATAGTTCAGGAAAATTCTCGATTTTGGCCAAATTTTGGATTTCGTTTAAATCACACTTTATCGATCCCAAATTTCATGGAGATCACGAATATCTGGTTTATTTTGACGGGAGCTCAATGGTTAAGGCGCTATCGCTTACTTCCGGTATAGTTCCGGAAAATTTGCATGAATCCAGCAAGTGAGCTCTATTCTGCGTACATTTCTTGATATTGCCAGCTAGATTTTAAGCAAATAGAAGTGCCCTTTTTAAGTTTAGAGCAGAAAATCTGATCCATGTAGGTACCAATGTGCAACTTTAACTGCCATGTCATTTCATAAGAATTGTTTTCTCTTTCAGGTATTGCAGAGGAGACGTTGAGAAGTTCGTCACCAAAAACGTCGCCAGTGTGTCAAAAATGTCAGCTGCGGAACATCCTTTGTTGTTGGTAATATGTTTTCGTTAGTTAACCCGTTGGCTGCCACGCCTTTGTTCCCCATGTTAGCTCTGTAGCACGGGCCCGCGCTGTTCGGTCTCGTGGTTTATTTGCCGCGGGGTCGGACAGTTGCACCAGCCCAGATTCGCCGAAAGGCCCTGTTAGGCAATGCACCATAGGGACTTCCCCCTTGTCGATACGGTGATGGATTCTAGAGGTTGTGCATTCCATCTTCTCCTGTCACCGTGTCAGCCCGGACTTGTCAGCAATGGCAAGTCCCACCTTGGTCATGGATCCTTCTGACGTGACGCGTAGAGTAGTAGAGAGTACAACCTACGGGTTGTATGGCGTGGCAGCCAACGGGTTAACTTAAGTGTATGCATGTATGTTTTTATGTATGTATATTGTATGAAAAGTGGAGGAATTGTGGGCGGAGGTGGGAAAATAAATGCAATTCCAACTATTTATTTCTGTTTTTAATTTCACATTTCAACTTTAAGAATCAATACTTTTAACCAACACTACATATCGTAAACAAATATATATAGTTTATTTAGCAAGAGAAAAGGGCTGGTTGATGTTTGGAAAATCTTTTTAGATATCTTCAAATAAAAGAACAAAATTCATCCCAATCTGTGTTAATTGTATGACTACGTGAAATCGCCGATCAGTCAAACTGTGAACACGGCCGTGATAAAACTGCATCCAAGACATTCAGTCAGGAGAAGATTGTGGCAATTACTATTAGGAAGAAGTTGATACGGAAAATAGCAACTACTAGTCAGGAGCAACTAATCTCGGGAGAAGTAAAGTCAAGCTAATAAAAAACAATATCTAATTGAGACCATTCATTACGAAATCGCTTGACATGGCTGAAACCGAGTCAATTTTCTGGGAACAGGAACAAAAGATATGTACAATACTCGAAAATTCCGTCAAATGACGCTGTCCTCCAACGCCACAGAACAAGGGTCAAGGAATTTACAGTTAGGTTTGAATCTTTCAGAAATAAAATTTAAGAATCCAAAGTACCTTTTCCCCCCCAAAAAAACCCTTCGTTTAATTTTCCTGTCAAAAATGAATCCTAGCACAAAAAACCCATTTACGAAAATTTTGATGTCTCAACTTAGGAAAAGGAATCACAACATAATCTTAGTGTTCACTTAACAGGTAAATTACTACATGAAATAATTTGGTGATGAACACGAGTCCTGGTCAATCTGGCAGATCTCTTAACACCTCATCGTCACTTAACACCTCACCAACTTCTGAAGTCAGGAAATCTGAATAAAATAGAAAGATTAACACACACAATTTTAAGGTTCATTAACTATTTTCACTTCAATGAAACCAGAACAAAACTATTTTTTGAAAATTTCAACATGCAAATTACTTTGAGCAATGAATCACAAGCTGGGCTGGACAAGAACAAATATCGTTACTGTTTGACAGCGATGAATGTTCAATGAAAACGAAATGACAACAAATTATATTTAACAATAGTTAGTACCACAATTAGAAGAGAGATACTAGACAAGGAATTTCCAAATTCCAGGAAAATGGCGAACAGGCGACCCGCGACCATCTCCACTCCGACCACGTTAGAACTTAGAAATGAAAAAGTTAAGTAGCAGACGATGAATGGCAATGGCCGATAGGCAGTATCGAATTTCTCCGCTAGATGCTATACAATCGCCTGTATCAGGCGGCAAATGCAATGCAATCAAATCCTTTACCTTCGTGTTATAAACTTGTAACAAAACTTAAAGTTATTTGAAAATTGCAAATACAATCAAGTTGACAAATAATTTAAAGCCTACATTATGAAATATCAACTCTGACGACTCAACATCTGGTAAATTTATACCTGAAGGATGAACCTGTGAACCATCGGTATGGCGACCGTAGAACTCCAACGACAGTAGAACCCCACTATTTTAAATAATTTTTTAAAATTTCTTTATATGCGACAGACGAACTCCAAAGACATAAGGTCTCTATTTATAAATATAATTGAAAATACCCGACAATAGAACTCCAGTGCCCCGACAGCCGACAGTAGAACTCCACTACGCGACAATAGAACTCCATTACTTTTTTTAAGTTATTTTCATGTTCGACAATAGAATTAGAATCAGTAGTCTTAAAGGCTATGTTACCAGTTACCACACAAATAACTAAATCAACACGCAAATAATTAAATTCAGTGACATCTAAGAATCCACATAGGATTTATAATTTTTATGAAAAAAATGTAGGAAAGAAAAGTACGCTGTACTGACGAGTATCCAACGGTACGTTTTCAATCAGTGCTCGAAAAAAAACAATGGCGGAATACCGTAAGATACTCTTATCACGATCGTGCTCTTATCTATCTAGCGGACACAACTTTAGCCACCTAGTGATACCAAAAATATTGTCAGCATTATTATTATTAATATAAGCATGCTTATATTAGGTTCAGAAACAAATCATTATTGATCTTAGGTCCCTATTGTTCCTTTCATCTTTTTGAAATACTTATATAAAGAGTCAACATTTCACTTATACAATGACAGCATATCCCATGGAATAAGTTTTAGAATGGAAGTACCAAGACACAAATTTGGAGCAGCACATTCACTGCAAATATTAAACACATATTTTAGAAAACTTGAATTTAATGTCAGACAAAAAAGGTATCAATGGAACACCAGGAAAATTTATTTTATCACAAAATATCATCGAGCTGGGTTAAGAGCGAGAATTCATCATTGAAAGGAGAACTAGATTACTAAAGGAATATTCTTACCCACAACCCTAAAAGGTCTGGCCACATTGCTCGTTGCATCAACAACAGATGATTTAACACCTATTTATAAATGAAATGCAGGACATTAGAACAAAATTTTTAAAAAGAATATTGATATATGGTTAACTTAAATCAAGAACACACATTTTTCATCTAACTTGAAACTATTCTACATATTTCCAACAATAACTAAAATTTTTATATTCCGAATCTCACCACAGTCTGATCATCCGAAAAAATTCAACCCGGATTGCCACATCTACTGCTTCACCTGTAGTTCCATCAAGCATAACATTTTCATTATTAATAACACATGATTCAAATAGCAAATATTGTTAAAATTGACAAATTGTACCTGGGTATCAGTAAAAACCATTGAATATCATAAAATTATCATCGAGCTGGGTTAATAGTTAGGTTCTTCATTGAGATTACACAAACGTTTACAGTTTCACAAAAATTATCTTACCCCCGATTCCTTCGCTACTTGAAAGTCGCTACTCTCCATGCTGCTTCAAGTTGAAATGAACTTCTTTGACGATTGAAAGCATAGCCTACGTAAGTTACAATAGTTAAACTTACGTAGGCTATGATTGAAAGATAAATACAAAACTGCAATTCGTCGGCTGCAGCTGTTGTAGCAGCATTGCCAGCTTGTGTGTTATACTATTTTACTTTTTTCAAAATGCTTTCAAATAGAAAATAAGTTGCTTTCAAATTGAAAATAAGTTGTTAGATACTGAAGTTTAAACCCAAAGAATTTCTATTGGAAATATAGATTTTAAATCAATTTCACTCATGCATGATTTACCGTGAATGCGTGTAGATGTTCAAAATGAATACGGATAAATGTGGTAGTAAATTATACCCAAAATTCAAAGTACTCCGCTCCGGAGTCCGATTGTATTGTAACTTGTAAAGAATAAAATATGGTTTACAAAAATACCACGTTCGACATTCTCAAGATGATTTTAAATTTGAAAGGGCTGTAGGGAGTCAGGGACAGCGGGGGAATGTCGGAGTGAATAAGCTGCGGTTGCACCCCAAACGGCATTAATCTAATTATCTTGGTCCCAGCCGTTGAGTATTCCAGTGATAAATCCGGCAGTCAAACTTAACAGGCAGAAACGAATGAGGGTGATCATGATGCATAGCATAGCATCCAGCAACGGTAGGGTATGCATCATTTGGCGAGAGGTTCTTGAATCTCTTCAATAGTCTGACTCAGATTCACATCTCTAATGTCGGGCAGTTCCGGTTGGCCGGTTGGATGAAATCAAGACCAGTTTTAATGGCTTAGAAGCTTTGTTCACGTCAGTCGGCTCGCACCAAACTAGAAAGTAAAAAGAACATTCCAGTTATTAGAAATTTAATTAACCGTGAAATACCAATAAAAAGAAAATCGTAATACTAAGTATCGATTGAGTTGGGTATCGAGTATCGTGCCACACCTTGCAACCTTGCAACACTAGTTAGCAATAGCAGAGAAGTAAGAGAATTTTAAAAGGCGTCTGTTTGTGTTCTATAATGATAACTTGAACATATATTCCACTGGTTCCAAGTTTAGAAGGAACCTATAAATAAAAAAACTATTTGTTGTTAATTATCTCATCAAAAAAGAAATGCACTTTACTCATCAAGCCAAGTGTATCCTTCAGGCGAGTCACATAAGCAAAGTGCAATCGGACTTAGAAAATTTTCAAACCGTTTATAGCTCATAGTTCACCCAATTGTCCACCAGGCAGCGCTGATCATAGCCGACCACTGGCTTCAGCCGAGATAGCCGATTCCAACCATAAGTTCCCCCACCATACTAATACAGTAATACACCATGGTTATAAGTTTATCACTATTTCTTATTTAATGAATATAGATACCACTTGTCGTTATTATTATTTTTCAATTATTTATCATTGTAAATAAGTTGGGAATAATAATGTTCGAAATTTTTTTTTTTTATTGTAAGTGTTTTGTGACATTTTCAGTTCGCATTCTGGCATCCCTGGTAAAAAAACCGTTAGTCTTAAGATCTTCAGAGTGTCTTTCGATTTTATTTTGTTAAAGTTATAGGTTATAGAGTTGGTTAGTCTCCCCAATGTTATTGCAAACGATTGCTTTTTTACCAGATATTTTTATTGTAAGCGACTTATTTCACTTTTATCACTCACGAGGCGGCAGCTTCGAAAGAGGCCCAATCCCAAATCCTGAACCCTCCGGTCCTTCTGAGTCCAATTAGCCCCAAGCCTACGAAAGGCAAGGCGCTTGTCCGGCCGAAGTCCGCGACAAAAATTCACTACTGAAGTAGTAACTGTCCTAGCCGAAGACGTGAGGATTCTCCTGGAGAGGTGCGACGAGGAATTACCTGGTGCTAAACCGGTTAAAACCCCGAAGCCCCGAAGGAGTTCGTTGTTCAACCCTCCGTCAAAGGAATTGGTAGAGGCAGCGGCGAAACAGGCGGCCCGGCGTAAAAGCCTCCGATCAGCGAAAGAGATCGAGGTAGACCTAGCAGACTCGGCCAAGAATCTCTACGGAGAGGATTTGGAAGAGTTGCCTAGCGAGAAGGAGGACGATCTCCTGAAAGAGCCGGCCCAAGTACCGGTACCAGCACAGACGACAGTACAGGGGCAACCACCGCGCCCGGTCCCGAAACGGGGCCTAAGGATCGACTCGGGCGACGAGTCGGAACCAGAGCTACAGTTGTCAGCCGAAGACGAGGAAGCGGCACTCAAGGAGGCGGCGCTCAGCACCCTCCCGAAAGCGGCCGAATAGCCGTCTTGATATTGTAACAAATCCTGTGTTGTTATCGATAATAAAAAACACTTGTATAAAATTTAAACTGTGTCTGTCTTTTCATTACGATTAAATGATGCACTCTGACAAAAAACGATCGAAACGGAAGGGGAGTAAAGATGATACCCCTAACCAGCAGCAGCTCCTTCCACAATCACCGCCAACACGCAACTGATCGGAGCTGCCTCAGCGTGGTGTGGTGGCGCTGGTAGTACACGCCGGAAACAGGCTTACTAGCGCCACTGGCCTGAAAGGATTTGGACATTCAGGCCAGTGGCCTGAAAGTCCCCGCCACTGGCCTGAATGCCACTGGCCTGAATGTCCGGGACCCTAATACTACACCTACTCAACAGCCAAGTTAAAAATGTGGCCCCACTAGCCTGCTTAGCTGCACAAACAATTCGAAAGTATGATATTGACTACGAAAGTGCCCATTTTAATCTACAGATTTTTATCAAGCAACACTAGTCTAGGTTGGATTGGGAAAAAGTTCAAATTTTAAAAGTTAATATTTCGGCATCATTAATAATTTGTATAACCACAAATATGTTAAAAATTTTCAAAGTTACATACCAGTTATAAAGTACCTTTGTTTTTGGCTATTCCTCTATAAATTTTTATGGAAATTGGTAAAATTATCTGATAACTAATGTTGAAATACAATTACAGCAATTACGATGAAATAGATAACTCCTAATTCGTTCAACCTTCATGGAACGGAAAGTGGAGTTCCACCCGACAAAACTTAACGTCGACAAGACCTCGACAAAACTCCGACAGAGGTCGATATTACCCCGACAGGTCCCGAATTTACTCCGACAAAAGGCGATTTTCCCCCGATTTGAGGTTATCAACAAACTGAACTTGACGGAAGATGTCGCTTACGATGTCTTTTATAATCGTTCATTCTGGTGGGAAAATTGAAAGAGGGAAAGGAAGAGAATAAAAGAATGGAAAAGGAGGAAAGGTGTGAGTATATGGGGGTGTGTCACTTATTGTTTCATTTTGTCGATGTCAATCATCTCTCCTGTCATTCACCCACTATTCCCTTTCGCCATTGCGTCTGAATCTGAAGCTGCTACTGATTTTTAAATGGTTAATATTCGAGCTGGATTTAAGAACGTTAGGAAACTTCCAGGAGATCGAGATGGAGCTACTCATTACGTGACACCCGACGACATGATTTATCTCGTGGAAAGAAACAGGCAAGTAGTTTTCATTGACTGTGCACTCTATATACCTTAATAATTTAGTTTTTCTTTACGGGTCATGTTTGTTACCTCCATTGTCGTTTGAAACAGTCACAAGATTGTCCGAATCGAATGACGATGAGAAATGGAGTTTACGTTCTTAATGAATCCCCTCATAATCATGGTCCAGAAACTCAAGAATTGCGAAGAATTGCCCTAGTTAATGAATGTGTCGCTAAAGCTGCTGCTGAACCTGGCAATTTAAGTGACATTTTTAGAGAAATTCATCGCACCAGGTAAATATTGTATTTGTGCATGATTTGTACTTTCTTAAAACATGCTTTAAATTGTCACAGTTATGCTGACGTGCCAGCTTCGTTCGATGACGCCATTCAAAAAAGAATGCAAAATGCAAGGAGAAAGAATGGGCCCTCTCTGCCGAAATCTGTACTCGATATTGAAGACATTTGTACCAGATTCGACGATTATGGGTAAGAATGTTTTTTAACAAAGATTGTATTTGTTTTACTAATTAATTTATTTATGCAGTAAAACACACGAGGGTAAACCGTTCTTTAGTAAGATCGTTGACAAAGTGGTGGGTGGCGTCGCAATGTACGGCGTCATATTTATTTCCCTCTCGATTTTGGCTCTTCTTGGTGATGCCACCACTTTAGCGTCAGACGGAACTTTTAGATCTGCCCCTGAGTTGTTCAACCAAGTGTATACAATTCACGTTGATTATCAAGGACATTCTTTTCCGTTCGCGTACGTATTGATGACGCACAGAAACCAGCTGCTCTATAGTGATGTGTTGTATCACATTAAGGAAACTGTTTCATTGGAGTTTCCAGGCATCAGTCTTTGTAACATTAAATACTGTATTTCTGATTTTGAGCCTGCGATTCTTGGGGCAATGACGGTAGCATTTCCGAGCGCTGTCGCAAAGGGTTGTTGGTTTCATTATGGCCAAGCCATTTACAGAAAGGCAAGTGAACTTGGATTATCGGTTGCATACAAGCAAAAAGGTGTTGTGTTCAAAATTGTTAAAGAGATCATATAGCTCTTGCCATTCTCCCTGCAAAGGATATTTTAGAGGGTTTCCAGGTATAGATCTTCTTTGCAATTATTCTAATTGTTGTGTGTGATAACTAATAATGTCTGTCTTTAGGTTATCCGGGATAAGTATGAAGCTGACCTTGCAACTCAACCTCAACCCATTCAAGAAGGAGTTGCGGCTTTGTTTACATACTACTGGGACTACTGGATATGCAAAGTCAAACCAGAAACCTTTTCTGTCTATCGGAATTCAAAACGTACCAACAATTCTATTGAATGTTGGAATCGTTATTTTAACCGAAGGGTCATGGTGGCCCACCCTAACTTTTTCAACTTTATGAGTAAGTTATACTAGATTTGTTTCACAAATACTTTTCCTTTGACTAACTGTTTTAATTAATGTTCAGAGGCCCTTGTTAAATCAAACGCTGATACTGAATTAGATTTACAAGCTGTGAAACACGCATTCACTTTGGGGAAAAGTAAGCCAGTCAAAGCTCGACTGGTTGACCGAAAAATCGATGAAATGTGGACGAAATATGACGAAGGAGTTATAAACATCTCAAATTTTTTAGAGCTCGCGTGTAATTTTTTCGAGCCTGACCGAGATCTTCCTCGCCCAACTTTTGACACATCGGCGAGGCCAGCGCGTCCAGATGGCAATGTTCGACGTGGCAGGGCTACAGCTGGACAGGCTAGGGTTCCAAGACATATACAGCCAGCAGAAGTCCAACCTGCCGATGCTGATGGTAGGCTTGCTGAGGAATGAGCTGCCATTTATTTGTAAATTTAACTTTTATTTTTATATTTGCAGTCGTCGATTATCCTGAGCCATTAATTACGTTGGCAGACGATGGTCAACGGCATAATAATTTCTCGTTTCACAACGATGTTCTCCAATCAGATGCTCTTCAGCTGTGGAAGGGACTTTGCCTGTAACAGACGTCAATCAATCGATAGAAAACATCCAACATTGGAACAGGTTCGTTTTTGACGCCATTTTAGGCTCTTTTATTTGTAGTAACTTTCCCTTTTTCATTTAGACCTCTTCAGCCGGCAATAACCGCTATGTTACCAGACGACGCAGTTTGGCTTAACATGCATCCAGTGGGTACTGAGTCTCAAAGCGCAACACAACTATTGCAGCGTGCCATTATGGTTCAGCCGTTGGAGCCTGTTCTCGCAATCAACCCTGCTGCTGCTGGAGTGCCAACCCCTGAAAACTCTACCGCTTTTCAGCATGACCAACAAAATAGAGCAAGAGGGCGACCTAAAAAGATGCAAACAAACTCTGATCCCGTCGCCAACCAGGCACCAGCTCCAAAGTCTCGAGGCCGGCCAAGAAAGACACAGATGACAACAGATATCGATGCAAGAGGTGAGAAGAGAAAAAGAAACCCACAAGTGGTACTGGCAACAAGTACTAGAAGAACTAAGCGCCCATCTTGGCTGGTTGACTATGAGGAATAGGGAGCATGATTATGATGTTTAATTGTTTCGTTAGTTTTATCGTTTTAAGATAACTACTTTTTTCTAATTGCTTTTGTGATTAATTGCATTTTGTGATCTGTGCAAAATTTCTCGCCGTCGTTAATTAATTTTTGATTTATTCCCTCTGTTTTTTTTTAAACAACGCCTTGATTTATGACATTCAAATACAAATGACGTTATTAACAAAAGTTACAGGGATATTTAATAAACAAACACGTAGGAAATCCAGTCGGGGGGAAATCGCATTTTGTCGGAGTAAATTCGGGAACTGTCGGGGTAAAATCGACCTCTGTCGGAGTTTTGTCGAGGTCTTGTCGACTTTAAGTTTTGTCGGGTGGATATACCCTTGCCCATGGAACAACCTACAAAAACAGAATTTTTAAAGTGTCAGCCCAACTTGTGACCAAAAGTTTTCCTTCAGAAAATCCATATCATAAGAATCATCAAACTTTTGGAAATTTATTTGTACATTTAATTTTAAAATCTTACTTAATTTACTATGTTACTAGCCTTCACTTTTTGTACATGTTTTTGAAGCCAACAACAAAAGTAAAATGTAAATTCCATGCACCCTGCACAATTGAATGGGTTAAGTTCCATATTTAGAAAGGTGTCTGCAATCAAATATTACAAGAAAGTGTCATAATCCAAACTTTTATCACTTTCATGGGTGAAGAGTATCACTTGTCATACAATTGCATCATTAAGAGAAAAACAATTCATGTCACGGTGTTGTTAGACTTACCAACATCAAAGCCACTAGCTACCAATAATTGTGATGAATATTGACTAAATATCTGAAAAAGTAATTTTTAATTGTGACTAAGCTATGATTGGTTTTTACCTGTATAAACTGAATGATACATTCAGCAGAAGAATAATTTTTAATGAAGGAGTTGATGGTAGGCTATTAATAGGCTACTGTTTCCTTTCACATCCTTTCCTACAGGTTATAATGAAAAATATGAAACGTGATCCAATACACCAACAATTTGCACAGAAATAAAATAGAATTTACCTATGAATTAATTGGTAATTTTTGCGGAATTTTTGTGGAAAAGGAAGGAATTTTTTGACAAGTCAACAATCTGCATCTGCTATGGGGTGGACGAAAAACGAATTTTGAAAAGTTGTCAATACCATGTGGCTTCTGCCACGCTGAAGATGGAAAAAATGATGACTGCGCCAAACGATTTGGTTAATTGCAGAATTCACGTTGACAACTTTTCAAAATTTAACGAAATAAAAATAAAAAAAAAGTTTCATTGTAATTAAATTATTACACCAACAGTTTTTTTTAGAGATAAAACCTAACCTGCACTTTCTGTGAGCGGCATATGGACCTGCATTTTACCACCAACCGCACCCTGCACTCCAGACTCCGCACTTTACCCCTCGTCCAACCTGCACCTGCACCCTGCACTTTACCGACACCCTGCAACTAACATAAGATTAAAAACTCATTACTAGATGTCGCCACTGTCGTTTTTGTTGTCTACGTCCCCATGTCATGAAACGAGACGAAAAAATGGGCGAAACAAAACAAATTGTTGCTAATTATACTTATATTCCTGTGATTTCAAATACCAAATGGATCTTCGTATCTTGTGTAGGTTTATCTTGAACTAGTTTCCTTATTTTCAAGTTATACCAACTTATTTCTTCAAATATTAGATGCATAGCTTATTAGCTACTGTCAGCCATCCCAACAAGTTGACTTCTAGCACTCAGTCACTTTCCATCTATTAGATCCCTATGCTGTCAAAAGCCTAAAACCCATGTTTGAAGCACACATATAGTGGAATATAAATGTGCAGGTATAAGGTATTTTCCCATTACTGCTACCACACCAACTAAACTATGTCAAATACCTTACTAAATCATCACTCATATGATAAAGGTAAGCATCAATATCACCTATCACCACGCTACTGCAATACTTCATAACACTTTCATTAGCATCAGGAAATTTACCCCACCTGAGGAGTAATGGAGTTGGTTGCTGTAATTCGATTATTACAAGTTTCCGTCATGAACATTTCAGTGTGCTTCTTAGAAAAGGTAAAGATTGATATGCTTTTTAAAATTTTTATATTTTCATTAATGTAACACATTTTTTTTTACAGAGCACACAAGATCCCCACGGACATCCTTGAGTCAATGCTGGATTTTGTCCATGACAGAAGAGGAACTTCCACCAACGTTCCGCTCCATCCTTATCTTCAAGACGTACGCTCATCCAGCTTCACTGCTTCAGCGCTTCTTGTGCTGCTACACAACTTGTCTTGCTTCACTGGCGAGTTGGATCACTTCAGTTGCTGTGACACACCTCGATACCTGCAGTCACTCACCAAGGGATTATGGCCAGGTACCGAACAATTGACTTATTTTCGTAGATTATCTACTAGTAATCTAATAATCATAATAGCGTTAAAATCTCTGTCTGTGTAATAATTCCAAAATCAGGCCCTTCTTGCGCGTAAAAGAAGTGTGAACTCTTTTTTCTAACGCTAGATGGCTTTTCGATAATTTTCAGCTGTCAAAACAGTCAGTTTCAGTTACTTTGCAAATATTTTAAAACATTTATCGGCAGCTGTTGTGTGAAAATTTTTTAGTGAAAACTGACGATAACTATTCCACCAACAAAGCTCACTTGTTAGATTTTTGATAATATGTTTTTTTTTCTACTTCCGGTTTTCTCATTTCAGTCAGTAGTTCAGTAAATTTTCATTCGACGCACAAAAGAACCACATATTCGTGATCCTCATAAAATTTGTAGTAAAGTTCATGTTTTTTTTTGTACGTACGCGTACTTCCGGTTTCGAGAGTTAAGTAGTTAAGTAGCACAATTAGAAGAGAGATAACCAACTAGACAGGAATTTCCAAATTCCAGGAAAATGGCGACCAGGCGACCGTCTCCACTCCGACCACGACGAGAAATGAAAAAATTAAGAAGCTCCGCCGTGGTGGCTCCGCCCCTGATCCCTAACAGAGTGACAGTAAGGCGTCCATAAAGGCGCGAACGGAATAATTGCATTGAAGGCGAGATGCACCATTGCCATATTTCTTTTATAACTAGCGTGAGTCGATAAAATTAGAAAAAAACGAACTAAATTTCCTCTCAAAAAAGAAAAAAGTAAATTGAATATAATGTTCAACAGCAAATAATACAAAATAATAAACATCCCTTTCTTCTCGTGTCCTGTCTCACAGACTAAGACTAGGATCACTCATGCACCCGTTGAAAACGTCAAAACGATGCAAATATTTTTTGATCACTTAGAAAAAGAGAAATTTAGTTTAATATCCAAATGACTTCAACTTAAAATTAAATTAAAGCGAACTTACAAGTTTTTGCAAATCATGTCCTAATTGAATAAATGTAGTGTAGGATTTTGTAAGCTTATTAAATAATATGAAACAGACACATTGAATTCCGTACACAACCTAACCTACCTTTCCAGCATCAAACTAAACACCAGTAGCAACGAATACCTTCACCAGTCCAGCACCAACAGAGCCCAGTCGAACTGTCAAAGTTGGATCACCTGCAAACGACGCCAATATTTCTAACATCAGCTTGAAGGAAGAGAAATCTAGTTTGACCAAATTACAACAGACATTTAAGCGAACTTACAACAAATTAATGAATGTTGTGAATGTTTAGCTTATCGGAATGTAGTGTAGCCATCCCCTGAATTGAAACCTTTTTAAATTTGTTGAATAAAGTAAGAAAAAATTGATGTTATTAAATTTTTTAATATTATTGGAGCCCGGGTTCGACTCTTCTGATGAGCAATTCTTATATAATTTATTTCTGTCAAAAAACCACGTGTTTGATGATCACCCCAGAGCTCTCTCAATTGGAGATTAAAAGCTAGTCGCGTGTCGTTATCGACCTAATGATTCTATCAGTTGGGAGGTAATGCTATAGCTGAAGTTTCCGATTGTGGTAAAACATTATGTCCTCTTTGACACCCAGGTGGGAAAGCTCGGATAGTGATTATCAATAATTTTTTTTTTACTTACAATATAGTCCTCAATGAGAAAATTGTTATATACGTTGGGATTTTGTTATTATCAAATCATTGTTATGATGCACTTGAGAAATATAAACACTCCCATTAGACCATCACAGAAAGGAATGCCTCAGTAGTATACTGCATGGATGAAGATCGCAGACACATGGAAACAAATGAAAAACAAGCATAATAGTGTTACAAGTCCACAACAACCACCAAACCTTGGGTGGTGCGGCGTGGTTGATCTGGGCGTCGTCTTCCTTTTGACATGTCGTCAAAGCAGAAGGCGTGAGGATTAAATAAGGCTCACGATAAATCCGTCAAATTTTTACTGAAGTCTCGCCATAATGTCATCAATTTTCTCGGAGCTAATAATGGAACGAGAGAGAGAGAATCTCGTAGAAGAAAAATAAGGAAGTATTGCGGGTAACGATAAAAACGATATTTTTAGCCAATTGATTCGCATAGTTACTGTAAGAGCTCTTAGAAATGAATATGACTTCTCTAAGTTTGACAAGTCACGTGATTATATAAACCGCATTTTTACAATTACACTCTTTCCACACGCGTGATAACCGATTTACGATAAACAACCTAGATTCACGTTAACAATTCTACTACCTAGCGTCAGTTACATACCGTCTTAATATGATACACTAACGTTGTGGGACCCGGTTGATTGCTTACATTGACTTACCAACTTCATAATGAATAAATCCTAATTGAGTGAATCAAGTCAAATGTAAGTGTTTCTCAATACAAGGTAACATTTGACATTAACTCACTTGTATTTTTTACCCATCAAGCTGCCATCTAACAAAAGGGTCATATACAATCTGTACAAAAATGACGAAAAGAATTTATATTAAATATATTCAAATTTCAGGAAACGAAATATTTTCTCGAATTCGCCAGGATCCCTCTTGCGCCTAAATCAGAGAGAAAAAGGTCAATACCAAGTCGGTATTATCACCTGAAGTAGATGCTGTAATGAGATTCAGTAACAGATGTTAATATCATCTTTGATCATATGTCCCTATCTGTTGTGATTCATCATTGCAAACATTATCAACAAAACCAACATTCACTTACATTACAAGTCATCCAGCAGAATAAAACCCCGTCAAAGAAACTGAGATTGGCATATTGGACATGATTCTGGAATTATAAAAAAAAAACAAGTTTAGAAATTGAATGAAATCTGAGGTTAATCTGGTTTTGAAAAGCAACTTCAGAAAATTTTCTTTTATCATAGAACATCATCGAGCTGGGTTAATAGCAAGAATTCATCATTGAAAGTGAAAAATTTGCAACAAAAGAATACACTCACCCACATTTAAAGGTAAGTCTGCCATAATATCCATGGAGTTAAGATTCCTATGCAAAAAGAAAAAAATCAGCATAAAAAGGAAAAATTCTTCACTTAAAATACATGCTAATATTAAGTTCAGTAACAGATATTCAAATCATATCTGATCATATGTCCCTATCTGTTGCATTTCATCATTTTGAAATACTTGTATATGGTGTCAACATTTAACTTACACAATGATGGCATGTCCCATGGTTGGAATAAGTTTCAGAGTTGAAGTACCAAGAAGCAAATTTGGAGCAGCACATTCACTGCAAATATTAAGACATATTTTTAGAAAACTTGAATGAAATGTCAGACATAAATAGATATCACTAGAACATCAGGAAAATTTCTTTTATCATAAAATATCATCGAGCTGGGTTAAGAGCAAGAATTCATCATTGAAAGGAGAATTATAATACTATAGGAATATTCGTACCTACAGGCTACAACCCAAAAAGGACTGATCATATTGCTCGTTGACGATGTTGATGCATCAATGATAAATGATTTATCAATTATCACCTATCTATAAATGAAATGAAGAATGTTAGAAATATGGAATATTAATATCTAGTTAATACTTGAAAATCATGATCACACATTTTTCACCTAACTTGAAACTATTTAACATATTTCTAACAATAACTTGACATTATTATGTTGCGAATCTCACCAGTCTAATCATTTGAAACAAGTCACCCCGGATCGCCACATATGCTGTACGACATCTTAATTGGTTCACCACCTAAGATCCATCAAGCATCACATTGTCATTGTTAACACATGATTAAATTGCAAATAATTGTTTAAACTATACATAGTATCAGTAACAACATTTAATATCATAAAATTATCATCGAGCTGGGTTAATAGCAAGGTTCATCATTAAGATTACACAAACATTTACAGATTCACAAAAATAATCTTACCCTCGATTCCTTCGCTACTTTGAAAATCTCTACTCTCCATGCTGCTTCAAGTTGAAATGAACTTATTTATCGATTGAAAGATATGAAGAAAACTTCAATTCATCGGCTGCAGCTGTTGTACAGCATTGCCAGCTTGTGTGTTATATTATTATACTTTTTTCAAAATGCTTTCAAATTGAAAAAAAAAGTTGTTGGATACTGAAGTTTGAACCCAAAGAATTTCTATTAGAAAACTAGAATTTAAACTAATTTTACTCATGCAATTTACCGTGAATGCGTATAAATGTTCAAAATGAATACGGATAAATGTGGTAGTAAATTTTACCCCAAAAGTCAAATTAATCCACTCCGGATGTATTGTAACTTGTAAAGAATAAACTCTGGTTTACAAAAATAGCTCGTTAAACATTCTCAAGAAGATTTTAAATTTGAAAGGGCTGCAGGGACAGCAGGGGAATGTCGGAGTGAACAAGCTGCGGCTTGCACCCCAAACACGGCACAATTATCTTGGTCCCAGCCGTTGAGTATTCCAGTGATAAATCCGGCAGCCAAACTAAATAGCAAAAACGAATGATGTCACCGTAATTGAGTAGTTAATTTCGTTGAGTTTAAGTTATTTACCAATCTCCTGCTCCAGATACGCTGACTATGCGGTCCACTGCAGGTGCCGAATAATAAGTGGCAGTGATTTCTTCGTAAGATTGGTGTTGCCATGGTGCCAGGGGTAATTTTTCTGTCTTTGTTCCACGGCGAACAATCTATGAAAGAAATTTTCAAATCCATTGACCCCTTATTAATAAATGTTAAAAAAATCCGATTGCTTCACCATCATTCCCAGCTTCCCCAGAGTAATCATGATGCATTGCATAGTATCCAGCAACGGTATGCATGATTTGGCGAGAGGTTCTTGAATCTCTTCAATAGTTTGACTCAGATTCACGTCTCTAATGTCAGGCAGTCCTGGTTGAATGAAATCAACCATCTTCTTCAACTCCGACAAATTAGGTGATGTGTAAGCAATGGCAGACCGACATCCGACCAGTTTTAATGGCTTGGAAGCTTTGTTCACGTCAGTCGGCTCGTACCAAACTAGAAAGTAAAAATAAAAGAACATTCCAATTATTTTAATTTAATTAACCGTGAAATACCGCAGTAAAAAGAAAATCGTAAAAATGGTTTTTATTTGAAGAAGAAATATTAAGTATCGATATAGTTCAGTATCGAGAATCGAGTATCGCGCCACACCTTGCAACACTTGTTAGCTAGAAGTGCAAAGAATTTTTAAACGGCGTCTGTTTGTGTTGTCGAGCCTTGTAGACTATTGAATTAACAATAACTAAATCAAAATATAAACACAAAAAAGACTTATAGTATTGTAGTAACTCAACATGGCTGGAATTGATGGCCAGAAGGCTCCCAAAACATCAGGTAAAAATAGTGCAGCATAAACTGAATATCAAGTGTTTCTTGTGTATCTGTCAACATGGTGTGTGTCAATGAAATGGCTTTCTATTTACAGGTCTACTGATGTTGGGGTCCATTCTGTCTTTTATCAAACTTATGCTCTTGGTTATGTCTTTTGCCAGGTAATCACAAGACATTTTTGTTCAAAGTTTGATTGATTTTCAACACATTTTATCTCTTTGTTTACAGTCCTCACTGGCTAGTCTCATGGCAAGACACTTACAGCCCATTCAAGAACATGGGTCTCTGGGAATTCTGCTTCAGCAGATTTCGCTACCCAAATTACCAATTTGATGATCTCTTTGACGGTTGCCACTATGTCTTTAGCAAGACATATTTCGTCATCTGGGAATGGTTACTACCAGGTTGGTTCACATCACACATTTTCTCCACATCTGGCGCTTCATACTAAACTGTTTTATTTGCGTGCTAAAGGTTGGTTGATGGCAGTGCAGGCTTTTATGACCTTGGCTTTGATATTCTGCTGCTCTGCACACATTGGGTCCACCATGCTCCTTGTGCGCTGGCCCCTCAACTTCACATTCCGACACCAGTGGCAGATCCTCTCTGTCTGCACCATCCTGAATGGATTGACAACCTTGTGTCTGTTCCTATCTGTGGCCGTTTTCGGTGGCCAGTGCTGGAGACGCGATTGGATGCTCTACCCCAATTTCAACTACCTCTCCTGGTCCTACGCATTTGCCGTCATCGCCATGTTCGTTGGAATGGCCGCCACGGCGTGTTTCTACTTTGTAAGTTTATCAATTCATTTAAATTCTACGCAGCTCAGGTAATCATTGAAAATCCATATTTAATAGGACGCCAAGAGGACAGTGGAACGCAAGAAGGCCAGCAGTAACCTGGTTGTGCAAATGCAATCGCACGGCAGCCAAATTTACATTTAAAAGACGCATGTCAAGTTTTTTCATTCCTCACGTTTTAAGGGCTCCAACAAAATTTGCAACTGTGAATCTCTTTTTGCTCCACCTCTCATATCCGTCCGTTAAATTGTAATTTTTTCTCCCAAAGTAGTTGCTCCCCCCACAAGAGTTTCCCCTTTTTTTCTCTACAAAAATGAGGACAGGGTGAATTGTTTCTTACCTGGAACTCTTGCGGAGCGGCAGACGTCAAGGATGTACTCCATTGTCGGCAATTCCATGTTTCCGTCCATAATGAGCAAGCGACATTTGGCTATATCCTCCTCGTACCGCCTCACCTTTTTTTTTTGTATTATTACAAGTTGACGAAAATAGATTTTTCAGTCTTTTAAAAAATTCATTTGACTTCCAGGGTAGGCAACAGCAGTTACCTGCGTCATCCCCCTACATATTTCACTTTTCTATTTACCTTGTCAACGGTGAGCCGGTCGTGAATCTTCAAGTCGCCGATGCCAAACTGGCAATCCCCTTTGTTATCCAGGACGACAGTGTAGGAAGCGGTGGATGCCGAAGCCAGTCGAATGATTCCGCGACTCTCCTGTTTTGTTTGTCGTCGAAACAGGAAAGAAAAATGGGCGTGTCACTCCAAGTACTTTGAGATGATGTTACCCTGCCCCTCTCCCCGATGGAAAATCGGTAATAGTATAAGCTGCTGCTGCTGCTCCCACTGTACACACACACGTTCGAGTTCATTATAGTTTACGGATGGTTCGATGGAAATCGATCCTGGGGCTTGTGGCGCAACATCTGCCAGTTTCGCATCATAGATGCCCAACCCCGCTCCACCCCTCTACACGGATGGCACATCTAAACCTTTTGTGTACATATGTACTACTACTACTGCTGCTACTAGTTTGTCCCCAATTAGCGGATCTCCTCCTTCTGCCCAAGAAACGATAGCACATAACGAACCCGCTAGCCGAAAAGTAGAAAGAGACCCCTTTTTTTATTTTCTTTTGTTTTTAACGTTCCCGGGAGCTGAGCTGCCCGTTTCTTCGCAAGTCTCGTTGCTAAGTAGCGGATGTGAAACACACACACACACACTCACTCCGCCCGTATTGTGTTGTAATCTAATAGACCTTTTGCCTTTAATAGGAGGAGGCCCTGGCCAGGGCTGGGCGTCTTTTCATTGCGTCCAGTGACTATGACGACTTTGGCCTCATGTAAATTTTGAAACTCTGTCGACCTCCTTAATTAACAATTTCGGCTCCTAAAGGAGGAGAAGGAGGAGAAGGATGGAATATCTAATTCCAATTAAATCGGCACTCGCTTGAAACTGCCGAACTGCAGTAGCTGAACTGTGCAGTAGTTGCATTGCTTATTACCATCAAAGGGTTGTGCCGGATGAGCTCCCTTCCGGATTCATCGTCTCCGACAACCGACACGAACAGAGGTGACCTCCTGGCCAGTCGACTCAATCCGTCTGCCAAATTTCTACCAACTCCGCCTGGATAAATATATACAACACACACCAAAATAAAAATAATAAAAAAATCAGAATAGAATAAAAGAAAACCACAGAAAAGATTTTATACCATAAGAGCGGCTGATACTTCCGCGGTGTGTACTCGCATCCATCTGCGGAGGGGTAAGTTTCCGGCGGAAGCAAAAAAAGAAACAAAAGACATTCATTACAACCTTTTTTTTTCTTTTTACACAGGAAACAAACCCAGAAAGAAAAAGGGAAGAGAGAGAGAGAGAGCTCTGCAACAGACACACGCAAGATGGATGTCTTTTGTGTTAGTTAGATATATATATATATAGATCCTCTACGTAGAAGAAACAAAAATATAAATCAACTCTCGCGGGTTTGTTGTTTAATACCTAACATGCAGACCGTCTACTAAGGCTAGACATTTAATGATTATTTATGTGTTTGCCTAGAATATATATATGTACGCTTTCAGGGGGGGGGGGGGGTCTATAGAGCCCCCGAGGATTTTTTTTCCAAGGATCGGGATTTTGCTGCTGTTATTTTTTTCTCGTTTCACGGTTGATCTACAACCGACTATAAATACTTTGAGACAGTTGACGCTTTAGATAATAAAAAAAAACCTGCTGGCTACTACTGGCGAACTGTGTGGCCCGCGGAGGACGACGAACCGTAAGCTGCAAACACAGGAGAGAAAAGAAAAACCCAAAAAGCCCACGGGATCGTTTCCATCCACTCGTGGCCCTCCTCCCATCGACCTATTTTTCATGCTTTTGTTTTTTGTTTGTTTTTCGCCCTGCCCCCCAGTGTCCAGGATCGTTGGATCGATAACCAGTCGGGGTGAAACAACACAAAACAAAACACAAAAATCCATCATTTTCCTTTTCATATTCTACGGTTTTCGCCAATAAAAAAAAAAGAATCAATCAAATTTGTCAGCACTCTGCGTCTCTATTTATAGTCGGCGTAAGAGCGTTGTTATACACACGAATAGTTTGACAGATTCTTTTTTATTCCTTCCCCCCTGTCGGGGTAGTAGCAGTAGTAGTACTCATCGTTAACGCCACACGAGACACACGAAAGTGAGAGAGAGAGTCACGGTGTGGCAGTTTCTTCCTTGTAAGCGGGAAACAACTCGTCAAACGACCCCACCCAACCGTGTAGCAATAATAAAACTGCGTGTGTGTGTGTCTGTGCGTAGTTTGAAGAGAGATAGGGGATGGTGTCGTGGGCGTCGGGACGACTTGACTCTCTCTCTCGACTGTCATCATGGCCAGGATCGAAATGGACGATGAGAGAGCTCTGCTGTTGCCCATTATCGCTCTCTGTAGCTCCTTTTTCGGTAAGGGGCTAGTCGACTAGTATTACTCGTAGTAGTACCTCCCTTCTCGATCAAAAGTTGGTGGGTCGCTCATCCTCTCTCTCCCTCGACACACAAGAGTGGCGGATATCCGCCGGGATCGATCCGAAAAAGACGTCGACGGGAAAAAAAGCGGCTACTACTACGTCAAGGACGACAACACGGGGGCGCTTCACTCTTCCCGCTTCATTTGATAAGAGTCGCAGTTGAGAAACAAAAAACAAAAAGGGTGCAAAAATAATTGAGAATAATAATTACCCAGGCGAGTTGTATAATGTCTAATTGATTTCCGTGTCACTTTCACATGAAATTCCCCCGGAAAAAAGATGGGCGGTGGTCCCGATGTAATTATTCCAACTCCGGGAAAATGTTCTTCTGAGCGCAGTTGTGATGATGAATATGCATAGGTAATGTACAGTTGTAAATTGGGAGAGAGCTGCTGCTGCCGCTGCTGCCTCTTATTATACTGTATAGGGTGGCCATCATTACAGGATCGCGGAGCGCAATAGGAAAAGCGGATTTGAAATTCAAAGCTCCGGCCAATCCGACCGATGGAAACGAGCCATTGCGAACCCACACACACACACGATAAGGGACACGATCCGCCCAGATATCGAACTCTCTCTCTCTCTCTACCGCACGTATGAAATGTATATCTATTAGATATAGTAGTATAGTAGTTGTGTAATATCTAAAATAATAAGCCTTTTCTTTTTTCTTTCTTCCTTTTGTCTGCACAGCTGGATCTCCGTTTTCGATCCAGCGGAGAGATGAGAGAGAGAGACATTCCGCCAATTCAATAGAATACCAGACGTGGGAATGTGATATCTATGTGCCGCCGACGAGTTATTTCATCACGGGCGGTTAGCAATCACCATAATCAATGTTCTAATGTCAAACTGATTTGACGTACTCTCTTCTCTCTCTCTCCACACCTACGCAGAAACTTTAGACAATAGGAAATCAAATCTGATTGCGGATCCAACAACAATCCAAAAAGAAAAAGAAAAACTCGTCTCTTTTGTTCGCTACCGGAGGGCGGCACGTATAATAAATAAGAAAAAAAGTTGACAACAACAACAACACCCAAAAAGTCAAACACCATCCCAAAAGAAAAGAAAAGAAAAAAAACACGCACTTCAAAATATTGTTCACGAATTTTTTTTTTTTTTTTTTTTTTTTTTTTGTGTTGGGCCTGTCGTCGTTTGCACAGCGGCACGTCCCGATGGGAGGAGTCTGTCCTATTGTGCATTATGCACGTCGCAGATGGGTAGGAGGAGGAGGAGGATGGGCTGGATGGCAAGCGCAAGCAACAACGGAAAATAATGATAATAACGAACGACAAAGAAAAAGCAACAAACATACGCCAACGAGAAAATAGGAAAATATTTTTTTATTATTACTATTTTCCATCCGCTGGATTTTTATTTAAAAAAAAAGCTTCGGTGTACTACTAGGCCTGCGCAAACACTCTGGAAATCGCCCGAGCGGCAAGAAGAGGAAGAAGGGAGGGTTGGGGGGACTCTGTCTGTGTGTGTGTACAACACACACACACACGCACATACATATATATACAAGGCCGGCGTCCATTGGACCACATCCACACTATTTCCTTGGCTGGTGCTGGGCGCAGAGACCTTTAGACTGCTTAGTCGTTGCTGCTCTGTGCTGTGGTGGTGGTGGTGGTGTTTGTTGTTGTTGTTGTTGTTTCCCCCCTTTTTTTTTTATTTCGCTAGCAGCCGAGGAACGATTGCGAGCAATCCAAAGTGAACCATCCAAACAAACCAAAGGCATTCGCCCAATTTCTCTCTTTGTTGTTTAGATTTTCAAGTCGGCAACGGCCGGTCTAGTCTACACACAACAGCAAAGAGAGTGAGTGAGTGAGGAGCCTTCCTTCCTTCCTTCCTTCCTCTAAGTCCTGGTCGTTAGCGTCAAGGTACATGTATACAAGAGCTGGATATAGCCAACTGTGCCAATTCAGTCTTCAGTCTGAGGCTGGCCACAACGGATCAAAGCCCCACGACTTCCACCACCACCATCGTCTCTCTTCCACGGGAATTTTTCTTCTTTTTTGATTAAAATCCAAAGCAGGGTGGGTAAAGAAGAAGAAATAAAAACGAACAAATAAATAAAAAAAAATCCGACGACAATCAAAGTGATTCCAAAAAAGTTTTTACCCCAAATATTGACTCTCTCTCTCCCAACAGTTTGTCCAGGGTCTGTCTGTGTGTGCTGCTGTGTGTGTGTGTGTGTTTCTTCTTGTTTCTTAACGTGGCGTGATTGAAGAAAAAAGAATAAGGAGAAAAAACCTAAAGTGCTTCGTCAATCTTCTTCCCATTTCTGTGTGGCTCCTTGTTATTTACCAAATAAAATTAAAATAAAAACCGCCCGGCTTTTATTTTAATTTTCGGCCCAGTTCACCTGTTCAAATCGAATTACGTCAAAGAAAGTTTCTTCCTCTTCATCAGTCAATCAGGTAACCAAAAAAAATCAATTCATTCAATCAATCGAGTCTAATTAAAAGCATAACCGAATCGATCAAGGAAATGAGTCGATTGTTACGCAATCTTACATATATCACCCCCCAGTCAGTTCGTGACAAAGAATCTATTCAAATAATCCTAAAAAAGAAATAACCTCCACCCCCAGATAAGAGATTATGCAGAGTGCATGTAACAAGGTGGTCGGTCGGCAAGCAAGCGCAGCCGGGGTTACATAGACACACACAGAACACAGCACAGCACACACACACATATCACGAGAGAAAAGGTATTAAGAGCACAACTCTCTAGACTGTGTAGAATACATATCTGTGGGATATATAGAGAGAGCTAGGAAGGAGCTCGAGAGAGAGAGAAGGGCAAACAACTCGCGATGGGGAGGAAAGAGGAGGAGTCGCAAGAAAACTATTGATCAGCCATTGTCTGACGTCATGTGTGCACTCGGCAATTATTCACGTATGCTACATATAGTCTAGCTAGATAGAGAGAGAGAGAATAGTCGAGATATAGATGCGTGTATGTATCTATACGGTAGACTGGGCTCCCTAGATATTTCCCCCGTCAGCGCATAATTAAAAATTCACGACGGGTGAAAAAGAAAACAATAGGACGGACCCAAATGGGAAATCGAAAAAAAATTTACGTCACCCAACAGTCCCAGGACCCACCCATCGATATCAAACATGATACACCTCCGTTAGCTTTTCGGGTTGGTTGTTGATTAACTAATGAGCTTATCGACTGATTGATGGATCGTGACCCGTCAATCTATAGACAGGCCTTTTATTTTTAAATCATGCCGGAAACCAATCAATTGATCCAGCAACCACCGGAAATGAATATCTTCCTTATCCTATTTTTAAAAAAGAAATGAACAAAAGAGAGAAAACTGGAATAAATAAATAATGATCATCCTCCTATCTATAGCTATCTCTCTCCCGGTGAGCGGAGAATGTCTCCTTGCACAGCACACGACTATTATGTATATTTAGTCGGCCACTGATCCAATTAGCTTGATGCTGGCCGCCGCTTTTCCGCGCTCCGACTCTCTGCACAAACTATTTTCGGTCCCTATTAGACGTGAACATATGTGTGTTTTAAGTCGTCCAGGCTTTTGTGTGTGGCGAAAACACGCAAACAACACACGGCCAAACTCTACACACACAACTAAAATTGTCGTCGGACGTTTGAATTATCTTTTATTTTGGGCTGGCCGTCAAATCGCTCGGCTCGCAAGTCTAAACAACAGAAAAACAACCGCAACTCTTAGCTAGGAGTAGAGCCAGAGCTGTTTGCTGCTGCTATGCTGCTGCTCCACCATCCAATTATAGAATGGCACTTTTTCTCTAGCCCAGTGTGTCTTGTTTAAGAGTTGTTTGTGTCAATTTATTTCTATATATAGTAGGTGTTCCAGCTCTCTTTCTCTCTCGAAAGTTTGGATGGCTGGCGGTAATTTATATCTCTCTACCGACCAACTTCCCATTTACTCTCGTCCAATTGGATATGATTCCCTCCTCCTCCTCCTATACTGTACACAGCAAATCTAAAGCGATTTCTTTTCTTTTCGTGTGTGGCCAAATAATCATTGCAGAGCCTGGTTGTCATTGACGACACATTTATAGACACTTTGTAGGGTGGGTAGAGCTGGGCGGAATTTGGTGTGTCGCTGATGGGCAAACTCGAAAAAAGAGATTCGGCTTGGGTGAGTGAAAGGAAGAAGGATCTATCTTCTCTTTTATATATAACATCTATCGAAAAGAAGAAGAAGAAGAAAAAAGAAAAGAATGCCGACTCAATCAGCCGAGTGGCTCCTTGACATTATCCTGGAGAGAAAGACCCTCCTCCTTCCTACCCATCTTCCATATAGGAGCCAAACAGCTCACCCACCCACTCTCCCACTCTGTCATTTGTTATCCATCCAGAGCGGGAGTGGGGGCTTGACGAATAAAGCGCCACCGGCCAAATGGAATGGCACGGATAAAAAAAAAGACAAAAATATTTTTTTATTTTTTACTTTGACGAGATGTGAGTGAGACGAATCAATTATTTCTTGTAACACGTAAAATAGTGATTCATTAGGATCCAGGAGGAGAGAGAGAGTGCCGCATCAATTCCGGCGACGAAAGCTTCCTGGACACACACCCGTGCCATTTTTATTGCCAGGGAACTTGAAATATAAGGACGTGCTTTTCATTCGTCCAAGAGATTCCTCTCGCCAGAGTGTTTCTTTAAACTGTTGCCAGGAAACTTGAGAGCGTCGGCCATGGCCATGGCCAGCGGCTATACATCGTCAAGGAGACGACAGATCAAATCAGAGCGGCGGGGGAAAAACAAAAACAAAAAAACATCAAGGAGCCGGAGAAAAGCGCAATTCCAAGATTAGCCTGATGCTCCTAATTAATTAGTTTCTTTTTTAAAAAGAGAAAAAAAGAGAAAACTCATCTGAAAATGACATTTTGGGCCCAAGTAGGAGGCGCCCAAGGGCGTCTAGGAGCAGTAGCTAGACCGTCTAGAGTACATGTATACACTTGCGTAAGGAGCCACGCCCAAGCCTCCCCCCAGGAGCTTTAGAGTCGGTTGATCGATCAACCGTTCGTTTTCAAAAGAAAAGTAGACAACAACAACAACAAAAATGAAGTCTTGGAAATTTTCATTTCTCCTTCCGGTTAACTGGAAGGAATAGCAGCAAAAAGTGATTTTCCTTCTTTTCTCTCTCTCCTTTCACGCACTCGACAACAACAACAAATTGAATCCTGGCGCATCAACAACAACAACAACACTGTGTGTATCTTTTCCACTCCATCAATATAAGAATATCCAATCGTCCTCCGACGCTTCCAGGGGAATATTACAACACGTTTCCTTTTGTGTAGAGGAAAAGGAAGGAAGGAAGTCGACCAGGAAAAGAAGGATCGACACACACAACACGAAATGTCTCAAAAAAGGCTTCAGGATATCATAGACCTATATAGGGAGGTGTGTGTGAGCCATCCAGGAGTAGTTTTGTATCAAGCGGCAACTTAAATACGTATCAAATATTATTATACAACATAGCGATCCTTGGAAAGAAAAAAAGGGAAGGATTTTTTTGTTCCTTTTCCTTCCTTCCTTTTTTATTTCTCGACTGGCAATTGCAAAAGTGGGAGAGAAAAAACACATCGCTGCGTATCGAAACTTGGCACGATCCTCTACTTGTTCCTAGCCGCACTCTACGGCCGGCCGGCTACAGCTATTTTCCTTTTTTCCCTTTTTTCTTTTTTTTTTTTTTGATGGATGAACAAGTCACGCGCAGCACGTAGCACGATCCCCCTCGACGACCAATCCCCCCAACGATCGACTTCGCTTTTCTTCATTGATCCATTTCTCGACGTTTTGTCTCCTCGTTTCCGTGTCTATGCGATTCAAAACTTTTTTTTTTACATTTTTTGAAAATTTTTGATTTTCCCGCGAAAAAAATAAAAATAAAAATCCTGAAGGACCTGGTGGTGAGAAGTCGTTGATCAATCGAGTTCATTAGCTAACGGGAGGGGGATCGACCTCCTCCTCCTCCTTTCAATCTCGGCAGCCGAGGAGAAATTGATGGCCATTGCGTATCTCTCGACTAGCAGACAGACTTATCCCGAAAGGATTTTTCTTTTTCCGTGGATATACAATTAAAAGAAAAGAAAAGGAACATATGGCGCTATCACGCTTTGGACAGTCGAGCAGCGTTCCGCGTTCCGGGTTGCCGGAACGCGGATCGCTTTTTGATTTTATTTGTTTTCTTCCGCACAATTCGTCGCTCCCTTCCACACACACACACACACCAATTTATTGATCCTTTTTTCCCTTTTATTCTCCATTCTCATCGTCACCATTCTCTCTGCAAATAAACGAGAAAAATAAAGAATCCCTCCCCTTTCCCGTCTCTCTTTGATTAAGGGCGATGATTGGCACACACACACACAATCATATTCCCCGGTGGATCGTCTATACCCGTGGAATTTCGTCCACATTCGGGAGAAAAAAAAATAACAGGATCGATCCTGCCATTCGTCACGAGGGACTTTGGGTTTTTGTTTTGTTTTTCTCTGTGTGTCTCTCCCGCAATTTCCAATTTGGAATCGTGAACATAATCACGAACGCACCCCAATAACAAAAAATAGGAATCTGGTGGTGGGCGGTGGCTCTAGACGAAATCCTTCAAAGTCATTCACGACCGGCAACCGCTAATATATGGATATTGTTGTTGATTCCCTGGAAATCCTTAGCGCTCGACGACACCATCCCCCTTCTCCATCCGATCCTACAACACGGGTCTTAACTCTTTTTCTTCTCCGACGTCGTGTGTGTAGATGATGATACTTTATGTAAAATAGCGGCCCCCAAACAATATTGCTCCAACCCTAGAGGAAAATGGCTGCCACCAGGATTTGTTTTCTCTAAAAAACAAAAATTTGATCGATGAATTTTGTTGGTTTTTTTCCCCCTTTCACACCGTGAGCGATAATGTTGCAGATATATCAACCCTCGAGTATGTGGTAGAGCCCCGCGGTTTGTGTAACATACTAATAAAGGGGGATGGGCCGACGACCCCGGGGCTCTTGTATGCATATCACCCCCCTGCAGTGAAGGCTCGCGCCATGTATCATCCTTGCAGGATCAAAGTTGATGAAAAATATCGATTCATTTTTTTTTTTGTTAGGCTGGGAATTTATTAACAAAATTTTTTTATCTTTTTTTTAATTATTATTTTAATAAAAAAAGCCAACGCCTTAGATCTTAGACACTTTCGTCCCGGGATTCATTAAAATAGGATTTTCTTCTTTTTTTTTTCCAATAAATTTTTTATGTTGGAGCCCGGGGTTAGAAACCTCATCAAGAAAATAAGAAATTGAGTATCGTCAACTTTTGCATTTTTCTTCGGCTGATTAACATTTTACGCCCAGCCCCCGTCGGCCTGTCATGTATATAATCGTTTAAGGAAGGAAAGAGAAGAGAGGGAAGTGGGGAGGATGTATATGTACGGAGGAGTTAATTACACGCTCCCATGCATAAACCACGCCCATACTCCATTCCACTTTTGCCGTCCGCATCCAAAAATGTGTCCACCAAACCGCGTAAATGTCTGCACATCAAAAGTGATTTCAAGCAGCCAAAACCGCCGGAATTTCGACTATGAAATTGGATTTGCATACATACATCTACATAGTAGTACCACAACCCTCCCTTCCCCCTAAAAAAAATAAAAATAAATCAAGAAAAAAGTTGATACAAATCTAATGGGGGGATTGCGCGCGCTATACTAAATGGGAGGACCCGTATATAACTCAGCCATTTGGCGCTTGGGATCCTGAACGAAAATAAAAATCTCCATCCGCAAAAACCCAAAATGGCCGATTGGCGCAAAGAAAAAAAAAATATTTTGTGTGTGTGTAGAATAGTCACACACACAACACATAAGACACATATATATAAAGAGCGACGTTAGACTTTCTCAAAGATCAGCCAACCCCCCACCGCCCAGAAAAAGAAGGATCGATAACCAGCGGGAGGACTGGCGGACTAGGCGGACTAAGAATATCATCTCAGCTTTTGATTTAAAAGTTTCGGTTCTTTTTTGGGGCTTTTGGCTTTGTGAAGGAGGACCACCACCACCACCAGGGTCTTGATATCAAAATCGATAAGACAAAAGACAAAAAAAAAAAAAAAATACTGGACACGAGTTATCATTATTATTGGCGTAATGCTGGGCCAATCGTCCATCAATACACCAGTAGCTATAGCCTATCCAGTAACTAGGACAAACTCAAAGAAGAAGAAGGATCTCTCTTTTCTTTTTATCTCGGCTGGGTCTCCAGCATGGGCAATCCGAGCGTGATAACCATTTTTTTCTATTTTTTATTATTCCGTGTTCCTTTTATTCCCCCGAGAGAGAAAGAGAGAGACGGAAGATTTTACACGACCGTGGAAAACACAAAAAAAAAAGAAAAAAGTTTTATTTTTTTCAGGATTGTTTTTCACGTGTTTTTTCTTTCGTTTAATGAGAGAAGAGAGAAAGAGAGAAAAGGACAAAAGTGAAGAAGAAGAAGAAGAAAATCGTGATTGACGTCATTGAGTCTCCAATGAGACGGGCGGCTCTACAGCCGGGCGTTAGTGGGAGGCGGATAAGTCGACTCCTAACCTGAGACTCCCTGCTCTCTCTCTCTTTCTTTCTTTCTTTCTCTTTTAGTTTTTTTAAATAAAGAAGATATATAATTCCGGAGACTCGGTGGCGGGACAAACACGCAGATCCCACGAAAAAAGAAAAGAAAAGAAAAACACGAAACGGATATAGCCGAGAGAAGAGAAAAAAACAAAAGAACAACGCGTAGAAGAGTAGAGCAGAGCTGTATAAGAGGTAGTGACTTGTACACTCCAATGTCGTAGAAAAGACACAGTTCATCGATTTCGTGAGGTACAAGACGCACGAGCGTGAACACACGACACACGCACTACTCACTCGGTAACGGGTGCAGGGCAAAACAACCCAAAAGAAAAAAGAAAACAAAACTTTTTTCAAAATTTCCACAAGAGAGATCCTTCTCCAACTTCTTAACATTCACAAGAGAGCCAATTATTTTTTACGTGAGTTCCAAATTGACTTTTTTCACGGTTCGTTAGTGACGCCAACAAAAAACAAACGGACCAGCGAGTTTACCAATTTGATTTTTTTGAATTCGTCGAAAAATGGCGCACTTTTTTGTTAGTGGGTGGGGATGGGTGGACTTATCGATCGGCGATGCTCACTTATTTTTTTGAGTAGGGAATAAAAATTGATTTTTCCATCTCTTCTTTTTCTTTTTGAAAAAATAATCTAAAAAAAAAAAGAGACCACACCCATCAAGGAAGTAGAGAGCGCTCGGGGCGATTGGATTCAAGTTTTTACGACTAGTACTAGTGTTGTAGTAGTAGTCGTAGTAGTATTACTACCGCCATTATACGGTCGTATTATGTTTACATTGGCCCGTGGTAATGGGACCAGCCACATCCTCCATTTCGGGACTGGAGGAGTTTTTTTTTCCCCTTCCAGTTCATTTGCTAAATGCAAAAGCGGGTGGAAACTGCACAAGCCCATCTGGGCCAAAAAAGAAAATAAGATCCTGGATGCCGATCTTTTCCTTTTATTTGATGATCGACTATTACCGGAATAGAGAGATACACACATGTAGCTCTGCCAATGATTCGTGTTTTAAACTGTCCAATCAAATAAAAACAAGCGAAGAAGAAACAAACGTGTGTCTCTGCCGGGCCACCATCAAAAGAGGAGTGAGCTCATTTATCGGAATCCTTACAGGGAAAAATAGAGTTGGCCACAGATGGGGACCCCATTTGGCTGCCGATTCCTTTTTTAAAAAAGGTCCAGCACCAAAAAGGAAAAAAAAAATTATTTTTATTTTTATTGGTTGGTGCTCAAAATAGTTTCCAGCAGAGAGACGGACAATCAAAAATAAAATCCCAAAAGAATAAAAGAAGAATTGGATTATCGCAACCATCAAGTTAACGTGGTTGGTAACCCAGTTAACCCGGTTAACCTATCCATCAATCAGAGTCAAGTGCGGAAAACAACAAAAGGTTAGAAATAAAGAAATAATCGGATTGATATGAATATACGCATGTAACAATCCGGACGTGATGCCATCGCTCAAAATGCCGCGGCCCGAAAGGAAAATTTCAGGATCGTTTTGTTCTTTCGCTCGGATCCCGATGAAGCGATACGCGTTACATCGCATCAGTTGTTTGCCCAACAACAACAACAACAACACCACCACCACAACAACAACAGCCAGTCTGGAATTGATGCAATAAAAAGTTCCTTTTGCGCGATCCATCAAATTATCATCAGCCACCGCGAACACGCAATAGAGACGGCCAGGCCAGCTAGTCTATATACCGACACGAATAGAAAAGAACTTCATCCGTCATTCCGCCGACTCGTCGACTTTGACTGGGCCAGCAACAACAAGAAAATCTTGCCGGACGAACCAAGAAAGAAAGAAGAACCTTTGGGGTCTTATTCTTTTCTTATATTTTTAGCGAGCGTCTGCGACGGGCCAGATAAAAGAAACGTTGTTTTGTGGTTGTACGAATTCCTTCCGTATTGATTTCCGTCCATCACCAGCCTATTTTTACTTTACTTTTCCTTTTTTTCTATGATTATTATTATACACCAAACCTCAAAAATGCTTAGGAATTACTACGGGTCCGTTATTTTCCTTGAATTTTGTTTTTTTCTCTTTTGCCCGTCTGTGGAATATAAGAAGCCCCGGACGACCCAAAGTGGTTCACGTAGAGAGAAGAGGAGAGGAATGGTGGAGTAGAGGAGGAGGTAAGGGAAACGGGCTGTGTGGATCGATACAAAACAGCTGAGTGCTGGACCCTATACAATTAAACTTACGTATGTGGACGGGCGGCGGTGGGGGGAGGTCTGACTTGGCTTGTTGGCCGGGTAGAAAGTTTCTCCTGTTATACAACCGCCAGGGTTTTCTCTCTCGGCCAGCTAGTGGGCCAGCCGCTCTTTGTCTCTTTTTTTTTTCTACTAAGCCGGGCGAAAGGCGGAACGATCATTGTCTCCTTGTTGACAGACTGAAACACGTCGAAATGATTTTGTGTTGTGCCCAGCACATTAGAACAGAGGCACTGGATGGCAGGTGGATGGGTACAAAAGGATCGCTGGTCCGTTTGTGAGAGTGTAATAAACCTTAAAATAGCCCTGGGTCTTTTTTTCTTTTTGTCCACCTTATATACATTGCCCGTCGGTGATAAAAAAAGAAAGAAAATGTCGGTGCTGGGCAGGATCACAAGACGACAGGGAGTCCGCCATTAGCGCCGCCGGGGAGATGGAGGAAAAGGCGACAGTTGACACTCGACGGCCATGACGTCATTTAATGGCCACCACGACTCTTGCCCGTCATCTTTTGGGGGGTTCACATGTACACAAAAGGGAAAAAAAGAACAAGAGATGGAAATAACAAGAGTCTCACCATTTCTCATCATTTTTTCCCCTTTCTTGTTGTGTGTGTGTGTGGAGGGCCGGCAAACAAAAGGAGAGAAAACGGCCCAGTCGCCATGGCAATCTATATACGTTTAGCTCTACAAACACACAAAGTTCTAACATTGGTTAAGCTCCGTCTTGAGTAAGAAAAAAATAAGTTTGGCCAGCAGCAAAACACAAAAAAAAAGTAAAGGACGGGCCAGGCATTAATGAGCTCATTTCCTTTTGTCCTATGGCTACGGCTGGGCGGCTATAAAAGTGCCCCAAATGAAATGAAGCGAAAGAAAGAGAGAAAGAATAAAGGGTCCGGCTGTGTGTTGTTCCCGGTTCATCAAAAACGAGCGAAGCCATGTGTTTCATTTACTGGACGACGGGCCAGGCCAGGCTAGTCCAGTGGTGGTAGTTAGTAGTTTTGCCGGCCAACTCTGTCCAGCCATAAGTCATACGATGCAAACAAAAAAAGAAGAATCTCTCACATTATTATCATTCGCCTTTTTTTGTTTTTTTGCAGATGACAACAAATTTGGCCGGGGGATAAATTATCGTTCCAGCTACTCCTTTCCGTCCGTCGATCCTTTTTCATTAAACCAAAAGGGGAAAAAAAGATAAAAACATTTATTTTGGGGGTTTTATTTGTGACTTTCTGATGTGCTGGACGTGAATGAAAATGGCTTGTTGGGTGACAACTAGAACGACGTCTGTCGGATCCTGCTCTACTACCATCGACTCGACGCCGGGCCGATCCTGTCTACTACACCAGCGACTCGCTCATCATTGCGACTGCTCCGATTAAAAAAAGAAGAAGAAATTACATTTCCGTATCGCCGTTTCTCATTTGTTTCTAACACAAAAAGGTAAATCGATCCTGCAGGATTTTTTTTTTTCGGCTGGACGAATGGATGGCGGTGACATGACTACTCTCTCTCTCTCGTTTAACTTATCGATCGCAATTTTATTTCAAAATGAAGAGCGTTTTCAAGTGGACAATTACTGGCAAAACTATTTCGGATGCTTCCGTGCCAGTGGAGAGAGAGACGGCCCAGACTGGGCTGGATCCCATTCCACACAAGGCACAGTAGTCTCAGAGAAAGTTATCGACCCGAGTTGCTCTCTCTCTCAACTCGGCTGTCTCTCTTGTGTGTGTTAAGACGAGGGGAAGAGCAAAAGGAAAGAAAAAAAAAGAGAACAGGATCAAGAAAATGAGACGAAACAGCAGCACCAGCATATGATGAAGCTTCCGGCTTCCGCTTTTGCTTCCGTTCCAACCATTTTCCTCTCCTTTTTATTTCTTCTCGTATTATTTCCCCATTGTAAAAAATAAGAAGAAAAACGAAGTTGCATCTCGAATGTGCAATGCCAGAGTCTGCCGGAACAAGATCCTCCTCCTACCCGGACAAGAGTCGAGCAGCCGGCCCATGTCAGAAAGTCAAAAGAAAAGCAAAACAAAAAGGTCGGGGAGGAGGGGGGATGTCATGTGTAAGACAGACTGGGAATAAAAAAGAAAAGTAAAAAGGATGTGTCAGTTCGTTGACTGATGGGCTGCTGGCCCAGAAAAATACCCCAAAAAAGAGTCACGTCATGACATTGGTATATCTAGCACCGGACTTGTTTTATTTTAACAAACGCGAGTCGTGTCGTGCGTAGAAAGAGACGGGCCACGGTCTAAATACAAAAGGGAAAACATGGCGACTCGACAGCGCGCCCTCTACATACCCAGCAAGGTCGAGACGGCCCTCGCTTGTTTGTTCCGCCCGGCCTTTTTTTCTTGTTCTTTTTACATAATCAGTCAAAAAGAGAGGGACGGCCTTTTATCTTTTAAGAAACGGGAGGAGGTTGAATCTGATTTGGTCATTCACCTTTTTTCTTGTGATGTTGTCAATGACGGAAATTCAATTCCAACTTTTGATTTTCTTTTTCTTTTTGGGTTTGGCCCAGTCAATTGACAGAAACCAAAAAAAGGGACGGACATTTCCTTGTCTCTTTCGTTTGTGATTGGGTTCGAACTGCGTGACCCCCCAGCGGCCTCCCCCCCTTGCCCGCGGGAGCACTGGAGACGGAACCATTCCATCCATCATCAATGGTGTCGGCCCAGGTGCGGCTAGCCTTAACGGTTAGGCGAATATAATTCATTCAATCCCAAATTCAAAAAATTAGATTATTCAAATATTCAAATTGTGCAAATTGCGCAAAATTGGACAGGCCATGCGCTACTATCGGCTGTGGATCTACGCGTCCAATCTGGTCCTGATGGCCGGCGTCGTCATCTTCGCCTCGGTGGCAGCCGCCCTCCTCTCCGACCCGAGACGGCAGCTCCTGCCGCCGGCCGCCGTCAGCCCGCACCAGCCCAGCGTCGTCTACGCCTACGCGGCCCTCTTCCTCCAGGGCGCCGTCCTGCCCGTCGTCGGCTGCATCGGGGCCCTGCGGCTCAGCGAGAAACTACTCAACTCCTACTGGATCCTCCTGCTCGTCCTCCTGGCCGGCGACATGATCGTCGGACTCGTCTGGGTCTTCCGCTTCCAGAAACTCGTGGCCGGACTCGTGCCGGACCTCAAGACTCGACTCAGTCTCGACTATGGGCACGACGCCGAGTTCGACGCCGCCTGGGATCTCCTCCAGCGATCGGCCCGCTGCTGCGGAGTCGAATCGCCGGCCGACTTCAACAATTCCCTCTGGCTGGCCAATTTGGCCGACAGGCCGGCCTGGCAGCCGTCGGGCCTGTCTAACAATCGAGTCCAACTCACGTCCTCGTCCAGCAGCTCCACCCCGACCCAACACAACAAAGGCCAGGGCCGTCCGCTGAGGCCGTCGCTGATCAGGGACCAGCGAGTCAGTCGACTGCCGCTGCCGGACTCGTGCTGCAAGTCGGCCAGCTTCACCAGCGAGCAGCTGCGCAAAAACGGGCACTTTATGTCGATGGCCAGCGAAGTGCCGCCCGGCCGCAAGGAAGTCTACGGGACGGGCAAGCACCGCCAGCAGCTGAGGGACTACAACGAACGCTACCACGAGCGCATGATGCGCGAGCAGCTCCACCTCCAACAACAACAACAACAGCAGCTGGCTGGCAACCTGAGTCTGAGTCACCGGCCCCTCACCACCGTCCAGCAGCAGCCGCCACAACAACAAGGATCGTCCCGCATCCAAAGGCGAGTGACGACTCCTCCATCCGCCCCGACGATTCCAATCAGTCCGTCGGCCGGCCACAAGAAAGAGTCCGTCAATCGCCAACAACAACAGCAGCAACAACATCCCAACCAGCACCGACATCGCGGGCTGACGCTGGACGAGAAAGAGACGGACGACGAGGACGGGCTGGATGAAGACGAGGACGAGGATTTCCTGTCGTCATCGTCGTTGTCGGTCGAGTGCGGCGGAGTTTGGCCCAGCGTGGGCGACGTCAGCGACGTCCACGAGTCCGGCTGCGGTGAATTCGTCTCGTCGTGGCTGCACATGACGGGCGACACGCTCTTCGTGCTGGGCTATTGCGTCCTGGCCTTCATCAAGCTCTGCTTCCTGGCCATCCTGCGCTACGAGCTCCGCGAAATGGTGGCCAAGATCAAGATCCTGCAGAGCGAACAGGCCATGATGAACTCGTCGTCGGCGGCCGGAGCTGGGCCTGGCGGCGGAGGGCCGGGCAGCTCCATGCCCTTCACCCACTGCGAGATGAGCGGCATCCGGGCCGTCATGGCCAGGGGGACGACCATCACTCCAGCCCTGGTGGCCACTGACGTCAATACGACTGGCAATGACCAGCTGGACAACTTGAACGGACAGCAGCAGCAGCAGCAGGCCCAGCAGCACTTGCCCAACGGTGAAGTGTCATCCGGCGGAGGAGTTCCGACGAATACGACGACTGGGTTGAGCGTTTTGAAAATGCCACGCCCTCGACGCCAGTCGAGTTTCTCTTCCGGCGAGTACCACCTCATCAACCCGTTTGTCCAGCCACAACAGCCGCAACTGCAGCAGCAGGGCGAGGAGGATGAAGAGGAGGAAGATGAAGAGGAAGACAACGAGACGGACAATGACCTCTTCAGTCCGCCCGACACGCCCATTCATCAGTCGCAGCAACAGCAGCAGCAACCACATCGAACGGCCCATCAATTGCCGGCCAACAACGACAATGGCGCCGATTCAGATTCGGGCAGTCATTGCGCCCTCTTGCCGTCCAGCTGCAACAGCACCGGCCCGCCTCAGCGGCGGCTCATTCACAAAGAATGGGACCCGTTAGACACGACAACAGCCGGAACAACAACAACACCACCAGGAACTCAGCCGGCCAGCACTCAGCAGCAGCAGTGCACCAGCAACTGGGTACAGCCACTCCAGCAGCAACAGCACGAGAATGGGTGGCCAGGCCGGCCCAACGGCAACAACAACGAGTACCACGAGCTCCGCGAAATTAAGCAGACTCAGATTTAGAATAGAAAAAATCAAATCAAATTGTTGGCCCGTCGAAACGAATGAAATCAACAAGAAGAAGAAGAACATTTCTGTCAAATAGTGCGGCCATGGCAACCGGGCCGAGAGTCAACAACAAAGAATAGGCACCGATAATCCCATCACCGAGTGAAAGAAAATGGCAACCTCCAGTGAAAAAAAAAGTCAAAATAAAATAAATAGAAAAGAAAGAAAGAAAAAGTGAAATTCAATCGGGGCTCCTGGAAAGAAAGAAAGAAAAAGGACTTTCTCCTGGTAACAGATTCTTTTCTCGACAGTGACGGTGAGAGAATAAGAGAAAAGAAGTCGCAGACAAAAAACTTATCGACGACGATTGGTGTTGCCAATATTGACTTTCTCTCCATTTCTCCCCCCCCCCCCCCGACACACAAGTGATCCGAAACCACACACACACACATAGGAGCGCATCCATAAATCCTCCGATTTCTTCTTTTTCTGTAGATTTCCAACTCCTTTTCTTTCTCTTCATTCTTCTTCTTCTGTGTGTGACTGTGTGTTTCAAATGTGCGCGCCCAGGAGCCAAACAAGGACCTCGTCTATATCTTATACCTAACCTTTCCCCCTCCAACCCCTCCCCAGTGTGTGTGTGTGTGTGTGTGTGTGAACAACAGCAGTTGATTTGGAAATTTTGTTGACGTTTAGTTCCACCATTTTTGTCATCCAGTCACCGTATATATTATACATTATGTAACATAATTCTGGAGAGAGAAGTCGCCGAAAGAATATGTGATGACGTTGTTTTGAAAATTGACTTTTCATGTCTTTTTGGGGGGGTTTGGGAAAATATGATTCAATCAAAAAAAGTGTCAACCAAATTGGGAATTGTTCCGTTTTTCAAAAAAATTGGAAATTCAAACATTTTTGGCGGGCTTTTTGGGCACTTGATTTTTGTTTTCTGTTTTTAATTTTTTGCTTTAAAGAAAAAGAAAAATTTGGGCGGGAAGTTTGAAAAAAAAAATTAACTTCCGGCGATACCAACAAATTTGTAAAAAATGAAAAGTTTTAAAAAAGAAATAACAATTAACTAAATGAAAAACAAAAAAAAACCATGTTATAATGATTTAAAAGAAAAATGCTAAAAACTAATGCTGCTGCTATCAAGTACTATATATATACTGATCGTTATTGTATATGTATGTACGATTGAATAACTCGTCTCTCGGGGAATCAAAAAAGAGTAAAAGAAAAAACCTAACCGTGGCTGTGCCTAGTCTCATTTCTTTCCTTTTCCCCTAACCGATCCTTGGGCCGTTAAACACCAGCCAGAAAAAAAAATAAAACAAAAAACAAGACAACCGGAATTGTTGTTATTCAATTCCGGTGCGGATTCAATTCCGGCTATTTACCTTACGCCGCCTATCGGCTTATCCATAAAAGATATATACATCAGATCTAGAAAATAATTTTAAAGAAAAAACGAAAAAATAAAATACAGATCACTGACTTGTATAGAATCCTCTTCAACGGCGGCCACCAAGTCGACGATGGATCCTCCAATAACGACCTATCAATCAAATGGGAAATAGATAAGATAAAATAAAGAGCTGGAGCCTCTCGACATTCGATTCGAGACGTCAAAGTTCACAAGGAAAAAAGATTTGGGATCCTGTAAGTAATAGACTAGTCGAGTGCGGACTTTTTTTTCCTGGTTTCTTCCTACAGGAGCTCCTGCTGGCAAGGAGCAGAAGGAGCCGCCGAGTCGTACATATCAAAGGCAAAATGCACGAGAGTCTGTGCTGCGCATCAGATCGACTTAAAGACAGTAGGAAAATATAATTGAGCTCGCGGGAATGGCTGCGAGCGGCTGGAAGGCGCATCAGAAATTGGATTGTGTCGGACTTTTTTTCTCTATATTCCTGCCTCTTTCACTCAAGCAAGGAGGAAAGAAGAACAAAGCTCAAAAGAGAGAGGTTACTGCTACTCTCTCTGTGTGTACTGACTTTGTTCCACGGATTTCCTTGTCTCCCCCCATCCAGCAAATTCAGTTTTTTAGCTTTTTTCCATTTCTCTCTTTTTCATTTGATTCACAGAAAGTCAAATACATTTGCAAGGATTATCTACCGTAGGGCAATCATCTGGTGACTGGCTGGGCGGCGGTGGCGTCTGGCAACTCTGCCCGGTCGATATTCCACTTTTCCCCCTAGTAGTTTTAAAACAAATCAATTTTTAGAAAAGAGGATTCCTTTTTCTTTTCTTTCTATTATTATTTATAAAAGCAATATAGAATATAACTCACGATGATCCTCGTAGACGGGCGAGATCGACAGCAATGGCCGCTCCAACGGCCGCATTGTGTTCAATTAGCGCCATATCTGGAATTCCGCCGTAACCAAATGGAAATTTTTTAATTTAAAAAAGGAAAAAAAAAAGGCTAAAAAAAGGAAATGGCTGAAATGTGCAAAGTCGACACGATCAATCGCTTGGAAGGAAGAAAAAAAAAGAAGATAAAATTATCGATCCTCGACAGTCGACACATAGGAGCCGGAATAAAAAAAAATATATAAAATTCTCTTACTGGCTGTCAGAGATGCTCCGGATGTTAAAAGATTGACTTGGGATAGGACAAAAGGAGTCACGTCCCTGCCTCGGATCTTTTGCTGATCAGCCAAGGTCAGGGCGGAGCGAATGGCTCGTTCGATCGCTTCACCGTCAGCCTGGCTCGATTCCGGAATCGGGACGGCGATCAGCAATCCGCTGCCAGTGTTGAAAGCCAAGCAGTGCTGGACGAGACGGGCCGCGTCGGACGTCGTGTCCAGCCGATAAGGAGCCTGGAATCCGCTCGACGGTGTGAAAAAAGCAGGAAACTCGGACCGGGGCCCCAAAGTAGCCACGCAAACCCCCTGCGTTTCCAGATACTCGAGCGTTTTGCCAATGTCCAGGATCGATTTGACCTAATCAACAAAAATGTGTCAATTTTTTTCATTTATCGGCCCAGGGAATTTTTTTTTCAAAAAAGAAAAAATTGATCTTTTACCCCACTGGACACGACAGCCACAGGGGTCCGGCCAAGTTCCGTCAGATCGGCACTAATGTCAAAAGTTTCTTCAGCGCCTCGATGGACTCCGCCTATGCCTCCTAATAAATAAATAACCCTCTGTCATCACACAATCACGCTATACTAGCAATACACACATATAAAGCTGACAAAGTTGGACTCTATGCAATAAATACACGTACGTATATAGGGGGGGGGGCTCAAAGAATTTATGACGGGCAGATAGAAAGAAATAGCCGCGGGAAATGACAGGTTGATTTTTATTGGTTGTCATATGGCGTGTGGTTTCCCCCCGTTGGTGTACATATAGCAAAAGAGAGACTATATCTATGCTATAGACAGTGTACAAGTAGAGAGAGACCCTGGCAGGTTTGTAATGACACACAGGCACGACTGCGTCTCTCTCACGGGCGGAGGGAGGAAAATCAATTAGATGTTTCTCTAGACTACATTATTAGGTCTATATATATACTGCTGCTGTGTGTGTGTGTGTGTGGTATTACAGATGCCGTTATATGGCATTACCGGGCACGTCTCTCTCTCTTTGATCTGTTTATGCGGTTCCCCCTCTACTACACAGAGAGTGGTGGCTCCCAAAGTCTTTAAGAGTTTCAGCAATAGATGCTAATGCACACAGGAGACACACACACAAGTGCTGCACCCCAGCCATCAACTTATTTTGTTTATGGGCGTTGTAAAAATGAAAAGTTCACTGTAGAGGAAATGGAAATGGCAGCAACACGAATAATCAATGGTGAGGGGGGTGCTGTGTTATACCTGTCACAAATATTGGAATGCCAACCTTGGCTGCCACCAGCATGGTCCCAGACACGGTGGTGCCTCCATTGAGTTTCTGCATAATGATATGAGTTTGATGCAATTTGACAAATGGGAATTTAACAAGAACCTTTGAGTGAAACAATTTAGACCTGGCTGAGGACGTAGGGCAAGTCTCTTCGAGAAGTTTTCAGGCAGGGCTCCTTGAGGCTTGCCAGCAATTCCAGTTGATCTGCAGTCAAACCCACGTGAACACGGCCATTAATTATTCCAATTGTGGCTGGAACAGCTCCCTGTTGTGAGGATGAACAAAGCCAATTTTAATATTAATTAAGAAATTCCCAGAAACTCTGAGATTGGTAACTGAATATTAAATCAAGGAAGCACATTCTCAACTACAGAGTGTGTTTCACACAAAAGTTGGATATTAAGAAAGCACAATTTGTTTTAATGAGGGTGTATCCTGCTGATTATTTGATTACGTTGAACACACACACATATTTAATACCTTTGCCTTGACGGTTGCCTCCACCTTGAGAGCAGTTTCAAGGTTTGCCGGATACGGCATGCCGTGAGTGATGATTGTCGATTCCAAAGCAACGATAGGTTCATTATTTTTTAGTGCCTGAGTGACTACATCCGAAATTTCAATCATCGAGTCATCCATCCGATGAAAAGCTCGACTGTCTGGCCCAGCCACTTGTCTTTTCATTCCCCATTGTGCCAACCGTTGGAAGAAAGAAGCTCTGGCAATATTCATCATCATAATCATCAGTCCCGAGAGAGATGTATATAATAATAATAAGAACAGGAAAATCTAATTGATGGTTCGGGACGTGAGTGTGAGATCTCGACAGCCGCCAAAATAAGTTGAATGAAAATCAGCTGATTCAAAAAATAAGAATCAAAAAGTCCCACATGTCAAATTGTAGAAGCCTCTTCTGGCCACAGGAAAAATCTAATCAACTACTCGTCTTTCCTCCTTGGCAAGACCGGCGAGACTAAACTTGATGATTTCCACATGCAGGAGCGACATCAATCTTTTAGAATCCATCGGATGAACAATCCCCAAGTATATATAATACAACAGAGGAAAAAAGGGGAGCTAGATAAACAATGTCTCAGCATCTTCAACCCAAAAAAGAAACAAGAACTCTCAAAAGGAAAAAACGACGACAGACTCTAAGAGCAAAGGACATCCATAAACTTGCTAATGACTCCTAGAGAGAAGGAGTCTGGGTAATCAACCATCTCCTTTTTTCTTTTTTCCTCCTGAAAGAAGAAGATAAAGGATCACGCTGAAGTAATCAGATTAAGAGTCATTTAAGCACAAGAGACATCTAATATTTACCCCCAGCCCAGCCAAGCACAGTTCAGAGGCTGGCGAACTCTGTGACACACACACACATCCATGTACACATATATATAGGCTATAATATGCAGCTGCACATAGGATATATCGATCATATCGTTTATGTGTATCTACCGTATACAGCTATACACCGTCGTTTCTATTCACACAGAGAAAAATAGGAAAAATAAGAAAGAAAGTCGATCCATATTAGATATCTAGATCCCGATATGTATATAGCGCAGTCACGTATAAATCAATATGTATAGCGTGTTTTGTGGGCACGTCACATCGACTCGCGGCCAAATCTATATCTCGACTGACGGCCAAACCGTCAATCATCTTCTTTTCCCAATTCTTCGATTCTCTTTTTCTCTTTTTTGGGCTATTGGTGAACGTATATAAATATACATGGTCACATTAGCCTCTCCATATCTATATAGCGGATATAAAAGAAGAAAACCTATACACATCCGGAAGCTTTTTTTCTAAAGGAAGAAATATAAAAGTTCCTCCATTTTTCGGTTGCCAAGGAAATGTATATATAATATCTAAATAAATGACATAGTATATTTATATATAATGCAGTAGAATAAATGGCCATCTGCGTTCTGATATACTACTCTATATTGTATCCAGCTGGCAGCCAAGAATAAAGTTGGTGTCCTATTGTTGTACAAGGGAGAGCAGAGACGATCCTTTTCTGAATATACAAGACGATTGTTTCTAGACTCTCGAGTTTCTTCGACTTTTGGGAAATCCCAAGTTTCCTTCCGACGACGACTTTTGGGGGCCCGGAGATATTATATGCACATAAAGATCAAGACGCCCAACAAAGTTGGGCCGATGAGTTATACTATATAAAGAGGGGGGGGGGGGGGGGGGGACTATACATATCTAGTCCATACATAGGGAATGAAATCGAGTGAATGACACGTCTATAATAATATATAACACACACAAACGACGCCGAGAGCTTCTTATAACAGCTCTGCATCCGCCTTTTTTCTCCGGCTGTTGCTGCTAGCTGCAGTTGTTGTATATATATCCGAATGGGAATTATTGATTTGGCATCATCATCATCATCATCATCACGGCACGGCTGATGAAACACGCAGCAGACGTGACGGCACAGAGAAAGCCCGGAGCTATCAGAGTTTGGTCGAATCGTCAACGGTTACCAGTAAAATATATATATTTGATATCGAAATAAATAAATACAACTTTCTTCTTATTCTTTTTCAGACCAACTTTGGCTCGGCTTGGCTGTATATCCATTCTGCTATGGATACAGATACAGGCCGGCAACACCACACCCTATTAAGGGGGTTGGAAGAGAAAGAGAAAAAAGGGGCTGGCTGGCCGTCTAAATAAGTATATTATCCAACAACAGAGTATATATAAGCGTATATATAGTATATATGAAAGGGATATCGGTTGCCGTGGACACGTCATATAACAGTTTTTCGGCTGTAGACTCTACACACACATAACACACATCAGTTGGTTGGACAAGTCATCCGGAGAAAGTTTTCCTCCAATCCCGTCCCGATTATTTCTTCTTCTTCTTTTGATCAGGAAAAAAACTCAAATTAAATTGTGTTAAATTTGACCTATTGCAGCGTGAATAATCGTGTTTGATTTTGAACGAGACACCGATTTCAATAGGAAGAAAAAGAATCAAAGGATGTTGCCGGGAATCGGCCAAAAGACCATCAAGGTAAAAAAAATCAAATCAAATTTATTTATTTATATAAATAAATCACGACAGCTATAGAGTATAGATATATCGGGCAATGCTTTTTTTCCCGCACTGCATTATTGATCGCTATAGGTCTTCTCTAGATATCTCTCTCTAGTCTCTAGTCTATATACACCCGTGGACGATTCTTTTTGATGATGGTGGTGGTGGTGGGCTTCTTAGATTTGCAGTCCCTGCCGGGCCTTATATTCTTTTGATTGTGTACCATAAATAAATATATATCTATATAAACCGAGAGTGAAAAGGATGGAGCTATAGTCTAGTGTACTGTATTTAAGAGCAGCAGCAGCAGCAGTAGCCTCGTCGTCGTCGGGGATATACCCCAAAAGCGTCAAGTGAATGCGAGTCATAAATCTGATCTGCGCAAAAACGGCGAGGCCCTGATAGCCCAGCACAGCAGCAACGGATAGGGAGATATATATACTATGCGCTATTTGAGATTAAATATATATATAGAAACGGTCTCTCATCTAACAGCAGAGCATATCTACTATACAGCAGTTAATACAAACCCTCCCAAAAAAGGAGCTACAGCCTCTCTTTGAGGACACTCGGTGGTGGCAATCAGTTGCGTGTGCGGCCGGTTAAATAGACACACACACACACATTCTACGCTGCGATGAAAAGAAGCAACTTCCTTCTTCTTCTTGTATCTATATTTAGAACCCCCATAGATCTCTCACTCGGCAACGCTTTTCACCGGGCAGAGAAAAGAATGAAGACCATTGAGTCACATATATAATAGTCATCAACATCTTACACATCAGAAATCTTTTGATGAAATGATGAAAAGGCATAGGGCGGCCCATAGTTACTTCATCGCAATATTGCACGTAATATTGCACCCGGTGGCGGCACATGGCACAAGGTATCTATAATATTCAGTCACTCGATGGCAGATTCTTCACAGGCCGGCGCAGCTGACGCGTATATACAACATCAGTAAAGGGTGGAAGCAAGTGATGAGGTACGGCTAGGAGCCCAGTGATGTACAATTCTATTACCGCAGGAACCAGGAGCAGCATCCACTCCATCCAGTCAGACACAGCTATAGTAGATCGATGAAAAGATTTCAGGGCTAAATAAGGAGCTAGAGAGCTATAGACGATCGTGCATAATAGGCCTATTCAAAGAAATGGAAATGACTTGTTCAAAAGCCTAGAGGGGAAATGAGGAAAATGTATGAGAAAAACTAGGTGGAAGAAGAAGTAAATATATACAAAAGTCTGCTGGTTGGCGATGAATCAAAGTTTATTGATCAATCTCCTTTGCAAACATATCGTGAAATGATGTCTGCTCTACTGGGAACTTGTTTTTTCTTCGTATGTTAGTCCAACTATCGCAAATGTCAAACGCTTCACTTCCACGACGGAGTGCCTCTGCCTAAAGCCAGCAGCAGCAGCAGCACGTCGTCATCATCCGGAAACTTCATCCCGCCGTCTCCGGAGGATGACTATGACTACGATCTACATCGATTCCGGCCGCCTCAACTTGTCGCTGCCAGGTATAAATCCATCCATCCTATACACACACACATCCATTTCATACATGAAAATCTCATTTGAAATAAAAAAGCATTTCTTGCTAGCGAGAAAAGAGACACAATGATATAAAGAAAAGTCTATATACGAGATTGGACACAAGTGGAGAATAGACTATTGTACACTGCACCCAGCGCATATGTTATATAATATTTATCTACATCATATGAAAATTCCCATCTGGTCTATAGAGTAGCTAGTCCATATAGTGTAGTAGTTCTAGACTCCCTTTCGGTCGATCAATTTCCTTAACATGTCCGGCTGTCTACAACACACACCGGCTCCTATATATCAACTGGCTCCTTATTCTTTTCTTTTTTCGTCTATATCTTCTATTTCACGAAAAATAAAAAGAAGAATAAATGTATATATTTCTTCTTCGTCTTTTCTTTTTTTGTATTCCCAAAATAAGATCGGCCGTTCATTTCGAACGTGATTCCAAACACATGGATCGTGAGCTGGCTGGTTTATCACCGCCAATCTATCCTCCTTACAAGGCGGATGCCAGCCGACCGTTTATACCCAAAACGGTCCTCTACGACCGACTGGTAATCAATTATATGTTTCAAAAGATGTATAATGATAACAAATGTGTTTTAAATCTTGATATATATTTTTTGGGGGGAGAGAGAGGGGCCTGCGTGCTGTTATATCTCTCTCGATCCGGTTAATTGAATGCAGATGAAAATGGCGCGGAGAGATAGAATAAATATCTAACGGAAATTGTCATTTGCAATTCAAATTTCTTCGTATAGACTCTGCGCTTCGATGGGTTCTACTTTGAGGATTCGCTTGCCTGGGGCTATTCCCGCAGGGCCGTCCACCCGGTCAAGTTGTGTTACTATCTGGAGGACGACACGATCTCGGTTCACGAGCCCGTCACTCCGGTTCGTTTATTCGACAGTCGTCTTCTTACTTTTTTCTTTCTTTTTGCTCTTTTGCGCTTAAATTACCATAATCACGTTAGGTATACATTTATATATATTATATAACACGCACATAGTGCTGTGGGCTGTATCTATAAAGAAATCCCGCGTGAATTTTCCTGATTTTTTTAAAATATTCTGGCGGAACGTTGCGCGGGTGTGTGGAGATTCAATTTTCAGCTACGGCCCACGCAAAACTTTTAAGTTTTTCTATTTTATTTATTCAAAGAATTCCGGGCGTCCGCAAGGGAAACTTGTCCGCCGCCATAAAGTTCTCAAGTCCGGTCACGAAACGAAAGATGAAGACGGACGTGGTGGTGCTGGACGAGACGACGAGAGCCCTGACAAATACTGGCACTGGAAAGATTTGAATGTGGCGTCAGACGTTGACATCTTTGGACGTCGATTCCGGCTGACCAACTGCAACCAATGGACCAGAGTAAATAAAGCCAAAAAATTCAAATAATTGAATTTGTTTTCCCCCCTAAAAGAATTTCAATATTTGATATATGTGTATGTGTATTTCTGTCGAAATCGCACAACAGGAATTCCTGATGAGCGCCGGAATACAAGTCAACGCGCCGGAAGACGTGCCGGAATCGCATCCGCCTTTGAAGAATAAGAACGACGCCGCCGCTGCGGCCTCACGATCCCGTTCTGCACCGCAGCGACGAAACCATCCGCTGAAAAAGTTTCTAGAACACGACGGCCAAATTCTCAGGTATATAGTCGGCCAACTGCATTCAAAATATTCCCGATCGATATCTAACCCCTCCCCACTATAATGTATAGAAAAAAGATTTGCATAAAATTGCCGCAACATTTTTTTAATTTATTTTTTCCTTTGGCGGAATTTAAAAAAAAAGATTCGGCTGCGTCTGGGACCGGCGCAATGAAGAGAACGTAGGGCTGGATGAGCGACTGAAACCGTACGTGATGCGCTACTTCCTGGTGGACGACACGATCCAGATCACCGATGCGGAATTCGAGAGCAATCAAAAGCGAGGCCTGTACAGCTCCAACCGAGCCCAGGAGGCGGTTCTGTTGCGACGCCAGAGATTACCCAAAGGTTGTTTTTTTTAGAGGGGGGCTCCTTGTTTTTCTTTTATTTTTTGGTTGGCCTATGAATTATTCATCGATCAAGTCTGTTCTGTTGTACGGAGTTTGTCTTCAGTCGCTTGGCGACGCCACTAACCGGATGAACGTGTTTTCCATTGCAGAACCGAGACCCATCATGACATCGCCAGCCGATGCGGCTGACATCACCTTCTACGACCCGCAGGATTTGATGCTGGCCAATGTCATTTCTGTTCACGGTCGACGGTAAGTTCCACTCCCAACACCCCCAACACGTACAAAGTTTGGGCAAAATTTTTATTTTTTTAAGGAGCCACCAACCCGCTCCTGTTTAGGAGCCACCCAAAATGGTTCCCCTGGGCTTGCGTGTCTCATTCAAGGAGCATTCAACCAGCCCAACACAACAAAAAAAGCGACTTTTCTCCTTATAGATCCATGCCCGTCCCTCCCTTCCGCTTTCGAGCTCAAATTGATCACATTTGAATTTCAAATGACAAGCCCCCGCTCCCGCCAGCAGCCCCTCAACCTTTGAAACACCCCCCTAAAGTCGATAACGACCGGCTCCTAAAAAAGAAGAAAAGTCGGGCACTTTGCTCCGGCCCAGCACACGTAAAACTAAAAGCTGGGCCAAAACTTTGCTCCTTTCACGCAATAGTTTCCAAAGAGACGTGTCTCTCCTCCTATTTTAGGAGTGGGGGTCTGTCAAAGTGCCCAGAGTATATAGGAAAAAAGGAATCAAATAGATTGAAATCTTTTTTTATTTTTTGTTTTGTTTTCAAACAGGTTCGTGTTGGTGGAAACGGGCGACGACTTTACACGATCTTTTTACCGCAATCATTTCGATGTCGTCGACTTCACTCCCGTACAATTGGATTAAACACGTTCTTCGAATTTTTTGACATTGAAACACACGAAAAAAAGAGAGAAAAAATAAAACACAACAAGGATAAATATTTTTCTTTTTCTTTTCTCACTCATTTTTGTGTGTGTGTGTGTGTAACATCTTTTTGTGTGTGTGTGTGTATTGATTTTTGTTAGTTTTTCAGGTTTTTTAGCTTTTTTTCTTTTTTAGTTTGTTTGAAATTGCGCGCGCGAGCAAAACACGATAAGGCAGAGTCGACCAATGAACTTGCACATCAAACGGCCTCGCAAGCGCGCTCTATGGGGGAGAAAAAGAACGAAAATATTTTTGACATTTCAAAAAAAAAACAAAAAAAAGGAAAAACACACACGTAAATATTACACACAATAATAAATGGAAGCCGTGAACAACAGTAAACGACAAAGCCACATCGAAAAAATAGGGAGGGAGAAAGAAATGCTTGAAGTAGAATATTTAGAAGAATGAAACATTTTGGGTTGGGGGGGCAGAAAACAAACAATGGCAGAGTATGTAATAATAATAGTATACAGATCATTTTGGTTCAAACATTGTGGGAATCGGGGATACTCTTTTTTTTCTTATTTTCCAGTTTTGTGTGTGGGGACTGAGACTGGTCGAAGTAAGCATGAATCTTCTTTGTGAATCAGTTCCTCCCAGACAAAATGAAACAGATGTGACAACAAACAGCAGGAGATGATTGGGCAAGAGTTCATTGAGAAACTGAAGACAGATATAGAGGAAGGAAGCGAAAAATGAGGAAGCATATATCACAGAAGTTAACTAATAATATATAATATAATATGTAGATGAGAGATTTTGAGAAGGTAAAGAGTATGTAAGTAGAGAACAGAGATAGATAAAGAGAGCGGGGAAAAATGGGCTTATTACAAACAAACAAAAGAGCAAAACATTTCTCAGTGGATGGGTTCTTTCAAAAACAGAGACAGCGATGAGAAGAGTGACTAGGAGCCAAAAAAAAAAGAACAAGAAATGGAATTCAATCAAACCTGGTATAGGAGGGGGAACTACTCCAGTGTAAAACAATCTTCATTTGCCATTCACCAAAAATCCAACAATTATTCTCCTTTTTTGTTTCTCTTTAAATATTACAAGTATATTGGGGAGAGGGATAGCTTTGTTATTCCTTTGAAACTCGTATGTGTGTGATAACTTTGTGCGTCACTGGACATAAATGACGTAAATCTCTCCCCCACTGGTCGATGAGTTTGGTGTCGTCAGTGGATATATCTCGCGAGGAAAAAAACCAACAAACAAAAAAGACAAATTTAGGAGAAGTTGTGGCAGTTTGATTTGAACTTGGTTCCCGTTTTTTTCCCAGCAAACACTAATTTGTTTGTTTGTTTTAATCCCGTTCGTTTAAGATGTGAACGAAACTAGCCGGGAAGACGCCTCGCCGTTTGGGGTCACTCTCCACGTAGCCTTCCATCCAATTCTCGTCTTCCGTCTTCTCGATCATGACTACAAGGATCTCACCCTCGCGGAACGATACCTCATCGTCATTATCCGCTTCGCAATCGTAAAGGGCCCGACACCGTCGTCCTGGACAAAAGCGGAAAAAACGGGAAAATTAGCAATTCAAATGAGGAACGTCAATCAATAAGTTAAGAGGATAAGATATGATGCCCATACCTCTGGCGGGTGGTAATGGCTTATCGTTGAATTCTCCATCCGACGGAGCCGATGATAGGCTCTCGGTGGAACGGCCGTTGCGACTGTTGAGCGGCTTCGATAAATTGACGACCGCACTAACATTAGCCGGAGTTGGAGGGGGCGGACCCCGAGGCCGATTAGAGCTTGTAGTGCTGGCCAGACTAGTGGCCGAGCCGTGTAATTTCCTCAACTGCGGCAATTCTCCTTTGGGCAATACAAGTTTAGCCCCGGCTAGAAAAATAAAAAAGACAAAATAATTATCCCGACGACAATTTGGCTACGTGAAGGAAAAACCTACGGAGATGGGCGGCCGAATGGTGGAAAGTGCGGGTCTTTGTCGAGTCGAGATAATCGGCGACGAGCGATTTCCTCGACTGAGAATGAGATTCGCTGGGCGGTTTCATCCGCTGCGTTGGGAAAGAGACGCCATAGTCGGAGGCGTTGCGACTGTGCGTGTTTTGCGACGAATCTCTGGTGAATGTCGACGAATTGGTCGACGTCGGAGGAGGAAGTGGGGCCGCTCTCTTTTTCAAACTTCCGACATTGGCGGCGGTGACAGCTGCAGCTGCTGCAGCAGCAGCGGAAGATGTTGTTGTTGTTGTTGTAGAGGAGGAATTGTTATTCTTTTTATTGGTCAGCACAGAGAGGCTGTTGCCAGATCCGGCCATAAGAGCGGCGGCTGTATTGACAGATGACCCCCCACTTCCGTTGCCCGTCGTCACTGCCGGAGGGAAGAAAGCCGCATTACGTGATGATTGATTTCCCCCACTGCCTCCGCCTCCTCCGCCTCCGCTGTTGGGACTGGAACCGGAACGTAAACTGTCGGAAGTCGAGGATCGCGAGCGGAGTTGCACTGGTGACTCTCGACCGGCAAAACTGGGCGGTCGTGATCGAACGCGTCGATCAGGAGTCGGAATTCCATTCTACATCAATCAAAATGTCAATCAGCTCGATTCGCGACTTGATTTCTTTTCTACTAAATTTACCACCGTGTTTTCAATGACTGTCATATCCTCGTCCGACAAGTCGATGGATCCGGCCTCATCCTGTGACAAGTTCCAATCAATGCTGACATTTTCCAACTGTGATTTCCGGTTTTGCGTTGACTGGCGAATCTGAATGACAAAAGAAATTCGATTTTTTTAAATTGTTGGACTTTTCAATCGATTGGGCAATTGTGACTACCAGGTCTTCGCAGACGGTGGATCCGTATTCTTTGGCCAGATCGACGGCCGTTCTCTTATCTTTGGTCTCGGCCACCACGTTGGCCCCGGAGCGCAGCAAAAGTTTCAGACATTCCGGCTGGTTGTAGAGGGCGCAATAGTGGACGGCCGTGTGTCCATCGACGGTCGTCGCGTCCAGATTGCTGGCGTTCTCCACCAGAAAGTCGACAATGTGAAGGGAATGGCCTCGTTCGCGACGGATCGCCATGTGCAAGGCCGTCTCTCCCGCGTTCTAAATTGGTAAAAAAAGAAAAAGAGAAAAACATTTTTCAGGAGGCTCAGGAGGAGCACAACACACGCGCGGCCAGGAACTAAATTCCTACGCTGTCAATGAAGGGCTTCGAAAAGTCGGCTCCTTCGACGTAGGCTTGTAAAAGCTGATGGATGTCTTTGTTATTGAGGGCGTGCTCGACGTCACTGTGCAAGTCACGTATGTCCGTACTCGTCTTGATGGCGAACTTCTTGTCAATGTACTTGGCCCGGATGAATTCGCTCCGCTCCTCCCTGAAGAATAAAGTCAAAACGTCATCACACAAAAATGTCCACAAAATTTTAGGCTTTTATACAAAATAGTTACATGGTGCTGTTGAGGTTGGGCTTTGAAATGTGCAGAGTCGCTTCCATAATCTCGTTGAAACTGTGGTTGGACATGTGCCGGGCAATGAGCAGTTGTGACGTTGGCACGTGATCCAGCTGTCATTTCATTAAAAGAGGAAAGGCAAAAGAAAAGAAAAAAAACGTTAAGTCAATAATGGCGTTGGCTGGGGTGTGCGCGCGCGACAGAGAGAGTGAATGAAACGCTGATGAAAGATGATGAACGGAGCTCTCACCACTAACGACTGGATTCGTGACACATGAACGCCCATTTCACGGTGTACGCCCGAGCATTCGATGCAGATGATTACGCCAAAGTTGGTCGACAACCACGTCGCATCTGAGCCAAATGACACACACAGAAAAAAATAAAATAAACCAATTAAGCAGACCGTTACAAAATGGCGCCATTTTTAAAAAAAAAGAAAAGAAACCACGACACATTTTCTTTCTTTTTTCGTTAGGAAAAAGAAAATAATGGAACTCATCCAGAGGGTCAAATTTTTCAAACAAAAAGAAAAGAATAATGGTTAACGATCAAACGATTTGGAAATTCCTTTGGCCAAAGAACAAACAAATGGCTAGCGGCTGGCCAAAGATAAATACTCTCATCATCTCTCTCGTTGATGACGTTTGAACGTCGAGAGGTCATCATCATCATCTGTTCTTATTCTTTTCTTTTATTCTTTTCTTTCCACGACGTGACGTGATTGACGTACCGTTCTGAGAACAGCAGTCGGCGCAGCGATCGTTGCCCGGCAGTCGCAAAACGTATCGGATAATGGCCTGCTGCAGTTCGAGGAAGCCTTGATTGACTTTGGGACCGTGACGGCCATTGTCGTCGAAGGCCTTCATCAGGGCTCCTTCCTTGCTGTTGACCATCACCGAAATCCAGGCCGCCATTTCTTCTTCCTCCTCCGTTTGAAAGTGGTAGGTTCGATTGTCTGCGTTTGGGTCAAATAGAAAATCCAAATAAAACAAGAAATGTTTTTAAAATGAACCCGGTTCAACTGCTGCCTTGCTCGTCTGTTATCAAAAAATGGTTAATGCACATCAACAACCGGATCACGCGCCCTTGTTTTTTGTTTAGTTATTTGCTGGCTGGTCGAAATTGGATTATACAATTTGACAGGAGCAACAAACAAAAGAAAAAGTACTAGAAATGAAACTACATAAATAAGATGGAAATGGTTGTTTTGTGTATATGTGGCCGAAATGGCCGCAAGGTCTTTCTCTGTGGTGGTGATGGTGGTGGTTGAAAACAAAGGACACCAAATAGAAAAAAAGAAATGAGATTTTTTGGTGAAGGCGCGGATGGCCGCCCATGAAAGAGTCAAATAACCTTGCGGCGAAAAAAGGTCTGGAGCGTGAAAATAAAAAGACCTTCCTCCATCGTCTTCCAACACCAGAAAAGAAAAAAAGAAAACAACTCGTATGGCGCGTTTAGTTTCACTTCAGTTCGTGACTGAGCCCGTGAGGAACGACGGTGAGCATATCCATCATCATTTACGAAGCTATACGGATAGGATGGGATGGGAGATAGTCCTTACACGAGATGAGATCGAAGCAGCGGCGATCCTCGGCGTGATTGGGCACGGGTTTGATCTGACAGGTGAGCAGGTTGACCCGGGTCGGCGGTTTGGTCTCGTCGGCGTGGTAGATGGAGAGAAATCCGTCGGCCCGCACTTCGCAGCGGCGCTTCTGCCACACCTTGCGCACTTTGCCTTCCGACTTTTTGAGCAGGAAGCCCGTCCGGCTCGAGCCGTGCTGCTTGTTGCCCTGCAGCTGGTGGCGAGAGTAACCCCCTCCGCCGCCATTGTTTCCCCCTCCGCCGCCGTTGTTGCTCCCGCCTCCGCTGTTGTTGGCGACGTTTCCACCAATTCCGCCGGCCATCCCTCCGCCGTTACCGCCGGCGCCTCCGGCGTGACTCTGCACAATTGGCTGCTGTTGCTGCTGCTGCTGCTGCCACGTAAACAAAAAGAAAACCACATTAATCCTCCTGGGCTTTGCTCTAACTCGTTTCGTGGCGTTCGCTCGGCTCTTTTCGGACGCGCACACAACAACAACAATCGACTAACTGGCAAAGTCTAAATAGATTGGACAGGCAGCGCGGCGTGTCTGCATTTTCATTGTTTCTACCCCCAGCACAGCAATTGAAATGAAATCCCTCCGGTTTTCTTGGAACTGTGTGACACTGACGGTCACGACAGTTCACGACCGAAGCCTCTCTCGCTCAAACCGCATCGATGACGCACGTCCGTGAGTCGTCGTCGTCGTTGTTTTGGTTGACGTAAACTGACCTCTTTGTCGAAAACGTGAGAACTTTTGAGCAATTGACGCAGGTCGGCCAATTGTTTGCGCTCCTCGTCCTGTTTCTGGCGGATCCGCTGCAATCCCTGCGACAGATCCGTAATGTACGAGCCGAAATGCTCGATCGTCTTGAGTCCGTCCTGGAAGTAACTGCAAGCAAAGCAAAACAAACAACGAATGATGAAAACGGAAATATAAAATAACCTTTTCTCTCTTTCTATCCCGCCAGCCATCAATCCATCCATCATTTGGATCAGTGGAGCACATCAATCGCACGATGGATGGCAATGGCGATTACTTGCGGGATCCATTCTTTCCCATTTTTAAAAAAGTTGCGGCCGCCCTTCAACAACGAGAATATCGTGAACAAACGCTTGATTGATTTCCATCCGGAGAGACCAGCTAGAACCTATTGCGTAACGTTTATATTACGGTCTCTCAAAGTCACGTCTTTCATTTGTTTTTTTTTGGGGCTTCTAAGGCCACCCGGGTAGGTATCAATAAGCCAAAGTCACTGATGCCTTATCTTGAATTGCGTCAATTCAATTAGCCCCGCAATTAATTCCGTAAAGGGGAGTCGATAGAAATTTAAAACAAATCGATTTGTATATACTTGTGCTGGGCGTGGTAGTACTCGAGGAGGTGCTGCAACAGTTCCACACCTTTTTTCGTCTTGATTTCGTTGACTTTCAGCAAATACTAAAAGAAAAAAGAAAAGAAATAAGAGAAATTTGTCAAACAACATTTCAAGGTTTTCTATCCAACGACAACAACAACAACAACAAACTAAAAGCGGAAGTATGCTTCGAGGGTGACTAATTGCTGCGCTATCCGTGCCGTCATTCCTCCAAACATTTTTCCCTCCCATTTTCTCAATTTTCTTTTCTTTTAATTTCTTTTCTTTTCTTTAAAATAAAAGATTAAGATCAAAAATGTCAAAAATTGGAAAGGAAAAGTGTCTAAATAATTACCTCACACATCTGTAGTTGAAACATTTTGCGTTCGGGATCGAGCTCTTCGGCCACTTCGGCGGCCGTGATCTCGGATCGGATGAATCCGGCTTCTTTGGCCTGGGCTTTCTTCTCCTTTTCCAGTTTGCCGTACTTGGTGTCGTAATCTTTACACGCCCGGTCAAAAGGCCGTTTCAAATCACCGCGGGCGCCTCTCAGATCGCCTTTCAGCAGACTGTCCAGGGGGAACTGCACGATGTTGGCACAATTCTGCATCTACGCTCACCCAACCACCACCACCACCGGGGGGAGGGCAACGAATAAAAAGGCGAATCAATACAAATGATGCTGGGATCTCAACAGTTTTTCTCCTCATCTTACCAGGGTCCGGAGCAGAGCCGAGAGCTCCTTGGTGACGACGGCGAACTTGATGAAAGCCGCTCCGATTTCGGCTTCTTGGTCTTTACTCAGGGCCGTCGTTCCAAGACGTTCCAGCGCCCGTGAAAGGTAGTTCTCATTATCCGTGTGCGCTGTGTGTGAATGTGACAATAAATTTCAGGTTTTTCAATTTTTGTTAAAAAAAAGATTTGATCTCTAGACACAATGGTGGTTGCCCAACAACAACAACAACAACAACGTCGTAAAAAAAAAGAGAGAGACACTTTGGGGAGCGTGCGAACCAGTTCTTTCATCCCCAATCAATGTTTCCTCCTCCTCTTTTATGATTATTATTTATTTCAAAAAAGTCGGGTACTAATTTTTAACGCGCCATTGGCCTGGGCGCAAACGCTAATGAACAAACCGCAGTTAAATGCAAGAGAGAGAAAGAAAGAAAAACAACACACACAGACACAAAAGGGCATCAGAATTAAGACTCGGTCTATAGTGTGAGCGCATTTAACTACATTATATTCCCTTTATATTCTTTCGCCCAAAAAAGTCCTTTTTGTGTTTTTTTTTAACGATTCAGACATAAAAGGTTAACACCGTGTGGCAGAAAAAAAAAAGTTACGAGTCCCCGGGTTGTTATTATTATTATATCGGATCATGACGCCGCCGCCTTTTTGGAATATCATCTACTATATACACTACTATAGACCGGTAGTACCGTTATATTATACACATCGCCAGCTCAAGAATAAAAGAAGAAGAAAAAATCACTGGCCAAAAAAGCTCTCTTCTCGCTTCTTTTTTAATTCCAGGGATTAGACACACAAAAGAAATTTCTTCTTCTCCTTTTTTTCTTTCTCTCTACCGAATACCAAAATTGGATTTCTACATTTTGATAGGGAAACTAGAATGGAGAGACCCCGTCCGTTTTGTCGGAATAAATCCTCCTTCTACCAGGGCCCTCCGAAAAAAAAGTTGTTATGTAAAATATTTTCAAGAAAATTTCTTTTCTTACCGTTGCCACTAGCGTGCATAGCTTTGACAGCTTTCTTCAACTTGGTAAGTCCTTCTCGGTCCACATCGAGGATCTGATTGTCAAAAAAAAAAGAAAAAGAATTAGACATCTACATAACATAAGAAATACAAATTCCACAAAGTCCACCGAGCATAACACACACACACACAATCTTAGTTACGAGAGTACAGTAACATTCCCGTCCGCCCCCTCTGGCATTCTTTTTTAAAACATCGATGCCATAGTTTCTCTCTCAAGCTCTTTTTTATTTTTTCCTCCTCCTCCTCCTCCTGCTATCACATTCCCAGTGGGTCCGGAAAACTTTGCTATCGATGACTTAGCAAAAGTCCCACATACCGTTGGCTGTGTTATGCCATCTGGTTATATAAAACTAATAATAACGTACTAGATTTCTCTTTTTTCTTCTTGTAAATCAGATTATTATTTTATGTAGTACCAAAAGATCTTTATTTTTATTTTTTCGGTAGTACAGAATAATTTAGAATAGTATAAAGGTCTTGGCTTCCTTTTTTCTCGGGGAGGGTATTGACGGGCGCCAAAAGGAATAAAACTTGGCGTTATATAGTAGTAGTAGGAGGTGGAGTTAGATGGATGAACGTTCACGAACAACTCATTATAACTCAATTACGACCGAAATGATAGGCTCAGTCAAAAAGGGACAACTACAGAATAAGAAAAAAGAGGGAAATTGAAAATAAAATGAAACGGTCGACCTTTACAAGGTTCTTTTTCTTTTCCCGTTTGGGAATCAACTGCTGGCATCATCTCACGCAATAAACCATAGAAGAAGAAAAAAACCTTTTTTTTTTGTTTTGTTTTATTTATACGGCGGCTCAGAGGCCTGGCAGAACACACATCTATTTGTTGTTGTCCTTTTGTTGTTCTAGTGGAAAACTGATCCGCTTTCTTTTTGTTTGTTTCTAGAATTATTTTTTTTTTAAATAAAAAACGAGAAATCTCTCAACCAGCTGCAGTCGAGGACAATTGTTACACGATATCCTTTATACATATACACTCCCCTGGACTTTAGAGCTTAGACTTATTTTTTTTTAAATGCCCCCCCAAAAAAGAGGAGGAGGGATCGATTTCAATGACGTAATGAGTTCTCCAGCAAAGTATATTTTTTTCCTTCTCCTTCCAACAGTCGCTGACTTTGATTCATTTCAAAGTGAGTGGAGACAGGTAACACAAAATAGAAGGGAGCAGAGCGGAAGCCAGTCCCCATCTACTCCACTTCCGCCGATTAGTTTCGGTGTATGCCCCCCTACACTGGCAAAGATAGACGACGGCCATCCCAACCGTCTCTCAACTTCAAAAGAAGAAGAAAAAAAAAATTTTTTGAGGGGGGGAAATGTCATCCGCATACAAAAGAGAAGAAAAAAAGAAGAAGAAAATATCATAAATAGAAAACGCCCAGAAAAAGTTGAGAGATTTCTGCTCGTATCAATTGGTAGGAAATGACAGCTGCTCGTAAAGAGAACATCTACCTGGAAAAATGGTGAACATTGTGACAATTTGTTGAAGGGCTCTCTCTCTCCCAGGAAACGGAAGTTCTCTCTCTTCTGGGCGCTTAATTACAATCAACAAGTCGCAAAAAAAAAAGAAACTAACCAACTTTGTGTGTGTGTGTGTAATGGCCGTCCTTCTTTTGTTTCAAGGGATATCTAACGTTATGTTCGGAATGCCCACGGATCCGATTTCTCTCCCTTTTATTTTTTCCCTCGCTCCATTTCCTAGTCGGATAAACCCTCGCTTCGTACACGTTCGTAAATAGTTACACACGTTCCAAGGTTCCGGTTACGATAGCGGATTGTCGGGACCTACCCCCCCTCCTCTACCAGCCATTTACCCCAATCCCCAATTGGATAGACGTCACATAGATAAACAACGACCGGAAATAAGGTTACGACGCGTCCGTGATCCGATCAAAAAGGCATAAATCCTTAAAATAAAAATAAAATAAAAGGTGGACCGGAACAATAATAATAAAACCAAATATTATACAACCGCCCCCCACCACCACCAGAAGAGAAAGGGCTGACCACCATCTAACCTTGGATCGATTCCCGCCATACTACGTACGTATGTATATACTAGAGTGTAGTTACGGAGGCTTCCGGACTGATGAGGAACGTGACAAAATAACTTTTTTTTTTTTGTGATCGAGTAGTGGCAGAAAATAACAACAGCAGCCAACAAAGAATAGAAATTGGGTTTCTCGGTTGTTGTTGTTTTTCTTACATATTGACGTCATTGGCAGACTGTACATATGCGCACAGAGTTGGCAGGGGCCTGGATCGATCGTGTGTGTGTGTATCAACGGCCGGGGAAAAATGTTTTCTTGTAGTATCTTTTTCTGTTGGCCTGCCAGGGAATCTCTACCAGCACACACTACTCTTTTTAGGACTATACCATGGTCTGTAATCCATCTTAATCCAGGGCCTACCCGTCCGTCACACCCGTATGATAAAACTACTCCTGGTGTTTGTGCGTTTTCAGCACGTCACATTCGCTTCCATTCTCATTTTTGTAACTATAAACAGACCAACAACAAACTTAGTTGATATCTAAGCAAACTATTTCTAGAATAATAATCAAAATTTCGAACCTCTTCCAGGGCGGCGACCGTTTGTCGACACTGCGACATGCGCGAAACGAACGTCGACGTTGTGGGCGAGTCGACATCTTCGCGGCTTTCTTCCACAAATTCCGAGACGCTGATTAATCCCGGCATGGCGGATGTTTGTTACTTTCACAGAAAACGTCAGAAAAATTCCCAACGGAAATGGCAGAGAGACGAGCAACAACACACACACGACGAAATAATAAAAAAATAAAATAAGACGAGGGATAGACAAACACACACACAACTTCGCAGACGACGAAAAAAGGATCAAAATGGCCACGGAAATGTTGATATACTCCCCTCCGGATGAAACTTTTTTTCTTCTTTTTTCTTCCAACAAAACTCTGCAATGTTGTTGTTTTCAAGGCTTATTATTATTATTCTAGTTTTTTCTCTTAGATTTATGGCGTTTCTTTTTACGTCTAGTAGGCGAGTTTCGTTTTGTTTTAGTTATCCATTGGTAACGATGATTCCCACCAGTTGTGAGTCAGCAGAGAGCAAACTGATGATGGTTTTCGACACGGTCATGGCTGAATTGTTTCTTCCTTTTTTTCTTTTTTTTTTTTAAATCACTATGACTTTGAGATAGACTTAGCCAGAAGGGATGGTTCACGAGAAAAAATAATTGTTGAGAGGGTTACACGATTTGCATGAAACAATTGTGTGGTGAGAAGACGTGTTTGTCTATTACAATCAATTGAAGCACATTATCAATACACACAAATTCGATTTACAGCAATTTTTTTCGTTTTGCTATGAAGCCGTAAACGCACACCCCACCCAACACGTTTGACGTTTCACGTTAGACTACACTCTAGAAAGACGAAACGCCCTCAGCCCCTCAGTGGCCATGAAAATTTTTCTGGGTTTGGTTTGATTGTTGCTAAAACGCCATCTATCAGTGGCATTCCGAAACTCGTACTGTCTAATCAATATCGTCAAAAATTCGTCAACACATTTTTCTTTTTCGATGAGTTGCAAATAAAATCACGCTCGCACACACACATTTCAAGAAGAAGATTTTTTTCCGCGTGTGTAAAAGTAAAGCAGTGCAATTTGAATGAGACGGAAATTAAACTAAGGCACACCCAAGACGTAGTGCTTTTAAAAGAAGACAAATTCCTTGTGTTATCTTGAGGTAATAACAAATCCAGAATAAACATGGCGTCTGTTGATGCATCTGGCGCTAACAAATCATGGGAATTATCACTGTACGAGCTACAACGAACGCCTCAAGAAGCTATTACCGACAACACCGAAATTGCTGTTTCACCCAGAAGTCTCCACAGTGAGCTCATGTGTCCCATATGCCTCGACATGTTGAAAAACACCATGACCACCAAGGAATGCTTACACAGGTTTTGCTCTGACTGCATCATCACAGCTCTGCGATCTGGAAATAAAGAGTGCCCAACATGCCGCAAGAAGCTAGTTTCAAAACGTTCACTCAGACCAGATCCAAACTTTGACATGCTCATTGCAAAAATCTACCCCAGCCGTGACGAATATGAAGCACACCAAGAGAGAGTACTAGCCAACCTCAGCAAAAGTCACTCACAGTCAGCCCTGCTAAATTCCATTGAAGAAGGAATGAAGATCCAATCTCAAAACAGGGCTACCAGGATCAGAAAGAATGCACCAGAAAATGAGACAGCCAATTCTATAACAACCACGCCAAATGTCAGTGCTCCTTCCACTCCTACTCCAACAGAATCTGTGCCCTCATCAAAGAAGAAACCAAAATTATCCACTAATTTATCTGAAAATGAATCTACTGGCTCAGGAGCTGAAGGGCCAAGCGATCACGGTGCCACTGAAAAACTATGCGAGGAGCAAAGCGGACCTTCGTGTTCCGGTGGCAAATCATTTAACGAGATTGAGTTGGTATTCAAGCCGCATCCAGTTGAAATGGGAAACGACAATGATCTGATTAAAGCCCTCAAAGAAAATTCCATCAGATATATCAAAACAACATCAAACGCTACAGGTGCGTTACAATCATTTATTTTCATTTGTTGATTACTTCATCTCTTATTTATTATATTGCATCTTTATATTTTAGTTGAACACCTGAGCAAATATCTTGCCATGAGATTGACTCTGGATCTGGAATCTGAAATACCGGATTCGCTCACTAACTTTTGTATTTACATCTCACCGGGCCCCAATCAGTTCGTCGTTCTCAGTGGGATGCAAACACTAGATGACGTCAACGAGAAATACTGGAAATCCAACCAGCCATTAGAGATGTTTTATTCGTGGAAGAAGTCCAGCGTTTAATAAAGCATCCGTTCCGCGAAACTTGCTGCTCCGAAGGAAGGCGGAAGTAGGAAAATGGATAAAACATTGAAAAATGACGACTCGACGACCAACCTCTCTCAGACTCAGCCTATCTAATTGACTAGCTGGGTCATTTACCTTTGTACAAGTGTTCTCACATGTTTCCGTGTTGACGTTTAAGTTAAATGTACCGCGATAAATTACAAAAAAAAAGATAAAAAAAGAAAGAATTAATATTGTTTTTACCGCGTGTGATCGCCTCGATCAGATTGAACGAGTTTTCTACAACTTTTTTCTTTTCTTTTCTTAATTCAATGTGGAACATTGACGATTCGGTTGTCGGCGTTCGATTGTGAACGGCAATACACCGCTGGAGTAGCATCGGTGGAAATAGTGGTGGTGAAACTCTTTTAAGAATTCCGTGGGAATTTTGAAGGAAAATGACATGCCTTGGGAAACGGAAATAAGAGTTGGAAGGGGGATGTGTCTCATTGGCTGCTTGTGGGAAATGGACAGGGCTTTTAGACGTTCTTACTCCTAGACTGATTACACAGAAAATTCATATTGATGGACTGTGAGCTGCGCTTAAGTATCACCCATCACGAAAGGCTTAAAACATAAGAAAAGGTCTGAAACGCAATTGTGCACACTCAGTCGGCACTTAAAAAACTCGATCGATTATTCATTATAATGATTTACGGCTCCTATAAATTACACCGTTAAACCTAAGCTGTTTTAATTTCGTTTATAGTGCCCCCCTCGGGCCTGAGCACAGTGTTCGAAAAGGCAACAATAACATTTTGATTTTGTATTCCAAACCAGCAGGATTCTAAAACCCAGAGGCAAATCTTGTTGTAATAATAACGGGTGTTGCCGACTTGCCGGTGTGGCGCGACGAAGTAGAAATTCTACTCCCTCGAAAACTACAACGAGATTTGGCAAGGGCGTCACGAACAAGAACTTGAGTCAGCTGATCATCGAGTTGTCAAAAAATTTTGTGGGCGCATGTTATTTACATTCAATCGTCATTCTGCATCATCATCAATGTGGACAACGACGAAATGGATAGTCCTAGATTAATTAGGATTGCTGATTTAGTGCAACTCGTGAATATTACTTTGTAATCAGACTACGTATGATATTCACTTGAATTTCTACGGAAATGGGAATGCTCAGCAACATCTTGCCAAGTACCTGTCTACTCTACACTTACTTATGGATCTGTTTCTTTTGCTGTGTTCATGCAAGACCCTCTGAAAATTTGAGCTCAGGTATATTATAGCAAAAATGTAACTGTAAAACAAGGAAATTGTTATGACATTTATTGATTTTTATTCCCATCCAGATACTCAAAGTGAAAATGGAGCTCGTTTAGGGTTAGGAGTGTGGGTGGCTGCAGCTGCTGGGTTTGTTTGTGTCTCTGTGAGCCTGGCTGTGTGTGTTTGCTGCAGAAAACCAAAAGGTTTTGCAGAATTTAGAAGCTCAACTCAGTTGGCAGAGATTTCTTCAGCTCAACCAGCAGAAGTTACCTTGTTTCCACCACCTTCCTTATTGTTGAACCGTGAAGACCTTGAAGTGAGCTTTGAACCACTGCCGAGGCCACAGCATCAAGCTGTTAATACATATCGACCAAAGGAAGTTACCGAGTGGATAGGTGAGCTCTACCACACCACCTGACAATCACTTAATCAATTCTCTTTTGACATCCCTTTTTTTCTCATTCCAGAAAATGGCCATGGCTTGTTTCCTAGGTGTAACATCCAATATTTACGAGAAGTCGGCCGTGGTTGGTTTGGACAGGTACAATTCTGTGTTTATACTTCTAAAAGTATATCAAATAAAAACTATATTTATTCCCTATCTCAGGTTGTAGAAGCAGAGGTTAAAGATCTTATAGCAAATCAAGTAACTTCTCGTTGTGTCGTAAAAATACTGCGACCCGAAGCCTCTGTCTCGCAGCATTCTATGTTTTTGAAGGATGTTCAGCCTTTGTTGAAACTCGATCATCCTCATGTGATGAAACTCTATGGGTGTTGTCTCGAGACATCTCCTTTCCTCGTTCTCTTGCAGCATTGTGCCAATGGAGATCTGAAACAATTTCTTGCGGCGTATAGCCCTTCAAAAGGGTAAATTTTGACTTGCAAATTTAGGAAAATTGCTCGTTATGTAAAATGTATTCCATAGGTCGCAAGGTGTTCCACCCTTACCAGAGAACGTGCTCCTGCGCATGGCCTGTGAGGCCGCCGAGGGTTTGTCCCAATGGCATCAAACCGGGTTTTCCCATCCCGATGTGGCGGCCAGGAGTTTCATGGTGACGGGAGATATGAGTGTTGTAATTGGAGACTACGGCACTCATACTGTTACATATCGAGAGGAATTTCTCGATACCGGCCATCAATTGGTACCCGTTCGGTGGTGTGCCCCCGAATGCTTTGACTCACCCGGTGAAATTATCCAAACCCAAGGTTTGCCGTTCATATATATGTTTTTAAGCCCTTTGATGTATTAATGAATGATTTGCTTTTATAGCCGGGAACATTTGGAGCTTTGGTGTCGTCCTGTGGGAGATTTTATCTATAGGTAGTCGACCTTACGCTGCCCTATCGGACGAACAAGTACTGCAACAAGTAGTCCAGGAAAAGCGGACCATTTTGAATCCTCCGAGTTTTACCTATCAACAAAGTCAGTCCTTGTATCAGTTGATGCTCCACTGTTGGGAGGTTGATGCGCCGTTACGGCCTCGCATAGAAGTCGTTGCTTCTCATTTGGCCGCCGCGTGCGCCGGTGTCAACCGTGACGTGGAACTTGATTTGGAAAGAGCTTTTGACTCACGCTGGAACGCGGCTAAGCCAAGCAAGTCGAGTCTTTCGGAACTGGACGAAGAATCGCCTTCGGCTAGTTTAAATAACCTTCACGGTTCGCTGGACAATCTTGAAGAGCATGGCAAAGAAATACTTTCTCCCGGCACCGATAAAGAGTCCGAGAGCGGTTATTCGGCGAAAGGTATCTCTCCTCCACGTAGATTATGGTTTCATTCGACTAAAATAACTCTGTTGTTCTACTTATACATAGTTTCAGCCGCTCTACGGAGTTTGGACGAGGCTTTGGCAGCTGCCGAAGACACGGACGAGGAAGATGATGATAATATTTTACCTGAACCTAGTTTCGTGTTCGGCGATCTCCAGACTGACCAAGTCGAAACTGGCCAAGAAACGGATCATTCTAGTAACAGTAGCGGGAGTCTTTTTTCATCGCGGTCGTGGCAGGACAAAGTGGAACGCGGTGAGCTGACAGCTATGGTTCGTGATAAATCTCGTAGCGTCCAGGATCTTATGGTCTTGACAGCCGTTGAGCCCATGAGCGACATAGAGTTTCTGTCGTTCAATCAGCCTTCAAAGCCGGATCAGCCAGAAAATGTTTCGCAACCGATGGCGCCTCAAATATCCGTGACATCACCTTCGTTTACTGTTAGGTCACCCATGATGGAATCGGATGTGCCTCTGTTAGAGAATGATTCAAAGTAAAACATTGATTCTGCTTCATATAAATTTCATCGTCTAATATTGAAACGTTCTGTCAACAGCAACGGGAAAGATTCCTTGGATACCGGAACTTACATGACACGAAACCGCAATCGATTGACTTCGACCCCGCGTGAAGACACCGACTTTGAAGCCATGGAGTCGAGGTATGTATTGATTGATCAATCGGTATTGTGGTTGGTTCGTTACATTGCAAACTTTTGCACAGTTTCAGAGATCGAAGCAAGCCGTCCGAATACGCTCCTTTCTCACCGGAAAGTTTGGACGCCACTGATTTCACTCCAAAGGACCAAGGATCGGCTCTCCGACCGCCAGCAACTATGAGCTCCTCCACGGTAGAAAATTATCATTCATTTGTTAAACCTTAATGTTCACGAATTATGTTTTTATTGCAGAGCGTGATTCTCGGTCCGTCGGACGATTTAGGTCTCCATGTGTTTCAAGGAGTAACGTCAACAACCCAGAGTGAGGACGAAGATCCATTTGATGAGCAAGATGGTGCCGCCGCCGCTGCCACCAATTCTTTGACGACTGCAGATCCTGCGCTTCCTGTAGAGCCAGCTCGCCTGGCTGTCAATTTGGAAGCGTGGAACAATTTCCTAGAACAGTCCTACCCTCAACATCAATCCGATGCTGAACATCATGACGACGATGTCAGTGATACGCCTCTTCAGCTCAAGGATAGCGGAATCGCAAGACCAAGTTTCAGTACCTCTGTTGATGTCCTGGGTATTACACAAACTTGTCCTCCATTCGTTGGATGACATGACGTTTCATTGATTTTTCTTTTCTTTCTGCAGGAAGTACATTAGGAAACGAAGACAGCGTCAATCGTGAATGGATGGATGATTTGTCGCTGGTGGCAAGAATGTGGAATGAAGAGTTGGCAGCCGCCTTGGCTCTTGATAATAGTTTGTTGCAGCAACCCCATCAGCTCAACGCCTCCCTAACAGATACCGATCCAAATCTGGAAGATGGGGTTGGCAATGCTTCCAGTTTATCGACCGACTTGTCCTACACATCTCCATCTAAACGCGAGGATACGTACTTCTCCTATGACAAGATAGACGACGATATTCGTGAACAAGAGGAGAGAGCAGTCAGAAGGAAAGATCTTTCGACCATCAGAGAAGAACGTGAAAGTGTCAGCTCAAGTGACACACCGAACAACAACGCAGAAACGGGACGTGGATTGTTGTCGCAACTGCAGCTCAAAAATCGAATGCAACGCCATTTAGATTTGTCGGGATCTTCAGACTCGGATGGCAGCGAAGATTGTCGTGACGATGATGAGGAAGTGCTTGTAGTAGATTTAGAAAACAAACGCGCCGTTATGATGGAAGGGCAAAGTCCAAAACTAAAAGCAGCTATTGCCTCGCAAAATTACGAAGAAATTTTTGTCGTTCGCCCAACTAACGCCCACAGTATTATGGTAATTTTTCATTTAACTTCTTTTAAAAATAATTTTTATAAATCATATTTTTGATTTTACAGGAAAACGGGAAATCTCCTTTAAGTAATAGGAAAGATCCACTGCCATCCAATGGCGCTTTGGCCATCGACGAAAGTGAAAAAGACAACGATGATGAAGATGAAGGAGGAGCTCAGGGCGAAGAAGAAGAAGAAGAGGAAGAAGGTGATGATGGCGAAATTGTCAACGACTTTGAAGATGACGATGATGACGACGAAGAAGAAGGTGATGAAGGTATTGCTGTGAGTAACTTTAGATGGCAAGCGTGCTACCCGGCCAAATTGAACCAATCGTTTTCGATGGAAGTTATCGAAGAAGAATCGGAAAATGAAGACCAAGAGGTAAAAATAAATTTGGCTGAAATTGAATTAAACTTAAATTTTGATTTATGAAATTAAGGATGACGAAGAAGAGGCATTTGTGCCTTCAACTTGGAGGGCTGATGCAACACCAACTCGTCCAGCAATTAAAACCCCAGAAAAGAGCTTAGGAAATTCACCTCGTGATAACAACGATAAGAAGAACGTTTCTTTTTCTCAGAAAAAGAAAAAGGATATTTATCAGTACCCTGCTGAAGTGGAGGAATATGATCCACCAGTACGACGGCAATGGGGGGTACCGACACCTGTCATACAACAATCGGAATCTGCATACGCTGATTTTGCAGATTGGGATTTTGGTAACACCGACGAAGATCGTGAGCCTGAAAACGAGAATTCGAAGTAAATTACAAAAAAAGGTTTTAATCAAAATTAGTTCACACATTTTTCCTATTTTTGCAGAGATCTCGATGACCATAAAACAACATCAGTCATTCCTCGGCCTCCTAATCCGTTGACCAGCAACATGCTTTACCGTTTAAGTGGTATAGAGAATGAATCTGACGAAGAAGAGGACGGCAAAGAACAGAATGCTGTTCTACTTGAGTTTGATGCTCGTCCGAACGAATCTTTGCTTCTCGGCGATTGGCAGTCGCCGTTCAATACAAGCGAATTTCAGCCTAATCAATTTTTCCCCAACTGGGACAACCCAGTTTCTACTGTGCGCAATGAAGAACCAACAGAAATGTTGGCCAGCAATGGACATGATCATGGTATTCATTAGTAAAGAAGAAAAAAATTGTAACGCTAACTTAGTTATTACTTTCACAGAAATCAAAGAACCCACTGTTGTTGGTACCTTGCGTCATACTCTGGATTCAGGAAGGTTACGTCTGGATCTGACTCAACCCCGATTTGAAGATAGCGAAGCGTGACTGTCTGGTTATCCTCAGGATTCTGGCACTCCTGTATATAAAGAACCTATCTTATTCTTTTATCCTTAGGTGTCATAGTAATTATACTCTTTATATTAAATGAAAAAATCTTAATGCTCATTATTGTATTTGTCCCGTGGTGTGTGTTTACATGTGCGCCAATTTGAAATTACAGGCCAGGATGAGACATCTTTCAAGTGATTATCCCTCCCTTTTATGTAGGATTCATCCGTCCAATGTTTAATTCTTTCCTGTAGGCCCCTTGCAATTCCTAATTCCTGAACAGTGAACATGATGAACATATTATTCAATCTAAATTTATCGTGTATAAAGAAAATCAATCTTGTCGGAAGAACTGATATTAAACCTATCATAATTTATTCTCTTCCCGATGACTATGTGCATTTGATTGATGGTTTGATTTCCTAAATTTGAAATACACTATGATCTGAACCTAATGTTGTATACACAATTTTTCCGTAAAGAGTCGAGTGATCGCAATTGTCACGAATAAAATACATTATATAAATTTCAGCGATGAGTACCTTGAAACCAAAAATTTCAATAAAATTTGTTCAAATTTAAATAAAATATATTTTAATATACATTTTTTAATTCCTGTAAAAGGATAACACGAAAAAAGGAACTTGGTCCATACATTATCTGTGTGACTAACATCTGAAACTGTTTTTGGCGCCATTGGAACTCTGTTGCCATTTGGTATCCTAAATTAGTTTTGTATTGTATTCTTTAAAGAATTCAAGTTACTTTAATTATAAAATGAATTGTGTATTAAATTAATGTAAACCAAAAACCAATTTCAATTCATTATAAAAATAAATCTTAAAAAATCCGCGCCACGTATCATGTCGAGTAACACAATCCGACAACGTCTCAGCCAAGCTCTCTTTAGAACTTCCTGCCGTTCTCTTCTTTCATTTCGTGTTGCAGTCTTAAGCACGTTTGGAGTTGACGGCTTCATTGCTGAATATCAGGAACATCTCTACAAATCGGTAAAATGAACAGCGAGTCTTTGAAACTTCGAGGAACCCTTCGTGGTCACAATGGATGGGTTACCCAAATTGCCACGAATCCTAAATTCCCCGACATGATCTTGTCGGCATCCCGAGGTAAGATTTCGCCATTTCACGTTTGACTCGTAAATTTTTGTGGTAATGATGAACTCTTGCTATTAACCCAGCTCGATGATAGTTCTATGATATGAATTTCTATACTGATGTTTCCTTAAATTTCGAAAACGCGTTCATATTTCATGCAATTTTGTTAATGCGTAAATTTTCCTATGTTATAGACAAGACTTTGATTGTCTGGAAGCTGACCCGCGAGGAGAACAACTTTGGCGTTCCCCAGAAGCGTTTGTACGGCCACTCTCACTTCGTTTCCGATGTCGTCCTGTCATCAGATGGTCACTTTGCTCTTTCTGGATCATGGGACAAGACTCTGCGTCTGTGGGATCTCTCCGCTGGAAAATCCACTCGCCGATTCGAAGACCACACCAAGGTCATTGCAAGCTTTTTTTTTGAGAATTTTTTTTATTTTTGAATGAAGAGGAATTTTGATGACACCATTGGGTAAGCGAACATCCACATTTTCTCTTCAGTCAATTATGATGAACCACAACAGATAGGGACATATGAACTAAAAGGATTTGAACATCTGTTACTGAATTACTTGTTTTAGCTTAATTTGTTAGCATTTTGAGACTTTAGGGTATTCATAGATGATTAAATTTACAGGATGTCCTCAGTGTTGCCTTCTCAGCTGACAACCGTCAGATTGTTTCTGGAAGCCGAGACAAGACCATCAAGCTGTGGAACACCCTTGCCCAGTGCAAGTACACCATCCAGGTATGATTTATTTATTTAGACTTTGTTGAATTCCATCTAAACCAGTCCTTTGTAGGAGGAAGGTCACACTGACTGGGTTTCTTGCGTGAGGTTCTCCCCCAACAACAACAACCCCGTTATTGTATCCTGTGGCTGGGATCGTATGGTCAAGGTCTGGAATTTGGCCAATTGCCGTCTTAAGAAGAATCACGATGACCACACTGGTTACCTGAACACCGTCACAGTTTCCCCTGATGGTTCCCTGTGTGCTTCTGGTGGCAAGGTATGAATAGTTGAAACATTGTTCTTGCCAGATTTTTAATATGTATTCCAATGCAGGACTGCAAAGCCATGCTGTGGGACTTGAACGACGACAAGAGGCTGTACACCCTCGACCACACCGACATCGTCAACGCCCTGTGCTTCTCCCCCAACCGCTACTGGCTCTGCGCTGCTACCGGACCCTCCATCAAGATCTGGGATCTTGAAGGCAAGACCATGGTCGATGAGCTCAAAAACGAAGTCATCTCGCAGAACACACAGAACAGCAAAGCTGATCCTCCTCAGTGCTTGTCAATGGCTTGGTCCGCTGATGGCCAGACCCTCTTTGCTGGATATTCTGATAATGTTATCCGAGTCTGGCAAGTGACTGTCCGTTAAGGATTAAGTCCATTTTGGAATGCCTGTCGAGTGACGGTTGAAATATACGATGCTTGACACCTCAATTTACCTGTACCTTTAATTGTAATGTAACTTAACATTGATCTTTGAATACCATATTTAAATTAATGGCTTAATTATGGTTTTTCTTAAAGATATCAGCCATTGTAAATGGGAACGTTTAAGTTAAATGAGAGGCCTTGAATTTTATTTGACGACAGTTATCAAATTAAATTTTGTCAAATGGTACCACTAAAAGGAAATGCTTGACTTGCGAATTAAATCTAGGAGCTAGTGTACATTGGTTTAACTTTGCGGTGATCTACAGTTGTCAATGCTCGATCCTTTAATTGAATGTGTCCTTTTGCGTGTTACTCTTGCGAACTGCTTGAGGTTTCCGAGTGCAGAGAGCTAAAGAAATGCTTACAGATGCAAAATGTAGTATCCAAAGTTTTAATTAGGAAAAGAAAAATGTATAAGTAAATGTCGGTGGAAGAGAGGAGATATAAATCGGAAGTCACGAAAATCCTTTAACAAGATGTTGAAGTATAAATTATTCGTTCCAACTATTGGTCTTCTAATATACATATTCGCTTATATTATATCCTTTATAGGTATGTCTTCTATGCGGTGATCTAGACCGATTTGCATAATAAGGTTATAACAAGGTGTACAAGTATATAACAAGGTACTGATTTTATCGATCACGACTATATTTTTTAAAAAATACATTTGGTCGTCTTCTTGTGATTCTCACTCAAGATCGTTTTTTCCACATTTGGCATTGTCTACTTGTCCAGAAGGATTGTTTGATAGAAGAAATAATTGTATTTTTCATCTTCCTCATTTGGCTCTCATCATATATTCCTTCCTCGTCGTCTTGCTGCCCTACCCACTAGGCTAGCCATTGCTTGGTCCTTGCCTTCTAATAAACCAGTATATTCGATCTTTATTTTATTTTAACGAAACGCAGACCATCGCGCATAGTCTGAGAGAATTTAAGAAGACTTCTAACAGCCAGACTGAATTTCTTTTTACTAGTTCTGTATCCATGGCTTGTCTGCGACCATTTGAATGCTGAGTTGTCCGTATGCATTGGAGCGATATAGCAAACGCTTTACGTCCCTTTTCACTGATATAATCGTCTCACGATTGCTGGTTAGTGGTAACCTTGAAGTGAAGCATGAAAGGTGGAATATGAACATTATTTTTCGGTAACAGTTACATTTCTGGTTAAAATCGGATTTGTGGCGCACCGGCGCCAGCCAAAGGTTAAAAAAGAGGGGTAAAATCTGGCAACGGTGGGGGTGTAGACGACGTAACGGGGGGACGAGGGAGAAAAGGATGGAGGAGACGGACAGAAATTCAGCGGAAAACGGAGGAGATTTTAGGATGCAATGGTGGTGTATCACAGGATTAATAGATTCTAATCAAGTGAAATTTAATTCGAATAATAGAGTCGGGAACGAATTATAAATATCGACAACGAATCAACGATCGAGTATGTAATTGTATTCCTTTATTTCTTTCTGATTTATAGATTCATGTTGCACACCGCATTGAACACGGTCCGATCACGACGTATTTGATTTTCCTTTTTCGCGTTTCTGCAGTTCTCCTCTCCTAATAAAATGAATAACCCGGAATAACCTTGGTGCGAAGCAAATTATTCCAGTAGAAAATGAGTTGAATGAACGAAGTGAATATTATTATAATTTTTTTAAATGCGCATCGACGCTCGACCTCCAGACCACCTCCCAAAACTCCAACCAGTATTACTTGTTGTTCCTCCGTTTTCAAAGTCAACATACCGACTAAAGTGAGCGTATTCTATTGGTAACGTTGATGTTCTTCACTAGGTACCTCCTATGATAAACCCGTCCTGGTTAATTTCCACTGAGGTAATGGAGGTAAGCTGGTAAGCGCGTACGAGCAGTCAACGCAACTTAATACGTCTCGAAAAGCCACTCGGAAGTTATCATCTCATTATGAAAGAACAACGCTGGTAACCTTGAAGTGAAGGTGAAAGATACTAATTATTTAAAATTGTATTTCTAGTTCCAAAATCATCGAATTAATTTCTATTCCAGTGAAATTTATTTGTAAATAAGGAATGAGGGTTTATACGAGTCGCGAACGCACTCCGTCCAATCGTCTAATTTCACTCATTTATTCTTTATTTCGTTCTGAAGATTTATAGCGATGTATATTGCACATCACCTCATAATTGAATATGGTCCGATCAGGAGTACGCATCTTCTTTTTGGAACGTTTCTGTAGTTCTCTTCTTCTAAAATGAATTTAACCTTGATGCAAAGCAAATGATTCCAATACAGAAAACAAGTTGAATGAACAAAGAGATTTATGCGAAGTAGTTAAATAAAAAATTGTTTATCGAGTCAAAGATCTCCAACCAGTATTTCTTGTTCATCGCCATTTTCCAAATCAACATATCGACTATAAAGTGAACGTATACTATATTGGTAACGTTTTTTTTTTTTGTCTAATTATCATACCGGTACATATTTGGTCTCTTCCAGTGTTTTGCCACTTCCTTAATTTGGCTAAAAATTATACCCACAGTAAACTATCCTAACAGAATAAATTTCTGGTTTGAATTTTCTCAAGTTAGAAATGGTCGGCCATCAGAGTCATTAATTCTCTTGGAGAAGGTCATTTTCACTTGTTAAATATTAAAATATACCTTCACGCTCACGGGAGATTATTCGTTATCTCCTTCATTCATATTTTACCGACAATTAGGAGACAAAAAAGAAACTTTCTATGATGAAACACAACTGTTGACTGAAACGACCAGCATGCAACACCAGCATTCAAATGGAAAAATTTGATTACTTTTATTGTGTGAGGTGTCTGGTTTGAATTTGTTAAAATTTTTCCGTTTTCATTATCTAAAGTTTGGACGTTGATTGGAGTTATTTGAATGAAGATCAGCACGATTCGAATTATGCTAATGAGGGAAATACATTTTCTGTCTGTACGTGTACAACGAGTCAACGACATGTAAATAAAAGAAAAAAAGAAAACAGAATATCTTCTATCACAGTCTGCATATGGTGAAGACATGTAACCAGGGGCGTAGTCAAGCTGCTTTTTCATGCTGCTGGCAAGCTGCTTCAATAGCTTCATGCTGCTGGCAAGCTGGACCAATAAATAGCGAGATATACGAAAAAATTGAAGTTCAGTTCTATTGGTTTATTTTAACGGCAACTACTAGTTCCGAAAATCTTATTTTTCAAAACCAACATGAAAAACATTGTAAGTATTTTACTGTGGTTATTTATTTTGTTTGATTCACAATTTATTTCTTTTCCATTTTTTTATCATGAATTTCATTGTTTAATGTTCTTCCTCTAACATTAAAATATAAACTGTACAATTAATTTGATTAGTTTGAACTCATTATGCCTGTCCTTGGGCTGAGCATCTGTATCCTAGCCGTACAAATTCCGGCTGTTAGCTGGACGGCTCACATCCCATTCTACTATTTCGTTCCTCACTCCCCGCATCCGACGAATAATATTGCTGTAAGCCCTTCGTTCGCTTCAGAATCGTCAGCTGGCATTATTGAAAAATTTGAAATGACGGAACTACACAGAGAACTCTCACAAATAAGAATGGCAATTGCGCAACTAACAACCAAATCAGATTTGCATCATGCAATTCAAAATGCTGCGGAGAAAATTCTTTCCAATCTTCACATGATAACCACGAAATTTGGTAAAAAATTGGCCTAACATTTTTTATTTTTGAATTTTTTTATTTTTGAATATTTTTTTATTTTCATTTAGAAAATTTTTATTTTAGAAAAATTTTTATTATAGAAAATTTTTTATTTTAGAAAATTTTTTATTTTAGAAAATTAGAAATATCTTTATAGACAAAACATGTCTAAATAATGTTAAGTGCCCGAGAAGAATAGTTCTTATAAAATATCTTATAATATAAATTTTTTGATAAATTAACTTTTTTTTAAATTAGCGACCAAGTTGGAGATGGATGATATGAAAACTAAATTGCATCAAACAAGCTCGGCCGTAGAAGCAACAAATATTGAATTGAGTGGTAGGCTAAAATATTTTTAAAAGTACAATTTTCCTATCAAATTTTCTAAAAATTGTATTACTTTTCATATTAAAATTAAAAATGAACTATACTATTTTAGCGACCAAATTAGACTTGGATAACATGAACACGACTGTGGGAGGAATTGATTCCAATCTTTTGAGATTGACCCAAGCGTTCGGTCGGTGACAAACAATTTTTTAAAAATAGGATTCATTGTAAATCTTTCTTTACACAGAAGAAATCGATTTTACTAGTTTTATTTTTAGAGAACGAGACTGCCGTTGTGGACATTGGACATATGCCCACGTCCTGCACGGATCTCCAATCAATTGGCTATAAAATGAACGGAATCTTTCAGATCAAAGGAGCAAATAAAATTGAAAATGTTTATTGCGATTTTACCACTAACGCTCAAAGTATAAAAGATTCATTTTAACACTCGATATACCTTGTGTTACAGTTTTGAATTCAACAGATTTGCAGAAATGGATCGGATATGCCGACGTCAAATCAGCGCCCGTACATTTTTACGTTCAGAGAAATTCTTCATTTAACTCAATTGCAACGATTCCGTTTGATTTGGCGAGGGTAAACTTAGGAAATGCCATGAATTTGGCATCTGGAATATTTACTGCTCCGCGATCAGGAAGGTATTTCTTCTCGTTCACGGGGGTGGTGAATTTTCCAGCTACATCATCACATTCGTGGTTAGCAGTTGGGTTGTTTTTCACGAACGGACTTATCGGTCAGGGTCGGGTTGATGGGGCAAACACCGTTAATAACCAATTTAGTCCGTTGACCCTCCAATCAACGCTGAACTTGAAACAAGGTGATCAAGTCTGGGTGCACCTTGATAGCAAGACATCAGGGATGATATTGTATGACGACAATTACCACTTCACTCATTTTACGGGTTTCATGTTGGAGGAGGAAATTCTTGCATCCCTTTGAGATTTTGTTTTGAAAGATCCAACATGTATCCAACATGCACCAAGCGGTCATCGCATGAATAAACGAATAAATGCAAATAGAATTACTGAATACAAGAACAAATATTTTGAAGTTTCTAATATGAATTTTTCTTAGTCTTCAGCACACGAGCAGCTTTCTGTATCTTTTAAAGACTGATGTAAAAAAAGAAATACTTTGTCCTCAATATACCACTATTTTATTTTCACCAACAATAAAAATGAGTCTATTCCAACAACAATAATAGGTCAATACATGAGAAGAAAGTATATAGTTGCATCCACATCTAAAACTCCGATATACTTTGTTTCCATTGTAATAAAAACTCATCGGCATGAAATACCAAATGATATAACCGAGTCGAAATCAACTCTGCATGGTTTATGGCCTCATCAAATACAGGCCCGTCTGCAGATGGGAACTCTTCCATGCAATCGTAAAAGATTTCTTCGTCGTCCTCTTCCGTAATATGCTCTTCGGCTGTTTCTTCCACATCTTCCACGAGTGCCGTTAGCCTTTCCGTCATCGTCTTGACTGCTCGGATATCGTCCATGGTTTCAGCATTGTCTTTTTTGCATAACAAACCAATCTGTTGACGCAATTCCTCAATCAAGGGCAACGCCCAAGTGACTTGTTTCGGCTGTCGCATCTGTTGTTCAGCTAAGAGTTTCTCCAGTAATTCCAGTTGGTGTTTCCACGATTCCTTATCTTCATCGCTGATAGGGACACTGATTCTTCCTTTGTTTGTCCAAACATTTTTAACGTGTCTGACAAACTTAACCGTTTCTCTGTAAATTCCTGGTGTGACGTAAGCTAAAATCAGCCAACTGTCGACGGCACGGAAGAAATTAGCAGCCGCCGAATTCGTGTTGTACGGGGTGTGAATGAAAGTGGTTTCGTCGCCACGACAGGTCACTGATGGTTGGCCGTGCCACTCGATCGGTCGGCAGTCGCGGTAAGTGTCTTGATCCTGTTGCAACGGAGGAGGACAAGTGTCGATCGACGGTGAATGGGAAAACACTTTTGTCTGTCCCCGATGGCCGTAACAAACAATGGTGTCATCAAAGCAGTCAGTATCCGATGAAAAGGAATAACAATTTCCCATCACCGCGTCACGGTAATCTTTTCGGCCAGAGTAAAGTTGTGATGATAGTTCTACTATTGGTACTTCGTCAAATTGCTGATGGCTGCTTTCAGTTCTATCATCAGGTAGAGACATAAATTCGAGAATTGAATCAAGTAAGACGGCTGAAGCCATGGATGAGAGAACTTGACGGCCGGTCAAATGAGAAAAGAAATCGATCCAGCTGCCAGGGCGAGTTGCGCTAGAGGCCACATTTATAGGAGACTGAAGGATATCATCCGTTTGATTGAAATAATTGTTATGGTGACTATCATCCTCATTCTTCAATTGACATTTGTAGTTATAATTTGTATTGCTGTTTTCTACCATCAAGGTGGAGCGTCGTGATCTCCCTTTGGTAGAATTTCCCATGTCCAAATCGCGAATATCCGCCGTTGTCTTTATACGATCATGCAAGGATGGCTTCATCTCTACAGCCAGAGAAGCCTGGGAGATATTTAGCGCATTTGTATACATTAAGGGTCCGATTGGAAACGGCAAAGACGTCAACTCCTGCAATTGGAAAGGTATTTTAAATTGTTCCTTTGCCGACTCTATGGTGGCGTTAGCTGATGTTTGTGGATGTTGAATTTTCTGAGAAACGACATGCCACTTGAAATAATCGTCACGGAATAGCAGCAACGTTGCGGAGATTTGGGGATATTGTTTGTTAGCAGTCAACAGGGGCCAGATGAACGGGAAGCCGAGGTAATCTTTTTGTGTCACGATAGTGTCGTATTCTTTTGCCAAAATGTCTTCTTTTTGTTTAATTGCTTTATTTTCTTTGATTAAATCTTCCATATTTTTTCCCTTCAATCCTTTAACCATCTGCAAAGCGCCTTTTGCATCTTTGCGGTAAATATTCTCCAACGGAATAATAACACCACCTTTAGGGTCTATGACTTTTCCTTTGGCGTCGAATAATTCTTTTGCACCAGTCAGCTCTGGGATTGTCTGGCCAGATTCGTTGACGTAATCGCCACCTCTGTCGGTTGTCCGTTTAATTTTCAGAGTCGTTTTTGGGTTGTTGTTGAGATAAATGGCGTTTGGACGTTTTCGATTGTGATGATAGACTTCCATTTCAGATTTTGTTTTGTCGTATTTGATGTAAATAGAATTTCCTTGCATTTCACTGGTGAAAATGTGCCGAGTTTCACCCACAGGATTGATGCGGATTTTTCCATCGTTCTGGCCGCCTTCCGGAACTAACCAGTAGCCGGAAATTGCGGAAGGATTTTTAGACACCGTCAAATAGTAGCCAGGCCCATCGGCATGAATTAATTCGAAACTTGCACGCCCATCTTTAGGAACCACCCCTTTAATTGAAAAGGTGCCAACGGCCGTCTCTTTCATCAAACCAACAGGATCGTCTTTGAGCTGACTTAATTTTCCTGTGTCGGGGACTGGAACTCGACAAACGGTTGCCATTGATGTTTCCGATTTAGGACGAGGATTTCCCAATCCCGAACGACAACCGCTCGACCCAATCTCTCTGTCTGTAAAAACTTCGTTTTGTCGATTTCTGATTCGACTTTTGACATCTTCCATGGCCACCAGGCGATGCGATGCAACCGGTGTCTTGGGTAATTCTTGTGGTTTCTTAGTGCTCTGCTGATGTTTGATTGAAAACTGAAGGCCCAATTTGTCCTTTGGCAGAACTAATGAGCGTGTCTTCTGAATCTCTAAAAGTTTTTTGTCTGCAGGTCTTTGAAGATTTCCCAAGGAAGACTTCAAAATATCTTTCCGGATGATATCAAACGCCTGGCCAATGACGATCTCCATCTTTTCAGTGGTGAGTTTCAACTCGTTTGAATTTTCAAAATTTCCCGCGTCAAATTTATAGTTATAAGTCGGCTGCGGTTGCTGCCTTGCGCTCGCTCTCATCATGTTTCGACCAGTCTTGCTAAAAGATAGGCCATTAAGAAATGTTTCGTACGTAGCAAAGGATGAGCGACTCCCGCCGCTAGGTTCGAAATCGTCGTCGACTTCATTCATCATCATATAAGCTGTGAGACCAATTGATGCAGCTTGACCAATCGGCCCGTTATATATACTTGCGAACGTTGATTTTAAATTCTTCAATTTCAAATTGTCCAACATAGGAACAATCGCACCTAAACTTCTCGGAGTATTTTTGGCCATTTTGAACAATCCCGTACCCAATTCGGTCAAATCAGTAGGCCAACTGATGCCGCTGTCAACGCCTTCCATTAGCGCATTGTAAGTGCCAGGATTTTTCCAATCCCACTTCCATGGAGCCCATTTGCCGTCATTTTCTTCTCTACCCTTGTGGTAAGCCATGCCACCTGCTAGGCCATAAGTTGAACCTAAAAGCAGATTTTTGCCAACCGATCCGAACGTGTTGGCCAACTGATGAGCGCCTGCTACTGATCCGACAATGCCCAATCCGGTAGCAGCTCCTGTAAAAAGTGCATTATACGTACTCGGATCCTTCCAATTCCACTTGGCGACATTCCAACTCTTGTTTTGGGCAGCCCCCGAGACGTATGCGGCTGCAGCACCAACAGCTATTGCTTTCGAAACTCCGATAGCAGCAGCAGCCGAAGCTGCGGCATAAGGGAGCGTGGCTCCAGCAAGCGCACCGCCAGCAATGCCCATCCAAGTTTTCTTACTCCTCCAATTCCATTTTCGCGGATTCCAACGTTTGTTGGCGGATGCTCCTCCAATATAAGCACCAGCTAACGCCAAAGCACCAGCGACCAACAACGTTGTGAGAGCAAATTCTCCATCAGGATCTACCAGTGAGACTGGCGAATTGCCCACGTATTTGTATGGGCTAAAGTATTGTTCACGAGGATCCGGTTGATAGAACCGCCCAATATCCGGATCGTAGAGTCGGGCGTGGTAGTTGTAAAGTCCCGTTTCTTCGTCCCATTCTTGCCCGGTGTAACGATAGAAAATTTCAGCCGCCGGATCACTACAGTGGGAGCGCATTAATTGGCCGTAAGGAAGATAATCGTAAGCGGCCACCACTTGGCCATCTCGTAAGACCAACCGGATCGAGCCGATGTGATCAGTCCACACGCTGTGGAAAGCGCCGTTGCGAACGAAGCCGAGGAGTCCGCGAGGGCCGTAAATGTAAGACGTGGACACGACTACAGCCGCTGCATCTTTCAGTTCCGGAAGTAACGACGAACTCGTCGAGGAATAAGTAGTTCGTCGATCGAAAAGAACTTTACCTTCTGTGTCACGAACATAACGTGTTTCCTGTATCAGACTGCCATCTTTGGCCATCAGTCGCTTCTGAATTCTTTCACCGTGGGCGTCATAGGCGAATCGAACCGTTCGCCCATCTTTCAGATAAATGGCATTTGTTCTCATCGATGCACTGTTGTACTCGATCCGGTCGATGCCTTTGTGAAGCGCTTGGATGACGTTTCCACGGGTATCGTGAAGCATCGCTTTCTTCGCTTCCTTATCGTCGAGTTGACCCGGTCCTTCCACTTTGACAGACCGGATCTGATTTGCTTTGTCGTCACCGTAAAAAAATTCGTAGCGATTGAAACCCGTGTAGAATTTACGGTGGTTCCCATTGGCGTCGATGTCATACGAGGCTACATCAAACGGATGCTGACCCAAACCGTAAGTAAAATGCTGGTTCAGGATGCGGATGAAATCGGCCAAGTGTTTTGAATACTGAACCGGACGAAAGATTTCCATCAGTTTTGCATCTAACCATTCCGAGTTGTCTTTAACTTGTCCCAGAACATTGCGGTGGATTAAATCAGCTGTCTGCTTAATTTGATCGATTCCTGAGGTCAGTAATCCATCGTCGAAGCCTTTCCACTGGATAAATATTTTCTCAAAGTCTTCCAATTTTTGTATTTCATTCCGCTTTTGACCGATGTCGTTCAAAATCATCTTTTCGATGAGATATCGGTAAGGTGTGACGTCATTTTGAGTGGAATTAGCAACTGCCGCAACAAGACGAGTGTTTAATTCTTGACTTTTCACCAAAGATGTTACGCCTGGGTTGGCAACGGCTGTCGACCAGTCGGATTTCCGCTGATCTGTAAAGATGAATCCAGCTTCTTCCAGTTTCTTCCAAATGTCACGTGATTGTTGCTTGCTCAGAACCGTCAGTTCAGCCAATGTGTCTGGCTGGAACGGAACGGCTACCTTTTCAGTCTCTTCTGTAAAATATTTGGCTTTGACAAGTTCCCGGTGGTTTCCGTAAGAATATCGGTGGCCATAGACTCGAGGCATCCGCTTTTGAGCCAAAACTTTGGCCAGTTGTTGGCCAGTTCGTCCTCCGCAAATCAAGGGCATCCATGATTTATTCTGTTTGTCAATAATTGGGTAATAGTCTTTGAGAGGTCGCCCTGTTTTGGTCATGTAACCATTTCTTTTAAGAGCATTAAGACAAACTTCGCCTGTAGAGGTGCTGGTATTTAATAAGAGTTTTGAATTATCAGACACTTGAAACCAACGCCAGTCCGCGTTGGGTGACCACGTAGCGTTAAATGTAGTCTGCGTAACATATCCATCACCTGATCCGCCTCGGCCGTAACCACCGTCCGTGTATGACACCAATTCTGTAAGGAAAGGATCAGAAATCTGTTCTAGGAAGCCAGGTGAATTGTAATTAAAAGTTCGATTGAAATTGTGTTGGCTTCCAGGTAGAACGTATTCACTGGCCAATTGCCCACTTCCGTGGTAACTGAAACGAACAATTTCACCAAACTGGCCATCCAAACTCAATCCGGTCAGTTGTCCAAGTTTATTGTAATGATGTTCCAGTTTGATGGCCAGATTATTGTCGCCATTGACTGATGGATATTGAATAGTCCGTAATCTATTACTGTGTGAATAGTAGGTCCTGTGGACTTCTGAATCGAACTGCTCATCGGATACGATTCGTCTGGATTTCAGGAGACGGTCTTGTTCGTCCCAGCGCATCTCTTCCACTACATTGTAATCGATATTGTGCGTCACAAAGGTGGCGTTACGTTCACCTCTCGAGAAGGAAAGATCATAATGTCGTTCTTCCGCTTCTGTTCGATCAATCAATTGGTAATCTTTGACGTTTGCTAGCGTTCCCTCGGCTAAAGATTTTTGGAATTTTTCGCGAGACATTGGCATCTGCTCCAAAAATCCTGTCCGGCTGACAGATTTTTCGCCATTGTCGTATTCATAAAAGACAACGCTGTCGATTTCGTCGGATTCTTCTGAACTGAAGTGTACCTGTAAACGGATTTGTCCGGCTCGATTGTAATAGTACTCAAAAGTACCAGTATCCGGCGTCGTTTTCCAACTAAGTCGACCGGCATTGTCGTACGTCATATAAGTGCCCATAGTTTTCTGCCAATTAATCTCATCCGGTGACAGTTGCTGACCGCTCATTTCCGTATTCGTCATAGGCCATAAAGGACCGGATTTCAAAAACGTATCAGCACGATCGTGATAAATGGGCGGAAGGATTTTTATCAGCTGATTTTTGGAATTGTATTCGTAAGTGCTCAGCAGGTGGTTGTAACCAGGCACGTAGATGTAAAGAGCCACTCTGTTTTCTTGACTATCAAAGACGGCAACCCTTTTAGTTCCATTCGGCATTTCTTCCATTTTATGCCGGAAGCCTTTACTCGTCGGGAAATGATTGTCGATGACATCAATTTTATCTTTATTGCTCACCCATGTCCGGAATTTCTTGGCGTATCGTCCATTGACGGTGAAATCCAGGCCAGGCTGCCCTTCCACTCGTTTTTCATTCAGCGGATTAGTTTCATATTCTGTGCGAGAGTAAGGGACTCCTCCGTCAAATGGATTCAAACGATCTACTTCACCTTGAAGACGATGGGTTTGCCAAACTGAAAGTGGATTAGCCGGATCGATGGGTCCGCTGACAAAATCAGAGTAATATGCCAACAGCGCACTTCCGGGCTTCCGGTCATCCATTGTGATTCTTGTTATTTTTGACGTTATAGCGGACCGACCTAACGCGTCGTAAAGAGTCTGCGACACAAGGACGGATCTATCCGACTCCAACTGGATTGTTTGCATCTTCTCGCCCCATTCGTTCATGTATTCCATCTCGGTACGTGGATTTCCCATGAAAATGCAATCCTCGACGAAGGTGTTTCCTTGAGCCTCAAAAGCGAAAAAAGTCCATGGATTTTTAGCGGATAAAGAAGCAACTAGACGGTCTAGAAGAAGGACACTGTCGATCCAGATGAAGAAACGACCTCCTTCGGTCATCATAATAATTTCGCCGCTATTGGGTAAATCGGTCACGGTGGTGTGGGGTGCGTCCGGCTGGACTTGAAACGTCAATGTACTGGATGTCTTTGGAGATTTTCGGGCAAATTGAACTTGTCCACCTGCCATTTTCCACGTCATGGATGAGGTCGGAGAAATCAGCGAATAATAACAGCGGATAGCTGCCGACGACGATTCCGCACCAAACAGAATGGAAGGATCAACACTGAGGAGTTGATGAGATTGTTGATGATTGTGCCACAGTCGAGCCGGAGCTGTCGTCCAGACCGACGAATCATTAGATGAATCATTCCAGCGGTTCCGCCAAGCGTAAGAGTCGAAAATTTCGTACAGTCCGCCATTCTCCGGATAGAAAACGGTGCGACTCCGTTTAGCTCCGGTGACGATTGATCCATTTGGCGTGGGGATTAAACGACCGGTGTAACTAGATGTTGCCACTTGCTCCAGTTGTTGCTGTCCACTGACAGTCACGTCCGTTACAATTGCCATTTCACGGCCACGGTAGCAAACGGTTCGACTGATGGAACCACTAGAGCCAATCACGGAGATGGGTCGGCCGTTATCTGAGTCGTAAACTGTCGCTTTAAAGTCGTGCACCATTGGTGTGAATCTCACGTGATCCACATCAAGGCCGGATGTCCGGCCGTCTTGTTTGGCATCAACCTTTAATGTGATGGTGAACTGAGGTATTGTTGTTGCATTTTTTCCACTGTTATCGACTATACTGTCGATAAAAAGACGCTTGACAATATCGAAATCGATCAGTAATTCAATGTAGGACCAATCACCGACCTTGCGCATGATTCGTCCCAACAGGCCAACAATTTCTTCGTGCGTTTCTTTAACGCTGATGGTGGCTTTCAAATGGCCCGTGATTTTATCCACTTCAGTCGTACTGGCCACTCCGTCAGATGGGCGAACCCAGCAAGACGCAAGATACGTTGATTGTTGAATAGTCGGGTGGAACGTTCCTTCTAGCAGCGGCTGGTCGTCGGTTAACCGTAAGAAGTTGGCCCCAGTAAGCGCAAATCCTCTTTTCACCACGTTGGGTTCAAAATATACCCAACGGGAGTTGACTTCATAAGATTCAAATCCAAAGTAGGACACCATTTGATCGGTTAAATTAAATGGTGTGAAATCGCTGACAATCCGCTCCTTTTTGTTGTCCCACAAAACGCTGTTGCTCGTCTTCGATTGATCTTCAGATTCGTTCTGGGTTTTCTTTTCATTTTTAACTGAATTTTTGTCTGCGTCAAACAATTCTATTCCAGTTCGATTCCAACCGGAAGGGCCTCCGTCGTTTGTCCAGGTTTGCTGGATCCATCCGGCCAATTTCTGATCGTTTCCGGGGATGATTGTTACAGTCACGTTACCCTTGGCGTTATTTTTCCACTGATAGCCAGTCATGCGCGTCAGACTAGCATCACTGTTGCTCAGCTTTACTTGATTAACAGTGCTCCGTTTGACGGGCTTGTACATATTGGGGTTGATTGAACGCAAGGATCGCGCCAAGAATTTCATCTTCTCCGGAGTTGAAGTGTCTCGATTGGATTTAATGGCCAGTGTTGTCATCCGTTCATAAGAGCTGCTTTCACTCAAGAGCTCTTCGTTCGGGAAAGTTTGAACTTTTCCAAATTTGAGTCCTCCTTCCGAAAAGAGGACGACTTCCGTACTGTTATCTCGCGTTCCATAGGCCAAGTACACTGGATGACGATTGACGACCCGATCCTGAGGACTAATTTCTAACCGGTGCAGTAGCGGGCCAATTTTATGATTTGGTTTCATAGGATCCTGTGCGTAGAGCGTAAAGTTCCTTGAAGTTTTCGATTCCTTTTCTTTGTCGTCGGTAACCAAATCTTCTAAGACAAATGATTTACCCAAAGGAATTAAATTGGGAGGAATTTTATTTGTTTCTTTGGACGTCTCTTGTTTTTTAGTTTCCTGTAGCTGCCAGTCATCACCCGTCATTCGTATAAATGTTCCGCTTCCAGCGTGAAATCCCTCTTGAGTCAACAATGTCCGATGTACGGACCAATCGACCAAGAAGGACTGATCAAATATCTTTTGAAAATCTTTTCTCGCATTCAATTCTTTCAAAATATCTTCCATTTTGGGAGAGGATTTCGAAGCTTTTCTAACGTCCGCTAAAAGTTTTCCTGATACATTGACGACTTTCGCTCGAAAGAAACCGCTTTTCGTAACGTAATAACCCAATGTAAATTTAGTACCATCACCACCGTCTAATTCGCTTCTTATTTTGAGAATATCTTGGCCTTTGACGTTGAATTCTTTGCGGCGGGCAACGTTGTAAGTGGCGTCCAGCAGATACAAACGAGTTTGCAACATCAATTGTTGCTGACTGCTCAGGTGTAACGAACTAAGAGCAATGGCGTTGCTCGACAATTGCAAGAGGTCTTTTTTGAGAATGTCGTTCAATATTTTCTCCGGATCGGTTGGCAATTGGAATTTTTTGACAATGGCCGATCCACCGCTCAGCAAGCCGGGCAATTCTTCAATCACGCGCATCTGCCATTGTCTTTTCGATCCGTCTGGATGGCAAATAAAAAGACTTCTGTCGTCGTAACCGACGATTAAATGACCCAGCATTTCGAAACGGACGACTTCCCGCCCGGACGGTAATTTCAAACGATGTTCAGTCCATTTAGAACGATTGGGAGATAATTGAAATATTTGAATGACGTCTGTCGATTTACCGTTGATTGTGGCGACACCTGCCTCGGTGAAATGGATCTGCGCATCGGGATTAAACCAATAGCAGGTGGGATCCTTGGACCATTTTCTCTCTCCCTTCTCACTGCTATGATGAAACAAACAACTTTTTTGTGTTTTCACTTTTTCATATTCCAGTGTGACGACGCAAAAGTCTTCAAAGGATCGTACGCCATAGGAAACGACTTTACCTTCCGCCTGGGTTTCTGCTGGTATGGGCGACAGTTCCGCAGATGTTCGTAGGGAATCAGCGTCCAGAATTTTCACTTGAATCTTGTCGGGTAATTGACGCTGTCGGAACACCATGACCGCATAATCTTGACTGTAGTCAACAGCTGGGCGCTCATCAACCGGATGCGCTACAGATGAATGCGGATCTGGTATTTCAATTTCTGGAGCAGTGTCGTATTGAAAATGAGCCTTTAATCCGCTGGGCAATTGGATTTCTCTTAGCAATCGTCCCGCAACTGATGGATCCTCTTCTTGATAACTGAACTGAAAAATGGATTCACGTAGTTCCGCTTGTATCGGCTGCTCGATGGCGGTCAACAATCGTTTACCTTTTTCGTCCGTTTGATATTTGAATTCTAGCCTTTGCTTGTAATCTTCGGTTTCAATGTCGCAACCCGCTAGGAAATGAGACTCTCTCAACGACACCGGGAAGATCAGTGAAGTGCTCTGGTTATTTCGAGAATCAAACGGGTGATCAAATAATTTGTATTCCTTAGGTCCTTTTAAATTGTAGTTAAATGTGACTGTCGTTGATGATTCGACGCTGATCTGTTTCAACCGGATGGCCGCCGTCCAGCTAGATACAGGATCGGAACTTTTATAATCTTCAGAATCAATGTCGTAATGATAGATAATCGATCGACCGGTAGCTTTCACCTGGCGCTTCATTAAATACCAGGCGACTGGAACTCGTTTCAAGGATTTCACATCTTTTCCAGGTCCTCGCCATAGAGGCCAGTTCAGATTCCAGCGAATGGCTTCTTTCGCCCCTTTACCGGTGGATCCAAAAATTAATGTTTCCTTTTCAGTGCCGACAGTCCATCGTTGTTCTGTTTGATGGAATTCGATTGCCCATTTAGGCTGAAAAGGCTCGCTAAAAAGTTTGACCTCACTGCTACCCTGCTGGCCTTCGGGAACGACAAGTTTCAGTTGTAACGACACCCCGTCCACCATCAAATAAAATGCCGCATCCTCCAGGAAAATGCTATCCCGATAATCCACCGTAATGTAATTTTCCGGCATCGAAACTGTCCAGCCTAAACCAACAAGATTGGAGTTGGAGGATTGTTGACTGTTGTACGATAGCGAAATTCGATGCGGAATAGGATCGGAGTGACTCGGTTCAAAAACGGGTAGCGGGAAATGCACGGAACCGCTTACGGGATCGGCAACGTCCGGAATCGACACCGGTTCCGCCCATTGCTCTGTCCATCTCATCAGAGGCTTCTCCGAAACCGGAGTTGTCCTTGTCACTTGCGGCGGCATCTTTACCTGAGACTTGCTCTTGTCAACAGCAGGAGTCTTTTTGACAGGATTAGTTTTGTTAGAAGATTTTTTCGGCGGTGGCTGAATTTTCTTGGCCAATAATTTCCCCATGTAAAGTTTTTTGTTTTCGTCAACTGTCAGCAAGATGGATTCTTTCTTTAAACCATTTGTTACCGATCTTGTAGCTCCAACTACAGTGGCGAAACGGTGCGGAATTGCTATTTGAGACATCGGGTCCAGAAGAGTTTCCCAAATCAAAGCAACGGGATCGAAGCCGAGCACCGTCAATCCTTTCGGACCAGTAAAGAGGAGGTCATCACGGCCGTCACCATTTGTGTCGACTAATTTAATTGATTCGTCATATTCTGGTATCCAGCCGTTGGCATCAGTAAAACCAGCGTGATAATGGACGAAATTGTAGTCCTGGATCACAGCCGCTGAGGTGGTTTTGTTATTCCGCTGATACACGAACAGTCCGTGCCGATTGAATTGGACAACGTCAAGATAAGGCTGGCCGGTCAAATCGACAAAGAAGAATCGTTCCTTTAATCCGGAAGTCCATGGGCCGTCTACAAGTGACACTTTGGCAATTTGCGGAAGAGCAAAATTTTCATCAAAGGTGTACATTTCCAATTGATTTTCCGTCCTCAATATAATGCTGTCTTGTCCGTTACGCTTGATATCGGCCGTGTACAGTTCAATTGCTCCGGATATCCTGGTAAGGGTGTCGGTGGAAATCTTGCTTTTCTGTAAGGGGAAAAGCGGTTGCGGTTTTCGTGACGTCAATCGATCCTTGGCTGCCGCATAAAATTGAACTACAGTTTCCGATTCTTGTTCTTTCTTTTGGCGACTCAAGACTCCAACCAACCGAGTATTGCGATAGAATCGGCCGATTAAAATGAGTGACTGGTCTGGGTTATTCCATCCGTACAAATCGCGAAAGGTGGTATCGCTAGTCAATCCTTGAAGTGGTCCTGATTGAGTTGATGTTCTGTTCTTATCTTGAGGATCAAACCGGTAGAAGCCCAGACCGTCTTCGTTACGGAGGACAATTCCGTCGCTGCCGTCATCCAACATGGTGTCGGTGACTAGCCAAGGGTAAGCTCGCAAAGGATAAGATGTCCTTTGGCCGTCTTTGAAAATCTGGTGGTTCCAGAGTAGAGTCCATCCTGTCGGATTATTTCGGTTCGTTGAGCTGCTTCTGCTGGTGCTGGTAGTTGATACATTGAATGCCACCAGATTGGCACCGTGACGTACATAGATACGCACGATACTTTTATCGCCAGTTAGTTTTGAATCAATTGCAAGAATATCGTCAACATTTCCGGAGAATGGACTACCTAGCAACAATTGTCCAATCTCAGAAACTGGCTGAAATTCAAGAGTCATTTCGATTATTGTTGTCTTCTTTGTGTTCCTGTTTTGATAAAAATTATTTCAAATTTTTGTCATTTAAATTCGTTCCAATTGGACATGATCTTGTGGACGATTCGTGCATTCCTAATTTCAATAAACAGTAACGTATTATGCTGGAATGTAAAATATTTAAAAATTAATAATGTTTTAAATTACCCGGTGCTTTTGCATTTGTTACCAACCATCACCAGTTCACCGTCTCTATCTTCTATCTGAGGTAATCAAAAGTAGAATCCACCAATTGAAATGAAAGCGAATGAAAGTGAATGAAAGCGAATGAAAGAAATTATTGTGTTGACTTACCGTGTATGCTCCTTCACACTTCACCAAAGCGGTTCACGTTCTGAAAATTGATTATTGGTACTTTGACAATATTCACGTATAAAATATAGTGATTTGAGGGATTTGAAGTGCAAGTATAACAGCGAGTCAACGCCGACTTTCTAACTTCTTTGACGCGTCTTCAACAAAGTGCGTGGTTGTATAAAAGTCCAAGTCACCAGTGTTATCATCATGTTTAAGTAAATATTTGTGTAAGGAAGTTTATATCGAGTTTATGTTATGGGGATGTATAATATAAACCATTCAACAGTTCACTAGTACTTGGAGACCATTTTATATCTTGCTGCTTGCCCTTTACGGTCAATATTTGTTCAGTGTGTCGATTTAAACATGTTATTCTGTTGCTTTTACGTGTCATTTTTTTAAACTATTGGGCATTGGCGTATGTCTGAAACTGAATAGGGACTCGATATATGTTGCTGAGACTTGAGTTTCTCCACAACTTTGGCTTTGCATGTGTAAGTGTGTTGACTTCGCAGGATTAGCAATTAGCAGTCCAGCCGAGTTCAGTCGAGTCCAGCGGGAAGAGCGAGCAGTGTTGTAGTAATTTAATATTCATGTGAGGTTATTTTGCTTGTTGATAAAATTTTTGTGGGTCGAAGCAGAACCCTTCCAGACATACAAACAAATATTCTAGTCGTTTTAAGTTACTCCGCGAGCAAATAAGATAAACAAAACCGAAAGATTATTTTACAAATCACGAATCGCCACGAATGTTACACCAAAATCAATGTGTTCATGAAGTGTTTGAACTAACTTTCTAACGGCAGCCACATCATTGCTGACGGCAGATTGCTCTTGTTGGGGCTGTTTGTTGCTGCTGAATGCCCCAATCCGCCGACCCAAGACTTTTGATAAACTATATGGCTGCTGTTGCTCTGTCGGCTGCTTTTGAGACTTATTCCGGAATCCACGACAGATTTATTACGTATCGAGCTCTTTAATAGATTTGGAATAGCCAGTCTACTGACTTGTTCAATGCAACAATACATGACAAGCTCAACAAACACTTCCAAATCACATCTACACTTTATAAATAGAAACAAATTTTTCTTTGCATACAAAAAGTGTTTTATTAAAAATTATCATCCTCTAAGCATTAGGATCGAATTAACTCTCTTAATACATTTCCCTTAAGTCTAAATCTAACAAAAAATCATGGGTGAATTATTACGTCGTTTTGTGCATGGATGACAATTCAGCACCCATTCAAAGGCTCATATCCTCCTCTTCCAACAGGAAACCCGTGAAATGAGTGTAGAATCTATCAAACAATTTCACCCCTGTTGAAATTGTATCAATCTCCAACCAGACTTTTTGGCCTGATTTCAAGTAGAGGATCGATTGGAGGGTCAACGGACTTGATTGGTCTTTGAAGGTGTGCTGCTCACTGACCCAAGCATTTCCGACAGAAGTCCCGTCCAACAGTAGGCGAACTCCTAAAGTTTTAGAAGTCGATGCAAGTGGAAACTCTGCCAGTCCTGTGAATGAGAAAAAGTAAAATCCCGTTCGAGGTGCTGTAAATTTCCCTGTCAATAAGTCCATGCCCTTTCCCACGTTTATCCGCGCTTCTTTGAACGGAAGAGGAGTTTTCTCTTTGGTGAACGCAGCACTCATTTTCGCGTAGAAATGGACTTGCGCTGATTTAACGTTGGAAAATCCGATCCATGTCTGAAAACCTGTTTAGTGTTTGACGACAGTAACATACATAGTATATAAGTTGTTTAAGGCTTGTACAGCAACGCAATAAAAATAATAATAAAATATGGTAATATTTATACCTTTTTCGCTGCCAAGCCGTTTATTAAAATCGCAGAAGACAGTTTGAACTTTTTTATTTGCCACTATGGAATAAATTCCGTTCATGGTGTTGCCAATTCGCCATAGGTCATCACACGACGTCGGCATTCCTTCAACTTTCACTTTTCCGGTACATTCCAATCTTCCCAGCGTGTGCTGACCCGATCCTTGGGAGGTTCCACCAAAGTTTAAGCGCGTCATTGGGAGATCCTGTTTACTTTCAATTACTCCTACCACGTTGAAAATATGATTATTGTAATGTGAAAATGGCGATATAAAGGACAGACTAAATATAAAGTATTAATAAAGTCCCATCCATATCATACCAATGGCTTGAATACGTAGACTACCGTCACAGTTAGCCATTCCGGTAGATGAAAATGTTTTCTTATTTCCATTTTTATCATTCCACCAGGAATATGAGACATCTTTATTTATTAAGGGAGCGTTGCTGCAATCGTACTGTAGAGAAGTACATCAGCAATCAATTAAAATTAAGCATTCAGTCAACATTTACATTAAAAAAATAACCTACTATAATAGTTTGACTGCAATTATTTGACAATCCCACCAAGGCTGCAATTTGCTTTTCAGTTGCGTAATAATTGATTTTCCTGGAATAGCACCCAGGATCAGAGCATTTCCCCACGTCTATTTTAAGTTCACTGTCATGCAAAACTGAAGTCGAGCCTGTAGTGTTAAAAAAAAATATGCTTTTATTTATTGCTGTTTGATATGGTTAATTAGTAGTATTCACCGGTTGTCATGTTACAATAGACATTGATGGCATTGTCTCCTACTCCTTGGCCGTCGGGGTCTATCCAATACATGCCGGAATCCAGCAAAGGATTTGTTGCAAATACCTCTCCGCATGTCCTAGGGGCAGCATTTCTTTTGTAATGTTCATTCGTTTCAACATTTCTCGAAATGCCCTTCTGTGATGCGAACTTTTTGTCCCGTTCGCTCTTTATCAAAGCAGTGAAAATCGATTCTTGGTGGTTAACTTGGGCTTCTAGACGAGCCACTTTTGTTTCCAAATTAACCACTTTGGCTTCCAAATCTTCTTTGATTTTTATCTTGAAAATAGTTGAAAATATGTTCATTTTTTAAATGAAAACAAATAGATAAATGGGTTTGCAGTAATGAACTTACATAATTTTTTTCAAGTTGCAAAACTTTGTCTTCCAAATATGCTCCCGTTGTTAAACAAGTGAACCGAGCCAAAAGAAGAAAAAACAATTGAATAACTGTTACGCTGGTAAAGAGAGTCATTGTTTGGTTCTTCACTCGCGGACCAACAAACAGTCACGAACTCACGATGAGCGTTTACAGCGGAATAAGTTATTTCAAATTTTGAGATAAATAAATTTTGAACTCTGACTTCCTATCGTTTTACGGCGGGAAATGTGAAGCCGTGTGTAGCTGATCTAGGGAACCAAGTCCAAAATCCAAAAGTTATCTGAAAATATTTATTTCTAAGAAAATCCATATTCGCCCGTTTTTAATAAATTAGACATTCGTATACAGTATATATCGTGCACTTAAAATGGATCCTTTGGCTACTATACCTTCGTTTGCGTCCCTACAAGTGCAAACACATTCAAGTCGATGTGCCGGTATAATACATGAATGCCAGTGTCTTTTAACTTAGGTTATTGCTTGTAATCCCTTAATTAAGTTCAACTCCCGTCTTGATGACAACTGAGACAACACAGTGAACACACCACACGAACCGCAGTAAAGAACTTGGCGGCTACGCGCGGTTCGATTTCGAATTCAACAACAAACTGCAGAAGACACTGCTGTCTGGCTGTCTGCTACAAGAGCTGTCTGCTAGACTCATTCTTTAGAACTGTGTGTGTGGCTGTGTGCACTGTGCAACGAGAGAAAGTTATTTTTTAAAATTTTGGGAAACTACAAAAATGTCTAATTGTGCTTTTGTATCTCGTGTTTTCCTAATTCCCTTTGCTGGATTAAAAAAAGGAAAAGTTCTAGTTGAGCACATTAGACTCACCTCATCAATTACGAAACGAAATTTATATCAGATTCCCACCGGCTTATTGCATCAACTGACAGTGCTACCCACCAATAATGCCTGCCTTTCACTGAGAGCTTTAAAACATACTTCTAAATTTTCAAGGGGAAAAGGAGAGAAAGCTGCCGATGAAGATGAGGAAGATGATGAAGATACATCATCAACAGATATTTCAGTATGAAAATATTATGTTAACAACTGACATTATTTCCTTATTTATTGAATTTTGAAGGCACTGGATTCAGATATTCTTTCTGATGTGGATGACAAAGATATAAAAATAGTAAAGAAGAAACTGAATTCGTTGAGACTGGACACCCTTCTTAAAGCAGGGCTTGGGATTGCCAAGAAGTAATTTTATTAGAAACACAACCTATACATTGAAAGCTAATTTTATCTTCGAACCCCAATGCCATCTAGTAAAATAGATACTGCCTTCTATGAGAGTAAAATTAGAGTGAATGGAGATAAACTACTGAAGAAAAGCAAACGAGTAAGAAATTATACTGTCAAATTATACTGTGTCTTTGTTAAACCAATCTTTATCTCAATTAACAGTTGGAAATTGGAGATGAAGTTGACTTGATTAAAGGGCCTAATGTGATGAATCCTGCGTTTCTAGACGTGGGACGAGTTATAATACTAAAAGCGGATTACACTCCTGACTTGGAAAAGGTCTTAGTTTTGCTGAAGAGATACCGATCGCTTACAATTGAAAATTACGCCAATCCTTATAAATCAGGCGCTGAATAACGTGAGTTGATATTGTATTTAATATAGATCCAATAAATGTAATCAGATTATTCAAAATGAAATGTTTTGTGATTTATGGTATTTCCGGAGTATCCTGACATCAGTCTACGCTTGTCTGTAAACGGACTAGGTCGATCTCTGTTGTAGAAACGTTTTTCGATCACTAGGTCGAAAAACCTAGATAGTTTAACAGAGGAACTAGAACCGGGAGCCATTGCTTTTGCTGTGGTGCAGTCCTGTAAGAGTCCGTGAAATGTTAATCTTATTGGAATAAGAAGCCGTTTAACTGTAACTTACTACGAAAATTTCACCAGCACCACATTCCTCGGCGATGGGAGATAACCTTCGATTAAAGTGAGTTCTCACTTCCTCAGCCAAGTCAAGCTTAGTTCCAACAACTAGTATGGGAATCTACATAAATATTTTAGTAAAAATGAAGGTTGTAAATTCTGAAAAATATCAGTATTTAGTCCACAATATATTTTAGACCTGTGATGAACCGATGAACTGTTCTGGATCATATTCATCAATATCTTGATTCCTTGAAGGATTCACTGTCCTCACAGATGACAAAGTATTTCCATTGCATTCTTTGGTTAAAACCTCAGCAAGCCATTTTCTCAAATTACCTTCTGATTTACGGTTTGTCAGATCATGGACTAAAATTATGCCTTCAAAAGAAATTAAGTAAAAGTTTAGAAAATTTAGTTTAGTTTACTTGGCAGTTTATGTTTAACCAACTCACCGTGAGCAGGTGTGTAAAATACAGATCTTGTGTTCTTGTGGCCAGAACTTCCTCCAACATCCCAGAGTTCCACAAAAAACGTCTTCTGGGCCGAAGTACCCTCACGATATTCATGTAGTTTCACATCAACTGAGCAGCCAATTGTCCATGTTGGATTGATTATTGGTTCTCCATGACAGAGAGTGTGGATCAACGACGTTTTCCCCACACCAGAATCTCCAATAACTATGATTCGTACTTTATCAATATCGATGGAGGCCATTAAATTACTATTTTAGTATTTGAGTAATTTTTTTAATTAGATTTTTACAACATTAAAAAGACTTCTCAAGCAAGTTTTATTTTTTCAAAGTATAATGCTGTTGACGACAGCTTTGTGTTTGTCAACATCTCGCCACCTAGTGATTGTAGTTTGAACTCTAAAACTATAAGGACGAACGACGAAAAATCTCGCTGCCTGAACTTCCCCGAAGGTACATTTTTGTTTTATATATTTTAAAATCAAAATAGCATTAGGGTATGACGTTCAGTAACTCGCTAATGGCCGTAATAAAACAATAATTTAATGAGCTTATTAGCTTAAGAGTAAAAGGGCAACTCCGCAACCGAGCCTCCAGTTCTCACAAGTTCATGTGCATTCTGCAATCCAATCTGCAGTGTCAAAAGTTGTTACGGTTAAATTGTTTTACTTCGGCAGTTTTTATATTTTTTACCACAGCGCAGATGGAGTGAACGTGAAGCTGCCTTCAGCATGTTGTTGCAAAGTTTCATTCAATCATATAGTGAGCCAATAAGTTCGTTCACGCAAAGTTTTGCTGCCTAACGTGGTTGAAACAAAGCAGTCGGAACAGCCCATTTGCCCAAATCACATTAGTGCTAGAAGTGAGGTATGGAATGTTTTGCTTACATTGGATTCCATTTCACGAGGATTACGGACTTCACTGGTGTCATTCGACGAAAAAAAGGATATTCTTGTTCTTCTCAGCTTCGTGTACAAGAATGAGATATCGTGTTGGATAAAACAAGCCGATCACCAAGAGAAACATCAACCTGGAACTTCACCTTCCAAAAGAGTAGGAGTACGTCAGAGATTAAATCGCAGCTCCGATGATCTCCATTAGGATCTGTAAGAACACATAGCAATTTCAGTCTTTGTCTCTTTCAACCCGCTCACGCTTCCATCCTCATGTTTATCACGTGTATTTTTAGATTCCTTAATAACGATTGTTTTTCCTAATCATAATTTCTTCCATACTCTTAGAAAGATGATTGCCGATTTATTTACCTAAGTCTTCAACATTGTCATCAACATTCATTTGTTCCCCATTTTTTTTTACTTTTTATTTAAAATTTTATTGAGCTAAAAAAAAAAAATTAAGTGACCAATAGGCGTATGACAATCGGGGCATGAAGAGAAATGTTTTCCCATTTTTTCGCCAAGTGGCGGGAACAGCAAACTTTTCAAAATCTGACGAATCATTGTCGAAGCCCCGATACCCCCCTAACATCTTTGTAGTAGTAGAGCTGTATCTACTAACAGATGGTAATATGGTGACAAAGGAAATGATTTACTTGTTGTGAGATTGTTTGATGTGTTTCCATGTCTCAATTGTTTTCCCTTCATCTAAGAATTGTCTGTCGTGTTTCCAGGTTCTCAAGGTGACTGGAAGACAACGTAATGATCCTTAGTCTGAACAACCCTGGCTCGTAATACCTAATACGAACTAATTGGCAAAGGATCCGTTGATAGCGAACGCTGTACCCCTATTTGGAGGAAGATAGGAGACAACACGATCATCGATACCGATTGGTGGCTAACCGGTAAGACGGCCAAACCATCTTGGCATTATTATTCTTTATAATTTTCAACCCCATTGGGTATCTAAAGTCAAACTAGAGTAGGTTAAATCTAGTTATTGGTTAAACAAGTTACCCTTATTCATTACCTCAACTATCGCTGAAGCTTCGGTGGGTGGAAGATACATATATTTTTAGGAGAAGTGAATCTCATAAAAAATCTCCTAGAGAAACTGAAAAAGTATAGTCTAAAAAAATAGTGCTTTAAGTCTATTACTGGTAAATAATTTACGTTTTCTATTTTACGTTTAGTAAAAATCAATCATGCGGGTCAAGGAAATGAAGTGCGCTCTATACCATTTGAGTCTTGTGATGAGTAACATTGTTGATTATCGTCCAAGCCTAGCCGAGCCTCCCGGTGGAGAAAATCTCCTTGATAGATGCTGGTAGTTTGCTTCAGGAAAATCGCTTACAGCCTAGAGGAAATGGAACACTTTCTAGTTTTGATACGCGCTCTGGAGGATTAGGGTGACAGCTGCCAGGGGTTTGCGCCCGCCTATATTACCACGGAAAATGATATATGTACCATAAGTTCGACGGGGGTTCTTCAACAGAGCGAGCCAACTTTCGTGCGTCTAAACAATAAACTTGTGATTTTATTGTTCGGACCTCTATATAAGATAGCACGCTCTCGCCTTTTTTTTCACAGTTCTCTTTTCAGCTCTCGCCGACGTCCAGCTCAGTTGCGGACGGAGCTCAAGTTATTGCCTCAACGCCCGATGGAACATTACAGCTTTTGGGTAAGTTGATTCAATTTAATTATGAATTTTAGTTGCTACGTGATGTTTGCCGACCCATTTACAGCCTTCATTTGTCTTGCGAACTGTTATTACAGATTGTTAACACGCTACTCGTTTACCTTACCTTCAACTATGCATTGTGTAATCCTTTTGATAAGGAGAATTTAGAATCGTCAAACAGGAGGTAATCATTTGTTCTTTTTATTACGTTATTAACTGTTGAATGTGTTCTGCCAGATTTAATTACATTTTTCGATTAACAGATCTGAACATGATGACTATTCGTGGTTGAACTTACCCTCGCGACCATTCTTTCATCCTTGGAGGAACGAATATCGCGGGAGAAAAATGTGGAACTATGACAGACCAGAACCACCCAGATCGCCTTTTCATCCGGAAGAATTACCGGTCGGACTTCGAACGCCTTTTCTGGGCTTCCGTAATACTGTTCCCTTTTTATACTGAATACCAAGTGTTAATTGAATTTCTTGATTTTATAAGGCGAGTCCATTTTTGAAAAGGTGATCATTCCTCATTTGCGCGGTAACTCCATCCCTTCTCGGCAGAAAAGTTACAGAAATTTCGACCAGAACGCTCTTTTTCGTCACGAAGTCGAGGAATCAAATTTTAAACTCCCGAAATCGTACTTCGCTGAAAGTCCTTTAGCCAGTGAAATCAACCTCCAGCATGAAGTGGAAGAACCGAGTGAAAAATCGTATAGCTTCGACAAGCTTTTCCGACTTGGAACTGGAAATTTGCCGCTAAGTAAATAAAAGAAAACTCTTTCGCATAATCAGCATGTCCAATTCAATCCTTAAATTCCATTGAACAAGCTGAAATTACGATTATAATTCAGTTTTGGTTATTAACATGTTTCGGCGTCTCTTGAAGAGCGACTCACATGTATTCAGAATTTTATAAAAGCTTCGCACCAAATCTAATAATAAATGTTTTCTTTTTAAAAATCCTCTTTTTGTTCTGCATACTATGTTTATAATGTCAAATCTTTATTGATCGGCGTTTGAATTTTTGGGAATTATTTTCGTACTGGAATCTTTTATAATTGAATCTTTAGGGGCTTATATGATGGCGACGACCAGTGCCAATTTTGGTTAAGCGCAGCCCGGAACGTTGTACGGGTAGTCACAGACTGTAAGAGAAAGAAAATAAATATAACACCACCGTTAATTGATACCAGTTATTTGGTAGTTTATAAAGTGATTTGTCTTTACCTGTCTTGTCTTGATACCAAATGGTAGTTGGTGGACAGCTCTATAAACAGAATAAAAGTTTTATAGCAAGAAATTATATTATTGGGCAATAAAAATCTGCTAATTCGTAGAACCTTACCATGAGATAAGATAGACCGTTGGAGCATCTCCAGAAATCATCGTCGCATGGGATACCAGTGGGGAAGAATCCGAATTCACTGGGACAGATAAATGTGCCGGGGGATTGAGTAGTAGTCGTCGTCGATACAGGCGTAGGGGTTGGGTTAGGGGTAGGCGTAGGGGTAGGCGGTACAGTTGTTACTATATTGGTTATATATTTTTAGCATTAGTCATGGATATGAAGTTAACTACTGTTATTAAAACTCTTAAATTGAATACACTCCTATTTTAGAACGTACCATCAAAACATGACGCAACTTCTTTTGGGACGCAAACGCCCACCGCAGGATCAAAAATGGAAGACCCAGGACAGTTCTGAATCATGAAAATAGAGAAACATTAGATTTGTTTATGGCGCCAATTAGATTGACGTCGTTAATCTATAGCTAGACGTTACCATCACATAGGCAACTCCGTTGACGCAAGAGTAGTAGCTACTACCGCAGGTTTCGGGAATGGCGTAAAATCCACCTTGAGCAGGGCACTGGAATGCTGTACCCCCATTTCATAGCGAAAAAAAAAAATAATTTAAAAAAATGTAATCAGACTAAATTTATTAAATTCGTCCTACATTTGCATGATGCATCGGACGGTGGGACACAAGCGCCCAACGCTGGATCGAAAACTGCACTGCCGGGACATGTCTAGATCAAAGTTGAGTCACTTTCCGCAATTGCGCAATAACGTCGCATTCCAACTGTAAATTCATTTAACTAATTATACGTTACCATCTCATAGGGAAATCCATTAACACACGAGTAGTAATTGCCGGAGCAGGTTCCGGGAACTGCATAAAAACCGTCTGAAGGGCACACGAAATCCTAAATTAAGATTGAAATATAGTAAGATGATGTAATTCGGGTGTATATTTCACCATGTAGAATTGCGTGAGTAAACATAATGCATCAGCTGATAATTAGGAGTCACTCGTCAAAAATGACGAGAGACGAACACCAAGCACCGGCTCAAATTGACAAACAAGATAAGGAAGTTACGTCTTACGACTAGGTATTACCATTAGATGTTGTATAAGTACTAACGACTTAGATTATTGTTATTATTTTGGTAAGGAAAATGCGTACGACGGTGCTGTTCTGGTCGAATATAGCACTTTTTTTTATCGCAAAATTGGTTTAAAATAGAAATGGTAATTCTGCGCAGTCTTACCTCTTTTGCTAGGAGGCGGTCATGCAGCAAGCCTGCTGACGCCAACTGCCCTAGGCACACTGTAATCAAATAAGTGTAACAGAGTTAAGCCACTGGCAAACAATCAAATTGAGTTTTCAGAATTAACTCACCCTGGAAGAGAAATAGAGTTGCAACAGTTGCCAATGTCGACGGGCACTTCATTTTGTTGTTTTTTCGACCCCAAATTTCGTTTGCTCACCGAGATGTGAAATGAGAAAGGAGAGGATTATTCGATTTTCTTTTATAGATTTTCGAAAACTGTGATGCGTTCAGCTCGTGAAAGCAAACAACTCTAAGTACCAGGTCAAGTAAAACGTCGACTGACATTTCGTTTGGCGATAAAACTGATATTATTGTTGTATCTCTAAAGGAACGTGACCTATTGCTGCAACGTATATCTCGTCAACCACTTAGTTTTTTCTGTTTTTTAGCCTAAGTGTGCTGCCTGTCACACATTGAATATTTGACAATATCTTAAACAAACGGCACCGCGTCTGTGGAATTTTTCCCAAACGAAACGAGAAAATGTTTGTTTTACAAAACAACAAATTATTAAAAAGGTTTCCTATCTGAATAGGGAAAAAGTAATTTCCCTATATCCTCCTCAAGGTAAAGGACGCGCGGAATTTAAGTGGCTCACTTATTTAATCTCGTGACGATATGATCCCGGCAAACTATTTTCCTGGCGGATAACACGCAATTGTGTACTACACACTCACGACTGGAAAATGTCGAGTCAAAATATCCCTGTCTTAATGTGTGGCCAGACTTTGGATCTCTCGTCGTGTTCGCGTTCAATAATAATCTCAATCGGCACTATAGCTCTTACCTGATTTCCATTCGTCCTAAATACTTCCTTCCCGTGAACAGCCGTCGTTCCGATGCAGATTTTTCTCCGGCTTTCGGATGGTTTTGGCGCGACTTTACGGAATAAAAAAGAGGACAGCGACTTTCAATGCCCGAAGCAAGAGTCCGTTTGGGCACGAACAACAGCGGGGGATGCTGCGCTCTTGCGTAACAGATATATATACCTATGTAGAAGATAAAGTACATACGCAATAAATACATTAACAAGGCCGACAGTCTATTAAGTTTATACAAAACGTTGTGCAGAATCGGCTATTTCCCGGAAACTGCCGAATCACAACTCTTTTTTGGGGGATGTATATAAGTTACAAGAGAAAACCTGTTGAGTTTGGACGATTAAGGTCCACAGACAAGTTGTTCAATCGTGAAAGTACATCACGGTCAGTGAAAAACCTAACAGAAATTTACAAGAGAAAATATTGTCGAGTCATTAATGGAGGTTTTGTGAGCCTTTTTCATTCTGTAACGTGTAACAGTAAAATAACTATGATGGATGCCCATCATGCCTGTCGTTCAAACTCGTCACGTTTAAGCGTGACTTATTCCCTCGGTATTTTCTGTATTGATTCTATGCCAAAAGTGATTCCCGAGAATTCACCCTTCGCACCTCCATTTCTTTTAATCTTATTATTTTTGCGAAGGAAAAAGTTGATGGAAAGAAAATTAAGCTGTATCCACTATCCATTTCTTGAAAGCGAAAGGGAATTTGGGGCGATATAAGGCCTTATTGACTTATAACAATTCCTTTTCACTTGAGAATTAAATCTGAGTGGTCCTTAGCAATTGGTAGCCCTACTTTCCAATCATGTTTTTAAATCACAGACCTGAGCAATACCATTAAATATCCCACTAATAAATTAAAACAATGAATAATCAATTGCAGATTGACTGATTTTGTTTTTAGCTCTAGCTCAATATTTGTTACAGATTTGTCTATTTCAGACATATGTTATGAAAAGTGAACGTATGACTCTAAAATGATTGTTTAGGCCCATATCATTAACAATGAACAATACATGGCTCGTTAGGAGATTGCAAGGCTCACAACTATTGCTTAATTCTTGACTGGGTTTCTTTAATGGGCAAAATTAAGAACATGATCTTCACTATAAAAACTATTGAACTCAGCTTTGCAATCCTCATTCCCACATGATAAAGTTCTAAGACCAAACCCTGCCAAACCCAATTGTTTTAAGGAATCCATGAAAAAGATGAAAATGACCTGTTGTTTAAAACATACTATACCGACTTTAACTACAGCTGAGCACACAAAACATTTAAATGATTTTTCAGACATTTTAGATTAGTAAAAAGTAGGCAACACGAAAAAAACATAGACTGCGAAGAGAAGACTTAGAAGATAAAATTGTTTGTTATTGTTACCGCGAACACCTTGTCAGAAAAATCGGAGCATAGGAATAGGAGACGCAACCGCAGTTCTTCAGCAGTGAGAGTTGAGATGAGGTCTATAAATCTTTTTTTTAAATCCTCACAAACTACTTTTATATGATATTTCTTTGTCTCATGGCGAATTGGCCATGCTTCGTCTCCACTGACACTATTTTGACAGCCCTCAAGTCAACCTCACCAATCCCCCTGAATAACTACCCAAATCGAGCTATGCTTTATGTTTGCCAAATTTCAATATTATCCGTAACAAGTATTTGATATTCAATTACATTTATATCTTAATGTTTCTTATTTCTAAAAATACTCAAACATTGTTATTTAATTCAACCTGGATACTGGGATAGGAATATTCAAAACACAAACCACGAACATATAACGTAACTTACATCGACCGCCTTGTTGAATGCACATTAAACGTCTAATTATTGATGGGTTCATTTTCCTACATGGATTATTAGTTGTTTTTTTTTTTTTTTCAATAAAATTTCTATATAGCATCTGCCCAGTACTTTTTCTCCTATAACAATGGTCGAGCTGTTCGACAGCATATCAAGGCTTTTATTATCGCAAAAAATATCGACCATCTTTCACAAGATATCCAAAAGTCCTATAACGACGATGATGCACAGCTTCTTCTTACCCGTTGTGTTTCAATGACAACTGTATTTGCGTATTGCGTGCGTTGGTACAACGGTAAAATAAATCATTGACAACGCTTGTTAAGTCTTACTTTGCGTTTTTATTGGAATAAAAGCAGGTGAATATTTCACTAATAACCCAAGACAAAACAAGTACGAAGGTCTCCTTACTAGACTTGATAAGATATAGCCTTAAAGGGTCGGTCAAAGTAAAACCAACATACGCTTGCGTTTGGTTTAGCCGAGACTGACTATCAAGAATAAACAAAGCAGGCAGAGTAAACTAGAAAGGTTATTTTTAACCCTAAGTTTCAAAAGGTGAGGTTATCTTCTTGTGAAAGAGATTTAGATATTCGGTATCTGAATTATATTGACGCTGTAGCTATTAGTGAGCCCAATAAATGAGAATACATCGCTTAGACGAATCCAGTTCAAACGTTGAACAAAAGTTAAGCGAAAATGGTACACTTCCACACCGGGCCATTATTTATCAAGACAGGACTATTTTTTATTTTGATGTGTTTCAGTACGTCGTCCGCTGGAACCATTGTTTCCTTGGAAGGCAGATTAAAAGAAGTGGAAATCAAGCTGGAGACGGAAGTTTATCAACTGAAAGAAAAAAATATTCAACTTGAAGAAAAACTAACGCAATTAGAGTCCAAAAATGCCCAACTGGAAAAAAAAGTTCAAAAACAAGAAACAATTTTGACTTCCCTGTTGCTTCAATCCGGACAACCAAAACCACAAACTGAGTCAGAAATAGTTTCAAATAATCGCCCAAATTTAATTCAGTCAATTACAAAGAGTGCTGCAATGCCAAGGACGTGTCGCGAACTTTGGATGGCGAATCCTTCTCTTCAGTCCGGAATGCACTGGATCGATCCGGACGGCCAAGGCGTCGGCGATAACCCGATCTACGTTTACTGCGACATGACGTCGGGTAAAATGGATTCAAAATTTAATCTTTTCTTTGAATTCAAAATAATTAAATAATGTTTCCATAAAAGGATCTACATCCATTCCACACGATAGTGAATCCCCTATCGACGTGGGTCATTGTGCTGATCCTGGATGTTATTCACGATCTATCAATTACAACGCGTCCATCGGGCAGATGGAAGCGTTGGTCGAATTATCGTCAGAATGTCACCAGTCGATTAAGGTAAATTATTCGTTGAGGAAAGTGAAATGAACTTCTGCAATTTCCCTGATAATTCCAGTACGATTGCTACTACGCCCCTTTCGAATTTATTGCTATCCCCTACGCTTGGTGGAATGACAGAGACGGAAATGCGCAATATTTTTGGACTGGAGAAAACACGGACGGAATTCACACCTGCCAGTGCGGAATCGATGGCAATTGCGTCGATTCTTCTGCTAAGTGCAACTGTGATGCTGCGGCGCCAATTCAGTTAGTCGACGACGGTAAAAACGAGCAGCAAGCATTTCTCGTAATGATAATTATCAAAATAACTCAATAATTTCTTTTTGGATTAAAATCCGTACAGGTGTCATCACAGATAAAAATGTTTTGCCTGTCACTCGGTTGAATTTTGGCCGAACACAACTCGAAACTTCGTCAGGCATCCACACACTTGGTCGATTCGAATGTACTGGAATGGTCCCCATGACAAAAATGCCCACATCTTGTAAGGATCTTTGGTTAATTGGTCACACCCTAAATGGATTCTATTCCATCATGGGATCTACGATGATGGAATCCGTTTATTGCAATTTCACGAAACTCTCTGATGATGCGGGTATAAATGTTTCAAATTTTTCCGAATAATTCAATTGCAATAAATATTTGTATTATTTTTTTTTATTGATCGACAGGATTCCAGAAATGGATCGGGTACGTCGGCGTGAAATCGGTGCCCGTCCATTTCTACGTCCAGAGAAGTTCTTCGTTCAACTCGACTGGAATTCCGATTCCGTTTGATTCAACACTACTTAACGAGGGAAATGCCATGGATTTGGCAACGGGAATATTCACGGCACCACGACCGGGAATTTACTTCTTCTCTTTCTCGGGACTGGCAAGTTTTCCAACTTCATCATCTTTTGTTCAATTAGGAGTTTTTCTTAAGTTGAACAATAATTCAATGGGGTTGGCTTGGGCTGAAGATGTTAACACCGTCACTGGTCAGGATAGTATGTTGACCCTCCAATCGACGCTGATATTGAAAAAAGGCGATCAAGTTTGGCTGGAGATTTTCTCCGCATCAGGGGTGGATTTGTTTGACAATGTAAGCCATCATACTCATTTCACTGGTTTCGTGTTGGAGGAGGAAATTGTTGCTTCCCTTTAAGTGTTGATATCATTCGAAACGAAATGCGCCAAATGATAATATAAACTGAACAGACATGAGTTTTATTTGACTAAACATAAGGTATTAGATTCTAAAATGAAAATATATTCACTGAATAAAGGAACACATTTTTGTTCTGTTCAATTTTTCTGTTACCAGATATGTAAACGCAAAAAGTAAAAAACGATTTTTGATTGATAGACTTTCAAAATATCCAAATTACGAACATAGCTCAAATATGACATCGAGACCGGTAATTTATTTACAAGTTGGTCTTTTTTTAGCGAGGGTCGACTCGGTTTGGGTCATGTAAGTCATGTTGAAGAGCCAATAAGCACCGTTGATGTTCAGTTGAGTCCGTTGACCGTCCAGTCAACGCTGAACTTGAAATTAGGTGCTGATCAAGTCTGGGTGGATTTTCTGTGATATCACCAGATAAGGAGACCTTGTTTGACAACGGTAACCATTACACTCATTTCACCGGTTTCATGTTGGAGGAGGAGATTGTCGCTTCCCTATGAACTAGCTAATATCACTCGAAATGCGCAACATAATCTTTGACTAATAACCGCTAACATGAAAATGATTTTAAACAAATTAGATTATAGTGTATGAAGAAGAAGAAATAATGCATTTGTTTCTAATTTTTTAAGGGGTGAATTTCTCTAAAAAATTTAAACATGTGTATGCAAATTGACTTACTGAATACACGAATACATTCCATCTGCAAAAAAAGCCTGTATACCCAGTAACATCAGGAAGCGGCAAGCGGCGGCAAGTTCGGAGATCTCCGTACCATTTGAAAACCACGGAATAAGAAGCCTCTTGGAATTCCCTATATAGCCTCCAGGGCTGCATGGTGTACGCGACACAGAAATACAGAGAGTTGTCTCAACCGAGCTGACCTAGTTCTAGACACGCTGATATAATATATTCTATGGACTTTGTAGCAGTGAAGGGTCAGTGAATAGAGTGAATTTACCTCGGGACTGCATGAAATCAGGCGACAATGTCAAGTGTCAGACGGTGGCAGGTTAATTAGGCCAGCGTTTGATATGGGGTGAGTTTGTTTGATAACTTCTATATGTTACTCTCATTTCACAAATTTTGTGTCGTAGAGGAAGGAAATCGTCGCCTCCCTTCGAGCTAGAATTTCTGTCGCCCAAAATGCGCAAAACAATCGTCGACTTAAAAAATGTAATTATTTCCAACGCAATATGAAAACGATGCGCTGGGGCCAAAAAATGATAAGAGAATGAAAATGATATCTGAATTCCATTAATATAGGCTATATAGAATTCTTGAATACACGCACGACTGTAAGGTCGTCCCAGAGTGCATACATAGACATACTATTGACTTCAAATAGCTTCTCTTATTAACTTATTAAGCCTGTTAAGTCAGCAGTATTAGCTGTCAAAAAGACGTTGGCGAATCAGTCTGACTACTTGGTCTGACCTTAATAGTTATTCTTTGAGCGTCCAACTGTAGCAACAAAAAAAAATTATTATAAAAGATAGATTTGCGGAAACATCTGAGTTGTTGTCATATCAAGGAAGTAGTAGCTACAAACAGGCAATAAACGATCCCCACTTCGGAGATGTCCGTACCAACTAACCCAGCATTGCGCAAGACATTGTTTTTTTTTCTTTTTCTAAAAGTTGCCTTAAGGGTTGTTTAGCTACCTGTATCAAACTCGTTGGTTTGACCGAGCTGACCTTCAGTACTCGCTCTGTAGCCTATGGAAGTTGAAGAAGACCAGCCAGCTGCTGTGATTTCATATCTTTGTTTAACCTCAGCGAAAAGCAACGAAAACTATTAATTTTAAAGATATGGCTTTTAAAAACCTCGTCGGCGCTATCTTAGCGGTAAGATGCCAGAAAATAAGTAGTTTGTACTGTATGTTTTGAATTGCTTATTGTTGGAGTTCAATGCTAGAAACTGAATTAAAAAACAATTATTTGTTAATTTGATTAGGCTGTCTTTTTATTTCTCTGCTGTGGTGCCTTCCTCTTCGGTTTGGTGGCAGGTCAAGACGCCGAACTTGGAGAGCAACAGGCGTCCGCTCAGTATTATCGTCCTTATTACAACTACAATCGACGTCCAGCCTATCCGGTAAGACGTCCTACGTACAATAACTACCATTACCAGCGTTCTCAGAGGCCAGCAGCAGCTCCTTCCAACACAAACTACCGGCCAGCACCAGCACCGACCACTGCTATCAGTGGATCATGCGGCTCATCCAACAGCTACCAGCAATACGGAATTTGCTGGGCCGCAGACAGCCAGCGCTTGCAAATCAGTCCCAGTTTGACAATTGAGAATTTCGTCAGGTTTTTCAAGAAGAATTTGTATGTTGGTTTTTTCGATTCGCCTAGCTATCGGCAACAAATATGCGAACAGAGTCGACGCTTCAACAGTGTGGGGGTAATGTGCGTCACCCCTCCCAGCAATTTCGAAGAAGACGACGATGATTGTGTTTATCGGAGAGCGGGCGGTGTAACTTCGTTTGCTTCTAAAAAATGCATCACTGGCGAAGTCTGTATTTGCACAGTGGGCGACCCATACGAATCAATTGACGATAATACTAAAGCTCCCAATGACCCTTTTGACGCTATTCTGTCTGGAACCTCGTCTGGAACCTCGTCTGGAACTTACGCTGGAACTGGAAACTGGCCGGCATGGACGGCTGCGTTGAATCAAGATATTCAAAACACGTTAGCAGCTAGCGGTATCTACTGGCGACCATAATCTATAATAACTTATTCCATTTTTAACTCTAACCATTATGGTAACTCATTTTCAACAAGAAGTTAATACAAATAAATTCGCAAGTTTACTTGTGTCACATGTTTCATTATATACGTCGGTGTCATATTTCATTTAATAATTTAACTAGATTTTTCTAAGCTGAGCATATTAAACCTTCATCGCGACGCCCAACGTAAATTTGGCCAGTGGTTCAACCAACGGTTCAACAGGTACAACAGGACAGCGTCCTATTTTTATTTGCTCCCCGGGAGTTTTTTTCTTGTCAGTCACAACTTGATTTGATGTGAACAACCGTCCAAATCTTAGAAGCGCACACACATTTTTAATTAAACCGGATTTGCACGGAAAGCTGCGAACGACCGGCGGTACACCCGAAAATTGCATAACCAGCGAATATATATGTCCGCAGTATTACGAACATGGTGGAGATGGTGGAACTCGGCCATCCAGCAATTTAAAATCTGTTTGACCATTGTGGACCAAAATTTATTTCCGGTTCGACAAGTTGATACCAGCTGCACAGCCTTTTTATCATGACCGGCCAGTTTTGCTGTTAGGTCTGTCCATTCACCATGTGAAGATTGGCATACAAAAATCCGAGGAAAAGCGATCTCAAAATCGAGCCCGTTGGATATTTTTTTTTTCATAGCGTGGGCATTAAATGAGCCGACGAGTACGAAAGTAAATCTTCAGGAAGCAGCGAGTTCGGAGATCTCCGTACCATTTGAAAACTACGCAATAAAAAAACCTCGAAAAATTCCCTATATAGCCTCCAGGGCTGGTGTACGTGACACAGATATATATAGAGAGTTGTCTCACCCGTGCTGACCTGCTGGCTCTCGAAACGCTAATAATATAATACGAATAGACTTTGTAACAGCGAAGGGTCAGTGAATAGACTACATAGAGAAGATGTTTGAATAGCTTTTCAATTAAAAATTTTCGGAAGTAAGATGAACGATGAGTACAATTTAAAGATGCGGAAAACGGTCCCCATTGTCAAACATAAAAAGTCGTCATTCTATTTAGGCTACACGAGAAAAACATTTCAAAATCGACGATCGGTTATACTGCTGGTAACTATACTATTACTTTGTCATTATTGTACGCGGAGCAGGAAACAACCGGAGCTATTACTAACATTTATTCACAACTTATTTTGTGCTCAATCAAAGAAATTTCCTTCCTTAAAGGGATGCGCGGAAACAAAATGAATGTGAATGACCAATCAAGGAAGTAGGGTATGAAAAACAATAAACGATCCCCCCCTTCGGAGATGTCCGTACCAACCAACCAACCTTGCGCATCAAGTCGTCCGTTTTTCTAAAGGTTTGCCTTAGGGTAGTTCAGTTACCTGTATAAAAACTCGCTGGTTTGACCGAGCTGACCTCCAGTAATACTCGACCTGTAGCCTACGAAGAAGACCAGCGCTGCAGCGATTTCGGATCTTCGTTTAACCTTAGTGAAAGTAACGGAAACTTATAACTTTAAAGATATATGGCTTATAAAAACCTCACCAGCGCTATCTTAGCGGTAAGACGCCAGAAAATTAGCTTTTCCATTGTTAATTGCTGCATAAGCTCATTGATAGAAACTGGAAGTGTATTAAATTCAATAAATTTATTGTTTAAATATATTCAGGTTGTGTTTTTATTTCTCTGTTGTGGTACCTTCCTCTTCGGTGTGGTGGCAAGTCAAGACGCCGAGCTTTTGTCAGGAGAGCAGCAGGCTTCTGCTCAGAATTATCGTCCTTATTATAATTACAATCAACGACCAGGTTATCCAGTGAGACGTCCTGCCTACAATAACTACGCCAACCAGAGGCCTCAGATCCCAGTAGCAGCTCCTTCTAGCACCAACTACCGGCCAGCACCAGCGCCAGCGCCAGCCCCAGTCCCAGCCCCAGCCCCAGCCCCAGCAGTCCCAGCACCAGCTCCAGCACCGACCACTGCTAGACCCAGTACGGCTATCAGTGGATCATCATGCGGCTCATCCAACAGCTACCAGCAATACGGAATTTGCTGGGCTCCGGAAGGCCAGCGATTACAAATCAGTCCCAATTTGACAATTGAAAATTTCGTTAGATTTCACAAGATGAATTTTGATGGCCCTCTGGTATACACGACTAGCTATCGGCGGCAATTATGCGAGCAGAGCCGACGCTTTAACAGTGTGGGCATTCTGTGCACCTCCACCAGCGATTCCAGCGGCCATGAAGAATGCTTTTATAAGAGAGCGGGCGGTATTTCAACGTCGGCTGCTAAATCGTGTATCAATTACGACTGTATTTGCGTGGTGGGAGACCCGTACGAATCGATTGCCACCAACACTAATTCACCCAATTCCCCTTTTAGTGCTCCTGTATTTCAACCTGGATACTGGGAGGCATTTAATGCTCAACTGAATCAAAATCTTCAAACCCATTTAGCAGCTAACGGTATCAACTGGAAACCATTACAACTTCCATCTAGTTTCAGCTCTTTGATCAGTCCAAATTTTACTGGAAAATAGAACTTAACATGTTGTATTGCACGTTTCTTTATTGGTTGATCCCAAATACACACACACGGTTATTACCGGTATTTCATTTCTTTGAGAGATTTTTTATTGTTTTTGGAACTGGTAACATTAATTGCGCACAAATCGCCCAAAATGCGCAAAACAATCCTAGAGGTCATAGACTCGCAAATTTATTGTTTCCCAGGCGATATTAGATGACTTGGCAACGAAGTGCTAGCTGGAGCCAAGAGAATTAAACAAGGATAATTAAATTCCAATGATTAACATAAAATTTCTGAAAACACGATGCCTTGTTCTGGAAGCAATAGCAAAAAGACTGAAAGGTCCTAGAGTAGACCGACGTATAATTGACTATATATACTAATTGTAATTAGCTTTCCTTATTTAAAGTATTCACTATTCAGCTGTTTTAAACTGTCAAAAATACGTTGGCATATTAGTCTGATTCGGTTTGACCTTAATTTATAATTATGACTTCTTGAGCCTCCAAAATAAGAAATTTATAAGAGATAAGATGTACGGAAACAACCGAGTGCCCAAGCAAGGAAGTGGAACAAACACACAATCAACGATCCCACTTCGGAGATGCCCGTACCAACCAAACCAACATTGCGCAAGAAGTTTTTCTAAAGCTTGCCTTAAGGGTAGTTTAGCTACCTGGATAAAACTCGTTGGTTTGACCAAGCTGACCTTCAGTACTCGCTCTGTTGCCTACGGAAGTTGAAGAAGACCAGCCAGCTGCTGCGATTTCGGATCTTTGTTTAACCTCGGCGAAAAGCAACGAAGAACTATTAACTTTAAAGATATGGCTTGTAAATACCTCGTCGGCGCTATGTTAGCGGTATTAAGATACCAGAAAATTAGCTTGCACATTTTTAATTACTTGGTAAGTTCGCTGATAGAAACTGAAGATGTAGCCTATTTACTATTAAATCAACAAATTAACAACAAATTTGTTGATTTTCAGGGTGTGTTTTTATTTCTCTGCTGTGGTGCCTTCCTCTTCGGTTTGGTGGCAAGTCAAGACGCCGAACTTGGAGAGCAACAGGCGTCCGCTCAGTACTATCGTCCTTATTACAACTACAATCGACGTCCAGCCTATCCGGTAAGACGTCCTACGTACAATAACTACCATTCCCAGCGTCCTCAGAGACCGGCAGCAGCTCCTTCGAACGCCAACTACCGTCCAGCACCAGCACCAGCACCGACCACTGCTGCTAGACCCAGCAGTGCGGCCGTCACTGGAACAAGTTGCCGTTCATCCAACAGCTACCAGCAATACGGAATTTGCTGGGCCGCGGACAGCCAGCGATTGCAAATCAGTCCCAGTTTGACAATCGAGAATTTCGTCAGGTTTCACAAGATTAATTTGTATGACAATGTCCTGTATTCGACTAGCTACCGGCAGCAACTATGCGATCAGAGTCGACGCTTCAATAGTGTGGGCATTCTGTGCATCACCAGCGCCAGCAATCACGAAGACGACGATGATTGTTTTTATCAGAGAGCGGGCGGTACTTATACGTCGGCTGCTAAATCGTGCATCAATAACGACTGCATTTGCGTGGTGGGCGACCCGTACGAATCGATTGCCGCTAACACTAAAGCTCCCAATGACCCTTTTGACGCTCCTGTGTTTCAACCTGGATACTGGCCGGCATGGACTACTGCGTTGAATCAAGATATTCAAAACACGCTAGCAGCTAGCGGTATCTACTGGCGACCATAATGTATCATAACTAATTATTCCATTTTAAACTCTAGCCTTTATGGTAACTCATTTTCAACAAGAAGTTAATACAAAGAAATTCACAAGTTTATTTGTGTCACATGTTTCATTATGTACGTCAATTAGAAGTTGTTACATTTCATTCAATAATTCTCACCGCGATGCCCAACGTAAATTTTGCCATTGGTTCAATAACAACAGGACTCCGTCCCTATCTAAGAAGCGCACACAGTATTTTTTAAATAAACCCGACTTGTACGGAAAGTTGAGAGCGACCGGCGGTACTACCGCAAGAGCTTCGTGCATAACCAACGAATATATATGTCCGCAGTATTACGGGACACGCTGGAACTCGGCCATCCAGCAATTAAAAATCTGTCTGACTATTGTTGACCATTATTGATTGATACTTTTAGCCTACATGGTTATTCAAATATTTGAACATGTTTCGGTTGTCGGAAGTGGCGTACTGGTATAACATTGAGCGTACACGAATTTATCTCAGCTAGGACATGTTCTATTTCTTTGCTTCAAAAATTTTTTGCCTGTTCTAGTCTCTACTGTAAGTCAAAGCCAAACATGCTGTTCATTACTTCCTCATTAAATTTGTGTTACCGGTAGGCTACTATTTCCAAGGGGCCTTGAGATGACGCCAGAAACGATCTAGTGAAATATTTGTATTTGTATAATCAAATATATACTGGAGCTTTATCGATGTATGAAATTTATTTTTATTTGCCGGTGACTGCATTACATTTAAAAAAAGAGGAGCAACAGCAGCGAAATGCATTTATGTCAAAAAAGAAAAGAAGCAACTTCAGCCCGTACACTAAAATCTATTTGGAGTAAGAAAAGACAATAAAACCAACAGAAGTAGAAAAACGAAAAACTGATTGTGGCGCTGATCGAAGCTTATTACATAATAGCGTGAGTGCCTGTCGCACGTTGATTATCTTAAACAAACGAAACCGCGTTTGTGTAATTTTTCTCTAACGAAACGAGAAAATCTTCATTTAATTTTAAAAATTTAAATTCTGACAGTCAGTACAATTAATTCACTTGATGTTATGCGATGCTATCAGAACAGGGAAAACAGAAATTTCCTCTAAATCCCCCTAAAAGTAAAAAAAAAAACGTACAGAATTTAAATGGCTAGCTCGCTTCTTTCATCTCATGAAAAAATTCCCATAGTCGCGTATAAAACTAATAATTGTGCAACTGACATTCAAGTTACTATCTTATTCTTTCGGCAGATAATTTAAACACAAAGATTCGTTTATCTCGATTTATTATTTACCTTTGAGTTAAACCAAACAAATGGCCGGTCCAATAAATTGAAACGCACGTCCAGTTTGAAAACACAGTTGATCCGCAAGACGCGTTTGTCACAATAAAATGGCCAATTTGTCTTCTGCCTCACCCATTGGAATAGGTTTGTTGTTGGTTTTGATCTGTTTGACGACTGGGTCGACTGGCGCAGATTTTTCTTTAGAAGAAGAATTCCTACAACTTAAGGAGAATTATGTAAGAACAATTGAATTTTGTTTTCACACTTCATTTATTTGTCCAGCCAATTCAGTTCATCGATTTTAAATGATGGCTTAATGTTTTGTATTCCATTTGCCAAAGTTTCAAATGAAAGAACTCGTTAAGAGTTTGGAGTCGAAAGTGACTGAACTAGAGACCAAAGTTCAACGACAAGATTCGCTTTTAACTTCCTTGTTACGAGAGAAAAACGATCGCGCAGTAGCCGCCGATTTCGACTCTGTCCCAATTAGCACTAATCAATCAGCAGTGGCCATAAGCGGACTGCCATCTTCATGCAGTGATTTAAAAATGATTGGCCACATTTGGAGCGGATTTTATTCCGTCATGGGATCTTCAGTAATGGAATCCGTTTACTGTGATTTCACAAAACCCATTGATGATGCGGGTAAGAATTTTATTTTTATGAGTTTTTACGAGTTATTCAATTACAATTATTATCTTTTACTTAATTCTATAACTTGTGATGAAAAGGTTTCGAGAAATGGATCGGATACGACAACGTCAAATCAACGCCCGTCTATTTCTTCGTCCAGAGAACCTCTCCATTATCCGCTGATTGGCCTTATCAGATTTCATTCAATTCCGAGATACTGAACGTAGGAAGTGCCATGAATATTCAGAATGGAGTATTCATAGCCCCACGACCAGGAATTTATTTCTTTTTATTCAATGGACTGGCGAAATTTCCAGCTTCATCATCTATTGATGTTCGATTAGGAATTTCGCTTCAATCGAACGCTGCTGGGTCTGGAAGTCAAGAGAGTTATGTTAGTGAGGCAAACACTGTCGATTTTCAAAGAAGTCCGTTGGCCCTCCAGTCGATACTGTCGTTAAAAACAGATGATTATGTCTTGTTGAGGATAGTTTCCTATTCATCAAACGAAGTGCAATTGTATGAAGCGAATTTCCTTGGTTTCATGCTGGAGGAGGAAATCGTCGTCTCCCTTTAAAAATACTGTATTCATCATAAATGCGCAGAACGATCATCGAATGACAATCGACCCGTATAAATGGATTTATTTTTCTTCGTTCTTTTTTCTTAAATCCTAAATTTTCCCTGAAATTATGTTTGTTTTTTTGTTTTTGTTATTTTTTTCATCTATAGGCCTATATTACAATAAATAATATTTCTCCTATTTTTTCTTCAGATTATTTCGACTCTATAATTCTTAACTAGTATTAATTCATTTTCGGTATATTGCAATGAGTTGTGTCCGACATGCAATATGATAGTAAAAACATATTAACCAAAATATACAAAGACAACACAATAAAAGACTCTTGATAGGTTTGCAATATAGCCTTCATCTAATAATAATTTTTGGATAGATGAACGATGAAGTAAATAAGGATGTAAAACATGGTACCCATTAATTGTCAAAGGTATCCTTACTACTCTGTGTTTTTTTTTTTTGGAATGTAGATGTTGGTAGAGTGCAATTTTGTTTAAAGAATTAGCCAAGTTGATTTTGTAAAGTATTATTAAACAGGAGACTGCGAATTATACGCGGAGCTGGAAACAACCGGAGCCGATCGGAGCAAACGTGATTCTCAACTTATTTTGTGCAAAATCAAGGAATTTCGTTCCTTACAGAGATGTGCGGAAGCAAACGAAGTGAATGCCCAAGCAAGGAAGTAGTGTAGAAAACGATAAACGATCCCATCACTTCGGAGATGTCCGTACCAACCAACATTGCGCAAGACGTTTTTCTAAAACTTGCCTTAAGGGAAGTTTAGCTACCTTTATAAAACTCGTTGGTTTGACCGAGCTGACCTTCAGTTCTCGCTCTGTTGCCTACGGAAGTTGAAGAAGACCAGCAAGCTGCTGCGATTTCAGATTTTCGTTAAACCTCAGCGAAAGACAATTAAGTTTAAAGATATGGCTTTTAAAAACCTCGTCGGCGCTATCTTAGCGGTAAGATGCCAGAAAATAGTAGCTTTACTGTATGTTTTGAATTGCTGTAAGTTCAATCTTCAATGCTAGAAACTAAATTAAAAATCAAGTATTTGTTAATTTGATTAGGCTGTCTTTTTATTTCTCTGCTGTGGTGCCTTCCTCTTCGGTTTGGTGGCAAGTCAAGACGCCGAACTTGGAGAGCAACAGGCGTCCGCTCAGTACTATCGTCCTTATTACAACTACAATCGACGTCCAGCCTATCCGGTAAGACGTCCTACGTACAATAACTACCATTACCAGCGTCCTCAGAGGCCAGCAGCAGCTCCTTCCAACACCAACTACCGTCCAGCACCAGCACCGACCACCAGCACTGCTAGACCCAGCAGTGCGGCCGTCACTGGAACAAGTTGCCGTTCATCCAACAGCTACCAGCAATACGGAATTTGCTGGGCCGCAGACAACCAACGATTGCAAATCAGTCCCAGTTTGACAATTGAGAATTTCGTCAGGTTTCACAAGATGAATATGTACTCCGATGTGTTTGATTCGCATAGTTATCGGAAGCAATTGTGCGAACAAAGTCGACGCTTCAACAGTGTGGGGGTCATGTGCGTCACCTCCCCCAGCGATTTAGCATACGACGACGATGATTGTGATTATCTCAGAGCGGGTGGTGTAACGACGTCGACTGCTAAAACGTGCGTCGATGGCGATGTCTGTATTTGCGTGGTGGGCGACCCGTACGAATCGATTGCCGATAACACTAAAGCTCTTAATGACCCTCTTAACGCTTTTCTGTCTGGAACTCACGCTGGAACTGGATACTGGTCGGCATGGACGGCTGCGTTGAATCAAGAAATTCAAAACACGTTAGCAGCTAGCGGTATCTATTGGCGACCATAACCTAATAACTTACATTTTCAACAAATAGTTAATAAAAGAAATTTGCAAGTTATTTAATTGTGTCACACGTTTCATCATGTCTACATCATTTATATACTGTTATTTCATTTAATAAAAAAACGCATAATTTAATTCAAATTTTGTTATTGAAAATGACGGTAACGTTGAGCATAAACCCTCACCGATGCCCAACGTGTATTTGCTATTTGTTTTACAACAGGACACCGTCCTACATTTATTTGCTCCGGGAGTTTTTTGCTTGTCAGTCACAACCTGATTTGATGTGAACAACCGTCCCTAAGATGCGCAGAGTATTTTTAATTAAGCCAGACTTCCACGGCATATAAGCTGAGAACGACCGGCGGTAGTACTACCGCAAGAGCTTCGTGCATAACCAACGAATGTATATGTCCGGCAGTATTACGGGACATGCTGGAACTCGGCCATCCAGCAATTAAAAATCTGTCTGACCATTGTGGACCAAAATTTATTTCCGGTTCGACAAGTTGATACCAGCTGCACAGCCTTTTTATCATGACCAACCCGTTTTGCTGTTAGGTGTGTCCATTCACCATGTGAAGATTGGCATACAAAATCCGGGGGTTAAAAAAATGATCTAAAAATCTAGCCCGTTAATTCTTTTTCCACCGATAAAGCAAATAAGGCCAACGCATTTATTATACGTACATTTCTCTCGCCGGATGTGGACACATAGCCAGCCAGCCTAATATGTGATACGGAATTATATTTCAGCTTCTTTTGTTTTTCTCTGGTCATGTCCGGACTAGGAATATGGGTCGTTGTTGGGTAATAAAAATCGTTGCGCATACAATATTGACGAGCGCTGCTGACGTCCAATAAAAGTTGAAAGATTCCCCATATACGGTCATTTGCTGATCGCCTAGCTCGTTACGTATTATATTCGTTTCCGTTCAGTCCGATCAGCACACGCTTTATGCTGCGTCATTTTTTCACCTCATTATATGAACAGGCACGCGGACTAGAGTGACTAAGGCTGATTCCATCATGTAACGCTAGACGAGCTTGCGCGATTAATCACACGAATAATTTTAGCGGCTCTATAGTCACTTGTTGAGTACCCCGCATTAAATTAACGGAATTGAATACTTTTATTATTACTCTCTGCTCGTAAAACGGCATCGCAAATGGATATTATATTTACTGCTGTACATTCAAATTTGAAATTTCAAAAGGTAAATGCACATTTTATATGCTGTTGTTGACTAGCTTTTCTAAATAAATCCGCGCTGGATTTTTTAATACAACAATAACTTCTTTCTTTTCAATTCTTTTGTTCAAACAATATTATTTGTTTGAATATCCTTTTTTCGGCCCCGGATCTAATTAAACACGGTGCCTAATATACTACAAGGAAACTGGCTGCGCGTGCCGTAATTCTGTGGAGAGCCGAAACTCCGTCGTGATCTGTACCGTTACATGCCCATTTGCAAAGCATCACGGAGCTGCTATTTATAAAAATACATTTTCGAATCGACCGCCATGACGTAGACAAAGTCAGAACTACGTGAATGAAGTATAGAAACAGCTGTTACTCTCACCAACTTAACATTTCGTGTTAGCTATTTTTAAACTTTATTTCTATTTTTACTTATCAAAAAATGTGTACTAACCTTCATCCATCAAATTGATGATCGAGTGTTATTAGCGGTCTAGGAAAAATGAGGCTGCCTTTGATTTTGATTATTTATAGTGATCCAGCCGCTGTCATCACTTTCGTCTCGGACTCTTGAAGCTCTTGGAAATCCAGCGCTGTCTATATAATGCAGACATTCCGGATTGTGTATAACTATAACTTCGGTCACGGTGTATATTTTCCCTATGCGCTCCGGCCGTTTATTACATTCATTGGGCGATTATACCCAAACCGGAATGACTCGGCCGTCCCCAAACGCAAATGCCAAGGCTCTATCCACAGTCTATAATTATATTGCTGGTCTTGGGGCCGCTTGATAATAGACGAACCGCTATGTGATTTCGACCAGCCCCAAAAAATGGACCAATGAAGACATAATCCTAATTCAATTCTATTTATACGGTCAATTGTGATGGAATTTGATTCAACATTTTCATAATACAAGTAACTTTTAATGTACACGCGATACGTGGAATAATAGAATCAGTAGGTTGCCACATATATCGTTACCGTGAATGACGTCTGTCCGTCTGGACATAGCAGTTTCGCTTTCAGCATCGCCGACATCTGCATATAATGACCCAACCCGAATTCTTCCGACACTCCTACACAGCACCGGTCCCGTCACATCAGAGCAGAGCCCGTCTCGTTGGATTCGTGTCCACAATGCCGTCCGTTGTGGTTTCCTTCGTTACCGGATGACAGAGCAAAGTGCCTGTGGATGATGGAGGCTTTCAACCGTCGTCCATCCGAACTGACGGCCATCAGACGCCACGAATACGAAAATAACAAAAAAAATACCCATGTAGCAATAGAACGCATATTTGACGAAATTAAGCACCTAAACTTTTATGGGCATCAGACTCGTTCACCTGCGTCAATCCAACATCAATAAGGAGATAGATACGCACATGCGCAGCCTATAGATAGACTATCAATGAATTGGGGACAGACAATCAAGGACGTGTATCTATATTAAACCTTCACCTGATTCGGAAATATCCGTCTGCGATTTTTCAATGGAAAGACATTAATCGAACTCTTGTAGGTGATGAAAGTGTCCAGTGATTCTGCAATTTCCCCAGTTCGAATTTTGAATTTCTTTGATTATTTTGTCTATTTTCGATATAATGTTCGGTTGATGACATCCGAATTGGTTTTGCGGACATCATTTGGGCAACGCCCATCTGCTTCCCCATTCAACTCTGTTTTTTTTTTGCGGTGGCCATAAAATCCCAAAATAAAACCCACCTCCTAAAAAAAAAAATAACCACATCCCAAAACGACACAAAAGACCTTGTGCGCCCAAATTGAGTGTCTTTTTTATTTTTTGCGCCGGATCTTAGGACAAATAGCTGGAAACAAACTCAAAAGAATCTCGTTGTTGAAATATGCTGACGTCTTTTTATCTGTCAACTGGTTTCTTTCTTTATATTTCCTTCCGTTATTACAAGTCCCGATTTTTAATTATCGAATTCCCGTTGTCCTCTAAAAGAGCTACAGTACCGGGTGACAGCAGAGAAGGCCGTCTCGTGAGATCTCGACCTCCAGCCCTAGTTTGATTATTCTAGCGCTACTACTTTCATTTTCACTTTTCTGCAGGCGCACCTGAGTTCAAGTAGTGTAACATCACGCCGTCAGGTGTCCCTGATCTTCACCACTCACGCGGGAGATTATATGGTCGCAGCTGGAAAAATTTTTTTTACGTTTCTTTAGTTTTTTTGTCGGTTTGGTCGACCGTCACAGCATGGGGTTGACGTCGACACTGTCGGAAAAAAAGAATTTCTGATTTCCCCCTAAACGGAGTTTTCCTGTGGTTTTTCCCTTTTTTTAAATTTTATTTTCTTCTTAAAAACTATTGAACACAAAAATAAAAAATGTGATATTTGCTTTCCTGGATGCGGTGCCGGTTCACGGTCGAATGCGCACATATACACACGTTGGATTGGAATACGGCCAAAATCAATTCCGAAAATGGTACAAATTCAAACCGGCTTTTCCCCTATTATAATACGTACTATATTTGTTTGGAGACAAAAATAAGCGAAAATAAGGTCCTGGTTGGATTTCACACACAAAATGTCGCTGTGTGCTGACGCAATTTGGTAATACTGTCGGACAGCCCCCGCGTTTCTTATCAATGAAAGATCCGCGTTCGCCCTTTGTTTTTTCATTCAGGTTTCATTTATACGTCATTATATGTGTGGTGTTTAAAAAAAACCCCGCCATTTCACGGGTTCGTTGTACCCCCTCTACGGAATATCCAAATGAAAGTTTGAAGTTGTAATTATAAAAAGTAAATAATAAAACCTCATTTAAACAAAAAACAAAAAAAAGTAAAGATAATTATCTGGCGATATACGACAAGGGTCTTGACCTTTTTTTCAAGTGGCGATTGCCCATGTATCCGTTCATATAAAGGAAAGTCGCAGCACCCACCCAAAAAAACGCGTGTTCAATTATATTATTGTCCTTTTCTTTAAAAAAAAATCTGATGAGCTTCTTTTCTCCTCGAAATTTGAATTTTGTTTCTCCTGTGTGCAACCCTATATAGCTGTGCTGCTGCTGCTCCCCGGCTCCACCGAAAATTGGATACGCGGACTCATTATATATATTTCTTGAATTTTATACGCCAGGCGATAGTCACAAAGCAAAAGAAGGAGCCAAAAAGAAAAGAAAAAAAAACCCGGTTGCGGTCAGTGCGGGAGAGAGAAGAAAAAAGAAATAATAACGTTCAAAATCAGCCAACCCAAAATTTCTTCTTTTCTCCGCGACGACTTTACATATTTGAACAGAGAAGACACTCTTGTTTCTGTTTTCCTCCCATCCGTTTAAAACAAATAACAAGAGCGACCCAAAAAAACAAAGAAACAAAATTCAAACTATATAAGATGAAGGAAAAAGGTGCAAACACCAATTCTCGGAACTATGTCTGTTCGATTTTTAGGTGCTATAAATAAAAAGTTGGAAAACAATCATTATATTACCAAATAAAAAATGAAGACGGCCCAGCATCTGTGCAATAGAATTTGATTTTAAAAGGCTAAAAGCTTTCCAGTTCCTTGTAGAGATCGTGTCGTGATCGGTAGAGATATCTCCTTATATCTTTTTTTTTCCCCAAAAAAAGTGTCTCTTTTGTATCCATCGTGACATAGTGCAGCTAGAGAAGCTTCTTTGCTCTTCTTTTTCCTTCTCGCTGCTCTTCTGTTACCATCCGAAACTGTTCCGCATGACGGGCGGAGTCCTTGTGTACATTTTCTTCGCCAAAAAACGACGACGACAATCTACACTATGACTGAGATGGAGAAGAATATAAGCGCGCTGAGTACTATCTGCACCATTGTGATTATCCAGTCGCCGATTATACGTATATATCTGCGGATAGAACGCGCGTAATCAGACCGTGTTGCTTTTGCACGGCCTTCCGTGTTTTGACACTTTTTTCCTGGGAAAAATGAATGCGCTTCTCTCGTCGTGTGGGCTAGATATTATGCACAACCGATTATTAAAAAATTCGTAAGTTAAGTAAGCACACAGATATAAAGGTCAATTTGTTACACTGACACAGTCACGACAAGACATCAAATAAGTGGCCGACTCTCATAATTGCACGGAGAGATTTATAATGAGCGGCATAGATGAGACTTTTTTTTTCTTTTTTGCGGTCGTCGAGTTTGGCTACATAAGACACACGCAGAGAATAGGTTTTCCCTCGAATTTATGATATGCACAAAGGAAACAAGAATGACTGACGTTTTTTTTTTAGTGGGGGGAAGCTTCCGGGGGGAGAGTCTGCGTGTGACGTCAGCGCAGTCAAATTTCCCTCATTCTTTGTTGACTTAATTCATCATCACTTCACCATTATTTTATACAACTTCTTTATTTGCAATTGCCAAGAGAAACTCTCTCTGACCAACTAAAGAAATAATGTACCTGGAAACATTTAACCAAATTGGAATATTTAAATGAAAATAGAAAGGGGAGAAGCTATAGCGCTCAAGAAAACAATGGAAAAGAGCTGCTGGGGAGGTAGCAGTCGAAAAGAAGTTGAGCCTCTTCTTCTTCTCTATCTTATAACTCTTAAGATACTTTTTTTTATTTTCTCCAGGTTCCAGTAATATTATACGTACATATCAGGCCATTATTCAACCTGCGCCTCTTCCTTCCCTCTTTTTTTTTGGGCGAAGTTCTTTTTTAAAAAAGATGCGGAGGTGTGTTGCCTCGGGCGCTTCTAGCTCCTCTGTGTGAATATACCTTGGCTATGTTCCCTCTTCGCAGGTCGATTCCTCCCCTCACTCAATTCTCAGTCGGTTGCTAACACAACAACAACAGCGAACGAAAAGAAGAAGAAAAAGAAGAAGAAGGAAAAGGAAAAGAAATAGAAAAGAACTAACCGGAGGGTAGGAGGAGTCAAAAACTCTGAGGGGGGCGAAATACCAGATAGAGGATAGACATACACACATATGCACGCTCAGTAGAGAGCTAGGAGAGAGAGCCCACCGAGCCGAGCCCCATAACAGCGCATTAGAGCCTGCAAAACTCAACCAGTCGAATTTGTGATTGTGGGCCGTGCGGCAGCACAAAATCTTTCCTCCCGCGCTCCAAGTTTTTTTTTTAGTTTTTAAAAACACAAAAAAAGTTGATCCATTTTCGTCCATCCGACAGCACAATTAAGTCAATTTCGGATTTTTGTTGACTCGACGACTGATTTTTTGATCCAAGAATCGGTGCGGTTTGAATAAATATAAACGCGGAATTCGACAAGATGGTCAAAGCCAGAATACCTGGGGTGAGTTTATTTTCATTCATTCATTTCTGTTTTAATGTTATGCAATTAATTGTTTGGTCTTCATTTCGATGTGAAAATTATTCGATTTATTGGTGCGAATTGTTTTTTATTTTTTTCCTTATGGAATCGCCCCGAGTCTTTGATTCCCGATGGGCGCAATCACAATTATTTCGAATTCACCCGCGGTCTATTCGTTATTATTATTAGTCGGGATGGATACATTATTACATTCGCTATATCCGCGCTCCAGTTGTCTTTATTCTTGAAAAAAACAAAAACCCAGCCCACAGTTGAATTGAACTTTATCCGGGGGTGGTACCACTCGTTCCACTAGTTCTACATGAAATGCGCCAACCCGAAAGAAAAAAAAAACAAAACAAATAATAGGAAACGAGAATGTAGTATAATAAAGAACAAAACAAAACAAGAAAAACAAAAAAAGGCGCTACCGGAGCAGTAGTAGCAATTTACTATTAACAGTACACCGGTGCTACTACTACTTCAGTGTGTAATCGACTTGTTCTACTGAAGAGAAAATATAAATATAACCAGCACTCGAAGCAAGAGACCACAGAGAAAAATCCGCGCCCTTCTTTTCACGTTGACTTCAAAATGGCTTATCAAAAAGAAGAAGAATATAATAGAAGACGAACCGGTACATGTGCTAACGTGTCTATAATAAAAGTTCCATCACGTTTTTTTTTCCTGTCGGTCGGGTGTGCGGAACTGTTACGTACCGGCACCATCATCGGCCATCCATCAGAAAATAAGAAAAACGAGACGGAACTGTTTCCTTTTGTTGTTTGCTTTTATTTATTATTATCCGTTCGTTTTTTCAACTCATCGAGAGACGAGAAAAAAAAGTACCGCAATAATTTGACGAGTTCGGTGTAGTATAGGTGACTTTGCACAGCACTAATTGGGTTGGAAAGAAAAAAAGGGGCCGGCAAAATAGTTGGACTTCCGGTCGAAAAGTTGGGACATCTCCGACCGGTACGCGCGTGTCCTTATACGTTATTGCGCAATAGCCCGACGACAGATGCGATTCGCTTTAATCAACCCGAAAAAAAAAAAAGAAATAAAACTGGCACGATCTGGCTGCTAGTTTTCTCCTCTCTCTATTTATTTCGTCATGGCGTTTTTCGTTTTTTCTAATTTTTAATTCGACGAGTTCAAATCTTTTCTCTTAGAGCTTGAAAATTTTTTTATATTTTCTTCGTGAGTCCCGAAGGTAGACAAACTCTCCCCAGTGATCATAAATTCGTATTCCGTATGTAGTTGATGTCGAGAAGATGCTGAACAAGCCTAGCCTCTCTTCTCTGTTTTTTAACCCCCTTGGGCGGCCGCTAGACAGGTTTATATATTGGATGCCAAATGAGTCACGCTCGGTTGCAACCCGCTTTAGTCCGGTCTCTCTTCCGGTCTGGCGGGTGCCTCGACCTCATCACCATTCCCCACATTTTTTTTTTGTTTTCTTAATGGAAAAGAAAGAAAAATACAAAACACAAAATCCCATGAATATTTATGAGAAAAGAACAAAATTATCGAGGGAGAGATGAAATATGGATGCAGAGTGTGTGTAAACACACACAAAAGCATGTGTGCACATTTTTCTTACGTCACTCGTCAGTTGCTTTACAATGCGCGTTGCGAAAGTTATTTTTCTCAAGAATTTTTCGCTGACCTTGTTCGTGAGACCGGATTTTCATCTTATCCATTCAAGAATGATTTGATTTTTCTAACCTTGCGCAATTCATTTTGGCGAGCTTTTTTTGTGTTACTGTCACCCGCTGTCGAGGTTATATTCTAAACTAAAAGATGTCTAACTCTATTTGGAATCTAGATGACAATGACGTTTCGTAAATGGTCTATTAGGTCATGCGAAATTCCAAGAGTGCCACTCCTCGGCGTTTTCCCTTATTATTAAATAGATAAAACACACCAGATAAAATAGATTTCAGACCCCCGCCCTTAAAAGGGAATACCCTAAAGGTAAAACAAAAATACGAATAAATTATACCCAGGAAAACAAAAAATTCAAACCAAATCCTGTGGAAAACAAAAACAAAAACGATAGACCGAGATAAAAGGAGAGAGACGAAAAGGCTGTCGACGATCTACACCTTAACCTTGACGCTGCCGATCGTGAGCAACTTGGAAGAATTTCTTTTTCACGTTGGCGTTTCTCTCTACTCTTTCGTTTAAAAAAATCTGCTGGAAAATTCCGGTGTTTTAGACGTTTCTACCATATACTCCTTCTTGATTGCGTGTGTATCCAATCAGATTTGATGAACCCTCATTTCCTGCGCTCACGATAGAATCAAACACGTGAGCCAGCCAATCTCTCGTTACGAAACAAAGTGCTTCATCTCTCTCTCTCTCTGCTCCCAGGTGGCTTTCGCTTATCACGCTCTTTCCCATCCATCCATCCATCTCGGCAATTGTCTCAAAAAGTTGCACGACACTTTTTGACAAAATATAAAAATGGCGAATTGACGATAAAACTTTCGCTTTTCCTGCTGATGGGGTCCCGCAACTCGTACGACACAACCCACTTGGGTGGGCCTTTTGTAAAAAGAACAAAATGAATCTCATATGTATAACCTTGTATAGATCTACCAAGGTCCTGTACGGACCCTACTGGATGGGAAATTGAAATCGAAAGGAAGCTCATAGGGTCTGCTTGGAATAACAAAAGAAGCTAAACTCTTATGTACATCGCCGAGAAGATAAGGAAGAAAAAAGAGGCATCATCATCTCACCTGGAGTCATCCTCACAGACATTCCAGGCTGCAGATATTCCCAAAAAAAGAAGAGAGAAGCTAGACCCTTTTTTTCTTTTTGTTTTGTTAGATATTCCATCTTCTTTTTTCTCTTTTCTTATAACACAGCTCCAATGTGCGTGTTTGGCTCTGCCTTGTGTGCGTTAGTCTTAGTAGCTTAAGAGTACTGGGTAGTAAGATATTCTCCCCCTCGAGGTCTAGTAGTATGTATCTACACACCTATTATATATGAGCCTTAGCCCTCTGGCTAAACTTCACTCTCTCTATCTATATGCAAACTCTCTCTCCCTCTCTCTCTCTCCTTTTAAAACCTAACCTCCCATTTTCTCGTTCACCCCCTTCGTGACTTGGCGTGTCCGATCGGTCTCTTTCCTCCTCCTCCTCGTAACCTCTCCCCTCCCTACCCCGCAGTCTTTTTATTCTTTTCCGGAGTCTCTTTTGTAACTCCTCGTTGGGGCGACCACCGACGACCCTCCGGTCTTATTCTCTCTGATGCTCTTCCACGTTACATCAAATCCAATCCGACAAATACGACGTTGGATATATGTAACAACTACACACAACTTTAGATGTAATGCCGAGCCAACCAATTTGGGCTATCGTGACTCAATAGAGTCTACCTCGATCTCTTTTCGGTAGAGATAAATAACGTACCGATATGACTGATATAGCGTGCCATGGCCGATGATCCCCGCCTCGTTTGTTGTTAACAACGCGACTCCCGCAGAATAATTTGACTCCCTCCCTCCCCCCCCCCCCCCCCGCTCTACCCCACGACAAATAAGGGACAGGGTAACGTACTAACGATGTGTGTGTATAGCGTCGTCCATAAGAAAAACGAAAGGGTGAGTATACCAAAAAAATCGTGACAATTCCGGACAAGTCAGCGGGTGGGGATGAGATAAAAAGGAAAAATATAAAGCCAACCTCATCCTCCCAGCACCCACACCCGCCATCAACCAAAAAATGTCCGCCCATTCAGTATAAACGTGCGGGAAGGGCGCCAGCAGGTGGAGCGGAGACGGTCGGCAGATGACGGCAATTCTGGAGAAAAAAAGAAAAAAAAAAAGAAAAAAAAATCTTTTCACGCAACACCCGAGGAGGTGAAGGAAAAAATGGCCAGCTCTCAATTTTTATTTCGTTGGTTCGTTCGTTCATTCCCGCAGACGATAGCGTGTGAAAAGTAGCCAAGACAAGACGAAAAAAAAGGGATCAACAGCCCGATGAAAACATTTTTTTTTTCGTTCATTTTACCTCTGAAAAATCGTGTACACAACAACAAAGACAACAACAATTTACACATACACATTTTTTTGTCAAGTAAGTGACCGGAACGGTTTTGTCGTGCTGCCGGAATGAACACAAAACGAGGAAGTGACGCAAATGTTTTTTCCTTTCCTTTTCTATATACCATCCGTGATTTTTGTTATTTTGTTTTTCCTTTCCGTGCTCGAGCGTGAGTGTGTAGAAAATCTCCCCCTCCCTCAAAAAAGATGGTAGGTAGGAATATAGTGAACCTTCAAGGTTAAACTTGCCTGGAGGACATTTTGGCAGCAGAACATCTAGAAAAGTCAGCAGCAGCAGATTCGTTCGTTCACGTTATCACGCTAGAGACGTTTCAAAACTGGTGGTGCACTAGCCTAGTATTCCCAGTTTATTTATTTTTTTCTCTACCAAAAATTCCTTGATCTTCTATTGAGATGTGGTGGATTTTTGATTCAAACTTCTTTTGAGACGATAGCGATCCGACATTCGATACATTTTTCCAAAAGGGATGCGACGTCGTAAAAAAAGAAATGTTTTGAAACCAGGAGGAAAATATACCAACAACATATTGATCAGCGGGATATTTCGTGACCGTTTTCTTTTTGAAATCATAAATTCCTCGATTCACGTGGAAAAGAAGATATATGCAATAACAGATGATATGGTTTATTGATCAATGGGGTAAAAAAAAAAGCCATCGGTCAATATGGATGATCCACCAATAATCGAATTCCATCCATTTCTCCGAGAGACGCCTACTCAATATGCAAAAATTCTTACGTAGATATCTAACCTAGTTGTAACTAAAAGATATTAGGGCTTTTTTGTGTGTGTGTTTAAATATGCGTGTGTGTTTTCTTTTATCAACTCGATCCCCGAGAATGGAAAAAAAACAGATTGCCCGTTTTCGGAGCTTTTTTTTTTTTCAAAAACACGCCCATCTTCTTCTTCTTGCCTTTTCCGGATTATTTGTTTTTCTTTTCATTTGTTTTGTTTTTTCTTCGTGACCGGCGTGAAAAAAAAAAAACAGTTGAGAGTCAACGCCACCAGAGAGCCGCCCCATCATCATCTTCTTTTACCGTAACAAACATCAAAATGCTAAATAACACACACCCCTTCAAAGTATAAAAGAAAAGAAAATTGGTTTTTTTATAAATTGAACCCGAAGGATATTTACCTCCGGGGGAGAATATTATGTGACCACCGTCTGAATGTGTCACAGGCGTAAAATAATTTTTCTAGTGCAAACGTTTATTCGTTCGTTAGTTAGTCAGAGAAAATTGTTAACTGCTCCGCATTTGGAACAGCAGACAAGCAATTTGCGTTGAAACTTTTTCTTTAATTCTTTCTCTCTTCATCAATGATTGCGTTTTCTCCCCCCTGGACTCGTTTGTTGCCCCGATTTTCCTATATGCCCCCTCGTCGTCGTTGTTGTTGTTGTACAACCGAACAAAAGAAGAAGGAGCCAAAGAGAAAACGACCGCGGGAGAAGATTCGATCTTTGACCCAGTTGACTCTCGTCGACACCAAAGTTGTTCTTCTCTCCTATCTAAATAATCAGATTGTTTGTTTCTTTTTTCTCTTTTGATTTTCTCCGATGAACTTTGATTCAACTAACAACTATTGTCTTGTTTTGGATGTCGTTGCAGAGTTCGCAGGAGTTGTACACGGTGTCGGTGGAGTCGGTGCCGCAGTACGCGGGCGGCAACGGCAAGCGGCCCGGCTGCTGCAAGAGCGGCCGAGTCGGCAAAGATCTCCTCTGCGGTGTCCTCATCGCCCTGGCCGTCATCTGCGCTGCCGTCGCCATTTTCCTCGTCGTCTTCTACGTCGTCAACGGTATGCAAAATACAATTTCATTCCATCTCGTGATTGATTTAAATTCGACGTTGAGCAGGGACGGACGAAGCCAGTCGGGCGCCGCCGAGCTCAGCATCCGATGGCGACCAGCAAAATGGCACACTCGACTCTTCACCTCTGACACGGGATAGAGGTAAAACAACAAAAGGAGGACTCTCTTTCTCTTCTCTTTCTCCTTTTTAACTGCCTTGCGGTGGCACCATCACCAGGGCATCGACCTAGTCTCTATATACGTAGTCGACCATCTAAACACGTGAATATAATAATCTAAAGAAACTACTATTCCTTTCCTAAATAAAAAGAGAGACACTATCGCAGTTCCCCCTTTCCGTACAAGTCCCGACGTGTGTCACGAACGTCTTTTGAGACGTTCCGCCTCTTTTTTCTTTCCAGCTGGAACTCGAAATAACTCGGCGCTGTGATTTGATTATATTGACTTGGAGTGGAAAGTTTGGCATCTGTGAAAAAGTCTCAATTTGACCCGTTGGTTTGGGGGGGGGGGGAGGACCTTTTCTCTTTTTTTGTGTGTGTTATCTGTTTTTTGTTTTATTATTATAGTCGTTATAACTGATGTTAATGATGATGACTTTTTCTCTTGTGCGCTACCGACAAAATCGACACGTTTCAGAGGAGGAAAAGAAGATCAACTCGCTAAAGGAGAGTCACGAATTGGACAGCAGTGAAGCCAAAGATCAGCTGTCACTTAGCAGCACCTCATTACCAGACGTCGGCATTCACGAACCGGAATTCCACGTCAAAGGTTAGTTTATCCTTCTATATCACGCTAAAGGTTAATAATCTAATCGACCGTCGAAAGTTCATACCAAAATTTTGATTCTTTTATTCTAGGCGAGGCCGTTTATCCACCGTACAAGATCGGAGGTGGCCAGCAGACATCCAGCACGACCGAGAATCCCATCCAGCCGGCGGAAGAAGAGAAAAAGGACGATGAGTTGAATCCGCCGATCGACATTGAAGCCAACAGTCAGGAAATTGAAGGCAAGGATCAGACGACGCTCTTTGTGCCCGACGACGACGTCATCATCGAGACGCCTTCGTTGGCCGCCAACACCGACTCCACTTCCGGTCAACTGCAAACGGATCCGGCGCCACCGGTCGTCCTCCTTCCGGAATCGACGACAACCGTCAAAACCGCGTCGACCATCTCGACGACGGTGGCCGACGTCGACGTCAGCAGCTCCGAGCGGACCAAAGAAATCACAACCACCGCCGCTGTTGTTCCAGTTCCACTTCCGGATCCTGTTGTCGTCGCCGTCCAGGAACTGGAAACCAGCGGTTTCGTTCCCGTCAAAGTTCAAGAGGATCTCGACTTCGATCCGGAACAGTCGACCGACTCGCAGACGGAAGCTCTGCCGGACATCCTGTCCGCCAAACCGGTCGATCCGGCCATTGACACGGCGCCCTGGAAGCCGATCGACGCCACTGTCGCCATTCCGGCCGTCATTGTCAACAAGAAAGAAGAGATCCAGCCAACAGGTGGACAAAAGACTTCCAGCACAACAACAACAACCACTTCCACGACTGCCAAGACGATTGTGACTAGCCCATCCGGAAGCAGTCGATTGCCGGAAGAGGTCAGCCAAGTGCCGGTGGAAATTGTCAAATGGGAAACGCCGGAAGAATCGACGGAATTCGCCCAGATGCAGGATTTGGGTAACATGGCTCTGCTCCTGCCGGAGGATCGCATCCGCACTTCCACCAGCACCAGCCAGCCAGGCGGAATCGTCCCCATTTCTTCTTCGACCACCACCGAGCAGTTCCCCAGCATCGTTTCTGTGCCTTCCGTCATTCCGGTCGAACCGGAGTGCATCCGCCGCCAGTTGCCTTTCTGTCGCGGAGTCCTGCCTTACTCGGAGACGATCCTGCCCAACTGGGTCGGCGACAACACGGAAGCCGAGCGCAATTTCAGCGTGCCTTACTTTGAAATTATCGCCGAATCAGAATGGTATCAATAATTAAATCTCTATTCAAATTTCCCAGATCATTAATTTCATTATAATTTTGAAAAACAAGCCACCCAAGAGTGCAACAGTACGCATGCGCCGTTCTGGAACCTCCATGCCGTGGAAGCGGAATCAGTTTGCCACCATGCCGTCAATTCTGCCGAGGTAAAAATCGCAATTTGACAATCATCATCAAATTAGAAATTGTCAATTACATTCATTTCATTGTATTTTAGCTATCGCCGAGGATTGTTCCAGCTACGTTCTATCGGCACTGACATTGGCTTCGGTCCTGGATTGCGACCAATTCCCACAGTCCAACGACCCGGACGTCTGCCTCAATTTGGCCTCGACAAGTATGAATATTGGCACAAACCGTTATTATAAATGAAATGATCAAACAGGAAATCTCTCTCAAACTGGATTCTTATATATTTCTGCTCTTTTGTTTGCCATCCTCTATTTATCTTTTTCGACTGGTTTTCCTCGGAAAAACTCCCAACTTTCTGTCAAAAACCTCCACTCAAACGGAAATCAACCATGAATGGGATGTGTGCAGCTCCCGAAGGTGAATGCCTGCCCAACGAGTACCGTTGCAACAGCGACAACACGTGCATTCCCGAACGTTGGGTCTGTGACGGCCGACAGGATTGCAGCCTGGGAGACGACGAATTCGCCTGCTCCCGGTGCCGTGAAGAGGAATTCCGCTGCGAGAACGAGAACCGATGCCTGCCCAAAAGATGGAGGTGCGATGGATCGCGGGATTGCGCCGACGGGTCGGACGAACGCGATTGCCCATCCACTCAAGGTGCGTTGTAAAATAAAAATCTGTACACCAGTAGCAAAGCTCTCTTCCGGTTGGTTGGTTTTCCAGCCGGACATTGCAGCAGTTCGATGAACCCCATTTTTTTTTTGTTTTATTGATTCTTCCGCATTTGGAACGAACAAAACTTTCATTTCTTCCATTTATTTCGTTAACAGAATGCGGAGATGGTCAATTTCGGTGCGGAGACGGTCTCTCTTGCATTCCCCTGCGCAGAGTTTGTGACGGATCCAATCACTGTCGTGACAATTCCGACGAAACAAATTGCAGCTCCATTGGTACGTAAACAATATAAACCTGACTGAATTTCACCTACTTTCTAAAACAAATCTCTAATTAACGCTTGATTGCTCACCCTCGTTATCTATTTTTTGGTTTGTAAATGACAGCGTGCCAAATTGAGGATTTCAAGTGCAACGACACGGGTGTCTGCATCTCCCGGAAGTGGTACGCATTTGATATCCGCTCTGACGTATACAATATCTGACAGAATAGATGATTAATGAATTCATTAATTATTCCCATAGGGTGTGTGATGGCAATGTGGATTGCAAGGACGGATCGGATGAGGCCCAGTGTGCCAGAGAAGCTGAACGTGAGTCCTATTCTCAAATGTTGCCATCAAATTGAAAATGATTAATTGATTAATTGTTTGGTTTATATTGAATTCAGTTAACTTTGAATCGGATGTTCTGATTGATGAGATGGAAGATCCGCTAGCCGCTGGCGGTAATGAGACCGCCATCAACGCCGACACGACTTTCAATCCGGACAAGTGTCCGCTGGGCGAACTGCTGTGCATGTCCGGCTCGACTTGCATCCGCTTCGAGCAGCTCTGCGACGGCACGCGAGATTGCGCCGACGGAGCCGATGAAACCGACTGTGGCAAACCACCCGGCCCGGAATAAAATTAAACGACGAAACGAATCATCACTCCCTTCCGACTTTTGGGTTATTTTTCATTTTTTGTTTCGGGTTTCTTATTATTCCCTTCGCTCTTATATAATTCCAAATCTTCTTTCTTATGTAACAATTCCAAGATGGAAGAAAAACAACAAAAAAATAATCCATATTACAAAATTATGACTTTTCGAACAAGTTTTTGAAATACGCCCTTGATAATGTTCCGTCCAAACATTAATAATGATGCTTATATTTCGCAGTGATTTTATTGTGTACATTTTCGTCTGTTTGAATATTTTTTTTTTAGTTTAGGGGTGGGGGGTTTAATCCCGTCCCCTTTTGTGCGTGAACTCTTTTTTTGTTGTGTGCGTATGCGATCTCGTGACGCCGCCCAAGTGGCGTCGACGACTTCATCATTTCTTCTTCGATAATAATCTTCTCTTAATTCTATTTTTCTTTAAATTTTTTTTGTATCCCATCGATATAACACGTGAATGCAAATAGCGCCACCATTTTTATTTTTTAATTTCCTTTTTTAAAAATTGTCTTTTTTGTTTTGTTTTTCGAAAAATAATCAGGTGCTTCGAATCCCTCAATATTATCCCCCAATCATGTTTGAGATAGACACCGGTGTCCGCCTTATATTACCCCATTTTTACAACTGTGACGCCGCCTGTCCGATTGCGTGATTTTTTTAAAATGACGTCTTGCTTGTGTCCAACTCTCAATCATTCTATCTCGTTTTATATTCCAGTGTTTGATTTGATCCCTCTCATTTGAAATAATGACGTTTTCTCTCGAGAAATTGAAAATCTTTCACATATTCCATTCCCCGTCAGCTGAGATGTTTCACTGGACGATACCTGGTTTTTTTGCATTTGAATCATTTTTTCGTTTTTTTTTAAATATCGGAATGAGCCATGTATGTCCGACAGGTGCGATGATAAAAACAAAATTGGAAACTGTGAAATCGACCAGTTTAGTGACAATAAAAAATATTTAAAAAAAGATACGAAACAAACAAATAAAATACACAATTCCAAGATTACAATCATGTCAGAGTATACTTCAAATAATCATAGCCCTCCACCACACAGTTATGACATCCCCAAAAAAGGGCGAGGCCGTCACGGCGTTGATCATAAATAAAGCCCTTCAATAAAAATTTTAAAAATTCGAATTATTTTACGAGGAAAAGCGCAAATGGGTGGAATCATTTATCGGCGTCGGTGCAATTAGTTGTGACGATAAAGTGGGAGCCGGTTCGCAAGTAATCGGCCGAATTGGAGTCGATGGGCCGGATGACGTCGTCGTCGCTCTTGAGTGGCGGTGAAACACCGGTGGGTTCGGTGGCGTTGGGCGGCAAATGACGGTGCAGGTAAGCGTATGGACGCTCGGCGTAACGGTCGGAGCAAGGTCGCCATTGGCCCGACGCTACCGAGCCGACCATGCACCACGGGTAGGTGTAGCCGTCTGAATACCCGCAGCGCGACTGCGGTTGGCAACAGTAATCCCAGTTATTGTTGAATTTGTAGTAGCTGGTCTGGTCGATCTCGCAGTACCTTAAAATAAAATCAATTAAAGTAATAAATAAATAAAATTCAATTTTATTTATTATATTGCAGTACCAATAGCCCAGCTCACGGTGTGGCCGGCATTTTGCACCGGCCCGGCAACGAATCCCGCTGACCGTCACTTCCGAACTGCTGATGGCCAGGATCGGACTCAACTGGCTGCCCGATTCTGCATAGACAATAAAAATAATTGCAATTGACAATTTATTTCGAAATAAAATTTCAAATCGTAAGCTAAATTTTTTGGCAAGAATATCAAGTGCTGCATATGTTTAAGATAGGAATAAAGCTTTTTTAGAATGTTGGTATTTTTATTGAATCTTTATCTCGGCGACCTTTAGGGTATACTGAGAATTGCGGATCAAATTTAATTGCGACCGAGATCGAGTTTCAATCTGAAATAATAATTACAAAAAAACACGTCCTTGGGCTATTCTCTAATGTTGGCTCAACTTTTGCTTTTGTTTTGAGTATATCTCGATCCGCTGCCATTTCAAATTTCATTTTTCATTTTTATTCATTATTATTATTATTTTTAAGTCCAATAAGTTCCCCGCTAAACGCCCAATCTGCTGTTGTCATACGACGGCGACCCGCAATCATACCGCTACTTAGAAAAATCTTGATAAAAACATGAACCAATTTTCTCCGTAATTATACCAGTTGCTCGACTTGTGGTAATATGGAACGTTAACACAATTGTTTTTTGCCAACTTTTCTGATCCATATACATATAATTTTTGAATATGACATTTTTAAAGAAAGAAAAAGGCCAAGGTGATGTTAGAATTGGAAAGTCTCTGGCAATAATACATAGCTTTCATTACATAAACCAAAATAAACTAAACGAGGGTGGGGTCAGTTTCAAATTAAGAGATGACGAGAATTTCCATGAATCAGCTTCTGGCAGGACCCCCCCCCCCCCTCCCCCCCACCTTGATTTCCGAGAACCGATCGACCGACTCGAATCCAATCGCAACAAAATTATTCACGCGGAAAAATATATTTACCCAAATCCGGCAAATCGAATTGGTTTTCTGCACGGTGTTTACCCAAGTCAAGGTAGATTAATTGTTAAACAAAGAAGAAAATTGGTATTGTAGGACTCTACTTACCGAGGTTGTTGAAACTCTGAATGCAAGAAGAGAATTGAGAGCGGGTGAACAATTCGTAGTCACGGTCTTCTACCATGTCACGATATCGATCGAAATCCCTGGCCGACAAATCGCTTAGCTCACAATTGTAAGGGTTACGGTCGTAACCCCCATCGAGATTCGTGTATCTACACAGAAGAAAACAATCGAAAACGTGTCGTGACATTCCAGAAGAAGGTACAAATGAAAAGAATTTTGTTCAATTAAATCAATCGACCCATTTTTAATTTAGTTTATACCTGAAGTGGAACGCCTGGCAGGTAAACGGCCTCGTCCGGCTGCACTCCAACTCGCACTCGGCCAAGTTGCGGACGTGGATGGACTCGCGTATCAGACGCTTCACCATGCGGAAGCCGAGCCGGTAGGAAATGTAGCATCCTATAATAATATTATATAATATAGATCAGAGCGCGTGAGTGTCAAATCAAATAACCGCGGGAAAAAATAAAGTCGGTGAACCACAACGTATAATAGACGGAAACAAAAAATCGGTGCGGTGTGTGCTCTTTTATAATCAATCCGGTGATTGTGCGCTGGGTGTGCAATCAAATCAGGAGGGGTGAAATAAAAAAGAGAGAGATTTAATCTTGCGGTTATTATCTTACTCGATGAGGCCGTAGCCGTACTGGTTAGTAGTGGGTAAGGGCGTTGATTGCTGTTGCCGAAGGAAAACCAAGGGTTTAACGAGCTGAAATGAAGGTCTTCTTCGTCGTCGCGGTTGATGTAACCGTCACCTTTTTTGGCATTTCGGATGAGGATACAAACGTTCCGTTGAATTAATTGTATTAATAATTATTGTTATAAGTCAAATAACATGATTAATTTCTTAGAGATTAATCGGTTAATTTTTCCACTGAAAAATCAGCAAGTTTTGGTAATACAAAATGTGACATGGTAATATTCCAATCCGAGCATTAACAGGAATATAAAACTAGAACTAGTAAGCGGAAATGTAACGAAAAAATTAGAATATCAGCAAAAACTGGTTGTAGATATAATTATTATGTTTGCGCTTGTGAGTTATTCGGATTAACCCAGACTGAAGTAACCTTGTGACCATTCGGGTCTATTACCGCTGGTATCTGGCAGTCGAAAGCTGCCAATGTCGCAGTCGCGACTGTAGCTGGTCCTCTGCCAAGAGTCGTAGAGTCGGTCGTCGATGAGATCACGCAACGGGTCCAGCGAGTTGAGATCAATGTCACTCAAGTCGCAATTCTCGTAAGTCTTGTGATACAAATCCGATAGAGTAGCCGTGCTCGAAAACCTTGCCAAGAAATACAAAACAAAAAGTGACAGGCCGTTCAAATTTCCCGGTTGATTTATCGTTTCAAAACGGGTCTAATCAATTATTGAATTCCTTTTTTGTTGTTTTATTTTTTTGGGTTTTACCTGTAGCTGAAAGAACGGCAGGTAAAGGAATGAGAGTTGATACACTCTTGCTCGCACTCGACGGGCGAGTTCACAGTCACCGAATGACGGATGGAACGACGCTCCAGCCGGATTCCGCTTTTGGTGCGCAGGAAACAGACTTTTGTATAGGCGATTCCGATTAATTAATAATAACCAAATGAGAATCGAGTTGAATAACATGACCGAGTATTATATGTAATCAATCACTCACGAGATGTTGAAGTTGGCTTGATGGTGGGCCGATTATTCCAGGTCGTGACGGGCGTGTCGCGGCAATTGCGGCCGACCAAACTGCGCTCGTAGATATCGGCGTCGCGATCGATTACCAAGTGTCTAACCGGGTCGAATTCGCGCGGATCCAAGTCGCTCAATTCGCAATTGTTTCCTCCCGAATGATATCCGTTAATCGCTTGACTATGTACACGTATCGTTTTTCAAAAATCTAAAAGAATCAAATTTTCGGGATTTTTGAAAGGAAATTACCGATAGCTGAACGATCGGCAAACGAAAATGCGGGAGCGGTGACATTCCGTTTGGCACTCGAACAAGGTCCGGACATTTAGGGAGTCACGAATGATTCTCGGCTCGAGGCGATAACCCGATTTCAAGCGTCGGTAACATTCTGATCACAAATCAACAAATAAAAAGCTGAAATGAAAGGCTCAAATGTCGATAATAATAACATTACCGTTGATGGATGAACTGGTAATGGAAGGTTGGACGGAGGAGCTGGGACGCTGGATGAGCGATCCTGAATTACTTATGGATCCGTAGTAATACTCGCTCCCGGATGAGGAGGAAGTGGGCGATAGGCTGGGCGGGCGGCCATAGGGACGGTAGCAACTCTGACCGCGACCGACGCGCTGGTAGAAATCCACGTCGGAATCTGAAAAGAAAACGCGGCTGCTGGTGACGTCCAAACTGGCCGAGTCTTCTCGACTCAGATCACAGTTGGTCGACGATAATCTTCGTCTTTTACGTGAAAAAAAAAATTTAATAATAACAATATTATTGCGCCAATTTATCACAGACATTTATACCTGTAATTGAAGGATCTGCAATCAAAAGAAGTTTCTCGGGTACAGAGCAATTTGCACTCGTCAAGGCTGATGACGGCCACAGAGCGTTCGATATATCGATGGCTCAATCTTCGACCATTAAAGATGATTGAATAACATACTGTAAAAAGTAAAAAAATAAATAAATAAATGATCAAAATGTAATTTATGAATCAAAATTTCAAGATTGTTACGATCGGATCCGGACCACCTACCAGGACCCTCATCGATAAGCACCAATTCTTCATCGGCGGTTAGGTAAGCGCCAATGACTTGAATCAAAATAACCAAACCGAATAACAAATGCCCAATCAGTCTGCCGACACCCATAACGCTCATGAGATTTCAACAACTTTTTTTCTCAAAATTCAAAATAAAGCCAACTGGAAAAGCATCCGCTCGCCAAGGGATACAACACGGAATTGAAAGGGATGCGATCTGACTGGCCCGTCTTCATCACGTTTTTTTCCGTCCCCAGCCCGTCGTGTGCGGCTGCCGAATTGCGTTGTCCTTTCTGCTCGTTTCAAGGTCTCCACACGGACGACGACGACAATAAGGATTTCAAAAAAGCGTCAAACAATAAAGACGATGACAAAATCACTTGGCTCCCGCCAAGGGCATCCTTCACTTTTGTGACCAGATTCAAGTCAGCGACCCGCCGCAACTTCTGAACGCTCCAGTGATCTAATCAGCGTGACAGGTCGGTCGGTCGGTAGAATATAATATCACCACTGCCAATTTTTGTTTGTCAAATTATTTGTTATAGTTACTTCTTGACTTCCTCCTCCCGTCCAAATCTACTGAGATATTTTTAGACATTTGAAAGAAGAATGAAAAGTATCCCATCCGGGGCAGCAGGTGCTGGGAGGGACAGGTGGATTGGATATTATTCATAACGGTCAACGCCCTTATTTCCCTTTTTATGTTATAATTTTTTTATTTATTTATTTTACAACTGTCTTTCAGAGTGAGACGCCATCTTGTTATTGACTTATCACGAACCAGATTGTCGGTCTATTGTCATATTCTCCCTTGTTACGACTGAACTGGGAGATCGGACATGGTTTTTACAATCTTCTTATACTCCATTCTCCGTGCACAAGTCTAAAAGGATCATAAAAGCTTCGTCAAAAGAACCTTCCTGTTGCCAACTCACCGTCTTCGGAGAGAGTCTCCGCTTGCAATTCGGTCGGGCGGTAGTGATACGGGGTGATATCACCGTGAAAGGCGGGGTCAGCATCGGCATTCAAATGTTGGTTGCAGCCCCGCTGCTGGTCCTGCGGCTCGTTCGGATAGCGCCCGTAGCGGCTGTAGACGTTGAAACTGGGAGCCACGATCGTGTCCGTCGAATACGACTGGAAACTCAGCGAAGCCGCTTCCCAGTCGCTCAAATCGCAAGTCGTGTTTCTCAGCGCGCTTTTCCTTTTTCAAAGAAAATTTTTTTTTATGAATATCAATTCAGTGATTAGGCAATTGAAATCGTAATACCCATAAGCGATGGTTTCGCAGTTGAAAAGTACGTCCTCGCACTCCCGTTGGCAATCCGTCAAGGAGGCCGCCCAAACGGAGCGGACGATGAACTGCGGATCGAGACGACGGCCGTCGATGATGAGCGTCCAACACGAACCTTATGGGGTAACAAAACAAAAATAAGTGAATTTTACATAGTGACGTTTTGTTGTTCAAAAGAAAAAGATAACAATCGAATAAATGTGGAACAAAGATGGATGACGAGATGCTTCCTCTTCCCATCGTGTCTCTATTGTCGTTATTACGTGTGGCTTTCCACTAGAGCACTACATACTGACGAACAATAAAAGAAAGAAGGTTGTTTCCGCATGTATATACTGCTCCGATAACATACTGTGGAAATAAGAGACCTGATTTATCTTCTTACCATTCGATCCGGTGTGTCTATACTTTTGATTCGGAATTATGCATTACCGCAGGTTATTATCTATACGCTTGTTTAACGTCTTCATCTGAAACTGTTTATGGTCCTTGAAGGGCAAGTGAGAATTTTTGAAATTCGCACCGGTTCTGACACGCGAACTGGGTCACGCAATTTTGCCGAATCAAACAAAGAAACGGAAAGTGCGTCAGCAAAGTCGACGCCATATGACGCCATCGTCACGGAAATCATCCGACACGAAAATTATTTTAATTCTTTATTTATACAGTAGACTCTGAAAAGAAAAAAAAAAAATCTTTTCAAGGGCAATTTCGGCTTCCGCTTTGTCTCCGCTTTTTTATTTTAGAAAATAAAAATCTTCTCGCCAAAAGGCACGAAACCATCATCAATGGAGCTCGAAATAACTGGCATTTGAACGACCGAGGAAAAAGAACGGCGGGATAATTAAATGCCACCGGGGTCGAAACCGAAAAACATTAGCATTTTATTGCCGATGCCGCTGCTGCTGGATGGAAAGATAATTGTCTTCCGCGTTGGACTTTTGGCTTACGGTTCACGTTGGATCTATATAAACCCGTGTCGATTAAGGTTGACTCTGCTAACCCATTCAAAAAGGTCAAGGAACTCACAAAATGTTGTTTAATAGCTCGGTGGGTCTATAAATTTATGACTTTTTTTTACAATCACGAAAGTTTAAAATGAAACGAAAAATTATTTTGACTCACTTTGTCGCGATTCAGCTGGAATTGTCGATGTGTTTAGGGCGGATGAAGCGGTCTGATCCAGCAGCGGCACCGACCCGCACGATTGGCGAGAAACGACGGCCAAGAATGTCAACGCCAACAAGTTAAACATGGTTATTCTATCAATAAATCAGACAATTCGGGAACTTGATTGAAAACTGTTGTGTGAATACAGAGAAGAGTCTGAACGTTCTCTGAAACCCCCAAGAGTTTTCCCCACGACCCTTCGGTGCCGTTGAACGCAGAGTTTGCCACTCTGGCCGTCAGGAGTCGCTCTGCTCCGCTAGCCTTGCATAATGTCATATTGTTACATCGACTTACAAAAATTTACGTTCCGTCTTCCTCTTGACCGGATTCATTTGTTGTTGACGACAAAAAAACTCAGCCGGTGTTCTAAATAAACAAAATTGGTAACGGAAAATCTAACCCGTTCCAAATTCTAAATAAAGATTTCACGGACACAAATTTTTCGTTTCGTTCAAAAATACTGACAGTCGCAACACAAGGTTGCCGTCGCTCATTTTATGTGTATTTTAAAAATATAAAATAACTTCCATTTCTATTTACATTAGGAATTTGTTCGTAAAATAATCGCTTTCAAAAGTTTCGAGTCCAAAAATATTCCAAGAGTTATAAAAACATTCACTTTCATACAAGTCAATTCGAATACAACATTTCAAAAATATTTGTGCACCTGAAATCTTTTTTTCTTTTACCTTCTTGGAATGTTCTTCCATCCTCCCATTCAGATGCCGAATCTGACTCGAAGAAATTACAGAAAGGCAAGGAAGCCAATAAAGAAAAGAATAAGAATGAGTTAAATTCGCATTCACCCGAGATTGGGCGTTGCGCTAACACCAAATCTGACAATGATTCCGATTTTGAGTTTTCCGCAATCACAGTTCAACTCGATCGTAATACACCATCCCCCGACAATAATTCCGATTTTGAGTTTTCCGCAATCACATTTCAACTCGAACGTAATACACCATCCCCCACTGCCGGCTCAGCATTGAGAACACCAGTGACAAGTCTGAGCTCGAAATCTCTCAAATGGTTATCATCCTCCGATTCAGGTGCCGAATGTGACTCGAATAAATCACAGAAAGGCAAGGAAGTCAAATAAGAAACGAATAAGAATTGGCTGAGCACTTCATCAAACTCAGATAGGACATCTTCAGAAACCGAAAAAGAAAAGAAGAAGAAGAAGAAGCAGAAGCGTTCAAGCCCATCGGATGGAAAATCTAAATCGAAATCACGTCGTCGAATCACAAGCGACTCCAAAAACTCAGACGATTCAGAAATTGAGGCTCTGAACGAATCCCAGCGATCGGAAGCTGGCGGATCAAAAGGAAGGAAAAACACCACGGAAGACACAAACCTTAAGGTGAGTCGCTTAAGGGGCCGGCTCAGCATTAAGAACCTTAACACCAGTGACAGTCTGAGCTCGAAATCTCTCACAGGTGCGCTGACTATCCAGCGGGAAAACGCACTTTTGAAAGTAATCCGTCAGCACCAGGTGAGCGAAATTCATTTGAGGCGGCATGCCCGTCAAACGGAAGTTGTTGTTCACGCCCAAATCGACAGTGGCAATGGAATTCTTCTGATTACCGCAGAGGCTTTCAATCGAAGTGGATCTCATCAAGTGAATCAAGCGGTGCACCTGGTGATCCCAGTACTGCTGCTCCTCCCACGATTCCGCCGGATAGGCTGGCTCGCCGTGCTTCATCGAATCCATGCCCTGGACCTCGACGGTAGAGTCAACGCGAAGGATCTTGAAATACTTGAGCGATCCGAACAGCACCAAGCAAAATCCAACACCCCAAGCGACCAGCACCAGAATGCCAATTAATTGCCAGCCCAAAACCTTTACAGACGAAACGCAAATAATTATTACCCAGTTTGAAAGCATAATTCAACCTTAATTACCTCGGCAGAGCTTTCATCTCCAGTCAAAATGACTCCGCTGTTGACAAGGATTGGAGCAGATAACATGCCGAAAAAGCCACCGCCAAAGTGAACCGCAAAGGCGTCAAGTGGGTCATCAACTACGAATTATAAAAAGCAAAAGAAGAAAAGAAAAACGTGTCGATTAACTGGAAAGTGAATACTTTCACGATTTAATTCTCCCATTTTTTGGTTCTTACCATGCAGATGATTGATTAAAGCTCGGAGAACAAAGAAGAGAAATCCTGCGCCGGCTCCAGTCAGATAAGCGCCCCAGTAAGGCATAGCGTTGCAGGCAGCGCAGGATGAAACCATTCCGGCGATGGCACCATTCAACATCGTGTTGTAACTCCAACGGTAGCTGCCGGTTGGAGTAGCCCGGCCCAAAATGGTGGCCACAATCGATCCAGCACTACCGGCCAGGATGGTGTTGACGGCCGATAGAGCCACCGTCACTCCGTCCCCATGATGCGTCAAGTCCAGCTGCGCCGACATGTTGTAGCCCAGGATGCCCATCATGAGGAGGAAAGCTCCGACGCCCGTCAAAGTATTTGAATGGCCACGAAAGGCGAATTTTTTCTTCGTTTTATTCTCGTAACGTCCAGTTCGCGGACCCACCATAACGCATGCCACCTATAAAATGAATTCACATTACAGTTAATTATATTTAATTAATTAAATAATTCATTTACCAAAGCGCAAACGCCACCGAGCATGTGGACGCAACCGCTGCCGCCAAAATCAATAAAACCTCGGATTTTGAGCCATCCGGATGGATGCCAGACCCAGCGACTGGCAACCGGATAAAAGAATCCGGTCAGTAGAAAGGCGTAAATGAAGAATGCAGGCAAGTTGATTCTTTCAGCTGTTGCACCACTACACACAAAAAATTTACCAAACCAGAAGAATTCATGTCATGCACAATCAAGTTGCGAAAAGGAATGCAAATACCTCACGATAGTGGAAGCAGTGTTGGCGAAAATAGTTTGATAAAACCAAAACGAAAGCTTGCTCGGTGAAACTCCCTGCAAAGCAAAGCCTGTCCAGCCAATGAACTCGTTACCATCACCGTACGCAAATGCATAGCCAACCAGCCAATAAACGGTGGCACCGATAACTATTTAAAGACAAAATAAACACAAGAACGAATTAATCTTCCGGAGAAAACGAGCTCACGAATGTAAACAAAAACTCACATGCATCTAAAGTACTCTTCATCAAGATGTTGGTGGCATTCTTGGAACGAACCAATCCGGTTTCCATCAGCGAAAATCCGGCTTGCATGGCTAAATTATTACACAAATCACATGCTTAAAGCCAGTCAGGCAATGAATAATAATTTAGAATCAATTGAAAAATAATTACCGAAAACCAAGATGGCCGAGACGGTGATGAAAAAGTCGTTGAGATTGCTCTGAGTGATGGCCAATTTGGCTTCCAGCAACATCAGCAAAGCAGTGTCGTTATTGAGAACGGCAGCTTCCATGGCGTCGAATTAGTAAATCGAGTCAAAGGCTCGTCAATAAAATAATTCAAGTTGTCAAACGACTGGGCGGTGCCGTCAAAATTATCAGCCGTCAAAATTCGATTTATAATTAAAACACAAGAACAAAATAAAAATATCGAGGGAAATGGATATTATCTACGGCGATAGGGCGCGGCTGCAGCCGCGACGGCGAGTTGAATTGGGTCGGAAAGACGGATGCTTGAGCATAACGCGCTCTCGAATTAAATGGAGAATCAGCTGGTGATACATGAACAATCAAATGGATTGGTGTGCAACACTACTTTCCGAAAATAACAAGAAATCTTTACTGAAAATTGCCTATACTCAGTCGACCATTTCCCAACGAAAGTTCACTTTGTTCTGATTGACAGGGCCATCGCTGCCGAGTGAAGAAGACGTGGGTGGCGCTGGTGGCGGATGTCACCCAGCCTCCGATCATAATTGCCTACCTGACGTCATTCTATTGTCTACAAGAATTTCATTTTTTTTGTGGCCCTACCTCTAGAGTCTAGATAGTCTGTCTTTTGTTTTTCTCGCTCTCTTTCTCTCCCTCGATTATTTTTTTTTTCCAACCGTAGAAAATAACCCCCCACCTTCCGTGCGATTTGATTACATTTATTTTGATGGATTACGTTAGGGAAGGCGTATTCTTTTTTTGTCTGCAGCACGTGAAAGTGAACTATATAGACTGGCGCGTAATAGTCGATGATTTTTTTGGTTCAGCATTTTTGTGTGTGAAGTGAATAAGTAGTAGGTGATTTGAATTCCTGGAATCGAGTTCTTCTCTAATGTGCCTTATATAGCCAATAAGTGAGGTCAGTTAGATTAGCTTTCTCTCACTTTGCGTCTGTCGTGCTGCTGCCAACTCGTTGGACCCGTCGCCTTTTCTTATTTTCTCTCGGCTCGGGTGACACAAGTTTGCCCTCCTCTCCTGCCGCTCGTTACCATCTCTTAATTAGTTGCAATTTATGGAGAAAGTAGTTTGGGCGCTTTCCCCGGAGATGGCATACATGTCGATTCCGATTAAGGAGAGGGGGGGGGGGAGATTAGAGAATTATGATTGCGTCAAACCAACCCGATGACTTCCCTTGTGGCAATCGGATCCAGACGCCAAGTGGAAATACCCGTTCCGCAAAACTAGGCTAAGTTTCAGTCTTTTTTTACTTCGAAGAAAGTTTAAACGCGCGTTTGAATCTGTTATATACTTATATTCTATTGAGAAAAACTGGTTCGGCGGCTCTATCCCATTTTCATGGTAACATTTACTTTTGCTTGTTTGTTTTTTGCTGCTGTACCGCCTCGTTATTTTATTTGTTGTTATTGCTCAAAACACGCGTTACATATTTCTTACGGCGCTTGAAATAAAAGACTATATAGTGCGGGCTGATTTAACCACCGATGTTTGAATATTTTCTTTTCAAAAATTTTCCCAAGGCTAACAGGCCAAGTTTTTTTCTTTTTTTTTTTTTGCCAAATGCTCTGAAATTGTTTTCTTTATCTATTTTTATATTTTTCTGTTTGGTTGCGAGGGAAAGGGCGAGGGGGCATGAAATGGTAATAAGGTTAAGTGTATGCAGCATTTCAAGGTGTCCCTATATACCGAATATCTTTTCCAATAACACGACCTCTAACACTCGTTAACACCTAGTTCGCATTGAAAACCAGTAGGGAGAAAAAAAATCCTAGAAATCACGCAATGAAACTACCGCCTTGACTACCGCGCTCAGTTTCCATGAATTGTTAGCACAGACACTAGCTGTTTGTTATTAAAATTTGAGATTGCGATCAAGGCCAATAAATGACTGGTAAAAATCTGTCGCTAAGGTACTGCATTGTTTCAAGGGTTAATTGATATTTACCTAAATTGATGTGCTTTGAGAAATCAGTCGTGTCCAAAACAATCCGATGAAGCTTCTCCACAAACAAGTCCAGGAAACGCCGCCCATCGTCGTCATCTGGTTTTCAAGTGGACTATATTCAAATCCAACAAGTGAATGGTTTGAACCCGTTGGCGACGAAGTGTTTTCCTTCTTTTTCCCGACTGATTCACGATCCGGTTGAGGCCCGAAATGTATAAAAGACGCCGACCCGTTCGTGGTTTCCCCAGTCATTCGACGCACCACCCAACAAGATGTATTATCTCAGGGTAAAATTGGATTACTTATTTACCAACAAACCTCACATTTCTGTAACTTATTTTAATTAACTGATTCGTCTAATTTTTTTTTCTTTTGTTCCTCGTTCACTTTTCGTTGTATGGATATTAGTATTTTCTGAGTTTGGCCGTCGTGCTCCAGCTTGCAATCACGGCTCCTACACCAACAAATTTCCTGCAGCCCTTCGAGACTTATTTCAGCAGCCTCCCTCCGGTACAGCGGAGTATTACCAGCGAAAATTTACGCTCGGCCACTGGCAATTCCGATGTCAATAAAGTTCGCAGCATCCAAAATCGCGGCGGTCCCTTCAACAAGAATCGCAACTACTTTGAAGATTTCAAAATTCCCGACGACTTTGGAAATAATTTCCCTGAATACTCGGAAACCCCTCAAAGTGGCAAGGGAAGTGGCGACTCTAAAACTTCCCAGGGTGAAAGGGTTCACCAGAAAAACGAATATTACAGCTACTCTTTTAGGTATAATGATTTCTTATCTAGCTTATTTTATACGTCACTTGTTGACAGAAATTCGAATTGAATTCATCGGTTTTATTTATAAAATTACAGCACCCCCGTAGAAGACGTCTCCGGAGATGATGTTATTGCGGTAGTTAATGTCAAACACTCACCGAAAGTTTATTTCTACCAGGTACGATTTAAAAAAAAAAAATTGTTGCAATTGAATCACGATAAAAGATTAAATGTAACCGTTTGGGTATATAATTGATAAGGTTGCCGAAGCCGGTCCCCGTCATCTCAAAGTAATGTATTTCACTGGATTCCCGACGAACAGACAGCGTGGAACGAGAACTTCTGCAAAAACGAACTAAATTAGCATTTTCTTATGTTATTCTTGTTATTATACCCGAGTGAACCAAGATGTTGACATTCTTGGCATTCTTCACTTAACTGTTCCTCATACATGTCCCTCCAATCCATTTTGTTGAATACATTTGTCTATTCGTCGATGAAATGATAAACATTCGTGTCGGGTTCGGGTTCATAGTTTCAAACTGTTGCGCGACTGAGGGCTCAAATGTCTGGGCAAGCAATAAGGTAAACATTACGCCCGCGTTATCTAGAGCTGCGATAACGATTATTGCTGCAACAACACTCGTGACTGAGAGACAGAAAAAAAGAAAGAAAACCTTGTGACTAGTAGACCGTCGGCCATACTTGGGATCAGTCCTGGCTGGAGTTTTTTATGCAAAAGAAAAAAGGTGAAAAGGCAACCCAAAAAAAAGTGAAAAGAACAACAAGAAGAGAAAATGTCGATCTTCAGGAGTGAAAAGATGAGCTTGTACCAGCTCTTTTTGCAGAACGAATCTGCATATCGCTGCATGTCCGAACTGGGGGAACTGGGTTGCGTCGAGTTCCGTGACGTAAGTATTTCTCATCTTTTTGACTTGTTCCACTTTTCATAAGTGGACAAACTTGAATCCGTCGCTAATTATTTTTTTTTTCTTACTTCTGGATTATTCTAATTTGTAGTTGAATTCGGAAGCCACGGCGTTCCAGCGAACTTTCTCTGCCGAAGTGACCCGCTGCAACGAGATGGAGCGAAAGCTGCGCTATCTGGAAGCGCAAATCATTAAAGAAGGCGTCAAAATCGACGAGTTGGATGATATGCCGCTTGCTCCGTTGCCAAAGGAAATGGTCGATCTTGAAGCAGCACTGGATAAGATGGACAGCGAATTGCGAGAAATCAACGCTAACAATGAGGTAACATTATCGGTTAATCACGCGTGAATTAATTGAATATCTTTGCAATAATTTTCTCTTTCTCCGTTTCCTTAAAAGGCGTTAAATAAAAACTTTGTATCGCTGACAGAAATGAAATTTACGCTCCAAAATGCCGAAAACTTTCTCGGTGATGTACGTACACCCGAAAAAAAAAACGACTCTCTATTTTAATATAATAAGTGAAATCTTCATTCTCCTTTTTTTTTGGCGGGCATGTTTGGGACGAACAGAGGGAAAGCATTTTTGGAGCAGCCAGTGTCAATGATACGAGCGGTGCTTTGACTCTCGAGGATGGATTGACCCAGCAGCAGGCCATGCAACGCTTCAGGTAATACACGAACACCGAAATTGTGCACTCACTTTCCAGCACACGACCTTTGAAACATTGTTGCATCGGTTTTATCTTTTCACCGGTTAACGATGTCTATGTAAGATTTTCAGTTATACGGGTACAATTTCACTCGGTTAACTGGTTGAAAGATGAAATCGGATGCACAATCGTAGATATCCAAATTACGTAACACATTTATTAATTTTATTATAGGTTCGTCACGGGCGTGATCAGCCAAGAGAGAGCCCCAGGATTTGAACGCATGTTATGGCGAGCTGGTATACCCTTTTTATTGTCAAATTGTTTCGAATAATATGTGAAATACTGAAATTTAACTGGTCCCAACTAAGGTCGTGGAAATATCTACTTGCGCATTGCTCCTTTGCCCGAACCGCTCAAGGATCCAGTAACGGTAATACCAATCCAAATAATCTCACAATTTTCTTGATCTAATCCACCACTATATTTCGTAGGGCAATGACGTACTTAAATCAGTATTCATCGCGTTTTATCAAGGCGATCAACTTAAAGGACGAGTCAAAAAGATTTGTGAGGGCTATCACGCTGCCCTGTATCCGTGTCCGGAATCAGCTGCTCAACGCCGGGAGACCAGCATTGGCGTGTTTTCACGCCTTCAAGACTTGACAACCATCCTCGATCAAACCAAGCAACATCGTCACCGGGTCCTCGAAGCTTCCGCTAAGCATTTGCGTTCCTGGGTCGTCAAAGTTCGCAAGATCAAGGTTCAATATTTCTCTTCTGATCCTGTCTATTGCAGTTAATTATGATAAAACCAGATAAAACTAATAAATACCTGGTAATGATTGCAGGGTATTTTTCATACGCTGAACATGCTCAGCGTTGACGTCACTTCTAAGGCACTGATTGCGGAATGCTGGATTCCTGACGCTGATGAGCCGAGAGTTCGTTTGGCTCTCAAACAAGCAAGTGTAAGTGATACGAATTACATTACATCGGGGTTTGGGGCTTAGCTACAGTTACGCTAGCTAATTTATCTTCCTTAATGTTACTAAAGTGTGGTAAGCTAATATACCCCCTCCCCCCAGAGGTTTTGGATTAGCGAACTCAATTGCCTTTAATCAGCTAATCGGGTTCATTTTCGGGGAAAATTAAGTCTGAACACATTAGCTAAATTATTCGCTAACTGAATTGTCTATTATCGAGTAATTTCGCAAACCCAAAACCTCAATGATGAGGGGGTTCCATTAACTAATCACTAAAGCACCATTTAAAGAGATTAATTAGCTAGTCTAGATAAAAAATCAAACTCGATTACAGCGTTTGAGGTTGATGAGGCAACAGGAAGCATAATATACAAATATTTAAAATAAAAATAGGAAGCCAGTGATTCAGTTTTCCCACCAATTTTGAACGAGTTGCCGACCAACGCCAAACCGCCAACGTATTTCCGCACGAACAAGTTCACTTACGGTTTCCAGGCTCTAGTCAATGCGTACGGAATTGCCAACTACCGCGAAGTCAATCCCGGCCTATACACCATCATCACTTTCCCGTTTCTCTTCGCTGTCATGTTTGGCGATGGAGGGCATGCGCTTATCGTGACTATGTTTGCCTCCTGGATGTGTTTGAATGAAGAGAAATTGTCTAAAATCAAGGAAGAGGTACATTATAAAACGGACAGTCGGTATTCTTTTAAAAACCGAATTGTAATTCTCATATTACCAACAGGTGTTTAGCATCATCTTTGGAGGCCGTTACATTATCTTACTGATGGGCTTCTTTTCAATTTACACCGGATTTATCTACAACGACTTCTTCGCCAAAGCGTTCAACATATTCGGCTCTGCTTGGGTCGTTAATTACCCAAGTGAACGACATCCTGGTGGTGAATATCTGATTGGCGAGGGCAGTATGGAGAGCGCAATGCTCGTACCCGATCGTCATTACGATGTCTGTCCGAATAAAACCACAACCAGGGTATTCGGTTTAGACAACGAAACAGATTTTCAGGCGTGCGGACATTATCGGCAGGATCCCTACCCGTTCGGCGTGGATCCCGTGTGGGTCATAGCCGAAAACAAGATCGTCTTCCTCAACTCGTACAAAATGAAATTGTCCATCATCTTCGGTGTCTTTCACATGAGTTTCGGCATCTTCTTGAATCTATGGAACTTTACGTAATAGCGTTTACGTTCATATTTTCTTTGTCGAACTAAGTAACTAATGTGGCGTCTTTTCGAATGAATAGGTACTTTAAGCGCCGTTTAGCCATTCTAGTGGAATTCTTGCCGAGAATTCTCTTTTTCTGGCCACTCTTTGGTTACATGATGTCGCTTATGTTCCTTAAGTGGGTCAAGTACGGAGCCAACAAAGAAGATCGTAATTACTTCAAAATTCCCCCTGATTTCGATAAATAAGAACGTTTTATTTTAAAGATATTTGTCCGTACAGGTGTGCTGAAATCTGATTGTGCCCCATCGATTCTAATCACTTTCATTAATATGATGCTTTTGAGCTACGGCGAAGATAAGACGAAACCGCCGAACGAAGAGTGCAAAACGGTTTTCATGTTTGGTGACGACGAAGGTACTACCCAGGTACATAAGTTGGTTTTCAAAAAAATTTTGTTCATCATTTTTACTTGAATTTTTTTCTTTTTTTCCCCAGAAAACCATTCAAATAGCCTTCGTGATTATTGCTGTTCTCTCAGTCCCAGTTTTGCTTCTTGGCACGCCCCTCCAATTTAAAATGAAAGAAAACAGGATGAAAAAAGCCAGGGTAATATAGTACACTTGATAGCGGGATGAGAAGGCTAACCTGCAGAAATTGATTGGTTATAACACAATGTTCTTGACGCTGTTTTAGGCCTCTTACAGCAACGACAGTGGAAGCAGCAGAAGTGACGGAAATGAGCCAGAAGATAGGGAGCCCATTGTAAATAGTTCCACGATGAATGTTGAATCTGGCGGGAAACACCCGGAACCCATCGGTGATTACGATCAAAACCAAGGTGGCAGTCACGACGACGAGCACAACACATTCGGAGATGTCATGATCTACCAGGTTTGTTATTCGTTAAACTGAAAATTAAATTCTATTTTAATTAACTGAACAGCCTGTGTCTGACATATTAGTCTTAGTATAACCTGCGCATTCTGCCAATTTAACCATGGCACAATTGTTATTTCAAATCACTTACAGTCCATCCACACGATTGAATTTGTTTTGGAGTGTATTTCGCATACCGCATCATATCTCCGTCTTTGGGCCCTCAGTCTTGCCCATTCTCGTAAGTAAAGCCGGTTATTTGTGCAGCGGGTTTCGAAGTTACGAATACATTTGTGTGATATTTTTTTAAATTGCAGAGTTGTCTGAAGTACTATGGTTCATGGTATTGAGAATTGGTTTCAAGGCCCTTCCAGGTTATTATGGCAGCATTTCGATTTTCTTGACGTTCGCTTTTTGGGCTAGCGCTACCGTGTCTATCCTGATCGCCATGGAGGGCATGTCGGCCTTCTTACACACCTTACGTCTTCACTGGTATGCAAATGAATTTTATTTTTAGAACTATTGTGTTAATTGCTGTATGGTTTTCTTCATTCAGGGTTGAGTTCCAGAGCAAGTTCTACAAGGGAGAGGGAGTCAAGTTCCACGCATTCCACTTTAAGCGAGTTACTGACGATGTTAAAGATGACTAACAGTAAATCCCAAGTGGAACAAACATATGTAATACGATAGGTACAATACACAGCAAGCACAGGCATACTTGAACTGGCATAATATCTAAGAATTCAATTATTGTGTAGCACAGAAATTTAGCGTGATTAACTTGTTCGATTCCGTCGCCAAATTTTACTTCGAAATCCAAGTCCTAATCAATCGTAACGCCATCTTGTGCTTATTTGGGGCCCTCCAAGTTTTTTTTTAAATTTTCTTCCGCCAGAGCGATTCTCTTTTCTCTCTGTCTGTCATGTAGAATGTGAGAGGACAAAGCATGGCAAAAGATTCAAATCTTGCTGTTGAGACAGATTTTTAAGAGTCGCATAAATTTTTAATTGATTTACATATATTCGCTTGTTTACTTAATCATGTTCGTGTGTTTACTTTTTAGTAGTGTGCATCTCCGGTGAGTAGATTTTAGTTTTATATCACTAATTCAATTTTTTACTCATTTCTTAAATGTTATTTGAGCTGGCAGAATAGGAGGTTTTCAATATGTGGCCATGCAAAAATGCCTATTACCACATGACATAACATCAAATCCACACTTCTGAATGATAACCTCAAGTGGCCGCCCTCAACGTTCCCTCTATCATGCGAGCTACTAAGCATAGCCTTCAAGTTAAAACAGGCTTCGTGCGCAACGAAGGCATATCGTTCCCGGTGACGTCAACTTCATCTTCACGGCATTATGGGGGATGTGTAATAATTCCTGCCATTCCTGAGTGACGACGTCAGGCGGATTTGTTTATTATTGTTGAGATGGTGACGGTCCAGGATGAGTCTGCAGCGCTCTCCCCGGGGAACACGAACTTCAAAAAAGTGAGTTTAAAACCAGCCCACATGACTAAATACAAGTCAAAGAACGTAGTAGTAACAATCATTCTGTCTGGCTTTAGGCCACGAGCAAGCGCAGCGAAACAATCTAATAAGTTGAACGATGACTCGGTGATTAAAGAGACGGGCCTACGTGTTATTGTTTTCAAATATTTCAAAGTCACCAAGGTCGTCGTCGACGCTAGTTGGCAGTTTAGAACATGAGGCAACCAAATTTTTTTTTTAAAGAAAGGAAAATGGAAGTAAAAGAACCAGCAGTTCTTGGTTGAGAGCGAGGAGTTGCCGAGGTGTTGAGCGACGAGACAATATTCAGAAGATCCCATTTATTTATAGATTTCGGGAGCGTGCGTTATCCGGAGTCTTTTTCAAGGCGTCGCTTCCCTCAGTTTCCAGGTCGAGGCCAACACTTTCAGAGCGTTCTGCACTTTCATCCTCCTCCCCTTCGTCGTAGTATACGTCGTTCCCAGTTATTCGTCTCGCAAATTTCTGTTCGGCCAAGAACGACAAACACCGGAGCCCCAACAATTGTGCGTGGGCCACTGTGTTGTCTCTAATTACTTTGCTAATTAGCCAATCACCTTCTCCTGCTGCCGGATTGATTGTGATGATCGAAATCTCCCTCAGCAACACACAACGTGAGTTACAAATCAGTTTCAATTCTCTTAACTCTTTTAAAAACAATTTTAACGCCATTAACATTCGGCTGCGATTGGGGCAGACGTTAAAAGTAGTTTCGTAGGTGACTAGAGAAGTCGAGACGCCATTAAACTTCGCATCAATCACACAACTGGCCGTTTGCGCCGCGCCCGTCGATGCTGGTGACGTCATCTGTAAACACGTGCGGCCGAGAGTTATAAGAAGGCAGCCAGCAAATAGGAAAAAAGAAAAGAAAATAGGTTGTTGTGGAGCGCCAGTCAGTCGGCCAGCGGAAGAAGAAAAAACCAAAAAAAAGACCAAGTTTTAAAAAAAGAAGGTAAGAGTTAATGAAAAAGAAACAAAAAATGCCCAACGAGTATAACTCGCTGCCCGCTTTGCTGTGAGCTAAACTTAGAATGCTTCCCCCCACTATACCGGCCGTCGCCCCACCCCACCCACTCCCGGCAACTCATCTTCTGTGCGGCGCTGCATTTTGAGCGCATCCCTATCACAGAGAACACGGCAATGACATCACAGAAAAAAAAAACGGTCGGCTATCATTTTGAGACGTTAGGCCAAACCATTTTGGCTTCTACAAACCTCCCTCCCGTAGTACAGAAAGAAAAAGGGTAGACGGGGCAAAAAACAATTTTTCCTGGCAGTCGTTCATAAAAATTTCTGCCAATGCCAAGCTGCGATTTGTTGTCGTGAAAAACATAGGGTAGAAAATGTCAAAGCTTTTTTCAAAAGAAAAAAAAAAAGGAAAACTTCTCATTTTGCTTTCTCGTCTGAATTGGACAGATGCCGACATCCACTGCGAGCTTATCGCTGTCTCGGCCCGGCAGTAGCCGAAACACAGGCAGCGGCGTTGGTCAACCGCAGCAGCCGGCCAGTACTGAGCCCGTCGTTCCGCCTTGGCGTAGAGTGTCTCGACAGGAAAATAACGCAATGGATTCCACAAGACTTCGTCTTATAATTCCACCTCCGCCTCCTCCGCCATCAGCCATGGCTCCGCCACCACCTCCTCCACCGCCACCACCACCAGCTCCAGCAGTTCAGAGTAAGTCTTCCTTTTTTGTGTTGTTGCTGTCTTCATCCAAATGTGCGGTGTTGATACATTTGACATTTCACGCCTTCCTTCCGGCCGGATTTGAAAAATTCAAGAGCGGGAAGTACCCGAACATGTCGCAGTCAAACTGGAAAAGTACAAGAAGACGCCTCGGAAACGGCCCGATTGGGCGTCGATGATGAAAGAGATTGAAGTAGGTAAACAACTGAAACGGGTGCAGACCAACGACCGGAGCCGGCCCATCTTGCCCCAAGCCAAAGCCAAAGGAAAGGTACTTCCCGGTCAAACGTTTACGCCCATCACCTGCCCAGACGACGAAGCAAACACGAAAGAAGTGGTAAATAACCAATCTCGGCTCGTTTATGCAACACACACAAAAAAGACAAAATCCTTTCAAATTAAATTATAACCGAGCAGCATTAGCAACAAAATTTCAAAGCAACAATCGAGGGAGAGACCTCCACCAACCACAATCGCACCACATTTAGTTGTGAATGCCGCTCTCTCACCTGAATTGAAATTATTTCTAGAACTGATTCACTTTGGCTATATAAAAAAAAAATTAAGTAAAGCTTCGAGTAATTCATGAATGTGTTTCAAGTATACGCGCGCAGTCGGAGATGGTAATTTTGAACCGCTTGGTATCGTCTGCTGGCAGAATGCATTTTCCATTTTTTAATTAGTGATTAGTGCACCTGTCACCTGTAATTATATTCGCATGATATCCCGTGATCGCACTTCAATTACTTTTGTACATTTACCTTCTTTGACTTCTAAAAAATTAAAAATTGTGTGAATATCTTTTTTTTTGCGGTGGAATTCCACGATGTTATTTTGAACAAATGAGTATAACCCGTACTTTGGATTGTCACAAATTAGTTCGTCTACGAATCAGAAAAGCCAGCCAGCGATAATGTAGCCAACCAGATCCTGTTGGAAATCCAGAAAGGTGTTCGACTGAAGAAGACAAAATGCAACGACCGATCGAGACCCATTTTAAACGGTCTATTATTAATTTGTTCCCTTCATTCTATATAGGTCAAACTATTAAAATTACGTTTGATCAATCAGGTCTGGGAGTGTTCCGGAGACAAGTGAGCACCGTGGAAGTGGATCCAGCCGAACCGACAACTCCTTTGATTGAACCAGAGGCCGATTACGACGATATTGACAAAGTCCGGGACGATTTGCAATCCACCAAGCAGCTACTCGAAATTGAGTTGGTTAATCGTCGTAAAATCGACGAAGAAAATGCCAACCTACAGAAAGAGATCCGCCGATTGAAGGAAGAACTTGCCAGTGGTGGTGGTGGTGGTCTGAAATCTTCATCCTCTGTGGCTCCCTCTTACGGCTCGACTAGAAGATCTTCCTCGACCAACCACTTCGCACCGGAAACTTCTTCGATACTGAAGAAATCCACTTCAAAAATGATGATGATGAACAAGAATAAAAAATCAGCCAAAAAGGATTCGAGCGATGAAGACGAAGATTCAGACGAGGATTTCGGCGATCTGGACGCGGTAGAAGAAGAAATGAACGCCCTGAGAGGACAGGCCGAATTGGCCCGTAAGACTGCCGAAGAATTCGAAAACCGTTACAAGGAAACGGCCAATCAATTGGTGACGACTCAGGCCGAGATGGAAGATTTGGAAATGAAAGTGGCCGTTTTAAAGAAGAAACTCCGCAAAGCCCAGGAAATGAACGGCGGCGGAGAGCCGGAAGAGGCGGAATTACGCGATTTCGGTACCCAAACGGACCCGATAGAACCGCCGCCTCCAGTTGTCGAGAGCCGGCCATCTCGATCGCATAGTAAACGTGACCTGCGCAAGCAAATGTCTCGGCAGGACTCGCGCGGAAGCAACGTCAGTTCGGCCAACAACAATCCAGTGGATAGTGAAGAAGAGGAAGAGGAAGAAGAAGAAGAGGACGAAGCGGCCGCTTATCTCAAGGCCCAAAAACGAGAACTGGCCTTGTTGGCATCTCGATTGCGTTCAACCAAGGACAAGGAGAAGAATGTGCGGAATGAGCGAATCGCCCTTCATCTCCAGTTGAAGAAATTCCGCATCGACTTGAAGGACGAGAAAAAGAAGTTGGTAGAATTCTTTGTTTTATTTTTTGTTTTGTTATCTTGAAATTCTTTTGATGTCGTGTGACGCGTCAAACTCAAATGAATGATCGATTGGTCCTAGGTACGTCGGGTTGAAGAAGGAGGTCGACGGCATGGCCGTTATGATGAACGAAGTCGGCGAAGATGAAAAAGTAGAATTTGTCGTCGAAGAAGTCGAAGTGACGGACAGCGAAGAAGAAGAGGAAGAAGATGAAGATGATGAAGAAGAAGAGGACGACGACGACGACGATATCGAAGATGTACGTTAATTTGTCGAGCCTTTTAAATGTTATCTTTTGATTGATCTCTGATTTCTCGACCGGCAGGTGGAAGAAGAAGAAAGTGATGAAGATACGGAGAGCGACGAAATGGAGACGAGGATGGACAAGTATAACGACCGATTACGTCACCATGACAACACGCTCAATACACTGAAAAAGGGCAACTATTTGCTCAAATCCAAAGTGGACATGGCTCAGGAGGAGTTGCGCAAAGAGCGCAGCCGGTACTCGGCCCTGGAAATCGAACTCAACAACTGTCTGGCAGAGCTCGGTTGAAATTGAAAAATAAATTCAAAGTTCAGTTATATAAATCATTCACTTACTTATATATATATCAAAGAAAACAATTGAAAACTCAAAAATAAAAAATAAAATCACAAATTCGAAGTTACCAAAATGTCAAAGTCCAGATTTTTGGGTTTGATTCTTGAAGTTGTGTGTAATAGACTGAATCATCTGCTCGATTTTTTCGGATTTTTCGTTTTTGCTAATAATGCCATCGATATCTTATGTGTTATGTCGTTGAAGTAGTCAACGTGGAATTTCAATTTTCAATACTTTGGGAAAACGGGGAAAACATCTAGATCAGGCTGCTTCGACAGAACATTTGTTTGCTAACGAGCTTTAATGAACTTATTAGTTCATTAAAACGCACTATCGTCCGAAGTTGCCAGTTCGCTGAAATTGTGAAGAAAAAATTGGACGTGAACTAGTAACAGTTTTTTCATGGCGGCTTATGGAGTTTTACCGGTGTCAGTATTAGTTTAATGTTTCCCATTTCAGTCGTCTTCAGTTGCTATTCTTAATTAGATAACTACATTCCTTAGTTATCAGGTAATCTTTTAATTTTTATTTCACCTCGATAGTCATTGCAGTTAATTTATTATAATTTGTAAGTGTTGCAGACGGCCCCGTCTGTCTCCTTACTCCACCTATGAGCTCCTTTTTGTATTGTTTGGGTGCCCTGAGGGCCCTTGTCATTCTGAATGTGATTGTGACCGTCAGTGGGCGCGACTGTCATGTAAGACGGCCGGCGCACGAGAAAGTGACTAGTGAGTCAGACCTGGTGTAGCAGTTGAGACAAGTGTGTGTCTCTGTAAGCCTTACTGTCGTAAGCAAGTTTAAGAGAGAGCTTTGGCTAAATACCTGGCTCCATCGCGTGTATCGTGTTTCTTGTGAGTAATATATTCGTGTAAGCACCCTAATTTATTTGTCGTGTAGTTACTTATTCGTGTAACGTAAACAATCTGATTGGTCGAATCCGCTCGTCGGCTGAGCAGATTGCAACATAAGGCATTTTGTTATCAAAGACTATATCCTGCCCCGAGGAAAGAGAACCCCGCGCCACCCCTTTGTCCCCTCTTAGTTTCTTCCTTCGTCTCTTCTTTCCATTCTTCCCTTGGGGCAGGAAATGGCGATATTTTTTTGTAAATACGATTAGAACGTTTACAAAAAAATTAATAATAAATAAACTACAATGTCAAGTGAAGTCAGAAAACAATAAGTAACTTGCCAGATGATGAAAAATCCTTTAAGAATATAAAACAATAAAACAACCTGTTCTTTCACTTTGTATTATGTAATCGAAAATGAAGCTCCATAAGAGGGCTGCGTTAATTTCAGGCATGTTGTCCCTAATCGAGATTTTCGACCTTTTCCAGACCTGGCAACTCAGCATCCTAACGTTGTCTATACTAGTAGAAGCAATGTGATTTTTTTTGTTTGTTGTTGATTATAAGGCACTGGTGAGGACATCTGGCGGCCAGATTTGGGATTTGTCACCAGGTGATGGGCGTGGATTGGCCCTTTGTTCTTGCGTCATTCTTTTGTTTTCCGTCTCATTACTTCGTTTGGTATCTATAAGCGTGGTGTTAGCGTCTTGGAGGTTTTCTTTTTTCTTGTGTTGCTTATTTTGCTGTTATTAAGCTGATTGGTGGGTAGGGTTTGGTTGTTTTGGTTCACATTTTGCTGATGAGCTGCGTTTCTTTTAGGTATCTTAATAGCCATCTTTGGATTTCATGCTGTGTGCTGCTGTTGAGTTTTGGGTTGAGTCCAAGGAGGTTTCGTAAGTTGAGCTCTAAGTTGTGTGCTGTAAGCAAGATAATTGCTGATTTCTTCTCTCTCAGAATTTAGTGCTGGGCATTCTAGTAGTATGTGTTGAGTTGTCTCGTCATTTTCGTCGCAGTCTCGGCAAGTGGGGTTGATCTCGGTGTCAAATCTTGCTAGATTGGCTTTGAGCCTGTTTTGGTTTGTTCGTAGTCTAAATAGGATTCTGGTGACAGCCCGGGACTTGTGTTTGTGCCACTTCAGCATTCCTGGTTTGGTTCTTGTAAGAATGTTATCTTTTCGAAAGTTTTTTGAGTTTGCAAGCAGATACATGCCTAGAGTAAGAGAGACCACTCTCTTATCTCTAGTCTTCTGACATAGCTGCCTAACTATCTTTAATAGTATAGTCATTATAGCTGTTGTACCTCAAACAATTAGTAATGAGAAGTTTTATTAATGAGCACTATTTCTACATACTTTTTAAGTAAGTTTGTAAAAAAATTCAAAAATCGTACGTAGGGATCACATATAAATTTTCAATTAAAAATTAGAAAATAAGAAATGGGGGTCTAATTTTAAATATTTTTTTTTTTTTATTACATGTAATCAAGCTGTATGTGTTAATAAACGTGTGTTTCTAATTTAAATGTTTTTTGTGTAGATTTACTATTTTCTTCTTAATTTTAAAGTTACTGAAATTGGTTTCCGCGTCGAAATTTTTTCGCCGTGTTTAACACGGCGCTTATGGCGCTACGCGTCTTGTTAAAATTGATGCTACATAAAAACTAAATAACCTAAAAATCCCAAAATAGTCTAGTTTTGTAGCCAATATAACCTAGTTTACTTTGTATTAATTATATCTTATGAATATAGCACAGTAGAAAAGTTATAACCATTACCAAAAAAACTACCCTTTTTTAGGTTTTTCCAAATTCCGCAAAATTCAAGTTGCTTTTACAACACACCCGCCAGGGTGACATTTTTTTTTGGGGGGGGGGCGCTGCAACTTTTAATCGACTACAACTCTATAATTGAAACCTATTGTTATTGTTATCAAAAAATTCAAAATGCTAGCAGACACATTTTGATATCAATAACAATAACAATCAATTGTAGAGTTGTAGTCAATTAAAAGTTGCAGCCTGCAGCGCCCCCCCCCGAAAATGTCACCCTGGCGGGTGTGTTGTAAAAGCAACTTGAATTTTGCGGAATTTGGAAAAACCTAAAAAAGGGTAGTTTTTTTGGTAATGGTTATAACTTTTCTACTGTGCTATATTCATAAGATATAATTAATACAAAGTAAACTAGGTTATATTGGCTACAAAACTAGACTATTTTGGGATTTTTAGGTTATTTAGTTTTTATGTAGCATCAATTTTAACAAGACGCGTAGCGCCATAAGCGCCGTGTTAAACACGGCGAAAAAATTTCGACGCGGAAACCAATTTCAGTAACTTTAAAGTTAAGAAAAAAATAGTAAATCTACTCAAAAAACATTTAAATTAGAAACACACGTTTATTAACACATACAGTTTGATTACATGTAATAAAAACAAAAAGATATTTAAAATTAGACCCCCATTTCTTATTTTCTGATTTTTAATTGAAAATTTATATGTGATCCCTAAGTACGATTTTTGAATTTTTTTACACACTTACTTAAAAAGTATGTAGAAATAGTGCTCATTAATAAAACTTCTCATTACTAATTGTTTGAGGTACACCCCCTTTTTCGGCTAAAATTACTATACTATAACCTTGTAACGTATATTCCTAAGAGCTTAGAGTGCTTGGTTGCTAGATGGCACTGGTGTTTTTACTTATTACCACTCCTGCCGAAAGTAAAACTACAATACCTTCTTAATTTTCTTATTTTACTTAGATTCGTAAACATAGTTGGAATCAGCGAAAAAACTACATTTATTGATGTTTTCCAGTAATTATCTAATGAAAAAACCCCACCCGACTAGCTTTAAAACGGCGAGATAGGTGAAGAGTCCCGTCCCGTCCCGTCCCGTCCCGTCCCGTCCCGTCCCGTCCCGTCCCGTCCCGTCCCGTCCCGTCCCGTCCCGTCCCGTCCCGTCCCGTCCCGTCCCGTCCCGTCCCGTCCCGTCCCGTCCCGTCCCGTCCCGTCCCGTCCCGTCCCGTCCCGTCCCGTCCCGTCCCGTCCCGTCCCGTCCCGTCCCGTCCCGTCCCGTCCCGTCCCGTCCCGTCCCGTCCCGTCCCGTCCCGTCCCGTCCCGTCCCGTCCCGTCCCGTCCCGTCCCGTCCCGTCCCGTCCCGTCCCGTCCCGTCCCGTCCCGTCCCGTCCCGTCCCGTCTTGGAGTGCTGCTCTTCTAGCCCCTTCTAGCGGGTAGCGGCTGTGCTAATCACCACCAAGCGGGTGTGTTACTCACTAATGCAAAACACTTGGGAAAATATGCAAAATTTGGGCCTAGAATATCGGTTATAACTTCTAAACGAATCCCTGGTAGCACGCCTCTATCTATAGGATATACGTCGCCCATCTTTTCAGCCGAGTGAGATATCTTAACCCGACGTCCATAGGATTGCCTATGTCTATACTAATGTCGCGCTGTAAGACATCCAAATGGGTACGGCTTACAGCCGTCTTCAAAATACTTAAATTTAAGCAAAAAGAAAAAAAAAGAAACGTTCCTCGGTGGGCGCGAAACCACGTTCTTTAGAGTGGTACTCCAGTACTCTACCCACTACACCACATTCTAATACTTTCAACTGTATTTGGTTCAAAGGCTCTAAATTAATATTAGCAGTTAAAATTATGAAAATTTAAAGTCCTTGTCGTGTTGAAAAATCGTTGTTAAAATCATCTATCCTGTGGACAGATAATTTGGACATTTCACAGACGTCATGTTACGTCTGTCTGTTAAGCGTCTGATTTCTAGTACAAATGGATGTCCGTGATCGTATGATAAACGTACATCTATAGTACATCTATACGAAGATAGCATAAGGCCGTAGTAAATTGATTATCCATGTGATATCCAATTTAGGTTGTAGCTAGATAAGATTTGATTTAGACATTAAGACATCTATATGATAGACGATGGATGTGAGTGTGCTACCAGGGATGCCCCCTTTTTGAAAATACGAATGATAGTGATAGAATGATTATTTAGCTATCGAATGAACCCAAGGGCGGATTTCTATGTGCTAAGATGTAATGGAAATAATGTTTTTAAAAAACCCATTTTTCCCATAAGCCGCTGTGTAATAAAACAGAAAACCTTTTTAGCGCAGAAAAAAATGGGTTTTACGTTTAATTTTGTTTAAATACTAAATCTCTACATAACTGCACCAAAATTTGGGCACTTATAGAATGAACGATTTCCTACCATTTTATATTGCTTAACATCTTTTATTTCAACTACCCTGCTAGCATAAGATATCCTAGGACTTCCTATGTTAGTCCCTTCATCCAAGGGACGTCACGTCCCTTTGGGAACAACTAGGGATATCTATAGGATTATTTTTCTTGGTCGTCAAATAGACGTCCAATTTTTACGTCCTAAGGACGTAAAAGTTGGACGCATTTAGGACAATAAATATTGAATGTTCTGTTGACATCCATCTACCTTCCCAGTTCCCACCGTATATAATCCATACATGATAAAGTCTATAAATATCATATTGGAGATGAGCGGTGAAGTAATTAATAAAACATTATTTTAACTTAATTATTTGTAAATCTACGATATGATTTCTTTGTAATTATAACAAATACATTAATTTTTGTAAATATTATATTGAAATAAAATCTTCGCTTTATTCCATATTTAATATTCTTTCCTCCTTAAAATATTGTTGCAATAACTCAATCTAGAACTTTATTACTAAGTGCACATATAAGAACTAGGTCATTATTCTATTCATTGTACAAGTGCCACATCAGATGAAGATGTGGCGAATAAATAAAAGTGCAGCAGTATCGATGAAAGAAGTAGTTGGATGGGTGACCAGGAATTTTTAACAAGCAATCCACCACTCAACCGCACCAAATCCATGGACCCCACTTTTTTTTCCCATTCCGCTATGGGACCAAAAAATCTGAAATAATTCAGGCATATCCAGTTTTTTACTCCGGATTCACCTGTGTTTGCAGAATTTAAATATTCCCTGCTGTTCGGGAGATATTTAATGGTAAAGTTTGAGTTTTTTCAAATTTTAACAATTTTAGGGGGTCTTTGGCATCGCTTTTTGGGTAAATCCTAACCTTTAAAAAAAAACAAATTCAACCAAAAGTTTGCTCGGCCATCCTTTAATACCAATCCAAAAGGAATTTACATTCCGAATTAGATTGGCCGAGTTATTTCCAATCTAGTAAAGTGTAATTTTGACCAGTTTCCCACCCAGCCTAGTCGCCATTATTTATGACTCTCCCTCGCGTTCCTAGCGGATGACAGACGAAGCATACGAGTTCTCTACACCTCGGGCTTCATATTGCCGGCCACTAGACTATATGAAAAGGCCTACAGTACGTCCCCCGGTCTAAAGTGAAGGCCAGGAAAGCGTAGCTTCGTCTGTCATCCGCTAGGAACGCGAGGGAGAGTCATAAAAAATGGCGACTAGGCTGGGTGGGAAACTGGTCAAAATTACACTTTAGTAGATTAGAAATAACTCGGCCAATCTAATTCGGAATGTAAATTCCTTTTGGATTGGTATTAAGGGATGGTCGAGCAAACTTTTGGTTCAATTAGTTTTTTTTTAAAGGTTAGGATTTACCCAAAAAGCGATGCCAAAGACCCCCTAAAATTGTTAAAATTTGAATAAACTAAAACTTTAACATTAAATATCTCCCGAACGGCAGGGAATATTTAAATTCTGCAAACACAGGTGAATCCGGAGTAAAAAACTGAATATGCCTGAATTATTTCAGATTTCTTGGTCCCATAGCGGAATGGGAAAAAAAGTGGGGTCCATGGATTTGGTGCGGTTGAGTGGTGGATTGCTTGTTAAATCATAACTATATTGTTAAATTTTTTATGATAAAAACAATGCTCACAAGAAAAAAAAACTGTATATACAGTACCTACCAGAAGTTTGGAAACGCTAGAGAGAAGCTTATGTAAAAAGCCGATTTTCGCCGCGTTCCCAAAAATCAGGTTTTTCACGGAGAGTATTGAAATTTTTTTTGGAAGTAGCCATAATAGTTGGCTACTTCTTGAATTTTTTTCAGATTTTTATATTTAGGGGGGCATCTACAAATGGATGTAAAAGTTTGGAAACACGCTGTAGAAGCGTATTAAAAAGTGGCTACTTTGCCGCTCTCTAAATAGAAAAAAAATAACCCTATAAAGACGCCAACAAATGCAAAATAAAGAGCTTTGTTAGCTCTATGACATTTGTCATTTTCAAATTTTTTGAGTTTCATTTAATATAATTAATTTGAAATTGAAAATGAGATTGAAATATTTGTATTTGTTTTTATTATTACGCATGTACGAGAAGTCGCAGAACCTGCTGGACAAGCAGATCGAGCTGCTGGAGCGCAAATATGGCGGGCGGGGTCGAGCCAGCCCATCCCAGGCCGCAACAGCAGTTGATTTGCGTCCTCATTCCCGCCACCACATTCTACCCGATTCAAAAAGTCGATGACGACTTAAATAGAAGACCTTACCATAAATATTTTATATATTTATCAGAGGATTCTGGTGATGGCTCCCTCTCAAATTCCCCTTTTTCCTCCCGAAAACTCTCTGCCAGCGGCTCTTCGAAGAGTTCCTTTGGAGACGACCTCGCCTCTGACACGGACGGTTCAACACAAAGTCCCCTCCGGAGCCCTCTGCAAGGGACGACGCGGCAGTATCTCGCCATAGGTAAAAAAATTCTCCTTCACGGAGCAGATAAAACCCAAGGCTTGAGCGCTCTCTGGACTCAAGAAGGGGAATTTTTCCGGCTTCATCTCGAAGGAAAGCTCAAAGAGCCCCATCATCTGGTGGTGGAGGGAGCCTTGCTGCTGAGTTTAGTGGGTCTGAATCTGGCCAGATTGTCCACGACTGTTTCCGAAACCACTTTTCTGGGGCAGACGTTGGTGGAAGACGCCCAATTTGAAACCATCTCCTTTTTAGAAGGTACCCAGACTGCTTCCAAAGTGAGCGTTGCTCCGGGCGCTGTTCTTATTTACCGAAACCTGGCGTTCGCAAAGGAAGTCTCGCTAGAAAATCACGGAACCGTGCGTGGCCTCGAGAATGGATTTGTGCGCTTAGGTAAGGCGCAGATAACAAACGTGGGTGTTTGGGGTCTTCTGGGACCTCAAACATGGACCGGCCCAGGAGTTTTCAGCCAGGAAGAAACAGGGGTTTTTGAAGGGCAAGCCCTTTGGAAGGTGGATGAACTCAGGCTTCTCAACCGCGGGAAAATAGTGCTTGAAGGCTGGGGCGGAACACTTTCTACCTGTCAGAACGCGGGAGAGATCAGAGCCCAAAAACTTGATCGGTTGGTGATTCAAAACTTTGAGAACACGGGCAACTGGATGGGATCGGGTAAAATTGTTTTGGAAGGAGTCTCCATCAACCGTGGAAGTATCGCACCTTGGAAAGAAGCTCCAGAGTTTTTTCTGAAACTGGGTGGTTCTTTCATTAATTTTGAGACGCTCTGCGTTACATGCCTTTATGGCTCTGAAGCTTTCACAAATGCGGGACGGGCGGTTCTGGAAGATGTTAGTGCCGAGAAAATCCTTCTTCAGAATTCCGGGACTCTCGAAGCAAAAACTCTCACCCTTCGTGATCATGGGGTCGAAAACACCGGGGAATTGCGGGCCGAAATTCTTGCGAGTCCCGGGAAAGAAATCTGCAACGACGGTGCCCTGTTTGTAGAAAATTTGCGTGTTAAAAGACTTCTGAACCTTGGAAAGGCACATCTATCCCGGGTGGAGGCCAATGAGATCGAAAACAGTGGAGAGGTCTTTTTGAGCTGCTCTCCTGTCTCTTTTCTGAGGTGCACAGGTGGTGGAACCTTCCATTTCCCTCCTTTTAGTTCGCCACACCTCCCAGAATTCTTGAAGACAGGCCGCTGGTATGTGGAGCACATGACGCTTCAAGAAACGCCTGGAGAATTCAAACCTGTTCGAGTTGGGGCGTTTGATTTATCGATTGGGAAACTTACCTTGGAGGCTCATCTCGAGAACATCGGGGTTTTACAAGTGGAGACTTTGAAGGGTTCGGGGCGCACGGTTCTCAACACAGGCAGTTTCACCTGCAGTAAAAAATTGAAATGTCAGCGTCTTCAAAACGACAGGGATTTGTTTGGGTCAGGAGAGTGGAGGATCACAGACCATTTCCTAAACAACGCTTTGTTTACAACCTATGGTACCCATCAGCTCAAAGCTGAAGCATTCACCCATTGTGGAGCTATGCAAGGTGTTGGATCCGACAGCGTCTTCACCTTCAACGGTCTGCGTTTCATCAATGGTCTTGTGCCGTCAAATGCGCCTTACAGAGAGCGCACTGAAAGGGCCGCCGAACCCGTTTTTGGCGTTGAGAGAACGAAACTGTGTGCTCAGCCTGTCTATCCTCCGACTTCCTTACCTATACGGTCACCTGTTTCCTTAAAAACAACGGTTCAAAGTGAAGGAGGAATGCTTTTTTGCGTCCGGGAGCTTGTCAATAGCCGCTGGGGAAAGATTACGGTGCAGGGAAGCTTGGAGGTGGTTGTTGAACAAGGGGATATTCTTGTCGGAGATTATATGCCTGGCCCTCTAAGAAGCGCACATTCAACGAGCAACCGCACCAGAACAGGAACGAATTTAGATGGCATACTCTTGTGCTTCCCGATTACGTATCAAGGTGGCCAAAGCAATGGAGGGGGATTTTCGAGCCAGGGGCCATTGACGTTGCGTACACCCGCAGGAGCTGTGCGGGCCAATTACGGAACTTTGGCGAGTGAGGCTCTTTTATCGCTGCAAGCCCAGGAATTTCAGTGTATCGCCACAAACGTAATGGCTCAAGAAGCCCTGATTGAGACGCCAGTACTGCGGATTGTTCGTGATCAGCTCTACTGGAGTCCTTACCGCGGCTATGTGGAGGCGTTCTGTGGAGGGAGATGGAAATGGCACCGGACATTTGTAAGCGGCTCCTCACCCCATGACCGGTCAGAAGCAAGCACACTGCAGATCAGAGGAAACTGCAAGGTTGTGGGACTCATAAACGGCTGCGTCGAAAGCTCAAAAATTCTAGCAGGATGCAATCTCAACGTTAACGGTGTCGAGCATCATGGAAAAGGCTCAACAATTCTTGTGTACGGGACCAGTGGTGCTCAAAGCGCTGAAGTCTCTCAGATTACAGGAGGTCAGAACGTCTCTTTTAATATTGACGATTTTCGGGTAGATGGTGCCCTTGTGGGCGGAGTCCTCCTAGACATCAATGTGCGCAATTTAATTGGACGTTCGGGACGTCGAGAGAACGTCGAAACCCAAGCCCTTAACTTAAACGATTTTGCATGTAAGAAATTTCCTGGTTTTGTAACCATTGACGATACAGACACAGTGCGTTTGACGATTCCCTGGGGTGACGAAACGAAACTCCCAACTTTGGCGTGGCTCGGACATTCTGAGACGTCCATCAGTCTTGCACCCTCTTTGATGCGATTCCTCATGCCGCATCTGGTCGGTTATCTGGGGCTCGATGCGCTCATGCCAGAAAATTTAGACCAGTTGGCGAACAACGGACAGCAAGCTGCACGCGAAGGTCTCGAAGCGCTGCCTCCAGGGTCAACAGCTGCTGAAAAAACTGTTGGCGAGGAAACCTCTCTCGCACTTCCGTCTTGCGTCGATTTGCAACGCGTGGCCGCAAATTTTGGCAGTTTCCTGTTTACGCAGGGACGTGATGTGTGGCTTCAGCCTTCTCCTCATCAACAAAATCTGATACAGGCAGGAAAATCTTCCGCAACGACAGTTCTGTACGGCAAAGAGCATGCGCACATCACTGTTCAAGAACACACTGATTTTGAGGGTGTCGTGGTCGCAACAGAAGGGGAAGCAGAAGACGCCATTAGAGTACAGAGTGGAACAGCCAACGTCCGTGCGGCAACGCACAGTGAAACGCACGCACTCTCGAATGGTGTGCGCATCTCGGAAATTCTGGATCAACCTAGTGGTTTCTTGGCGCCTTATGGGGGAGCGATTGTGGAGACCCAGAGGCTTCACACCCAGGCAGCGACGCTTTTTGCTACAAAAAAACACATTTTTCTCCGGAGCACAGAAGGGGAAATGCGCGTTGAGACACAGACACTTCACGACAAAATCGCCACAGTGAAAAGTCACAAACGTGGAGGAGTGGGCGGAGGATGGATAACAGAAACCAACGTGATGGAGACGACCTTGGAGATGCCCTGTCAGCTCGCAAATGAGACGGCCGTTTATGTTGCAGGAGCGAAAGGGTCTACGCTGGTGGCCCCACAGATCAAGACGTCTTTCCTCACGTTGGATGGAGGAGAAGGGCCTGTTCACCTGCTGCATGCGATCAACGTGCAGTCGTCTGTTGATTCCTGGGACAAGAGTGGCACCTTCTCCAATAGTTCAGGGAGCGAGCGGAAGGTTGAGCATCGCCTCGTTCCAGCGATTCTTGAGACCAACGACTTGAATCTCAAAGGACAAGGTGCCATTTTCTCGGGCTCTGTTATCCAGATTCCCGGAACTGTTCAGGATACGACGCGTGACGGTACGCAGATTCTGACGGCAAAAACTAAAAATACAATCGAACGGCATTATGAGTCTTCCAAATTGCTGCAAGACCGTGAGGTGATCCAGGAGGGGGGCATTGACACGCTTTTACAACCGAGGCCTCAGATAGGAAACTGGGTCCGAGACGTACCCAGAAATACGACCGGGGTCCTTGTTTTAGAAGGGGTATGTGGAAAAATCGAACGCCTTGACCTCAAAGATGCGGCACTGACGGTTCGCGACGCGACGCAAGGAGCTTGGGGCAACGAGATGGCCACAACGTCCGGTCTGGTGGGTGGTCCTTTTCAAGCAGAACCGTTGGCGAGTGCGCTTCAAAATAGAAACAGCGACGCACATCCGTTCCTTCAAGCGGTTGCAAGCGCCGAAATTCTCCACGCTGCTTTTGGCGTTGTGCAAGCAGCGAGTCAGATTCTTGACGTTTTGAAAGCAGGAAGTAAGGGAATTCTCTCTCCCGCACTTTCAATCTCTCAGATTTTTCTTCAACGTTACGGAACGACCACCTTTGGGAAGCAGAAATCAAGCAACAGTTTTAATCAACAATCTTCTATTCCCTCGCAATTAGAGATCAAGAATGCCCGCATCACCAACAACACGTTTGTAAAATTGCAGGGTCACATTACGGGGCACAATTGGTATTTGCGGACAAAGCAGTTTCAAGGCACCTTCAGTCTGGATGAGGGGCAGCACGTCCAGACCAGCTCTTCCCGGACAATGAGTATCAACCCCTTTGGAGGCGTAGGCATTGGACGCAATCAGGGTCAGGGCTCCAGGTCGCAGAAATTCCCCAGCTTGAGCACGCTCAGGCTCGAGAAGCTGGATTTAGCAGCGCCTCAGATGGACCTCGTAGGCTTTGAGATTCAAACGCACAGAGGACGTGCAGAAATTGGGGAGATGGTCTTTCAAGGCGTGTGTGGGGAGCACCATGAAGAGAGAGAAAGCTCGGGATTCTCTGTGAATCTCTCGCTTAATCCCGTCTCCTACGTTGGTTCCCAAGCCGCTTTTACAGCTGCGACAGCCCTTTCGGCTCAACAAGAGAAGAAGAGCCATTGCCGGCGCATTCAAACACTTGGTGCAGGGATCTTCAGTGTTCATCCACTGACAGGGCGAATCCAGAAGCTCCGCACGATTGGCCAGGAGACAGGGATTGGAACGCTGGACGCTGAAACAGCGCAGACAAGCCTCACATCTGATGCCACAACCCAGGCAAGCACGCATCTGACCGTCACGCAAGAAACCCACGAAAAACTCGAGGAATTTGACAGAGAGGACCACACCGCTTTTTCGATTCCCCTGAGTACGATTGGAGGGATGGTTTCGGATGGAATGTGGATTCGGGAGAAACTGAGTTCAATTCAAGAACGCATTGTACGTGCTGAGGCGGAAGAGACGAGCAAGAAAATCATCTCAGAAACCCTCAATGAACCACAGAGAGAACCTTTGAGTGTTCAGGAGAAAGCGCAAGCAGAAGCATCCGTGAAGATGTTTATGGCTGATGCAGAGGTGAAAGAAGCGCTTCATACTGTGGTTCGGGCCAAACGCCTGCTGATTGAAGCACGGGTGGAAGCAGAGGCGCGCCACTTTCAAGAGAGGTCTCCAGCTCCTTCAAAGCCAACCCGTGTTGTTAAAGCGTCTCAGGGAAGCCCCTCAGCTGGCACTCTTCACCCAAGACCTTCTCCAGCACAAACCATCTCTGTCCCCAATACAGATTCCTCAAGAACGCCTGAAGTGACAGTTTCCGGTGTATCCAGGGTGACGACTGAGATGAAAGTGCAAGCGGCGTATGAAGACGTGGTGGTGGCACAAGGGATGTTGGGCCGGGCTTACGGGCGGTTTGCGCGTGAATATCCCGACACGGCGTCTTTTGTCTCTCGGGCTAAAAACGAGATTTTGTGGATTGTGGGCACAGGCCTTTGTCTCTGGGGATATGCGGAAGCAACGGCTACGGGTGTGGCTGTGGGGGGAATCCTTGGTGGTCCTCCTGGGGCTATTGCGGGCGGGGTTTTGGGCATAATCGGGGCGAACGCGCTGGATCAAACCGCTGGTGCAGCGACAGAAGCTGTTCTCAACAAGGCTTACGCGTTGAGCCCCACAATCGGAGAATTTTTGGAGCTTACGGCGGGTGTTCTCATGGTTCGAGGTGGCCGCAAGCTCCTCACCAGACAAATAAGAAGCGCAACGACCCCCGCTCTTAAAAAAATCGCCGAACCTAAACAAGCGCCTCCGCCCCTTCCAAAAAGAAAAGCGAAATCCGCAGAGCCCAGTTCCGGGGTAATTCCAAAACGCACGCCTCCATCATTGCCTCCGTTGAAACTAAAACAAACGCCCCCTTTTGTCCCCCCAAAACCAGGAGCAAGTACGAGCTTAACTTCCAGCGTCAGCGTCAACCAACTAACTGCTGCCTATGAAAAAAACGGGCACCTCCAAAAAGGAGGTAGAAATGTGGAGACCACGGTGGTAAATTCTTCCGGGTTGCTGACGACGGCCTTTTCGAGAGATGCCAGGGCTTGCATGAGGGATGTAGAGGCACGTTCTGGGATATCGATGAGACCCGAGCACAGCCGACTTTTGAAACAAAACCTGCAACAAAATAAGTACAGAAAATTGGAAGGGGAGGCAAAACAACTGCATAAGGATGGCTACACACCGGCTGTAAAAGAAAGGCTCAAAAAAGAATGGTCAGAGCATTATGATCGCCCTTGGCCGACGACACCGAACCCCAAGACAGGGGAACCGATGCACCATCAATTTCACCATATCATACCACAGAAAGTTGGTGGCCCACATGAATGGTGGAATGGGCATCCTGTATGGCAACCAGAACACCAGGGAGGTGTTCATGGGAAAAATGCCCCTCTCACAATAATTTTAAAGGGTATGGATCAGTGAGTGATTTTTCTTTCATAAAGCCTTATATGGGGCAAAATTACGGAATATTTTCGTCTTTTTTTCTTTCTTCCTTACTTCTTTCTTGAAAAAATATCCTCCCCCTCTTTTCTGGAAACAAGTCATTTCCTTTCCATCCTTTCATTACGCTCACCCTGCGTTGGTGATCGCGTTGGCTTTGTTTGTCGTATAAAACCCCATCAATTGCAGTTCTTCTTTAGTCAATGCTAGGCTGTTCACCCAGTCTAGTGTTGATTGACACCCTTTGGCGAGTCAAGTGTCAGGCCGTTTATTCGACCTGCTACTGGCCTGCTCGTTCCCCGTTTTTTAACTTGTCGTATTTGTGTCTTTCTTGAGCTTGACGCTGGCTATACGGCTACGGCTGTGTGTATGCCTCCAACCTTTTGAGGCATCCCTGCTAGCACGCTTACATCTCAACAACGTACCCTTCTATCCATATTGGACGATTGGATATACATTTGGGTCATCCATGGTACGTTGAATGTCTATCCTAATGTCACATCATTCTACGTAAACTTTTTACTTTTATAGGATATCCAAATGGACAAGATGTGGACGCGTTTGAAATTTTACCCTGGCCACATTTGGATGTAGATTATACACTGTTTGTCCATGTTTTGGACTATCCACCCTACAAACAATTGAGCCGAAATATGTACAGCCGAAATAAATTTTAATTAAATAAAGTTGGCCATGAATGAAATGTAATACTCATTGTATTTTCCACTTACAAATATAGCGATAAGTGTAAGACTGTAATCACTTAATGGCTAACTTTTTCACTTTCAACTTATTCGTTCCCTGTTATTTGCCCTTATCCTGGCCTCTAATACCTCCCATATACCTATGGTTCCAACACCATCCGCGAGTGGCGTGGATCCCAGCCACAAGCCGAATCCGGCCGAATCATAAAAATTTTAATATACGATTCGGCCAGTTACATTTTTTCAACGTCCCCGAAAATTATTTTTTTGGCCGAAAAACTTGTGCTGGCCGAAGAAAAAGGATGGCCGAATCATATAAATTTTTATGTGTAATTCGGCCACTGGCCGAAACATACAAATTTTTCTGTAACATTCGGACAGCGGCCGAATCATACAAATAATTTTTGTTGCATTCGGCCAAATATTTTCTGGCCGAATCGTACTGTATTCGCTATTTTATAGCAATTTTATTCTAGTTTAAGGTGGTATATATTTTTTTTTGTAATGGGTTCCTTAGTAATTCATATTTTAGTTTATTTAATGTTGTTTGGCTTCGGGTTAAACGGGACATGGAAAACGGGGTAAAACAGGTATTGCCAGATCAACGTTATTTCCAGAAAAACGCCCCCTGGCAACAAAAACAAAGGAAAAATGATCGAAAAAACTTTTTTGATAGTATCGCCACTTCTACTTTATAAAATAAATAAAAATTCAGCACTTCTGAAAGGGAAAGGAATTCCCTTTTCACCAGTGCATGATTTAATAAATATAATTAAGCCTTTGCTGAGAAAAACGATGTTCAATTTTACCCCTGGCTCTGTTCCGTTTAACCCTAATTTTTTTGTTTTTTCGGAATTTTTTCATGTTGGCATTTCATCACATAACTCTTAAACGTAACAACGAAAAAAATTTAAAAAAATTACCAAATGTAAATAAATGCCAGGGAATCACCCCTATACTTTTATTTTTTCATAATTCTTATTTTTATATAAATGGCAGCGTAAAGAAAAAAAAATGTCCCACATAGCCCCGGTCTCCCCTACATCCCCCCCCCCTGGTTTGTGAACGGACTCCTGCGGAATCCGCCATGTTGGCTTTTAAGTGATTCGCATAGGGAAAAAAAGGGTGTCTACAGAGCGTTCCCAAAAAGCTACCCTTCCCGTGAATTAAAAGTTCAAAAAAAAAATAAGCCCATCTTCAACCCTAATGACTCAACAAAAATTCGTTGAATTTCGACGAAAATTTTTATTTTTGGGAACGCCGAGAAAAACGCATTTTTCCATAAGGTTGTCTCGCGCGTTCCCAAACTTTAGGTAGCGCAAGTATTTTCGATGTAAATGTGGAATGAAATTAAAAAATGTGAACCATTTTTTCTAAAACTATTACTTCATCATTTGTATTGTGAACAAGATTCCTTCGGTAATGTCCTTCGGGAATTTTTTTAAACGTTAAAGAGACAGACAATAAAGGTTAAATAGTAGAAAGTAAATAGTATACATACTATTATGTTTGGAAAATTCTGTTTCCCTTTATTCTCTTAAATGATTTGATTCTTATTAACTAATTGACTAATAATCTTTCAATATTATGTGTGGTGCGACTTAGGTTTCTTTTGCGACTTTGTGCGACTTATTTTTTCCCTTCCAATCAGATAACAATGATAGTCTAATGGTCACCAACCCAGGCTGCCAATCGCATGGTTCGCGGTTCGAATCTCTATCAGGTCGGAAAGGAAAATAAGTTTGTAATTTTTGAAAAATTCCTCTTAATAAGCTTTCGGAGGTTAATGGAAGTGGAAGATCGGTGGTAACTCTTCACGACCGCAAGCAGATCTTGATGACCGAGGAGAGGACAGAGGAAGAAGAGAGAGATGACCCAGAGCTTCAAAATGAATATAATCTAACATTTTTAAAATGTTCCTCAACTTCTTGGTTGATGACTAACTTGTTAAAAAAGGAGGCATAGAAATTTTACTTGGACAACCAAATTTATTAAAATCAAGATAAAAAATAGTAAACAAAAAGAGGTAATAATAAAACAAAAAGGATTAAAAAAATAAGAGTGGGAAAATACAAAGTAAAAAGAAGAATAAAGACAAAATCGAAATTGAACATAAAAACCAAATAAAATAATTAATACTCTCCACTCCCATAGCAGAAAACTTGTCTTGCTAGGGAAGATCCAATCTTTTTTTTTCTTTTTGTTTACACTGCTGAGCATGCACTGACAGTTGGAAGGTTACGCAAAAAAAGCGAATTCACTAACTAGGATTCGGCAACCAGCTAGGTAACAAATACGCAAATTAAATTTATAAAACAGTAATAAAAACAAATGAAAACCCCGTTACGCAATGTATCAAATTTTGACAGAATTATGTACAAAATTTGGTGACGATTGGTCATTCAGGGAAGAAACGTATAAAGGATTACAAAATGGACATTAAACCCTCTGAATTTCACTACTAGCTACTACTACCCTACCCCCTATACCCTACACCCTATATTGTTAAGGACCTTCGTATATAAATATACCTCAGGGATTAATTGATTCAAAGGACTTTTACTGGTGTATTAGACATCGATTAACATATCCTGTAATTAAGAAATGTTTTTTTATTCGTGAAACAATCAATATAGCAATTTGAAACTCATTGAAGTAGTGTTTCGCAGTTCCTGAAAGAGTCTCCATGAACCGTTTTGTCTAAAACTATTCCTTCATCATTTGTATTATGAATTTATTGATTCAATGGACTAGAAATGGTGTATTAGACATCGATTAACATGTCCTGTAAGAAAGAAATGTTTTGTATTCGTGAAACAATCAATATAATAGCAACTTCAAACTCATTGAAGTAGTGTTTCACAGTTCCTGAAAGAGATTCTATGAACCCCGCCTTTTATTTTGCTTAAACTATTCCTTCATGATTTGTATTATGAGTTCATTGATTAAATGTACTGCAAATGGTGCATTAGACATCTATAATAAAAACATCCTGTAATAAAGAAATGTTTTTTATTCGTAAAACAATCAATATAGCAATTTGAAACTCATTGAAGTAGTGTTTCACAGTTCCTGAAAGAGTTTCCATGAACCGTTTTTTCTAAAACTATTCCTTCATCATTTGTATTATGAATTCATTGATTCAATTGACTAGAAATGGTGTATTAGACATCGATTTACATATCCTGTGAGAAAGAAAGTTTTTGTATTCGAGAAACAATCAATTTTCGAACTGATTGACGTGGTGTTTCACAGTTCCTGGAATATTTCACATGAACCCTTTTTTCCAAAACAATTCCTTCTTCATTTTTATTATGAATTCATATATTAGGCTTAAATACAAACACAGTTCCCCGCAGTCTACATAGGGGGCTCTTTGAAAAAAAATCTCTGTTGGATTGTTTTGTAGGGTACTGTACAATACACCATTTCAAGTTCATTGAATCAATGAATTCATAATACAAATCATGAAGGAATAGTTTTAGAAAAAAATGGCTCATAGAAACTCCCCGAGAATATCTTCCAGGAACTGTAATGATGCCATCTGGCATCACAGCTCCTATCCCCTTACAGAATCTAATTCGGCCCTTAAGCCCCCTTTGTCAATCAGTCTCTTGTGCTCTACTATGGCCGATGGTAACGTCTAAATACAGATTCCGTTTTCCCTACATCTCGTTCAGTTCTTTTTATCATAGGAACTGTGAAACACCGCTTCCATGAGTTTGAGAGAGGTAGCGCAAGTAAGTCAATGTGGGTGGTATAATTTGAATTTTGTAATAAAGCAGTTTATTTATATAGCACTGTGAATTAAAATATAAGTATATAATTGGAAATCACCATGTTGCGAAGATGAGGAATTTATAAAATGAATAATCGAAAATAGAGGTGTGTTATCTTCTTTTGTCATCTTGAAGCGACTTTCACCGTGGAAAGTTTTTCTTTTCAGTGTAGTTGTTGTTTCAAGAATGCGGGTAGAGTTCATCGTCCGTAGGCCGATTGCTGCGGCTGTTGGAATGAGGGCTGGACAGGAGTCGACCACGACGGTTGAGTCGGAGCTGCCCAAAATGGTGCTTGAGTTGGTTGTTGGTAAGATGGCTGATCAACTGGTGCAGGTTGATGAACAGGTACTTCGTATGCCGGGGCATGAACTGGCGTCACAGTTCCGGCAATTCCGGCTTGTCCAGCCGGTCCAGCAGGTCCTGGACTACCTGGTGTTCCTGGTTGACCTGCGGGTCCAGGGCCACCTTGAGGGCCTGGTCTTCCTTGGGGCCCAACAGGGCCGGGGCCTCCAGGGAAACCTGGATTTCCAGGTTGGCCTTGAGGTCCCGGGTTTCCTATTTGTCCCGCAGGACCTGGGCCGCCAGGTCCACCTGGAAATCCTGGGGCGCCTGGTTTTCCTTGAGGTCCAGCAGATCCCGGCCCACCAGGAGAACCTGGAGCTCCAGGACCTCCGTTAAGACCATCTCTTCCTGGTTTACCTGGTTGTCCAGGACCACCTATAATTGAAATGAGACTTTGATATACAGCATGTAACACAATTATTTCCGTAATGAATCTATACCTGGTAATCCAGGTCCACCTGGGAATCCGTCTTTTCCTGGAGCACCTGGTCCGCCAGGAAAACCATCTCTGCCGGGACCTCCGGGAGTGCCTGGAGGTCCAACTGGGCCTAAAAATAAATAAGTAATATTAAGAAAAAAAGAAGGGATGTTAAAAAAATCATGATGATGAATGTTTTTTTCCACGTAGAAAATTATGAGACTTTACCTGCCGAACCGGCTGGTCCTGAATTTCCTGGTGCACCAGGGCGTCCATCTTTGCCCGGTCCTCCAGGAAATCCAGGAGTTCCAGCTTCACCTTTAGGGCCAGGAGTACCGGATAATCCATTGTTTCCGGGTCTGCCAGCTGGGCCAACTGGCCCTGCAAAACAATATTGAATTTTTCATATTGTTATTCACACATTATATTATTTCATTTACCAACAGGTCCAACTGGGCCAGCCGTTCCAGGGCTACCAGGAGTGCCAGGAGCCCCATCTCTTCCAGGTGTTCCCGGTGGACCGGCGGGGCCAGTGCCGCTTGAAGCAACAGTTTGTCCTGGGGCGCCAGGTTGTCCTTTGGGTCCAGGAGCTCCGGGTGATCCGTTGAATCCATCTCGGCCAGGTGTTCCTGGGGCTCCATTGAGACCAGGTGCGCCATTAAGCCCAGCAGCCCCCTTGGCTCCAGGGAATCCGGGTCCTCCAGGAGCGCCGGGAGCTCCGTTCAAGCCACGCTCTCCAGCCGGTCCAGGACTACCAGGTGCGCCATTAAGTCCAGCTGCCCCTTGTGGCCCAGGACCTCCAGGAAATCCTGGACTGCCTGGATTTCCAGCTTCTCCTTTAGGTCCAGGTAATCCAGGGGCTCCAGGTGCTCCAGGGGGTCCGACAACAGTTGTTGGTTGGGGTTGGCTGGCAAAACCACTTCCTTGTGCACCAGCAGATCCGGGTGGACCAGGTGGACCAGGAGGACCGTTCAGCCATGGAAGGTGTCTGTGAAAATCCGTGAATCAATTTGTAAGTTTATTAAAATCAAAATAAAAAATTGGTGCTGAATCTTACACAAGGAATTGTTCCCATTGTCTTTGGATTTCCTCAATTTGTGGCCTCGGTTGGATATTGAGATTGACTGATGATGATCCATGTCCAGTGGAGATCTGATGGGATGCTGTCTGCTCCGGCCATTTTTGAGCAGCAGGTTGAAACTGGGCATGAGAAGAAGCAAAGGCCGATGCCGACGCTGAGTTTTGAGTTGCCCACTGTTCAAGTGAGACTTGGTTAGTTGTGTCAACCGCCTGTGGAGCAGATCCATATTCTGGAGTTGATCCATATTGCGGGGCAGCAAATGCTGCTGCAACTAAAAATGGGATGATGGCCTAATACCGTGGTGAAATACAATCTCGTTAAATGCTATTCTGACCACCGAAAATTAGAATTTAGAAACTTACGACTGCCTTCATTGCTGTATAAATATTATGATAGGTCCTCTAAATCCCCAATTTCTCTTGGCAGTTGATTGACGCAGAATTATCTGTACAAATCAAGTAAACATGTAAGTTTGTCTGGAAAACTTTATGAAAAGTTAAACACAGCAATAATAAATTCATTTTTATCTTTTTAAATTAAACCTTTCGCAAATGTGTTCTTTGATTTACCTGATGGAAGATGTTTCTTACTACACTGAAACGCCAACACTGCTGATTATAGGTAGCAGAGCGCTCGCTTTTTAAACGTGAGCTGCAGAGTCACGTGACGGAAAACCCACAAGGTGTTAATGAGTGCTACAGTAGGCTACTGCTATAGGCGAATATAGGATGGAACAGGATGGGCAAAAGAAGAAATCTCCTCGTGTTATCGTGAATGTGAGTGAAAGGAAAGAAAGTGGACCCGACTCAGTCCAGTGAAAAGTAGGTATAAGCGAATCTTTGTCGAATAAGTTGACACTTGACATCATTTCTCTTTTTCTTTAGAATTTTTTGGCCCTTCAAGTCATGCAGTACTGGACCTCACTCAAGAAGCGCTGCGGTGTGCGTCGTTGATGGACGGTGGAACATGACATTAGCATTTTATTCAAGACACGCCAAAATAAGCTGAGGTTCGAATATCTCTCCATTTAAATACAGAGTGGCAAACATCTATAAAGTTATGTCGTATACATATACATAAATATATGTGTTAGGACTGCTGCCAGCACAATTTATTTTTAACATTAATTCGATATTGTAGATTTGTAGGCCTACATAAGTTAAAATAGCTACTAATGGAGAAATATATATATTTTACGGTAAACAATCCAGAAGATTATCCTACGAAAGTGAAATCGTAACTTAGAGAGCGTAAATCGTTCGGATGAGAGAAAGGTAGCCTGCGCTTCCAGACATTGATAACAAAAAGAACCATATTGGCACCGAAAAGTTTATTTTGCCGAGTAAGCATCTGGCAAACTGCATGACTCACATCTTTCTTTCTTTAACGTCTTCAACTCTTTTAAGGGTGCCGTCTTATAGTAAATAGGCTAGTAACACAGTTACAGTATTCCTCGTCATTCTGATCGTGGTTTCATTTGGGAGGAATGCTAAGAGTTTTTTTTCAGCAAGTAATGAGAAAATGACGTTAACGCAAGACGTTTTTCTTATTAATAACGAAATAAAACAATTAAAGCCTTTTACACAAAACTATAAGAGACGACCGGAGACGACTTCAACAAAAAGGTTTCTCTCGCAAAATTTTAAATGATTATCATACTATATAGTGTTTTGAAGTAAGGATTTATTGTGAAAACTGTCTACTAATTAGTGTTAAATCGTGGGTAATAAAAAGCAGATAAGATATAAGATCTAGAATGTCAGCGAAGTTTCTGCTGAAATGTTGTGAACGAGTCCAAACTGTCGTATAAACGCTTTCAATCTAATGCTAATTTTTCATCAACTCCATCGACGTTAATAGCTGTGCGTGATTTAAACAACTTTCAAGTAAGTTTATAATGATGCATAATAGTAAAGCTACAAAAGCCAACACTTTGGCTGATTTATAGACCGGGCAACTAAGCTGCAGCAGGGGTTTACACCTATATGAGGTAGTAGCCTAATGTCAGGAAATCAGAGATTTTCCGGTTCAATGGGATGCTGCTGAGTTATATTACCATTAACTATGTTAAAGCGCACTGTATAATATAGTCTATAGCTGAGGAATGTGACGATCGTGCCCAAAATAGAGAAAACATTATATTATGCCAAATATAAGAAATTAATAGTACATGACCATCAGTTGACCGCGCAGTCAACCGCAGTTGAATCAATCCGCTTATTTATTAACAATCTTATTCCCACAGAGATGTTTCTATCATCTCAAGACAGAAAAAGACTTTCTCTCATTTTCTTTTGTATTTATTTTATAGCTAAGCACTTAAGCAGCCAAGTGACAACATTTTTCTTATAGTTTCGGTTGTGATGACGACGAAGACCAAGACTAGCCCCCATGTCGCTTAAATGACTGACATATAAATATCGATGTATAGCTATGGTTGTTAAAAAGACAAGAAGTGCGTTACGTCATGTAAAGAGAAGGTGCTCAGTCATGTTACATCGTTTTTAGAGTAGAAATACATTTCTGTTTGTTATATATCGTGCCCATTTATAGGTTCTGAGATTCCCAGCAAGCCGTAGCTACTAGAAGCTGCGTCAATGTAAAGAAAGTTGACTTTTTTTTTTAGAAAATTGATGATCGAATTGTATGTTTATGGGAAGAGTTGCCGTGTGCGGCGCCTGCGGAAAAGGGTAACATCAACAAAGAAGTAAAAGCAAAAGCAAGCCTCAAATCGGTATCACTGATGGAATTGTGAATGTATTTCGCGATTCAAAGGTGAAAAATATATCCACAAAAATACTACAACAAAATCAAGAACAATAGCTCCGCTTGATAACATGCTCTATAACTTTTAGAAAATAATGTTTCGTATATAAAGAAACAATGAAAAGATATGCGAAGATATGTAACACATGTGAAAAAGGACCAAAAGGACGTCGAAATTGGCAAAAGGATGTGACTGATAGAGTTTAGAGTATATAGAAGGCGTAGAAGGCCTATACGTAAACTGTAATAATGGTTGAATTTAGCCTATACTCCTTATAAGATTTTAAGGAGAGATTCGTATTTCAAATTAAACAGGCACAGGAATAGGAACTTCACTGTCTCCTGCTGATGCTGATCCCTCGTAACCTCCGGAACCACCTCTTTTTGATGAATATGGTGTCTGTAACGGAACTGCAACTTGTATTTGAAGGGAATAACCCCCGCCAGCTCCGTAAGCAGTGGCTTCTCTAATGTGGTCTCTGGTTAATAATAGGTATTTCTTTGGCTCTTGAAACAAGATTTTGTGATGCTGACCTGTAATCGATTGAAAGTTCACAAACAACGTTGTTCATATATAATAAGCTACAATAATATTAGTGACTTCGTAATCAGCGTATATAAATGGCATTAAGTTACTCAAGCTTACCTTTTCCAACATCAGATTCACCTCCGTTTTCTTTACCGTCGTAATCAAACCCTGATTTAAATTAATTTTTGTAATGTGGATTAATCAATAGTACATTCGAAAACTCAGCCTCCTCACCTTTTTCACTTTTGTTTGATTTAGTTGCTTCAACGCTATTATGTTCAAGTTTCGCAAGTAATAGCAGTGAACCAATGGTCAGAACACAAATCTGCAAAAACTTTTAGGTACATCAAGAATAATGGGCGGTTAGATTGGGATGAAAGTTACTGCATAAATATACGACTTGGTCTACTACCACATACGTATATGGAGAGTATGTACATAACTCACCTTTATCATGTTGAAACGGAATGTATGCTGTATAGAAGCTGGCACCGACAACGATTAATAACAACTGCTGTTCAGCGCTACGTGCTGTGTTCTTATATATAGGTTACAGCTGAAAAATGTTTCGTTATAAAACATTACAAAAAAAAAGATGAAAGTTATTTGCGATATGTTTACATCACATTTTCTTTTCTTTTTCCCTAGGATTTCCCGGCACTTACACAGGGATATTCCGCAACTTAAACGCGATCAAGTTATTAGTAAACACTACCGACTGCGACTGTTCCCTTTCACCAGCTGTGTGCGTATAAACCCCGCGATTGTCCCAGTCCATATGCCCAACCAGCCTTCCACAAACATGCTTCACTTCAAAATTTCACATTTCTTAAAATGAAACGGCAAGGGAAATTTGGGTCGAGCAATTACAAATTACTTAGTCGGGAAAAAACCTGACTGTTGTAGATGTTCTGATGATTATATGCATCGATAAAGACGATATAAAAGATAAACAACAAAATACAAGGTGCGCAAAGACATGATCAAATGAAAGACAGCGGATATGCTGTAGTTGGAGTTGGAGATAAGGCTTACGGCGATACAACTATTAAGAAGAATAAATTTTAGAAAAAATTTTGAAAGTTGAGCTTTTACATGACAGAAAATCTCTAGGAAAATAACGTTTTCTAATAACGAATGCTGTAATACAGGGCGACATTTTTGAATTCACCGGTGCTCGCGATTAAAAAAATATTTTCATATAGTTGTTTGAATTTATTTCGCTGTGAAATATCAATCAGCATACATTTTGCGAATGTTATAATAACTTGATGCTCAGTATAATAATTAGGACGCTAGGCTACTAAATGTTTTAATAATTAAAGAAGGAAATTTTTATTTAAGGAGAATATAAGAAGGGTTCAGTTCTGTGTGTACGTTTCAAGCGATGGGCGGTAAAATTTGAAAACTATACACAACATTCGTTGGCCCATGTCTAAAACAGGAGTTGAGACAACTTGCAAAACCACGCCATTTTGAACTTTTCCAAAACCCCCTTAATTTTATGAGGAGGAGGACCAAAGGCTCCAACTGAGGAAAGATGACAATATGGTGCATGCTGCTGTCTAAATTCCGTAAATCCACCGTAAAAGGGCATTGAAAATGATTGATACGGTAATGGAATTGGACCAACAGTAGGTGAATAATATTGAACATGAACTGGAGGGCCCCCTGCAAATCCTCCATAGCCGCCCTGAGCTGGGCCTGGATAGAATACTGGGTGCTGGGACGTTGGAACGTAGATAACTCGTTGAGATGGGCCGTAACCTCCGCCTTAAAATTTTGAGTCAATAATATTATGAAATAATTTTATACGCCTTAATATTGAAAGCAAACGAACCAACCTTTTCCTTTGAATGCTTCAATACCATGAACGAAGAACAATCCGCACAACAGAAAACATTTCACGCAATTCATAGTGATGGCCTCTATATCCTTCGCCTTTGTGAGAAAATCAAATCGACAATTTGATGATGAAAGACAAAAAAGCGTCAACTATTGGCGAGGAAGAGCGACAACTAAATGGTACGTAAACGTGGAACACAGCAAGTCTTTTATGTGGTACATTTTTTACTGAAACTCGGAAGTCAAAAGCGCATCAGTAATGCCACAGCATATGTATTAATACATATATAGAAATGGATATGAAAGTCGGTACTAAAAGGGGCGTGTGAAAAATCTATAAATCCAATTGATTTGCGTAGTAACAGTGTATGTATAACACACTCCCGAGCAACATAACAAATTTACAGCAATATTTGGCTACTCTGGTCCGAATAGTAAAATTTTACAATAGGCTAGTGAAATGTAGATAAAAAATAATACCGTAAATTCGTAATAAGTAAAATAAAGCGTGTGTGTCATATACTACAGCTTATAAGCTGTAGTACAGGAAACTATAGTGAAACTACGGATATAGCCTGTATTGTTTTCCTTTCAAGAACGGTTATATAATGCTAATAATCGACGATTGATTACAAGGAAGTTGATGGATTGACTCTATATGGCGGAAAGGGAAAACGGGGAACACCTTAATTGCTTACCGGTATTTCAAAAGTAAATTTGAAATTGATCTCTGACGTGATGATTAGGTGTATAGTGAAGCTGTTCGAGAATAAGTCGATCCTACCATTATATCAAAGCTAAAATAATAACTTAAAAACTATTTCTAAGTTCTAACAAATGAAGTTGGAGAGAGGAAATTATCCCATAAAATAGCCGCGAAATTCAAAATTTCTGTTTAAAAATTTATTTGTTGATCTCGTCACTAACAGATGGCTGTTATCACTTTAACTTCAGACGACACGACATTATTTACTTTACTCTCCATAATTATTGTTTGATCGGCTGTCAATTGTCTCCACGTCAACCAAATGTGTTACTTGAAGAAAATCTAGTGATGGATCCTGAAATTCAATCATGGTTATTCCATGGTCCGCATAATAAAATATTTTCCAGCGTCAGCATGGGGCATGGGCTCCCGCAGAAACGGATAAATATTTGCTGTAGATAACGGTTAGATCTAGGTTATGGTTCGCTTTTCGAATGTGAGAGATAAGCTATATGCGCGAGACATATGATGTGGTCATACATACAATGCGTTACTTTTTTTAACTGTCCTGATAAGAGAAAGTGAAGCAAAACCTCAGTATCCTGCATTTGTTCGACAAACTTGACTTATCAGTGGCAACAATTAACGAGACTGCACGAATTTTAACACAGCCTAGGATTTATTAGGCAAATGGGCAGCAACGTTTTCAACTATATCGATCGAGTATCGAAACTTCATTCCCGATTTTCTCCAATGTAAATACCGACATTATTTCCTGCAAAACTCCTTTTCGCTATCCTATAGGCCTTAACTAAGCTTCAACAGGTAAAACGCCACACAAAATATTATTAAATTTGACCGCAACATTATTATTAGGTGAAATCTTAAATAAACCGCACCGCGCGTAATTCATTTCGAATCAGCATCATATTATTATTCAAAAATCCAAATAGCTTTTATTTAAAACAGTAACGTTTATTATATCATGTCAATTATAATCTATTCATTCTTAATTTGGTGTTCTATTTATAGATATGAGACTTTGCCGTTCATTATGCAAGATTAAATCCCCCACACGGGAAGACAAAAAAATAGCATGTGTGCTCTTTTCTTTATGGTTTCTAATACTAGTTGCAGCAATAGTCTGTCTGAACCGACGGAACGCAAGGGTCTCGCGTCCAATGAAGAACAGCAATCTCGACCACTATGGTATGAAATCATAAATAACGATCCATCTTATATGCTTAATTTATTTTAATTACAAAATATCTCACCAATATAAATTTAAGAAAATTCTGGAGAAGAAAATCCTACTATAACAACCAGTATCTTGTATCAAACTGGACATTATATGCCATTTAATGACGTATGTCCACAGCAAGGTGAGGGAATGAAGTTGATGATTTTGGTGACTTCTGCTACTAGTCACGTTTCACGACGTAACACTGTACGTTCCACTTGGGGAAATGTTGCCTTCCACCAAGATATTGGCTTGGCTTTCATGCTAGGCATTTCTAAAAACAGTTCGATAAATGAACAAATTGAACGAGAGAACCTCCTCTACGGCGATATAATTTAGGTAAAAATAATTAAGTTCATCACATTTTTTAAAACTTGTATTATATACATTTCTGTGAAAAGGGTATGTTCGTCGACACGTATAACAACCTAACACTGAAAACGATATCGGCACTGGAATGGAGTTGGACTTACTGCAATCGTGTCAAATACGTGTTGAAGACGGACGATGATGTCTACATTCACATGCCGGTGTTATTAGCTATTCTGGACGAGGTCGTCAATCGCCGTCAAACTATCCTGGGTCATTTGGCAAAGGGCTGGAGACCGTCTCGTGACATTCATTCCCCGTACTACATCTCCAAAACTCAATTCAGTGAGTCAAAATACCCCAACTTCCACACGGGGCCCGCTTACGTCCTGACTAGCGATATCGCCGAGCAACTTTATCGAGCTGCGTTGAATGAAACGTTTTTCAAACTGGAGGATATTTTCATCACTGGGATGATAGCTAATAATCTGCCTAACATAGAGCACCACCATTACCCCCAATTTTCGAACAGTCGTCCAAAAATTGAAAAAATACGTGATACCTGTGCTATGGCAAAGCTAGCTGCAGTGCATGAGATCAAGGAAGATGATATGTTCGATCTGTGGAAGCGATTATCTCATGGGCTATCTAATTGCTAATCGTTGAATTATATAAAAATACATTAACATGAATTTTGTTTTCAATTCCCTCTGAAAATTCAAAATAATTTAGTTGGTTGGTTTTTGTGTAGATGACGCTATCAAACATTTTGTGATGTTGTTCATAGAACATAGAGGGTGTGAACGAAGTCGGGATATCAGTAAAACCACTTCATCAGTAAAAACAATCCCACGTGCGTTTATCAGCTGTTCGCCGATGGAAAATTGGAAACCCGATTTCATGCAAACAAAACGTCTGAATTCTAAATCTGAATATCTGTTTTCAAATACCTTACAGGCTTCCCACATATATTTTATCATAAGCTTCTGTAAATTTCTTCGGTTAATTGCTATAAAAGACACCGAAAATGTCGATTTCAATGAAGAAAAGAAAGCTGCATGAAGATGAAGAAGATTCAAGACCAACTAAAATTGTTTCTACTAGTATCAATAACAAACAAATAATTTACATTCTCCCTGATTGTATTGGACCCAGAAGACTTGAAATTATGGAGAAGTCTGTTAACAAAATGGGCCTTACACTATCAACCAGAATGACGTATTATTGATAATTTTACTACTCAAGAATTTAAAATTGTGTCACCAATTTTCATTAATGTTCAATTTATATCTATAGAGCCAATGTAACTCATGTCTTATCAGAACTTGAAACTAAAGAGGATGTCTTGGAAAGCAAAGAATTCTCGAAATTCAAATCCTGGAAAGGTTATATATTACATGCTAAATGGCTTGCTGAATGTGTCAGGTATGGAAATAATTAAAATTATCTAGCAAGTTTGTTTTGGTGCAACATATTTTTCTTGCACAGATGTCATTCTTTGGTATCAGAAACTGGGTTCCTGCTACCTTCCATACCTTCTCATGAAAAGAAAGCTGACGATGTTGTCCCACATGAAGAGATTCCTTTGTACCCAATTCCAGAATTTGACTTGAAGGCATTTAATGAATGCATCCCTGAAAGAAAAGCTATCTTGGATCACCAGAACAAAGAAATAGCAGTAAGATTATTATGTATTTGTATACCATTTTAGCATTTTCCAATGCATGGTTGCATTTAAGAAAAATGAGTCTGAATCATCACTCTGTTGTTGTGTCTGTGCCGGTGCACAACAATGAGGAATGCAGAATTTAAAGAATCCTATTGACACAATGACACACTTAATTATCTCATGATATATTACAGGCAGCCCTTGATTTACTAAGTGAATATTGGGAAATTTGTCATCAAACGAAAACTGACGAAAATCGTGCTCTTGCTTTCGCACGAGCTGCCGCTGCCATAAAATGCTTACCCTTCAAGGCAACTAACTCACAACAGGTAATATTATTATGGTAAAGCGTTAGAAGCTTACTGAATGACAATTCGCAGTATTGGTGCATGTTTTCTTTCGAATCACTAACTTAATTATGTTTTCATTCAGTTAAAAGGGATTAAAGGTCTCGGAAATGGTCATGCGCTGCGAGTTGCAACCCAAATTCTCGAATCTGGATATTGTCCGGAAGTGGAAGAAAAGAGAAACGATAAGAAATTTCTCTCACTCCAGGTTTTTTGTCTTTCGCCACTGTTTCCCATGCGATTGTTGCATTGTTGAAATTTTTTAATGTGTATTTTTTTCCAGATATTTTGTAAAGTCTACGGAGTTGGCCCATCTATTGCTGAGAAATGGTATGCCCAGGGTCTACGCACGGTTGAAGACGTAAAGAAACTTGATCAACACGACATTGCCAATAACGACATGATAGCACACGGTACCGTTTTCCTGGGATTGTTCACTGTTAGTCAAGCGTTTTATACATGGCGCCTGTTAATTTCATATTTTATATAGGAGTGGCTTTCTACGACGATTTGAATCGACCGCTGTTGCGGGCGGAGGCCGAAAATACGTACAAATACATCACAGATTTAGCAAAGCTCATCCTGCCGTCTGTCGTGACTAGCATGAACGGAGGATTTCGCCGGTAAGATTGAGATTGATATCCCTTTAATACGATCCCAACTAAAGATGACAAACGAAAAGTATAAATAACGACGCGTTTCTTTCCTCTCGGGGAATTCATGTTAGCGGGAAATCTTCTGGTCACGATCTGGATGTGCTATTTTCGTATCCGGAGCGCGAGGATGGCGATTACGGTTTAATTGCAGCCGTTCTAGACGAATTGAACAAGAAAGGTCTGGTCGTTTGGTCACGAGCCACGCACACAGACGGGCCACGGAAAGTTATCGAAATTATTTCCAGCCCACTTTCCTCTGGTTCGACAAACGAACATTTGCCGACGACGATGATCATTTTTAAGTACCCGCTTGACGATCGATTCGATGAATTCGAACGGCGCGACTTTTCTGGTATGTTTTTTTTTTGACGACTTGTGCCACATTTGTTTTGCCTACGTATCAGTTTCCTTGTGTTAGGTGAGAGAAATTTAGGACCTTTCCAGTTGGCGAATTTGAACCGACAATGGCGCGCTATACGAGTGGATCTAGTCGGGTCAACGAATGCGCAGTATCCCTATGCTCAGGTCGGCTGGACGGGCAGTAAACAGTACAACCGCAGTCTTCGGCAGTACGCCAAGGATAGCCTCAACTACTCTTTGAGCAGCATGGGCCTGCACGACAATGGCCAGGTGGGTGGCATCCATGCATTGCGCACACATTCGATAATCTTAAATCAGCCATTCTTGGTAACGATTCACAGAACCGCTGGATAGCAGCTCAAACAGAGCAAGACGTCTTCCATCATCTCAAATTGACTTATCGAGAACCATGGGAGCGCAATTTTTAAATTGACCGACCACCTCCTCCCGTTTATTTTGTCGGCCTACAAAAAAATGACGCACCGACGAGCCTAAAGACAAAAAAAAATTTCTCTCATTTTCAATTTCCCCCGTTAAAAAAACAAAATTTACAAAATTTTCGAAAATGTTGTTATCGCCACTGACCTCATTTTCGCTCCCCGACACGCGGCAACGGCATATAGTCGTACGGTAGTTTTGCATGAGCGTCTAGAGGGGGACAGAGATAGAACGCGTCTTCAAGCCTCATTCCACCACTATACCGCCATCGTTTTAGATCGGGGCATCGAGCGTTAGCTCGTTATTATTTTTTTTCTTCCTTTTCTTCTCTCAATTCAGACCGTGAAAGCTGGGTCTGCTCGAAAAAAAAGAATTCCAAATGGCCTCAAGATGCGATGGCTTTCTCCCCGTTTCGATCCAACTCGCTATCGTCCAATTATTGCTTTATGCGTGCGCACTTGCGCTGTCTAGTTCCCAAAGTGGGATTTTTTTTTTCTACCGGCGACATCGTGTGTTTCAACATTTCATTAGCCAACACACAAACCGAACGGCGACTGCTGTTTTGTTGTTGTTGTTGCGTTAAAAACTTCCTCAATTGAACCCCCACTCCTTTTCTCTTTCCCGTTGGTCTTTTAACTGTTCCATTCTACCTTGTTATTATCATCTACTTCCCCGGTATCTATACCTTCTTTTTTTCTTTTTGCGGGCTTATTATAAAAGAAACATTTAAAAACTTCTCTCTTTTTTTTTCCACGTGAGATTGTTCCGTGACTAACGACAGGGGGTTACAAAATGGGAGGGGTTCGCGAAATAGTACAGTTGCAATTTTTATAAGTTTGGCTGTGTTAAAACTTCGGCGTCGGTCTCCTTCACGCTCCAACGGTTTATGCAGAACGTGACTGCCCCGAACACGGTAGGGCACTTGAAGGGCAACAACATGTTTGGTTTCCGGGGGGGGTTTAAAAAAAATACTAAAATAATAATCATTTTGAATTTCGCGCGGTTTTCTCAAGCTTTAACCGTGACCTTTATGTAGAACGCACCTCGACTTTGATGATGAACGCCAAATGTGGGAATTAAGATTGGCTTCAAAAGAGAGAAAGAAGAGATGACGTGAGCCATTCACGGTGAGACTTGATAGTTTTGATTGCGGGGATTATTTGTGTTTGCTTTGATGGAAAGTCTTGAGAATGATAAACGACGTGGTTAACGTGAATCGTTGTCGTTGAATTAGAATTATAAGAGCTCGTGAGAAAAGAATCGAGAACAAGTCGGGAATAGGATGAACATGTTACAGTCGCGACCTGGCATGGTTTTTCATGTTCTTAAGCGCATTTAGTACGTCCTTTTGTTCGAACAAAGTTTTTTTAGTTTTTCGTGGCTAAAGGGGGGAAAAAAATGTGTGCCGTCACCGTTCCGTCTCGACCCTTCAAGTTAACACGTTCTTACGTAATTTCATGTATTATTGTTGAGCGGTTGCTCATTGTCTCTTATCCCCGTTCGTTTTCCTACCTCGGCCAAGAAAATCCAAAATCGACTTGATCGTAAACATGTTCGTTTATTCTTCTTTTTTTCTTCTTGGCTTCTTCTTTATGCATGAAGAATTATTTATAGGGATTATTTACCTCGTTCTGATTCAGATACCCAGAAGAAAGAAAGAAGAAGACGATTTCTATTTCACGTGTATATATACGTTTTTTTATTTCTTTACTGTCCCGTCCCCTCGCAGAGTGGGAGGCGGGCGGGGTGGTGGACCGGGAGAATAGTGTTTTTTTTTTAATACCTCGCGCGGGACGACACAGATCCTAAATTTGCCTCGCCTTATCTTTTTTTTTTTCATTTCTGACTTGGCCAAATAATTAAAAAAGAAAATTGAGTATTATCGAACCAGTTTTTGTTTTTTGATAATTTACTAATAAACCAGACATTCTCATCCGCTTTAGCTACATATTTACTGCCGTACAAAATGTTTATTCCATTTCTTTTCTTCTTTCACGAAATAAGTGGCACAGCAGACTATTGGAACAATTGGCCGCCAGGGCAGATTGCTGCTTTCGGCCCCACTTAGCGTGTCATCTTTCAACACACACACACACGAGATAGAGAGAAAGAGAGATAGGGCGGTGGATGAGAAAACAAAAAATTGCTGAATTCTTAATAGATGCCCGTTACTCATAGACGAGCAACGATGGGATGATTCACGCTCGCGGATGTGGAGCAAGGCACTCTTCCCGAATTACATTGCGTGTCTTTTCCGCGTGATCAGATTGGTGGTGGTCCGTTGAACTTTTTTTTTTTTTTTTTTTTTTTTTTTTCATTTTTAATCTTTATGAAAATAACGTGCAGCGGCCAAATGAAGCCGGTCTTTAAATTGTATACATCGAAATGGCGAACAATTAGAAATTGGCGGGAGTATAAAAAAAAAAGAAATTCGAAAATTTCTCCGTTTCGATTCGCGAGATTTTTTTATTTTTTATTCGCCCCTGTAATTTTATGAGTCTTAAGTCATAAACGTATTACTTAAGGAAAAAAGGAGACAAAATGGGCTGACGCCAGCACGAAGAAGAAGAAGGTGGCCGTCGTGCCGTGGCGGCAAAGTCATAAATAATGGGCTGACTTGCCTTGTGTGTGTGTATGTGTGTAGGAAACGGAACCGAAACGAGAACAGGGGTCGCCCTAATAACCTGAACCGTCTGGGCACTCTGCACGGCAATCAATTCGCAGTATGTACACCTCTACCGAGTAAGGAAGGAAAAGAAGAAAAAATCAGGTGAACTTGGCGGGTGAAAATATACTGGTACGGACGTCGTGTGTTTATTTTCAGGTGGCCAAAGGACCAAGGACCTCTAGCTGCTCGCTGAGATAATAACGGAGCCCGAATATAGGAAGCCCAGATGACCTCAAACACACACCCGAGACCACAAGAACTAAAATAATGTCGCGGTATACTTCTTCTTCTTCTTTTAGATTTTCTATTTGTCACATAATATCTCCCATTTTTTTATTAGGCAGTCCTTAAAAAAATAGAAAATGGCGGGGACAGTTATTCGTGTTCAATGACGTGTGAGAAAGAAGAAGAAGAGAGACCATTCAACAAAGGAGAAGATGAAACACGGGCGATCTATTAAGGTGTGTAATGTGAGTGACCGACCCGAGACAGCTCGTCCAACACCTGGGATCCCGTGGATCCAGTCACGTGTTTAGCGCCACCATTTGGTAACTCATACATCGGCAAAACATCTACCCCAACCAAAATATCAACAACAACAACAAAGGAGACGGGTTGAAGCAGATAGAGAGAGAAAAGGCAAAAGGGGCGGTAGAAAGCGCAAATGCGGTTGTTGCTGCAGCCCGAAATGATACTAGCTTCCAGGTGGGAGGGGGCAATAGGCGGACTCTCGACGCGCTTTGGCGCAGAAGTAGGCTAAAAGTATAGACAAGGAGGAGGGTTTTTTTTTTTAACATGGCGAAAAAAAGCGGTGAATTTTTTTTTCTGGTGGATTATTTCCCCCTCCTTGCGCTGTGCACTCGCACAAGGGGCCAACTGGGCCTGCCCTGTATTCCCGAACGGAAAAAATTTCATATAAAAAGAGGTGAGCAGCCGCTGTAAACGACATCACTTTCCAGCTACTCTTCCAACGAGTAACACCTCCAATTCTCTCCTCCGATTCGATTCGAGTGACGCATTACATTTTTATTATATACAAGACAGCACAGTTCCATTCGAAACCAAAATGAAATCCGTTGTGATCCTGATGTGCCTGGTCGCCGTCATCTCCGCTACATCTGAAGTCGATTACCTTAGACGACGTAAGTTTTATTCCACAAATTTTTATTTTTATTTAATTCGCTGCTCGAATTTGATTCAACAAGGGGCTTGTCACCTTTTGAGTGTACGTGCAGGTCGTAAAGAAATTTCTATTCTGAAGATGTTTGCGTGACACGACGAATTCTTTCTCTCGGAGTTAGTCGACATGTTCACAGGGAGGTCGTAACACTAGAGAGTAAAAGTTTTGTGATTTTGTCTTGTCCCCCTCCAAGAAAATTCTTTTGTCGCCTCGACTCTCTTTCTTCTGATTTTTTTAAAGAGAATTCTCGAGAGAAAGTCCTCAAAAGGAACTGCGAACGTTATCCGTGTTGATGCGTAACGACAGATCGTCTAACTTTCACCCCCCCTCCGTCCGTTTTCTGACCAAAATGTGAAACAGCATTTTCCTCCTTTGGCAAAGCAGATTTTTTTTTGAATTTCCCTCTTCCGCCATATAGTTTTCCCCCTGAAGACAAAGGAAACTGGTTCACATGCGCAGTATTATGTACATGATCGCTCATCCACACGCCGACTAAAAACCCATCATGCCCGCAATCATTTGGCAGTAAGAACAACAAACCATTGGGCGCTACACCGAAGGCGATGAAAGTCTTGAATCCGCTGGGCTCCAATCGTCTCTCTCTCTCTTAATCTTTGGTGAAACTTTTTTAGATTTCTAAAATAAAAGAACTTTTCATTTCGTTGATTGTGAACGATGGTAAGATTTTTTTGTCTTTTTTTTCTTTTTTCCGGAGGTTGCATTTCCTTTCTTGTGCGGTGGCCAAACAATTAGAAATTGTCGGAAGGTCAGTGTCGATTGTATTTTTGTTTACTTTTTCCCTTACAACTGACAGGAGAAAGGTTTACATACGCCTTCAAGCTATACAACATGTGCGCTATTATGAATAGAACTTTTTGACCAAAAAGAAAAAGAATTTCGCCGTTCTCCGGTTGCGCTCCGATCGCCATCGGGGTCACAGGGACACAACTGTTTCCTTTGTTCAAATTTTGTGTTATCATAATTACTATGCCCCTTCTAATTTCGATTATCTTTTAATGGGTTGAATTCACAGGCAGCGGCGTGGTAGTCGGCAAGCCGATGCAAGTCCCAGTTTTCCCCAACAAGAGGAACGTCAACCAACAGAAGCGACAGGTGGATTTCGATGCTGGAAACCGCCCCAGTGCCGGACCATCCGCCAGACAGCAGCCAGCCGGCGTACCTCTCCAGCATGCTTTCCGCGCTTCTCCTCCAACTGAATTGCGTCGCCCTCAGGCTCAACGTACCCAGGAGCGCGCTCAACCGGATCAACGCCCTGCTCAGGAGCGTCCCCAACAGGAGCAGGAAATCGATCCTTCCACCCGTGGTGGAGCTCCGCCATCTTTCGGTCCTTCATCCACTCCATCGGAGATCTTCGCCCCATCCAGGGATGCCATCGAACGTCCAGTTGAACGCCCAGTCGAGAGACCCGCTCGCCAGCAACCAGCCCAGCGCCCAGCCCGCCCTTCCGCTGGATCATCCGCTGAGCGTCCCCAAAGGCAACCCGAATTCACCGGTGGATTCCCTTCCGGTTTCACCAGCGGACTTCCTTCCTTCGACTTCCAGGGACGCATGCCAGGTAGAATCTCAACTGTTTGGTGAATTACGAATGGATTAATGAAGGAATCCTTGTGGGACATTTTCAGAGCCCGACTCCAAGAGCGAAGGATTCATGGATAGCGCTCTCAACGATTTCCCCAACTTGAAAGCTTTGGGCGGATTCGACGCTTTCCCCGAGGCTGGCCGTGAAGGTAATTGACACCACAACACCTCCCAAAAAAATCACATTCGTTTAGACTCAGATTGTAATTCGATTTGATTGGACAAGCAGATGCCCCAGCCAAGAGACCAGCCCAGAACCGACCTGCCCGACCCAGCGCTCAGGTAAGAAAATAATTTTAATCAAAAACGAAACGTAATGTTAGGTAGGGATGAGAGAGACTCTTAGTCACTAGATACGGAAGTTTAGACTCAACGACTCCACATTACTTGACTTGTAAAATACGAAAAATTGACTTGTAAATTAAAAACTACGAAATTGACGAGAATCATCAGAAACGTAATAAATTTAGTTAGCTCTTGGAAACATTGGAAACTGACTGGAATAGACTTTCGACTGACAGCAGCAGCAGTATAATCAAATCATCCCGCTATAATTGATTTTTTCGTTAGTAATTTCAGTAGTTATTAGAAAAAACGTAATTTAAAAAAAAGTAATCATTTTTAGTAAGACCAACAGAAAATTTAAATATTTGAATATTGACTATATTTTTTTCTTTGACTTTGTGTGTGTTTCTTTTTTGCAGTTCCGGCAACAAGCCAATTAAAAAAAATTACAAACTCCAGCTAAAAAAACAATTAAACCCCTTGCCCAAAGATTAAAAAAACACACATACACACACACACAAACAAAACACACAGAACAACAACAACAACAACATTCGTACTGTCCCGGACTCTCCAACTCACGACGACTCCATTGATTGGAATTCAAATTTGAAATTGAAATGAAGAAGTTTTTCCTATTCTTATTATCCATGTCTTTACGCATCGAGTTTTTTTTTCCTCCGCTTATTAGTTATTTTATCGTTCCATGTTTAAAAAAAAAAAGATAATTTAAAAATGTTGAAAAACCTTTAAAAAAAACGGACGAACTGCGACTGACCCCCACTTTCATACCCATGACCGACGAGACTATTTATGGCACTACTACTACTACTACCACTACTACTGTCGACTAAGTGATGACTTAACACACGAGCATACAATTGTAACACGCACAAACCCAAACAAACGGCGGACCCCCCTACCTTAAAAAAAAAAGACACGAATAGAGAAAGAGAACGAAATAAAATAACGAAGCAAAAACAAACTGACTGACTGATCACAGAGGTAAGTTTATTACCTACTTCTAACTTTTTATCTTACTGCTGCTGCTGTTGTAAACATTTCGCTGATTTTTTGGACGTTTTGTTTTGTCCATTTTTCTTTTGTTAATTCCAAAATCGTCGAGGCTTTTTCGCGCTTTTCTTAACTATTTAATCAATTGTGTTTTTTCAAATATATTTATTGAATTCAAATTTCGCGGGTATTTTTCCTTGAACGTAGAAAAACAAACGAGCGAGTGGCAACTTGACCGAAGAGACTCTGACGTCGAAGAATTCATCGAAGCGATTGCTGAAGAACAAGAAAGAGAAGCCCATCGTTTTGGAGGATGACGAAGCGATGCTGGAACCGGATTTTTCGCCCGTCAACAGATCCGGCAGCCATCATCAGCCGACCGACATTGCCGACATCATCGCCGATTCTGTCGGAGAGGAGCAGCGTTTCAGCCCTTCTTTCCTGCCCAACAGCGGCCCTTATGGCACACGAGTCAGCCCAACGGTGGCGCCCAGTCCTCCACTGCCGGGCCCTTCGTCGTTCCGTTCCCGTCGGCCGTCATCCGTCGGTTCCTTTTCCACCAAGAACAACCGACAGAATCAACGGACGCCCTACGTGGCCGATAATTTCAACGAATTCGTCGACGGGGAGAATAGCCTTTTGGGTTCGGGCAATTTCGACATTCTCGGTGGCGGAGTCTTCCGCGACACGAACGACTACCAGCGGCCGTACGTCAACAGTCAGCCGCAGTACTTCCCGGCCAGCTCTCCGACACCGTCGCCAATCATCCAGGACACATTCCGGCCTCATCAGCCCTTCTTCCCGTCCAACTATCCGTCACCACCACCACCGCAGATTGGCGATCAGTTCGGAGCTTTCGTACCGCCCGTCAAGCCGTCGATTAACAACAACAACAACAACTACGCCAACCTTCCCAATTTCCCGAGCTCGTTCTTCAACGACGATGACTTCTTTTCCAACTTTAGGGACTTTGCCGACGTCAATCAAGATTACCGTAACCCGTAACGGATTTTTTATTTTAATTTTTTTTTTTTTATGTTTGAAATAATTCCAGAAATGGTATTGACTCTGTTACGTAGTAGACCGTTAAAAAAGACGTACGCATGCGCCACTCTGTGCCTTTTCTGTGTCATACTGTCCTCCTTTTTTTGACCAACGAATTTTGTTTCGTGTACAATTTTCTCATCAGTTCAGATTCTCTCCCCCCGCCCCATCCCGTGAATAAGTAGGTTAACGTGTGTACAAAAAACATATGCCACGATTGTCGCAGACCCTTTTCCTGATTAATCCGCATCTACACCATTCGATCGAAACAAAAAAACCCGCAAAGAAAATATTTTCAGTTATTCCTCCCACTCATCGAAATTAATTCGATGTTTATTCTCCCACGCTGGCCGTGTGAGGAAATGGGCGGGAGTTACTAACACATATTTTCCGACTAAATTTTGTTTTTCTTTTTTGGTTTCATTTCCAACAGAAAAACGTAAAACTTCATTCACGCAATCCTCGTCGCTTTTAATTTCCCTCGTCTTTTCATTTAAATTTTCAAACCATCACAGAGCTTAATCCTGGAATTACGATAAACGCAATACAATTATTATTATAGTATTATGTGACACGAATGACTCTTGACTTTTTCGACTCGAAAAACTACTACTTTATTTTTCCAACTGACGGACTTTTGAGACGGACGATGAGACTCGCACTTGATTTTAAAATCAGGAACCGACACTTTCGATTCAAAGTAATAACGTGTGCATACTCCGTTGATTAAAAAAATGACACAACTTTAAATAGAACAGGAAAACGACGTTTTATATTTTTCTGCTTGTAAAGATACGAACGACATAAGAAATGCGAGTGTGACGAACAAATATTAAATATATCTGTATTTTATTATAGAACATCCTCACCGATTGTTTCGATAAGCAATATGGACATCGCGTATCATGTAATAATACCCTTTTGATCAAACAATATCTCAACAACGGATTAGACTGTATATTTCACCTTGAACGTGTCCAATCCAATTTTTTAGCGTAAGAAAAAGTGAAGTATTTTTTTTTCAAGGGTCGTTTATTTTAATTTGTTCTACTTTTATTGCGCCTGTCCATTGCCCAACACCCGCAATTTTTCGCCACGCTAAAAACACCATGACAAACACCAGCAAATTTTAAAATAAAAGAAAATCATTGATTGTAAGACAAAAAAAAGGATAACAATCAAATGGTTTCGATTCACTAATAGCTACTAAAAATTTCTTTTTTATGATAAAGGCTTGGTCCACAAATTAAAAATTGTAGTAGTAAAAGGTCACTCGTTAGTTTCAACTGATGCTGGGTGTTGACGGCGCGTTCTTCTCTTACGTAATGATTCCTATTTGCAGCCGTCGCAGTTGGTCGCCGCCGGGCTCCAACACGATTGATGAGTCGTCGTCTGAGAAATCAATATTTTCATTGAATTCACTAATTTTTCGAATTGATCAATTATTTTTAAAAATTTTACTGGTGGAACGACGCGCTCGCCAACCTTGCTCCAGAACGTAATGTTGGCCTCAGACTTTTCGCCCGTCTGAGGCTTGAACGTGTGACATTTGCTGTAAGGTGGGCTGTACAAGTGCAACGAAACTGCCCCTTTGTCACTTGTATTTCCCACTTGATGCAATCCGATTGAATCTGAACGGAATAAAAAAGAGCCATTGAGTGTCGTGAAAATGAAATTCCTTCTTATAGTAACATTGTGTTAAAGTAAAGTCATCCGGTGTTACATTTCAACCTAAACATTCGAAGTTTCAAACAAAGCTAGTTCTTATCTTGCCTTTATCGTGCACTTATAGTGTTCTCCTTTTTTTTTAATATTTGCGCCGCTGGCTATAAATTCACGCGTTGACGTCACTCATAGCAACAATGGCGGGAGCTTTGAATCGTACCGTATATTCTGAATACTATTACCATATTCTGAAAAATATAAGCTTCTTACCATTAATGTAGCTAACTTCATTCACTTTCAGCACCGTAGAACTCGTTTCGTGCAATTCTTGTGCGTTGCTACCGGAGGGCCAGTCGAAGCGGACTTCTTTCAGCTCGCCATCCAGCATTTTCATGAAGCAATGAGCGTCGGCGTGATCGTGAATGGGCGAACCTTGACCCGGTCCCCAGCAGAGGAGTATCACATTGAATTTGCCATTACCTTCGTCCACCAAAATTCGGGTGTAACTTGAACAAATCAAAACGTTAATTAACAATTTTGTGATAACACTCGATATTTGAGTCAGTTGCTGACGTGTCGCAAATTTGGCTCGAACCGGTTCCGTCTATATTACACACCAAGTTCACGTTTAAAAAAATTACTTCAGATGCACAATCTTTTTTCAAAAATATAGTAACGATTAAACTAGAAATATTCTCAACTTTGTATATCGCCGTCGTGCTGATGCGGTTTATTTACCAAGTCCTGGTGTGGGCGGGGTTGTGGTGAAACATTTGGTTCAAAATTCAAACTTCAAAGTTACACACAAGTCGGAAAAGGTGTGGCTTTTGGGACAGTTTAAGTTTTCCCTCCATAATTCCATTAAAAAATGTTTTAATGAAAAATTCCCCAAAGCTTTACGAAAAATTGGGTAGCCCTATAAGTCTTCTATAGGTCTTCTAAACTTTTGTTTTCTCACACAAAATCAATTTTGAGCAAATAAGAAATTGAAAAAAGAGTATTTTTGTTTCTTGATTGAAAAAAAAATTTAATATTTACTGGGTGCTATCAAATATAGCGAATTGCCCCCAATCAGCCGGATTGCTACTGTAGCGTTCCATGAGATCCTTGACGTGATCCATGTCCACCGGGTCGCTCTGGAACGCTTCGTGTAAATTTGCTTTGAGCTCGTTCAACGTGTTGCCAGCCATGACGATTCTGTTTTTAGAATAGCAAAATTTAAATTGGACTGAATCAAGGCGCAGATTAAATATTCACCGATATTCACCCCAACTGCAAAGAAATTGTGTTCAGTGGAGATGTTTTCGATTCAGCTATCGAACTGCTGCTGTTACTCAAACTGCGATGTTGCCTATATAATGAAGGGTAACTCGGGTAACCATGGGTTACCTATCTCATTTTTCAGCAAATGTCTCTGTTCACCCCCTTTATTGCGTTGATTATCTCCATATAAAATCGTGTTGGACAGCGGCGTTGTAATTCTTGGAAAGCAACTTGGAGATTTTCAAAGGGGGGGGGGGGGGGAGAGATTGTGCGTATAAATGTTTCATCATTTCGTTCAAAATGGCTTTTGGAGAGTCAATATAGCTGTTATGTTGACGTGATTAAGATGAGGCAATTCATAATGGGCGACTCGACTGTTCATATGTTTTACTATATTTATTCGGCGACCCTCACGTCAGTCTATCTTTTGGGGTGACAACGAAAATATCTCTATCTTATTTACACTTTACTGTGGGTCTATTATCAGCGGTGACGGAGCTATGGTGCGGAGTCGAAAGACCTCTTTGCAAATAACAAAACCTCACCTTTAGATTTATTTATGAAATTTAGTTCTTAGAAAAAACCGACACCCCCACATCAAGTAACCTATACGGTATAATGTAACTATTGTTCTTTGCACAAGGGCGGCCACAATATATAGCCTACAAAGGCGCGATCACGTCACTTATAATTGTAAGCCGCTAGTATACATGGTAGATAGACAGCTAGACACGGCTGTTAAGACTTCAAGTCTTAAGATTGACTTAGCTGTCGAAATTTAAGCGACAGCAGTGTCATTCGCCAAATATTAGAAATACAATTAATATAATCGTCACCCTCGTACTAATAATAAGTGTCGGTGGGGTTGGTTAATGAATTATGAACCTAATGAATTCTTAGGTTGATTAATGTAATTTAAAAAAAAATATGCAATGTTTTTCCAGGCGCAATTTTCAAAAAGGGATGATTGAAATTTTTTTATTTTCAAATTCCCAAAATTCATTACATCTTGATAAATTAGGTCCCTATAAATCGGGAATGAAAAGAAGGCTAGGCGGTAAACAATTAATTTTGATAATTAGAAAATTAACTTGCATATTGCCTTAACATCACTCATTTATAAATTCATTAATGGGTTAGTACCAAGTATTAAGTTTGAACGTCCCAATAATCTACACCGCTCAACGGTGTTTGCGGCTTGCTTGCCACTTGGCTGTCGACCGCTGACTTTCCATTCAAAATTCCCTCTTTAAAATAAACGCTTCCTAGTGTCATTTAATTGAAAATATTGATACATGTAGTTCCCAGATGGTGTATAGATGTCGATGCTCTCATGGTAGCCAAAAAGGGAGGAGCCAACTACGTCCACGAGAGAAAAAAAAAACTAGGCTGGAACATCAATTCGAAAAATGACGAAACAACAAAAAGAAGAGAAAAACAACATGTTTAAATTTTGAACAGATAAGAAATGTGACGATCAAATTCTATAACCGCATTTTATTATACAACATCCTCACCGCGACTAAATGTCGATACGTAATAGACATCGTGAATCATGTAATAATAATCCCTTCTGGACAAACAATATCTCAAGTCTCAACAATGGATTCGACTAAATTCCAATCAAATATTAGAACGCAACAAACAGAGAATATTTTTCAAGTGTCGTTTATTTTCCAATTTGTACAATTTTTATTGCGCCGGTCCAGTGCCCAGCACCCGCAGATCAGTCATTTATATTTAGTTCCATCACATTCTCCAATAAATGCCAGTTTGAACAGATTTGTCGCCACGTTATACAATCATCAGTAAAATTTGATTTAAAAAGAAAATAAAAAAAATGTGAATCAATGCCGACGATTGTTTGGTCGTCGTTGTCGTTTATATATTCAGATAGTAAAAAAAAATTTCTTTTGATATAAAATTATTAGACTGGAAGTTGAAGATTATATGTAAGTGTACACGGATATATATATATATGTATGGCGCTGCTATACTCATTCTGGGTCTCTGTTGCTAACATACACAGACACCTGTAGTAAAATTTGTAGAAGGAAAATTAATATCCGAGTCAGCGACAGACACGTCGAGAAAAAAGAACTTCTCATCTTACGTAAAAGGATAACAATCATAATAATGGTTTCGATTCGATACTAGCTACTGTAAAAAAAAAATTCTTTTGGATGATAAGGCGATGGCTTTTGGGAGTTTTAATTGTAATCAGGTCTCTCTCGTTAGCTTTTTAACGGATGCTGGGTGCCGACGGCGCGTTCTGCTGCTTCTAATTCACGAAATGATTTTCAATTGGTGGTTGCCGCCGTGGCGGAAGATCCTTCGGTCACCTTCGGAATCGAGCACGAATGAGGAACCACCGTCTAAGAAAATTTAATCAAATTAAAAACAAAAATTGATTATAATTTATTAATTTTTTTTCGAAATTTTACCGATGGAACGCGCTCGCCGAATTTGCTCCAGAACGTGACTTTGGCCGCCGTCTTTTTGCCCGTCCGCTGGTCGAACATGTGACAGGTGTCGAAAGGCGGGCTGTACAGGTGCAGCGACACGGAGCGGTCCACGTGACTCGGGTTCTCCACTCGATGCAATCCGAGCGAATCTAAACGAAATGAGAGAAATCGGGCAACGTGAGACGCGCATTCGCTCAATAACATGTTGAGTCGTCACTTTTCAGTCTAAACATTTACTTCCCCTCGTCGTCCGCCATAATGCAAATAAAGCTAGTTTTTATCGTGTCGTTATCGTACGTACTATTTTTCTTTTCCTTATTTGTTTCCATATTATTCGCCGCTGGCCATGGATTCACGCGTTGACGTCACCCATAGCAACAAGACGGGAGCCTTGAATGGCCCCCCCGTAACATCTTCCGATCACCCCACACGCTCTTGACTACTTAGCATGTTATGGGCGAACAAAATCGAGATAAGAAAGTGTCTCTCTAAAATCATACAAATATTAACGTGACCGACAAACAGATAACCCTGCCCTGGAGAGACGACAAACAACCAAAAGTTTCGGTTGTTATTTCATAAAAATGTCGACACGGTCGAGATTTAGATTGGAAGATTAAATCTACAAAAGTTTCGATACATTCTCTATTTGAAAGGTAAAAAGGCCTTCAACCTTCAACGAAATGTTGGAAGCGGGATTATAAATGTTTTTTTACCATTAATGTAGCAGACGCCGTTCACTTCCAGCAGCGTGGAACCGGTGGTTTGGAGTTCTTGGGCGTCTCCGGCACCGCTTTCGGTTGTTGCTGGGCTGCTGTTGTTGCCATCAGACGGCCAGGCGAAGCGGACTTCTTTGAGCGTGCCGTCCAGCATTTTCATGAAGCAATGAGCGTCGGCGTGATCGTGAACGGCCGAACTGTGACCCTCACCCCAGCAGAGCAGCATCAAATTGAATTTGCCGTTACCTTCGTCCACTAAATTTCGAGTGTATCTGCAAAATAAAAATAAATTTTAATGTTATTAATTAGCATATTCGTATCAGTTGTTGACAGGCTACGCGGGCTAATGTGTCACAACTTCGGCTCGAACCGGTTCCGTCCACATGTGACGTATAGTTCCAGAACTTTTTTTGATTGCGCAGTTCAACATACAATTTACACTAAGACGGTAAACAAACAAGTGGGTAGAGTACAACTTATCGATAAAGTTCACATTTGAACAATGCAACAACAACAACAACATCAGGTGCGAAATCTTCTAGAACCTTGAAATAAAAAAATGATAAAAACCACAAAACCTTTTAAAAATCAAAAAAGGTCTGGCACTGCCATACTAATGCGGTTGGCACATTATCGGACACACACGTCCCGGTGTGGGTGTGGGGTTGATAAAAGATTTTGGTTCAAAACTACTACACACCAAGTGTAGTAGTTCAGACACAGCTACGAAACCCAAAAATATATGTTTTTATCGTGGGGAGGCTGGTAAAATATAAGAATAAAAGCTCGGCTGCTCGGGTCAATGTGATAAAAAAGAAAAAGATGCCAAAAGAATGTGGGGAGGATAGAGAAAGTTTTGGCAAAAACATATGTGGGTTTTTTCTTTAAAGGTCAGCGATGGGACAGAACTTGTTAATGAGTGAAATTTCTAGTTCTGAGAAATTGGGGGACTATATATTAAAGCTGACGCAGCAGACATTTGTTTTTATAACTTGTTTTTCAACAGAAAATTGAATTGGGAGCGTAGGAAATTGAGATGGGACCATTTTTGTTGATTCAATCATTTTGACAAAATAAAAAAAATATATTAAATTGCTGGATATTTACCGGTAGCGATCGAATTTAGCGAATTTCCCCCAATCAGCCGGATTGCTCTTGTAGGATTGCATGAGCTGCGTGACGTGATCCACGTCCACCGAGTCACTTTCGAACGCTTTGTGTAACTCGGCGATGAGCTCGTCCAACGTGGCTACATTGTACGCCATGATGTGATATTCTCTACTTTGTTTTGTTTCTCTTTTGCTTTTTAAAAATTCAAAGATCAGACAAAATAAGACACTTGTGAGGGAATGACAATCACGTAGTGGATTTTAAAAATATTCACAAAGGGAATTTGTGCAGTGGTCAAAGACAAAATGTTTGCTTCGATTCGACAACCCAGAAACTGCAGCTGTCACTCAACGATGCAATGGTGCCTAATGAAGGGTAACCTATCCAACTAGTCCACATTTATACAGTCAGATCCCTCCTCCCAGGCTCCCTCTTCACTCCTCCCACTTCTCTCTGTCTCCGGACGCGTGGCGCCATGTACAAACATTCTTTTTTTGGTGCCGAGAAAAAAAAAAAACGAACACGTAGGCACCGGCCGTGCTGGTGTATCAACCCTCACGAATAAATGTTCTTTCCATCTTTACCTGTTGGATGGATTGCTCCTGGCAACTCAACTTTTAAAAAACACAAGTTATTGTTTTCTATTTCCCATCCAGTTTCAACTGGTTCTAATGAATATACTGTGGGGTTAAGGTGAATATTAATATGCATTTCTTCTTCATTTAAAATTTAAAAAATGTTACGTAGAAGACTAAAAAGGCCGACGTAGGAAAATATAGCCCCAAGCCATAGGATACTACGACGCAGAGCGTATGCTAATCAGCAGTGAAGCTATTCGACATTTCATTTTAAAAAAAGGACCCGCTGTTATTATTATTATTTTTTTTTTTAAATTCAACTGGCAAAACTAAATAGAACGTCCTTATGTTCTTATATCACCATGGCCGTATTACCATATTGGCCAATTTTCCACCTTCCCTTTAAAGGCGCGTTCATTTGCGTATACGGTGTCGTTAAAATGTGACTATAAGAAATCGTACGCCCCTCCTACCAGCATATTTCCATTCCGCGAAGGACATGCAAGGCCGTCGTGGGAACGTCGCAAAACTGTTTTTTGATGACGGCATAGAGAGAACTAAATAATCTGTAATTTATTTTTTCAACAGAATTCAAATGCGGAAGTCTTCTTCGTTTTCAGAACGGAGATTCGGTTGGGCATGTATTTGCGCATCATCTGCTGGGTCCGTGACGAGCCTGCCGTATTTGGAATTATTATTAGCATTCGGCAAGATTACAAGTCCAGTTACTTTCTTTTGAAAAGTAATTAGGTATGCGATTAAGATGGGAGGACTGCAAAGCTGCATGACCGAGACTCGAATGTTTACGTATATGTTTCGCCATTATTTCGGCGACATGTTCTCTCTAATCTGAACGTCAGCCTACATGTTTGATGGAGAAGAAGATTATATACAGTTTCTATCTTGTTTACAGGGTTTATCAGCGACGCTGGTGTTGAATATAGATCGTTTCTTATTTGCAAATAGCAAACGAAAGCGCGCATTATTTTTATTTTGATGAATTCAGAGAAAAATAGAACCGCGTCCCCCTCATACCAAGTAACCTGAAACTTTTTTTCTTTGGCAAAAGCGGCCGTATAGCATACAAAAGAGGATCACGCCATTTCTAATATTAGTTGTATGTGATGGTAATCACGTGGCCGTCAAATATTAAACCTTTAACGTTGACATGGCAGTGGCAACGTAAAATCAGTCGGCAAATGGCCTTTTTTTCCCCCAATCGCTTATTTCCATAAAATCGCGCTAGAATTTACAATTTTTCAGAGGAATAATATAATACTATTTCGACCACTTAAGCTTTATAACGGCGTGATCCACTTGTCATCATCCTTGCACGATTTCAGCATTATTATGCAACTCGACATATCGCAATGATTATTTCAATTTCCAAGAAACGAGTCTACGACAGGTCGAGCTTTGAATTAATTACCTAGTTGAGCAAGGAGAATGTCATTTTCCTCTTAAATTTAATAGGTCACCACTTTAAACAAAAAACGAGATAATTATTATTAAAATGTGATATCCAATTCCCTCTGGAGTCATAAGGAGTCATAAGGAAAAACCCAGATATCATTTCATCATTTCATTCCTATACGTGAAGGTCAGGAATAAGTCCACCAACGTGATCTTCTCGACAGACACGCGTGAGCCCACAAAAGATATGAATCCAGTATATACTAGTATACAATTGACATGAATAAACCCAGACAGCCACATATATCATCCCTATACCGGAACTATATAATATCAATATCTCATTAGGCACATATGCGTGCTATACCTTGTTATCGGAATATGGTAAAATCCCGCATGGCCGACGCGTGTCATTGGATAGATTTGCATTCGAAACAAAACAACAAGTCCGTGTTATGTCTGGCGTAACCGTCTGCTGTGGTATCTATCTACACTGCGTGATATAGTGTACACGAATGGACGACAAGAAAATCTCTTATGGAAATGTGTACGTATCTTTAAGCATGATGAATTATGAGTTCGCGTGAGTATTGGATGACAAGTTCCCGGATGTCTTGGCGGGGGTTCGTTCACCTTTTTTTCCAATCATTTCCGATCAGGAATTTTATCGAGAGACCTCTATCCTATTGGGCTACTAGAAATTTATTTCTTTACGTAACTTGCGGAATAATGTACGAAAGAAAAATGAAAATGCGGTTGGGCAAGAGAATTTAATTGAGATTTTTATTGGGTCGTTAAATCGCAGCGAGGGAAAGCGAACAAGGAATTTCTCTGATTGAGAAAACATTTGAAACTCTCGATTTCGTACCCTATGAAACTTTTAAGAGTTCGTGTGGCGCCATTTACAAATACCGAAAGCTAAACGGAAATTTAACCATTTCGACGCCTTGTTGTTACAAAAGCGCCTATGAGTTTAAGTACTACACTCTTGTTATTTCTTTTGTTTTACGCAATGTGCTGACTAGACGAACGACACAGTAAAGGCGATCTCACATAACGATCCCCCCCCCCCCTCAAGGACTGGAGTATCGAGATTACAGCACCCAGTTGGGATTTCCAATATGCCGATAATATCGACTAGACAAATAAAACACTGCCGGCTCGGATTGGATTGGTTTATTTTTAAGACAACTACCGTACACGTCAACGCGATCGTATTCTATGTACATATTAAGATAAGAGGAAATTATCTTTTAACTAATCCCTCGTGAATGTAATTTTAATTTCATTACTTGTATCTCCGATGGCTTCTCCGATAGCGCTTGCTGTGATCCAATAAAAAACTATTTGCTTTTTTGGATCGGTGCAAGCGCTACAACCTCAACTGGTGGAGGTGCCCTTAGAGAATTTTCCAAAAATTTGGTTAAATTGAATTCGTTGTTGATGAGAACTCTTTTTATTCCAATATTTCTGTAGAACTCGCATTGGTGTCAGTTTCACATTTTAGCGATTGCTATTTGTGCGATATTCTGTTATAATCTTTGGTTTATTTTCATCCACCCACGCTCCATGATACGATACGAAATGTTCATGAGGAACTTTGATTGAAATTCCATTTTTATTCATAGCTGATGAAAAATGGAAAATTGTTTGCGACTTAAAGTTGAATTTATGTGAAATTTCCAGTTGGGTTCACACACAAAAATAAGAGTTATTTATTTAACTTATAAAAAATGATGTATTGAGCAATTATTTTTGTGTCGAAACATAAATTTTGAATTTTTCTGCGTTTAAATTTTGAACGGACGAACGACAAAAACGTCGTGAAGAAGCGACATGGCAACGGCGGACGAAACACACCTAGAAAAAAAAAAAACATAAACAAAGGTAAGCAGTTTTTCCTGATGCGTGCGGTGAGTCGTCTTCTTTATCATGAACTTCCGTACGTCGTCATCATCCTGTCACGCTCCGAGAGACTTGCTTAAGAGTCGAGCAGCTGTAGTGCTAATAAAAGCTCACCACAAAAATAATGTCGGGCGTGCCAGATATTTTGTCTGAAGTCGCACCCAGGAGAAACTATTTCCTCGGTTTAGATTTCAGCACTCAACAGGTGGTAGAGAATTCATACTTTTTTTTTCACTCCATTTCTCTGGTTGCCAACTGGCTTATTTATTGCTTTTGTCTCACAGTTGAAAGCAGTTGTAGTCGATGAGAAGCTAAAAGTCCTTCATGAAGCAGCTGTCAATTTTGACCGAAACCTACCTGAATACAGGTTAGATAAAAAAAAATTTAATGTTTTATTCTTAAAGTGGAGTCATTGTTATAATTGTTCCTAATTAATCAGGACAAGTGGCGGAGTTAAGAAAAATGGATCAACCATCACCGCCCCAACAGTCATGTGGGTAAAAGCACTTGATTTGTTGATGGATCAATTGAAAATTACTGGTTTGGATTTTCAAGATATCTCAGCAATCTCTGGAGCTGGTCAAGTATGATTAAAAAATGAAATATTGTCATATTTGGATGGCTAATAATTTTCTTATTTGGATTTTAGCAACATGGAAGTGTTTATTGGCGAAAGGGAGCTGAGAAGGTTTTGAGTACTTTAGACCCCACTAAATTCATGTTCCTTCAATTGGCCAACTGCTTCAGTGTGCAAGACTCACCAGTATGGATGGACTCTAGTACTCAAAGTTATTGTGAGACAATGGAAAAAAAGCTTGGTGGCCCTCAGGTGACTTTAGTAAATTTCTGTGTTATGTATCCCCTACTAACTTTCAATTGATTTTTACAGAAATTGGCTGACCTGACTGGTTCGAGGGCTTACGAAAGATTCACGGGGCATCAAATTGCGAAAGTTTTGACTGAGAAAGCAGAACTTTACTTCAATACAGAGGTATAAACCACTTAATTAATTTTTTTAATTTTTTAGTATATCATTTTGTTTTCCCCATTTTTAATTTTAATATGTTTAGCGAATTTCTTTAGTCAGCAGTTTCGGATGCTCCCTTTTTCTGGGATCTTACAGCCCCATCGATTGGTCTGATGCGTCAGGAATGAACTTACTGGACATCAGTTCAAAAGACTGGGATTCGCAGTGCCTTCACGTATGTTATTATTATTACATGCATAATTTGCTTAATAAGCCCAGGGTTAATGGGTAAATTCAGCTTCTTTTTTAACGATTTTTTTTTTGCAGATGTGTGCTCCTGATTTAAAGGAGAAACTGGACAAACCAGTCGTTGCCCATACATGTCTTGGACCCATTTCATCCTACTTTGTTGAGCGGTATAGCTTCGACCCAAGTTGCCAGGTCGTAGCCTTTACGGGAGATAATCCTGCTTCCCTAGCCGGTAATTGAAATCATTTTCAGAAAACAGTTAAACTGGTCTGTTTTTTTTTTTGTTTTGTTTTTTTAACAACTCTGTGTCTTCTAATTATTGCTAGGAATGTGTTTGGAAGCGGGAGACATCGCCATTAGCCTGGGAACGAGTGATACAGTCTTTCTCTGGCTCAGCGGGAAACCTACACCTTCGCTGGAGGGCCACGTCTTTTGCAACCCTGTTGATCCAGATGCATACATGGCCTTGTTGTGGTAGGAAAACAGTGTTTAACCATTGAAAACAAAACAAAATACTTAAGTACGTAATTTCCTGTGTTGATTACGCAGTTTCAAAAACGGCTCGTTGACTCGCGAGAGGATCCGAAATGTCTACGCAAACCGATCGTGGGATCAATTTGACGCTTTGCTGGCTTGCACGCCACCAGGGAATCACGGTTACGTTGGCATGTTTTTCGACGAGAAAGAGATCACGCCCAAGATTCAAGGGACATTCCGGTTCAACGCATCCGATCAAAGAATCAACGCATTCGAAGAACCCGCCACGGAAGTTCGGGCTCTCGTTGAGGGACAACTCTTGGCTAAACGGGTTCACGCCGAACGACTGGGATTCAGTACAGGTGAATGAATTTGACCAGCTCAGCGTGACAATGTGAATTCATCCGTAATTTATTCAAGGTGAAAGCTGTCGAGTGTTCGTCACGGGTGGTGCATCAAACAACAAGTCCATTTTACAAGTTTTAAGCGACGTGTTCAATGCACATGTTTACACTCAGGTAATTTGATCAGAATAGAGACATTTCAGCACAAATAATTTACATTCAAGTTTACTTTTTTTTTAGGATACGGCCAATTCAACATGTCTGGGTTCGGCCTACCGGGCAGCCCATGGATTGGCTGTGAAAGAATCTGACGTGTTCATTCCATTCAACGAGTTCATGGCTGATCGTCGGCCAAATTTTTCTCTCCTCTGCCGTCCTAGACTTGAAGCAGCTCAGGTACTATGTGCTTAGGAATACATTCGTTTTCAATTGTTAAAAATGAATTTCCCATTGTTCTTTTACTATATAGCTCTACGACTCCATGGCTGCCCGCTACGCTACGCTGGAATCTTCCGTCTTAACCCAGCTATGAAACAATGCAAAAAGATGTTTTCCCATACGTACATCACACGCTTTTTAACGTTTTTGAATTTACAAAGATTAATAATAGCAACAATACTGTCCATGCAAGTCCAGCTTGTACAAACTCAACTAGAGATGAAGAGTTTTACTAATTTATATTTAACATAAGCAAATATCTAATATTTCAAAATGTTGTTAACTTGTTATCATTCACTCCGTGAAAATCAAAACCACTGACCAAGGACATTGTATTATCTGTTTAATTTTTCTCGGAACTTTATCGCACAGTCTACGCATTTCTTATTAGCACGTATACCAGTTATGTCGTCTAATAAGAAAACGACTAAAAATTAAATCCTGTTTACTCTGAATCTCTGATGCAGTGACATAACATTTTTGGCGTTAGCGCCAAAACATTCCAATTTCCAACTTTGTTATTTCAAAATTGTTTCTATTTCGATTTCCCAAGGCCATGAACGATCTGGAACGACAAGACAGGGCGCCGGGAACGGGAGTTAATTATTAGGTTAGAGAGTATGCGCTTCCCAGACCGTGTTCTGTCTTACTGTTTAGCCTGTCCTAAAGTCTAGCCCGGAGCTATTTACTGTTTACTTCTCATCTTTTCCGTCGTCCGTTTGCCGAGCTGTTCTGACGAAGCAAAAAAAAAAAGAAGTTGCGAATAACCGAAGGTCACGCTAGATAGTAACGAACGCACGAACGCCGGCTGTGGAAAACATCAATTGGAATTCAAAGAGGGCGGTCCAAAAACCAGGAATGAGACAAGACCACGAAGCGAATGATAAGCCCGCAGCACGACCAAATATCTGTTGGTAAACAGAAAAGTTGCCTCTGGGCATCAGGTAGGATATATCCCAAAGTCTAATACGTAGAAAAGCCTTGAAACAGCGCAGTTTTTCGTAAACAACGTGTTGGATCGTATGCGTTTCTTCTGTCGCTCTTCAAAAGTGCAATATAGCTTACTTCCTGGTGTTCATTTATTAACTTCAACCATCTTAAAGCAGACAATTTTGCATTGACAAAATGGTATATCTTTTAATATTCTTTCTTATTTTAAGTTCTTAGTGTCAATCATTTCCTGAATTTTCATACCCAATGACCTACACAGTGATAACTACACAAGTTTATGCAAGTTTATGACTTTCATTTTAATGATTTTAGCTTCCGTAATCTGTTTTGATTCAGCCATTGATTATTTTTATTATTTTGTCATTCATATTTATCTTCATGTTTCTTATCAAAAGTATCAATTCACATGTCGTCTTTTCCAAACTCACAGGCAGCAGAGCATACTGCTCGGAATTTTGCTGCTATGAGCAGGTCAATGGAAGTGGACTTGCGTATTAGTAACCCTGCACATACACTCCAAAGAATCAGAGCGATGGAATCCTCATCCCAACATACAAAATCAAACACAACGACAGAGAACACACCAAATCCCCTACTGGTAATATTGTATTTATTTCAACGATAACTGTGATTGCATAGCTTGTAAACTAACCTTTGTGTTTAGAACATGCACACTATTATTTGTTATCATAAAAGAAAAAACCCAGCTTAGATTGTTTTTTCTCATCTCGTTCTTATCAAATCCTATACACACAACAACCCCTTGTCTGTTCATATCTTCTCAAGGATCTTGAATGAAATAACTTGACCTCAATACCTTTTGAAAATTGTATTTATAGATCAAAACGGCTAGTCCTGCGATTTTGGCAAGTTTAACCGCCGGAGCCATGGCGGGTGCCCTTGCAAAGACGGTGATTGCTCCACTAGATCGAACAAAAATTATTTTTCAGGTATAAATTAAAATTTGGGGGTAAATGCGCAGTTTCATTTTTGTTTTTACTTAAAAACCTGTTTTTTTCGTTTTTTAAAGGTGACAAAGATGTCATTCAGCGCCCGAGGGGCACTTCACTTCTTAGTAAAAAGCTACAAGGAAGCCGGTATGAAGATGCTCCGCCTCCCTAGCTTTCAAACATGTGCCTCAATTCTCGTTTTGTAATTTTCGTTTCAGGTTTGCTTAGCTTATGGCGAGGAAATTCGGCAACCATGGCCCGAATCGTTCCGTACGCCGCCATCCAATTCACGGCGCACGAACAGTGGAAACATTTTTTACACACAGATAGACCAGAGTAAGTCGTTTTTGACACATGTCAAAATGAATTCCACGATTCACGATTGTTCTTTTTCATAAATAGCTCGTCATCGACGGGGATGCGTTTTTTGGCTGGTTCTCTGGCCGGAGTAACGGCCCAGTCCATCACATATCCGCTAGATTTAGCGCGAGCCAGGTAAACACACCGTTTGTAAACTTATGATGTTACAGATGATGACCACAATGTCAAGTTCTTTTAAGTTAATCCTTGTCTTTCGAATTCCCTGTATGATTCAGAATGGCTGTAACTCACCGTGACATGTACGGTTCCATCGTCCAGGTATATCTATGAAACATGCAAAGAACTAATATAAATAAGAATTTAACATTGTTATTGTTTTCCATTTCAATCCAAAAAGGTCTTCGTCAAAATGTGGCGTGCTGAAAGACCCAAAGCCTTTTATAAAGGATTCACTCCCACCATGCTGGGAGTGGTCCCTTATGCCGGTGTCAGTTTCTGTACCTTCGAAACTTTAAAACACAAACATAAAGGTAAGTCATCGTCATCAACATTTTTTTACCTTTCGTCGTCCTTCACAATGTTTTTCTTTTATTTGCAGAACTGACGGGAAAATCAGCCCCCAATCCCCTCGAGAGATTGCTCTTTGGGGCGCTAGCCGGCCTTCTCGGACAGACAGCTTCCTATCCACTGGATATCGTCAGAAGGCGGATGCAAACGTCAGGTCTCAACGGCTGCAATTATCCGTACGACACCATTCGAGGAACCATTCACTACGTCTACAGGTAGGAAACTCCCCAACTTGACATTTTACTTTCATTGTTGTTGCCGTAAACTGATCTCTCCGCCTCGTCGTTTAGGACGGAAGGGATCATCGGTGGCCTTTACAAGGGCTTGTCCATGAACTGGATCAAAGGTCCGATCGCCGTCGGTATCAGTTTCGCCACGTTCGACATTTGTCAAAACGCTTTGAAGGAATTGCCCGTCTTCCGATCAGCTCACTAAAAACGGAAAAACATGTAAAAACATCCTGTTACATTGTCAACGTCCAGCCATTATCTCTCGCCTTGGAAAACGCTTAATTTTTGTTAAATTGTAAAATACTTGTTTAATTTTTTCCTCTTGTCAGGACTCGTAGGTAATTCATTTAAGGGGGGTGTGGCAATCTCTTAAAAAGTTTTCTATAAGTTTTTGATGCATAGCGAATTTATATTTATGCGGCGCAGTCACAGAAAAACAATTCAAAGCCCAAAATTTGAAGAGAAAAAAACGGAAGAAATTTTATTTGGCAGATCTGCTTCATTACATATCTATCAAAAGTCCATAATTCTAGGTGTGGGGGAATTTAATTATATACATAGTCGCACATAAATTCCTAATCTTTAGGTTTTTTTTTTTTTTTTTTTTTGGTTTCCGTTTGTTCGTGTCGATTCAAGGCGCCATAGAAAATTACAATTTTTAGTCTTGGACGTTGTGAGTCGTGCCAATTTTCAAAAAAGTCCACCCACCCAGCACGATAATGATGTATGATATTACATGCCTTTAACGAGCTGATTGCATATTTCTTAGTCGTCCGCTTGTAGAGAAATCATTTCTCGGTTGCCTTTATGATGGGTTGACTTAGAATTCCTTTTTCCGTGTTAGCGGCCTAAACATATGTCTCCCCCTTCCTATACTGTGGGTTCCAGCTTTTCTCTCTACTCTCTTCTCTACCAAGAAAAAAACAAATCCCGGTCGATATCAATCGTAGACTTTAGTTTCAAAAGTTGCGTGTTTTTTTTTTCCTAATTGTTCGTCGGATTATTTTTTCTTCCGTCGAAATCAGCTGGTCGTCGTCTAACGATCTGTAGCCTCCGATTTCAAACATCGCTCAACTTGAAAAGAAATGCATACACACATGCGTTTGATGCATACACACACACACGTACCACATCACTGTAACAAAAAAGTGTGGTTTTTAAAAAATAGCGCTTCCTTATAAAATTATTATTATGATTTTATTCGATTCATGTAGTCTCTCTCCCCCCAGTAGTGATTTTGGTAATTAATGTTGAACACAAAACACACACACACACATGTGCATTGGTGATAAAAATGTTTGTCAAATTTTTTTGAAATTTAATTAAATGGGAAAAAAATTTTAAAAACAGACTTTTTGACAGATTTTAGACGACCGTGATATCGTGTAATTAAAATGCAGAGTGAGAGAGTTGTGAGATTTAAAAAGAATAAAGAAATAAATGCTGTTGAGAATCTTTTCAATTGGAATAAGCGCCTCAATTATTTCTGAAAACTGGGAAGCGAGAAATAAAAAAATGATTCCCCATTCTCGGGAGCCAGATCCGAAAAAATTGTTGTCGGATTATTTTCCTGGTTCTGAAGACGCGCTCGCTCGTTATCGTCCAAAGTCTCGACTAGTAGCGACGTCCCGTAAGGAGTTAGAATCTGCTAATTTGCATAAGCTCGTCCCGCCGAGTCTTGACAACCAGTTATAAGCCAAGAGCGCTCAAGTAATCATTTTTTTTGCTTGTACGACTGGCAGCTCTAGGCCCATTTTCACTTCGATGTTTGAAATGAGTTCATTTTCGTCCTACTCACTTCCTCTAGTCTGTCAACCGACTTTGCAAGTCTAATTTCGCCGTCTAATTTTAAACAGAGCCAAGGTGGGAATCGGTTCTTTTGCCACGCGCTACCCAAATAATTAGAAAAGAAAAAAAAAAGAAATTCGAAAATGCGATGGAAGGGCGTCAACCACATCCGATAGATCGGAAACTGAATAAATTATGACGCGCCGAACGAAAAGATCTAGCGATAGCAGTTCGTCGAACCGCCGGGTGAATCTGTTAACTGACAGTTCAGCAAATCTTATCTTTTCTGTTAAAAAACATTGACGTCTGAATTTGTTCCGATAACGACAGTCTGAGAATCATTTACAAACAAGACGTAACAAGATTCGGAGGACCTTCTAACGTTTGGTTTCTCGGGGGGAACCTATATCGATCGTCTTTCCCTTTTTAATAAACGTTCCACTTTGAATCCGCTAGATAACCTTCATACCTTTCTCATCTCTCATACCTAAAGATTCCATCCGGAACCGAACGGTGTCTCTACTTCACCTCGCAAGTAATCTCGGCAAGTAATCGGAATACCGAGCGCATACATATCATATTGTCTTTGGTCGTCACGTCAACTTTTGTTTTTATCCTCCTCCCACCAGATGTTCAAAATACGAGAGGGGGGTATTGCATATTTCCATCCAGCGGATGGATAACACACACACACACTGAGGAATCGTATTAATATTACCTCGGCATCGAAGTTCATCGTCGCCGTGTGTCGTGTATCATCCGTCTAGCTTTTCTGATAAGGTAATTAGATCAGTTTTCCATTCCTCGTTCACTCTTCAATCCCCGACCCTTCCATCTTCGCCGCTAATTAAATGGTACAAAAGCAGCCAAGGAATTCGATTGTTATCGCATATAGTCAAATTTTACGAGATGACTCTGCTCTTTCTTGTTCATCATTTCGCCTTAATTCCGCTTTTAACGAGATGAAGGGAAGAAAGCAAGAGGAGGCGCCAAGGTAATCCAGCCAGCATCGAAATAATGATGTGATCACTTCTCTTCATTTCAAGTACCTTAAATAGACACTCCCACGTGCGCCATATAGTTCGATACGATCCAACCCCTTTCCTATGCACGGGATGGTGTGTGACGTAGTAGCATATGCTATGGCCTTCTGCCGGGTTTGATGTTACAAAGAGAACTCTAGCTTCTCTTTTGCGATCGAAACTTCTGCTCGCTCTATACAGCAGAGTCCCCCCAGTTTTCTATTTTTTGGCTTTCTTATTCATCTCATTAAAAAAGTGAAATTGCGACGCGCAAGACGAGACGCCAGGATGGATAATGGGAGGACTCCTCGTTGAAATAAGGAGAGGGAGTACTTTTTTTTTTTAAAGTCTGCTGCTTCGTACAGATATGAGACAGTCGGACATGAATGCTGAGGCTAAAAAAAAAAAGTTAGTTTTTTAAATGCCACCGGGTAAAACTCCAGCCAAACTGAAAAAAAAAGTGGGGCAAAACTTTTTTGATTGACGCGATATTTACTACGGACGAAAAAAAGTTTTTAGAGGCTGAATTTGTAAAGGACTTTATACATTTATACTGTGTGTAGAGAGAGGAGGCATGGGTCTAATACTGGGGACTAGAAAATCGGCGACGAAAGCCATTCTATGTTGGGGAAAAGAGAAAAAAGTTAGGTCGCGGGGCCGCGTGCTGGATAGCCAGTCTGTCATTTCGGCTGTGAAATTTTCAGTTCTCGAAAAATAGATGTCAACTTATAGTCGAAGATGGTTGGAATCCTGTACCTATTGACTCGACACGAGTGCGGAATATTTTACCCATTTTTTTTTATACCGAGTCCGACGAGTAGACGAAAGTCGATAAAGAATTAAAGAACATTGTGCGTATAGTATACTCTGGATACCGCACGAAAGTCGAGCTCGGGCTTCTCTATCGATTTATTCTCTCGGCGATTCTTTTTTTTTTTATTTTATTATTTTATTTTACAAAAGAAAACACACAACAGGAAAAAGGTAGATGTGAAACGTCGTTTTTTTTAGTTCTCCAGGAGAATCAGGAGAAGATCGTCCATAGTGATGGGATTCTTCTGACGCAAATCACCGCCACGCCCTTCTTCCACGGTCTCGTTCATTTGACGGCCTTGGCTGTCTAATAAAAAGACAAATAAAATCCATGAATATGAAGAAGAAAAACCAATGCCTTTTTAATGAAAAGACGTAATTCGACAGAGTTGTGTGTTGCGTCAATCGCTAAATCCTTATATACTTTGATTGTCGTGAATGGGAGGTGATCGATAACGACCGACCGTTAAAAAGTTCAGTAGTTTCTTGGCCGGTTTATGTTGAGGATCGAGTGCCAGGCAGTCGATCAACAGCGACACGGCTTGATCCAAATCGTGTCGATGGCAGCTATAAATTGAGGGAAAAAGTGGAAATTATAATGGAATTAGATGCACATCAATCCGCAAAATGAGCGCGATGGGTGGGTGGGAGAAAAACGATTTAATTCTATTAGGGTTAATATTACATGCTGATGACGGCCAAATTGTATCTGGCGTGAACGTGTTTGAAATGGACGGCCAGCGCTTGACGGAAGTGTCTCTCCGCTTCATCGACCAGGCGATTACGTTCCGCCTCAACTGCCGGACCGGCCGACCGACCCAGTAGCAGCGTGCCCAAGTTGTTGTGAGCGCTCGAATAGCTCGGCCATAACCTGGTAATTTTTTCAGACGTTATATTACATGATCCCTCCCTCCAACAACAACAAAAAAGATGGTCAATATATTTTTTTCTTCATCTAAAATTCTATTATAGCTCATGGCCGTCTAAAGCCCATTCATTTATTATTCCATCCCGAAAAGCGATTAATGATTAAATCATTATAAATGGCCCCCAACCAACCGCGCAGTAAATAATTGAAAGTTTTATTATATACTGGAGGGCTTGACGGTAGTGGTAGACGGCCTGGTCCCAGTCTCCCATATCTCTTTGGAGATTGGCGTAGTTGTAGTGAATTTTGGCATTGTTTGGCATCGTCCGTAATCCCGACCTATAAATAAATAACAAACCGTGATGTTTGTTAAACAAATCAATGTCGTTTCTATGGGTAGGAAGGCTCTCATCGGTGGCCAACGTTTCGTTAAATAATTATCCAGGGTGAATGATGTTTTAGCCCGGCTGTTTTATAATACGAATGCCCGTGAAACTTACGAGAAAAGTGTCTTCCTGGAACTCCATTCCTCATTGCGGACAAGTGTTTTGGTTAGTAACGAAGTGGCCGTGACCACAGTCGAGATGAGGATCAATCGCCTCATTAGCTTCGGCCAGGAACATTCGCCGGCTTCTGTTTTGGATCGTTTGATCTTGTGATTGAATCCCGTCCGCAGCAGTACAGTCCCTTGATTATTATTGGCCGACTGCTGCTGCTGGTCTCCGCCAGCAGTCGCCAAGATGATTAGCAAGTTGTCCAGTCCGTGACCGACCAGCAAACAGAACCCCAAACTTCACTCGGGTCAAAAGTTTCAAATGTCAATTAAACTTTTGACTTTTCTCAAGTTCCTTTTCCAAAAAAAGAAAGAAAAATATACCTCGGCATGTAGAGCAGTCGCTCTGCCACGACGAATCCAACGGCGTAAAAGAGATTGGAGCACGGCACCATGGGAATAATCATCACCAACACGCTCCAAATGACGATTTTCTATTTTAAAAGTTAAACGAAATTCATTTTGTTAAATGTTTTCATTTTTAAAATAAAGTTATCGGAATTGAACCGCACGTTGGTCCGGATGAATCCGACAATTGCGATTGCGGCGAGTGAGACGTAAAATAAAAATGAAACGGCATTGCGCCCATCGGTCCATGTCACGATGGCCGGAATGGAGCCCGTCTGCCAGTCGTAGCTGAGACTGACGGGAGCCAAGAGTAGTCCCATATTGACAGCCGGCAGATAGAGAAGACTTAAGACCCTATGTGCGTTTTGTAACAGAAAAGCAATATCTGTCAGAATAAGAAAAGTCTGGACTTTTGGGTTGACATGTGGATATAGTATACGGTACTACACGAAAAACCGCGTTCATGTCACCTTGTTAAAAGATGATGAGAAAGAGCCAGCGGATTATCCTGGTCAGAAAATGTGGGTAGTTGTCCGTTCAATATCAAAAGTCTCCAGAGAGTCATCGAAACGACCTGTGTAATAGTAAGAAGAGAACAAACGATCAAATAACAGTGGGGGGAATCGAATTCTTTGAGGCTGTACGTAACACATCAATAATAATGGTACACATTGAATTATTTAACTATAGTTTTATAAAGAGATATGAAATCTCCAACCAGAATCTTTGACTTTAAGCTTTTTTTTTTTTTTTAAATAAATGCAGATCGAATCGACTTTTATTTACCGCCAGGCTCGTGCCGACGATTCGGTGAAATTGGTTGACTTTCTTGGGCGATGCCGAAGGCGACAAATCTCCGACACGGTGAACTCGTTTATCCGCCAATCTAATATGCCTATATGATCGGATTTCAAACAACCCAACCGGAAAAAGTAAAAATGAAAAAAAAAAAAAAAATCAATTTTCAGCTTCGTCGTGAAACAATTTGATCGTGAGAAAAAAAGTTGAACACAAAAAATAAAAATTTCAAAGCTTCGTTTAAAAATACAATAGAGGCAGCAGCAGCAAGAGCAGTTGGGGAAAAAAGAGAAAAAAAGGGGAACTTGAGGAAATAAAGCTGACTTGACGTGAAAAGTGCTGGTGACGTCAAAAAGAACGGCGACGGGTAGAGTGGCGATGCCGTGCTCTTTGGCCGTCAACGATGCCCAGGCTAGAACGACGCTCGACGCCCAGCGAAAGCATTGCCGTCCGACACGCTCCTCGCTTTCCTCCATCAATCTATAGACACATTTATATATACGCACAGGGAACAATATAATCGAGTTACGCAAGTCGGAAAAAGAAATCGATGCGCTCAGCGCTAAAAACCGCACATTATCCAATGTGCTACTACAGGGAGTAGGGGGGCGGGAGATATAAAAATCGGCTCGAGGCCAAACGACAGACGTCGCCATGGAGAGAAGAAATTCAATTTGACTTTCGATTTTCACTCTTGGTAATAAGAGTGTTCAGTCTCCCTCCTTTTCATATATTATAATAGACATGTCACACGTAGACATACACACCTGTGATAGGAAGAGAAGGAGAGGAGGAAAAAGAGAGTGGCCAGGATATCAGCCCGGCCAACGATTCCCGCTACCTGGAAAAAAACAAACAAAAAAACGAATTCAATCAGCAATGAAATGGGAGACGCTCGCTATATAATGATTTATTATATCTCTCTTGGATTTTCATCAGTTAATTACGGCTTCGGTGTGGATGGAATGGATGGCGAAGAGACTGGCGCTGATCAAACTAGTTCTCAGACTACTTTTGAGTCGATCCCGGCAAATCTGGGCGAAGATAATTACAACGGCGCCGTGGAGTGCGACGTTAACGAGGTGATACCCGACAGGATTGAACCCGCCGACCAAGTAATTCCACCTTGAAAAGAAAAGAATGTGTTCTCATCTTTTATTATTATAATTATTCAATCATTTTTTCACAGGGTTTGTTAAATTCGTACCTGAACGAGAGGACGGTGAGAGGCCTGTAGGATTTGTGGCTTTTGACATCGGAGAGGGCCGTACCCCAGAAATCGTTGGACCAAATGCTTCCGCTTTTACTTCTTCCGTCAGCATCGCTGCCGGCCGTGACATCTTCGTTGTACCTGACGGCACTCAAATCGTCGTGCACGAAATCCCCGCCTAATGAATTCAAAAAAACCAAACAGCCCAACAGTAGTGGGAGGAGGCAGTAAAAGCGGCCGCCGGAAGAAGAAGCCTCCGCCTGCCGCTGATCAGCACCGGCCATTGTCCTAACAACAACAACACGACACACACGTTTCGTGCAATAAGTGTCACTCCATTGGATTTTGGTTTGCGACAGAGTTGTTACCCAGAGTGCGGACCGATGTCGACTGTTGGGGATACCCGCTCCATCAGCTGGAGTCACTACCTTTGACTGGGTATGTAGTATATACTGCCAGGATTGGAGCATTCTATATATATTCCTTTGATCCTCTGCTGGCTGCTACGACGCCTGCGTCTCACGTGTGTGTGTGTGTGTGTGTTCAAGACGTTCATCATGTCTTTGGTCTTAATTTTTTAAAAATCAACAATCGTTTTTTCATTTTATTTTATTTTCAGCTTCGACTTCCGCCATGTAGACCAATCAGCAGAGCCATTGAGAGAAATCTTGGATGTTTCATTGATTTCACTCCTGCGGTCATTGATGTATAGATGAACTCGCACGAGACTCCCCGCAGAATGGAATACATCAACTCATCGTTACATACTTTACTCTTTTTTTGCTGGGGGACGAAAATGGAATGGATGAAGTAAAACTCGTTGGAGCGTGAGCGACCATTGAGCTCAACCCCTCCATCATCCGCTTTTCTGTAAAAACCTTAAATCTAATACCGTGAGCAAATTGAAATTGCTAGTGCGACGAAATTGAATGTTCCAGGCCGATCTCTCACCATCCCCCATTTGGATTTCGTTTAGCCAAGTGAATTCCAACTGAATTGTTGTAGTTATAGAAAATGTTGTTCGCTTTCGATCTATACTTTTTGATTTTGGGGATCACAATTGTGTTATTATTCTTACATGGGTCTCATAAAGTTGTCGCTTTACACAACTCGTTCACATTCGACACACGTGGCTTTCGCTTTCGGCATCATGGTTTTGATCTTCAATGATTTCCCATCCATCCCCACACACAGAGGAATCAGCCGAGTAGTAATAGCCGTCTGACTCGTTCAACCGCGATCGCCTGATTCGATCCACTCAAAACTCTGCCGTCTCGCTTCCTTCGTCTCTTTCCGTCTCCGCGATTCGAATCAAAGAGTCTACAAACGTCGCCATCGATGAGCTGTATTTTTCGGTTCGACTTTTCTTCGCTCCGACTCTCTGTCCATCTCAGCGTTAATAATTCTTTAGTAACGATCTTACTCTTCTCGTGACTCGAGGTTTTTGTGTGTAAAAAGATGCTTTCTCTAGCTCTTCCCCTTGTTTCCCCCCAAAAAATGTCGAGAAGTTTTCTCATGTCAATTTTTTAAAAATCTAAGTCTAAGAAATTGAAACTGCATCAGGTGGAGTGGATTGTGAGTGATTTTTTCACGACTGCAGAGGCTCAATACAATTTTGAAGGCCTTGGCTAACTTGTTTATAGATGGCGTTAACCACTGTGTAGTTGGCAGGCCTTCCGCTACGTTCGTTCTAGCAGACGATTGTGAATTTTGACAGCACGTGGTTTTAGAGGGAGAAATAACACGAAACATGCGTTTCTCATATAATTTCTCCCAATTATTGGGAACAGTGTATCGTAAAGGCAACATCATATTTTCCAAGAATGGAGACAGTGTCATCGCTCCTGTTGGCAACAAGATATCCGTCTACGATTTAAAAAACAACAAATCAGAAACTCTGTCAGTTGAGAGTCGCTACAATTACACAGCCATCGCGCTGTCACCCAATGGTGTAATTCTTATAGCTATTAACGAAGACGGTGAAGCCGATGTAATCAGCCTGCTCAGTAAGACTGTCATACACAAATTCCGCTTCAATCGGCCTATTTTGGCAGTCAAGTTTAGTCCCAATGGCAAATTCTTTGCACTCACAAAGGAGAATTCCGTGTTTGTTTACCGATCACCTGGAAGCAAAAGGGAATACAATCCCTTCACACTGGAAAGGGTTTTCCATGGCTTCTTTGATGAAACCACCTGCCTCGATTGGTCTTCAGACTCTAGATTCCTGATGGCTGGTTCCAAAGATATGTCTGTACGTGTCTACGCTTTAGATAAGATTTTGCACTTCAAGAAGTTTCTTTTGGGTGGGAATACTGATGCCATTGTTGGTTGCTTCTTTGAACGGGACTCCATGGATGCCTACACAGTTGCCAAGAATGGAACCGTCTCTACATGGGAATTCAGTGAAGATATAGAAAATCTCATTAAAGTTGAAGGTATTTTCAATCAATTAAATCATTTAAACAATTTTCAATAATGTTATTTACTCTTTAGATAAAAAGAAGAAAGTTTTTAAACCTATGAATGATTCTGAGCCAATGGAAGAGGATGACTTTGAAGAGGATCCTGAGGACCCCAGTAAAGAACCCAAAGAAGTTGAAGAAAAAGAAGAAGAGACGGCAGAATCAAAAAATCTTTTCTACAAGCGACTGGGCAAACACTTTCTAGCAGACTCATTCAAAGGAGAGAAAGGCGTTTCAGTATACAACATCACTGTGACCTCGACCGCCTACATGCCGTCCACTAAATTGTTAGTCACAGGTTTCAGCCATGGCGCTTTTTTACTGCACGAGATGCCCGAAGTCAACCTCATCCATTCACTGAAAATATCCAAGCAACTCATCAGCTCCATAGCCGTCAATCCAACTGGTGATTGGATTGCACTCGGATGCGCCGATATGGGCCAACTCTTGGTGTGGGAATGGCAGAGCGAGACATACGTTATGAAGCAGCAGGGCCATTTTGACACAATGAGTTCAGTTGCCTACTCTCCCGACGGTTCCTATTTGGCAACTGGGGGTCGAGATTCCAAAGTCAAAGGTATATCTTTTGTTTGTCATTAGTAACCGATTGATATTAATTTCTTTTTACATTCATAATGTAGTGTGGGACACGAATACTGGATTTTCCTTCGTGACGTTTACTGAGCACACTTCAACCGTCACTGGTGTGGCGTTCACTCAGACGGGTCGCGCCCTGCTCTCGTCTTCGTTGGACGGCACCGTTAGGGCGTTCGACATGGCTCGATACCGAAATTTCAGGACATTTACTTCGCCCAAACCCGCCCAGTTTTCCTGTTTATCTATTGACGTTAGTGGTGACTTGGTCGCAGCCGGCGCTCAAGACACTTTCGATGTTTACCTCTGGTCTCTTCAAACTGGCCGATTACTGGAAGTGTTGAGGTATAAAATTTTTCCTTAATGAAGTTTATCTTGCCATTTATTGACTTGACAGTGTTGGTATTTTTATTTAGTGGCCATGAAGGACCAGTTAGCAGTTTGAATTTTAGTCCAAGTCCACTGAGCAGTTTGTTGGTCAGTGTGTCGTGGGACAAAACTTTGCGGATTTGGGACGCTGTGTCTTCAGCCGCTTCTCTTACTCGAGAGGCCATCAACTTGACATCTGATGGATTAGCAGTTTGCTTTAGACCTGACGGCCAACAAGTGGCTGTAGCTTCATTAGATGGACACATATCCATCTTTGATCCGCATCAAGTACGTATCTTTATAATGAATCCTTCCCGTTTATATTTCATTAACGTCAATTTGTTATGCAGGGTACTCAATTATCGACCATTGAAGGACGTAACGATTTGGGAAGTGGAAGAGGAGACACTGATTTGGTTACTGCAAAAAAAAATTTGCAAGGAAAAGCCTTCAACACACTCTGCTACACGGCCGACGGCCAGTGTCTTCTAGCTGCCGGTCAGTCTAAAAATATTTGCATCTATCAGGTATTGTTATTTGAGTTGAGACGTATAATTTGGATAGAAATTCATTTTGATTTTTTGGCGCCAGGTGTCTGAGAAAATGTTGGTTAAGAAATACGAAATCACACAAAATCGGTCTCTTGATGCTATGGACGACATCGTTAATCGGAAGAAGATGACGGAATTCGGCAATATGGCTTTGGTTGAGGAACGTGAAGACAGCCGTAATGGCCCAGTGACACTACGACTCCCTGGCGTTCGATCAGGGGACATGGCTTCTCGATCCTTCAAGCCAGAAGTGCGGGTTTCACATTTGCAATTTTCGCCAAACGGTAAATTTTTTATTTAACGATCAACTTTGTAAGTTACAGTAGTTTAATTGTAAGTTTTTATGTATTCTAGGACGAGCTTTCGCGGCTACGACCACCGAAGGATTACTTGTCTACTCGCTCGACAATAACTTGGTTTTCGAGCCTTTTGATCTGTCAGAGGACATCACTCCTAAGACTATCCGGAATATGTTGAAGTCGAAAGATTACAGCCGCGCATTTGTTATGGCTCTGAAACTCAACGAGTCCAAGTTGACGAGAGAGGTGTACGAGACGATCCCTCCCGATTCAGTTGCCGTTGTCGTTCAGACACTGTCCACTTCGTTCGTCGAGCGCGTTTTGAGTTTCATCGTCCATCAAATGGACACCTCGCCTCATATCGAATTCCATCTGAAGTGGATCGTTGCCATCCTCTACGAACACGGCACCGTGCTGCAGAAAAGGACACCCTCCACTGTTTCGGTCCTGCGATCCATCCAGAAGACGGTGGGTCGCAAGTTTGAGGATATCTCCAAGTTATGCCAACACAATCGCTACACCCTGCAGTACCTTTTAGCATTAGGCGGTACCGCTCAAAAGCGAACCGTTGCTGCTATTAAGAGTGTTGAAGATACGGACGAAGATGAGGATGAAGCGTCAGATGACGAAGAAGAAGAAGACGACGACGATGAAATGGAGACATAAATTGCTCTCGATTGCGTCGTGTTAAAAGAATTTGAAAATAAAACTAAATGAATGACTTTTCTTAAGTTACGCCAGTCGCTCTCAACTAATTTACTAATTTCCTATTGTATCCTTCATAGCAATTCTCTGGTTAGATGTTAGACGTCAAAAATTCCTAAATTTCTCGTTCGCGCCATCTCGTGTTTCTGCTACCGACTTTGTAGTAGCGTGAATGAAATCAGCTGATTGGGATTTCAACACAATGTTTGCATCTCTAAGGGCGGCACGTTTCTACCGTTACCATACGACATAAAGTTCGCACGGTACGTCCGTATGCGTTTAGTGTGGCTTGGATTTTGTTCGTGGAGGTAAGCTAAACTTACCGCAGCAAGAGGTGAGTTAATTGTTTAAATGTTTACTATTTTAATGGATAAGGAAACTTTATCTTTTTTTACAGAAATGAATTTTCGATACGTTTTCATGTTCACGTAGACATTTTCTATTTGTTCACAAAGTTTTTACTTATCGCAATGAATTTTCGTTGTCGTTTGAAGACGCCGCAGGCAATCTGTCGCAACCCATAGGCCCACGTAATTCAGTCCGTTAAAAAATCTATGAAGGTTTTCTTTCATTCGTTGGCCGGATAACTCGCATCACAGCTGATGCTGCAACATGCGCCGATATTTGAAAAAAACAACTTATCATTCAAATACCGTACTTTAATTTATCTTTAAATTTACCGTGTGCTGTACATTATCATAGAAAACTTGGTAATACCCTAGGGGTAGAAAGTCCGGCATTCAAAATGGGCATAGAGCGCAAAGCTGTTGCATAGTCATCAAGCGCGGATTTGTTGCATAGTCATAAAACCCTTTGTTCGGTTTACAACAAACTTCATTCAATATTGACTTACCATTGCCTAAATAATTTTTGCTCACGAAACGACTAGGCTTTTGAAGGCTATAGTCGTTTCTAGGGACACTCTAGCATAAAATGGCGTCTTGCTTCCAAGATGTTCCGTGGAAAATCTACTTGAGTCGGATGATTTCAGCTTGGGGCGATCGTATGTGGATGTTTGCCGTCGGCTTGTTCATGGTTAGCTCTGTTTGTTATCCACTCACTACTTTCACTTTTAAAATTTAATTATATGAAATTTTTTTTTCTGCAGATAGAGCTGTCACCAGGATCGCTAAAATGGCCGGCTATTTACGGTCTGACGCAGTCTCTTACCGTCGTTTTTACGGGTTCTGTAATCGGTCGCTGGGTCGATCGCTCACCTCGATGGAAAGGTTCTATGAATAATAATTACTTTTAGTTGAAGGATTAACTTATTTTTTTCCCCTCGCCTATCGCAACAGCCGCTCGGGTATCTCTGTCAGTGCAAAATCTGCTGGTGGTCACCTGTTCTGTCTGCGTTGCGGTAACATTCTACTTCAAAGAAACACTTGTAGCGGAAGGTATATTATTTACCCATCCGTTCGTTAATTAAACATCCTTCGTGTTCATTGTTAGATTCATTTTTACAGTTGACGGGTGGGGTCTAACGGCCGCTTGCAGTGTTATAGTCATTTTGGGTACCTTGGCACATTTGGCTTCCGTAGGTTCATCAATTGTCGTTTACAAAGACTGGATTGCCATTATTGCGGAAGGAGATAGTCAAACACTGGCACGTAAGTCGGAGTTAAACGTTGGGTACAATAAACTGTTGTCAGCTAATTTTCAACTAAATCCTATTTTTCATTAGGTATGAATTCTACCTGTCGCTCGATTGATTTGGCTACCAACATGATCGCTCCCATAGCGGTTGGACAGGTCATGTATTTCCTTTCGCACATCGTAGCAGCTGTCACAATCGCTTCGTGGAATGTTTTGTCCTTTTTCATTGAGTACTTTTTGTGGTGGAGAATTTACAAGGAGTTTCCTAATTTGGCTGTAAAGACTTCAACCAGTGAAAAGCAACCACTACAAGGTATAATACCTCACGTTTCAATTTCAATTTAAGTGTCTCTTATTTGATTTCTGTTTTTTAGTTTTAGAATCGGGTGAGAAAGATTTAAAACCAGGAGATCAACCGACAGCCGATGACGCAAATGTTAAAATAGGTATGGATTCAATTTGAAATTAACTTGATAAAAATTAAATTGACCAATTTACTTTTTCAAGAATCCGGGAATGGCTTTTTCGCGAAACGCTTCGGAGGATTCCTAAAGAGTTGGAAAATTTACTTCAGTCATGAAGTGCGGAACGCCGGAATCGGATTGGGTTGTCTCTACATGACAGTCCTCGGCTTTGATTCCATCACCATGGGTTATGCGTATTCGCAAGGTGTGCCAGAAAGTATCTTGGGTATCCTACTTGCGGTGGGAGCTGCAGTAGGTCTTCTGGGAAGTGTCGTTTTCCCTTTCCTCGTTCGTTGCATGGGCGTCGAACGAACAGGTGATTTCTCCGACAAATTTATGCTTTCATGCATTCTTTAACTATTGCCAAGAATGTGTTTAAATTTTTTGGATATCTGCAGGATTGTATGGATTTTCTCTAGAAGTAGCCTGTCTCACGTTGTGCGTTGCTTCTGTCTGGGCACCTGGAACACCTTTCGATCTTGCTTCTGTATCGGTGTCCTCAATCGCCGATCCGTTTGCCTTTAATAATTCCAGTACAAATTCAACCGGATCCTATGAAAATAGCCCCGAGTCCTACACTTCTGTGATCCTTTTGTTGACTGGCATCATTTTAGCTCGATTTGGTAATAGTTTGTAGCTTGTGCTATTTTGTTTTTATTTTCCGGTGAAATGATTCAACTTGATTTGAATGATTCTTATTCAGGCTTGTGGGTAGCTGATTTGAGCGTCAATCAGCTATTGCAGCAAGTGGATGACCAGATTCGTGGATCAATCAACGGAGTACAAAGCTCAATGAATATGATCTTCGACACAGTCAAATTTCTTCTAGTCATCGCTTGTCCTTGGCCACAGACATTTGGCATTCTCGTCTGTATCTCCTTCTCGGCTGTCTTTTCAGGGTATACTGAGTCGATTTCTTTTAATCATACACCCGACACCTATAATGTCGATTCTCAAAATTTTGCAGATGGGGTTTCTTCGCTTCATATTCCTTCATGAAGCGCGGACATTTGCTACCATTCCATAAAGTTGTTAACAACATTCCACCGGAAGAAATTCATCAAATCAAAATGGAAGTAAAAAATCCTAAAAATGACGAGGGTGAGGTGGTCCGTCGGAATATTCCATCGGCACCAGTAGCGTGAAAGCAGCTCCTTTAATACCAATATGTCGAACAACAGCAAGTTTTTATACCACTTTTTCTATCTATATGTAACCCTTGCTTATAAATATATCAATACAAAAAAAACCTAGGATGTTTTCCTATCTGAATATTGAAAATAACCATTTCCTCCGCACTATTCACCCTATAATGTACACCAAATAATGTAGAAATATAATATGAATGTCCAACTCAAAACTGAACTCTTTTAAATTTTGTTTTGTTCAATTCGCCTTTTTTCAACATGAACGATTCAACGCACGCATGTCGATAGGAACATTAAGTTGATTTTATTTAAGCCCATTAAAGTGTAATGGAAATCCATTCAATGCAGACGGTTATAGCGAATTTGTTATGACGTCTGATCAGTCACGATATGAACTCACCAAAGTGACGTGGCTAGTGTGATTTCGTCGGTAAAACCGTGGACAAGTAATACTTAAAGTTGATAATTCATTTCTGACCCAGATGGGTTCCTGTTTCTGAATGATTAAATCTGAACGTCATCTAGTGTTGGTATCGCCGTAGTAGCCTCCGCATAGCCTATCTGCGTGCAACTCGAAAGCAATCCAGTCTTGCAAAAAAAAAACGCCGGTAAAAAACACGGCTACGAAACAACCAGGATGCTGCGGGACGTGACGTACAACATGTATCCGTTTACATGGGGATTTTTAGCAAAATTATATAGAATTAATAAGAAAACTGCCATTCATTGGTCATTTCTAGATATTCTCAAACCGACTGTGGAAAAGTGATGAATGCTGTAGACCGTTTCTTTTGCTGGCGAATTGCGCGACAGCACCAAACTGCTCTGAAATATTGAGCGTAATAACAGTTGGTGGATGTCAGTTTACGTCGATTCGAGATTTCTCTATATCTTTCATTTTTGTTTCTTCTTTTAATCTGTTTGTTTCAGAATCGAGAACTTGTTTGTATACTCCCTGTTCCTTTTATATACAACCTTGGCCGGAATATCAGATGACACTTCCTGTTTTATATCGTTTACTCGACGTTGGACTCTATGCGCGCCAATGCAAAAGCTGTTGGAAAAACCCCAAGAAAAACCCAGAAATTCTGGGTTTTTCTGTCCTCCTTCACATTTCTGCATAAATAAGTAGCCTAGTAAATTGTGATTCCCTATTCAGTTTCAAACTTACGCCAATCGTTACGTTTCAATTGTATCTGTGTCCACATATTTTTATTGTCTACATATAAGGTATCCTGAATTTCATTTTTATTCTATTCTTTCTATTATTCTATTCCGGTACCTTTCAATTATTGCAGTTTTGAATACGAATCCGCCAATAGATAGGTTTTGTGCGAAATGGCTACAATTCCAATAAAATCGTTCACTGTCTTCTTGGCTTTTGTCGTTTGCTGTTGTTGCCAATCAGACAACATCGAGATTTCTTCTTCTTGGACGAAACTACAAATCGCACCGGATGCATTTAGTTCTATGAGGTATGGGAACTTTCGCATTGAAATTTACGAACACGTCAATAATAAAAAAGCATCGACAACTGCCAGCGACAAAAAGTATTTCTACGCTCCTATTGCGCTACTGGACCACATGAGTGCCGTTAGTACTTATAACAGGTTTACGAAACAGCCAGAGATGAGATTCCGCATTGAAATGTGGAACGACAAAGTCGAAAATGAAGTGAAAAAACATTTGATTGAAATCGTTCGCCATGAAATTAAATCTGATAAAGTGAGAGTCATTCCCTTTGAGAAGGTCATTATCAGGAGCAACTCACCCACGGATGATTATTCGATTTCTCCACTGTGGAAGAATTATGACAAAAGCCAAACCCTTTGGTTTTCTCTGTCGTGTTTTGAAAAAAATATTTGCGACGAACTGGCCAGTGAAATGCGATCCGATCCCAAACATTTAGACCATTTAAAACTTCTTTACAGTTTTTCAACACAGACGTGGCAAACACAACAGGTGAACATCAGCTTCGACAGTGTCACTTCCAGCCAAATGGCCACTACTCTTTTACGGAAATTCAGAGACAGAGAAGAAGTTTTCCTGACGGCCAACGACGAGAAGGAAATGTTGGCGGAAATGGCCACCAACATCCGAATGGACACATTTGATGACTTCGATGTGGGATCTCCAGACACGGAGTTTCAAATTTCAAATATTTTAAAGGATCTGCTGGTCGAATCTAGGACGACAATAAAAGAACATAGCAAAAAAATGTGGGATTCTGTTTTCTGGAATGAGGAAAATTACCGACCGGACAAAACGACAAAAGCTTTGAATGAAATCATCAACAAACTGGACAAGGAAACTCAAAAGAAACTGGCGGATCTGTTTCAGAAAGCGGAGAAGCAATCAGAAATAATAGAAAAATTAACTTCGGGTAATAAAGAGAAAAGACAAGAGGAACAACTTCGTTGCGAAAATCAACCGAAAGATGCAGATTTAAATGAAATGAGGAGATCCCAGTCAACGGATCAAGAGCAATCCAGCCGTAATCAGATAGAGAAATGGGAACTTGCCAAGAATCACTCGGATGACCAAAATATTAATTTAGCAAATAAAGAAAAATTTCAACACAATTACTTTCCAAATAATTGGGATAACCTAGACAGAATCAGTTCAGTTATTTCAGGGAAAATGGCAAACGATTCCGGTAGTTTTAGCCAGGTCGAAATTTTGAAGGAAGACGTAAAAAAATTATTACAAAAAAGTAGAAACCACGTCCAATGGGACGGACAGAAATTCGTGCCAAGACCCATCCAACTGAGCAGAATCAATTTGGACAAATTTCGCGACTCTCAATCCTTTCAGGATCGTAACGTCCGTGTCCGTTACATGCACGCCGAACTGTCAACACCGATCAAACTAATGGAACACGCAGAATTGACTGTTGTTAACGAATGGAACAATCTGAAGGACGAACTCAAAGGTTTACAACAATTTCTGTGAAAAACGAGACATTTAGCTAATTAATTGATAAACAAATAATTTGGATTGAATTGCAGCCACTACAGAGCTCTTGAGCACTACCGTGAACAACTTGGTGAAAACGAATACTGAGTTAAGTAAGGTGAAGGATGCTTCAACTAACTCGAGAATCGATTTAACTAATAAATTAGAAGGTATTTTGAATCACTCAAGAATTGACGAAAACTGATTTGAAAAAGGAGTGGTTGGATGTACAGGGACTAAAAAGGAGTTGGAGAAAAGTAAAATCGAAATAGAGAAAACGAGGACCAATGTTAATAATTTATCCACAAAATTAAACGGTATTTTATTTCTATATTGAAAAATTTTAAAAAATTCGAACAAAAAAATATTTTAAATCAATTAAAATTTAAAACCCATTCCCGTTACAATTTTAACCTTTAGATAAAGATTAATTTTTTTAAATATATGAAATTAGTTTTTCATGTATGAATCATATAATTTTATTTCACATAATTTTCATCAAATGTAATGGTTCAGCAACCTCAAATGATTTGGAAACGACAAAAACAATTTTGGCCTCAACAAGAACGGAATTGGGCAGCACGAAGTCCGCCCTTACGGATTTGGCAACAAAATTTAATGGTAAAATTCTACATCATTTATTGTCGGCAGTAAAAAGAAGAAAAAAAGAATTTCCTTTCAACAGTCCGAACGAGTGAAATAGTTGACATTGGTAAAATGCCAACCTCTTGTGCCGATCTGGAGCGAATGGGACACAAACTGAGTGGATTCTTTTCTGTTAAAGGATCGAAAAAGATAGAAACTGTTTTCTGCAACTTTTATCCTAATCAAAATGGTAGGACTTATTTTACTTTTGCAAATGATTATTGATGTATTAATTTTGATTTACACAAACAAAGACAAACAAAAATGGATCGGATACACCAACGTCAAATCAGCGAACGTCTATTTCTACGTCCAAAGAAATTCTACATTTCACATAGAATCAACTCCGATTCCGTTCGAGTTGGCGCGGGTGAACGAGGGAAACGCCATGAATTTGACATCGGGGAAATTCACGGCACCACGACCTGGAATTTATTATTTCTCATTCACAGGATCGGCGCATTTTGCATCGTCTTCTTCTTTTTATTCTAGTCTTATATTAAACGGGAATCTAATCGGGAGGGGTCGCATTGACCATGCATACAGCGTCGCTAATCAAAGGACTCCGGTGACCCTCCAGTCGACGCTGAACTTGATAAAAGGCGATCAAGTCTGGGTGACGATTAATTATTCTGGTGCAACCGCGAGTTTTTATTTGTATGAAGATGGTTCCCAGCACTACACGCATTTCACGGGTTTCATGTTGGAGGAGGAAGTTGTGACGTCATTTTGAGGTTTTGTGTTGAACATTAAAATGCACAAAATGATCGTCGGCCCAAAAATAAATTTTTTCATTGGATAATGTAGAGGAGAATGGAAAATAATTCATTAGCCTATAGGGTGGGAATTTCTTTTAAAAAATTTGGCTTATGTAAGTAGACTTACTGAATAGTGAATACACAAACAAATTTGTAAGTGTCATCAGCGAAAATGTAGACGTGACACAAGTATAAAAAACTGATTTTGATTGCCAGGTTAAAATCTGATAGAAATGGAAGAAAATTCGTTCGTTTTTAATTCATTTACGGATCGGATTTGAAAAAATAAACAAACTTGCTACTGTTGCATACGCATTACAGTTGTGCATATGCTGCAGAAACTGGCATGTCTATTCTGTTAAATAAGGCTGAAAATTGAAATAAGGGGACATGAAAAACCCGCGCTTTGATTGCCAGATTTATCAAACAAAATCACAGAAAATCTACACGAAAATGAAACACCTATATTCCCTGCGTATTTTGTTTAGTTTTAATGAATATTTTCCACTGTTCCGGTTTAATTAAATAAAATGTGAATTTCACGAGTCTACCGGTCTACCCGTGGCTGCCGGCCACTCGGAATGTGGTGGCGGTGGCCCCTCATGAAATGGGCCATCTATTTGCTCCGTGTGAAAAAGACGACCATCAAGTGATTGTCATTGAGTTTCAAAATCAGAGACCGACATTTTTAACATCTAAATTATTCGCATTGCAGACAAACTCATGGACAAACTTCGTTAGAACTGGGGAGCAGCCAAGCGGTGCTGTCCTTGAAGCTTGAAGTAATAATAAGCTAATGGCAATAAGTGGCAATTTCGCCAATTTGGCAACGGAAAGTCGGCAAAAAGAAGAAAAATCAAGTTGTGATGGTGCTATATCTGGTGGCTACTATACAGTTTGCAGTATCCATCTTTATACTACGATGTTTGGTTCACACAACATTATGAAAGCCACAGAAACTGAAGACGTAACTTATTACAAGTTAGTGGAATATCGACCAAATCGAAAAATACATATACATAATTGAATTTAATTAGTATTGCGTGAACGCTGTGTAAAATCCGGTAAAATCCATTCTAGACCTCAGCATTTAAACGAAATTATACCTGAGTTTTAAAACCAAATCTTAAGGTGAACACAAAAATGCCAGGTCGTTTGAAATATTAAAGCGTGCATGTTGTTGTGATGTCTATCGCAATGCTAGTTGTCATAGCAATAACACGGTAGCTATAGATACGCCAGTCAACAGTTAGAATTTGGGCCACTTGTGTCCAGGCGTACGCAATATATCACTGCATGTATTTCAAGCATTACTTTTCATTCACTGTTGGCTGTTGTAGTGCTTTAAATCGTTTGTTTGCCGTTCGACAGGCTGTTTAGGCTACAATCGTTTCTAGGAACACTGTAGAATAAATGGCGTCTTGCTTCCAAGATGTTCCGTGGAAAATCTACTCGAGCCGGATGATATCAGCATGGGGCGATCGCATGTGGATGTTTGCCGTCGGCTTGTTTATGGTTTTCCGCTTGATTTTATTCAATCAGTATTGTAGAAATTTCACGCCATTATATTAATTATTTACAGGTAGAGTTGTCACCGTCAGGATCGCTGAAATGGCCGGCTATCTACGGACTAACAAAGTCGCTGGCTGTTGTTATTTTGGGTTCGAGCATCGGTCGCTGGATTGACCGTACATCTCGATGGAACGGTTCGATAAATTTTAAAAACTAAATGTTTCAGTGCTGATACATAGCTCTTATTTTCACAGCGGCCCATATATCACTTGCTGCGCAAAATGTTCTGGTGGTCATTTGTGCAGTTTGTGTTGCGGTAACGTTTTATTTCAAGGAGCGACTTGTGGCGGAAGGTATACTACTGCTACTGCGCAATGCGCATCATCGATCATGAACTTGAATTTTTCTAAGCGAAAACTTATAATTTCACAGCTGATGGATGGGGTTTAACGGCCGCTTGCAGTGTTATAGTCATTCTGGGCACCGTGGCGCATTTGGCTTCTGTTGGTACATCAATAGCCGTCTTCAAAGACTGGATTGCCATTATTGCAGGAGGGGACAGTCAAACACTGGCGCGTAAGTTCAATTTGAACTTTTTTTCAAAGTTTTCAACATTTTAACATGTTATTGAATTTAGGCATGAATTCAACCTGTCGCTCGATTGATTTGGCTACCAACATGATCGCTCCCATAGCGGTTGGACAGGTCATGTATTTTCTTTCGCACATCGTAGCAGCTGTCACAATCGCTTCGTGGAATGTTTTGTCCTTTTTCATTGAGTGCTTTTTATTGTGGAGAATTTACAAGGAGTTCCCTAATTTGGCTGTAAAGACTTCAGCCTGTGAAAAGCAACCATTACAAGGTATACTGGTATACCTCACGTATCAATTTCAATTTAAGTGTATGTTATTATATGATTTTTGTTTTTTAGTTTTAGAATCGGGGGAGAAAGAATCAGAACCAGGAGATCAACCGACAGCCGATGACGCAAATGTTAAAATAGGTATGGATTCAATTTGAAATTAACTTGATTAAAATTAAATTGACCAATTCACTTTTTCAAGAATCCGGGAATGGCTTTTTCGCGAAACGCTTCGGAGGATTCCTAAAGAGTTGGGAAATTTACTTCAGCCATGAAGTGCGAAACGCCGGAATCGGATTGGCTTGTCTCTACATGACAGTCCTCGGCTTTGATTCCATTACCGTGGGATTTGCTTACTCACAAGGTGTCCCCGAAAGTATTCTGGGCGTCCTTTTGGCTGCGGGAGCCGCAGTAGGACTTCTAGGAAGTGTTGCATTCCCTTTTTTCGTTCGATTCATGGGCGTCGAGCGGACAGGTAATTATTCTTACATCATCGATGTAATTTGGGTGAATTTCTTATCAACTGTTGTCTATACGAACAGGATTGTATGGATTTTCTCTGGAAATAACCTGTCTCACGTTGTGCGTTGCTTCCGTCTGGGCCCCTGGCACACCTTTCGATCCTGTCTCTGTATCGATATCCAACATCGACAATCCGTTTGCCTTAAAAAATTCCAGTAGAAACTCAACTGCTGGATCCTATGAAGTTGGCCCGGAGTCATACACTTCCGTGATTCTATTGATGGCTGGCATCATTTTAGCTCGATTTGGTAATAGCTTGTGCTATTAAGTTAATTGTTTTTCGAAAAATGTTATATCATTTAATTTCTTATTCAGGCTTGTGGGTAGCTGATTTGAGCGTGAATCAAGTGTTGCAGCAAGTGGATGACCAGATTCGTGGATCAATCAACGGAGTACAAAGCTCAATGAATATGATCTTCGACACAGTCAAATTTCTTCTAGTCATCGCTTGTCCTTGGCCACAGACATTTGGCATTCTCGTCTGTATCTCCTTTTCCGCTATCTGTGCAGGGTAATCCTGATTTAATTCCTTTTAACCATAATTCATACATGTATAAAAATATTCACTTAAAAAAAATTGCACAGATGGAGTTTCTTCGCTTCGTATTCCTTCAAGAAACGCGGACATTTGCTGCCATTCCATAAAGTAATTGATAATATTCCGCCGGAAGAAATTTACCAAATTTCAGTGGATCTGAAAAACGAGAAAACCGATGAAAATTCAGCGGTCCGTCGGAATATTCCATCGTCGCCTGAGACAAAACACGACAACAGCCCTTCGTGAACATGTCGGTTACTTACTAGGAAATATTTTCTGATTATTTAGTGACACTGTTGTAACAAATATTTTCAGATAAGTGCATCTGCTGGCAGATTTACATAAATTGGCGAATACCATCATTGTTCGACTTTGTATACTGCTAAACAGAGAGCTGGGAGCCATTCCTTCATCAACACACTAACACATAAGTATTGAATTAGACCAGCACACCAATATCTACAACCTCCATAACTGGCTAAGCCCTAAATTGTATTAGCGAGGTTAAATGTTTGAAATTCGATTAATTTATTGCAGATCAATGTTGGGTTACATAAAATAAGACTAACGATCCCAAAAAGTGCAATATTTATCTTTGTTATTGCGTTTACTGTTATATTAATTTGGCATTTTATTAACATAACTGCTTCTGATTCAAAATAATCAAAATATATTATACTTCAGCGTTATCTTGGAGTAATTTCCTTTGAACATTTACCACATTCAAATTTTTTTCATTAATTTCCTTTTTGCTTTAATAGTGGAGTTACGCAACATACTGTAAATATTAGTCAGATATCCTGAAATACAGTTTATCGCGACGTTGGGAATTTGGGATTGACTATTGTATCAACAAATTTTTTAGCGTTCAGCCTTTTGGTAAGTTTGGGAAAGAGTCAACAAAGTGAACAGGTACATTGAAATGCAACCCTTGATGCAATGTATAACTAACTGCTCTGCTCGGTCGTTAAACTCACTATAGTTCCCATAGTTGATCGCTATATATAGTGAATCGATGTATGGCCGTATGGGGTTCCGGGTACGTATCAGTTCATTCATCAGTATATAATTCTGAGAACAGCCAGTCAAATATTGTTACTGTTTAGTAATTCGTAATCGATATAGAAAAATGAGTGGGTATTAAAGACGACCCATTCGAGGTTACTTTGGCTAGTAATTCCTTTCAGTTTATTGCACACTCACGCATAAGCGTAGCTTACAGTTTGTTTACCCATCTCTTTTAAACTTTGGACTTGTCCGAAGGTTATGAAATTACTTTAGTTAATTAAAATAAGTACTCGAATCACTCGAATTCAAATTTCGCACCAAAATTTCAAGCGCTGCTTGTGCATTAGGAGTGAAATTGGCAACCAGTTGGCAACGTTGGAATTCAACACAACAAGTGTTTATTTTGATTTCATAAAAATTGGTTTCGGCTGCTCTCATTACTGCAAAACCAAAAAATCGATATGAGCAATTCCTCAAAAGATTCATTTTGGACTGAATTAGAATTCAAGTTAAAAGAAGGGTTAGCTAATCTTAATTCGTCCCCTACCGATCATCAGCCCATACTTAACCAGTTACAGGCATTAACTCAGCAGACAGTTGAAGATGACTTTAGGTATTAAGTCTTATCATACTCACATCTTAACTGTTTGATTGATTTTTGGTTAAATAAGTTTAGGTCTTCAATCCCAAATGAAATTTTGCAGCTTTTGTTGAAAATCATCCAGAGACCAGTAGGTGTTCCCTTGGTGCTTGAATGTGCCCGCATTCTCAGAAATTGTTGTGGGAAAAACTGGGAAAGCTTTCCTGACACTTGGAATCAGTTGCTCAGTAAATGCAATCAGCTACTAGAAAGCTTCATATTAAAAGAGTTTCCAGTGGAAGAGATTGTCCTTGCCCGTGTAATTCTTCAATGTGTTGGAAACATATTGAACACACATACAAATTTATCCCACATCATATGGGAAAGTTTTCAATCTAATTTAAGGTATGACTTATGAAAAACAAAATTATTCTATCTAGATATATGATTTCAGATTATCTGTAGTAAATTGCTTTCCCATGAAGATGAAAAAATAAGCTTATACTCATCTTCTGTCATGTTCGGTGTGCTGAGAAATTCCCTCACCATTAGAGAAGAGTTAACAAACCACAAGTGGAGAGATCTGACAGCTGAGTTGATTTTGTCTTCTCATAAAGGAATTCTTTATTCGTAAGAGTAAAACAGTTTCAACATTTTTGTTAAACATTAATAAATATCGGTTACATTTTTTTACAGACAATTTGCAATCAAACTCTTCATGTGTGACCAAAACATGTTGGAAAATATGTATAACTTTCAAGAAATACATACAAGACTCTTACTTCTTCACCAGATTTCAGAATTCTCTCCAGAATGCGAAGACATGGACGTTCAAAATTGGCAATTTTTCAGCCGATTATTTCAAGGTTTGAAGGAAATCTACCTCTTGGTTACACAATTTTAAATTATTAATTTTTTTTTTAGAAAGAGCTAGCCTAATTTTGCGAACTTGCGAGAATCCCTCGTTGGATCTGGAAGCCATGGAAGCGACCAGTCTTGTTGAAATCCTAGCTAAATCTTCTTCTGGTGATGTTTGTCATCGAGAACTTTTTCTGGATGACGATCTCTTAGTTACAACTATTGGTATAACTTATAACTCCTTTAAAATTGTCGTAAGAATAATATTCTTTTCGCTTTGTCAGACTTACTACGGAGCATACATAGTCTGGGCCAATCAGGATCAAACTATTTTACGACTATCAATGATCATTTTGGATCGGTCGAACCTCATCCCGCCTTGAATTTCAAATGTAATTTGGTTCGTTTACTCGGCAACTTAAGCTACAAGAATCCTTCTGCTCAAGATCGAATCCGTGAACTCGAAGCCATCGCCCCACTTCTAGAGTGCTGCAACTTGGACGCCCGAAACCCTTTCATTCAACAATGGTCAATCCTGGCAATTCGAAATTTGTGTGAGAAGAATATTGCAAATCAAGAAGTGATCGGCTCCATGACTCGGCAAGGAGTAGTCCAGCCTTCCCTGTTAGAAGATCTAGGCATGGTGGTGGAGGAATCAGATTCTGGGTTGTCTGTTCGACCTTGTGAGGCGAATCGAAAGCCCTAATCCATCGAATTCCATACTCATCCATTGTGTACAGTGTGCAAAGTGCAAGTAAAAATGGAAGTTTCTGATTTTCAAATGGAAAACATTAAGCCTACCTTAGTAAAAAACCATATATTTATCTATCCTATAGTACCCATTTCGCAACCTTGACTTGTGGTTTGCGCTCTAGGCTATGGTTTCTTCTACCTATTTTGGTTACAGTTGTAATGCATAGTTTTATTAAGGATGTGGGAATGACTGTGTGCTGATAATTGTGGTTCTCATTGTTTGTTTTTGGATAATGCAACGTAGTACGAAGTAAATTTTAATCTGTTTTGGGAACGTTGGTGGTTAAAGTAACCGTCGTTTTCCGAAAAATACTAGTGACTTACCGTCGGTCGTCTGTAAGTCATCTTATGGCCAAAATGGATCTAATCGCCAATTTTTTTAAATTGCTGCTAATCTATTTTGCTGGTGCGCCGCATGCGGCTCCGCAATCATGGAACTGCTCAACTGGTACGGGTTTTTGCATCTTGATTTCTGAAGAGCGCCGTTCTTGGCACGACGCTTCCGATCACTGCTACCAACGCCATGGAGGACTTGCTCATTCGGACCATTTCGAGGTATTACTTTGATTGATTAAGTTTTTATTTGGGATTATATTGATTAAGACTTGTAATTTTTCTGCATATAATAGCTGATCCTTCATTCCTCGATTTGGTTTTCATCAGAAATGTTGGTGTGGACAGGTTTGGGGTGGGTAGATGGACGGCTCCAATGGATGTCTCATATACCACGTAATTTAAATTTTTAAATAGCTAAGCATTGTTCTTCAATGGTTCGCGCTACTGTTTTAGACGAGGAAACCAATATCAACGTAACTACCTTTTATGCTCGAAGACGAGTCGATCCTGCTAATTTATGCTATTTTATGAACCGGAACGGAATTGTTACTGAGGGTTTCTGTAAGCAAAAACTTCACTACATGTGCATCATGCCAGCACTCGTGCCGGCGAAGAGAAGCGTGGGAGAAGAATTTCCAGAAGTTCAAATGGCTTCGGGTTATTACAATTTCATAGCACAAGAAGCATCACAGCGAAATAACGGAGTTTTGATATTAGGTGCGATTGTACCAGAATTGATCCCTTCTGGAAAATTCAAGACTCATTCCCCGTTCTTGGTAGTCGAACCGTCGACAGAGATATATTTTGATTTGTTTTGTAACGTTCCTACAAATACAAACTGCTCTTCAACTCGCTACCGATGGCTGAAAAATGGAGCCTATCAACCGGAAGTTTATGGATATAGGGTATATAGTAGTGACAAAAAACGAAAAATATTTTTTTGCGTACTAATAATCATTTCATACAGAGAATTTCAGATTCTGGAGAGATTTCACTAGAAGGAAGAAAATCTTGGATATTGAATTGGCTTGGGAAAGTTGCTTGTGAAGTATTTTGCTCTTCTTCAGGAAAAGCGTACAGATCTAAAGAAGCAATTTTAATTTTGCGTGAATCTGTTAGTCTACGCGTGGAATTTCAATTCAACTCCGTTATCGATTTCTCCGTGGCGCATAATTTTTTCCAGAAAGTCATTCATTCAGAGGTATCTATGTTATTGGAGCGCCGATTACTATCTATTGAGTAATGTCATTCGGTATCAATTTTTTAGCTTCGAAATAGAACAACTATTTCACAAGTACCACATTTTCAACTAGATTCTCTACCATTTCTTTCTCATCCTGAAAGTTCTACTAAAAGCTTCAGTTTCTATGCTCATTTGGCCAACATGGTACGCTGTATATTATGTCGTATATTACTCCTATTTCTATTCTTCACTTAATCAAAGTTATCGATCTGTAGGACCCACAAGGAACTCTCCGTTTGAATACGTTTTTGAGGAGCATAAGCCTTCTCAGTCCAATCAATTATTGGATTAACTTTCATAACAAAGGACGTGACGATTTTAAGGGATTGTTTAAAAATATCAGTGCGGTTATGCTTAACTACTGTCTCAAGGAAGACGATAGTCCAAATAAAAATTTTGCTTTTCAAACAGCTTCTTGCTTCGATGATCATGGAAAACTCGAGCCAGATTTTGCATGATATTCGGCATTACATCACCGATTGGAATCCCAGTATAGCAGAAATTGATCTTTTGGTTCAGTCCTTATTCAGAAGCGTTCACTACATAGAGGGCGATCTCAACGAAGAAGATCTCTTGAATCTCGAAATCATCATTCAACAAGTAAAACAATAAAATAGATTAATTCCATCTATACTAATTCCAATATCTAAATAGATTAACAATTTGGACACGGGCACACTGATTCGAGCTCAGCATTCTCCTTCCTTCTCTTCGAATTTGGCGGGGGCAATTGAAAATCTATTTGCCCGAATCAATACGAATAAAGTCAACAACCCATTTGATAGAGAGATGACATCTCAAAGAACCAAATTAGAATTGCCGTTTATGTCGGCGGCATCGTGGGATCGTTGGAATGAGAATGAGACCATTATGGGATTTACCATCACAACAAACAACAACGCTATTATTAAATCGACTGTTTTGACTTCGTCAACGAGTTATGCAGATATTCAAGATTCCAACGTCGCTACCTTCCTCCCATTTCAACAGTTCGATACTGGAAAGGAGCAAATAACGTTTACCGCTTGTCCTGACACCCGATTAATTGACGCTTCGGCAGCATCCGGAAAGTTTTCTTCTCCGATTTTCGCATATGACTTATCTCAACCGGATGGATGGTCGCGAAGTGAGGATTTGTACACTGGGAATGGCGGAATGATTCAAGTTCGTCTAAATCCTGCTCCACCACGACTGCATAAACCCATCAAAATTTTATTCCGACCGAAATCTAAAACTACGGAAGAAACTAAACACCTCCTCCGCTGTGTGTTTTGGAACGAACAAATGGATTCAGGGAATGGTGGTTGGTCTACCGACGGATGCTGGTACGAAGGCACCGATCAAAACGGCATGGCAATTTGTCTGTGCAATCACTTATCCACCTTCACCCTTCTTGTCTGTCGCTCGGAGAAAGAACTGCAGTCTACTGTTCATGGAGGAATCTTAAATATCATAACTATTATCGGTTCGTTAGCTTCCATTTTAGGACTGTCACTCATTTTGGCTACATTCATCTTATTCCCGTCATGGCGGAAGCCTCTGGGTCACAAAATCCTGTTTCAATTATCAGCAGCCTTAATATTTTTACTCTTGACATTCTTTGGTGTGGATTCCGTCGATAACGTTAACGCTTGCCGATTAGTTGGCATATTTTTGCACTACTTTCTGGTGTCTTGCTTTTCCTGGATGACGGTCGAAGCTTATTATCAATATCGACGTCTTGTTATAGTGTTTGGGTCTTACATGCCTCGTTTTTTGTTAAAAGCGTCAATCGTAGCGTGGGGTTTTCCAATTATTCCCGTCACTTCTGTTCTTATTTGTGACGTGGATTCGTACAAAGGAAGCGAAGGGTATTGTTGGTTAAGTCATCCAACCGCCTTTTATTCGGCAGTGCTGGGCCCTCTTGTTTTTCTCATGTTAATAAACCTCACCATATTCGTTTTGGTGGTTAGGAGCATTATCGCAGCCGGACGTGGACTGCGCACCAATCAGTCCGAAAGTAAACAGATCCGAGAGAAACTTTTGGCTTCTTTCCTGAATTTTGTTTTGTTGGGGCTAACTTGGATTTTCGGATTTTTCGCTATCGGCGCAACCAATGCCGTGATTTTCTCCTACTTGTTTTGTGTAACATCATCTTTGCAGGGCTTCATCATCTTCGTCCTCTATGTTGGTAGGGATCCATCTGCACGTAAACATTGGTTTATGTGTATCGGAGTTATCGCGTCAAAGTCTAGGAATTGGTCGAATATCCTCCAAGCCAAATCCCCTGATTCAAAATTTGGAAATAGTGCCTTCTACTATGATGTAACGTCCGAATCTGGTCTTACTACTACCACAACAGAAAATTGTCCAACTTCTCCACTGAGAACATCTTTTTCTGATTTTCAACACGTTATGGCAGTCCCTTGTAGCATTGAAGTTCGAGTAGCTCAACGACAACCAACAAAGAATGCAAACTGATGTAATTAACATTCAACAAAATTTTGTATTCATGCCAAAACTACTGTGTGTCTTGAATCATACATTGAATTTCTGCAATTTTACGTGTAGACGCCGCTGCCCGCTGATACCACTCAAGATAATAGAACGCGCCTGAATACAGATCTAGTATTAATAGGTTAATTGTAATTTACTCTGCCGCTGTGTTATAGAATTTTTATTTCATGTTGTTTAAAACGGAGACCTTGCTCTAATAAAATCTGGTCGTGAAGGTTGATTTTTATTAAACATTAGAAGCGGAAGGATGTGGTCTTGATAACTGACATCAAGGAACTATCCAAAGATTTACTTAATCAAAGCCAAGAAACAAACAGACAAAATGAGAAACCATTCCGTAATTGTGAACAGTTGTTCAAAAACTTTCGCCAGTAACAGTTTACTACTTTACTTAATTCAATAACAATCCTAGTTGCTAGAATTTGAAAAAAAAAATGAATCATCTTAATCTGGATCTGTTCTGCTACATTATCGCATTCATCGTAATCTCTAGTGCGGCAGAACCGCTGGAAGTGGCTCAACCTTGGAATTGTTCAACAGGAACGGATCTTTGCTTCTTGATTCCTCCAATGCGTCTTTCTTGGCACGAAGCTTCCGCATACTGCTTCCAGCGCAGTGGAGGTCTAAGTCATTCAAACGATTTCAAGGTTAAATTGTTTCGTTATTATTTGATTAGGCTACTTTTTTCGCATTATCGAAATAGCAATTTGTTTGGTATATTTTAGTTAATTCGTAGTTCCCCGTCTTCATCAACAAGATTGTGGATAGGTTTGGGATGGGTAGAAAGTCGGCTTCAGTGGATGACTCATGTCCCACGTAATTTCATATAATACCTATTTGAATGAGGACTTCTTGTTATTTAATATTTTCTCGTCCTGCTTTAGATGAAGAAACAAACATAACCGCAATTAGTGAGGAAACTAAATACTTGAAAACGAAAAGCTTTGAGGGCCAATTTTGCTACACGCAAAATAAAGACAACTCCCTCAAGTTAATGAACTGTTCATCACGACTCAATTTTATCTGCCTCAGGCCGTTAACAGTCAACGAGGAATACTTTCCGAAAAATACGACTTTACTAGGTATAGATATTTGTCAAATTTATTGAGTTTTAATTGTGTCCGATTTTTTGAATAATTGATTTTTCTAACATCTAATTTTTGTGATACGTACAGAAATAAATAATACTTTGCCTGAATTGCTTCCGATGGGAGAATTTTCGAGGATTAAACATTCGGATTTATTTTTAATCGAGCCATCAAGCGAATCCAATTTCAATTTGCACTGTACAGTATCAAACGATACGCTGGCAAAATGTTCAAAGACGCACTACCGTTGGCTTAAAAACGGAGCCTACAAACCAGATGGTGATGGAAAAAAGGTATCGAGTAGTTCTATCTATATATAGTATTTTACTTTAGGTACATTTTTATTGTTTATTAATTATTATGTATTGTTCCTACAACATATTTTTCAATCCTCGTTCCAGTATTTGTTTGGCGAAGAGACTTTAGCACGCACAGATAACAATACTTTGATTGTGAACTGGCTCGGAAAAGTAGCCTGTGAAATCTTTTGTTTTTCTACGGGGAAAACATGCCGATCAGAAGAAATTATTTTGTCTTCACGACAATTTCTTACCGTACGAATCGAATTGATTACGAATAGGTCTATTATTCTTATGGATTTTGCGCAGGCCAAAATATTCATAAAAAATAAAATGAAGAATCGGGTATTTTTTTTTAAATTATTATTTGTATTTTTTCATACATTTCTGCAATATCTAAATTAATTTTTTGTCCATTGTATGTTGTCCACATTAACCCGGATTCATGTTTAGCTGAAAGATCAATATTCAATAAGTAAAGTGGTACCATCTATTCATATTGACCTACCGCAATTCGTTCCGCATGTTAACAACAGTTTTATCGACACATTCCGTTTCTATGCTCGAATCGGACCTCTGGTAGCTGTAGCGCTAAAACTAAATTATATTAAATTTGTGATTGTAACGCTGCATACGACATTTATTTTAACGCAAGGGCGAAGACGATATTCCTCAACATTTGCCCACCTATTTACTAAGGAATATCGACTTTATCGACGAATCAGAAAAACAAACTTTTGACTGGATTACGAACATTACAATGTCTATGGTTAATGACAGGAAACAGGCCGCTATAGTAAGTCACTTTTTGTTTTACCTTATTTATGCATATGTGTAATGTAATTATTATTTAATGGACCAAAATTAGAATTTTGTTAGCTGCATGACTCCTTTTGACAAGTACAAGAAACGATGTGTTAAAATAATTCCTCCCCAGCATTTCTCCAAGAGTATTACTCAATGCACAGCTGATTACCAAAATGACGAAACGGACGTTTCGTGGGATTTATTGGGTTGGATAAAGTTCTCACTTGATTGGCTGGACCAGAACAAACACCTCAGCAAGTATTCGACCATAAAATTTAAAGAATTGTGGCTTCCGGTGCAAAGAAGGACGACTCTTGGACCGCTTTGGCCTGTTTGGCCCTGGAATTTTACAAGTAGCCTTCATAATAATGCTAAAAATATTATTTACTATATCCAGTAATTAATTTGGCGTATTAATTGTATCAGGTCTTCAAGGAAGCTCGTGGGGTGATGAAATGAAATCGATTGTCAATCGTTCGGGATTGCAGGCTGATTGGAGCCAGCTCAATGCTTCGCTATCTTGTTTGGCATTAGACACCGAAACCAAATCGTTGAAAAGCGTCTCTTGCCAGAACGCCTTCCCTATGATTTGCGTGAGACCCAAAATGAAATGGAACGAATCTCATTTCCAAGAGTCGAACAGGAATTTTGCATTGCGCGGCCAGTGCCCGTCGGGCTGGTTAACTTCTTCGTTAATTTCCGACAGGAATTTGTGTTATAAAATATTTAACAGCTCCGAAACAAATTCAACATTCGACGAAGCTGAAACTGAATGTGAAAAACATCACGGTGCGCGACTTGCTACAGCCAGTCAGCCATCGGCACTAGCAGTTTTATTCAACATCTTCTCTATCGACGATCTTATTCAAACGTCCGATTTTTGGATTGGATTAAAGAGGAGCGACAACGGATTCAAATGGATAGATCAATCTGATTGGAATTACGGGAAAGAAACTGGACTGGATATTGGAAATGCAAGCCTTTATAACGACACTTACGGAGTCTCTTTAATAGTTTTGCCGGAGATTGCTGCCAATGAGATCCACACATCTTCTAGGATCAAGTGGAAAGTCTGGCCCGTTGAGGCTCACCTTAATGCGTTTATTTGCCAAAAGGAAATAATTCCCCTGCAAGAAAAAGTTCCTGAAATTCGTCTGGACAAAACGTATCGGCCTGAAATGCTGAACAAGGAAAAGGATTTACTCAATACCGAAGATAAAAATCCAATTGAATCTCCACCGATAGAAATAAGTGAAATAAACAAAACCTCGTCTGAATCCGCTCCATCCGGGGTAATTTGTTTCTTTGACAATTCCATCTCAACAGATATATTCAATTCTAGCGACGCCGTGATCAATCACAAAATAAACGAGTCTGATATTCCTGACGCTATGGAATGGCAAACGGCAGAAATTAGTTGCGAAACCTGGGACGAATGGTCACCTGAAACTATACGTGCTTCATGGATTATCTCTGGCAATCCATACGGAAACGAATCTTTTTCTTCTCTAATTGTGTGGCTACGACATCGAACTGTAAATTACTCAAGTGAAATTCACGACGCAACTTTTGAAGCTAGTAGCAGTCAAAGGGCAGCATTCAAACGATCCTTACATGACATGTTCGTCCGAGAATTCGTCAAACTCTATCCTCTTTACACGGATAGTTTACTCTCTGCTTCTGAACCCGTGGCATTTGAATCTGAACCTTTTCCCAACCAGCATTTATTTGTCAAGTATCGCATTCTCATAAATCTGAATTCCTTAATGGGAAGAATGGACGGGCATGGTAATCCTTGGTCACCCGACGACGAGGCAACTATTATGGAGGATGTTCGCAAGTTCTTTTCTGAAAAGTTCAACAGCAGTAGTGATGTTAGACCACCCGGAGCCGATCTCGATTTTCTTAGCGTGCGATCGACAGATTTCTGCCATGGAGAAATAACGTCGACAAAAGGGGAATTAATTGGATTTTCAGGTCAACCGCGGAACTGGACTGACGAACTTCATTGGCCGCAATCAACTGTGGGGTCCAGAGTCGCTTCAGCTCCACATTGTGTCACTCGGGACGGGCTCATGCTAAGACGGCGATGCCTTGGTGATCGTTCCAGTGGCCTTTATTGGGAATCGCTAGAAAGGAATACAAATAAGGTTTTTAGCCTACTTCATAAATTCCAAACAAAGATTTATACATTTGTCTTTAACTTTGTTTATTTTAGTCGGATGCAAATGGATCACTATGTGTTGAAACCTCAGGATTTTTCCAGATACTTGCTAACATTAACACGAATAACTCAAGTCAAACTCTAGAGATCATTCGTCAAAACATCAGCGATTGGAATCCCATTGTAGCTGAAGTAGATTTACTTGGGAAAACTTTAGTGCAAAGCTGTTCTTACATTAGTGAGGACCCAAAAGAAGATAACCTCCGCAACATGATAGCCATCATTAAGGAAGTAAAGTTTTAGCAACATTGTGTGTATTTAACTTTTAGGAATTCCCACAATCAACGTATATTTTTGCATTTAATTATAGATAAACGATGTAAAGACGGATATCCTAATTGGAGCTCAAAAGTCGTCTCCATTTTCTTCGAATTTGGCTCAAGCGACCGAAAAAATGCTGGCTACAATCGACGTGACAGATTCAGTCGAAAGTACTACATCACAGCGAAATTTCCCAGTGAAAGAGCCATGCATAGCGGCAGGATCGTGGAATCGTGTGAACGATAGCGACGTTATCGGATTTACTGTGACAACCATCAAAAAGACCATTGTTGAAGCAAGGATTCTTTCGTCATATCCGACAAATGAAGAGATCGAGAAATCAAACGCTGTTGTCTATCTTCCATTCCAAGAAATTTATGAAAAGGAACAAGTTACGTTCATCGCTTATCCCAACACCCGATTAGTTGACGCTGCAGCAGCGACCGGAGAATTTAAATCCAAAGTTTTTACACCTGATGCATCTCAACGAGACGGATGGTCGCGAAGTGAGGATTTGTATACTGGAAATGGCGGGATGGTTCAAGTTTGTCTGAATCCTGCTCCAGCCCGACTAGATAAACCGATTAAAATTTTATTCAAGCCGAATTGTTCGACTCCGGAAGAAGACAAACACCTCCTCCGCTGCGTGTATTGGGACAATCAAATGGATTTAAGAAAGGGTGGTTGGTCCACCGACGGATGTTGGTACAATGGCACAAATCAAAACGGCATGGAAATTTGTCTTTGCAATCACTTGTCCACCTTCACTCTTCTCATCAGTCGCTCGGAGAAAGAACTGCAGTGCACTGTTCATGGAGGAATCTTAAATATCATAACTATTATCGGTTCTTCAGCTTCTATATTAGGACTGTCACTCATTTTGGCGACATTCATCTTATTCCCGTCATGGCGGAAACCTTTGGGTCACAAAATCCTGTTTCAATTATCAGCAGCCTTAATATTTTTACTCTTGACATTCTTCGGTGTAAATTCAGTCAAAAACGTTGACGTTTGCCGATTAGTTGGCATATTCTTGCACTACTTCCTGTTGTCTGGCTTTTGCTGGATGACGGTTGAAGCTTATCATCAATATCAGCGATTCGTCAAAGTGTTTGGGTCTTACATGCCTCGTTTTTTGTTAAAAGCGTCAATCGTAGCATGGGGTTTTCCAATTATTCCCGTCGCTTCTGTTCTTGTTTATGACGTGGATTCGTACACAGGAAGCGAAGAGTATTGTTGGTTAAGTCACCCAATCGCCTTTTATTCGGCAGTGCTGGGCCCTCTTGTTTTTCTCATGTTAATAAATCTGACCATATTCGTCTTGGTGGTTAGGAGCATTATCGCCGCCGGACGTGGACTGCGCACCAATCAAACCGAAAGTAAACTGATGAGAGATAAACTTTTGGCTTCCTTCCTGAATTTTGTTTTGTTGGGACTCAATTGGATTTTTGGATTTTTCGCTATCGGCGCAACCAATGCCGTGATTTTCTCCTATTTGTTTTGTATAACATCATCTCTGCAGGGCTTCATCATCTTCGTCCTCTATGTTGGTAGGGATCCATCTGCACGTAAACTGTGGCTGAAATGTTTTGGTCTTGGCAAGTCAGAGAGCCGACCGATGGAATCAAAAAGCAAATCGTCAGCCCAGTCCAAAACTACTGGAAATTACGAGTCATGTTCTACGACCTTTACATCTAGAAATGATTTCACTTCAACATTTTCTACCGATGGCGACTTTCAGTACGTTGCGGTAGTGCCATTCCAGATGGAAGTTCGAGAAGCTCAACGAGAAGCGACTACAAATATTATCTAAGATTGCTTCCAACAATTTCCTTTTATCACGATGACCTCTAATATTTTAAGGATTTATCACTATGTTAACTGCTATGATAATACTGGAAGAAAACTAATGTCCTGTTCTGATATTTAAATAAAAACTTGTTTTGCAATTATCACAAATGTATTGGCTCAATTAGTATACAGGATGGAAGAAACAAATATTACAGATCACATCAATCAAACAGTTTAGACCAGCTGAGTGTACGCGCCTAAATAATGATAAAATTAATTATAAGACATTAAAACGATTTAACCTTCGTCTTCTGATCTCATCTTGATCTGGTTGCATATCATCCGGGTTGAAAGTTCTGGGTGTGTCTTCATTTTGAAGAGTCTCGTAGCTTCGTCTCATTGCTTCATCATAATCGGCATCGTTGATGTCACTCCCAACTCTCCACCCATAAGTACTCGGCTGAGCAGCTCCGTATCCACTCACTCCCGAACCCCAATCACTGTAACTACGCGGCTGAGCCATTTGCGGGCCACTCACAAATCCAATGGCGTGAATGGGAAGATCCATGATGAACTTTAAAGGCCCTTGAGTGTAGGCAACGCCCACTAAAATGCCGGCCAAGTGGCCCACAAACGAGGTGTTGGGAACCATCAGCTGAATTGCAATCAATTCCACCCATACAGCGTACTTCCCAGAGACGCGGATACCAAAGTACCTACGATACCCGCTTTCCCAATAAGATGTCGTCAAGACTTTAAGGGCAAATATGACTCCAGAAAATCCAATGGCACATGTTTTATAGTGCTGTTTGTCATGAAGCAATTCACTTAATAGCACTTCTAGTCCCACATAGGTGACGCTAGTCAGCACTGTGAACACACTCAGGAGGTAAGCAAAGTAGGGGCTTCCGAAGTGCCTCTCCAATGATCTACCTTTCGACAGGAATGAGAGCATATTGTAGTAGAGATGAAGATCATCAGCATGCTCCAAGGCAGACAGCACTAGACGTTCATACTCCCTCCATTTCAAAACAGCCTGGGCACTAAGGCAGACCCCACCAGCATCCCATGAAACCGGTATCAAACCCATATATAAGCAAACCTGAAATAAAAGAGGTAACAATATTAATCAACCAAATGTAATTATGCAATCAATAAACCATTACCTGGCCCGCCACCACTAAAATTGTAACTGGTGGAAATGTTTCCAGCCCAGTGTTGAGCAGTTGCCACATGAGTAACAACACACCCATTTCGATTCCTCTCCGTTGTCTTGCCATTTCTCGGATTTGAAAGACGATATCGTTCCGGCAGTTATAACTAAACGAGTATCATTCAACGTGTGTGTGAGTGTTTTAGTCTTTTGGGCAGCATACACACTGACAAAATGATTTTAAGTTTTAACACAACTTATCGTCATCACTGTGATGGTTGCATCAGTTTGTTTACATGTTGCAGTGCGTTCAGCGCCATCTAGTATTGAATTTAAACTGTAAAAAGAAAAAAGCGCCAAGAATTGATTTGAGTTTTCAGTTTTGTATTACATTTTTAAAATTCGTTTCGTATATTTTCACCAAAGAAATAACTTCCACGACTGCATTACACATTAGATGCAAATAGTATTTAATAGTTAAAGTCATTCTAAATAAACTGAAATCATTTCCTCAGTCCTAACCAATATTGAGGCGTTGACAGAATATCGGTTTTCTTTAACAAACTTGTTTGCTTCGGCGCCAACAGGATTCTAGTCGATGGTGAAACAAGTGGTTGAACAAATGGCAAACACTCTTGACTGACGACGCCTTTAGTTTTGATCGCTTGGGGTGCTTCCAAACGGCAATTCAATTCCCGCAATGACCGTTTAATATCGTCCATCCGAGTGTTTAGATCATCCAGAGTAGAGTTCCATTTTCCAACTAATTTAGTGGTTTGAGTTTCTTCCGTTTCTTTGTCGATGGCTGCTTGCCTGTTAGAATCTTGCTGTTGTCCGAATCCCCAGATTGTCAATACGTTGGCAACAATCGATAGAAGAAACTCTGCCATATCGCTTGCTGAGGCTAAAGTAGGATCGGTTATGCCAAGGACCTCAGAGGCCGCTTTATTTTCAATTGCCAGTGGATCTTTACTGGTTTTCTCGCCATGTTTTACCAATAAAGAATCTGAAATAAAAAATACAATTCTATAAAACCGCTGTAACAATTCAACTGATTGTGTCATTATACTTTTGTTGGAATCGATGGATTTAATAACTGCTCCTTCTGAATTAGTCACAATCAGCAGCAACACGAACAATAGAACGAAACCCGCGGTTCGCAAGTTGGAATTGTTGGCCATTTTAAAATGGGATTGCAGCGCACTAAGTCTTAACGAGCTTTTACTTCTGCTATAGTGTTCTTGGGAAGGACACTTGCGACTGACTCTCTATCCTTTTATACCACAGGTACTATATGTTTCGCGGACAATCCGCTCGCTCTTAAGAAGTAAGACTCGCGTTCTTCAACAAGATCATTTACACAAACGCGACTGGAGTCCACACGTTCGGCTTGATATTTGTAAGGTATATGGGCGACCTTTTATGTTAAGTTTTTGACTGAATAGACATAGATCCTAAAAGGTTCCCCTTTTGCACTGGAAACCAGACAAGATAGTGATCTGCATGGTTGAGATAGGTCAATGAGGTTCTGGAAAATAAACGGTCTAAAAATAGGTCAGCGTTCGGCAGGTCAGCATCCGCAAAAGGTCAACGTTCCCAATCGTTCCATAGGTCAGTAACCGTACGATCCCGACCTGCGCAGAAAAATAAATTGGAAAATATTCGCAATAAACTTAACTTATGACTTACTTACATTTATCTGCAGTTGTATGGCACTATTTTTTCCACTGGGGTTTAAGAAGAAATAATTGCAATTAGTTTATTCAAAGTCACTGACTGGCACTGAACTTCTAGGATCGTCCGATATTAAATGGTTTCTATATTTGTGGTCGTCTGAAGTCACTTGTATAAGTTCTATACCAGTAAATCGTCCGTAAAGTATAATTTGTTCGTAAGATTGCATTGGTTGATAAGAACTTAATAATTGAAAATCAGATAATGGAATTATGTAAAGCAAGTTGAAAACTAGGGTTATATACGTAGATAGGGAATCAATAAAACGTTATATAAGAAATCATATAAGGTGTTGTTAAAAATGAAATAAAAAAAGATATCTGCATGTAACGTAATATGGTATGCAATAAGCTCAAATAAGAGAAGAAAGAGAAAACCAAGATCCAGCTTCGGTGTTCAATTACAATCAATCAAAACAATTTGAATCATGTTTGGCCACGGTAATGCAACAGGGAGTATCCGTTTCCATATCTCGTTCCCTGCTCATTTTGATGTAATTTTCATCCAATTTCATTAGCTCGAGCACGGCATGAGGTTCCAGTTGGGCGTAAAACATCTTTTCCAGCTCGTGGAAAATGGGTCGTTGTAGAGGTTCCGAGCGCCAACAGGAATACATGATCGCGCTGACAAACTCGGGTGCGTTTGTGGGTTTTTTGAGTCGCCTCCCCATCAACAAAATTCGTACCAAGAAATCTTTGTTCGCCTTGGCGTACACGGTATATGGTGTTTCCCCCAAGGTGAACAGTTCCCACAGAACCACACCAAAGGACCACACGTCAGACTGGTGGCTGAATAGCCCATCTTTCAGCGATTCAATCGCCATCCATTTAATTGGTAACAATTCCTGGTTAAGTAATATGACAATTTTGAATTAAGAATATACTGAAAATAGCAGTGCTACATACTTCGTTATTTCGTGATTCGATGCCGGAATGAGTTTGTAGTGACATGCCGAAATCCGACACTTTAACAATGTTATTAGCGGTAAGAAGGATATTACGTAACGCTAAATCTCTATGTAAAACCTACGTTTTCAACAATCATTTACTGTTTGACATATTAACGACTTAAGTGTAATACCTTTTTGACAACAAGATATGCCATAGCGCGAGAAATTTGATATGCCCAGTAAATGAGATTGCGAGTGCTGAAAGTGCGGTTCTCGGTATTATTTTGACCGTGAAAATGATTCCGAGGAATCAGATTCCTGGATTCGTTCAATTCGCTGAAAAATCTGTGACGGAAAGTTATCAGATGTGCACGCAAATTACTGAACGGGCAATACTCGAAGACGATCAACAAAGGTTCTGCGAAATCAAATCAGGAATGATTTTATTATTTTCAAAAGTTGTTATTTTGTCAATAATTATATGCTTCACCTTTATTCGTGTATTTTGTGCAGGCGCCTAGAAGATGGACGATGTTGAGGTGACGTCCAAGTTGGGACAAAATTTTGAATTCCTCTAGCAGACCGTGTTTAGCTTTGAAGTCGTCATTTGAATGAACAGTTTTTACCGCCACTGTAGTCACGGGTTCATTGGGTACGATCCCTTTTGCTTCTGCTTTCAGGATGCGTCCGAAGCAACCGACATCCAATTGAGATTCTGTTGAATTATTCATTAAAATTAGTTATAATACTCCAATTAAAAAAATTAAAGCAAAACGACGAAAATTAAGTATACAATTTCACTTACGTAATTTCAAACGACATCGAGGGAATTCCCAGCGAGGGTCTTCAGCCGTTTCTTTTTCTCGCGATTCTAATTTAATCTTTAATTCATTAAATGTTATTAATTTTCCCGTAAAATGTTTGATTTAATTTGAATAAGAAAAAATTCTTTATTGCACCTTGATCAGAACTATCGCCAAGCTAAACAGAGTAATAAATCCAAGAAATGCAATTGTTGAAGAAAGAATAAACGACGTCGAAAATTGAAAATTGCCCGTTTCCGATTCTGTTGCGGGAGGTCGTTCTAAAAATAAAAGTAGATTGCTCAGATAGGTTGGGAAGGATTTGATACAATATACAAAATAGGTTCGTTTATACCGTCGTCTGGACAGGGGATGATTTTAAATCGTACACCCCATTGAATTTCTGACACGTTAAATGATCGTTTTTCCGCCCGACATTCATAGATACCCTCAACATTCGCTATTTGAGCTGGGTCCAATAAACGGAATCCCTGAAGCGCATCATGTGTCGAAATTCGGTCATTCTTATCTTTGGCATCCTGCTTTTCCTTAGGCGGGCAGACGATCCTCGTCTGAGTGCCGAAAAACATGCAACAGGTTACACATTTCACGAACAACAACACGATGTTTTTGTTCCACTTAAACTTTCGATTAGCTGTTTAGGACGAAAGTGCCGCTGAATATCAGATGATGTTTGAAGATGAACTTACCGTGTTCAAGTCCGTCGTGTTTTTCAGGAAAATCTTTTGGAGTAACTGAATCCTGACGACCGGATGTGTCGGCTTGCACGGAATTACGGATTCAACCCCATCAATTTGGTAAACAGGTTTCATGGTTGGAAACAAATGATACGGATCTAACAAAATAAGTGTCTCTGCTTACTTCTGAGTCAATCAAGGATATAATACATTTTAAGTATAGTAAAGGAATATTTTATACCTTCAACTAAAATGTAAATGTAATGATTTGACGTCTTTGTTCGGCAACTATACGACCCCGTGTTTAAATAGCTTCCTTTTTGTACTGCCAAGTTGACATTGAAGATACCATTAATTTTTTTAATGCTAACCAAAAAACGACCGTTGTGGGATTTATTCTGTTTGTAATGATCAAGCTAGACAATAACGCAGGTTCTTTTTTGAAAGAGTCTTAGTGTTATTTTTTTTTACCTTGATTTCCAGATTGAAATTTATCGGACAAGTGAAGCTGGTATCGTGACTTATACAATTGATTGTGAATGGTTTTTCACTGATTCTATGATCTTCTAAATTGTTAGGCAACGATGGTTTCGGCGGTGGCGCGGCTACTCCAAATGACAAGCATACTGAGTGTTTCAAAAATTCGGTATAGTAGACGATAAATGTAATGAAAAGTTATTTAAAATTGAATGATATTCACTGGTAATTATTATAGTAATAAGCCTTTGATTCTGTTAGAGCACGGAAGATTCGGAACACGAAAGATTATTGACTTACTTGAGGTGATGAGAATCAGCGCAGACTTTTTCGCTAAATTTGAATTTTGATAGAAATAAGCACGACGTTGAAAACTCATTTTGTTTGACGCATTAATTATTCACTTTACTTACAGCTTAGCCTATATTGAACAAGACCGCTAATCTTCAATATTGGTCCATTAATGTCCATAAATCAACTGTGTCACTATCCTATACCATCTCGAGACCCAACCGGCAAGCGCCCGTTTTCAATCTATCAAACATATTATCAACGACACCAATTTTTTGGCACACGAGCAGCTGACCGGTTATTGGCTAATGAGAAAAGCGCAACTTAAAAACCTTTAAATTGATGGACAGGGCGACAAGGACGATTTATAGAAACTAACACCATTATTTTCTCTGTTTATTTAGCCACACAAAACTTTCTACATACATTAAAAGCTGACTTTTATGCGTTATTTACTATTGCGTGAAATTTAATTATGGATGCAAACCAAAATTATAGATGTCACTACTTACCACGCGCCGCCGTTACGACGTTCCACTGGTCGTCCGGTATTTTATTGACACAATGACTAGCAAGTTAGTGCGAGTTACGACAACGAGAGCCTAATCAGCGTGTGGCAGTCATACATTCAATCAGTGGGATTATGGTCTTATAACGAAGCGAATCATCTTTTAATAAAAGAAACTCTTTTCTTTCAGCTAAAAAAAATGGCTGATCGAAGTCGTGCGCCAATTATTGGCTTGGGAGTTCTACTCATTGCATTTGCAATGAAAGATTTTTTTCTCCCGGCTGATGTGCAGCCAGAAGAAAATTCGGTGCAATCTAAAGAAATTCCAAGCTTGCATTTTAATCGATTCGCTGGGCCTTCAATAAAGTTCACCTTTTGGTAAAAATAATGTGAATTTTTCTGTTATTCATGTTCATAAATTAATAATCAACTTTAACAGTTCTTCCTGAGGTTACCGCAAGGTATTTGAGCAGTATGCTGTAATTCTGCAACAGAAATACCCATCTTTGGCAATCGAAGGAGAGAACCATCCTCCACCCTATTTAAACCAAAAGATTGCATCTATTTTGGTATGTCTGTTTTAAACATACAGTTAACAAACTCCCTTCTTTATCATGATATAATTGCTTGTTTCAGGGAATTTTGAAAATACTGCTCATCCTTGTAGTGGTGTCGGGAACCAATATTTTTGAGCATTTAGGTGTGCAAACTCCCTCAGTTTGGGAGTGGACTCAGCAGAACAAATTTTATGCGTGCTTGATGACTTTCTTTCTATGCAATGCTGTTGAGGGCCAATTAATTTCAACTGGAGCATTTGAAATCACATTAAATGGTGAGATTTCATTGAATTCATTACTTCCCTATTAACTTACCTACTTATCATTATTTTTGTTACAGATGTTCCACTTTGGTCTAAAATGGAAACTGGTAGAGTTCCTCAACCCCCTGAACTTTTTCAGATGATTGATAACCATCTGAATATGGCTAGCCCCCAACTAAGCTTGGATTCATAATGTGTGCTGTGTGGTGTGGTGTTAATTGTTACATCTTGTTTGAGTCTTTAGCCTTTGTAGATATGATGATTCCTTTAAAAAGTAGTGGAAACTACTGGAAGCGATCGGATGTTTACCTACACAAGTGCTTTGTATAAGAACATGAATGACAATCTAACACTTTTTCCCCCATCCTCCATTCTTCATTCCATTTTAGTAAATAAAAACCTCTAGTCTATGGATATTCTTGGTTTTAAAACAACAGTAAACTGGCTAAAGTTAAACAAAGCTCCTGATTATAGCTTTCCTTATATAATAGTTTATTCAGAATATAAATAAGTCTTTGGACGTTGTCGTGGTGGCTAAGCATAAATCCTTCTTAATTTATTTGCGATATTGGGTTTCAATGAAACGAAGCTGAGAGAATTTGAATCCGAGATTACAACGAATTATGTAAGTCCTTCCTAAGTCCTTTCTTTTTTAATAAGAGATAAGAGCTAAGATTTCCCTAAGAATACGACAATGCGCACGGCGCTGTGGCAGGCACAGATATGCATAAATACATTTATATTAGTAAAATTAGCAAGGAGCATGCTACTGTCTGACTCAAAGCGCATAATTCATTACGAGTTCTCCAGTGAATGTGACTTTTTACTTTTAGTGCCTTTTTTTTAAATATTCAACACAATTTTCTGCCAACCCTTAACCCTAGCTATTATTATGAGCATTTTTTGAACGGAAATGAAACAAACGAATAATTTTTTTATCAATGATATTTAATAAAGTCTTTTTCTTGCGAGTGGCCAATGTCGATGCGTATTTTAAAAAGAATAAAAAATGCGTGGAGGTGATTTCCATTTTTCATTGTCCTTCAGATGGATGTGTTTCAATTTAGCCGCTAGATGGCAAAATACAACGTTGAGTTTTCTGAGGAAGAGAAGGAAAGAGAGGTTAGCCTTTAGGTTGCCCTGTTTTTTTTGCTTACAAGGGGGGCCAACTAGTTTGATGGAAACGTTTTAAAGGTTTCGGAACTATCAATATTTGGCCGATACTTGTATTTTTTTCGTTTCGTTATTTAAATTTGAGTGAGTTTCACGATGATGAAAGGTGGTCTCGGCGGCGGTTCAAAGAAAGAAGGAAAAATGCGAATTCGTGCATTCCCTGTAAAGTTTATTATAACACTTCATTCTGGCATTAGAATATCTTTGTTATTGTTTTCTTGTTTTTCTCAATAAAGATGACGATGGACGAGAGGTATGTGGAAAATATTTGGAGTTTACTGAAGAATGCCATTCAAGAAATTCAGAAGAAGAATAACTCTGGTCTTAGTTTTGAAGAACTTTACCGAAATGCATACACAATGGTTCTACACAAACATGGAGAGAGATTGTACAATGGCCTTAGAGAAGTTGTTACTCATCATTTAGAATCTAAAGTAATATCTTTCTTGCTCAAAAAATTTTCAATTTTACTAAAGATTTTGCCTGATCACTTTCACATAGGTTCGTCAAGATGTGCTTTCTTCCTTGAACAACAATTTCCTTCACATTCTAAATCAAGCATGGAGTGATCATCAAACATCTATGGTTATGATTCGTGACATCCTCATGTACATGGACAGAGTTTATGTTCAACAAAATAATGTTGATAATGTTTACAATCTTGGATTGATTATTTTTCGTGATCAAGTAAGTGCCTAATTCAATAGTTTATTGTTGGATTTGATTTTAATTGAACTTTCTATAAGGTTGTTCGTTATGGAGGCATTCGTGACCACCTAAGGCATATTCTTTTGGAAATGGTTGTCAGAGAGCGTAAAGGAGAAGTTGCAGATAAGCTTTCTGTTAGAGCAGCTTGTCAAATGCTCATGGTGCTGGGTATAGACAGTCGAGCTGTCTATGAAGAGGATTTTGAAAGACCTTTTCTTTCTCAATCTGCAGAATTCTACAGGGTACAAAAACTTGGTTGTTAATTTTTCTACAATTTATTTAATTATTTTTTTACTTTGCTTTCACAGTCTGAGAGTCAGCGGTTTTTAGGGGAGAATTCAGCTTCAGTTTACATAAAGAAAGTCGAGGCGCGCATTAATGAAGAATCGGAAAGAGCCAAACATTATTTGGATGAGTCGACCGAGCAGCGTATTGTTGCAGTAGTTGAAGAGGAACTTATACAGAAACACATGAAAACGATTGTTGAGGTGTGTAAAACTTAGATTAGTGTGTTTTAAAAAATGCTATACAGAAAAATAATTCTTGTTTTCACACTAGATGGAAAATTCTGGTGTAGTACACATGTTAAAATGCCAGAAAACTGACGACTTACACTGTATGTACAAGTTGTTGGGTCGTGTAGCGGATGGTTTGCGAACCATGGCTAGTTGTGTCAGCGCGCATTTACGAGAAGAAGGCAAAGCACTGGTTAATGTCGACGAATCCGGTGCCAATGCATTGAATTTTGTCCAGGTATTTTTATTAAAATTTACCTTTTTTTCTCTCTGTAATAATGATTTCTTTCATTTTGATTTCTAATGACACTATAGAGTCTATTAGATCTTAAGGATCGCTATGATACATTTCTGGGAAAATCCTTCGTAAACGATCCAATCTTTAAGAAAATGATCTCTTCAGATTTTGAATATTTTCTTAATTTGAATTTGAAATCTCCCGAATATCTATCACTCTTTATCGATGACAAGCTCAAGAAGGGCGTTAAAGGAATGACAGAGCAGGACATAGAACTGGTGCTCGACAAAACCATGGTTTTGTTCCGTTTTCTCCAGGAAAAGGATATTTTCGAGCGTTATTATAAACAACATTTGGCCAAGCGCCTGCTGCTGAACAAATCTGTTAGCGATGATAGCGAGAAGAACATGATTTCTAAGCTGAAGGTAATTTATTCATTTCCAATTTATTGAGCTCGTACTAACATTTTAATTACTTTGTTAGACTGAATGTGGGTGTCAATTTACCTCGAAATTAGAGGGCATGTTCAAGGATATGTCTATCTCCAACATGCTCATGGAAGACTTCAAAAATCACATTCAAACTTCTGGGGTAAGAAATATCCAGTAAAAAAATGCAATTATAAAACGGCCTTCCAACCATCGATTATTGATTAGACCTCCCTTTACGGAGTGGACTTGAGTGTTCGCGTACTAACAACTGGATTCTGGCCAACACAATCGTCAGCTACTTGTACACTACCATTGGCACCACGCAACGCTTTTGAGGTCTTTCGCCGATTTTATTTAGCAAAGCACAGTGGGCGACAGTTGACGCTACAACCCGCTCTAGGGTCGGCTGATCTGAGCGCAATCTTTTATGGACCTAGACGAGAGGAGTCTGAGACAAAAGAAAAAACGTAAGAACATTTATATGTTGTCTCTATATACTGAGCATATCTTATCGAATGTTTCGATTGATTCCATGAAGTGATGGCCCCAGCTCGTCAACACCCTCGTCATCAGCTAATGGACCGCGAAAACACATAATCTCCGTTTCAACCTATCAGATGTGTATTCTTATGCTGTTTAACACCCGAGATAGGCTAACTTACGAAGTAAGAGCACGTAGAACTTAATGATTTCTTATTCATCATATTTGATGCTGTTTATAGGATATCATGAATGAAACTGACGTTCCGAAAAAAGATCTGGATCGTGCATTGCAATCGCTTGCGATGGGCAAACCGACTCAACGCGTTCTTGTCAAAAGTCCCAAGGGTAAAGACATCCTCCCGAGTTCTATCTTTGCCGTCAACGATAGTTTCACGTCAAAACTCCACAGGTTTGTTTTACAATTGATCTAGAAAATTTATTATTTGACGACCAACAATATTGAATTGCAGAGTGAAGATCCAGACAGTCGCAGCCAAGGGAGAATCAGAGCCTGAAAGAAAAGAGACGCGTTCCAAGGTCGACGAAGACCGAAAACACGAAATTGAAGCAGCCATTGTACGCATTATGAAAGCAAGAAAATCTATGCAGGTAAACTACACCGTAAAATTTGAAATGGGATGGGTCGCTGACTTTTATTGTTATTAGCACAACTTGTTGGTAAGCGAAGTTACTGAACAATTGAAAAGCCGGTTTCTGCCTTCGCCAGTTATTATTAAGAAACGAATTGAAGGCTTAATTGAACGTGAATACTTGGCTCGCACTCCTGAGGACAGGTGCTATAAGAAACATTTTATTTTATCAAAAAGACTTGAGCTAAAAAAATTTTTTACATATTTTTATAGGAAAGTGTATACATATGTGGCCTAGTTTAATTCGAGTTTGCTTCCTTAAAATTAAACTGGTTTTCCCAATTGCCTAACTGAATTTTCGATAAGACATTGGTTTGCTGCGCGATGATTTTTGTAAATAAAGTTTTTCGCTATTGGAAAAACATGTCTTGTACTCTTGTCCTCAAGTTAAGTTTCAATAAGAACTATGAACCAACTCTTAAATTGGATGAATGAATACAACATAACTTAACGTTTGACTTCAGTATTTTTCTTTCAACGAATGTAATGTATCAGATGCGAATGAAATTTAACAAAATATTTTGGTCTGCTCCGACGTGTATTGGTAGGAGGTACAAGATGACAACATGTTTAATCATCACCCTTAATTTCAACTTTGCCACCACGAATACGACCAGTTCGCCTGGCAGCGATAAGACCAACTTTGCGACCAGCAGGAGTACTCCTCTTGACGGTGGAAGCTTTACCAATGTGTTGATGGTTACCACCTCCGTGGGGATGCTCAACGGGGTTCATGGCTACACCTCTGACAATTGGCCAGCAGTTACGCTTAGCCTTGTACTTATGGTAGGCACGTCCAGCCTTCAAGATGGGCTTGTCGATACGTCCACCACCAGCAACAATACCTACCGAGAAAACAGAAAGTGATTAAGAATTGGTCTTGAAAAGATCAAGACTAATAATATTTTGATCTGCTCAGTAACAGCCTCTAGTTAAAGATCATTATTCTCATAGATGGATGAATTGCATTTCATCATAGCCCAAGTATTTATAACGCGTTTTTCGAATTCAACTTACCAACCATGGCACGGTTGCTGGAAGAAACGACTTTCTTAGCTCCAGAAGGCAGCTTGACACGGGTCTTTTTCGTGTCAGTGTTGTGTCCAATAACGGTGGCGTAGTTACCAGATGTACGGGCAAGGGTACCTCGGTCACCGTGTTGCTCCTCAACGTTGCAGACAATAGTACCTTCAGGCATGGTGCCAACAGGTAAAACATTGCCAATCTGGAGGGTAGCTGTATTAAGATAAAAAACAAATTTACTCTTTTCCTTTCAGACAAACACTAAAAATAAAAGTATTTAATTTTCTCAGAAACAACCTCTAGATGAATGATTATCATAGACCCTCAGCATTGGATATTAAGTTTACATCACTGTGTTCCCATATTTTAAAAACCAAGGTGTTATGCATACCTTTCTTGCCGCAGTAGATGAATTGACCAGTGTACATGCCCTCAACAGCCAAGAAGTTCTCTTTCCTGGTCTTGTACCTGTAGGGGTCACGGAAGTGGACCACAGCTAGGGGAGCTCCACGACCAGGATCATGGATGATATCCTAATTTAGAAAATGTTTTTCGTTAACCACTTGTCAGAACTGACAGTAAAAGTTTCAAGTTAAATAGAGTTCTCAGAAACAACCTCTAGATGAATGAATATCATAGCCCCTCAGCATTGGATTATATGTTTACATCACTGCTTTCCCCCCACATTGTCAAACTCATTTCTGATCCAAGAAACATACCTTGACGACTCCCTTGATGTATCCATGACGTTCAGCGAAATCTTCAGGGCGAAACTTGGGTGCTCCCTTACGATGCTTCGTATGGGACTTGAAAATACCTCCGGCACCTTTACGTTGGGCACGAATAACACGACCCATCTTGGTTTTATATGTTGAAGGTTACAAGCGGCGAAGTAAATTCAGCCTGTCAAATTAAAAAAGACAACCTATATTATTTCAATGCGATCAACGAGTTGAGAGCAAGACGAATCTTTTAGAATTCTTTCTCGCAATGTCTAGAAATAGATGTTTAACATTTACTTGGATTCAGAAACAAATTTTACTCACCAAAATGCCGCAACCTTTCCAACGAGAGCTAGAAGAAGACAGATGGAGCTGGCTACGTTGCCTTCCTTCATCGAGGATCGATTCAATTACGCATCGATATTAAGTTGAATCCTTAAACACATTAACTAAACTTCTTCAAATTTAATTTAAAAGTCCGTTCTTATCGTCTTGTAACTGAGTTACAGAATTGAAAATAATTTAGAATGAAATAACACGACATTTTTCAAATTGTACATGTAGTTGGCTTACTTCATAACAAAAAATAGCGCTAGGAAGAAAGAGCTAGCGAAGTTGAATTCAATCTCACCGGCTATGTTCTTAAATTCATTTTACTTATGAATGCTTTACTATTGTATCATACGAATTATCGAGTACATAAGACCTTTACTCTATTCATTTTGTTTTTGTAGCTACTAAGTGCATCGCTGAATGCGTTGCATTATAATCAAATTTTAACTTTTGAAAATTGTATATTGCATATTATACACGATTTTCATTATTAAAAACTATGGTTTTTCTTCAGTATTTAGCTTATATAAGTTTTCATTACATAAAGTAATATTAAGATAAAAAATGAAAATAGAGTATTTAGGGAGTGGCTAAGATGGCTGGAAAAAATCGCCGTTATTCGTAGGTGGCACCACTGCGCTTCCTGCTGCCATACTTTTCTTTGTGAGACGAGAAGTGTTGCAAGGTTTTTTCGCATCGCGGAAAAAGGAAGCTTTTATTCGATATCTGCAAGCGTACTATGAGTAGTGTACAGATTCAGAATGGAACGGGTCTAGAGCAGCAAGTAATTATATATTTTTTGATACAGTAAAATCTATGTCGGCTTAACTTTTTGTGTACTATTTCTTTGATTATGAGTCATCTACCTCACCATACTCATGTTCTGTTCTTGTGACTTTTCTTTCAGTTTGCTGGTCTGGACTTGAAGCAGCAAGGCGGTCAATTTATTGCTCCTGGAGGAAGGTAAGAGTCATTCTGTCACATAAGTTGAGAACAGTTTCGTTAAAATAATTTTTTTTCATATAGTCGCTATGTGCCTCCTCACCTGAGATCTACCCGAGGTCCAGGATCTGAAGAGAAACCGTTCCCTGTCCCACAAGAAAGAGGTATTATTGATTACGTAATATATTGTGTAATTACCACCTAATCATTCTTTTTATCGGATTTTACTAGCAGATTTTCCGAACGATCGTGATTTTAACAGAGACGCTGGAAGGGGTTTTACCCAAGCAACAAATTCCTACAGAGGTGGTAGTGCCCAACGTGGAGTGCCCAGCACTGGTGGTGGTTACCCCAGGCGGGGAGGATTTAATGGAGGTGGTGGTGGTGGGAGCTATGCTGCTTGTCCTCCACAGAGATGGGAGGGAGAGTATGAAAATGGTGGAGGATGGAATGGAGGTCCTCAGCCACCACAATGGAATGCTGATGCTCCACCACCTGTCATTCAAAATGAACGTTGGCAAGAGCCTCCTCCTCCGGCCGGTCAATGGGTTGCCAACGATCGCTGGAAAGAACCCCAAAGGCGCTCGGCGACAACGGATAGTCGCGGCGGTGGTTACGGAGGAAATGCTCGCTGGAAAGAATCGAGTGAATCTGATTGGACCACACTTACTGCTAAAGACGATAGACTTGAATTGGAAATGTTTGGCACGGGCAACTCCGGTATTAACTTCGATAAATATGAAGATATTCCCGTGGAGGCGACGGGCAATGACGTGCCAGCTCACATCAACACGGTAAGCATAAATCTTCTATCACTCTTAATTTAGATTTGCATAAATGATGTAACAAACAATTCAATGGTTCCTGCTGAGAAAAGTGTATCATTATATCATGTGGAAATATTTATCTGATTCAATTATTGAGTTATGTAACTGCATCAGTGGTTTATGAATGAAACTTCATATATTTTTTGTTTTTTTATCTTATTAGTTTGAAGACGTGAAGTTGACTGAGATCATTCGTTCGAATATCGCTTTGACTCGCTATGACAAGCCAACGCCAGTTCAGAAATACGCCATTCCGATTATTCTGGCTCGACGAGACGTAATGGCTTGCGCTCAGACAGGCTCGGGAAAGACCGCAGCATTCTTGGTTCCGATATTGAACCAATTATTTGAGCGTGGGCCCGTTGTGAACCAGTCAGCTGGACAACGTTCGTACGGACGTCGCAAGCAGTATCCGTTGGCCTTAGTTTTAGCACCTACTCGTGAGTTGGCCACACAAATCTACGACGAAGCCAAGAAGTTCGCATACCGCTCTCGTGTCCGCCCATGCGTCGTGTAAGTTTCAACTAAATTTACTCCTGTTGTCAAGTGCCTTTCTTTTTTGCAATGATGTTTTTACAGACATTTGAAACCTGAATTTTACTGGGTGGACACTATATCTTACTGAGCTCTTTCCATAAACTAGTTTAATTAAGCTTTTTAATACTGCAGAACTTCTGACTAAACTTTAAATTTTCCGACATCTAGTTATGGTGGTGCGGATGTCCGCCAACAGATGCAGGATTTGGAACGGGGATGCCATTTATTGGTTGCCACACCCGGACGTCTTGTCGACATGTTGGAACGTGGCAAGATTGGCCTCGAGCACTGCAAGTAAGTGAAAGCGCAAAGTCTCAACCTTCAGACTCTTACGTAATGTATTTAAATATAATTTTTTTGTCCAGCTTTTTGGTGTTAGACGAAGCAGATAGAATGTTAGACATGGGTTTCGAACCCCAAATCCGCCGCATTGTTGAACAAGATACGATGCCTAAAACTGGAGACCGTCAGACGCTCATGTTCTCTGCCACGTTTCCTAAGGAAATTCAGGTCAGTATTTTTTATTCGTCTTGAATTATAAAAGGACGTGTTGTCTAACTCTTCGGTTTTGTTTTTGTAATGACTAGATGCTGGCCCGTGACTTTTTGGAGAACTACATTTTCTTGGCAGTCGGTCGTGTTGGATCTACTTCAGAAAACATTACGCAAAAGATCGTTTGGGTAGAGGAACACGACAAGCGTTCTTTCCTTCTCGATCTGCTCAATGCTTCGGGTCTCAATAAGTTCAACAGTCAAGTTGAAACCGAGTCCACTGAGCATGAGCAGCTGACCCTGGTGTTCGTCGAAACAAAGCGCGGAGCCGACGCTCTGGAGGAGTTCTTGTACCGCGACGGCTATCCGGTGACTTCCATCCACGGAGATCGCAGCCAACGGGAGCGCGAAGACGCTCTTAAACGGTTCCGTTCGGGCAAAACACCCATTTTGGTGGCTACGGCCGTTGCTGCTCGTGGTCTTGATATCCCTCACGTCAAGCACGTCATCAATTTTGACCTTCCCTCTGACGTTGAAGAATACGTTCATCGAATTGGTCGTACCGGACGTATGGGCAATCTCGGTAAGTTCAATTTCATCAGTCGCCTCCAATGTAGTTTAATTAAATGATGTAACAAACAATTCAATGGTTCCTGCTGAGAAAAGTGTATCATTATATTATGTGGAAATATTTATCTGATTAATTGCCTAAGTTACTAGACCGTACCAACGGTTTTTTGGATGAAACTAAATCTCATGATGTTATTCCAGGTGTTGCAACGTCGTTCTTTAATGAAAAGAACCGCAATCTCATCCGCGATTTAGTTGAATTGATTATCGAAACGAAGCAAGAACTTCCCTCTTGGCTCGAAGGCATGGCCATGGACATCAAGCACCAGTCTGGCGGTGTAAGTCGTCGCGGTGGTGGTGGTCGTGGCGGAGGGTAAGTGGATCGAAACGACAAATTTAGATTGGAGCCGTTGTGTTAATCGAATTCCTTGTTTCAAAAGACGATTCTCTGGCGGATTCGGTTCCCGAGATTACCGTACTTCTACATCGGGCAGCGGCGGCAGCACTCGTCCTGGCGGCTCGGTCGGTGGTCCACGCACAAGCGGCGGTGGATCCTACCCCAACTACAGCGCTCCACCTCCAACTCACGGTACAAAACAAAAAAAAAGAAACAAAACTCCTTGGCTATACTTTTGGTTCAAATCCAAGTGTTTTCTTTGTTACTTTTCGTTGTTGTTGCCTTCTGCACGCTTCCCTATTTCTTTTGCTAATGCGGCCCGTTCGAAAACAACAAAAAAAAATCACCAAAACCTTTCCATCACCCCTTGATTTTCAGTTATCTTTATTGGGTTTTGTGGCGTTTTATACATTTCTTTGACTGTCTGGAGCGGAAAAATATTCAGCGGGTTCAGGGCGTTATTTTTATTTCGAAACGCTCTGCACCCACTGATCTTTGATGTTGCCTGCACTAGGTGGGAGCCTTTGTACGAAGGCTCCTTACCACCCACCCCAATAATGCTCTAACAATATGATGAAACGGTTTTGTTTTACTTTTACTTTTTTTGTTGTCGGCGGGACCAGCGTTAAGCAAATAAGACTGGGATTTTTTGTCTTTTTCTTTTATCTTAATCACAGTCGTTCGGATGGCGCCCATGCCTTCTATGCCCATTTTCACAGGAGGATATGGCGGTTATGCTCCAAGTGGTTACGGCTACGCACCCCCTCATCACTCCGCTCCAGATTGGTGGGGCCAGTAGATGATTCACGGGAGACAAAGAAATCCTCGGCGGCGACTTCAAGGTGTTGAAATCCCCAAGATACACCATTGGATTATCTTTCTCTCCCCAAAGCGACGATGGAAATGAGGTTGGTCTAAAAAGCCGAGAAAAATGCTTTTCTCAAACAAAAAAAAACAACTTCGACGTTGGTAGTGATTTAGAACTATTTTGTCCTTTTTTTCTCACTCTCCTTTATCTCCTGTTTCCTCAATGTGTTTTTTTTTTGTACTCGTAATAGCCTCCCTATTTTTCAGCACCATCTTTTTTCTCTCCCGAATTTTTTTTAAGCAAACAAATTATTCTAAAACAAATGTATCGTACGCCGCCGCTCTGCTCTCTTTTTGCCGTCCCTTCAGGTGGATGTCCGCGTGTGATACCCTCTGCACAATGATGGCATTACTCGCCCCACGTGACGTCCTTGACAACAAAAGATTAGTTGAGGATGGATACGCTCAGTCCCTCCCACCATACCTCCTTATATTCTCCACTCCCTCTCCCTTACTTCGTAATTATTCAATTTATTTTGATTTTGGCACACAGCAGATGTTGAATCCCAGTTAATATCGTCAAGGTTTTCAAACTTTTTTCTTCTATATATAATTTTTTTTTTCCTTGAAAGAGACGAGTTGCAGTTTCGACCACTGATGGGCTTTTCTCAGATTTTTTGAGATCAAGACGGCTGTTAAAAAAGAAAGCGACAAACTACTACTACTACTATAGGGGAAATAATTAATAAATTTATTATTTTTTTTTTTTTTTAACGAGACGAAGCACATTGTGTACCACGGGTGTCGTGCCTAGAAGCGAAAAGTTGAGAAAGGCCAGGGCTGGGTGTTTTTTTGGGTGGGTGAATACAATATCGTTTGTGTCTTATTCCCAATCGTCGCCTCGCGTCCATATTATAGATCTTTCTCTCTTTGTGTTTGAATTTCAGCTTTAGTAACTACTCCCTCGAATTTGTTCTGTCGAAACAACCCCGAGACCGCGAAATTTCTAAGCGTTCTCATCAAACAAATTTTGCCTAATGTAAACTTAACAAGATGTTGTTTTTTACACACACAAAATTTTCCCAAAGGCCAAGTTGTTGTTTCATTGTTGCCCAATCAGAGACGAGGAAAGAAGAAGAAACTATATTTTTCTTTTTTTTTTGTGGTCTTTTTTAATTTCTTTTTTCGTTGAGGAAGAAGATACAAAAAGAATACAAAACCAAACTGCTGTGATACGTCGGGCACGACAGTGTAAATGCGAGAAAAAGGGAGAGACTTGTTATACCGGGTACACACACACAGGTCGCGCTGCGTTTATGTGAGCATTTTTCTTTTTGCCCCCTCATTTTCGGCCCCACATGCCACAAATCCTCCTCACCTTCCCTCACACACTTAAAGGATGATTTCACATTGAAACTCATCCCCATCCCCAATTTTTCCAAATATAGTAAATCGTTTTTTTTTTGTTTGATTGAGGAAGAAACAATTGCTAATCTTGAAAGCGAAATATGAAAGTGTCAAGTTAAACTGATTGATTGAGGAAAGGAAATGTAGTTGCCTGTTCGCATTCCAAAGCTCTGCTGACGACCATACACTTATATTTAGGGAAATGTCGAAGGGACTTGTTTATTTTAACGAATGAAATTCAATCGGCACACACTTTTTGCGCGCTTCTTGAGGATGTTTTTTTTTTCTCAATTTTTTAAGAAGACGAATTGAATTTTTCATCTTTTTTATCATAGCAACGGGAATGGAAGTGATTTTTTGCCTTCTGTCGATTCGAAAGATTGAATTTCGCGCGGTTCCAACCAAAACCCCTTCCCTCTCAATCCCTCACGCAAAAGTCTAGTCTCATCGAAAAAAAAACCCTGTTGTGTAGTTTCTTTTTCCCGATTAACTTAACTGAAGCACACACTCCCCCCTCGAAAGAAAACAATCTGTTTTTCGTTTTTCTTCTTTGCTGGGCAGGTTCCAGTCTTTCGTCGAGTTTTTTTCTTTGCAGCTAGTAGGCCCTAATTAAAAGAAACAATCAATCCCGCACGCCCACTTTTTGTTCTCTTATCGTTCCGTGCGTTTCCATCCTCGTTTGTCTCGCTATTTTTGAACGAAATCTGATGAGATTATTGAAAAGGCAAATTTGTGTGGGAAAAAAGAACCAAAATCGGGTTTTTGGGGTTTTAGGAAATAATTTAAATTTGCGAAAGTCGTGGGTTTATTTAATCTTTTCCATAACAATTTGTGAGAGAATCAAACGTAACGAACTGCCAAAAAACATTAGGGAGGTTAAATTTCTCAATTTCCCGTTTTTTTTTCCAACTTAACAATTTTTTTTTGTTTATTTTGGTTATGGGTTTGTTGTTTTTCCTGTCTTTGTGGGGGAGGAGAGTATTCGGTTGCCAGTGCACTTGTGGGTTGGTGTGTTAATTCGTCGGTTGTGTTCTCTCGTGTCTTCTCTTTTTTAAAACAATTCCCTCTGAAGATATCAGCGTAACAAATGAGAAAAAATTTGATGTGGAGGATCTAGAAAACCCGCTCTATTTACTCGTCCTCCTCCTGAGCGCCGGTCGTCGAAACATGTTTGTTCGTTCCACTCGTCCTCTCGTCTTCAACGAGCGTCTGATCTCTAAAAGTTTTAGTTGACAAACGTCTTTCAGGATAAATGATGATGTGACATTGCGGGCCGTGCCCACGCGATGATTACACACACACACAATAGACACGATGAGGGGGTTTGTACGGGGTTTCCTTTCATGTTGATACCTGTGGTACGGCCGTCTTGGGTGCCCCAGTGCCTCGTCGAACAAGTAACGCTCTTTCATAGACCAGTAAAACAAAAAAAGAAAATGATTTTCCTTTTTAATTCAATTTTTTTTTTCTCTTAGTAATTAATTGAAAACACAAGAATATTTTTCTCATCCGCCGCCGACGCCAAAGCGTGTCCTTCCAAAACGGGTTGTACGTTTCCTTCCTTCATTTTTTTTCTCGCCATCTCCCATCTTTCACTATTTCTCTCTCTCTATCCCCGCCTTTCGTTTTTGATACTATTTTCTTTTTCCCTTTTGCCTATTTAAAAAGATTTCAAAAAAGAATTTCATTCGTAGCTGGAAGAAGGCTCTATGGCTCGGCGGAAGACTCGATTAAAAAAAACTGCTGAACACAATAAGGAAATGAGTTTTTTCCCCCATCTTCCTCCACCGTGTTGTCACACATTTATTTTTAAATTTTCTCTCTGGTCCAAGCTCTCGATATGAAGAAGTAAAAGAAAAGAAAATAACTATTCTCTGCCAAAGTCAAGTCTTTTTTAGGCGCAGTGCGGTACGATGCATCTCTTTCACACATTATTTTTTTCATTAATTTTTTTTTCTTTTGAATTTCCCCTCATTACGATTTGTAACTCCTTCCCACGTTACATTCTTGGTTTTTTTTTTCTCCCTTCAATCCCGTTGCATATCTCTTTAATGGTTAATTTCTCTCTTCCCCTTCTTGCTCCTCTGCGCAGAACACACATTTTCTGTCATTCGTATTGTACCATTTTCTTATAACGGAAAAAAAAAAAAAAAAAATTATTGTACGTCGAAGGCCGCCCTTTCTTGTACTAAGCAAAATTGCTCTTAGTGTGTAGACGACGACGAAGTCCTACACGTTTCCGTTGTCGTCATGAAATTTCAGCGAGGATAAAAACAAAACAAACAAACAAAACAAATACAAGAATGCTTCCTATCAATTGGTTGTTTTGTTCACATTTTCTTATTTCGATTGCCATTTTTTTTTTCTATTAACGCGCCGCGCATGGAAACAACGTGAGAAAAAGAAATGTGTTCTTTTCTTGGAGCGAAGAAAAAGAAGAAAGCGGCGTGTTTGGTCATGAATTGTTCACGTGATTTGTCTTGATCATCAGGGGCAAGGGGAAATCCAAAGATGTTGACCTCTCTAGCCCGGGCAGTCGGATGTTTAGGTCAACTTTGTGGGAGAGCTGAGTTTAGTTTTTGGGTTTTGTTTTTGAAACGTTCTCTCTCACTCGTTTCCATGCCAAGGCGAGGGGTAGAGAATCAAATGTGTCGTAATTCGGGGATGACTGTATATAAATTGGGGAGGTGCCTCTGCCTTGGCTTGAGTGTGTGTGTGTGTTGTAAAGGGAAGTCAGTTCCTAGAAATCGGTAGGAGTGTGCCGAAGCCGGCAACAGTAGCAGTTCTCCAGTCGTCCGATTGAGACCATCACAGACTGAAGAGCCCCCCCAAAGTCATGTCCCACCACCGCCCAACGACGAAGAGATGGCCTTCTACTATTGGCGTCGTCTATCTCGGCTGGCTGGCCAGCTGTTTTGTGATTGCTGCGATCGACGCCGCTCCACTCGTTTTGACTACACAGGAGCCCATGGGTCAGACTGTTGCCGAGGACAGTTATAGTTCCGGCGTTCCTTACGAGTTTCCTGAAGATTATTCCATCAGTCTGGAGGAAGCCGTGGTAAGTTGAGATCTTATTATCGCACGTAGACAGCAATGTTTGGCAGTTGGCGAGTGCAGTGGGTTTTTGTTCGGTGCGAGGGCAACGGGGTGTAATCCTGTTTTGGTATTTGTTTTAAAAAATAAAGGCCACCCGGAAGGAGTTTGCCAGTGCCGCAATTCTCAAGATGGTCGCTGACATAATGGCTGAGATAGCACAAGGCAAGAAAGTCAGGCAAGAAATGATGGAGGCTATTCAAGATCTACAAGGGCGATTGAGAGGTCAACAGGGAGAAGAAGATGAGGCGATCCAGATTCCGGCGGATTCGACAAGTCAACAAATTGACGGCAGGCGAGCAGAGTCCAAGGAGAAGAGACCAAAGTCCTGTCAAGACCTCCAGCACGCTGGACATTCACTCAGCGGATTTTACCTCGTCAGGGGCAAGGCCAACCAACGAATGGAAATTGTCTTTTGCCCTTTCAACAACGATACTCATCAAGACGGTAATTAAATATCTAGCTTATAAAGATTTTGATTGTTTAATTTCACCATTTTTTTTTAAACAGATAATTCTCTCATACTGGAAGACACGGTGGAAATTGTTGCAGCTGCTTAGACTCCTAGGAAACGAAACAAATTCTCTCGTATACATATATATAAATAATATTATATATCTATATCAAAACTATTTTGAAAATGTATCTTTATTAACGATGGAAATGGCGGTACGCTGACATTTTTGCCTACTTAGTTTGAAAAACCAACAGTTGATCAGGTAGATCACGCAGCATGTATTTTGTGACAGGTGTAATGTTGGAAAAGATTCGTAAAAAATAAGTATTTAGTTTAATTTGAAAAATTGCCATCTTTCGTTTGTTTTTCATTTCGTTTCAACTGAATACAAAAAAAAAAATGTGACGTTGTTAAATAAACGACCGTGTTCTCAATTCGAGTAATCGATGCAGTGGATATCATTTCGTATGATGACTTTTCACAGAATTAAGTTAATGACGCCAATTGAGATGAAATCATTCAAAAATTTCAAAATAGTCAGTGACCTTTTGATTGTTTACTTCCAAAAAAATGTGTCTCACAAAAAAGAAAATGGGTAGCGCAGTAACGATAAAGTGTGCGTATTGAATATCTTGCACATTACTCTGGGATAGCCTTCTAGCCTATTGCCTTTTACTCACGTTAGTTTGAAATTTTGTTGAAAGCTTCGCTGGCTTTCTTGACCCTACAACCGAACTTTTGATTCATCGGATCAATTGAATTTGATTGAAGACATGCATGCTGTTTCGCGATGAAAGTGCGAGAAGGTTAACAGAGTGTACATCAAGATATGGGTAGCTGTGAACTCTTTCGAGGCTCTGTGAACTAGTGACATATTCATTCGAAGTTCGCCTTTTGAGCCAAGCCGAATCATATCCAAGAACTCGTAGCCGGCGCTTAATAAACGGGCACCAACACATTTTTCTTTTTTTACGGATTCAGTTTTGGCGCTGCTGGTGGATAGTGCTGATGTTTCGTGTTTTACAAGATTACTCATCGTGTTTGTCTGCGCTTTTCTCTTTTTTGCTGTCTAACTCTATTGCAAAAATATCGTTCGTTCGTCGTCAACACGACTATTTCGAGCAAGCGGCCAGACGAAGCATGCGTACCCGGGTCAAATCCTTTTTCTGCTATTTTATTTTTATTTTGCCCGTTTTTATTTTAAATGGCTTTTTCGTGAAAAGAAATTTCTGGACCGTTTCTTAAATGTTAGCGACCTCTTTCATGACGCGTAGTAATCCGACTTCCTCATGTTTCTGTGCCCCGGATTCCCGTGAACGGTGCGCAGTAAGAGAAAAAAATAAGCGTTTTTCGTTTGCGGATGTTATTTGCGATTGAATTTGTTTTCAAGGTTAAGGAGATTGGACGAGAGTATCCGGCAGCCGAAGAAACTGTACAGAGAAATATTACGTGGCATCCCGTATCAGAGGACGTGATTATTAAGGCCAACGGCAGTTAAACTTTGATGAACATTTTTCAACTAATGCGTACTACCCCATACACTGGGCAATACTTGATACCAATAAATCCAAATGGAGATTACAAAACCAGTTTTTTCCACCAAAATTAAGGGGTGGTGGCACTGTGAAGAACTAACTAGAGCAATCTAAGATTTTGTTTTTCAAGTCGTTGGGGGGTGAACCGTCGATTACTACGATGACGAGATTTGATTTATTTGTTTACAGGAAACGACGACGACGCGGGAGGCGGGGCCAACTTGACAAGCCCACGGTCAATCACTTTTGCCTGTGCTAGTGAGCACACAATGTCTCAAGAACGTCGTACAGTATGTTGCAGGAAATGTTTCCTACCCGTCAACTAAGTTAAATGGACAAAGGGGGACACTTTCCTGCAATTTACTATAGCCAATCATAGGTTAGCTATGTGCATTTCTAGATCGGCTCCAAGAAAGTCAATTAACCAATATTTTCAAATACTTAATTGAAGTTTTCAAGTGTTAGATATGTTCAATTTTGTTATAGACACTTGAATTATTTTAATATTTTTACTCTAGCAAGCGTTGTTGTGCTGTTTGACAATGAACCACGTATGAAATCGCCAATTCAAATCATAAACTTCGTCTTTAATTAATTCATTGGTCGTTGGCTGATCGTTCAACTTCAATTTTCCAATTTGAATGTATAACCGTTATCAAAACTAGTCAGAGTCCAAATCAGTGTAAAATAGGAAGACAGATACATGGCAACTCAATTACACAGATATCAAGCAAAATGATTATATTCTTAGTTCCTTGTGTCATAGAAACATGATTCCAATATTTAGTCCTTTAATTTCATGTCTAAGTTAGGCTATAAAATCCACAATATGTATACAACAATCCAAAATGCCATTTTATAAATAATAGTGCAAGTCGTCTCTGTTTGAGCCTTTGAGGCAACAGGCAAGTTAAACAATGAAATGAATGTGAACTTTAAGTGAAAACGAGAAACGAATCGTTTTGTTAGACATTGCGCAATAACAGAAAGGAATTTTCGCACATTTTTCCTTTGCCGTGCGCGCATATTAATAGCTTCGCTCGGAAAAACCGGAAAACCAGCAAAAACTAAAGAAATTTTCGACAAGCATTTTGTTTTTTTGCGCGCAAGAAAAATTCCGCGCACTTTAGTGCCCACAAATCGCGCATGCGCGCACGCGCATTTTAGACACACCCGCGCATTTGAGTACACCTGTACTTGTCATTCAACTGGTCCGAACTCAGAAGTCATTACCTGAAGACGTTTTGAAGACGTTAATTCAAAATGAGCGTTACCGATGCCGTTTGCATAAGTGCAGATTGCAACGGGTTGTATTTTCGTGATCTATACATCGCAAAAGAGCTAGTGTCATTTATTCTATTGCACGTCGATTACAGAACAACAATTGGCAGCTGCCGACTTGTTTGTAAACAATGGAATTCGATTATTACAGATCCGCTGTTTTGGAAGCACAAAACTGCATCAGAAAATAAGAAATGGCCCAATGTTCCACGTAATGAACATATTCCATGGAGTTTCTATGCCAGTGTTTACCTTGACAATCCTATTGGTAGAAACTTAATTCTAAATCCCAGTGGAAGAGGTATGTTTACTTTTCAAATGTTTTAACTGTTCAATCTTATATGGAAAGGTATTTTCTTGTTGAATTTTGAACCCAGACAAATTAAAACATTGGATAGTCCTCAGTAAGGGTGGTGATGGATTTGCTTATGAAAGTCCTCCTGTTGGCTCTAACGAAGTCCCTGTCGAAGCTCAAAATGAAAGCAAATTAGTTGAAAATGCTTGTTTTGCAACATCATATCATTCTTGTTCTAAAGAGCAAATAATTGATTTATCAGCTTTGAGAATTCCCCCTGAAGTCATCAAACAATGCAAGCCAAAGATTCATATGAAAGATTGGTAAAACTCATTTAACATAGACTTTGTGAATGCATTATATTGTATACCATTAATTGCCTTACATTTCAGGTATGCTGGTCGCTTTGATTGTGGATGTGTTTATGAATGTGTTTTTTCACTTCTAGATGAGTCCAAAAATGTTATTGGTGAATTTAAATTTCGTTCCACCATTAATCAGTGGGAAGGCAGGGAATGGCATAAGGTCAGAATTCCTCTTTATCCTTAAATTTTCTAGGGCTACATTAAATATAGTATTGATAGCTAGCTGGTGTGATAGCTATATTTTAGTAATAAATACAATCATTTTTCAGGTAGGACATTGCTTCAGTGAATATCCAGACAATGTACGTTTCATAAAATTTTATCACGGAGGAACTGATCGTCAATTGTGGGCTGGACATTATGGGGCTAAAATGACAGGATCGTCTGTTACCATAAGTTTTGACTGACATCATTTCTATTATATTCTATTTTCATCTGAGGTGAATGAATTCGGTCTGTTTCCTACTTATTAATTATTACCAAAGGTACTACGAATCTAGTGTTATCATGTTGTTCGTTGTGACGGTGTCTTATCCCGTGTGTTCGCCTTTATGGCTTTATTATACACGCTAAATTAAATCTAAGAAGTAATATGTTATGTTATTGGAGTTAAATTTCTGAACGGATAGTGAAAATACAAAATGTTTACATATAGCTTATGTATTTAAAACATGAACGTAATTTAGACGAATTTAGACATGTACTTCCCGGTGAATTAATTTGCATTCGGGTGTAGCTCATTATTCGAAAACACATACTATGATATGACTGATTTTCTAATTGTCAAGGTAATTTGATTTTGAGCAATTTTTCGAAGCTACCCACTTCGAGTTATCCTCCAAGTTATCATGATTACAACAAAACGAGTAAATTAGTAACATGAAAAAGTGTGGAATTTTAAATTGGATAATGAACAGCGCGGTAGAAAAAAGCCAATAGTCTCAAAAAGAATGCTCTCTGCAGAATCAAGAGACCTATAGCATGGCGTCACAAATAATTCTAACAACGGCTGATGGACGGTTACATAAAAACATTTTGGAAGTAAATACGCTTGGAGGAACGCGTTCCATCAAATCAGTCCTTGAGTCTTCTCTGCTTAATTGGCTCTCTCTTGATAATCAAGGCAGAATCCAACGTTATTGGTGTCGGTCGGCACCATCACCAAGGCCGGAGCAACAACTGCTGCTTCGGTCCCATCGGTTACAAAATTAACCTTAAATGGTTTACTCTTGGCTGCAAAATAATATCCGTCGTTAGAGAGATGTATAACGGTAGGGTACGTATAATAGTTTAGCGTTGTCTGAAAACTTACTACACAATTGAATGCTGGAATTAAAACCAGGTGCTCGTGCCGTGTTAAGTTTTTCTCCGCAAAAACGGTCTCCCATAAGACCAGTTGCCAAATCAGTTGCAGAACCAATTCCAAGATAGTCGTAAGTGCAATAACCCTGAGCATTGTTCCCAACTCCTAAAAGGGAATTACCGGGAATGGCCTCGTTTGTGGTTATTGAATAGCCGGCGCCAGCGTTGGTCGTCGCGCAAACTGAAAAACACATCTGAGTTCCAGTCTGTCTCGCGGATTTGAAAAAAAAAAATACCAACAAGAAGATTTCGATGGTTTCTTATAAGGAAATGACAAAGAAAGGGTGAAAATTCGAAATTTATATTCGTACCTGGCGGTCGATTAGTTCAGTCCTGAAACAGATATTGTAATTCTGATTGTTGAGTTGGCGAATAGCACTAACTGGGACATCTCTCCAATTAAACGAGCTGACTCTTCCTGTGGGAGCCGTGAAGTACTGGAGACAGTCAACTGGTGCTGAAGATCAATAAGAAAACAAGTTACCATTAACATTAAATCGTTTATAAAATAAGAAAATCATTATTCTGTTACCGAGATAGTCCGCGCCACAGGGTAGTAGAGCAATTTTTATATTCCATGAACGGGAACTTGGAGTAGCGGTTCCAGTGGCAAAATTAAACATCAGCTGAACATCGGTGGATGTAACGTCTGACGATGGGACATCAAGGTACACTGAAATGAAAAGGTTATAAATTATTACATTTTTAGAAGTAGAAACAAAATTTGTGAATACATACTGTGCTGCCCGCTGTTGTCACCGCAGATAATGGGAGCCACGGTAGTTGCCCCACCAACTTGAAAAGTATCGGTGCAAGTTCCGGCTGTCGGCTGTGCGATGGTGAACGAAACAAAATCCAATCTATAGAGAGAAGAAAATGAACATGAATTTGCTTTTCATTTATCAAAGCCACTTACCGGATTTGGCAAATGGGTTTCCCTAACTGTTCCACAAAATTATTGTCCAGTTTGATATTCAGTGCACAAATTGTAGGTGCATTAACTGCCACGGATGGTGACTGCCAATATGTATTGTTAAGGGTGACTGTGGCTCCACATGTATTGATTGCATCTAAAGAATGTGCCAGCAATTAATTACAGGTAAAACTTTTAAATGTTTTGTCTTACTGATACAACAGGTTTTCCCTAGAGAACAGGAACCACTTGGTCGGCCACCAAATAGTGAGCAAACGGAACCTGGTGCACAGATTCCGGAGTCGCCGCTAGACGTTAAACAGGAATCGAGCAAAGGCTGACGAACGGAAAAGCGGCCAAAGGGTCTGAACGTGTTGGCGGGACTAAATCTATTGTTGAAGAAAGCTGTGTTCATCAAATTACCGAGGACGAATCGGCTTTCAACATGCTGGTTTTTCACTTGATAGTTTCTCCCTGAATGAATTTCAATTTTGAATAAATAACTGCTCTTTCATTATGAAATATGGGAGAATATTAAATTAAATGAATTCACACGCAGCAATTATAGCTACTTACTGCTAAGGAAATAATTTGTAAATGGGTTAATAAAGGGTTGGTGCGTGTTGGAAAGAGTTCTTCCCTCTGGATGGCGATTCAAGCTGTCATACACTGTTAGAAAAAAAAATGAAGGTGGCTCAGCTATTTGATTAAATATCAATAGAAATAAGAAAGAAATTGAATTTTTGAAATTTTAAACTTTACCTGAAAGAAGTGCGCTTGGTTCATAGTAAAGAGGTTTACCATAATTCCAAGTGTCAAGAAGTATTTCGTGGGATTTGTCGAAGTAGTCCTCTGAATCCTCTCTCGCAATTGCTGGTGGTTGCTCATCGTTGTTGTTATCACATGCGCTGCAAAGTATTAAAAAGATGGAAAGAAGGGTTAGAAAAAATTTCAACATCTTCGCTGTTGACCGCGCAGGCTGTTGGGAATAGTTTTTTCAATGTCTTAGATGCTGAACTTGTCGTGAACCATTGTGGAAGATCTCCCGGATTGTTCCGTCTTATGTAGCTTACACTCCGGAGGTTGGACTTTGACCTGTTATAGGAGGAGTTTTTTGGAACCAGCTATTATTAAGGGGTTTTACTTGTTTCCTGGTTAGGTTATTACCCTTGTATCCACGCATTTCTCGCTTTATGAAGTAACTACTTAAGTGATTGCGAAATCATGCTTATTGTTGTTTTTTTTTTCGCGTTTCTCGCCCTTGAAATTTGTGAACTGTGACCGTCTGACCCTAATATACGGACTATTTCTCGTTTCTTTGGCGCATAGCTAAAAGAAATAAAAAATCTAAATAGCAAAACATAGGTTATTTGACAGCAAATCATTCCAGAATGTTTTTCCTTGAAGGAAAATCAAAACAATCACAATCACAATCAATATGTTTAGAAAGTAAAACTTTTGACTCATGTTAACTTCATGCAGCATGAAACAGTTCAGGAAAATTTGCAGGAAAATATGACACTTTATGCTTCCCAAGTTTCTAATATCAACATTTTGATGATCATTTCCCATGCACAAACTTATTATTTTCCTGCAAACAACAACACTGGAATGATTTGCTGACAAAGAACTTAAATTTGTTTCACAGCTTGGATTGTTAAAATGATTTTCAATAAATATGCTTTAACTTGAATCTCTAAACACAAAAAAAAAAAAACAAATAGAAAATTTTGGGTTTGCACAAGATGTTTTCGCATTTCCACATTATTACTTTCCGAAAAAAACATAAAATTGCAATAATAGCGATACATTTTTAAAGTTTAACCATTTCAAATTGAATTTTACCTTCAGCTGAATTTCGAATGAATCCATTTCACTATGATTTTTTAACAAAACAAATGCAGACGACAATTTTCTTCTACCAGCTGTTTTTGACAAACCAAACCCCTTCCCTTCCAATCCAAACCGCAAAAACGATAAAAGCGGTTTTCTCGCTCGCGCGCTTGACAGCCACTGAACGGATGGGGATTATTTTAGAATAAAATTAGTTCGTCTCAACAAGCCTCCACCACGATAGGCCAAAACATAATTTGCACGTATCCCGCAGATAACTACTTTTTAAAGAACGAAAACACCACAATAAGATCCTCCAGAACCCCTGTTGGAAACGAATAGGGAATAAGTTACCGTAAACCAGACTACCGGGACATTAGCTAAATTCCCGTTATCACGGCAAAAACCAATATAAAGCTTCGCTCTCCTATCTGAATAATAAAATGCTCCCACAAACGCAGTTACTTTGTATTCTTTCTACTTTCAGGAACCAACTCTAGTAACAAAATAAGAAGACCGTGAGCTGATCAATGTAAATATCGTTGCTTGCATACATTCCAAGCCAACATCAGCATTCCACTTAACGCATTCGGCTGCCTGCGCTGCATTATTGGAAAGAGACCAAAACGCCAGTTTACGACTGAGAGTGTATACGTGACACAGTACATATGCTAAACCTGCGCAATACATTAGTAAGTGGACGCGGTAAAAATCGGTCTAGACTCGAGAGCCATTCAGACGCACCACTAGATTCAGCCTCACATAAAAAGAAGTGCCGCGTTCATTGCCGTCTACACGCACGTGTTCTTTCTTTTTATTTCAATTGTACATAGTACTGAAACGACTCGTACAAGCCTATAAGAAAGAGGTAATAAAACCATTTTTATTCAACCGTTTGTCTATGGAAAAGTCTGGCCGCGGTCATTCAAGCTGCCTTGCGAAATTCTAATGGCAACCTTTGCACTTCATTTCTTACAGCTATATACTAGATCCTGAAGTACTAAACTGTTGTCTTTAACTTTGTTTCGTATATATCAGAGCGATACGTATGCACCGATGGCCAGCCGCAGAACCAGAAGATAAGGAGAGTCTGCATTGTTCAAGACAATGAAGACGTTCTTGTTATTCTCTTTGGAGAGAAATGGCATGCCCAAAAAGGCCCATCTTCAGTTGTTGCAATAAAGCGTTAGCAGTTCATCGTGGTTCATTGTCCCTTTTGAGAAAACCTAATCCGACCCTGGAAGCAGGTATAGAAAACAACCCATGTCGCCGTCTGTTGTAATACACATCTCCATTTTACTAGCGTACAGCCGACAGCCAGCATCAGGAACAAATTCGGACCTTAGCAGATGTTGACAAATAAAGCGAAATCTACTGCGGTAGCAATAAAATGCCGTATACGGGTCGAGGACATGTCTTGTACTATACTTATGGTACGATCTATCCACCGCTGCCTTTACTTTACAATTCTTTTCCGCATTTGTTCGTCCATAATCCTGGAACAGTAAATCTATTATTTCAACATGCAGAAAGAATAATCAAATAAACTTGTTCTCAATATTCTGTCTGAATTATTGGTTGCCTACAAGTAAATTATAGGCCAAATGCTTAATGTAAGGCAAATAAAAGCGGACGAGAACTATATAGTCCCAAATTGCCAAAAAGGCTTGTCAATCGATAGCCATACAAACAACTTCGCTTTACAACAGCTGTTAAAGTATATCTGTGATGGCCGAAAAGTGTTGCGTTAAGTTAAAAAGCACTTTCAGCAAAATGTTCGTCGGCTATCAAACACACACACGCTCGGCCTTAATGGTCGGGAATATTGAGTCAGACCTAAGGAAGCGCATCTTCTTCGACAAACACTAAGCACTCTATAACTGATAGCTTTTATTTAACTTCTCCGACATGAAAACAGTCACGCTATGTAGCACCAAGTGTAGCACCTATAGGCGTCGGTAATTGCACAGTTAGAGTGCTGTTATTTTATTACGTCGATCCAATGGGTTACTCATATCCTTTCGAGGGAGCGGCAGAGTTGCGTCATCATTCACGCCTTACATTCAATATGACGATATAATAGTCTTTTTCGCGCTATTTGCTAAAACATTCAGCTTGATGCGTTTTGGTTGAATGTGCTCTGCTCTGCCGAGCAGTTTTCTTCCCGAACATCAGTGGCGTCGGAGGCGTTTCATATTCCCATTGCAAATCGTGTTGCGAGTTGAATGCAGATTCAGATGGAAGCTACCGTGCATCGTTTATGGTATACATGTCTAAATAAATTTAAACGAAAAGAATTCTTATGGCCGAAAAAGATCAAGGATTGCGCTGAATATATTTGTTATCTATTATGTACGTAGCGGTTGTTCAAGCGCGTGACGAAATAACCACTGTGTGTTGAAATATACCTTATCTGGGTTGATACTTCTCGAATTCGAGAGTATAAACTTTCTGTTTTAATGCATCAAAGTGTCTACGTGGTCTACGTCTCGCCTTGATTTTACAAAAATCTCACGTAGGTATAATGTCATTGTCTTACGTGGCGTGAAATGTAATGGCTCTGGACGGGTTGATTTAAGTTTAGTCAAATGAAAGTATTATAGCTCAAAATTTTAAGCTGCTCTTTATCAGGATTCAGGTATAGGCGAGTGCGTAAAACATTTATGTCGGCAGTTTCATATACTTATATACGGGATACAACAACTAGTTTTGACAGCAGGTAATTAAACAACGTGATTGGAATTTGCAATGCATCACGAGTCAACGGCCAACTACGCCCGAAAAATGTTGGCGGGAGCAGAAATGAGATCATCAGCGCAACTGCGAAGTTGGGAAATGGCCTGAAAGTTTTTCCTGGTCGAGAAATTATATTCTGAAATCTGGGTTCAAGGGTTTGCAGTGACGATGCATTTTGAGAGCAAACGAATAAGAGTTGCTGGGACAATTGAATGTTTTATTTAAATGTTTGGTGTTCGTGCTTCCGATTTCCGAATGGTATTATCAGTTAGTTTTGATGATGTTCACAAATCGCTTTTAGCTATTTGATTATGCCTAGTTTAAACTGCTGTTGTTTCTTGGAAAGGTTAAAAGTAATAATGGCTGATAAAACAAACATTTTGTTTGCTTTTAAATGGCCATTGGATACCAATAGCCGAACTATTGTCGTTTGTTGTCGTTCAAATTTAAACGCAGCTCCCATGGCGACAAGGAGACTTTAGGTACTTCCATCTATAATAAATGGTGTGATCCTAGCGGCTTCCATGACGATGGCATTTGAAACACACATATAAGCAATACCGTTTGTCATGATTTCATCTGTTTTGCATCGCCAGTGAGTGAACGAGCAGAACTTAAATAATAAAGCTTGACATCCACATTTGAAACAAATTTCTACAAGAAAATGTCCAGTAAAAGTCGCCAAAACTATCACGAAGAGTCTGAAGCTCTCGTGAATAGGCAGATCAACGTCGAGCTGAACGCTTACTACCAATATTTGGCCTTGGTGAGTTGAAATCCTAATTAAGTCATTCAACTTCAAGTCTTAAAAATCTTACTAATTCAAATTAATACAGGGCGCATTTTACGGTCGTGATGATGTAGCTTTGAGCGGCTTTTCAAAATTCTTCAAGAAAATTGCCGAAGAGGAAAATGAGCACGCTCAGAAGCTGATCCAGTATCAGAATCTTCGAGGAGGGCGTGTGGTTTTGAACGAAGTTGGCCCTCCCGCTGAACAAGAATGGCCATCTCCTCTGGCAGCCATCGAATTCGCCCTCAATTTAGAAAAGAAAGTCAATCAAGTAAGTCACTATTGAGTGTCTAGTCAATTATAACCCAACTTGTAACGTTTAAACTTTGTAACGGTTAAATGTCATAAATGTGTTTAAATGTGCAGTCACTATTGGACTTGCACGCTATGGGATCCAAGCGCAACGATCCTCACCTTTGCCACTATCTTGAAGGTGAATTTTTGAAGGATCAGGTAGAGTCTATTAACGAGCTGGCCAAACATCACACCAACTTAGTCCGTTTGGGAGATGGCGTCGGAGTGTTCCTCTATGACAAGGAACTGCATTGTTAAACTGAAATCAATAAATTAAAGTCAGTTAACTAGGCCTAGCCTATTATTATGACTGATGGCAATAATACGACTGAATCTGTTGATGGATTAACGATGTAAAACTTATTGCAGATAAAAAGTCGAAATTCTCGTCGGTGTGTGTTAAATGTATAGTAGAATCTCGCAAAATACAATTGAGAATCATTAAATAAAGTGGGGCATTAAAATAAAATCAGTTATCAAAATGCAGAATTTTGTTAATTTTTACTTTTTCAAAATTTGACTGACAATATAACCGCCACGAATTAAGTACATAATAAAATAATAAATTTAAACGTCAAAACACGATTATCTTTCGTCGACTTACCGTCAGCCCTGTTGTTGTTTCAGGTCGAAATGCCAAATGCGTCTGTTTGCTTGGATTTCCGTTGATTGACGTATTCAAGCAGCATATTGCTTTATGGCGCAATATCATGGGAAAAATGTTAAATGTGAGACTGTTTGAACGGTGACAAACTCGGTGGTAAAGGATACGAGCTTGTTATCTCGAAACTGAACTGGGCAAAAGTGTTGAAACGTCACGTACACATTCTGCGCAATTTGCCAGTTTTTTGCATCATTTTTTCGCTTTACTTTTTTCATCATATTATAGATGGCTGAATTTTTAGAAGACATAACACAGTCTGTTTGTGAAAAATAAAAATCAAGTAAAATTAACAACTCTACTCAAATGCGCTGCAAATAAATGAAAAAAAGTTAAACGAAATTAAAAACTAGTTGAAGCCGGTTCTATACGCGTTCTGCGACGTGTACACAGCATAGCTATCACGTGCAATACGAATGACGTATTTCAGCGCAGTAGTTGCAAGTGAGCGTGAGTTGGCGTTTTCAAAAGAAACCCAACGCCCGCGCTATCGATTGCTTGGCAACATCGAAGGGATGTAGTATATAAGGCTGCTTTGACGCATCTCCTGTCATTCGTCTGTTTAGCTTCGTCAGTGCACGAACAAGCAGGATTTCCAACTCTCTTTTACAATATTTTCCAATTAAGCGACCCAATTTCTTCAAACTCAAGAAAAAATGGCCAACAAAGTTCGTCAAAACTACCATGAGGAGTCTGAAGCCTGCATCAACAAGCAGATCAACATTGAGCTCAATGCTCATTACCAGTACATGGCTCTGGTAAGTTATCAAAACTGCGTTCTTCTTTTTTGCGTCTTTACATTTTCAATCAACCATTTCTTTCTCTATAGGCGTCCTATTACGATCGTGACGACGTAGCTCTCAAAGGATTTGCCAAATTTTTCAAAGAAAGTTCTGAAGAAGAACACGAACATGCTGAAAAACTCATGAAATATCAGAATCTTCGTGGAGGACGAGTTGTATTTTCTGCTATTAACCGTCCAGCTCAACAAGAATGGGCAACTCCTCTAGTCGCAATTGAATTTGTTCTCAATCTGGAAAAACAAGTCAACCAGGTATTACATTTTTCACACTATAGATTTTATTTCAGAATTAAGGGACTGAATGTTTTTTTTTCTTTTCTAGTCTCTGCTAGATTTGCACAAGGTGGCTAGTAGCCATGAAGACCCCCATCTTACCAACTATTTGGAGGAGCATTTCTTGGATGAACAAGTGGAGTCTATCAACAAGTTGGCCAAACACCACACCAACTTGGTCCGTGTTGGAGATGGTCTAGGTGTCTTCCTGTATGACAAGGAACTGCAGTCCTAATTCGTCCTTATAATTTTTCAAACATTAAGGACTGAGGTATAGAAAGACCCAGCTATCAACACTTATTCTTACTTTTATATCCAATAGCACGAGTCTGTTGACCTTGTAGTTTCTCAGATGCTCAACTTATGTACCATATTGAGTCATTTGAATATAAATCATTATCAATCGCACAATATTTTTATTCTTTATTTTAAATTATTTATTCTTTTATTCGGTGTTGTTCGTTATCCAAACCGTGAAATTGCTACTTTTCTTACTATAGTATTCGGTCGCCATTTCAGTTGGTTAAAAAACCTAATCTAATATCACAATTTATAATTTTAAAGTTGGGTCATAAACTCATAATATTTATTCAGTCATCTTACGGCGTTTACACAAAACCAGCCAACCAATAACAGTCATACTAAAAGCTAAAAATTTTTTCTGGGGAATTATTGTTGGTCTCTAAATATTACTCAATTTTTGTTAACATTAATTTGCAGAAATAAGTTTCCCCCCATCAACTCAGTTAGCTCTTTCTTGGTAATCAAGACAGAATCCGACGTTATTGGTGTCAGCAGGCGTTGACACCAATGCCGGAGCACCCACTTCCGCTTCGGTACCATCGGTTCCGTAGATAAGTTTGAATGGCATAATCTTGGCTACATCGTTATAGCAACATATTATCAACGGAGAGAAATTAATACTTCAGAGAGTTTGTCAACTTACTGCACAGTTGACCGTTGACCGCCACACCCGGTGCCCGTGCTGTACTCAATTTCTCTCCACAGAAACGGTCTCCCACAAGGCCGGTTGAGAGATCAGTTGCTCCAACGATAGCAAGAAAGTCGTAAGTGCAATAACCGTTAGCACTATTACCAACTCCTAGCAAAGAGTTACCGGCGTTTACGGCATTGGTGGTTATTGAATAGCCGGCCCCAGCGTTGGACGTCGCGCAAACTGATAAACAGATTTGGGTTGCTTTCTAACTCGTGAATTAATCACCGAGCAGTTTAATACAAAATAGGTCAGATTATTTGAAATCGATATGCAGGAGAAAGAGAAATAATAAACCTGGCGGTCGACAAGTTCAGTCCTGAAACAAATGTTGTAATTCTGATTGTTGAGTTGGCGAATAGCACTAACTGGGACATCTCTCCAATTAAACGAGCTGACTCTTCCTGTGGGAGCCGTGAAGTACTGGAGGCAGTCGACTGGTGCTTAAGTTCAATATAAAACAGGGTGTTTTAAATGTTTTTAATTAAGTAGTTGATAAAAAAAGATAATTATTTTTCTATACCAAGATAGTCCGCGCCGCAGGGCAGTAGAGCAATTTTGATATTCCATGAACGTGAACTTGGAGCAGCGGTTCCAGTGGCAAAACTAAACATCAGCTGAACATCGGTGGATGTAACGTCTGACGATGGGACATCCAGGTACACTAAAATGAATCAAATATTAGTTTTAGAAGTAGAAACAAAATTTGTGAATACATACTGTGCTGCCCACTGTTGTCACCGCAGATAATGGGAGCCACGGTAGTTGCCCCACCAACTTGAAAACTGTCGGTGCAAGTTCCGCCTGACGGCTGGGCGATGGAGAACGAAACGAAATCCAATCTATAGACACAGCAAAAGCGAAGAAAATGGACAATTTACTTAACGTGAAATAATTTTATAGCAAAACAACTTACCGGATTTGGCAAATGGGTTTCCCTAGCTGTTCCACATAGTTGGTGTCCAGTTTGATATTCAGTGCGCATATGGTAGGAGATTTTATCGCAACAGTTGGCGATTGCCAATATGTATTGTTAAGTGTGACCGTACCACCGCACTGATTTACCGTATCTGTTGTGAGTATAACCGCTGTTAAAAACCTTTGCCCATCGCAATTTTAAAAAAATTTATTTGTCTTACTGACGCAACAAATGTTCCCTAAGAAGCAGGAACCGCTAGGTCGACCACCGAACAGTGAGCAAACGAAACCTGAAGTGCAGATTCCGGTGTCTCCATTCTGCGTCGTGCAGGCATCGAATGGGCGTCCAGAATTAGGAATTATTGAAAATGGAATCCGGTTGGCCAGATTGAAAAGAAACCCGAGCTTGTTTCCTGGCCTCAATTGATCATTGAATATTCCGTTGCCTGAAATGAAGCGGCTTTCGCTTTCCGCTTGGTTTACCTCCTCTTCGTCTACCACATTCTCTAAAAAGTGAATTACAGAATAATGAAGAAGAACGACATTTAAAATTATGACGTAATGGCTCAGAATGTTTTTCTGGACGTAGGTAATACTGGAATAATAAAATTAATGAAATACATTAGCGGTTTACTCACTGTTGACAAAATATTTCTGAAGAGAATTGATGCTGCTGGATAACGGCTTTTTTGCACGTCCCTCTAGACTCTCTTCTTCATACGAATTCACGCCGTAGATATTGGCAAATCGATTTCGGTTTCTCTCTCCGTCTATTTAAATTGAAGTCGTACTTTTACCACCAATAATTTAGAAATAGATATGGGAAAATTACAATTGCGCTACTCACTGTAATAATATTCCAGAAACGGGTTTACGAAGGGCGATCCGTGATTGTTTAGTGGAGTCTGCCACTCGTATCGACCGGCATGTTCTATTAATTTAAAATACAATCGATCAAATTCAGCTCACATAATTTACTAACTTCGTCTGGAATTAAATTTTGCTTTTTCAAATACCTGGAACAACCAAATTCGGTTGATAGTAAAAGGATTTCCCATAATTCCAGTTATCTGGGATGAATTTTCTGAATATTGGTAGTTGCTCCTCACAAGCGCGACTGCCTTGTAGCACAAAAGCGACCGAAAGTGTTAGGCAGAGTTTCAGCATCTTTTCTCCTTTTTTAAAAAATTGTTAATCGACTTGCGTTTCTTTCAAGCGTAGAAAGCTGGTCAAATATTGGTAAAGACCTGAAAGCTTCTTCGAATTGCTCCGTCTTATGTAGCTTCCCCCAGCGTGCAATAAGACTTTTTTTTTTTACATATAAGTGTCAGGGGACTAAATTTCCTTTTAACTTTGTTAAATTATTTATTACCTTCCTCCACCAGCAGCTGCCGGTGTGTTTGATAAAGAGTTCCCGCTCTCTGTCTAATATGGAACGTTAAAATCTTGGGAACACTGACCTTTCTTCTCTCTATCGATTGTGACATCCCATGAAATTATTTATTACGTTGGATGTGTTGTTTCTTTTACAGGTGCTTATACTTTTAATGGATTCCTCTATCCTCGTTGGTGTTCCTTTATTCTGCGCATTTCCGTTGTCGGTCAAAGTAACGACCAACTCTCTTAAGTAGAGGTAGGTAGTTGCTTATTATTTCCTGTGATTTTGTATTAGGTATTAGAAACTTCTAGATTATTAGAGACGAATAGTAAATCACTCAATGCGCAAAATAAAAATAAAAAATCAGAAGTACAACAAGTACAACTGACTTAGTTTGCCTGAAAATCAATAAAATTAATCAATAAAGAGAGAGAGTCGTCTAACAAAATGTTTCCACGGCGCTGCAAGACAAATCAATATGTCCCTGTTTTACTTTGAATTTAATGGCAAAAGGAAATGTAAATCGTGGCGCAATAAAATAAAATAACGAATCATTTTATTCCTTCACACCCAAACATTCGAAGGTAAACGGCAAATTTCATCAAAAGTCATCGAGTTCAAACTTCTTCTTTAAGCGCGGAAAATGTACCGTGTGGATTGCCAACTATTCTGCTGGGCTACTGTCAAGTCTGAAATGTAGCAGCCGAGTAAAAAACTAAACATTGTGCATTCCCCTGACGACTTGAGTTATATACTGGTTGGCAACATGCCAACGACAACATATATAGCGCTGCGAATGACGGAGAGATTGTCTCGTTGCTGAAGACCTCCCAATCTGCACACAATCTACACGCTTCGCCGGTTTGTGACTTTCTCGACTGTTATTTTATGGGGATGACAGGTGGTTCAGACCCGCCGGATAGAAGACAAGAGCCGCATTATGAGTCAAACATCTTATTCTACTCGGAGGAAATTGCATGCGTCGACTGATTATAAGCGCATCGCGCGAGTTTTTCCCTTTCAAGTATAGCCGGTAGCTGCATCATTCAAAGGTAAAAAGTCAATTACCCTGGGTTCAGCTGTGTTCTATTGAGTCAGCAGTATCAAACTTATTGTTTAATACAGTCTTGACTCTTGACTTTCAAACTTCTGTCTTCTGTCTTGATTGAATGTGGGTTCATACAGTCTCCGGCGTGACCTTTTCAGCTCCGAGTACCGAGTTGCTGTTTATCGATTATTGCGATAGGAACGCGGATTGAGTTATATTCATTTCAGCTTGTAACATCGTCATTTTAAGAAGTGTCGGCAGAAAAAAAAACTAGAAACAATTCCGTCAAGCACACAAGGTTCATGCACCATATACAACGCTAGCAATTAACGTGTGAAAGTTGTGCCGCTCACGCCTACACCTAATTTAAGTTTTCTCGGATCTACTTCTTCAGAGTTACGTCATATTCCCCCTTGAAGATGATTTCACGTGAATGCTGTGCCAAGCGGAAATGAGAAGCGATAACATGGAAACGAGATGCAGTAGTCTATTGCTGCTTAGAGTGACGTCTTTCTGACAATAAGAAATATCTAGGACTCGGTTTCTCCAAAAAATGCGTAGATTGTGAGGTTGAGACAGGAGAGAGAGGGAGTTGAAAAGGGTGGAAGTGGAACTCTTACTTCTACTTTTGAAGAAAACATCAAATCACAATCCTGCCTATAAAATAGACTTTGGGTTGATTCGGGGCCTCTGTACTATTATACAGACCGATCGATCCGGATCGATCAATGGCTAACTAGCAAATAGTTTTTTTTTCGCTCGATACCTTTAACCTTTCTCAGCAAGAAAAAATTGGTTCTTTAGACTATAGTCTAAAAAAGAAAATACATATGTATTAATTTTCTTTTTTAGTATACAGTCTTCTTCAAACACCACTTATAATTCCATAATTTGTGGACATGTAGGTTTTAAATTTGACTTCGTTTTTAAGATGAAAGCAGTTTCTTCCCAAAATATTATTTGGTAATTTTTGTTTGTTCAGTTTCACTTCCTTTGATGGTAAATATTCAGCATCTATATACTGCTGCATAATTTGAGAATAAATTTTATTGTGGATTTGAATAGTGTGAGAGTGAGAGCACTGGAGTAGACTGGAGTGGATGCATAGGCCATAGGCCTACTTGTAGTTGAGCCTTGATGATCAAGACTCAACTCTCTCAACTCGTCATCTATCATATCATCCTTGATCAAATCACAATCCTGTCTATAAAATAGACTTTGATGATCCATCTATCAGGCATGAGATGGTTCAAAAAGGGAAATGAACAGACTGACGCAGACGACCTCTGTACATTTTCAAAAATGTCGAGTGCATTGGCCTTTGTCGTAAAAAGTATAGAGAAAAAATATTAGGAGCGACATGCAAAATTATGGGGTGCGGATTGAACACTTTTTCCAAAAAAAATGTTCAATAATCGATTACCATATTTGATGTGAAAACAAATTGATAATCGATTTGAATATTGAAATCAAGTTGAAAATATATTCAAAAATTGAAAATCTTTTGAAAACGATTTCATAAATTGAAAATGATTTTGAAAAATGAAAATGATTTAGAAAAACTAAAATGAATTTGAAAAACTAAAATGATTTCGAAAAATGAAAACGAATTTGAAAAATGAAAATGAACTTGAAAAATGAAAATGAACTTGAATATCCATACAATTTCGGGAGTGCGATATGACACCACCCTACTCTATCCCCAGCTCTCTCCGGATGCTATAGCCACCCCGAGACAACCGACTAGCCATTGATGGCTATGTCGCTGATTCCAGCCAGCTAGGCCGTCAGCGATACTGTCAGCCCTTGCTGGGCGGTGCTGGCCACCGCTGCCGCCACAACGGCAGCCGCTAAAGTCTCTCTCGACCGCAGGCCGAGTATTACCCTACACAAAAATAGATTACACGATCCAACGTGAAAAGTTTCATGTTCCTATACGACTACTTTTATTTGAGGCCGGCCATGAAAAAAAAAAGCTTTTCTGTTGAAACGGACATGGGCAACATGACCATTTGGATCCTCTTCTTTGGCCTCCACCGCCATGTCCGCTGCCTCCATTATGGTAGAAAAGATAGACGTTGCGCCAATTTTTGGTGTTCAATCCGTCGCTGCAGCTGAGACAGAGCCATCCTTCCAATGAACTCTTCCTTGGAATGGCCCAATTTTATATAAATGCCGTAGAGTATCGGGTAGGTAACACTTCCGGCGCAAGTGGACCACATGGCAAAGACGTAGAGACAATAGAGAAGTCCAGCTTCCCAATCCGCTTAGATAGCGGATAATTTCCAGCAGGGCCAGCACCAACATGAGGATCCACGTCAGCAAGAAGGCGTGTCCGCCTTCTTCTTCTCGTCGGATTGAACGGCAGAGTATCGCAGCAGTACAAGACGCATAGGCCTATCCAGCGAAACGTACCAGAACACTTCTTTCCGGGCAGTTGGCAGTTAGTGGAATGACGAGAACTTCGCGAGAACGTCATACCGTCGGAGGCGTGACTGGAACTTTTCTCAGGTGAAAGCCACCCATTCGGCCGTTCCGTCTTCATCGTTGCTGGGTAGGCTGTGTGTCATTTACTGCAGGAACATGAAACTTTTCACGTTGGATCGTGTAATCTATTTTTGTGTAGGGTAATACTCGGCCTGCGGTCGAGAGAGACTTTAGCGGCTGCCGTTGTGGCGGCAGCGGTGGCCAGCACCGCCCGGCAAGGGCTGACAGTATCGCTGACGGCCTAGCTGGCTGGAATCAGCGACATAGCCATCAATGGCTAGTCGGTTGTCTCGGGGTGGCTATAGCATCCGGAGAGAGCTGGGGATAGAGTAGGGTGGTGTCATATCGCACTCCCGAAATTGTATGGATATTCAAGTTCATTTTCATTTTTCAAGTTCATTTTCATTTTTCAAATTCGTTTTCATTTTTCGAAATCATTTTAGTTTTTCAAATTCATTTTTAGTTTTTCGAAATCATTTTCATTTTTCAAAATCATTTTCAATTTATGAAATCGTTTTCAAAAGATTTTCAATTTTTGAATATATTTTCAACTTGATTTCAATATTCAAATCGATTATCAATTTGTTTTCACATCAAATATGGTAATCGATTATTGAACATTTTTTTTGGAAAAAGTGTTCATTCCGCACCCCATACAAAATGCAGTTGTTTCGCACCTCATGGGAGACTGAAAAGTTATGGCTTTATCTCGCTCTCTCTTCACCGTAGTCGTACAGCAAGACAGCAAAGCGATACATCTCGCTACATTATTACCCAACTCCATTTTCTAAAAGGCCTGCGTCTTATTTTCTTGAAATCAAATCACAGGAGCTTCATCGGCCTTCCTATAGGAACCAGGACTATAATTCAGTTATTTTTAATATAATATCAATGTCATATAACGGTCATAGCTAAAAGTCGCGCTATACATTACCAGTTTAATCTGGTAAATGCAGTCGTGCACTTCTGGAACCTCTCTCACGTCAATAACCTAGTTATAGATCACTAGGGAAATTTACCGTGTAGCTCTGAAATAACTTTGAAACAAAAGTTACAACCAATACCTGTATAGCGAACTATTGCAATTTTCTTGAAAATCTATCTTAATTCCATCGAGACCACCTGAAATCCCCTCACATATTTTTTTCCCGGGTTACACAGTTCAAGAACATCACGTTTTCTCTTCAACGAAAAAACAAAATCTAGTCCATGAAATATTGTAGCGTATGCAATAAAGAATCCACTTGACAGCGCTTGAGAGCTTTGCGCACAAAGAGCCGTGCTGCTTTTACTCCAATATGCGGCACCGAACAAAATTTCGCGATGAATATAAGGAAAGTAGGGCCCCTCTTCTTCGCGGTTCACTGTGTACAATTTAAAAAAAGAGTGATCGATAGACTAGTCGGTTCGTCTTTGTTATCCTCGCATACAAGCATTTTTCTCTGGAAGCTCCCGACCGAAATTGCCCTGGTGATTATTCAAATCATCAATTCATTTTGTTTCCTTTGATTTCTCTAAAAATAGTAAGTCTAATACGCAATGAAATTTTTTAAAAAATAACGTTACAATCATCATATGCGCAAATCGAGTCTCAAATTTCTTCTTTTTTCAAGCTGAAACTTGAGAAAAAGCAACTGTGGCATCGCCACCTGTTAGCCGAGTCGATTGAGCTATATAGCTACTTTCGTTTGAATGCGTAATCCAATCTGCTGCGCGCATGACAGAGAAGTAAAAATCGAGTATTCCCATCCGCTGATGACGACCCAGCATTTTTACACCTAGACTCTCGGCCCTTTTAGTCTGCCCCGACTACTGCACCTCGTAAGATGGACGAACTCTATTCATCTCCCTCGGTCAACGACACCCTCTGGAAGACATTCGACCTGCCCATCATGAGGCAGGACGTCAGCGTAGCTCAGGAGCGCTTCCGTATGTTGGTGGTCGTCGTTGGATTGTTTCTGAATACCCTCGTCGTTCTGGTGGTGAGCGGATCGCGACAATTGCGCTACCCACGTCACGTCTTCTGGGCCGCCATTTCTCTGTTCGAGTGCCTCTTCTTGGCCGAGTGCGTCCTCGAACTGGCCGTCATCGTCTATAAAAACCAATCAGCCTGCCGAGTGTTTGTCCTGTTAGCTTCCGTCGACTACTCCATCCTGTTGGTCTGCCTGTCGCTGGCCGCATTTGATCGCTACTTGTCCATCGTTCGCTACGAATGGTACAAGAAAAGCGTCACCGTTGGCGGAGTGGTTTGGTTGCTCTCCCTGGCCTCGCTCCTGACGTTCGTCATTGTCACCGGCCCGTTTTGGACCGGCTATCTCTCCATCCACACCTGCACCGTCAATTTGGCTCACGTCTACTATGTTTTCGCCTAGGACTTGTGCCTGGGCATTCTCTGCGTCATCCTCCACTTCAAAATCTTTGTCGAGTCCAAGAATCTCATCCGACAGTACAAGTCGAGTTACCGCCGGGAGCCCATGACCGTCAGGTTCATCAACCACTCAACGATTCAACCATCCATCACGGATCTGGCTGGTATTAAAATTGTATTTGTATAGCGTTTTTTGAATTTCTATTGCACAGTATAATAATAATCCGCCTGGCAGGAAGAGAAGCACGAATCGCTTGTTGAACATAAATGCTAACGTTGGGTTTTACTACAGGCAAATAAGCTTACATTTGAAATCAGTAATCCATTAGCGCACAGAGTTGTTGCGTGTTGCACGAATCTCTCAAAATTCTGCTCATGAATTTGAATGGCCGATTATCGGCTTATTTAATGGCTCGCACATTTCCATGCGTAATGTGTAAGTTGTAAGAGCCTCATAACAACTTGGAATTTAATGGTTTTCGGCAAATGTGCATTTGTTTATTTTCTCTATGAAAGATCGCATAATTATAACCTCGTCAAAATTGTATTTTTCATATCATTAGAAGGACCGACTTTGACGATGGACGACACTTCGCATTCGGCCAAAAGAGTTTTCGTCGATTACGCTGGAAATAATTCATCAGTAGCTGTCAGAAATAAAAACACCGGTGGTCCAATCGCTTCATTCGCCGCCCAAGAAAATATCGATTCGACCGAATGTTTTCCTTGGACGATTCAACGGCATCACTCCAATAACGTCAACCGTCTAGAAGTGCGGGCGGCCCTTAGCATGTCCGTCAACGTCCTGCCGTTTTGGCTGTGCACATTTCCAGTTTCTGTTCACGCGATCGCCATGTACTGGTGCATCCGCCTGGAGGGTGATTGTGCGGTCGTTCTGAGTGTCGGGTCTTTTGTCCGCGATTTCTTCCTGTTTCATTCCATTTATAATCCGATCATGTACATGTCGACCAGCAGCGAATTCAGACGTTCCCTCCTCCACATTGCCTGGAAATTGAAAAACAAGTTATTCGTTCTCCTTCACAGCATCAGATGATGATGAAGTCGACGTTCCTAATTATAAATGTGCTCACCATTCATCACTGCTTCTTCTCTCTGCTGCATGCACAAAAGCGCAGAGATGCCATTCAATTGCAAAGAGGCGAACTTGAATGGATGCCCTGGGGCTTTTGATTCTTGTCATTTATTTAAAATTGTTGAAATCAGCATATAAACCAGAAAATATCAAACGGTGGACGTTTCAAATCTGAGATAAGCATTTTTGGGCCAATAATAGAGGCTCGTCAATTAATAACGAACCCAATACTCCCTTATGGGTCCTTTTGGTGGATGAGCGATTGATGTTTTCTCGAATTACTTTTTTTTCCTCAGGAATTTCTCATCACAAAATGCCTGATTGCCGGAATTCTGATTCGAAATATTTGCGTTGCGTTTTTCATCTGAATTATCAAAGCCTTGATCTGCCAACAACCCAATAAAAGGCTTACACATTTTTCAAAGGGAAAATGACTTAATGAGCGCATTTCTTGCTTAATGTGAAACTAAATCATGTAAACGTATGTTTACTTAAACGTCATGAACCCGTGTCAAAGAAATGTAGATCTTGAGTTATTACGATTTATTATAACTGGAATTATAACGGAAAAAAACACAATATTATTGTCTTTTCAAAAGGATTATCATATCACTTCGTGTCAAAATGGATGAAACTGGAAAAACATCTTCTTTAATACAAGCTTTGTACACCGCATTCCGCATAATCGTCGTGTTAGCTTCTGAATTATAATTTCAATTCTTCAGAGGAGAAATAACGGATTGTGGGAACTGGGAAGGTATAGGTACACGGTAAGAACCCTATGAAAACGCAAGCCACATTACATGATAAGATGATAAGCGCGAAACCCGCAAATTGCGGTAATACAATCCAAGTGGTTGAAATCAATCGGCCAAGCGAGGATCGGTGCGGATGATGATTTAAATCAACAAAGAATATCCGAAGTTTTTGTTAATGTGTAGGGAAAATGACAGAATTCTTCTTCATCCGTAAAGTCCGGCTAAAACATCCAAACAGCGACCCCCCACCTTTTTCTTTCCAAAGATATGGAATAAAATTTAGTACATACATAATACTAGCCAACGCTATCAAAGGATATAACTTGGGATTTCCATTAACTATCTTGCGCTCTCCATCAGCACGTTATCAGCAATCCGGTTTCAGGTTTTTCTTTCGGCATTTTCATTATTCAAAGTGTTTGTTTGAATGGCATTAGTTGAAAAACCTGAAATTGAAACGTTAGTCTTGACCTTGAAATCACACCAGTATATCCTAGCAGAAGTTAACGCCCACAAAGTGACATTACGCAAGCGATACCAACTCCTAACTCGTGACCCAAAGCCTTCCTTTTGATTTCAAACAGCCAAGGAAACATTCAAGGGCGCGTAAAAGGAGAAAGTCCCAGATGGAGCACAGACGGCGGGTCACGCGTTCCATGCTGAATGGAACGAGATTAATAAAACAACTTCTAGCTATATAACATAGCAGTCTAAGTGAATAAAAATGTTAGATCCTAGTTAAAACATAATACATGAGGAAAGTTTGCCTAGTCTGTTATGCTAGCTATGCTATGTCTGTTGGCCTCTCAGCTAGTCTGGGCCAAGGACTCTTTGTTTTATAGCTGTACAATATATGCATACTTTGCATATGCTTGTATACGGTATCCTCAAAGGAGAGGTTATGAACTATAAAAGGACTCGTGTCCTTGTCTGCGTGCCGATTAACGGTTTATAGGGCGTACGTGGGCGATCGGCAATCTTGTTCTTGTGACGACGAAGAGTTGGGGTTGTCTAATTCACATTGGATTTAATTTAACATTATTGTATACACCACAAAATCAATATAATTTGGCTTTTATACCGGAGAAACAGTATAATTTCTTCATCTCAAATAACTGGCGGTGAACAAAACAGAAAGGGCAGAGTAAAAAAAGATATTAGCCTCAATCAAACGAAAGCTGCGAACAGAAAGTAACAAATTTTCGAAATCGGTACTCGAGTATATTGCTGGGCGCCTGCGACGCCAACATTACCTGATTTGGCAAATATTGCTTCACCAAAACTGCTGCTGCTGCTGCTGTCCACACGACAACAATACAGTCGCCTACTTTCACTCGCAGCCAGTATGAGACTAAGAGGGTACGTTCACCTGTGAAAAAGAATGGAATAAAAGGATATTTCGCCTCGTCAGTGTGACTTTTATTTTCGTTGATCATTTCGCTGTTGAAACTTCGTTTGGAAAAAAAAAATTCGCAAGAGAAAATTTCGCATAGATTATTCGTTATTTTTTTTTTACACCTGCATTTTATTATGGAATTATCAACATAATTGTACACGTTCGCGAAATTCATAAATATGACTGTAAAATATATGCGCAGTTTGATGTATATTAAATTTGTACGCGTTACACATAGTCTATATTAGGAGTGCACGCAGAATAGTAACAACATATAACGACCTTTTTTTTAAATGCTGTAAAATGAACAGATCTAAGGCTACAGTCAACAGCGTTCAAAATACAATTTAGAACATCTCTTACATGTTCCCTATTAAAATCCCCTATGGTACTCTGTAATAAAATAATAATCGTTCTCTTGTAATCGATTCCAACCGGCGGGTGCATGGCCAAGAGCAAATAATGAGCCGGTATTAAAATAACGAGCACTCAACATGATGAGCGTTGCAGAACCCGTTTACAAAAGCTCAGTGTAAATGAGGCTGTAGTTGAGCGTAATTTTTCTTGTATAGAAAAGGCGAGGGCAGAAGATCGACGGCGGGAAAATGAACGAGCTCGGCCACCCTGGGCGACCAAACGAAATCGCCGTGAGTGAACGACGGACTCTCGACCCGCAAAGAGCCCTTCAAATTTCCAAGTCTTTCCTTCAACCAGGCCACATCCTTGAGAGAGAGAAAAACAAGCCAACTTAATTAATAATACTGTTATAATATTTAAAATAAAATAATTAACTTATACCTCTGGTGGAGCGAATGGGTCACTGTCTGCGTGAATTAAAAACACGGGTGTGGTCACCTTGGTCAGATTGTATTCGGGCGGGTAAGCTGTGCCATACCGGACCATATTTTTTTCGGCGCCAAAATCGAAACGGAGAAACGATTCACCTGTAAAACGCTTCTATCTCAGTTAATTTTGATCTCTTATGATTAAAAAAAAAAAAGACTGACCAAAGTTGTAGTTTTGTAGAAGGTGGGTCATGGTATTGGCTGAGCCACCAGCTGGATAATGTCCCAGTAAGCGATAATATTCCAACTGCAGATTGCGTATTATTATTAAGGATCTATTAATCAGCCATGAGTGGATAATTCAAATCTGTTCAAACCTGGTCAAATACGTCAGAGTAGCCGAAAATTTGAGAGAGCCACAGTCGGCCGAATTTCGCTCCGAATTCGCTAGTCTCGCAGATCAAACGAGTGACAGAGTGTAAAACTCCGTCGTTCGTGTGAACTTCTCCGATGCCGAATAATCGTTGAAATAGCTAGGTTTAAAAATTTTAAACTATACCTTCTCTCTTAAAAACGAATGATTAATTTATTCTGAAGTTATTTACGTACTTGATAGATATTGACGAATGGCGCCATGTAGCGGAAATAATTATTCAGGTGCGCAACGCTGACCGTCGGACCGAGACCGATCATGATGTCCACCTGATCGTTTATGCGTGGGTATTGGGAAGCGCCCATGAAAAACACGCTGCAGCCAAGCGAGTAACCGAAATAAGCCGCCAGTTTCTCTTGTCCGGTTGCATTGAGGACGTAATCGATACTGGCCGGAATGTCGTATTGGCCCATTTCGTCCCACCTGGTTCATTTTTTTTAAATCCAAAATAAAATAGAAATTTCAAATAATTTAATAATTTATGTAATCATACGAGAAATCCCAAAATGCTTCGTCTTGATCGGGATTGAAGCTGACGTGTTTGCGTGAGTACGTGTTTCCTCTGGCATTTCCAAGCCACACGTCTGAATAAAATTTTTAATTTCAAATTAAATAATCATATTATCATGTCGAATTTAGCTGTTGTTTTATTTTCGATAATTACCGAATCCATGATCTGCCAGGATAAAGGCTGTGCAATCAAATAAGAAAATGAATTAATCGCCAATACAATTTTTACTTTAACACTTGCCCAAGGATGAGTTGGTGGAGCCGACCAACCAGAAGTGATCCGTCCCCATCATCCCATGCTGGAGGAAAACGGCTCTTCGCTGGAATGTGCTGTTGTGCGAATGCCCGTCCCGTTGTCCGTACGGGATTCGATGGAGCTCGAGAATGTATCCATCATCAGTAACAACCTGGTGGATTTCCACCGGATACCCTCGATTAGCAATAATCTCCGGCTGTGTAGAATTTAAATAAATAAATAAATAAATGAAATAATAATAATCACAAGTCAAGAAACATTATTTAATTAATGTTCATAATCATTTAAAGCGTTACCGTTGTCATGAAAGTCTCTGGGTCTTGGGTAATATGACGCTCAATGTTGGGCTTGATGGTCTGCAGGAACCACTCCTGAAGTTGGTCGACAGGATTGTACGGAGACCACAATTCTCTCAAGTTATCGGGCGGATAAAACGAGAAAACCACGGCCAAACTGATGACAGTTTTAACAAAAGTGGAATGAAGTTCCTTCATCTCGTTGAGAAAAAATAATGATATAACTGAGCGCAGCTCCGAAACACAAAAGGATATCTTCCGTCAGCTGCACCCGAATTCGAACTGAAGGCAGAGCGGACAAATCTCACGAGCGCACCAGCTATAACAGAAGACGTCTAAAACGCTATTCTCCCAATCCCCCCACCATGACTCAAGGGCAAAGTGTACACATAGAAGCCGGCCTGCAAGGGCCAGCATGGTATACACAGCCAGGGCGAAGCTAAAGACGCAGGGAAGTTCCCTTATTTGAGCGAGCTGTGTCGACCGACAAAAACCTATACGAGCAGGCCATGGCCGGAGCTGGCCATGAAAAGAGAAAGTTCAAACATTTTCGATGATCGTCAAACAATAAAATCACATTTCTCAGCAGAGTGTCCTCTGGAGAAAAAAGAAAAAATCAAAGTTTAAATTTTGGCTGATAAATCTATATTCATTTGCGAGTTGAATTTCACTTTCTTTTTAATATTCCGCGATATGTTGCGAAAGAAATGAAAGGAGCGAAATGTCAAATTATTGGGGTCGCAAAGTTGAACGTTCGCGTTGATATTATACAGCCTCATTCCTTTGTGTGGGAGCCTAAATAGCTATTTCGCAGAAAATTCTTCACACAGGTTCGTATTTTATTATTTTTTTTAAAGCGCGCTTTCTCTGCAAATTTAAAAATACATATTACAAAATTTAATATGCGAGAAAGGGATAACAATCCGAACCGTTACGTATATTCCCTCTATTTGGGATTCAGCAAAATATAGGCGAATTTTTTAACTACAAGAAAGTTCGCCATACAGAGGAGCGTCCTGTTATTCCACAATACCAAAAAGAGGTCGTAATACCAAATTCTTTCATATAACTGAACAAATGCTGCGGATTATATTTTTAAAAATATCTTGCCGAAATCACGGTGGGTCACGAGAAAGTCAAATAACGGTTTCATATCGTAAACTTGTAATTGATGAGAAAATTTACCGTTATTATTGCGTAAACGATTTGACTAACACGTGAGAATTGTACGCCCAGAGTCAAATTTTTGGCTTGTGGATGTCGAGAGGAAAAGTGATTTGCCTGGCCGATTTTTAGTGCTTCAAAATAGGGTCGCTTTGGTTTGTAAAAGTTATGCGACCAATTCAAGGTGAGACCATTTCTTGATTTATTATGACCGATTTATAAATGATTGTTCGCCATCTGCACAAGAACTAGGCTATATAGCGGGAATCGGGATGCCATCAACCTGCAATCCTGCATAACATTATACCATATTAAATGGAAATTCCGTCTCAAAGTGCTCTTTCTCTCTTTTTTTTTCCTTGAAGAGGTCAATAGAATTATATTATGCCAAAATACTTTCGTCACCAACACAAGGACGCCCGGTCCGCGGACTGAAAAATGCGCAAAAAAAAATGCCCAGACTGGCCCAGACGAAAGAGCGTCCATATATTATCCGCATCGGTATTTCGTATTTATTACTTTATTAGCTAGGATAGCTACACATAGTTGACTGGAAACCCCATTATTCATTTTGGGGTTTTTCTTTTAACGATTACTTGCAGTCGATGGATGTTCGTCTACGATGCATAGAGATTCGACGTTCGACCTCTACATAATAATGGTGACGGCATCTCTCCAGACATTCAGAGAATTGGTGAGGATTTTTTCCCCGACGCTGTTTCGAGAAGAGGTTCAAGGTTTCCTATCCTAAGTGTATCGAGGATGGGAGAAACCATTTCGTCACGCCGTCGTCAGAAATAGTACCGACATAAAGGGCTGGCCATGAGAAAGAAAAAAGGGAAAGTTTTACACGCTCTTTCGGTACATTTTTTAACTCGAAAGACATATCGTGATAAGGCCTAGCGCTCGACTCGAAAAGAAATAAAGAAATAAACACTTTCACTATTCCACCTTGCCGGTGGAAAAAAAAAAACGAATTGAATTTTTGTCAGATGAAGTACGCATTTCCTGCTGGAATATTTCAGTTGCGGTGGACTGTTCGTTATGATGGGGCGTGAAGACGAGTGGCGTGTGATGTTTGACGCCTTTGACAATCGACATGTTCCGTGTCCAGCTGGTCACGCTTACAGGAATGACGGGTACATCTATCAGCTTGTCTAATTGATTTCTCTGACCGAATGCGACAAGAAGATTGCCAAATTATTCACGAATAACCTTGTCTCCGTTCAACTTGTAACAAGACAATGCACGATAAAGTTAGCAATGACGTAACCTACAAGTCACTTGCCCAAAAGAAGACGAGAGGCCATCGCCCACACCCGTGAATTACGCAAAAAATTTTAAAGTATTATAGGTCAGGATTTAAATATGTGCGCACAGAGATCGACATTCAAAGGAAATTCTTTATGTTTTTACAGTTCTATCTAATATCCAGCAATAAATTTTGTTCACGGACCTAGCAATATAACTCTTCATTTGCACGTGTCTTAATGTCGAGGGGAAAAGGGAGAAACCCAAGTAGGTCATCTACCGCGTACGTATGTCGCAACAGGAAATTTCCATTTGTCCGTTCGCCAAAAAAACTGACTAGAGGTGGAAGGAAGATTTCGCTTATTATTTATATACCGGATTCGTCTGGTGGTTGCCAGCACATGCACCGATCTCTATTCTCTAATAGTCGCAGGTGATGCTCACACAAGCGCACGGACAAAAAAACTTTCACGCAAGTAGGACACAATGAAAATGAAAGGCTTTCCGGGTTGGCTGCTGGCTGATGAGAGCTGCTGCTATTCTTTTCCCTTTCAGTCCTTTAAAAATTGTTATGTCTCTCCGGAGGCTGTTTTTTAAATGTTTCTTTCACGTGTATAGACCGAGGGCCTCCACACACACACACAAATCTTTGTGTTAAGAATGAAAATGAGTTAGGAAGCGACACAATTCCACCCGAGGCCAAATAAAAAAAAAGGGGATTTTTAAAAGAATTTTGGTTTTTCGAACTTTTCCTTTCGTTTCGCTTTCACTTGGATCTTTTCACTCCCAGCCCACCACCACCACCACCTCCTCCCGTTTTGTCTCGTTACGTGCCGTGTGAAAGCGAGGAGGGGGGTTCACATCTCTCTGTGTTATAGCCGCCGCTTTCGGGTTATTACGTAAACACGAAGAGTTTTTTTCAGTCTGTTTTCTCGGTTCTACTAGAGAGGGTTGCGAATTTTTATTACTACGAACTCCTCGACGGTTGCCGAACCCGTGGAAAAGGCGGAGAGACTGTGACGATATCTCCCCCCAACACAACACACTAACAAACTCACCGCCCGGCCGTTTTACTCTGTAATCGTTCTGGTCCCGTAGGAAGAGAAGTTTTCTTATTCGACAGTTAACTTGTAGCCTCTTTTGAAGTTACCTCATTCTTTGTCGACCGCGCTTCACAACATTGCCACTTGTAGCCCAGCTGCTGACCAGCTCTGATGTTGTCTCTGTCTCTCATTTCTTATATCTCTCTCCAAAAAAGTGCAACACCAAAGTTCGTTTTCCCTCTGCAACCGTCTGTTGTGATTCGCCAATCGAAACACGTGAATTCCAAAGATGAAGAAAAATGCCAGAAGACCGGAGACATTCGATTCGTCTCCCCAGCACCGGGTCAGTGGTGAAACCAACGGAACGGCCGCGGGTGACGTTTGCCCGGCTGAGGCCGTCCTCGTCCGCAGCGCAACCAAAAGCTACGGAGTGCGAAAAAACCGCCATGCCGTACTGGAAGCTTTGGACATGCACGTCAAAAAAGGAACCATGTAAGTATTAAACTGTCAATTATTGAATGGAATTATTTTCTGATTGAATCAGTCTGATTTAACAAATATTCAGTTCAAGTCTGAGCGCGGTAAAATTGAATTGAAAGAAAGAAAAAAAAGAGAAACTGTTTGTTTTATTGCGGTGGCGGGGGCTCAGACATAAAACTTTCTATTGAGCATTATGTGTCAATTAAAGTTGACGTCAAGGCGTGGCTCGCTCACAATGGTTGTTTCCTTTCAGACGAGTCAGTGCTGAACGTCATTTTTGACACCGTACTAACACATTCGACATAAATAGACTGACATCATACCGTTGATTTTTGCGTGTCTGACAACACAAACGATTTCATTTAGTTTCTAATTTCCATGAATCTTTTACCAAATGATTTTAACATTTATTTTCTAATTTTGATTAATCTTTTTTTTTAGATACGGACTGCTCGGGGCTAGTGGGTGCGGTAAGACTACACTTTTGAGTTGTATTGTCGGTCGCCGGAGCTTCAACAGCGGAGAGGTTTTGGTGCTGGGCCACAAACCGGGCACTCCGGAGAGCGGCGTGCCCGGTCCGCGAGTTGGTTACATGCCGCAAGAGTTGGCGCTGTACGGCTTTTTCACCATCAAGGAGACCCTCCAGTACTTTGGTCGCATCTACAATTTACGGGCGAGCTTTGTTAAAGCGCAGTTGGAGTTTTTGTCCAAATTGTTGGACCTGCCTCCGAGCGATCGTTACGTCCATACGCTGAGCGGTGGACAACAGCGGCGCGTCTCGTTCGCCGTCGCCTTGTTCCACGAACCGGAATTGCTCATCTTGGATGAACCAACCGTTGGCGTTGATCCTTTACTTCGAAGCAGGTAACTTTAAAATTTCAATGATTCTAATGTCTAAATTTATTTTTTATTTTTTTAAATCATCAAACCTAAAACTAACATGCTCATTTTATTATTGTGATAGTATTTGGGATCACCTTATCCGGCAGAGTGTCGACCATGGAAGAACTGTCATAGTGACTACCCACTACATTGAAGAAGCCAGACAGGCTAACACGGTAATATAATAAACATTAAGAAAGATGAATTATTCTTACGTTGATCTGGATTTTTGTTTTCTGCAATAGATTGGAATGATGCGCTCCGGACGTCTGTTGGCGGAAGAGTCTCCTGACACGCTGCTAGCAAATTACAACTTGCCTACTTTGGAAGATGTCTTCCTCAAGCTTTGCATGAAGGACGACGTTGAAAATCGAGATGAAGATCGCACTGAAATCGTGGCAACCGCAACCCCCGTTAGACCTGTGACGCTTCACGCGGCTCGAACAGCACAGTTGCCAGGAAGTTATGTCAATCCGGCCTTTAACCACAGCACCAGCCAACTTGATGTCTCTGAGACAGGAATTACCCGTCAAAATCGCAGCAATAGCCGTGAATTCTCTGCTTCCCCTGCTGATCGCTTCGGAGTAACACATAAATCTGATCTATTTCTTTCTTCCAACATCATCTTATAACATTTTCTGATTCTCCAGAATGCTCTATTGAATCTTGGCGTCAGTAGCACAAGCCCAACTCATTTCGACGACACCACAGCGACACGAAGCGGCAAGCGTAACAAGTCCAGTCGCAATTTTCCAACGGTCCTCCCATCTCTGCATCGCCTCGGGGCGCTCATCCGCAAAAATTTCCTGCTGACGTTTCGCAATTTCGGGTGAGGTTTTCACGCTTTCCCTCTTAAACGCGTAACTTGTGGATGGAAAATATTTCATTGTTATTATATTTCTTTGGCGCAGAATATTTATCTTCATCTACTTCATGCCCGCTTTCCAAGCCATCGTCTTTAACGTGACCCTCGGACACGAACCCACCGGCCTGAAAATGGCCATCGTCAACGAGGAGATCAACCCCAACCAGGGACGCATTTGCAATTACTCGACCGATTGTTCCTATTCGATGCTCAGCTGTCGTTTCTTACGATACATCAAAGACAACATCGTTCAGGTATTTTGACATTTTATTTAGTTGATAGTTGATTTTTGCACCATTAAAATATAATAATAAGTTGGGATTCTTAATTTTATTTAGGTCCCGTATGAAAGTATGTCGAACGCTTTGGAAGCGGGGAAAAACGGCCATGTTTGGGGCGTGATTCACTTCGGACATAATTTCACGGAAGAGTTTGAGATACGCCAGTCTATTGGCGATTCCGCAAATATCGACAACATTCTTCGCAGCCAAATAGGCGTCAACGTGGATTCTTCCAGTAGGTTACACCAAACGTGACGAATAAGTGAATTCATTTTTGAGCTGAATCCTCGTGCGTTTCTTATATAGACCAGCAGATTGATGTGTTCATCCAAAAATGGCTGCTGGAAGCTTACGGTGATTTCTTCAAAGATTTCATGAGATCGTGCCAGTTCGAGCCGGAAGCGGGTTACATCCCTGTTGTGGTACGAATTCCATTTCTAATCTATTTTCGTTTGCTTTGAATCTTTATTTTATTTTCCAACAGTTTCTCGACCCAGTTTACGGCCAGAAAGATACTCCGTACACCGAATTCATGGCTCCTGGTCTTATCATTTCGTAAGTTACTTATTCGCTCTACAGGGGGGAAAAAACGCTAATGCGCTTACATTAGAAATTTAATTGTGGTTTATTATCTTTTCTGTGTTTTAGAATTGTATACTTCATGGCGGTATCGTTAACCGCTGGTGTATTCGTCTCGGAAAGAAAGCAAGGTCTTCTCGATCGTTGCTTAGTGGCTGGTACGTTCAAGTGAAAACTTAAACCTCAGAAAAAACCAAATAATCAATTAATTACGTGACTTTCTTTCACAGGGGTAAAAATGACAGAAATTTTGTTCGGTCAATTAATCAGCCAATTCTTCGTGATGGCCGGCCAAACAGCGCTGGTTTTCATGTGCATGTTATTGATCTTCAACATCTCGTGTCAAGGAAATTTAGCGCTTGCTGTTTTTATCACTTTCCTTCAAGGTTTAGTCGGGATGTGTTTCGGTAATTGTTGAACAAATTTTGTTATTTCAATTTTCATTCTATTTGAATATCATTTTCTTATTAGGCCTGCTGATTGCTACTATTTGCGATACTGAAATCAGTGCCCTGTTACTATCTCAGGCCAGCTTTCTGCCATTCACCGTTATCAGTGGAGTATGCTGGCCAATCGAAGGTAGATAATTTAAATTAAGTTTTCAATTGTTTGAATGTTTGAAAACATTTTGTATTCAGGTATGCCTTTTTATCTCCGTAATATTGCCTATGCAATGCCACTGACGTACGCCATTGAATCTTTGAGATCGATTTTCTCACGAGGGTGGGGTGTCGAAAAAACCGACGTTTACGCGGGAGTTTTGATCAGCATAGCTTGGATTTTGACACTGTTAATTCTGTGCTTGATTGTTATCCGCGTTCGCAAATACGCGAGTTAAAGTTGCAGGCCTGCTTTAGTTGGAAATCCAACGATTAGAACCTCGTTTATCGTTCTAATATAATTGATCTTGCCCCGCCACATTTTGTATTTTGGTTTAACTGGGAGGTGACCTGATTGATATGTGGTAAACAACAGTATTCTATATCATGCAATGTAATTCCTGCTCTAAAGAAATTTTTATTTCGAATTTTATATCCGTCTCAATTTCCTTTCTCAATCCAATTTTTTTTGTAACTACAGATTAAGACTTAATTGTTTGAACTTATGTCTTTATTATCGAAAGGAATATATGGAATAAAGGATGAAGAAGGAAAAATTTACTAATTTTTTCAAACATTACACTCAACATGCGAGAATGATTTTTTAAGACAATATGCGGAAAAAATGTTGAATTGAATAAATTGATGCGAGGTAGAAATAAGAGACGCACGCCGTTTGTTCTTTTGAATGTTTCTTTTGATGGGTGCGATGAACTCTCAGTCAACAAAGTTACCGACCACCAGCACTTCTGAGTTTTGATCAAAGATTCTTCGGGATAACAGAGCCATACTGGCGTAACGTGGATAGAAACTCTGGCCGGCTCTGCTGGATCGTTGAGCTTATCGCACAGGTCGCACCAGCCATCCAGCGGACCCCTCAGCATGTCGTAGTCCTTTTTCCGAGTATTTGAGGTAGAGGGCCGCGTTCTGGTCCAGCAGCTTCAAATATAATCAGAGAAGTAGACGGCGTAGTCCAGGCCGCCGTGGAAGATGACGGCGTCGCTCTGTTCCAGCAGACGAATCCGATCGCCCGTCGCCCAGCAGTTGGTGACTTTATGCAAACGGCCTTGATGAACGGCTCTTGGCCCGTTCGGTTCTCGATTGGACTCCTATTAAATGCTAATAAAATTAGAATAGAAATTGAAAATGGAATAATTTTGTTATTACATGACCTTCTGGTTGGAAAGTGTCGAGTTCCGGAAGTCCTAGTAGATTATTAATTGATGATTGGCTACCCACAATTTTTTAAATTGAATTGAATTGAATTGTATATGAATAGCCTATAGTCTAACCTAACTCACACTTAGAACTAATGAGTTCAGCCATCATTCATTGCGTCATCGTCCCTCCCGGGGAATCCCCATCGATAAATTAAGATGATGTATCGAACGTAGGTACAATCCTTTGTTCATGAACCGTCTGCTTCTCGAACAAAGGATTGTACCTACGTCATCTGTTAAGCGTAATAAAAATTTTCGTTCTGCTATCGGCCGCAGTGGTGCGCATCGGCGAAAACTGCGCACGACTTTTTGCTCGACTAATACTTTTTGGTTGGAATAACATCTATACTAACTAAAAACTTAAATTTAATTCATTTGTGATAATACAGCGTTGTCGAAATATACGGCTGTTTAGTTACTTTTCCCCGAAAGAATTTCCATGCGCATTTCCCGGTTTGGTACGGCCAACATTTTAAACAAAAATTTCCATAAAAAAAAATCGAAAAAAATAAAACTACTCCCAAACTAATGTCTGCCGCTTAAAAAAAAAAACGGATGACGCATACCAACGCATGATGGGTGACAGATATACAGTCTCACTGGGTTACTGACACAAGGACGTCCGCTCACCCACTCCATCCAACATGGCAACATCGTCCTACTAGACAAAAAGAAGCTCCACAAAACGCCTTCTTTCTGTTATTACCTGATAGAATGTTGGCTTCTTCACACAACCGGTACTGTATCAATCGCCCCAGTGCAAACGTTTATAATGCAAAGTGCAATATACAGCGGTATTTTACACTTGTATCAATTAACCTGGTCGATTTCCGCAAATAGGAGAACATATGACGTAAAAGGGAATTCATCATGTTTGCATTTCAGCAAAACAAAGTTGCACAGTTTGGAAAAAATGTAATGGACTGACAGACCGGATTAATCAAAAACTACTGGGCGTGTAATTATTTACTGCATTAAAATTAATTTCATATTCAACCAGCCTACATCGCGTTATGGGGAAGTCTAGACTCTTTGGAACGTGAGAAATTTAATGGCCATGACCGTGAAAAAGAGAAAGTAACCCACAGCTTATCGTACGAGTGCAGTCACCTAGTGGCTCTAGTGGTCAACTCTTTTAAAAAGCCGAAAAAACAGGCGCGTCCAAGCGTGAGCGTTTGATCGTGAAAATTGTGGCTTATATGCGTCATCTTGCCAGTTGCGACTTCCGAGACCCTGAAATTTCCCATTATGAAAACAACACAAATTCAACGCACAATTTTCCTTCTGGGTGCATTCTCATTTTAAATCATTTTTTAACCCAACAAGTTCGCGTGGAAAATTTATGGCTGGATTTACGCCGATTTACCATCAGTACGTCGTGTTCACTGGATCAAGAAAAACACTGGATCAAAAAAACACATTTTCTGACTTCGATTTCATCGGCTGTCGGACTGGCTTATACCTAACCAGCACAATCTTGCCCAAGCCTTAAAAAAAAAAACTTAAATACCCCCTGGCTTATTTCTGATGAGTATATTACTCAAGATATCTCCCCCACAAACAGCATAATCTCCGAAAAAATTATTTTTCACACTGCCACCACGCAATAAGTTAATAACGGTCATCTTAAACCCATAAGCAAGTGGCCACAAAAAAATGAGAAATTTATGATATTTTCGCTTCTTATCGGCTGTGTTCCAGGGGGTTGTTATCTTCTTTGAACGGCCGCCCCAGTCGACTGTGTAGTGTCTAGTTAAGTAACAGAAGATAACAAGGCGTGGCTTGAAATTTGACTTTTGGGTCTCGCCAGAATTTCACCAATTAGCGTCCGGATGTCATAAGCTAACGGAATATATAGGATGAGAAATATAAAAACGTTGGAACCCGTAAGAAAAAAAAATCTCGCCAGACGCAGTTTTACTATATAGACAATTGGTGTTCGCAAAGGCGATCTGCGCCTTTAAATCTATAACATGGAGCATTCAAGCATCGTTGAATACTACAAGGGTCGTTCGGTTTTTGTGACGGGTGCAACCGGTTTCATGGGCAAGGTGTTGGTGGAGAAGCTGTTGCGCTCATGCCCCGGTATTGAGCATCTCTATCTGCTGATGAGGCCGTTTAAGGACCAAAGTGTTCTAAGCCGTCTTCAGGGACTAATCAGCAATCAGGTATATTATACGAACAATTATTCAACTTGTAATTTGGGTTAGTTCATTTATTCAATGACACATTCTAACGCAGATATTCGACAATGTGAGACAAAAGCAACCAGAAGCGATGGCCAAATTCACGGCCGTAACGGGCGATGTCACTTCACCGGGATTCGGACTCTCCCCGTCCGATTTGCAGTTGTTGATTGAAAATGTTTCAGTTGTTTTTCACACGGCAGCCACTATCAAATTCAATGAAGAGCTCAAAGCGGCCATGGAGATGAACGTCAAGGGACCGATGCATTTACTCGAAGTTTGTCGCCAGATGAAACGTCTTGAGGTTTGCCTTTGCCCTAACTTGCATAACGCATTACCAAAACTCATTGAATCATAAACTATTCTTATTTATTCTCTTACAACAATCGCGATGAAAAATAGGTTGTTGTCCACGTATCGACTGCCTTTAACAATCTCGACCGGGACGAAATAAAGGAAGAAATTTACGTGAATCCGAAAGTTGATCCACTCAAACTCATTGAACTGCTCGACAGCCTTGATGACGACGCAGTGAAGAATATTGAAGCGCAGTAATGATATGATTTAAAGATTTGCAAGGTCCACTTTTAAAAATTTATATTATTTTTTTTTTTTAAATTAGACTTATTGGGAATTGTCCAAACACTTATACCTACACCAAAGCCTTGGCCGAGCAGTTGCTCGAAGAGAAATGCGGAAACATTCCTCTAGCGATTGTCCGGCCATCTATTGTTACCGGAGCACTGAGCGAACCTGTACCCGGATGGGTTGACAACATGAACGGAACGACAGGTAAAACTATTCCTATTAGCCTTGCATTAATTAATTGTATTCATTAAGATGTGACGAATGTCATTTGTTATATAGGAACGATCGCTGGGGTGGGGAAAGGCTTCTTTCGAATCATAAAAACCAACGAGGATCTAGTCAGCGATATAATACCCGTCGACTATCCAATTAATTTGATGATCGCTGTGGCTTGGTACAAAGCCACTCGAAGGTAATACGATTTTATTTAAATCGTATTTATTAAAGTAAAACTCAAAAGTGCGTAACGACATGTTGGTCGAATGAAAATGGTTATTATTCCCGTTTTCTCAGGCAGTCTGGCGTTCAAGTTTACAGCTGCACAACCAGCCATCAAAATCCACTTACTTGGGGTCTTCTCAAACGTTTAACAATGGAGTCTTGGTTAAAATACCCTACAAAAGACATGATGTGGTATCCCAGCTGCCATATGACTGTCGGCAAGGTTTCACTAAAAGTTAACCAAGTTTTGTTTCATGACCTGCCGGCCCGCTTGATGGATTTGTTCAACTCGGTGACGGGCAAACGAACTAAATGGGTATGATTCCCCAACAAAATTTATTAATTCTTTTGGGGGAAAAAGGAGATGCGGGAAACGTTAAACGAAATAAGCTATTATATTAGCGCTAATTTTTTTGAATTATTTTCCCGCATATTTGTATTATTGTAGGTTCGTCTGTACGCTAAGGCATCGCAAGCTTTTTTCCCGTTTGAATTCTTCACGACGCATCAGTGGCGGTTTCTCAGCAACAACTACATCCCCTTGATGGAAGAAATGTCCGACCAGGATCGGAAAATATTTTACTTTGATGTTCGCGAAATCGAATGGAAAAAGTATTTCGACGTTTACGTTTTGGGCACTCGGAGGTTTATTCTCAAAGACGATATTTCCACTCTGTCGATCGCTAAGAGAAACCTTGGCAGGTATACTACAGCAGATAATAATATTCAATTAAGCCAGAGTGCGTTCCACATATTAAATTAGTGACTGTGTATTTATTTTTATTTTTTTTTTTAGACTGCGCATGGCACAGCTGTTTGTTCGTTCTCTTTTGTTCAGCTTCATTCTTCTCGCTTTAAAGAAAATTTTCCCTTATTTATTGGTAACTGAATCCTTGAAACGGAAAATCGCTTACGTTATTCTTAGGCAATAAGGCGCGATGGAATTGTTTCCTTATACCCAATCAATGTTAGTGCAAAATTCGAATTTTAATTGACCTTTAAAAGTGAAATGAATAAACCGCGTAGAGACTTTTAATGGCGCCGATAAAAGCGTTCAAGCCTCTCAATAACGTTTTACACCGTCAAGGTTTCATTGTCCTTTACGGCGAGGATTTTCCTTTGCATTCGGACCACCATTAAAACTGGGGAACTGAACAAATGCGGAAGAAAACGACCGTGTTGACACTCCTGAGTTCCCCAGCTGTTGAAATATTATTTTGTTACAGACCTTCTAATAAACACCGGAACAAATAACATAGCGTTACTTTCTATCTAGGTTTCCTCTGTATAAGAAAACCGGAGGAAGTCCAGAAAAATGGCCAGAACTTTTTGCCGCTTGTTGCTCTTTTGTGTCCGAGATATATGTATCCTGTTCGTCTTTTCCTCTATATATTCTTATACACGGTCGGAGTTTTATTCTCTGGCTCTCGCATTTACTTTCATAGCGATTTTTTCCCTATTTCTTATTTTCTAATTAGCGCTAATTAGATGAAAGCCAGAGGAGAAATTATAGAATGAAAAAATGGGCTAAATGGGTAATGGGACAACGCCAGCCTTTAGCGTCGTCATCATCATTAATAAACCTCCCAGCGCATCTCCTCTTCCGAATTAGTTAAAGGTGTCATTAATGTCGTCGTTCAAAAAGAAAAAAAAAAAGGTTTTGTCGTTCAGGGTTCGTCATCTCTCATACCGGTCTATTACAGCAGTAGCCAACATTCGAGTACTGCGGCGTACAAGATTGTCCCACGTCTTACAATGATAATCGATCTGACTTGCCCCAACGAATTTATCTCATGTTTTTTTTATATGCCGCGGCCGCGCATATAAGTTGTTAGTATAGTTAGTGTTAGTTAGTGATTCAGTTATTGTTAGTGTTAGTTATTTAGTCGTTATTAGTGTTAGAAGTTAGTATTAGTCGTTGAGAGTTAGGGTTAAGTAGTTAGAAGTTAGTATTAGTCGTTGAGAGTTAGGGTTAAGTAGTTAGGGTTAGTACATGCATAGTTATAGTTATATTATACAGGGCGAATGGGCGATATGAGGGACAACAATGTGGAGGAAGTGGGAATCGAACACGGGACATTTTCATACAACGCTAGATGCTATATTCATTATACCATGGCCGCATATCCGGTCCTTACTATTTCCGGAAGTAGATCATATCCTAAAACAGTATTGGCTTATATAATATACAAATTTTTCTTTTCTATTGACCTTATCTAGTAGCTCAGTGGTAGAGGCTTGAAAAGACATATTGGTGTCCAAGGTTCAAATCTCAAAGACGGCATTCGATTTTCATTAAGTTAAATTTTTCGCTACTCTGATAAGGGTAAGCTAAGTTTTCTAATAAAAAAGAAATTTTAAATATCATGCGCAAATTTTTCTCGATGACGAGTATAGAATCAATAACACTCTAGCGTTATAATAATTCAGTCGTTATTTTCGTTAAATAATTCAGGTAACAAAATGTTAATTACAATTTTTATAAATACCAGTTATCCCACGCATCAAACTTTATTGTATAAAAGAAAAAAAGGATATCGAACAATTTGAGATGTTCCAGAGAATTTATTCGAGGACGATACGAGTAAGGCTCTAATGACTGTGCGCGTTCTGTTGGCGGCCACGGCTAAAAAAAGAACAAATCAAGACAAAGACTTTGACACTAGCATCGTATATTTGCACCAAGATTCACGCCAAGTCACGATCTTGACCCAGAAAGAAAGAAAGAAAAAAAAAGATCTTTTTTCACTGTCCTATTACGTATTGCGCGTGTCCCGATGGTGAAATAGTAAATTCGGTAAATTCTTTATTCTTTAGCGCGCTTTATATTTCCCGGGTTTATCATTTGTTCTTGAACGGCCTCTAGTCGGTTGAAACGCGCAGTTGGGGTATGTAACAAAGAAGGACACTTGCCTATACTGGAGAAAAAACCCTGAAACTCCTGAACAAACTCATCACAAATGGGTTTTTGAAAAAAAAAAAAAAAAAATTGCGCAAGTGGTATATTTCGCTATAGCCTTGAGAAAACCAGCACAGCATGAGCGCACGATTACATGATTGTGCGCCTTTTTTTTTTTGCTTCACCCTGCCGCTTGTGGGTTGTGGCTCCGATATACTCACTCTCCATTATGGTTAGATCCCCCCACAGATTTGCTTTTTCTACGACACCCAAAAGCAGAAAATTGTCACTTGTTCCTCAGCCGCAGACTAAGTCTTACCATCTCCCACTTTCTCTGACTTGTATTTATTTCTGTGCTGTGTTCGGAGCGTGCGGCTAAAGATCGACCTCGTTAACCGAACGTTTTTCAAAAGCAATTGCGTAAATTTCCCCACCATCGCGAGACAATTATACACTTCGACGTAATGGAGAAAGACGTGGAAGAGTTTACGGTTTCCATTTCATCTCATCGCCGACACGAAAGTGAAACGAACGTCAATCCGAGCGGCAGCTCTCGTCGGATTGATCAAGCGGTTCTCGTCCGGAACGCCAATAAATCTTACGGAGTTGGGAAAAACCGCTGCGCTATTCTCGAAGGATTGGACATGACAGTTAAAAGAGGAAGCATGTAAGACTTCATTTATAGTGTTCTTATGCTGACTTAAGACAAAAAGCACGATTTGATAAAAATGTTTTTAGACTTTTTTTCAACTGGACAAATTTTTAATGAATGCCAATTTGTTGAACAGATATGGATTACTGGGTGCCAGTGGATGCGGTAAAACCACTCTTTTAAGTTGTATTGTCGGCCGTCGCAGTTTAAACAGCGGTGAGATACTGGTCCTTGGCAACGAGCCGGGCACTCCGGAGAGCGGCGTGCCCGGTCCCCGAATTGGTTACATGCCGCAAGAGTTGGCGCTGTACGGCGACTTTACAATCAAAGAAACGCTCCAGTACTTTGGCCGCATCTACAATCTGCGAACGGCCTTTGTCGACTCCCAGTTGGAATTCTTGTCCAGTTTTTTAGACCTGCCTCCGAGCGATCGTTACGTCAAGACGCTGAGCGGCGGACAACAGCGGCGCGTCTCCTTCGCCGTCGCCTTGTTCCACGAGCCCGAATTGCTCATCTTGGACGAACCAACTGTTGGCGTTGATCCTTTACTCCGACGCAGGTGACTTCAAAATTTAAATTATTCGATTGTCTAAATTTCTTTATATTTATTAAGTCATCAACCTGAAATAATTATGTTCATTTGATTATTGTCGTAGTATTTGGGATCATCTTATCCGGCAGAGTGTCGACCATGGAAGAACCGTTATAGTGACTACCCACTACATTGAAGAAGCCAGACAGGCAACAACGGTATTATGCGCAACATTGGAAAAGCGAGAATGTATTACCGTTTTACGTGAAAGTGAATTTTCTTTTTGCCAAAATAATAGATTGGAATGATGCGCTCCGGTCGTTTGCTTGCGGAAGAGTCGCCCAACAATCTGATGAGAAATTTCAGACGTCCATCCTTAGAGGATGCCTTTTTGAAACTCTGCATGGACGAACAGCAGACCGAGTCGATGGTAAACGCTTCCATTTCAAATGCGACGATCCAGAACACAGAAGAGGCCCAACAACAACAACCTCAGGGAGATAGTGTGGACTATGCGGAGGGCGTCGTAAGTCAAACGGATGTTACTGAAACGAGCGTACATCGTCAACGTCACAGTACTAGCCGTGGTTCGATTGATTCAACGACCAGTTCCTCCGTAAGAAAAAAATTCTGCTTATCAAAATTTTATTATAATTAAATCAATTAAGGAAATTTGTTCATAAATATTATCTCTATAGAGTACGACGTTTAATCTCGGCATCAGCGACACCACAGGCGCAAAAATACGCAAGCGCAAAAATCACAGTTTGAAATTATCGTTGCCGTCAATTCATCGCCTCGGGGCCCTCATCCGCAAAAATTACTTGATGACATTTCGCAACCTTGGGTTAGATATATTTCATCTAGATTGTAAATCCAATAACAGTTGTTTGATTTTTTTTTTTTTTATTTATCAAAGGATATTCGTGTTCATCTATTTGATGCCAGCCTTCCAAGCCACCGTCTTCAATGTTACTCTCGGACACGAACCGAAAGGCCTTAAAATTGGCGTCGTTAACGACGAGCTGGATCCGAGTCAAGGCCGAATTTGCAATTACACGACGGATTGTTCCTATTCGATGCTCAGCTGTCGATACCTTCGCTACGTTAAAGACAACATCATTCAGGTTTCATAAATTTCACAGAGCGGGTTGTTTATTTTGAATTTAAAAAAATATCCAAGTAACATTTTGTTTTTGGCATTCACGAATAATTCTGTTAATTCAGATCCCATACGATAACATATCGGACGCTTTGGTTGCGGGAAAAAAAGGCCACGTCTGGGGTGTGATCCATTTCGGACATAATTTCACCGAGGAGTTTGAGGTGCGCCAATCTGAAGGAGACTCGGCCAATTTAAACAATATTATACGCAGTCGAATCAGTATCAACATGGATTCCTCCAGTAAGAATAGTCGATGAAAATAATCTATAAAATATGTTTCTAAATTATTAATATCATGCGCGTTTTGATTAAATTCTCACACTATTAGATCAACAGATTGATGTTTTTATTCAAAAGTGGCTTTTGGAAGCTTTCGGTGACTTCTTCAAAGATTTTATGAGAGCTTGCCAACACGAGCCAGAAGCGGGTTACATCCCTGTCGAGGTATACAATATTTTTAAATTGGTTTTCATAATTATTCGCTAATTCAAAATTTAATGTTTCTGTATTTTACCCATTATTTAGTTTCTCGATCCAGTTTACGGCAAAAAAGATACTCCGTTTACTGAATTCATGGCCCCCGGTCTTATTATCTCGTAAGATACTGTTGTAAAAATGGAAACGCCCAATCGCCCATACATAAAAATTCTATACATCATTCAACTAACCCACAATAAATTATTTTTCAAGGATCGTGTACTTTATGGCCGTCTCTTTGACTGCTGGCGTCTTCGTCTCTGAAAGAAAACAAGGACTCCTCGATCGTTGCCTAGTGGCTGGTAGGTTTAAACAAAATGTGTTAAATGGTCCTTTTTGTTTTCTTGAATAAGATCGACCATTTGTTTTCAGGTGTAACGATGACCGAAATTTTGATTGGGCAATTGATCAACCAATTTTCTATATTGATTGGTCAAACCACTTTGGTTTTCTTGTGCATGTTATTGGCCTTCAACATTCCCTGCCATGGCAACCTGGCGCTAGCTGTATTCATCACCTTTCTTCAAGGCTTTGTTGGAATGTGTTTCGGTGAGCACGTCATTTTTGATTGCATTCGTTTTATTCGGATTTTAATGTGATTTTAAATTACGCCTACAGGTCTGCTAATAGCCACCTTCTGCGATAATGAAAACAGCGCCCTGTTACTGTCTCAGGCCAGTTTTCTACCGTTCACGGTTATCAGCGGTGTGTGTTGGCCGATTGAAGGCATGCCGCCTTACCTTCGGAAAATTGCTTATTCAATGCCACTGACGTACGCCATCGAGGCTTTGAGGTGCGTTTTCGCACGAGGGTGGGGCATAGAACGACCTGACGTCTACCTGGGAATTATTATCAGCTTAGCTTGGATTTTGGCCTTGTTAATTCTGTGCCTGATTGTTTTGCGCATCCGCAAGTATGCGCGATAAATTTGACGTACCTGATTTTTTTTTAAGTTATCGTTCCTCATCAAACAGCTTAATTTCTACATTTGAGTTTTATATGAACTTTTTCTTACGTGGAAATATTTATGGCTGGGTATTGAGATGTAGATCTATGTGTAGAATTTTTGAACATTATAGGGTAATGGATTTTACGTTTTATGATGACTCGAGTATTATTGGCATTTTATTCTTGTTATTTGTAAAAATTTTATGGTATTTTATTTATGTATTTTTACACATTGGAGCTCGTAAGTTGTCGCAATTTGATTTAGCCAATTGAACGCATAATATTCGTATTCTCGTTAATCAGACGGTTGGTCACTGGGTTGTCCTGTGTTTGCGTGTGTTTGTATTAAACCTTTCCAAGACACACGTAAAGTTGTCCCTTGTATTCTCATAACAATACAATTAAACGATTTCATAAATAGTTTCCTTTTTACACAGAATGCCAGACAATCACACCGAATCACTCAAGCGCTTCTCGGCCGTGATTAATCGAAGTTCAGTGAACTCTTGGAATTGGTGTCGATATCAATTTGTGGTCAATTGTTTAAACAAATTGAAATTTACCGCCTTCGAGTGACGACGAGCAACCTGAGTGACATCTTTCGTGAATCTTATCCAACATTTTGCAAAGTCCTTTTTGGCCGCATAGTGACGACGGGTTCGCCCAGCTGGAAACTTTTCAAAGCGACGCCAAATGCAAATGTGATCTCCCTGCTATCGCGTATAAAAAACGCGTAAGGAAACTCTATCCGATAAAAACAAAAAAGTCAGGTGTTCCTCCAGCGTTACCGAAGCGGTGGAGTGCGTGATTTACAGACCAGCACAAATGGCTGACGGTTTGACTGCCGTTTCAAAGAGCACAGCACAGTCCGTCTTCCTTTCACCATTTGATGTTTGGCGGACGTGCAGGCTGAAAAGATAATGGCTAAACGTTTCAACGTCTTTTTCTTTTCGAGGCCGAGCATACCTCGCCCACACAAACTATTTAGCGATTTCCAAACGATCAAACGGCTAGGTCCCAGAATGTTTTCGACCTTCACGCAAGTTGTCGCCCTTCTCCACGACTGTTGAGCGCTCGTAAAATTGACGCGTCCTCGGTTGCAGGTTGGTTGGAGCGATTCATCTCCCCGCACATTTCGGCGGGATTCGGATTTCGTTAACAAACAGGCATTGAGACGCAGAAGAAAATTTCATTTTTCATTTTCTTAGTCAGTTGCGTCGCACTGCGTCTCATTTCTTTTCGTCATGGATCGTTTAGCACTGGCTAGTCGTGTGAAGATTCTCGTTAGTCAAAATTTCAACGGCTATTTAAACATATTTAAATTTTTCAAATGGTGGTTTCTATAAGCGCATACACTTATCTCGAAGGAAACTCACACCAGCAGTATAACTATTATTAGCATATTATTAGGTAGGATCTGTTATCTGTTAGGTCACTGTCAATCATTATAACGCAGCTTAAAGTCAAAGCTTTAAATGCCTCATGCTTGGGAAAATGGAATGCTGTTAAAGGTTGTATCAATATACTCATCGCCATACTCTCTTCACTTCACCGTCCAACAGCAGTGTTGATTACTTAACTATTACTAACGGGAAAATTTTTGCGTGTTCAATAAATTGAACCATTGACACAGTTGAATATGGTATAGCCTACGCTGGAGTCTGAACATTTTCTTTTCAAGATTATTATCAAACAAATGTATAAAAATGCAAATTTTTAGCAAAATGGAATCAATGTCTGGGTTGGAATTCAGCGCATTGTCGACAAATAAGTCCTACTCTCAGTCTCCTACCAGTTGTGCTCTCATTCAAAACTATCACATCAGCTGAGCGCGTATAGGTCCGACCGCTCTAGCCAATGAGCTAAGCGGACATTTAAAAGCTTTTGTGTGTTTAAATAGCGTATTTAAAAATATTATTAAAAATTAAGTTACCCCATTCACTTTTTTTTTATATATTTCTATAATCTTTTAAAAATGGAGGGGGGTCTATGAAGTACCGCTATCTTGTCTTCGTAATCCCTGCAGGAAAAATTTTTTGATGGTATTTGGTGTTGAGCACGCCCCAACCTGGACGTGCTTATCGGTCACCTTCACAACACGCACATAATCATCATTTCAAAAACACGGAAATTCTTTTGGTTTTTTCCTGGGTAGATCAAGAAAAGGGCGCATACTTATATTCCAGAGATCAACAAGGTAGAAGGTTTCAAAAAAAAAATAATAACGGATAAAAAAGCACCATCAATTCATTCCGCCGAGTAATTCCAATTCACATCGTTATAAATCATTCTCGTGATGCGACCCTGACACGTGAAGGGGGAAAATTTCGTAAACAATAGTCAGCATATGCTGTGAAAATAAAAAACAAAAAAACTTTATATGGCGAACGCAAAACATGGCCAAAAAATATGTTGGAACCTATTGATGAGTCGGAATTTACCTTGCATATACATTTACCTTGAATATTGCCATATCCGGCAGAACGCAAATGGAAAGCTGTATATTCTGGGGAATGATGAAATACAGCACTTTAGCTTTCACCTGTTTAATGTATGGGGAAGTTTTGACAATCAAAACTTTTACAAATTATTAACCATCACGGTATTGGGGTCTGCTGATTCCAACCGCAAAGAAAGAGTAATGCAGCCTCAAAATCGACCAGTCGATGTACCTCAATCAGTTCATCACAATTCAATTCAATGGCGCATCGCTGCGAAACTGTGTGAAACAGAAAATCGAATTTCCCCTGCTGCACTCCATTTTCTCCGCGAGGGACCGTACAGAGCGAGGGATTGATAATGCGGTACGCAGGTGAGCGCCAAGCTTTTTTTTCTTTTGTGTGTCCCTATGTATATCGAACATCTTCATAGCGATCTACCTGTTGAGATCCATCAAAAGAGTGCATTGCCCTTCTTGGGGGAGACTAATCAACAACTATAGGCATAGGCATTTTCTTTTTTGAATGTCTGGTATTCCAAGGTCCCCCCTCCATCATGTGATCCATCGGAGAAGAAACTTTCTTTCGGTCTTCTCCATCGAGGTGAGTATTGTTAAGGAAGCCAGTCAAGCCAGCCGGTGAAGGTTAGGCATATACATATATAACAACAATAGAAAGGGAAAAAAAAGTTTTCGATGTCGGGCGCCCATGTATATATATACAGATACGTTCCCGGGGCTCATCATGGTGACAAAAAACAGCTGTCACTATATCTTCTTTCTATTAGATATTTTTTTAAAATTTTACGGTATGTGTGCTCGGCCTTGGGATGCGGGAGATACGAACTAACAGGTAGATCCGCCGTGGAGCTTGCAGGTTGTTGGCTGCTGCTGCCATCACCCCACCACCACTAGCGCCCAGGTATACATAGAAAGGAAAGAGAAAATCGATAGAAAAAGAAAACAACTCCTTTCCAGACTTTTAGGCCTACTTCTCACCTGTGTATATACACCAACACGCACAAAGCCCCCGTGGCCACAAAGATGTAGCCCATTGCCTGCGGCCATCATGCCGCAGCAATATTGCCTTTGAGATGGAAGAGGGTAAAGTCTACCTGATTACGGAAGGGAGTGTACTGCCTATATAGTGCCTAGAGACTCCTCCTGGATGGAGCGGCAGCAAACACCACCACCAGGAGCAGTGAGAGGGAATACCATAGAGTGAAGACGGCTTCGGAGCGGTGTAACGCTCCGGGCGATGGACTACATGTATTATATGTTCTTTTCCACGAGCCAAACACAATGTAGTCACTCGTAGCCCAGCTACAAACCCAGTCCTCTATTAGATCTGCCTCTCCCGTAAACATCTCAACTTGTTTTGGTTTATTTTTTTTTTTATTTTGTGGGTTAATTGGTTTTTTGCTCCGAAAAGTGCATCGAAAAAAGTTCACCCGCTGTTTTCGACTCGGATTGTTCCGTTTTCGATTTGGAAAATTTAAAACAAAAATCCGAAAGTGGGAATTTGAAATAAAAATAAAAATGAAAGAAGATAATGTCGGAGGATCGGAGGTGATTGTGGAACCACATCGTCTGACGACTAGTGACGAGATGAACAACGGATCAGCAGGTGGTTCGTCATCAGCATCCGCTCGGGCGGTCGTCGTCCGGAATGCGACTAAAGTGTACGGATCTGGCAAAAATCGATGCGCGGTCCTCGAAGGATTGAACATGACGATCAAAAAAGGAGACATGTAAGTCAATTAACTATTATTTAACGATTATACTTTCACTTATTTAATTTAATTTAAATTTTTGGACATGCAAATAATCCACAGTCCTACTCTTAAAGAAAATTGAATTAGCGTTAAATTCATAGACATGTGGTTTTAGACGTTGAATTCTTTAATTCAAAAGTTATTTGATTCGTGCGTGTGACCCAGACACGATGAAAACTCGTTCCAAGACGCTTAGTTTTCGAGGAATTTGATTGAACCCTCTCCATTCCTGAATGAGTCTTGATCTCATCGTTATAGACACGTTAACCGTTATAGCTAAAATTTCCAACTACTCTATAATTCGTTCACAGATACGGGTTGCTCGGAGCCAGCGGGTGCGGGAAAACGACTTTGCTCAGCTGTCTGGTTGGCCGTCGCAGTTTGAACAGCGGCGAGATACTGGTCCTTGGCAACGAGCCGGGCACTCCGGAGAGCGGCGTGCCCGGCCCGCGCGTTGGCTACATGCCACAGGAGCTGGCCTTGTTCGGCGACTTCACCATCAAGGAGACTCTCCAGTATTTTGGTCGCATCTACAATTTGCGGGCCGCCTTTGTCGACTCGCAGTTAGAGTTTCTGACCAAATTGTTGGACCTGCCTGCCAGCGATCGTTACGTCAAGACGCTGAGCGGTGGACAACAGCGGCGCGTCTCCTTCGCCGTCGCCTTGTTCCACGAGCCCGAATTGCTCATCTTGGACGAACCTACGGTGGGAGTCGACCCTCTACTCAGACACAGGTGAGAGTTTCTATCTGCATGCTGCTGCTGTTGTATTTTCATTGATGCCGGCGGATGCTTTTCTCTATCAATGGCCTCGAATCTTAAGTAGGGGACTGCCTTTTTTATTGGCTCGTTTTACATTTTTCTTTATTTGTTCAAAGAATAATGAAAGTTGCCTAAGCTTTAATCGGTGAATCTCGAATAGCTTTTCAGCCTTTTCTTAGACGTGTTTCTCTCTCTCTCTCTGTATTATTATTTATACTTGTGCGTGTTTACAAAAGTTGCAAAGGCCATTTTATTTTGGTCCTTCGTCGCTGAATTAATATCTTGCCTGGGCGCATCTCTCGGTTATATTGACTTAATTTTCCCATTTATAATTATATGATACAGCATTTGGAATCACCTTATTCGCCAGAGTGTCGACCATGGAAGAACAGTCATAGTAACCACCCACTACATCGAAGAAGCCAGACAGGCCAACACGGTATCAAACGATTTAAAAAAACCGCACCTTTATTTTACATTTTAATTTCACTAATTTTTAATTTTCGCATTATAGATTGGAATGATGCGCTCCGGTCGCTTGTTGGTGGAAGAGTCGCCCGAAAATTTACTGAATTCCTACCGACTGCCTTCATTGGAGGCCGTCTTTTTGAAGATCTGCATAAGGGACGGCGTCAAAAAGCGAGTCGAACAACGAATTGGGGTCGTGGCGGACACCACCAGCACCACTGGCCCCGTTGTGACGTGCCAAACTGCGGCCCGACCTCAACAGCCTTCAGTAGACCACGTTAATATGGCGTTTGATGATTCCATCAGTCAGATCAGTGTCTCGGAAGTAGAACACCCCCAATTCCCCGCCTCGCCAACCAATTCCTCAGTAGTAAGAAATCCACACAACTGAATTCAAGTGTCCCTTTTATAACGCTCATATCTCATTTGCGCCAAATGATAGGAACCACCAGTCAACGTCGAATTGATCAGCAGCACGAGCAACACGACCCACCTTAGCGAAGCGGACATCACTATGAGTCAACAACCGGGAAGTGTTGCTGCTGCTATGGCATCAGCATCGGGGGGCCGCACGACGGGCCGCAAAAGTCGTTCGCACACCTTCCGAGTGGCCTTACCATCGTCGCACCGGCTCGGCGCGCTCATTCGGAAGAACTTTCTGCTAACGTTTCGGAACATTGGGTGCGGTTTGAAATACTACTTTCCAATACCGTAGCAAATGCGTTGCTGTGTATTATTATTACTGTGATGATGACGGTCTGATTGTTGATTCTCTCTCACCGATGATGAAGGATCTTTGTGCTGCTCTACTTTTTGCCCGCTTTCCAAGCGACCGTCTTCAACGTGACCCTCGGACACGAACCCACCGGCCTGAAAATGGCCATCGTCAACGAGGAGATCAACCCCAACCAGGGACGCATTTGCAATTACTCGACTGATTGCTCCTATTCGATGCTCAGCTGTCGCTACCTGCGATACATTAAGGACAACATCGTTCAGGTTGGATTGGGCTTTTTGCTATTGCTGATTTTTATATACGAGACTATATGAACGGGTAATTTGATGTCGAGAAATGGGTTAATTTTTGGCGAATGTAGGTCCCTTACGAAAGTGTGCCGGACGCTTTGGAAGCGGGCAAAAAAGGCCACGTCTGGGGTGTGATCCACTTTGGGCGAAATTTCACCGAGGAATTTGAGGTTCGCCAGACGGAGGGAGATGCGGCCAATTTAGAAAACATCATGCGCAGTCGAATCAGCATCAACATGGACTCTTCCAGTGAGTTATCAAACACAATTTAAGTTATATCTAAACAAATTATTTTTTAAAATCTACGCACGATGTTTTTTTAAATTTTAAATTCAGATCAACAAATTGATGTGTATGTCGAAAAATGGCTGTTGGAAGCCTACGGTAATTTTTTCAAAGATTTCATGAAGGCCTGCATGTTTGAGCCGGAAGCGGGATACCTTCCCGTAGTGGTGCGTATATACAACAGCCAAGAATTTCATTTCATATCGCGCATTCCTTAAAAATTTTCCAACAGTTTTTAGACCCAGTATATGGACAGAAGGACACTCCGTACACTGAATTTATGGCCCCTGGTCTTATTATCTCGTAAGTGTTTTCACGAAATAATGTCGTGACGGACCACAACTCAATAATAACCCCGTATAATAAATTTATTTCCCGCCTCCAATAAAAAGGATCGTGTACTTCATGGCCGTCTCGCTAACTGCCGGAGTCTTCGTCTCTGAAAGGCAGCAAGGTCTCCTCGATCGTAGTTTAGTGGCTGGTAAAATTCATCGTTATCTTTTTTTAAATAATTGAATTATAATTTATTAATTATTTTATTTCCTCTATTATACAGGCGTGCAGATGACTGAAGTTTTGATCGGCCATTTGGTTAACCAGTGTACAGTGATGATGGGCCAAACGGCCTTGGTTTTCATGTGCATGCTTTTGCTCTTCAACATCCCCTGTCACGGAAATCTGGTCCTAGCTATATTCATTACACTTCTCCAGGGTCTTGTCGGCATGTGTTTCGGTAATTATTACTACTACCTTATTTTTTATCTTATATAAAAAAATTTTGTTTTAAAAAAAATTTACAGGTCTGTTGATTGCCACTCTATGCGATAATGAAAACAGCGCCCTGTTACTGTCTCAGGCCAGTTTTCTACCGTTCACGGTTATCAGTGGAGTGTGCTGGCCGATTGAAGGCATGCCGTTTTACTTCCGGAGCATCGCCTACTCCATGCCGCTGACTTACGCCATCGAATCGTTGAGATCGATTTTCTCGCGAGGGTGGGGCATAGAACGACTCGACGTTTACGCGGGAATTTTGATCAGCATAGCTTGGATTTTCGCCCTGTTGACTATGTGTTTGATAATCATACGAGTCCGCAAATACGCCAGTTAAAACCTTAAACCTCCGTACATGCAAAACTGCGTTTATAAGTTCCCCACCGGAGAGGGTGGATGTATTTCGTTCATCCAAGTCGATTGGATAATTTTGTTTTCGGTTCGTGCAAAAACGTTACTGTTTACCGCGTGTTTTATTTTTGAATTTCCCCGAATTATGATGTCGTGGTGGCCTGATATTTTTTGGTATAATTATACTCTAGTGCAATATTATACCTATCATTGACGACGCACTTTCTTATTATGGTAAATATTGTCTTTTTTTTAGTTTGTGAATTGGCATTTCCTACACTTTTTCTTTTTGTGGTTGAGCTGTATTGCGGTATGCGGGATAAGTTGGGGGACAGTTGAACATTTAAAAAGAAAGAGTGTAATTGAAATTTAATCATCACGCAGGTACCCCCCCCCCCCCCCATATCGGCCGATATATGGGTCGTCCGCTATACACCTGTATGTAGCAAATGGATGCGTTTGGAATGAATGTACAATAAAATGTAGACAGAATCACTGCGTGTTTGGATTTCTAAAAATAAACGAGACATGGAAAGGTTGTAGGTAAAAGTTGTGGTCGCATTTGAAAAGAAATCTGACTACTATTCAAAATGACTTCCTCCCTTTGTTACTTCCCATACTTGTCCGTTTGTGAACCCTACCCACTGCCCTATCGATTTCTTTCAAGGGCAAAATAAAATAAGGAGAAATTTTAAATTTGGAATGTATGGAGCCCAAAGGCAAGCGCAAGCCGTGGTTCGCCTTTCTCTATGGTCACATTTTCTCCTTTTTTAAAATGGGACCTATTGGATTAAATTTATTTTTTCAAAAAATCAGTAGAGCTGATTCCGGTAAAAGGACACAAATGATGGCCATGAAAGAAAATGAAAGTTCTGTACAAAATGGCACGTACTAACAGGAAAGAAAACAAAATATACATCTAGTTAAACCAAATCCGAGGCTGATTTCCTTCGTAGTTAGTAATTAATTGTCAAATGAAATAAAAGGGAATTGTGAAAGACATTAAGCTTAAATAAAGGAAATGTGTGGAAAATCTAATTTCATTTTTATGTTTGAATTTTTTCATGATTAAACTGCGACAAGAGACAAATTGAAAAAAAATATATGTATAATTTCATTTGAATAAATTTGTTAATCAAATCGGATTTTTTACGTCTCCTGACCTTATTTTTGCAGATAGACACGAGATAGACATGCGAGTTTTTGAGAAGAAATGCCCAGTGGTAATGCGCATGTTACAGCTTAAAAATATTTTGTAAATTCCAATCCAAAACTGAATTAGACGAAGGGGTCTCCGCAACTCAAATTTACTACAATAAAAAAGGTAAAAAAGCAAAAAAGATTAGACGCGAATGAATTATCGTGTTATCGTATTACGTCTACATTTTTCCAAATAGAAACTTGAAAATGTGTTTATCAAAGCAAGTCCATTTGCATAATACACAATATAATTTTCATAAATCCCCACCTCTTAATGATTTAGAGGCAAATGCATTTCATTCTATTTCTCCTTATATTACCCGATATAAAACAAATTCACATCCAACTTTTTCACTACTAGTTCACGCGTCAATTACCAGACGATTATCATTTTGCGCATTACGGATCATCAACACTCAAAGGGACGCGACAATATCCTCCTCCAACACAAAACCCGTGAAATGGGTGTAGTGGTTACCGTTGTCATGCAAAGCCACCCCTGATGATGCGCTAGTAATATCCACCCAAACTTGATCGCCTGATTTTAAGCTCAGCGTCGACTGGAGGGTCAACTGATTCCATCGAGTTGTGGCGGTACTTGACATATCGACATGACCCTTTCCGATTATACCCCCATTTAAATTAAGTGCAACTTGTAACGCAAGTGTATATGAAGAAGCTGAAAATTGCGCCAGTCCCGTGAAGGAGAAGTAGTAAGTTCCCTGCCGCGGTGCCGTGAATATCCCCGACGTCAAATCCATGGCATTCCCCTTGTTCACCAGCGCCAAATCGAACGGAATCGGAATGTTAGTCGTGTTAAAATTCGAAGTTCTTTGGACGTAGAAATGGACGGGCACTGATTTGACGTCAGCGTATCCGATCCATTTCTGGAAACCTTTTCAACAATTAGTATGGAATTTATATAATGGATATAATAATTGCAATTGAATTTTTCGTAAAAATAAACTTTTACCATCATTGCCAGGGAGTTTAGTGAAATCGCAGTAAACGGATTCCATCATCGCTGATCCCATGACGGAATAAAATCCATTAAGGATGTGGCCGACTAACCAAAGATCCTCGCAAGACGTGGGCATCCTGGTCAGGGCGACCGTTCCAGTACATTCGAATCTGCCTAGCGTGTGGATGCCTGACGAAGTTGGGAGCTGAGTTCGCCCGAAATTCAGGCGAGTGACCGGCAGAACATTTTTGTTAGTGATTACTCCTGTAGAAGTAGGGAAAGAATAAGAATATACATACAAAATAACTAATAAGTAGACATATTGTTCGATTGTTTTTCAGTTAAGAATATCTGAAGATTTTCAAAAGGATAAAGTGTTGATGCATTCTCTTAGATTGTATCGCCCTAGGCCTATATTACCATCATCGAATAATTGCGCGTAAACAGCCGCATCGCAATTGCACTTTGCGTAATTATCGACACAATTTCCGTCAATTCCGCACTGGCAAGTGTGAATTCCCTCCGTGTTATCGCCAGCCCAAAAGTATTGCGCATTTCCGTCTCTGTCATTCCACCAGGAGTAAGCGTAGCCACTTAACTCGAACGGGGCGTAGTAACAATCGTACTATTAATTAAGAATCATTTTTGTTATTAAACTAAAGTGCAGATTAAAATATCCCAACTGACTTTAATCGACTGGTGACATTCAAACGACAATTCCGCCAAAGCTTTAATCTGCCCGATAGATGCATTGTATTTGATGGATCGTGAATAACATCCAGGATCGGCGCAGTGACCCACGTTGATGGCAGATTCGCTATCATGTAGAATGGAAGTCGATCCTAATATAATATATTTAGAAATAAAAACCTTTTCCTCGTTTTTTAGGGAAGAAAAAATTATTAAAATTTGATTATACCTGACGTCATGTCGCAGTAAACGTAGATTGGGTTTTCGCCTACGCCTTGGCCGTCCGGATCGATGGAATACATTCCGGATGGAAGTGACGGATCAATCACCCGGAGTTCCTTGCATGTCCTTGGAGTTCCACTCTTATTACTATCAGTCGATTGAACTGGACTTTTAAGATTATTTGGAACTGATAATGAATCAGCTACTGGAACCGGGCGATTGGTTTGTCGCAACAGGTAATTTAAAAGTTTTTCCTGCTCTTGTATCTTAAATTCTAGTTGAACATTTTTAGCCTCCAATTTTGTTACTTGAAACTTCAAATTATTTCTTATTTCATTCTGGTGTACAAAAAACAAAATTTTACGATTTTTTTTTTAAATGTAGTCAATGCCAAATTGATGCAAATTAATGAGACTTACATTTAGTTCAAGTTGAGCCTCTAGTTGGGACACCTTTTCTTCAACTTGGACACTTCTGGCCTCTGTCGTCTCTAGTCGCAATTCTAATTCTCGAAATTTGTCTTCCAATAAAAGAGCAGCAGCGGAGCAATTCGTCCAACGGCAACTCGTCAAAATTATTAATAAACCTATACAGAAACTAAAATGACGAACCATTTTTGCTCTTACTCGCTCTTACTTGCTTCGAAGGTCTTCGAACTGCCGTGAACTTGATCTGTTTTTCACAATGGAAGAGCTTCGCAATTTATATGGGAGTGTAATTATGATTTCAAATACATTTGGAGGCTATCTTTTGTTGTTATTGATAAGTTACGAGTTTAATCAACGATAACGTCATATGGTGCGAGACATGTTCTAAAAGGTAAATCCCCGATTTTTTTTTTCTTCCAAATGGCGCAATGAATGTATCATGACTATTTGATTGACAGTTGACGCACCTATTATCATGTCAGATTATATTCGTTATCGTTCGTTATTACACATGATGCTGTCCTATTTAGATAGCTTTCGGTGTTTTACACGTGTGTTCTATTTTAATTTTCTTGTCCGATGCTGTATTAACGTCAGAATGTTTCAGCTCCGAGAGGGGTCGCTGGCGTATATGCGCATAAGTTATTATATTATGACCACATTAAAGAAAATCTTGGACGTTAAAGCCTTCTTGAGACCAACCACACGAGAGAGAATTCGAATTGAATTGAGACGAGCCGTAGAATTCGATCCACACGCCATAGACTGCGGCACTGCGCCAGTTTTAGGCCGCCAGATATGGCCAGCCAACTATTTGGAAGGAACAATAATATTGTTGACAGCAACAGAACCCTGCCGCAGCAATAATGCATTATTAGATATTGTTTTACTGTGTCGCAAAAAATTTAATTTGAAATTTGCTGTGGCCATTAGAATTTTTAAATTTTACTTGCTCGAAATGCGGTTTAAAATAGTTGGTAAATTTGTCAGTATATCCGGAATGAATATGATCTGCCTCGACCCGTATACATTTCATCAACAAGTGCCAGCAGTGATATCAAATGGCACTAGTCTATATATTTTATCGCCCACTTGGTGCTGGACTTTTGCCAACTCAACAAACTTGTACGTGCATGCACTGGCGAGACTCTGTCTGGAAAAACGAAATTCGAATGAGTCTGTCTTCAGATTTCGGTAATAATACGCAGTAAACTGTGAGATCCTATTCAGTTTCAAACATACATCTGTACTCTGCAGTAGTGTCAATAAAATTATACATCATAGTAGGCCTAAAATAGCAAATATCGTCTATGGAACGGCTATAATTGTGTCTGTGTATATACTGTCACCGTATATTTTTATCATCTACAGATAAGGTAGGAAAATTCTAATAGCTTTCAGTCGAATAACAACCATAAACTAATTTATTATATTTCCTTCAAAAGATAAAGTAAGTTATTTTGAATGAAAATGGCTACGATTACACAGCACACCCTCATCGCAATCTTTTTGGTTTTTGCCGTTTGTTGCAACTGCCAATCAGACAACCCCATCAGCGCTTCTTCTTCTTGCGAGAAACTGCAAATCTCACCGGATGCGTTAAGTTCCATCGAGTACGGCAATTTTCTCGTTGAAATTTACGAACACGCCAATAATCGCAAGACAACGACAACTCCAAACGAGAAAAAATATTTTTATTCCCCAATTGCGATATTGGACCACAATAGTGCTGTTAGTTCATATAACAACGTAACGAAACAGCCAGAGATGAGATTTCGCATTGAAATGTGGAACGACAAAGTCCAGTATGAAGTAGTCAAACATTTGAATGATATCGTCGGCCATGAAATTAAATCCCATACAGTGAGAGTCATTCCCTTGGAGAAGTCATCCTCTCCAGTAACATACCCACAGCCGATTATTCGCTATCGCCAGTGTGGACGAATTATGACAGAAGCAAAACCCTGAGGCTTTCTCTGTCGTGTTATGACCAGAAAGTCTGCGACGGACTGGCCAATGAAATGCGATCCAACCCCGAACAATTCGACCATTTGAAACTCCTCTACAGTTTGTCATCGCAGAAGTCGCAAACCAAACAGACGACCATCACCATCGACAGTGTCACTTCCGGACAAATGATCACTTCTCTTTTACAGAAATTCAGAGATAAAAAAGAAGTTTTCCTGACGGCCAACGACGAGAAGAAAATGTTGGTGGAAATTACCACCAACATCCGAATGGATACATTTGATGAATTCGAGGTGGGGTCTCCGGACACGGAACTTCAAATTTATAATGCTTTAAAGGATTTGCTGGTCACGTCCAGGACGACCATTAAAGAGCAAAGCGACAAGATGTGGAAATCTGTTTTCTGGAATGAGGACAATAACCGACCGGACAGGACGACGAAAACTTTGAATGAAATCATCAACAAATTGGACGAAGAAACCAAAAAGAAACTGGCGGATATGTTTCAAAAAGTGGAGGGGCAATCGGAAATAATAGAAAAATCACCCGGATTGGATAAAGAACATTCCATAAACGAGAAATGGGAACTTGCAAAGAATAATTCGGATGAACGAAATAGAAGCTTGGAGAATAAAGAGAGAATTCAACATAACGACTCAAACAGTTGGGTTGATGTGGACAGAATAAGCTCAGAAATTTCAGAGAAAATAGCAAACGATTCAGATAGTTCTCGCCGGGTAGAGGTTATGAACGACGACGTAGTAAAGTTATTACAAGAAAGCAGAAATCACGTCCAATGGGACGGAGCGAAATTCGTGCCCAAACCCATGCAGCTGGGCGGAATTAATTTGGGCCAATTTCGCGACTCTCAATCCTTTCAGGATCGCAATGTCCGTGTCCGTTACACGACCGCTGAATTGTCGGCGCCCATTAAATTTGTGGAACATGCAGAATTGATGGTCGTTGACGAATGGCACAAACTGAAGGACGAACTCAAAGGTTTTACACAATTTCTGTGATTAACAAAACATTTGATTAAAACTAAATAATTGCCATTTCGTTGCAGACACTAGAGAACTCTTAAACACAACTGTGATGAAGTTGACGGAAACGAGTACCGAACTGAGTAATGTGAAGAGTGATTTCACCAATACGAAAATCGATTTGGCTAATAAACTAGAAGGTAATTTCAATTAAAAAATTTGAAAATTGGACAAAAATATGGCCGCTAATTAAACAAAATTATGATGTGATTAAACACAGGGACTAGACAGGAGTTGGTGAAAACAAAAATCGAGTTGGAGAAAACAATGTCCGATTTTAGCAAAACCGTCGATGATTTATCAGGAAAATTAAATGGTATTTCATTCTTATACTGAAATATTCGAAAACGTTTAAAAAGTATTAGGTATATTTTTTATTTGATTTAGCTACGGAAAATAAATTGGCAGAAATGACGATCATAGCTGGAAATTCGTCGTCATCGGAGCTCAAAGGTTAATAAGAGTAATATAAGACGTTGCTGAGATTTTAGAACAACTAGATTTATATCTTTATAAAAATATTTTTGAAATTGCAGGACTATCTAAATAAAAACATAGTAGACCCCCACTCTTAGACTAAATTTTATTTTTATTCGGTTTACATAGGCCTATGTTAAAAATTTGTGAAGGATAAATTTGTTTTTCTCTTTTCTGAGATTAGATTCAGCTAAATTACAAGGATTAGGTGACAGACAAGAAACCGCTGAAGAAAATCTGAAAAAAAATCGCAAAGGTATTTTAAAAATTCGTGTTAAAAAGTGTGAAATTATTTTAATCGAACGAAATGGTCCAGAAACTTTAAATCATTTGGAAACTAAAACAACACATTTAAACACATCGAGAGCGGAATTTTGTAAGATGCCAACCTCCTGTGCAGATCTGAAGCGAATGGGGCACGAAGTCAACGGATTTTTCTTGGTGAAAGGATCGGAGAAGATGATGGAAGTGGTGGACTGCAACTTTTACTCAAATCAAAATGCTGGTTATACATATTATAACGTTCGATGATCACGTTTCCTGTTTATTGATTGCCTAATTTTTTTTATTTGCAGATTTGCAGAAATGGATCGGATACGCCGACGTCAAATCAGCGCCAGTCCATTTCTACGTCCAGAGAAATTCTGATTTCAAAAAAACTGCCACTCCGATTCCGTTCAATTTGGAGCTGGTGAACGAGGGAAACGCCATGGATATATCATCTGGAATATTCACGGCCCCACGGCCGGGAATCTATTTCTTCTCATTCACGGCAATGTTGTTATTTCCAAGGTCATCACCTGGATTTTATTTAGAAGTAGAACTTCATGTGAACCAGTTTTCATTCACTAGTGATATCGTTCAGGGGGCAAACACCGTCGCTAATGAATTTCGTCTGTTGGCCTTCCATTCGTCGCGAAAGTTGGAAAAAGGCGATAAAGTCTGGGTGACGATTGATTTTCCATTTACGGAAGAGGCGTATCTGGTTAACAGCGTTCTCCACTTCACCCATTTTACGGGTATCATGTTGGAGGAGGAAATTATCGCCTCTCTTTGAGTGTTGCTCTTGCTCGCTCTTGCTCAACCGTAATGCGCAAAATGATAATCGTCTGGTGGCAATTGACACAAAAATGAATTTTTTCATTGTATTTTTAAAGGGGAATGGAAAGAAATTAATTCGGTTCTAATTCATTAAGGGGTGGGGATTTCTCTACAAAAATTTGAATGTGTACGCGAAATGAACTTAATGAATACATAAGCCAATTTCCAATTTTTTTATCTGCAAAAATGTAGACGTGAAAAGTAAAAAACAAGTATAACATATAACATAAGGGCAGGAAACATGAAAAACCCGGAAAAACCTGATTTCATTGCCAAATCTACAAAAACAAAATAAATATCTATTACTCTGGTCTACTGTGGCACATATGACGTATGTAACATCTATAAGGCTACCGGTACTGGCTGAGGAGAATGACACATGAGATCGATGAGACCTACTACCTACATGACGACTATAACAACCGCTAACAACGCGGGTCACGACAGCCATTTGAAAAGTCCTAACACACCAGAGAACAGACTTCTCCGAAATATATTTATAACAGATATTCATATTATCAGACATAACATCAAACTAGAGAGATATAGTAACAGAGCTTACAAGATAAACAGTGTCAGTGTGATAACAACAGTGCTTTTGAAAGTTACAACCACAACGAATCCGCAGAGCCAAAAGTTGTGCTACTTGCCTACTTCTCGACTATAATGCGCACCGTGGCGGGGCTTTGCTGCAAGTTTTGCTGGCGCAGAGTTAATTCAACGAAAGATCTTCTTGATTGGTCTATGCAGAAAATAAAATGAAGCAGACGAACTGCTACCAAAGTAAAACAACACTACAACATGTGTCAAATGAGACAAATGTCAGTTGTAAACTTGTATAGTTTAGATTTAGTTTCCGTTTCGCTCAAATTATCTATTGAAGAGAAGGTAATTAAAAATACGACGACGGTGATGATGAATGGAATTTTCTTTCAACTCTTGCTACCTTATTTTAATTTTAAAGAAAAAGAGAGAAGAACACCTACGGTCACATCAGCTGATATTGAAGTAAGTCAAATTCTCGACGAAAGTTCTTTGGGAAATTGAGAAGAAGATGAGGCAAGTCGCGATGATCTCTTGAATTTAGTGGATTATTTATTAATCATTTATTGAATAATTAGCAACTGAGTTACTTGTCCAATTCTGGTATGATGACCTAAATTTTTTCCATTCTTGCCAGAGATGCTTCGAGATTAGGTAGCAGTGAAGAATGGATTGCTTGTATATCTTGCCCAGAACTTTACAAAGAACTAAAAAAACTAAAACCATACCATCTTTCAAAGGTAATTAGACTAGAGTGTCTTCTATCATACATGACACGTCACAACATATAAATATGAAATAATAAACATTTGTATTATTCAGAATACAACTTTGAATATGAATAGCTAGACAATTTTACCTCTTATCATGAGGTTTCAAGAGAGAATGGTTTATAATTCTAAGTGTAAAAGTTGCCAAGTCATCAACCCAAGTCACTAACCATGCCATCAACATTCCTCATTGAGGACTGAGGAATGTTTAGCTGAACCTACCCTGACTACGAGATTAAAATACCTCTTCAAATATCATCTCATTCTTTGTGCAGGTAATTCTATCACATTCTTTATTAATATTATAATATTGATCTAAGAAGTATCATGCACTCAAACTAGTCGTTTGCTAGCCAAAACATCGGAATAATCTCACCAATTAACAATAAGAGTATGCTGCCTTTAAACTCAGCTTAGAAATTTCAGACATTTTTTTATCCGAATCAATTAAGCCGAATTTTCTTTGAAATTTAGTCAGCACTCGTAGGTGAATGGTGTCCCAACATTAGAAAAATTGCTGTGTTATCTGTATATAGTAAATAGACAGAATCACTGCGTTGTTGGATTTATAATAGCAAACAAAACAAAGACAGGTCGCTTTAAAAGTTGTGCTTACATTTAAAAAAATCCGACTATTCAGAATTACTTCATTACCAGCCTTTGTCAATGTGATGTTCGTTCTTTTGTGGCCTACCTTTTTTTCCCATAAATTGGGTATTGATCTATCGATTTCGCTCAAGGGCAAACAACAGGAAATGAAAAAGGAACATTTTTAAAATTTTAATGTTTGATGAAGCTTAAGCTTAGAGCAAGCCTGTCGTATTTTTCTGCGGTCTCATATTTCCCATTGTTATTAGCTTGGGGACTCCCGAATTCCCTTTTTTCTTTTTCGGTATAGCTATGGCCGTGTACCGGAAAATAAAGAAACAAATGTTGGCCATGAAGAAAGGGAAAGTTCTGTACAAGAATAACACGTTTCTTGAACTGTACTACAAAGAAAATAATATTACTCATCTGCTGAAACCGGCTGAAACCTGAAATCCGTGGCTGACGTCATTTCCGTTTTCTAAAATTCGGTTCACAATCCAACAAGAAAGAAAGGATGTCATCTTATCTTTGGACTTGTCGTCATGGCATGGATTCTGGCGATGATTGTAAGCGAATAAAACTATAAAGCGATAGACTGTTAAGCCATATGTGAAAACGACAAGGTCCACCGGTTGTTGCCATCAGAAATGCGGCGAAATTTATTTGACTCTAACTCTTTACATCCTGCAGACTTTTACGATTCCGAAGGGTACGACCGTGATCACATATGGCTAATTCCACACCACAGTACACCCCATTTGTGGGTTTTTTTTTCTTCCTTTCTTTTTCTTACCAAAAAAAAAATTACAGAAATAGCCAATACAAACTCAGGCCGACCAAGAGAATTATACCTTCACGATTTGGTGGATTCATGCGCGTATAAAGCGTTGAAACTTCAGACTGAAATCATCGCTAAGCTAGCCTAGATGTATTTTTAGTGTGCTCTTTTTTGTCGTTCACCTAAATCTTTGAAGACAGTCAACTCAAAGCCATAAAAAAGCTTTGATTTCCTTCTGCCAACCGACAATAATAGTCAGCAATCAGCACAGGTAGGATATTTTTTGAAGAAAACTTTTTTTTCCCTCCCGAAAGAGAAACATAATTGCGTGGCAAAAAGAAAAGACGCTTCCGTTTTGACGTTTTTGTGCTAAATGAAAGTTGGCCATCCGAGAATTTTCCAAAGGTAGTAGTAACATTTTTGTCTTCCTCTTAAAAAAAAAAGAAGGGTGTGTTTAGCTGTTAGGTGGCAGAGTGCCGCATTGTGTGCCACACAAAAGCTGTACCTGATAGAAATAGGAACGATTCCATTATTTTCTAAGGAACTGTAAATAACACATGTTGAAGCTAAATGCCTCCGCTGGAAACGGAATTAAGGTTAATGTTTTTACTCAATTCTCTTATATAGGCTATATGCGCTACAAACCTAAGGTCTGTATATGGGTGCCTTTTTCCAGTTTTGGGTTTACACTTCTTGTCGCCTCCCTTTTAATATCTATAATCAGTGGATGGTGTACTAAACAAAGCCTTTTAAAAGCCTTTGCCAAGATCTACAGTATACGCCTATATGGTCGCCCTCTGGTCACAAAAGATTACCATGTTATTCGATTTTTATTGCCTAGAATTTTGAATAGGACTTTTAAAAGATAACGGCTTTAGTCGTTCTTTTTCTCGGTTCTCCGCTTCTATTTTATTGGAGATCATTGGAGATTGGAAGCCGATCGCTGGGGAGTGTAGACAAGCAGAAAAAGTTAATCGCGCTAGGAGGCCAGTCATCCGCAGATGATTAAGAATAACAATGTGAAATATCTGTAACAAAAGCCTGAATGGATGAATTGACTTAACAAATGGGTGGAATGCAAGTTAACGGGCGCTCAGCTCGTTCAACTAACTGATTGGGCAGATTAAAAAGAAATATGACCGACACCTGTGCTGCGTAGGGTACATCTAAAAATACCATTGGAGAATTGCCATTTCTTCCATTATTGCTGAATCGCCTCAGCAGATAATAAGGTTAAATTATTATTTGGTGAATTCGTTTTGGGGAGCGCGTGTAGCCATGACATCCATAGATGTATTCTCAGTCACAGCGCACTCATACAGGCCGACTGTGAAAAAATAAAAAAACCCGATGCACAACAAAAGTCGTACCAAAGTTCGAAAACGGCCCCCGAAGCCCTTTATCACGGTCTCTCTGTCTTTGTTGTCTAGGTGAACTTGCATATTGCGTCCCAGATTTTCAACCGTTTTGAAACAGTCAAATAGAGGTCAAAAGGCCAGGTACAATCCTTTTGTTAAATCCTAAAATTGAACTGGGGAATGACTAACAAAGAAAGTGATTGCCAAAAAAAACCGTTTCGGAATCTAGTTTAGCCTACAGCGCATGACTCTAGCTTAAATATCTATAAGTCCAGCATACCACAATACCAGTTACATTTTATCTATTGAAGCAAATGGGAAAACAATGACGGGCTAATACACCAGTTTTACCGATACAAGAGAGGTGAACGGTCCATTGCTTTGGTCTCCAACAAAAGTCTCATTGCTGATGTGGTCCACAAAACAAAAAAGAGAAAAGAAGAAAATATAGGCCTACTTAAGGTGCGTTCACTCCTGGGATAACGGTGCGAAACGAAACTAAAAATGACGAAAGGGAAGACGAGAGAGAGAAAGAAGGGGGTAGTAGTTAATTACAGGGGAGAGAAGCGCGCGGTCCAAAAGCGGAACGCGCATGTTGTATTACAAATACAAGTGGAAATACTAATAAAGCTGCTGGACCGACCGTGTGCGACTATCAGCCGAATAGCCGAAAGGCACGGCGTTAACCTCTACAAAGCGGGACAGTTTCCCAGTTCTTTTTTTTTCTTTTTCTCTTTTTTCTATTTGCTTCTATCCTACGCCCGAACAGTCTCTCTCTCTCTCCCACCCAATCCCCCTACTGTGTAGTACCATTACGCCACACAGCTGGGACTTCGTGTATACTCTAAGGTCCTACCTCCTTGTACTGGATTCAACAGAACCCGGATCCCCGAAAAAACCCACTCGTGATGTAGGAGGTGGAAATATATAAAACGGGAATAGTCCCGAACCAAGTTATCATTACTGGTCTGGAAGCGTCTCGTTCGTGTTCTCTTAAAGCGCCCAGCGTGTTGGTTGCAAGTTTTGTTTTTCTATACCTGTTATCGACTATATTGACCGCCGTCGGTGAAAGGGCTAAAGTAGACATTGATTGTCTATCTTCCGGGAACTAACTAAACAAAAACAATCGAAACTCAATCGATTATCAGGTACCGATTTTGCGTTCATTTCTCCCAAGTGAATTTCTAAGATTTATGGTGTTTTCGCGAACGGACAGAAAGTTCTCTCGTCAAACGGGATTGAGCTTATTTAGTCATAGAATAAATTATAGTATCGAGTTAAGTTGTTTCTAGTGAATTAGTTGGTTCAACTGCATTGTACTCTATAGCCTCGACGTTACGGCCTATGCCTGTGCCCGTTAAAAAATTCAAATGAACATTTTCCTTTAAATATTTTAATGGAAACTGTTTATTAATTCAATGCGGGTGCAGGGGGGACGATTGTCCTCATACTTCTTTCATAATATCCTTCTTTTCATTTTTTACAACTTTGACCGTATAGTATACACAACTATACCCGGCGTCTATTCTATCGCATGCATCACGCTCTGACAATCTCGATAGACAATCTAGTTGGTTGTTTTCCTTTTACAGTCTGGGAGAGTTGGAAGCATAATAATAAAACTGGCAATGGTTGACAATTGTTTTTTTCGCTTGTTAATTCTGTATACAATTATGATTCCCTCCTTTTGTTGTTTTTCCTCAATTTTCTTTTGCTCGAGTATATAACGACGTTGTAAATCTATTCACCGAAATTATTTATATATTTATATATGTGTGTTATTCCGGATTTTTCCGCAGTATGTGGACCACGGCGGATCCCAGTGCGGATTTGGTTGGTTTGTCGATTCTCGGAGTGGTGACGGAGAAGGACAATGACTCCAAGCAACAAGCGTCTCTCCTACGTCGTAAAGCTGCCGCTGTGACCAGTCGGGTGACGGCACCTGAAGCCGTGAGCGTGTCACATTCCGCACCTCTAAAGGACAGCATCAGCAACAGCCCGGCTGCTGTCGATGATAGCAATAAAGAACCACCGTTGCAGATTGTCTGGCGAAACGTCTTGATTTTCGTTTACCTTCATGCAGCCGCCCTCTACGGCTTCTATCTCTGCTTCGCGGCGGCCAAATTAGCGACTCTCAGCTGGTGTAAGTTGATTTGATTAGCGTCCGCTATACTATACATTCAAATCCCGCGTTTTGGCCTACTATATTGTTGATTTTGTAATATTTAGCTTTCGCCTTGTTTATCTTTGGCGGATTCGGAATAACGGGCGGAGCTCACCGACTTTGGGCGCATCGCGCTTACAAAGCCAAATGGCCTCTCCGCGTCTTCGCCGCCATTGGGCAAACAATCTCTGTCCAGGTGAGAATATATAACGGTTATTATCCGCCAACATGGCCAACTAGACAAATAGCTATAGTAAGACGACATATAATGATGCGCTTTATTTGTTCCTCCCACACAAAAAAGAACGACATTTACGAATGGAGCCGAGATCACCGCGTCCACCACAAATTTAGCGAGACGGACGCTGATCCGCACAACGCCCGCCGCGGTTTCTTTTTCGCCCACGTCGGATGGCTGTTGTGCAAGAAGCATCCCGAAGTCAAACGGCGCGGAAAAACCGTCGACATGAGCGATGTTCTGCAAGACCCGGTCGTCATTTTCCAACGAAAGTGAGTTCATTCCCCATGTAAAAAAGTGAAGAGTGATAGTATAATTTGTTTCGTTTTCTGTTCAAGGTACTACATTCCTTTGGTTCTGACACTCTCCTTTGCGATGCCAGCGCTCGTTCCCTGGTACTTTTGGGGAGAGTCATTCAAAACAGCTTTTTTCGTCGCCTCCATCTTCCGATACGTGTTCACACTGAATGTTACCTGGCTCGTCAATAGCGCCGCCCACATTTGGGGAAACCATCCCTACGACAAGTCAGTTTTCACAATTTATAAATTGTTGTTTGTCGTTTCCAATTAGAACCGCCGTTAATGTGAATTGACTTGTTTACAACAGGGAGATCAATCCGGCCGAAAACCGAGTGGTGGCCTTCCTGACTTCCGGTGAAGGATGGCACAACTATCACCACGTTTTCCCATGGGATTACAAAGCAGCCGAATTGGGAAATTACAACATGAACACGACGAAAGCGGTTATCGATTTCTTCGCCTGGATTGGCTGGGCGTACGACCTGAAGACCGTTCCGGAAAGAATTATTCGCAGTCGAGCTCGTCGAACAGGAGACGGCTCCCATCCGTTCTCCTTGGAAGATAGTCAGTACACTTTGGAAGATATGAAGTCGGAAGAGAAAGCGTTTTGCGAAATCATTCCGGAAGGAAAAGAACATTAAGATTCATAACTTTGTCCGTATTATTATTTTTTTTTTTAATCAGCAGCAGACGGCGCTCAGTTGTTTTGTTCTCGGTACATTATATGACACATTGCCTTTACAATATGCATTGCTTAGACTTTTATTTGCTTTTTATTTAGAAAAAAAAAGTTTAATTTTTAGCTTTGCGAAATTGGAAATGGGAATTTTTATTTTAATGGATACATGTATATACTGGCATATCCTATTGGTATGTAATGACAGGCCTTGTTGAAGCGCACTCGCACGAAAACTTAGTTAGTAATTGATTGCCTTATTTTTTCCGTAAATAAAGATATCCTGTGAATCAACTATTTCACATCCTATTTTTCTAATCTATCTATTTTACTCAATTAACTACTACATTTTCTAAAGCGAAAATCCAAGCATTTGATAATTAACTAAACGCGCTTTTCTTCTCCGTAAAATATGTCAAATTTGGACAATATTATAAATAACTGATGAAGACAAAGGACTAGAATTTGCAAATTAAAGTTTAACTTAAAATAGGTTTTTCTCTTTTTTCTTTTTGATTGTTACGTCATTCGGGATGAAGCGCGCGATAGATGCACAAAACATGTTCTGTAAACGTGCGCAGCAAGAGCAAGGTTAGTTTTGGTTAAAAAAAAGTAGAAGACATGGAATAATCTATTTTGGAAAATTCCAAGGTTGCGAAAGTCACTGATTCATCAGAGGCTGCTGTACAAACTGGTAAAATGCGGTAAAATGAGAAAACGTAAGAAATCTGGTTGATGAAATTTATTCCGGCTGACTAAACCAACAAACCAGAAAAGGATTATAATAGTCATGTAAAAAAAACCAACACCAATGGTTAAAGGAGGAAAGAGAGTAGTTATAATTGAATACAGCAGGAGTAAAATATGTCATGAAATAGTAGGGTTGTAAAGAGTGCATAGAAGGCAGCAATATAAGAGAGTTACTTGACTAATTTGCAACACTGTTCCATGGGCAAGTCCAAAGTTCGTTTCAAGGTCCAGAGAATGTCGAGGGGGTTTCCATGTCGTCCGTTGGGTTGGATGATCAAATTGAGTTATCTCGATTTAATCACGGACATGAATGGGACGAGAGCCGATAATGTCGCCCAATTCGCGAGAATTGAAAGAGGCGACCAGTTTTCGCTCGCCGCTGAATCGCGGAAGGAACTTGTGGGCGAAGCTGATCATCTCTCCCGGTTTCACGTCACTGGCGAATAAAAGAAAGAAAAAATTAATAATTTAAATCAATCGTCTCTCATTTGATAAGTGATGACTCACCGGTATTTGACAGTCTGAGCGCGAACCAGACCGGGTCCTTCGAATGTGAACTCGCACTCGGTTAGAGTGACGGAAATGGGGTTCATGAAACTGAACGTGGCAAAGCAATCCTGGCCCACCTGCGGGTTTCCTCGGATCTGCAAATAGCCATTTGATTTAATTCAGGACGTCATCGCAAATCACTCAGCGTATTCTGATTTCTAACTATACCTGAACGTCCAATTTGGGTTTCTCGAGCTGGAAGTCGTCCTCTTCGCTCCACGACTGCTTAGTCTCTTGCACGGACGCCATGGCAAAGATCTTGATGTGGCCGTAGTCGACGATTTTGTCGCGGTATTCGTCCCAGCTGATGCGCACTTGCAGAGTTTCGCCTATTATTGCGTTACAAATGACAAGGAAATGTGTCGGTTAGAAATGTGTCAGGTGAATAAGACAAAACTCAAACGTACGGCCTCCGGGTTGAAGAACAAATTGACGATCGCTGCGACCAAGACGACGAGCGGTGACTCCGGTGTAGTAAACAGAGTTGGCCGACAGGATAGTCGTGATGGTCCTCATTTCTTGGGAACGGTTCTGAGATGATAAATCAAACCAGTCAGTACGTTTATAATTCAATCAAAAGACGAAATTCTAAATGTTTAAAAAGAAATTCAAAATTACCTGAATGAGAAATTGGAGATTGAAGGGCTGTCCCCAGGCAACTTTCTCTTGCTCAATCAAGTCGAAGTAAACATCTTCGTTGACGGGACGGTTGTCGAACATTGGCTGAGTTCGTTCGACGCTGCGAGCCGCGTTCATGGCCGAAACGCGTTCCGCCGCCGAACTGCCCGAGTCGTTGGGGTGACGCGACTCATCGTACCAGGGTTTGCGGTTGACGTCGTTGATGCTCAAACGGCGCACTGATGCTCCTGGGTAATGCATCATGTCCCTGTTTTCTCTCAAATCTCCTCCTCTCATGTCTCTCCTTTCCAGATAGGGTGACGACATTCCCTGGTCTTTTACATGAACGAGTCGCCGTTAGAAATCAATAGTTCTAATATGCTAAATGGATTCAAATTGTCTAGGGCATATTACTGAAGTGGTAGTTGAAGTCGCCTTGCTTCTGGTAGCGGGACATGCCATCGGGGTTCTTGTAAAGACTAGTGATATCCTCGGCGTCGGCATCGCTGACGTCATCGTCCGCTCCCGGTCGCTTGGTCAAGATCATGCGGCCGACCCTGTTATGTAATCAACTTTATATAGGTCTGAAAGTGAAACTGTAAAATGTTGTTTAATTACTGGTAGTTGTTGACGTGAATCTTCCTGAATCCCCAGTGAGAAGTTTCGTCCTCCTGGAAGTGACTGACTTCAGCGTTGACTTCGGCAAACAGCTGAAAATGGTTGTTGGTTATTGTTCAAATCGCCAGTTTCTTATAGTAAAATGATTTCAACTGAAATCTTACGTATGGGGTATCGAAGGCGAATCCGATGTCACCACGACGAACGGACTCGACGGAAGAGGGGCCACGACGGAAGGCTTCAACGGCCAAAGGTCCACGGCTCTTTTGGTCACCTGAATGAATTGAAAAATGAATTAATCCGCGTTTCTATATAGATAAGCGATTCGTAGTTTATTTTTAAAAAATATACCACCGGAGTTCTTCTGCCAGAAATGGGGTGGGGGAGTGGGGTCAATTGCTTGCCATCCATTGCAGTTGGCTTGGAGATCGGGTCGGGACATCCAAACTTCAGACCTTCTCAGTCAATGTCGTGTAAATAATTGTGTTATCCTGGCGCAATTTATAAAAATATTTTTAAAATTCAAAATTCATACCAAGCGTGGAAGTTCCAAATGGCATCCTGATTGTCGCCATCTGGGCCACCCTTCATCTCATCTCCGAAGATGTCAAAGTACTTGTCGACGGACAGGGTGTGGTTGGTATCGCGTGCGGAAACGAAGTTGGTCACGGGACGAGATGGAATACCCAAAGCGCGGAAGACTGTCAAAATGTATCAAGTGGATGATTATTTTCGATATTTCAATTGTCATTTAAAAATAAGAATTACTGGAAGTAGCGACGGCGGCAAAGACCCAGCATTGTCCGTATTTGACTGGCTTGGATCCGTTGCGCAAGTAGTGCTCGAAGATTTTGGAGCTTCCAGTCCAGACCCACGGGCAAACTCCATCCTCGAACGAGCCCTCCCATTTGCCTTCCAACAGACCAAAGCCTTCGTTGGCGTTGATCTGTGTGTCGTAATTACAAAATGGTCAAGAAAATGCTTTATTAAGAGAAATTTCAACGACGTTATATTTGAAAATTACGATGGAAGCAATGGCGCGGACGACTTGGACGGGGTTGCCTCTCTCCGTTGGGTTGAGACCGGACTGTTCCAGCAAAAGTTGAGCTGCTGGCAAGGCTACGTCAGAGAACTGTCCGTAGACCCAACGGCGGCCTTTGGGGCGATGGTGAGTGCCCACGAAGACTTTGCCAGTCTCGTTCATGAGGTACTCCCTGCGGAGCTCCTCGTTGTCCAAGTAAACTGGGTCGTCTGTTTGAAAATAGTTTGGCGTGTAAAACATGACATGTTGAATAACCGATCATTTGACATTGAAAAGGTAAATTGGCTTGGAGAACAACGTACCGCGGCAGAAGGGGTTGAACAAGATGTAAATGTCATCCTTGAAACGGAATTCGTCGACGCGGGCGCCTGGCGTCGTCGTGGTCGTTTCAATGTTCACTCGCCATAATCCGACCAAAGCGTTGGCGGGAATGTGAACCTATACATAAATTCATTTTTGTTTAAATAGTCTCCGTGATTAAATAATTGAATTTCGAATGATTATACTTGGAAAGTGATGTTGAATCCCTCCTGCTGATGGAGACGCATATCCCACTTTTGCGGGGCCCGGCTGAATTCGCGCTGAGTCATGCGGAAAGGCAAAACCACTTTGGTTCCCTTGGTCACCTGAGGATTCGGGCCTAAAAATAAAAATAATATCTATGGTTATTTCTGACTATCCCTTTCGTAATTCTCTGTATAACATACCAAAAGTGAACGATGCCCTCAAGATGTCCCGGCGAGGATCAAAGTTACGATCCTTCATGCGCACAGCAAAGAAGAAAGGCTGGCCACGACGAAGAACGGTTGTCGACGGAGCGCAAGATGAACGGTAGTCCATCGACAACATTGGCGACATCGACGACATGGAAGCCATGTTGGTCATCGACCTGGACATCATCATCGAGGACGAGGATCCAATCTCCTAATTAACGTTTGAAAAATACGAAAAATAAGTTTTTTGTGGGCGAAATGGAATCGGAATCAAAATTCTAATGAGTTGTATTTACACGGCCGTTGTCGAAAACCATTTCGTAGCGATCAGTGCGATGCTCACGGGCGTTGTCTCGGGGGAACAGCTCAACAGACTCGATCTTCAAGTTATCTGATGGCACTTTTTGAAGAAAAAAAATGTTATTCGAAATAGTTACAATTGTTTAGCGGAAAATATGAAATCAAATGTACTACTTCCGTCGGTACGGATCTCTTCGACAGCTCGCTCGGCGCGGCGACGTCTATCCAAATCTTCGGCGTAGTGCGAGACCAATGAGGCGCGGTACGCCGCGTTGTTGCCACCGGGACTGACTCCGACGTTGTTGCCCATTCCGTCGCGGTCGTTGTTGCGACGAACGAAACTTCCGGAATGGGACAGATTGTTCAATCCGGAGCTGCCGCTCATTGAGCGACGCAACATGACTATGAAAGATATTGTAATTTTTAATTCAATATAGCGCTTAATTCATTGAATTCTTAAAAACTGTATACCTGGTGATCCTTGTTGACCCATATTCGAACGACGCAACATGCCTAAATAAACAATTTCAATGAGTTTTAATGCTTCTTGGTTATTTCTAAAATTCACAATTTATTACCTGGAGATCCTGGTTGATTCAATGGAGAACTCATTGTGCCTGTAATAATGCGAAATTCAAAAAAAATTAGTTGGTGACAAGAAACCGTTACTTTCAATACAAAATTTTAAAAATTGGTCCCAAGGGGGAAGATTGAACCCCCAAAATTCATGAATTCGCCTCAATCATCAATATACTTTGACTCGGAAAAATGTTGCCCCCAAGAAAAATAAACCTACCAAGTTCAAATTTGTTTCTTTGGTCGAAATCAGAAAGAACGCAGCAAGATAGACCGGAGCCCGTGGTTTAACAAAACGTGTCTACCTTTTTGGGGAAGACAGATCAGCGCAAATTATGTCTCAAGTCTAAGGAGACGAATAGGCTGAATGGATTTGGGGATATAGACTCGACGTTCCCGCGACCAACGATGTGTTTGCGCAACGACTGCAAAACCAACACGAATTCATTGGCTCTTTCGGCTCGCTATTTATGCTCATTGCACGCATCGTTGCTTGTGGACTCGCACTCGTCTCGTGGCTGTCGTGAGGCGCAAGGAGTTGGAACAAAAGCGGATGGGATTACTCCACTACTATTGCCTTTCCTACTTCCACAGGTGACTTCGCCCGTGTCGGGCAGTGTAACAACTAATACCTTTCGGAAAAGGATGCGTTTTCAGTTGCATTATTAAAATTAAAATATCGGATATCGCGAACGTCGAGACATATATGCATCAAACTTTTTTAAACCTCCTCTCTTGTCGGCTTGACTCTCAACTGGCTAATAAGTCTAACATGAAGTTAAAATAGCAACATTAAAGAATAATAAAATGCTAATAGAATATACCGATTAATAGAGCCCCAAAATTTCAGCTCCAGTGGCGCAGTTGGTTAGCGCATGGTACTTATATGACAGTATTTATGAATAAAACCTGATTCGCTGAAGTAATGCCGAGGTCGCGAGTTCGAGCCTCGCCTGGAGCAGTAATGATTTTGAATTTACTTATTGAAGGTACACGTATTGTAAATGAATTACTTGTAATGAATTGCTACTAACAAGCACTTCGAACGGACGCAATCTTCGCAGAAAACCATTTTGTTGATTAATAATGCACTTTTGTTACGCAAAGTCCGCTCCAGTGGCGCAGTTGGCTAGCGCATGGTACTTATAAGACAGTATTCATGGACAGTATAGAATTGATATAAACTGTTGAGATATGCCGAGGTCGCGAGTTCGAGCCTCGCCTGGAGCAAAGACTTACATTTTAAAATTGCAGGTTTAATTCTCTAGTTCTGAAAAATCCTATAATTATCTGAACCATCATTAACAAGTAAAGACAAAAATACAGAAGAAGTATAGTTAAATAGTCATCATCCTATATTTCAAACTATAGAAGACTGTAATACTAATAAGTTAACGACCCAGTGAAATAGTTTTAACATATCAAATATTAGAGTACGTTGATGTATGCAATAGCAGTGTGTACCCAAATTCACCCTTTTCTAAAACTCCAAAAACATATTTTAATCATCCTAAAAACTAAGTTTAGCCTAAGTTTCGCTTTCGTTCGGCACTGTCAAGCATAATCCCAGCGCAAGTGTAGTCAATGTACGGAGCATAGAGTGTGACCGTGAAATTGAATATCCAACTCTACACATGCAATGGAAAGGCAATAGTTTTGAATAGTGTTTAAAGTCGTCTATGGTAAAATTGTATCACAAGTAGGAAAGGCAATAGTAGTGGAGTAATCCCATCCGCTTTTGTTCCAACTCCTCGCGCCTCACGACAGCCACGAGACGAGTGCGAGTCCACAAGCAACGATGCGTGCAATGAGCATAAATAGCGAGCCGAAAGAGCCAATGAATTCGTGTTGGTTTTGCAGTCGTTGCGCAAACACATCGTTGGTCGCGGGAACGTCGAGTCTATATCCCCAAATCCATTCAGCCTATTCGTCTCCTTAGACTTGAGACATAATTTGCGCTGATCTGTCTTCCCCAAAAAGGTAGACACGTTTTGTTAAACCACGGGCTCCGGTCTATCTTGCTGCGTTCTTTCTGATTTCGACCAAAGAAACAAATTTGAACTTGGTAGGTTTATTTTTCTTGGGGGCAACATTTTTCCGAGTCAAAGTATATTGATGATTGAGGCGAATTCATGAATTTTGGGGGTTCAATCTTCCCCCTTGGGACCAATTTTTAAAATTTTGTATTGAAAGTAACGGTTTCTTGTCACCAACTAATTTTTTTTGAATTTCGCATTATTACAGGCACAATGAGTTCTCCATTGAATCAACCAGGATCTCCAGGTAATAAATTGTGAATTTTAGAAATAACCAAGAAGCATTAAAACTCATTGAAATTGTTTATTTAGGCATGTTGCGTCGTTCGAATATGGGTCAACAAGGATCACCAGGTATACAGTTTTTAAGAATTCAATGAATTAAGCGCTATATTGAATTAAAAATTACAATATCTTTCATAGTCATGTTGCGTCGCTCAATGAGCGGCAGCTCCGGATTGAACAATCTGTCCCATTCCGGAAGTTTCGTTCGTCGCAACAACGACCGCGACGGAATGGGCAACAACGTCGGAGTCAGTCCCGGTGGCAACAACGCGGCGTACCGCGCCTCATTGGTCTCGCACTACGCCGAAGATTTGGATAGACGTCGCCGCGCCGAGCGAGCTGTCGAAGAGATCCGTACCGACGGAAGTAGTACATTTGATTTCATATTTTCCGCTAAACAATTGTAACTATTTCGAATAACATTTTTTTTCTTCAAAAAGTGCCATCAGATAACTTGAAGATCGAGTCTGTTGAGCTGTTCCCCCGAGACAACGCCCGTGAGCATCGCACTGATCGCTACGAAATGGTTTTCGACAACGGCCGTGTAAATACAACTCATTAGAATTTTGATTCCGATTCCATTTCGCCCACAAAAAACTTATTTTTCGTATTTTTCAAACGTTAATTAGGAGATTGGATCCCCGTCATCGATGATGATGTCCAGGTCGATGACCAACATGGCTTCCATGTCGTCGATGTCGCCAATGTTGTCGATGGACTACCGTTCATCTTGCGCTCCGTCGACAACCGTTCTTCGTCGTGGCCAGCCTTTCTTCTTTGCTGTGCGCATGAAGGATCGTAACTTTGATCCTCGCCGGGACATCTTGAGGGCATCGTTCACTTTTGGTATGTTATACAGAGAATTACGAAAGGGATAGTCAGAAATAACTGTAGATATTACTATTATTTTTAGGCCCGAATCCTCAGGTGACCAAGGGAACCAAAGTGGTTTTGCCTTTCCGCATGACTCAGCGCGAATTCAGCCGGGCCCCGCAAAAGTGGGATATGCGTCTCCATCAGCAGGAGGGATTCAACATCACTTTCCAAGTATAATCATTCGAAATTCAATTATTTAATCACGGAGACTATTTAAACAAAAATGAATTTGTATATAGGTTCACATTCCCGCCAACGCTTTGGTCGGATTATGGCGAGTGAACATTGAAACGACCACGACGACGCCAGGCGCCCGCGTCGACGAATTCCGTTTCAAGGATGACATTTACATCTTGTTCAACCCCTTCTGCCGCGGTACGTTGTTCTCCAAGCCAATATATTACCTTTTCAATGTCAAATGATCGGCTATTCAAAACATTTCATGTTTTACACGCCAAATTATTTTCAAACAGACGACCCAGTTTACTTGGACAACGAGGAGCTCCGCAGGGAGTACCTCATGAACGAGACTGGCAAAGTCTTCGTGGGCACTCACCATCGCCCCAAAGGCCGCCGTTGGGTCTACGGACAGTTCTCTGACGTAGCCTTGCCAGCAGCTCAACTTTTGCTGGAACAGTCCGGTCTCAACCCAACGGAGAGAGGCAACCCCGTCCAAGTCGTCCGCGCCATTGCTTCCATCGTAATTTTCAAATATAACGTCGTTGAAATTACTTTTAATAAAGCATTTTCTTGACCATTTTGTAATTACGACACACAGATCAACGCCAACGAAGGCTTTGGTCTGTTGGAAGGCAAATGGGAGGGCTCGTTCGAGGATGGAGTTTGCCCGTGGGTCTGGACTGGAAGCTCCAAAATCTTCGAGCACTACTTGCGCAACGGATCCAAGCCAGTCAAATACGGACAATGCTGGGTCTTTGCCGCCGTCGCTACTTCCAGTAATTCTTATTTTTAAATGACAATTAAAATATCGAAAATAATCATCCACTTGATACATTTCGACAGTCTTCCGCGCTTTGGGTATTCCATCTCGTCCCGTGACCAACTTCGTTTCCGCACGCGATACCAACCACACCCTGTCCGTCGACAAGTACTTTGACATCTTCGGAGATGAGATGAAGGGTGGCCCAGATGGCGACAATCAGGATGCCATTTGGAACTTCCACGCTTGGTATGAATTTTGAATTTTAAAAACATTTTTATAAATTGCGCCAGGATAACACAATCATTTATACGACATTGACTGAGAAGGTCTGAAGTTTGGATGTCCCGACCCGATCTCCAAGCCAACTGCAATGGATGGCAAGCAATTGACCCCACTCCCCCACCCCATTTCTGGCAGAAGAACTCCGGAGGTATATTTTTTAAAAATAAACTACGAATCCCCCATCTATATAGAAACGCGGATTAATTCATTTTTCAATTCATTCAGGTGACCAAAAGAGCCGTGGACCTTTGGCCGTTGAAGCCTTCCGTCGTGGCCCCTCTTCCGTCGAGTCCGTTCGTCGTGGTGACATCGGATTCGCCTTCGATACCCCATACGTAAGATTTCAGTTGAAATCATTTTACTATAAGAAACTGGCGATTTGAACAATAACCAACAACCATTTTCAGCTGTTTGCCGAAGTCAACGCTGAAGTCAGTCACTTCCAGGAGGACGAAACTTCTCACTGGGGATTCAGGAAGATTCACGTCAACAACTACCAGTAATTAAACAACATTTTACAGTTTCACTTTCAGACCTATATAAAGTTGATTACATAACAGGGTCGGCCGCATGATCTTGACCAAGCGACCGGGAGCGGACGATGACGTCAGCGATGCCGACGCCGAGGATATCACTAGTCTTTACAAGAACCCCGATGGCATGTCCCGCTACCAGAAGCAAGGCGACTTCAACTACCACTTCAGTAATATGCCCTAGACAATTTGAATCCATTTAGCATATTAGAACTATTGATTTCTAACGGCGACTCGTTCATGTAAAAGACCAGGGAATGTCGTCACCCTATCTGGAAAGGAGAGACATGAGAGGAGGAGATTTGAGAGAAAACAGGGACATGATGCATTACCCAGGAGCATCAGTGCGCCGTTTGAGCATCAACGACGTCAACCGCAAACCCTGGTACGATGAGTCGCGTCACCCCAACGACTCGGGCAGTTCGGCGGCGGAACGCGTTTCGGCCATGAACGCGGCTCGCAGCGTCGAACGAACTCAGCCAATGTTCGACAACCGTCCCGTCAACGAAGATGTTTACTTCGACTTGATTGAGCAAGAGAAAGTTGCCTGGGGACAGCCCTTCAATCTCCAATTTCTCATTCAGGTAATTTTTAATTTCTTTATAAACATTTTTAAATTTCGTCTTTTGATTGAATTATAAACGTACTGACTGGTCCGATTTATCATCTCAGAACCGTTCCCAAGAAATGAGGACCATCACGACTATCCTGTCGGCCAACTCTGTTTACTACACCGGAGTCACCGCTCGTCGTCTTGGTCGCAGCGATCGTCAATTTGTTCTTCAACCCGGAGGCCGTACGTTTGAGTTTTGTCTTATTCACCAGTAGCTTATTCACCATTCCATTTCTTACCGACACCTTTCCTTGTCATTTGTAACGCAATAATAGGCGAAACTCTGCAAGTGCGCATCAGCTGGGACGAATACCGCGACAAAATCGTCGACTACGGCCACATCAAGATCTTTGCCATGGCGTCCGTGCAAGAGACTAAGCAGTCGTGGAGCGAAGAGGACGACTTCCAGCTCGAGAAACCCAAATTGGACGTTCAGGTATAGCTAGAAATCAGAATACGATTAGCAATTTGCAATTACGTTCTGAATTACATCAAATTGCTCTTTGCAGATCCGAGGAAACCCGCAGGTGGGCCAGGATTGCTTTGCCACGTTCAGTTTCATGAACCCCATTTCCGTCACTCTAACCGAGTGCGAGTTCACGTTCGAAGGACCCGGTCTGGTTCGCGCTCAGACTGTCAAATATCGGTGAGTCATCACTTATCAAATGAGAGACGATTGATTTAAATTATTAATTTTTTCTTTTCTTTTATTCGCCAGTGACGTGAAACCGGGAGAGATGATCAGCTTCGCCCACAAGTTCCTTCCGCGATTCAGCGGCGAGCGCAAACTGGTCGCCTCTTTCAATTCTCGCGAATTGGGCGACATTATCGGCTCTCGTCCCATTCATGTCCGTGATTAAATCGAGATAACTCAATTTGATCATCCAACCCAACGGACGATATGGAAACCCCCTTCGACATTCTCTGGACCTTGAAACGAACTTTGGACTTGCCCATGGAACAGTGTTGCAAATTAGTCAAGTAACTCTCCTATATTGCTGCCTTCTATGCACTCTTTACAACCCTACTATTCTATTTCATGACATATTTTACTCCTGCTGTATTCAATTATAACTACTCTCTTTCCTCCTTTAACCATTGGTGTTGGTTTTTTTACATGACTATTACAATCCCTTTCTGGTTTGTTGGTTTAGTCAGCCAGAATAAATTTCATCAACCAGATTTCTTACGTACGTTTTCTCATTTTACCGCATTGTTTCCAGACAGCCCAGACAGCATAGTAGCCTCTGATGAAGTAACGACTTTCGCAATTAGTGAAGCTTCATTTGATTCTTTCATTTTCTCTGCTTCCCAAATTTGCAAATGTGTCGCTTACGTACGCCTTATAACTAACCCCTTTTTTTAATTTGAAGAGATGAGATTTTGTCATAGTTCAACACACAGCAGTATGTGTGGGTTTAAAGCACACCCTATCTGGAAAGTGGTATAGCCTTTGGTAACAACTAATCTATAAACAAGCGTGTTTCATGACGAATCGACTCTTTTCTTGTCTTTAATCGCCCGCTCGATAGATTGTGGGAAAAGAAAGGCGTATTGAGAAATCCATCAGATTTCTTGAAATTTCGTTAGAGAAAAATGCAGAACGCACGATATACCGAAGTAGCGGTTTCGAGAATTTCAAAAACTAGTGCAGCAATGCGCATTGCTCTGAACGAAAACCTTGAAACTCAATATTACTGAGGTTTCCACAAATTGCGCACCAATATTATGATTGCGTAACAAGTGATTTGCGACGCCCTATATTTGCTAGTACACTATTGCTTGCGCTCTGCTTGTGCTTTCCTTCCCGAGGCACGTTAGTAGACAACGCCTATTTCTGCATCGAATTTTTTAACTATTTTGTTCTTTGCTATGATTGCAAAAAAACCTTGTAATTTTATGTTTGATTGCACCTTCCCAAGTCTGTTTTCGATAACTTTATCATTTCGTTTTGCAAAATTTATGTCACACGTATGACGTTATTAAGTGATCAACATTTAACCTTGCCTTTTCATTCGGAAAGAGGAAGCGCTCATCAGAAAAGCAAATCGTGATGTTATCATCCTTTCATAGATGGCTAGACCCGCCGCTAGAGGTATGGTCGTGTGTGAATGGCGATTGTTACATAATAGCGCATCCACCAATTTCACTAACATGCAAATACAGTGAAAGCAGCCAGCTGGAAAAAAGAGAAATTTGTGTTCTCGGTATTCTTCTTTTTATATATAAGGCTCGTATTGAATAACCTTAACCAAAACGACTAACAGTCGCCTAAAATGCGTTGAGAGATATTTTGAAAATAAAGGTACGAGGGTTGGGCCATCACGGAGGGGACAAAAACAAAAATCGAAATGCGGAGGGCGCGGAAGACAAATGCGGAAACCTTCCCTTTGAACCGTTTGAACCCCCCAAAAAAAACCAATTCTCATATATCCGCAGAATGTTATCTGGCCTTGGAGAACCAGACAAAAAAAAAAGTGTTTTTCCTTTTTTTTTTTTACATGGCTTTGCCGCTTCTGGCAAGGTTATCTAGCAAGTATTTCCAGTTTGGGGCAGTGTTTCTATTCCCATACGCCCAATTCACAGTATCAGTCCGTCATTCAGAGTCTAGCATTCAAAACTTGTTGACTTGTTTTTCTTACCTGTGTCCCGAGACAAACCATCTGCTGTTTGTTTGTTTAAATTTTTTATAGCAAAGTTGATCTCGTGAATCCGAAATGATGGGCAAAAGTGTTGGAGGATCAGAAGTGATTGTTTCGACGCATAATGTCGAAACGAATAATGGAGCAGGTGTTGGTCAGGCGGTTCTCGTCCGCAACGCAACTAAATCTTACGGAGCTGGAAGCAACCACTCCGCCGTGCTTAAAGGATTGGACATGACAGTTAATAGGGGAAGCATGTAAGAAAAATAAATACCAAAATAACTTTGTATTGCGCTGCTTTTATTTGTATTTGTAATTCACATTCGAAACAACAATTTAGACATTAGAAAAATAAGTTGGCCTTCCAAAAGTAATTTAGAAATTAATGGTCCAATGTTTCGACAGATATGGATTGCTCGGGTCGAGCGGTTGTGGCAAGACCACCCTGTTAAGTTGTCTGGTTGGTCGTCGAAGCCTAAACAGCGGAGAGGTACTGATCCTTGGCCACGAGCCGGGCACTCCGGAGAGCGGCGTACCTGGTCCGCGAGTTGGTTACATGCCACAAGAGTTGGCCTTGTACAGCGACTTCACCATCAAGGAGACTCTCCAGTATTTTGGTCGTATCTACAATTTGCGGGCCGCCTTTGTCAACTCGCAGTTAGCGTTTCTGACCAAATTGTTGGACCTGCCTGCCAGCGATCGTTACGTCAAGACGCTGAGCGGCGGTCAGCAGCGGCGCGTCTCGTTCGCCGTCGCCTTGTTCCACGAGCCCGAATTGCTCATCTTGGACGAACCAACTGTTGGCGTTGATCCTTTACTCCGGCGCAGGTGACTTCGCAAGAATTTTAATAAGTTTCTTGGAACCTTTTCACTCGATTTAGTGGCGATGGAACGTCGAACAAAACTTCTAATCCTAATTTTTTTATTCCTAGTATTTGGGATCACCTTATTCGTCAGAGTGTCGACCATGGGAGGACTGTCATAGTAACTACCCACTACATTGAAGAAGCCAGACAGGCTAATACAGTATTATAATAAACATTAAGAAGGAGAAATGAATCGTACGTTTTATCTGAATTTTTGTTTTCTGCATTAGATCGGAATGATGCGCTCCGGCCGTCTGTTGGCGGAAGATTCTCCCGACAAACTGTTAGCGCACTACAACTTGTCTTCCTTGGAAGACGTTTTCCTCAAGCTTTGCATCAATCAAGGTGTTAATAAAGGAGTCGAACAACTCGAGATCATGGCAAACGTCAGCCTTTCGAATGAGACGCATCAAATTGTACCTCGCACTCAGCAGCAGGCTGGAGAACATGAAAATGTGGCTTTTGACTACAGCGTCAACGAAGTCGATCTGCCTGAAAATGATGTTCAACGTCGAAATCGCATAAACTCTAATGAATCCCCCGTAACTCCGGTCGACCTTTCCTCAGTAAGAAAGCCCCCAATTGCTATACTTGACCATGTAAATTCAATCACTTGGTTTTTCAACATCCAATCTATATTTTATGAAGTTTTTTTTTTCTCTTTAATTTGTGATGCAGAACGCTCGTGGGGCCAACAACATGATGAATTGCATCAGTGAAACGAGCAACACCCGGGAGCCTACCGGAACTGCCAGTGTTGTGAAACGAAAACGCCAAGGTCATCCTTTGAAAATTCCGTCTCTTCATCGCCTTGGTGCGCTCATTCGGAAAAATTACTTGATATCCTTTCGGAACATTGGGTACATACATTTTCTAATTTTACCGGCTGTTTCTCTTTAGCAAATTGTACTGTTTGGCTTTAAAAGGATATTTGTATTCATCTACTTGTTGCCCGCCTTCCAAGCGACGGTCTTTAATGTTACACTCGGACACGAACCTAAGGGCCTGAAAATGGCCATCGTCAATGAAGAGCTGGATCCAACCCAGGGCCGCGTCTGCAACTACACGACGGACTGCGCGTATTCGATGCTCAGCTGCCGCTACTTACGATACATTAAGGACAACATAGTTCAAGTTTGTTATTTTGTTTCGCTAATTTGTTAAGTTAGAAGAGAATATAAATCTTAATTGTATTGGTGAATGCAGGTCCCTTATCAAAGTTTGCCGGATGCAATGGAAGCGGGAAGAAATGGCCAAGTCTGGGGCGTGATCCACTTCGGACATAATTTCACGGAAGAATTTGAGATTCGCCAGACTGAAGGAGATTCGACAAATGTCGACAACATTATCCGCAGTCGAATTAGCGTCAACGTTGATTCCTCCAGTGAGTTGAGAAATATTTCTAAATTTGTTTCAGGGAACGTATAATAAATAACGCGGCAATTTTGATGTCTCATTAAGACCATCAAATTGATATTTTCATCGAGAAATGGCTTTTGGAGGCCTTCAGGGACTTCTTTAGAGATTTTATGAAATCTTGCCAGCATGAGCCAGAGGCTGGTTACATCCCTGTCGTGGTAATTTTTTTTAGGTGTTTAGAGCTACATGGTAATCTAACCGGTTTCAAAAATCAAAATTCTTTTCAGTTCCTTGATCCTGTATACGGAAAGAAAGATACTCCATTCACAGAATTTATGGCTCCCGGCCTTATTATTTCGTAAAATGTCTTAACTTTATTAATTATTCCAGTCTGATAATCTCATAAAAAAAACCTTTAATTGAATTTTAATTTCATTACCCAAGGATTGTGTATTTTATGGCTGTTTCGTTAACCGCCGGAGTCTTCGTTGCCGAACGGAAGCAAGGTCTTCTAGACCGAAGTTTAGTGGCTGGTGCGTTCATCGATATTGTGACCAATTTCTTTGGATAATTCATGGTCCACTTTTTTGCATTAGGTGTAACGATGACCGAAATATTTATCGGTCATTCGTTCAACATGTTTACCATAATCATTGGCCAAACTGCCCTGGTTTTCGTGTGCATGTTGTTGATCTTCAATATTCCTTGCCAAGGCAATCTGGCCCTGGCTGTCTTTATTACTTTTCTTCAAGGATTTGTCGGCATGTGCTTTGGTAATTTTTTTCAAATTTCTTTCCAAATTTCATCATAGTTTTAAACGTTTTAACAATTTTAGGTTTACTAATAACCACTATATGCGACAACGAAGCCACAGCTCTCAATCTTTCACAAGCCAGTTTTATTCCGCTTTTAGTTATGGGAGGGATTTGCTGGCCCATCGAAGGTTGATATTTTTATTGACTTACCTGTATTTTGAAACTTGTTATTTAATTTTTTTAAAATTTTAAATTATTAATAGGGATGCCTTTTTATCTCCGCAATATTGCCTACTCCATGCCGGTGACGTATGCCATCGAATCTTTAAGATCCATTTTCGCTCGCGGCTGGGGTATTGAACGACCTGATGTCTACGCTGGAATTTTAATAAGCATTGCTTGGATTATTTCCTTGTTGGTTCTTTGTCTAGTTATCATACGCAGTCGTAAGTATACCAGTTAAGAAAAAAAATTATTCCTCTCTTCAGTGAATATTGTTAACCTACGCGCAATTTGTCTTATGAATTATTTTTGGTGATTGTGGTTAGTTGATCCACTTGAAGTTGATCTTTCACGTATGGGTATTTGTATATTTTATGGTGCGGTTCAACTATACAATTTATCGTGCAATTTCGAACGCAATAAATGTTCAGATTTGCATCTCGAATGCAATTCTTTAAACAATTTTTATTTTTTGGAATCGTGTCACAGCCTCTGGGGTTGTTCAGTGAAAATTAGATGGTATTAGGTCGATAACAGGAAGATTTACTAATTCAGCGAGACGAGTTGACCATATAAAGTCGCCATGGGTAAACCCAGGGCTGTCCACCCGAATAGCGGCTTTCAAGCAGCTCAATCTTTCTATCAGCCAAGACAAGTCCTTTATTAATGAAATAAAATAATAATTCGCTAAAGTTTGTTTGCCACAATAAATGTATGGATTAATAATATACAACACACCTCAATTGGCGCAAACGGGTCATTGTCGCCATAGACCAAATAGACGGGTACGGTCACTTTAGTGAGATTGTACTCGGGTGGGTAAGTCGTTCCGTACCGCTTCAAATTTTCAGCTGATCCGTAGTCGAAGTGAAGAAATGAATCACCTGAATCAAACGTTACCAATTTAATCCTTCGTCGAACTTTGTAAGTGGTTATTTGAGCAATTTTGAAACGCATGTCAACTTATCTATTATTGTTTTACCAGAGTTTATGTTTTGGAAAAAATGGGCCATAGTATTCGCTGACCCACCGCCCGGATAATGACCGCTGGAGCGAAACGCGAAATTCTAAAGATGTTACAAATGTTAATAACTGTCCTTTAATAGCAAATATTTTGTTAACTAATAAAACCTTTTCATAAGTTTCGGAGTAGCCAAATATCTGGAAGAGCATATGCTTCCCGATTTCTACACCAAAATGAGAAGTTTCACATAAAAGGCGAGTCAATAAGTGAAAAAGACCATCAGTCCTATGAACTTCACCGATTCCCAATAGTTCCTGCAAAAACTACAAAACAGAAATTAAAATGCACCCCAGTAACGGGTAGACTTTTAAAGGTCAGAATCATCCCAAATATATGTGTAGTGCTCACTTGATAGATTTTAACAAACGGCGCCATGTACCGGAAAAAATTATTTAAATGGGCCACATTGACAGTCGGTCCAAGTCCAATCATGACTTCCACTTTGTCGTTTAATTCCGAATGCTGGATTGCACCCATTAAAAATGTGCCGACGCCAAGAGAATATCCAAAATAGGCGGCCAATTTGTTTTCTTCTGTTGTATTCAGAACGTAATCGATACTGGCCGGGATGTCATACTTGCCCATTTCATCCCATCTATGACATATAGTTTTAGTATCGAATTAGAATAAAATGTAGACGAGCTATAAAGTAGTAACTTACGAATAGTTCCAGTATTCTCTGTCAGCGTCGGGATTCAGAGAAACATGTTTCCTGGAATAAACGTTCCCTCTGCTGTTTCCCAACCATACGTCTGAATGATATTTGATAGGAAAATAATGGTATTGGAATAATTTAATAATTTTAATTACCGTATCCGTTGTCCGCCAAAATGTAAGCTGAGTGTTTTAATGAGTAGGAAAACATATTATAAAAGTTGCACAAATTAATGAAACAATACAACAAATAATAAAATTTGCCTAGTGAATTGTTGGACGAACTAAAAAGCCAGGTATGGTCTGTTGTCATCATCCCGTGCTGCAGGAACACAGGCTTTCGCCGTATTGTTCTGTTTTTGAAGCAAGTTTCACAACTTCCGAAAGGAATACGATGGAGTTCAAGGATGTACCCATCATCGGTGACAACGTGATGGATTTCTATGGGATAGCCTCGATAGGCAATGATTTCTGGCTGTGTGATCAGATACGTTTGGATTCAAGTGAACTTGCTGCACCTTAAGCCAATAAGGCCAAAAGAAAAATGAGTGTTATTGTTACCGTGGTCATGAAGCTTTCCGGCTGTTGGAACACGTTGCGCTCAATCCTAGGTTGGAGTGTATGTTGAATTAGGTCCGTGATTAGTTTGAACGAATTGGTAACAAAGTTGATCACTTTTTCTTCATTGCCATGAGAGGCTAAAATGTAACAGACAATCGAAACAATGAGAACATCTTTTGTGGATGCATACATAACTTCCTTCACTGCAGTCACAATTGCTCCAAATAATGAATCGACTGATGAGTATCACGTTCTTGTTGCATGTGAAGCAAGGTAGAAATTATTTACAAAGCGCATTAACTCGCATGCACCAACAGAAATTATACCTGCGCCCGATTTCGCCTACATTTCTTTCCCTGCAGACAAAACCACGTTACTGCCTTATATCATTCGCTCGCATTCGCTCATCATTCGAGCTCATCTGCCTGGAAAGTGTAAACCACATCACGTACCGTTACGTATTCGTCAAGTAATCTCCTCTTTTCCGTAGTGAACGCTGCTTGTCGATATTCGTTTTACATTTATAGGGTTTAATAATTTAAAATATGGTTCCTTTAAGTTTCGAGGGGAGTTACATTTCAGTTGTAGAAGTTACATTCAATTACTTGGTAGCTCGTGCCTATTTTTTTACAAATTTCTTCTTCAAGTTAAAATTTTAAGAATTAATTTTACAAATTTCTCTGTCCCCTGGCTGAGTTTCCAACAGCGATTTCATTTTCATTTTCCCCTCATTTCTCTTATTCATCCTTTTTATACTGTAGGTTAGCTGCAAAAACTTTCTTACTTTGCCTTTTTTGTATTGCTTTCTAATATTTAAATAATTATTAATTGCAGTATAAAATTAAGTTCCAATTCTGTGTATGTAGGCCTATACTGCATAATGTAGGTATGTAGCAATTGAAGTTAATTTTAATGTCTGACCCTCTATTTTGTTTCGAATTGTTTGTAGTGAATGCATTAAAATGTTTTGAAATGTAACCTTAATTTATTGACAGGGTAACCTATTGGGTAAGCGTATCCTTTGCCATTTAACAAATTGCTGCTGTATGTGCACGTTAAACTTAAACTACAAAAGGAGATGGTAGCAGATCAATAATAGGGAGATTAACTAATTCAGCCAGATGAGATGACCAAATAAAGTCGCCATGAGTGAACGTAGGGTTGTCCACCCGAATGGAACCTTTCAAATGGCCCTGTCTAGGCATTAGCCAAATTACGTCCCTACAAATGCGAGAACATCTTTCTTCATTTTTTCCTTCAATATAGGATACAAGCTCTTTGGTCAAACTGCGACTGGTTACTTCAACGTCTATACTTCATATGTGAACTAAGATTCTTATTCTTCCCTCGAGAAGACCAAACCGTTATTAACTTGCCCGAGTTTACCTTCCTGGGTTATGCAGATTTTCCCGTTAGTTTTGATGAACATTCTGCGAGGTATGGCTATGAGCAAATATTTTATTACTTACCAGACCTTAATGGCGAATGTGGTTGTGCAATCTGGGAATAAAACACGGTTAAATATATAGATAAATATAGCCTCTCTTGCTTCCAGCTATGCAATATGCAAAGTCCGCGATTTCCATACGTACCCAGTTCCTCCATCAATTCCCAACTCTCCATGGTTATACAACTCTCGTACTTGAAATGTCTTTGCCCTTAAGCTGGACAGTGCATAAGTATATACCCACAGTAGAGACTTCTTTTTGAAAGTACGTTTCATCTGTCGCCACTTTCTTTCAATCTCTTTTTATGCTTCGCTGTGCAGAGGCGACTTTCATACTTTACCTTGACTGAGATATTGTAATCTTTTAACGTGATCTTTTAGACTTTTATTAAACAACACAGTATATAGGTTCATCAACTTACTCTGTACGTCCATTACCTTTTTAGTTTGAAACGCTCAATCACATAATTTTAAGTGGTACGTAACGGTATAGCGCGGATGTAGGTGAAAACAGATAACGGAACGAATTCGCATGTATAGTTATTAATAGGGAATGGTAAGCTACCATGGGTGATTCGCATAAAATTTCGTCTGAAGGATTCACCATTCATTCATTTTGACATTGAATTTTCGCTAGAACAAAAGTCATTTATTATAAATAAAAAATTCTTATTGTCTTAATTCATTAATTTTAGCGCGCATTAATTTCCCCTAATCGTTTGAGAGTGATTTCAACAATGTGTAATTCGTCTTCGTACAAAGTCAAGCGATTTTTAACAAATTTGAAAATATACAGCTCGGCACATTCTGATTAATTATTGGCTGGGGGAATTCAAAAAGAATGAATAAACTCATCGCTTGTGCAGGCGATGAATTGAAGTTTCACGAATCTTAACGACGTTCAAGCATTGTGATCTGCACCGCATAGCCTAATAGCTATTTGGCAACGTAAATTACGTGCTGCAACGCAGTCGAGAGTGGAACAGCCAAAAGTAGTACAACGGGACTATCAATAACCAAATATCATCACGTTACTATGTGCAGTAAACAACTAACAGACAACAGCTGTTCTGTTATGTTTAGCTATTGACGGACTGAAGAGACCCCGCCGCTTTCACTCGCTGGAGTACGGTCGGAACCGAAACGCTGATTTTGGTTATCGAAAGTGCAATCCGTCCCGAAAATGTTTTTGAAGGTTATATACATTTCGTCATACTGTGGAATACCAAAGGTGGCTTGATGCGGTATGTCTCCTCCATAAATCATGCAACATGACGTGATAGATATTCTTTTCTGGCGGTGCCAAGAAAATTCTAAACACATTTTGGCTAAATCGCGGTTTGATTTAATTGGGTTCATAATAAAACAATCGATCAAATTTGCCGCAATAACTGCACAGTGTCAACTTTTGATTATCTGAAAGGTGTAATCGATTTAAACAAAAATTTAAAATTGGCAAATAGCAAGGCAAATAGTGTACAATACCTTGGGGTTTTCCTTTTTTTGTTTCGACAATGTTTTCTGGGTAAACTAACGACGAATAAAGTGTAAGAATATAGCCGTAAGGCAAATAACTGCTGCACATAAATTACAAAACAAGCGCGTCAAGTAAACTATTGCGCATGTTAAGCAAAAAAATGTCGCAAAATATCGCAAGTTGAGCTACATATTTATTTCTGAGTAGCGGTCAGTCATCATCGCGTGAAATAATCGCTATTCACATATTTCTTAAGTAGAAAGTGGTTGGTCCGGGACGTGGAAAAATTGCGTGTTCATCTTTCCATTTCAAATTTAGCGCTCATATTTCTCCTTCGGGCATAGTTCTGAGGTCGGTTAGTCCACACATGTGTGTATATTCTACATTGACACACATAAAGCACGATGCACTCCGTTGCAGCAAACCCCTATTAAGAAGTGCAGTCTATATTATTTCAAAATAACTTTCAATCAAGGCCCCACTGGTATTTTCTACTAATTAAGAATTCAATCTTTTTGAATAAAATCGAAAATGCGGTCGAGGTTTTTTATTTTTTAGCTCAACTCATGATAGAAATTCGAAACGGGTGACGTCCTAGTAACGGTGTAAGATGGATGTCAATAGCTGCGCGTAAATAATCAATTTTGTTATCTTATCAAGGAATCTGAAAAAAAAAACACGGATAACCTTCAAAAATAATTTCCCTGCTGTTTTGGCATGGGCCATGATGGGGGGGGGGGGGGGGGCTTTGGGATTTCCTCGATATTTCACTGGTGGGTTTTCACGCTTGGAATAAGGCATGAAAGAATTATGTGAGCGTTTTAAGGCTAGGGTTTACCGTACATCCGGGACTAGACTGTACCAGGTACGGAATAAATCTGCCGGGATGATTACAGCTATTACAATTTTTTGAACACAGACAGCATAGCTCGATTATGTATTGCCAATTTAGCGCTACAAAAGACAATGGTTCTAGGACAACAAATCGTGTTATTTTCTCATGTTCATATGTTGTGTTACCCAAGAGATTTTCGAATGCATTCACAAAATGTAACGAACCTTGAAGGGAGATTCGAGTTAAATTCGAATTTGGTTTGTCAACGTTGAGTAGAAATTTTCTTTTTATGTATACAAGTAGAACCACTATACTATAACCTAATGTTATGCATCGAGAACTAGTCCTCCAACCGTCTAGACCGGTTCCAGCCGCTCCTATTAGCTCGTCGATTAAGTAGAAGTGATGATATCGCAGCATAATAGACGTCGACACACTTCCATGAAGACGAGAAATGATCGATGAGCACATTACCAACAACATAGAATTACAACGTGAAAAGAAAAGGCCATACACACAAGTAATGGTATGCTTTCACATCTTTATAACTATATTGGCACAGAAGCCAATGGCCATTTATTACAGGAGATATGTGCCTGGCGTAATATTTGTGAATGCGGTTTTGAAACGAATTTCACACCTATATAGAAGCAAGTCAAAACGAATTAGAATTCCCGTTGCGATACAATCTTACGGGTTTCTGAAGCCATTTAAGCCGAATAACGTTGCACGCAGTCAAAACTGTTCATTTTTTTTCGATGATCTCCCGCTTGAATGACATCTACAATTTAATGTAAAAAAAAGAATTACCAAACAAATGTGCAAATCAGATATTTTTAATCAGAATTTATTTGATTTGATTGCATAATTTCATTCATATGATTGGCTTTGTTACATAGACGTTTCTAATAAAGACTCGAGAAGCAGAACATTTAGATTTGATAAAATTTGATACGCGTATGTAAAAGCAACAAGAGATATGGGGGGAAATTTAGATGCGACTGCCGAATTCTCGAGGTGACGAGCAATTCGCAATCGAGTGATTCCCAAAATGAGGTAATTCGCATTCTACTTCATCTGAACGGATTTCTTGTAGGCGAAAGGTGACGGTAACAAATCGATAACCGGAAGGTGAACCAATTCAGCCAGGCGAGGTGACCATATAAAATCTCCGTGACTGAACGTAGGACTGTCCACCCGAATAGCGGCTTTCAAGTTACCCAATCTCGGGATCAACCAAGCCACGTCCTGTTTAAAAAATAATGAAATCAAAATTTGCTGTAATATAATCGATAGAAAATAAAATTTGCAACACATACCTCATTTGGCGCAAACGGGTCATTGTCGGCGTGAACCAAATAGACGGGCACGGTCACTTGGGTGAGATTGTACTCGGGCGGGTAAGTCGTTCCGTACCGCTCCAAATTTTCCGCTGGTCCGTAGTCGAAGTAAAGGAATGATTCCCCTGTAAGAAATAAAACAGAAATCGAGATTAAAAGAAATCGGATTGGCTATTACAAAAATAACAATTCTGTACCGGAGTTATAATTTTGAAAGAAATGGGCCATGGTATTGGCTGAACCACCGGCTGGGTAATGTCCCGCCAACCGAAAGACGTCAGCCTGCAACACATAACCAAAAGAAGAACCCCGTGAGAAATTTTAAAAAATTTCGTTACCTGACCATTTTTTCTATTTTGCGAAACAGACCTCTTTGTACAGCTCCGAGTAGCCGAATATCTGGAAGAGAATATGTCTGCCGAATTCGATACCGAAGTGAGAAGTCTCTCCGATGAGACGAGTCACTTGGTGTACAAAACCGTCGTTCCTGTGGACCTCACCAATTCCCAGCAGCTGCTGAAAAAACTGCGGTCAAACGTTACAACATGAGCTTTCCTTTAGCCAAGGTCGGACTCGTGTTTAACTAACACAAACTTCTATGACACTGCACAAACGGGGTGTACGAAAAAAATTGAATGCATTGTGTGTAGAACTTACTTGATAGGGCTTTACGAATGGCGCCATGAATCGAAAAAAGTTACTTAAATGGGCAACACTGACAGTTGGCCCGAGCCCAAACATGACTTCCACTTTGTCGTTCAATTGCGGATGTTCGATGGCGCCCATGAAAAACGCGCTAACGCCCAGCGAATATCCAAAATAGGCGGCCAATTTTTCTTGTCCTGTTGCATTCAAGACGTAATCGATGCTGGCAGGGATGTCATACTTACCCATTTCATCCCAACTATGACATGATGTTTTTTTAGAACCGAATTAGAATAAAACTATCGGCGAATTATTGACTAGCAACTTACGAATAGTTCCAGAATTCTCTGTCAGTGTCCGGATTCAGAGAAATGTGTTTCCTAGAATAAACGTTTCCTCTGCTGTTTCCCAACCATACATCTTAACGATAAAGTTACATAACAAATTTAATTACTAGTATTCGAATTATCAAATCATCATAAATAAATTACCATATCCGTGATCGGCCAGAATGTAGGCTAGATGGTGAAATTTTGATCAAGTCACATTTGAAAATACTTTAAGAAGATACAGCAGCTTAATTATGTAATAGGTTTAAAAAGGGGGACTTGCCTAGTGAATTGTTGGACGCGCTCAACAGCCAGAAATGATCTGTGGCCATCATGCCGTGCTGGAGGAACACGGGTTTTCGGTGAATTGTGCTGTTTTCGAATCGAGTTTCCCGTTTTCCGAAAGGAATACGATGGAGTTCAAGGATGTACCCATCATCGGTGACAACGTGATGGATTTCTATGGGATAGCCTCGATAGGCAATGATTTCTGGCTGCAATTTAGAAAGCAAATAAACTTTTACTATTCATTCAATCAACACAAATTAAAGCCTCGTAATGAAAAGAAGTTATTTGTTTTTACTGTTGTCATGAAGCACTCTGGTTCTTTGATCACGCTGCGCTCCAGCGAGGGGTGGAGGATGTGCTGGAACATTTCTTTGATTTGCGTCAAGGGGTTATTGATAAAGGGCGACAAAATAGTGCGGGTGTCAAGAGTCAAGAAACAGTACACAACCATAAAACTCGCAAGAGATTGGAAAAATGTCGAAGTTTTCGAATTCTTCATTTTCAAAAATTAAAACGAACACAAAATGTTACGTAACAACTTCCTCGACGATACAAATGTTCCAGCACAGGCTTCCAGCCCAATAAGATCAAGACTTGTGTATAGACTCTCGCCTAGACTACTGCTGGCCACGAAGTGATTTTTTTGAGACTGGAAACACTCTTACTTACTTAATATCTATATATACGAGAATTCTTGCAGAGAGGCATGTGCCGTGGAGAGAGAGAGAGAGAGAGAAAAAAAACGGTTAAACCAACCACCTGAGATATCCTCCCCCTTTTTTTCTCCTCCCCTTTGTCTTCTCGCAACCAAGCCTGTGCCGGCCTGTGCTGCTCCTCTAGTCCGTATGCACGCAAATGAGGGCGAGGTCATCTCACCTGATGGTATTTTAGTAAATTTGTATGGAAAGTAATGAACACTATCAGTGAACACTATAATGCCTTATACGCACCTAAAATACAGCAGCCAGATATAAAGATATCGGGTATCAATATTATTGCGTAATAGAACGTACCGATTATCAAGGGAGAAAAAACACAAGAGGTCCGCAACTCAAATTTGCTTTTTGTTTTTATTTGTTAATTTTTTTTCTTTTTTTAATTTTGAGATAGGCTTTATTCCTTCAAGCAAAAATAAAAGGTAAGGAAGGTTAAGAGTATAGGGATGAGGAGGAAGGTGAAGAGTCGTTCACGCGCCTCCCTTCTTTTAGCCTTTAATGTAAATTTCCATTTCTTCTTTCCATTATTCAATTTTCTTTGCTTTTCTTCCTTTTTTATTGAGTAAATTTGAGTTGCGAACCCCTTGAAAAACAACACCGTCATGAGCAAATATTGTCGTTTCGTGTCCTTCGTTCCTCTTAATTAACAAGGAAAAAAAATTTTTTTTCTCCAGAAACATCGATGAAACGGCGTGTTATTTCATCAATATCCTGTTCTCCCATGAGCTACTAAATAAAGGCGTTGAATCGACGCAATAATAGGTTGAATTGAACTGACGAAATCCCTATAAATATTATAGTAGTTCTGAATTTTGTTTTTCAAGGCTGAAGTGAAAGTGGGCAAGGAGCCACGAATCTCGGGGACTCCATGGGTGCACCGTACCCCGCATACATTCTTCTTGGTAAAGAAAACGCCACTCTTGGCCGCCTGGGCTTGCAACAAACAAGACCAAACACTCACAAGAAGAAAGAAAGAAAAAAATAAAAAATAGAAAAATAAAGGATAAATAAATATAATAATAATAACGAAAGGGAAAGTGGGTTCTCTCGGTCTTCGAAACTAGGTGGCTTGCGCACATTGGTTAGTTTCTAGCTTTAACTCTGTTTATACGATATTGTTCTTCTTCCTCCAAGGCCAAAATTCCAGATTGAGGTTATTAACTGATGCCCGCTTTCGCTGCTGACGTTGCTGTAATTATCGACCAACCAACTATGAGATAATGGACAGGCCACAAGTGTGATTGACCGCTTGGTGTAATCATAAACAAAGCTAGCTAACTGGCACGTGTGTGTCTACCTGCCGTCATCGCGGGTTGACGGAAAGAGCCGCATTTACCAATATCTCCTTTCTAATAAGCCTCAATGCGAACGAAATTCGCGATCGCCCGCAAACACGAAACCACCCCATACCATGCAATGCGACGTTATCGCAAGTTAAGTAATGGACGAGACGGAGATTTATGGACTCTTACATTTATTTATTTTATGACGGAACAGAATTGACTCGACGACTCCTTTGCGTTTATATTATTCTCGTGAAATCGTAAAGAAGGGACTGGGACCCCTTTTGGGTTCAACATCATCCCCCCAATGTCCTTCGATGTTAAAAAAACCTAGGAGAAGACCTCGAGGGCACTATTTTTATGTGATAACAGCAATTGCATCATAGGTCTAATATTTTTTTAAAGTAAGTCTCCCGCCACCCGGCAGATGGCTCTCGCGCGAGTGTGTACGAAACGACTGAGCTGTCATGTCGAATCAGTCGAATAGTAGAGGAAATCGCGCGGCTCGTTGTAGGAAAAGAGTTACTATTTCTGCGTATTCTTGTGCTTCTTCCGCCCTTGGATAGTTTAACTCGATTCGCTCATACTTGACAATGACAAGAGCACAGAGCAGTCAGCCCTTCAATTTCCTTAGACGACCACTGAACCTTCTGGACTAGCGAAAAGCCGGGGTTTAGGTTTTACTGCAATTCTGGAGTGCCGACACTAGTTTGCTCATACCAGCTTGATTCATTCCTTATAATGTAATTTCACTATTGCAATAAACATGCTCAATTTTCACATTGGTTGTCTAATTTTGTACAATCCCCATTTTGTCTGCTAGAAAGAATTCAATGATCAGTTGTTTGAATTGACATCAGGTAGCACTAATAAATCTTGTGGATGAATGCAAAAAAATCAAATTATTGTTAAATATGAAATGAGAAATAAAATAAATGTATTTTATAACCCCAAATTTTCCTTCTTCCCAAAACTCTCAAAACAATTTCAACAGGGCACATTAAATCAAGCTTAACATCCCTAACAGTATTTTTCATTCTAATTCACTGTTAGTTTGTTTAAATTTTTCTGTTGTTGCCCGTGACAATTTAGAGAATCATTCAATGGTGAATAAAGGCCCATCATACAAACTTCTTTTAATTCTTTTCCCCTGTAGACATCTCCTGGCTTGTGCATCCAAGTGAAAGGTATTTGATCCCATTCCCTTAGTGCTTTTTCAAAAACAGGGTTATCCTTTTTATCTAGGGGCAGCAACAATGGGTAATCAAATGTAAGAAGATAATAAAAATCAATTTGTTTCTTTGATATTTCAGCTCCGAGTAAACCAGCGATATGATTCAAACTTCTCATGTAATGCTCATACTGGTCGCATTGAAAAAGATTTGTCTCTTTTGTTTTAACTTCTTTTGAAATTTGTATCATTGTCTTGAAGCATTCTTTATCTTCAGGGGCAAGAAAGTGTTTTTCAGCCTTTTCACATAATCTTTTTGCTGTATTTTGTACTTCCTGATGAGTTGGAGCAGATTTTTCATTGGATTTCTCCCATTTTTCTAAATGCCCTAGTATCATATGGTAGGCTATGAACGTGTCCTCACGCATTGTGTGGTGTATCACTTGTTTTCGATAACTTTCCTCAATTGACCTATGTATAAAAAATAAAAATCATGGTTAAAAATGACAACAAGAGTTATTTTTATGCTGGTTCTCTTGGTTTCTTACAGAATATAACAACAGCTGCCACAATTAGGATGCCATCCAAAAGTTATTCCATCTTTGGCCATGTATTTAAGCACATTCAATTGATCGTGTCTTTTCTCCATTCCGCTTTTTCGTAGCATTTTATAGTATTTCTCACTGAACTGAATCCCATGGCGAAGTAACAGTTTTACAATTTCATCTCGTACGACGTTTTTTACGTCACTTTTAAATAGATAAAAGAGTGCATTCTCTGAATTAAATGATTTCGAATCGATATCTATTCCGTTTTCAATTAAAAGGATTATCAAATCAATTAGATCTTCTTTTTGATAATGTCCACATAATAAATGCAGAACATTCTTTCCGTCTTTGTTCTTAGAATTGACGTCAGCCCCATTCTGGATTAGTATGCGAACTATTTCCACCAAATTTTCATTGCCATTCTTTTCCGGATCTGCCAAATGTAGAAGTGGAGTCAGTCCTTTTTCATCTACTAAGTTAATATCCATTCCTTCCTGAATCAGTAATTTGATTTCTTCAACACTTGGATAGGTATCTTTATTGAAGATTGACATCTGAAAAGTTTAGAAAACAGTGTTTGGTCTAAACTCTTGTAATATGTTTATTAACATTTAGTTACTTTGGTTGGTTTGAGTTGCTGAGTGACATCTGTAGATGTAATTCGCTTCTCTGGCTCACTTTCCAACATTTCTGGATAAGATCATCACGCAAGCACGCAAGTGTTTAACATGGGTGCACTGATCGCAACAAGCCGCAGCGTTAAATGACGTTTCGTAAACAAAACAAACAGACTAACGCCATGTGTATGCGGCGGCCTTTTTGTGAACCATAGTGGCAAAAATTTTTTTTTTGCGAATTTAAAAGCTGAATAGGCCTAACTTTAGAACTATTAAACAAATTGGCAAGCAACTTTTAAATTCTTGTAAATTATTATCTTAAAAATTTTTGTAAAAAAAAATAAAAAATTTAGGACCATTCCATTACTATATTGTATAATGAATTTACGGAGGGACTATCCGCCATAAAGTCCCTTGTAAACACCTTTTGGGCTTTGGCGCCTTTTGGTAACTTGATGAAATTTAAATTTTAGGCCTAGTCCATCGCAGTTCGCAGTTATTTTTATTATTAGAACATCGTTAATGCTATCATGTTCAAACTTAGCAGTATGATTAATAAAAATATGAGGAACATTTCGTTGCATTCAAAACAATTATATTTCCGTACATTCACTCAATTTAATTACATTGTCTAATTTTTACATTTTGTTTTGAAATTTTTAAACAGTAAACATTAACATTTCACAGGAGGGTTTTTACTACAAATATAGATAATTAAAAATAACGAAGTTCACGAAAAAAAAAATCTCGTGATGCAATTTGTTCCCGGTACCGGTTAAAATAGAGGCTATTCACCTCGCGGTTTCGCGAGTCAATTGTTTCGATGTCCGCCATTGTAGTAGGTTGTTTTGGTTGTCTGTATCGGCTGAAACTGTGTTTTCCCAATACAAAGTGCGGCAGTGGCCTAGAGTGGCACGGAATCTCCAATCTAATCATCTCCATCTAATTATAACGCCATTCGATAGAGCTCGTTAAGCCGATTCGAATGGTGTATGGGAAAGTTTGTGCAAATGAACGCATCCCTGAGTAAATCGACTTTAAAGTTTTTGGTTTACCGGGCTTCCGTAGCGTCCTTGGCCGCCCCTTTGCGCACCCCTGAGCCCACCCCTCGTCCCTTGAGGGATCACCCCTATTTTATTTCGAGGTACCTGAGAGCCTTTTTTCGAAAAATTTTTGCCCGCCACCGGAATCAAACTCGGAATATGCTTGCTCAACATGTACTACCAGCCGCGTACTATAACCACTACACCATGGAAGTTGTGGAAAGACGGACTTCAAATACATAAAATTATTTCCTCTAGCTAAAATTCATGTGGGGCCACGGACACACAAGCCACCAGCCACAACACATAAGGTCAGGAGAGCATTCTGTTTAACTACCGTTTTCCAGGGGTAGCAAATGGGGGGTAGCGAGTGTCGGCCTTATGGGTAGCCAGTGTCGGGTAGCCAGTGTCGGGGTAGCCAGTGTCGACCCCCCAGGTAGCCAGTGTCGCGGGTAGCAGGTGTCGTTTTCGCAGATCCTCTTGCACTGGCAAATGTGAGTTAGCTTTGATTTTTTTCTTTTTTCTTGTTGGGGTAGTTGATGAGATTAAATTAAATTAAAAATTATGAGATGAAAATGACAGGAAGTCAAGAGGGCTGGAAGGCCCGCCTCTGGTGGCTGAGGGTGGAACCTGGGGCTGGGTATGATATCCGATTGTCGTCGTCTGGGCTCTGGACGTTAGTCGCGTGTTTGATCTCGTTATGCCGTTATGGAAGGAGGGAGTGCAACAGCGTTCTTTCTTTCTGAGTTTGTGCTTGTGTTTTTGTTTGTGTTGATAGACCGGAGGTGATTGTTGACTATAGAACTGCTGCTGGAGGGGGGAGCAGGTGGGTGAGTCGAATAAGGCGCTGATTAGTGATCGGGGCACTTTGGGTACCCGAGTTCTCTCCTGGAGATCATAACTCACCTGCAGCACTCGCTGCACTCACTAGCACTCGCATGGATAGCTTTCTTTGGAGTGGATGCGGAACTTAGTCTGAGGGATTTGCTAGAAGCTTAACTATGGTAACACGTTTTTTTAAAAATTATTATTATGAGGAGATCTGGCGGCTAGATTTGTCACCAGAAGGCTTTTACTGATACCAGGCTTTCTTGGTTTGCGAATTTTTCCGTATTTCATGTCAAATAATATTCTCCCCACTTAACTTCATTTAACTTAACTTTAATCCCTCTTGATTCACCCCTCTCCTTCCGTGTTGCTCAACCCCCTCCTTTGTCTTCAACACCCTCTAGCTATAACAGATTCGCCTGTCTTTTGTTTTATTGTCTAAACGTTTGTCACCACCTTGTCTGAACTTGTCTTATCAGTCTTGTCTGGACGTTCAACACGTCGAGTCCTTTCTCAACCCCTTCTTCTCCCCCCCTAATTGTTCAGTCCGCACCCTCGTTTCGACAACGATCAGTCGCACATTTCTGAGCTCTCAATTTCAGATTGTTCTAACCTAGCGAATTCATCTTAAAAATACACAACGTAGGACCTTATCTTAAAAGTGTTTCACCTCTCATTTTGAAACACAAATATTTCTCGGAGCCGTGATTCCCATCTCTAGATTTTACGACAACGCTTAGAAATTTTACAGAAATTGATAGCTTTGAATCTGTGATGGTTTTACATGTATTTAGGCATTCAAATGAATCATTTCAAAACAATCACCATTTTTGTACTCACAATTAATTTACTGACTTAAAAATAAAAAAGAATCTACTCATTATCAATATACAATTCTACTTTATAAATTATTTAAAAAACAGCCCGCTTTAGGTCTAATGGTCTATCCAAAGTATCCATTCATTCCAGTGACAATTATTCTAATCGAATCACGCGCATTGTAGTAACACCTGTTAGACATTTTCCATTTCTTTGGAAATATTTATAATTCAGAAACCTCAAATTAAACCAACAACATTGTATAATATGTTGAACATTATATATTATAGAAACTATTTACCGTGCCAGAAGCACATCACATTCCCCTCGATAATTAAATTTTCTTAAGTGACTTTCTATGATGCGGAAATCGGCAGTTTTAGTTCTGGCATTGTTTCTTCATTATAAATCAGCGTAAAGTTGGGTTGCGTTTCGAGATTCTGCTGTACATCTAGCAGCAAAATCACGCTGACGCGCTTTTGATGAAAATCTAATAAAGACCGACATAGTTCTTTCAACTTCAGTCTCAATAGGTTATGAAATTTTAATACTTACTGGCAAATCTTCTTTATGAGTCTAGTAAATCCAACAAAGGTTGGGTGTCTTTGATACAATTGTGTGTAGTTTCATTCCTGATAACTATTATTCTGCTAAAATGAACATAAATACTTCTCAGGAATTTCGGATTTTTTAATTGTTTGGCTGACAGGAAAAGCTTTGCATTGTTATCGGAATATCTTATAATTTCAAGTGGACCTTTCTGCGAAAGGAGTACACTCTTAGTTCCCCACTTGTTTGTATTTGGATCCAAGTGACTTCCTGTCCAAGTGGTCTTTCGATTTCCTATCCATTCGAGGAGAATATTTGCGAATTCAAACAGCCAGGCGTGGACTTTGACGCCCCTTCTATTTTCTCTCGAATCCCAGTAGGTCCCATTTAACAATACAAAATTTTCGTTAGCAAACCCCCCGATTTAGGAGTTAAACCTGCCATTAATAACTTTATTTGAATGCCTTCTTGAAATAAGCCTCTTATTAGGCTGCGTAACAAAAATTAAACTGTCAAACTGAAGATTCCAGATTTTGTGATTTGTCTGCTCGATTTTTTTTTTTTTTTTTTTTTTATAAAGGGCATGGACTAGGAGGCCGAGTATTGCCCAGTGTATTGCACCCGGTTCAAGCAGTTTTTACATTTGTACATGGGGTGATCGTCGAAGTAATAATACATATACATTGTTGTGAGGAAAAAGGGCCTGACGGCAGCTTCGGGTCAGGCAGACCGGTGGCAACACCAGGATGTACAGAAGGCGTACCTGTCCGGCTTGGTTGAACCTTCAAGACCACCGGCCGGTCGTCGCCGGCATAGCTACAGTACCCCCTAGGTGACCACGGCTGCAGTTACCGAAGCCCCGTCCTGACACATCTATTATGTTTGGAGAGTAAACGGATCGGAAGGACGGAACGTGGCCACAGCGGAGGGTTGGCCGTGGAGAAATGTTTAAAAGCAAATTCGGAGAAGTAAAAATGCGACGGCATCCCGTTGACACAGTGCCGGTCTGTGTGCGGGAGCAGTGCCGCAAGTGCAGTGAGAACGGTGTCTGTCCGTCCGCGGGCTGAGGCCAGAGCAGAAACAGGCGTTTCTGGGCCCAAGCCGTATGACCGAGCAGAAATAAAATACAGAGAAACTAGTGGCCTACATTCATGTAAATAAGAGAATTACGATTTTTTTGTTCGATTTTGCTCGTCTTGCGAGATAGGCGCTTAGTGCAGAGAAGAAAATCGACTAACGCGTTCCAGAGAAGGTTGCACTGTGAGAATATTTCGAAATTGGGGGGCCATGGGTGGCCGCTAGAAGAGACCGCGCTGACTAAATTTAGCCTGAAAGAGGAGTAGGTGGGGCAGTGAACAATGAAGTGATGAATAGACTCCACCGGGGCGCCGCATTGGCATGAGGCTGAGAGGGAGAATCCAAAACGAAATTGATGCGAGTTTAAGTAGCAGTGGCCAGTGATTATTTGGGTGGTAGTTGCATTGGTCCTTCGGTTCAAGAGTGCTTTGGCAGACCATACTGACGGGAAAAAAGCTTTGGCACACGCATTAGTAGACAAGGAGGACCACTCATCATTCCAGGTGCTCCATACTTTCGACCTGATCATATGCTTTACATGGTTTGAAGAGAAAGGCACGGATAAAGTAATGAGTAGAGAGGGTGATTGAGCCCAGTGTCGAGCCAAATCAAGACCCAGAGATTGACCATTTGTGGCCGTAAAAACATGACAGAAACTGCCATATTCCAGTAGCTGGGTGAGGTTGCTCGCTTCGGTCGAACTGAGCGAAGTGGCTGGTTGTACGAATGCCAGCATTTCAGAAACAAAGATGTCACACGCAGAGAACGACTGCCTAAACTCGCTCACTCTCTCCAGGGCTGCCGAAAAGGCAAGGCTCATAGCGGTGCGGGCTGATATTGATGGAGGGAATGAGAGATTAAGGATATCTAGAACAGCACACGAGTCGGTGAACACAACGCAAAAGCCAGCTATACCACGCTTGTGGTAGACACAAATAAACAATGGAGTGTGCTGGGGACAAGCTGATGTAGAGGAACAACCGTAGAAAAAAGTGGAGAGTTGTAGAGGAGAATTCTCCATGGTGGATAGTTGGTAAGAGAAGGGAGACTGGTACGAGACAACGTGTAGCCTTTGCTCATGAAGGGGAGACGCTGGGAAATGAAATTGCGCGATGATTTGGAGAAGCACAGATCAGTCGAACTCGAGAGGAGACGCAAGGTGGAAATTTCAAGAATTCTGAGGTCAAGAGGAAGCAGATTGGAGAGAAAGATCAGGGATTCTGTAGGGGCTGTTTTAAACGCAAATTCATAATAAATAAACTACAATGACTATCGAGGGGAATTAAATCTTAAAAGATTGCCTGATAACTAAGGAATGTAGTTATCTAATTAAGAATAGCAACTGAAGACGACTGAAATGGGAAAATTAAAAACTAAAACTAAAACGGGCGAAACTCCATAAGCCGCCATGCAAGACATTTTACTTTTACGTGCCCAATCGATTTTTCACAATTTCAGCGAACTGGCAACTTCGGACGTTAGACTACTCTATTGACCATAGCTTTGGTTTCTTTTTAGCATGGCCTACTATAGTCACGGCCCATCATCGTACGCTTCTGTGTGGGACCAATTTTGGGTTCCCTGCCCCTTTCCTGTTGCCATAGTACATAGCCAGAGGGTCGTAAGTATCGGTTTTTGTTCCACGTTTCCGCAGATTCTGTGTCTGGCTTGCATAGTGCTATGGTCAGAGTCGATTGAAAGCAAGCGATTGACAGTCTAGTGGTTAAAGCGGTAGATCCCCACTAGAGTGGTATTAGGTTCAAATCTATGCAAGTAATAATCAATTTTTCATTATTTTTCCTTGTTTTTTCTTTATTTTTAAAGCGAATTAGATGGAATGCCTAGATTGTGTAAAAAATGCGAGTTTTTTCACATTATTTTCAACAAAATCTGAATTTGCTTTTTTTTCTAAGTCCTTGCCAAAGAAAACAAATTCAGATTTTGTTTTAAAAAATGTGAAAAAAACTCGCATTTTTTACACAATCTAGGCATTCCATCTAATTTGCTTTAAAAATATAGAAAAAACAAGGAAAAATTATGAAAATTGATTATGACTTGCATAAATTTGAACCTAACACTTCTCTGGTGGGAATCCACAGCTATAACAACTAGACTAACAATCGTTTGCTTTCGATCGACTCTGACCATAGCACTATGCAAGCCAGACACAGAATCTGCGGAAACGTGGAACAAAAACCGATACTTACGACCCTCTGGCTATGTACTATGGCAACAGGAAAGGGGCAGGGAACCCAAAATTGGTCCCACACAGAAGCGTACGATGATGGGCCGTGACTATAGTAGGCCATGCTTTTTAGAAAGTCTCCCGCCATCCGGCAGATGGCTGTCGCGCGAGTGTGTACCAAACGGCTGCTGTCATGGCGGTCGAATAGTTGACGAAATCGCGCGGCTCGTTGGGTATCACTTGTTTTTATTATCACCCAATTAAACACGCCATATAGTTTACCGTCGATGGGAACGTTTTTTTTTAAATCGTGAACTAGTTTCATAACATGGCACCCATACCTTCGCCTCTGGAAGGTCATCAAATGGCCGGGATGATGGTTCCTGCCGGCCAAGGTGGTGGTGGAGGAGGACCTGGCGGATCCATCTCGTTGACCGTGTTGATAGACTTTATTATCCAAAGGACTTACCATGAACTCTCTGTGCTCGCCGAATTGCTTCCCAGGAAAACTGACATGGAAAGGAAAATTGAAATCTACCAGTTTGCTTCTCGGACAAGACAGTTATTCGTCAGGCTACTGGCTCTCGTCAAATGGGCAGCCAGTGTGTCTAAAGTTGACAAATCAGCAAACATCATGGCTTTTCTTGATAAGCAGTCTATGATCTTCATTGAGACTGCTGATGCACTATCAAGAATGGCCAGAGAAACACTTGTCCATGCCAGGCTACCCAACTTCCACTTGCCAGCAGCTGTTGAGGTGCTGACTCTTGGGACTTACTCTCGCCTGCCACTAGTAATTCGTGACAAAATCATCCCACCAGATCCAATAACAGCAGTAGAGAAGAAAAACACTCTATCAAGACTCAGTCAGGTATGTAAATCCAGAACGTAAAAATTTATTTGCTGTATTAGCCTACTTAATGTTTTTGTTTTTTATCAGGTGATTGAATATCGACTTGCCACCACGACTTTGCCGACCCAAATGCGCAAAAACAAGATTGAGAATGGTCGTGTCAAATTTACGGTGGACCACGAATTCGAGGCTACTCTGACTCTCATGGGTGATGGGCCTAATGTTCCCTGGAGCTTGCTAGACATCAACATCCTGGTGGAAGACAAGGAAACGGGAGATGGGAAAAGTCTTGTGCATCAATTTCAAGTTCAATTTATCCACGAACTTCTCCAGTCTCGCCTCAGGGACTGCGACAATCCCCTGCTCGAACTGTACACAGTTTTACACACATTTAGCCAGTCTCTTCAGTTGGAGGTGCTCCATTCCCAAACGAAACGACTGTGCCAGGAGCGCCTGGGCGAATTGATTCGCGTCGAGGAATACGTGACAGGGCGTAGCCTGACCATTTCTTATTGGAAGGATCTCGCAAGTCGCGAGTTAAAGTCGGATTTGGGTTACAGGGTGACAGCCCAAGTATGCACTTCGCATTCGGGTGGCTCGGAAGTGATTGGCAAACCTCTGCAGATCCTCCATAATCCACCGCTGTCAACCAAGGACTCTGAAATGGCCGAACAGTCGATCCGTTCCGATCACCTCTCACTGGAAAAGCTTTTAACTCACACCATTTATATGAGAACACGTACTCGCCTTTCCGAGCTCAAAGTGGAGTTGCAACCCAAATTGGGACATCAGCAGACAGACTGCGTTGTTCAGGGATCACCTCCAGTCCTCCATCTTCCTATTCTATCGCCTTGCCTTCGGTCCGAGCAGCTACTCATCACTGTCGATACACGCACTGGCAGCCTACAAGCTCACATCCCCCAGGTAATAAATTTCTAAATCATCTGCATTTTCTAAATTTTATTGTAAGGAAATTGTTTTTTCTCACAGGACGATCCACCAGCACCGCTCATGAATGAATTACAAAACACATTAAATGGAGACAAGAGTCGCTTTGAAGCAGCCATTGGAGAACTTCGATTCTGGATCACTCAGCGTCGCTGTCAGAAAACCCTCCAACATTTGCCCGTCTCTGTCTACGACAAATTGCCAATCATGTTTGCGGCCGACAGTCCAATGACCCGCTTGAGCAAGCACAAATTCTTTCTTCGACTTCACAAACATCCCAACTCATGGATCGTAGTTGAATTTAAGGTATATTCATTATTCAATTGAAATTCACATGTTTGAAATCTAACTAAACTTGGTCGATATTCAGGAAAAAGCGAAAGACATTGATTATGTCTGTCATTTGGTAATCGTCAAGCCTGTACCTATTGAAGAGAGTATGCCTACAGATGAGACTCCTATTGACTTACCAAAGATGTACTACAAGGTTTGTGAAAAATTAATTTAATTAAAAAAATTATTCTTCATTAATTTGTGATTTCAATTGTCTAGGTGATGGAAGTGAATGAGTTAGACATGTTTTTGCTGACTCACGGCCCTTGCACAGCTATTGAGACCCAGGAAGTTGCCGTAACCAACAAACGTAAGAGAGAAGGTGGTGCTCTAGAAGTAGCCCGTGATTCGACTCCCGGACCTTGCAAACGCAGCAAACACCCGGCGTACTTGTTGCCGGATCTTTCGCACGTGGTGGCTCTGTGTGACGAGCGAATCCCCTTCGCTTCTCTTGCCAGTCAGCTGACTAAACGAGACATCCTTCACCAGGGATTGACAGTTGAAGCACTAGGAGCCGGGCTATCTCTCAAGCTGGTTAGTCTGCCTCCAGTAGAAGGTGTAAGCCGTGAAGCATTTAACGACCTGAACCGTCGCATGTTGACGGCCACAATTCGGATGCAAGTCAAAGGATCGCGTGCCTGGATGCTGGAATTTCTCTTCCACGGTTCGCCACTCGGCTCGGTTTCACCCACCGAACAAGGATCACGATTTCCCGTTTACCTGTCCTACGACGTTACAACGGCTGAAGATGCTGGTCGAACTGTGGATGCCATCCTGCAGGACTGGGCTCACATTGCCAACTTGTACGCCTCCGTCCTGAGCTTAGCCAGCGTGATGCAAACAAGAGAAGAGAGACAACATTTTAGCGTCAAGAGCTACAACTTTAAGAAGCTCGTTCTGGGTTATGGTCCAGCTCGTATGGCCACGGCTGCCGTCACTTGGAAATCCCACGAACGTCGGTTCCATTTGGGACTGGGTTGTTCCGGCCAGTTGGGCTCCAATCCTCACAGCCCACTTCGGGAGCAATTGGAATTTTTCCTCAATAAGGAACGCAGTTGCGGTTACTTGGCCCGCGTTCTTCACGAGACGTACGAACCACTTGCATCCATTGCCAAACTTCCCTCAACTCTACAAGTGGGTCTCCTATCGACCAAGCCTCCTATTCCCGTTCAGACGTTCACTGTCATGGCTCATTCGCCAACACATATTCGATTGGCGTATTGCAACCTCTACTGTCTAGACATTCACCTTCAGTCGGACGGACAGGTTTCAATCCGAGATGGAGCCTTTAGCGTTTTTGACAAGAGTAAAGTCATCGAAGAATTTGGCCCAACTCAGGGTCTCAAGGTAAATCAATTTATACCCGAAATCAGTTCAATCGGTTTATTTAATTTTAATTTCGTAGGCTTTCCTCTCCAAATATGTTGACGAAGCGGCGTTGTCACGAAGACGGTCTCAATCTGAAGACGACCATCCACCTTCGCCCATCATGGAACATACCAATGAACCGTCACATTTTCTTGGACATTCGAGGTCTTCCGGAGCAGCCGGAGCTTCGCCTGCGGGTCAGCAACGAGGAGATCTTGCTGGACTTCGATTCCAGACTCCGTTGACTCCTTCGGGAACCAGCAATCCGCACACTCCGGCCAGCCCTCACATGGGCAATATCACGCAGGTAAGAATCTAATTAGACATGTATGTTTTATCAATTGATTTTAACCTTATGCGTTTATGTTGCAGCAACAAGTTCAGTCACAAGGACAGCATGGATTTGGTTCTAGTCCAGCTACGTCTTCTTTTTCTTTGGCTTCACCACCCTCTATTCCACCTTCCGGTGGAGTCAATCCATCACCTTCAATGCTGCCTCATCCGTCACCCGTGGGCCCCGGAAGTGCCTTCGGCATTGCCAGCTCTCCACTTCCCAATCCGCTTCACGCTCCCAGTCCAGCCGGTATGCTGCCCACTCCTTCACCTAATCCAGCCGGCATGGGTGGTGGTTGTCATAATATCGAAAGCAGCCCATTCCCACCGCAAAGTTTAGCTTCGCCAGCTCCTAATAATTGGCCCGGATCGCCTGGAATGCCGCGCCCTTCACCCGCCCGACCGGGAGGCCCTCCGTCTGCAGCTGCCAGTCATCATAGCCCCCATGGAGGACCGTCCGGCTCTGCTGGCGGTGGTTTTGGTGGCTCATTCGTTTCTCGTGTCCTACCGCAACGCTCCTGGGCTGGAGCTGTCCCGACAATCTTGACTCACGAAGCTTTTGACGTCCTGTGTACTCCAAGTACTCTCCCAGGTATTTCAATTGAATGAAAGACGAAACGATTTTTTACTAATCGACACATTTTTGTTGCCGCAGGTGAAATGGATGAGACTTTCTCTGCTGGAAGTATGATGGCGCCACTTGAACGCTTTCTGGGTTGCATCTCCATGAGAAGAAGTTTACAACGTATCATTCAAGATTCACAAGATTGCCCGTCCGCGCTACCCATTACCGAGCCCGGAGTCATTGCTTTCCGGTACTTTCATTTTATTATCCTGTTGTTTTTTAGGGAATTTTATTTTCACGCAACCCTTTTGTTTTATTATCGCGTCCAGGTGTGAATCACTACATGGCCGCGTAACAGTCAACCCCATGCACATGCAAAGCTTGATACTGAAGCTGAGCCCCAGTGGGCCCGAGTACCGCGAGCAGTGGGCGCTCGAGGAACTGCAGGTGCTTGAACGCTTCTTTGAAGTCCGTGTCATGGCCATCCCGTTCAAGCCGATGGCGATCCACGCTTTTTGTCGCCTGCTGAACGCATCTCATCACATCCTCCGCGATCTGGTTCAACTGATGAAGCTTGAACTTATGCCCAACGCTTTCGGCCAGCAGACCTTCAAATGGAGTGTTCAATTTTGCCTGACTGTCCCTCCTTCAGCCCCTTCCATCGTGCCGGTTGGTGCCTCCTCTGTTTTGACAGCTCGTAACAAAATGCTCTTTTTCCTCTACATCAGGTAAGCTGAAGAGGCGGATTAACTAATTGAATGAGAATTGTGTGATTGATCTGTCTTGTTTTTTCTTTGTAAATTTAGACGCCTTGGGATGTTGCCAGAAGCTGAAGGGGCTTCATTAGTGCTGCCTCTTGTCTACGACTCCATCAATAACGTCACGCAATTAGCAGAGCGTCGTGACCCGGCTGCTGGTAACATGGGAGGGTTAGGCCCTGTGACCAACACCGCAAGCGTGATGCTCAAACGGTTTGGCGAATGCAGTCACATGATGGGCCTGCAACCGGGCGAGTGTTCCATCTACTTAGCTGTTCGATATCTCCTTGCCAATTTGACACTGCCCAACGAGCCTCCCGCTATGGCTGTAGGCGCCGGAAACCCTGTCGAGCTCCAGCAGCAGCAGCAACAACAACCCAATCAAATGGTGCCAATGGGTTTGGGAAGCGGTCCTGGAATGGCCAACATGGGTCCCGGAACGCCAATCAATCCGATGCAGATGCAAGCCGGTCCCATGTCGATGGGTGGAGGGCTACCGCAACAAGTTCAAACTCAGGGTCAAGTCAGTATGCCAATCCACAGTCCTTATGGCCAGGCACCGATGAGCGCCAACCCAATGACACCCGTCATGGGAATGCCTATTAACAACACCATCGGCCCTGCAATGGGTCAAGGTGGACCCGGCAACATGCAGATGCAGTGATCCCTTTCTCCCCAATTTATTTTTTTCACGTTAATTCAATGTTACAAATGGAAAAAAAAAGGATATTTCAAATCCTTAGTTTTGAAAAAAATTTCTTCTTCTTGGAGTATCAAAAGAACCGTGGACGGAAAATCATCCAAACAAATTTGTTTATATGATTGTAATACACATGTGCCCAAATTGAAGAAAAAAAAATTCCCTGCTGGGTCAATGTGAATGTCTTGTCAAAATCATATGGGTTTCACAGTCTAGTAGTTGCGCTCTCAAACCAGACGATAACCTGAATTCCGATTGTCTTTTCCGCCCGTCAGTCTCATCGAAGCCCCCGAGTTTCTATTGGGTGTGTGTGGTTTTAGTAGCCTTAGATGGCGTCGTGAGCGCTTTGGAATTTCTTCGCGGTCTGCTGTCTTGCTGCTGCTGTCGCTTCCTGTGACACAGTTGAATGCCCCACATAAATTGGTGGTAGCCGAAAAGGCCAATGACATTTGCGTCGGACGATTGTCAATCAAAAACGTAAGTCACTTTTCTTTTATTTTGAAAAAATAAAACAACAGGAAATTAATTTGAATTATTTTTTCTAGGTAACTAATTGGTGATGAATGGATGACCTTCGATGTCTACCTAAAGACTTTCATCCCATAAAGGTTAGTGAATCAAAGCAAGAAAAGAAAGGAGGAAAACACTTTTCGTCGGGGGAGTTTTCGATGACCTGACTCAATATACCCTCTACAGCCTTGGGGGGGTTTTTTGTTTCCCATTGAACACGAAATTAAAAAAAAAGGGAAATATATTCCGGCGGTGATACCTAAACACCATATAGATGACGCGCTTTCTCTTTCTCGTAGAAAAAGCGCAGCAGGGCTCAGTCAAGGTCTTTGACCGTATTCAAAGGCGCATGAAGTAAGAAAGAAAATTTGAAATAACAGATGGAGGAGGACGGGAAAGGAGGAGGAGGAGCGTAGAGGTGGAGATATAGGCAACAGGTAACTTGGGTGCGCTCTTCAGTCTGTTTCTTGCAGGTGTTGTGTGTTGTCTACCGTGTCTGTGCCGCGCTTTTCTCGGTGCGAGCCAAAAATTCCACCACTTTCGGACCCCGGTATCATTTTTTAGCTACCATCATCATGGCGACTGTAATTCTGGTTGCCAATGCTGTGGTCACCGTGTTGCTAGCATGGATGACGCTCAACCATTTTCAATTGGTGGAATACGATCCGATGGACATCGCAGTCAACCAATTTCAAAGGCTCGTTTTCTATTCGCAGCTGGACGGTAGCGTGAGAGCGCCACCCGAGACTTTTATGACAGTTGTAAGCAAAACTACCGTTATATTTCTATATTAGAATATGGCTGTTGTGTTTATTTATAACTCAAATATTTTGTTAAAAAATATTCGAATTCATTTCTAGCCGGAAATTATTCAAAGTCGAGGTTATCCGGTAGAAATTCATCACGTGACTACGGAAGACGGTTACATCCTTGAGCTGCATCGGATCCCTGGATCAGTCAACGAGCCCGTCAACACGGAAAGCACACATAAAAAGAAGCCCGTCTTTCTACAGCATGGCATCTTCGCGACTGACTTTGTGTGGGCTGTCGGACCGTCCAACGGCTCTCTAGGTATTCGATTAATGTCAGTCGGTTGAATTGATTTGACGTTTTAACAAAATATTTTGCAAATTTGTTCAGCTTACATCTTGGCGGATCACGGCTACGGTAGTTCTTTTGATTGATCAGCATATTTTTCACTTTTATAAATTCTTTTGAATTTAAATTTTTAGATGTGTGGATGGGAAATTCAAGAGGCAACACGTACTCTAGGAAACATAAAATTTTGGATCCTGATTCTGAAAAATACTGGGATTTCACGTAAGTTTGACTGTTACGTAAATTTGACTGTTATGTAACTTTTATTTGGTATTAAAATTTTTATCCATTTTATAGATGGGAAGAACTTGGCCAATATGATCTCCCGAATTCGATTGATTACGTCCTGAAAGTAACTGGCCAACAAAAAGTGTCGTACGTCGGTTACTCGCTCGGTTGCGCCATTTTCTACGTTGGCGCTAACCTCAGACCGGAACTAAACGACAAGATTGAAGTGATGATTGGATTAGCTCCAACATCCACTGTCCAAGTTTTGGACAACGCTTTTAAACTTGTCGCACCGTTGAGTAATCCACTTAAAGTAAATTTACGTACATGAATTTTTTGTTTTAAGGAAAATTGAAACGCATATAATTCGTGCTCAATTCATGGTGAAAGTGTGTACGATAACCGGTGTTGGTCTTAAAGCAAAGCTTTTCCATTTGGATTGATGCTGTTTTGGAGAATAGAGCCATCACCTCAGGACTGCTCTTCCACAGTGATAAATAGAGCAGTTTTGAAAGAGATACTTTCACCTATGATTGCACATATCATTCCATCGGCAAAAGTTTATATTTGAGTTTCTTTTTTTCCAGTATGTGATGCAGTGGACTAAAACCGGATTATTCCTTCCCAGCGACGGACTATCAAGTCGCTTTCTACGGTTCGTGTGCAATTCCAGTCAAATTGGAAGCGCCACTTGTCAAACTATAAACTTTTATGTTTTTGGGTATTCGGAAACAACCGATTTGGTATGATTTCTCTTTCATTCTCAAATTAATGTATCGATGCTTGAGCTGCATAATGTTCACGTTTTTTAGTCTTTGGTCCATGTATTAGTCGGGCATTACCCCGCCGGAGGATCTCCAAAGACAATGTTACAGTTCTTCGACAATTACAACTCGGGTATTTTCTAATAATTCTGATGAAATTCGTGTTGACATTAATTATGTTTTGGTGTTATTATTTTAGGCGGAAATTTTACGCGTTTTGACTACGGCGAAAGTGGTAACTTGGAACGCTATGGAACAGCCGAAGCTCCCAAATACCAGATGGAACTAGTCACTGCTCCTACCTATCTGCTGTGGTCGAAAACGGATCCGGTTTCAACCCCTCGGGTATTTTATTTACAAATGAGTCGGCGTCTTTCTATTAGTGCTCACTAATAGACTGCCGCCCGCATTTACATGCTTAATATATTTACGAAACATTTTTTTTATCTAGGATATCGAATGGTTGGCAATGCGATTAGGGAATTTGAAAGGGTCCGTCGAGGTGAACGCTCCGGTCTTTAGTCACGGCGATTTTTTCATGTCCACTCAAGCCTCAAAATTGGTGTACGAGCCACTACTTAAGATGCTCCCTCCTCCTTGAACAAATAATTGTACATGACAAATAATAATAAAAAAAATACCGTTCTAAAATGAACAAATTCAATGGGTTTAAAGTTTGAACGTATAATTCCACAGAGTTTGTACCAAGAGTCCTTGGGGGGCATTATATGCAAGGGTATAATCAGAATTATAAGGTAAAACCAATAACAATGTAATAAATACAAACGAAATAGATATACACGTATATACTGTTATCGGCGAAATGTTTTCTTGTCTAGGGATAACGTGATTATTAGATTTGTCAAAACAAATTTCAAACTAAAATATTTGGTATCGAGAGCTTTTATGAATAGTTTTGTGCGTCGTCAATTATATTTAGGCTATTTGGTTAATTGTCATGTCTTGATGGAGTGTTAAAAAAGGATCACTTAATTGTGACGTCGTGAGATCAAGAATAAGTTATGGAAGAATAATATAGTGCAATTGTAAGTTCAATTAAAAGTAATTATAGAATGACTAGTATTGATGATGTACTATCAAGAGTATTTTTTTTTTAAATCTTTCTTTCAAGATAGTCGAATGTTAATCTCCCTTGTGGAGTGTGTTATCTAGTTCAGGCATTTCTCTTCCGTCGTAGCAGCCGTTCAAAAATATGTCTATGCTCTCGTACATCTGGGCGTTACGCAACATCATCTGGTAGTTGGCATCCGGATACAACTATGAGGAAAAATAAGGAATTCGTAATGAGGTTTTAACGGGAGTTCATTCGAGAAAATTACCTGTTGCTGAAATGAAAACCGTTTCTCGATCAAACTCTTGGCGATCAGCATCGAATGAGTTACGTGGTACTTTTCCTCCAAAGTTCCGTGCAAAAGGAAGACTTTTTTAGCGTGTAAATTCTTGGTGCAGGTAGTCAAATCAGCTTCGAAATAGTGGCGCTGTCCTTCGCGTTCACTGAGAAGGCCGAGGTAACGTTCGGCGTAAGGAGCGGCTAGCAATTAATTAAATAATTACAAAATTATTTTAACTTGGAATTGATTTTAGCGCAAATTACTTAGTGTCTTCCAGGACGAAACGGGTGATATTGCAATCCCGCAGCCAAAAACTGCCCCTGGGTCGTTGGCCAGAGTATAAAGAGAAAGGAATCCACCATAGTGAGAGCCAATTAATGCGGTTTTAATCGGACTGATGAACGCAAATGTTTCTTGCAATATTCTGTCAACCGCAAAATAGAAATCACGATTAAATGTTATCCTATACGAACGTGTTAGATGGAACATACTTTGTTGTTTGAATTAAATCTACCGCCTCCAAAACCCCGGGCTGCCGGTAAATGGAATTCCGGAGCAGATGACCACTTCCTTGCGATCCGTGCAAGTCAATTTTCGCTACGATCACGTCCCGGCCTGAAGCCATGTAAGTTGCCTGAACCGAAAAATGATTTTCTTTAGAATTATTTAAAAAAAATTGCTGATCCTTCAAAATGCCATTTACCCAGTCCATTTTCCATTCATCTGTGACACTGACCGTTGCCGGTTCGTCGGTTCTGTCAGCGGAACAACCAGTCATGAATAAAACATTTTCAGATCCAAAAATATAGAACGAAATCGGATAATTTCTTACGTCCAAACCAGTAATGGGTAAACTGTCGATTCTTCCTCTTTTAAGCCGGGTGGTAAATAAAGTTCAACGGCCACATAATCAGGTTGACTCCTCTTCCAAGGAGTGTTGTCGACGAGCAACGGGACTTTGAGTTGTATCTTTCTGGGGAATGCTTTGTCCATCGAATCCAACTGCAACTGTCGATTGACTTGAATCAATTTGACCAATTTGTTGGTCGGCAGCGATCGAACTTCAACATAGGGTATAGTAGGTCCTAGGCATTCGTGCACGTAGTACTCGAGGCTCGGACTCAGTATGGCGTTGGAATAACGGCACGTAGAGTTCGAGTGGTACTGGTTCGGATGCGAACTCGTGAAATTCAAAGGAGTCGAATTTTTCGCTTGAGATTTGGACGAAGAAGAAGAAGAACCGGAAGTAGAGGAAGTAACTGAATGTGAGGACTGCTCGGCCAGATGACGAGCCTGGACAGAGCACGTCAGACACTCGACGGTGTTCTGATCGGCTTTTTGGCCGTTGATTTCAACCCTGTAGACTTGTCTTTTCGATCGGCCACCTTCGGCTGAAGCCGAGTAATACCTATTGAATGAAATGGGATGAAAATAGATACAAGAAAAGTACAGATGTGCTTTGTCTCTCTATCGCACTCACACAAGGTTTCGCCCATTGTTCGTATCCCATCCGAGCAGGTGATGGATTTCTGATTTGTATTGGGTGACAGGCCACGAATGTCTCTTGACGGCGTCAACCATAATGATGTTGGTGAAATAATCTTGCGTGTGGTCTATTTGAACTGGCGCCAAGTGAAGGAAGGAGTTTCCGTTGGGATGGAAAAGCATATCAGCACCCACATCAAGCCATCCTTCCAAACCACTTTCAATGGTAGATACCTATATCGATCGATTTTTCTCTAAGCCTCCTTTAACTTAAAAAATGAATTTTTAAAAAATATTACCGTTTGACAATGCCACGGTCCGGCATCGCAAAAAGAAATCAGAGAAACGTTCTGCGAGCGTAAAGTCCAAATGGCGCATATTCTTTGGTCGTTAACCCATTTGACCATTGTTAGATAATACTCCCTATAAAAATGGAAAATAAATTTAATCATCTGGCAGTTTAAAATTAAAATTAATTCAAAATTACTGGTCTCTTATGCTTAATGGCGGCCGCAATTCTTTGACGATATCTTTTTCCATCAAATCAACAACGCGCAAACTGACTCTGGGGATCGGTGACGAAGGCTATGCAATAGAACAATTAAATATTTAAAAAGTGATTTTCAAAAGTGAATATTTTTAAAATAGGATTTTGAACTTACCGTTGGATAGCGTATGAGAACTTGCTCAGTGTACAATTCAAAAGAATCAGGTTCGCTGTAAATCGAAAGTTTGATCTCCGGTATGGCGGTGTCATTGAATGCGATGTATGACAGGCGATCACCGGTCTCAGAGAACCACATTGCTGGTTGCTTTGCCATTGCTAAAAGAAACCAATATAGCCTTTGAGTGATATTCCATCAAAAAGTATTTAACTCTCTATAAGAGTATATATGTGGTATTAACCTCTATAGGTCCAGTCTGGCACCCCATTAGAAATGCTATTAAAAGATCCATCTGAAGTTATTCTCTCGGTTTGATCAATAGTAATATCCGGAATGTAATAAATGTCATTCTGGTGGCAGTACACAAGTGCGCCATTACGGGGGGAGGGACTCCACATGACGGCCTGAATCGGCACACGTTCATCCGGAGAGGCGGAGGGTATGGGGTAAACGATTCTGTTGGTGTTAAGAAAGTGTGGCGTTAAATTATTGCTCAATATCACCACCACGCGATGTAATTAACGTCGCCAGCCCAAAAGTCTAATCATTACCCTGTGGAAAGGTCGTAAACTTTCGCCTCAAATTCCTCGATGCTTCCGGGTCTCTACGATAAGAGTAAGATTATATTCATTTAAATCTTACTCGGTTAACTTGATCAACCAACCTTTCTGTAATCAGTTGTGAGAAGGAGAAATCGATTGTCTGGCGATAAAGAATATGTTGATCCTGGTGGCACCGGCTGTTGATGGTAAAATTGAGCAATAAAACAAGAACAAATATATTTGATCCATTAATTCTAAAAGTTAATAGCAATTTTGTTTGACTCACAATAGACTCGTTGTACAAGAGTGGCTGAAGAGTCCCACTAGGAGCATCCAATATTTGCAGGTTATCATTTCCGTCGGTAATCAAGAGTTGGTTGTTTTTCAACCAGGACCCGTTGAATTTCAGCGGTTGGAATTTATCGCCCAGCACATCCTCCAAAGAGAATCTCGAGCCTGAAATTAATTAGAGAAAATTAATCCTTTCTAATAAATTTATGGCGCTGTATGTATATTGCAATAGAATTTCGGTATAATAATGAAACCGCTAATTAATTAGAAATTCTGTCATCGGCAACCACGATTAATTGCGGCAAACAACTAATCCTCAATCATTGCAGCTGTCGGCGTCCTTTGGCAAGAAGTTGACATTGGCACCGCTCCAATGTCTCACATCCGGTGTTAACCTCATCTTCTCCCATTCAAGGATCAAGTACATTGTTCGAGCATTGTTCTCATTTAGTGCATCTTAACTACTCTGAACTAATGTATGCCAGCGCATATCAACGAAGATATGCCAGCAGACATTGGTGAAGGCAACAAAACTTAAAAGCTATATAACGGACTATATATAGGAAACCAAAATTGTACGCAATGCGCACAACTTTGATCAAAAGGGATTTTATTGCATTTGCTATTGAGATTCATGTGAAATTCAAATCGGGGCTCTTTTGTCGGTTATAAAGGAAGAAACGGAATATATATCTATATGGACGCGCTTTATGCATATGGAAATTCTAATCTTACCTTTTACACGAGGTCCGTCATCTACAGGAGTCATGACAATCACGGAAGCCAAAATGCAACCTGGAGTGTATCACGGATAAAAACGATTTTTTTTAAATTTAATCTTCAACACCAATTCGTGTGGAATTTTGTTCACGTACCGAGAATAGCAAATATGACACAGATAGCAATAAGCATCCCTTTCCAGTTTTTCCGACTGGGAGCTGACGCCACCAATTCCTATTGAACGAGAAAAAAAAAATAATAACATCTATCACGACTTGATGTATGATTATTAAGCACTCACAAAAAAAAGGGTTTCCGCTTTTATTCTTTTTTCTTTTAGATAGTACTAATACAACTAGACACAGTCCACACAGTCGTATATCTTAGTTACAGCCGACATTTTTGTAATTAGAAAAGTGGGTGGGCGAATGTTGCGCGCTCACTTATTTGATCCTACCTATATTTCGTCTAACTTATTAATTAGTTTTAATTGAGAATATTCGGTCATAGAAATGTACGGAATAACTCTTTGAATACAATCGAATTTGGCTAAAAGTAATTTCACGAAATTGTATCATCCAATATAAAGCTATCGTTTTGCAGCATAACATAGTATCATTAGCGGCACGAAATACCAAGAGAGCCATGCATAGTATGCGATGTCATGGAACTATCGATTCCTCGTCCAGTCGTCCAATGTTTACGATATACGCGAAGAGCAGTGGCCCCGACGAGTCCGATTATAGTAACTCTGCTTACGTTACACGTCAATGCTTTTTGCTCGTGTTGTATATATTTGAGGCCAAAAGCTATGCCCTTCCGAAACAGGCAATTTTCTACTTTGGAATTCGAAGGAAATTATTCGAAGAAAATTTCAGTCCGAACAACGTTCATGTTTAACTTGTAGGAATAACACAATGACAATAATAATGCACAAAACCCATTTTCCCACACGTCTACTTTTTAGACGACTATATAGTACAGGTATTGCAATTGTAGTAAGATTTACTCTCATCACAATTTGCAATTTATTTCGAATATTTTTTAGCTTCTGATGGATCTTAGCAGACAAAAAAATAATAATATTGACGTGGGTAAAAGTGCTGTGTACCTCTTCAGCATAGAATTTTGCCTCTTCACCCATGGCAGCCATTTTGACAGAACGCTGAAAACTTTAGAAACACGATCCTGTCACTTAAAAATTTGGCCTCCGTTTCACGTGTGGTGGGGTGTTGCCAGGAACAACTTTTTATGCGAATTTCACACTACACAGAAAAGATGGAAGAAACTGGTAGCTCTCTTGGATCACCAGTCTTTTGTATAAGAACTCTAATACGACCGGTCGGAACTAAGGATCGATGGGATCCCCCTTTTCTCCCCCATCTCACAGCAATCGGATTCGTTTCCTTGTTGACGCAGCGTGTACAATTCGTCCCGCGTCATCTTAACCTGCCTTCCGATCTTGGCTTGGCGACGGTGATATTTTCAGTAGTAAATCCAGCAGCACAAATATATGGTGCGGGTGTGTGTGTGTGTACGCCACCGACGCAATGCTGTGCTTCTCGCCAAAGTAATACGCAGGGCGATGGGGTCCGTTTCTGACTGTGACGATTTCCCGATGGAAAGCTCGGACGTCACGCTCGAATGACAATCAATATACGCGCGTATTAGCTGCTGCTGGAGATGTGTCGGAGATTGAAAACAATGAGCTACTATTACGGATCGACCCGTCAGTTGAAATGGTGCGCACTAAGACACAACGTCATTAAAACACGAGAGCTGCTGAATGTGTGTGTGCTGTGTTATACAACTTGAATATTTGATTGAGTGAATGTGCATTTAAATAAAAGGTAAATGAAGCATAAAACTTGAGAATTCAAGTGCTCGAGAGCTACTAAACAAAGAAAAAAGAAGAAATTCGGCTTTTGAATACCAAGTGAAAGTTAAAAAAAAAGGCCACGTCGCATAGAAGGAAAAATGTTAGTCCTTTTATATACAACGAAGAAAAAATTTTCTTTTAAGATTTGACTAACGCTTGTGCAAATATGACAGCAGGCAACTTGTAGACAAATAAACTCACCCTGCTGCTGCGCAACATTTTTGCGCGGGCATTATATAAAAGTTTGTTTTCAAAAGATTTAGTATGTCCAAACAAAATTTATTACGGGCGGGCTTTTTCCCTTGAACGTCGTCACGTTATTAATCTGGCAAACTCTTTTTCCTGACGTGATGAAACATTCGAAAAAAAGAAGAACTTTTCAATCTACTTTAAAGTCAGAATTCATATTTCTACTCCGCATCAAGCGCATCATTCAATTCATTTTTGAAACGTTTGAATTTTATTCCAGTTACAGTTAACTTGACTTTCGAAAATGTCGACTTAAATAAGATCCTATATGCTCAGAAAATACGAAATTTGTGCAACATTGGTGGATTTGATCGTCTTCCTGTCGCTACAGTTTTTTCGATTATGTGGCTATGATTTGTGCATCACAAGAAAATGGGGAAAGAAAGTTTTCCGGGTTCCGGGTTCAGCTGGATGGGATGGAAGCGTGTAATAAAATCGCTGTCAAGTGGATGGTCTTGTGGGAATTGGCCCATGTTTAGCGATCAAATCTGGCCAAACCATCGAGCCCAGCCGTCCGTTTATAGAAAGCTTACATGATAGCGCGCTATTTGAAAATGTTTTTCTTCTTTCAGAATAGAAAAAAACAACAAGCTCTTCGCTTATAGTCTGTGCTGAGATAGAAACGTCTCTCTATACTGAGAGTGTTGTGTGTAGCCTAGGTAACATTATGACGTTTCTGACGGTTTCTGACTGTTCAAAAAAGAACGCCTGCTGGTGGTGGTGGTGCAAGATATAGCTAGTTTAAAAATAACTAAAAAATCCTATACTTTCGTTCATGTTCATGTATACGCGGAACGGCTTTGAGTTGCCGTTGAAAGGAATACAAAACTTTGACGATGCAATATAGACTACAGCAGCAGCTTTTGGGCGGAAAAATGGCGTCCTTTCATGAAAACAACATATATAGAGTCTGGGCTTTTTTCTCCTTTTTTTAAGTATTCCTATGTAATGGTTGTAGGCTGTTCTATACTTACTGCACCACTCTTATAGCATACACACTGAATGATGCGCAGTCGTCACTTTGTTCTTTGTAGTATAACGCCGAGCTGCTGATTCATGAATAGTGTATTCATGAGATCGTTAACCCGGATCTCCTGACTTGTTAGCTATCATTTATGTTTAAACAAGAGTAGGATATAGTGATATACATCTTTTAAGAAGAAAACGTACATATAATAGTATCTCGTCAGGATATGGAAGAGACAAAAGAAAATCCATATAACATTTTCGCCAGTGAATTTCATTGTTAATCTAACATTGAAAGATACGTACACTACACACAAGTCCAAAGATAAAGTCAGCCACTATTTATGTAAGTTATCAAGATTCAATTCTGCAATACTAGACAGTTGCTATATATACCTTTTGTTTCGCACATTGTTGGATGGTCTTCACACAATAGAATAGGGTATACTATTTCTATGTAGCCTACATTCGCCAAACAATACGGTACAAGCCCGTACCGTGTTCAACTGTATACTATACACGTCGCTCAATCAATTGACCGACTGAAAACTTATTGACGTCCATATAAGTGTACCTGAATACAATCGCGTGTAGTATAATGTTTAAGTCAACTATTCGTTATATATAGTTCTACATTTCCATATAAAACCAATCGATAAAACTTCTTCGCATAATGTTTAACGCAAACTGGACTTATTTGCTATGGAAGGTCTTACGACTTTGATGTACAGACACAGGTATAAGTTCTGGTCGTGTTTTGCGTTAGAATGTCTTGGCCAAACAAATTAACGTCAAATTAATTATTCTTAGTGCATCCACGTCCTTAGGGAAGTATAGCGGCGTATACATTTCCTTGCGCTCCCGAATAATCACGCTCGCGGAACCAACGCAATTTCTGCAAAAGAGTTTTTATTAACTTATTGAGTTACCCGTCACTTAATCAGCACAGTCTCAAGTTACATTGGATCCACACACAACACAGCACTATAGATGTTATAGTATATGTCTATAGTATATGTTTTTATACTGATTTGCAATTCCTCCCAAAAGAACCTTTTTTAATTATAAGGGCGATCAATAGTTAAGCTTTGTTTGGATTCCGATGAAAAGGGAAAGGGCGTGCCTGACGTTCCTCTTTTTTGAGGCTTTATATAGCTTAACTTTCTAGTGGAAACGGAAGAACATGATAGAGAGTGGTTCTTATACATGGCCAACGTTCGACGCGTTCTGGCACTCGTCCACATCCAAGACCCGCTGCTGCTGCTGCTATCGGGCCATGTTTCTTTTACTGTTGACTGACTCTGCTCTTGGTAGATTTTCATAAATAGACCACTTTTGCCGGAAGAATAAATCCGACTTACTTATTCGCCACGTCTAAATGAAAGGACCTTTCATCTATTGGCAGTCATAAAACGTTAGACATTAGAGATATCATATTCCAAACTGTAATTAATACAGCAGGAAATTGCCGTTAATTCGGTTTTCTTTGTCAAAGTTTTGTAGCGTGCATTAATTAGTTCCAGGTCGTCGTCAATTAAAATATTAGATCGAGCGCATTGCTTTAATCACGCCAAACTACAAACGCGTGATTCAATCAGTTGAAACAACTGACAGCGCAGCGCGCGCTGACAGCCATAAAATAGCGACAGATAAAACTTTGATGTGCAATAAATCATTTCAATTTCAAAACTTACGTAAAGTGCGTTTTTCTCCCTGTCAGTGCTGTCATCCCCTCCATGGGGTCCGCTGGAAAGTCCGGAGTTCATGTTTTTTTTTTTCTAGTCAATTTATTTCAAACTTAAAAAACAAACAACCGTCGCTTTTTGGTAACTTGACGGACGCCAGCAAACTGAGATAATTCACGTCAGCTAGTATGATCACAACTGAAAGAAATACTAGAGGCGACCGTCAATATATATGTGCCCTGTATGGCGATATAACGAGCCACTGTTGGAAGTTGCCGCCAGAAACCGCCCACTGGATAGGCCAACGTCGATAGGTCGGGAGTAACGGTGGACGACTGAACTTGGCTGGATTACAAGACCCAAAGATATCCTTCTTCTCCCCCACCTACAACTGCGCTAGCTCCTCGTCTCCCATCCACCACCAGTAGTCTTGTAATAAATGCAGACGCTGGTGCCAAATGTATCCTCGAAGAACATCGATTTTCCAAACCATAGCGCTAGATCGATTCTTTGCAGTTCTTCTATACCGAGAAGTGTCTACGACGCGCCAGACTTGGACTAATCATCATTCATAAGTGGAGGACAGCAAAGATGTAATGAGCACGGGCTATTATTATTACTGTCCAAATGGGACCCCCACAGAAGAGAAAATGAAACCACAAAGACGAACTGTTATTGCAAATAAAGCCAAGTAGATATACCGAATTATAATAAGCCAATAAATCAGGCAATCAGCCAGGCCTCGACCTCGTCAACATATATTCTGATTTATTCAAACCCTGTCTAGACTTGACAGGATGGTCACTAATATGATCTGCCTTATCGAAATAAATACATCAATTGTATCTAGTTTTGGATTTGAATACAATCTGCATTCAATAACATTTAGTGTATTTAAAAGTGAAATATGGCGTTCAGTACAAACTGATTGTTACGCAAATCAACGATGATAAACCAAATCATTTTACAATATCTGCTGGTAGTAGCTCTCAAACTGCACTGTCGACTCTATAAAACATTTATCTATCCAAAATTTTAAAAAACGCAACTAGCCTCTCTCATTCTACGCGGTAGGCAGTCATATGTTTTCCGGACATATCTCGAGTGGCATACGCCTGTGCCCTGTAGCCCATGCGCACTTATCCATTAATCTACATGAACTTGACTTACCAAAAGGCGTATACTCGCCTAGGCTAGCTTTCGCAGTAAAAACCTATTCCTATTAATTTGTTCATTTCTAAATGTTTCGACAGATTAATTGAAACATTATAGACATATTTTTAAAGATCACAGCAGTAGACTATTAGCACGAATCAAATGTCAAATATTTTTTATGTGCATTCAATCGTAATTCCTTTTGTAATTTCCTAGTGGTCCTCCTTCATCATCATCACGTCTGATACATGTGACCCTTGACGAAATAGGAAGCAGACTAGTTCCGCCAGCTCAACTTCTGGCCACTCGTACGCTCGAACGCCACGGTTATTTTTTTTTTTTTTTCGGAGAAAAGTACTATGACATTTCCTGGAACGGCTCGCTGCATGTTCAGACTTGCGCACTTGCGAAGGAAGATCCACCAATGGACGGCCATCATTAAAAGTCAGAGTTGTTAAATTAATTACGGCTTTAAAAAGTTATGCATGAAACCAGGATTGATCCATTTTCCGGACAGTACAGTAGGTTTTGATTTGCATATTATTAGATCTGGGCAAATAAAACTCAAATTAAAAATATTGTCTTTATCTATGATATTGGCAATAAATAAATTAATTTGAAAATAAATTTTCAATCAAATATACAGAGTGATGGACTCGAAGATGGATTCGAAGACAAGCTCTTGCTTTTTGCGAGCGTTGGGAGACTTCCCTCTTAAGTGGTTTCTCACTCAAGTTACTACTGGGTCCTGCTATCCTCATAGTAGGCTCCCGCTTCACTCCCAACGGGTTCCTTCACATGATACATGTTATAATGACATATTCCACAATGTGGGATCAATCCACACCTGATATGTCGTATCCCTTGTGTTAGGCAGTGATGACTTTCTCACTGGTTCCATCCATCTCTATTTTACGAATCCTCATATAGTTTAACCGACGCGCTAACCACTATACCATGCGCGTCTGTGAATACATAACCATTTTTATAAATCAACTTTTAACCCGACACTCGATTCATTGCGTTGCAAATTTTTAATATAGACAGACCTGTATATTTTTCTTTAAAGAAAATAAAAGAATAATTAAATATTTTAAATTCCCAGATAATTTCGATACTTTTGGGGGATCATTCAGTTCAGTCGAGAAAGAAATTGAAAGAGGAGAAATTCGAGAAATGGATGAAGGAAATGTAATAACGGACCAAATAGACCACGAGTGTTTTTGTTGAAAACGAGTTTGCTGTATTTCAATTAAGTAATCAAAAAGGATGGACGAATTCAGTATTCATGACATGCATAGCAAGTTGGAAAAAAAAAATAGTTACACAAGGAGTTATTTGATTTGAGGAACAGTGAAGAGATCCTTTTAAAGGTGTTAGTACTGGAAACATTTCCCTTAAGACTAAACAGAATGAAATAGAATTTATAAATTAGTTATTGTAGCGCTTGTTGAAAGTTTACCATCTTTGGATGAAGGACAAAATAATATTCTGTGGTTTTTATAAATAATTTCGAAAAGAAAAAAGCATTAATCAGGTAGACACGGATCTTATGGCTTAGTGTGCTAGATTATTTAAGGTTAGGGTATCTCAATTATTAGGAATTTGATCATGTTTTCAGACATATGAATCACTGCAATTATTTGATTTGTTCACGCCATTAACCTCTGAAATTTCTAAACTCAGAGTTTTGCATTTGTTTCCTTCGGTTACTGTACGATATTTCATGTTGTTTGCGTTCGAGCTGTCTTTGATGATAGCGTCTGTCATCCACTGTTGGCTCCCAAGCTACAGCCATGTAAACAGTGAAAGCCAAAGCTAAAAGGAATCTGTCCAAACTAAAAACAAAATGCCAAATCATATAAGGGGTAATAATATAGGTGTAATTGTTGGTAATAACAAAAACGGTAGTATACAATATACAGTACCTCATAAAAGGAGTGATCCAAAGCAGAACTACAATGCTCATAAACCCTGGATGACGTTTGTGTTTGTAGAGGCGTTGAAGTTCAGTTGATTTCAGATCTGAAGTCTCAGCCAGATTAAGGCAGAAATAGTAAATCTGAAACAGAAATGCATAGTTTGATGTAATATAGTATAGAAAAACACAGTTAATAAAATGTACTTACTTGTCTGATGCCAATCAGATCTGGAAGATCAAGGAGTACTGAACCTCCATATATACTAGCCCATGACAAAACATGAATTGTAGCAAAGATCCACCAAAGTAGTGAGCCATCAGTATTTAGCCGCCACAAACTATATGAGGTAATTGGAGTCCACAATGCCATGATGATCTAAAAATAATGAATATTAGTTTAAACTAGCTGTAAGTAGTGACTTAAAAAAGTTCACAACCTGAAGAGCCACCGAAGTGAGGATGACATAAATACTTCTTGAAATAGACGAAGTGATACGGTGTCGACGCAAGTAATCTCCAATTTGACTAGTTTTCAAATAACTGTGCTGAGCAACAAATAATGCAACTAAACCCGCATTTAGCCACATAGGAAAGAAAAGACCTTGGCCAGGCTGACTATCATTTTCGCTTGATGACTGAATGGTTGATACGGACCACATCACCTTCCACATTGTAAACCCACTCAGTGTAATAACAAACGTGCAATATGCAATGGGAAAAACCGTGGAAAATGTCATCTTACTCTTGGGTAGGGCGGGCTATGAATTTTTGGTTTGTGTACAAAATGAAAAGCGAAAAGAAAAGAAAGTAACAGTTTGAATAGACGACATCTAGCGGAAAAGAAGGAAACAAAAACTTTGCCAGATTTTGACAATTGACAATAAACAAATAAATGAATAATTGGTGAATGGTGATTAGCTATTATTATAATATTATTTTGAAATTGGAATATCTGCCATTCGAGATCTAGGAGAAGAAAATAATTTATTTTTGTTGCATATAGTTTAAAATAAACGACTTGTCACTTCTCACTTGTGTCCGCTGTCCGGTAAACAACGCGATTGTGTATGCGGTATGGAGTTGTCATCCGGCAAACATTTAATTGAGAAGCGCAAGGAATATCAAATTACACTTGGGTTTTATCGTCCACTCCATGCTGGACTTCATACATGCTAAACCAGCACTTCATATATACACTGGCGACACTCTGGAAACACCCAATTCGAATGAGCGAGAGTCGGTCTTCATATCTCTCTATAAATACACAGTAGATTTTGAGTTCCTATTCAGTTTCAAACAACAGTCGTGTCTAAATATTTTACAGTACTAGGAAATATTATCGTCTCACCGACTTTGAATAATATTTGGTCCATTTTGAATAATTAGAACCACATTTCAGATTTGGATAGTCTGTTTTTCCGTGTTTGTCATTTTGTACTATCCGTTTTTGTGTTGTTAAACTGTTTTTTACAGTACGTAAAACACCGAATAACCGTCATATACTTTGCATGAAATGTTAGTTTTTGTTTTTTGCCAATTTTAATTTTGAGTGCTACATAAATAAATCAAATAAAATGCGGTTATACGTGTAACCTTTTTCTAGGTGGTGAGGTAAGTCGGAATCGATGGTACACCCATAGAAACGAGATTATACATTGCAGAATGCAGATGCATAATATTTTGTGGGCGTCAATGTTCAAATGGCTCTACCATTACTACAAGGAAAACGTTTGATCGAAAGTAGTATATTTTCCAAATTCTTAATATTATACATAAAATATTTTCAATCTTCTTTAATCGTGGCATATCGACAGTTACTTGATTCAACTACGCGATCTAGTCTGTATTAAAAACTTAAAAAAATCAAGATAGCGGACTGCCGGACTGTATGTTACGACTCCGCTTTTATGATACAAGTTATGAGAAACTGAAGATGAAACGCAGCAGCTGGTCTTTTTATAAGGTTAGGCCCTTTCCCTTTCCCCCTAGGGTGCGTCAAGTTTTTAATAAGAATCTAATTCCTGCAAGGCTAGTAGGCTACAGGCTTCATCCACGGTCTACCAGGAGAGGTAGACAAACGCCATAAGAGCAGAATAGTCATGGACATAAAACTTTTATGGTTCCCTGAAATTCCGCTTGGTGCACGAGCTTCAGGGAGGCATATAGATTCAGGGTCTGTTTTTTATCAGCATTATTCAATGAAGATCAGTTATAAAAAATGATAATGAATAATAATGCCATATCATTCCCATGGTATATCACAAATGGACTACAATGAAAATGCTTGATCGAAAGTAGTATATTTTCCAAAAGAATACATTTTGTCAATTTCATTGAAGATTTCTAGGATAAATGGGAATTCTAATAACCTCCAGCAGACTGAGGAGGGGCACCATAAGAGCCCATTGGGGCTGGCTGGTGAGATTGCGCCATAGGAAGAGCATATCCTCCGAAAAGAAGACATTGGGATCAGCCGATGATAAGATTTGGCCATCGGAGCAGGAGCAACTAAATTTACATGTTAATTCTTAATCTCTCATTTGCTATTCAACTCGACGAAAGTCACTTTTGCCTCCTCGTTTGGCTAATATTTCATCGTAATTTTCCAATGGAAATAACAGACGCGATAAACTCTTTTTCTTGCTCATACAGATGTATTTACAAGCACCTGAAGTGTAGCCGGCGTGTAGCCGGTGTAGCAGACAGCAGTTATCACGGTTGTGTGACGTTCCTGAACAGGTTCAGTTAGTCGGTAAAATGCAAATTACAAATGTTGTTTTTACTTGTTTTGATTTCAAGTTATTTATTGAGACCATTTTAGTGAATCAGTTCGACCCAAGATAAATGCATCACTGACAACCTGCAGCAGAATGTAAGCGGTTTAAATTGGCAAGGAAGAAGCAGGACAAGGTGAAACGGTCACGTCGAGGGAGTGCATTAAACAACCCTTTTTATTATTAAACGTAAAACCAGAATTTCATTAAAACAGATACTACCATTATCCATTAGGGGAAAATCTTGTCGCACGGTATAGGCGATCGTACGATAACTGATCGTTGAAATTCTCTACAAGAGCGGCAATTATATAGCCTACAGCTGCAGTTCACGGTACCTTAGACATGCCAGTCCTTTACGTTTATTGACTTGTTGGTGTTCTTTATTATCAGTAGATTAGGTGTTGGCTCTCGAAATCCCTCTGATATTGCGAATTTTTTACTACTAGTCCTGATACGGACATTTTCGTAAACCCTTGATGTTTTTGTGTATTGCGCCAGCGTTTGCATCAGAGGAAAATGCATCCGACATTCAAGATTGCGCCGAATCTTCCCAAACAATTTAGCCGGTAATAAAACGGGTTCTCTTTTATATTTGTTCAATCACCCCAGCTGAACTCTTTCAACTCGGATGTAGATTGAATTGCACTTGGAGGTACACGATGCGCGTACGTGACTTATGCGCTTTTGTTCTAACCACTTTTCTACTATTTTAAGGGAAATGCGGAATTGCCAAAAGTCCAACATCCAGAAATTGTGTGCAGTATATAAGACGACGTCATTCGGACAATCTTTCAGAAGACATCGGTAGGGTATCCGACTAGTGACACCACTGCTGAAGCTTTTTCGACGAGAAGATGACAAAAGTTTTACTTCTTTCTGTTTGGCTAATGTTACAACTGAGTCGGTCCTTTAGTAGCGAAGAAGATTTTTACAGACAAGATTCAGACGAGTATTTTGTCAATGCGATCGGATTCTTGCCTTCTCCGTGGAACGCATTTTACTATCAGCCTAGAGCTCCAGTTCTAGGTATTCGTTTTGAATTTTCTGATTTGAACCTTATTAAAAATTTGTTTGTGGGTTTATTGATCTTCTACAGATAATTCCAGCTCGTACGAAGGTCGAACTATCAACAGGCAGCAGTCCATCGCCAATAATGCTGTGGCAGCACCCAATGAAAGTGAGTAGTGATGATTTCGTTTAAAATACCATTTCACGCAGCTAAAATAATAAGCTAACAATAATTGTGTTTTTGTATTAAAGAAGATAACGATCAGTCACCAGAAAGCCGTTTTTCCCTCGGTAGTTTGGGTACGTTCAATACCGGTATTTTCAATAATCGATTTTTACCCGGAAGTAAATGGAGACCCTTCGGCGGCCTCTCTAATCGAATTTCAATTACCTACAACCCTAACATGGAAAATTCTTTCGAAACCTTTGATTCCTGTACGTCACCGAGTCCGAGTGGTGATGCGGGAATCTGTGTACCAGGATCCGTTTGTTCCCTTTTTAGTGGTCGGCCAATCGGGTCTTGCCCCTTAGGCAAAATTTGTTGCATCAGTAAGAATACCAATTTTTCTTTTCCGTTTTCATATTTTGTGTTTCTAATTCTTCCCTTTTGATAGATACGGTCAACAAATGTGGTGGAGCTGTCACACTCAATAACACGTATTGGCATTCTCCAACCACGCCCATATCTGATTACTCAACTTGCGCACTGACCGTGAGAACAGATTACAAGCTCGCGGAACAAATGAAAAAGCCAATTTGTCAAATTCGGTAAGTCCTTTTTGATTTCGCTGTCCTGAACAAAAAAATCCAACTACTAATATCATTTTACCATTAGTTTGGATTTTGTATCATTCAATACCGCCCAGCCGACAGCTGGAACGTGCACGGACACTTTTCAAGTTGGCGGGGCCACAACAGTGGCACCCATTATTTGTGGCGACAACACTGGACAGCACAGTAAGCACAGATATCAATAAAATGCTACTTGAAATACTTACGAACGCATTTTATTGAATCACCTTTTATTATATTTCAGTGTACCTCGACCTTCCATCGTCGGCCCTTACTCCTAGCAATGTCCAGCTCATGTTCAGTTTTGGAGCTGTGACAGGTACCCGTTCATGGAACATCAAAATTGCGATGCTCCCCTGTGGCGCCTCCTACCTCGGTAAACCAGTATTCATTCAAATAATCAAACAAATTTTAATTGCTAATGATTATTTTATTTATTTGGTTGCTATAGCTCCCGTGGATTGTCTTCAGTATTTCACTGATCCTACTGGAAGAGTCACGTCTTTTAATTGGCAAGACGTCCCTGTTAGTGCAACCCGTCAACTAAACAACCAACATTACAACATCTGCTTCAGAACTGAACTTGTCTCATTAAAGGTTATTATTTACAAAGCACAAATTTATCGAGTTTCATATTCAAAACATTTTTTATTTGATTGAGGTGAGACAGAGAGCGGCCCAGATGTGCTTTTCAGTCTGCTCGGTCTCGAACGGGGACGCATTTTCTATTACTACACCCACCAGCACTGCAGCCGCTCTGGCCGCCATTGCTGTTACTACAGCCACAGCAAATCTCGCAGCTGCCCAAGCTCAGCTAGCTGTTACCCAGGCCGGTATTAATCCACTTTTACCAACGGCAGCCCAGTACCTGGCCGTTATCAATGCAAACACCGCCGTGAGAGACAGTCAAGCGGCCCTTTCAGCCGCCCAAACTACTTTCGCTACAGCGACTGCTACGGCCGCTTCTCTCTCTGGTGTGGGCATAAGTGCCCCGGTGAATGGAGTTAACATGGCCACCTGCCTTTATGATTTTCTTGTCATCGCCGGTGCCCGAGACGCTGCTAATGATGAAGCCGATCGTTACTGTGGGAACGCCCTGAATCCAGCCGCCAACCCTTTGTCGACAAACGTCCAAGTTTGTAGTAAGTTTGACGTTGTTAGATTTGTTTGACAGTAAAATAATAATTTGACCAATGAGAGATATTATTTTGTTCAGCTTTGATTAGGCCGTTCAAGATAAGTTACCGGACGGATGGGACGGAAGGCGCGGTGGTTACCGGAACGAATATTCTTCCGGCGCCAGCTGATACACACAACACTGGATTCTGCTTGGATTACCAAGAGAAGTAGACAGTCGACAGTGATACAATTTCATTTTGGTCTTTATAACTTAATACAGTAATTAATATTTATCTGTTATTAACGAGACAATTCCAAAGAGGTTCTGGTTTTTTGTCTTAATTTCGTAGTGGAACGATGTGATCTGATTACCATTCGTACTTTTCGTCGACTTTGAATAAGCAACATTTGAGATTTGGATAGGACTATTATGTTTTCCATATTGTACTATCCGTTTCTGTCTTGTTAAACTTTTGTTTACGTAAAACACCAAATACCCGTGCGACCTATAGTTGCTTTAATACTTTAACGCATGAAATGTTAGCTAGTTGTTTTTTTTTTTTTTGAATTTCAGTGCCGCAAAATATAAATCAAATAAAATGCGGTTATACGTTTAATGTTTTTCTAGGTGAGGCAAGTAGTATCAATGGTGCCCCTTAGAAAGAGATTCCTATACATTGCAGAATGCCGATGCATATAATAATGGTGACAACACAAATCGACTACAATGAAAATAAATGTTTGATCGAAAGTAGTATATTTCCTAAAAGAATACATTTTGTCAATATTCATTAAAGATATGTTGGATAAATTGGGAGTTCTAATAACCTCCAGCAGACTGAGGAGGGGCGCCATAAGAGGCCAGCATTGGGGCTGGCTGGTGAGATTGCGCCATAGGAGGAGCATATCCTCCGAAAGAAGACATTGGGATCGGCTGTTGATAGGACTGGGCAGCTGGGGCTGGCTGATGATAAGATTGCGCCATCGGAGCAGGAGCATGATGACCCCCGCTCGATCCTCCATAGCCCCCAGCTTGGCTATTACCTCCATGTCCCCCTCCGTACGGAGATGATGGAATCGATTGCGGATGCGATTGAGCAGGTGCTGAATGAACATGAATGTGGACTGGCGCACCTCCTGAAGATCCTCCGTAACCAGGGCCTCCTGCTGATGGCCCGTGGCTTCCGCCATAGCTTCCACCTCCTCCACCGTAAGAAGGAGCGGGAGCAGGAATTGGTCTTGGTGCTGGTGGGCGATGGACAGGTGGTGGTGAATAGACCATCACCGGCTGTGGTGCGGGAACGTAAATGATTTGCTGAGGAGCAGCGCCGTATCCGCCTCCACCGTGACTCATACCTCCGCCGTAGCCTCCGCCTAATTAAAATTGTTCAAAGATTGTAATCTGAATAATAGTCTAACTTTATGCAAATCAATTCTTGTGTGAAAGGGCAGTTTAGACCAACCTCGTCCTTTTCCTTTGGTCGCATCAGTGCCATGGACTAGCGCTAAGCCGAGCAGCACAAAACATTTAAACGAAATCATATCAACCTACATTTCAAAACATAAATAAAATGTAAGTTTTAGGCTTTTAGCATTGAGAATATCAGTATAGTTATTGTGTTAGTACCTTAACCATGCTGAAAGAGTAGTTTACTAACTGACACCGAGAACGATGGTCAACTGTGCTTTTAAATCGTCAGCACCATTCGTTTTTATACCGTTTGCTCAGTTGAATTTCCCTTGCTTTCAAGAGAAAGTAAGCATTTTGTAGACTCATGTGAAACTGTAGACTTCATTCTGTAAATTCATTTCGATTTAACTTACGTAGCCCGACGATTATTGTTGTACTTTAAAAATTCTATTCGGGACGTCAAGGGCAAACCTTTCCCTTTTCAACATGGTTGTTTTAATAAAGAACATTTAGGGGGGAAATCCTATCGGGGAAAACCTAGGGGAAAAACCTTTTTCATCCAGCTCTATAATAAAAAGAATAGCTCCTTTCAGTCCAAATTGGCGAAATCTGTCAAGCGTCCCAGGGCCAACGGCACATCGCTCTTACACGCAGAGAAACACACTGATGATGCCAATCATTCTCTTTTGAGTTGTATTTTTAATTTTTTATCCATTAGATTAGAATATAAAATCATATTGTTTACTTTATCATCCATACTTAAGTTTGGGTAGGGCGGGCTATAAATTCTTATTTTGGTTTGTGTACAAAATGAAAATTGAAAAGTGAAAAGAAAGTAACAGTTTGAATAGACGACATCTAGCGGAAAAAAGGAAACAAAAACTTTGCCAGATTTTGACAATAAACAAATAAATGAATAATTGGTGATTATTAGTTACTTATTATAATTCAAGTTTGATATTGAAATATCTGTCATTCGAGATTTCTGAAATATTATTTTAGTTTTTCGGGAAGAAAGGAAGGAGAACAGCAAACATTTTTTTTTTAAAGTATACTTATGTCCGGAAAACAACGCGATATGCTATGCATCCCATGCATCCGGTCTCTTTTTTTTACTGGAGTTGCCATCCACCCGCAAACATTTAATCGATAGGAATATCAAATTACGCTTGGGTTTTATCGTCCACTCCATGCTGGACTTCATGTTTTCATAGTATGTCAAACCAACACGTATGCACTGGCGATACTCTGGAAAAACCCAATTCGAATGAGCGAGAGTCGGTCTTCATATCTCTCCATAAATACAGTCAACAGTCGTGTAGTCAACAGTCTTGTACACAGTCGTGTCTCAAAATTATACAGCCAATATATCGTTAAATATCGTCTCACCGACGGGTATCTGTCCTCATTTATTTTCATCTACTATAGAAGGGTCTATTTGCTACATATTTTTTGTAAAGTTTATTGAAAAAGTCTATTCCTACAGTTGTTAATATTAAAAACACATATAATATCTCCATTTCCCTATAACTAATTTACACAGCTATACTGAATTGAAATGGCTGCGATTCCGATGAGGTCAATCTTCATTCACTTTTTGGCTTTATTTGCCGTTTGTCGTAATTGCCAATCAGAGAATCCTGGCGGTTGTTCTTCTTGGACGAAACTACAAATCTCACCGGATACTTTAAGTTCTATGAAGTATGGGAACTTTCTCATTGAAATTTATGAACATGTTAACAATCACAAGGCCACGACAACTGACAGCCAGAAAAAAATATTTCTACTCTCCCATTGCGCTATTGGATCACAAAAGTGCCATTAGCACATACAATAGGGTAACGAAACAATCGGAGATGAGATTCCGTGTGGAAATGTGGAACGACAAAGTCGAAAATGAAGTTGTCAGACATTTAAACAAAATCGCCAGTCAAGAAATACAATCCGATAACGTGAGAGTCTTACCTTTCGAAAAGGTCATTCTCGTCAGCAAAAGACCCACAGCAGATTATTCGATATCGCCGGAGTGGACGAATTATGACAAGACAAAAACCCTGTGGTTTCACCTGTCTTGTTATGACCGGGAAGTCTGTGACGAACTGGCAGATGAAATGCGATCTGATCCAAAACATTTTTACCACTTTAATGTCCTCTACAGTTTGTCATCGCAGAAGTCGCAAACCAAACAGACGACCATCACCATCGACAGTGTCACTTCCGGTCAAATGGTCACTACTCTTTTACAGAAATTCAGAGACAAAAACGAATTTTTCCTGACGGCCAACGACGAGAAGAAAATGTTGATGGAAACGGCCACCAACATCCGAATGGACACATTCGATGACTCGGAGGTCGTGACTCCGGAGACGGAATTTCAAATTTATAATATTTTAAAGGATTTGTTAGTCACTTCTAGGACGACCATAAAAGAGCAAAGCGACAAGACGTGGGACTCTGTTTTCTGGAATGAGGACAATTACCGACCGGACAAAACGACGAAAACTTTGAATGGAATCATTAAAAAACTGGACCCGGAAACTCAAAAGAAACTGGCGGATTTGTTTCAAAAAGCGGAGGGGCAATCAGAAATGGTAGAAAAAACACAAGAAGCGGATAAGGAACAATACACCGCCCAGAAATGGAACCTTATTGCAAAGAATAATTCGAATGCTGAACAAAATAGAAACTTAGAAAAGAAGGAGATTATCCAACATAATTACGACTCAAGTAGTTGGGTTTACGTGGACAGAATAAGTTTACAAATTTCAAAGAAAATAGCAAACGATTCCGACAGTTCTCGCCAGGTAGAAGTTTTGAAAGACGACGTGTTAATGTTATTACAAGGAAGTAGAGACCATGTCCAATGGGATGGAGAGAAATTCGTACCAAAACCCCTGCAACTGAGCAGAATCAATTTGGGCAAATTTCGCGACTCTCAATCCTTTCAGGATCGCAATGTCCGTGTCCGTTACACGAACGCTGAATTGTCGGCGCCCCTTAAATTTGTGGAACATGCAGAATTGACTGTCATTAACGAATGGGACAATTTGAAGGAAGAACTCAAAGGTTCAAAACGAATTTTGAAAAAAAAAAATTAAAAATATATTTATTATTAAATTATTGTATTAAATTACTGAATTTCAGCCACTACTGAGCTCTTAAACACAACCGTGAACAACTTGTTAAAAACAAATATCGAATTAAAAGTCGCTGAAGAAAATCTAAAAAAAGATTTGAGAGGTATAAATATTTTTTTTTTAATATTTGAAATTGGTTAAATTTTAATCGAATAAAGTGGTTCAGCAACTTTAAGTCATTTGGAAACCACAAAAACTAATTTGGCCTCAACGAGAACGGAATTGGGCAGTACGAAGTCTGCCGTTGCGGATTTAGCGACCAAATTAAATGGTAAAATTATTTTTTTTTAAACTTTTAATTCATAAGAGAGAAATAAAGGAATTGGAATTTAACAGCCCGAACGAGTGAATTAGTTGACATCGGTCAAATGCCAACCTCCTGTGCAGATCTGCAGCAAATGGGACAAAAAGTCAACGGATTCTTTTTGGTGAAAGGATCGAAGAAGATAGAAATGGTTTACTGCAACTTTTATCCTAATAAAAATAGGGATAAAAACGGTACGACATTCCATGTCTACTTTTCCTGTTTATTGATTGCCTAATTCTTTTATTTGCACAGATTTGCAGAAATGGATCGGAAATGCCGACGTCAAATCAGCGTCCGTCCATTTCTACGTTCAGAGAAATTCTTCATTCGACACACTCAACACCCCCATTCCGTTCGAGTTGATCCGAGTGAACGAGGGAAATGCCTTTAATTTGACGTCAGGGATATTCACGGCACCACGACCGGGGACTTATTTCTTCTCGTTCACCGGACTGGCCAAGTTTCCAAATTCATCTTCATCACAAAATCGTGTTTTTTTAGGAGTTTATCTTTACCTAAACGGGGGTCGAATCGGGTTGAGTTGGGTTAAAGAGGGAAACACAGTAGACGATCAAGACGAACAAGTCACTCTCCAGTCAATGCTGAACTTGAAAAAAGGCGATCGAGTCTGGGTGGCGATTGTTTATGTAACACCCGGAGTGAAATTGTATGACAACAATAACCACAACATCCATTTTACAGGTTTCCTGTTGGAGGAGGAAATTGTCGCGTCACTTTGAGTGTTAATGATCCGGAATGCGCAATATGTCACGAAAATTAATTTACTGATAAGATTGTAAAAGGATATAATTAATAGGGGTGCGCTAATTTCTCTACAAAAATTTGACTGTGTATGCAAATAGATTTATTGAATACAGAAATATTTTATGTGAAAAAATATAAACGGTAAGTAATTATCTGATTTTGATTGCCGGATTTATACGAAATGCTGGTAGGACTAGAATTGGAAGAAAATTCTTTCACGTCTAATTCAGATATGGATTAAGATTTTCAAAAATTATTTTCGCAGTTACATGCGTATGGCATTGTCGCACAAAAACTCGCATGTCTATTCGTAAAAATAAGGTTGGAGACATGAAAAGAAAAACCTGATTTGATTTCATAGTTTACAGAAAAAATGTATTAGTATTTTTAAATTTTTCTCCTGTCGCATTTTGAAATAAGAACGGCATCAGTGCGATCCCGCTCGCAGCTGAAATATTTCTGGGGCTACACCGGACAAGAATATAAAAATAGCCTAGCACTGCTAGCAGCACACGTGTAAAGCAGCGACAGTTATCTAAATAAGTGATCTGAATATTCCGACATGATAATTGCCAATTATCAATTACTATTATATAATTGTGATGTGTGATTCATTGCACCATTTGAAAGACAAAAGATGGCCATTGACCTTGACAACAGTAATCAAATGTAATTTTTTATTATATCCATTCAGAAAATGTCTCATACCAGCACACAACGTTCGTTGATATATAAACTCGTTTATCAAAGCAGCGAAAAGATAACAGCTCCAAATGTATTTTTAAATCATCGTTACTCCCAAGATATCAATTGCGAAGCTCTTCCTATTGTGAAACAGATCGAGGTCGACGGCAGTTCGAAGACATTCGGAGCAAATAAGAGCAAAAATGGTTCGACATTTCATTGCCTTTATAGGTTTATTATTAATTTTGATGAGTTGCCGTTGGACGAATTGCTCCGCTGCTGCTCTTACATTGGAAGAAAAATTTCGAGATTTAGAATTGCGACTAGAGACGACAGAGGCCAGAAGTGTCCAAGTTGAAGAAAAGGTGTCCCAACTAGAGGCTCAACTTGAACTAAATGTAAGTCTCATCAACTTGCATCAATTTGGCATTGACAACATTAAAAAAAAAAAAAAAAAAAATCGTAACATTTTGTTTTTTGTATACCAGAACGAAATAAGAAATAATTTGAAGTTTCAAGTAACAAAATTGGAGGATAAAAATGTTCAACTGGAATTTAAGATACAAGAGCAGGAAAAACTTTTAAATTACCTGCTGCGAAAAACCAGCAATCGCCCAGTTCCAATAGCTGATTCATTATCAGTTCCAAATAATCTTAAAATTCCAGTTCAATCGACTGGTAGTAGTAAGAGTGGAACCCCAAGGACATGCAAGGAACTCCGCGTAATTGATCCGTCACTTCCATCCGGAATGTATTCCATCGATCCGGACGGCCAAGGCGTAGGCGAAAACCCAATCAACGTTTACTGCGACATGACGTCAGGTATAATCAGATTTTAATTAATTTTTTTCCCTAAATGGAAACGAGGAAAAAGTTTTTATTTCTAAATATATTATGTTAGGATCGACTTCAATTCTACATGATAGCGAATCTGCCATCAACGTGGGACACTGCGCCGATCCCGGATGTTATTCACGATCCATCAAATACAACGCATCTATCGGGCAGATTAGAGCTTTGGCCGAATTATCGTTTGAATGTCACCAACCGATTAAAGTCTGTCATTGGATATTTTAATCTGCACTTTAATTTAATAACAACAATTATTATTTATAAGTACGATTGTTACTACGCCCCGTTCGAGTTTAATGCCATCCCCTACGCCTGGTGGAACGACAGAGACGGAAATCCCCAATACTTTTGGGCTGGAGATAACACGGAGGAAAATCACACTTGTCAGTGTGGAATTGACGGAAATTGTGTCGATAATTACGCAAAGTGCAATTGCGATGCGGCTGTTTACGCGCAATTAGTCGATGATGGTAAGTATTATGGCGATATAATCAATAATACGATCTATAAATAAGAGAATGCATCAACAATTTGTCCTTTTGAAAATCTTCAGAAATTATGAACTGAAAAAAATGATCGAAGTCTTCTTTGAATAATAATCTCTATTCTATCCCTACTTCTACAGGAGTCATCACTAACAAAAATATTCTGCCGGTCACTCGCCTGAATTTCGGGCGAACTCAGCTCGAAACTTCGTCAGGCATCCACACGCTAGGCAAATTCGAATGTACCGGAACGGTCGCCCTGACCAGAATGCCCACGTCTTGCGAGGATCTTTGGTTAGTCGGCCACACCCTCAATGGATTTTATTCCGTCATGGGATCGGCGATGATGGAATCTGTTTACTGTGATTTCACTAAACTCCCTGGCAATGACGGTAATGTTTATTTTTACGAATTATTCAATTCAATTCAATTATTAACATTAATTATATAATTGGGGAAAAGGTTTTCAGAAATGGATTGGATACGCCGACGTCAAATCAGCGCCCGTCCATTTCTACGTCCATAGAAATTCTTCCTTTAACTCAACTGGAATTCCGATTCCGTTCGATTTGGCGCGGGTGAACGAGGGCAATGCCATGAATTTGACATCAGGGATATTCACGGCACCGTGCAATGGAATTTATTTCTTCTCATTTGCGGGGCATGCGCGATTTCCATCTTCATCATCAACTGTTCTATTATTAGAAGTTGATTTTTATTTGAACAACAAATTTGTCGAGATAGGTTACTTAAGTGAGTCAAACACCGTCGCTGGTCAATGGAGTCCGTTGACCCTTCAGTCGACGCTGAACTTGAAAACAGGCGATCAACTCTGGGTGCAGATATATGGCATGTCACCGGGGGTGTATTTGTTTGACAACGTTAACCCCTTCACTCATTTCACGGGTTTCATGTTGGAGGAGGAAATTGTCGCGTCCCTTTGAGATTTGGTGTTGAACATTCAAAATACGCAAAACGATCGTCGAACCAGACATTTTTCTTTCGAGTTTATTTAGAAGAGGGATTGGTAGATAATTCCTCCAATTCTAATTCATTAACGGACGGGAATTTCTTTGAAATATTTTACTGTGTATATTTATCCAAATAGATTTTTTAAATACATTTATAACAACGACAAAAAATTAAAACATAAAACGAGATTATATTTTTCACTTTCTCCTTTATTTGAGCCAAATGTTTTCACAATTTCTTTTAACTTATTTTGGCAAAATATAAATTACGAATTATTTGCTTTTCGCGGGATTTCAGCTGAGGATGGGATTTTTTTCCCATATTTTTTGGAAATTAAAAAAAAATTTGATTGTCAGACATAAAATGAATTAATATACAGCGGATAATAAAAAAAATAAATGTTAGAATACTGTTTTCTGATTTCGTTTTTTTTTAGCTCTGCAAAATGATGTAATAAAAATTAACGAAATAAAATATTTAGGCGAGTCAAATGTCTTGTACCTCAATTAGTAGAGCAACATCTAACAACCCGAAAAGTATGCCAACCCGCCAAGCTTGGTCAAACTCGGCGGATTATACAACTGATTCTGAAGCGTCTTCAAATGAGTTTCCGGCAGTTCCCCAATTAATTCTTCCACCCGTTTCTGAAGCATGGAATCCCAACAACGAGGATTAAACGAATCAATCATGAAAGCAAACAGGTCGTGATCTCGATTTCTCAAACTCCAATAAATGGCACTTCTCCCCTTGGAATCCATTCGCGTTGGATCGGCACCGGCAGCCATCAGGAACATGGCCAACTGATGCCGCCCTCTATATCCAAGATATTTCGTCTATTTATTTGAAAAAAATAATAATAAAATCGAATTTATGTCTGCATGGGATTGTTAAAACTACATCAAATAAGCGATGTAGCAAAATGAGCAAAAAGCAAAAAGAGCAAAAAGTAAGAATGAAAAAAAAAAAATACTGGATTTAAAAAATAGGAAAATATTTGAAAATGTAGCTAATAGTGAAATTCCCGGAAATTTATTTGCTTGTAATATCATTATCACTGGTTCAGCGTTTCATGTTACTCTTTTATCTCTGGGGAAAACCAAGAGGAAGTCAACCTTAGTTCAAGTCAGGCAACTCTTTTCTATATTAGTCGAGAATTGACCGTGCTCGGATGAGAGTAGGAAAGAATGGCTTATTATTCAGCAGTTATTCAAGTGTGTTTTTTTCTTTTGGCTTATTACATCTGTTTGACGGCTGGAACGGATTTGGAAGGCAGATTTTTGCAGTTTGAAAAAAATTTCGTGAGTAGGATTTCCACTTTATTATAATAACCTCTTACAATCGTTCGTAACAATTGTATTCTGTAATATTTTCAAGGTGAATGTCAAAGAAGCTTTGGAGGCTAAAGTTGTGACTTTAGAAACTAAAGTGGCTCGACTAGAGGCCAAAGTGGAACAACAAGAATCGCAAATCGCTGCCTTGATATTGAAGGAAAGAGAGAAAGACCAGAGTTCTTCAACCAAGAAGTTTACGATGAGTGTTGAATTGAATCAAAATTATAAACGAAACGCCATCTTTAGGACATGTCAAGAGCTTCGCTCATCAAATCCGCTGTTGGAGTCCGGCATGTATTGGATTGATCCTGACGGCCAAGGAGTCGGCGATGATGCTATCCATGTCTTTTGTGATATGAAATCAGGTAAGCCCATAGTATTAAAGATAAAACATTAAGTATTACTTGATTTAATTTTTTTTTTTATATTAGGCAAAACGTTGATTGGACACGACAGTGAATCGAAAATAGATGTCGGAAAATGCGCCGAGCCTGGATGTTATTCCAGGAAAATCAATTATTACGCAACAGATAGGCAAATTGAATCTTTGATCGGATTGTCCAATAATTGCAGTCAAAGGATTTTGGTACGTTATTTTCTTTTAGCACATGAGACATGACGTTTTGAATCTGAATATTTTTTTCTCGAATATTGCAACTGTTTTGAATAATTTATGAATTTGTTATTGAATGCGCTAATGCATGGCACTTATATAGATCAATTGCAATAATGCGCCGTTAAATGTCGGTGGTGTTGAGTACTCTTGGTACAATACTAAAAGCAAGAAGAGCGATGGAAAGCAAACATTTTCAGACTGGTTGACAAACTGTGACTCTAGTCGAACACAAGACACAGGTAAATATAATTTACAAAATAAAAGTTTTTTTTATGTGACCAAGTATTTCTGTCTGCTTTTATACAAATATATTTATTGGTATAGGAAGATTGGTGAATTATCAACAAATTCTTAATCGTCTAAATTTTGGCGGCACCTTAAAAGGATCCCTTCAGCACACGCTGGGAAAAATAGAGTGTGAAGGAAAGGCAAAAAATGAGGGAATGCCCAAGTCGTGTGAAGACTTATGGAGAATGGGACACACCCTGAATGGAATTTTTGCTGTAAAGGGAAGTAAAAGCATCGAAAGTCTCTACTGTGATTTCAACAGACGGCCCAATGAAAACGGTATAGAGTATAGAGTCTATAGAGTACTTAATTTTACTATTCATTCATTAACTACTACTTGTTTTATGGAACTAATTTTTAATCAGGTTTCGAGAAACGGATTGGATACGCCGACGTCAAATCAGACCCCGTCCATTTCTACGTCCAGAGAAATTCTTCATTTAACACAAAATACACTCCGATTCCGTTCCACTTCGCGAGGGTAAACGAAGGAAATGCCATGAATTTGACATCCGGGGAGTTCACAGCACCGCGACCGGGAACTTATTTCTTTTCGTTTTCGGGAATAGCAGAGTATTCACATTTACATAAAAATCAAGTTTTCATGTACATTGGGCTTTTTTTGAACGGGGTTGTTCGTATCGGAGGGGATTTTACTGAAGAGGGGAGTTCCTATTATCATAGTAATAAGCGGGGCCCGTTGTCATTCCAGTCGACGTTGAACTTGGATAATGGCGATAAAGTCTGGTTGCAGATTTATGCCTCGTCAAACGATGTATATCTGCTCGAAGACAGAGAAAACCACTTCAGTCATTTTACAGGTTTCATGTTGGAAGAGAACATTGTGGCGTCCCTTTGAGATTTTGTATTGATCATTTAAAAAATGCTCACGACAATAATCAGCAGACAGTTGGAATAAAATGAATTGTTGAATTGGATAACGTAAAAAAGTAAGAAAATGGAAGGAATAAACTTATTCGAATGTAATTCATTAAGGGCTGGGAATTTCTCTACAAAAATTTGTATTTAATTGGAGCTGTAATGATAATAATCACAGAAATTTGCATGTCTATTTCCCAAAATAAGGCAATTTGTTACGAAAAACCCGTTTTGATTGCCAGATTTACCAAAGAAAATCAAGAAAGAATTTCTTTTTCAAATTTGTCGCCTGTTGCAATTTAAAATCACAAACTTGTTAAACACGAAAATGTTAAGAATACATTGCCCTATATCTACTTGGTCTGAAGAAATTTTCACTGTTTCCTTTGACCGCCTTTTACTTTTAAAAATGTTTAATGTTACAAAAGACGAAGTGTTTCATTTTTTGTTGGTTTTCAGCAGATGCGTGCATTTTGAATATTTCCATCTGTAAAAAATTTAGACGTCGAAAATAAAAATAAAGTAATGTTGATTATCAACTTATAAAATTAAAGTAGAATGCAACGGAAAATTTTAAAAATACTGTACTTCTACGTACTTTCTTTCTTTTCTGGCAGTGAAAATGAATTCGTTAATAAAATAAAAATCGAGTCAAATTTAAATTCCTAATGAATTTTAACCTGTATGACTCCGCTTACTCAGACTGACGCAATTCCGGACTGCATTAACCAGCAGTTAAATTTTTTGTCTTGAGAAATGCTTATTTGTTACTTCTTACCGAAAAGAACTTACAGCACAATACATTTTTTCACTTGAATTTGCAGAATAAAATCTTGTGAAAGTTTCGATAACGTTCAGATATTTAGTTATAAATTCCATTCCATTAATATTGTAAATTTTGTATTTCATTGGCAGTGTTCGTACAAAATATTGCATTACATCTCGACACTTGGAATTGGATTTTTCTCTAAAAATCACTAATATTTGCTCGTCTAAGTTTTGATACTTATGTCTTTCATGTAGCAAGGTGTTGTTTCTTCGTCGGGCAGTTCTTGATCCAACTGAAATTATATTCAAAAATAACAAATTAAAATCCCACATATTAATCATTAATTGTAATTAATTACAAGTAGAAATCGTTGAATAAGAACCGGAAGTGGAAGCCGAGGAACGAGTAGGAACAGCGAACGGTAGTTGAATTTTTGTAGCAAATGCAATCGAATCACCAGTCGACATTGCTTGGCCAAACTTGGCGGATTATACAACTGATTCTGAAGTGTCTTCAAATGAGTTTCCGGCAATTCCCCAATTAATTCTTCCACCCGTTTCTGAAGCATGGAATCCCAACAACGAGGATTAAACGAATCAATCATGAAAGCAAACAGGTCGTGATCTCGATTTCTCAAACTCCAATAAATGGCACTTCTCCCCTTGGAATCCATTCGCGTTGGATCGGCACCGGCAGCCATCAGGAACATGGCCAACTGATGCCGCCCTCTATATCCAAGATATTTCGTCTATTTTTTTGGAAAAAAAATAATAATAAAATTTATAAAATAAAAATTAGTTCAATCAATTAATGAATTTAATTTACCGCCAGATATAAAGGACATTGGCTCCACGGATAGTCGTCGACGGAGCCGACGCGCGATCCAGCAGCCAACAACTTGGCGACGAGCAATGGCCTTTGTCCTTTTGTGGCCACCCTACAAAATGACGTGCATATAGAGAAAACAAAAATCAGAGGTAACATGCAAGTCGGTAATTTGGCTGGCCAATGGCGTAGTATATATACCATAGCGGGGTGTGCCCATAGAAGTCGGTCGAGTTCAAATTCGCTCCCGATCTTATGAGAAGCTCTGCCAATTCGTCGTCTTTCAGCCTGTGCATGTCACAATGTCAAGCTTCCCAATTGTGAAATCAATGTGGAAACTTTTTTAGTACTCGTGCACCTTGTCGCAAAAAAACTAACCTGCACGCGGTGTAGAGGGGTGGTTCGAGCCGGCCATTGGAGCCATGGCTCGGGAGACTGTACTAATCCAAAATCGATGCAGACGGAGTAAGTGTTCGCTGACTTGCATAAATACTTGACACCATTGCAAAAAAGGAAAGAAAAAAAGGAAAGAATAAAAATCGAACTCACCAAACGTCCGCGCCTGCGCTTAAAATCACTTGGACAAGAGCTTTGTCTTGAGAGGATATGGCCATTCCTAAAAGGGTCATCCCTCTATAGATGGCGTTGGGATCGGCTCCCGATGAAAAAAGACTTTTGACGTGCTCGACCTGTCCGACTCTGACCTAGAAAATAAAATCAGATAGATAATAAAATATGTGGTCGCTCTAACTGAATACACACACACACACTCTGACTGAATTCTTACGGCTAAATGTAACTCGGCTGGAGATATTCGGGCCCTCATCTTTTCCATTCAAGATGGACCGTGTGAAGCCAAAATGTCGAATGTCTTCGACTCCGACAAACTCCCAAGACGTCAGAGGGAGTGCAGCTCCTTCCAAACAAATTTAAAAATAGAAACTAAAATAATCACATGCCCCTACCGTGTTATTCCGAGACTGTAAAAACGAGAAGCTCAGCTCGAAAAAGTGCAGAATCGGTCAAACCTAAGAATAAAACCCCATTTTGTTCACCTGCCAAACACCAATTCGGCGTGTGGTCACTCACTTTTCATATGGATAGAAAATTTGGAATAAGACCAGAAAAAGACACGATACCAAACAAATATGTACACTAATTCTTGCCTATTGTATTGATTTTTATAACGTTTTCCGGTCTTACAAGGCCGCCATTCGTTAAAAATCTCGGTTAACCAGCCCTTGGGTTGCACATATTCAACAGAGCAGGGCAGTGAACCTTATATTTTAGTTGTACTTTTTTTCCCCATTCATTATGTTTCACAAACAAATTTGAGTCAGGAAATGAAAAATAGATTCGCAAATGCTGAGGTGGATGTCAACGATCGTGTAATGGACACAGCTGATGGAATTCTTCTTTTTTACTTATTACAGAGCTTGATAACATTCTAATTGGGTCTCGTATTCCGTATTCCTTTATGGGAATATTTTGCACAGATGTTAGGGAAGTTTTGTCTACGAAAAAAAAAAATGAACAAGCCAAGAGTTGATGTGTTTAACCAAGCAGGGCCTTGACCTCATCGTAAAAGACGAGCACGAGAGCACCGCCAGTGCCTCGGAGGACGTTGGAAAGAGCTCCCTTGAAGAAAGCTTTGCCTCCCTCAGCTTTGTAGATCTTGGCCCAGCAGTCGATGGTGTTCTTGTACATGATGTCGGCCTTAGCACGTCCAGACTGCATCATCATACGACGACGGACAGTGTCGAAGGGGTAAGAGATGATACCGGAAGCGGTGGTCACAACCTGGGCGATCATCCACTTGATCAAGAGTGGAGTTTTCTTGGGGTCGGGCAACATGCCACTGGCAGAATCGTAGAGACCGAAGTAGGCAGCACGGTAGATGATGATGCCCTGCACGGAGACGTTGAATCCACGGTACAGACCAACAATACCGTCAGTCTTGACGGTCTTGGTTAGGCAGTTAACCAAACCACTGTACTCGCGCTCGGCAGCTCCTTTGCCGACATCAGCACCCAAACTAGTCAATAAAGCAATTAGTTAGCATATTTTGTACTTTTAGTTTTTACGTATGATTCTGTATAATACCGGGTACGGGCGAAGTCCAAGGGGTAGACGAAGCAAAGAGAGGTAGCTCCTGCAGCACCACCAGATGCCAAGTTAGCGGCAAACCAGGCCCAGAACTGGGTCTTCTTGTCAACTCCCTTCATGAAGATGTTCTTGTAGACATCCTTGAAGGCAAAGTTGAGGGCCTGAGTGGGGAAGTAACGGATAACATTGGCAAGGTTACCACGCCAGAAGGCTGTCATGCCCTGTTCTTTGGGGATACGGACAAAGGCATCCACAATACCTGGAAAAAGAAACATAAATTATTGTAAAAACCCAGTTCACACAAGATATAGATACTAGGTGTTGACCCAATTATGAGTCTCATGTAAAACTCATATATGGTTACTTTCACAATCCAAAATCTTATCTTTTCAAGTCACACACATTCAATTCCAGAACTAGCAAAAACTGGTTTACATGATCAAAAGCCCATGAGGCGAACGAACATACTAGCTGAGCATACAAGAACAATGTAAAAATATCTTTTAAACTTTGCGAGAAAAACTTAAGGATTTTTTGTGATCCAACATGGCGCCGTGCCGGCGTGAGCCGGTTCGGAACCAACGGTAGAATATCTCTCCCGATTAAGTAACTAGAGAAGGGGGGGGGGAGGGGATTCAGCCATCTTACCCTTGTACTGCTTGTCGGCCGTGATCTGTTTGGAGGCATGTTGAACCTGAAGGAGCAGCTTAACTCGTTCAATTGGGGCGACGGCCGTCTTGGAAACGGCAGCCGAAACACCACCAGCGATAAAGTCCTTGGCAAAGGACAGAGGATCAGCGGTTTTACCAGACATTTTCAGTGGTTTTTTTCAACAAGCAGAAACGATGGGAGAGCCGGGCAGATTGTGCACGTGTTGAGACTTCGAGCACGAAAGGGAAGAGTACGAGTCTGGTCTCTGAGTTTCTACCTTCGGTCTTTTAACAATTCAGTGGTGCCCTCTAAGGTGCCTTGGTTACGGCCACAATTCAAAGGCCTGTCAACTCGATTGAGATTGCGCATTTAATCAAGTTTCCAGTCATGACCGCTAGGTCGGAATTGATCATAATTTACAATATCATTTCTTCACTTCTTGAACCTTAATTGACCATTTCTCTGCCTTAATAATAATGTGCTATTTTCAAGAGAATTTTACAAATGTAATTTTTCAGTTATTTGCAGTTTTTAATTAAAATTGAATGTAGTTTTGTGCAACGCCACCTGTGATCAATTCACTTCAGTTAGCTTATATGAAAGGCCTTCGCCAATCTACTGGGACTTCGATTTTTCTAAGGACCAATCCAAAAATCCGTTAGTAACGGATTTTACAAGTGCCTTAGGCATTTTCACGTGACGGGGATAGGAAAATGCCGCCCTTTTGGCGCCTTTTACTTTTTTTATGTTAGAAGATTATCAAATAGGGGGAGGAATCCCCATTGGGGTGTACTTCGACCCTAATGACCCTATATGAACCCGATTGATGTAATCAAGAATTATGTAATTATCTCATCTCATCGATATTGCGAAATGAATGAATTCCCGAAAATGCATAAAATGAATTCAGTTGTAAAGGGTAAAAAAATCTGGATGAAACCAAAAATGGAAAGTTTGATGGATAGTTGCCAACTCGACTGGGCCGTATAACCTACATATTTCTCTATGGAATGACGTCATCTGAATTCACACGGAATCTTGTCACGTAGTTTGGCCAGTTATTTCTCTTAATTATTTATGTAAACAATTCAATGATCTTTTCTGGAATTATTTAGTCATTTAACAATTCTTAAATAAAATAATCAAGTTGAAATTGAGTTGAAACTAAACCTGGCAACGCTGTTCATATTTACCATCAAGACAATTTTCGGCTTCCCGTCAGCCTGTTTGTGTTGATTTGATGACCGAAAAAAAGTAAAACTAAATTTGTGTTTGTTATGATTGCGTGATTCTTCTAAAGCTAGGATTTTAAAACATCCAAAATGCCAAGCAGTGATGAAGAAAACGAAAATCACAGTAGTGATGATGATGGAGATTTGAGTAATAGCCCCGATAATAATGATGACGATTCGCAATCATCTCAAGAAGACGGAGGTGGAGGAGGTAGAAGAACATCAGGATTAAACCTTACTGGGTTCCTCTTTGGTAATATTGACAAAGAGGGTAAACTTGAAGCAGATATCCTTGATGAGGAATCTAAACGTCAGCTGGGCACCCTTGGACGATTTGGCTTGATGTCAATACTTCAAAATGTCATTAGAGAAGACGATTCTGTAAGCAAAGATCAAAGTACAGATTCTGAAGATGATGGAGCAAAATCTCCAACTGCTGAAGACTATTCTGACATCAACGAACTGGCAGAAGACGAAGGAGGACCATATCTTGATGACTCAATCCTCATGCCACCACCACCTACACCAACATCCAAGAGCCTTTCGGCAAGTGAGGCAAAGAAACGATTGGAAACGCCTTTGGCAGCCATGCTTCCTTCCAAATACGCTAACATAGATGTGAGAGAGCTATTCCCAGACTTTCGGCCTGACAAAGTCTTGTGCTTTTCCAGACTCTTTGGGCCTGGAAAACCCAGTAGTCTTCCTCAAATCTGGAGAGGTGTAAAGAAGAAGAGAAAGAAGAAGAAATCTCCAGATTCAGAAGACTATGTTGAAGAGGAAATTGAACATGTAGAAATCACTTTCAAATTCGGCCCACCTCCTCCTCCGGAAAAATGCAGACCAGATGACGAAGAACGTTTCTTAAAGCCTCTAGAAGATCCTAATGCTCTCAATAATATCAAGAACTCTGATGATGACAAAGGACCCAATGTAGCGGATTGGAGGTTTGGGCCGGCTCAGCTTTGGTATGACATCCTTGGAGTTCCAGAATCAGGTATAACAATTAATTAATTATTTATTTGAACTTGATTAACGTTTCCTTGCTTTTTATAGGAGAAGAGTTTGATTACGGTTTCAAAGTGAAACGGAAAGATCCTAATAATGTTGACGAAGATGGCAAAGACCTGCCCGGGTTCAAATTTCCAGACGAGGCCTTTCACATGATCACGCAGTTAAATTGGGAAGACGACGTGGTCTGGAATGGCGACGATATCAAGCACAAAGTAATGCAAAAATTGAATGCAAAAGGTGGCTTAGCCTCAGGATGGCTCCCGACGGCTACCAATCGCTTGGCTACACAGAAAGCCACCCCTGCTGCCACTCCAGCCACCGGTAAAGCAGCAACTCCTGGAGCTAAAGGTGGCGCAAAATCGGCTGCAAACAAACCCGGAGGAGCGGCCGCAGCAGCCGCTGCCGCCGCCGCTGCGGCTGCTGCTGCTGCAGCCGTCGAAGAGGCAGCCGACGACGTTTGGCATTCGATTTTCCCAGTCGAAAACGACGAGTTGGTGTTTGGCCAGTGGGAAGATGACATCATCTGGGACAGCGAAAACATGAAGGAGATGCCCAAACCCAAGATATTGACACTAGACACTAACGATGAAAACGTCATTTTGACCATTCCTGATGACATTGATCCTGCCACAAAACAAGCATACGTTCAACAGCCTGTCAAAGTCAAGATTCCTCATCCTCACGTCCGAAAATCCAAGTTACTCTTGGGAAAAGCCGGTGTCATTAACGTATTGGAAGACGATTCACCTCCTCCACCGTCGGAAAATAACGATAAAGATCCTTACAATATCTCCAATGACGAATATTATGCAGCCAAAGCGACCGAGGCGGCTATCAAAGGTAAATTAATCCATCACAACTAAATTTTAAAAACTTAATTAATTGGAATTTATGGAATATTACAGTCAGCACGGGTGGAAATATCATTCAACATTCAACGCCCGTGGTGGAACTCCAGGCACCTTTCATTCCCACGCACCTGTCGATAATGAAACTGCGCAGTTTCCATCGACCACCGCTCAAACGCTACTCCCATGGACCGTTATCGACACCTGGCCCTCATCCTGTCCACCCGCTCCTACGCCACATCAGAAAAATGGCCAAACAGCGTGAACTCGAGCGAATGGCTGCCGGTGGTGGTGATATCTTTTTCATGCGAACACCGGATGATCTCAGCGGTAAAGATGGTGATCTCATTCTCCTGGAATACTGCGAAGAACACCCGCCGTTAATCAGTCAAGTGGGCATGTCCTCCAGGCTGAAAAATTATTACAAACGGAAGTGAGTTTTCATTTTTAAAACGGAATTTGATCGAGAGACTTAAATTTAATTTATTTCACAGGGCTGTCAAAGACACAGGGCCGCCTCAATACAAATACGGTGAAACAGCTTACGCTCACACCTCACCGTTTTTGGGTACCCTCCATCCGGGCCAGTCCATCCAGGCTATTGAAAACAACATGTACCGTGCACCAATCTACGAACATCAATTGCCGTCGACGGATTTCCTAGTAATTCGAACGCGGACAACGTACCATGTCCGTGAAGTCGATGCATTCTACACTGTCGGTCAGGAATGTCCACTGTACGAAGTGCCCGGTCCGAATTCTAAAAGAGCCAACAACTTTACCCGCGATTTCCTACAAGTATTCAACTAAAGTCATTCTAATAGTCTTCTATGAAACATCCAAACAAAATGTTTATTTTAATTCAGGTCTTTATCTACCGACTGTTTTGGAAGAGCCCCGACACTCCACGTCGTATCCGCATGGATGACATTAAACGAGCTTTCCCAGCACATTCCGAAAGCAGTATCCGCAAACGGTTGAAACTATGCGCGGACTTTAAGCGAACAGGAGTCGACTCCAATTGGTATTTCGTAGTATAATAATTCATACTCCAACGGATGTCCAAATTGCTCATTTTTGGTTACCGACAAATTCAACAGGTGGGTATTGCGGCCGGATTTCCGGTTACCTTCGGAAGAAGAGCTTCGAGCGTTAGTGTCGCCGGAGCAATGTTGCGCCTATTTCAGTATGATCGCGGCCGAACAGCGTTTGAAAGACGCCGGTTACGGTGAGAAATTCCTTTTCGCACCTGAGCAGGATGACGACGAAGACCAGCAACTGAAAATGGACGACGAAGTCAAAGTAGCCCCATGGAACACCACCCGCGCCTACGTCCAGGCCATGAAAAACAAATGTCTCCTGCAATTAACAGGTCCGGCAGATCCTACCGGTTGTGGCGAAGGTTTCTCCTACGTCCGCGTTCCCAACAAACCGACCATCAACAAGGAAGAGCTGGAATCTCAACCTAAACGTATTGTGACGGGCACCGACGCCGATTTGCGTCGATTGTCACTCAACAACGCAAAAGCAATTTTGAGGAAACACGGCGTACCTGAGGAGGAAATCAAGAAACTCTCCCGCTGGGAAGTTATTGACGTCGTCCGAACACTTTCCACCGAAAAGGCCAAGGCCGGCGAGGAAGGCATGGACAAATTCTCCCGTGGTAATCGCTTCTCCATTGCCGAGCATCAGGAGCGATACAAGGAGGAGTGTCAACGCATTTTTGATCTTCAAAACCGAGTCCTGGCCTCGAACGAAGTTTTGTCCACCGACGAAGGCGAAAGCGAAGAGGAGGAAGACATTTCTGATATCGAAGAAATGGGTAAAAACATTGAAAACATGCTGGCCAATAAAAAGACGTCCAGCCAGTTGAGCCGAGAGCGGGAAGAACAGGAGCGTCGTGAATTGCAAAAGATGATCCTCGGCGAAGGATCGGGCTCCATGAAGAAAGATAAGAGCCGTGTAGGACTGGACGAAGAAGACAGTTCATCTCAACCGCCGCTGGCAGGAGCCGGACAGGCCGGTCGAGTGCTCAAAATTTTCCGGACCTTCAAAAACGCCGAGGGCAAAGACTACACCCGCGTTGAATTGGTTCGCAAACCGGCCATCATCGACACTTACGTCCGAATACGAACGACCAAAGATGACGCCTTCATCAAACAGTTTGCCACGCCCGACGAGCACCAAAAGGAGGAAATGAAACGTGAGAAACGTCGAATCCAGGAGCAACTCAGACGACTCAAACGCAATCAAGAAAAAGAGAAATTAGGCATCGTTAACAATCGCCGTCGTAAAGTCAAGATGAAGCCCGATTTGAAAATGAAATGCGGTGCCTGCGGACAGGTAACTTTCCTTGTAATTAACGGCCTTGTTTCTGTTTATTAATTATGCTAATGTATCGATAGGTGGGTCACATGAGGACCAATAAAGCTTGCCCGCTCTATCAAAACACCACCCCGTTGCCACCGATGGTTGTGGCCATGACGGAGGATCAAGAGGAGGAAATTGAAAAGCAAATCTTTAGCGAAGATGAAGAATTGGTCAATGTCGACGGTACCAAAGTGAAATTGTCCGGCAAGCTGGTCAAACACGCCGAGGAAATCAAGCGACGTTCGCTAGTTCTTAAAGGTTTGTTTATTATTGATTTTATATTTGGGGGGGATTACCTGACATTGATTTTTGATTGTTCACAGTGCCCAAGGAAGCCATGTCGGGTCGAAAGAGAAGGCGAGCAGGTACAGTGACGCATTGCGACTACCTGAGCAGACATACAACTAAGACGGCCAATCGACGAAGGACTGACCCTGTCGTGACACTTTCCACCATGTTGGAGGAAATCCTCAATGAGATGAGGGAATTACCCGATGTCCAGCCTTTCCTGTTCCCGGTGAGCAGCAAAACAGTGCCGGATTATTACCGGATCGTTACTCGACCTATGGACCTTCAGACGATCCGGGAAAACATCCGGCAAAAACGATACCAGAGCCGTGAGGATTTCCTGTCCGACGTCAACCTCATCCTGGAGAATTCCACGTTGTATAATGGAGATAAAAGCATTTTGACCACAGCTGCCAAGCGGATGCTGGATCTCTGCATCGAAAGGCTTTCCCAGAAGGAAGAGAGGTTCATGAGGCTGGAAAAGGCCATCAATCCGTTGCTGGATGACGACGATCAGGTGGCCTTTTCCTACGTCCTCGACAACATCATCAACGGAAAGTTGAAGCCTCTGCCAGAGGCCTGGCCGTTCCTCAAGCCCGTCAACAAGAAATTCGTCAAAGATTACTACACCATCGTCAAAAATCCGATGGATTTGGAAACGGTGGCCAAGAAAGTCAAAGCGCACAAGTACCACAACCGCGAAGAGTTCCTCTACGACGTCGACCTGATCCTGGAGAACAGCATCGCCTACAACGGAGAGGAGTCGCAGTTTACAGAGAAGGCCCGTGCCCTTGGACGTATTTGTCGAGATACTCTCGAAGAGGTAATGTCATCCATTTTGGTTCTTTTCAAGAAATGCTAATTTTCCCTTTCTATTTTATTACGTCGCAGTACGACGACCACCTGACTCAATTGGAGAGTAATATCCGCATTGCTCAGAAGAAGGCCATGGAGCAAGCCGAAAACGATTTCCTCGACGTGGGTGAAGAAGGTTACGAGGATGAGTACATGATGGAGTCGATGGACATGATGGAAACGCCAGATCGTCCCGGTGAGGACGAATGGGATCCCGAAGCCGAATCGCCTGTCCGGCCGACTAAGAAAAGCAGGAAATCGGCCTCGAATAATTTCGCTCAACCTGGGCCTTCCGGCGCAGTGAAACCCAAGGGCAAGCGAGGCCGTCCAGCCAAAAACAAAGGGTATCATATTTTCTCATCCGGAATTATTTGTCATCAATTAATGTCATTTTTATCAACAGGTCACCGACTCCAAAGGGAAATTCTCCGCGGGTCAGTTTCTCGTCTCCACGCGGATCTAAGCGGAAGGCAACCGACGTGCTGGACGACCTTCAGTACTCGGCCAGTGAAAAAGAGGAGGACGAAGACGAGGATGACGACGACGAAGAGTTGGAAGAGGTCGCCATGGACGTGGTGGACGTGGACGCCAATTACGATCCGGAAGCGGAATTCTTTTCGTGCGGGCCCAGTAAAGACGAGGACATTCGCGACGATTTGCAAGTCAGCGAGTCGGAGGAAGAAGGTGAAATTCGCGATGACCAACCCGTTGCTGCCAGCGCCAATAACAAAGGTCGTAGTCGTCACCACTCGAACCGCCCAAATTCATCCCGTGATGAGGATGACGACGGAGGTTTGTGGTTCTAAAAAAACCAAACTAAACAATTTACAAATGTTTTAAGTGCGTCTGTGCCTCGATCGCCCGTTATATTAATTGCCCATCATGTTTAAAAACACAATCTTCTTTTTTCTAATTAGCATTTTCATGGGGGGTTGGAACCGCAACAACTTGTTGTTGTTGCGGTTGATCATGATTCTTTTCCCTCCATCCGATTTTGTGGGGTGTTTTTTGACACTCTTTTGTGTACGTGTGTGTTGTAAACGTCAAAGTTGATTTGCTGGGTGCGCGGATGCCACAGAGTGAGGCAATGCGAACGCTCGGAGCATTATTTCTCAATACAGAAATGTTTTACATTTTAAATTCCGGTCGACGGGGAAGAATGCGTTTGCGGGTGATGACTCAGCGCGAGTTGGTGCGTGCGCCTCAAGCCTTTTCTGATTTGAACGCTACTGACATTCTTTTGATCATTCCCTTTCTTCCATTTCTTTTTTGTTGTTTCCCCCCCACTGGCGATCATTTTCGATTGCCAATGCCAAGAAAATTGCGCATTAAAAACATGGCGAGTTTCAATGCCATCTGTTGGATTCCTACCCAACGATTTATTGGAAATGTTTTTTTTAGATTTTTCTTTGAAAAAGAAGAAAAATGAAACGCAGTTCGCGTTGACGGGGTCATAGGAATGCGATAAACATCCGATCCATCTTTCTCTTCTTCAGTTATGGACTTTTTGAAGTGGTTTAACAAAAAAGTAGGAAATAAAATTCTATTCGTTTGTCTTATTTTTTAAAAAAATAAAAGAGAACCGCACAGGAAACCGTACACATGCATCCGCCGGAGAAAATTCAGTCATTTTCAATGGATGACGCACTTCGTTTTTGTTTTTTACACGTTTGGCAAGAGAAAAATCAAAAGGGAGGTGTTTGCGGTCGTTAAAGTCAAGCTTTCAAACAACAATAGGTCTATACGTGAGCGTGAAATCAAATATGCACCAGGAAATTGTTTATTCATAATCAGTGTATAACAACTTATGGTTGTGGTAAACTGGTGATATTCTTTTGTTTTTTCACAAATTTTTTTGATTTTTTGCTGGATTGCATCATCACGTTCCCGCGAGTGTAACGCCCGGAGCTATCTTTTTTCCTCCTCTCTCGCGAGTCTATAAATTTTCTCGTTGCCAAGGTAGACGCTGTTCACGGCGCATATACACACACACACACACTGTGTGTCTGTGGAACGAACGAAACAAAAAATTTGACATTAAAGTTCTCCACTTTTTTTCTTCTTTTTCTCGTTTTTTTATGGCTGTACAGTAACAGATGGATACAGCACTGTATATAGGATGAGTTGCTAGACTTTGGAGAAGGGTCCCTTTTTTGTTTGCCGTCTCACACAGAGCGTGCCGACATTACATTACGTTCAGAAAGTAAACAATGAATTTTTTTTTTTCTTTCCAAGAATTGCCAATTAAATGATTTCTTGGCCAAATGTCTCGAAAGGGCATTATTCTACAGGCGATAGTTTTAAAAGCTTTTCCGAGTGGGGGTATTTCTGGTTCTTTTTGGTTGTTGTTGACTTTTTCCTTATAAAGAATTTGAAAAAAAAAAACGTTTGAACTTTTTTTTTTTTGCTATTCAAGAGCTTTTTTATTTTATTTTATTTTCCTGTTAATATTACGAGCGGGTCGTGTCTGCGAATGCGATTCGCTTGTTTTGATCCTGGCCAGACGAGTGAACAGTCCAGGACACTCGAAAATCACCAACGAGACGCGAAAAAATTCAAATTCTCTTCCAACATGGCGCCATTTCTATTTCGCCAAACCACAATCTCGTTTGCCCTTGATGTAGACGAAAAAGGCGTAACTATATATATGCATGTGCGACGGAATCAAAGAAAAAAAAAATCTCGTCGGCATTTGTAATTAAAGCTGACGTCATTTTTTGGAAAGAAAAAAGAAAAAAGGAGAAAATTAAATTTGTTTATTTTGCGAGTCACGTTGATACACATGTAACAATGTCGGCTTCAACGTGACCGCCACATTCGTCCGCTACATGTGCGGACAGCTTTTTATTTTTATTGACACGCAGGTGCGCCGCCGTAATCACCGTTTATTATTATTTTATGCACTTAAAAAAGATCTATTAAATCTCCTCCTTATTGTGTGTGTGGTGCTGCTTCTGCTGCTGCCCATCCAGCCGGATAAAATCATTTCCCCCCCGAAAGAAAAATGAGACACTTCATCATCGCCCAAGTTCTTATTTGGTTAGCTATACTATACTATGTATACACATAATCTACGCGTTAGATTATTATTTTACACCAGGTATGTAATGTTATAGAATGTTTTTTTCAAAAAATGTTGCAATAGAACCGACAGTGTGTCCTTGGCATTTTGATAAAAAAAGATCGCCTGATATTCTCCTTTTTTTCTGGTCAGATAACCAAAAGTCTTCCAAGTCTCTCTCGCCGTCGTCACGTGATCTGTTTTTTATTCGATCGCAACCGCACCTTGGTGCTTGCTGCACATGTATAAAATATAATACCCCTCAGGTTAAACCCGTTTCAACCGGTTTTCTTTTGGCTGATTTTTTATGTGTGCTCACGAGCTATATATACAAGATGAAACAAAAGCCGAAATTGTGTTCGCACACATGTGAAACTGTCTGAAATTTTTAATTTTTTTATCTGGTGAGATTTAGAGATAACAAGGGTATAGAGTACATGATACTACCTCATGTTATCTGATCAATGTAAAAAACAATTTTACGCTGATGCAATTCGAATTTGAAAAAAATAAATGAATTCAGTTGGACATTGACATTTGCGTCACCTGAATATCAATCGATTTTTCTCGTTTCTTTTTTACTTTTCGAAAATGGTTTTTCCTTAATCAGGATATGGGCGACGAGCGATGGTGAAAAAATATAAAACAGACGATCATTTGGGCAGATGCCATCGGACACGGTGATAAATGCGATGTTTCGACATACTTATCAGCTCTTGGAGATAATGCGCTAGCTACGACAACTCGAAAACGGAGGAATCCAATAGGACAAGAGCGGAAAGAAGAAGAAGTTTGGCAGAGGACAAGGACGTGGCATTGAAACGAGCTCTTTCGCAGTCATTCCTTTTCCAGCAAGGTCAAAAATTTGGTCTTTCCTTTTAATTCTTTTGCCCAGCTCGAAAAAGAAAATAGACGTTCGCTTTAGATATTTTTTCGGGGAGTAATAAAAAAGAAAAGAAGCGGACTCTTTTTCATCTCTCCGAGAGCATTAAAATGACTGTCTTGTATATTTTTAGAAGATTATTATATGTCTTTTTAATCGAAAAGAATGCGAATGCATCCGCCGAGAGACAGGGTGTTTGAGCTTGTTATATAGCTACCTGGTGTGAATAATTTCACAACCAGTCGGAGAGAGCTTTAAGACATTTTTCTTTTTTTTTTTTGGTCTGATGGCCATCAGATATAACAAACCTGCCAGAAGGGATTTAACCAAATTTATTTATTTTATTTTCCAAGCCAAAAAAAATTTAAAAAATAATATGTTATATCTGATTAGATTTTAATAACAGACTAGCTGCTATCCGCCCGCATATAATTTGTATTGGAATCTAATTAAAATTTATTTTAATTGTTATTGACTCAATTTTCTGACAAAATAAAAAAAATGAGATTTGAATTTTTCAAAAGGTGGGAATATAAGCCGCGAACGAGGAAAATCCCGTTCATCTTTATTTTTTAAAATATAAGATAAGAGACGCTAGGATATATAATTTAACTACTGCGGAATGTGTTACCCGTGATGAACTGAACCCGGAGACGCTTTTATATTATCGGCATATCCTCGTCTGTATAAAACTGGAAGAAAAAAATGATTTGAAAAGAACCGACAAAACTGCTACCTGCTGGTCATCTGATAATAGTCATTCGTTCATCTGCCGCTTCTTCTAGCTGACATCAACATAATTATTATTATTGCCAAAAATTTTCTTCTTCTATGGGCTACATGGCGCCACAGCCAAATCAAAAAGGGGCCCGGGGGATGTCACCATCGTTTTCCGTACGCTGATGCTATGTGCCAACCGCTCAACAAAGAAGATTAACACATTGATTGAGAAAGTCCTTTTTCTTTTTACTACGCATCTTGACCTAAATTCTCTCTCCTAGAGCTCTCGGTTCATCCGTATAGTATTGACCGGTTGTGTGTGTGCTGTGTGTGGGGGATCTAGTATAATATATAGTTAAAGCTTTTTAATGTACGATAATTGGCTTTCTTCCACGAAAGATCACGAGAGCGCACCTTTTGTTAACAAAGCAAAAGAGAACTCTCTCTTTATATATTTTATTATTTCGCTGGTTGCACACGGCGGCAGCAGCAGCAGCAGTAGTGTTGCGCAAATAATTTTTTTAAAAAACTTTTCCTGGCCTACTTAAATATTTTAACAGGCAAAACTGGCTGGCGTGACCGTATAGACGCTGTGACGACGAGCGCTCGTGTGTGTGTGGGTGGAATAAATTATTTTGAAATTTTATGTATCGAAACAAATCTAGGTTAATTTTGGAATGACTTTGGAATGAAATAATTATACCTAATATCCAGCCGCCAACACTATACACAGACGAAGGTAAAAAAACGTTCAATCACCCCAATTTGGGACTGCTGTACAACCCGTTGATTGCAGGTATAGTAGCTTGTTTACCTTGGCAACCAGTTGGTCTAATAAGTCTGTGTTGACACAATTTGCAAAACCAGCTGATACTCACAAAGGCTCTGGCTATGTTCTATTGTATATTATTTTTTATTTCTTTGGATTGTGTGCATGCCTTCAACTCTACAACGACGGACCCAATTCCCTGCTGCTGGCGTCCATATAACATCGCCATTTGTGTTCAAAATGCTGGCGAAGTTGCGTAAACCCAAGTGGACGAATTCAGGACAGGGTCGACAACTTACTCCTTTTGGGAAAAAACACATTCCAATTTCACCATACAGGCCTTCCGAAGAATCATAAGAGCAACAATTCAACAAAGTTGTTATTATGAAAAACCTTGCGGTTTCTATATACTTCGGTTTTCTCGCCTGTGTAGTTTCCAAGGGAAGTGACGCGCCGTCCACAGCACAGCGACTTGTCGTAGTAAAACCGCAATGTACGCACACAACAACAACAACAACAGCAGCACAGAGGGTACATACAGCTCACTTCTGGTGTTTGCGTAGGAGTCCGGATTTCAATTTATAATAAAGAAATTCAGGATTATCGAAATAACAAAATATTTTATTTGGTTAGATTTTTTTATTTTATTTTTTTTTCAAAAGATCCGGAGTCGTTGTACAGTTACACATATTATTAACACCACGATGATTACGATTGAAAAAAAATAAAAAAAATCTCGTGGAAAAATGACAAATTCATTTTCGCCGGAAAAATAAAAATTTTTATTTTGTATTATTATTCGTAAGAGAAGAATGCGAAAATACCCTAAATAATTTGTCCTTTTGTGCGATGAATTAGTCACGCCAGATTTTTTGATAAATAATAATAAAAAAAAAAGAATCAAAAACACGCCGAGTCATCTGACTTTATTGTAATATTACATCGGCGCTTCTTATGTATAAATATTCGCCCGGAAGACACTCTATAAAGTAATACGCATGACAAAAAAATACGGAAAGGAAAAGGTAAAAATTTTTTTAAAAATATTGAATAATTTAATTTTTGAGGACCTGAGGCGATATCATCCCGACATTTCCGTCCAACATGTAATATACTCACCCACAAAGGAAAGTGAAAATGGGTACAGGTTATACTCAGACCCCGTACGCACATCCAGTTCAGTATTATTATTTAATGATTTTAAGTAGGGGAGTAGTCGGCGTACGAGGGAAGTTGTGGCCATTAAACATTCATAAGGGTGGAAAAAACCCACGTCGAAATTATCATTAAAGTTAGAAAATTTGAGTTTTAGAAAGCTGGGCGACCAACGGTAACTTGCGCTGTGTGTGCAAATGGCGGCCATGATGAACACACCTGATAGGTATTTCAGTATTTGTGTGTGTGCTGTGTGTGTGTGTCTATCCAGTCAAACGTGTGTGTGTGTGAGCTGGACGCCAACATTTGATTCACTGCCAAGGAAAATCGCTTCAAACCCGAATTCATTTCCAACCTGATGCGCTTCTCTTTTTCCCTTAGAAAATGTGAAAATGTCTCCGATCGAAAAAGGATGGCGCAACAACGTGTTATTAATCGAAAGGTCGCACGTTGCATTTTAATCAAATACACACATAGGGCCACTGTACGAAAGTACACATGGGGCAAGATAGCAGCCCTAGCCCAGCAGCAGCAACACATTGATTAGAGACCCTGCCTACGTGTGGCTATTAATCTTTACACACACATAAACATCAGTTGAAAATAGTTTGACGTCAACAATAATATCTGAAACGAAACGAAAAAAAATTTATCCTGGGGTTCAAAAGTTTTTCTTTCCTTTTATATTAGATGGCCCACAATCTGTACGTATAAACACACCAATCGGTCCGCGCGCGCGTGACCCTTTTGGATATATACACACACAGGAGTTTGTTTGTAAAATGATTTGGGCTTCGGTCGGGAGTTAGAAAACATTTTATTTTTCGCCGATTTTTTTCTCGTGTTGAGAATAAAATGAAAAGAATGTCTAAACATGAACGCCTTTTTTTTTTGTTTTTATTCATGGCGTCTGCAGGCGAGGAAAACACTTGTCCGCCCAGTGGGTGAAAAGACAAACAAACAGACGTCCAGGGAGGACGGCTGGGGAGGTGAACACATAACGTTTTTAGGAAGGGGGGGGGGGGCTTATGTCCTTGCTTAGATGTCGTTTTTAAAAAGGTCTGCTAGACTGTGCAGATGTGTTGCGTCTGTATCGTGCAATATATGGAAATCTCGGGACTGGATTATGTATTATATCCGATCAATATTGCATATACCAATGGTTCATGTATTTGGAAGAAAAAAGAAAATTCTTTTGACTTCATATCGGCACCTGTTGGTATAATATAACCCAAATCCTTCACACACAAGATCAAAGTTCAAAATTATAAATTTTTTTTTTCCGGTTGTTATAGACGTTAAAAACTTCTTTTTATACATATAAAAAAAATGTTTTAACTCGACGGGCGTTTTAGCCGCCGGCCCACAACTTGGTACCCCTGACCACCAGGCACCAGGCACTACACTGTGTATAGTTAGAAAATGGGAGGGCACTAATATATCAAAGAGAGAGAGAATTTTTTTTTCTCCAGAGTTAGCTTTTAGTTGCTGGCTGCCGCCCACCGTGACGTCAGTCGAGTTTGGATCGTCATGAGCGCAGGTCGCTTCAAATCTCTCTCTCCTTTATAGTACACATTTCTAATATTTACTCCACCACCAAACGAATCTATATACGAGACAGATTATTCACCTTTGAATCAATCGTGGATTACTACACATTTCTCCGCACCATTTTGAAATTCAATCGAACTTCAAAAAAAGACAATTTTTCGCCCATCTCGTGATTTCTTATTGGTGATTGCTCACGAAAAATGCTCGTCTATCCTCACAGCCCATCAGATTCGGTAAGTTTTTTTGTATTTTTTAAAAATTCTTTTGGGGGTTTTTATTTATTTTTTGGCAAGTCTCAAACTTGTTTAACTGGAATGTCCATGTGAAAATTTTTTCTCATCGCTGATGCAGCTACAGGTGAAGCTTTCTCCTGTTCAAAAAGAAAGCCTTTGGGGGGGTTAGTGGAGAGGTTTTTTATTTTGTGTAGCTTTTTTCGGTGTTATTTCTCCGATTCTGACGTCAACAGCGACCCACTTTCTCTTTACTACTTCCCCCCTTCTTTTAGAATTGTCTTATTCCCCCCCAACCACCACCACCACCCCGTTTTTGATGTTTTTATCTTGTTGTTGAGGACCAAAGTTCTTGGTTCCTCGTGGTGGGCGTAGACAAGTTGAAAATCAAAAGTTTGGAAAAGAAAAGAATTTTTTTAAACGTTGGCAAATCAAAGGGGATCGTATAAATCAGTTTTGGTCAATTTGATTGTGCAAAAATTGGTTGTTGGCTTTATATGGAATGTTGACGGCTAACAGATGGCTCAGTTGGTGCCTTGCAGCTCCACTTTCCCGCAGCCTCTGATGCAGCAGCCGCTCAATTCCGGTGCCGCCAGCATCAACCATCAGGCAACGACGACAACAACATTGGCGGATTTTAACAACACTCACCAGATCCATCAACAACAAAATTCCACTTCGTTCCTGGAAGTGCCTTACGCTACGGCCGGCGGTCAGACGGTGCCTTCGTCGCCGACATTCTCGACGTGGAATTACTCGCCTCCGTCGTACTGGTCGGATAATAATTACAACCGGTCACCGCCTCTGGTCATCAAGAGCGAGCCGGTCGGATGCCACCAGGTGGACGAAACGGTGGCCGATTCGTCGCTGGAGGAATTGCTCGACGACTACACGTTCGATTACTACAGCAGCGACATCCAGGAGAGTCTGGAGACGGCCAGCAGCGCCATCAGCCATCAGCAGCACATCAGTAAGCCCATCATCATCAAGCAGGAAGAGGCCAGCAGCCAAGGTCACGCCCTGTTGCGCCAGTGCCTCCGCCCGGCCGCCGACGATTACCAGCAGCGCTGCCATTTGCAATTCCTCAATCAGATCGGATCGGCCATCGCAGCTCTGCCACAACAACAACAACATCAACAACAACAGGAGATGTTGAGCATCAAAACGGAGAAATCTTCTCCGGCCAGCGGCAACGGCAACAGTGGCGGCGGCAGCTATTGGCCCAACGGCAATCCCAACACGGCCCAGGGATTGGCTTCTGTTCTCAGTCTGGTCATGGAACAGGTCAACGAGGAAGTCCGTTCCACCTGCGAGATCCTCGGCGTTTCTCCCAGTAAGTTTTATTATTTTCATTTTTCGTTCAATTCTTCTTCTTCTCTGCGTTCACTTTGATTCTCCTGGTAAACGAGTTTTTATTATTATTCTGTTTTTTTGATCAAAATCTTTGCAAACGCCCTCGAGTCTTTTTGGCGTTTGATGGCGGGCCAAGGTCCTGTATATCCCGCGGCCAAAAAACTCAATCGCCTTGCGTTCCGTGCGGGAACCCCCTTTTTATTCTTTCGTCTTTTTCTTCTTCTTCTCTCCTTTTTCGAACGAAACAAAAGGGCGCCCAAAGGGAAGGTCAATCAGATGCGTGAAACCAACCAACCAGCCAGCCAACCAACGAACCCAAAAGTGAACAGATTTATATTTTTTGGCTCACGAAACCGCCCTCGTTCGACTTTTGAATAATTCATCAGCACAGAACAAAAAAAAAAAAAAAATAAAAGATTCAGATTTTTTTGTTTTCTTCGTTCAAAATTCACGCTCGGTTAGATTGTCCATCTTCTTCACGGCGAAAAAAAAAGATGGAAGCGCTCCCGGCGGTCTATAGTGAATAAAACAGAAAAAATGGTGTCTGCAAAAGGGGATAGTCGCGTGCAAAAAAATAAAAAAAAAAGCAACGCCCACTTGCACAGCTCTCTCACCCACTCTCCCCTCGAATAAGAAAAACAAAAACTGGTTCTTTATTTGTGTGGCTGTGGGATGTGATTTGAATTTTATTGAAATTTATCTATCCCAAGGTTGATGGGTTTTTTCAAATAATAATTTTTTGGGGCTACTTTTGAAAATACGCGCGCATGGCCGTGACTGGTCGGTCCCTTTTTCTTTTTTGCGCGCTACGTTTGCGAGGCCTTACACGGCATGAACGAGTCAAGGCTTTTTTTGTCTTTTTTCATTCTACGTAACACACACACAAATGGGCAAACAAATTAAATTCTAGAACCGCTCCCTTCTCTCTTTTTCTCCTCGTTTTAACCATGTCGTCATCGTCTGTTTTCGACATAACGTTCGGAAAAACCCCCCGAAAACAAAAAAGAGATTCGTAGCTACAGAATATAAACGCCCCCTAGGCGACGTGCCGTCGGTTATCCGCAGCGGTTATTCACGCCCCTCGGATATTTTATTTTTTAAAAATCCCATCCTAGTCTGTACGATATTGCCATCTAGCGGTGAAATAATTATTTGATTAATTTTTGAATGAAATAGATCCGAGCCAGTGGTCGGTGGATGATGTCAGAGCTTGGCTGTTGTGGACGTCTAGACAGTGCGCCTTGGGCCCTTTCCCGCTGGAACGTTTCCACATGGAAGGAGCCGTGCTGGTGGCATTGACGGAGGAAGAATTCCGTTCCAGAGCGCCACAAGGTGGAGACACTCTCTACGCCAAATTGGACATTTGGCGCTCGGCTTGGAACCAGCGATCGGCGGCGGCGGCTGCGGCGGCCAAAGCGGCCGCCACCCCATCGACCCCCATGGGCGTGCCAACAATCCAGGTGGACGAACCCTGTGCGGATATGAGCGACCTGCTGGCGTGCTGGATCAACACCACGCAGGATCTCCAACAACCGCAGCAATGCTCTTCCGGCAACAACAACATGCTCTCGGTCGGACAGCACCTGCTGGCCGTTCCCAGTCCAGCATCGACCTCATCTCAACGCGGAGCCCTTTCTCCCTATTCGGATCACACGCATTCCGGCTCGGAAGACATGGCCTCTGAAAGTACGTCGAAAAAATTTGACTTTTAAAAAATTTGACTTTTATAAAAAATTAAATTAAATTGAAATTAATTAAATTTTTATAAATGAAATTAGTGGAGGAAATTGAAGACGAGGAAGACGACGAGGAACGGGCAGGATCATCGGCTTCGTGCCGGACGGGACAAGCCACTGCGCCAGCGCCATCTCCCAACGGTTCGCACATTCACCTGTGGCAGTTTCTAAAAGAATTGCTGTCGCAGCCGACCGTTCACGGCTCAGCCATTCGCTGGCTGGACCGACAGAGGGGCGTGTTCAAAATCGAGGACAGCGTTCGGGTTGCCAAATTGTGGGGCAAGCGTAAAAACCGGCCGGCCATGAACTACGACAAGCTCAGCCGCTCCATCCGCCAATACTATCGTAAAGGCATCATGAAAAAGACGGAGCGGTCGCAGAGACTCGTCTACCAGTTCTGCCAGCCTTACGCTCTCTAAAAAAACAAAAATTCACGCACGATAAAACCAAGACGAGATAGAGAGAAAACAACCAGGGTTCCATTTTTACGTGTAGTTTTAATTAGATTTTTTGTACCGCTCTTTAACTCGTTTGACAGTTAAAGATTACCAGCGGTTTACAAAATTTTTAGTTCGTTTCTTGATTTTATTTTTTCAAAGATCTGGTTGTCGTCTGCTCGTCTGGTTTCTCTTTTTCCCTTAAAAAGAGAAGAAATTGTGTTGCGCTCTTAAAATTTTGCAAAACAAAATATGCCCTCAATTGTTATTTTGAACCCGTTCGTTTGTCCAGGTGGAAGGTAATTTCCATCTCTTGTTTGAAACAACTTCCTCGTTTTTGTCCCGCGTCGTCGTCGCCGAATTCCCTTTTCTGTCTCGTCTGTGTGTCGTGTTTCCAGATTTTTTTTTTTTTAAATTGTTGCCCGGTTACTGACCGTTTCGTTACCCCCAATTCTATTTTGAACGTCATCCATTCGTTATTATCTCGTGACTATAGGCCCATTTCTTCCGCACGTTTTCCCCCCTTTTTGTAGCGCTGGTGTTTACTTCCATCGGCAGCTCGGGGTGGGTGAATCTGATCGGTCGATTTGCGCAAGTTTGTCACGGGAGAGAATCGATTGTCGTTTGCTTAGATGTCGGGGGGCATCGACTGTTTCAGAATGGGCGATTTTTCTGTGTCCCATATATCTATGATATATTGCGTTCGGTAAGTTCCATGAACAACCGCATTCACTTGTGTTATAACCCCGACAAAGTTGTCCCGCATTATCTCCCAAGTGTCTTATTATATTCACATATTTTTCTGGTTTTTATTATCCACAACAATTTCGAAAATATCTTTATATTTTTCTCCTCCCCCGTCGTCATATTATATCTCGTGTGTCAAGATTGCAGTTAGCAGTCTTAACCAAATAATTTTTTTTATTTTAAATCCATCACGATGTGTCTTTTTTAAACAAACAAAAGAAAATAATAAGTGTTGTAATATCTCTCCTTTATTATACCTCTGGACGATTTAATCCGCTCACAGTGCGAGTCAGGATTTATCTTTATCAATTGTTATAATTTTTTAAAAATTTTGTTGCCGTACGTGTGGCGATTGGAATCATCGGGGAGTGGAGCTGGAAACTTTATTTCGCCGTTTTGTTTCATTTGTGTTTTGAATTTTTTTGAAAATGTGGTGATGGTGTGCCTTTTTTTTTTGTTTTCCAAACTATTTGGCCTTAACTTTTATTATGTTCTTGGAAGAAAAAATATGCGAATCTTTTTTTGTATCGTGGATGAGAAAATATCACGCAATAAAACAGATGATATAAGTATAAGCAACCAGCACGTTGTATGAGGTGTGACTAGGTTCGAACACTTCACGGTCAATAAAAATCGCACCGTTTTCCCTTTTGAACGTGTGAACGTGTTCCATTGGTAAACCGCAACTGCAGCTGTGGCTCTTAGTAGTAAGTAAAGGATATACAGTTAATTGCGGAAACGGCTCGTAACTTGCTTAATCATCCATTTTTTCAATAAAACCTGAGTGAAAGTGGGCGACAAGTGCAGCACCAGTTGAAAAAGGAACTTCTTTTCTCATTTCTATTTTGTTGTCATGGTAGCCTAGCGGCCAGTCAATGAACTGTACTCCATTCCTCTGCCCAACAATATAAAAACCTGTTTCTGTTGATATTCGTAACTTGGTGTGTGTGTTTGTGTATTCTAGACTTTCCTGTTCACATCGTCGCTGTGTGTGTATGTCTGTTATCTGCGACCGTGATCTTAAAACGAAAATTGAGGGGGGGATGTGCACCGCAGTTGCGTGTCTGGAGACCAGCTGAATATTTGTCGTAAAATACACGTAAGCTTAGTGACAGTTTAGACTTCTCCAGCCCAGTGTGTTGTCGAAACCTGTCTGACTCTCGGGTCTTTATGCGCCGGCTGTAGTCTAACTCGTCTCAGGTAGAGAATGCCCGCCATCACATTTTCGAGAAGACATCATCGCTTGGCCATTCGAATTTTACTCTTCTGTGTGGCATCTGGGCTTGTGTTGGTCTTTGTACTTTCGAAAGGGGGAGATGTTGTCAATAAGGTTGATATCGAAGGTAAAGCTGCCTGGCTCAAAGACTCGATAGCCAACTTGCCCATATATCAGGAGGATACTAGAGAATTTTGGCAGGTAAATTGTCTAAGCATCATTTATTTACGCAGCATGTTCAAATAACCACTTGTTTTTTAATTTGTAGAAAACACATTCCTCGAAAAAAATTGACTGGCACAACCACAAGCAAATTGAACAAGAATCCAAACAGACTGGTATAAATTGCAGAATCGTTTCAAAATTGTACATTTCTAACCAATGTCTTAATTCTAGGCCCTGGAGAACAAGGACTGGCCTTCTACCTTTCACCTGAAGATGAAAAAATCAAAGACTCTTTGTACAAGGTCAATGGCTTCAATGCACTTGTCAGTGATAGAATCAATCTCAACCGAACATTGAAAGACATCAGACATCCAGAGTATGTATACTTTCTCTTCATTTGTTGGCTTGGTATATTTTGGTTATATTAAATAGATATTATTTGTTTTTAACAGTTGCAAAGCGCAAAATTATTTAGAAGATCTCCCAACTGCAAGTATTGTCGTACCATTCCATAATGAACACTTTTCAGTATTGCTTCGGACGGCGTACAGCGCATTGAACCGAGCTCCTGCCAATCTTTTGGAAGTCATTTTAGTTGACGACGCATCTACTAAAGGTATACCGTCTATTTTTTTTCCCCAGCAAAATTTATTAATGAGCCTCCATATATAGTAGTTAATGATTTATTCATTTCTACAGAGCACAGTAAAAAACCTTTGGATGACTACGTCACCCAGCACATGCCCAGAGTAAGGGTCATTCATCTGGCCGAAAGATCCGGTCTTATCCGCGCTCGAATGGCAGGAGCTCGTCGCGCAAAAGGCGACGTCATCATTTTTCTCGATTCCCATTCGGAGGCGAATGTCAATTGGCTTCCTCCTTTATTAGGTAATCGCCCAATTACTCCTTCTCCCACCCCTCCGTATTGTGAATTGATGGATCGATTTTGGAATATTGATTTAGATCCTATTGCTGAAGACTACCGGACGGTCGTCTGCCCTTTTATAGACGTTATCGATTTTGAAACATTCGCCTACAGGTACAAATAGGAGCCGTTTCTCATCATTACAGTTGGTTCCACGGAAATAATATAACAGTATATATTGTAATTCAATGCCAGAGCTCAAGATGAAGGGGCCCGTGGAGCTTTCGACTGGGAATTTTTTTACAAACGACTGCCGTTGCTCCCAGATGATTTGAAACATCCTGCACGACCGTTCAAAAGCCCTGTCATGGCTGGCGGACTCTTTGCCATAAGCAAGAAATTCTTTTTCGAACTGGGCGGTTACGACGAAGGCTTGGAAATTTGGGGCGGCGAACAATACGAACTTTCTTTCAAAGTAATGCGATTTGTTTATTTTTCCCGTCTGTTTTTTTCTTTTCTTTTTGTGGTTGATCACTTGCTCTTTCAAGCTGCTAACTATTTATTCCAAACTATCAGATATGGCAGTGCGGTGGTCAGATGTTTGACGCCCCTTGTTCTAGAATCGGGCACATTTACCGGAAATATGCTCCCTTTCCAAACAGCGCCAAAGGCGATTTCGTTGGCAGGGTATGTTGCAGTAGATGCATTTATAATTGATGGGATCCCAACAGATCTGTTAATCTTGCGGTTTTGGTTCGGTTTTCAGAATTACAAACGCGTGGCCGAAGTCTGGATGGACGAGTACAAAGAATATTTGTACAAGCGTCGTCCCCAATACCGCAACCTAGAAGTCGGTGATTTATCATCCCAGACCGAAATTCGTGAGCGTCTTCATTGCAAGGTAGACGATTCTCATGTTCTTCATGTGTGTAACGAGACGCAACGATGTAATGAATTTCGTTTGACATTTCAGTCATTCAAGTGGTTCATGAACCACATTGCCTTCGATTTGCCCAAGAAATATCCGCCCATCGAACCTCCAGATTTCGCTTCCGGAGAGGTTTTTTATTAAATTTAAAGGGAAACTATTGTTGAGCCGAAATTCATCAAGTTTTATTGGTTCTAGATTCGAAGCAAAGCCGATTCCACTTTGTGTGTGGACACTCAATTCAAAAAGGAAAACGAGCGCTTTAATTTAGAGCAGTGCGTTAAAGATGGTTCTGGGAGATCAGGTGAACAGGTAAATATTTTAAAAGTTTATTCCAATAAAAAGAAAATGAAGTCGGATGTCAACTGAGCTCCGTGTCTTTTAGCAATTTGCTTTGACGTGGCACAAAGATATTCGACCGCACAAGAGAACCATGTGTTGGGACGTTTCAAGCCTTGATGCTCAGGCGCCCGTTCTACTTTGGGGTTGTCATGGTTCCCAAGGAAATCAACTTTGGCGTTACGATCCGGTAGGAATTTGAATTCAATTTATTTTACAAATCTTTTATTTAAAAAATACGAAATTTTTTTATGAAGGAAACTCTGCAATTGATTCATGGTGGAAATCCTCGTTGCCTGGATTGTGATCCCGGACGCAAAGAGCTTTTTGTTGCTACTTGTAACAGTGAGTCCCCGACACAGCGCTGGACGTTTGAACGGTTCAACCAAACCGCATTATTGCGCTGGAACAAAGCCGGGATAGATGAAGTTTAAATTTGAAAATGTTGCTAAACGTTTTTGTTTGATGATTAACATTTATTTTCCTGTTTTCTCCCAAAAAATCGAAGCAGCTTGCTTCTCATTGTATTTTGCTTTTACATTCCCGTTTGTTGATATGAAGCATGTTTAAGCTAAAGGGGTGTGCCATCAGACCTTAATTAATACAGTTTGTGCCTTACAAGATTGTTGGTGGATTATGATTTTCTCTTGGTTTGCAACTACCGATCGTTGGTCTAACTGCTAGATTTCATCAAGATAAGTTGCTCTTCTATCGTTGTCATACCAAGATTGAGAAAATTTCTAGCTCGAAAAGAACTGGGAAAAACAAAGACTGAATCCAATTAATGCGGCAGTCATATGCTTGAAGGTAAAACCCAAAACCGTGTGGATCGACCACTGAATACTTTATTGCCATAGAGTCTAGTATCACTATACAATTAATTAAAGTATAGTTTAATAACTACGGTTTAATAACTATTTTTAAAAATGCGCATTTTATTAAAGACTATAATTGGTAATTTTTGAAATCCAATCCCTCGATCACAAGAGGACGAAAAACAGTGGGTGCCAACTTGCACACTACTCCAATTGCCCCACTCTCCCCAAATATTAAAATTACCAACACGGCAACACCATTCATATTTAAAAATTAGTATGTTTTAATTAAGCAGCATGAGGTATGACGCAAACGACAAGCACAAGCAGTCAAAATTCGTTAAAGCAGTACGTAATTTCTCTACTAGGTGGTGCCATGCTGATAAAGAGTAATTGCGGCTTTTTTTTTAAACAGAGTAACCCACAGATGTTTGTTCATTACAAATGCCAGTAAAGCGGAAATGTAGGCCAAGAAAACCAAATTTTTAAAAAATTTGAATTCAATGTAGTCTGAATTACGTGTTCAATTTGGTGATAATCGTCGCATAATAAGATGAAAATCTATCGGGTAACTGTGTACGTAACGTAGCCTAACGTAAATAATGAAATCAAAATTTTCTTACGACAATCATCACTCCAGTTTTTCCACCCGTTAGATGGAAGGAAATCAATCGAGTTCAATTAATCAATAGAATGTCATGTGAATCAATGGAATGGAAATAAGACAAATTATAAAGGACCCTTATAAATTCGTCAGACGTTAACACTGAAAACAGGTCCAAGAGCTGAATTTATTAATTTTATTCTGAATTAACATATCCATCCATCTCAGCCACATCTGGTTTTATTCCCTTATAGATATATCTATTATTATTATCACATCGACGTATATACGAACGATTCTTCTTCGGTTCATTTAAGATAAAAAGGAACCAAAAATGGTTCAACCCAAATCGCCTTATAATAAACCTCCCCACAAAATGTTACACATTTTATAAATAACATATATAGAGTTGCGCATGTAAAACTGATTAGTTAGGAATATCTCTGAACATGATGGGGAGGATTCTCAAGGGAACAAGAATCTACAAGAGATGAATAGATAAACAAAACAAAAAATCTTCCCAATTCCAGGCCACATCATCAGCAGGGCGATGTGGTCATCCCAAAAGTTCAAAACAAGTTTTCATTGGATTTATATCTCTCGTCTGAGAAGATGAGTAACAAGTTTGTTGGTTCTCGACGGCATTCATCAAATATTTCCATCGGCCATCAAATTAAATTTATAGAAGAACAAAAAAAAAATGATCAACGCGACAAAAGCACAAACCAACACCTCTCACCATGCCCGTTTAAAGTTGAACAAACAAGTTCTGTGCGGTTGTCCAACTGGCACGGCAAAACTTGGGTATTAGCGAGATCCTTGAAATATACATATATACAGACATATTTTCTCAAATAATAAATGTATATGTTCAGTTGCTGCAGTGTGACCTGCCAAAAGCTCGAAAATGATATGAAGTTTTCTCCCGGATTTTTATATTTCAGCGACATGTTTGCGTATAAACCCATCGCGCTAAGGCGCACACAGAACGTGAATTTTGGTGAAAACACGTACACAACCTATCACGCTCATGAATCTAGTAGACACGTATATATTAAAATAAGGGCGGAGTCCCAAGTTGACGATGTCAATTCTATACGAAATGGAAATCAAATTCCTATTCGATTCAAATGAAAAATATATAGCTCATTTAACGATGTTAATCAAGCAATGGCTTGTTGTGACGAAAACGCGTTCCTTAATGGACTACACGTGCAAGCGACGTAGGATATATGTGTGTTATGACACAATCGACTCTTATATATATAAATATATACGATCGTTCAACAATCAACACTCTCGGAATTCTTATCTATTGGCGTCGAGAGCTGGGAATGCGTCACACCATTCACGACACCCAAAATGGCCCATTCACTCGACTGAGATTGTGAATAAGATTTACGATGGCCAGAGTGACTCCAGAAAGACCTCACAGCACGAGTTCTATATATCTAAACTGTCTTTTTAGCCTTGTCTTGGACCCTTTTTTTTTTCCTTTTTTTTTTATTTTTGTGAGAGTATACAAGAACTTTGTGTCTATACCATGCTGCTATTTTGTAAGATTTACCTGACTCACTGCCATGTATAACTTGCGCTCTACAGCTCGCGGTGAAGGGGAGATGTCATCAGGGCAATGACTTGAATGTATCTAGAGGTCCTTTTTGGCGTTGTCTTAACGCCCCGTAACCGTTCCGTGTTTAACAACTGACATGTTCCGCCAGCACCGTGGCCAAAATGCTTTATAGACGACGCCGTGGGCGGTCACTTATTTATAGCAAAAATATAAGGAGAGAGAAATGCTTAGAGCGACTGTACAGAGTGTCACAAGGAACCGCTTACAACGTTGAAACAGTATATACGGACATGAAAGTTTATTTTGTTTTGATCTTAATGACTTAAATTTCGCAAATCGCTCAGTAAGGGTTGAGCGTCGATTGAGCCTGAAATCATTTCAAAATCAAATCGGAGATGATCAAATGATTTAAGTATATGATATAATAGGTTTTCCGCTAAATTGGAGTTGGATACATCAGCCCAAAGTTACTTTTAAGCGCCTATATAAGAGAATAAAAATGTGTTAGCAGGTTGAATTAATGACGATGTGCTGACTTTTGGAGCTTTCTCTTCTTCCTATAGCCAGTTTGGGAATCCATACTATATACTAGACACAAACACGCAAGAAACTCTATGGAGACCTTTTTCTCATGGCTGCCCGGCTCTGACATGTGACAACAACATGTCAGCATGATATGCTGGCCGCGGCCAAGCACAAAGAATTCCAAATGCTCATCCAGTCGTCTCCTCTCGTCGGTATCTAGGCAGCGAAAATGCTATATATCTCGACTCATATCGATCCATCCAGCAAGATAGGTGAAAGTCACATTTTTTCGACTACCTCATTTTTAGTGGTAGCATTATTATAATGTGCGTCGTCCAGTGGGATGTACCCACTGGACGTGCTTGGCTGGCCAGCTAGATGAGGCGAGACGACTACTACATGAACCCAATCAATCTTTCTTCTAGATATGGGTGTACAATAGGGGTTTTGGGGGTTTCATTACAAAGAAAAACTGGTAAATGGCATGTTGCAATGCAACAGATTACATTTCACCAGCTGCTGTTGCTGCTGCCGAGCTGCTGTGGAGATCTAAAAAGTGAGAGGAATGTTATTTCCCAGAAACAAAAAAAAGTTGTATAGCTATAAATTCGGGAATCAAATTTTCAACATGTTTTTATAATGTAGTCGGAGTTTATTTATTTTGTCAATATTTGTTTCGTCCGAACGTAACAGGAGATGTTGAATAACAACAGTATAAATTTTGTTTTATTTGATTTTTGATTTTTTTTTATTAAAAAAAAGGATTCATACTTATATGGTATTAAGGACGAATTCGTATACGCGTGTACGTGCTGGCTGCAGGATAAAAAAATTTTTAATTTTTGCAAATCATATCGTCCTTGAGTTGGTGGAGAATTGTTTTCATTGTTTACTTAACGTTTCGCAAGTGCTGGCCATGATGATGGTGTAAATTTGTGTACATTGGCGCATTTTGTTTGACGAGAAATTTTCCCACATTTTCAATAGTTCAAATGTGGCGCCATAGGAAATGTGTAAAGAAAACCTTCACAATCTTTTTGAAATTAAATTGACATCAATAAATCCTGAATCGAGCTTTCATTTTCTTTATTGATTTACCTTCAATATAATAAATCCCAGAATTATACTTAAATTATCTTTTAAAAAATCCGAAACAAAATTACTGTTTCTAATAAATTTAACAATTTTCCTAGAATTATAAAAAAAAGTAATGCGCCTAGCAACAGCTTCTTAAAACATTATTATACTGACGAAAGAACGCAGTTATGTAACCTCCGACTCGAGTGAACTTCCAAAATGGAACTCACGACGAGACAACACTCGAAAAAGCTAAAGAGAAAAAAAAGCTAGAGTCATCCGATATTTATACGAGACTCTTCAGAGGCCAGTTGGGTCGTTGTCTAGTATATATACATATAATACATAATAATTTGTAATTGTAAACCGTCTCAATAGTAACGGATCGGTCAGGTATAGGTAGGTCACTTAGTCCACGAGATGGGAAATATAAGAAAACATTTTAAAATGGAAAAAACAAAAATTTAATCGACTGCGGTGTATAGTTTATAATGCTGTGTGTATACGGTTGAACTGCACGATATCCTACTCCGCGGGTCGGTTGGAGAAAACGTGCGCCAGCACCGCTGCTGACTGCCGCGATTCCGTTTTAGGTATTTTCAACTATTTTATATAAATGTATAGGAAACACTTTTGAACCTATTGAGTGAGTCTATAATAGCTCAGGGAGGTCTCAACAACTGATGTGGATGGCGCGCGGTTGTATATACAGTTAAGATCGACTTTAGAAAACTGATATGCAAATGGCAGAGCACTCTGTCCAACTTTTGAAAAAGACAACCAGAAAAACAAAAAAAACAATGGAAATAAATAACCGGCAGCACGGGTGGGGAGGGCGATCAGACATTCATCACAAGGAGAATAAAAAAAAAAACAAAGGAAAAAAAAACAACTTGAATGGACAACAAAATTGGACATCTACAAAAACTTGAACTCCTAAATTTCGATAAATCGACTAGACGTTTGTTGTGTATGTCTCAACCTATTTGTCATGGCCTCGCGGGAATCATGCGACCGTGATACAGCCCACACTGCTGCTGCCCGGCTCGTATAAATGCGCGCGCTATATATCAGCAGTACTAAATCTGTCTAATTATAATGACGGCTAAAAGATTGTCGTCCAGAGAGTCAGCGCGCGGAGAGAACCAAATAATATAGACAAAAAAACCAGTCTTTTCAGTTCATTAGGGTCAACCAGCTGTTTTCCAGCATATTATTTCGTTTCCCTTTTTTTGTTTTGTTTTTCTCGTCCCTTTTGGTTTTATCCTGACGGACCGTCAAGTGCATCACGTGCGTTTTACCATAACTATCGCTAACGACCAGCGGTTGTTGGTTTGTTGGTCGGGTCGGTTTTTTTCGGTCGGTCGGAAATTTGTGCGACTTTTGGCGTTGCGTGACACGCGATTTGTACTCAATAAATAATAAAACAACGCGCATAAGTTTCTCCGGTGCGGAATTACATCCGTCAGCTCTTTTTGACCCAGTCACGGAATCGATGAAATCACAAAAAGCACACATAGTATATAAAAAGTCATAAACATAATGCGGAGAAAATGTAATAATGAAACAAACAAACAAACACATTCCATGACTTTTGAGCACTTGAAATCAGATGCAGTCGCCCACCGCATCAAATGGAAAAGGTTAAAAAAACAAACTTGGCCACTTTTCTATATACTTGAATACATAAGAGGTTTTTTTACGGTCGTTCGTGATTACCTCAATAACGCCCAATGGACGTGTGCTGAACCGTCCAAAAACATTTGCAAATGACGCAATATTATAATATAGTAGTATATAGCCGACATAACTGAACCGGCAAATTTGTTCGCGTTTGTCGACTATGTATTTATTATTATTTGTTCCCTCTTAATGATATTCAGAGATTTTTTTGGCTGTTTTATTCATTTTTATTAGGCGGCGACCTGCATGCAGCACCAACGTCGACCATATTTGGGTCACATATAGACCAGCAAAGACATTTCTTGTTCATTCCTTTTTTATACTTTGCCTTATCTAAATGTATTATGCTTCTCGGATGTGTGTACATTTGATTGTCAAAATGTGGTACACTGTCATCGCCTCTATATATATGCGATTCATTGATAAGCGTTTACGTGTTAAGTATATTTCTTATTAAAAAAAAGAACATGACTAATGATTTATTCTTTACATATAGTATCATCGCCAGTGCTGCGCAATTGCGGATGAATCCAGATATGGGCAGGTTCGAATTCACGCGCGGTTTATTTATAAAGAAAAAAACACCTTTTTTCCATTTGAAATTTTAAATTGAAATGGACAAGTCGCGCCCATTCTACTTCAATATTTCTCGGAAATATCAATTGAAAGATCAAAATATCCTTTTTATTTCTTTTGTTTTTTTGTTTCTCGATCGATCACGCGCATTATAATTCATTTCAAACGTGTCGCATTATACCGCGCGCGGATTTTCTCCACTGATGCGTGATGTATTCACGTGACGACAGCAATGAGACTATCTACATACACACGCCCATCACCAGCTGTGTAGAGCGCGGGCGCCAAAATTTGAAAACATGTACGTCTATAAGATGAGGGAAACCGATGACGCGTGTAAAATATAAGCAGCCCTGTAACACAGGTGGACGAGAAGAGGATACGATGAAAGTTTCTTCAAGTATTTTTTTCTAGCTCTTATCCAGAATAACTTGGCACCTATTCAAGACGCAGGCGCAAACTATTCCTTATCCCCCCCCCCCACGAAAATATGTAAATGATGAGAATAATAGCTCGAGCATAGCACACATATAAGAAGAAGTCATAGGTGATGATATAATAATAATACGAAAACGAGCAGCTGATGGTTGGAACTTATTGTTTGGTCAGAGTCAACATGCATACATATATAAGCGGAGCTATACTACGGGCCTCTCCGAATCAACCTGGCTGAATCAGCACTTATTATTTATTCTGATATTCTTGACTGCTGGCTGGCTGCTGCTAAAGACGAGCGGGACGACCGTGAAGTGAAGAAGAAAAAAAAGATTTTTTGAGGACCGTGGAATTCCTCCGACTCTCTTTTTTAGGTTTTGTTTTTTTCTTTTGAATATAATATACGACGACTCCATTATTCCGTGAATTCTTTTCTCTCTTTCTTTCGTTTTTCTTTTCCTTCTATTATCTTTATGCCACTTTAAAATGCAGTTCTTCTTGTTCTTCATTTTCTTTTTTGTTTTGTTGGTCTCCTAAAGTGAGTGCAAGGTAGAAAAATAGAGAGAGAGAGACAAAGATGTTGTTTTTGAGAGGGCAAAAAAAGAATAGAAAAGAAAATGAAATAAAAAAGGGCCATTGGGTTTATAGAAAGTCGCGGTGCGGAGATTTATACAAAAGCCGCTTTGCGCAGCGGGCATATGACATTTATGATGGATTGGACTTGCACATCCATCACGCTGCAATCGATTATTATTATAGTATACGTGCGCCCGCGTGCATCTATCTCTCTCTCTCTCCTTCTTTCTCCACACTGATGCTGACCTCATCTTCGCCAAAACCGGCCAAAACGGAGCGCAGATATTTTATTTATTGTTTGATGTATTCCAGCTCTTATCTTATTTTGGTCGAACCACACACACACACACGCACACCAAAAATATACAAAAAGGACATCCCAGCAGCACATTTCTTTCTAATAATCGTCGCGATAAATTTGTTTGTTAATGACTGGGCAAATATCTAAACAAAGCTTTCTCGCTCGTATATACATATAAAGGGCAATCTAAACGTGTCGACCCGTTAATTCTCACACGAATATAAAAGGCGAAACAAAACAGGGGGCCCATCGACACAAATCTCAAAGGAAATGAACCAGCAACACCCAGAAAAAGAAAAAACGGACAAACACTCTCGAAGGAAAGATCGTCTGTTGAAAAAAACAACCTCGTCATCAACTCTCCTCGAGAAAGTCTCAACTTGACAAGAAAATATAAACTTGCCCCAGCGCTATATACAAAATAAACAGAATAGGCCTATATAAATACAATTGCATATTGTAGGGATATTATTCAAACGCCGATGTAATAGAATATCGAATAGAACCCCCCTAAACAAAAATTGTCTTAAAAAAAGGAAAGTTTCGACTTATTTTTTTGAATCCGGCAAGAGACACGCGCAGAATGCTTCTGAGCGCGGATGAATAATGGATGCAGCAAAGTGCGGCCGATCCGAGTGGCGCGCTTATATAGTGTGTCGTCTCTTATACATCCTATTTATCCAAAAATAAGGACTCGGCGAACGCGGAATGCCTGATTTTCTACTCATTTCTGAGCAACACACGGCAGCGCACAAATCTCGATACGAGACAAAAAAGAAGAAGAGCCATATAAATATAGACAGGGCGCGCGCGAGCGCGCTATAGGGGCCTACTTGCGCTCAAACTGTTTGTTAGAGACCAAATAGTCATCTGTGCTGTGAAAGGAAGAAAATGAAAAAAAAAAATTATTTAAGTTATGCGCCGGGATAGAGAGAAAGAGAGAGATATACTTGGCACGCATACCTAATGATACCAAAGAACACATCACATATAAGCGCGTTTTCTCTATAGATTTCAATGACGCATTATTGTATTATTACAGTCCCGTTTTTTTGAGGATTTTTTTCCTTTTTAAAATGTAGCTATAAAAAGATTCACGTTGATTTGAAATACGTGCTATTTTGTTTTTCAAAAAACGGATGGTGATGAGCCTTTTGTCCCGATGATATCCCCACTTTGAGTGGTTTTCTTTTTCTTGTATAGTTTCCCTTTTTTTTAATTTTTTTTCAATTGGCTAAACGGAGAAGATATTTTTCTCCTTAAACTCAATGAAAGTCATTGTATTATATAGAAGAAGACAAGTTATATATATACCAAAATGTTGGAATTCCCTTGTCCATATTAAGAAAGGCGATGGCCCGGCGTCCATATGGTCTTTCGACTTTCCTTCCAAAATCTCTGGTTCAGCCTACATTATACGTCCCCCTTTTGTTTCTTTCCTATTTTCGATATAACCTCAACATATTATACATCTCCGACTAAATATCAGCCGCGGTGAAATATCTAAAAAGCCCCAGCACAGCCGAGAGCACACAGCAGAGCCCATGTTGGACAACAAATTAGACATGTTGGTATATTTAATAGGATCTCTACACCCCCACCCACACAATATAACCGTCCATCTTCTTCTTCTTCTTTCTTGCGTTTGATTATTAAATTCCCGCTAATCGAAATCCCAATTTATTGTGGAAAAGCCAAAAAAGAGCAACCAGACAGCGCGACTCCTTTTCGACGAGATTGATCAAGGTCCGGGTATAGACGCGGACCCACCCACTTTCTATACACTTATGCAAATGTGGTGTAAATAGTATAAACAAGCGCGCCGGGATATATTATAGAGAGAGAGAAAAAGAAATACACAATACATATAAGAAAAAAATCATTCGTAAATGATTAGCCTCTCTCCTGATCCCTTCTCCAGGAAGAAAATAACATCCGTGACGTTCGGGAATTTATATACATACGTGTGTGTGTCTGTCTGCTGTGTAGTAGTGTGGTAGTATTTCCCCATTTTTTTTTTTTTTTTTATTTATGACATAGTCTCTTATCCCCTGGCCGTCGAGGAAAAGTTTGAAAACAAAACTATTTAGCCTATTCCAATTCCTATCGGAAAAGAATTTCTGGGGCTTTTTCTTCGGTTCTGTGGTTGTTCGTCTATTATATATATATCGCGGTGATATGGACGAACGAAAGGGACTGGGGTCTGGGCATGTCTGGAGGTGGCTATAGAGTTGCCCTTGCACCACACAGCAGAGAGCTACTATTATATTGTGTGCTCGGGACTGAACATCAGAAAGTTGGCTGCCGTCTAGGCCGGCGGTCGCACGAATCCTTCGCTCATCAACTTCGTTCGTTCGTTCGTTCCGCGTTGTTTTTCCATCTTTGATTTGCCAACAAATAACTTCTGTGCGTTTTCGTTTCCATGTGTGTTTTCTCGTGAAAGTTTTAGTTTTGATTTTCCGCTTGCCTTTTTCGGCAGTTCTTCGGCTCAAGTTTCGTCATTCCGTTAGATCAAAGAAAAGCAAAGAAAAGAACTGTGGAAAATTAATTTCGGGAATATTTTTCGGTGTTTTGAAATAATCATGTGTCTCTGCTCGGCTGCCGGACTTTGAAAAAGGAACAAGGTGACCGTGATATATTTTGGGGGCAATGGTGCAGCAGCAACAACAAGTGGAAGAACAATAACATCGTTTTGTTTCAAACGATTATTCCGGATTATTACCAGAGCCGTGCGGTTTTTAAACGGTAAGAACTCTACGCCCTTTTATATTTTTGTTTTTGTGTGGGGGAAATTCTTTTATTTATTTTCGTGCTGACTTTGTTTGTTGGTTGTTGTTTCCGGACTGGATATTTATTTTTTGTTTTTGGGAAGGCAGCCAAGTGTGTTATGCATACCAAATAATATCGTCAAATGCGCGATGATGGGCGACAGACGGTCGACCATCATCATGTGTGGTATTTCTCTTCGTTGACATGTTCAAGAGATAAAAGATATCAATTGAATTTTATGGCTCACGATCAACAATCTTTATTTCAAATCTCCAGCAGGCATCATCGTTGCCCCAGCACATATTTATGTCATTAGCGATTTTCCATATAGACTATAATCTACGACTGTTGCTATAAATCCCGTGCAACCTGTTATAAAAGATTTGCCTAAACAAGGCTCAGGTGTTTCTGTATTTGGCGGAGTCTAGACGCGTGTGCCAAAGATAATAAAGAAACGGTTTTTTTTTTTCTCCTTTTAACGACATGCTGCCAAAAGGTATAATAGGCATAATAGACGGTAGGATAGTCATATATCTACTAGGCTACTACTACTGTAACAGTTCAGGAGCGGTAGCTCTATTTATCGCGGCTCGGTGAGCGTATAATATTAGACTCTTCTAACTCTCCCGCCCAATGATGGATGGATTTGAGCCCAGCCCATGCAGTGGCGCGCTCTTAGATTTCAAACGTCAGATATCCATTAGAATTGATTCCTAAAAAAGAAAAAGAAACAAAAAGGAAAATCTGTAAATGTTATTGCTCTTGGCATTTTCTCTCTTTCTTTCTGGATAGACTACGCCACACAACTGCGTATTCAATTAACTTTATCAGATGGTAGTCGTATATACTGGGTAGTAGGGGGGCTGTGTGTTATGTAGCACTACGTTTGATTGTATTTATCGCCGACGATGTGAATCGCAGCGGTTGATGAACACGTCCGAAAATCTTTTCTTTTTTTCAAACTCAACTCCAAAAGGGATTTGTTTTCTCTCTATTTTACAAAGGGCAATAAAATGCCATTGTTTTTCCTGCCGCTCTTTTTAAAAGTCTTTAAGTAAATTAAAGTCTGTGGGAGAGAGAGAGAGAGAGAGAGGCGCTGGTTGACACATGTCTAACCCACCCTTTCGAACAATTCCAATTCTTCTACACGGTCGTTTTCTTTTTCTTTTTTTCATTATTATTTTCAAACGAGGAATCAGGAAAAGAATTCTCTCCTTTCTCTACAAGAATTATTTTTATCTAACAACCGACAACAACAACAACAACAACTTTGTGTGTGTGTGTTGTCGTTGTTTATAAGAGACGCATACCGGTTCCAGCTCTCTTCTCGCTAGTCCCTCACTTTAGATTCTGTTATTTCGTTTCGCTTTTAAATTGAAATCAAATGGATAAACATACTTTTTACGCAAGCATCCCACATCAGAAGGGCGGCGAAGGGGAAGGGGGGGGGAACTACATATATATATAACCTGGTAGAAACACCTGTCTCCGCTATACTTCTTCCACATTTTTTGTTTTGTTTCGAAAAGAAAGACAAAGATAAATAAGAACACATTTCTAATCCAGAAATGAAAGGAATTTTTCAATATTTTTACCCAACAAAAATATAATCACATCGATCCTTTGTGTGTGTGTGGAAATTTTATTTTACCGCTAGACGATTATTTACATCCAGGGCTAAGAGAATAGGGGTTGATGTACACGCAAGAGTAATTGGTTTGTCTGACTTTTACCTATTGGGATCGATTGATTGCTCCCTATTTTCCGATTTGGATTGGATTTTTGTTTTCTTATTTTCTTTTTACATAATCGAGAAAAATAAAATGAAATAAATTCCAGTTGGTCGATATTATTTAAGAAGACGTACAGTATCGATCGATTTTTTTTCTTTACATTATTTGGTCGGTCAGAAAAATGGATATAAGACTCTCGATGTGTGGAATGTGCAGATCGGAATTTTCAATCAATTCGTCCTGTATACTCATCTGGACTATACACACACACACATACACATATATGTCTCTATGCCATGATGAAAAATATAATATTGACGGGGCCTGTGGCAGATAGATAGATATGGCTCCATCAATATTCACCACGCGGAGAGTGTCGATCGTGAGCTGTGTGTGGCCGCGGTCAGAAAGAAGGGGAATATAAAGAAAAACCACCGGGCAAGCTTTTTTTCTTCTTCTTCTTTTTATCTATACACTCACTTACCTTCTTTTTTTTTCTCTCCCCCTATAGTGTAATATGCTAATTTATTCGAACCACACGCCTTCCCATTAACCGCCGGGCCTGATGTATTTCATTTCAATATGTCTTGTAACAACTCCCTTTCAATCAACGGGGGATAGTTCTCTTTTTCCCTTTTTTTGTTGTTGTTGTTGTTGTTGTTGAAAAATATTTTCGTTTCGATTTTTCTGAACGCGGGAAAAAAATATGGAGGGTCGTGAAAAAATAACAAATGATAAAGAAAGAAATATATTTTTTTTATTTTATTGTTGGTATCCTCCTCTTTTGTATTGTATAAAAGAAATTCTTAAAGGTGAAGCACTCTTGTCCATAAATAGTAGCCGAAACACAAAACAGTTTGAGAGCTTTACAAAACGTTCTGTCACTATCACTTTCCCTAGATCTTATTTCTATCTCTCCATATTGTATGGATATATAGTAGACGTGTCACATATAGGACGAGAGATGGCTGGAGCTCGTCTTGTTTTTTTTTTCTCTCTCTCTCTCTCTGCCCATGGGCAGACGAGCGCCATTCCGTTTGAAAAACTTTGGAATTATTCACAATGATAAAAAAGTTTTCTACGCACGCGGACAGCGCAGTCTCTCCGCTCGTCGTCGTGCTGCGTGCCTGATTTTGATTATTTTTGTGTTCTCTTTTGTGAGAGAAATCAAGTCATTTCTGCATAAATTTAACGAGACTATAACCCAGCAATAGCAAATCTCTCATTTAATTTGACTAACCAAAAAACAAAAAAGAATAACTGACCGAATGAACTAAATGGACGACGTGTTAAGTTGATATGGTCTTGAACCAGTTGCCGTTCGAATTTCGTGTTTGAAAAAAACCCCAAAAAGAACGACTTTGTATTTCATTATTTTACCTCCGGCCAGCCGTGTGTGATTCTATCAAGGTCGACACTCATATCAATCTGCTTTTTTGTTTGGTTTTTGTTTTAAATAAAATTAGAGAGAACACGACCTCAAAGAAAATATCAACTCGACTGATGCGGTCTGAAGGGAAACTATATAGAAGCTATAGCTCGTTTTCTTTTGAGTTTATCCTTTTATTTTTTCCACGGACATACAAAGAATAAAGAAACAAAAAAACTGTCGTGACAAAGTTGAACTTGTTGATGGGCAGGCAGCACACAGCAGCTCATGCTCATATGTTGCACCCAGCGCTCAGCAGCAGCAGCAGATAGACAATATAAAAGGAAGAAGAAGAAGAAGGAAAAACGTCAAGGAGCTATGGAGACAAGCCCACCCGGATTTTTCGACGGTTGAATTAATGAGAGAGTTCGTTTCTTTCTTTTTTACTTTTTTAATAAAAAGAGTTTGGGGGGAAAAAATACAAAATACAGCAGCTCGAGCTCTATACGCAAGCAGCACAGCAGTCACAGATCGACCCCACACGCACACGCAATGTTCCACTCCCGTTCCTTTTTTTTTTTGAACCGGAATCCGGATCGGAGGAGGAGGGAACCTTGGGGGAGAGAGAGGGCACGTCAATCAGTTTCACAAAAGAGTCGAGTGGGAAGCAAAGATGGAATTGGATAGATACATATACAAATGAAACATAAAACAACATCAACAACAACACACACAAAAAAGAGTTGGACGAATTTTTATTTTTGTTTATGGGAACAAAAAAACAAAAAGACGAAAAGATGAAAAACACGGAACAAACCAATCTGGAACGCCCAATGAAAAATGGATCATCATCATCGTCATCATCGTATAACTCTTAGATTATGAATAATATATACCCAACCAGCCTGTGGATTGTATTAGGTATTAAATATTTTTTGAAAAAGAAGGAAGAAAAAAAGTGACATCCGGGGAGAAAATCTTGTTCTTCCTTTTGTTTGATATTTTACCCATTCATGGAAATGGTGGGGGGATAGACACAAAGTTTTACGGCGGCCCACGGATTTTGGTTTAAACTTTGTGTGGTGGGTCGACCATTAAATATGAGCGGGACTTAGTCTGACAGAACTCGTTTCCTTTATTGGGTTCCCGAGACTTGGTGGTGCATATAATACTGGTTGGAGATCATTTTATATTGTGTGTATTCATTCGTGATGAAATCCTCCTTCTACCCGGGAATGAATAATGAATCAATACCGTGAAATCCCCGCTGGCCGTTTGTCCACTTTTGTTTCATATCTGCAACTTGATGAACGTTTCCTTTTTGTTTTTGGGCTTTTTCTTCTATTTTGAATTTTCCCGGAAAGTTGATCGGCGGCTACGGCCATCTAGTGGTCAGCAATCCGACTTGGTTCCATGAGCCCCTTTTTTTTTCGAAAAAAAAATCTGGAAAATGTTTGCCGAGATTGAGTTATAATGGAATGGAATTTCTTTTAGTGAAGGCCGTAGAAATTTTTTTTTGGGACCAAATGAAATAAATCAGCATAGTTCTTAGTGAATGCCCAAAAGGGACTCACTTGTTCACCGGGAAGGACGGAGGGAAAAAAGGTCGGATTGCAGTTTGAACATCCATTGAATCCATCCGTCCCTTCTTCTTTTTTTCAATGGAACATATTGTCGACTAAGGTTTTCTAAAAGAAAAAAAAATTTCTTTCTCCCAAACTACCATCCTGTCTCTTATTTCAAGTCTTGAGTTTACTTTATTTTACAACTTCAAACTCAAACAAGTTAAATTTCATTCCTGCATGAAATTTTAATAAATAATAAATATACCTTTCCCTCCGTCATGTGTCATTGACCAACTTTTGAGACGTTATTATCTTCGATGTGTACAGCATTTGATAAAAAGTTTGCCAGAAAATGATGGCGTCCAATCGAGTGAAAAATAAGAAGTTTTGATACATGGCGAGCTCGAAGGGAAAAGTAGAACAGCAGAGAGAAAGGACTTGGTATTATATGTGGGTGGAGGATGAGGAGGGGGGAGAGCATTCGAATTTCAAATCTCTCTCGGATTTCGTTTGAAAAGGAAAAAAAAAATGATTCGGGTTGGGTTCCTCCTCTTCCTTTTTCTACTCCGCCGGATGGCGCCGCCGCCAGCCCCCGGGTTCTTCTTTCACAGTTCCATTTTGCCGTCTCTTTTTTTTTGAATTCCTAAAAGCTTCTTTTATTATTTTATTTCCTCTTCTTTGAGCTGCTGGACAATATAAAATATAAGAAAATGTTCAAACTCTGACCCTCTATTTCACATTGTCCAAAACCCCCCTTATTTCCGAGACATGGGGGGGACCAGGTCCTTTTGGCGGATTTTCTTTTTCTAATGCGCACATAGTTTTACAATCACTTGGAGATTTTGAAAGTACTTAAGACTCTATACCCTAAAGAGAGAGAGAAAAAACTAAATTTTTTATCTTCTAGATATTTCGGATGAATATACTAAAAAAAAAAAAATAAATAAAAAAAGAAGAGAAAAACAAGAATCAAATTTCGAATGACAGGTGAAATATATTTCGTCTCTACTGGATAAGAAGTCGATTGTTTTATTTATACCGTTTGTTTTTTTTGTTTGTTTTTCATTATTATTTTTAGATTTCATATTTGCCTATTTTCTCTCTTGAGCGAAACAATTTCTTGTTTTTCCAATTTTTTTTCGAATCGGTGAGAAAAAAATCAAAAACAGTTTTCTTTTCATTGCAATCAGGAAAAGTTGACCAAAAATTTGAAACGAGCACGAAAAAAAAACAGGACAATCGAAGAAACAAAATAAAAAAATAGTTCAAAATTAATAATAGTAATAATAAAAAAAAAAACGATTCAATTGATCCTCTCCCAGACGTCCCACCAAAAATAATTAATTAATTATTACCCATTATCATTATCACGTGGTAAATAGTTGGCCGTGTCTCACTCGCACTATTTTGTTGTTGTTTTCCCGCAATCAGCAAAAAATGGCGTGAAATTTTGGAAAAAATAGAGAGGGAAATTTAGTCGTATAAAGTCTGGGAGAAGGGGATTTAAAATAGTTTTTAAAAAAACTAAAAAAAAAACTAAATCGACCGAATTTTGTCTTATCCCCCATTTTGTTTTCCTGGTATCACATAAAGCATTTCCAACTCGAATGGAAATGCATCAAAATAATTTTTGTTTTCGTTCCTAAAATTTCCAAAAAAATTGGCCAAATTGTCATCGAATGTGCCACAGTCCGAGGTTGAGGACGCTGAGCTCTGGAAGTTTCATGATTTTTTCCAATCCGGAAGTGGTGATTTTCGTGCACCCGTAGAGATCTGAAAAACGATTCAATTAAACGTTAAATATCAAATTCAAATAAAAACCTTAAAATATCAATCAAAACGTTACCTATGCATCGCAATTTGCGTAAATGATCGGCGACGGCCTGGATGGACCGATCCGTAATGCGGCTGCACTGGCCAATGTTGAGCGTCTGGAGGTCGAGGAGTGACAGGGCCACCCGGATGAGACCCTCATCCGAAACGTGACAGGCGCTCAAAGATAATTGCTTTAAATGGACCAGTCCCTGGGCTACATGAACGACGGCCTGGTCGTCGATCCTGTCGCAGAACGAAACGTCCAGGGATGTGATCCTCGATCCTCCTTCGGCCAGGTAGGCCATTCCGACGTCGGAAATGTTGTCGCAGGATCGTAGGTTCAACTCGGCCAGTGACGGCATTTTGGCCAAATACTTGAGCCCGCTGTCGCTGATGGACAGGCAGAAACTCAAGTTGATGGATTTGAGTTGTTTCAGACCAGTCGAGACGTGCATTAACGCATCATCAGTCAATTTCTGACAATCCTGTTTATGTAAAAAAGAAATTCAAATATTAGTTTACGCTTTATTCATGCCCTACTGGCTGTAATTTAATCATCTCAAAATTTAAAAATAAAAATAGACTTTCTAAATAAAAACCAGGCGTTTGATTGTTTCAAAATAGACTATGAAATCATTTCCCCGGGGGGTAGATCAAATAAACGAATAATAAAAAACCGAGCGAATAATTAAACCGAGTTGTCGATTAAAGCCGCTAGCGGTGCTGCGGGCGTCACGCGTCGTCTGCTATTATTGTTACGTCAAAAACATGGGCCAACCAGTTTCGGTTGTTTTCGACCTTCCCCCTCCCTCTTTTTTCCCTTTCCCTTTCCAGCAAAACAACACAAACACCAAATAGAAAAGAAAAACCTGGGAAAACAAACAAAAAACAGGTACCTGAAGTCCGAGGTGTTCGAGGGCCAAATTGCCTTCAGCGTCTGAGCCGAGTCCGGCCAGACTGGCGATGCCGAGATCGGAAACGTGCCAGCAGGATCTCAAGTTGAGGCTCTTGAGGGATTTGAGACCCCAGGCGATGAGCAAAAGACCCGCATTGGTGACATTGCAACATCCGCCCAGGTCGAGCTCCTGGAGCTGTCGGCAGTACTGGGCCAATTTGCTGAGACTCGAGTCGGTGATCTGCTTGCAGAGACTCAAATTGAGCCGTTTCAGGGTGGGCACGTCGGCCGTCAAGGCGTGAGCGATGCCAATGTCTGTGACGTTGAAGCAGCCGCTCAAGTCCAGGGACTCGATGTTGGGCAGTCCCTGCGTCACGTCCCTGAGGCTCCTCCTCAGCGAGAGGATCTGCACTCGGCGGATGCCCCGGCGGACCAGACTGGGAAACAGTGACGGATTGGCCCGTCTCAAATGCAATTTCGGCTCGCAGGATCGCCAAACCGAGCGGTGATAGGCCGCCTCCTTCCACGTCTGGCAAACCTGGGCCGCCCGCCCGCGATCCCTCACTTCCAACATGCCGAAAATGATGGCCAGGATCTCTGGGTAGAGCCGACTGATGTGGGTCCTGTCATCTTGTTGTTGTTGCAGCAACAACAACTCGTCTTCTTCCTCGGTTGTTGTCGTCGTTTGATCGGGACAGGCTGCTCCCACACTGCTGTTGTCGTGCACTTTCAACTGTTTTCGGTGATAGTTTGGGGCGTACAACTCTGTCGCCTCCATTTTGTTGTTGTTGTGTTGTTTTTTTCCCTTTCAGTTCGTCTGAAGTTGTGTGGAGAAATAGAAGAAACGGTGGCGTCTCTCATCGAGACGTGCACATGTTCACCATGGCGAGAACCAGAGCCAACTGCCTTTTCTTTTTCATCATCTTCTTCTCCTTCTTCTTCCTTCTTTTCTTCTCTCCCCTCCCCAATGTATACCACCCACCCTGAGCTACACACAACTTCCTCTGGCGGTGGATTCTTGCAGTTCGCAATGGCCGCCACTAGAGGCGCTATTTCAATTCAATATCCACCGCCGCCACGCAACTCGCAATTGATCCAATTTGGGCTTCGCTCTTTCATCTTGCGCTTTTATTTCACGACTTTTCTTATTTAATAATTCGTTTAATTAGATGCTAGACTGTGTTATTGGGCGAATTGAAATGCATTCGGTTTTCGTAGTACGTTTTGATTTTTTGGATGAAAAAGTAACAAACAAAATGCAGTTGAGAAACATTCGATAGTAGCACCAGCACCTTACACACACTCGCAGCAGCAGGTTCTTTTTATTTTTCCAACCCTCCCGATCCACCTCCCCTCCCCCCCATTCTCCACCCGTCCTCAATTTCTCTTCCTCTCTTTCATTTTCTCTAGTTTCATCCGAGTCTTTCTTCCCCCCTCCTTTTTCTTTTATACTTCTTCTCTTCTCCCCCCCCCCTTCCCTTTCCCACCCAGCCAATGGCCAGCGACGTTCGGGTTTCCAAGGTCTCTCTCCCCTCCCTTCTCTTTTCACCGCGTTTCGTTTTTCCATCATCTCCATCCTGTGTACGTACTTTTTTTTCGTGTTCTTAATTTTCATCAACTTTAACTAATCAAAATTTTATTTTATCGTGGGGAAAATTTTAATACTCTCACGAAAAAATTCGGATTTTTCGTTCAAAATTAGGGGGGCTTAAGACAATAAGACATTAAAAGTTGTTTGAGGTTGTAGAGGAGGGAGATAACGTTAGATAATTGTTAAGTGCTCTCCAGATAATGAAATCAAACACATTTTGAAGAGCGAAACGATAAGAGATGAAATGAAAATGGAGAGATTCATTTTGTATTGTACCGGGTCCTTGCTTGCCGGGGGGGATAGGGAGGTCTTTGGAGCGGAAAAATTATATCGGAAACGTCGGATCAAAAAACGTTAAAATCCGAGATTTTAGTAAATGGATCTCACGGAGTTCCAGCAACATATACAAGCGCAGATTATTCTAGAACATTAGAAAGTCACGATCAATTTCAATTAGCTTTTTTCTTGAATAATGCACCGAAAATCCAAACAATTGGGTCTTTTCAAAGCGATCTACTCGCCATCTAGCGGTGTCATTTACAAACCAAAATAATTTCAAATATCGATTGACAGATGGCGTTCAAATCGCAGTTGAGATTTCAAACCAGAAAAAAAAAGAATTACAAAATGAAAACAGAGGGGGAGGTAGGTGGAAGGATTGGATCTAAGGTGATTTACAGCTGGATCGGGAGTAGTTTGACGGGCTGTAAATTAGTCCCCTGGAAGCACACACAAAAAAACAAAAATTCGACGGATGTAAAGCGACTCCGGTTCGACGTTGTTTCCCGCTCTCTGAGAGCCACCAGCCACACCAGTCAATCTCTAAGGGGCTGTAGCCCAGTTGTTTTGGCGACGTCGACGCCAGGCCAGGCGCCTAATAATCCGGCAGAGAAAGCAGGATGTATGTATGTATGTGGACGAGGAGGGGGGCGTGCGCTGATCTAAACGAAAGCGGCTTAAATTGGGTGCCCCGACGTCGGGGGCCATCCGTCACTCGTCGTGACGAATAGTATCACGAAAAAAATGTAAATTCAAAGGCGTCACGTCTCCGCGGCCCCCAGCCAGTTTAAACTCCCGCGCTCTACCGAATTTTGTTTAATAATCACCTCGGTCAGTCTTTTAATAGACGAAATCAATTCTCTTGGGAAGTCTTATATAACATGTTAGCGGGTGTGGCGTTTACATTTTTTTTTTTGTGAAATGACAGCCCGCGCTGTATTTGTTATCAGTGGGGGAACAGCAGCCAGAAATTTGTCAATCGGACGGCCCCCGCGCACCCCGGTCTGCGTGAGCGGGATCATCTGTTCGGTGGTTGCAGTTCATCGGGTGACGGTGACGGGGGTTCTGCCGGGTTCTGCACGCTGAATGAGTTGTTGCGCGATATAAAGAAGCGATTTATTCCGCACCGCAGGATTCATAGAAGTGGGCGATAGTCAGGTGCTCCATTTGTCAACCGGACAACTAACACAAAGAGATTCTTTTTTTTCTTTTTCTTTTCAGAGAGAAATATAAGCACGGGGAGACTGTTGACTGGTTGATATACATCAAGTCGACGCAGGGAATTAAGTGGTGCCCATCAATATTATCCGGAAAAATAGGGCGAACGTATAAAGAATGAAAACGACGGAAGCGGCGAGTTGGACAGAGTCTCAAGACTTACGACGTGGTTATTCTCTTTTTCTTTTGTTTCCTTTTTTTGTGATGTAAAATGGCCACTGAAAATGTGGAATCAACTATTTGTCGAGCGAGTCACCCAAGGCGATTTAACAGTACAAGAAAAGGGGGGGGGGGGGGGAGATGATGTGCTGAGAGTATTATATAAGTACACCGGGCACTAATAAGAAAGAAAAATAGAGGGTAATTACAGCTGTGGTACAATTTCCCAGCTTTCTTCTTTCACAAGTTTCTCTGTCTCTTTCTTGCTGCTGGCCAGTACTCGAAATATATGTATCCTTTTGAACAGTTTGTCATCGCTCCGCCTTTGTCTTTGGGTTATATTATTTTTAGGAGAAATAACCCCATACATAACAGCGAATATAAACTTCAAACCGTAAGCGTAGCAGTGTAACTATTGATTTCATAGGTTTCATAGCGTTGCACTATTAAAATATTTGATTGATGTTAAAACCGGAAAAAAAGATTGCGATCGATTGCGATAGACCCGTTCAGTGCGGGCCGATTGCTCGAAGCAACAAGCGGACAAAATTTTGGGGCCGTTAAAGCCAATTTTAATTTTTTCCGATTTCTGCTGTATTTGGGAACGATTCTTTTTAATTTTGAAACAGTGAACTTTTTTTAATTCGATGCAGATTTTAAACAGAGGTTGTGGAATTGTCGTTATCACTCGAGTCAAGCATACAGTAACTGCTACTTGAACGTCGATGGTATAATCACTATACATAATCGCTTTCCCTTCTTATAAACACGTTTTTGTTAATTTAATTTGTATTCGAGACATCTCTAGCCAAGGCGGCGAGCTACTAAAATATTGGGATGAATATTTTTTAAATATCTTTAATGGAAAGAGTTGTCCTTGAATAGATCTGCTGACATTGGTTTAATTGCCAAAATATAAAGTATTAAGAGATATATCATTACGACTATGAAATCAAAAGATGGTTTCACACTCACTCTTTCAGTGGAACCATCATTGTTTATGTAGCTTATTGTGTGCACAAGGCAAAAGACATTGTAAACACAACTCATTTACAGATAGTTCATTATTGTAACCCAAAATGAAACATTGAAATAATAAACGCTTTCCGTCGTAGCCCTAATCGCTGATATTGTAATTTTATGCAATAGGCTTGGGGGGTTTTGTAGTGAAACGAGACTTCGTAAAGACTTCGTAATAAACCGTTGTCCTCGATTGCTACGGATTCTGATCTAAAATGCGAGCATTCGGTGAATGCAAGTTACAATCCACACAGAAAAAAAGAACGTTTCCTATCATTTTTATAGACCGTTATAGACATGTCACTTTAAGAAACGATTTCCGTGTAATCGCCCATGTTGTAATTTTATACCAAAGGCTTGGGGGGAGAAGTTCTTGTGAAACGAGGCTGCGTAAAAAGATAACGTCACTTACCTATGCAATATTATCCTCGTTTGACGGTTAATGAGCACAAATGCCAATATTTAATTGCGAACTGGATTCATCTTGCATTGAATCGACGAAAGAGATCTATTTGAACGTCTACATTTGCATACACCACTCAGCATAGTAACTTAAATAAAATCAATTTCACCAATCAAGTTCAATGATTTCGTTCATTTATTATTCACCTTTTATGTGGTGTTAATTAGATTGTAAGAGAGTCTTGACATCAGACATGTTGTTTGAGTTGCCTGTTTCCTTGACGTTGGCTCGCAAACAAGCAGAAGATCAAACAAATGTGATTCACCGACTCTTACTTAATAAATGAATAGAAAATTTCTAATCTTAAGGGATAACGGTTGGAGGCTGATAATGATGAAATTGATAATCATTTTTTATCTGCGTAAAATTTACTGCAATTGAATGATTAATAAAACTTTTGTTTAAATGTCCATACAATTGTTATAAACGACGCTCACTATCAAGATTTAAAAAAAATCTGGTTTATTGACAATGATCAACATATATGTTTGATAGACAACAAATATTCCAGTCCTACTAAAAATGCATTGTTAAGGAAATAATTATCCGATATAATTATCCTTTATGATAGGTAGACTACGCGTTCCACCGTTCCTCTACTCAATAAAAATAAATCGTCTCCAGTTTAAATCATTTACATCCGAACCTGTCGATAGTTAACTCAAAGATAGAGCATGGAATCTGACCGAATCTGACTGCATTTCCAGAAAGGGTGATTTGTCTTCTGAATTTTATCGTTTGGCTTTACTGCCTCGTCGCTATTGAGATTCATTTTAGCGAGCTATGTTTGTCTACGCATGATGCAATTATACACAATGGTATTTTACTTGGAAAATGTGAGTACCCTTCAACAGAGCTGTTCCGGGCAAGGTATTCACACTAGCTATAACTAGTACCTAACAAATTTCTTATTGAACTTAAATTTCAATTTTGATTTCAGATGTCCGGTAAAAGTCAATGATTTAAGCTTAATTGCAGTACTGCGGCGAGCACTCCCCATTACTGAAATGAAGCATTCATTCACTTGAAGTTGACGTAATATTTTAATGAGAAGGAGTACTCTGAATATAAACTGAGAACCTCGAGAAACAACGATGGTTATCTTGAATTCCATAAATGTTAGTCTATACCTGTGCTAACATCAAATTCGTGACAGATCTTGTGGTTATCACTCGTCAACTGTGTAAGAAAGACAGTTCTTTAGTTACATCCTCTATTGAGTGGATGTTTTACATCAATTATTATCGCTTCAAATTCATATTCTGCTGTCAAAGCAGATGTGACAATTTTCTTTCTATCAAAAACTGATTAAAGGTTGTGCGTCCCACAAAAAAGATTCTCACTCATTTCAACCGATTTCAACAGCAGTTGAATAAATTAAATATAGTCATCACCGTACGTCACCGCCGGTCGAACTAAACATTTGAATATAAAATTTAGTACGGCGTTTGTAAAAGACAAAGCATTCGGTGAATGCAATTAGATCCCACAATCCACACAGAAAAAAAGGAACGTTTCCCATCATTGTTAGACATGTCACTTTATATAGGCTTTAAATATTTAATCTATTTAAAAAAAGAAAAAGTGTCTCTCCCCCCCTTTTAGTACATTTTTCTGGGTTTTATGGATAAGCCGATCATCGAAACGGTGATGCCGACGATTCCGTATAGGTTTTCCAACATCACATATATAAGTCTGTCCTGTCCTGTGTACCAGCTCTAAAATGGACAGACGAGGGCGCATTTGAAAGGTAACTTAAGAAGCCCATCGGTCCGGTTATAGACATTTTTGCCGGTTGTTATTTTATTAAATACATCGCTAACCCCGCCTTTATCGTGTTCTTTCCCCCCTTTACCTTCTCCTCTTCTCTCTCTCTCTTCCTCGCAGATTATAATACAGCGACCGATCGTTAATGCATTACATAATATCCCTACGACGCCTGGCTATATATATATTTCTGCTTAAACCCCTTTTCTTCTTTCGTTCGTGTCGTCTTACGTATAGGCGCCAAATTGTTAAATATTTTTTTTTGAATTTCATTCATTTTGTTTTTTGTTTTAATCCTAGAAGAGGGGCTTATAATAATATAACAAGCGGGTTACACTAAATATGTAAGGAAAACTGGTTCTGTCTTTTGTGCTGTGTATGACCTTACAGTCTATATACACCATCATTGCACACGCCCTACGGACACATATAACTTTTAAAGAAGAATTAAGGACTAGCTACTCACCACTGGTCTTTCCTTTTTTTTTCCAACTAGGAGCTCGCCCATAAATATTCTTTTTTATTTCATTTTATTTATGATTTTTGTCTAGCCTCCAACGATTGTTTCAACCCAACTGCGCTCCTGAGAGAGAGAGAGTTAATGCGCGCTCCTTCCATCATGGAGAGGGGGGGTTCTGAACATTTGAAAGAATTAAAAAAAAAAAAAAACAGGAAAGAGAGAAAGAAAGAAAGAACTTGGGAGGGAATGTAGTATAACTATATACATACCGACCTGTAATCAACAGCGCCCACTTGTATATTTTTTCTTCTTCTTCTACTCTCCCATGTTTTGATGTATGGACCGTGTGGCGTGCGTTGTTAGGATGGGAATCATGACTATACAAGATGATGACTCTTGGGTGCCCCCTCTTTGGAAAGCAAAGGATCTTTTTTTTCTTTTCTGGCTATATGGCGAAAAATAAAAGAACAACCGCAGCACCAGCACCACCACCACACAGTTGCTGTTGTGTTTTTTTTTTTTTAAGGCACAAACCAATTATATGGAAATGTGTACACATATATACTTAAATTACAAGCCAACATTTCTGTGTTTATTTGGTGAGGGCCGAAAGACACAAGACGAATGTTGCAAAGGCTGTGTGTGCTGTGTGTGAAGCCGCGCCATTTTCTCTTTTAATTTTTTTGTTTTTTCGTGTAAAATACTTATTTTTTTTTAAGAAAAGCCTCGAGAGAAACAGAAAGAACCGCCATTTTTACAGGATAAGACGGCGCGGAGACCGTGAGAAAATTGATTCCGGCTGGTATATTATATAGCCAAGAATAAGCTAACAACTCTAGGCTGCCGCGCTTGCAGCTCGTTATACAAGACAATAATCAGCGTTTGAAAAAGAAAGAAAAAAAGGAGAATAATAATTTTTTATTCAAATAAAATGATTTTTTATGTTCCGCTAATTTCTTAACGACGAAAAAAAAAATTATGGGAAAAATATCAGAGGGGTTCAAGTGTTTTATTGTTTTTTACACCGGGGTTATTTATACATGCACGCGCAAGTTCGTTTGGGTATTTCAGAAAAGAAAAAAACCCAATTATTAATCGTGGAAAAATCAATTTGCGGTGCGCCGAAACTAAAAAGTTCAGCGGTTGATTTTCCTTATTTGTCTAAAATCCATCTAACCTTTTTTTGTTTCTTTAATTCCTTTTCATTATTCGCGGTCGACTGGAATCGTAATATCCTCATCAGCTTATAATAATATAGCTATATACTGTATGCACAGCAGATGAACTCTCTCTCTCTCTCCTTGTTCGCCAGCTCGACGATCTCACGAGTCCTCATTAAAATATTGCGGGTTCGAAAATTTTAAAGGGGGACCGCTCCCGATTTATTGTAACAGCATCGCAGCATCCGCCATCAACGGTGGGCAGCTCATGATGCAGATGGATCGTTAAAAAGGGATATCAAGGATTTAGTAAGAGCTTTCTCGTGCTGTATACTATCGGATGAAATTTCTCCTGCGGAATTGAAATAAAAGAAAAATTTAGAAACAAAAATATATATAAAATGGTCGGCAAAGTTTTTCTTGTCTCTTTTTTTTCTTTTACCGAGTTGTCGTCACATTGGGAAAGAAAAAAAGGAATAAGGAGGAATCGGCGTTTATGTTTGTTCACCATTCCTGGCCCTGGCCAGCGCTGGTTATATTGCCATTTTAATAGCATGGGCATGTCGCAAGGGAAATAATAGGATAAGGCAGAACACACACAAAACAAACATTTTTGTTTTTTATTTTTTGTAGCCGGGCCAGCAGCAGCAGCAGAGTCGACGAGTGAATTATATTTCTAGAAAGGAGGAAAGAAATAATACAATTTACTACCCTTCTTTTTTTCGTTGTTGTTTGGGAAGGAAATTTGTTTTCACCTGGGATGATTTGCTATGCGGTTTTCAAAAATTCAAAGGGAAACCGCGCGCGGGCTTTTTGAAATTTTCGAAAAATTTCATCAGGTCAATCGCCCTTTCACTCTTCGCATTCCCCGAGATAACGCGCGTATTAACTTTGTGAGAGAGAAAATTCCTCCAGCGAAAAAATTTTCTCTAAGAAAAAAAAAAGTAAATTTGACTTCAGTTTCGTCTCTCATCCGTTGAAAGTTAATTGACGGATGGAGACGCGAGACGACCTGTGCTCGCCGCCGCTCAGATAAAAAAAAAAGATGCGGGGGGCTGGAAGGCAGACATGCATCATCCGATAGATCTATACACAGCACTGGTATACAGCTATATAGCGCGACGAGCTATGTGTCTTAGCCTATACAAAACATGCACACAGCAGAGACGAGAGCAAAGGGGGCCTTGTGGCTGGCTATATATAAAGGGGGCGGACTGATGTCTACTGACGAGCAAAAGAAAGAAAGACGACTTTGGAGAGAAGGAGCACGAAAAGTCAGTCAGTCGGTGAAATAGTCCTTGTGAGGTCCTAGACGGACAAGAAAGAAGATGATGAATATAATTTATGCCATGAGGAAATGTTGCATGCGAGAGGGAGAGAGAGGGGGCTCCGAAGGAAAAGATATAATGCAAATGAATATTGTTGGGTATATAGTAGTATATATGTCCGTCTCTCTGGGAGCGCTGGATAGCCATCAGCACCCTCCGCTCATTTGTGGAGATACGAGATACGTCGTAAAGAATTGTTAGGTAGAAAATAGAAAATTAGAGCCCTCTGTGCTGCTGCTGTCCCTGACTTCTTCTTCTCTTCAAAAAATGTTAATAGGGGCCAGCACGTCGGAGAAACCGGTTGCTGCCCTTTTGGCTGCTGCACATATACATATAGAAATGTATATTATAACTATACACATCCAATATTAATAGTTTGTCTGATTATATACTAACCGATATTATGCCGGTGGGTCACGTCGCTCTCCGCCATCAGCAGGCTATAGATGGACTGGGCAGCATCTGGTTGGCTAATATGTACAGCAGCAGCAGCAGCTCCCTGTGAAAAGTCTAGATAATAATATATAAAATAGAAAGAAAAATGTTTTCGTGTTGGTATTTATTTTATTTTATTTTTTTCGCCTGGTATGTCTACACACACAGACACACACACACATCAGCCAGTTCTTTGTAAATGTTAGAAACTCTCTAACCCCATAACGATATGCAGCGCAGCATATAGAGAAATGTTTCCTTGTGTATCAGCGACACCTTGAACAATGCGCCGTATCGTGCCGATTCTGAACGGCTGCTGCTGCTAGCTGCTATATGGCTGCCGTGTGTAGACCTATATGAGGAGAAGTTCACAGCAGTCATTAGTTTTCTCTTATTGCCTAAAATGAACATCTGCAAAAGCCCAGCTCCTTTCGTCTCAGTTGGGAACATCTCGACGACTTCAGATTGGCTCACGAAATGTTTAAAACAATGGCGGGAGCAAGGTCGTTCGTGACCGGCATAGCTAAAAAAAAAAACGAAAATTCAAGATGGAAAAGAAAAAAACATCTTTTCGTTACAAACCGAGAAAACCAGCCAACATGAACATTCACAGCGCGCCATTTTCGTCTTTGTATATTTATTATAATGATAATAATATCTCTCGAGACTTACTATACTACTACTGCTATAAGACTATCACGGTCGATTAGGGTTTTCTTTTTTTTTTCTTTTTCTTGTTTTTATTATCAGTCCCGTTTTATTTTTCCATTTTCGTTTTTACCTGGCGGACTTTTATTTCATTCGATATATTCTGATGTATTCTTTATTATATAATGAGGTTGAGGAATATAAGAAAAAGGGAAAGATAAAAAAAAAAGAGTTTGTGTTGTTGGCCTTCTGATGAACTTTCTTTGTAGAGATTTATACAAGACGCAACATAATTCTTGTGAGATGCTTATTCTTCTATTTTGTTTTCCTTTTTTCTCTGAATTTGTACAACTGTTTATCTTTTATCGGGCTGACTGTATTATGTAAAGAAATCTGAACCCCGACTCTTTTTTTTTCTATGAATTTATTTTACACAAGAAATAAACTTGGGTGGAATTTCTCGAAGATAAATATTTTCGAGTTATAACGGGAAAAATGGAGATATAATTTGTCGGGGCAATTTTATTTATTCGTTTAATTTTTATTAATGCGTTTCGCAATTTAATATGCCGTTGAAAAGCGACTGGGCACGCTATAGCTATAGAGCGGTGCGTATCGCGAGAGAGGCTTACGCAATTGCAGCAGCCTGCAGCCTTTATTACGCACTAACTTAATAATATCCCGCGTGTGGGTATTTTTTTTATCACGAAATAAAAAATAAATAATTACGCCGTGTGCTGATGCACACAACAGAGCTGGCAGCTCAGCTATCGGCTATCTCAATATCGTACAGTATCGTCCAAAAAAATCCAAACGCACTTCTTTTTCAAAAGCCCAGTTTAATGTAGATTCTTTGTTTTTAACATTCAAGACTTCATATTATGTGTAGAATTAATTGTTTTACAAAGTTCATTTATTAGAATTAAGAATAAAATGCACAAATATTTTTTTTAAATAAAGAAAGAGACCATGGTGTTCGGATTTTTTTGGACGATACTGTATTTCATAAATATACCGAGAAGCGCAGTTGGCCAACTGGACATATATTTCACGGTGCGCTCCAAATCGACTGCCGGCGCCTGTGTGATTTCCCGAGAGTTTATTTATATAAGGTGCCCTACATTCCATCAATTAATTTTAAATAATTTTTTTTATGAATCAACAAAGTCCTCTTATTATAAATTGCGCTAATAAAAACAGGCCAATTCATCGACACAAATTCCAAAAGCCATTGCGGAAATTTGATCGCTCAAAAAATCCAACAATTAAATTTTTCACAAATTTGAACTGTACGACTCCACGCATATGCAATTCAAATGTCTGTAGATAAGCTAAATAGCCTATAGGTATAAAATATATTATTCAAGATTCCTTTTGCCGACGATGTAATAATATGCTCATCACGGAGTCTCAGACTATCTATATAGCTGGGCTTTGCCAACCATCCCATGTGTGCTGTGTCTGGCAACTTTCTAAGCGACGACGGTATATAAGGAATACATACCACGTGCGCACAGGGCGACATGAAATCGGGAATTGGATTATATGTAGTATAATATATATATATATGGGAAGGGAGCCCCCCCCCTTCTTATTTTTTTAGGGCGTGTGGAATCCTGACGTCTTTCCCGAAGCTCTCTGCTACTCTCTCTCTCTCTCTGGTTTCGCCTTTATAGTACATATACCATTCGATGAAGAGATGAGAAACTATGCGGATAATTGCATTTTCAATTTCAAACAACAGTTTCCAGCACGTTCAATATCTCTCTCTCTCTCCTGCCTATATTACACACAGCAGAGAGAATGTCTTCCTTTGATCATCTGATGTACATTATTAAACAACGTCTTGATTGCCATCATTCCTCGACATCTACACGCAGTCAAATATCCGAAATATTTCACGGCGAATAGAAATTATTGTGAATCAAATTCATATTATTAGAATGACACGCGCGCCGAATTACGTGTGTATATTATTAATCATCGCACCTTATGCCTCGATATCTATTCACCCGATTAGACCTCGCCCTCTCACCTACATTACACACGGATATACGCCAGCAGGTGGGCATTCGTTTAAACTATTCGGCATAATATTTTATATCAAGCGGAGAGAGAGAATCAAAGCGAACGAAAGCGAATCAAAGGGAATACGCGGAAAAGTGTCTGTGCTGAGAAGCTTTCGGAATGTTTTGTTGGACCGCGCGTTGTAATTTCGCTTTGTCTGCGCTGAATAGGAAACAGAGAGATAAGAAAAACAGACGAGAGAGAAAACAAGACACAGTGTATAGTATATATAGTGCCGTGTATTGTATACACACACATCACCATCTTTGTCGATTAGTATAAAAGGGGGGAAAAGCGACGACAGCTATAGCGGAACACACCGTCGCTTTATATTGCACCCAGCAAATCGCGCGTCCCTCAGCCAACAGCCCAGCACCAGCACAGCACACATCGGCGTGATCGGAATTTCGATTCGCGCGCGTGATGCATAGACAATTTCGGATATGTGTGTATATACACACGCTTTACAGAACGTGCCTATCTATCTCAAGTGGTTTCATCTCCGGAATGGATAAAATATATATTGAACAAATCGCTCTCTCATCGCCATTATATACATAGCTATAAGATGTAATGTTACAATAAAATCAAGTTTGACCAGCAGATCCGCAGCAGTCAATTTTGGTAATAGAGGGAAACAATTTTTATTTTATTTTCTTTCCGTATATATTTAGGTTGCTCTCCGGTATTATACATAAATATCCATTACGAATATATCCCCCCCCCTTTTCTTTTATAAAATAACATTTTTCACACAATGATCCTAGCTCCGACATGTCATCATTTCTGATCTTGTGTAGACGTGATGATTCAACATCATCATTACCACCCAGCCAGCTCCAGCAAGCCATCTATACGCACTTTCTTCTCTATAGCTTATCGCTAATAGCCCTTACACCGCGCGAGCAGAGGCCATCCGTAACACAAAGTATGTGGGAAAAGGGAAAAATCTAATGTAATACATGCAGCGGACAACTATAAATCATTCACGCGCGCATAGGGGGTATATAGAAGCGCACATATCCAACACACACAGCAGACAGCACATTCCCCGATGTCAAATCCTGGTAAATCTATTGCGGTCTCAAAATGTGATATCGTAATAGTATATAGAGATGTGTATAGGCCTATATAGAAAATATCTATCTAATAATATATAAAAAAGAAAGATAAGCCGCCTATTATATAAAAAGAGAGAGAGACTGGGTGGTGGCGTCGGCGGCACTTGACGGCTTAGATATATTTTCTCTCCTTGATGATAGAGGGAAAAACTAGCGGAGAGAGCTGGAATAATGACATATAGGCTGGCCTCTCTCTCCTTCTATATACCATGTAATCTTTTATTTTTGTCAAGATCGGAAGGGGAGAAGAAAAAAAGATGCCGACATATGTGAAAAGCTTCTTAGAGCGTTCCTTGAGAATTGAGGGATAAAAGCGAGCTCTATAATATCATTGACGCACGTCTGGTAGAGAGTAATACGATGGCGGTCGCGTATACCACCAGCAGCACGTCGTCTGTTGTGTTATAGAGAGTCGATCCCTCTTTGTCTCTATTGGTTTTGCGTCAATAACGACATGTTTGGCGGCCAATCGAAAAAACGACCTATAAATATCGCCTATAGTACATGGTTGTATATAGTCCCTTATAGATGCGTGTGTGCTGTTCCTCTTGTAGTACTTCCCACGTATTATATATAAAGAAGCATGCTTCGTCGAACAATTGCCTGGTTGTATAGGACAATAAGAACTGGGGAAAAATACACATATCATCTCTGTGTATTGATCATCTAACAGAAAGATCAAAGAGTTTTTTTAAGATATCCGATTTAAGTAATTTAATGGCCATTTATGATTTATGCAAGCGTCGAGTAACGCTGATAAAGTTCCTCTAATGAGATTGGCACAGTCGGATGTTGATCAATTTCTAATTAAATGTTGGGATTTATGTTTTAAAGTAGTCGCCCTGATTATTTCATAAGTAGTAATCAATATTGCCCTAAAGATATATAGTTGAAAGATTCTAGAATGAGTGTAATGTAATTGCCGTTACGGTGGTACCCGAAGCCGGAACTTCAGGTTAGAAAATTAATTTACCAAAATATAAAGCTTAGATTAATACAACTTTACGATAATGTAATCGATAAATGATAATCATCAACATTAAATCGTGGGCGTCAATATTGTTCGGTGATTGATTCTGTGCATAAACCCACTTATGTTGGAAAAACAGTTCGTTGTTCAGATATTTAGTAGTGTAACACCAAATGAAATATTTAAATAAAAAATGGTGTCCGTCGTAGCCCTAGTCGTCGATGATGTAATTTTATGCAATAGCTTTGGGGGTTTATCTTGTGATACGAAACTGCGCAATAAAAACAGGGTCATTTTCCTATACAATTTCGTCCTCGTTTGCTACGGTTTCTGATCACAATTGCGAATCTACCATGTGGACTGGATTCACCTTGCATTAGATCGACGTAAAGGATTGATCTAATCATCTTTAGTTATATACGCTCACTAAGTGAAGTAATCTTATTAATGGTATTATACCAACTTAATTCAAATAGCTCGCGTATATATTTTCGACTTTAATTGAGTATTGATTTGACATTCCGATGAAGGTGAAATTTTCATTAAAACTTGTTGAGGACAATGATAATCAATATCATTACCACCGTTTCTAATGAATTTCATCAAATCCTGTCAATCGGAAGTGTGACTTAAAGTCTTAAAGTCCTTAAATATTAACCATGCTAAGAGTAGAAGCGATTTCGACTTGATGATGGTGAAATCGCGCGACTAAAATATTTAGCGTAAGATACAAGGTAATTGAACTATGCACCATACTTAGGTTTTTCATTTTTTTACTATTAATAACAACGCAGTTCACTATCAAGATATTTAAAATTAATTTATATAATTTGACAACAAATAAAAAACTGTATAAAAAGAATTATATTTATACTAAGAAATCATTAGCAATTGCGGTCCTATAACACCAGCACGTCGTCTAGTCGATCCCCTTTTGTCTCTATTGGTTTTGCGTCAATAAAGTCATGTTTGGCTGCCAATCGAAACATCGACCTATAAATATATCGCCTATACACGGATGTATATAGTCTCTTAGAAATCATTAGCATCAATCAGCCTGCCGTGTGCTGTTCCTCTTGTAGTACATCCCGCATAAGCATGGTTCGTCGAAAAATTGCCTGGGTATCTTAGTCGGGGTCATTTTCCTATGCACTTTCTCCTCATTTTCTACGATTTTTATGATCAAAAATGCGAATCTAACATGTGAACTTGATTTAACTTGCATTGTAACGACGTTGAGGATTGATCTTATCATCTTTGGTTATATATGCTCACTATACAAAGTAATCTTATTAATGGTATTTTACCAACTTAGTTCATATAGCTCGCGTATACATCTAAAACTTTTATTGAGTATGAATTTAATGTTCCAGTTAAGGTGTAAATAACATTGAAAATTTTAAAGTGATGATTCGACTGGATCCAATCTCGTTTCTTCAAAATTCCTATGAAATTTCACCTGTCAACTGGTAACGTGACTTGAAGTACAACAATATTAACCATCCTAAAAGTAGAAGCGCTTTAGACTTGACGATGAAATCGCGCGGATAACATATTTAGCGTAAGCTACAAGATAATTGAACTATGCACCGTACTTTGGTTTTCAATTTTTTACTATTGATAACAACGCAGTTCACTATCAAGATTTTTAAAATTAATTTATTTAATTTGACAACAAATAAAAAACTGTATAAACTAAAAATATTTATACTAAGAAATCATTAGCAATTGCGGTCCTATAACACCAACACATCGTCTAGTCGATCCCCTTTTGTCTCCATTGGTTTTGCGTCAATAAAGTCATGTTTGGCGGCCAATCGAAACATCGACCTATAAATATATCGCCTATACACGGATGTATATAGTCTCCTATATATGCGTGTGTGCTGTTCCTCTTGTAGTACATCCCGTATAAGCATGGTTCGTCGAACAATTGCCTGGTTATATAGGACAACAAGAGCTGAGGAGAAATACCGGAGAAATACATATAGCCTCTCTTTGCTGTTATAATATGTGTACCATCAAAAGAAGAGATCAAAGAGTTTAGTTTTTTTTTGTTCCTTATTGTGCGCGCCAGCAACCTTTATTTTTTCTTTTTGAACTTTTTTCTTTTTTTTTACGCTCGGGTTACAATATATAATGTGTTTGTGCAGCTCAGCACGTATAATAAGTAGCTGCTTGTTATATTAGTATAGAGAGAGACTCTCGTGTACATTATTTTCTTTGTCTTTCGAATTTTTTTCTTTTTGTTCACCCGAAATCGTTTAGAAAACTTGAAAGGGGGAAAGAAGAAAAAACGGAAGCCAAAAAGTTAAAAGTTAGTAAATATAAATATGCGCGTTTTATACAATATTTCCCCCCAAAAAATATCTTTTCTGTGAAAATGTCAGATGTAGTAGAATAGTCTTCTTCTCCCGCCCCTTGGGCCGCCTTGGGCTATTATAATAATGTTTCAAAAAGTGCCAATATAGGTACAGTACACACACTGCTGTCGTCACAGTTCACCGGACTATCTAGCGCTCACGTCTGTACCTCACATTTCCTTGTTGAGTATTATCCCTCTAGTTTGTGTGTGTGTGTACTTTCTGGGTGGGCGAATCAAACATGGAGGGGGTCACATCTCTACAACAGTAGCTACTTTATTCATATCCCCCCTCTTATATTCTTGAAAAATATAGATATGCGTCCGTGATTAGCCCCTCCATGTTATACTTATACAACCCCCTGATGGTTAGTACATGTATCCTCTTTAGTCTGCTGGAGAAAGAAGAAAAAAAAAGAAAAACTCTCAGCACACTCCCCCTCGCTCATCCACCCGGTTCTAATAGATTATTTTGTAAAGAAACTTTTGCGGAGCCGAATTCAATGGATGATGTGTATATGTACACTCTGTACATAAATGCGGAGGCTTTTGTATCGAGACCCCCCTCTCCAGATATGTTGTTGTTCCTGCACTCGACGTTGTGTAGTTGAAAGTAGTACAGCAGCCAGCCAGCCAGCCCTTGAAAACGTATGTATAGGGAAAAAAAATTGTATAGTTTTTTAGTAGTTTCCCCCCTCCACTTTTGTCTCAATTTTTTTTTTTGCTTTTATTTCATAAAAGGCCAGAGCTTTTAACATCTATTCTCCATTTCAGACTCTCTCGGATGTGTATAGTGTTTCAATGAGCGAGGGATTTATGTACATAGGAAAAGATAGACTGTCCTCTTTTGTTCTTCCATAATCTGATGGTTTATTATAGCTGAGAGATCGGGTAACAGTCAAGTGAATTGCATTTCGGTAAATGATTTGTATTAGTACTGTGTGTAAATAATAATCAAACGGAAGTTTTTCAACAAAAATTGTATACAAGAGCCGATTGATAATAAGCGTGACTATGTAGATCGAGTGTCGACGCTTTTGTAGCGCTGCACAGCTGCTGTTTATATGCTGTATAAGCTTTAAATGCATTAAATAAAAAAAGGGAGAGTTTTAGGGGTTTGGGCCTGTCAAATAATATTTCCTTATGGCGGTGATGACGCTTGACATTGAAAAAAAAGGGGGATACTAAATGTTATTATATTATTATTACTATTACATTTTCTTGCGTGTCGACTAGTTTTATTGGAATATGTCAAAATTCGGTGAGGCGGTTTTTTTGTGTGCACGGCCAATCATCTCACGAAATTTCAACACAAAGGGGAAACCGAAATTTGATTTTTTTTTCAGTCGAAAAAAAAACAAAATATTTATAGGGGTTCTATATCTATCAACGTCCGCGTCTATACACGCACATATTTTTAAGTGTTGCAAGAAGGAAAAAAAAAAGCGGAATGGTGAAAGGAAATATAAAGGAATGCCTTCGGGGCATTAACAACACTATATTATTACATACGTACACACACAGATATATCGATGCGCTACGATAGAACATGAAAAGGATTTTCGATATCTATAAATTTGCCCGTCTTCTCTATATTAAATTACGTACACAAAAAGACGATTCGCATATATACAGCCAATATATATCTAGACGCAGGTAATAGAGTACAGGGCCAGAGTTTTGTTATCGGGACGATCCTTATTTTTTTTGCTTGTCGATTATAGAAGAAGAGAACGGAAAAAATAAGAAAAAGATATTAAGTAGCTATATTACATTTTGAGTCTTATATAAAGATTTAATTGTGTATATCTACCGGTATTGTTGTATCTATCGTGATTTGATAAAAAATGCGAATCTACCATGTGAACTGGATTCACCTTGCATTGGATCTAGGAAAGAGACCAATTTACCCATCTTTAGTGGCATACGATCACAAAGCGAAGTCAGTTTAGTAATGGTGACATACCAACTGAGTTCAATGAGCTCGCGTATTTAAAAATATTTACTTTCATTGACAACAACTTGACTTCCCAGTGTCGGCGAACATTGATCCGGAAATACTTTTGAAAATTTGTCAGTTTTCATAGCTTTTTTCGTTCAATGAATACTTTTTCTACACTGAAGAATTATCTGAATTTAATTAGCAAAATTAACCACACTTTAATTAGTCTCGAATGAAATCTGACGATAGTGAAATCGTAGCACTTACACATATAGCGGTAGATACAAGTTAATTGAACTATACGCCGCACTCTTGTTTTCAAGTCCATACAATTAATAAAAACGCAGTTCACTATCAATATCTTTAAAATTTTAATTATTCAAGTTGATAACAAATGAAAAGACTGTATAGACAATATATATTTAAACCGATTTAAACTAAGAAATCATTAGCATCAGCCAGCCGTGTGCTGTTCCTCTTGTAGTGCATCACGTGTAAGCATGGTTCGTCGAACAATTGCCTGGTTATCTTAGTCGGGGTCATTTTCTACGATTTTTTAAATCACAAATGCGAACCTAACATGTGAACTTGATTTAACTTGCATTGGATAGACGTTGAGTATTGATCTAATCGTCTTTAGTTATATATGCTCACTGAGCGAAGATATTTTATTAATGATATTTTACCAACTTGGTTCAAATAGCTCACGTATTTATTTTCAGCTTTTATTAAGATTATTATAATTATCCGATGCGGGGTACGTTGAAGAAGGAATCAAGAATCGAGATCAATGAAGAAATAAATCTTTAATCCGACTTTCCTTCTTCTGACATGACTTAATTTTTTAAATATATTATTAACCATACTAAGAATAGAAGAGATTAAGAATTGACGTTGGTGAAATCGTGCGGCTAACATATATAGCGTAAGATACAAGTTAATTGAACTATGCACCGTACTTTGGTTTTCAATTTTTTACTATTGATAACAACGAAGTTCACTATCAAGATTTTTAAAATCAATTAATTTAATATGACAACAAATAAAAAACTGAATAAACAATAAATACTTATATTTATACTAATAAATCATTAGCAATTGCGGTCCTTTAACGACTAGTTTTATTGGAATGTCAAAATTCGGTGAGGCGGTTTTTTTGTGTGTACGGCCAATCATCTCACGAAATTTCAACACAAAGTGGAAACCGAAATTTGATTTTTTTCCAGTCGAAAAACAATTAATTTTTTTCCCAATTGATTGAACACGACAAAATATTTATAGGGGTTCTATATCTATCAACGTCCGCGCCTATATACGCACATATTTTTAAGTGTTGCAAGTAGGGAAAAAAGCGGAATGGTGAAAGGAAATATAAAGGAATGCCTCTAGGGCATTAACGACACATCTGCTCACTATATTATTACATAGGTACACACTACACAGCTCCGATAGAACATGAAAAGTTGACGATTTTTTATATCTATAAATTGGCCCTTCTTCTCTATATTAAATTACGTACACAAAAAGACGATTGAATCGCATATATATACAGCCAATATATATCTAGACGCAGGTAATAGAGTACAGGGCCAGAGTTTTGTTATCTGGACGATCCTTATTTTTTTTCTTGTCGATTATATAAGAAGAGAGCGGAAGAAAGAAAAAGAGATTAAGTAGCTATATTACATTTTGAGCTTATTTTATATATATATATAAAGATTTAATTGTGTATATATCTACCGGTATTGTTGTATCTATATTGCCAGGACATCAAGCAAACAGCAGACGTTTAGAAGAAAGGAAGGAAGCGATGAAAAAATAGAATTCAATCGCATCGGCGCGTAGATATACAGGCCCCTGCGTCTATTATTATTTACCAGGCGGGGGGACAGCACACAATAAAAGGTGATTGTGTCTAAGAACCCTCCGAGATGACGACAGAAGAAGAAGAAGAAGAAGGCTCTCTTGTATGATATTATTCTCATCGTCTATTTTGTGTCAAAGAATATATCAGTTGCCGAGATATAGTACATAAATCTAACCAAAAGGGATGGACGGATGGATGGGCAGAGAGAGAGAGGGAGAGACGACCAGGTATATATAGGCCTGTGTAGTATAAGGACAACCGTTGCCAAGGGTAACCGATGAGAAGAATCAAGCCAGACCCTCCACACAGACATTTCCCAGGGAGAGAGAAAGAGAGGGGAGCTATATAGACAAGAAGAAGAAGAAGAAAACTTGGAACGTATATACACGGCACAGAGTTGCTAGCCGTGGCTTCAGTCGCAAACGGGCCACCGAACGAGCCGCATCTCCGCACTACGCGCTCCGTGTTTGCCAGTTATTTTTGTTCTTTCGATTTGAAAATTTTTTTAAAAGAAAATTTAAAATTTTTCTTTTAGATTGGTGGAATTTATTTTTTGTGGATTTATTACATCGAAAAAAATAAAGTGAGCGAATTTTTCTAAAGTGCGAAATTCAAATAGTAAAAAACAAAATTGTTGATCGTGTAGGCCTATATGAAATTTGTGGATTATTTTTTCGAATCGTGTTGTTTGATGAAGTGAAATTTTGGTTTTTGATAATTATTTGCAGGTATCAAATCTTTACGTGTTGCGAATCATCTCAAATCGATAGTAACGTAAGAATTTATCTAATAAATGGACTTTTTGGATTTTTGAATTTCAACAGAGTGACTTCATCGCAGATTGGAATTGACATGTTATTACTCTTCGCTTCGCTACGTGCAGTGACATTAGACAAAATGCCCCGACCGACGTCTATTCGTTTTCAGTGCAGTGTCGAAAAGTGATCGACTGTTCAACAACATCTTCATCTTGAATAACTTCATCCAACCGGAAAAAAAATATATAACCGGACATTTGTCATTTTTCAAACCGACGGAAATAATTCTACAAAAACCAAGAAACAAATTTTTTTGACTTACAAAAAATGACTCGACCGCAGAAGAGGAACCAGGAATTGACGACGGACAGTGAACAGTCTCCTAGAGTGCAACCACAACAACAACAACAACAACAGTGTCAGAGAAGAGTAGCAGATGAAGCAGCTCCAAACTGTCGGACCCCTTCTTGCTCGCCGTCGTCTTCTACTTCTTCTTCCTTATTACTATTCTCCTGGACGATCCTGCTGCTGATCGCGAGCGCTCCAGCCTCTTCCAGCACGGCCATCGGCAACTGGATGTAATTATAAAATCAAAAACCATCATTTTTTTTCCCCCACCAGTTTTATTTATTATTTGTTAGAAGAAAAAAACGCATCTGCTTTTGGGTTATAACCAATTAGCCACCCTTATATAATAGGCCGGGTGTGTGTGTGTCTATATAGGGCCAAAAATCAAAATGGAATGGTGTTTCGAAAACGCTCAATGACCTGGAAGAGAATGGAAGTCCGTCCTCCTTTTTATTTTTCTTGAAAAAATAATAATTTTTTTAAAGAAATTTTTATTCATTTCACACTTTTCTCTTCTTTTTTCATTGACACGTACATTCAACATCCCCATCGAAATAAAAAATAAAATAAAATAAAGGGACCGGTCGGGTGAGATTCCAAAATGTTATATTGTGTCGTTGTCGTCGTGTTGTTGTTGTCTCGATATATTATTACGACCACCACCACCACAACAACAACAAGACAAAAGAGAAGAGAGAAAGAGACTGATGTCTTCTGGTCTCTTTTATATATTTTCCCAACTGACACACAGCACACACACACGGACTGGGCGCGCTGTGTGTGTGTCTCTCCGCACTCACACACAAAAAGGACTGTGATGATGGGTTATTTGGGGGTCCCTTTTCTCTCTATCAACTGTTATGAGGAGAAGAAGAAGAAGAATTTGTTGTCTGTTTCATTCTTCTTCTTGGTTGTGTATTTGCCCGGGCCGTTGTTCATCCGTGAATGAGATTATATCCTCCCTTATTTCTTTTCAGTCAGCGCGGCTGTCCCTTTATATTCTCTCCTGATGTGTCGCGTCTGTTTCTTTTTCTTTCAGGGCCATCATCAACATTCATCTGATGTACACAAAATAAAACCGTCAGGGTCTGCTGGAGGCCATCGATATACTGGTCCCGATAGTTGCGCAAATCAAATCCCATTTCCTATTTGATTTTTTTCAATTTGAATTTGGCGGGGTTTTTTTCGGGTGGAGAAATTTTCTATTTGATGTGTAAACCGATTGAAGACTTTCTCTATCTTCCTTTTTTTTATAGAACAATGAACTTTAGCGAAATGAGAATTTCAACGACTTTTTATTTTATTACGCGATCGTGGAATTAAAGAGGAAAAAAACAAAACAACAGGCACCCACACACAAACACACATATAATAAGATACCGCAAGAGCACAAATAAGGCCATTTCCCTTTAAGCGCCGTTGTTGTTGTCGTCAATTTCACTCGACTTGGAAGTGATGGCGATTTTTCCCTTTCCAACCTTTTCATTACACCAAAATCCCGCCGATTGTCTCACTCTCAGTTCAAAGAAGAAGAAAAAAAAAGGGAAAATTTGGTCAAAAAGGAGATTTATCAGACAAATTCAATGTCGTTTATTTCCTTTGTTTGTTGGCCGGTTATCCGCGTCGTGTTGTTATTCGTTTAACCGTAAAAAGAGACAAAAGATTCGGCGAGAAAACAAAAAGTTAGTTACGTAAATTCCTTCATTTTGGGTTTGAATTTATAAAAAGTAAATAGAAAATATCAATCTATTCTCCCAAATTTGGATGGATAAAAAAACAAAAAAACAAAGACACTTATAGTCTATATACCTTTTGCGGGAGGGGTGAAAGGTTTTCGTGTCATTCCATTGAAATTTCCCCTAGCTCTGTATAGACGTCTAAAGTGAAATTTTATATTGATAGGCCATTAAATTATTTTGTGCGATAGAAAATAAAAGAAAGACCAAGAAATTCATTGCCTTCGATAACACAAATCTCCGATGACTCTGTCCGGTTTCGAAACCAAAAAAAGAAAAATAATTTCCATAGTTTAAATTATTTAAAAATTTTTACATTTCTGAGTGGGTAAAAAAATAAGGGGGAGGAAGTTCTCTAGCTCAGATATATCTTAGAGGACCCGAGAGAGGCTGGTGGTAAATAACATGAAAAAGAAAAAAAAAAAACCTTCCAGCATATACCCCCCTCATCCATTAAGCGCCAAAAGCTAAAAGATATACTAGGCCTCTTCTTCTACCGTACATATCCGATATCCCTCCTATTTTCTTTTTTCGAAAGAGAGAGTTGGAATTTTCTTTTCGGAATTGTCCCTCTCTCTCTCTCTCCTATGTGTGTGTGCCGCCGCCTCAATCTCTTCTGATGATGCTGTATTGCTCTCTGTGTGTGTGAGAAAAAAAAAGAAAGAAAACCCATCGTTTCCATCTCTTTTCATCCTCGATGAAAGTGTCTAGAGTGGAGGGGGGGGGGGGATAAAACAAGGAAATTTTATTTTTTATTTTTTAATAAAATATTTCCGACTTTGATAGCGCCTCGATTTGATTTTCATATCGAATAATCACCTCGATTTTTGGTTGTTGTTGAAAGTCGACTTGAACGTTCGTAACCGATATATATTACGTATATACACAACACCGCTATTGATCCTTGTATATTTACACAGTCGAGGGTTGGGAGTTGTTTGATATATTGCCCGGGAGAAATCACAAACAATTGAATTTATGCGTCCGTTTTCCACCAAAATTTTTTTTTCTTTTTTTCTTTACTGCGTGAAATTTATTTACTTTTTCTCAAACCGAAAACCGCAGAAAGCAAAGAAGAAGTACACAACTACACACACACAGCACCGTCGGTTATTGCGTAATGTGGTATATCGGGTCGCTCCACATCACCCCCCATGCGTGTGATATCCCCCCTCTTTTTTTCTTTATTTTTTTGTTTCATTTGATTTGATTTGAAACGCAATAAAAAAAGACGAGAAAATAAAAGAAAAAGAGAAAAAAAAGGATGTTAATTGTCCTCGTGTAGTATAGTATCAAACCACCCGCGGCTCTAATTAGCCAACACACACGACAGTAAATTAAGAAAGAAAAAGGGGGAAGATATGGTAAAAGTTTCTTTTCCTTGAATTACATACATAGAGGAAGAAGGTGATGGGGGGGGGGGGGACCTACCGCGAAGTTTTAAAAATAAAAATAAAATAAGAAGCATATCATTCGAAGAGAAAATTCTATTTTATTTCATTTTTTTAAATTCTTTTTTAAAGGTGGGAGGAGGGATCGGGCGTGAAAAAAAAATATACAGGCAAAGCGGCGGCGGTTGAAAATTGCTTCTGCCATTTGCTCCTCCCACTTTTTATATATATACCCACCTCATTTCAAAGTGGGTACAAATAATCCGAACGCAATAAAAAGAAGAAAAAAACCTAACAACAACAACAACAACCGAAAGAAAAAAGAATCAAGAACTGCTGTAATAATCATTTGCTGCTGTCGGCGGAAATGACGTTTCTCGTTCCCCTTTTTTTTATTATTCGCTCGTCTGGCGTCCTATTTAGATATTTTTCAATCTAAAATGGGTGTGATTATACATTTTTTCCAAAAAATTTTCATCTTATTCGGAAAAATCAATTTGTCAGTCGTCCATGACGGCACGCGCTTTTCTGATCAAATTTGATTTTTTTCCTTTTCTTTCTTCTTTTGATTTTTTAATTTTTGTTTGAGAGATGAGATGGCGTGGCGGCGGCCGGTGGTGCGGTGATGGTGGCGCGGTGGCGAGCGGCCCCGCCGGGTTTTTCAAATTTTCGTGTCGGCGGTAGATGAGAAAAGGTGCGGCGGCTGACTGTCGGCCGCCGCCGCTGCCGCCCGCTCGAGTGCGAAAAAAAACAGCGGGGAGGGAATGAATACGTGAAGGGTAAAATGAGTTAAAAAAAAAAACAAGTTTAATTGTAAAAAAAAAGAAATAAGAAAATTTTTTTGTATAGCCCTATCAGGTGAAAATGACGATAGCTTTTTATTTTTAAAAGAACGAACTGAGTTGACCCTTTTTTTTTTACAATTGCTATAGACACACACACACACACATGGTATATACATATACATGTATAGATGCGCTATTCCCAGTTGTCTTATTATTCCAATTGAACTCTGGGATTCCTCCTGCTGGAGGCCTCTCTCCAAGAGGCCCTCAAAAGAAACGGAGAAACATCAGACAAATGACTCGACCATGATATTCAACATTTTCCCAGTTGGTGTTATCTGTTCTTTCTCTTCTTCTTCTTCCCTCCCTATGGCAGTGAAATATACAAAAACAGACACCACCACACAAAAGTAACAAAAATGAGACAAAAGAGCAGAAGCTTCTGCTGCTGCTGCTGTTGCATCTCTAGCACGCACACAAAAGAAAAAAAAAACACAAAATTTTTCATTCAAAATTTCTGTATTTTTTGACTCGGCACCTTCGGGGTTCCCGAGTATATAGGAGTCATCCGGATATGGTGAGAAGGCACAGCTTTTTCTTATTTCAAAAAATAAGAAGAAGAAGAAGAAATTTATTTATATTTTACGACTTAACTGCTTCCCAACCACCATCACCCTATAGAGAGAAAGAAAGAAAGAGAGAGAGTCTGAGCGCTTGTCTTCGGTCTCTCTCTCTCCATATAATAAAGAAAAATGTCCAAGGATCTCTCACCTTGTGTGTATGTGTGTTGTGTAGCAGTAATTCCGCGGGACTGAGATGTTATAAAAGTGAATAAAAAAACACACACACCTTTCTTTCTCTCTCTTTTGTCAACGTGTAATAGCTTTATTTGTAAAAGTTAAAAACTTACAAAACCACAGAAAAATTTCCTTTTTCAAAACAAAAAAACAAATCGAAAATTCCATCGGAGTCGCACAAAAAAGAAAAGAAAATCGAGAAGGACATTTTGTTTGGCTGTTATTGATTGTTCGTATGTATAGCTATTTGTGTATCAGAGAGACGCAAAGACAAAAACATTGGGAAAGAGAGATGGTCCAACAGAGATAAGCCAGCAGAGAAATAACCTGATTGAAATCAGCGAAATGTACACAAAAAAAACAAACAAAATAAAACAACATCAGTCTCCATTGTTTTTTCTGGGAAAAAAAAAGAGACAAAGTTCCTTATATACTCCCAAAAAATAGAATCTAACTTATAATGACGTCAGCATTCACCAAAAAATTCCACATCAACTTTAATTTCGAATATTATTTATTTTTATTATTTTCTTGCCCAGAATTTATTTTTCCCCCCTCGTCCGCAGTTGCACGGAGATTTATGTGCAACTGCTTGTGTGTGCTGTGTGTGTGACTCTTGTTTATATTCTTTTCTGCTGCTGAAAAAGTTTGCTCTCCCCAGCACACATATATATATACACTCTTTGATTCATTCCTCCACTTCTTCTTGTAACAACAACAACAGCTAGACACACTGCCAGACGCGGCCATGGCCATCAGCTACTATATAAGAATGTTGTTTCCCCTTTTTTTCTTCTTTTTCTTTCTGAAATGTTAACGATGACCTCTTTTGCGACGTGTTTCTCGTCGACTCGACTGGCTCTTTTCACCTCTCGCTCACTAACTTCTTCCCGAAAAAGTTGTTAAAAATAAAACGTCTTTTTCTCTTTTCTATTTTCTATTTTTTTCCCCTGTCAGGAATCTCGGCGTCCAGGGCTACGAGGTGTGGCGGAATCCTCAGCTCTACATGGTGGGAGCCCAGCCGCTGTGCACGCAAATCCCTGGGCTGTCGCCTGGCCAGGCCAAATTGTGCCAACTCTACCAGGATCACATGAGCTCGGTGGGTCGCGGGGCCAGGGCCGGCATCGCCGAGTGCCAGTGGCAGTTCCGCTACAGGAGGTGGAATTGTTCCACCGTCGAAGATTCCACCGTCTTTGGACCCGTCTTACAAATTGGTACGGACGGCCAGGCAAATTTTTTTGGATTTCGTAACAGATGCCGTGTGTTACACAAGAGCATATGGTCGCTCAAAATTGCCTTTTTTTTTTCTTTTGAAAGACATCAGTCAGGAGTTTGGGGGGATAAGGGACGTCATCTGGCAGAGCCACTGAACGTATCAATGGGGGGGGATCGGGTGAAAATAATAATAATAAAAAAAAAGGGCCAATGAATAGATATTTCCGTATATAGTATATACACTATACAGTATAGTATATGCCCCCGTCGATTTTTCCGGCATTGCGATATCGTGCAGCGCATATAACATATTATATATCGTCATCTATTCATCACCCCCAGCGCACGCTGGCTGGCTGGCTGGCAGCGCGCTCCATCGATCAAAAGCCAAACTGATGATGACCCGATACTCGTGTCTGTACATCAAATGATTGTCTAGATCTTTTTTCTCTCCTCTTTCTATATTTAGACTATATAGTCGGGATGATATCAAAAAGATATCACGAGAGAGAATCGGAGAGCTGCTGCTGCTGCTGTTTCTCTCCGATTGTCGAGTGGGTCATTAGCATAGAAATGGAACGGGTAGGAGGAGGAATGAGTTTCCAGCACACAGACAGACAGACAGACTACATCTACTCGCCGAATCGGAAACAATCAGACCTTTTTTAGAATTTTATTTTTCTCTCTTCTTATATAACTTTTTGTGAAGAGGATGACGGTTTTCGGTCGTATTATATTCTTAATGGCCGTAACAGATTGGGGCGCGCTCCATATTATGCACGTTTGTAAAATTATTTGATTGAATATAATCAGACTCGCTTGATTATGAAAATGCGAGAAGAAGAAAAAAAAGATTCGGTTTGTCATTGCAAATGATGGACGAGATCATTTGCATAGGAGGGACGGACCCGCCTTGATTGTTTCCCCGGAGTTTCTTTAGACACGGAATGCTGTATCCAAGAGAAAGAAAAATGTCTGATTGAATTTGATTGCATTTTCCGTGTCTATATATAATTGAATATTTTTATATTTTTTGTTACTTTCCATTCGTGGGTTTTGATTACAATCATTAATTCTTCGGACATGATTCGAATTTAAAAAAAAAATGAAAAATAGGGAGCCGTGAAGCGGCGTTCGCCCATTCGATCGCCGCCGCCGGTGTCGTCCACTCGATTTCACGGGCCTGCCGAGAAGGTCAACTCTCGTCTTGCGGCTGCTCCCGAGCCCTCCGACCCAAGAATCTCAACCAGGAATGGATTTGGGGCGGCTGCGGCGATAACATTGAATATGGATACAAGTAAGTCCAATCAACAAAAATCAAATCCAATCAATCAAAAAAAGAAAAAGAAAAAGAAAAAGAAAAAGAAATTGATTTCTATTTCCTCGAATTTTTCTCGCCGACACACAAATTCCTTCTTGACGGAATCTCTAAAGATTCACGCAAGGCTTCGTCGACGTCCGCGAACGTGAGAAGAACTACAAGCGAGGATCACGCGAACAAGGACGCAGCTTGATGAACCTACACAATAACGAAGCCGGACGTCGGGTATGTTTAGATTTCTCTCTTCCTTCCTTGATGTAACACATTTGATGTTAAATTTTATTTTTTGAGGGTATTGGGGGGTTATAACCGCCCTCCCATCATTTCCCCCCACAGCTGACCGTGTCACGTTTAGTCAAACAAATTCAAATGAAGAATGAAAAAGAGGGAGATATTCTGAAATTTAAATTTGTATCTTTTTACGTATACACATCTATAGGAAGTACATATAAAGAGAAAAGGAAAGAGGGGGGTGTACTGTCCAAAAATGGGCGGAATAATTAGCGATAAGGACCAATTGAAAACAAAAAGTAGGAGCCGGTTTCTCTTTGAACTTTTTTTTCGTGTGTCCTTTTTAAATTGAGATATGCCCGCGCGTAGTTGTCCCCCCTGCCCCTCACCCACCCCTTTTTTGTGTGTGCTATATAGCGTTTCATTTCCGACTCATTTATTAAATAAAATAAAATCAGGGGGGAGAAAGAGAATGACAGCGGTTCTATCTCTTCTCTCCTATGTATATTTAACCCGCCGCTATTTCATTTTTAAACACGTGATTATCTCAGCGGGTGGGTTTTTTTCCCCCCCAAAAAATAGGGGGGTACAATAAATATATATATGTATCTCTGTGTTACCTGAGAAAAATTTTTTACTCCGCCCATGTCATCCGGAGAGAGATATTTTTCCAATCCTTTCCAGTCAAAAAAATATTTTCTACCCCTTTTTTTTTATTTTTTTAAAAGAGAAAATGATTATGTATACGAAATGACCGTTTTGTCGGGTCGTTTATGTCGTGTCATGTCGTATAACATTGTCGTATCTCTTTCCACAAAAGAAAGGGGATTTTTGGCGCTTTTTCTGGTGATGTTTCAATCTTTTTTTCAGCGTGTCTTAACATTTTTTTTTCTTTTGGAACATGATTTTTCAATTCACGTTATTGTCCGCTACTCCCGCTCCCGCTGCTGCTGCTGCTCCTCCTCCTGTTGGCGACGTCTTCAAAAGGCCGTGATTAAGAAAGCGCGTGTCACATGCAAATGCCATGGAGTCTCCGGCTCATGTAAGACGAATTATGATTAGCTTTTTTCTTTCTTTTTCTTTCGTTACATCCTTGCGCTCTTTTATGTACTTTCCTTTGACTCCTTTGTAGCAGTTCACCGGCTCATTTTAAAAAATAAATGGCCAAAAAGAAAAGAAAAAACTTGTTTTAAAATGTTATTCATTTTTTCTTTTTCTTTTCGACGTATAGGCTCGTTGGTAACGTGCTGGCAGCAACTGGCGTCGTTCAGAGAAATCGGTAATTATACACAACACGACGTGGAGCTTCTCATTTTTATTCTTTTTTGGTGGCGGGCAACTTTCCATGTCTTTGCGTCATCTCGAGATTAATGGATACGAGAGAGGGAAACGTCAATTGCAGTTGTTCCATGAGATTTCTTCTTATTTTCTATTTTTTTTTTCGTCGGTCGTCCTTTCGAGTGCCGCTCGCATCGCGTGTCCGTCGAACATTTGACGCGGGGAGAGACCCGACGGACGCGGGATTTTTGTAACGGCCTCGTCGCACGCCATCTAACGATTGAGAAAGCAAATTCATAATGTCATTTTGTTCATTTATTTTATTTTATTATTTTTCGAAATGAAATTCGAAAATAATAATCATCATTTGTTAAATTTATTACCCAATTTCACATCACGTTTAAGTTCGGCCATAATAATAATAATGATAATAATAATGGCAACAAATTTCTTTTTTGATTGCAGGTGATTTCATGAAAGACAAGTACGACGGAGCCACCGAAGTGAGAGTGAACAAACGAGGCCGCCTCCAAGTGAAAAATGCCCAGTACAATTTGCCGACAGCTAACGATTTGGTTTACCTGGACGAGTCGCCGGATTACTGCCTCCGCAACAAAACAATCGGATCTTTCGGTATTCATTCAGAATAATTTAATAGTTTTAAAATTAAATTTTGAAATCATTTTGAATTTTTTTCCAGGTACTTACGGCAGGCCGTGCAACCGGACGTCTGCCGGGATGGACGGCTGCAATCTCATGTGCTGCGGACGAGGTTACAACACGCTCAAGACGACGGTCAAAGAGCGTTGCAAGTGCAAATTCCACTGGTGCTGTCACGTCGAGTGCAAGACTTGCATCAAAACGGTCGACATTCACACCTGCAAGTAATTGAAAACGACAGTTATTGGCGTGGGGCAACAGACAAATGAATAACGACGACAAACACAACCAGCTATAAAAATCCTTCCCAATTCTCTAAAATAACTCTTAAAAGAAAAAAAGAAAAATTGAAACACAAAACAAATACCATTTTATTATATCAACTTTTTTTGGTTCTTTTCTCTCACTCGATAATTACCAATTTCGTTTTGAATTTTCTACCTGGCTACATAATCCACCATTTCAGTTTTGAATAATTATTATTTGTCATCACTGTTTCTAATTTTTTTGTTTCGCCATTTATATTCGATGTGTATTATAAATATCACGTGATTTTTTCAATTTCTTTTTTTTTTCGTGTGTGAGTGTCGCTTTAATATTTTTGAGAAGGGGGGGGGACAGAAAAATATCGATTCTTTTTTTTAATTTGTGGAAATTTTTCGTGTGTTTTTTTTTCTTCGATTATTGTCGGTTTCTAATTTTGAGGGGCTAAACAATTTTTTCATCGCCGTGTTTTATTTTTAAAATCATGAATTCGATCATTTTTTTCTCCCGTTCGCGCCAATACTCGCCTTTTTGTAATTGTGTATACGCTGCCGGTGTGTATCTGTGCGTGTGTGTGTGTGTGTGTGTGAGAGCGCCAAAATTTGATTGATTGAATCGATTATTTTTTAGGATTTTTTTTTGTATTCGTTCCGCTCTCTTTTTTAAATTAATTATTATGTTTCCTCTTTCAACAAGCCAAACGACGAAAACATGCGATTCTCTGTGTTTTTTTTCTTTCACCACGCCCTTTGACATTATTTGACATTTTGATATTATTTTATCAATTGGGGGTTTTTGTTCAATTATTTTTGTTCGTTGTCTCCAGAAATTACAAACAGACGAATGGGGAGAAAAGCAACATGCAAGAAAAGAAAAAAAAAGAATAAAACACAAAAAAAGAAGAAGAAGTTAAAACTTATTACATTACAAAAAAAAACGAAGTGACGTCATGATCACTTCGAAATTCCTCGTCCATCAGAACAAAAAAAAAAGAAAACACAAATTGTACACCTCCCCGCATATAAGAACAAAAAGAAAAAGAAATACACTCAGTATTAACCCATATAATAATTAAAAACAGTTTGGTCTTGAATGTTTTGTTTTTTTAATCTTTTTATTTTTATTATTTATCAAGGAAATAACAAAATTCAAAAAATCGTTCGAAACTCCCTCTCTTTTCGTTTCGGACAGAATTTCGTCTGCTGCAAGATTCAAAAATGGTTTGTTATTGTTTTATTATGTTTCAAGGGAAAAAAAAAAAGGAAAATCTCAAATTAAAAAATAGAAAGCAGCGAGATTTGGATGACCAGTGAAAACAATGGGAAATGATTCTCAATATTCTTGAACCTCAATACGTCAAGTTGATCGGCACATTCCGAAATGGCACGTCCAAAATACGATGATGAAGCAATTTTTTGAAATCTTAAAATATAACAACATTGGGGGCAATTAATTTCTTCCAACGAGGTCAGTGCAGATGAGTTATTACATTTCGGATACATATTTAAAAAACGACTCTGAATCAATCTCTTGATCATTACTGTAGGCCTACATCCATCATATCAGATTTCAACGTTCCAAGCCCATCGAACACATTATCATAAATTTATCAGTCCTAGATTGTACAGTCTACGAGTGAACAATTCTCTCATTTTTATTTGCAGGTGTACTCTTCGCTCTTGATGGTGCAAGTCTGGCACTTGACTTCGCAGCACCAGTGGAATTTGCAGTTGCACTGATGGGAGACGTGGTTGAACTGGTGGGTGTTGTACCCCCGTCCACAGCAGAGCAGGTTGCAGCCATCAGCACCTATTACAGAATAGAGAGAACAAGGTTTGTAAGCCACCACTACTTGTTCTCCAGACCATGTACAGCAACTCCTAAATCTCCTTTTATTGATGTTGATTTGCCAGTTACCTGTTGAGGTTCGATTACACCTCCTGCCGACGACACCCAGCGACCCCGTCGACGGGTTCGCCTCGCAGTAGTTTGGCGAAGAGTTGAGAAACACCAGCTCCGAGAGACGGGGCTTGTTGTGCGGCTTCCTACGCAACTGCAGCGTCAACAGTTTGCGTGGCTTGCTGTCGTTGCCGCTGCGACTCTCTTTGGCGACGACGGCCTTGGCTTCACGGTACCTGTCACCACACATTCAACATCAAAACGAGTCAGCGCTGATGGGCATATCATAATGTGTTTAACAAAACTATTCAAAAACGATGATTTACTGCTTCATCAGGGCATCGCCAATGTCCCTGAAGGCCGGCAATTTCTCCCAACAGGTTTTGAGTGAGCAACTGCCGCTGACTCCGTGGCATTTGCATTCCTTCTTCAACATCGATTTGACAATCTAGATACACACAAATGATAAAGGAACAAAAAAGAAAAGAAGGTATATATTATAATCATTTCCAGGAAACAGTCTGAATAAAGAAGTGATAAGATATTTTAAGACTCACTTTTCTACCGGCTTTATTATTGTGCAGATTCATCAAGCTCCTATCGTCTCCTTCGGTTTCTCTCGAGTCGGCGAATCGTTTGGCCAGCGAGGCTCCCGATCGGACGTCGGCCGAACAGCCGCCCCATTTCCATCCGTTTCCGCCGGCAGCCACAGGACCTCCTCCATTACCTGCGTTGGTATTAGCTCCGTTGGCGGCGTTGCGCGCCCGATGGGACCTGCGCATGGATCTGACCAGGTCCTTGCCGCCCCGTTTGGTCGGATCGCAACCGCAAGAGCTGATAGCTCCTTGGCTGCACGCCTGGGCGATAGCGTACGTCAGGCCGGAGCTCCACACTGCATACAGATAAGCCGCTTCTCGGCTTCCTGTAAGAAAAAGAAACAAAAAGGATCCACGACGGTGTTGGTAATGATAATCAGATCAAAAAGGAGAATCCACCAAACGATTTTTTGTTTTTTTACATTGGAAAATTGCCATTGGCTGGCGCAAAGGAAAATATAAAGTTGTGGCTTTTATTTTATACAATTTAGATACTGCACAGCACACAGAGTAAGAGCTGAGAGAGAGATATTTTATTTCTTCTTAGAAGACGGCCCAAAAAAGGCGAAAGCGGCGGTATTGTGTGCTGCGTCTAGATTATTTACTCTTGGGTATTTCATTGGACGACCCTATCTGATTCAAAAGGCGAATTCGCAACTTATAGATATGTATGTTCCTCTGCGTCTCCCCGCTGAGCGTCGCCCAGCGTCGTTTCAATCGAGGACGGGCACCGGGACTAGCCAGACTTTCTTCGCCGGGTATGTTATTATGTTATGTTAGATATTTGAATAGAAGAGAAAATTTTTATTTTCTATGCCGAAATAAAACAAAATTCCCCTTTTGGGCTTGACAAATATGGGAGACGATATAATTCATTGCAATTTCGTCTGTTTGTTGATAGGCATTTTTAAATTGCGCAAACATTTTCGGTTGGTTTATTCAAATTCTTTTTCATCCGGTAGAAAATTCTCGGCGACCGTTTCTTTTTCAGCGACGAAAATGTTTTTTCACGACGGGCCACCCGCCCAGTTAGATTGGGCGCGGTGTAGACATACGCTATATAATAGTACCGAGCTCTCAGTTGCCATGACCAAACTTGTATTTATTTTTTCTTTCTATTTCTCTCGACTGTATGAACCCGAGCCGAGCTGCGGTTTATACTTACCGTGTTTGTCACTCGAGCGTAATACACCGGGAGAGACACAAAACATTTGAATTACATTTCAGCGGTGACCACAGCTATAGTAGGAGGCTGCCCAGACGTTTCGATTTCTTCTTCCCTCCTTTAGATTGTCCTCATTTACTTAACATAACCCCAAAAAGAAGCCGCAGACTACTATGTCCTTCTACCGCCCGCCCGCCCGTCTTTAAATTATAATTGAACGCCCGGGATTTTTCGGTTAGAAATGTTTTGTCGTTTTGTCTTTTCTCTCTGCTGGGCACCGCGTTCGGCGGTTTGTTTTTACACCAAATGAGAAATTTAAAGGGGAAGTCTGAGTCGACGAAATGAGAAGAAATTTGGTTAAAAACGTTTTTCTGTTAGTTTTTCTTATTTTACCGACAACGACGACGTGACCGAATCCGTTTCGGCTGCCGATGGCCGTGCAATTCCATCGGTGGTACTTGAATTGCTCCTGACACTCGGCTAGTCCCAGTTTGGCTCCGTTGCTGATGGCCACCATGGCGTCGGGCTTGGCGGCGCAGAGCAGCCGCTGCTTGTACGTCAATCCCGGTATCTTGCCGCATATCAGGTCAGCGCTCAAAGCCATCACCGACCTGGGAGAGAAGGCAAAAAAAAAAGAAAAACAAACGACGAATTAACCAAAAAGTCAAATGGAACGATGAAATAAGAAGAAGAAGAAGAAGAATGTCATCAGCCCAGCAGCTTTGGGTTCAGAGATACGGTCACGTGAAAGCTTTAAACGTATTTTCTTTTTATGACTCCCGGTACCTCGTAGGTACGTGACCAGGGCCGACACTTCTTTTGTCGCAGGGCTTTTTTTTTCCCAGGTGACACCCATCACACACGAAAAAAAAGTTTTCAGAAATGTAAAACAAAAAAATTTAGTTTTCTTTTTTCTTTCAACCTCAACGGGATTTCCTGTCACACACACACAACTTGTTGCTCTAAACGTCATTTTATTAGAACCAAAGTCACGTTTGTTTTAATTGCATTTGCCTAGAGTGAGACAGAACTAGAGAGAAGAGAGAAAAGAATTTCGTGGAATGCCAAGCGCGCGCGCGCGCGTTCAAATCACCCGGGCTTTTATCCCTCCCCGCGCGCAGTTTGAATTTATTGGACAGTTCAATCGCGAGGAGAAGATTTCAAATGGGGTTAAGATATAAAGGAGATATAGAAAAGAATTTTTTGTTTTGTTTTGTTTCTCGATCGATAATTTAACCAACAACAAAACAAAAAAGCAGATAAAAGAGGAAAGAGAGAAAAAAACAAAACATTGACAGGATGCTGATTGGAGTTTTCTCTTTTATTTTATTTTTTTGAAAGAAAACAACAAAAAATCTGGAAGTGGGTGTCGAACGAGAGGGTTGCATTCTAATCAGGTGTGAAATGACTTAGCCCCTAGGCAATTCTAATCATTTTTTCAGGAAACTCAAAAAATAAAAACAAAACAGAAAAAAGGCCTTTTTTTCTTAGCTTCTTTCAAGTTTTTCGACCGCTTGTATTTCTCTCCTTGTAGAGGAATAACCCGAAAAGACTTTAGTGTTATTTCTTTTCTTTTTTTCGAAAGAAACAAGGGAAAAAACGAAATAAACCCGCACGAACAAGGTAAAAATAACAAGAAGAAAAAAATGTCTTATTGCTCGCGCACCGACTGATGAGTTGGGCGTGCTCCCCCCATTGGTAAAAAAAAAGAAAAAAACTTAAAAAAAAGAAAAGAAAAGGATAAAAAAATAAGAGAAGAGGTCAGCCAGCCAAGCTATATTATGTCTCACAGCAGGAGGGGGGTTTTTCTTTTCTCCGACTGTTTGGGAGAGTTGAACCCCCCCTTCTTCAACTCGAAGAAGATAACAGCAGTTCTCACGTCGAGGAGAAAATATAACACCCGAAAAGAAAAAAAAAAAAAAAATGTATACGCTTTGATGTGGTCGAAAATTGGTGTGGTGGTGGTGGTGGTGGTGCTTTACCTGATCAGGTGTACACAGCACGGTTTAGTACGTATATCGCGGGCTCTGTTTGTGATGTTCACATGCACATACAGACACAAAACCCCGCGCTCCGACTGGGTATATAATTTGGTTTCTTTATGTTCGCGTGATGTTCTTTCTCTTCTCATTGGTCACGGTGAAAATAATAATAATAAAACAAAAATCTTAAAAAAGAACTATCGAAAAGGCCATTTTCTATGTTGAAAAAAAAAAAGACCAACCAACAAAAAAAAATAAGTGATGAAGCGGTTCCTTTTCGGCGGCCTATTCTGTCATCAGTTATATTATACATCCAGGTGGCGTTATATTTCTTCTTTCCTTCCACCCCCCCACCAGAAAATAAAATTTTAAAAAAAGAAGAAATAGTTAAAGAGAAAAGACCGAAGAGGAAATCGATCGGCTCATTAGTCGAACTTGACAACTACTGCGCTCTCTTCGGAGAGGAGCTCTTGGGCTCTTAATGGGACCTCTTACGGTTATATTCCTCTCGTGTTTTGGTGCGGCCCCCCCATTTTTCTTTTTTTCTTTTTTTGTTTCTCCCAATAGGGTCGACCTCCCACTAAGAAACACTGGGCACACAGCTATTGAGGGTGTTTCGACCGGTGACGATTCGGTTATTTATTGCACGACCGTATAATAACTGCGCCTGATTTTAGTAGTTGCCCTTTGTGTGTCTGCGACTTTTTTTCTTTTTTTTTTGGCTGCTGGGCAGGTGTTGTCCGCCTTGTCATGAAGAAAAAGTGAAGAGAGCCGGCCCGTCCTACTGTGTTATTGGGGGGCTCCAACTCCAGTCCAACTCTCGGCAGCAGCAGCAGCAGCAGCGAACAGCAGTTGCCCGTCGACAACTGTCGATTTGATATATCTAATTGAATCCATCCTGAGGGCTGTCCGATCGAATTGGGAAAAGCACTCAAACGAACCATCCGTTCCTCTCTTACATCATCCAAAGAAGGAGATGGAACACACGGCGGGCCGGCCGGCCGACCCGGGTCCTCAACAGTCACGTATAGCATTTGTACACACATAGCGGCAGCAGCCAGTTAGCAGCCAGCCAGCACGCGCCATCATCGAGCGAAAGCGTTCGTCTCTCTCTCCACCGTTTTGGACGACATTGATCACTGATAAACCAGGGCCAGGGCCAGCAGGGGGCCTTCTTCTCCGTCCCATAAACCTTTTCTCTTTCATTTTCTTCTTCTTCTACTGTATACTTCTTGTTTCCCAGTTTTGTTTCCTTTCAAATATTCCCGAAACAAAACAAAAGACAAAACAAAAAAAAAAGGAACGACAAAGTGGAACAACCACCGACGACGACTACCGAGGACTGCTGGGCTATAGCAGCAGCTCGACCATTAGCGTATGTTAATGAGATTGTGCGTTTGTGTGTGTGTTTTATTTCTTTCTATTCTTATCCGAATCTATACTATATACTACTACTATAAAGCCGGGGCGAAAAACGAGTCGACTTTTTAGCGAGAACAGCGAAAAGATTACAATGATTTATGCTCAGCGCTCGCTGCTGTGGGGCAGGGTTTAATGGCGAAAAATGGTGAGTGTGTGTGTTGGATGTTGTTTTGTTTTTAGTAGTATTAGTTGTAGAGAGGTATTAGCTTTTTTGTTCATTCTCCCTAAGGGTTCACTCGTAATAAATAAACGGAGGCGACATGTTTGGATAAAATATGTACATACGTCCAACAGGAAAAAAGTTGAAGGGGAGAGAAATTTATTTTTTACCTGCTGGAAAAAGGTCCGATCGGCGTGATGAGAGAGATGAGCAAGAGGACGTGCCAGTGCCGGGCAAGTGAGAGGAGAGTGGTCGGCCCGAGCTGCGGAGACATGATCCGCCCCCACGCAAAACCATATCACAACCAACCCCCCAAAAAGATTCAAGTGCTCCTGTTTTTTCTGACTAATTCCGGGCGGCGAATTTTCCTTTTTCCGGTTTGTTTTTTTCAAATTTCCCTCCACACAATTTTTTTCAAAATTTCAAAAAATTGGCGGGGTACACTCCAAAATTCACGCACTGAAATTGACCCCCAACAAGCAAAAAAATTTCACAAAATCACACCAAGAAATGAAAAATGTTCTAAAAAAGAGGAGCCGAGTGAGAGAGAGAGCAAAGTTGATGGTGCGGTGCGGCTAACGTCCTCTTAAGAACTGTGTGTGTTCGGGAGCTAACCCACCGACACTAGACCGACACCTTCTACACCAACACTACCTATAGCTACACACACACCAGCTGGCTGGCTGACTGCTGCTGCTGCTGCTGCCATCGTCCGACATCACAACTCGCCTTTATATATTCCACCTATTCTCTCTCCTTTAGACTGCTCTGTGTGTGTGTGTGTTATTTCCCTTGGTGAAATCCCTCCTCTCTTTCTCTCTCCATCAGCGAACCCTCCCCATGAGGTAAACCCAAAATGCCGAGTGTGTGTGTGTGTGTGTGTATAACCTTCATGGTGCGTTTAGCTGTAGTTGTTGTATGGATATATACATAAAATGTGGTGCCCTGTCACAATTTCTCGTTTGACTGGGTCCCCATCAGCGATGGCCGTTTCGAGACAAAACAAAATAAACTTCTCGTCTTCATTACGCAAAAAAATTCGATGGAAAAAAAAGACGACGCAATCTGTTTCGCTTGTCGCCGGGGCATTTGTATATCCTTTTCCGAGCTGCGCGTATATATCTCGAAATAGGAATTCTGGTTTATTTATTATAGAGAGAGAGAGAGAGACGACACTTTCGACAGCGATAGAGTCTATCTAATATACTTGTAGACACATTGCACTGCCACCCGGGGAATGTCATGATATTTCCTGTGTGTATTTTTATTCATCAGAACTTGAAATTATTACCACGAGAGAGTCGAGAGCGCTGCGCTAGAGAGAGTTTCTTCTCCTTTTCGACGCAGATGGTGTTCAAATAAAAATGTGGAGTTTATGGCGTTATGCGCGCTGGAAACTTTGGTGTTGCTGCTGGTGGGTCGCGCGGGGGGAGGAAATAAATAATTCAACAACAAAAAAGACTTAGATAATAATCCTCGCGGACATGTTAACCAGCATGTCGAAGAAGGAGAGATTGCGCCCGATACTTTGCAATCAGCGCGTATATAATACGCCGTGTACATATGCGCATAAAACGTTTACCCTCTGCGCTTCCCGGCTGCTGGCTGCTGCTAGCTGCTTCTGGTCAAATCTGGAAGCTTTTTAACTTCCTTGTTTTCGTGTCTTTTTGTTGTTTTTTTCTTTCTTGGTTTTCTACTTGGATGCGACATTTGCGCGGTAATGGGCGCATTTAATGGATTAGGTGAATGATTCTTCCTAGATTGGGTTTCCCGTTAACCCCAAGGACACATGCGCGTGCACAATTTGGCTCTGTGTACTGGACATGGAAAATGCATGCATGGCGTGATACCGATCCCGCGGTGAAAAGAGGTTACGTACTAGACACATACCAGCATCAGCACCACCATCGCCCCCCAGCCGGAAAAGAAAAAAAAAAAACAAAGTTGCGATGATCTTTAAATCGGTTTGATTTCCACAGTTGGGACGAACCTCCAAAAAATTCGAAGAGGAATTTGAAATGAAATTGACTTTCAAATGAACATGTGGTTTTTGTTTGAACTCTCTATAGGAAATGCGGGGCGCTGTGTGGAATCGAATCGAGACGAAGAAACGGAATGAAGAAGAAGAAGAAGAAAAATACATTTTTTTTTTCTCAGCACAAAAGTTATGCGTCGTACATTATTCATGGAGACAAGATAATGAATCCCACCAGCAGTCGAGAGGGTATATCTTCCAACGAAACACACGGGTTGAATGCTATTGGTTTTTTGGGTTCAAAGAAATACTTGGACAGTTTTTGCATTATACAACTGGGCACACTTTCATATCTCCATCTAAATGGTCATTCAAGTAAATAAGGGGATATAACACGTATACAGTCAGCTGGGTCAATCGAATTTGAAACCTGAATTGAACACACAAGACACCATTCAGTTAAAAAAAAATTCAAATTTTGTATTTTCCTCGAGATCAAATTTCAAACATTTAAAAATAATTTAACAAAGTGATTTGAACAGATTTGGTGAATTTGGTGATTAGAAAGATTTTCAAATTGAATTTGAGTGTTGAGAAGTTAAGTTTAAAGATTTCCGCGAATGCGCCTGACCAGCTGAATGTCCTGCACCTAATATTTAAAAAAAGGATAATTTAATTAACTCTAAGAAACGAAGAAATAGTAGATACCATTAGAGTCAGCCGTTTGGCGTTGACCATGGTCCACACTGAATCTTCGAATAACTGAATCACCATGGCTTCGGATGCCACTTGCAGGCATTCCAGCGCCTCGCTCGTAAACCTTAGACGTATAAGTGGACTATGAATTATGTGCTGTTGGGGCTGTTAAGCTCTATAGTATATATTGGGTTACTATTATACCGAAACGCAGAGTTCCCCGTCAATTCTTGGCTGATCTGTTTAATGACTCGCGTAAAAGGCGATCGTGGAATTAATAACCCCGTCCCTATATAAACATCATAAAACACACTGCATTATTAAAAAAACACAAAACATCATTTTTCTATTCTTAAATGGGAAAATCACGAAGAGGATTTAGAAAGGAATAATGTAGCGCATATATTATATACCTCTTTGATAATGACGAATCTCTTTGAGAGCTTTCGATCCTGGCCTGTAACGTTTCTTGCCAGCAGAGTCACGAAAACTCGAAGATTTCGGCGGAGCTTGCGCCGGGGTTTTAGCTTTAGCCCCCACAATCGAAGCTCTAGACACCACAGTTTGTGACCTTGTAATCGGAAGGTTTGATGCACATGCGCCAGCATTAGATTTTTTCAATCTAGCCATTTTCTTTCGTTGTTGGATGATATCTCGGTGAAATTCCTGGCTGTAACCTTCGTTGAATAATGACTTCCACGGCGACTAGATAAACGACCACTAAATGAATTCCCGTCCGTCGCACAGTGTTTTAGCAGATAATAAAGCTGGCGAAGTCTGAGAAAGGAATTTGTTTTTTTCGTCTCCACTCCAGCCGGATGCCTTTACATTAAAATTTCTTCATTCGAATTTCCTGTCTTACTTGATTATTTACCTAATAACGGAATTTTTACTGGACTTGACGCGCAATCCAACTTTCTCATTTTTCTTTTTTCCACTGGTACACGATTTATCATTTCGTAAAACCCGCCTTGACGGCAGAGCCACCTGTGAGTAGAGTCTGAAATTGCATGTATTGCCTACGTTGGCAATTGGTTTCCTTTGGTAGACGTAAGCAGGAAAGAAATGGAGTAACTTAACGTGTTTTGTTGACGTTCTTAAACGATAGCTTTTTGTACATGAAAGTATTTTGGCTTAGTTAAAATGACATCTATATTTCCCTGTGAAGACTGGAGGGATGCCGTCGTCATCAACACATCTCAGAATTTGTATTTGAAACCACTTTCTTGTATCAGCATTTCGGTCCAGTTGCCAGCCGACATGCTAAAAACCGCGGGGAAATCCGTCTCCACTTTGGAAATAATGGATAAAATCAAAACGGCCGCAAAACCCGATGAAATCATTGGGATGAAAGTATAGAATTTTCGAAACATTGTTAACAAATACAAACCTTGTATTCCAGAAAAAAAATGCCATCTATGTTTCTAAGGTATTGAAAAGCACGCTGCAATATGTGCGATTTGAAGCTCACCTTGACAGTAGACATCAGGTAAGAGCAACTTAACTCTACATATGCATCACAAGTTAAATGTAACGACAAACTTACTCTTTAGATAGCAGGAGTTCTTCACCGGCTTGACAGAGGCATCCTAAGATTGAACGGCTTCCCGGAACCACTGAAAATGAGAGCTTGTGAATCCAAACTAATCTACCCATCAAGACATGACTGGGACACATACTTTCAACAAAGCAAAAATATGAATGAGCTCAAACCAGGAGAACGGCCCGATACTGTTCACATCAGTCTGCTGCCATGCCAATGGTTTATGGTCCCTCAGTCAAGCGGGTAATGATTAATGAATTTCATGTGAAGCAGAAAACATGAAATTGTTTCTTTATTTGGTTTTGAATTCCTCCCCAATAGATTGGAGACAAACTGTTTCAAGATGAAGCCAAGTGAATCTATGCTCAGGGCCATTTTTGAAGTGTTTGGACCTCTTCGCACTGTTGACATTCCCATGTTGGACCCATACAGGCCAAAAATGGTTTCTAATCCCCCAAATACTTTTGCATTCGGACAAGATGGACTATTTGAAGCATTCGTTCAGTACCAGGAGTATGTTGGATTTCTTAAATGTATGACAGCCTTCAGAGGCATGAAACTACTTTACAAAGAAGGGAACAGAGCTTGGACAGCTCTTGTACAGGTGATAGATCCCATCCAAAGGTGAGTAGCATTTACATGGCCTTACTGTGTTACCTCATTTCTAGGTTGACTTTGATCGCACTCGACACCAAAGCGAAAGATCTCTAAAATTCCGGAGGATTGCCAGGGAAAGATTAATCCAGGAAGAAATTGACAAAGAGAGGGCCGACAAAGTTCGAAGGGAACTGGAAAATCTCAAACACGAAGAGAGCAGGTCAGGCTGATTGCCATAAAACAAACAAACAAACAAAAAAAAACTCTCAAAGAGTTATCACAAGACATCGACTGCAACATGACGTTGACGCTTTTCTTCGTAGACGTCAGCAGACAGAAGAACGACTAAAAGAGGAAGAGGAGTCCGCCAGAAAGAGAAAGGCTGAAGAGGAGGCCAGGGTCGTGCTCGAGGAGCGCAAGTTGGTGCTTGTCCAAAGAAGGCTGGAGAGTTTACGGTTGCTGGACGCGGTTTTCGAGCGGGTTAAGGTATTTTAAATAGAATCTTTTAAAGAAATCATTTTTCTGTGAGCACATTTATTCAGGCTGCACTTGAAGAGAAAGAAAGGCGCAAAAAAGACCTTTCCAGGAAGAAAGATAAGTCTTTAAAGAAGGTAACTTGCTAGTTTGATGATTTTCTCTTGGAACACTTGATTTCATGACTCATTTTCTTTTAAGGACAAGGAGGCTAGACGTCAATTGAAGCTGGAAGAAGAAGAGCGAAATTTGCGCGCCAAACTACTTAAGAAATACCAGCAGGTTGGGCAGGAGCAACTTGAGGAACAGAGGGAGAGAGTGCGGCACATGCTTCAAACTTCGGCCGTCAAATTGAAAAGCACCGTCAATGTCATGTCTGAGCCCAAAATTGCTGATAAAGTTGCTCCAGTTCAAGCGCAAACTCAAGAAAATCTACTTCATGTAACTGATAGGTAAATTTGTTATTCGCCAAACTTTGGAATTGTGCAAATATTATTAATTTCATTTTAAACGTAGGGCGAATAACGGGCATTTCGTCAGACAAGATCCTTTGATGAATCAACCCATGTCTCAACGCTCAATTCCGGTGCAGCCCATTGATTTTAGGAAAGAATATGACGAACAACACGTCAATCAGCAAAACCACCACCACCGACATTCATCCTTCAACAGGAAACGATATCCACCTCAGGAGTCGTTCCATTCAGCTCCACGCCAAAATCAGAATCGAGGTGATTGGAAACGGAGTCGGTTCGACAACGGTAAAGCGAATTGGGTTTCCCAACTGGATCAAGAGTTGTGGGATGGACCCAACGTAGACAACCAACGGCAAAATGGACGCGGAGGGTACCGAAGAGGAGGTCGAGGTGGAGAATTCCACGCCCGCAGAACACGCGATTTCCCGCCGACGAAAGAAAGATACACAATGAAATCGGAAAGTAGATTTTCAGCTCCTAGTAGCTCAATGTCCGGTGAGAATACGATGGAACCTGCACTAGCCGTTGAGCGACTTACTTGAAAATTGAAAAATGTATTTGTGACATTTCTGGGACATTTCTGGATGACTTTTTCTTGTAATAAACTACGTAGGATTGACTATCGAGTCTTTTTGTTACGTTATGTTTAAAGTTTGTGGCAGGATATCTTTAGTATCAATTTAGTTCTTTTTTTAAAAAATCATTTCCTACTGATTTTTGTCATCTGGCCAAATTCGTTCGATAAACTGCTATGTCGTATTGCTATCTTCTTTTCAAACTTCTTCTACTTAAACAACGATTAATAGTGATGACGTCTAGCTATGTCAATACTTGATAAAAGAAAAGCTAAACGTTTTGTTTTGAAAAGTCCAAACCTACAATCAAGCGTCCAGCTTCACACAGCAGTCTTTTAAATCACCCATACAGTTTTGTTTGGATTATCAGAGTCATGTTCTTTCTAACTGCCTTTTGTTTGGTGCTCCATTGCACGGTTCCTTTGATAACATGGGCAAAACCTCTGGGTATGTGAATGAGAACATTTTTGTCAATTATGCTAACATTAAATTCAACCCTAATAATTATTTTTGTCAGACAGATAAAACAAATGAAATAGAATTTGCCTCGCTAGAATCGACGGATTCCGAACTCAACTTATTCGAAGGAGACATTGCCGGCATTAATGGCCTTGATGTATTAGCTGGCCAAGAGGTTATTCCATTTACATTAGTAATAAAATCAAATTTGTTTACTAACGTCAAGGGATTTGCTTGAGATAGCCAAGGAATGCCATAGTGTACGAAAATCTACTTTGGCCCAACGGCATAGTCTATTACAGCATAGCAGACAACTACAGTATACGGGCTAATATTCTTATACAAAACACATTTTTAAAATAATTCAATCCTGTCTTTTCTAACAGCTGCCGTAGAACTCGACATAATTGCTCAAGCGATAAACGAGTATGAGACGAAAAGTTGCATTAGATTTGTACCACGAACGGACCAGCCGGACTATGTTTACATCGAGAAAACTGGCGCCGGGTAATAAAATGAAACATTTCGTCCAACACTAAGGAGCACTTATTGAAATGATTTGCTCTCTCAGATGTTACAGCTATATCGGCCGAATCGGTGTGGCACAGACGGTCTCACTGGACAGCGGCTGCTTAAGCGGTGGGCTTCCAGGTACTGCCATACACGAGCTATTGCATGCCTTGGGTTTCTTTCACGAACAGAGCCGCACTGATCGTGATGATTACGTCATCATCAACTACTCCAACATTCAACCTGGTATAAAATTTTTAATGATAAGTAATTTAATGCAATTATAATTGAAAAATGCTGTTGAACACTCTATAGGTACTGAAGCGAATTTCCTTTCTTATGGTCCTGACGTTATTCAATATCTGGGAGCCTCATACGACTACGGTATAAATAAAAACGCTTATCTTTATTTTAATGCGAACCTTTATTTATGTTTCGTGGGATTTTGGCGCTCATTATCAAGGTTCCGTTATGCATTATGGAGCTTACAGCTTTGGTATCGATCCCAGTACTCCGACCATCATTACTCGACAGCCGGGTGTTGAAATCGGGCAGAGAAGAGGATTCAGTGAAGTATAAATTTTTCTCTCAAGTCCTTTCTTATTAAAAAACAAAATAAAAAAAACAATTGAGAATTAATCAACACAAAATGCAACTATTTTCTTATTTTGATTTCAGGTGGACTTATTCAAACTGAATGCCCTTTACAAATGCAACGTGGCCTAAAATTATAGCCGTGAAACTTTAGAGCAGCTGGGGTTGATCCAAATTTATTTGACTAATCATATGCACATCACCTTATTATTTCTGCTATTATATAAACTTGTTTGTCGCAGTTTTTTTCTTTTTTTTTTCAATACTGGTTATCAATAAAAAAAAAAGATAAATCGTGTGCTGCAACTTGAAGGTCGTTCTGGATTGTTATTCTGTAAATAGAGTAAATAGATATAAAAGTCAAACACGATCAGTTATCTCGTCCGTCATTCTGTTGTCATCAGTAAGTTTACTCGCACCAGACTGCAAAACGTTGCTGACTGCTGTTAATGTTTTGACACTTGACAGTGATGAGTAATCAAAGTCTATGGCCTATCTTTTTAGCTTTACAAACATGCGCGTTAACAATAAAAACCAAGCATGCTCTGCTTGCATGCTGGACACGACAGTTTTATAATTAGGAGGTGGTGCGCACGGCACCAACACGTTTGGTAATAGCTAATCAAAAGCGAGGAGTACCACCATTTTGGCTAGAGATTAAAAAATGGAAACAAATAATAAAACATTGATTGGCGAGCGTTTGCTATAAAATTCGACCGGTAACCAAATACACTCGTCGAGTCAAGTGAAAATGCAGACACGTCTAGCCACATTCGCTCTTCTTTTTTCTTTGGCAGTCACCCTAGGATGGGCCGGCCCTATAGGTATTATTTAATTAATTCCATATTTGGTTTTAAGAAAGACAACATTAATTACCGATGAATAAATTTTTTACCCATAAACAGGAAAGGCCCTTGTCGAAAGGGATCCGGAGTACAACCCGGACCTGTTTGAGGGAGACATTATGGGTGTGTTACCCGGAGACCAGGTAATCGCTAGCTTAAAGCAAATTGATTTTTCAGTTTTGCGGTAATATTATAAAGACGTCTTTTTCATTGTATTTTGTACATCAATGAGCAGCCGAGGAACGCAGTTCGTGATCCCGATTTGCTTTGGCCCAACGGTGTTGTCTACTACACCGTCGGCTTGGGATTCAGTAAGTTTCATTTTAATTCTGTCAATTTTTGCGACTCCCTTATTTTACTTTTAAATCGACGATTTCCTTTGTATTTATTAAACTCAGGTGCCGAAGAACGTGCAACTCTTGACGAGGCCTTCGCCCTCTACGAAGCAAACACCTGCATCACTTTTGTAGAGCGAACGAACCAGAGAGATTACGTCTCCGTTCAAAAGACTGGTGGCGGGTAAATTGAATTCTTTTCTATATTTCGTCTAATATTATTCTAACTCTTCTTGAACGTGACAAAAAGGTGCTACAGCTACGTCGGTAGGACCGGTGGAGCTCAGACTCTCTCACTAGACGCAAGTTGTTTCCGTTGCACAGCCACCGGATGCAAAACGGGAACACCGCAACATGAATTCTTACACGCCCTTGGATTCCATCACGAGCAAAGCCGGTCGGATCGTGACGATTACGTAACTATCAACTACGACAATATTCAGCCTGGTATGTGAAGAAATAAATTCACAGTTGCATTTTATAAAGGCTATTGAAATAATTTACTCAAATTGATTCGTTGACACAGGCAAGGAAAACAACTTTAAGAGCTACAGCCAACTCGAGATCCAACATTTGGGAGCTCCATATGACTATGGTATTGTGTGTTTGAGATCTTCAAAAATTTCTGTTATTTGATTAAATTTTCTTTGTTTATTTTTTTGTTTGGAAAATTAAGGTTCCGTGTTGCACTATTCAGCATACGCTTTCGCCGTTGATCCCAGCATTCCGACTATTATCGTACCAGACGGCGTCTCCATTGGACAGAGAGAAGGTTTTAGCGAGGTATTTAAACTTTACACAACATGCAACTATGTAGAAGCCATCAGCGATAAAACAAACGTTTAAAATTCTTTTTACAGGTTGATATATTCGAAGTGAACACCTTGTACGGATGCGCTGCTAAAAACCAGGTACTCAAATTATTTTGATTAATAATACAAATTTTTCAAAAAAGGAACAATAATTAATTGACACATTTATCTTTGTCCTACGTATGTGAAAAAAATCCGAAAAAATCATAGAAAAAATAGGCCGGACCCGGACTCGTTCATCAATCAATCGAATTTCTTTCCCCCTGATTTGTTTAACTGGATTAAACATATGACTTTGCATATCCTAAAGCATAACTTTCATGAGGTTTACAATACACACATATTCTATATCATAACACTATTTGATATCACATTTTTGGGCTGCTCGTGTTTTCACTAGTGCGTAGATAGCAATTAAAATTCAAATGAACTGGATCAAATTCAAGTTTGATACTGCTGTTGAGTGAGTTTACTGTGGTCATGTCATTCTCGATTGTCTCCCACAAATTGACACCAATAGAAAGTAATTAAATTTTGCGTTTGCTTTTTTACATCAATCACGATCGCTGGACCATATCTTGGTAGTGGCAAATCGAGGCTTGTTCTTCAAGGATATACCGTGTACGACCGTGTACTCTCATTACCGTTAACAGCCCGTTGCAAAACGCAAATGAAGGTTAACCATCAGCCATTCAAATTCCACAGCCGCACGGATCAAATGGAGGACAGATGGAAAACTAGCCTAAACCACAGTCTTGACTATCTATATAACAATGAATCGTTTTTGTATGAAAAAGTAAAAGTATGCAGAGTGCTGGGACATACAACGCTAAACTCATTTCCTCCTTCCGATAATTTTTTTCCCCTCTGATGCGGAAGAGGACAGCGTTTTTGGTGAAACGCATGACTGTATGCCCACAAGGACTTTAAATTGAAGGTGTTGCAAATCTAACAGCAAGAACAACACAATAAGGTTGCTATAAAAGCCATAGCCTGGCTCATTTCCAAACAATTCAACTCCTTCTCTTTCGCAGCGAACAACATCAAATTTTCAGCGAATCGACATGAATAACTCAGTAACTAATTTTTTTGGTTTTCTTTATCTTATTGCTTCTATTAATTATATGCAATTTCTCCGAAGGTGGCTTCTGTCATATGTTTTATCTTGATAGCAGTCTGTACTGTCTCTGCTCAGTATCCGACCGGTTGGAACTACAGCCCCTTGCTTTCTTATCCCTACACTGCAAAACATTTAGCCGAAGCTCGCACTTCTCATGTCAGCGCCCGAGCCAAACGTAACGTCGAGGACACACCGGAAGTAAAGGCCGCGACAATTGAACATTATCGTGCGTACAATGCCGCAGCTGCCGCAAACGGAGTGATTGCCAACCTACTGCCTGCCCGGTATTCCTCGGTGCCCTGGACCTGGAAAGTTCCTCAACAAGTTCAAGAGACTCCCGAAGTAGCCGCTGCTCGCCAGGCCCATACGGCTGCTCACGCTTTTGCTACCGCCAGTGCTGTTTCTCAGTCTCAGCAGCAGCCTATTCTTCTCGCCAATCAAAATCTGGCGAACTCGGTGGCTTCGGCTACAAACGGATTCATATTGGGTCTACCCAGTTTCTTTCCCCAAGTTAACTGGGGTGCGCCGGCGCAGTTCGTTCAGGACACTCCCGAAGTTCTCGAAGCTAAACTGGCCTTCTTCCGCGCTTTCTACGAGGCATTTTTTCGGTCTAGTTAAATCTTTTTGACGAATCCTATACATATTTAAATATAAAAAAATAAAAAAAAACCTGTCTCTCTCTGATGAACAACAAAACTAACCTTTTCAACTAACTTCATCTTAAAATGTCTAATTCATACTTTGACAGTTTCCGTCTACATAATAGTGAAATAAACACGAAATCTTTTTTAATTACGTTCTTTTCTTTTATCGCATACTCTGGTTTGATCTGGTTGCTAGCAGTTTTTTTTAAGTTTAAGTTATGCCGTAAGGACTAATAACCCGATGTTAACCGCGCATACATAGGCTTAAGTAAAACTTAAGTTATTGAACTCCCGGATGCAGCTAAGCGGGATTAAAGACTAGTTTAGACCATGTTCCTTCTTGTATTGATATAAAATAGCACACGTCATTTGTTGTCTCGCGTTATCTGGCGAGAAGTCCTTGTTTTGTCCGGATCCATCCGATGATTGTTGACAGCTATAGCGTCGTTGCCGATAAAATTTTGACAGCAACAAGCCAGCCTATTCTTATATTGCATACATACATTGCGTAAAAAAAACATTCGATATCCTTGTTGAATTGAAATCCGTTTCCAAATTTTGACGTGAGAATCTAAAATTCACTGGTGCATGCAGTACAAAAACGTTACGGCTAGGATAGATACCAACGACTTTTGATCATAAATGTAAGGTAGCATCAAGATGCACTAAAGATAGCCTATGTAATTGCAGCCAATCTATGTTTGGCATTGAACTTTGGTGTCGTATATATAAAATGCGCAGTAAACTACTCACAGACATTCAGTCAAACATCGAAAATGCTGCGTCTGACTTCCTTCGTTCTCCTCTGCTTTGCAGTTACCTTGGGATGGGCCACTCCTATTGGTAAAATTTAATTAAAAAAATATTAATATTTCAAACAATTTACTAAACAGCTAATATTTTGATTAATCAAATTATTAGGTAAGGCCCTAGGAGAAAGAGATCCGGAGTACAATTTGGACCTGTTTGAAGGAGACATCATGGGTGTTGCCCCAGGGGAACAAGTACAATTTTGGCAATAGAAACGTGACTTTTCGCACTTATAATTATTTTTTTTTCATGGGCAGCCAAGGAGTGCCGTCGTTGATCCCACTTTGCTCTGGCCTAATGGCATTGTTTATTACACCGTAGATGAGCCCGCATTTAGTAAGAACAAATTATCAATTAATCCACTATGAAAGTGTTTGAATTTTATTCTGAAGTAACAGAATATTATTGGTTTTAATTGTGTGTAGCTGCGCAAGAGCTAGCCACCCTTATGGAAGCCTTTGCCATTTATGAAGCAAATTCTTGCATCAGATTTGTCCAGCGTACAACCGAAGAATATTATGTCTCCGTTGAAAAGACTGGTGGCGGGTAGGTCAATATTTTTAACGTAAACTTTCGTATAATCATCAGTTGATTAATATAATGCTCCGTGTGGATCTCGTCAATAAAGATGCTACAGCTACATTGGTAGACGGCCAAGAATTTTGCAGCCACAGACTTTGTCTCTCGACGCAGGCTGCTTCCGTTGCACAGTCTCCGGATGCAAACCAGGAACACCGCAACATGAATTTTTACACGCCCTTGGTTTCTATCACGAGCAGAGCAGGACGGATCGTGATGATTACGTTACTATTAACTACGACAACATTCAGCCTGGTAGCGTAATGCGAATGATGCATTCATTTCGTTCACGTTTGTTAATAAGTGTTAAGGCAATGCACATCTATATATAATAAGATTTAAGTAATTTTATTTGTTAAAGGGTGTACATTAAGTAGTGGAAACCAGCAGTGTGCAGTCAACTAACAAGTTTAATATTTATATATACGATGTACATAGGTTATGAAAACAACTTCCAAAGCTACGGCACAGACGTAATCACAGATCAAGGATTTCCTTATGATTACGGTAGGCATAATCAATAACGTGATTGTTATGTATTCGGATTGTGGTATAATTTCCCACATTAAAATTTGTGTATTTTACATGACAATTATTCCAAAGGATCTGTCATGCACTACTCAGCGTACGCTTTTGCTGTTGATCCTTCCATTCCAACTATTATCGTACCCGACGGAGTTTCGATTGGTCAACGAGATGGATTTAGTGAAGTAATAAAAACGCTTTTAACAGTTATGAAAGAAGTTATAATGTAAGTAATTAATACTTTTTCCTTTTTTCTTTAGCTTGATTTGGCCGAGCTCAATAAACTGTATGGGTGTGCTGCAAAGAAATAAAAGGGCACAGAACTTGTTTGCGCCCATTTTAGTTATAAACTAATAAAAAATAAATCAGTCAAACATTTAATCTTATTTTAAACTTCGCCGTATATTGTAGTTACGAACAAGAGGATTCTTTCATTTAGTTAATGGAGAAGAAAGACAAGGGTGAAGTTAGCTACTTAATTTTTACAGCTTTTACCAATTAATGATAAATAAGTAGTTAAATACAATTTGGACATATTAAATGAACTTCTATTAATCTCATCGCTTCTACTCAACTCATATCGCATGGCTGTTTTAGAGATCATGTTTATTAGATTAAACATTGGTATAGACTATAGAGAGTCTCTCCATAGGCAATACAGCTGTAAAATTTTAAAAATTTTCTCTCTTCTCGGTGTAAATTTTCATTTTTATTATACAGCTATTCAGTTGAAACTATTGTAAAACTCTAGTCTTGCCATTGATTATTAATGCCTCAAAAGGATTACAAATACAGTAGGCACCAAAAGTGTCCGGACACCCGAGAGAACCTCATGGGAAACCGCTGTTTTCGCAAGGCGAAAAAGTGATCAAATTTTCATTCGATTTGAATGAAAATTTTTCTGTAGGTTCTCTCGGGTGCCAGGAACAATCCTAATTTTTTTCAGAATTTTAAAATAATGGGAAGGGTAGGTTTTTGGCGAACCTAAAAGTGTCCGGACAGTAGTGAGACCCATATGTAAATGGGCTTACTTTAGGTTCCAATTGTAACTCACTGGGAAATGCTAGAGAAACGCAAACGGTCTTAAAAAAAAGATCTGCGTTTCTTCTATGGCACCCGTGAATCACGATTTTTTAAAACAATTACTGTTCTTTCCCTACCTACCCTCAAAATTGATTTCGTGAAGAATTCCACTTCTGAGAGCCGTGCACTGCTGCCGGGTCTACGGAATTGACTCTCCCCCACGTTTTTCTGAAACAAAGGTGTTTAGTCAGAGATAAGGAGATGGGCCACTCTGTGTAAAGTCCAGCAGTCGACTTTTTCCCCCTCCTCCTCCTTTTCGACTGCCCTGCTCCTTTCGGCGAGCTCCGGAAGCATTTCCCAGTTGTTCTCCCCCTTCAGGACCGCCCCTACCGCCAAGTAAGGTAAAGCTTTCGGAGCTCTTTTGAGACACTTTTGGTGCCTACTGTATTTACTCCTTCAAGTTTATTCGCAATCATGATTTTGCGAATTTTTTATTTTTTTCGAGGTCAAGTTATACCACTTTAGTTTCGTTATACAGACAGTTTCGTTATACAAACGAGGGGTGAGTTTGGACAATAAGTGGGTGTGTTTGGGGGATACCCCTCCCCCAAACAAAAAAAAAAAAAAAATCAAAGCGCAATCAAGACTATGGTTCAAAATCGATTTAAAAGAAAACTCTACGTAAAAGATTGATATAAGTTAAACTCCCTCTGTTCTCTTGTATCTACAATGAAAACTTCATGCATAAGCAAATTTTTTTATTAAACAATATTTCTTTTAGAAATTATGTTAATTTTTCCTTACATAAATAGCTTATAGCGCAATTTTCTGTGAATTTTATAATGGACCCTTCCCCATTTCCCGAACCCGTCTAAAGTGGAACAGGCCACAAGCGTCTGTCTAAAGTCACCCCGGTACAGGAAAAGAACACCCAAAAATTAAAATCACTATAACTTCGGCAATTCTTATTTTACAGAAACAAAAAAAAATAGGAGGTGAGGAGGACAAAAATGATTTATTTTCCAAAAAATAAATAAAATTGTATTCAGGGGATGGGAGGTAATGGGTAAAAACCAAAGGTGTACAAAGTGGGAACGGTCTTCCCTTCTAGTGACATGCACCCGGGATATGATTTTTTCCTTACGTCCAAGAAAATTCTCGATTTTGACAAAATTTTGGATTTCGTTTGAAATTCACATTATTGACCCCAAATTTCACGTAGATCACAAAATTTTTGTTCAATTTGACTACAGCAAAATTTTTATGGCGCTATAGTTTACTGAAACCATCAATTCTTAAATTTATATCCGTTTTGGAAATATAATATTTGCCACTTTAGGGGAGACTGGGGTTATTTGGACCTGTTTTGATTTTTCTCGTGTAGGGCCTTTCCTAATCATCCGATCTGTAAAATAAATGTTGTATTGTACTTGTCTTACTTTTTTCTATCTATCGTAATTTTTATTTTATTTTAGAGTCGTTAGCTTACCCGCTACCGATTTTTAAAGTTGTAGAAAAAAAGGGGGCGTGGAAAAATTCGGGGGTCATATGGGACAGGGCGAAACACTCTTAATTTAGCACTAAAATATTGTTCTAAATTAATTAACCTAGTGTTTGTTTTTCGCTATGTTTTTAGGTTATTGCTAAATTAAGAAAATACATTTTTTAAGAATTATTATTTTTGCAGGTTTACCACTGAGCTAAGCTCCGCCCATTGCAGACTCTCTTTTGGGTCCAGTCTACCCCACTTTTTCGTCCCAAATATCCCCCCAAAAACGCTTTTGGGAAAACATGAATTATAAAACACAAGTAAAAAATTTTATTTTTTTTGATTAAAGAAAAAGGTATGTCAAAACTTTTGCTATCTCACTTTTCTTTTAAAATTTTGAGTAAATTCCAAAAAATCCTGTGTTTTTTTTTAAGAATTTTAGAGAGCTTTTTTTATTATTAGTACAAAAGTAATGTTTTTTTTGGGAAGTAGATACCTATGAACAACATCATGTAAAAATTATAGAATTTTCTAACTAAATTTGATATTTTTTAACTTGCTGTTTCACATAGTACGACAGACTATATAACCCCCTCTCCCCTACTTATTAACCTAATCACTGAAATTTTAAACGTTGAGTTTTCATTTTTGTTTTGCGTATTTGTACCGTGGCATAGTCGAAATGTATTGTTTAATTGAAACATGTGTATGTCTTCCTGACCATATAGAAATGATCGTGCTAGATCTCAATCAGTCAAAAAAGACATTAAGAACACAGAAATCCTAATGAGCTTTGTTTGTATTTCTACGTTTTTTTGTTATTGCGATAATAATTTTGGTATGCCAGACGATCTCAGTTTCAAACGAAAACACGATCACCTTACTGCCTCTTTTTTTCCTGACATTCTTAGTTATATTCGATCTCTGCCACTTCTGGTTTTATACCCTTATAGAAATAAATTATTATTATTTTATACTTTTATTATACCTATACTACCATTTTAAAATTTTTATAATTGTTATTTGATTTCGTATAAAATGGTAGTTGGAACGGATTTAATCGTGGTCTCAAAAACTAACAATTTATTACAAAAAACAGAGCGAAGAAAGAGGTAATAGGTCCTGCATTTTCTACAAACCTTCGTCTTTCCATTTTTCCCTTGAGCCAACTGTTAAACCTGAAAGAACCACGAAAGTAGTTCTTACTGTTAAGAAATTTGGGAAAACCCAAATAAGTGGGCCACTCTTTAAAAGAAGTTTGAAAGAAAGCTGGAAAAAGAATTTTTTATGCCTTGATCTGAAACAAGACGAATTTCATCTCTACGTCGCAATTTTGCCAAAACGAGATACAGAAGACGACTATACTATTTTTTTGAACTATTGCTGAAAGCGAGAAAGTTTTTCACAGGTGTTCTTTGACGGCGGAGTATATAAAGGGCATACCATGTTGATTTTCATCAGACGGCATTTGGCTTCAATCAATAATATAGAAGAAAATAATAAAAATCTTTTCAACATGAACAAGGTATGATTATCAAAATTTTTACTTTTAAACCTATCGTTTGACCATCAAGTGGGCTAAAATTCTGGCGTGCCTTTCCAGATCTTAATATCAATGGGGCTTAAAAATATGTTTTCAATAATTCGTCTCAGATTGGCCGGCGTTTACAGAACAACGAAATTCTCTCCCCTCGTTCTTCTCTTAGAAATCGTTTTTTTCCCATATGATCAGATTCTACATTAAATTTTTGTAACTCGCCAAAACAAAGGAAAAAGATAAGAGCTTCCGTTGACTGCAGGAGACATTTAAAAAATATTTTTAAGTTTATTTTCAGATTTAGATCTGTAATTCGTGCCGGGATTTAGGCCTTATTAAGTGGTGGATAGATGATTACATCCTTTTTTAGAAGATTTGTGGTTGTTGCGTTATTGTTAACGAGAAATTATAATTTGATCAACACTTACAGGTCATCTTTATTCTTGCTGTCTTCGTTGCCGTATGCGTCCTAATAGTTTCATCGCAGCATCAGTACACGGAAAGCTACCCCGTTATTAAATATCGCCAAGCTAGATTCATTCGTGACGTTGAATCTCAGAGCGCGCTACAGAGAAATAGATTTCCTGGATGGCTTTATGGTTAATTTGTTTGCACGACCCTAGGTAGCATTTGATATAATTTTGATGTCATTTTCATATTCTTATGCCATTTCCACATCCATGTCATGCTTTCGGCACATAACTGACATGATTTTTTTAGACATCTTATACATGATACGTATTTGACATATTTTTTATATTGCATTATGAGATATAACATTTCTGATATCCTAATGATGTGAAGTTTTATGTCAATAAATTGATAACACACTCCGCACGTTCACACGATATGAAATTGACATCCTTTATTTTGAATATTGTAAACAGCATCCCTTCAATTACTGCCTTGAACGTCGACATTTCAAACTTAAATTTCTGCATTATGACTTGGAGAACATCTTTTTGTGATAATTTTAAAATACTGCACTATAAATAAACTTACTTTTTGTTAAGTACATTTACCATCATACCTGTCTAAGAATTTTAAAAAATAAATATTTCAAATCCCTTTGCATGTAAATGTGCCATAAGAGCTCTTGAAACCGGGAGAAACGACGGTGGCGCCGTAGTGGTCTGCCTCAGCATACGCTTCAGTTTGACAGGCCAGATCCCTATCCCGTGGCTCCACCATTCATCTCTTCCACCATGCTAATACCAATACGTAAGTGTTTCCTATCTTTTTAAAAAGATGGTAGGGGAGACCGGGGCTATATGGGACCAAAAAACTAACGAATTTTTTTCTCGTTTTAAAAATAAAATATCATTAAACTTGTTGTATTCATCTTAAACCTTATCATGTCCTCTATTTAAAGATATTTTTAAAATATGTTTTTGCACAATACACAATTTTCTTGCAAATCGTCTAAATAAAGACCTTTATTTGTTGAACACTAAAACCTCACGGGGTTACTATGGACAGCTCAAGAAATTTCTTTTTTATCCTAAAATAATTAAATTTTTTAAAAGTTATTATGGTCATTTCATTAAGAATTACATTTCGCGTCGGGTAATGTGTAACATTTATTGAAAATAATATGTTACAATTCTAAAAATAGTTTTAAACTTTTTTTCTTCAAAATTTTCCTTTTGTGTTATGGGGGTTGGCTTTAGCTGCAATAAGGGAGGAGTTTTTTGGTAATCGATAGTTACATGCTATCAATAGCTAATTATTTTGTCCATCGTAGAAGTAGATTTCAGACAGTCAGTAAATCAAATCATGACAGAGTTTCCCATATTTCTTCTTTTTTTTCAAGGTATTTCTCAGAGATAAGGAGATGGGCCACTCTGTGTAAAGTCCAGCTGTCGACTTTTCCCCCCTCTATCTCCTTTTCGACTGCTCTGCTCCTTTCGGCGAGCTCCGGAAGCATTTCCCAGTTGTTCTCCCCCTTCAGGACCGCCCCTACCGCCAAGTAAGGTAAAGCTTCCGGAGCTCGCCGAAAGGAGCAGGGCAAGCAGGGCAGCGGAACGCAATTTCAATTTTTACATGTTTAATGAATTTTAAGGCGAAAACGTTCCTCACCACCCACCCCAGCGTCCTCACTTACCCCTAAAAATAGGCTGCTTCCAAAAATTTTAGAAAATTTTGAAGGTCTTCCATGGGAAAATGGTTTATTATTGAATTATACAAAAAATATGGGGGGTACATTACAGTATGGAATACATAAAAACAAAATTTTAAATAAATTAAATGATTAGTTTGGGAGATAAGGGGGAAAACGAAAACCGTCCCTGCTTACTCCAGTCTCCCCTAATCGTGGTTTCAAAAACTATCAATTTAATACAAAAACAAGGGGAAGAAACAAGTAGGTCTTGCATTATATACAATCCTTCGTCTTTCCATTTCCCCCTTGAGCCAATTGTTTAACTTGAAAAAACCGTGAAAGTAGTTCTTACTGTTTTTAATACAGCAATTTGGGAAAACCCAAATAAGTGGGTCACTCTTTAAAATAAGTATAAAACAAAACTGGATAAATAAATTTTAACGGCTTGATCTGATACAAGGACTAATTTAATCTCAACGTCACAATATTGCCAAAACGAGATACAGATATGATGACTTTATTTGTTGGGGAATACCATTGTCCTTCAACTAGCTGGGAAATTCCAGATCTTAAGAAAAATCGTATAACTATTGCTGAAAATGAGAAAGTTTTGCACAGGTGTTCTTTGACAGCTGAGTATATAAAGGACAAACCATTTCGCTTTTCATCAGACGACACTTGGCTTCAAAAATACGGCGGATCAATAATATAGAAGAAATAATCAAAAACTTTTCAACATGAACAAGGTATGATTATCAAAAACTTTTACATTTAAACCCATCGTTTAACCATCAAGTGGGCTGAAATTCTGGGGTGTCTTTCCTGATCTTAATCTCAAGGGGTTTTTAAAAAATATATGTTTTCAAGAATTCTTCTGTGCACCAGTGCACGCCAGATTGGCCTGCGTTTACAGAACAAAGAAATCCCCACACCCCCGTTCAGGAGACATTTATGGTTAAAATTTGCTTAAAGTATGATCAGATTCTAGATTACATTTTTTCAACTCGCCAAGAGAAAGCAAAGAGATAAGAGCTTCTGTTGACTACAGGAGATATTTTTAAAAAAATATATTTTTACGGTTATTTTGAGATTTAGATCTGGAATTCGTGCCGGGATTTAGGCCTTATTGAGTGGTGGATCGATGATGACATTTTTCAGCAAAATTTTATAATTGTTGCGTTATTGTTAACGATAACTTATAATTTTATCATCACCCTACTAACACGGCCCATCCACTTAATGTAAGATGTAGGTAAATATGGGATGAATAGAGATCCAGGTCGCAATTGGGGGGCGGTAGTATAGCGTAGGTATAAATTTATACGGATCTAGGATGGGATCAAATAAAGAATATTCATCGTAGATCCACCAGCGTATATTCATTAATATACTGATTGTACGTCAAAGTAATATACCCGGGGGTATGATTTTGTTGTGATACCATTTGGTACATACACAGAATGTGCATCACAGTATAACCATTTAGGTACACAGTGAACGAAAAAGCTAAAAAATATATCGATTTCCATTACACCCAAACCTTTGTCCCTCATTTGAAAGAATAGGTGGCCAAGGGGTCAGGGAGCTGAGCTACGGAATTGAAGGTCAGTAGTTCAAATCTGGGGTGAGACTTTTATCTTTTTTTTTCTAACAGAAATCCTATCCAAAGATGGATGTTATTTAAGGATCCTGTGTATACACAAACCGGTATATTCAAGGGACATACAAATGGTACGTGCGGGGAAGGGGAAATAAGGATCAACATGAAGCATTCCATGGATATGCTGTTTGTATCTCCCTTATCCTTGGGAGTACGCTGCAGTCATATCCATTGTACATCGCTGTGTTAGTAGGGCACTTACAGGTCATCTTTATTCTTGTTGTCTTCTTTGCCGTTTGCGTACTAATAGTTTCATCGCAGAATCAGTACACGGAAAGCTACCCCATTATTAAAAATCGCCAAGCCAGATTCATTGGTGACGTTGAATCTCAGAGCGCACTACAGAGAAATAGATTTCCTGGATGGCTTTATGGTTAATATGTTTTCACGACGAATAATTTATTATTGTTTGCCTGTTACATCGATAAATATCTTGCGGAATCGGAAGACAACGGATTTGTATGTTATGATTTTCCAATATTTTCCTAATATCTGCTTTCGTTATTTATTATTCGATGTCTCACTACTAATAGTAACATTTTTTGCTGTATCATATTGTATTTAAGTAATAAAAATACTGCAATGAAACGGAGTACGTTTAATTTTATGTTGGATAAAGACATTATGTTAAGTTAAGTTATGCGAAAAAGTTAAAAAATGCACATTCTTCAGTTAATCAGTTTCCTGTTGTCCAATTATTGGTTGAATAGCACTGGTATCGATTGGTCTTGATGATCTTTGGTTAAACTTACAGACATTATGCAGTTTTTGTCACAGGTTACTACTGATATTATATGTAAATCATAACGATCTTCCTTTTTTCCAAGTCCTTTTTGAGATGTTCTGAGCGTTTAACTTGAAACGATTGTTACGCTCGGCCCAGTACAGCCCATAGACCAGGTCCAACAGCTCTCTTCCCTCGACCGTTCCTGTTGCCGTCGTGCCCCGCACTTCCCGTTTTCTTTCCACTCGTTGACCACCCTCCATCGTCCACTCGACGTTATCTTACGTCGACTCTTTCGTTTAAATTCCTTTTCCTGAATCCAGCCTCTCCAAGATTTCTGGATCATAACACGATGAGCGATCTTTTGACATCGAAAACGCTGTTTACTTTATCATGTTTGCAAAGACATAGATGGTAATATTAGCCAGATTAAGTTTCAGTACCTAAAAAATTCCGCATCGGCTCGGCTAGGAACTCAAGTATCACTCCGTATACAATCTGCGACAGACCAAAGGCCTTTTTGAAACTAAACGCAGTTGTAAAAGTGAAGGTAAACTTCACCAGGCCATCAAAGTTGCTGGCCTTCATTTGGTTGATAATTGTTTGGTATTTCTACTCCTACACAAGGTTGATTGACGCTGCGGTTCAAAAGTACCAATGATGGTAGGTCATTCATCGACGTTTGGTCTATTGCGTTGAGATCCAGATGCGCAGTATTGTTGCGTATGTTAATGAATTTTTGTATGTCACTATCAGATATTGCAATTGGAAAGAATTCTACAGCGGGTCGGCTTTGCTGTTCTCTTTCTTGAATTCTTGCAACAGAAGTTGGCTGTCGATGTTTTGGTCGGTAGCAATCGCTTTCCCCTTGCCGCACAAAAGTTTATGCCAACCCAATGTAATCAAGTGAAAAAGGTGCATCTGAATGTACGCAGTTTTCATCGTTTTGGTCTTGAGTGGACCCAATAGGGGAAAATATGGAATTCTACGAATCACTGCCAGCAAGTGATGTGATCGTGGTACAGGTATTGAAATCAGATGAGTCGGTTTTGGCTGCTTTAAACCATTCTTCGGTGCAACTTTGTTCGGTGCTTGAGCGGGCTGAACTTGGAGTTTCTTCGACTTCGGCATTTTTTTTAATACTTAAAAATAGCTCGTTGAATAACGTAATACATGTTGCGATGATTGGTTCAGTATATATCAACTACCGACCCGTTTCTTGCAGCAGCAAGTGACAAACGGACCATTTCATTCGACGTAGAAATTATCCTGTTGGAGGAAAAAGATTCGACGATAATAATCAAGAATGACGATGCCGGATACTGGGAGAACAACAACACTGTAAAAGATGCTGATCAACAGTAATAATACATCAACAGAAAAGACAGATTCACAAGAAATTGTTTGAGCCAGTTTACGTAATTAGGCAATTGACTCCCGCATTCCTCAACACAGGTTTCAAGTTTACTAAAATTGCTGAACAGCAAATCTGAATTAACTGATCTAATACTCTGTGGGAGTACTCTACTACATTCCAAGCGAGGAAAACACCTGTTTATTGATGTTTCACCAGGAAAATACTACCATTTTGGTGTAGAGGCAGCCCCCTACAGTGTTAGAGTCGAAAGGAATACAAATCCCTCTTGAGTTGAAGCTTTTACTCAACGTGGATGGAATTCCAATGAGAAAGAGTATAACATCAGAATTCTGACCGATTCTTTTTAGAATTCTTGGTAGTAATTAGCATTTTTAATCGATTTTACTACCTCTATGTAAATTGATCAAAATAAATCCACGTTAATTATTTTTCTCTAGGGTGGTATAACGTATTTTGGCGGCATTTATCATGGACCAGGTAAACCCGGTGCCGTGAACCAGTTCCTCTGTGCCTTCAAAGAAGAAGTTGCTGATTTATGCAGGCGCGGCATTCAGTATGAAGACAAAACTGTTTACATTTCCATTAGTGGAATATCTTGTGATTCCTCGGCAACTGCTTTTTATTACATATAAAAAATCATAATGCATTTAATGGCTGCCGTAAATGCACAACTAGAGGAACTTGGTCTGCTAACATCTCCACTAGAACAAATTCGGATTGAATTTACTCCAACTAAAAATGATAGCCAACTTTCCCCTTGTCTTTGTTTTCAACAAAATTTAGAATAGATTTCTGACCAAAACAATTTTTTCATCAATGACGATTATGAAGAAGTTTTCAGTGTGTCTTCCTTTCAAAGTGGCCCAGCTGAAAAAGAACTGCAGTATTTTGCCGAAAACTGCAGTATTTTGCAAAAAAAATGTAGTTATTCTACATTTACTTTAGTTTTCCATTACTATATTTATTTTACTGTAGTTTATCCTTGTAAAACTGTAGTTTTACCAAGTCTGTTTTTCCAAAATTAAAACAACTGCAGTTTTTTTTATTAAACTGTAGTATAAATTTTAAAAACTGCAGTTCAGCAAAATGTATTTTAGTTTTTTATTACTATGTTTAGTTTACTGTAGTATAAATTTTAAAAACTGCAGTTCAGCAAAATTTACTCCAGTTTTAATTACTATATATCTGTAATACTGCAGTTTAAACAGTTGTTTGATTTATAAAAATAGTTAAACGAATATGAAATTGTACGTGAACAATACATTTAATAGGAATTGTTCACATACACATATGACTTGGCAGTTATAAAATTGACAGTGAAAAAAAAATTATTAAATTTTATACAGCAGGAACACATTTAATCCATTTCAAATCTACAATTATTTGGGACAAATGACTAACTCATTAAAAAAACCCGTTCCCGAAATGATTCTGGGACAATAATCTTCATAAAATTAACGAGATTAATGTTTCTTGACTTGACAAGTTTAGTTTTTCTCTATATGCAGCAGCGGTACAGAATTATTTAAAGTCTATTTAATAGTTTATAGTATATCCATTAACCACTTTAGGCCTATTTAGTCAAGTAGATCAATTTTCATTTGCACTTAGCCATACATCACATTTTCCAACTTGAAATATTTTTATGTATCTCCCCTTGCTTATAATTTTACCAATTTCTTAAAACGTAAGTAGTCTAACCTATAATGTTAAGTCTAAGTACTATAATTGTATTTGTGAGTGTTTTCGACAAACACGCCCGCTACCTTCTTACTCCTGTTTTCTAAACTAACAAAGACTAGAAAACTTTCCAAGTCCATAGGTTATAGAAAACAAAAATCATAACCTACTTCATAGATGTCTACCAATTGAATAAGTCAATTGGTCTAGTGGTTAGCGAGATGAGTTGCCAACTCCAGAATTGAAGGTTCGATCCTGGCCCACGTCGAATCTTTTTTTGTCGAAGTTTTTTATCAATGGTAGTAATAAAACTGCATTTTTTTTAAAGAAAAACTACAGTTATTTAACTAAAAAAACTATAGTTTTGCGGCCAAATTACTCTAGTAATGGAAACTATAGTTAAACTACAGTTAAACTGAAGTTCTTTTTTAGCTGGGGGCAAATCAAAAATTTTCTTCTAAGTTAAATTTTGATGAAACACACAGCACATTAATGATCTGTATAAGCCTCTATGGTGTTTTCTCTTTGGCCCATCAATTGTATTGCATGTAACATTTTCAAAATCCATTTCCCCAGTGAACCATCACAATTTGCTATTTTCCCACTTCTTATTGAAGACAAGTGTAGATAATGACAAGTGTTCTGGGATCACGACAAAACTGACACTTGGAATAAAAAATATCAATCAACTTATGAATTCTTTATTTGGTTTTAACTTTTTTTCATACTTTTTACATTCGGATCAGGAAAACTAGAACTTGGGTTGTTGGGTATGAATCTGGGATAAAACTGGTAATTTTTAAATACTTGACATTTATCATAATGTATTTTACCTGCAAGATACTTAGAAAAAGAAGAACCAATCACTCCGGTAGCTCCGGTAATAGTAGACCGACATCACCCGACTCGCCTTTCTCCTACACGCCGAAGAGCCAAGCCAATGCCACAATATGGCGTCAACCTCATCATCATCCATCCGGCCTACAGTTCAGACACACACACCACACATTGCCCAGCACAACCTGTTTTTGAAAACAGACTATCATGTCGAATGCAAATAAAAAGTAACATTATCGTATAGTCAACCAGATAAATAATTCAGGCTAAAGCTGTGATTTCCTGCAAATTTTAGTAAAACAAATAATCGGTATAAATCTAGGTTCTGATTTTATTACTGGTCATTGGGACTACATAGCAGATTAGTTGTAAAACGGAAAGAAAGCATTGTCGTCATGGCAAAAATAAAAGACAAAGTGACACAGTTCAGCAAAGGTCATGACTAAATTAAAGTATGGGAAAAATAGGGAAATATCTAAGCCTTTTCTCAAAAGTAAATGGAGAACTGCCAAATTTTCTCTTTAGCTAGTTTCTCCCAACATTCAAAATTACTTTCCAAAACACACCAATAAATCGAGATCTCCTTAAGAGCGAGTTATTAGCATTCATGAATACATCTATTCCTTTGTCGGTCACGCTGTGGCATCTGCAAATGTTTAACTGTTTAAGACAATTGAATTTGTGAATTCTAACAACAATGTGTAGTATGTTGTCGTTGAGCATAGTACATCATTATAATGTCTATTTTCACTAATGTAGGCGAAGACAACAACGAAATCAAATGTTCTCTTAGAATACAATCACCTGACAGTGTAAACTTCTCCAGATGCATCAATATTTGAGGATCAGTCTCTACCCATCCTCTATCGAATTTTGCAGTGAAATGATAAGAATTCTCAAAGAGGTCATTATTTGAAGGTTTGGGCAAAGCTGAAAGACTACTTGAATGTTGACATCACGGAAATAGGCTACGGAAAGTGTCTCAAGTGATGACTTTTCAAAGGCTTTTAAAATTGGAATGAAACCGCCATCAAACGTGACACTTGAGTCAAACTTTCCCATTATTGTGAAGTTAGAGTTTTTCAAGAAATAGGACACCCGTAAGTCACTATCTGTAAGTCATATGAGACTTAGTCTTAGACTAAGACTCTTTCTCTGTTATCTTTTGAATGCTTCTGTAGAAGGATTTTTCTTTATTAATAATTATAGTTTTTTGGTTTTGTTGGCCGGTACGTTCGGGATCCGGAACTGAACTTCCAGGTGTTGGGTTTGACCTGTTAACTCAAGATTATTAACAATTAAATAGGCTACGCCTTTCAAATACTCTTTGAGATAATCAAACTTTTGGACGTTGGTGAGGGTTGAGGAGTGAACCGTTGCATTGAAGATTCCCAAAATTGGGTCCATTCCAAAATTTCCCCCTTGAAGTGTTTAATTTGTCTCTGTGACAATTTCATTGATTGTGTGACGGAGCTGCTGCGATTACGGTTTACCACTGGTGCTGGAGTGATCGGTATGGTGGCGATCACCTGCGCGATTATGTCACGAGTTGTTGTGTCGCTGCCTGATTCATTGCTTGTTGTTGGATGAGGCTAGGATTATTTTGCCTCTGTCCTCTTCTCTTTGCTCCTATTTCTTTTCTTCTTTTTCTTTTTTCTTCAACGTGTCTAGCCATTTCTGGCGTTTCAACTTGATGATTGCTTTGGCGGTTAATATTTCGTCTTGCGTTGGAACGTAATGTCAGTCTTCGCGTCGCATTCCGCCTGGTCTGCAACCGCAGCATTCAGTTCGTCTTGGGTTACTGTTGAGTGCCCTCTATAGGTCTCGCGCCAAGTGCGGTGGTTCCATATACTGAGGCCAAACAAAAGGTTTTTTTGTAGACACCGATTTCTCAGGCTCCATATGCAAGAAAGTTTTTTTTGTTGTTGAATACACCGATTACTCGGACTCCTTATACAAGAAAGGTTTTTTTTGAAGAAGGATAGAACGCGGATGCATGTTTATTTTTACCAAATGTATTTTACAGCTTTTATCGCTTCCATCTCCAAAGAATACAATGTTGGTATTAATATTCTTACGCCGACCTGGTATCTCTCCCCCTGGTGTACTTCCTGCTCCAGCACAGGCCTGGTCGCGCGTTGAAGCGGCCTCAAGAAACTCTAGCCTCTTCTGCTCTGGTGTAAGCTGCGACGAAGGCTGAATTCCGTTCCCATTCCCGGTTGAATCCGCGTTGGTCTTCGTCCGTAGATATGGAGTCTTTCGACGAGTCACACAAACTTATCCGGTAGATTAGGAGCTCGTCCTCTTCGACCGGCTGGGTTTAGCGAGTTCTTAGAGCCGCTGCACGGCTACCTTCCACTCGTCTTCACTTTCGTTGACTGGGCCGATTGCTGGCTTGGTTGGAGCCGCTGCCGCTGCTGCTGTTGCCTCCTCACTTGGCATGGTCGGGAGGTTTCTTGGAGTCGCTGCTCCATTGCCTTGACCAACTGCCGGCTTGGATGGAGCCGCTGCATCTGCTGTTGGCTCGTGACTCCTGTAGAGGTGGCTCCTGTAGAGCTTAAGTTGGCTCTGGACACTGAGCTTGAGATAATGCTGGAGGCGGAGCTGGGGCTGATACTAAACGTGGAGCTGGTGCTGGTACGCCAATGTTTGACTGGAGCTTACAACCAGTTACAACTATAAGGAATTATAGGCCTAGGTTTCGGCGATAAGCAAGCGAACTAACAAAACATTATATATTTCTTAGGGCTATACATGACAAAGCTTGGGTAAGAGCCTGTCCTACTTAATTAGCAATTCTTTCTATTGACTGTTTTGCTTTTGCACAGTAGTTTTCTTGCGTCGAGATCTGAGGTCCCTGTAGTTAAAAATGATTTCGACGAGGAAAGCCAAAATGAAGAAATGTGAAAATGATGCCCAACATGAAGAAGGCTCCCATCAGGTCAGCTAATTGAATGGGAACTTCGCGTGACAACGCCCATATATATTAGGGGGGAAAATTTCTAGCTGATTTTAAGGTTAATTATTTCAAGCAAGATCAGAAAACACCCTAGCTTGGAAAATAAAAGCTGAAATCTGCTAAAAAAAGTGGAGTGAAACCCTAGATTAAAATTTCCATAGTGGAATTAGCTTACAGTTAGGAAATATATTTAAGGGGGGGGGGGAATTCTAGCTAGTTTTAAGGTTTATTTTTTCAAGCAAGATAAGAAAACGACCTATAGCTTGGAAAATAAAAGGTGATATCTGCTAAAAAAAAGGGGAATTATTTTGAGATGACAAATTTTGAGGTATTTGCAGCATGATAAAAGGTTTGATTTTTTAGCCTAGCACCGCGTGAGCTGTTATTAGCGGTTATTAGCTAACAGTAAAATTTTAAGCTAAAAGTTTCGTACGGATTTGCTGTCCTTTTGAATAGGCAGAGACCAAAGTCCGAAAATGTTGATAGGATCCGTGAATTTAAAACGACACTTGCCATCTTTTTTTAAATCGTACAATACAAAATTTTGGCAAAATGTTTTTAACTGGAAACGAAGATTAGAATTTTTAGAATCGTATGCAAATTCCTATACTATTTATACGATGAAAACTCACGAATGGAAAAGCGAAATTCCCAGATTCTAAACGACTGTAAAGTTTCGGTACGCTGCTAGCTATTCGATCTGGGTTGCTCCGAACTTGGTCACCAAGAACTTTGAGTACACCGGTTTCGGCATCCTTGGAAAGTTGACACAAAGTTTTCGTTGTTTCCACAAACGCCGACGCTTAGCAAAATGGTATAAGGATACTCAAGAAATGGCCTAGTCTTGCCAGTAATATGAGCCCAACATCTTCACTTCTGGCTAGATCCTCTAAATTGTTGATGGGTTGTTTCATTTTCGGAACTGGCAAGTAAGAAATGACAGTGCCCGAATAACTGTTGACCAAGACCATGGCGATCAACAGCCACGCCCCGACAAGAATGCGAAACGAGAGCCGAGCGATTGCGATTCCTCCCCCTATATTTAAAAGGAATAAAATTAAAAACATGCACCGCAGTAATAATGTAAGCTAATACGCAATTAAATACCTTGATTTGTCATGGTGTTGATTATGTATATGGCATAATGAATGATCCACCTGAATGAGGTTTCCTCTCTGCTAGTAATCGGATGGAGATTATTATGGCCAGCGTTGACTTTTGCGAAGAATTTCAAGTAAATTTTTGAGAACGATTACATTATGGCTACCATGGTGATCATAGTAATTAAGATGAGTAGCCACACCTATGGCGGTGGGAAGACAACCACAAAATTCGGAAAATTAAAAGATTTGGGGTACACTTAAAAATGTTCGCCACACAATGTACAAATGAACTATTTGAATACCGTGGACTGAAATGGCAGAATGAACGCAAAGAGTCGAGGCTCTTCGCCTGGTGCAGGCACCACCATAACGTACGCTTCCGTCCAAATCGCGTACACCAAGTCCACCAGCTTTTTTCTATCGGGAGTTGCGATCATACCCATAGCCGACAAGTCAATTTCCTATAATAGAAGAGTTGTATAAGATATAAATGTTGGGGTGTTTTGCTTAATTTTAAACCAGCTACGTGTCATCAGTTACTATAGCTCACTTTGTCGATGAAAAGGATAATAATTGTTGCAATGTCGCTAATGTTTCCGTACCTGGCTTTAATTAATTTATTAGGTACAAAATAATAAGAAAACCTAGACGTAAATTTATGTGAAACCCAGAAAATAAAAATGGGCAATAAAAATCTGTCAGTCTAAAAAACATAAATGAATTCTGAGTAAACAAAGATGAAATCATACGTAAAATTGAGCTTTTCTGCGACCCAATCATACAGCACTTTGCTGCTGCCAGTGTGAGTGTAGTTCCCGTCTGGACGCAAAGTCAATACATCAAAGGGTGGCATCTTGCCAGGCACAGAAAAATAAATCAAGTAATTAGTCATCAACTCGTAATGACTAAAAGACAACCAACTTACATGAATGGCTCCTAACTTCAAATGGACGCCGTTCAGGCCCGTGCTTTTCTTATTCAGAGTCGGCAAAGAATTGGCAGTCATTGGGGAGAAGTTATTGGCCAGCAACAACAAAATCATTAAAAAACGAAGCAAAGACATGGTCTAATACCTATAAGATGTTGGAAACGTTCACAGTTTGTTAATGGTTCGTCTAGCTCTATTCCAACTGGGTTTTATAGTAAGCAACAAATGCACTATGCCTTTTGACGTCACGTTCATTTCATTTTCTGAGAATACGGCTGCTGCGGAACTGTTAATTCAGCCAAAATGTCGTGTAGAGTCATGTGGAAAGCAATTGATTCTCATTGAGTGAACCACACAGACGCTGAGCTTTCAAGGTGAATGAAGTTTCCAACTGAATCGAAATAGAAAATCTCATTAATTGAGCCTAACGAATATTCGAATAATTGATAAGCGAAGCGTTATTCAATCTTATCAAGTAAAGTACACAAGGTCAATCGTTTGACAAGTATAATTGTTTTCGAAGCTACATTTGAAATTAATGCTAGAAATAATCACGACATCCAGTCAAGACAATTTAAGACAGTTTTCAACTGGCTTACGACTATCCCTTCGCGGTGAGCTGATAAGCTTGCTTTTCTATCGAGCCCAGACGAGCCCAGACAAGCATTCAGTCAAATAACCAGCGTATAGTAAATGTCGTCGTCGATAGTTCACATTTCATCCATTCAACGTGATGGATCTACATAACATCCGGCCGATTTAAAAGTGACGTCACAATTCCGCACAATTTCTATTTTATTTTTTAAAATGAATTAAATTGTGTTGATTCCTTGTCTATATTTGCCAATCAATATTTCATTTTTTAAAGAGAAACGAAATACACAACACCTTTTTTTAATCTGTACACTACACTAGACAAAGTTTTGGGTCGTGTTTGTATTTGGGCGGATTCTTGAGGTTCGAGACCTCAGCTTGCAGCAGCTTTTTGGTCCGTCCATCCTTACTAAACATAATAGACTATCAAAAAATCGTCCATAGTTCAGCAATGCAATGGGAGGGACAAGATTTAACGATTGGTTAAAACGTAAAGAGAACAAATTCTTACTAAGAAATAAAAATGATTAGACTATTCCATGAATAATAATCAGTTTGGCTTAAATGGCACAAAACAAATTGGAGCTCTAACGATAAACCATAGTTTTTGAACCAAAAAAAAACGCCAAAAACATGTTTGAATGCAAAATTCTATATATTGTCTGAAGGAAAACAGCCGAAACATTCCATCAAAGAAATTTCTTTTTTTGAAAAAAGTAAAAGTCAAATTGCCAATTAATAAATTTTTTTTAACACACAAACAAAGTTCAAATCAAACAAGATCGAAACAGCCAATCGAATTATGAAAGCTAAGCCTCTAGTTTAGCCTTTAGCCCCCTTTAACACCGATTACGAAACATAATAAGCAAATCATGTTTTCGCTTTTTTCTAATAACAAAATTACTTTAAATAGCTTACCATATTCAAATATGAGACATTTTTCTCGTTTTTTCGACTCGAATTCTAAAAGAATCAAGTGATGAGTGTAAAAGTAAACTGGACAAGAGCCTGGCTTTTTATACATAAGTAAAACTTGCAGCGAATAGGAACCGAACGTTGTAGGTTACTCTCACTGCAAGGCTAGTGGCACCACTACCTGGTAATGAGGTAATGCCACCAGCCGTGTTGTTTTTTGGACTCGATAGAATCAAAGTTCTAGGCCGAAAAACCCACGGTACTTTATAATCGTTAACAAAAAATCCCTTGAGTTGAAAAGAATTGAAAAAGAATATTCCTAGTATTGAGCAGGCATGCACATTTTTGCACTCAAACAAACATTAAATCAATGCTATTCCATTAACTGACTAGAATTTAGTCTATGCTCATTTTATAGTCAAGGCCGGACGCGCCCAAGGCGGCCTTGGGCGCGTTCGGCCGTGGCAGCAGAACACACCTGTAAATTCTAAATTGTAATCAAATTCAGAGGATTGCGCGGAGCGCCCCCTTCAGCCTTTTGCACCGATTCTCATCGGTTTGGCTCAACACAAGTTAGATATTTTTACATTCAAAACGGAATCTTATCGAATTTTTTTCGTTTGAACAATTTGCGAAAAATATTCATGATTGCGAAATGACCATAAATGATTTGACATTCAAAATATAAATGTCACGAAATCCATCGCAACACATGCGGATGCCTCTTGCTAATCCCACCTTCCCGTTACCGTGGCTTTATAAGAGGCACCGCGTCAAACATCAAAAATGTACGCGATCGATGAAAAAGGTTACCTTGATAACAAAATGTCCGATAACACTACCACCAACAGAGGGTAGAACTTCTCGCGAATCAAAAAGCCATAAGACTCGATGTAGCGAAGCGAGAATTTTGGAAAAACAACCAGTTGTAAATGGTTTGCTAAAACCCAAAGACTGGTCGTTTGAAAACCTGATTGGGCAGATGTTAAAATCCGTTGTTGATCGTGATGTAAAGTTGATCGGTGATCGAAGAATGCGTAAGGAGAAATTACGATCTTCAGTACGATTGGCCGGCGCCCTGTGGCCCGTAGAAGAAAATTTAATTGGATTTGCAAGACTATGTCTCGAAGAAGATGATGGTGTTGAAGATGCATACCGTCTTCTTCAGGTATTATTCCTTACATTCAAACAGCATCCTTAAATCTCGTTTAATTTTTAATCTTTATATTGATCTAGTTGGCCGGAGTCGACAAGGTTCATCAAGTGATGACCAGATGTGGCGAGAAGTTGAATTCGCTGAAACGTCAAAGAAATGAGGCGGTGAGAAACTTGTTTGTTTGCAAATTAATTTTAAGCAGACTTGTTTAACCTTATTGTAAATTATATTTTATCGTTAGAAAGTTGCCCGTCATCGGGTGCCTTCGATAAGGTACGCCGTCGGAATGGTCGTTCTGTACCGCTACGAAGTCTCACAAGGGCTAATACATGAAATGCGTTGCGTCATCCTTTCGTGGGACGAGTGTTTCCAGAAGGAAGAATCTCGCCGAAACTATGGTCTTTCTTTTGAATCGGTTACAAACGGATACCGCCTGGACCAGCCGTTTTATCACATCGTTTCTTACCGACACGTTTATCAGTCGACAAATTTTTTTTACGTTCCTCGAGGTAAGCTTAGGACAATAACTTCCACCTGTCATCATTTTCTGTGTTTTTTTTTTAATTATTATCATTGTATAATCCTTTAGAATGTCTGCAATTGCTCCCTGCTGGCATTCAGCACAACCGGGATAGGCCAAAAATTGCTGGTCTCGGCATCTTTTTTAAACTCTTTGATGGCCGTAATTTTGTGCCGAACGCCGAGCACCAAGCGCGCTTTCCAGGTGATAATGCGTCTGCTATATCTGTTATTGAACAAATCCTTTAATTGACTGATTTGAACTGCCTGTGACAAGAAAACATGAAGTTTCTGCCATTAGACTTAGAAGAATTCTCTTGTCTTCTAGCGCCTCTACTGTCTAACTTCCTGAAAGAGAAGCGTAAACTCTGGATTAACAACCAAAAACTTGACACAGACTTTTTGCTGAATATCATGATTGACGAGTTTGAAAAAAATCCCTATTTTTTCCCAATTTTTATGGAAAATACGGAAAGCATATTGAAAGACGCCCTACAAGGCAGAACAGCAGTTGTCCATTGTTTCTTACCAATTTTACTTCACGAAGGAAATCAGTTCTTATCGTCATGGATCAATGTCTGTCGTCTTCTAGACCATGCAGAGGAGGCAGAGAAGCTGCAAAAGATTTTTCATCACCTGTACTCCGGAAAACCCGATCTTCGCGGAAAAAGAGAAGATAACTACTCTATACCTGAATTCGTAGAACTCAGTTCAACACCCCGCGTCATGTCCTTTACGGAGTTTGAGAAGTCCCTCCTTGTACAGGTCTTCATGATGAAAGCAGACGCAGAAGCATTTGGACCGGGGCTCCGACAACATCTCAACAATGAGACAGGAGGTGATGAATTCAAAAACTCTGTGATGGACACTCAGTCTTATCTTAAGGAATTGATAGACCGCTTTATACGTCGAGCCTGGTGGCCTGGAAAAGCGAGCACCTTAAAATGCCTTAACCATGCCAAAGATACAATAAACCTGCTAATGCACGCGGAAGTAATTCCCATACTGGATCAACATGAAGATCTTTTCGAATCGTGGATAGCGATCTGCGACATACTCAAATTGTTTGAAGCCTCAATGACGCTAAGTTAATCTTACTAAATTTGAATTTATTTTTACTGTATTTTTCTTAGTCGTACTCCAGGATGATGATGAAAACCACCCCGAGACTCCTTATTACGACTGGGACAATATCAACTATGATGGGGATTGTGAGGATGGGCCTGAGGATGATCAAGACGAGGATGATGATAAAACAGTGAAGGATGAGCCAAAATCCGAAAAAGTCGAAGAAGCAACATCAGCAGAAACGAAAGTCGAAGAAAAGAATGAGGGAAATGTTGCAGGCCCTAGTAACTGGAAGAAAAGGAAAGCCAGAAAGAAAGAACTCAAGAATGCGAAGAAAAAGTGGTAAAAATATGTGATTTTACTTGGATATTTCAACAATTACTAATTAGCCCTAATTTTCAATTTCAGATGACAGCGAGTAAAAGAATTTAAACTCAGGACTACTCTTAACTTTTCAAAGCTCAGTGTCTATGTAGTCAATATTTCGTCTTTTTTTCCTCAAATAAAATTTTCAAACTGAATCCTATATTAGTATATCCAGTATAATTCCCAGATGAAGAAAAATGAAAAAAGGGGACATCAGATTATTATTGGAATGACCACATATATGACGGAGACAACGAGACAAGATAAAAAAAAAACTCTAACTTTGCTGAGGAATTAACGACTTGGACTTGTAATTTCAATTCAATTAATGTATTGAATACAAATTTAGTTTGGACCCTACGTTGTGAGAGTATGCGAAGGGAAAGATGTCGAGAGAGAGAGAGAAAAGTGTGACCTTCCATGGCGCAGGCATAGTCAGTTGTAAGTTCTAACCTTTTGAGAATTAAAGAGAGGGGTGTTGGAAATAGGGGGGGGGAGAGGGTTGCGAAACATTGCGGGGGGTACGGCATTGCAACATAAATAATTTTGCCGCGAAATTTAAACACATAAATGCAAATCTGGTTGTTGCGTCAAGGTTGGGACACCAATGATTGCGTCATCACGGCGATGCTATGGACATCTGGTGGTGATTAATTTTGACCTAAATTGAAAAAGTTGTAGTCGCATCCGCCAGATGTCACTGGTCGTTAATCAATTATTTTAACAGTTTTTCATTAATTACTGGAGAATCAAGTAAATGGAATTATTTTTATTCTGGTCGCACCGCATATTTTTTGTGTAATTTTTAAGACCAAAAAGTCCAAAATCTATCGTGAAACGTCCGAGCTATAGACCGCTACAGACAAAGTGACATGGCTTTTTTTTCTGCGTATGCGATTATTACCTTCGCCCTTCGGGTCTCGAGAATGGTAATTTTTTGTAAAAAATCTTGCCCAAGAATAGCAATTTGCTCTATTTATTGTAATACACTAATACCTATGTGTGCAGAATTTATTATTAGCATGGGATGTGAATCAAAATTTTCCATATTATTTAGGCATCCAGATAAAAATAAAAATGAAAATGCAGAATCAAAGTTTGTGGAGATCAATAAAGCATATGAGGTACTTTTACAATTTTATTTTGAATAAGTTGAGAGTTCTGATGTATAGATGTATGGTTTACAGTTATTGTCAGATCCTGCCTGAAGGAAACTTTTTGATCAAAAAGGAGTTGATGATGATAGTCTGAACAGGAACATGAACAACCCTAATACTGGCTTTGGAGATAGAGGATCATTTTTCTCAGAACATGGTGGATTTAGATTTCAGTTTAAAATGTCTGAAATGACTGCATTTCATCAGCATAGAATTACTATGAGGTAATAAAGTACATTTGTTTTTAATATTTTATAGGAGGTGCTAACAATATTGTTTGTGTAGGGGTTATGAAAATCTAATTTCCCCACAAAGTCAGAATCAACCTTACTTGATTTTTGTCTATTCTGAATGGTGTCTGATGTGTGTTCATGTGTTGCCCATGTGGCAACGATTGGTAGAAGATTTGAATCCAATTGGAATAAACTTAGCTACAGTTCACTTTGACCAAGAAACCGAGTTAGCTCATGAACTTGGAGGGAAAAGAGGAGAACTGCCACACATTGTGCTGGTGATGGAATCCAGAATCTGTCTTAATGTCAGTCTTCGCGTCGCATTCCGCCTGGTCTGCAACCGCAGCATTCAGTTCGTCTTGGGTTACTGTTGAGTGCCCTCTATAGGTCTCGCGCCAAGTGCGGTGGTTCCATATACTGAGGCCAAACAAAAGGTTTTTTTGTAGACACCGATTTCTCAGGCTTCATATGCAAGAAAATTTTTTTTTTGTTGAATACACCGATTACTCGGACTCCTTATACAAGAAAGAGTTTTTTTAAGAAGGATAGAACGCGGATGCATGTTTATTTTTACCAAATGTGTTTTACAGCTTTTATCGCTTCCATCTCCAAAGAATACAATGTTGGTATTAATGTTCTTACGCCGACCTGGTATCTCTCCCCCTGGTGTACTTCCTGCTCCAGCACAGGCCTGGTCGCGCGTTGAAGCGGCCTCAAGAAACTCTTGCCTCTTCTGCTCTGGTGTAAGCCGTGGTGTGAGCCGCTGCATCTGCTGTTGGCTCGTGACTCCTGTAGAGGTGGCTCCTGTAGAGCTTAAGTTGGCTCCGGACACTGAGCTTGAGATAATGCTGGAGGCGGAGCTGGGGCTGATACTAAACGGGGAGCTGGTGCTGGTACGCCGACTGGAATTATATCCGGCAATGGAGCCTGAATTGGAACTAGAACTGGTTGAGGGGCTGGGTCCTCTGCTGGCCGATATCGAATGTCACCTTAGAAACGCGGGCGAAGAGCTTCTCTGAATTTTTCAGCGTCGAGGCATCTGCGGGCTATCGGGAGAATTCCTTGCAGATGGCGGGGGGGGGGGGCAAGAGTGGCTGCTGGCAACTGGTCGTCCAGGATCCACTCTCGTGCTGGGGAATGAGGTGGTTGTTCCACTTAAGCGGGTAAGAGCCCTTCTCGGCACATTCTGTGGGGTGTTACAATTAAAGGGGGAAAACAATGAGATGTTTGGGGCCACCTATCGGGGGCCCCCAAGGCAAAAGTCGCGCAAATGTGCGGTTGTAGTAGTGCGGCGGCCGGAAAGAGTTGTCGTCGGCTGTTTGGCGATTATATTTCCAACAGATAGGTTATACTGCGGGGGTTGGCAACTCTCAGAATCGTCGTACATCCTGGCTATAATCCCATAATCTCAAATAATCTTCAGAATCTCACCGAATCCTATAGAATCACATAGAATCTCGTAGAATATCCAGAATCTCACTTCATTTACCCCCTTTTTTAAACATAGAACTACCCAAAACCGCAAAAATTCCAGAAATTCCAGATATTTCCAGATATTTAGTGAGTTTGATCTTAAAACTCAAATTGTAAAAAAAGTTGGACACGATCACGCTTTTTCGTTATCGCGCTCCAATCCCGCTCACTCCCCAAATTTTATATTACGCTCCGATAACCGATAGAATCTCTGGTCATATTTTCCGATCAAACCTCTATCAACGCTCCGATCAAAATTCTCGCTTTATATTTTTAGAAAAACAAATTGTTTGCTAAGCGCTTAATTCTAAGCGTTTTTGAATGAAAATGAAAATAAGAATTTTAAATACTAAATTTGTTGAATTACTTTTAGAAAAACTAGAAATTCAAATACTACTGGTGATCAGAAAACCCTTCTCACCCTTATCATTTTTATATTGATCCAAGGATTTTTCCTATTCAACACTGTAAATTGATCGGAAGCTTGATCAAGATAATTATTCGCATCGTTTCGATCACGATCCCTTTTTTTGGGTTGTTGATTCGATCTAATCACCACTCAGTGATCGCTGATCGATCGGGTGATCGGAGCGGAAATTGAGTGCGCTCTGTCCAACCCTGTACTAGTGAAACAAAAGTAACAGAATTTGTCGAGCAATAAAAAATGTTGCTATGTAGTAGCCTTCCTTTAATGATAACTTTTCTGTAGTCCCATTCACGGTTTGTTTCACTTCTTAAGAAATAAAGAATCGTTTATAAGTGAATCTAAAGTTACACATGCTGCACATAAGACAATATAAATAAAACCTACAAGCACGAAATTATTTTCTCGCAGCTTTGTTCTCCGAGTTCCAGATAGTTGTTGCTGTTGCATAAATATAACAAATTATAAGCCTTTTTTTATCTTTTGTTCATTTGATTTAAAAAAAAAAAAAAAACATTTAAAACTCCTCACAACTGTCAAATATAAAATTACCTCAAGTATGAAATGTCAAGAGCCAGCTTTAAATACACACTGTCCGAAATCAAGACTTGGGCTACAAGGTTAGTTGCAGACAACGAGCAACAACTCCATAGACCGTGAAAACGAAATTATTCACCTACGTGTTTTATTTAGATCTGTTGAAAAGAATAAAATGCTCAATAGTTATGGATTCCAAATGACACATATATGTTTTCTATTACCTTCTATTTTGTGCCTCCATGGAGGTGATAACAGTTTGGTCATAGAGAACTTCGATGATTCCGATATGCCTGGTTCTCATTGAGAGCAAGTGGATTGCTCCTGTAGACCTATTGTGCGCTGTTTGCTCTCATGTTAATTACTTGAAATTGACATCAGTTGGTAATAAGGAGATTAAATTATGATTTTGATTAGGTATCACTGACCAGTTCTGGAAAAAGAGCCTTTTCAAATACCGTCACTTAAAAGTTGTGTAAGTGATGTAGCATATTCGGCCCGATAAATACATATAGAACAATTTTTTTGAAGCTCTCACTCTTGGATAATTGCAAAATCCAATATGGCGGTGTCTCACTTCAGCACTTCTAGTATGTATGTGATCTGGGAATTGGGGACTGTTTTAATTCTCTTTGACTCGATACTTTAAGAATTTCCTTAATTTACAAACGCTCGCTACAATGAGTACAATCTTGCTACAAACAGACAATTCGATGGCTTTAACCGTTGTGTGTAATGTCTGATCTCTAATGTCTCTGAAGTCTGAAATCTGAACTCTGAAAATTAAAGGAAGGAGAAGATGGGACGAGGGAGCAACACTTTTTCATTGTGGTCGCAAAAAAACGTTTAAGCTTGATTTCTTGTTATTGCGTTACAGTCTTTTAGGTCAACGGTTTTCATGTTTACTTGTTGAAAAGCGTTTACTTAACTCAGTATAATTAATAGTGCTTAAAGGCTTAATAGCTTCGTAGGTAAGATTTTGCCTTGAATTTTGTGTCACTTCCCTTATTGTTCTGTGTCTGTGTGATAAGAAACTTTCTGTTCAAAATCTGTCAGATTTTATTAGTTAGCAAGTTAAAGTTTTCATGTTAAGAAAATTCATATCTTTAAATGTTAAAAGTAACTGAGGTTACTCATCTTGCTTTTCAATGTTCTGTTTGTTTTTCTAACGGTTGCTGTAGGCAATGAGACTTGGCCCTGAATTTGACTCTTCTCTTCTCGTTGGAAAACTTGTGGGTATATTGTTTTGTTGATTACTTATTATAGGTTTCCTTCTTACAATGTCAATTTAAGAATCGGTGTTTCTGCTTCCTTCTAGTAATTCAATTATCACACATCCCTCCAGGCACCATGCCAACTGTAATTATTGTTTTGGTTCATTTTCTTTTTTTACAACATTCCCCATCCCCCTCTTTATAGGATCCGTTAGTACGAAATCGGACTAACAGGAGAGATTTTGAATGTAACATTGGTAAAAAATGGTAAACAGGCCATCGTGCGTTTCGTTCACGGGGAAAATGCCGACAAGGCCATCAGATCACTGAATGGAAGGCCACTCCATGGAGCATATTTGATAGTGACTCGCGTTGGTGTTCATAGAAGAAGCAGAAGATACCATCAAGGAGTAGCAGTAGTAAATTTTATCTACGTGAAATTTGATTTTATGTTATTAATGTTCTTTAATTGTTTTTTCTTCTAGGCGGCCCGGGAAGTTATCGCTGTTGAAGCTGATGAAACGCTCCAGCCAAGTTCTCAGGCAGAAGACGTAAGTTTTATTTATGTGCGACTTTCTTTCATTTTATTAATTTTCTTTAATTGTTGTTTCTTCTAGGTGCCCCACGAAGTTAACGCTGCCGTATCTGATGAAACGCTCCAGCCAAGTGCTTTGGCAGAAGGCGTAAGTGTTGTGATTATTATCTCTACAACCCAAATGCGCGTTGCCAAACCAGATTTGAGTTGCTGAAACCCACTCCCTTCCTATCACCAGATGTCTCTCTCACTTCGTCTGCTAGAACTCTAGCTTGCCTTTCTTCTTGTGTGACACCCGACAGGAGATAGTCGTCCGACTTGCAACCAGGTTATATTTGATATCTTTAAGTTGAATAATCGATATTTCTGTGCTTTCTGGAGGCACGTGTTTATAAGTCAATAAAGTGTTGCAAAAGTGTTCTCGTGTCTAATTGTAGAGTTTATTATTACAACAGGTTATGGGCCCAGATTAACGTAGCCGTGAACTACAATGGCCGAACACGTTGCACAAGACTTTAATTCTTTGAGAGCAGTTTCTCACGTGCCAAAATTTGATGGCACGAATCATCGAGAATGGAACTATGAGATACACTTATGCTTCCAGGCCACGGAGATTGATTGTGTTGTATTGGGAACAGAGTTATGTCCAGTGGAGGTAACAAACTTTTAATTTATCACTCAACTAGTCTCTGGTTACAGAACGTGTTGAAAAGTTTGCCCTATGGCACATGTTAAGCGTCAGCTGCCCTATGGCTACTGAACATGCTTGCCCTATGGCACATGCAAGTGTGAAATGTCACATTCCATTCCGTATAACTTCAGTCTAAATTCTTTAAACTTTATCGTAGTCATCAATCTTGCATTTTTTTTTTTTTTTTTTCGTCAGCTGCCCTATGGCTACTGAACATGCTTGCCCTATGGCACATGCAAGTGTGAAATGCCACATTCCATTCCGTATAACTTCAGTCTAAATTCTTTAAACTTTATCGTAGTCATCAATCTTGCATTTTTTTCCTTTTGGTTATATGTAAATTTTGATTTCCACATTCACAGACCCATCTAAACCACGTCACACCAAATGATCATGGTCTAAATGCCATCTGTGAATGTTTCCAAATTCTTTTTTTGTAATATTTTCTTTTGTCTCCTACGTCAAGTAAGACTCATATTTTAAGGGCACTTCTCACTTTGCTAGTTACTAGCTAAAATCAGCCCTAACGCTGATAGTCATTCTTGCTGCAATGCTCATTGATTTATTTCGTCCTATGACGATATCATGCGATAATACGTGACAATCTGACAGTCATTCATGCTGCAATGCTCATTGATTTATTTCGTCCTATGACGATATCACGCGATAACATATGACAATCTGATAGTCATTCATGCTGCAATGCTCATTGATTTATTTCGTCCTATGACGATATCATGCGTGTATTATCGTCATCTTCGTAAAGGGGAGGCGGATGAAGAAATCACTATTTTCATCCTTTACGTCGACGACGAACTCATTCTCAGCAGCAACAAGGCAGTCCTCAATGAGATGATGGAATTCCTTGGAAAGGAAATTGACGTTCGTTCCATTCCACCCGATCGATTCATCGGAATCGATATCAACCGCAACAGAATCCAACGCACAATTCATCTCTCACAGCCAGACTACGTCAAGACCGTACTCGAGAGATTCAACATGAGCAACCGTTCCACTTTGTCCGTTCCGGCTGATCCATGCGCCAAGATCCCACCACAGATGTTCCCACAAAGATGCGACAACCAAGGCGCCATTGCCCTCATTCGCGATCCTGTGTTCCATCAGCGAACAAGGCACATTGACGTGCGTTTCTTCTTTGTGCGGGAGGCGCAAGAACAAAAGAAGGTTGACATCTCCTACATCGAAAGCGAAAATCAACTGGCGGATATATTCACCAAGGCGTTGGCTGCTCAAAGATTCGAGAAATTGCGTGAAAGATTGAACATTTGTGAGCAACCAGAATAACGCTCTTGACTTTAGGGACGTTTTGGATTTCATTCCTCTTTCGTGTTTATTTCTATTTATTTATTTTGTGTATTATTATCATTTCTTCTTCGCGCACTTGTCTTGAGGGACGTGTTGTGATTATTATCTCTACAACCCAAATGCGCGTTGCCAAACCAGATTTGAGTTGCTGAAACCCACTCCCTTCCTATCACCAGATGTCTCTCTCACTTCGTCTGCTAGAACTCTAGCTTGCCTTTCTTCTTGTGTGACACCCGACAGGAGATAGTCGTCCGACTTGCAACCAGGTTATATTTGATATCTTTAAGTTGAATAATCGATATTTCTGTGCTTTCTGGAGGCACGTGTTTATAAGTCAATAAAGTGTTGCAAAAGTGTTCTCGTGTCTAATTGTAGAGTTTATTATTACAACAGTAAGTTTTATTTATATGCGACTTTCTTTAATTTTATTAATTTTCTGTAATTGTTGTTTCTTCTAGGTGCCCTGAAAAGACATTTCTGTCGTAGGGGATGAACCTCTTCAGCCATGTGCTTCTCTGGCAGAAGGCGCTGGCGTAGAGAGTGGACTGCTTCAGCCAAGTTCTCCTCTGGCAGAAGATACTAGTGTAGGGAATCAACCACTCCAGTCAACTGCTTCTCAAGCAGAAGGGGCGCTGGCCTAGGAGATGAACCGTTTCAACTCAGTTCTTATCAGGAAGCAGGTGCTGGTGGAGTGGATGGATAACCCACTCTTCAACCCAACTCTCCCATTCTCCAGGAAGAAGGTGCTAATCGAGAAGACTCCCTTTCGCCTAGCCCTCCGGGAGAGTTGGTCGTCACAAGCCGCTAGTGACACCAAGGAAGCAAGCTGAACTGTTGCTTTCTTGAATATGTCTTCTCCTGTTTACCTTCTTGACGGAGACAAAAAATTAATTTGCCCGCGGACATTGACAGACGGTACCAGCCGTCTTTTCCATGATGCAGCATTGTCAAAGAACAAGGTTCCATGTCGTTGTTTGTTGACTGCTGTCTTCGTTAGCATTTTAGACGTGCCCCGAAGAGAAAAGAGCTATAGGGATAGACGAACCATACCTTTCAACTCTCTCTTTCTTTACTTTTTTACATACATCGTAGACAATATCGTTGCTTTGTTTAAAAGAAGACGTCTTTAAGTAGAAAAGTTACGAAAGAAAAAAGAGGGTTTAAAAGCAAAAATCAAAAGAACATCTCTCAGCCGGAATTTTTATATTGATCAGCGGATGACGCTGGGTTTGTGCCTTCTGGATTTCCATTGACGAACGAAAAGAGAAGGAAAAAAAAGTGCACAACTACACAGCAGCAGCAGCAGCATCAACGGCAGAAGTACTACTACTAACGATTATCAAGAAGAAAAGAAAGTGTAGTGGTGGGGAAGGGGGGATGGAATATCGGGTTGGAAAGAAAGATGATGACATGAACGAGATATCCGCATGGAGGACTCCGCAAGGCCAACTCTAACGTCAATTTGATCGCGATTGCCAAGGCAACTCGCGGATGAGAGTTGGCTGCTGCTGCTCTTGTGTTGATCGAGTCTGTATTTTATAAGTCACAATAAGATTGCTGGAAGAGGAGCATCCCAGGGTTTCTATTTATTTTTTTGTTGCTACTCTATTGGATATTCTCTTTCCTTTTTATTTTATTATTTTTATTTTATTTTATTTTTTACTAAATAGCTATTTGATGCATGCTTATTGCAGATTGATCGTGTTCTGGCCGCCACCCTGCCGATCGGTCGTTACCCTATTTGCACTCCTCGAACCAGTCAATGGCTTGTCCTACTGACCTGGCTCCTGGCCCTGGCTATCGGAGCTGGCGTAACGAGCGCCAAAGCTCTTGAATATGTCTTCTCCTGTTTACCTTCTTGACGGAGACAAAAAATTAATTTGTCCGCGGACATTGACAGACGGTACCTGCCGTCTCTTCCATGATGCAGCTAACTATCTCATTCTCCTTCCTCTTATTTGTTCTCTGGGTTTTTTTAATTATTTTTCATCTGTTCAGTTGAAATCCTTCATGGTGATTTTATTCCAATGTTCTGACGTTATTCTCCTGTGCTTTCTCCCACTTCCCATTCCCTTGTCATCCCTGGTAAAAGTTGTCCTTGTATTTACATAGAAAATTGTCCCTCATGGATCTTTCAGTTTTTAGGAGCTATGTGGGCATGACCAAGCTCTCTGCCTTTTGTAGGACGCGAAAAGGTTTTTTATGGCAAAAAAAATGTTTTGAAACTATGCGAAACTCCTTATAAACTTGACTTCCGGGATTACTGTCATTTTCGATCAACCGTTACTCCATAGACCCAGACCCACATGTGTTTGAATCACATTTGAAAAAAACCAAGTTGCTTCGGCGGCGGCTTGCCCTATGATTGGACATAAGATTTGCAAAAACTAATGGACACTACAATTGACCATTGGCCACTGATAAATGAAGTTGAAGGTCAAAAATTCACATATGTTTGATGACTCGTGTATGTTTTTTACTACTTTAACCTTTTGTATTCCGCTTCTATTTATTTTTCCCTCGTTTCCTCGTTTCTCTGGTCCTCAAATTCCACCAAACGTTTGTCATGAAATTTTTAAAAGTCAATGGAGGGATATCTTGGAATAGCATAGTTCAGAAACATTGACATAATTATATGAAAGGAGCAGATGGCGAAATGAAACAAAGGGTGCAGTTATAAATTTGCCTTCTTTGATCATCTTAATTTGAAGATGTTTTATGTTATGATCTAAAGTAGGTCTCCCCTCATTCTTTACATATTCCATAATATGTGAATCATGTGATAATACCCTATAAAATGTGCTTTTTTAATTTGATAAAAAATATACTCAATTGTTGAGTTGCAAACCATGGTTTCGCATATTAACACATGCATGTTGCTATGTAACAGACGACTAAACATTACAAGGAAAGAACAGCCAGCTTTATTCGTTTTCTCCCTTCATTTATCCTCGTGCAGAGTTGTCGCATCATTCCAAATCTGTATTTGTTTTCCCCCTTTTTTGTTACAGTTCGCGGGGATTTGGAATGAAGCGACAATTACGTCGGGGGGAGGACTGGACAGTTTCGATACCAGAAGGAGAAGTCGGAATCTTAGATAAGCCAGCCCTTTTTTTCTCTCTATAACTCATGTAATATGTCATGATGATTTTTTTGTCACATATAGAAATTGACATTGAAAACATCCCAGTATTTTTCCCCCTGTTCATCATCACCAAGACCCGTAACTGCTACAGGCCTGTTTGGTACGTGTCCTGTTTTACTCCGCTCTTCCCTACCATGGATATGGAGAGATAGTTTCCGCTCTCAATACAGCCTTTTTCAGCGTTTTACGTATTACGTATAACGAATTTTTGGTTTAAGCAACTGTTTCTTCACAAATGAAGGTTGGTTGCATTCCACTTCATGGTTGCTGAAACCAAATTTACGTTATGCGTAAGACGCGTATTACGGAAGCTGTAGTCTGAACGTAGCATTACAGGAAATTGAACATGGAGACTGGCTGAGTGGTTCGAGGTTGCCATCTTGGATAGTTTTTACTCAAAGTTTGGTGCAACCACAACCCAATATCATTTACTAAAAAAAAATTGGGAATAAAATTCGAAAAATTGGCAGTGTTTCAGTTTCGATAGAAATAATATTGCGTAACTTTATAATTATGCAAAATGCAATTACAGATTTTTCGTTATAAATTGATGTTAGATGATGGCATTGATAGGTTTGTTGGTAAAAAGGTAAACGGCCCATAAACCGCAATAAACAATTGACAATTGACTAATAATCATATTTAAATATACATTTTGTCTTGTTGTGTTATGTCTCCAGCAGAAATCAATCAAAGAAATTCGAATAAGAAATGATTTTAGCCACAAGTTTTTTACTCCACAGAATAACTTGTATTTCAATTTCAAGAGCATTTCAAAAAAATATACTTTGAATTAACTTTTGATTTCTTTTACTGATCCTTAGGGGAGAGTGGGGTTAAAAGGCCTGGGGGCAGGTCGGTCTTTTATAATTATTTAGCTCTGTATTTAATTTTAAAAATTTAGCTTTTAACCATGTGTGCATCATTATCATGCGCACTAATATTGGAAATTTGAAGAATATGTGACTAGACGTTCTGAAGATAAAAAGTAAAAACATTTTTTGACTTTTCTGATCTGTAAGATTTTTCGAAAAGCTTTTTCAGATAATTTTTTTTTTTAATAATAATAAAAGTTTTTAAAAATACTAGTGAAATACAAATAGAGAATTTTATCCTCTGTCAATTGTATGTAAAGGCGTAAACAGAAAAAAAAACTATAGTGGCTTAAAATAAATTGTGTGTAGACTTCCTTGTTATTTCCTTGCTATTTCTGCCTTTCACCGTAGGGCTAGTTGGCTTATGGAAAATTCCATTGCTCAGAATAACTGAATTTTTGAATTAGCTCAAATCATTTATGGATATTAAAAACTAACCAAGGGAATTATATAAAAACCACCCTGAAAAAATAAATTGTTGTTATTATGATTCATTTTATCAAAATCGAGGTTTCAAATCAACCCCCGTATTGGCTGTTCTCCCATTAGAATTATTGAAAAGCCAAAGGACCCCGTTGGAGGGGCATGTTGCGTCATTTTTTTCGTTTAATAACTTTAATAACGCTGGAATTGTAACTAATAAAATTTTCAAAAAATACTTTCAAGATAATAGAATTTTTGCTCTTTTTTTAAGACCAAAAGATATCAAAAAGAAAAAGGTATTGATGGAGGGAAATGGGAGAGAAAATTGAAAAAATGGTGCCAACCCTTACTACTCTCCCCTACCTACCGCCACCTGGTGGTCCACCCATTAACTTATATTAGTAATCTATCTCGAACCAACCCCCGTTTTTTCAACTCACGTGTAGAGCACCATACTTACCGAATATTAACTAATCGTTTAACTCTCCAAACACAAAAATTTAACTTTTTATGCTCCTAAACCACCTATTCGTGTATTCAATATTCTTTTACAAACTCAATTTTTTTCAACTCACCCCCCGCTTGTTCAACTTCACACGAACGCGGCATTCCAACCGTACGCTACCCATAAATCTCAATTTTTGGTACACTACTAATGGAACAATCACATAAATGAAAAGACAAAATCAGTAATTAAAAAAAAAATTTATTCCAACATTTCACAATTCGTCATATTAAATTATGATTCAATAAGCAGGAACACTTCCTTCATCACTCTTTAAGTGGCTCTATTATGATCTTTGCCAATCTACCATCCCGACCTCGTACATGGAACTCCACCATGACGAATTCGTGCCCCCTAGCAAGGGCATAGGCAACAGCACAGTCCCGCACAGCAGCCACTCTGGGGTTTTCCGTAATAGGAATAATAGGCACAGAAGCATATAATTCATCTTGAGCTCGTTGAATCTCCTCTTCTATCTCCTCCACCAAGGCCTTAAATCCGGGATTACGACGTTCTTCCTATTGTTGTACTCGATTTCAATTGCCGATGAAGTCTTCCACGGTTAATACCATTTGCACGAATAAACTTGATAGCACTTTCTCGTTGTTTATAAAAAACGTCCAAGTCATATGATTCGCCTGGATAATACTTGATTTGTATTTTCCGCATTACGGACAGCACTTCTGACTTCAACAACTTGGGACAAATCCCATCCAACTTTAAAACACAAAGAGCAATCTTTGTTGCTCGGAAAAGATGATGAAGGGCATAGACCCCCGCTCCAACCTCATGTTCACATAATTCAGGGGAATTTTGAGTACCATTACAACCAGCCCTTTCCACCGCCATTTTGACTCCGTTCGCATTTACGTTCACCAAACCATTCGCACAAAACCGAGGGGTTGTCAACTCTAATTTTTCTAGGAAATTGTTATTACCACGCACAGTGAAGTAACCAAAACAGCGCGGTATTCTTGTTAAATTTCCGTACTGTTCCCTCTCTAACCTTTGTCCACAAATTTCCAATTTCTCTATGTCCATTTCTTATTCTTATACCTTTTTCCCCTTTTCCATTAGAAAAATTGGAAAATTTGGAAAAACTGGAAATATTACAAGATAATACCCCACTTTTTACCACATTTTCTTTCCTTACTCCCCCCTTTTTTACGTCGAAAACGTTGTCAGATTTCACTATCGATGTCCGCGCGAAATTTGAATACGGCTACTTTTGCGTTGCCTGAAGTTCTTGCATGAAAACTGGGACAGCCGCTAGGTGGTTCTTACGAGTATCCTGCGTAGAACCCCTAGCGGCTGTCCAAGTTTCCATGCAGGATACTACTTGCGCTAGTTTTGCTACTGACTCTTTCTTGGTTTTTACCCCTGATCCGCCCCTTTTTCCAGTTTTTCTAATAGAAAAATTGCAAATGTTCCGTGGGTTTTCCAAATATTTCCCCTTTCCTTATTTTTTTTACCTTTCCTAACTAGTCAAATAATGGCCCTACCCTTTTAACCTTTTTTCAAGTTTTCCTTGGTTTCCAACGTTGGAAACATCCCTCAAAACTATCCAAAAATCCGAGGGGTAATAGAGTTGATAACCCCTTGCACAAAACATACCCCAACGGGGTTTACCACCAATTTTTTCAACACGCTTTTGATAAACTCGTCCATTTTTATAAAACAAATCATTCAATCCATTTAAACGAGGAAATAGTTCAAATTCTACACCTTGGTATTTAACGGTATCCATTTTTATACCAGCAAGCAACAAGCCAGCAACTGACCTTGGTAGAATAAAAACCACGACTGGATTTGAAAGTTAAAAAGCGATCCGTCATCCATCTGGTGAAAAAAGAAAACAAAATATTCGCAACAAAAATATTTCCAGCCTACTCTTACTCTTACCTAGTTAAAGGCAGGCTAGTAATAAAATAATTAAACACATACACACATTAAAAATATTACATTATCTCTAATGACATTTAGTCTCCTTTTTTTTATATAGTTCTGAAGTATAATGCAAATCGTTTTTTTTTTTGCTTTGCGACGAATTTTCCAAAAATTTGACCGAGGATCGTCGATTAAATAGCTTGTCGTTGCTGATGCTGAATAATTGAAATATAGAGATATAAAAGCAGCCAAATCTCATTCCGTTTAAACTGGCAGGCGTCGATGTAAGAATGGGTCGGCGCGTGTCGGGCATAATCGGCCCCACCGTAGACGATGGGAACTAAATATTGACCAATTTTGAAGAATTTTTCACGTTATCTGGACAAATGAAATTTTCAAAAGAGAAGTAGAATTTGTAAATCTGTAAGTTAACTCTAGCATTTCGTAGCACTTTGGGTAAGAACTGTATAAAACGTAACGTGGACAGTATCGGTTGCGGGTCAAAAGGGCTGTCAACTTCGATGTATTTTCCCAACTCTGTGATGTGCGTTTCTCTTTGACTCTATGTATTGCAATGGGTGACCATCCAGACAACCGCTTTCGTCTTTTTGTGAATGGATTTCATAGTGGCAATGCGAGATTTTTCTCGACAACGGCTAACGTCTTCCGGCGTAATAGGAGCATTTTCCTTCGGAATAATGAATCGGCCTTAAAGCAAACGAATGTCAAAGTCCATTCTATAGGTCATTTGTTCAATTGAAAAAATTGGTGAATCGAGTCGTGTTGTAGTAAGGCATCAGGGCTAGAGGAGGTTCGTGAGTCAAAAAGACGAGACGTTGACAAAATTATTGTGGGGTAAAGAGACTTCATCATTGAATGATGATGTCATGTCATGTCATGTCATCATATGTCATATCTACTGCGGCATATCTATCGATGCCAATTACGATGGTGTCAATTAATGATGCCGATCAATTTATCGTGCCAATAATGATGGTGATAAAATGATAATGTCAATTGCTTTTATCTATTACTCTGTTCATACGGTAAACGTCCACGGTCCACCAATAATCATTTGCAAAATGAATTTCCCGAATTAATTTTGTGCGGCTGTAGTTTTGTAGTTTTAAGCTTTTGTCACATTTTCTGTCTCGATGATGAAAAAGAATGCTACTCTTTTCATCGAGATATCAGATTATATTTTGCTTTTGTAGTTTTGTCCAGCACACCTGTGAAAATCCTTTACCACAACAACCGATCTTGTCAATTAATAATCTGACAAAAGTAGGCTACAATTAGCGGAGAAGTGTATGTAACAACAACGATGAACAACCGGTGTTTATGACCGCACTTTCAGAGATTGTGGAGAGAAGACGGCCAACGTCAAGAAAAAGGGAAATCCAACCCAAAAATCAAAACATAAATATAGAATATTTTTTTCTGGAACGCGATGAGAGAAATTTTTGAAAAAAAACAAAACAATAGTATTGGATGAACTAAACAGTGTTAATTACGCGAAAAAAGGTAGGTCGAGTGAAATATTAAACCTGTCAGGTCGGGTCAGATGATGGCTGAACGTCAATACATCAAAAATGTTTGGGGGAGAATAAATAGAGAGAAAGAGGGCAGAGAAAGGCTTGGCAAATCATAAAGAATGTCGACATTCGCGCACTCAAACTACACACTCTCACACAGTCACACACACACACACAAGTTCAGAAATGTTGTAAATATTGATTCACTTCTTCATCTTGCCCTATCGGTCCGAGACTTGCCAGTGCCATTGTTTAATTTTAAGAATAAGTTTAAACAAACAAACGAGAAGAGAAGAGAGAGAGAAAGAGGGAGTGACGGACACGACGAATGCGCGGGCAGCGTAAGGAAGAATCAGAAACGATTAACAATTAAAACTTCAGTCAATATAATATTGTGCACTTTACATTATAGCCTATTAGCTATGACTAATCATTGTTATCGTGTTTTTTTTTTTTATTTATTTTTTGTTGTTGTTGTTGTTTGGGCGGGGCACAGACTCGTTGGAGGATTCATCATCTCGGAACACTGTATATGTATTTATAGTATAATGAACAATCCTCTGCGAAATCGGGACAAAGGTGTTGAAAGGATTTTTTTTTAAAGATGACGAATGGAGAACATGACGATAGAGTCTAATATATAGAAACAACTCGAAACATAAAAGTGGTTGAAAATTATTGGCCATCAAACGCTGAACAATTGGCAGTTGACTAATAATCATATTTAACTATACGTTTTTTTTTTTTGTCTTGTTGTCTCCAGAAATGAATCAAAGAAATTCGAATGCGAGATAATACCATTTTACAGAGATATGTTCTGTAGTATTCACTGAATTATTTGTCTCCATCGTTTGACAAGTATAGTTAGCGCACTGAACGACGATCGATTTCATCGACGGAACGCGTGTGTATATTGCTCCATTCATTTGCATACCGGATCATCACTGTCTTCCGTAGAGTCTCCTGCGTGGAAATCGTCACCGTCGATGCCGGCAAGATTCTCATCTTCGTATTCGAGTAACAATTTGACTCGTTTCTCGTTCTGCGTAAAATATAACTCGACTATAATCATTTAAACAAATATATTTCCTGATGCTGTGTATTACCTGTTGTTTCATCATTTGCATCAGTCGCTTCCGATCGGCTCTTAAATCGTCGGCGCGTTCCGCAGCCCTGGCTGTTTTGATGCCGGAGACTTCGAGCAAGCCGAGCTGTGCGTCTCGTTCACTGATGGCAGCCTCTAAAGCTTCTTGCCTGTCAGATTGACATTCAATTTGTTTAACAATTCGTTTTTATTTTTTGACAGATATATTACTTCATGTCGAAGAGTTCGTGGAGGTGGCCTCTCCTTTCTGACAGCAATTGACTCAACCGGGACTGGAGCTCCTGGAGTCGCAGCCGGTTCGGTCGACACTGACGGCATTTCAAACTCTTGGCGTTATGCATCGACTGCAATCGCTGCTCTAGCCGCCCCACCTGAACACGATGGATGGAAGAAATCAAGAATGTCATATACGCGGGTGAATGGGAAATGGCAATTAAGAAAAGTCAGGCATTCTTTGACAAAAAGAAGAAGAGAGAACCTTTTGGTCGAGGATCGTCCGCTGTTGAGTCTCAGCGTCGAGGGCCACTTCACGATCAGCTGTGATGCGAACACTCTCCCTGAGAGCTTCTTCCAGCTCTTCGATCCGGTCTTCTTTCTGATCCAGACTCCTCGTCCGCTGACCTTCCAGCAAAGCGGATTGGTCTCGTACGTCGCCCAGCTCTTTCGTCAGTCGATCGATGGCAAACTCTTTGATGCGGATCACTTCCTCCAGCTGTTGAATGACGTCTTCCAGCTCATCCTTCCTTTGAGACAGCCAATCCTCTCGCTTCTGCACCGTAGCATCCGACGAATTCCCTTGGTCGCTCTCTTCCGTCGTCTGGGCCGACGTCATTTCCAGGACACGAATCAAAATGATGAAAACTCAACAAAACGAAATTGGATTCCAACCGAGTAAACCATGCACGCAACGGGCAACCAAAGTGCAGGCAATAATGATAATGAGATTTGCACAAACGAAATTCGAGGATGGAAGGAAATGGTTGAAATAAAATTTTTTAATGAAAAAGAAATAATAATAAATAAATAGAAATGAAATTGAAATAAAAATAAAAATAATGATAAAAAAAAAAGATGTTGATGTCATGATTTTGTGGATTAGAAGAGGCTTTTTAGGAATCCGCCAGCGTTGGTTAAGGCTTGCACCCCCGGAACGGAGGCGCCGGGCTGAAACGTTTGTTTGTTATGTATACAGTTTAAGAGTTAGAAAGCAGCCATTCGTAGTATGTGATTTGTTGTTAATGATTAGTATTCACGATTAATACGCCAAGCTTTAGAATTATGCAAATTATAAACCTGTGATCGGTTCTGGCCTCGAGGATCTTGATTTGCGCTTCGCTCATCCGCGCTGGCTTGCGCACGCTTGGATCGTTCCACTCTTAACGCCCTGTGTGTAAGTCCACCATGTCGACAATATAACCACCGGCCAAGAAAGAAAGAACGAAAAAAGACGAGATTATATAATGAATGAGCTTTTGATTGAATGAAGAAAATCTCTAATCCTTTAATGCTGCAGAGAGAACTACGTACTCTTGTAATTCCATGATGGTCTTGTCTTTGGCGAACTGCTCTTCTTGCGTCATTTGCATCAACTGCAGGAGCCTTTCCGTCTCGCTCTGAGCCCGCTGGCTGTCCTCTTTCAGCTGCTTGATCTCTGAATCCTTTTCGGCGATCTGCTTGCCGGCAGGTCCTCCAGCTGCCGCTGCTGCCGGACTGTTTTTCTGTTGTTGTTTGAGCCTCTCGTCCAACTGGTCGAGTGCTTCTTTCCTCTTTTTGGCCTGACGTTCGGCTTCCTCCAACGCCCTCTGACGCTCCTCAATCTGCTTGGCTCGCTGGTCACTGGACCTCCGCAGCTCTTCCAATTGCTTCCGCTGCTCTTCAACCTGCCGCCTCAATTTGGTGGTTTCCTCGCTGTCACTACGAGCTGTCGTGGCTTCCTGCAGCTCCAACTAAAAACAAACACAAACAAAAAGGGGATTCATGACAAGAGATTCTCTCCACGTCCCTCTGCCGGGACAAACAAATGCGGAAGAAAACACACAAACGCGTGAACTGAAAGCAAATCACAAATCGACACAACTGAAAAGGAGAAACAAAACATAAGGAATAATGGCAACAAAATAGAAAACCAAATAGATCGGGGATTGAATCAACTGAAATTTCCACCAAATATACAAACAAACGAGATCGACTATAATAATCGTCACTCTAATCAAATCACTAAATATAACTCAAAAGAAAAAATGTTGAATAACAGATCCGGAGTGGGTCCTTTTGGTTCGCCTCTGTATACCTGTCGGTTGCTCAACTCGTTGACGAGCATTTCCAGCTGCGATTGAAGTCGCTCCCTTTCAACTACGGCGCTCTTCAGCTCTTGCTGGGTCTTGGCCACTTGAGCCGACGCCCTTTCGCGTTCGCCCGAAGCTTTTTGAGCTTCCTGCTGGGCGGACATCAGCTCTTTGCGCAGTTTCTGCACTTCGGCCGCAGCCGCCGCTCCCTGTTCGCCGGCAGCTTTTTGAAGGTGTTGCTGCTGCTGGGCCAGTTGCTGCTGCTGGGCCGCTAGTTGCTGCTGCTGCTGGCCGATCTGCTGCTGTAGCTGGGCCAGATGTTGCTGCTGCTGCTCCGACAGCTTCTTCTGCTGGACAAAACTCTCCTGCAGCTCCCTGCCGACCTGCTCAGCCCGTTCGGCTCTTTTTCTTTCCATCTCGACGGCCTGACCGGCTTGCGATGCGGCTCCTTCCAGTTGGCCGGCTCGCTCCTGCAGCTGCCGCTGAGCGTTTGCCAAATCGCGCTCAGCCTTTTCGGCTCGCTGTCGATCTCTGGCCATCTCCTGCTGGCTCTTGGCCAGCTCTTTTTCTTGCTGCTGGACGTGGCTCTGCAGCCGCTGGAACTCTTTCTCCTTGGCTTGCATCACGTCGCGCGATCCTTGCTCGACGTCGCGCAGGATCCGCTCCTGCTCCCTCTTGAGTCTCTCGTTCTCCTGTTTGGTCCTCTCTAATCCCTGATCCGATTGCTGGAGCTCGTGCTGGAACGTGACCAGCATCTCCTGCGACTTCTCCAGCTGGACGATCACCTGATCCCGCTCCGTCGAGACTTTCTTCAGCTCGGCTTCCATCTTGACCAGCTGCTTCTCCATCTTCTCCCACTGTTTGTCCTTTTGCGACATGTTGGACGACAGCTTCTCGCGCTCGGCGTTGAGCCGGCCTAGCTCGTTTTGCATGGAATCGATCATTTTCTGCAACTTGGTCACCTCCTCTTTGGCTCCCTGGCTGGACTCGAGGGATCGGTGGAGCCGGTGCAGCTCTTCGCGCAACCGCTCGTTCTCCGTCTTGGTCGTCTGGATCTCCCTGGCCAATTTCTCGCGCTCCTCCACCAATCGATCCAGCTCCTTCTTGGAAGCCTGGCTGTTCTCCTGGAACTTGCTCAAATGTTTCTCCAGCTCCAAGTTGAGCCGCTGCACTTGAACGCTGGATCGCTCCTTCTCCTGGCTCAGCCGCTCGCACTCCATCTGCAACTTTTGATTCCGTTCCGTCAGCTCTTCGCACTGCTTCTGCCCGGCTCCCATGGCTCGATCCTTGTGCGACTCGAGCTGAGCCACCTGGACTTTGAGTTTCTCCTTGTCTCGCTCCTCCTGCTCCAGCTTCTGCGTTATCCGCACCACTTCCGCCTGCGAGCGGTCGTACTTGTCTTTGACTTTCTCGATTTCGATGCGGAGTCGATCCATCTCCATCTGGCAGCGATCCTGGTCACTGCTGGTCTTGGTCATCAGAGCGATCCGTCGCTCCATGTCCTGGGTGACGCGGGCCAGCTCCTTGTCGCTCTTCTCGCAAGTCAACCGAAGCCTCTGCACTTCCTGCTGGCCGGCCTCGTACTTGTCGCGGTGGCGCTCCGATTCGGCCTGGGCCCGGCCCAGCTCCACCTGCAGCCGCTGGATTTCGTTCTGCGATCGGCTCAACTCGCCCTGGACACGGACCAGTTCGGCCGCGCTCTCGGCCGCCGCTTGATTCCGCGTCACCGACACCGTTTGCTTGACGTTCTCCGCCTGCCGTTCCAGCTCGACTTTGAGCCGGGCGTTCTCTTGGTCCGTCCTCTCTTTGTGCGATTGGAGTTTCTCCATGTCGGACTGGACGCGGGCCAGTCGATCCTTGTAGCGTTCGGCCTCGACGGCCAACTTGTCCTGCTCCTCCTTGGTCCGCTCCTGCAGATCCTGGTACTTGCCGATGCGGGCGGCGAACCGGTCCACTTCCTCCTTTTGCGTCTCGCACTCGGTCCGGTAGCGGTCGCATTCCGACTGGACGCGGCGCAGCTCCACCTGGAGCCGGTCGTATTTCTCCGAAATCATCTCCAATTCCACCTGCTTGCGGGCGAAATCCTCCTGCGTCTTCTCCAGCGTGGCGTAAGCCTTCGAGTGCTGGGCCGAGGTCCGCTCCAGCTCGAATTGAACCCTGGCCAGCTCGCTCTCCAGCTTCTCCTTCTCGCTGTAGGCTCGCCGGTACTCGCTCTGGCTCTTCTCCTGCCGCTCCCGCAGCATCTCCACGTCGACCGAGTGCTTCTCCAGCTCCTCCTTGAGCTTCTCCTCGTGCTCCTTGGACTTGGAGAGCTGGAGCAGGGCCCTGTCCAGGCTCTCCTTAACGTCTTGAAGCTCTTCGTGGGCTTTGCGGAAATCCTCGCGGGCCCTGGACGCCAGGAGCTGGGTCTTGTCGCTCTCGCTGCGCAGTCTCTCCTGCTCGGCCAGGGACGTGTCCAGTTTGCCCTGGAGCCGGTAGACTTCGCCCTGGCTCCTGTCCGACTTCTCCAGCAGCCGCTCCGTCTCCTTGACGGCGCTGTCTCGCTCCTCCATGGCCTTGCTGGCGTTGGCCTGGGCCTTGTCCAGCCGATCGCGCAACAGGCTCAATTCCGCTGACAAATCATCCCTCTCCGTCTAAGAAAATGATGGAGAGAGTGTGTGTGGAAACCAGAGTGGAGAGAGACAACACACACACAATAGGAAAAGAAATCAATGAAATGGATGATGGTAGTACACACACACACAATGGGTCGAGCTTTTGATCTCGGTGCAGTTCAAAAGGCTTGACTCGAGAGTATATAATGGATTTTCAAGTGGCTCAGTCGCTAATTGAATTACGGCGCTTAAGTGACACGGCAAATTGTGCCGGACGATCAATAAAAGCCTCAGATATTTAAAGGTTTATGAGGGAGTTGATTAATATGATACGAAAGTGGGGGGAAACAATACATATAAGTCTGAAATTCGAACCTGGACTTTGAGTAGATTCTGATTCACTTTGTCGAAACGCTCCCGGCTGGATTCCGTCTCACTGAGGAGGAGTTCACGATCCCGCGTCGCCTTGGCGACTTGCGATTGGACAAGTTCCAGTTTCTCTCTTAGCGACTCCGCTTCCTGGCCGACGACATCGCGCTCCTTTTGTAATCGCATCGTCAACGCCTGTTGTCAAGTCAGAGAGAGAGAGAAACCAAATAAAAATATAAGAAACGAGTGAGAAAGTCGGCGGGATCCAACAAACAAACGACAAAAAAATGGAGAAACTCGGAAAAAGTGACCGAGACATATTTTTTGTTCGTGCAATCGGTGATTGATTTCATCTAGCGGCTTCTTCTACTTTTTTATTTTTTGTTTTGGTATCGTGAATCGCCGGTCGTGATATCTCTGTTATGGGGCTGGAGGGGGTTGGTACTTGCCTGGTTTTTGTCGTGTTTCTCCCGAATTCGTTCCATTTCTTGTTGGATGTTTTCCTTCTCCTTTTGGACGCGGGACAACTGGCCCGCCGATTTGTCCAACTGGGCCTGCATGTTGTCGAAGTCGTAGACGTATTTCTCCTTCTCGCTCTGGAACTGGATCAATAAAGCGGATATCAAATAGCGGAACGTACAGAACCAAAGGAGAAAAGAAGAAATAAAAATAATAAAAGAAAGAAGGATTGAATGATGGCTTCCCGTTGAGTCAGCCAATAATCGATAACACGGAGCCAAAACGAGAGAAATAAATAGATGAAGAAAGAAGAAAAAAGAGATGAAAGACTTCTTAAGGAATGGAATGAGCGGCCAAGATTTTTTTTATTTTCTTACTTTGCGAGACTCGACCAGGGCCTTGTCCAGTCGCTCCTGCAGACGATCGACATCGTTCTGGGCCTTGTCGTACCCTTGCTGGGTCTTCTCCTGTTGCAGCTGCAATTTGCCCAGCGTACTCTGACAGCGTTCCAGCTCTTCGCGAACCTTCTCCACGTCGGAGATGGCCTTGTCGCGCTCGGCGTGCAGCCGCGAAACGCTGCCTTGACACCGCTCGTACTCCTCCTGTCGACAACAACAACAACAACAACAACATGTATATAAAAATAGGATTCAATTACCAAGCGAGACAACTTCCAATTTGGTTGCCCAAAACCCCTTTTATACCCCCCCCCCCAAGAGGCGACCAAACAACAAACAAGGTCCTGAAAATGACGAATTGATGAAAAGGAGGATGACTCTTTTTCTCATATCAAAGACCCTCACGTCTGCCCTTATTTTATCCCTTGGCAATATCAAAGCAAAATCGATTCTATATCGGTAGACCCTGGTCCTGTCCCAGACAGAAGGGCGCGGTTCTCACCACCGGGAGGAGGACGTCGGTGGTGGGGGGTTTAGCTGCTCCCCGACCGGAGAAAGAGAAGACAATAGAGTTAACCTTTAGCCGTCGTCACTTGCCACTAACAGAAAAGCAGTCGCAGCCGCCGCCATCAATCAAGCCGCCGGCCGGAATTGAATTGCGCCTTTAGCTTTTTCCATCTTCTTCTTCTTTTCTATTTTATTTTTCTTTTTTTTCGCTCTCCTTCCGTTCTCTCTTCCCGCTTCCATTAACCGCCACATAGTCCACGCTCCGTCGTGCACACAAGGCCCAATCATTTTCCTCCAAAAATCCCAGGCCCTTCCTTTTTTTATATTCCGCCGCCTTTTCTTCTTCAAAGTGCACGGAAGAAGGAAAACAAAAAAGGCGAGAAAAAAAAAGAGTGTGTAACTTTAAGGGCGGCGAATGCGTACTTCCGGAGCTGGCCAACACTCTAAGCATTGCCGAGAACCCATTTCGCCATATTCGACGTGTATATTATTATTACTACAGCCGTTTCTTTTATTTTTCAAAGTCTATTCGGTCCAGTTGGCTATTCAGCGGTGAATGGCACTGTTGGAATAGTAGTTGGAAAGCACATCAATGCGGATGGATGAAAATGAGCCCATTTATAGAAGATGTGGAGCGACTTGGACGTATACGTATAGCTTTAACTAATGTATACACATGGCTCTCAACATGACTGACCTGGAGGTTTTCTTTTTCCGACTGGGCGTTCTCCAATTTGGCTTTGAGGCGGTAGATTTCGCCCTGGGATTTCTCGACTTTCTCCTGCAATTGCTCCGCCTCCGCACGGCTCCTCTCCCACTCCGACTGGTTCATCCGCAATTCGGCCAGCGCTCGCCTCAATTCCGCCTGTACATAATATTAACGTGCATCCCATCAATGAAATTGGCTTTTCCTTAGCAATAAAGACGATCCCACCCGCCCCCGGAAGGGATTATGTTAAATACCTGAGTTTTGTCCAGTTTCTCTTGAATCCGCTCGGCTTCCTGCGTGACGTTTAATTGGGTCCGGCCGAAAGTGGAAGTGGAGCGGTCGAGATCGTGTCGCAGACGCTCGTTCTCCGACTTGAGCCGCTCGTTCTCCATTTCGTAGCGCGAAATGCGCTGCTTAGCCGATTCCCATTCGACCGAGCTCTTGCCGGCGTCGCCCTGGACCCGATCCAGCTCGGCTTTCGACTTGCCCAGCTCCGACTGGGAGCTCTCCAACTTGGCCTCCAGCTTGTCCTTCTCGGCCAGGGCTCGATCCAGTCTCACCCCGAGTTTCTCCACTTCGCTCTCCAGAGTGTGCAGCTTCATCTTGTACTCGGCGATTTCCCGCTCGTGCAGATCCCTCTCTTCGTGCTTCTCCTGCTCGGCCCGGTCCCTCTGCTCACGCAATTGGCTGATCTGCTTCTCCTTGTCGCCGATGGCCTCCTCCAGGGACGAAACGGCACCCTCCGACGAACAGTGGTGCGCCTGCATTGCCTTGACAGAGGGTCAATCGAATAGAAGGCGCGGCCAAAGTGAATTATTGAAGATCGGACGTGAGCAGACGTAAGACGGACAACTTTTGTCGACAACACCGACACTCACCGTCATTCGAGCCCGGGCCATGTCCACTTGGTTGTCCTTCTCCTTCAGCAGGTCCTCGAGATTCTCGATCTAGAATTTGTCAGACAACGGACAAGCATACACAAAAGTGTTCACGGCACCGACCACCGCGTTGATGAGCATATGAACAACAACAACAACAACAACCGAAACAATTCTCATTTTGATAAATTATATCCGCACGATCCGACAATGGCTTGCGTCACACTGATTGAAAGCGATTGAACGACCGTTGGGGATTGACAAAATTATTTGACAAATTGACATAAATTGACAACAAGTTTCAATTGATAAAACAATGTTTCATGGCGGTGATGTATCAATAATACAAATTGGGTTTCACTGTCACTCTAGCATTAATAAATTAAAAATAAAGTGGGTCATTTTACCTTGCGCTGCAAGACGTTGATCTTGCGGTCGCGGATGTCCAAATGATCGCGCATCTCGTTGACCTCGGCCGTGAATCGGTTCCGCTCCTGGGTGGCCTGTAAAGCGATCTGAGTCTTTTTCTCGATGATCCGGTTCTTCTCCTCATGCCGCTGCCTCAATTCCTCCACCTTCCGCCGATTAAAAAAGATTATTCCAGCTAATAGGCTCCATCATTTAAATTAAAAGCAGATTAAATGCATATTACATCCGTTTGGAGCATGTTGTAGTGCTCTTCCTTGGCGCAGAGGCTCTCCTTCAGCACGGCTATGTGACGCTGGTAGTCCTGATGTTGCTCCTCCAGCGTCTTCATCTTGGCCCCCATTGCCAGCAGTTCTTGGTCCCGCTTTCCGATTTCCATCCGGAGCTCTTCGATCTGCACGCGCCGGCCATATAGTTCGTAAGGGGGTTACGGGTCGAGGTATTTTGTTGTTTTATAAGACATGGGTTCGGGTTTTGTTTTATCGATAAGTAATTGGGAAAAATAAAATCGTATCAAAACAGATTGTTATCAAAAGAAAAAGAAAAATCAAATTCGTTCGATCGTAAACATTTCGAATTGGATTTTAGCGCGGAACTGCGGATAAATCGATGTATTGAATATTGGAGCCTTGGAGGCGCTGAATAATTTTAAGAATAGAGAAGTTCGGCAAAGTATTGTGTTAAATCCAATCGATCGAAATGTTTTCAAAAGAAACTTGACGAGGTAAAAAAAAAGAAAAAGAACGATACGAATAAAAGCCAAAAAATAAAAAATAAAATAGGTAAACCTCGGTCAAGACTTTGCCTTCCCTACCAACTTGCTAGTTATACGTATAAAAGAATGTGTCAATATTATTAGAAGCGAAGCAAACACATCCATTATGATGATGATGGCAAAAATAAAATATATATCGAGAGGATATACGTTCAGTTCAAGTGTTGCTTTCCATCCAATAATAATAAGCTTGGCGCGCGAGTTTCGAATATGGCTTCGCCATTGATTCGCTCTTTTATAAATATAAGCCTATATAAACGTGCTGTTGCCACCGAGGCCAATATGTAGTATAGAAAAGTATATATATATATCTATAGGAAACCTGGTAGATATATACATAATACAAAAAAAAAACTAACAGTATACAGGACATATTTGTCGATTCCAACACGCAATCAAAGGTCGAGATATATATAGATATATATAACAAACCAATCAAGATGAACAAGGCGAACGCAAGGATATACATAATGTATATATCGTGGTGTGATCTAAAGTGCGGAAAATCTAATTATGCTGGGAATACAAGGAGAAGGAGAAGGGGGAGAACGAATCGATGATCAATTTACTCTCGCGGGTCACTTGCTGTGCATCGTTCTATTTTTGGAGAGTCAAAAAGTTCGGTTGGTATAGGAGAAAGGGTAAGGGGGGAGCAGCTTACTTACCTTCGTCCGTGAGAGAGTCAATTGTGTGTCCGGTCTATATAACTGGTGGAGAAACCCTTAGGCGGGCCATACGTAATTGGGGTTCTAGTGGGCTAACTACTTCGACTACACTACCGTACTACTACTACTACTACCGAGAAAGAGTCCAAGTGGTTTCCATTTAGACACACGCCAACAACTTACCGCGTCTTTGTGCTGAGCTGTTTGACCGTTGTTGACGGGACTGTGACGGTAGAGCTGGGCGGCCGCCGCCACCGCCGCCGCCGCCGCCTGTTGAGACGGAGTGGCCGTCCTCGGTGGGACGGGAGTGGTCGGATTGGATTGTTCGATTGAGCGCACCCAGTGGTCTCTCTGCTGCTGCATCAGCTGCTGCTGCTGGAGCAGCTCCTTCTCCAACAGGCTGATGTCCCTCTCCATCACGGCGATCCGGCTCTCCTTCGTCTCCAGCAGAGCCGCCCAAGTCTCCGTCACGTGATCGCCTCGATGGGCCGGGTCTTGGATAAGACTCTTGAGCTTGTCTTGCCACAGCACCGATTCCTTTTTTTGGTTGGGGGCCGATTGTTCGTTCGTATACGTGGGAGTGTGCATGTGTGGGTTTTGACAGTTTTCGTAAAGATTCAATTTGTTCCGTTTTGGTTCCGTTCGAGTTTAACAAAGTCTCGCCGAATTGAACGTGTTTTTTTCTCTGTTTGTTTGTTTGTTCGTTTCCGCAATCGGGAGCGTGACAAGACGCATCAATCTTGACTTCTGATCTCATTTCTTTTTATTTCCTTATATTCCCGGCCAAGAGATCAACAAACAAGAGCCAGCCATTTTGTAAGTTTAACGTCAAATGTAATCGCCCGAAAATTAGAAATCGATTTTTCGTTCAAAAAGAATCTAAAAGAAGAGCTACTTTTTTGTGAAACTATTTGAGTTCATTTGATATTGAAAAAATACCGATCAAGGACGGCGGAAGACGGAGGATGGTAAAAGAAAAAATTATGAAAAGTATTTTAAAGAATATCTCTTTCATCTTTTTGGGACGTGCCAGCAGCAGTCGACTTGAAAGATATGTACTTATTTCGTCCAGTAAAAAAGGCCAAATTTTGTGTGACGAATAAAGTAAGTTTTACGAAGATGAATAGTGACGCTTTTGGAATTTGTTATCTCGTTCGAATATTTAATATTATAAGCTCGTCTGGACAATTTTTGTTGCCGTCGCTCGGATGTGGGAGACGGAAGAAAAAGTTCAAACGATGTCTCTCTTCCTTTTTTTGACTGGTAGTGAAAGAGGAAATGAAAATACTTACAAAATGGCTCCGCCTTGGCATATTCGTTTGAATTCTTTTTTAAATAAATAAAGAATTTTTTTTTTCAATAAAAAAGGGGGGGATAATGATCTGATGGTGATGTGTGTAAACATTTCAATTCGTGGTGGGTTGAGATACAAGAAAAAAAATGTGCTCCGGTCTTGCACGGTGCAAGAATGCTTGTTACATCAAAATGTTTGTTGACTCTTGGCGGTTGGAACGAAAAAGAAAATAATAACAGAAGGAACCGGCCAAACTGAATGTCGCATGTCACATCTCATGCCAAAATAAAAAAGTCATCATCGACATTTTAAATTTCTTTTTTTTTTGGCGGGACTTTTGAAATTTTTTTTTTAAACCCCAAGCAAGTGAAAAAATTATATAATTAACAACATTCCATTCGTTTCGGGTATGGATGATACTTGATTAACTGAAATCATTTGCAATGTGGAGATAATTGAAAAAAAAATTTGACATTCTTTTTTTGGACGGCCTGGCGCTTTTTGGTTTCGATGCTGTTTTGTTTCGTTCCCGACTGAGTTAGAAAAACCAGAAAAAAAGAGAAGAAAGAAACAAAACAAAAAGAGAGACATGACAGCTTACCTTCCTGGCCCTATCCAGCTCCTGATCGCGGATGTTGACCATGGACTGCAGGTAGCGCGTCTGCGTCTGGCTCTCGTTCAGACGGCTCCTGAGTCTTTCGAACTCGGCCACATCGGGGGAAGCAACAAGCAGGCTACTACCTATTGAAGGGGAAAGAGTGGGGTGGTGGATGGACAGTAGCAGCGAAGAGAGACGAAGAAAAAAGAAAAGCGGACGGAATCGAAATGAGATGTCAAACCGAAATTTTGAAAACCAAAAAGAGAAATAAAGGAAGGAGGTAAACGAGCGGAGATGGAACCCGATCGACCGTGCAGACCGGATCGTTCCGACCAAGAAAAGAATAAAAAGTGACGATGCAGGTTGCAGGCCAATAAAAAAATTCAACGCAGGAAAGAAAAAATTCAACCGAATGAAATCAAAATCAGGAATTGATTTTTTTTTTGTTAAATGAATAAATAAATCAGATTTGACAGACGTAAGGAAAATCATTGAAAGGAAAAAAGAAAGAAAGAAAGAAAGAAAAGAAAAAAAGACAAATCATTACCCACTATTTCAGTTCTCTTTCTTTTGTAGTAGTACACAAACTGTTGTAGGATCGATCACTAAATCATGTTAACTAGATAGTCTTACCTATATTTCTTTTAAACAAACTATAAGGACTTGAAATACCGCACATTGATTGTCTCGTTTCATCTCAAATAACTGGACAAGAAGACTAGATTTCTCTCTCTCTTTTTTCCCATCTCGTTTCTGTGTCCGTCTCTGAGAATTTATAGTTCATATCAGGGCCGTCTTATATGTGGCTGTATAACTATAAACTACGAAATGGTGTATACATGTACGTACTGTCGTTAGACGTAATGTAGTAGTGTGTTTTCGCTCCTACAGCAGTTTACGTAAGACGAAACCAGGGGGTAATGATGGACTCTACATATAAACTATAGGCCAGCACATAAATATAGCCTTTTGGTTTTTCGCCATATAGTGGTAAAAAAAAGTAGGGCTATATCGAGCAGTATAGCACCTAGAGGAATTCGGGCATGCGGAGTTACACGGAGTTTGCGTGTGAAATCGCTAAACAGTTTTGCACCTTATCAAACATATCTAACACCATTTGTTTCCTTATATCAATTGAACTCTTTGCGGGGTGGATTTGCATGGCTCTCTAACGGGTCGAGAAGGCAAAAGTCGTTCGACATCCACGGAAAAAATAAATTAAAATCGATCAAACGAAACACACACCACAAAATTTGACCGAGGAAAAACGAAATGAAGAAAACAAAAAAACCGGAGAATCGTCTTCTTATTTTTGGTTTGAGAAAAATAAAAAGACGAGATATGAAAAACGGAAGAGAATGTAAAAGGCTCTTTTGGGTTGAGCATGGGTACGCGCTATTGAAGTAGAATTGGGTATAATATTTAGATTTTGTGTGTATAGGGGTTGACCTGTTTTTGTGCCAGCGCCTGCATTTGATGCATCATTAATCTCTCCTCTTCTTTTCCTGATATTTTTTTAGAGCGGGTCAATCATTGGCGGTAGTGCAAGAATCCGAACACGACAAAATGAAATGAAAAATAAAAAAATTCATGGAAAAAAATTTCTTTTTGTAAAAATCAAAACAAACGCACAGAGATGTAATACACATCTGAACTCTTTACGTATAACATCATTTGGTTTCTCTCGTCTCATCCATCAAATTTTTAAATCAATAATTTTAAAAATTACAATTAAATTCTTAAAATATAATTGATATCGAATTAATGGGCCCCCCGAGAGAAATCCTGTATGGTAACAGAGCGCCGAAAGAGGAGAGAGAGAGACCAAATTATTTTTGTTTATGTTATTCAATCCCCCTCAAAAAAAAAAAATAATAATTAAAAAGGAATTTAAAAAAAAAAAGATCGAGACCCCCAGAAAATAATAATAAACGAAAATAACCAAGTGCAAGTGAACTCACCCATGCCCTTGTTCTGGAGCATTTCCAGGAGTTTCTTGATGCTTTCATCGCGCGATTGGAGTGTCTGTTTCTGCGTTTCGATCCTCAATTCCAGTTCCTGTGTTGTTGTTAAGGTGGTGGTACACACATAACACACACACACACAGAAAGAAAAAAATAAATTTAGAAATAACAGACACATGAAAGAAATGAATGGATGGCGAGCGCTGCTGCCGAGATTGCCAACATAAAAAAATAAGGCGCTCGCCATTATTTGCTCCCCCTTTTCTGCCATCATCTATATCCTTCTCGTGTCAGATTATAATAACTGGGCATATCATATAATATATAGTTATAGTACATACTTTGACCGTCTCCCGGAGAATGGCCACTTCCCTGGACAGGTGATCATTCTCGGCGTACATGGTTTCCACCTGCTGCCGGACCTCGTGACTGGGATGGTGATTCTGCATGCTCCGGATGCGCAATTCCTCTTCCAGCTGACGTACCAGCATGGCTTGTTTCTACAAGATATTCGAAATATAAAATAATAAAATAATAAAAAACAGGAAATCAAATGATCATCATCAGTCATATGAGAAAATAGGAGGCATGTGTAGTACGACTATGCGGATCATTCCACATATCACCCATCCGCGCCCGTCTCTCTACACACGAACGAAATGTTTCATCGGAGCAAATAAGAAATAGGAGCTGGAAGCACAAGCTTCTGATATGTGTGTGTGTACGATGGGTGGGGCGACAGGGAGACGAAGACAATGGAAAGGTGATCGATCAAAACGCGAGGGTCCCATACAAGACTGCAGCCATCAGCACCTCTCCCCGCCTTTTTGAAAGAGGGGGCGGCCATCTTGGATGAGGTTCGGCCGCGAGTGCTGAGACGGCGATGAGCTGCTCCTATACTTTTTCCCCTACAACGACGACGACGACGACTCTGTTTTCTTCTTCTTCTGGCTCGCAGTGAGAGAGAGAGAGAGAGAAGCGGCAAACATTGTTTATTGATCCAGCTGCGGCACCGTGTTGTGTGTGCGCAAACACAAGAGAGAGAGAGAAGGGCATCCGCCGCTCGATTCCGCCACCATGTATACAGTCGTCGTCGTCGTAGACTCTCAGCTTTTTTTTTCATATTACTTTACGATCCTGGTGCTGTAGAGAGGCTCCTCGTTTTCAGTTCTGTCTCTCTCTCATATACCAAATCGAATGACATTGGCGGAGTAGCAGCCGCCGACCCTCTCCGAAGAAAAAACCTCGGGCGCTTTTTCGATTTCATTCCGGGCGGAACGTGATGGGAAGGCCTAAAGGCTTTCGGGCGAAAAACGAACGGGGGGGAATCTCCGACACAATATCAAATGTTTCGTCTCTTTTGTGTCTGAGCTAGAGGAAGAAAGAAGCGGAATCACATCGGCAAAAGGGATGTCGTTGTTATTAAGCGATCCGGCGCGCGGACTTTAGCGATCAAAGCGCGTCGACCCCCGTATCTCATCGATCCGGTCGTTGTTGTAGACATTCGCTTCCGACTATAAGAGCATCGAGCTGCTGCTGCTGCTGCTCAAATGTCAACGGGTGAACAAGTTTCCAGACTGTCCGCAGCACAACTTTCATCTAGCTCTGCCTTAAACATTGAGGATGTTAAAAGGGACAACATATCCAGGGCGGACAAAAGATCTGGTTCCTATAAATATTGGTTCTTAGCTATACATGAGCCTTCTGATGCAGGGGAATATCTAGTGAGAGAGCTACAGATGGTGTGTGTACATGTATATGCGAAAAGGGGCCGTTTGCCGGAAATGGGAAAACTCAATAGAGTTAGTCGTCTGTCTAACAGAGAGAGTCTTCCATATATACGACAAGAAGTAATATCACAAACACAATTGAATTTCTCCTTTTTTCTTTTCTTTCTTTCCCCCCCGGGGCTGCGTTTATAATTAATGCGCTGGTATATACGACATCTGCGCATTTTGCGCGGTACCAAACAAAAAAAGCCATTCATTTATTGATAGACTCTCGCAAGATGGAAAAGTTCGTCTGTATATACCTGCTATACCTAAAATGATTTGCCTGTCGTGGGGAAAAATAACATTGAAATCGCATTTTCGGTGATTGAATTTCCATCCGGCAACAAATGAGAATGAAATCAACCGGAGAGAAAAAGAAAAATGAATCACCGGGGAGAACGCGGAAGGCATTGAAAAATATTTTAAAACTTTCCCTCAAAAATAAAAAAGAAATAAAAATAAAAGAAGAAGAATGTTTTTCTCTAGAGGGTTCGGTTAAACCCTACTTGACTTTTGGTCGACTCGTCAGTATGTGTGTACACATTTTTTTCATTTTTATTTTTTATTTTTGTGGGTCCCGCTATATACGCGCGCGTGTGTGTCTATCTACTTGTTATTTCCTGCTCTAGTCGGCGCTTTTCCCCCGTTTCTCTCTCTCTCTTTCGTGGAAGATTTAGACCACATAAGTCTAGATGGAAAATCACGTGATCATCGGCAATGCGGCAGCTACTCCGGATAGTTTTTCTGGCTTGGTCGGCAGCACGAAACCAACGTCACGGAGCTCGCTCTGTAGTACAGGAGAATAGAACCCAACAGACAAACTAATGAGCTCTCCACATGTGTGTGTGTGCAACTGTCGAGTCTCTCCGAGCTGTGTGTAGACTTTCTCAATCGGGCAGATAGAGGCTAGCAAATCCTTACAAAAGAGAAGCTCAGCTCACACATACACACATAGGAGTTGGGACGGTGGAATATACAGGGCGTGGACTCGGTCCTACAATATATAAGCCCGCCAGGGATTCAAAATGGGAAAAAAGAAAAAGAAAAAAGAAAAAAAGAAGAAGCCAGTTCAGTCTTGCGGCTCCCTTGTTAGACACATTGCCAAGATATAATATCCATTCATCTCTTATCCAATGTCCTTATCTCTCTCTCTAGTTTCCCCCTTTTTTTCCATTCTTTTTTGGGGGGAAATTTCAAATCAGATCCTTGGAATTCACCAAATTGGTCTGCGAACATTCCCCCCGCTCCTTTTTATTGCGATCTCCATGGCGATTAGGTCATTTGGTTGGAAAAAGGAGAAGAATCCCGAATTCACGACATAAAATGTTCGTCTGTCGTGTATGTGTTTTCTTTTGTTTTGGCGTACAAACAGAAAGACAATCTACTTTTGTATTTTGGTCCTGTTTGTTCCCTCAAGATTTTGCGCGTGATGTGTGCGATGTGGCAGAGCCGCGAACGTGTTGTCCCGACTGATTGGGACAGAGGAGAAGCCCTCCCCCCCCCCTCATAGCCACACTGCCACAGTCATAAGGAAAACCGGAATAGATCCTGACTCACTCACTTTTCGTTCACCGTTTGAGCGAGAAATCGATTAACTTCTTGATTGACTTTTTTGGGAAGTATACGCTATCAATTACAGAGTTTGAATCCCGAGCGGATTGTCCAGGATATGATCAACCAGACGATAACTAGAAAGTTCGATGGAATGTACACGTATTACAACTATAGACGTAAAAGAGAGAAATCAATGAAATGTTTTCAAAGTTTCTCCCCCAACTCGGCCCAAGTTTGTCGTGCAGCGTGAACGAACGAGCGAGGAATAAGGAATAAGGTCGGACAACAACCACCGGAAGGAAAAAAACCTACCAGCGCCTACCAGCCAAAGAAAAGAAACGCCGTGTTTGGTATATCGATCAGTCCGGGAGTCTCCCGCTGTACACGTCTAACCCAGTGCTGCCATCTGCGTCCCACTCTTTCTCTCTACATTCCCGGCGTATACATAACTTGCTGACTGTATACATATCCCCCCGACTAAAAAAGAACCCGCAAAGTCTATTCTTTATAGCCCGTCTTCTCATTCCGGAACTATTCCGTAGATACACTGAATCAACGAGGAAATCGAGGGCTAAAAAAGCGAATAAAAGTCGCTACTTTGGTGCGGCGGGGTAAATTCTCAAGTTGGTCGTTCACAATCTTCTTCTTCTTCTTTCCCCCTCTCTCTACTTAAGCTATTGTTATTCTCCCAATTCTCCAGTGAGCTATAATAATATCATCTTTTTTGGGCACGCCGGCACGCAACAGACCCCAACGACCTTCGGTGTCCCGACCGATCGGAATAATTCATTCCAATTTGATGGTAATTGGTTGGTACATTTTGTGTGCGTATTAGATTAAAACAACCTATCTTTAGCCGTTGGTGAGAATGATGTGCGACCGCAAAAGTTACGCTAATAATAAACCCCCAAAGAAAAGCAGGAAGGAAGGAAGGAAGGAAGTTGCGCGGAATTTTTTTTCACGCTCCCATCACACTTCTCCTATTCTTTTCAACGTGAATGTGTCATAATGGAGCTGCGAATTGGACTTGACAGTTCGTACTAGACTCTTTTTCTTCTTCTCACCGGACCCAGAGTAGTAGGACCGGCCCTTTTGTTAGTTCACCCACCCACCCCACACATCACCCTCCCAACTTCTCTCCCGAGCAGTCCCGAGCTTCTCACGCATTTCGGCTGTCTGCTGCTGCTGTCTATCTGGTGCGCTGCGCACCGGATCAATACTATTACGTACTACACCACGGGGTCTCTCTCTCTCTCTCTCCTATCCTATTCTATGTGCATTGAAACGGGACCGGCTCCCGCTGACAATCCCAATAAACGGGCAGCAGAGCCCCTATACAGGATATGTCTATGGGGATGTGCGACAGCACAATACTACTCTCTTATATTTCGCTGCTGGGTTATTGGGAGTAGGGCCCTAGGAGCTGCTACATAATAAGGTGAAAAAAGGATCGACAGAAAAACTGACCTGATTTTCGGCGTTTAACAACTTGAGCTGGTCGTTGATGAGCGAATATTTGGCCGACTCTTCTTTGCGCAGGGCCCGCTCCTTCTTGAGCTCAGGTGACCAGAAGGTCTTGATGCTGTGCATACTGGAGCCCAGTTTTTGATTGGTCATCTCCAGCTCCCGTTTGAGCGTGCCCAGCTCACGCGACAAGTCCGCGTTCTGCCCTTGCATTTCCATCAGGTAGGATTCGCGGTTGGTCAGGCCGCCACCGCTTCCGGCGTTGCCCATCATGTTGCTGTTGCCACCTTTCATGCCCATGTCGACGGCCGGCGATTGACGAGCCGATCTCGGCAGCGGCAAACCGGATCCGCCCATTCCACCGCCCGGTCCGACCATATCTCTTCCGCCGCCTCCGCCGTAGAGCATCTCTTCGTCCATCATGGCGTTGCGATCCATGGAGCGATCTCTCCGGCTGCCTCCGCCGCCTCCTCCGCCGCCCATTCCGTCCATTCCGCGCTCCAGGGAGCGATCCCTCATATCGCCTCCGCCACCTCGGCCGTCCCGTCCGTCTCTCGTCTCCCGGATGGGCATGAATTCACGTTCGCGGTCGTGACCGTCGCGATCCAGCGAGTGGTACGATCGATTGGCGTTGGTCGATGACGTACGGGTGGCTGAGCGGGAGCGGTGATGCTGGCTGGCCGATCCCGGCACTAGACCGCCACCTCCGCCGCCACTTCCGCCACCTCCGCCGCCGCCCATCATCCCCGGCGACGAGCCCGTCCCTCGCCGATCCATAGGATCCATGATTGTGATGTGCCTCCTTGCTTCCGCTTCTCTTCACACACACACACAGATGATGATTAGAGCCCCCGTGTGTGTGTGTGTAGGACCTTTAAAACCGACGTTGTCAGCTCGGGATCGACTCCTTTAATGTCAAAAACTTTTCTTTTTTCTTTTCTTTTTTCAACAAAATTTCTCAAGTTCTTTTTTTCTTTTTAACTAGTGGAAGAGGAAGGGGGAGATCTCGTTAGGCGGCCATCATGGAATACAAATGGATCTCCCAACAATGGTTAGTTTTCCAGGGGAGCACAAAAAAATGGGCTGCCAGTTTTTCGCTTTAAGAAACTAGCAGAAGCTTTTTTCTATTTAAATTTTTTGACTGTGGCCCCCCCTCACTCACACACATTAACGCACTCACACACACACACACACACACTGGGTGGGGGAGTAGAGAGGCAATTTTTATTTTCTCTTGTGACTTTTTTTTTCACAGACACTCACACATTCCTGAGAGCAGCTCTCGTTCCAGGCTGTACGAATAGACACACACACACATGTACACACACACACTACACACTGGTCATTTCTCTGTGTTCAGAAATTGAATCGTTTGAATTTCGTTCGATGGATGTTTGTTTCAAAGTTTGGTCTGGCGGCGGTTTTTGTGTCGTGTAGGAAACCAACGGGCCGCCCAAAACCGTCGAGCTGAGGGGCGATCGCGTGGCTCGCACTCGTTGCGATCGTCGTCGCCGTCGTCTCAGCCGCTTCTGACGTCCTCCGCCATCGACCCAGAGAGGATCATACCCTCCCCCCACACACACTCAGCCCCCTAGTACATTTTTTCCGATTACCTCCTCCCCCTGGACAGGAATACGCCGACGCGGGATCGGTCCCGGCCGGCCCCAATTGCACAAAATATCACAACAGCGCCATCTATTGGTGAAATCGATCAACAGGAAAATTGATCGAATTTTTCCCAAATGTCTCACTAAACCAAAACCCAAAGAAAAAGAATTTTAAAAAGAAAATAAACGATAAAAAAAGGCAACAATCTAACCAGCTCACACACGGAGAGTTAATCCGTCTGCCACCCAAGATGGGCATTGGACGGTATATAGCCTTAAAGTAGTAGTATGGATTTCTCTCGCGCTAGACTATGTATATAGAGTAGCTAGATTATATAGGGCTCCATCCTACTATACTATATATATATACCCAACGGCGGTACAAAATTGCAACTCCGGCGACTATATAGGAACTTGTATAATCGGATCAGGAATTTTTTCTTCATTCCCTTTTTTATTTTATTTTTTCACCTTGCGGGGGTCAGCGCGTTTCGCTTTTCCTTTTAACACACCGCGCCACCAGTTTCACTTTGAGACTCGACCGGAATAAGAAATGAATTGGTAATCAAATTTTTTTTTTCTAGAAGATTCCGGATGCTGCTGAGGCACGCCAGCGAGCAACTGGCAGATTTTTTGTTTTACAGTACTCTCCCCCCTCTCTTGACTGGATGGTTTCCTATTTCTTTTTCGAAACAAATAAATTTCAAAAAAAAAAATCCCTTTTGACTTTTTCTTTCCTCCTGTTCTCACCATTTGCGAGAAGGATCAGTTAGTACGCAAGCCCGGTTCCCCCCCCCCCCACTCCTCTTTTTTTACACATGCACATATATCCTTGAGGGATGGATCAATGGTTTCCTAGCAACCCTAGTCGTTCGCTGAACCGAGTGCACCAACTTCCTAGATATAAACTCTCTCCATACATGTATGTATGGGGGGGTGGGGGTGGGACTATTTTGTAGATAAGCGACGACGGGGGGGGGGACAGACATGAACGAGATTTTGTTATTCCGCTCATAATACACACGACGACGACGGACATTCACACAGATAGGCGCCGCCGGTTTCTAGTCTAGATCCCATTATGTATGCGGTGGAATCGGTTGACCTCATCTTTGCGCGCGGGAGTGTGTCGAGCGCACATAATACCCCATCGTAATACCCGCGAGCGGGTTTATTAAACGCCGAGTATCACACTATCAACAGAAATAATTTCGAATGTTATCCGCACACGAACGTCAGCGGTTTTGTGACTACATATGTTCAAACTCGCACATTCAGCGGTACAAGAGAGAGAGCTCCGTGGGTATATTTGCATGTTGTGTAACAATTTAAGAGTAAAAGAGAGAGTTATGGGCCTGTCGTCAAAGAAACCCCAAGATAAATGTTGAGCAGCTACTTTTATTTAGACATATAGCTCGAGACGGGCCACACACTCTATAACGGCTCACTTGTAGTATAGTGTTCATCCGGTTCCCACCCACTTTTTCTTACAAATGCTCGACGCGAGGTTTTTCTCACTTCAGAACTGTCGTACGTGAATATTGGATGATATTTCTCACCCGTTTTTTTTTTTTTTGTTTTTGTCAAGGGGAGGAGTGTGAATGCTTCAAGGTTTCACAGCTCTTGTTTGTGTTCCCGTTTTCCGACTTTTCCCCAATCTATTTTTAAATAGTAAAAATCAAGAAAAAGGAAAATCGATTGATCGATTGTTAAGGAGCATATCGATACTTATATCGAAGCCGGTCTTTCTGACAGGCACGAAAAGCAGTTTGTTTTGAAACAAACGTGACTTTCTTTTTCATCTTTTTGTTTTGTAATTAAGTATAGGAATAGAATATAAACATTCAGGTGTAATTTCGGGGAGTCGACTGTGTGTGGAATTTACCTAGTTGACCCTGTAACAACATCATGGGTGTCATAGTGTGAGTAAAGCATTCAGTGTCTCTCAGCTTTATCACATTTCATTCAAATGAAGGAACCATTAATTGAATCACAAGTTTGTATGAAATAATTACTAATTTGATGTTGTTTTTCAATTTTAGTTTACAACTGTTTGCTGTTCCTGAAGGCAAGTCCGGTCCTCAGGTTATTGAAATGTTGACCAAACGGGCCATTGCTCTGGGAGCTGTTCTTAGTGGATCCTTCATCGTGGATTGTGAAACTTACAGTTCTACTGCATCATTGGGTAAAAAACACAATCTTCTATTACATTTTTCCCGATTCAAGTCCATGGTGGTAAACAAGTTGTGACAGCAGACCCATCTGCTGCTCACTTTACCAGCTCCAAGTCCACCGTTGGAACTGTTCAGCTTTCCCATAACCAGATGGCACCACCCATCTCTACATTTGAATAACTCAAATGTGGAGGGCACCGAGTTCTTTTGATTTTAACCATCCGCTCGACACGTAACACACGAGATATCCGAATCCTCTAAACACCTTTTACGAGCAAAACACACTACCTGACTTGTAAATTTCCTCCCCTTCCATTCCCACATATGGATGTCTCTACCTCTTTTATTTTTTCCTCCCAAACTCTTTGCTTAGTTTTCTTTATTCCCTTTTTGCTATTCCAACTTTTATTTAAGGACCGTGTCGAGTGAAGCTAGCTTTTTTTTCCCCCTAAAACGATTCGTTCTGCCGGGTAATTCAGGTAGGCCGTCCTACGTGCGCTAGTGACAAGCTGTCAACATATATACTTGCCCGTCCTTGGCTCTTTGACTCACGGACGCCTCTGGGACCGATGACATACGGTCCATTCAATTCGTGAAAAAAAACAAATTTGTTTTTTTCTTTTTATTAATTTTTTTGTTTTGAATTTCGTATTTCGATTCCGCATTGTTCTACTGCCATTCCGCGACGTTGAATCTGCCCGTCTGCTGCCGCCGCCGCCGCCTTATTGTCTCTTAAGTCTGTTAAGGCTGAGCGTTGATACAGTTGGCGTCTTTTGTTTCATCGATCCGTAGCCTCTCTCGACTCTCTTTCTCTTCTCTCTCTCTCGTCTAACTCGGCAATTCGATGTCAAGCGTATTTGATACGCCACAGGGCCATCAGCTGACTTGTGTGCACCACTTGGCAAAAAGAACGACCGAGAATAGCTCTGTCTCGACATGTTTACATTTAAATAGCTTCATCCCCTCTCTCTCCACTTCATTCCTTTTTTTCACAATTAGTTTCCATTTTCGCACACATTTCAAGCGACTGGAAATCAAAAGGGGTGGAGCCAGCAGATACACACGACACATTCTTGAAATGTTTTAATAAGTTACAAGGGAAAAAGGAGTAGTAGAGATATATATGCGACGAAGCCTCCTCCTTCTTCTTGTTAGAAAACCCCCCTCCCGGAGCGCATCTGAAGAGGAGGGAACCGTTCCCCCCAAACTTTCTTGTTGTCGTCAATCTTGGGCGTGATTCGTGTCGTCACGGAAATAGAGAGGGGGGCCGGCCAGTTTCGGACCGAAAATAATAAAAAAAAATGTTGAAAAAGGAACAAATAGTCGCAATATCTTTTCCCGTCTCCAACAGAAGACCATAGCGCGAGCACACTCCTCTCTTCTTTTTTGCCGATTTCGCCGATTTTCTGTTGTTTTCCGGCGTTCCCCCCACTTGGTATCCTCTCTACATCTGGCCGTCAGTCTGTGCCGTTCATCTGTGAAATTGAATCTCTCCGCACCCCCGTACGAGTTTTCTCAGCTGACACCTACACAGGACGGGCCAACTTGGCGAGTTTTTGGGAAGTAGGAGAATCTATCAGTGAAAGAAACGCGGACATTTTCATCTTTTTATTTTTTTCTCTTTTTCTTCCAAAACGATCAAGTTGGAATGATGAAATCTGAGCTTGTGGGAGCCCCCTCTGGACTTTAACCAAATGTTTTTTAATGACCCTTTAAAAAGACGCGGAGAAAAGAGAGTCTTAAAAAACGTTTTCTCTTTTTGAAGTTGTCCAACTTCATTTTCTCCTGTGTGTTTTATTATTTGTGATCTTTCAATCGTTAAGGGCTCGTGTGTATAAAACATTTTCCCCCGTTCTTTTTTCTTTCTGATTTTACCCCGGGTGTATAACCACACCTTCCTACAGGGGGGTGAAAGCCGTTTGTTTCGTATGATAAAAATAAAAAAAAAAAAAAGAACTAGGAAGGCAGGTAAATTATTACCTTTGGTTAACCTTTCCTCTGTGCTACGGTAGGGGGGCGAGAGAAAGAAGATCTCGTCGAGAAATCTCCCCGTCCGTCCGTCCGAAATGAAGACATTCCGATCGGGGGATGGCGCAAAAGAGAAGGAAAGAGAGAAAATATTTTTATATCAGGTGAAAGAGGAGGAGGTTATACATGAAGTAGAAGAAGAAGAAAAGAAGCGTCCATAAGTTGATTGGAATGCGTTGAATAATTCACGAGCTGGATTGATTTGGTTTAACACAGAAAAGGGCAGCAGCAGCAGCCACCACACCAGGAAATAAAAGAAGATGTATCCTATTACCGGGGGGGATGATGTGAGCCTGATGGAATATCACCAAGTTCCTTGTAAAAGAAGAAGAAGAAGAAGAAGTGAGCGAGAAAGCACATTGGGTTGGTTGCCCTTTTGTCGGGTGTTTGGGATCTCTACTCGATTGAGATTGGTCAGGGCCTCTCTCTTGATCTAACTCTGCGACGTGGTGTGGGAATCGTTCGTGAGAGATATCGCGTGTCACGAACCGATTGGGCCTAAAGAAGAAGAAGAAGTTTTTCTCCAGCCTCATCTCGTGTGAGAGACAGACGCAGACTTTGCAGCCGGGGTCCAACAACAACAACAACATCCCCCATCCCAAAAAACAGCAGCAGCTCCGGTCGGAGTAAGAAGAAAATCTCGCACACACAGTGATTTCCTCCTCCCCGCAGAGTTCCTTCTCTTCCACGTTTGAAATTCCCTCCTCTTTCCCCCCCCCCCCCAAAAAAAAAGACATTTGAATTACACTGAAAATTTAAGTTTCCCGCGTCATGAGAGAGCGTATTGGAATAGAATTGATTTTTTATTTCCAACCAAAGAAAAAAAAGCAGAGGGAGGCTGGAAAGAATCCCAGAAGAAGTAGAAGCCACTTGATGTCTTATCTCGAAGCAGTATTTTTTCAAATGGCTCTTTTTTCTTTCTCTTCTTTCTTAGCTTCCAATTTTTTAAAAAACATTTTATTTTGATTTTCTATTTTGAAAATAACCAACGCAGTTAATGGGTAGAATGTGGGCAGGAAAATCTGAAGAGGAATCCTTGTTCTTATATTCTTCTTCTGGCTATATGTATATCCACATGCACGAATATATAGAGAGATATACCTGCTTCACGTCTAGATATCAAGTGGACGGGCGCTACCGATCCGCCCAGCTGCTATACACAACACAACAACACACATGACTGCCTACCGACTCCGTGCTTTTGTGGTTTCCTTGTTTTGTTTGATTTTTTCTTTCTTTTCTTTCTTTCTCCCTCCGTCGGGGGTGGAAATAGAGGAGGAAAGAGAAAGAAGAAGAAGAGATAAGTTGATGGTGAGGTTTGACGTCACACTCGTTGAAGATTGAGAACAACTGGCGCGCATAGTTATTGTTTTCTTCTTTCTCTTTCTCCCTAATGCCCAAGGTTTCCTCCCGACACTTGGCGTGCGCTTTAGTTCTTTTTTTCGTGGGGGTTGTTGTTGTTGTTGTTGTCGTCGGTAGCGGAGGAGGAAGAGGAGGAATAGAGAGACGGGGGCGACGGAAGGCTGCGGCTGTTTGTGGTTTATCTGACATGTTGGAGAGTTGCCCGCAAGCTTTTTCGAGTTGCCATTTGCGAGCATTTCCAACCAAATCCTCCGACGAGATGGAAAAAAATCCGAAAAAAAAGGAGAAAGAGACAGACGGGGGGCTAGGCGCCATCATCATTATCCGGCGGGACTTGACTGATGACGCCATCAACTTGTCTATCGCCCTTGTTTTTGCAAACTGCCAATCTGGCTCAATTTCTTTTTTTCGTAGGAAATTTGATTTCTCTCATGTCTTGTGATGTGGGAGGGTTAAACGCCAATGTGTTTTTATCATTCATTTTCTTTTTATTATTTAAAATCATTAAACTTTTGGTTTCTTCATTTGGCAGGAGCGCCGAGATCGGTGCATTTGCTGCACAATTCCGAGACGCCGGCCTCCGTGTTCGCTCTGCTGGAGGCGGCCAGCGGCAACAAGACGGTGGCCCTGGTGGCCGACAACTTGTTCGACCTGCTCATGCTCAAGCTCTCCAATTTCTACACGGCCAAGAAGCAGACCAAGATCGAATCGAGAGGGCCGCGCTTCGAAGCCGGAGACTTCCTCGTCAAGCTCGGCTCCGTCACCATGGGACCGGCCTTCAAGGGCATCCTAGTCGAGGTATACATTAAACAGCAACCCAACCAACCAACCAATATCCCACGTTAGTGCATAGACAATAACGACATCAAAAACTTCCATCTCTATCTCGACTTGACGCTGTCGATTGTCTCCCTTTTTCTTTCCCTACAAGGTAATAATGATGAGAGGCTTTTTTCTGGCCTCTTGAAAAACAAGAAAACCCTTTGACAACATCCGTTTTCTCTGTGTGTGGAGGGAGAGCTAGAGCTAGAGCTTTTCCAGCTTCTTCTTCTTCTGTGTTTACAATCTCCGCGTGATGGTTCTTTTTTTCCGTTTTCGGTCATCCAGCACTAAATATGCAAGCGCCTCTTTTTCTTTTCATTTCACTCGGGAAGGTTTCAGACAGTTAATGAGCTTGTCAATATTGAATTAAAAGTGGGGTTGGGTGGGAGAAATTTAATTATTTGAAATGATCAAATCACTACGAGTCTACGAGCTGGCTCTGACGGGTTTGGGCTAATATTTGTGATGATGGACGCTTGAATAGAGCCACAGAGAGAGAAGGGCTGAGTCAATGTTGATGTGAAAAACGGGAGAAAGAAAAGAGACTCTGTCTCGTTTTCTTGGTTTTCTTGGTTCTTTGATTATTCGTGACTCGAGAGAGTTCCTCGCTCTTTTGGGTGCCTCTTATTATCGTACACGAGCCGAGTGTGTTGGCGCTGGGGCGGGCTGATGTTGTGAACAAAACAATTGATCATCCATCCAACCATCGGGGCCTTTTTATTTCTCTTTTTCCATTGAAGAAGAAGAAGAGAAGAAAAGAGAAGAAAAACGCGGCACAACTGGAAGGCGCGTGATATTCTCCGTCTGTGTTGTTACGTCATGGGCTCTTCTCATCTTCTCCTTGTTTCGTTTTATTTTATTTTTTGGTTTTGTTGTTGAGATGTCATGGAATTTCAAATGAGTTTTTGGGGGCGAACATTTTCTGACTCGGCTGAATATTGATTTCATATACTCCCGCTGACACTCGCAACAACAATAATAACAACAGCCAGCCAGCGACGTCTGCAGGGTCTGTTTATATGGATGAGAAACAATTTTTTTGTTTTCCCGATCGATTCTATCGGAGAGATAACTTTTGCCATCCGTTTTGACAGGTGGAATATCAAGCGTGCAGTCTGCCGGCCGCCTGTTGGGATCTGATCCGCGAGTTCATGCAGGGCTTCTTGGGCGGTTGCGTCCCATCTACTCCGCCTCCGTACATCCAGGTCTGCTCCTTCTTCCTGCTGCCCGTCTATAGGCTCAAAACAATTTTATTTTATTTTTTTCTTCTTCATCCCCATCAATATCAAATAAGAATTTACGATGTTTGCCTTTCGTCATGTTGTTATTATTCCAATTCGTCTAACAAAATTTTTTTTATTTTTTTCTCTATTTTTTTCCTGGATGCATAAATCTTTTTTCTGTTCCGTGACGGACCATCAGAGCCGATTCGGCGACATGCTGGGCACTATCGACGGCATCAATCAGTACCTGGAGCAGTTCAACGCTTTCCGCAAAACCACCGGCATCCGATAGATCGACAAACACAACAAACAACAACTCTATTTGCCCTTACACAACAACAACAAAAACGCGCCATTGCTACAACAAAATAAAAAAGGAAAAATACAAATAAAGAAAATAAAAAGAACTCCGCCGCTCCGGTGTTTTTCTATGTTACTTGGGTACAACTCTATTATCCATCCTTTTGGAAAAAGAAAAAAAAACTAAATGTTTTTTATTTTATTTTCTCTTTAACCGTGTTGATTCAAAAACCGCCGTCGCCCACCTTTGCACACACACTCGACCCTTCTTGTATTTTTTGGACTTTTTTTTCAAAGTTTCCCGCTTTTCTTCCGGGCGCTTTTTTTAAAAAACTTTAAGTCAACAAGAAAAATCAAGAGGACAACTTTCTCTCTTCTTCTTCTTTTATTGTGTTGATTTTGTGGGCTTCCCGTTTCTAAACAAACACATCATCACCTCAATGGATGGCCATTAGGGGTTCTCTGTTGTGTGTGTGTGTGTGTACCAAGTGCCATTTGCTATCCTCATTTTTTCCCGGAATTTTTTGAACATTATTTAAAAAATGGCGCGGTTTTTTCCCCCCATTTCAAAAATTCAAATTGCTGACTAGACACAAAGGAGATTTCCACGGTGTATGCCGTCGTGTTCCATCTGCTTTGATATCGTTCTCGGTTTGAATGAAACAAGAGACTCCGACGACGTCGTGCCACTTGATTGCGGGGGGGTCACAGAGGAGTCGACAGTTTCTGATGTAATAAGAGAAGTAAAAGAGCGACGGTGGATGCTATTTCCAGCAGGGCTGTATACATATATATATAGTCTAACAGCAGTTTATACGGCGTACGAAATCACTCTCTTGAAGTGTGTTGTTTATGTGTACACTCTCTCTCTCTTGCCGGCGTCTGTTTTTGATCTGTTTACATGTTTGGAATAGCAGCGCAAGACGTTCGCCGGCTTATACCTGATACCACACAACTTTTTCCATCTATCTATCCTGACCTTTTGGCTTCTTTTGATTTCACGCCTGTGGCATTTCCCCCCCCCCCCCGGTATATATTTATTTATTTTTCTATACACCGTGGCCGCCGTCGTCGCCGTCGTGCCATATTATTTATAGGGGAGGAAAAGATTTCGGATTCTGAATGACCATGTGAAAAAAATGGTCCGGGAATCAACATCAATACACGTATAGGATAGGAGGGACGGAGGCTATATCAATATTCGATGCTGCTGCTACTTGGGATATTTATACAAGAGAGGAATAGCTGAAGGCTTTTCGTGTGTGTGTGTGTGTTTGAATCGGCTTTTTGATGGACGGCAGTATACGGCGATCCCTTGATATTGAAAAGGTAAAAAAAAAAAAATAAATATTGAAAAAAAAATGTTCAAATTGATTTCAAACTGCGCGCCAAGTTGTAAAAACCCTCGAAAAAAAATTTCAAAATCGACTGAAATTCAACGACGGACTATGAGTCCGTCTATTTTCTATGAATCTTAGACACAGACCACAGCCGTTCAAAATGATGTAACTCAAACTAAATTCACTTCCTCAATTGCGATTAAATGTCAAGATCGGATATGCCCTATGTTGCCACATTCTTTTACAATTCCCCTACATCATTACGTCATCAATTTAAAAAGTTGCCATAAAGAAAGCTATAAATAATGTCACCGTTGTTATTATTATTATTAAATAATTCCTATGGTCGTATAGTAAGGACATTGTCCAGTCTGGTCCAGCCGCCATGCGAAATTGTCGCTGATGGAAAATGCTGGGCATGTATAGAGAGAAAGACTGGAAGCTGGATACTGTTTCCTCTCCCGCATATCATCGTCACGCGGACAGATGATGACGAGAGAGCGACAACATATACACAAGGCGATTCGGGTCCTCCCCAAGGGCATAATCAGCAGCGGACCCATAGGATGATATCTCATCTCTCTCTCCCATGTGTGTCTGTATGGCAGTATAGAGCAGCATTGGCTCGACAGATTCCAATACGTAATGACGTCGTGTGTGTGTGTGTGTGTGGCTCTTTCTCGTATTTCATTCCCGCTGGAACGACTGCGTGAAAAAGAAAAGATATGCGGCCCCGTAGATTTATTTAGTTTCGCCAAATAAAAGAAAAACCGCCAGGGATTTCCACCCAAATATTTTTGGCCTGTGTATAGGGGAACCATCTGTCTCATTCCGTCGCAGGTCAAGAAAGAAGTTGAGGAACATCTAACGAGCTGATGATGAGCGGCCATCCATTTTTGTAGTCGTCAATAAAAGGAAAAAGTCTTCACGCCGAGAGTTGCAACTGTTTGTGACTTGTGCCACTGTTTTGGGCCGTTACAAAATAATTTAACGATCCTCTACGACGTCCGCACATGTCTTTGAAAAGATATACGCAGCAGCAGCATGCTGCTGCTGGGGCTCTCCCTATATACGTGCCCAAGGTCTTACCAAAAATTCTACTCGGCCGACTTGTATTAACTGGGAACTGTTTGAAGAGAAAGAGCAGCTCGCTATACGTCGTGGCGCTTATTTCATATTTGATATAAGAGCGTCGTATATACAACTCGGACCTAATGCAAATAGCCAAATTGTTTCGCTATTTTTCGCCGTACACGAGCTGGGATTTGTTTTATTTAGGGGTTTATCTTCTCACACAGTTCCATGAATAAATACGCGTCGCTCTAACTTGAATGGAAACGGCTGCTGCCGCCCTATAGATATGTCCATTAACAACATTTAATCCGTCTTTATAGTAAAGGGTGCCAAGGGCTTCTGGCTTTTGATTTTTGTTCTAAATTTGAAATAAAAAAGTTTTCTGTCATTTCAAGGTCCGGTTTTGTCTCTATTTCATATCCCCTACACGCAGAGCGCAACTGGCGTCGCGACGTCGCATACGCAATTCTTGACATTCTTTTTCATTATTGTCTGCATGGAATGAGAGAGGACATCACGTCGACCAGTAAAATAAAAATACAAAAGAAAAAATCCTGGGCTGCTTCTATCAGCACACAGACGAGTATAGTAACGTTATATTAGATATCCCGAGACCAGCGCAGCGCTCGGATATGTGACTGGTGACATTCTCTCGCTCGTCTCTATACAGCCCAAAAGTCTCTCTGATTATTATTATAACTAGATCAGCAGATTCTCTCGAGCGGAGAAAATGGATCGGTTATCTTGTTGATCCTTCACCTCTTATCCAACCCGCACACACACGAGAAAAAAACTATCCCCCAGCACAGCACATATCTCAGAGAAGAATAGAAAAAAAGTTGCTGGCAAAAACCCCAGGAAGACGAACAGATGCGCTTCTTCTTCTTTTGTTTCTGCGCATTTGCGGAACAGATATCTCCCAAGTTGGGGTAAATATAATACGCAACGTCTAACATATTACATACATATATAGGTGCTGGTATATATAGTATATAATAGACTCAAGTGTATATGGCTGTCTGTCCGGGGGAAAGTGGTAGAAAAATCTTGGCACAAATAATCGCGTTATCGATCGATATATAGAAGAGAGGAAAAAATAAAATAGACGAGATATATAGTTTGATCCTCGGGATTTCTTTTTTCTTTTTTTGCGGGTGTCTAGGATAGTTTTGCCGAGGTCGCAATAGGGAGTATTCTCCACAGCAGCAGCTAAAGAAAATGGGTGGCTGATGAAAAGCCTCCGGGGACGAGGAAGAAGAAGAAGAACTGTTAAGAGCGAGGGATAAAAAGGAGCAGGAAAACCAAAAGAAGAAGCTAGTAGCTTGGTTCAATATTGATTGATCGGGACGCACACATCATATTATACATATCTACCAGATAGATACCCGGCAGGCAATATGTTGGGGGGCTAATTGGTGACGAGGAAAAATAAAAAGATGACGACGAAGAAGAGAGCGTGAATGAGCTTCTCACGCTCTTGACTATAACACAACCCCATATATTTTGTGACGCACACACAGATTGTCTTCTTTAGATTCTTATTCCTGCCGAGGGGCGATTTTTCGTGATCACATCACAACATTGTTGACACACGAACGTTGAATTCCTTATTCACTACCCTCTTTCAATAATCAAGAAATTTGATGGATTCAAACTTCCAATACATTCCTGACAGGATTATATTACAACCCTTCGCCTGGGTGGGAAAAAACCACTTTGATAGCGTACTACTATATACCATTTTGAATATCATATCTATTTATTTTTTAATGTGAGAATGAACAAAGATGGTTGGAGCGCTGGCCAGCAGACATCTATACTATCCCGAGAGCTTTTTTCCATCGGCATATTATAGACAAGCACTTGAGAAAAAATAAAAAACTTTCAAGTTCCTTTAGAGCTAGCTGTCTGTCCATCAGACGGCCACACACACGTACACCCACCGAGGCTGTTCTGAGCTGCTGAATATTCCAGAGCCTCTCCAAAAAAGGGCCGCGTGAAATGCGCTTCCATCTTCTTCTCTACTCCGCGGGTCTCCCACATTCTATGGGCGCCTCTTCAACTGTTATCCTGTGTAGGGGGGAGCAGCTTTATTCCATTAATCGTGGGACTTTGTACACACATTCGAAGCTTTTTTTCCTTGAGAGATTTCTATATGGAAAAGAGTTTCAAGCAACTGTCGATCGCTCTTATTACAACGGGACTTGAAAAAGAATTGAAGGGTATAAGACTATCAATTGAAATCAAACTCGCATGAATGAACGGCGAGCTTGTGTAAATATAGAATCAAAGTTTGAGACAAAATCTAAAAATAATCTGCGTACATTTATTTCATGGCGAAAAACAAAAAATCGACAATTCCTGGCGTGTAGTTGTCGCGTGACGCGGAAGACATTTTTCTTTGTGATTTTTTGGCCAAGGGGAAAATATACGAACAAGGTGAGACGACGGAACGACGTCTGGGCAGCATAGCAGCAGAGTGGATGCCAACGAGTTGTTGCGTGTGTTTCATTCGGAATTGGTGTCGCCCAGACATTTGCGAAGGACGATGGCGATAAAAAAGGCTAGAGAGAGAAATTCTTTTCTCTCTATAGACAATGACATTTTATGCACGTCGGAAACTTTTTTTCCTCTAGTGCTGTGGTATCAAATTATTATTAGAGTGCGCGCAGATTGCGTCGCGGCGGATGGGATCGTCCAAAAGGGCCTGTGCGAAAAAAAAGTTTTGCCGCCAAATGTTCGATTTCGAAATAGATATATGCGACGACAATTCTCTTCCCTGGATGGATATTATACCGCGTGTGCGGAATCGATTACTCTGGCGTGCTTTTTTCTATATAGGAAAAAAAAAACCTATTAAGGTGCGGATCGTGCCGACCAAGGACACAGCAATGCGCAAAAAAAATAAATAAATAAAAGACACAATTTATTTTCCAATCGAATCAAATGGTCGTGAATTATCGTCATTTTCTCTTTGGGCAATTTCCAAAAAAACTGTTTTATCGAATTTTTTATTTTTGTTTATTCGTCGACTGTACACAATTACACAGGTCCGCTCAAAATTCCATAATTCAACCGAAAACAATTTGGTTTTTTTTATACAAATTACATCATATGATACACGCGGGAGAATATTTATAATTTATAAATATTATTTGCAAAACAGGAAATGGATGAGAGAGTATAATAGGTTTCTAATACAGAATTTCGTATCTTTCAAACCGAAAAATCACCAGAGTGAATCATATTTCACACAATAAATTCGCACATTATTCCACGGGGTCAAATCATTCTAATAATTAAGTCGAATCGCGTTTCACATTATTATAAACAATCAAAAGAACGTCTTATTCGTAAATTATGTATAGCGTGTGTACACCAAAATACATGTCAAAGTCTTAATTTATCGTTGATTCAAAAGAATGATGGAGTTCAAAAGTTTATCCTTAATAAAATTTTAGATTCAAATAGAAAGAAATTGTACACGTTAAGATAAGCCATTGAAACAATAGGGCGCCAAATTCAAATTTTCCTCCTAAATATGAAATTGTTTTAATTTAATTTTTGGGTTCTTTTTTTCCGGTGATGATTGACGCAATCACGCGTGATTCTTATTGATGACGAGATTGGCGTCGGCGGCCGAGTCGGTCATCTCGTCTAATCCGCGCCCGCGCGTTTCCGGTACGAAAACCAGGACAAAAACAAGGCCCAGCAGTGACACCAGGGCGTAGATCCAGAAGGCGCCGTGCAGTCCGAAGGCCGACTCCAAGTCGACGAACGTCTTGACGCTGACGAAGGCGCAGGCGTAAGAGAAGCAGCTGGTGATGGCCCCGCCGACGCCGCGATATTCCAGCGGATACAATTCGCTGATGAGGAGCCAGGCGATGGGTCCGACGCCGATGGAAAAGGCCACCGTAAAGATGAGGACGCAGACCAACGGGATCCAATCGAGTTGGGAGTCGGCGGCGGCCGACGGCTGGAGGCCGGCCGAGGCGATTGAATGGACCAGCGAGCCGCCTTCCATGTAGATGAATGTGCCGAAGGCGGCCAGGGCCAGCGTCATGAACAGGTTGCTGGCGATGAGGAGCGGCAGACGGCCAATCGTGTCCACCAGGAGACCGGACGTGATGGAGGCCAGGAGCTGGACGAAGGCCACGATGACGGCCGCTCCGTGCGGGTCCATTCCGGCGAAGGAAGCCCGGAAGATGGGCACGGCGTAGAAGTTGAAGGCGTGGGCGCCGGACATGCGATGGAAGAGCATCACACCGCAGGTGGTCAGCACCGGACGCAGGAGCCGCTTCTGCCTCCACAACGGAGTGCCGGACTTGATCAGCGACGGAATTCCATCAGAAGTGACGGCGGCCATTGCGGCGGCCGCTGCCGCCGCCCCGGAACTGGTCGAGGACATGGCCGATAAGGAGCCACAAGGCGCTTTCTGTCGCTTGACATTGGCCTGGATGGTGTTCCACTCCTGACGGACGTCCGTCTCCTCGCCCCTGAGCCACTGGAGCGACTCGGCCGCTTCGTCCTCCCGGCCTCTCAGCGACAAACAGCTGGGCGTTTCCGGCACGTAGAAAGCGGCGATGAGGAGAGTTAGTGGTGCGGCCGTCACGACCATGGCCAGCCGCCGCCAGTCGAGATAAGCGCCCAGGCTGAAGCTGACCAGCAGTCCGACGTGACTGGCCATTTTGGCCAGGGCGCAGAGTCCTCCGCGGATTTCCGGCGAGGCGATTTCGCTGATGTAGACGTGCGAGACGAGGAGGACGATGGCCGAGCAGAAGCCGCAGCCGAAGGCCGTCACGTACATCATGGCCACGCTGTTGGCGAAGACGGTCAGCAGCCAGAAGAAGCTGAACGGGATGGAGACGGCCAACAGGGTCCGCTTGCGACCGTAGCGCATGGCCACACCGCCCAGCGGACCGCCGAACAGGGCGCCCAGCAGCGACAGGCTGGCGATCCAAGAGCCTTCCTGGTTGGAGACGCTAAATGCCCCGCCGGCCATGGCCCGGATCGGTGCCGAACTGTTCCCAGCGCCACCCCAGTGACCCCTGGTCTGGTGCTGGTGATGTTGGTGCAAAGCGTTGAGACTCTGCAGAGACGCCAGTGCTGGGCTGCTGTAACCTTTGCCCAATCCGGCCGCGAACGGACCCAACGACACGGCCAGAGTTGCCAATATCTGAATGAATGGGAAACCATTTTTTAATCAATTTTGTCATTCCTTGTTTGACTCGAGTATTTTTGTTTTTTAATCTATTGGGAACAATATGTGGCCGTCTGGTGGGCGTTGAGTCTCATATGAATGCTGACGTTATAAATTAACTTATGGGAATTTTATATCCCCCACCCACCCATTGATGGGAATATCTGCTCTATCTCCAGTCGGGTTGGTTGACCTCATTATGCAATAACTCGTTATGCGCCCCGATCGATATTATTTATTATATGTTAGCCAGCCTGGGGTGTACGTGATTATTTAACAAGGTGCCTGTAGGCCGGTAGATGATCCTGTCGGCTCCTTGGTCGTCACGTCTGAGAATATTTTTTGGGAGGCCTAATTTTTTCGTGAGAGAGAGAGAGGCTATTAACACGGCCCATAAAAGGACCTGACGGGGGTGTACACACATACACACGAAAATAAAATAAAAATGGGACCTGTGTGGCTTATCATCGCCAGTCGATCATGACGAGAGCGACTCGGTATATAATCAGCAGCTCGTCTCAGGACCTCTCGGGAAACATTTTTTGATTCTTTTTCAACTTTGCTGGGCGCCATGAGCGCCTTAATTGGAACACCGCGCTCTCTCGTAAACATATGTGGCAGTCTGTAAACAAAAATTCTTAGCTCATCTTTTTTCCTTTTATTTTTTGGAGATGAGGAAAAAGAAAACGAAAGTTTGACATACCCCGACTGTGGACCCTAACCAATATACATTTCTCTTTCTCTACCGCGATGATATCTTTTCTTTTTTGGGGCTTGTATTATTGGTTATTCGAATTTATTTATATTATCCAATATATGTCGATGCGTGTTATTATATCGTTGTATCATTGATGTGTTTTACAACGCTGTTGAGCGTGTGTCGTTACACACACACACGCCAAACGACTCCATAAATATTTTGATTTGTTATTACGCAACCCGAAAGCCGGTCTAAATTTATTTTATAACAAATTTTTCTTTTTATGTGTTTGTATTGAACTTTTCTCTCTCTCTCTGGCTGGCTTTTCCCTTGTAAGGAATATCAGCAGTTGTGTGTCTGTGTACATCTAGCTTTAGTACGGTATAATAAGTCGCCTAATATGGTTCTGCATGCCGAGTTGGATTTATACGGTTGCGTGATTCGGAGCGAATCGGTTACGCGCCAAAGCCTCGTTCTCTCTCCCCCCGTCCCATTACTGCAGCACATTGGCGAAAATCGCCGAATTCAACCAACTGGAAATCAAGGGAAGCCCATCTCTCTCTCTATTAAATGTTACGTAAGGTTAAGTTGAATATACATCTGTCTATAATATTATTATGTCATCCGCATATAAAGCTCGCCCCCAACCACCCCACTGACTTTTGTGTGTCTACTGTGGCAGATCCAATTATACATCAAGTCAATATTATTATTCGGGTAGATATAGTTAGGTATACATGTCATAATATTATAATTATCCAGCCCAGCATGACTGTGCGATATTGGATGGCTTACCTGTCCCATGTATTTCGGCTCGCTGGCCTGGATCAGCTGCAACGTTGAACTCGGCATTCTTTCCGTTTCACCTTGTCGACCTTTGATTGTATACAGTCGCTCGTTGATTATTTAAGTCGAAACTAAAACAGGAGAATCTGCAAAAGTGAGAGACAAATTTTGAAGAGATTAGAATCAGTGTGTGTGACACGATAGGATTTCAGGGTCGACTCTCTCTCTCGAATTACGTGACTCTTTTGACTTTTCCCTTTTTTCTCCCGCCCACACAGCCGAATTTACTTATTTTATTCTTTTTTCCATTTAAAAATAACAGCTTAGAGTGGGGGGGTTAGACAAACGAATTTTTTTTTTCGTCTAAAAATAGTTGCTATATATATACTCTTGTTATTCTTATTTAATGTGAGCACTGCGTAAGGTTTCTCCTATTTTTATTATTATTTTAAATTCTTATTTTTTCCCTCCTCAACCAGAAGCTAATAACACGCCCACTTTTTGTGTTGTTTTCTTTCTTTTTCCCTTTATACGGGAGCGCGTGCTACGACCGAGGGGTTGATGGTCGTGTTGTTGTTGTTTGGCTGCTAGAAACGAGTCGTCCCCTATTAACCTGCGAGTGGAGCGTCGTGTACCCGCGGCCCGTCGCGTCCCGATAGATTTAAGACCCGAATTTTAAGAGCCACACACTCTTAAAAGCAGCAGCACTTTTTTTTTGGCGGCGCTAACTTTGAATCGGTCATTATTAGTATACAGGCAGACTTGTACGTTAATGTAATAATATTCTTTTTTTTTTAAATTTCTTTCACGCCCCCATCCGAACGTGTGAGTGTTTAAAAAAAAAAAAGAGTTAGAGCTAATGCCCTTTAGATTTACGATTTCATTATCGCCGCCGCCGTACGACCAGCTCGCAGTTGTTCCTCACCAAAGGGGACCGAGTGTGTGGGAGGACATGATGATGATATCAACAAATCACGGGCTTTTGTGTGTGTTAGTCTTTTTTCGAAAACAATTGGCGAATGCATCATCATCAGTCAGTTCGTAGCTATATAGTCTATATTAGATATTCCGCTCACATGTAATACAATTCTTTTTCTTTTGTTTTTCATTCCTTTTTGCGGCTGGTCGTCGTGCTTTATCCCCTCATTGTTGCCGATCTCTATAGTCTCTCAGACTCCTTTTTTTCTCTCTCTTGTCTGCCTTCATTTGCTGACGTCCTTCTTCCTATTTAGACATTGTCCTCTTATTTCATGTTCACTCCCACTCCCGATTGTCTTTTTTATTTTCTTCTAAGCGCTCGCTCGTTCGTTCGTTCGTTTTTTTCTTTTTCTTTTTTACTCCCGGAGAGTCGTCAGCGTTTATGATCGCATACAGTCTCACACACACACACACACACAAAAAGGGGTATGGTGTATTATTTATAGATAATGGCGCGCACAAAAGACAAATCGGCAAACCAAATCTCGAACGCGAGGAGCTTTTTTCCTTTTTGTCTTTTTTTTATTTCTAGAAAAAGAAACAAGTCGAGATAGATCCCGCGTGTGTGTGGGTTCGTGAGCTTCTGAAATACGCCACGCCATTGTTTGGCGCACGTGACACATTCGAGAGCTTCTTTTTATACATCTATACAATTTCTATATAATACTTTTTTATTGGTGAATTCATTAGAATTATTAGCGATTTTTCTGTTTCTTTTTTTGAATTTCCCGCCATTGACGGTTGGAAACGTTTGGGCTTTTGAAATTCAATCCTTTTCTTTGAGACTGCCTTTGAAATTTTATTTTCTTTCTTTTTTTATTCCGTTCATTAAAATCCATTGATTCGTATCTTCTTCTTCTTCTTCTTCGATGAATGAAATGAGCTCACACGCGATTGAACGTTCGTCTCCATCTCGGCCAGCACCAAACGGAGCCAAAGAAATTGAAATCGATTGGGCGGGAGGGCCCGCGAAACGGCCGCCGCTTCTCTCTCCCTTTTCTTTTCTCCCCTTTTTCCTTCCTTCCTTTTTCATTTTACTTCCTTCCGGTTCGATCTTCAAGTAGGAGGAAGGGATGCCAATAAGCAAAAGGGTTAGAATATAAAAGGCGACGAGTTAGACGGCCGAACGAATCTGGCCGCAAGGGCAAGAGCCGAAACGTGCCATCACGGCATCAAAGACCAAAGTCTATACACCACTAATTTCTCTATCAAACTCTCTTACGTAACTCCCCGCCGTTATCCATTTGGCTAAAAAGTAGCTTTCCCCCATCCACCCAGTTGCAAAATGTAAATATCGCAGAGCCCGCCACTCGCGCCATTGGTCATTTCCGATTCCGATAATCAATGTCGCTCTCTCTGCCCGTCTGTTGTGCTGTGTGTATGGAAAAAAAGGATTGGCTTTCTGCCCAGCAGCAGCAGCCAGTCCTTTTTTACAACCATATCCCTTTTTATATTTTTCTTTTACCCCCTTTTGTCGAGTGGTAGTACCTTTTTTAAATCAAAAAGGCATAATGGCCTTTGAAAACTATTCAGCTGCCACGACCATACAAAAGTCCAGTTCAAACTATACACACACACACACACGTCCGAACCTAAATCAACACACGATTGCTGTGTGACTATATATAGGGGTTAGTGTATAGGCCTAAATCAACAATCTAAAATTCCGCTATACAAATTGAAAATCTTAAAATTTCGCGGCTTTTTGGAATTTGATAGTCGATGGTAGATCTATCGGTTTTTATATGGTGGTTTTTTCAATCTATATGTATATAGGGGGTTTTATATATAGGTGCATATACTCGATTTTTATGATGATGGGCTCTATTGGCCGAAAGGATTGGAAAAGAAATCGGATGACCATCATTCAGAAAAATAGAGGAAAAAGAAGAAAACCCTTTATGGAATATCTATACAGTCGAGCGATATATAGAAATAATATAGTAAAAGGTTAGTGCTTGTGTTGGAAAACTCACCTGAGCTGAGAAATGTTGCCGATTTTTTAAAAAGGGAAAAAAGATTTTTCTTTTTGAACCCTTTGGACACTGAAGAGGTGAGAGACGGACGTCCCAGCGGAGCTGTTTTTTTTTTCTTGTGGGATTCGAATTTAACCCGGAAAAATAAAAGAATTTTCTTTCCTAAAAAGGTTTCGAATGGGGGGAAAGAAGAGAAAATAAAGGTGGCGATGTCGAGGTCGATTTACTTCTTCTTCTTCTTCTTTTAGAAGAGATGGAATTTTAGCACAGAGAGGGATGCTGCGGCACACTCAATTTAATATTCAGCACTACGGTTTCCTTTGAGCGATTTTGGTAAAATGTTCAGGTGGTGAGTAGCCATTGTCGCAGCGGGCGATCGCTCCTCTCCCATCGGTCGGCACCTTCAAGAATTTGCGTGTCCCAACTTCTTTTGTATTTTAGTTTAGAGTTTCTTCTTCTCTTTGGCGAGAGAGATGGGCAACTATTTCAGCGCGGCCACTTAATTGTAGACGTTCTCATTGATGACTCCTCTCATCCCCAGACTCCTCCCTTTATTCTTCCACAAAAGTTTTTTTTTCTTTTTGGCCCGTCAAGGGGCGAAAAAAGGTGTACAGGGATGGAGAGAGAAGATGGAACAACCTTCATTAACTTGGCGGAAGAAATTGCACTTTGTCTTTTTCTTCTATATTCTTCCAGCGTTGGATGGGATTTGGAGATTTGAAATTTACTAGCGCACCATTTATTATTTTCACAGGGACGCGCACAACGGAAAATTAAAATTCGGAAGGAAATCAAATTGAAAATTGATGCGATGAATTCTATTTGGCTGGATGCTGGGAGGGCTGCTGTGTATATGTATATACTCTACGAGATTGTAAATAGATATAGGCAGCCGGACACACACACACACACACACACTGATGATGGAGCTAGAGAGAAACAACTCAAACAGTTGAGAGCGCTTGTGAGATATAAACCGTTCCGTTCGGTGGACAGAGTCTGACTGAATGAAACATGGCCAGTCCTTGCGCTCTTGGAGCTATACCACACACACACACACACACTCGGCTGTGTGTGTGTATGCTGTGAAAAGCCGCTCAGTGTGTGTATACACAATAAACACACACATATATACCGACCATCAGTAGCTGATTTCTCTCTTCCATTTCCGCAATCGCCGATTGAGAAATCGCTGCCGATCGAAACTTTCAAATTAATTAATTTTTTCAAATTTATTTCAGAACTTTCGTTTTTATTTGGTTGGAAAGGAAGTTGTGTACGTATATAAACAGCGTGTAGAGGAATAAAAAAATGAACTTTGAACGGGGCAAATCTTCATTTCGGGATCGGCATTGCCGAGTCTTAAAATTTTTGTGAGAAAGCTAATACACATAGTTCAGTTCACATCCCTCTCTCCCGTATCAGTTGTTGTCTTGTGTCGTCGGAGCCGGCGAAAAGTTCAATAGGTGAAATGAAATAAAAAAAATGGGGAAGCAAGCAAGCAGCAGAGAAGAGGGGGGAGGATTTTTGTTTATATGTACCAGTAGCATACATATCAGATAGCGGCAGCTATACTATATGAAATAATCATTTTTTTTTTAAGGGCTTCTTCTTCTTTACTCATTTTTTTATTTTGATCTAACCCATTTTGCCCCATTTCCCAGTTCATTCCCTCTGCGACTGACAAGTGTAACAAACAGCCGGGCCTGTCAAACTGACTGACGAGCTCTATATATACCCCTGCCCGGCTTGGAAGAACTATATATAAAGACGTTATTTGAATGGGGCTATATAACACTGCCAATGGGGTATGGTCTATAAGTAGATTGATATTATTATGTATAGAAAGCGATTTTTATTTTTTTACTTATCACCGCGGAACTGTGATGACTTGTAACCCGCTCGAATGAGTTAGCTCTTAGCCGATCCCAACTTCTCTCCTTCCATTTTGTCTTTTATTCCGTTTTTTTTTTCTCCGGCGCGGGCTGGCCGCCTATACACAGAAAAAAGAATCAATTAATATCCTTCGGGACAATCCATCACCGGCAGCTCACGCAGAGCCATAGAAACGCCGAATTCGCCCTAAAGCCACTCGAAGAAAAGGAAAGAAAGAAAGAAGAATTATCAATGATTATTATTATATATATAGCTTATAGATATATATCTATATATACCTAACGGCTATATATATAAAAGGCTACGATATAATAACGTTGTTATTTTGATTCAAGTCATAGTGGGCGGGCTATTAAGTATCAAGGAAATGAAACGGAAACGAATAAATTCTGCACCGCAAAAAAAAAGAAAAGAAAATAAATTCCGGTGGCAATGAAATACGGTCGCCTTTCAGAAAGCCAACCGACTGCTGTTTGTCTTGTTGGATTTTTATAGCGTAATTATTTCTTTTTTGTTTTTGCTTTTGTTCAAGTTTCTCATATCTCCGCTCTTCGGCTTTTTCGCCGTTATTTGATAAATGTGTACGAAAATCGTCGCGTAGCTGCCGTACATATATCTATTCTAAATTACATTTAATACATCTTCTTTTGTATTTATTTGGGGGGTATAGTTTTTTAATGCCTATTATTGTTTGTGGCGGTGTGTCGGCTGGAAGAGGTTTTTTTTATCTTCTTCCGTGTGTGTGTGTGATATCCGACAACAAAAGCAACAAGAACAAAACAAGCGCCGCCTTTTATTTTTATATTCTTTTCTTTTTGCCGTTTTGGTTATCATTTTCAATGCGGCTATCAATCGCTCTTTTCTCTCTCTCTTATATAGTACCGCCGTTATATAGACCGACCGCTCAATCGACTTTGTGCCATCATTCATTTTACCTCTCCGAATTATTATTTATACCCAAATACTTTTGATTGATACATCGGAAGCCATGCCATCACTTTTACATACCTCTTGTTATCATTATAACTGGAACACACCAAACTGTATATCTATAGATCTATAGACTATAGGGAAAATGAAATCACATCTCGGAGATATTGAATGATATAACACATAATAGATACAAACGACCGATAGATGTTAGATGTGTTGAAGCCGAGAGATTTCTGATTCTATATAGCCTTTTTCTTTCCGAGAGTTGATAAATTGTTAGAGCTCTGTATATTATATAGGCTCTCACGGTGAGTGGTCTCGTGCGTGACTTGCCCTCCTCTTCATCTCCAGTTTCTCATATTATTCAAGGCTGACAAATGAATTTCCAAATAAAAAAAAGGGGGGAAATCTATAGGGAGAGAGATAGATATATATATACGGTGTATGACCTAAGATGGTGGCGTGTGAGAAAGTCCAAAATATATTAAGATGCAGTCAAATAATATAAAAATCCTATATAGTATATAACCTTGTACCGACAGTGAATTTTCAACAGTCCACACCGTAGAGTCTTATTATTATAGTTTTCTTATTTTATATTTTTTAAAAGACTTTTTCTGTGGGTTCTCTCGATCCTATCAACATTTTTCTCCTTCGCAAACCTCATAAAGTGTCTCTCTTTTTTCCTACCCTATGCGCGATGATATCATTGTTCTCCGTTTGAGCTGCTGCTCGTTTAAAAAAAGAGAAAAAAACGATTCGAACGTCTCTGTAAGCACCGCGGTCCATCACCCGTTTACTGTCGAACACACGCCAAGTTATGCCCGAAAAAATTCCAACACAAAAATGATAGGGGACACAGCATCTGTACGACGGGAAATATAGTGGGTCATTTCAGATAAGCTCTAATAGTAAAACAAAACAGTTTGACACACACACACAAACATGTATACAAGAGAGAGAGAGAGAGCTGACAGATGTATACTATAGAAAAGAGCAGCAGCTAAAAGCGCTGGGCCATTATTGATCGTCTGTGCATATTGACGTATTTATCCCCTTGTTACCGTGTTGTAGCTCTATACAGCAGCAGCAGCTAGAGCTATACATCTTTCTTGTGTACATATAGTCTGAGATATTCTCGCATGTCTGATGTTGGTGTCTACAACACCCGAGATTTTGATGAAAGAAACATTCTAGACGTTCTGTGATATCCTGCACACCGCCGCTACCCGCCCCGTTCAATTAGTTATATCTCTCCCGTAGTGTTTGTCTCATCTTCGTACAGTTACACAAGGAGACTGTCTATATAGCCATAAAATATAAGAACAGCCGGCCAAAAATCAAAGGCAATTGATGTAATATCTCTGACTGTGCTGGTCTGCAATATAATCTGTTCTTTTCTGTTGGTCGGCGGCTGAAACTTATATATTGCATTATTCCTATCTATTCCAAACTTTCAATCCCTTTTGTTTGTGTGTGTATATACGGCGGGATTACACACACATACCTCTAGTCCGTTGCGCTTCATTTCTTTATTTCTTTTTCTAATAATGTCGCAATCCTTAGATAACGCCACATCAATCCCGTTGTATATTTCGGAGAATATTGCAACTTATTTTCCCGCGAAACAGTCGCGGACCGGTTGGAATGATATGATTATTACGCAACGCCTTTTGTTTCTTCTTCTTCTTCGTGACTTGGCGCATTTTCTCTGATTTTCCCAGGAAATTCTCAGCGGCGCTCCCGCCGTCGTCGTCCTATTCTGACTCGCATCGGTGCGTCAAATTGATTCAACAATTCATCAAGTAGAGTATTACGTACACAGCACATATCTAAGGCTACTATATCATCTCTCTCCTATCTCTAGCTGGGCAGGGAGAGATGTTGTTGTTGCTGCCGCTGCTAGCCAAGCGTGTATAGAGCGCAGGACGGCCGAAAAAGAGCCCGGCGCGCGTGTATGACAGCTGGATCTCCCCCTTTAAAAACTCCTGTGTCTCTTTTTGCCTTGGAGGATTCCACCCGACCGGAACTAATCAGTAATAGTGTACATATATTCGTATATATAGATAGATAGATTGAGTGAAGGGGGGAAAAGAGATGAAAGGGAACGAATGCGGATACAATAAAAGGTTTTGTTCACATATTGGAAATCAGATTTTCGACTGGTCTATATTCTCCATTGTACACGTCCGGCCGATGGTAAAAGTGAAAAGGGTGTTTTGTCTATTTTTTGGACGGGGGGGTCGCTGCTGTTTGTTCGACTCAAAAAATGGGGTTCACCTCTATTTACCAGTAGACCATCAAGTTAAAAGAGAGACTAACAAGAGTCTACAGATTGTATACCCCCCATGATATATCTATGTAGCGGTGGACAGGAGGACCTGGAGACAGTTCTGACCAGAGCTTATAATATATAGTACGAGGTTATATTTTTCAGCCCTTGACTTTTTTTTTTGGGGGGGGGGGGGGGAAGGTGGGGCTCCTTTTGGGTTCCTCTTGATATTTATACATCAGACCCGCTAATGGGCTATCCATTGTTGTCGTCGTTCGGGTGGCCCGGCCCCATCAGGGCATCAGCTCTCATATCGCCGGTTAAGTCGAAAATCTAAAAAGAGTAGAGAAAAGATGAGTGAAAATAACGTATTTCCAAGATATACAGGATGTATAGAGTAGGCCTTATTTCCCTTTTATTTTTCAAAAAAATAAAAATAATATAGCGGTATTATTTCGGTTGGAATGTTTTCATCTCGACCGTGTCGGCGCGTCTCTCACTCTGGGACCCATTTTGGCACCTTCCTCTATCCCTCAGGAGAGCGACCAAGAAGCTCGCACCCAGGCGATAATGTCACCTGAGAGCGATCGAGTGTGTCTTCCAACGATACGTATAGGCCTACACTACATTTCTTTCCCTTAATATAAGCGATAGTTAACCGTTTTTTTCTTTTCTTTTAACCATCCATTTTCAGGTCTCAAATTTTTCTGAAATGACGGACGAGTATTTTTTTGTCCAGCCAGTTCGTAATGACTTTTTCCTTCCTACACAGTCCATAATAACAAAGAATGTTCAAGCTTCCCTTTCGACAGGTCTCATATTCGTTTCAAAAAATAAAATAAAGAAGAAGAAAACAGTCAGGTCAAGTATCTGGTTATTAATGATCAATAGCGATTAGGTGGCAGAGCTCCTTGGGTCTTGACACTCTGGCGCAGAGGTTAACTATATAAGTTAGCCCTCACAAGTCGATGCGGAGAGAGGCTGGTTGTTGCAACACACACAGGACACCCTGGTAAAAATAAGAAACAACTCGTCACCGTCTTTTGGACACATTTCATAGTTTTCTTTTTGACGACTTTGTTCCTTGTAAAAATAAAATGAAACTTTTTTTTCCAAAAAATGTATTTGTGATTTGTTATAGACCGTCAAAAGCCATAAAAGGCCGGAGTAGAGTAGGACAGAAAACAGACGAGAGATGGGCAGGAAGAGACAACAAAGAAGACAAGGTCTTTTTACAGGTAGATTTTTTTTTTGTAGGCCTATGCACTAAAAAAGGAGAACACACGGGTTTTTTTTTTAAGTTATAGTTCGGGACTCTCTCCGGTCTCTCCCCCCCCAGCGCATTCGATTCACTTGGCGCATCGCATTCACCGCCTTTTTAGACATTTGTCAAAGACGTTTTTTCCTTCTTTTTTTGGGTGTGTCTATTATATCCCTCCTCCCTCCTACACATCGGCGGCGGTTCTCTTTTATATGAGACGTAATACCACCGACATCGACTACCGCCCCCATCCAAACAAAATGAAAAAAAAACAGAAAAAGAAAATAAAAAAAAGCCTTTTTTCTTATTTCTCTTTTTCTCTATTCCGCTAAAGAAAAATCCTAATAATCCTGAAACTCCCACGCACACAAGAGAGAGTTGCGTAACCCTTTCAGACTATATCTTTCGCCGAGAGAGCCTCTGCATCGTCCTCCATCCAGCAGCTCCAATGTATTTTCGTTGGGATGATTGTGTTCCGCATCTTGTCAAGAAAAACGTCCAATCATTCCGGACAAATTGTTGTCGGTCCGAGTCTAGTCAGAGTCAGAGAGGAGGAGAACGTTGACCGACTTTTTCTCAAGCTGGGCAACAACATGTTTATTTTCGGATTTGAGCAGCATCCTCGGCTGCGCGGATTCCCTCCGGTATAAACAGACCAATTAAAAATACCAAAAAGACAAAGTTTCTAGGGGTGTCCATAGTCTCACCATTGTAACACACACACTATATATAAGATGCTATAGAGGAGACAAGTTGAAATATAAATCCGGTGGTCTCATTTGACGCCGTCGAAAGAGAAACGAAGAAAAGCGCTGAAAGAAATCTTTGCGGCCAGTCCCGCTCACCGGGACCAGCTTATTATGTCAGACCCAAAAGGGGGCGAGTCCCAACTACGGTTTATATTTACGAAGGAGAAGAGAGAGAGCGCCAAACAACAAGCGAGAAAGCCCAGAGGCGAAAGACGATAATGTTTTTCGCCGAAAAAAGAAAAGAAAAATACAAAATAGAAGAAAAAGGAAAAAACATTTGAGCGTTTATGGAACGTTTTTATTACCCATCTGACCTTCCCCTTTTGCACTTTTTCGTCTGTTTCTTGTTGTGCCCGTTTCTCTCTTCTCTCGCCCAGCCAACGTCAGTTGTTGTCTGGCCGCCATTGAAACCAAATCGAACTGAAACGTGTTGAAACAAAATCGCATCCGAGTAAAAACCAACAAAAAATCATGTCTACACTGGCTGAATTGTGCTCCGACTTGCTTTTAGATCCACTGCCTCCGGCCCGGAAGCGAAATCCAGCCATTCCGCACGCTCCTGTTCGCAATCATCGACTCAACCCGACGGAACAGAAGGTCTTTTTTTTATTTATTTGTTCTGATTATTCTTTTATTTTTCCCTGATTTATTTGTATCGTGTGATAAATCTCTCTCTCCTCCGTTGTGTGTCGGCTTTTGTCATGGTGCCAATGATTGAATTCGCCATGTAGCTGGCGATATCTGTTGTTGCGCGAATGGCTGACGTTACGTAAGTTTCCCACAGCACAAATCCCTTGAATCCCCCCCAAAAGAAAAAACAAAAAAGTCGGACCATTTATGGCAATAGTTGATGACTCGCCACGCTTTCTATAATAATAATACAGCTTCTTTTCATTCCCTTAGTTTTATCCTGGCTAACGTCGGGATGTAGATACAACCTCTCTGGCACATTATATGTAACGACAGGCTCGTTTTTTTGGAGCTCCAGCACATTATTTATACGTAATTCTTTTTGGTTTTTGTGTTTTATTTAAAAGTTGGCCGTTCGCAATGCCTTGCGCTACTTCCCTCCGGCCACTCACGTCCAACTGGCCAAGGAATTTGCGGATGAGCTGAGAGACTATGGTCACATTTACATGTACCGTTTCATGCCGACCATTTCGATGAAGTAAGCCGCCAAAATGCGATTGAATTGGCGTTAGATCCTTTTGATGTTTGGAATAAATTTGGCTGTTGATCGACAGAGCTTATCCCATCTCCGAGTATCCGAGCCGGACCAAGACGGCCGCCGCTATTATGCATATGATTATGAACAACCTGGACCCCCGTGTCGCCCAGTTTCCCGAAGAATTGGTTACATACGGAGGCAACGGCCAAGTTTTCTCCAATTGGGTTCAAGTAAAATTTCAATTCAATCAAACATGTCGACCCAAAAAAAAAGATGGAAACCATTTTGGATTTCCCGCATCTTCTTTATGATTTCCCAGTTCCGGCTGGTGATGCATTATCTGGCTGAAATGACGGATGAGCAGACGCTGGCCATGTATTCCGGACATCCGCTCGGTCTATTCCCTTCCACCCGCTCCGGCCCACGCGTCGTCATCACCAACGGAATGGTCATCCCGAATTATTCGAGTCGCGAGCACTACGACAAAATGTTTGCCCTCGGAGTCACAATGTAAACACAAAAAAATTCTTTTGGGAAATTAAAAAAAAAAAAAAGAAAAATTGAATGAAATTTTTATCTTTTTGTGGGGGTTGAATGACTTTAAAATAGGTACGGCCAAATGACGGCTGGCAGTTACGTCTACATCGGGCCCCAAGGCATCGTTCACGGGACCACAGTAAACTTTGATTCAATCACCTTCGTGATGATTGAGCTGTCGAATAATTTTCGGCGCAAATTTAAAATTAAATTTTTATTGAAACTATTATTTATATTGCAGTTGACTGTCCTGAATGCCGGCCGGAAATATCTCGGCCTCAACGATCTTTCCGGCAAAGTATTTCTCACATCGGGACTTGGAGGTATGAACATCAAATTCATTTCTCGATTGCGTCGATTTTATTTTTAGAAAATTATTTTAATTCGTTGATAATTACAGGAATGAGCGGTGCCCAGGCTAAAGCGGCCACCATTAGCGGATGCATTGGCATCGTCGCCGAGGTTCAGTTAGACCCATTTGCAGCTAATTAATTCTGCCAGCTCAATAATAACCAAACGAAATCTATCTTTTTTTTATTTGGCAATCGTTGCTCTGTTTATTTTTGACATCATAGGTCAGTTATGACGCGATAAAGAAGCGCTACGATCAAGGCTGGGTGCTGGAAATGATCGACGATGTGGATCGGCTGGTGGAACGCGTCAAAACTGCCCGTCTCAACAAAGAAGTATATATAGACAAGATTTGTTTGTTCCCTTTTTAGATTTCTCTTTTCCAACCCAACAAAAGAGAAGAGAGAGATAGACGAGTCGCATATACGTTATTGATGATCAATCAACCGAATAAATCAGGTCACGAGCATCGGATTTCACGGCAACGTCGTCCTCGTCTGGGAGAGACTGGCCCAAGAATACGACAAGACGGGCGAGCTGCTGGTCGAGCTCGGATCGGATCAAACGTCTTGCCACGATCCCTATTCCGGCGGCTATTATCCTGTCGGATTATCTTATCAAGAGTCGCAAGATGTAAGGCTAAATATACGCGTCTCTCCCGGCATAATATAATAAATCCTTCTGATTCTCGGTGGTGCACAGCAGTTGAGCTCCCCCCCAATTAATTTGCAACTCTGGGGGGATTTTCCCACAATTTTTTTTTTCTTTTGCTGTGCAGTTGCTGGCCAGTGACCCGCAACTCTTCCGCCAGCGCGTCCAGGACAGCCTGCGCCGCCAAATTAAGGCCATCAACGCGCTAGCCGATCGCGGAATGTTTTTCTGGGACTACGGCAACGCCTTTCTGCTGGAGGCTCAGCGATGCGGGGCTGACGTCACCGCTGGAGACGATCCTACCGGCCTGAAATTCCGCTATCCTTCCTACGTCCAAGACATCATGGGGTGAGTGTTGATGATGTTCCAATTTGTTGGTTTATCGATTGATTTTTTTAATAAATAATAATTTTTGGCGCGACTTTTAAATTTGAATTTACGCGCGCAGGGATATTTTCTCGTTGGGTTTCGGTCCCTTCCGCTGGATTTGCACGTCGGGATTGGAACAGGATCTCGAAGTCACGGATAGGATCGCCCAAGAGGTGCTGGAGAGCATCGTTCAAGAGGGCTTACCTGATAACATTGCCGTTCAGTATCAGGATAACATCAAGTGGATCAAAGAAGCCGGCAGGAACCGGTTGGTCGTTGGGTCGCAGGCCAGGATCTTGTACGCGGACCAAAGGGCCCGGGTCACCATTGCTCTAGCTTTCAACCAGGCTATTCAGGGTTCGTATCTAATTGACTCATCTCTTATACATTTTTTTTTTGAGATCGTTAAATTGAATTTTATTATTTGACGATTTTTATCGGATCCCAGAAGGGAAAGTGTCCGACTATATCGTGCTGAGTCGAGATCATCATGACGTTAGCGGAACGGACAGTCCGTTTCGAGAGACGTCCAACATCTACGATGGATCGGCCTTTACTGCAGGTCGAGAGGCTATAAATCTTTTGGGCTGTTTTATAGTTTTGTTATTTCCGTGTTTAAAAATAAAAAACGAATTTATCAAAATGCACAGACATGGCCGTCCAGAATTGCATCGGCGACTCTTTCCGAGGTGCCACTTGGGTCTCCTTGCACAACGGCGGTGGCGTCGGTTGGGGTGAAGTGATGAACGGTACGTTTTAAAAAAATTTAAAAACATGTTTGAAAAAATTCGGAATGAAACAAGTTTTAATTATTTATTTTCCTAGGCGGATTTGGGCTTGTTCTTGACGGATCGGACGAGGCTCACGAACGAGCCAAGAATATGCTCAATTGGGACGTATCGAACGGAGTCGCTAGAAGGTTAACAACTTTCACCTAATTTATTCACCCTGCTGGAATGAAAATAAACCACCAGGATTAACTGAATTCAACTGTTTTTTAGGAGCTGGTCCGGAAATGCGAACGCCATCCAGGCTATCCAGCGAGCCATGGCGGCCGACCCTCGACTGAAAGTGACTCTACCCAACCCTGTCGATGAGACAACCTTCTAAAAGCAAAAGGGGGATAATCTTGTCGAATCGGCAGAAATTTCAAAACATTCCAATCAGCGTACATTTCCGTTTAATCATTCCGTCTGATACGAAAGCGGCGGCGTATAACATACAAAAGTAGTAGCATTTTTTTTTCTCTCAAAATATGAAATAGAGAAACAAACCAACAAACAAATAAGTACTATGGATGTATGTATAAAATGTTAGAGGTCGTATATCTTATCATTAGATTTTTAATAAATGGGGAATTTTTAAAATGGAAATTATTCCGGACATCCCAGCCAGAAAGGTGTGGCTTCTTGAGGGTAGCGCATGTCAGTGCGTACCAGAGTGTCGTCGAACCGCCAAAACATTTTGTTTTTGAAGAAATACGTTCGCCCTTACAAGTTTACAACACAAAGATATAATTAAAATTTAAGGGAAGTTTAAGCATTTAAAGAATGAATTGAATTACCATCAGTCCACTGCATGGCTGCGTCTATATCGGACGTTACACCTCTCCACCTGGACAGATCGTGCGGATAGCCGGGATCCATTTGTCTTTTAACGTCGTCGTAGCGCCAGTAAAGATTCTTTCTAAAAAAAAAAAAAACAATCGGAGAAAGAATTAACCTAAGTTATTTTTCAAAGTTTTCTAATCGACGCCACGGCCTCGATTATTCTTCTCGTACGTCAAAAAGATAAAAAATACCTAAAGAAGTAAGTCTTTTTATTCTTGCCCCAAACGAAAGCGGCGTCTAGATGGTCTAGTCCGTCCGGTAGTCCGAGCCAGCTCAAATTCGAATTCTCTTCCACCATCCGGTCACCGTCAAATACCCAATAACTTGAACCTATTGAATATTTTTAAAAATAATTAATTAAATGTGTATACAATCTCTACCGGATGGCCAATCAAATTAAATTTTATTAATATATACCGGAAAAGAAGACAATGTGTCCATTAGGACGCTCGTACAGTGCGTCCACTTTGGGCAAGGATTCTGGAAGTTCGCGAAAGAGATGGCGGATGTGGGTTGGATATCCATCGTCTATTGCAGCTCTTTGACGGAGTCGCCAAACGTACTGCGAGCCAAAGGAATCACATTTCCAATTTGCACAGAAATATAGCTGCTGGGGGGTATAACTATTCAAATAGAGAAGTGTCCGGTATATACTTACTTGACCCTTGAAGAAGAACAGCTCGTTGCGGAGGACGGAAACGGCGTCAAAGTGGCCCTGGCAAATATCCGGAATCCTGGGTGATTGATCTTCGTTTGTGGCGTTCAACTTCCTGCGATGGTCATCCACCGTTTCGTAGTCGCCCTCGTAATTGATCGTCACCGTTCTCTCGGTCGTCGTCGTCGTCGTAATCTCTTCGTCCCTTACAAAAACGGTCGTCGCTTCCGTTTTCCCGCTTCCGCTTTTCGAACTGTGATCGTCGTCAACCTCGTTGTAGTCTTCGTAATCATCGTAGGGCGTTGTCGTCCTAGACGTGGGTCTTGTAGGCCTGGGCTGCGTCGTCGTGATGGTCGACACCTTCTCGGTGGTAGTTTGGGGTTTCGGCGTTGTGGTGGTAGTGGTGGTTGTCGTCGTTGTAACATCTTCATTCCGATCGTCGTGCACTTGCCTCGAAACTATATAATTTAATGAAAACAATTTTCAATTGATCGATGAATTGTGAGTGGCAAATTTCCTTACTGTAGAGCTGATACATTGCTAGAATGTCATCGTAATCCAATTGAAGATTCGGTTGCGATCCTTTGTAGTAGGGAAACATGACGGAGCCCGGCACGGGGGAATGTGCTAGTCCTAGGGAATGCCCTAGTTCGTGCGTTGCCACGGTGAAAAAGTCAATTCCTTATGAAATATTTAAAACGAAAAAGAAAATTGAATAACACAAATTTAGACTGGAAGTTTTATAAGAAGGGACTAACCGGAACCCTCGTCCGGGTTAACGGTCCACGGCTCGTCTTCATCGAAATGAACGTCGCCACCGAAATTGTCAAATTCATAAGGGTAGTAAGCATGGGCTAAGGTGTAACCAACACCGTCGAAAGGATACCTGCAATTTTTTGGTTTAATTCAATTGAAATAACTTGAACACATTTTATAGGTGAAATCTATAACCTATCGCCATGGTATCCGCGACCGAAAAGGATAGTGATGTCCGCGTCTGGAGTTGGTACTTGCACAAACTTGAGATGGGCATAATCCGACCATACCTTGAAGGCTAAAAAGATCAAATTAAAATAATCCCGAAAATGATAAAGTCACAAGAAACAAATTTACCTCTTTCAAGTTGTTGAATTGTCGTTTCTTCATCGCCTACTTTGGGCGACCAGTTAGCTAAACTTTCGAAACGCAAGGGAAATGAATAAATGATTAACAGTTGCAAAAAGGCTTGGTTGATTAGCTCTTAAAACATTCTTACAAGTAAGTGATTCTTCGTTTGTTCCAACCGGGTGCGCCGACCACGAACCTTTTCCTTCGCCGTCTGTTTGACTGCTGTTCGCTATTATCCAATTCCACGTCTTTGTTACCGCAACGAGGAGTCACCAGCAGCTTTATTACGTTAATGATAGGTTCAGATTACAATGTTACCAAATTTTCGTTAAGCGGAAAATGAACGGGAAACAAGTTCACGAACGGTTTCAGAGGGCAACAAATTTACTTGTAAGGTGTCGTTGTCCATCCTTCCAGTTGGCGAGAGACCCCCGAAACTCTGCATGGTTCTGATTGCATCAATCACGGCTTCTTCTCTGTACAAGGCTTCCGAGTTGGAATCCTGGCGGCCTTCTAGGTAACCAAATTTTTGCAGAAACCCCATCTTACCAAAAAATGAAAGGATTAAGATTAAATACGAACTTTAAATTTTTCGATTGTTTTGTTGGTTACATAATAAAACGAACGGGACACTTACAACTACGTTTACAGTCGCTCCTTCAACATTTCTTGGGGATGCAACGTTATGATTTTCCGTGGGTGAAACGTTCCGAATCGATTCCGGAGAGGACAAGTTTTGAGGATGGATTGACGCTGATGGTTTGGTGCTCACGGACAGGGATGAAAGCGGAGGCTGGGCGGTGGTGACGACGGCTGGAGCAGCTGCTTTTAGGCTAGAAGACTGGGGAATTTTTCTAGTGGCGTTAATTGGTTTAGAAAGTACTGGGGCGCAGTCAGAGCCCATAGAACACATCAGCCAAAACATCAGCAGAGACTTGAACGTTAACACGGAATTCGGCATTGCGCTCTACTCTAGTCGAGACGGAGTGGACGAAAGCACTCAGCATACACGACGGTATCCACTTGAAGACTGAATTCCGTCTCGAACGTTTTAAACTTGATGTCTCGGTTTCACTTTTGAGGTCAACTACCCGTCCAACAGATTCTGACGTCGCAGTAGGAAGGAAATAAATGTGAGAGGAAATCCGTATTCCTTAGAGATCCTGGTTTCGCTTCCGACTAATAAAATTAAATAAAAATTTCTGTTTGATTTCCTGAATGAAAACCAGAAGTCTTGGTTTACACCCATTTTCTTCCGCTTTCAGACGGAAGTTGCCAATCTTTTTGGGGGTGAGAATCACTTCCTGTGTTGCGCGACTCTGGTGCTCAGTGTGGTTTCGAAACAATATTTCAGTGGTAAACAATAACTATCGATGGGCATTTGATGACTTAGAGAGATCTGCTCGTCATCATAACCTTTGGCTAATGTAAACAAAATGTCAAGATCTGAAAATTGGTCATCTGGAATTAATCATAGCTATACTTATAATCTCCCTATATTAAAATATATTAAGAAATTATGTTTTATTTCCACATTTTTATTGACCAAGAGAAAACTCGAGTCAAGTGCGAGGAATATTTTAATAGCACATATACTTCATACGAAAAGGCTGATCGGTTTGTGATCGAGTTCGCATACACTCGGCTGGTTGTTAACGTAAGCGATTTCTTACATGAAGTCATCGGAATCGTTTCCATCATCATCTTTATTGGTCTTCATGTTCGTTTGCTTCAGCAAGCGATCGTAGCTCCTAAACATGTAAAAATTAACATTTCTGTGTAAAAAAATAAATATAGTGTTTAGTAAATCAAGGTCACCTTAGTTCAGCTTCATCCTTTTTTCGCTTTTCTTCTTCTCTCTCCCTTTCTTTTTGTTCTTTAAGGAGCCTTTTCTTGTCGTCTCTTTCTGCACAGTCTCTCTGTTCTCTTTCAAACCTTAAATCAGGTTTTTTCTCAACTTTGGTTTTGTTGAGACGGTTTACAATTTCATTAATTCTTTTCTCCACCCTAATCTTGCGAACCTATAAAACTTGATTGTTAGATAATGGATAGGAACACATTAAGAAGGAAATCTGTACATCTTTTTCTTTGTGAAATCCAACTTGTCCAACTTCCATACCAGGAGTCTTTTTCAAATTAGACCACAGGGTGTAAACAACATCAATGTTGTTCATTTTATTCCCTTGGATGCTGTTCGCTTTACATAATTGTGCTGCATCTTCTAAAATGGCTGCTGGAATATCATCAATTACTTGACCCTACAAATAAGAATAGTAACAGAGCTGTATTAAAAATTGTTTTATTTGATTTAATAAAAAAAACCCTTACCTTGTTTAGTCGTATGTAAACATGGGCTGACGATAGCTTGTCAACGTGGAACCAAACATCTTCAGGCCATCCCCACTTGATCAACTCCTCATCTAGTTGTTACTACAAGGATTAATAATCCCATTTTATATCTTACTGATTGATTACTTCTTACTTTCATGTTTTTCTTCTCCCATGAAAAGTGCGCAACTGGGTTGAACGGCGGTGCTGACGAAATAGAAAACCATTTTAAATCTTAAAAATATAGTCAACTAATTTGAGAGGGCCAGCGAGAAAACATTCAGATCCAAATTCCAATTTTTTAACACGTGGATATACTATTTTCTACAATAGTAAATGCAACTTGACAATCCGCCTTGCGGCTGACAGTACTTCGGATAACACTAGAAGAATACGGTCGATCCCTCTTGACCACTTTTTGATCTTTTGATCATGTAAAGCTCTAGAAAATCTATGGTAGTGAGTGCCATCTGGAGTCTCAACATTGTAGAATCCACATTCCACAATCCTGAAATCCTATCCAATCCAATCAACGAAAAATCCTCTTCCCCAGTTTAAATTTCTACTTAAAAATAATTTTTCTATTAAACTATGATTTATTTCAAATGTTCAAATACGGTATCAAATATCTTTAAAATCTAGCGTTGCCCAAACGAGTTTCACTGGCAACGCTTTATGGCCATTCCTTATACTTCTCCGCTCGGCGCGAAGTAAAATAACCGACTGCTGGTGTTTTACATTGTTACGATTATTCTCTTGCTTTCCAGCTCGTCTAGTTGGATTTTTATTCATTTCGCCAATCGGGATTACAATTTTTTCGTTGTGTGATGGATTTTTTAGAGTTCTCTGATGTTTCAGCTGAAATTAAAGGCTCAATGGTAAGAGGCTCGCTAAATTGTCATATCGGCTGCACGTGAATCTTCTTCTATTGACAAAATTTTTTCTTCTAGACTCCAGGCCGTCTAAAACTAACGGATCAGAGTATCGTGTTCAAGAATTCCAAAACGGGTAAAGTTGAACAGATAAGTTCTTCTGACATTGAATTGGTTAACTGGCAGCGACTAGCTGGTGCTTGGGGACTACGTGTATTTCTCAGAACCGGAGCACTTCATCGCTATGGTGGATTTAAAGATTCAGTAAGTAATTTTTTAACATTTGAAAGCTTTTTTATTTTCAATTTCCTATTAATTTGGTTTTGTCTAGGATCAAGACAAGCTGGCAAAGTTTTTTACTCAAACCTACAAAAAAGACATGCTGGAGAAAGAGCTGAGTGTCAAAGGATGGAATTGGGGCCGTGCTGAGTTCAGTGGTTCAACTATGTCTTTTGAAGTTGGAAACCATACTGCCTTTGAGATTCCTCTAAGCAATGTGTCCCAATGCACAACAGGGAAAAATGAAGTCACCTTAGAATTCCATCAGGTGGGTACTATTATGACAAACAATGCTGCAGACATCTTACCTACTGCTTTATTTTCTCTAAAACTAGAATGATGATGCATCAGTCAGTCTGATGGAGATGCGTCTCTTCATTCAGTCCAATGATCAAGGTGGAGATGATGCTGTTGAAGCATTCCAGAAGCAGGTGATGCCTAAAGCAAGTGTCATCAGTGCTACTGGTGATGCAATTGCCATCTTCAGAGAAGTTCAGTGCCTCACACCAAGGTATTTTCTATCATTTGTACTTAAAACATTTGCTCATTTAGTTTTTATCCTTGACAGAGGTCGCTATGACATCAAAGTTTTCCAATCATTCTTTCAACTTCATGGTAAGACATTTGACTACAAGATTCCAGCCTCTACTGTACTTCGCCTGTTTTTACTTCCGCACAAAGATGGTCGGCAAATTTTCTTTGTAGTAAGTTACACATCTCTGAAAAAGAAATTAAGAAAAGAATCATCATTAATCTACATATTTTTATTGTGTAATTCAGGTAAGCCTTGATCCACCTATTAAGCAAGGTCAGACGCGTTACCACTTTTTGGTCCTTCTCTTTAACAAAGATGAGGAGACATCTTTTGAAATACCATTATCAGAGTGAGTAATTTTGAATAATTCAACATTTTCAACACGTCATCAAAAAACGTTTGTCCTAACAGGGAGGAATTGAAAGAAAAGTTTGAAGGCCGACTTTCTCGTGATTGTAATGGTCCAACTTATGAAGTTATGAGTACCGTCATGAAGGCCATGGTTAACCGAAAGGTCACTATACCTGGAAATTTTACTGGGTAAAATTTTATATTTTCATTTCAAGTGTTCTAGACTGATTTCACAGTTTCCTTCTTTTTTAATTATTTATAGCCATTCTGGAACCCCCGCTGTTGGATGTTCCTACAAAGCAGCAGCCGGATACTTGTATCCGCTAGAACGTGGTTTTATTTACGTTCATAAACCTCCTATTCACATTCGGTAGAATTCGTTTCCCTGAAATTTTTGTTTGCATATTTTTTAATTTATTCTTCCTTCGCACAGATTCGAAGAAATTGCAAGTGTTAACTTTGCTCGTGGCGGAGGAAGTACCCGTTCTTTTGACTTCGAAGTTGAGACCAAAAATGGGGTTGTTCACACCTTCAGTAGCATTGAAAAGGAGGAATATAACCGCTTGTACGATTTCGTAAACAACAAGAAGCTCCGCGTCAAAAATACTGGCCGATCCGTAAGATCTAGCAACCCATTGATAGTGTTTGTACTAATCAGTTTTTGTTGTACGTAATAGGACAAGTCCGCTCATGGGGATGATTTTGGCGATTCGGACGAAGAGGAAGCGCCCGACGCATATTTGGCTCGTGTCAAGGCTGAAGGCAAACAGCGTGACGCAGTTGGTACGTTTTCCTTGCTTAACGAAACAAAAGCCTTTCCACTAACATGTGCCAGTTGCAGGTGACGATTCGGGTGGAGATTCTGATGAAAATGACGAAGACTTCAAACCTGGTGAGGAAAGTGACGTAGCAGAAGAATACGACTCCAATGTGGCTACGACCGACTCGGAAGCATCCGACGCATCAGGTGGAGCCAAGGCTAGTAGTGCTGCGAAGGCTAGTAGTGCTGCCAAGGCTGGCAGTGGTTCTGGCAGTGATTCCGATTCCTCGTCCAAAAAGAAGAAAAAGAAGGACAAAAAAGAGGAGAAGGAGAAAAAGGAAAAGGAACCCAAGAAATCCAGTAGCTCGAAATCGGCGGTAATATCATCTTTCAATTTGCCAATAATTTCAGAATTAAAGTTTTTATCGTTTATTAATTTTGTTGTAGGCCCCTAAAACTCCCAGATCGCACAAATCCAAGAAGGATAAGGATGCAAACAGGCCCAAACGACCACAGTCGTCGTACATGCTGTGGTTGAACGACTCACGCGAACAGATTAAAAAAGATAACCCTGGCATAAGTGTCACAGATCTGATGAAAAAAGGTGGCGAAATGTGGCAGAAGGTTGAAGATCGATCTATATGGGAAGCCAAAGCTAAAGTTGCTAAAGAGGCCTATGATAAGGCTATGAAAGAATATACTGCGTCTGGAGGAGGATCGGCAGTTGCTAGCAGTTCTTCCAAAAGCAAGGACAAAGAGGAGAAAGCCGCCAAGTCGTCCAAGTCCTCTAGCAAGTCGTCAACCAAAACGCCAACTAAAACGCCAACCAAAGCTGCTAAAACAACTCCAGTTAAATCTCCTGGCGACTTCAAAAGTAAGGAATACATCAGCACCGACGAAGAATCCTCCTCAGCGTCTGAAGGCGCCAAGAAGAAGTCCAAGGGCTCCAGCAAGAAGACTGACAAGAAAAAGGTTGAAAAAGAAGAAAGCGAGGAAGAAGAAATGGAAAGTGAACCAGAGTCCAGCGATGTGGCTGACAGCGATTGAAGTGGGTGTATCACATTATAGTGTCATAAAAACGTTATTATAAAGGCGTCCGTTGTAGCTGCGTTCTCCGTTATAATACAATGTAATTTCGTTTCTTTATAATCGCCTTTCTCGACTAGTCGACTACATGTGGATGAAATGTTTGAAGACCGAAGTAGAAACTTCCATATTCCCTACATCAAACTAGTTCCCGATCCTTTTAAAAATAAAATGTTGACCACTGAGTAAAGTTAACCAAGCGGACAGATTAAATATAGTCTCGATTGCCACAAAAGTTGAACCATTTCAGTCTAATTTGGTTAAGTTCTCTGAACTGACTACCAAACCTCCGAAAGAGATTTTTTTAGCTAACCCAATACGAAGTTTGGGTCTACGTGATAAACGTATCTATTACGGTAATAGATACGTTAAGTATTACCCAGTATTAAACACAAAACCCCTGAAACATTCTCATCCTCTCGAGATGGTATTCAATTATGTACAACTGTATGTAGAAAAAATGCATTTCAACCTAACTTCATTTTGTTTATTTCTAAAAAACAATTAAATTTCTTTACTACACAAATTCATTTACAGTTCAAAGGGAGTCGACGATTTCCTCCTCCAACATGAAACCAGTGAAATGGGTGTGGTGGAAATTGTCATCGTGCAAATACGCTCCTGACGAAAGGTAAGAAATTTCTAACCAGACTGTATCTCCTTTTTGTAAGTTTAGAGTCGACTGGAGGGTCACAGGGCTCCATTGATTAGCGGAGACGAAAATGGAATCTTGAACCGACGCGAGTCCAATTCGATTGCCGTTCAAAAAAAGAGAGACTTGTAAACCGAATTCATTTTTCACACTATACGATGATAAGCAAGAATCAGAGCAAGCAGGAAAAAACGCCAGTCCCGCGAAGGAGAAGAAATAAGTTCCCTTGACGGATGCCTTGAATTTTCCTGATGGGTTCATGGCCTTTCCGACGTTTACTTGCTCAAAATCAAACGTAATTGGGGTGTTGGGCTTGTTGAATTTTTGGTTTCTCTGAACGTAAAAATATGTTGGCACCGATTTGACGTCAATGTATCCAATAAATTTCTCGAAACCTTTTCGTAATAAATCAGTTTTAAATTGAATAAATAATTAATGCAAAACAAATATTTTACCGGGATCTTGAAAAAATCGGTGAAATCACAATAAACAGATTCCATCATTTTATGTCCTTTGATGGAAAAGAAACCGCTCAGGGTGTAACCCATATCCTTTAGATCATCACAGGACGTTGGCATTGGAGTAGCGATTTCTGCAGGTTTTGTCGAGGGTTCTGGCTGTCTGGAATATCCGGAGCATGTCAAATTGCCCAGTGTGTGGATACCGGAGGAAGATTGCGATTGAGTTCGACCAAAATGAAGGCGAGTGATTGGTAAAATATTTTTGTCAGTGATAACACCTGAACGAATCAAAATGTTTTTGAGACATATTATTTTTAAAATTTTCTGATGACATGACTGATTTACCTTTGTCGGATAACTGCCGTTGTGCGAGACTGTCACAGTTGCACATGACTGAAGAAACGGCACAATTCCCATCAATTCCACACTGACAGGTGGGAATTCCATATGCGTTGTTTCCGGCCCAGAAATATTGTGAATTCCCATTTCTGTCGTTCCACCAGGAGTACATGGTATTTTCCAATTTGTGCGGCGCGTTGAAGCAATCGTACTGGGATACATTAAAAATTATGATAAATTCCCTTAACAGGATAGCTACGGTATTCAGATACCAACGAAACTTACTGTGATCGACTGACGGCATTCACTAGACAAATCGGTCAAAGCTTTTATTTGTGCCATGGACGCTTCATATTTGATGGAACGCGAATAACATCCGGCCCCTGCGCAGTGATCCACGTTGATAGGAGCGAGACTATCGTGTTTAATTGTGGTCGATCCTTATTTTTAAGTAAAGAAAAGTGAATGTCTTTTTTTGTTTCAATTAGCGAAGGAAACACAAATTCATTTTACCTGTTGTCATGTCGCAGTACACGTAAATTGGAGTTTCGCCGACGCCTTGTCCGTCCGGATCGATCCATTGCATTCCGGATGGAATCGAAACATCCATTGCACGGATTTCTGCGCACGTTCTGCGGATCTCACCCATGGGAATATCTGGTATTTTACGCGCGATCTGATCAAATATGGAAGGTAAAATCTTTTCGAGTGTTTTCACTTTGGTCTCCAGTTCCGCTACGTTCTTCAACAAATCTTGTTGTTTTGCATTCTGTTGTAGAAATAGACGCATGTTTTGTTTTATTCCCCAAAAAATAAATGATCAAATTAATCTATCCATTATAGTTAGCCACGAAAAGGTTAAAAGAAAAAGGGTGAAGCTAAGTATATAGAGATTAAACGTACACTGTTGTCGAGTTGATTCTTCAGTTTCTTTACCAGATTTTCAAGTTCTCCAATTTTAGTCTGAACATCGTCTGGCTTGGTCGACTTAGCTGGCTCGGCTTTCTTGATTTTGTTGGGCTTACGCGGCTTGTTGACTAGGCCTAGTTTATTGGCCGACTTGTCTCCTGGCTTACCTGCTGTCTTACCTACTTGCTTGTCTCCTGGCTTCTCCGTCTTGACTTCTGACTTGGCCGTCTTGCCTGAGTCGCCTTGAGCATCAACAGTACCGAAAGAAAAACAAATAATAGAGCAACATAAAATTAATAACACGGGGATAGAGAAACGAATCATTTTCATTCTTTCCGTCTTAATCTAACTGGCTCTGGTCACAATTTGGTGTTTCAATATATAGCCATTTCAGAGCCGAGCGTTGGATCCGGAGTATGATTCTTGCCCGTTTTTATGTCAGGTTTTTATCTTAAATGGATTATACATGTAATAAAACATACTTTAAGCTTTAAACGTTTCTATCTGAACATTTATAGCTATTGCCGTTGTGCAATGTCCATGAGGTTTGTTTTAACGTTAAAAATCTTCAGAAACATCAACACAAAATATTTGACGAAACTAGACGAAGATTATAACCACATGTTGAAACCTATTTTTTAAAATTAATGATTGATATTATTATTTATTATCCAATTGGTGTTGGTTTAGAATTTGCTGCATATTTTTCAATCTACTAAAGACAGTTTTAACTTTGGCTTTGAGTAGTGTGCAATCTACGGCCTCCTTTGAGATTACGCAAGTATGTGATAAGAAAACTGTAGATGAGAATAAACCTACAGGCTACAGTACATGTATGAAGTCGATAAGTACATAAAGTTCATAAACTTTATGCTTATTTCTGATTGTTTCACAGCCGCTGTAACAGCTTATAGGATTATAACTCGGAATCGTCGATAAGCCTATGGACCCCATATATATATAACAATTAAATGTGTGGCTATGTGGAATTTTTTAAAAACAAGATAACAAGATAAAACTTTGCTCTGCACTTTATGGGCGTCTGGGTGGAAAACAGGTGGGCTGCAACAGGACGACAAGGAATTCGACGATGAAAAAAAAATATATTATTTGTCCAATTTTTTTATTTTTTAAAATCATTTAATCGCATGTAATCGCAAAATTCGCAACCAGTAAAAAAGCAAAACGTCCACGTATTCTGTTCACTAGAGTTTCGATGTAGGCCTTTTAGATGGAAGTCCCGACAGACATTCCAAAACACAGCAAGACAAATTTACTTTTATTACGTAACCGATGGTTATGAGCACTATATTGTGAATTATCCAGGGCTGTAATGCAAGGCGGAGGACTATCTTGTTTGAGACTACCCCAATAAATCGGGAACACAACAATACAATAACTGGCTGTTATTATGTTAGTATACCATCATGTATACAGCTGTTACCATTCATATAGAATCAGACGTTCCCACATATCAGCGACCCTTGCAATCACATGAACCTCATTACGTGTCTTGAATGAAAGAATGACGATGAGCCTTTAAATTATTCGTTGTTGCTACCCGTAATTTTTATATTTTGAATGAATAATTATTCATTAATTGAAATCAGACAAAGAGATTGGATATGACGAGTTTTATTTAGGTATGTGACAATTTCATGTAGCAGTTATATATTCAGATATTCAAAAATTGTCTGGTGCGTTTCCCTAGTTTGAAAAATGACTGGGAGACCGACGTAGAGATCTGTTTATAGTCGGAACTTCCCTGGTTCGTAAGATCGTAACATACGTACTGATTAGCAGAATCTGTTGATAGCAAACGTTGTATAGCCCTATGGGGCCGTTCGGTAAACGACGTCATCGAAATTTTTTGGTTTTTTGGAGGGAGGAGAGTATCCATAAAGTGCGGGAAACGGGCTTTCCCGAATACCCTGTCTAAAAATCCAAAGATTTTAACAGGTCTGGCAAAGGCAGCAAGCAACCAGCTGGCAATAACCAATATAAGTGATGGCAACCATGCCACATTTCGTGACATCCGTGAACAAACAACATTTCATTTTTATCTTTCACGAGATTGCTGGATGCTATTATATACAAAACAAGAAAAACGCCCCAGTTTAATAACTTTCATTTGACCTTTGTATTAGAATTAATGCCATTTTCTCTACGACACAAATTCTTCTACAGTTCAAAGGGAGTCGAGGATTTCCTGTTCCAACATGAAACCAGTGAAATGGGTGTGGTGGAAATTGTCATCGTGCAAATACGCTCCTGACGATAGGTAAGAAATTTGTACCCAAACAGTATCGCCTTTTTGTAAGATCAGGGTCGACTGGAAGGTCACAGGGCTCCATTGATTGGCGACGGCGTTCGAATCTTGAACGGAACCGAACCCGATTCGTTCACCATTCAGTAAAAGAGAGACTTGTAAACCGAAATCATTTTTCACTTGATACATCAAAGATGAACAAGCATTAGAGCATCCAGGAGAAAACGCAAGTCCGGAAAAGGAGAAGAAATAGGTTCCCTTGACGAGTGCCTTGAATTTTCCTGTTAGAAGATTCATGGCATTTCCAGCGTTTGCGATCGCAGAATGGAACGTAATTGGAGTGTTGGCTTTGTCGAATTTTTTGTTTCGCTGAACGTAAAAGTACGTTGGCGCCGATTTGACGTCAATGTATCCAATCCATTTCTGGAAACCTTTTCGTAATAAATCAGTTTTAAATTGAATAAATAATTAATAAAAATTCAAATATTTTACCGGCATCTGTAGGGAGTTTGGAGAAATCACAATAAACGGATGCCATCATTTTATGTCCTTTGATGGAAAAGAAACCGCTCAGGGTGTAACCCATTTTCTTTAGATCACCACATGACTTTGGCATTGGAGTAGCGATTTCTGCAGGTTTTGTCGAGGGTTCTGGCTGTCTGGAATATCCGGAGCATGTCAAATTGCCCAGTGTGTGGATACCGGAGGAAGATGGCGATGGAGTTCCACCAAAATTAAGGCGAGTGATTGGTAAAATATTTTTGCTAGTGATAACACCTGAACAAATCAAAAGTTTTTGAGCCAACATTACTATTATCATTTTCCGATGTCAGTAAAACAATTTACCTTTGTCGGATAACTGCTGTTGTCCAAGACTGTCACAGTTGCACATGACTGAAGAAACAGCACAATTCCCATCAATTCCACACTGACAGGTGGGAATTCCGTATGCGTTGTTTCCGGCCCAGAAATATTGTGAATTCCCATTTCTGTCGTTCCACCAGGATAACATGGTATTTTGGAATTTGTGTGGCGCGTTAAAGCAATCGTACTAAAAATTATAATGAATTCCCTTATGAACATGATATCTATTCAGATAGGTACCAACGAAACTTACTATGATCGACTGACGGCATTCACTAGACAAATCGGTCAAAGCTTTTATTTGTGCCATGGACGCTTCATATTTGATGGGGCGCGAATAACATCCGGCCCCTGCGCAGTGACCCACGTTGATAGGAGCGAGACTATCGTGTTTAATTGTGGTCGATCCTTATTTTTAAGTAAAGAAAAGTGAATGTCTTTTTTTGTTTCAATTAGCGAAGGAAACACAAATTCATTTTACCTGTTGTCATGTCGCAGTACACGTAAATTGGAGTTTCGCCGACGCCTTGTCCGTCCGGATCGATCCATTGCATTCCGGATGGAATCGAAACATCCATTGCACGGATTTCTGCGCACGTTCTGTGGATCTCACTCATGGGAATATCTGGTATTTTACGCGCGATATGATCCAATATGGAAGGTATAACCTTTTCGATTCTTTTCACTTTGGTCTCCAATTCCGCTACGTTCTTCAACAAATCTTGTTGTTTTGCATTCTGTTGTAGAAATAGACGCATGTTTTGTTTTATTCCCCAAAAAATAAATGATCAATTAATCTATCCATTAGTTAGCCACGAAAAGGTTAAAAGAAATAGGGTGAAACTACGTAGATATAGAGATGAAACGTACACTGTTGTCGAGTTGATTCTTCAGTTTCTTTACCAGATTTTCAAGTTCTCCTATTTTAGTCTGAACATCGTCTGGTTGGGCTTTCTTGCCTGTTCTGTCGGGCTTAAGCGGATTGACTGGTTTGTCCGGCTTACCTGCTCTCTTACCTACTGGCTTGTCTCTTGGCTTGTCCGTCCTGAGTTGAGCATCAACAGTACCGAAAGAGAAACATACAATCCAGCAACATAAAATTAATAACACGGGGATAGAGAAACGAATCATTTTCATTTTTCCCAGTCTTTGGTCATATATTCGGCGATTTGTTTCAATTTATAGCCACTTTAGAGCTGGAAGCCGGTGTACGGTTATCGCTTCTTTTACGTCAAGTCTTATCTTTCAAGAATAACAAAAATAAATAAGATATACGTATTGACGAGTTTATAACCGTTTCGATGTGAAACATTTAGCTTTTGTCGTTGTGCAATGAAATCAGCAGTAGGTTTTTTTAACTATAAGGTAGCCTATACAATTACAAACAACTAAATAAACAAATTTAAGAGAAGGAGTTTAACCTATAAGGTTGAAACGTTAAAATATGATGTTTCCATTATTCATCATCAGGGAAAGCAATTCTTCACTGAATCTTCTATTTTTAATTAACGATTGATTAATCTTAATTTCTTTTTGTGTGCTCCACGTTCTTGATAATATACCAGGCAACGATAGACTCGTTGCCTCAACTTTCACTTTGAGTAACAATTTTTTTAATTCTTTCATTTTGATAATTATTTGATTTTTGTTTGTTTGTTGTTATGCAGGTTAATAACGAACATTAGAGGAACAAAAATGAAAATTTACTCAAAACCATTTTACGATTTCGATTAATGATTGATGGGCTATATAGGCCTACGCATTTTTTAAACTGCAGCCTACGCGGCTTCCTTTGGAATTATTCAATTATGTGGTAAGTATATTGTGATTTGTGAGTGGGAATCAATACACCTACGGTATGAAGTCTCAATACCAAGACTTTTCAACCTAAAGTTCATTTCTGATTGTTTAGTAGCGGGCAGCAAATAGGATTATAACTCGTAGGCTATAGGCGCGTTATCAGTGGCTGACCCATAAAAAAAAAATCTGTATGGGGGATCAAAAAAAGAAAAAGATAAAACTTTACACTTTGGCTGCATGTGTGTGGTCAGCACCCCACCAAGATAATTTTTCTATGCGACTGCATTGGACTGGATTAAATTTTTTTTTTTTTTTTTTTTTTTTTTGGGGGGGGGGGGGAGGGGCGGAACGCATTTCATAATGTAAATGCGGATAAATATGAAACAAGTGCATTTTCTAGTATCACAGCATATGTATATATATATGAACCAAATTTATAATTTTTTGTAAGATTTTGCTCCATTTTTTTTAATGTATTAAAAAAAGCGTCCTTTGATGAGCACACAACTTTTTCCACCTGCACATACCTAAGTATTTCACTCAATATAATAATTCCCCACCGCAAAATAGATAATTTTTATTTTCTTCTAACACAACCTTTCTCTGGCATCAATTTTAGGTTGATAACAAACCTTGGGATTTTAATACCTTGTAGACTAGACGCGCTAACACTCCAACCTTTGACCACTATACACCTATACAAAGTGTTTACGTCAATACTATAGGTAGGCCTATCTCTGGCTTTGCTATAAAATAAAACCAAACTGTAAAACACAAAAACGTAAAATATACTACTATGCGTATGATGGCCATTGTGCTTATGCTCCATTGTGCTTATTATCCGAAATCGTCTGAAATCGAGAAACATACACAAATTTAGGGAAAAATCCTGTCTAGCCTAGTTTGCTGAGAAGGCTGAGAAAAGCCGGGAAAAATATTTTTTTTTTTTTTAATTTTCTCATTTTGCCCTATAGGTTTGCTTGACAAAAGAGTGGGCCGCAACCCTTCGATCCCTCGATATCTCGATCCAGAACTATTATAGACATCCTTTTCTTTAATTTTTATTTTGGTACCAACAGACCAGTAAGACCCAATTCTTTCTTCCTTTCTCTTTAGTTTACACCACCAGCGAATCAGAGATACTTTGGGCTTGCGTAGAAATACACGAGAGACTTATTCGCTTCTTTTGAACTTTAATTTTTTTGGAAAATTTGGGCGAATATCTTCGGCGTCCTCTGTTTGCTGTTATATTAGGCACTTGATAAATATCGCTTTTCCAAAGTGTCTTTTTGGCTAGCGACGATCGTGACCATATTTTTTAGTTAAAAGAACTCGTATTATAAACGCATACAAATCAAGAAAAAATTACAAATCTCACTTCGTTATTGTATTCAACCGCATCGTCACTTACAGTACCAAGTGGAAACACATTGTCTGATAAAAAATAGGTCCAGCCGTTTCCTCCAGTAGTTGCCCATCCGACGCCCAGCGCTCTGTCCACACCACTTAGGTAAAATGTCCTTTTCTTGCCATGAAGAATGAGAATAAAGAGAAATTATATTCGTACCGTAACACACAAAGTAATCAAAAGGTATGAGGGATATATCTTTGTTGGCAGTTGCAGAACTAAATCCTAATGGTCTGGCAAAATTTTAATTTTAATTTCGTCGTATACCAAAGCATCAACTGGTAGCTACTCTGCCGTCGGTTAGACCGGCTGCTGATCCACTGTATAGAGGTTTTCACAAGGGTTTTCGCCACGCACACTGAAGGACAAATAAACAAACAGCGGTAAGTATATGAAGCATGCAGAATAGAATTTGTGATGGACGTCTTTTTTTTTAACTTACCGATTCGCTGTATTGGATGGGCGTCAATTAAGACATTGCTGAACGATCGGGTTCATTTCGGTGTTGGTGGAGTATAACAGTTTTGTATTAAGACACTTTCACTCGACTTATTTCACTTATTTCTCGACTTATCACCCTTCTTGCTTTTTGAGAATATTTTATTAGATTAGGATTTTGTTTACCGTGGGATTGATGTTGTTATTACCTACGATATTTGGTTGCCGCCGTTGCCGCGCGTGAGCTGTCAAGTCTAATCTATCGTGTGGGTAGATGTGTGGGTAGATGTGTGGGGTGTATTATACAAACTGTTGTGAAAAAAACGTTTCACCTGTTAGGTATTCCTATTTTGGAAGGACGAATAGAGATCGAGATGTCGATATTCTTATCCGAGCACGTACGATTGCGTAGGATGCATAGGGTGAATAGGAACGTACGATATCATTGTCATTTAGATTAATCTTGGCCTTATAGTATTTACTTTCGTACAACCTGTCATAGAGATTAGAAAATCTATCACTCAACAATGAAATTGATGGACATTCAAAAATATGCCGGGAAACAAAAAATATATAACATGCACGCAAAGGTAAGCAAGATGAAAGATTATGAACTATTTGAACAACTGAACCGATATCACCAGACTGACGAACTGATCACCAGAACGAAACGCCAGCAGACAAATTCCATTGATATTTCCGTTTCAACATGACATTTGATTTCATGTGCTATATAGTATTGGGAGTTTTATCTAACTGATGGTTTAATTTATTATTTTTAAAAATAATTTAGAATTTCATAATTTATTAAAAGGCTGCAAATTCGAAACATTTTTTTTTATTCCAGTACAAATCTACGAGACAGAGAGAAGAAACAGATCGCTAAATCGAATTTAACCGACTGGTAAAATAATTAATTTATTGTGGAACGAAATACAGAGAAAAAGAAAAAGTTTGTTTCCACTTTCCATCGCTCCTTTTCTCCTCTTAGATAATTAGTACGATGTGCTGCGTGTGAGTGGGTGTTGTATATTTCCATATACTACACCCAGAGTTATATATCAATTCCCTCAAATCTTTAAAAAAATATATATTATTTAAAAAAATTAGAATTTGTTTATAGAACTTCTGTCTGCGCACTGGTTAGAGGACTTTGGAATGAAAGCTTATTCTATATAGGCGAATCAATAACATGTAACTTGAAACTTTGGTAAATGTGATATGCTTCATTGGAATCAACATTTAAATATTGCGTTTTCTCTTTGTGGCACTTCTTGTCCTAGAAAATCCTAGTGACGAATGAGTATCGGGCTGAGTAACAACTGGAAGCAGCTAGTTTTGTAGATTGTACTTTACTATATTCAAGCGTGATATTTTTTATTCGCCATGAATTTGTCCGAAAAGCTGTGGTATCTTAACATGGCCATGGGGATATACGGGTGCGGTATGTACATATTCTTAAATGTTATTGCTAAATCAGAAATGCCAGTGGAAAACCTTGGTGACGAACCAACATCAGCCCCCATTTGCGACATGGGAGATGAATGCCATCAGCAGCTGCAGAACCGTTTGGAAACCATTGAAAGCGCTGTCCGAGCCATAGTTTCGATTCTTTCAATTCAAAAAAGTGAATTGTTTACAACAGTCAATAAAATGTTAGAGCAGGATCAGGCGGTTAGGGAAATCTTATCACGTTCAGAATGTATTCAAAATTTCGGGAGTGGTCTAAACGCTGCCGTTGAGGAAAACCCTTCAGACGCAACGAAAGGTAACACTTATTAAATTAATTCATAATGAAATTTTGAGATGCATTATTGTTTATTTTTATGCAGATTTCTCTCAGGATGGAAAAAGCGTCGAACATTTGAAGGGAGCAATCAAATGTTCATTAGCAAATTTGATAGACATCAGTACGAAAGGTATAACAGGAAAAGATATATCCATTATTCATTTTACCATTTTCTATACTTCATAGGGTATACATAAAATTTACGGTATTTTGATTTTCACTCGCAGATCATGATCTAAAGGCCAATCAATCTGATGCGCACATCAAAGCTTCCGTAATGACCAATGGGTCCCTGAATATAACATGGCCCATCCTCTCCGCGGACTGTCTCAAATTTAGTTCGGGTGTCTGGATTCGCATTTACCAGGCATCTGAAGGTGATGACAATAAGTTGCCGGAAGAGGCGACAGCAATAACTGCCTTATCTATTCCTCAAAAGTGCTGCCTTGTAAACAAAGATGCTGCTTCGTATTCGATCGTCCTTTTCCCGCAGTCACCGTCGGCCGACGAAAAGGATTCCTGTTTCTTTTCCATGACCAAAAATCTCACCCAGTGCAGCGCTTACGTCGTTGAAGTCATTCCAAACTATCAGTCACTTTGCGGCAAAACTCTGCGTACGGAAATGGTCATTCCGCCCAATATTAAGGTGACTAACGACATACGCTAATATATCGCCCTTAAAGCTTCTGTCGTTATTATACTCATTATGAACAGCAAAGCGACGAATCCAGCACGAAACCGCTGATAAGCGTTATAATGGCCCATCAATCGAATTCGTTGGTCTTCAATTGGGAAGACAATTCTGGATGCGCGCCGCAGTTAACGTCCTTCAACTTGAAAATATTTCGAGTAAACAGCCCAGAGTTCAGAATTTACCTGCCTGTATATGGCTGAACAAGTTTCAAACTTTCTTCCTCATTATTATTATTATTTTTTTAAAGGATGGAATTGCAGATAAAGAAAAGGCCATTACGACCATTAGTGTTCCTCGTAGTTGCCTGCAGCATCTTAGGAAAAATGAAAACCTGTTTTCACTGGAGTTGCCGGCCGATAGGCAAACCTGTCCGATAGACTGGAAGCCTTTAGATACGTGTCGCAAATACAGACTCGATGTCAGCTCTCAGTACTCGGCCTGGAATAGTCCGTCGTCGTCGTGGGAAATATTTACAGGACAAGAAGGTTATGTATTTTTTGAAATTTCGCTGCCGGTCTCAAAGTTTGCCACAATCTTAGAATCGGGCAAACGATTTCCATGTGTTTGGTTTTTTTTACATGAGCACGTAATTAATCTTATATTTAATATAGGAAACTACCCGGTGAACATAAGCGATTTTTGGCGATGCCCGAAAGATCATTATTACTGCCCATTTCATGGCCGCTGCCAACAAATACAATCCATCAGCATTTGCCAAAGTGATGTCCAGTGCGACGATGGTCGGGACGAAAAACATTGTAATACCGAGGTATACTATCGCTTTCGCTTTCTATAAATACTTAAAAAAAAAATCTTTTTAAAATTTAAGAACGAAATTTTTTGTTTGTATATCAGTGCAACAAAGAAAGATTTCGATGTGGACAGCAATGTTTACCGAAGGATTTAGTTTGTGATGGTAAATACGACTGTCTGGATGGTTCCGATGAAGGCTACGATTGCAGTATGTATATGCTTTGGAATTACTAAGTCAAAATGTATTAAAGGTGAAATATTAATCTCTTGTTCCTTTTTATCTATACAGGTTACGCATATGTGTGTCAGCAGTTCACGAATGCATCGGGTAAATTTTCGTCCCGGATTTTTCCTAAACCTGCGTTTGAAATTCATCCAGACAGAGTTCCTGATGCCGTTCGGAAAACGGCAGTGTTGATATCAGTTCAACCCGGCCACCAAATTTGGCTGACTTTCAATAAATTTGTCACTTATAAAGACAAGCATTTTATCAAAGTAATGACACATTTCACACACAGTCGCGATTATTGAGCCAATTGAAAATATTTTTGTTGACCCATAATTATAGGTTTATGATGGCCCCTACTCGTCCAGTCCTCTTCTGTTATCACACAGTGGATTAAGTAAGCCGTACTCTGTGCGGTCATCATCCAGCGACTTGTTTGTTGAATTCCCATCGTACCATGACCCGAATTATGGAATTGAGGCTTTCTATACAAGTGTAAAATTCTTACTACGACATCTTAGAAATTTATTTTTTTTATTTTCTCACATTGGTTTAATTTCAGGTTAACCTCACAGACGAGTCATTTGTACCCGGTGCGTGTACTGACAAAAAAAATATTTTTCAGTATTCAGAAGTGCAAAAAAATAAAAAAATAGAAATTAACAGATTTAATTTCTCCTTTAGGCTGCGGTGGTTATATTAACGGCGAAGGGGTTATTTCGACTCCGAATTATTTATCTGCTGCGACAAGTAGAGACGACTGCTTTTGGTTTATTGAATCCTGGAACAGTGAAGACAGTTTTCTACTGAGAAAATATTCTTTTGATTTCATAACTTCCAAGATGACCCCTGTATTATCCCATTTCATTTATCCAACTATAACTGCAAGTCTATAAATGTCTTTCTCTTATACATTATTCCAATTAATGTTCATAGGCCTACTCTTTTGTGTTTAAAAAGGTTTACGACGGATGGAGTACAGACAGTCTTGTGCTTTACGATGGCAAACCATCTAACGAACAAGACAACGCGGTCATATTCTCAATCACCAACAAAATGTTGGTCCATTTAAAACAACCTAAAGTCATCAATGAATACCGCACCTTTTACTGGAACGTTTCCAAGGTACGAAATGGTTGTTCGTGTTGGTGTAATTCTCATTTGAAATGGTATCCGCTGCCCAAAACAGATATCCTCATCGAAATGCAAATATTACTACGAAGGAACCAGCGGGACCATAAAAAGCCCAAACTATCCGATGCTCTATCCTCATCTGACGGACTGTCGCTGGACTATCAGCGTGAAACCGGGATCAAAAGTCCGGCTACTTTTTGCGTTCTTCGAGACGCAAGAGGGCTCGGATTTCTTATCTGTAAGTTTGATTTTAAAATAATTTGAGACTACATATTGTGAACAATAATTTAATTTTCTATAAAATATAGGTTTACGATGGAACTACTGTCCACTCAAAACTTTTATTGGCAAAATCGGGATCCGTACCGACACCTTTTGTTGTTAACTCCTCGACTAATCAAGTGATGGTTAGGTTTACGTCAGACGGGGATACTTCCTTCCCCGGTTTTCTCGCCGTCTATTCATCCTTGTCAAATTATGGTCAGTGTGGCAATACTTAAACCGCTCTAAAAAAAATTGCACTGCTGCCGATTTCGACTGGTGAACTGATAATATATACAGGATAGTTGGTGCTGGTCATCGCTATAAAAATTAAATTCTTTCTTTCATTTTATTTCGCTGCGTCTCTTTTCTTTTTTCTTCCCCAAAAAGTAATTGGCCTTCATATATTTAAAAGTTTTAGATTTGCCCAAATCAGCTTGAGATTCATTCTCATCGGTCGCCGAAGGGAGGGAATCCGCTGGGAAAGTTTGGACTCCTATTGAGTCGTGAACTGCTGCGGAGACTGTCAGACTTTATTGTGAATAATGATGCAAGAAATATGCAAGTCGGAGTCTAATTGGAAACTGTCCAAATAAATTAGAAAACACAACCCAACTGGCTGTTATGTTATTATACCGGTTATAACCAACACTCTCTAAATATGTATATTGTATAACAATACAAAAAAATGCGCTTCAGCTTATTAAATTTAATTTTGCCCATTTATTATAAGAACCAATTAAATTCTCTACGGTATGACGAAAATTCGTCTATGCAGTTAAGAGGGAGTTAACAATTTTCTCATCCAGCATAAAACCAGTGAATTGGGTGTGGTGGAAATTGTCACCATGCAAATAAGCTCCTGGCGAAAGGTAAGAAATTTGTACCCAGACAGTATCGCCCCTTTTCAAGTTAAGGGTCGACTGGAGGATCACAGGACTCCATTGATTAGAGTCGATGGTTGAATCTTGAACCGAATCAATCCCAGTTTGCTCACCGTTCAAATACAGAGAAACTTGCAAACCGAAATCTCTTTGGCCATTTGGCGGCAACGACGATGAAGCCGGAGAAAATGCCCTTCCCGCGAAGGAGAAGAAATAGGTTCCATTGACGAGCGCCTTAAATTTTCCTGATGACAGACTCACAGCATTTCCGGCGTTTACAAGTTCAGAATCGAAGGTAATTGGGGTATTGATTTCGGCAAATTTTTTGTTTCGTTGAACGTAAAAATACGTTGGCGCCGATTTGCCGTCAATGTATCCGATAAATTTCTGGAAATCTTTACGCAATAGAAAATAATAGCAAATAGAATTAGGTTGATAACAATCAACAATTGATTAAAAAAATGTAATATTTAACCTGCGTCTGTGGAGAGTTTAGTGAAATTGCAGTAAACGGATTCCATCATTTTCGGTCCTTTGATAAAAAAGAAACCGCTTAGGGTGTAGCCCATTTTCTTTACATCACCACAGGACGTTGGCAATTTTGCAATAGCAGTTCCATCTACTTGTCCGGGAGGTTTCAACGAATGTCCTGGAATGTTTCGGCGAGGTCTGGAATATCCGGAGCATGTCAATCTGCCCAGCTTGTGGATACCGGAGGCAGTTGGCGATTTAGTTAGTCCGAAATTGAGGCGAGTGATTGGTAAAATATTTTTGTTTCTGATGGCACCTGAACAAATAAATTTTGGTTTTGACCCAACATTGTTGTTTCCCATTTTCTGATATGAAATTAATACAACTTACCGCTATCGGTTAACTGCCGTTTTGCAAGACTGTCACAGTTGCACGTAACCGAAGAATCGACACAATTTCCGTCTATTCCGCACTGACAGGTGTATATTCCATTTGCGTTATTTCCGGACCAGAAATATTGTGAATTTCCATCTCTGTCGTTCCACCAGGAGTAAACGGTATTGCCGACTTTGTACGGTGCAAGGAAGCAATCGTACTGAGATACATTTAAAATTAAATAAATTTTTAACTAATTAACAGGATATCTATTTAGAAAGAGATTTACTGTAATCGACTGATGGCATTCACTAGACAAATCGGCCAAAGCTTTTATTTGTGCCATGGATGCTTGGTAAATGATGGAGCGCGAATAACACCCGGGCTCGGCGCAGTAACTCACTTTGATAGAAGATTCACTATCATGTAGAATTGAGGTCGATCCTTTTATGGGATGAGAAAATGAATTTTTTATTTTATTTTATTTTTTCAAAGAAGAAAACAAAAATTCAATTTACCTGTTGACATGTTGCAATACACGTGAATTGGATTTTCGCCGACGCCTTGGCCGTCCGGATCGATCCATCGCATTCCGGATGGAATCGAAAGATCCGTTGCGCGGAGATCGGCGCATGTCCTGTAGAATTCGCTCTTGGTCCAGACATTTTCTGTTTCTTGACCTTCGTCCTGGCGTGACAGGGAAGACGAATATTCTTCGTGTTCCTGCACTGCCGTCTCTAGTTCATTTACTTTCGTCAGCAATTCTTGTTGATTTGCGCTCTGCCGTCGGAATTGACAAATGTTTTTCATTCGATCGAAAATATATTTTAAGTACATCGTTATTAAACAGTTAGGACAGAACTGAAAGACAAAATGGGCAAAACTAAATTGAAATGAAACTTACACTTTTTGTGAGTTGAAGTTTTAGTTTCTTCACCTGCTCTTCAAGTTCCATATTTTTAGTAGCTTTATTAGTTACTTCCTCAGCTAGCAGCTGATGTTTATTTTTCGCAATTTTCAAGTCTGTATCCAACAAATCCAGCTTCTTTTCCAATTCTAATTGTTTTTCTTCCATCTTGGCAGATTCAGCTGATTTGCCTGGTGACTTGGTTGGCTTGACCAATTTGCCTCGATGGGCATTCTTTCCTGTTGACTTGCCTGGCGCCTGACCTGACTGGCCTGATGACGGGGCGTACTGGCCTGATCCCTGGCCTGATGATGGAACATATTGACCCGTTCTTTGGCCTGATGACTGGGCAAACTGGCCTGTCCCTTGGCCTGATGACTGGGCAAACTGACCTGTTGCCTGGCCTGATGACGGAACATATTGACCTGTTGCTTGGCCTGATGACTGGACAAACTGGCCTGTTCCTTGGCCTGATGCCTGGCCTGATGACTGGGCAAACTGGCCTGGTGCTTGGCCAGATGACTGGGCAAACTGGCCTGTTGCCTGGCCTGATGACGGGACATATTGACCTGTTGCTTGGCCTGATGACTGGGCAAGCTGTACTATTGCTTGGCCTGATGACTGGGCAAACTGGCCTGGTGCTTGGCCTGATGACTGGGCAAACTGGCCTGGTGCTTGGCCTGATGACTGGGCAAACTGGCCTGTTCCTTGGCCTGATGACTGGGCAAACTGACCTGTTGCCTGGCCTGATGACGAAACATATTGACCTGTTGCTTGGCCTGATGACGAAACATATTGACCTGTTGCTTGGCCTGATGACTGGGCAATCTGGCCTGTTGCTTGGCCTGATGACTGGACAAACTGGCCTGATGACTGGGCAATCTGGCCTGTTGCCTGGCCTGATGACGGGACATATTGACCTGTTGCTTGGCCTGATGACTGGGCAATCTGGCCTGTTGCCTGGCCTGATGACTGGGCAAACTGGCCTGATGCTTGGCCTGATGACTGGGCAAACTGGCCTGTTGCTTGGCCTGATGACTGGGCAAACTGGCCTGTTCCTTGGCCTGATGACTGGGCAAACTGACCTGTTGCCTGGCCTGATGACGAAACATATTGACCTGTTGCTTGGCCTGATGACTGGGCAAGCTGGCCTGTTGCCTGGCCTGATGACTGGGCAAACTGGCCTGTTGCTTGGCCTGATGACTGAGCAAACTGGCCTGTTGCCTGGCCTGATGACTGGGCAAACTGGCCTGTTCTTTGGCCTGATGACTGGGCAAACTGACCTGTTGCCTGGCCTGATGACGAAACATATTGACTTGTTGCTTGGCCTGATGACTGGGCAATCTGGCCTGATGACCTGTCTGATTGGCCAGATAACTGGGCATACTGTCCAGATACATATCCGGATGACTGGGCATTTTGGCCTAATGCAAGGCCTGATGACTGGGCAAACTGGCCTGTTCTTTGGCCTGATGACTGGACAAACTGGCCTGTTGCCTGGCCTGATGACTGGGCAAACTGGCCTGTTGCCTGGCCTGATGACTGGACAAACTGGCCTGATGACGGGACATATTGGCCTGTTATTTGTACGGATTGGCCTGATGACCGGTCTGATTGGCCAGATAACTGTGCATACTGTCCAGATACATATCCGGATGACTGGGCATTTTGGCCTAATGCAAGGCCTGATGACTGGGAAAACTGGCCTGTTCTTTGGCCTGATGACTGGGCAAACTGGTCTGTTGCCTGGCCTGATGACTGTGCAAACTGGCCTGTTGCTTGAACCGATGAAGGGACATATTGGCCTGTTATTTGTACGGATTGGCCTGATGACCTGTCTGATTGGCCAGATAACTGGGCATACTGTCCAGATACATATCCGGATGACTGGGCATTTTGGCCTAATGCAAGGCCTGATGACTGGGCAAACTGGCCTGTTCTTTGGCCTGATGACTGGGCAAACTGGCCTGATGACTGGTCAAACTGGCCTGTTGCCTGGCCTGATGACTGGACAAACTGGCCTGATGACGGGATATATTGGCCTGTTATATCTTCGGATTGGCCTGATGACCGGTCTGATTGGCCAGATAACTGAACATACTGTCCAGATACATATCCGGATGACTGGGCATTTTGGCCTAATGCAAGGCCTGATGACTGGGCAAACTGGCCTGTTCTTTGGCCTGATGACTGGGCAAACTGGCCTGATGACTGGTCAAACTGGCCTGTTGCCTGGCCTGATGACTGAACAAACTGGCCTGATGACGGGACATATTGGCCTGTTATTTGTACGGACTGTCCTGATGACCGGTCTGATTGGCCAGATAACTGGGCATACTGTCTAGATACATATCCGGATGACTGGGCATGCTGGCCTGTTGCAAGGCCTGATTCTCTGGTGAACTGGCCTGATGACTGGGCAAACTGGCCTGTTGCTTGGCCTGATGACGGGACATATTGGCCTGCTAATTCTACGGACTGACCTGATGACCGGTCGGATTGGCCAGATAACTGGGTATACTGTCCAGATACATATCCAGATGACTGGGCAAACTGCCCTGATGCCTGACCTGCAGATATCTGCCCTGTTTGATGGACTAACTGGCCTGATGATTGACCTGACGACTGGTCATACTGTTTGGCTAACTGTCCTGTTTGCAGGACTGTCTGACCTGAATGGCTTGACCTATGGCCTGATACCTGACCTGATTGGCTTAAATGCCCTGATGAATGGTATCTATGTGCGTTCTGGCCTGATGAATAAACATATTGGCCAGCTGCCTGTTGTGACTGACCTGATGACTGGACTACCTGGCCTGACGAATGGGTGAATTGTCCTGATACCTTGCCTGACTGGCCTGATAGTTCTTGGTGTTGATGGGCATTCCCGCCTGTTGTTTGGATTAAACAGTCTGATGACTGGATTGACTGGCCTGATGACTGGATTGACTGACCTGATGACTGGATTGACTGACCTGATGACTTAGATGATTTGGTTGTTTTAATAAGGGACTGGACTGACTTGTTTGATGACTGAGCTTGCCGGACTGAGGACTGGGCTGATGACTTTACTGTCTTGCCTGATGAATGGACTTGTTTGGATGATCTGGCCTGGTTGGCATACTCGCCTGGTATCTGGATTGACTGGTCTGATGACTTGCCTGAGGATTTCCTTGATTTTTTTGAATGAGTTGATGATTTGCCTAACTGGCCTGATGACTGACCTGATGATTGGTATGATGACTGGACTGATGATTGACCTGATGTCTTGACTGACGCAAATGATGACTGGGATGTTTGGACTGGCTGTCCGGATGATTGCTTCGAACTGAATGATGACTGGGACGATTTGCCTAACTGGCCTGATGACTGACCTGATGATTGCTTTGATGACTGGACTGATGATTGACCTGATGTCTTGACTGACGCAAATGATGACTGGGATGTTTGGACTGGCTGTCCGGATGATTGCTTCGAACTGAATGATGACTGGGACGATTTGACTGACTGGACTGACTGTGATTGAGCATTAACATAACTGGAAAAACAAATTATCCAGCAACCCAAAATTAAAAACACAAGAAAAGAGAATGAACGGACCATTTTAATCTGTTTCTTCTGATTCAACTGCCTTTAATAGTGGGCGATGCGCATCAATTTATAGTCATTTCAGACCTAAAATCCCATGTGTGGTTATCTGCCGATTTTATATAGCAGGGTTATCTTGGATGGGTTCTAATGTTCAAAAATAAAATAAAAAACCTTTTTAAACATGTTTATGACAGCCATTTGACTGTTGCTGTTGTGCAATAGATAAAAAAAAATAAGTGTAGGCCTACTTTTTACCAGTGCTTCGTTTAAACTTCTTTTCATACAACCTATCGAAAGTTTGGGAACGCGCGATGCAACGTTATAAGAAAATGTTATTTTTGCGGCGGTCCTAAAAATGAATTTTGGATTTCGTTCAAGTTTTCGTAAAAAAAATGAATTATTTTTCGTAGGGGAGACTTGGCATAGTTGGCGCGTTATTTGTTATTGAGCCTCCACTTCTTTATTTTTCCATATTTTAAATCTCCGCTAGGCTTTTAAAAAAAAGGAACACAAAATTTGCCTCGAGATAAGATGTTTTTGTTAAGATTAGGGAGAGTGGGGCTAGAAGACCCAGGAGCAAGTCGCTCTTTTCTAGTTATTAAGCACTGTATTCTATGGTTATTCGATTTTTTTTTGTCGCGGAACCTCGCCAATTTTAATGAAAAAATACTGTGTGTTCTCAGTCATGTTTATATTCTACTGTAAACATTTCAAAATTTTCGGATCAGCGGTTGAGCGTGAATTTTTCTCCAATTTTGCGGTATTGATGTGACTTTGAACAGACACCTATCCCACTTCAGACGGTAGGCTTTCGGAAAATGGGAAAGGGTCCATTTTAAAATTAACAAAAAAAAATGAGCCGATAGCTATTAAGGTAAGGAACAATTAAAACATATAATTTCTTTAAGAAGTGTTGTTAAATAAATAAGTTTTCTTATACATGAAGTTTTTCATAGTGGATGCAAAGAAAAGGGGGGGGGGTTAACTGATACCGATCTTTTACGTAGGCCTATGGTTTTCTTTCAAGTCGATTTTGATCCATTTTTTTATTGACGTTTTGACTTTAGAGGAGAGTGGGGCAATCTGGTGTTCGGGTCTGTTGGCTCAATTGATTTCTTGATGGGTTAAAATTGCAATAAACTATTGAAAAAATCAGGAGATGTAGATGTTAGTAATGCAGCTTAAAAACAAATTTCATGGTAGTACGACGAACGGTTGAGGAATGAAAAATAAAATAAGTTTTTCGTCTTAAAATTGGGCCGTCCTACCTTGATTTTTGAATAAAATATCGGCTTTCCCGCTTTAAAATTATAAAAAAATATGGAAAATATTCTACGTTATCTCCTCTTTAAGCCTGTTTAGTTTGTTTTATTTACAATAAATAAGAGATATTCAATAATATACTAAGACCCCTTTGTTAAGGGCGCATCAGCCACACAGCGTATCTTGGCTTTTTGGCTTACATAAAATTGCATATGATAGCATCATCATATTTGCGAAATTTTCATATCTGTTTTTATATTTTTTTGATAACTCGTAAAAATTTAGCCATAGGTGTTTCAAATTTTTACACCATGTGTGGACAATCAAAACAAACATAGCCTATAAAAATAAAAATTTATTTCTATTATTTCTATTTTTAAGGCCACTGTATAACATGGGACGGTATACAAAGTGGGAACAGTCCCCCCCCCCTTGTTGTAAAATTAAGCGTTGTCATATGATAGAGGACTGATCAGTGATCACTTAAGTTACTGGCACTTTTCACTTCATTGAGCGTTAGGCAGTAGGGTTGCGTAACGTTTGCAATATCGCTGGTAAATTAGTAATTGATGTTGAAAGGCAGAGTTAAGTAAATAAAAGCGATAAAAAATGAAGAAACGAGCAAATAAGGTACATCAACCTCACATACACCAATACACCAAAACACCAATACCATCCACCGATAGGGGAGACCGGGGCTATGTGGGATACGGGGCTAAAATGTACAGGGCAGTTTTGGTATGTAATTTTTGTTAAAAAATTCTGAAATAAATACAGCGTATTTTAAATTATGTTTTATTTATCCTCTAAACTTTTTTTCCTGAATTTCTGATTAATTTTGTGAGTTTTTTGGGAAAAACAAAAAAATGGGAATCGGAAATTTTTTTTGGACGTTTAGTTTTCAATTTTTTTTTATATTTCTATAAATATTTTTATAAAAACCCAGATGGCTATTTGATAGGGTTTTCTTTCTAGTTTAAGATAGTATTTTTATTTTATAACAAATGTGTTTCTAAGTATTTGATAATTTAGTTTATTTGATGTTGTTTGGATCCGGGTTAAATGGTACAGACATCTTTACTTTTTTGATTATATCTCCACTTAAACTCAATAGAATGAATAAAATTACAGTAAATCTGAAAGAGAAATGAATTCCCTTTTCAAGTGCGTCTTTCAATAAATTTAATCCATCCGTTGCAGAGAAAAATGGTGTTCCGTTTTGCCCCTGGCTCTGTTCCGTTTAACCCTAAAATTTTTTTTCCTTCATTTTTTCCTCTTTACATTTAATTAAATAACTATTACATAGTTTAACGAAAAAATATGAAAAAATAACCTAATGTAGAGAAATGCATGGGAATCACTCCAATACTTTTATTTTAACTGAATTCTTCTATTTAAAAAATTGGCAGCGTAAAGAAAAAAGTGTCCCACATAGCCCCGGTCTCCCCTACACAGTAAAAATGCTTTCAAATTATTATATATTTTTTTAATCAATTCATTTTGGGAATTTGTAAAAAATAATTAGGGGAGAGCGGGGTCATATATAGGACTAAAACTTTGTTGTGTCTATAATTCAGTTTTTAACAATGTTATGTTGAAATAAATTAGATTAGTGCAAAGAGCGTTGTTTATATAACATCGCCATTCGTTTTATAGTTTACGAGTTAATGAATTTCAAAAATAGGGGAAAAATGGTTGTTGAGGGAAAATGTAGGGTAAACTGGACAGATGATGTCCCATACTGGACACGGTTTATTCCACTAAAAGTTTCTAGTTATTATGGTTTAAAAAATTTATCTAAATATGTTATCAATAGAACATCTATTGTTGCGTAGATTAAATTTCTAAAAATTACTTAACATGAAGAAACTTAACGAATGATGTTTGGGGAGGACTGGATAATTTTTATACCAGATGGAGAGGGGAATCTTAGATATTGCTTGATCGATTTTTTATCGAGTAAAAAAATATTTTAAAGCAGAAAACACTTTTGAATCATCGTTTCTAGACTTGTTCTAGACGTTTCTAGACAGAATCAACCAATACTACGAACTAAATTCTTCTGCTACACGAGACAACAACAAAACCAGTCACAAACAAAAATTAAATAAAAATTAACTAGATTGAATTGGGGCTCGAAATAAAAATTAGGTAATAAAGAAATGCATAAAGTATTCACTGTTAGGAGAAAAAGGAGGGGAAATCATGATAATAGATCAGAAATTTTTTTTTACGAGAAGAAGTTGGTTTCTCCATAAGACGCTGAAGGCATGGGCATGGAGAGATGGTTTCCAGTCTCCATGTTAAATTTCCCATAAGGGGTTGTCCGCTTTTTTACTAAAAGGTCTCTCGGTATGTCCATATGCCGCGAGAGCCTAGATGGCGCCACCGTCGGAGAGACCTCCCTATGCCTCCATGCAAAAGTCGTTAGTAAAAAAGTTGCTTCCCGTAACACTGTCATTGGGGACCAGCTCTCCATACTCCTGCTGTAGGTGACACAGACCAACTTTGACACAAATTTGATTTGGCGCATTTGCGGAGAATGCGCAACGCAGGATGTCTAAATGCTCCATATGGAGGTAAGGCAATGGCTTGTAATTTCTATGATCATTTCTGATTGTTTCGTAGCTGAAAACAAATAAGATTAACTCGTCAATCATCTGGTCCATATAACACAATTGAAGTGTAGAGAAGATAAATTTAAAAACGAACAAGAAAAAAGTTTGCCCAACACGAAGCGGGCGTGTGGGTGGGCAACAGGTGGATAACAGGACGAACACATATTCGATGAACTAAATTTTTCTTTTTGTATTTTTGGATGAATTTTTGTGGTATTCATTCCCAACGAATCAACATAGGGGAGACCGGGGCTATGTGGGACACTTTTTTTTTACGTTGCCAAATGTTTTTTATCTCTGAGGTATATTTATATACGAAGGTCCTTAACAATATAGGGTGTGGGGTATAGGGGATAGGGTAGTAGTAGCTAGTAGTGAAATTCAGAGGGTTTAATGTCCATTTTGCAGGGTTGTTAATATCGCCGCGATGAACGATGAAATCGTCATCGGAAATGAAATTTTTTGTTCGAGCGATTATCGCGCGATAGGTTTCAAAATGAGTATCGATCGATAATCGCGTTTTCATCGCTGATGACGCGATAGCGATAGTTTTTTTAAAACTGCATACTGCTTAAAAGTAGCATTAAGTTAAAGCTGAAAATGGATGAGCACTACAGTGGTGTATTCGCCCATCCAAGTTTTTTTAATACCACGTCCGAGCTGGAAAACAAGGGATATTGTTAATATAGTTTTTCTGCTTTTGAAAAAAAATATGCAGAAAAATATTTTATAAATTTTTTTGAAATTTTGCAACGTTGTAAAAAGTATCGGCGACTATCGGCGATTATCGCACCGATACTTTTTTGAAACTTCATCGTTCGATAGTCGGCAATAAAAAAACACCAATATCGCTATCGCAATCGGAAATACTTATTTTTTGCGATATTAACAACCCTGCCATTTTGTAATCCTTTAAACGTTTCTTCCCTGAATGACCAATCGTCACCAAATTTTCTACATAATTCTGTCAAAAGTTGATACATTGCGTAACGGGGTTTTCATTTGTTTTTATTACTGTTTTAGAAATTTAATTTGCGTAATTGTTACCTAGCTGGTTGCCGAATCCTAGTTAGTGAATTCACTTTTTTTGCGTAACCTTCCAACTGTCAGTGCATGCTCAGCAGTGTAAACAAAAAGAAAAAAAAAGTTTGGATCTTCCCTAGCAAGACAAGTTTTCTGGTATGGGAGTGGAGAGTATTAATTATTGATTTGGTTTTTATGTTCGATTTCGATTTCGTCTTTATTCTTCTTTTTACTTTGTATTTTCCCACTCTTATTTTTTTAACCCTTTTTGTTTTATTATTACCTCTTTTTGTTTACTATTTTTTTTCTTGATTTTAATAAATTTGGTTGTCCAAGTAAAATGTCTATGCCTCCTTTTTAACAGTTAGTCATCAACCAAGAAGTTGAGGGACATTTTAAAAATGTTAGATTATATTCATTTTGAAGCTCTGGGTCATCTCTCCCTTCTTCCTCTGTCCTTTCCTCGGTCATCAAGATCTTCTTGCGGTCGCGAAGAGTTACCACCGATCTTCCACTTCCATTTACCTCCGAAATCTTATTAAGATGAATTTTTTTAAAATTACCAACTAAGTTTTCCTTTCCGACTTGATCGAGATTCGAACCGCGAACCATGCGAATGGCAGCCTGGGTTGATGACCATTAGACCAACATTGTAATATTATTAGAAGGGAAAAATGCTTATGATGGTAGCTTGCTATCTATTAGCCAAGACTCATGTAATGCAACATATGACCGCATGATATAACTGTATTGTTACTATAGTAATAAGTGTTACTTTAACTTAATCTAAACATGAAGTGCGACGTGGGGTGGCGGGGCGAAGCCTCCGCCACACCTAAGTCGCACCACTCATAATATTGACAGATTATTAGTCAATTAGTTAATAAGAATCAAATCATTTAAAAGAATAATGGGAAACAGAATTTTCCAAACATAATAGTATGTACAGTCCCCTCCATAAGTATGGGATCACCCCGCGCCGTTCCATAAGGCGGCGTGTATTTTTCTAGTTGGTTTTTCGGGTGGTAAAAAGTGAAAAAATGACATAAATTCACAAAACTTGGAATTTATGTCATTTTACCTCTTTTGTTTTGTCTGAATTTTTTTCAGATTTTTTCGTTCATGGGATAGGCCTCTAAAAGTGGCTCCGAAAGTATCGGATCACTCCGACGCCAACCATGTTATCTTATGACCCGAACTTGTTTTTCACATAGCTTTTTATATATTTAATTTTTAAGAAGGAATTTTTATTTTCAAACCGTGTATACACTACCCTTTCATAAACTAACTGTGAGTTTTGCATAATGATCCGAATTTTTTTCGAATTTTCCCAGATTTATTCGTTTCCCAAGTTTCTGAAATCAGAGACTGCAGAAGACTTCATTTATGGTTTACAACCTCTATCAGCTGGCGTAGGCAGGAAAATTAGTGTCGTTTCTATACACCACTGGCGCTCTGCTACCTTTTTTACTTAAGGGGCGTATAAAAACGACACTAATTTTCCTGCCTACGCCAGCTGATAGAGGTTGTAAACCATAAATGAAGTCTTCTGCAGTCTCTGATTTCAGAAACTTGGGAAACGAATAAATCTGGGAAAATTCGAAAAAAATTCGGATCATTATGCAAAACTCACAGTTAGTTTATGAAAGGGTAGTGTATACACGGTTTGAAAATAAAAATTCCTTCTTAAAAATTAAATATATAAAAAGCTATGTGAAAAACAAGTTCGGGTCATAAGATAACATGGTTGGCGTCGGAGTGATCCGATACTTTCGGAGCCACTTTTAGAGGCCTATCCCATGAACGAAAAAATCTGAAAAAAATTCAGACAAAACAAAAGAGGTAAAATGACATAAATTCCAAGTTTTGTGAATTTATGTCATTTTTTCACTTTCTACCACCCGAAAAACCAACTAGAAAAATACACGCCGCCTTATGGAACGGCGCGGGGTGATCCCATACTTATGGAGGAGACTGTATACTATTTACTTTCTACTATTTAACCTTGATTTTCTGTCTCTTTAACGTTTAAAAAAATTCCCGAAGGACATTACCGAAGGAATCTTGTAGAAGAATTCAGAAAAAAATAAAATTATAGGTAGGGGAGACTGGAGTATACCGGGACACCGGGTCAAAAGGGACAGTAGGGGGAAAAATAGTAGATATTAATAAAATTAAGAAAAATTTTAGTGTGTTATTTCAATACGTATATTCTACTTTGGCATGAAATTTGGTTGAGTTTTGACAATAACTGTATGAGTTATGGAAAAAAAAACGGTTTTTTTTTAGTTATTTTTGTCTCCGCCATTTTATGTTTATAGAACCAAATAAACGCTAATGGCATGTAAATTTAATATTGAAATGAAGATAAATCATTTCTTGATCGGTAGGAACAAAAATTAGAATTTTAGATCAATTACTTTAGACAGTATTAGCTTTTTTAAAAAAGTGTCTAAACCGGGAAATCGGGACAGCTGTTTTTGGCTAATTTGGGACAGTTACGGACCAATCAGCGTACAGCATTTTTAAGAGGCTCGATTTCCTGACCTAGCAACGCAGGATGTCCTACTGCTCCATAAGGGTTTTTGTATATATAAGAAAAAAGGTTCATTAACTCAATAATCAATTTGAAACAATTATAAACTGAAAGAGTATATGCAGTGGAACACTTTTTCAATTTTTTTTCAATTTTATTAATGAATTTTAAGGCGAAAACGGAGGACGTCCCTCACCACCCACCCCAGTGTCCCCATTTACCCCCAAAAATAGGCTCCTCCCATAAATCTGAGTAAACTTTAAAGGTCTTTTATGGGGAAATGGTTCATTATTTAATTATACAAAAAATATGGGGGGTACATTACAATAAGGAATACATAAAAAAAAATTTAAAGAAATTAAATGATTAGTTTGGGAGATATAGGGGGCAAACTAAAACCGTCCCGTCTTACTCCAGTCTCCCCTATGGTACATGTAGGCTTTAGATACATGCCAATTTATATGGCATGTATCTAAATAACATACTAAAAATCTTTTGAATTTTATTAAAATCTTCTATTTTCCCCCTACTGTCCCTCTTAACCCGGTGTCCCGGCATACTCCAGTCTCCCCTACTGCCATTTTATTCATTATATTGAGTATATAAAGTGGAGTTACTATAAAAAAAGTAAAATGACTTTTTTTCGATGTTTTTGGGTCGTTTACCTGGCAACAGATGGCTTTACCATACTTCGGAACACACTTTTTATAAAATAAAAATACCACCTTAAACTAGAAAGAAAACCTTATCAAAAAGCTATCCGTGTTTTATAAAAATATTTATAAAAGTATCAAAAATGCGTCTGTATTTAAAATTTAACCAAAAACCAAAAAGTCTATGAGGTATTTTGGGAAATGGTGACAAATAGGTTTTGGGATATGAAAATAATAAAAAAGATTTAAAAAAATTATAAAAAGATCACCAAAATCACCCTTTTCGTATTTCGCCTTTAGGATCTAAGGGCGAAAGAGGGTTGTAGCCAGCCGTAGGCAGTACGAAAGGGTGAATTTGATTATTTCGGCGGCGTCGTCTACTAATGGATCAGAAATTAAGATACGCCCCTAAAAATGGCTGAGGGCCCTTTTTGAAATGGGAGGCACTTATTTGAACTTTGAATTAGAAATACACATAGTTTAGGTTCATTTTGGAAATATTAAAAAATACCGTGATAATTAGCATAAAAAACTGATTCTAACCATCTATTTTTGAAAGAAATCCAAATTTCATACAACGACCCTATTAGATGTTGCCAAACTAAAAATAATTCCCTTTGAAATGCATATCTTTTGAGAGGCCAATACCAATGTAAACATGTGTCACGGGATATCTAAGTCAAGATGTCTGCCGCTTCAGCCATCATAGCTTTTTTCTGTTTAAACACGCCCCTGTTACGCCCTGTTAGTAATTTCTGCTAAATCCACTGTAAAAAATTATATGACATATGGTGTCCGAGATTACTACGATCTACGAAGTGAAGGCCGCAATTTCCCCTCCATCCTCTCCACCGGTGATTCTTGGGCTTGTCGCTAGGGGCAGGACGCATGCCACGGAAAGTTTTGTCAGCTATTTTCAATTTAGTGCCAATAAGAAATTTTCATTTCAAGAAACAATATTTTCATGAAATTTTTTCTTTGTGTTTTTTAATGTTACTAAACACTGCTGCTCAGAACCTGAAATAGTACATATTTAAGCTATGCACGCGTCTAAATGTGTAATTTAAATTGCATTTTTTAACCTATAAAAACAGCAAGATAAACAATCCATAGGATGTTGCGTTGTCGTGATCTGGTAGTTATGTAGAACAGCCCTTTACAAAAAATCTGACCATGGTAACCACCATTTTTAACGCGGTTTCTTATGACGGAATACGGATAGTTCTACCTATTATAAGACAATTTATGTCCAATTTACGTTTTGTGAAATAAATATTTGTTCCTCAAATATGTAATCAATTATTTGATTTAAACTAATATTCGACGAAAAAAAATGTTGATATACATTGTACAATAAAAAACGTGTTGTGAGTTCAATATAAGATATTTATTAAAACACATAAAAGTTTCCCGACGAATCAACGACGATTTGTCTACACGACGTGCCTACACAATTCAAAGGGAGTCGACAATTTCCTCCTCCAATATGAAACCAGTAAAATGGGTGTGGTGGAAATAGTCGTCAATCCGCTCCCGGGGAAAGATAAGAAATTGGTACCCAGACCGTATCGCCCTTTTTCAAGTTTGACTGGAAGATCACAGGAATCCTTGAAAAGAATCGATGTTTGAATCTTAAACCGAACCAAACCAAATTCGCTCGCAGTTTAAATATAGAGAAACTTTTAAACCAAAATCTCTTTGATCATTGTAATAAGGAAAATACCAAAAACCGAAAAGCCCTTCTGTCTTATCTAACTCCGCTCTCTCCTACAGATATTCCATCCATTTTAGGTCATTTGATGAAAAAGAAAGCACTCGCGATAAAATCCATTTTCTGTAGATCTTCACAGAATACGATTATTGCTCCTTTTTATGACTTAATCTCACATAATAAAACATACTTTAAGCTTTTAAGCTTTCTAAGAGCGACGTTTAGCTTTTGACGTTGAGCAGTATACGGTACAATAGATAAGTAGTATTGCAGCAATCAGATTTGTGTGCAAGGTTAAAAGTTTTGAACAAATTGTTGAAATTACAAATAATACAAAGATTAACCGCATTTTGAAAATTATTTATTTAATTATTTATATAATCAAAAATTATAAATTTAATTATTTATAATCATTCTGCAGTTGTTGTTTTTTTATTTGCTCCATACATTCTTCGTCATAAACGACAGTTTGAACTTTTGCTTTGAGTAAATCAATATTTCGTCTGATAATTTTAAATTATTAATCATAGGAAAATGAAATATCGTCTTTATTTTTGCAAATAATAACGAATATTATTAGAGCACTGGGATTGGAAATATACTTATAAATTATTACGGTTAAAACTTCAAACTGTACATAGTCTACGACCTCCTTTGAGATTAAGTAAAAATGTGAAAAAGAAACCGTAGTTGAGCTGCTCAACTACAGTTTCCTTATCTCATGCAGGTTTATATGCTCAAGTTGAGCATAAACCTGCATGAAGACAAAATCCCTACTTATAAAATTTGTGTTTATTTCTTATTATTTCGAAACATCGGCAACAGCTTATAGGCTTGACTAGTAAAGCCTTGATAACCACGTATGACCCATTTATATATACTAATAAATAAAATATGTGTATTACCCGCGGGAAGTTCAGAAACATGGCGCGTGTTTCCGCACTTCTAACACGGCAGCTTACGGACTAAAGTTTTCCCCCTTTTTCGCGATAACCCACGTTTGAGTTATTCAAACCAAATCTAAAAATCTTGTTGAGAAAATAATAAGCTCTTACCATGAATTTTTTGAAATCATATGCTTTATTTATTTGATATGTTTAAACAAATTGTTTATATTGAAATTGCCCTGTACATTATAGCCCCTATTTAGTCTCACATATAGCCTGATCTCCCCAAAAGATAAATGAAATGGACTCTGCGTCATTTTGTCGTTGCAGCAGGCTAACAACAAACTAACAGTGAAACTAATTTTTTACCTACGCCATGATTTAAGTCGTTTTTTTCGCAAATAATATTTTAAAAAAACAAGACTTTGACGTTGATGTTTGACGTTGCAAAAGCATAAAAAAGACATTTTCCCGTCAAAGTAAATAAAAGTTATGGCGACCTTAGATATTTTTTTGTATGCTGTTTCTGAAACAACTCTGTTGATTTGTCGGGTAGGCCTACTGTCCGTTCAATTTTCTTTAAATGGCTGACGCGAGTACAGAGTGATATGAAGTGGTTTTTTATTGCTTTAAACGTCCTTCAAAGCATTGAACAATTTTTGATCTAAAAAATGTTTGCAATATGGAGCAGTTGGACATCCTGCGTTGCCAGGTCTAGATATCTCATTTGTGTCCAATAGGGCCAATCGGCGTACAGCGTTTTAAAGAGGCTGTACGCTGATGAAAATGAAGAATTCTGTTGAGCTTGCAAACTCTTCATTTCAGATATTTCTGCGTCTTCCTAGCTCTACCCGTTTATTAGTTATTCCCCTTCAAAGTACCCTAATTTGCATGGAGCACTATAGCGTGTTCCCAAACTTAGTGATCCATTTTAAACCTACCCTCCCCTTGATAGGAAAAATGTGAAAAAAATCAGCTTTACCTATAATGGCTACGGCAAAAAAAAAATCATCGTGATCCGACGAAAATTGGATTTTTCGGATCGCCGAGAAAAAAAGCCAAACTCCATAAGGTTCTCTTGCGCGCGCGCGCGCGTTCCCAAACTTTAGGTAGGTACTGTATATAGGAAACAGGACATATAAGTTCAAGATGTGATAAAGAAAAAGGTGCAGCAGCTTTGGTGAAGGAAACGGTTGGATGGGTGACTCAACCCGCGCGCAATTTTTTATCTTCAATTCCTACAATATCCTTTTGTGACTTCCATTGCCTGTCCACGTTTGGACATCCTTGACCACGACACTTGGATGTCCCGCCTCCCGCGTACGGACTCAGGACGGACCGATGGGATACCCATTCTTCCGGAAAGGACACATACAGTCCGTCCTGGCAACGTAAAATTGCTGGCAGGGCTGTCCAAAATAACCCCTGACGACTGTCTTCATGCTAAATTGAAATATTTTAAAAAATCTGAATATATATCATGACAAAATTCTCAGAATGAATAACAAAATGGACGTTCTATAATTAAATATTAATTTTGTTGTTCAATTATCGACTTTTTCTTTGAAAAATTCCAAAATAATGTAAAAAAATTTTATTATTGAAGATAACTTAAAGAATATAAAACGTAGAAAGCCAAAATTACATTCCCAAATGGGGATTAAAATTCGGATCAGTCTATATTGTGTACGCATCACCGTGTACGCATACTGTCTATATCGTGTATTTTCTCAACTCTTCCCCGTTGGGGGAGGGGCTTATGGACCTCGGCACACGATTTGGAACCGACCGCCAACAGAAATTGTCTAATTCGTGTACGCTTTGTCGTGTACTCTATGTTATTTTAACGTTATTGCACCTTTTTTGAAGAAATTAACGATTTCTTATGTAAATTTTTTAGATAATCAAAATAAATAAATACTGGACGTGTTAAATTATTAATTAGAGTCCATTTTGTTTTTCTACGATGGTATACTATGAAGTCTATATGTGTATATCAACCTTAAAGTTCATTTCTGATTGTTTAGTAGGGGACACGCAGCGAATAGGTTTAACTCGTATGCGTTTTTTTATATCAATAGACTAATCTGACCCATTTAAGAAAAAATTAAATTCTTTATGGGATAAAAAAAATATAAAACTTTGCTCAACGCAGTGGACGCGTCTGTGTGTGGTCAACGCTTAATATAGAAGAATTTTTCGTCACTTGATGATCGTAAAACTTTTTCCAACCAAAGTATTAGATACAAAAAAGGTATTTAGTCGATATAATATATATTGACTTCTATTTCTTCTTTAACCTGACAAAGATTGATCCTAATAATGAAGCCTATCTCACGTCATTTTAAATTTCGAAACATCAAACAACACCTTGATAAGGACTCGAACGATAAGAAAACGCCACACCATACATTAAACCTTTGACCACTACACTTGCTGTAGAACTTTGTTTGTTTTGTTCCAAGGGAACAAGAAGGAACTTAAACAGTTGAACCATATAGTAGCCTAAGGCCTACTCAATTGACATGACTCAGCTTTAAAAAATTAATTTTTATCACCTACTGTATGTACCTAACTTCATAGCCTATATTATACACGTTTTTATTTCTAGGTTCTACCTCGATGCGATTTTGTTTTCATTGGACGCTGAAAAGTCTTGCATGTTATTGCTTATCTCCGACATCATTAGGGGGTCATGTCATTAGTACCTCATTTTTTAAGAACCTTTCTCACAAGTACCTTCATTTGGAAATACATGTCACAGTTACCAAAGTTTATATGTACCTTCACCTTAAGTACTTTTTTTATAAGTACTTCCGTCATTAGTACCTTTTATTTTATTTTGTTGTTATCGATACCTCCGAATTCACAATAAGTACTTTCGTCATTAATAACTTTTTTAAATATCAAAAGCCAAAAAAAAACGCAATTTACTTTAAACTTTCCAAAAGTATTGGGAAACACACTTTCAGCCGATACAGACAACACAAAACAACGGCACAAAATGGCGGACATCGAAACAATTGACACGCGAAAGCGAGATGTGAATTGCCTCTATACACCACATTTTTGAATATAATGTACCAACATTTTTGAATATAATATATATTGATTATTATATATAATTGAATATGATATACAAAATTTTGTAATGTAAGTATAGGGGAGACTGGAGTAAGTCCGGGTTAAGAGGGACAGTAAGGGGAAAAATAGTAGATTTAAATAAAATTAAAATTTTTTTAGTATGTTATTTAGATACATACAATCTACTTTGGCATGTAATTTGGTTGAGTTTTGTCAATAACTGTAGGCTATCTGTTATTAACAAAACTAAAAAAAAACGTTTGTTTTAGTTAATTTTGTCTTCGCCATTTTATGTTTCTATAAAAAAGTAATTGCAAATGGCATGTAAATTTAATATGGAAATGAAGCTAAATCATTTCTTGATCGTTAAAAACAAAAATTAGAATTTTCGATCAATTGCTTTAGATAATATTGACGTTTAAAAAAAATAGCTTTTATCGGGAAATCGGGACAGCTGTTTTTGACTAAAATAGGACAGTTAGGGCCAATCCGCATACAGCGTTTTGAAAGGCTGTACTCAAAATTGATTTCCAGACCTGGCAACGCAGGATATCCTACTGCTCCATAAGGTTTTTTATATATATAAGAAAACATTTTCATTAACACAATAATCAAATTGAAACATTTATTAACTCAAAGAGTCTATGCTGTGGGACGGTATTTCAATTTTTACAAATTTTTTTAATGAATTTTAAGTCGTAAACGGAGGACATCCCTCACCACCCTAGTGTCCTCACTTACCCTTCAAAATAGGCTCCTCCCACAAATCTGAGAAAATTTTAAAGGTCTTATATGGGAAAACGGTTTATTATTAAATTATATAAAAATTTTGGGGGGTACATAAAAGTATGGAATACATAAAAACAAAATAATAAACAAATGTAATGATTAATTTGGGAGATTCTGTTGAAATGGAACGAACGAATTCTGACGAATGGAAGGAATGTCAAGGAAGGGAAGAATAGAGGGGGAAGAAAGGGGTCGGTCCCTCTTTTTTTCACTCTCCCTTTGTCTTTCCATTCGTACACTTTTCTTATGGACGATGTCAATGCTTTTGGGTTGTGGCTGCACCAAACTGAGAGTAGCAACTATCCAAGATGGCAACCTCGAACCACTCTATAGTTTTATTTTTTCTTAATGGCCCATTTTTTTTGCCATTTGCATCAGCGCTATCACGCAGAACAAATAAGCAAACAAGTACACAGCGGTATGAGTTTTAAGGCATGGGCATGCAGGATAGCTATAATAGAATTTCTTAATAACATTTGTTTTTAACTTATCGATTCGTTAATTGCCATCGGAGGTGCGCCGTGTTTCCTTCGGTGGCCTACTCATTATGGGCGTCAAGACATTGCTGAAGGATCTATATCCTATATGGTTCGTTTCGGTGATGGTGGGTTGGTGGAGGAATAAAAGCTCTGTAGGACATTGTTTTCACTCAACTCTTAACTCGTCTTATTTCACTTTTTTCTCGACTTAGCCTATCACCATTGCTTTTTAGATATATTAGATTACAATTGTGTTTACCATGAGATTATTGTTGCGACACTTTGTTACAGCGTCAGCTAGTCGAATCTAATCTAGTGTAGATGGTGCACATTAAACTGTTTGGAAGCAACGTCTTATACCTGTAGGTAGCTATTCCTATTTTGGAAAACATATGAGTATAAATCTATAGATGCTATGTTTAAATTCGAGCACGTAATAGGGTCGCGCGTAGGACGTTGAGCGGAAATCATATTCATATAGGCTAATCTTAATATTGTATTTACTAATGTCATAGAGAATTTAGAGATTAGAAAATCTATTGTCAGTCAGCAATGACATTGATGGACATTCAAAAACTGCGTTAAACAAATAATATAAATACCACGCGAAAGAAAGAAAAGCAGAATGAGAGTCTATTTGAAGAACTGGACCGATCACCTGAGCGATCAAATTCCATCGATACACGTTGCAACACGAAATTTGATTTCATATACTATATATTTAAGGTCTTAGGGTTATTCATCTATGATGGCCTATTATCGGGTTGGCAACTCTCTCGAATCCTCGTACACCCTGGCTAGAATCCCTCAAGAATCCCCAGAATCTCATAGAATCTTCAGAATCTCGTAGAATCTTCAGAATCTCACAGAATCCCGTAGAATCCCATAGAATCGAGTAGAATCTCGTAGAATCTCGTAGAATCTCCAGAATCTCACTAAATTTACCCCCTTTTTAACTTTAAACTACCCCAAAACCATCTAAAATTCCAGATATTTATAGATTATAGTGAATTTGATCATTACAAATCTCAAATTGTAAAAAACTGCAGTAGAAATACTGAAAAATGTAAAAATATAGGTCGCGCTATATCTTCTTTAATTTTCCCTCCTTTTTCTCACCGCTGGGAGACGCCGGCCACATTTTTTCGTCTGCTCATGAATGGAGGATGGGGTGGGACAAATTTATGGTTAAAAACACTTTATTGATAAAATGCCAATAATTCCCAGCAAAAGTCACTTGCGGTTCATTTTCCCCGTATATTTTATTTTAAAATTAATAATCTGGACTTTTATTTCAAACCTATCAAATTTCTAACCATCAGATTACTACATCCTACTTGAAACTACAAAACCTATTGTAGCACCTTTTTCTATCAGTAAATTATCCCTGAGGTATATTTATATACGAAGGTCCTTAACAATATAAGGTGTGGGGTATAGGGGGTAGGGTAGTAGTAGCTAGTAGTGAAATTCAGAGGGTTTAATGTCCATTTTGTAATCCTTTATACGTTTCTTCCCTGAATGACCAATCGTCACCAAATGTTGTACATAATTCTGTCCAAATTTGATACATTGCGTAACGGGGTTTTCATTTGTTTTTATTACTGTTTTAGAAATTTAATTTGCGTATTTGTTACCTAGCTGGTTGCCGAATCCTAGTTATTGAATTCGCTTTTTTGCGTAACCTTCCAACTGTCAGTGCATGCTCAGCAGTTTAAACAAAAAGAAAAAAAAAAGTTTGGATCTTCCCTAGCAAGACAAGTTTTCTGCTATGGGAGTGGAGAGTATTAATTAGTTGATTTGGTTTTTATGTTTGATTTCGATTTCGTCTTTATTCTTCTTTTTACTTTGTATTTTCAAACTCTTATTTTTTTAACCCTTTTTGTTTTATTATTACCTCTTTTTGTTTACTATTTTTTTTCTTGATTTTAATAAATTTGGTTGTCCAAGTAAAATTTCTGTGCCTCCTTTTTTAACAGTTAGTCATCAACCAAGAAGTTGAGGAACATTTTAAAAATGTTAGATTATATTCATTTTGAAGCTCTGGGTCATCTCTCCCTTCTTCCTCTGTCCTCTCCTCGGTCATCAAGATCTTCTTGCGGTCGCGAAGAGTTACCACCGATCTTCCACTTCCATTTACCTCCGAAAGCTTATTAAGAGGAATTTTTTAAAAATTACAAACTTAGATTTCCTTTCCGACTTGATCGAGATTCAAACCGCGAACCATTCGAATGGCAGCCTGGGTTGATGACCATTAGACCATCATTTTTTTATTACAGGAAGGGGAAAAATGGGTATGATGGTAGCTCGCTATCTATTAGCCAAGACTCATATAATGCAACATGTGACCGCATGATATAATTGTATTGTTACTATAGTAATAAAAGTTACTTTAACTTAATCTAAACATGAAGTGTGACGTGGGGTGGCGGGGCGAAGCCTCCGCCACACCTAAGTCGCACCACTCAATATTGACAGATTATTAGTCAATTAGTTAATAAGAATCAAATCATTTAAGAGAATAAAGGGAAACAGAATTGTCCAAACATAATAGTATGTATACTATTTACTTTCTACTATTTAACCTTGATTTTCTGTCTCTTTAACGTTTAAAAAAATTCCCGAAGGACATTACCGAAGGAATCTTGTCTTAAATATAATAGGGGAGACCGGGGCTATGTGGGACATTTTCTTTCTTTTCGCTGCCATTTTAATAAAACTTATAATTATGAAAAAATAAAAGTATAGTGGTGATTCCCTGGCATTTATGAACATTATGTTATTTTTTTAATTTTTTTCGTTGAATCATTCAATAGTTATATGATGAAATGCCAACATGAAAAAATGCCGAAAAACAAAAAATTTAGGGTTAAACGGAACAGAGCCGGGGGAAAAATGGAACATCAATTTTCTCTGCAACGGCTTAATTATATTTATTAAATAATGCACTGCTGAAAAGGAAATTCATTTCCCTTTCAGAAGTGCTCTTTTTATTTATTTTGTAAAGTAGAAGTGGAGATACTATCAAAAAAGTCTTTTTGATAATTTTTCCTTTGTTGTTGTTGCCAGGGGGCGTTTTTCTGGAAATAACGTTGATCTGGCAATACCTGTTTTACCCCGTTTTCCATGTCCCGTTTAACCCGAACCCAAACAACATCAAATAAACTAAAATATATCATACTTAGGAACTCATTTTTTATAAAATATTAATATTATCTTAAACTAGGAAAAAACCCTATTAAACAGCTATCTGGGTTCTATAAAAATATAAAAAAAAATATTACGAAAATGAAAAACAAAACGTCGGAAATTTTTTTTCCGATTCCCATTTTTTTGTTTTTCCCATACAACTCGACAAAACATCGGAAATTCAGGAAAAAAACTTTATATTATAAATAAAACAGCTGTATGTATTTCGTAATTTTAAGACAAATTGTACATATAAAAATTGCCCTGTACATTTTAGCCCCGTGTCCCACATAGCCCCGGTCTCCCCTACGATCTACATGTCTTTAAGCTGTATAGAGCGTGCCGAAACGGAGGTACGCCCACTACGTAACATAGTGCATACTTCTGTACAGAAACTGGGCCAAGGACTAGTAGCGCCCCTAGCGGAATTTTGGGGGAAACTTGATTCAGAATCTGGCAGAAATCTTGTAGAATCTCTCAGAATCTCTAGAATCTTTGAGATTTTGAATCCTCGTACACCTAAAGTTTGAGTTGCCACCCCCCCCTATTATCAAAGGTATATACTAAAAAACGTTAAGGCCAACGTTTTATGCGTTAAATAAGAGTATAAAACCTGGGCTTAATTGATAATTTTAATCATTTTAGTGTCAAACACTAAGCCTTTGAAGTTTTATCTAACTGTGGTGTTCACCGTTCACCTGTTCATGCTCTTCCTACACACATCCTCGTGTTGAATGCCCACGTATATGCACAGTTATCGCTATGGGCGCCAGCTGCACCCAGAACCCTATATTATTAATAAATATAGTCTCACTTTGATTGGAAAAGTTGTGCAGCATCATTAATAAATTGACCAACCATTAAAAATTATAAGAAATCACAAGAGATTGACACGCGAACGAAAATTCACGGCTAGCTGAGTAAAATAAAAAATAATAATAATTTATGAAAATATCACGGAGTTAATAGTCCCGCCGTTCATTCAAAAACGTTCAAAAACTTTTAAGACGCGGTTGATAAGCTGACTTTCCGCATTCGCAGTAAACAAAGGCTCAACCCCAAAAATGTAGCTCTCATCTACGAGCTACCATACAGTACCTACCGAAAGTCTTTGGAAGCCCGAGAGGACCTTATGCAAAAAAGCTGTTTTTGCAGTCCTCTCAGTAGTACAGTTGTTAACCAAATTCTTTCAAATTTGGTATGTACATAGGTTTAGGTAGTGAGAACACATCTGAATTTTTTTAGATTTTAGTTTTCATTTTCCGAAGTACTTTTGACCCGTTCGAAAAATGTCTTTGGAAAGCCGAGAGGACCTTATGCAAATTAGGCCAGTTTGACCTTTTTTGCAGTTTAACGGCTAGGGCTAGGGAAACGCGACTTTTTTTAAAAAATAGACTTGCGTTAGCTTTATATCAGGTCTGATTTTCAATTTTTTTTATTGATATTATCTAAGTTGAATTTTAAGTTGAAAAACGAAAAAGTAGAATTCCCCTTTTTTCCGCTCCCATCCCTTTGTTTTTTCGTTGGCGCGAGAGATAATTGAGTTTAATTCAATTGGATAACTGAAGAGCCATAAATTTGGCCGAAAAGCTGTGGTATCTAAATATGGCCATGGGAATATACGGTTGCGATATGTAGGCTACATATTCTTAAATGTTATTGCTAAATCAGAAATATCAGTGGAGAACCTTGAGTCCTTGACGAACCGACATCAGCGCCCATCATCTGCGACATGGCAGAATGCCATCAGCAGCTGCAGAACCGTTTGGAGACGATTTATTGAAGGCGCTGTTCGAGCCACTGTCTCGATTCTTTTGATTCAAAAAAGCGAATTGTTTACAACAGTCAATAAAATGTTAGAGCAGGATCAGGCGGTTAGGGAAATCTTATTATCACGTTCACAACCTGAATTTATTCGAAATTCCGGGGATTTATCAACTGTTACTGGAAGTGGTCTAAACGCTACCATTGAGAGCAGCCCTTCAGACGCAACAGAAATTAAAACTTATATTTTAATTATATATTTGGCTAATTATAAAATCCTGAGATGCTTTTTTTGTTTATTTTTATGCAGATTTCTCTCAGCACGGAAAAAATCGTCGAAAATTTGATAGGAGTAATCAAATGTTCGTTGGCAAATTTGATAGACATCAGTACGAAAGGTAATAGAGGATTAATTCGTTTTGCCATTTTCTATATGCATCAAGCTGTATTAACTTTGCTGTGATTTTCACTCGCAGATTATGATCTTAAGGCAATCAATCTAATGCGAACATTAAAAGCTTCTGTAATGACTAATGGGTCCCTAGATATTTAGATAACCTGGCCCATCCTCTCCGCGGAGTGTCTCAAATTTTGTCCGGGTGTCTGGATTCGGGTTTATCAGACATCCGAAGGGGATGACAAGTGGCCGGAAGAGGCGACAGCAATAACTACCTTATCTATTCCTCAAAAGTGCTGCCTTGTAAACAAAGATGCTGCTTCGTATTCGATCGTCCTTTTCCCGCAGCAGCAGTCATCGTGACGAAAAGGATCCCTTTTTCTTTTCCTTGGCCAGAAATCTCACCCAGTGCCGCGCTTATGCCGTGGAAGTCATTCCAAACTATCAGTCCCTTGGCGGCAAAACTCTGCGTACGCAAATCGTCGTTCCGCCCAATAATAAGGTGACAACCGCGACATAAGCTATTAGTATCGGAAATATCCCAATTAAAAGCTTCTGTCGTTATACTAATTATGAACAGCAAAGCGACGAACAGCACGAAACCGCTAACAAGCATTGTGGCCCATCACTCAAATTAGTTGGTCTTTAATTGGGAAGACAATTCTGAATGCACGCCGCTCGTCCTTCAACTTGAAATATTTCGAGTATGCAGCAGAGTTCACAGAATTTACCTGCCTGTATGGCTCAACAAGTTTCAAATTTTTATCCTGATTATTTAAAAAAAAGGATGGAATTCTAGATAGAGAAAAGGCCATTTCGACCATTAGTGTTCCTCGCAGTTGCCTGGAGCATCCTAGGAAAAATGAAAATCTGTTTTTACTGGAGTTGCCGGCCGATAGGCAAACCTGTCCAATAGACTGGAAGCCTTTAGATGTGTGTCGCAAATACAGACTCGATGTCAGCTCTCAGTACTCGGCCTGGAAAAGTCCGTCGTCGTCGTAACATATTTACAGGGCAAGAAGGTTATTTATTTATTTATTTTTTATTTCGCTGCCGGTAATAAAAGTTTGCCACAATCTTAGAATCGGGTAAATAATTATTTTTTTTTAACATGCGCACGCAATTAATCTTGTCTCATCTCAAATAGGAAACTACCCGGTGAACATAAGCGATTTTATGTGATGCCCAAAAGATCATTATTTCTGCCCATTTCGTGGGTGTCAACAAATACAATCCATCAGCATTTGCGAAATTGATGGCCAGCGCGACGATGGCCGGGACGAAAAACATTGTGATACCGAGGTATTACTATCGTTTTCCCTTTCTATAAATACTTTGAATAAGAAAAAAAATCTTTTTAAAATTTAAAAACAATTTTTTTTTTAAATTCTGTATCAGTGCAACAAAGAAAGATTTCGATGTGGACAGCATGTTTACCCTTGTGTTTACCGAAGGATTTATAGTTTGTGATGGTAAATACGACTGTCTGGATGGTTCTGACGAAGGCTACGATTGCAGTATGTATATGCTTTGGAATTTACTACAGTCATAATGCAGAGTATTATAAAGGTGAAATTATAATCTCTTGTTTCTTTTCTTATCTATATTACAGGTTACGCATATATATGTGTGTCAACAATTCACGAATGCTTTGGGTAAATTTTCTTCCCGGATTTTTCTTAAACCTGCGTTTGAAATTCATCCAGACATAGTTCCTGATGCCGTTCGGAAAACGGCAGTGCTGGTGTATCAATTCAACCCGACGACCAAATTTGGCTTTCATTCAATAAATTTGTCACTTACAAGCATTTTATCAAAGTAATGACACATTTCACACACACACACGATTATTATTGAGCCAATTGAAAATATTTTTTGTTGACCCATATCTCTTTAGGTTTATGATGGCCCTTACTCGTCCAGTCCTCTTCTGTTATCACACATTTGGATTAAGTAAGCCGTACTCTGTGCGGTCGTCATCCAGCGACTTGTTTGTTGAATTCCCATCGTACCATGACCCGAATTATGGAATTGAGGCTTTCTATACAAGTGTAAAATTCTTGCTACGACATCTTGGAATTTTTTTTTAATTTTCTCATATTTTTTAATTTCAGGTAAACCTCACAGACGAGCCATTTGTACCCGGTGCGTATAGATACTGAAAAAAAAAAATTAAAATTACCAGATTTAATTTATCCTTTATAGGCTGTGATGGTTTTATTAACGGCGAAGGGGTTATTTCGACTCCGAATGATTTATCCGGATTTATCAGCGACAAGTAAAGACGACTGCTTTTGGGTTATTGAATCCTGAAATAGTGAAGACAGTATCCTACTAAGAAAACATTCTTTTGATTTCAAAACTACCAAGCTGACCCCTGTATTATTATCCGTTTCATGTATCCAACTATAACTGCAAGTCTAATTGTTAAATTACTCCTACATTATTCCAATTAATGTTTATTCTCTTGTATTTTGAAAAGGTTTACGACGGATGGAGTACAAACGGTCTTGTGCTTTACAATGGCAAACCATCAAATAACGTAGTACAGGACAAGGCGGTCATCTTCTCGATCACCAACAAAATATTGGTATACATTTAAAACCACCTGACGTCATCAATAAATACCGCGCCTTTTACTGGAACGTGTCCATACTGTCCAAGGTTCGAAATCGTTGTTCTTATATTGGTGTAGTAGCAATTCTCAATTGAAATGGCGCATCCGCTGCCCACAAAACAGATATCCTCAGCGAAATGCAAACATCACTACGATGTAACCAGAGGGACCATAAAAAGCCCAAACTATCCGATGCTCTATCCCGGTATCCCCATCTGACGGACTGTCGCTGGACCATCAGCGTGAAACCGGGATCAAAAGTCCGGCTGCTTGTTGCGTTCTTCGAGACGCAAGAGGGCTCGGATTTCTTATCTGTAAGTTTGATTCGAAAATAATTTGCAGCAATACTTTAACCGCTCCCAAAATTGCACTGCTGCCGCTATGCCATCCCATCTTTTTACACGAAATTAATTGACACATCATCTAAAAATGCGTATTGCAGGAATTGTGAATAAATTACTCTGCGCGATCCCTTATTTGAACGAGTAAAGCGTTGTATATTTAATAGATTGCCTTCTCAAAAATACATTGGATAGAAAACAGGACATAACTACAACTTAGCTTACTATAGCTGAATCGACAAATATTAGGTGGGAATGACGAATGAGGGAGGGATGAGACAAGCTACAACACCAGGAAGAGCCTTCTCGATCTTGACTGATAATGCATACAGGCTATAGTTTGTGCTATGGTCATCGCAACAAAAAAAATTTATTCGTACATTTTATTTCGCTTCGTCTCTTTTTGTCTTTTTTCTTCCCCAAAAAGTAATAGCCTTCATCAGTTTAAAGGGTTTAGATTTACCCAAATCAGCTTGAGATTCGTTCACGTAGTCGGTCGACGAAGCTGGGAACCCGCTGGGAAAGTTCGGACTCCTATTGAGTCGGAATGAACTGCTGCGGAGACTGTCAGGTTTAACAGTTGGGGCATCGTCGACGTTGAATAAAGAGAATCCGTCTGTAATGGGCCGGAATAAATCGTCGTGGCTAATCTCGGTGATGATGGCGACCGGTGCTGATGTGGTTTTGAAAGGAGAGCAGTTGAATTCGCTTAATATTCGTGTTTTGGTCCAGGGCTGGTCGAAAACCAGAATTTTGCACAGGTGCTTATCTCCTTGGGATCCTTCGAGCTCCAGAGTGAGTTTGTAATTTTTCCCAGCCACCGTTTGCGATTCGGCCATAACTATGTTGACCAATGTGACTGGGCCGGAATTGATTTTCGACGATATAGCGGACGTGGCGAATTCGGCAATCTCTCTGACTTGCTCGTTGTTCACATTCATTGGCATGAATCCACCTATTGGAACTGGCCTTTTATTAGATCGTGCTGAGCTCCCGGGAATCTCCCGTTTATTGGTGGGCACAGAATCCTCTGCTACAATCGCCAGCGAAAATGGCTCGATCGGGCGGGGGTCATTTAAAGTCATCTCTCCATCAATGATGACGGACGGTGATTTGGTTTTGATCGGCAAGCAATTCGAGTTGCTCAGTATGCGCGTGTTCGTCCAAGGCTGATCAAAAACCACAATTTCGCAGATTCGAGTTTCGCCGTTCGATCCCTCTAGTTCCAAAATCAATTTGTAGTTCCTGCCGGCCACAGCTTCCGATTCAGCTTTGACTATATTGACCAGGGCGATGGGACCCGAGTTTAAATTGATTGATACAGCAGCAGCAGCAAATCGGGCAATCTCCTTGACTTTAGCGTTGTTCACGTCAATGGGCGAGTATCCGCCTTGGAGTGGCGCTGAAACGTTGGGAATGATTTTGTCAGCTGATGAACTTACACCGTTCGATTTATTATCAATCGGGAAACAAACAGACGTCCACGACTTAACCAGCGACTGGTCGAAAACCACGACTTCACACCGGAGATTTTTTTCGTCGGCTCCGTCCACTTCCAGAGTCAATTTAAAGTTGACAGCTCCGATTCCCACTTGCGATTCCGCTTTCAAGATTTTGATCAATCGGAAAGGCCCAGCGTTGCTGCTGGCCGAGATCGCCGTAGTTGCAAAGTCGGCAATTTCCCTGACTTCCGAGTCATTCACATCAATCGGCGAGAATTCTCCGAGCAGGGTAGGGCTTAAATCCGTTCGAATCGGAGGGTCACGAATTTCACGTTTATGATGCGAAGCACCTCTCACATTGATAGACGAAATTCGATCGGCGATTGGAAGTAACATTCGAGGAATTTTAAAGTTAGTCAATGAAAAAGAGTTTGCGCTATTACTGATGGTCACAATAATGGCGAAAACCAAAAAACATGTAGTGGAGAACAGTTTGAACAACATGTTTAATTTGAATCGACTGCTGCTGTATAACCATCACTTATCGAAACAACTGACGAGGAGAGTTTGTGGAGTAGCGAATGTAGAGAACATGGTGAATGCGACCGGCCTTTTATAGGATTGGTCCATCGCAAACATGACATTTTATAATGATGGGTGGGAAAAAAACCGGAGTCGTAATTATGTTGTCACGGACGCTATGCATGTTTTCAATCACTTCCTAAATCGTGTAGCTGCCGATAGAAACTTCAATATACCCAGCAGTCTAGGGGATAAAATGAAAAAAAAAGATAACACGAACCAATCAAATGTGTGTTGTCGATTGTTGTTTTCACTAAATTTCTAATCAAGTTTTGAACTTTTCCAGTGTTACAGAAGACAGGAGAAAAATCAGTCTGATATAATGTTTAGCGCTTAGACGGGATAAAAAAATAACTAATCTGTAGCTTTCCTTTTTCGATTTCTCCAAATTCCTGTGTATAGCTACAAGAATTTCAAGTTTTCGATCGGGAGAGATAATGAAAGGAAAAAATTCGTCGGTAGCAAGTGAAAACTAGTCAAAGAAGAATATTTGTACTATCATAATAAATATAGCTAGCAAACTTAAATTTACTCAACTACTGTGCCCCTATAAATAATACAGTAGAGGATGAGCAAGTATAGGGAACAGTTCCATCCGGAAAATAGTATAATTATACTGTATAGCGCAACGACGAAGGCATGAAGCGAATAAACCACAATTAATTCTAGGATTGAAACAGTTTCTAGCTCACTAGCTGTCTAGATTAACATTTACGACATGTACTTCATGACATCCGTGAACAATTTTTTATTTATAACTCGCCTGCAAACACATCTGACAGCAACAAAGATTACAAATAACACACTTGACATTTTTTAACCTTGTCACTGTCAGCCTGGTCTATTTGTACTTTCTAAATGTAAAGTCCTAAGTCTTAATAGCATTTGATCAAATATAGGATAGATAAGATTTAAAAAAAAACTATTGTATACATCTACAAGCACGATCAATTGATCAGTCGTGATATAAAGTTCCAAACAACGTATTTTATTCTAAAAAACAAAATGTTGCGTTCAAGTACCATAATTATTCTTTACTTTGTGATTGCCTTAGGATTGGCAAACCCCATAAGTAAGTGGAACAAATTTAAAAAAAAAATTGAAACTGGAATTTTTACAACTTAAAATATTATAAAGATAAGGCCGCACAAAATTGGGACCCAGAAATCAATCCGGATCTATTCGAAGGAGATATCTTCGGTATCGAGGTATATTTTCGTCTATTCATAGAATAAATAAGTGGCAACAGGATATGTCATCTGGAATGTCTCAAATATAAAAATAAAATACCATAAACGTTTTTTGCATTTTAAGTCGAAAAATGCTGTAAGAGACCCTGCTCTGCTTTGGCCTGGAGGCATTGTTTATTACACCATAGACACCGGCTTCAGTAAGTCCTTCACTATGTACAGTATATAGCAAAAAATATATTATTAGATGTTTATTTATTTCTGCCTTTCATTGTAATTCGATTATTTATTTTCATTTTTACAGCTGCTGAGGAACTTGCCACCCTTGCAGACGCTTTCGCCCAGTATGAAGCCAACTCATGCATCCGATTCATCGTCAGGAACAAAGAGAAAGATTACGTAATCGTTCAGAAAACTGGTGGAGGGTAAAATTCTTATCCCCTTCCTTTGCAATGCCAAACTATACAGTTGACGTGGTTTAACCTGGGTTTAACCCATACTGTTTCATTTTATTATTTTTTTTACAGATGTTACAGCTCTGTTGGCATGGTCGGAGGATCTCAAACTCTTTCACTCGACTCGAATTGTTTCCGTTGCACAGAAACTGGATGTTTGTCTGGCACGCCTATCCACGAGTTCCTGCACGCACTCGGTTTTTACCACGAGCAGAGCCGCACGGATCGCGATGATTACGTCACAATCAACTATGAAAACATTCAGCCAGGTATACAAATGAAGTATCCTGTTAATATTATTGGGTTAACGTACGCAAAAATATTTCTTAAATGTTTTGAGGGCATTTCGTATAGCTTTCTTTGTCCTTATCTTATACTTGATTTTCAGACGTCTATAAATAAGATCTAATCTTGACACATAGGCCTGTACGATAAATAATATACACAGGCTAAATGTAAAATGTCTAGAAATATTTTAGTATTAGAATAAGAATATAGTATACGCGTATCAGTCGCATTATGTTGTTGAAAGACGATGCGAAATATTTGTGTTCAAAATATTTCTTTCAATAACTACGCTAATTTATTGCTCTCGTTATTTCTTTGCGCAAGAAAGGATATGAAAGCAACTTTGATAGCTACAGCCAAGATGTAATTCAGCACTTGGGAGCTCCCTATGACTACGGTAAAAAATATTCATAGATTTGAATATATTTTTGAAACCGACGTTTTCATATTTTAAAAAACACATGGCATAAAACAGGATCTGTCATGCACTACGGAGCGTATGGTTTTGCTGTCGATCCAACAATCCCAACAATTATTGTACCTGATGGTGTCTCGATCGGCCAGAGAGTGGGTTTCAGCGAGGTAATTTTTTAAATATTTCTAATATTTGCACGTGTGAGAGAATATTTTGCATACAAGATACACTAATTGACACTTTTATACCCCCAATGAAAGGTTGATTTATTCAAGCTGAACGCCCTGTACGGATGCCCAGCTAAAAAACAGGTATAGCCTACATTGTATTTTAATGGCTACTTACTTTATTTGCTATTGTTTATTTGTTCAAGCAGATTTAACATCTGCTAGGAAGCGAACGTATATCGAAAACGGCATTTGGACATATAATCTGTATTCTTGAGTAAAAGATTTATTACTACTTTAAACATTTCAAAATAAACATGATTACAAGTTGCAACTGAAAACGTCCTTGTTTATTCCCTTAAAAAATGCCTCAAAAAGAACTTTGGAACTTGAGACTATAGGCTTATAGACTCGCTGGCTGATGGCAGGGCTGGAGGATAATCAGCGGTTGAATTAAATTTATAAGCACTACGAGACAATCATTGGATGAATTTCTTTCTCATAACTTTCCGTTTCATTGGGATATCCTGGTTGATTGAACCCTCGTCCAGATACCACTCCAAATTCCTCCTTTTATGTCAGCATTTTACACCTCGATCAAGATCGAGGGACTGATGAGATCCGGCAGGCAGTGGACGGCGGATCGATAAAGTCTTTCGACCGGGCATTTCAATTGCCATATTATTATAGGCAGCCTAGCCTATACTATCAAGCAGAACTTTGGACCGAAAGCGAAATTCATCCTGGAGTAACTTGAAACCAATATTTTCTTATATTCCGGATTAAACAAGAATATACACTACAGGTACGATCATTATGGCAGTCCCAAAGGTTCAAAGGACGAAACCAACTCATTATCCAATTATTAACCATCAACAATTGGATTCATTTCTCAACAAAGTCAAAACTCAGACGGACGAATAGACATTCAAAAAACCCGGAAAAGAAATTTCGCCGTCTGATGTAAATCGAATCAATATTTTGTTGGTTGTAGAATCGACTTGGAAAGGGGTTTTGACCGATCCTGATTTTTCAAACAACAGATTTGAATATACAGTCGGCCCATCGTACACCTATGATTTGAAATAAAAAAAATACTCAATTGTTTTACCTTAAATAATTTGCCAATATAAAATCGCTTACATAAAGGAAATCCGCTCCCTCTTGAGTTTCAAAGAATGCAAAAAGTAACCGGACTTTTGAGCTTGGGTCTACTTCGATGCTCCAGCGACAGTCGGTTACGTTTGGATAAAGCAGTGGATAGTTTGGACTTTTTATTATTCCATTGGGTTCTTCAAATTTGTGGTTGCACTGCGGTGTAGAAATCTGTATAGGACAGCAATATAGCAATTTCGGTTTATAAATTTTACTGAGGTACTAGCCCTATAGCATACTTAAACTCGAATAATTAAACTCGAGCGATTAGTTCATACTTTGGAAACCTTCAAAGAAGATACGAAGTTACTTCGAACAACTGGTGCCTTAGAACGAACCATCATCTTGTTGGAGATCGAGTAAATATTTTTCCCCCACTGTTGATTAAACGTTTCGCTATCATACAGCACAGTGCCCGACGAGCTCCACCCATCGTATACCTTTAAGATTACATTTTCACCAGAAATTTACTTTTGGATCTCTACAATAAAATAAAAGGATAGAGATAGAAAACTTGCGAATATGCTGGGCGGTGGATCATTTCGTGGAGGCAACATAGTAGTTGAGGATGTTGTCGTTATTTGATGGTCATAATAATTGTTTGCATAATCGTCGTCACTGGACAGTTCACTTCTTGACGCAGCGCCAAGTTCTTGAGACGACGAGAGAAGCGCAGAGTTACTCATTGTTAGCAGGATGGTATCTTCGTTCTGCCTTGCATCGATGAACCAATAGCAGTCAGAAATATTGGTGTTGAGCAAATAATTTGGAGTTGAAATGATCCCTTCGCCGTTAATATAACCACCACAGTCTACGAAAAAGAATCGTAATAAATATTACGCAGCGCGCAGCATACCAATTTAGTTAAGGAAAAGTGACACGTACCTGGAACAAATGATTCATTTGTGCTGTTCATCTAAAATTTGTAAAAGAACAAATGTGCCATAAGTTCCCTCATTTCTAATATAGCTATCACAAAAACCTACACTGGTGTAAAAAGCTGTAATTCCATAATTGGGGTAGTAGTAAGATGGGAATTCCACGTACATGTCATTGGATGAGGATCGCACAGAGAATGGCTTAACTGACCCACTGTACGATAACAAAAGAGGGCTGGTTGAGTAAGGACCGTCGTAAATCTTGAAAAAAAAATTCGAAAAATATAGACGCCGTATATACAGCAGGCTGTTTTTAGCGGTACTTCAATAATGTATATAAATAAATTGATATTTACATTGACGAAATGCTGATTTTCAAAAGTGACACATTTCTCAAATGCCAGCCAAATTTGATGATTGGGTTGTACGGATATTAAAACTGAATTTTTCCGAGCAGCATCAAAATCTCTCTCTGAGTGGATTTCGTTTGCGGGTTTAGGGAAAGTTATTGAAGAAAAACTACCACTGAAATTCGTGAAATGCTGGCATACGTTAGAGTAAGCTAAGAAGTAAGAGGAATAATTATGAAATTTAAACAAATATAGCTTTGACATTAAATTAGAATTTAAAGTAATTAAACTCAACTGCAACTGCTATATTCCTCATCTGAGCCATCTACACAATCGTGTTGGCCATTGCAAACTAGTTCTTTTGGTATACACTGCCGCCCACATTTAAATCCTTCTTTACAAATCTGGGATGTATATAGATACGATTGCATAGAAATAAACAGATACGTAAGCGAACGCGATAAATAATTATTTTTTTTCTGACTTACATTCTGATCACAATAATTTTCGTCCCGGCCGGCGATACAGTTATTTTCTCCATTACACACATAAGCTGCAATCCTACCATGCTCCGACGATGCACAACCATGGTTGCAAATAAAATGTTTTTTTGGACACAACCAAGAATTATATGAATTTGATTCAAACGAAAAATTGGCTGTAAAAATTTTAAAAAATTATTTAAATAAAAATCATATTCCTTGGTCTCAATATATAATTGTAAGGTTTTGATGAAGTGTCGAAAGTATAAAAGGTCAACAAAATATCTTTTAAAATTCAAACCTTCGTTTCCTCTTGTAAATACATTTGCTGAAATCGTAGGGCCATTCCAAGTTTCCGTGTACTGAGAGCTCATATCAAATGTGTATTTGCGACACCTGTCCAGCGGCTTCCATTCTATTGGGCATGTCTGCGAATTAAATGGCAATACCACAGAGAATGTGTTTTCTTCATTAGCATCCTGCTTCAGACAACTCCGTGGTATCCTGACAGTACTATTTGACCTTTCAACGTCTGCAGATCCATCCTTTTCACGAAAAATGATTTAGAAATCAACCAGCAGCTAAATAGTATAATTAAAAGTATAAAACTTAAACCTTTTTATACCTGCAATATTTGTAAGTTTAAAGAAGTCATTTGGGGAGCGCAGCCAGAGTTATCCTTCCAATTGAGCTTCAATGAATTTGGATGTACCAAAACATTCATCAGTGATTTGGAATCGTCACTTTGCTGTTTTCGATAAAAAATCCCTCAATATCAATGAAATAAAAAATTGTTACGTTCTTTGCATATCCGAACCTTAGGTGGAATGACAATTGTCGTGCGCAAAGTTTTTCCTCGAAGCGTCTGAAAATTTGGAATAACTTCGACGGCGTACGAGCGACACTGGGTGAGATTTTTGGCCAAAGAAAAGAAACAAGTATCTTTCTTTGCATTTGAAGACGGTGGGGACAGGACAAGAGAATACGTATTTTGCGATTTCTTTTTTATGCACTTGTGTGGTACAGCCAAGGAAGTCTCAACTGGCGACTTTAATTCGTAACCGAGTTGATACAATCGAATCCAAACACCAGAACTATATTTCAGACATTCCGATGAGAGCGCGGGCCACATGATTTCAAGAGAATCATTGCTAGTAATGGAAGCAGAGATTACGAACGAATTATTGCTGGGATTTGATTCAAAATCTAATGCAAATTACACATTAAATTAAATTACTGACAGATTATTCTACATGGTATGTGAAAAATTCAAGGATTTTAATACCAATGGTACTGATGTCGACCAAATGAGCTAAAGAACACTTGACTACTCCTTTGAGTTGGTCGACCATGTTCTTTCCTTGTTGAAGGCTTTCCGAGTAGTACCCTTTATATTTGTAAAAATTATTGCAAATTTATAAGAAAGGTGATATATGAATTATAGTAGCCTACATATCGGGTATTCCTTTTTTATGCTGTTAAATTACCTTTTGTTATTTGCGCAGAAGAGGGATTAGGTCTACTCCCAAGCGTATTCTCCGTATTCTTAATCCCACCAGCCCTTGAAGCTGATGAGAAAGTAGTAGTGTTTTGACGAATTGGTGTTGCTGAAAGAATGGATCTGACTGCCAGATCCTTTTCCAATATTGCCTTGATTGGAGCAAACAAATCGCTTGTTTGACTCGAAAGAGCTGTGACGATAGTTCGAATAGCCATTTCAATGGTTTCCATTCGGTTCTGTGGCAGTTGCCGGCATTCTGGCGTGATGCAAATGACGTCCTGATTTTCTGGCTGGATATTGGCTGATCTAGTGAGCACTACTACTAAATTAACGATTATGAATTGCAACTTCATGACTGCTGAATAAATTTCTTCTGCCTAATAAGAAATACGAAATTGCCAAAAAATTTCGATTATTGTTTCTTCTTGAAGTTTTAAGTTCTTGCTGGACACAAGGTTGATTTGCAACTGTTCTTCATTTTCTAAATACAAGAAGCAGAAGATAGCGTGTAATTTTTTATCACCATCACTCAAGTTACAGCTAGCCAATCATGTTTTCAACAAACTGTAGCTACTCATCTTTCAACATCATTCGGCTTTAATCACATCAGAGAGCAGAAAATAAGGAAAAAAAAAATATTATTTCTAATGTGCACTCAATTTTGCCAGTTGCCTGTATGTGAGGACTATATAGCACTGCTGCTGTTAAATATTGGCGAAACATGTGAATGATTGGCTGATTCTGTTAACTTGACTTGATTTATCTCAGTCTGTATATGTACCAGAGCGAGTAAAGTCCAAGATCACAGTCCAAGAAGTTCAGCAGATCTTTATTTCAATAAGTCTGAACTTGCTTATCTCCAGCAAGATCTCGAGGCTCCCCGATTTGTTTATTTACGGACAGAGAATTTTTTTAGCACTCTGACCCGCTGCACGTGTCGCGGGATTTGTGATGATGTGATTGTATTGAAAACATTGTTTATGCATTCGCTTCGTGGCGCTTGGTATAGGCCTATCGTATATATGGCTTTCAGCTATAAGGAGGTAATTTACTGAATTGTCACCGCAATGATGGTTAGACTGATTTATTGCATAATTCAATGGAAAATGTAATTCAATTAGTTGATGAGAATTCGGGTAAAAAGTATAGCGTTATAGGAAAGTCACACAAAGCCGGAATTGCGACACTCTGACACCGAAGGCAATTTTTTTTTGAATAAAATATCGGTAGGCTAGTTCGTCTAGCATAAGTAGTTTATTTTAAACTTCTATTATTCCTGAAAAGGTTTCCAAAAATGGAAAGAATACGCCGGTGTTAAATCAGCGCCCGTCCATTTCTACATGATGCTGAAAAAATCTTCGTTCAACCCGATTAGAATTCCGATTTCTTTCGAAGTTAAGGAAGTTAGGAACACCAGGTGTTGTTTGCGAAAGACTTGGAAAAAAAATACCATTGGAAGAATTCCGAAGAACCCAAAAGATGTCTGACAACGGTAACCAACTCACAAATATTGGACTATGAGGATTAAATGAAAATTCATTTGTATATATTAATTAACTAAGATGCGAGAATTTCTCTCCAATATTTTTGCTATGCAAAAGGCGGCAAAAAGATTTTAAACGAAAATTCACATTTTTTTTTCGTTGTCCATTTTATTTCATCCAAGCAGGACTTTGGAACGAAAAGAAATTTTGTTTCGCGTTCAGAAGTAACTGGAAACCAATATAAGCTTATATATATTGTGGGCTGAACCGAGCAGAACCAAAAATGCTGTAGTGTATTTATTTTGTTATTTATACATAAATATTATTTATCTGCTGTGTATATATGCTCTCAAGCAAGCATCATGCAGCATATTTACAAGCATATTTACACCAAGCCATACTAGTGACACTGCGACCTTACATCGAGCAAGAATTGGGGTCGCTGTTACAGTCTGCCTTAAGTCCGTGTTAAAATAATTCCAAATTCAACATAAACAACACTGAATTTGTCATGGTGTGGTGCCGTTTCTTACTCATTCACTGGCTGATAGTGTTCGCTAGATCAGAAGTACAATCCGAAAATCACGAGGGACCAACATCAACTGCGTCAGCTTTTTGCAGTTCAGAATGCAACCAGCAAATAGAGAATCGATTGGAGACCATAGTATCCGCTGTTCGAACGATCGTTTCTGCTCTTTTGAGTACAAAAAACGATGTTCTTTCTTCAGTCAGGGAGATATTACTGCAAGACCCATCAATAACCTCAATGGTGCCTGCTTTGAATTCTGCAATTTTCTCTTCAACAGTAAGGAGCGAAAATTCTTCATTTTTTGAAAATGCTGGCTCTCCTGGTAAACAAGGTACCGAAAACGACTGGCAAAAAATAAACAAAATTTTTTCTTTTTTTTTAAACTGTCATCCAAACCCTCCAACACTTGATGCAATAGATAAATACCTTATATAGTGCTATAAATTCACGAATGTTCATTTATATTATGTACCAGTTTTAGGAGGACACCAACCAGAAAACAGCAAAGCAGTTGAAAACCTCAAAGGAGTTGTGAAATGCTCACTAATAGCCTATCTAGACGTTGATATGATTGGTATTATCACAGAAGTCAGTCTGATCTTTCAGTCAAAAGGCAAATTTACCTGAAAGCCTTATTGGACATCAATATTACTCCTTTTAGATTTTAACTCTTATGTCAACCAGTCTACGCACGTAACAGCATCTTTAGCTAATGAGTCCCTTGAAATCAAATGGCCTTTATATTCGGCGGCGTGTCTCAAATTCAGTTCAGGTGTCTGGATTCGGATTTATCAGCAATCGACTGAAAACGATTACAAGTTGCAACCGGAAACTTCCTTATTCGTCCCTCAAAAATGCCTCAAAAAGAATTTTGAAACTTCGTACTCTATCGTTCTCTTGCCATTTTCTTCGAATGAGAAGAAAAATTCCTGTGCGTTTTCTTTAGCAAGAAATCTTATCCAGTGTCGCGTTTATGTCATTGAAGTTATTCCAAACTTCCAGTCGCTTCGAGGCAGCAAAACTCTGCGCACGGAAATTGTCGTTCCGCCAAAAGTAAATTTTTTTTTTTCTTTTTAATTATTATTTTTATTTACTACTGAAATTCCTATTATTCTATACCACCACATGAAGCGAATCAACGAGCCCAGCATGAAACCGTTAATAAGCGTTGTGGCCCATTCAAATTCCTTGATGTTGAATTGGGAAGACAATTCTGGATGCGCACCTCAGTTAACTTCCTTCAAGTTGACAATTTTTCCAGTAAAGGAAATAGGTTTCCTATTTTACTACTTGTTAATTTGGTATTAAAAATTTTTTTTTAATTTCCGTTAAAAGGATGGAATTGTAGAAGATGAAGGGACGAATACGACGGTAACAATCCCTCGCATTTGCCTGAAGCAATCTCCAAATGAAGACAATCTGTTCTCTCTGGTGCTACCCAATAACAAGCCAACATCATGTCCAATCGAGTGGAAACCATTGGACAGGTGTCGCAAATACAGACTAGATATGGTTTCCATCTATTCGGTCATTTGGAGTGGTCCTTCTTCTTCTTCGGACATATTTACAGTACAGCAAGAAGGTTTTAAATTAAATATTTTTAGCTAATTATAATGAAACATAATAAAACCACATTTTTATTAAAATAATCTACGCAACGTCGAATAATGATAAATTGGTAAAATATGTTTATTTCCACAGAAACAGTTAATTTTTCGACGCATTCAGCCGTAATTTGGAATTGTCCGAGACAACATTATTATTGCAAACATCAAAAACGTTCACGCTCCGGTTGTGTGCACATAAGGAATCACATTTGTGACGGGATTGATCATTGCAGTGGCAGGGACGAAACGTATTGTGATCTAAATGTATACCAATTAACCTATCATTTAAAAAATCTATGGAATAATATTTAATTCCATTCTAATTGAGGTATGCAACAACGGTGGATGGAGATGTGGACGACAATGCATACCGAAAGAATTAGTTTGCGATGGCAAATATGATTGTCTGGATGCTTCCGATGAAGTAAACTGCAGTACGTAAATATTATTACCCCGTATTACTAATATTTTTGCCCTCGTGACGAAAATTGATTAGATAATGTGTTTTTTTTTTATTTACGTCCGTGATTTTTAGGCCACGTTAATACGTGTGTTCAATTAACAAACCCATCGGGTAATTTTATTTCTCAACCGTTCCTTAAGCCTGCTGTCGATATCCATTGGGAAAGATTACCCGACGCTGTTCGGAAGTCGTCAGTATTGATCACAGTACAACCTAATCATCAAATTTGGCTGACGTTCGGCAAATTTGTCACTTTTGAAAATCAGAATTTTGTGAAAGTATCCTAATTACATTTTTATCGTTGGCATCATGTTCCATTCAATCGAACATTTTTGCTTCAGATTTATGACGGCCCCTTCTCGACAAGTCCTCTTCTATTTTCACACAGCGGATCAGTTAAGCCATCGTACTCAGTGCGGTCATCATCTAATGACTTATTTGTTGAATTTCCATCGTACTATGACCCGAATTATGGAATTGAGGCTTTCTATGCCAGTGTAAAAGTAATAAATTTGACCAAAAAATTAATTGTTATTTTTATTCTTAAAATTTTGTGTTTGATCATATTGCAGACAATAAATGGAACGGACAAGCCATTTGTTCCAGGTGTTTAATTTTTTTACAAATTATTTCCGATTTTAAAAATTCCGATTTTAAAAATTCCGATTTTAAAAATTCCGATTTTAAAAACAATCATGCTATTAAAAAACTATCGATATACAATCTTCAGCCCTTTACTTTTACAGGCTGTGGGGGGTATATTTACGGTGAAGGTATCATTTCAACGCCAAATTATTTATCTTCGAGCGGTATCGTTGAATGTTTTTGGTTCGTCGAAACCAGGCAAAGTGAACATACAATCCTAATGAGAAATAATTTCTCTGATATAAAGATAACTGCATTGTTGTCTCGAGCGCATCCCGAAATGATTGCAAGTTTACATCGTTTTTTTTTCTTTATTAATTTTCTTTCTCTTATTAATTTTTGCATACAAAAAAACTACATTAGGTGTATGACGGATGGGACATGGATGGCCGTGTAATATATAACGAAAAATCATTTCACGTTCGAAACAAAACCATCGTCTATTCGATTAGCAATAAAATTCTTGTTCATTTTAAACCACCAGAAGTAAAAGACGGCCATGTCTTCAACTGGGATGTCTCAAAAGTATATACAGTGTAAACTTGTATATAATTATATATGGAATTAAACTATTTTCTATTCATTTTCTTGGTCGCATATACAGATATCAACACCGTAGTGCAAAAACCACTTGGAAGGAACTACCGGGACTATAACGAGTCCAAACTATCCGATGCCTTATCCTCATCTGACGGACTGTCGTTGGATCATCACCGTGAAACCGGAATCAAAAGTCCGATTACTTTTTGCTTTTTTTGAAACACAAGAGGGAGCGGATTTTATCTCTGTAAAATATAAATTGCGCGTTCTCGTTATCTTTGACTTGAAAACACTAATCAGAATGCAATTTATTATGTTCCCCTATAGGTGTTTGATGGGCCGACCGTATATTCAGAAGTGCTGTTGGCTAAATCGGGGTCGGTTTCAGCTCCTTTCATTGTTAACGCTTCTTCAAATCAAATGTTGGTTAGGTTTACATCAGATGGTGACACATCCTTTCCTGGTTTCATTGCTGTTTATATATCTGTGTGATGTTAAATCTTATGATGGGGTTTAAAAAAATTAGATGGTGTTACATCACATAATTGGATAAAAAGAATAAAAAAATGTATGAGTAATTTTTTATGAGGGTGAACGTACTAAATGAGTGAATAAGAAGAACACACTTGAAAGAACCCACAATAAGCGAAGAAAATACTTGATATTTTTTGTCAGAGTCCGCTTTATTAATTAGCATAGCATATACTAGCCTATATCAAGCAGGAACGAAAGCGATATTCATCCTGGAGTAACCTGAAACCAATGTTTTCTTATATTCCAGATAAAACAAGAAAATATGCTATACAGTATGCATATGCAACTGTTTACATAAATATTATTTATCTGCAGTTGCCCCTCTCAAATAAGCACCATTCAACATATTTGCACGTATCAATATCAGTTCCCCATCAGCCTTCCACTGAGCAGGAACCGGGGTTGCTTGAACGAGCGTTTAAAAACTTTAACAGTAAAATTAGAACACTGAATTTGCCATGGGGTGGTTTCGTTTCTGGCTCGTCCACTTTTTGATAGTGTTCGTCAAGTCAGAGTTACAATCAGAAAATAATGAAGGGCCAAAATCGACCGCATCGTCAGCTTTTTGCAGTACAGAATGCAACCAGCAATTACAGAATCGATTGGAGACGATTGAAGCTGCGGTTCGGACAATCGTGTCTGCCGTTTCGAGTCAAACGGACGATCTGTTTGCTCCAATCAAAGAAATATTTCAGCTGGATCCATCAGTTAGATCAATCCTATCTTTAAATTATACAACGTCATCAACTATTGCAAGTAGTAAAAATTCCACTTTCAAAACTAAATCTGTTACTATTGCCCAAGGTAGCTAATTTTAAAATATCGTGAACTTTTAAAAAGCCCCAAAAGAAAAGGTATTTTAAATTGAAACGAATTCTGTACTTTAGGGAATTCGCAAGGAAATCAGCAACCAGAGAAATCCACCGCAGTTGACAATCTTAAAGGAGCTGTTAAATGTTCGTTGGCTCATTTGGTGGACATCAATACAATTGGTAATGTAGTACTTAGCAATCGTTTTTTTTTAATTCAACGAAACTTTAAAAATAAATCTGTATATTTTTCGCAGATTTTAACTCGCGTCTTAACAAGTCTTCTGAAATTTCAGCTTCTTTAACCAACGATTTCCTTGAACTAACATGGTCTATATTCTCCACGGAGTGTCTGAAATTCAGTTCAGGTGTCTGGATTCGGGTTTATCAGCAAGCACCTGAAAGCGATTACAAGTTGCAACCGGAAACGTCCTTGTACGTCCCTCAAAAATGCCTCAAAAAGAAATCGAAAACTTCGTATTCTATCGTTCTCTCGCCATCGCCTTTAAAGGGAAAGAAAATTTCCTGTGCCTTTTATTTGACAAGGCATCTTACCCCGTGTCTTGCTTATGTCGTTGAAATTATTCCAAACTTCCAATCACTTCGAGGCAAAACTCTACGCACAGATATTATTGTTCCGCCTAATATGAAAAGAAGTGACGAGTCCCATTTTAAACCACTCATAAGTGTTGCAGCTCAATCCACTTCGTTGACGTTGAATTGGGAAGACAATTCTGGATGCGCAGAGCAATTAACTTCTTTCACTTTAAAAATTTTTCAAGTACGTGACTAGGATATAGTTTAATAATGATTCAAATTTCAGTAGCCCATAAATAAAATTCTGTCTTTTTCACCACTTCAAAAGGATGGAATTGTAGATGAGGTTGAAAGACCGAACATGACAGTGACGATTCCTCGCAGCTGCCTGAAGCGATCAACAAATGAAGACAATCTGTTCTCGTTGGTGTTGCCCGCTAAGCCCGCTAATCAATTAATGTGCCCAGCAATAGAGTGGAAACCTTTGGACAGGTGTCGCAAATACAGGATTGACATGAACTCTCAGTATTCCGATACTTGGAATGGTCCTTCTTCATCTTTGGACATATTTACAGGACAAGAAGAAGGTTTGAACGGTGGTTATTATACTATATTTATAATGCAATTGACTAATGTGTTGTGCAATTTAATGTAAATTCGGATACATGTATCAATGTATGCCACTGATGCATCATTATTTATTAGTCGTTATTGAACCCACGACGGATTTAAGCAATGCTGTTTGGAGATGTCCAAAACAACATTATTTTTGCAATGATTACGATCATGATGGATGTGCGCACACAAGCTATTACATTTGCGACGGACAATATAATTGTGAAGGCATGGACGAAAAGTATTGCGATCAAACTGTAAGCCCGTCGACTGAAAATAATTATTGTAGACAACAACATTTTTGTACTTTAAAATGTTTTTTTCTCAATTCTATCATTTCAGTTATGTGTCAAAGACGATGGATTTAAATGTGGACGGCAGTGCGTACCGAAAGAATTAGTTTGCGATGGAAAATACGATTGTCTAGACGGATCCGATGAAGATGGCTGTAGTAAGAATTTGATAAGTTTATACTTTATAGTAAACTTATCGTCTCGATCGTTCCTCACGTTTTACTCTTTTTTCTATAACATTTATTATTCACATTTCTTCCTCTATAAATACAGGTGTCAAGTGCGAGCACCTTACAAACCCATCGGGCCACTTTTCTTCGGATATATTTCCCAAACCTACAGTCGATGTAATGCATCCGGAAAGAATTTTAGCTGCCGTTCGAAAAACGATTGTTTTGATATCAGTGCAACGCAGTCATCAAATTTGGCTATCATTCGATAGGTTTACCACTGTCAATAACACAGATTTTCTGAAAGTAAAAATCCCGGGAATTTAATTAAAATCGTGTTGCAGTAATCTAGCATTTGGGGGAAAAAATTATTGCAGGTTTACGACGGCCCTTTCTCGACCAGCCCCCTTCTCTTATCCCACAGTGGATCAAAAAAACCGCCGTCAGTACGATCATCCGCCAACGAATTGTTTTTAGAGATTCCCTCCTATTACGACACGAATTATATAGTTGAAGGGTCCTATACAAGTGTAAGTTTGACAATAATAGTTTTTAATGCATTTATAAATAAATTTACTCTATAATAAATTTCAGATCAACAGCACAGATGAACCTTTTAAGCCAGGTGGTTTGATGTTTCCCAATTTTACAACTAATTTAAACAGAGTCAAAGCTTGATTTTTCAAAAACACAGATTTGCATGTGCAACTTTTTTATATTGTGCTAGGCTGTGGGGGTTTTATGAATGCTGAAGGCACATTCTTTACTCCGAACTATTCATCCGACACCGACATCGTTGACTGTTTTTGGTTAATCGAAACGAGACAAATCGACGACTTAATCCTTCTTCAAAGAAACTACTCCGACCTAAAACACCCGACGGCTGCTTTGTTTTCTTCCCGGACTCATCCAGAAATGATTGCAAGTCATCGTTGCTTATTTATTAGATTAAATACGTTTCATGTAAATTAAGTATAGGTGCTCCATAAAAAATAATCATAAGTGACAAAACAGGTATATGACGGATGGAGTACAGACGGCCTTGTCCTATACGACACGAAATACTCTAATATTCCATACAAAAAGGTGATCTACTCGGTCAGCAATAAAATGATGATTCATTTTAAACCTCCGAGAATCCAAGAGAATCATGTATCTCACTGGAACGTCTCCAAAGTATAATTATTAGACCAATAGATTTATGTTTGAATAAAGAGGCAGATTAATCATTCTCTGCTCTTCTTTACAGATATCCACACCCCAATGCAAGAATTACTTAGAAGGAACTAGCGGAACTATAAAAAGCCCTAACTATCCAAAGGTGTATCCTAATCTGACGGACTGTCGCTGGACTATCAGTGTGACACCGGGATCAAAAGTCCGGTTACTTTTTGCATTCTTTGAAACACAAGAGGGAGCGGATTTTATTTCCGTAAGTTGGGTGTTAGTTTGGCAGAGTATTAATTGTTGGATTATTTAGGGTAAATAGTTTAATTTTTAATTCAGGTTTATGATGGATCAACGATAAACGAAAAGCTGCTGTTGACTGAATCGGGATCAGTACCTACTCCTTTTGTTGTTAATTCTTCGACTAATCAAGTGTTGGTCAGGTTTACATCAGACGGTGATACTTCCCTGTCTGGTTTTCTTGCCGTCTACTCATCTGTATGAAATTCATTCTTATACATGCATCTTTTTAAATTTGCGTGTATGTTGCAGTGGATATTAAATAATAAAATATGTACTTATATACTTATATATTTTTGGAGTGACCAACCAGCAACAATAAGTGCTGTAGACTAAACTGCCTCATAATAATAAACGAAATATGTAGAAAGGAGGGAGCAGTGATATTAATTCGACTGTGAACAACGCTGGTCAAGCAACAGAGCTGAACTGATACATGCGTATTCATGAACAAATAAATGTTCATACGTAGGCCTATCCTAATATCATAGAAGCCTTGTATTAAAATGTAGTCTTCTTTCTAATTAATTTTCATCCAAATTGTCAAAAACTCATTATTAGCAATAATGTTAAATATTTGCATGAATGACGCAAGTTTAGACGTGAATTGCTAAATGGATGCACCTGCCCAGGACGGAACTGAGGACCTGTTGTGTGTATAATGAGACAACCGTGATAACCGCTACACCACAGGTGCTGATTAACCTAAGTGAAGAAGCTTATTGCAGAATACATATAGCCTATCATGAATCACATCTGTGATTGGTGTAGGATGGCGAGACGAAACAGTGTACTATAGTCACGTAGCTAATCGGCTCCTTTTCGACAGATACAAAATGATTTGTTAATGATTCTTTTTATTGAATTATTAGACTATGGCGGGGGATTTTTTTTTTGTATATGCTGGAGGATAAAAGAATATTAGCCTATTCTGTTCAAATTTATTAAGGGATGAGAATTTCTCTACAATATTTTTAATGTATGTTTAATGAAAATTAATTTGTCTTATATCAGACAGAAAGTAAGATATAGCCAACTATCGCATTTTTTTTTCTCGTTGTCAGTTTTATTATATGGCCTTCTATCAAGGAGGACTTTGGAACAAAAATAATTTTTTTTTATGGGGTTATTTGAAACCGATTTTTTCTTACATTTTAGGTTGAAAGAAAAATGATACAGTACGTAGTGTTTACAAAAATATCTTTATCTGCAGCATTGCTTTCTCAAACGAGAACCATGCCGCAAATATACAACATGACAATATACTAGTGCCACATCAGCCTTCCATCGAACAAGAACCGGAGCCTGCTTGTATCATCAACGTTTAAAAAAATTTGCCGCAAATTTGGGACACTGAATTTGCTATGGCGTTATTTTTTTTCTTGCTCGTCCACTGTTTTATAGTGTTCGTCAGATCACAGTTACACTCTGAAACTCATCATGAAGGATCAACATCAACTGCATCAGTTTTATGCAGTGCAGAATGCAACCAGCAATTACAGAACCGATTGGAGACGATTGAAGCTGCGGTCCGGACAATCGTCTCTGCCGTTTCGAGTCAAACGGACGATCTGTTTGCTCCAATCAAAGAAATATTTCAGCTGGATCCATCAGTTAGATCAATCTTATCTTTAAATTTTACGACGTCAGCTATTGCAAGTACTAAAAATTCTACGTTCAAAATCAACTCTGTTCCTCTTGCACAAGGTAATATTTAAAAAAAAAACACAGTAGAAATATTATTTCGAAATAGGTTTAAAATCACAATGAAACGTAGTTCCCAATGAAATTATATTTAAAATTAAAATGAATATTCTGTATTTTAGGAAATCAACCAGAGAAGAATATCGCAGTTGACAATCTTAAAGGAGCTGTCAAATGTTCGTTGGCTCATTTGGTTGACATAAATTCAATTGGTACTGTAGTAGCAATATACTCATTATAGGGAATTTTTCTAATTTCTAATTGTGTGACACAAAAATCTTTTAAAAATATGTTTTCGTTTCTTGCAGATTTCAGCTCCAGTTTTAACAATAAGTCTACAGACGTAGCAGTAGCAGCATCTTTATTAACCAACGAGTCCCTTGAAATTACATGGCCTATATTCTCCACGGAATGTCTAAAATTCAGTTCGGGTGTCTGGATTCGGGTTTATCAGCAAGCACCTGAAGTCGATTATAAGTTGCAACCGGAAACGTCCTTGTACGTCCCTCAAAAATGCCTCAAAAAGAAATCGAAAGCTTCGTATTCTATCATCCTCTCCCCGCCATCATCTTCAAAGGGAAAGAAAATTTCCTGTGCCTACTATTTGACCAGGCATCTTATCCAGTGCCGCGCTTATGTTATTGAAGTTATTCCAAACTTCCAATCACTTCGAGGCAAAACTCTGCGCACAGATATTATTGTTCCGCCTAAGAGTAAGAAAAATGACGAGGCCGATTTTAGATCGCTAATAAGTGTTGCGGCCCATTCCAATTCCTTGATGTTGAATTGGGAAGACAATTCTGGTTGCGCTCCTCAGTTAACTTCCTTCACTTTAAAAATCTTTCAAGTAGGTGATGGCACACAGTTTTGATTCAAGCTTCAGTTTCTCACATTTAAAAATTATGTCTATGTAGGACGGCATTGTAGATGAGGTTGAAGGACCGAACATGACAGTTACGATTCCTCGCAGCTGCCTGAGGCGATCAACAAATGAAGACAATCTGTTCTCGCTGGTGTTGCCCGCTAAGCCCGCTAATCAATTAACGTGCCCAATAGAGTGGAAACCATTGGACAGGTGTCGCAAATACAGGATTGACATGAACTCTCAGTACTCGTCTACTTGGAATGGTCCTTCTTCATCCTGGGAAATATTTACAGGGCAAGGTAGGATAGAATGCAAATTTCATTTAATAATTTATCTAATCCGCGATAGCAACTTATTGTCTTTATTGCTATGAAAATTAAATACAGGCTTCAGCAATTACACAAGTGACATAACGTGGAGATGTCCAAAAAAACATTTTGTTTGCCAATACCACCGCCGCAACTACGATTGTTTGTCGTCGGATCATCATTATGTATGTAATGGAGGAAATGAGTGCCCTCACCAAAAGGATGAAGAGTATTGTGATCAAAGTGTAGGCTCTTTTGTTACATAATGATTTCTATTATATAAAAACTTCCCTATTGCAAAAATATTTATTGTAAATATTATCCTGCATCGCTTTTCTGATTAAATTTTTTGTCATCAAATTTCTAATTTGTCAGGTGTGCAACAAAGATGGATTTCGATGTGGGCGACAATGCGTACCGAAAGAATTGGTTTGTGATGGCAAATATGATTGTCTCGACGGGTCGGATGAAGACGGCTGCAACAGTAGGCTAAGAATTGATTTGAGTATATTAATAGTTGACTCGTTTAAATTATCTCTTGTAAGCAGCAGGATTTTATTTTTTAAAGTAATTCTTTTCCAAATATATAGTTAACGTCAAGTGTGAGCAACTCACAAACCCAACGGGCCACTTTTCATCGGAGATATTCTCCAAACCTGCAGCTGAAATCCACTCAGAAAGAATTTCAGATGCCGTTCGGAAAACGATCGTTTTGATATCAGTGCAACCGAATCATCAAATTTGGCTGGCATTCGATAAGTTTACTACTGTTATCAACCGAGATTTTCTTAAAGTACAAACCTTACAAGTTTCATTAGATAACAGGTTTCTTAATAATGTCTGGAATCAAACTCGTTGCAGGTTTACGACGGCCCGTACTCGACCAGCCTCTTGCTGTTATCCCACAGCGGAACAACAAAACCGCCGTCAGTCCGATCTTCTTCCAAGGAATTGTTTGTAGAGTTTCCGTCCCACTACGACATGGATTATCAAGTTGAAGGTTCCTATACAAGCGTAAGTTAAACGGCGGGTTAGTTTGGAATATATTACATAAATATTATTTATAATCCGTAATCTATTTCAGGTCAACAGCACCGATGAATCTTTTAAACCAGGTGCGATTGCATTCAACAACCATTTTTTAAATAATATTATTCTAACTGAAATAAAGCAAATAATGATAGTCTAATACGTTTAATATATTGTGCTGATTAGGCTGTGGTGGTTATTTGAACGGTGAAGGCACAATCTCGACTCCAAACTATTTATCCGACAACGACATCGCTGACTGCTATTGGTTAATCGGAACAAGACAAAGCGACGATGTAATCCTCCTTCGAAGGAATCAGTCTGATATTAAATACCCGATGGCTGCGTTTTTGTCTTCCCGAGCTTATCCAGAAATGATTGCAAGTCAACAATAATTAATTAGATAATATTTTCTTGTAATGCTGGTGCTAGTTCTAAAGGCTGATTAATGACAAAACAGGTATATGACGGATGGAGTACAGACGGCCTCGTCCTTTACGACACGAAATCCACTGAAACTCAACAGAAAACGGTGGTTTACTCTTTCAGCAATAAAATGATGATTCACTTTAAACCTCCGAAAATCAAAGAAAATCACATATCTTTCTGGGAGGTCTTTAAAGTAGGAACTAAATTTCTTTTTTGAACAAAGAGAACGAATTGTATCATTCTCTGCTCTATACAGATATCGACACCGCAGTGCAAGAATTACTTGGAAGGAACTAGCGGGACCATAAAAAGCCCAAACTATCCGATGCCTTACCCTCATCTAACGGACTGTCGCTGGACCATCAGCGTGAAACCGGGATCGAAAGTCCGGCTGCTTTTTGCCTTCTTTGAAACACAACAGGGAGCAGATTTTATTTCCGTAAGTTGGTTGATACTTTGACAGAGGAAAATTTAGGGGAAATAGTTTCATTTATAATTTGTTATTTAGGTTTATGACGGACCAACGGTAAACGAAAAGCTGCTGATGACTGAATCGGGATCGGTACCTACTCCTTTTGTTGTTAATTCTTCAACCAATCAAGTGCTAGTCAGGTTTACGTCAGACGGTGACACTTCCCTGTCTGGTTTTCTTGCCGTCTATTCGTCTCTTTAGATAACATGATTAATTTTAGTGTCGGAGCGAAACATTTAAAATTAATAGAGTTATAGCGTTAACAGAAAAAAGTTTTGCGCAAGTATATACATATGCATCAGGTATTTTTCACTAGAGCAGAGAGCGCTAGATACTTCAGTACAGACGAGTACAGATTTGAAGTGTAGAATGCCCACAGAGACAAGGTAGACAGCTTCCAATATTCCATTAAGACTAATGTACGAAAAAAAGAAGATTTTTATCTTTTTGTTGCTTACTGTTTTTCCTTGTTTTCATCTCTGTACTTCTCAGTGAATAAACAACCTTAAAAGTGAGAACAGCTGGATAACTATCTCTGGTCTCCTTTGCACTGCTGATTTATTTTTAGAACTGTGAGAATAGTGAGAAGAGAGTCATAACTGTTTGCTGTGGTTATTTGGTTATGTGATGGGGGTCGTGGTTTAAGTTATTATTGACAACTATTTTGTTGACGTGAAACAAAAGAACAATCAGAAGCCAATAACTATCAAGCGCAGAACAGGTGTGGTCAGTAAGAGTGCGAAAAATTTAAAGGTTGTCTCGAAACCTTGGAAACCAATTTACACGGGGATGACAATACGTTGGTAAGTAAACAGGCCGATAAATTTTCTCTGCAAAATGGAAATCGATGCACATGCGACACATAGCAATTTTTTTTAAAACTAATCACGAGAAATGCCATATTTTATTTGTGTTTACGGAACGCCAAATCAATCAACCCACAGTCCAAATTTAGTTTTATGTCTCGTTCACATTCGCTTATTCTTGACTGGGAAGACAATTCTGGTTGCGCGTCTCAACTTACCGCGTCCAATTTGAAAATCTTTCCGGTAATAACCTGGAAATTTTGTGTTAAAAATTTCAATTACGTTTATTGCGAAGATAATTCTTTTAATATAAGAGCGGGGAAGTGGACGTCCCAGATATTTGCAATCGAGGAACCGACTGCGCACCGGAATTGATGAGCTGAATTGCGCCAAAGTTACGAAGTTCTTGTTTATTGGAAATAACGAGAACCGGCTTATCAACCGGTTATTTGATTTAAATTAACTCTATACCCAAGAAAAGTAGAATGAGTTTCTTTGGCTCTTATATAACGACTTCTTCATCATGAACCGCACTTTCCCAATCCCTCCACGACCCAGCATGCGCAGCATTTCTGCCGGAATAATTTTGCGCTTGGTATAAATATGGCTCTCGCGCCGTCTCGCGGCTATAGGAAAGTAATACGGCTGAATTAATTGTTTCCGCCCCAATTATTGGCTTTACGTTTTAATTACGTCCGTTGAACATCCACCAGTCCACACTGAACGTGAAATCGAGCGATGAAATCTAGACCTACAGATAATTGGTTTTCCACCATCGGTGATATGTCTGCCTTGTCACCACCACACCCACCCATTTCGCTGGTTTCTTGTTGGCGAAGGAAATGGGCGGCTTCTCTTTGAATTATATATTGAAAGTTCATTATAAAAATACGTCATTCGCGTTTCGGATATGTGTTGGAACTTTTCATCTACTTGGTGGTTATTAGGCTGATTTATTGCACAGTTAAATGGTATAAAAATCATATCCCACATAAGTATACTAAACAAAAACAAAGATTTGCACCTGCCCAGGATCGAACTGAGGACCTGTTGTGTGTGAGACAACCGTGATAACCACTACACTACAGGTGCTGCACAATAAAGGGAAAAATACCATTTGAAAATCCCACAAAATGTTTGACAACAGTAACCAATTTACTCATTTCACAGGTTTTATGTCGCAAGAAGAAATTGTCGTCTACCTTTGAGTTGTGTTCAAATTGATAAATAATCATTGCACGATAAAACCATCATCAACTGATAATCGATTTGTAATTGGTTTTTTAATAGAAGTTTTAAACCACAGGGAATTAATGAAAGAAAATTCATTCGCATCTAATTTGTTAAGAGATAAGAATATTTCTAGTCATGATTTTTTTACTGTGTAAGCAAAAAGATTATTAATCTTGTAGAGAAGAAGATACTTCACATTTTGCTGTCGTCAGTTTTATTCTGTATAGCCAAAATATACCAAGCAGGACTTTGGAACGAAAACGAGTTTTTATTCTGTAGTAACTTGAAACCAATAATCTTATATTTATCTGGATGGAACCAATAACCCCAGCATATACAGAAATAGTTATCTGCAGTATTGCTCTCTCAAGCCAGTATATCATTCAACATTTGTATATACCATATGCACAGTCACACAACAAACCTTCCACGGGCAAGAACTGGAACCGCTTGAGTTAAAAATCGTTAAAAATTCGCCATAGGGCATTGAATTTGTCATGGTGTGGAGTCGTTTCTTGCTCGTCCACTGTTTGATAGTGTTCGTTAGATCAGAAGTTGAATCGGAAAATCATGAGGAACCAACAGCGACCGCATCTGCTTTTTGCAACACAGAATGTAACCAGCAATTACAGAACCGATTGGAGACGATTGAAGCTGCGATTCGGACAATCGTCTCTGCCGTTTCCGGGCAAACAGACGAACTGTTTGATCCGATCAAAGAAATATTTCAGCAGGATCCATCAGTCAGATTAATCCTGTCTTTAAATTTTACGTCAACTATTGAAAGTAGTGGAAATTCCACTTTAAAAATTAACTCTGTTCCTCTTGCACAAGGTAAAAGTTAAAAAATAAATTAATAAAAAAACAGAAAACCCAAATTACATTTATTTTATTATTTAGATTATATTATTAAAAACACAATTAAAGTGTAGCTTAGTTTTAAATAAAATCGCATTTAATTTTGAAACAGATATTCTTCATTTTAGGGAATGCGCATGGAAATCAACCAGCAGCAGAGACCGCAGTTGACACCCTCAAAGGAGCTGTAAAATGTTCGTTGGCTCATTTCGTGGACATAAATACAACAGGTACTGTAGAAACAATAAAGTTTAGAGGAGTATTTAAATTATCTTATAAATACAAGAATCTTAAAAAAAAAACGTTTGTGTTTCTCGTAGATTATATAAACTCTAGTAACAGCTCTACAGATGTAGCAGTAGTGGCATCTTTATTCAATGAGTCCCTTGAAATTACATGGCCTATACTATCCGCGGCGTGTCTCAAATTCAGTTCAGGTGTCTGGATTCGGGTTTATCAGCAATCGACTGAAAGCGATTACAAGTTGCAACCGGAAACTTCCTTGTACGTCCCTCAAAAATGCCTCAATAAGAACTTTGAAACTTCGTTCTCTATCGTTCTCTTGCCATCTTCTTCGAACGAGAAGAACAATTCCTGTGCGTTTTCTTTGGCGAGAAATCTTATCCAGTGCCGCGCTTATGTCATTGAAGTTATTCCAAATTTCCAGTCGCTTCGAGGCAAAACTTTGCGAACGGAAATTGTCGTTCCGCCTAAGATGAAGAAAAATGACGAGGCCGATTTTAGATCGCTAATAAGTGTTGCAACTCAAAACAATTCCTTGATGTTGAATTGGGAAGACAATTCTGGATGCGCACCGCAATTAACTTCTTTCACCTTAAAAATCTTTCAAGTAGGTGATGACAAAATTGTTGATTCAAACTTCAGCTGTTCATTATTAAAATTCTCTAAACAGGACGGCATTGTAGATAAGGTTGAAAGACCGAACATGACAGTTACGGTTCCTCGCAGCTGCCTGAAGCGATCTGCAAACGAAGACAATCTGTTCTCACTGGTGTTGCCCGCTAATCAACTAACGTGCCCAATAGAGTGGAAGCCGCTGGACAGGTGTCGAAAATACAGGATTGACATGAACTCTCAGTACTCGGCTACTTGGAATGGTCCTTCTTCATCCTGGGAAATATTTACAGGGCAAGGTAGGATAGATTGCAAATTTCATTTAATCATTTGTCTAATTCACGATAGGAACTTATTCTCTTTATTGCTATGAAAATTAAATACAGGCTTCAGCAATTACACAAGTGACATAACGTGGAGATGTCCTAAAAAACATTTTGTTTGCCAATACCACCGCCGCAACTACGATTGTTTGTCGTCGGATCATCAGTATGTATGTAATGGAGGAAATGAGTGCCCTCACCAAAAGGACGAAGAGTATTGTGATCAAAGTGTAGGTTGTTTTGTTATTTTGATTCCTTTATAAAAATTAACGTCCCTTTTATTTTACAAATATTTGTTGTAAATAATAATATCCTGTATCACTTTACTGATTAAATATTTGATCATCACATTTCTAACTTTTCAGGTATGTAACAAAGATGGATTTCGATGTGGACGACAATGCGTACCGAAAGAATTGGTTTGTGATGGAAAATATGATTGTTTAGACGGGTCGGATGAAGATGGTTACTTCAGCTTTAAGAATTGATTTGAGTAACAGTATTAGATAATTTTTAAACGATCTTTCCTCGGGTTTTTCTCGGTTTTTCATAAATTTCTTCTCTAAATAAAGCCAACGTCAAGTGTGAGCAACTTACCAACCCATCGGGCCACTTTTCTTCGGAGATATTCTCCAAACCTGCAGACGAAATCCACTCAGATAGAATTTCAGATGCCGTTCGGAAAACGATAGTTTTAATATCAGTACAACCCAATCATCAAATTTGGCTGTCATTCGATAAGTTTACCACTGTTATCAACCGAGATTTTCTCAAAGTAGGCCTACAAATTCTACGATATAAATTTTAATACAGGTGTCGATAATATCTGGAATCAAACTCGTTTCAGGTTTACGACGGTCCGTACTCGACCAGCCCCTTGCTGTTATCCCACAGCGGACCTACAAAACCGTCGTCAGTCCGATCATCTTCCAACGAATTGTTTGTAGAGTTTCCGTCCCACTACGACATGGATTATAATAAAGTTGAAGGTTCCTATACAAGCGTAAGTTAAACTAAACGGGGGGTTAGTTTGGAATATATTACGTAAATATTATTTATAATCCGTAATCTATTTCAGGTCAACAGCACCGATGAATCTTTTAAACCAGGTTTGCTAATTGCATTCAACAACCATTTTTTTAAAAATATTATTCTAACTCAAATAAAGAAAATAATGATAGTCTACTACGTTTAATATATTGTGCTGATTAGGCTGTGGTGGTTATTTGAACGGTGAAGGCACAATTTCGACTCCAAACTATTTATCTGACACCAACATCGCTGACTGCTATTGGTTAATCGGAACAAGACAAAGCGACGATTTAATCCTACTTCGAAGGAATCAGTCTGATATTAGACACCCGACGGCTGCGTTTTTGTCTTCCCGAGCTTACCCAGAAATGATTGCAAGTCAACAATAATTAATTAGATAATATTTTCTTGTAATGCGTGTGCTCGTTCTAAAGGCTGATTAATGACAAAACAGGTATATGACGGATGGAGTACAGATGGCCTCGTCCTTTACGACACGAAATCCACTGAAACTCAACAGAAAACGGTGGTTTACTCTGTCAGCAATAAAATGATGGTTCACTTTAAACCTCCAAAAATCAAAGAAAATCACATATCTTTCTGGGAGGTCTTTAAAGTAGGAACTAAATTTCTTTTTTGAACAAAGAGAACGAATTGTATCATTCTCTGCTCTATACAGATATCGACACCGCAGTGCAAGAATTACTTGGAAGGAACTAGCGGGACCATAAAAAGCCCAAACTACCCGATGCCTTACCCTCATCTAACGGACTGTCGCTGGACCATTAGCGTGAAACCGGCATCAAAAGTCTTTTTTAGTTTCTTTGAAACACAACAGGGAGCAGATTTTATTTCCGTAAGTTGGCTGATAGTTTGACAGAGGAACATTTAGGGGAAATAGTTTCATTTATAATTTGTTATTTAGGTTTATGACGGACCCACCGTAAACGAAAAGCTGCTGTTGAGTGAATCAGGATCAGTACCAACCCCTTTTGTTGTTAATTCTTCAACTAATCAAGTGCTGGTTAGGTTTACGTCAGACGGTGATATTTCCCTGTCTGGTTTTCTTGCCGTCTATTTGTCTCTTTAGAACACATCTATAAATTTTAGTGTTGGAGCGACGACCATTTAAAATGATATAGGGTGTTAGCGTTAAAAAATGTTTTTGCGCAAACTATATGCACAATAAACAGTAGCATGCAACACAAAAGTATTTTTTGCTAGAGAAGAGACTTAAGAAATGGTACGAATAAGCGAAGAAATGCCCACAGGGACAAGGTAGATTCCAATAAGACTGATACGAAAAGAGATATATTTTTAACTTTTTGTGGCTTACCCTCAGGACAAAAGGGGAGTTTTCCTTATTTTCATTTCTTTAATAGCTGAGTGAGTCAGTGTATAAACAACCTTAAAGGTGAAAACAGCTGGTAAAACGTCTCCTTGGCGTCGTTTCTTTATTGATAGAACTGTTGCTGTTGCCAGGGGTGTTTTACTAAGAGTAATAACTGTTGTGGTTACTATTTGGTAATGTGATGGATTCGTGGTTTAAGATATTATTGGTCGCTATCTTGTTGACATGGGCAGAAACAAAAGGACAACCAGAAGCCAATAACCAAGCGCCGAACAGGTGTGGTCAGGAAGAGTGCGAAAAATTTCAAGGTTGTCTCGAAACCTTGGAAACTAATTTACACGGGGATGTCAATACATTGGTAAGTAAACAGGCCGATCAATTTTATCTGCATAATAGAAATCGATACACATACGACTTATATGTATTATTCTATTTAAAAAAAAAATAATAATGAAAAATGCCACATTTTATTTGTTTTTACAGAACGCAAAATCAATCAACGCAGAGTCTAAGTTTAGTCTTACGTCTCGTTCAAATTCGCTGATTCTTGACTGGGAAGACAATTATGGTTGCGCATCTCAACTTACCGCGCTCAATTTGAAAATCTTTTCCGTAATCTAGGAATTTTGTGTTTAAAATTTCAATTCAGTTTAATTCGGAAATTAATCTTGTTATCAAGGACGGAGAAATAGATGTCCCAGATAGCGAAACTGCATCCGTCAAGATTCCGCGCAATTGTCTAAAATTAAAAACGGACGGGACCAAACTTTTCTCACTAGACTTGTTAGCCAATCAAAGGTGCACACCTAAATGGAAGCCTTTAGATGCGTGTAGAAAGTATGCATTTGAAATTCAATCCGAGTATTCAAATAATCGGTCCAGCAGTGCATCTTTTATATCGGAGGCCTTCACATCAAAACAAGGTGCAATTACATTTTTAAATAATTCAGAAAAACAAAATTCTACTATGCCTCTTCGTGTTAAAAGAATATTTTACATGCCCAGATCTATACTTCAATTAATTACAAATAAAATTCGATTCGTTTTAGGAATCAGCCCCAAAAATACGATCGATGGTCTGTGGCAATGTTCCGCGCAAAAATTCTTCTGTCGAGGAATCGTCGATCCCCTTGATCCTTATGCCTACGCTTTCGGGAGTACGAAAACCAGCGGTTGTTTAGACAACGACAAAATTTGCAACCGAGAAACCGACTGCGAATCCGGAATTGATGAGCTGAATTGTGCCAAAGGTCCGAAATTCTGGTTTATTGGCAATAAACCGGAACCGGTTAGTATATCGCGACTTTTATCTCGCATGTTTCACGCAACATTTTCCATTTTATTTCTTATTTCGCTGCTATTTCATGATTTATAGTGTACCAATGGATTTCAGTGTGGGCGGCAATGCATTTCCAACGAACTCGAGTGCGATGGCAAATACGACTGTCTTGACGGTTCTGACGAGCACTACGATTGCGGTACACTCTTACTCGTTTTCTCTATTAACAAAGATTGGTACCCAATTTATTTCGATTCTATTTAGAATACTCCAAATCGTGCAGTCAGCTAACTGGAAATGTTGGTCGTTTCTCTTCCGCACCGGTAACACCTCCGAACGAAAATATTCACAAGAATCACTGGATGAATCTTGTGCGAAAATCAGTTGTCTTGATTACGGTGCAAACCAACCGTACCATCTGGCTAGCTTTTAATAAATTCCGCACCACAGAGAACCGGTTTTTAAAGGTGAATTCAGCACAAGTATTTAACTATTTATGAATCAGTGAAAAATGTATTTTGATTAAGGTTTATGATGGCTCATATTCAACGAGTCCTCTGCTTTTGTCACACAGCGGAACGACAAAGCCCCACCCTGTTCGATCATCGTCTAATAATTTGTACGTGGAATACCCATCGTACTACGATCAAAGCTACGGGGTTGAAGTCTTCTACACCAGTGTAAGCCCCATAATGAATAAAAAACACAAAAGCTTTTCAGAGATATCTATTATTTATTAAATTCGGTTATCTGTTTAGATGAACACCATGGACCCCCCATTCGTTTCAGGTTTGCAATGACGCAGGGTAAAAATTTACTCCATCTAACTTTAATTCAACACAATTTTTCCTTATTTTTTAATGATAGGATGTGGAGGTTACATCTATGGCGATGGTGAAGTTACCTCGCCTGATAATTTGTCAAGTCTTTCCGACGTAACTGACTGTATTTGGTTTGTGGAAGCTCGTGATAGCAAAGGAATAATTCTATTAAAGAGAAATGTTGATTTAATTGACGAAAAAGATAAATCAACCTCTGAATTCCCGGAAAATCATCCCATTATGACTGTATGACTTTTTTTCAATTAATTTCATTTGGAATTTTGACTACACTAAAATATTTCTGTCGCGCAATTTATTGGAAAGCAGGTGTACGACGGTTGGAGCTCATCCGGCCAAGTGCTGTACGACGAACGAATTTCCCCTCGCCCTCCAAGAGTCATTTACTCGATAAGTCACAAAATAATGATTCAATTTAGAATGTTACCGGAAATTAAAAATAGCAAAACATTTAATTGGCGCATCACCACCGTAAAATAATACTCATTCAAAAGCACCAGTTAAAAATGTCTTAATTACCTTTTTCAATAGATAAGACCTACGGTTCAGTATCTTGTCGGGGAGAAAGGAACTTTGAAAAGTCCCAATTATCCAGCAACATATCCTGATTCTTCCGACTTCCGCTGGAATATCGTCACTGCGCCGCACACTAAAATTCAGCTTCTTTTCGCGTTGCTTGAAACCCAAGAAGAATTTGACTACCTCTACGTAAGTGTATAGGGAGAGATCTAAACATTTGGATTTAAATGAATTATATTTTAAAAAATCTTCTCAGGTGTATGATGGACCTACAATTTATTCTCAATTGCTTCTCGAAAAATCGGGATCAGAACCTTTACCTTTTGCTGTCAACTCCTCTACTAACGAGGTACTCGTTCGATTAACGTCTGATGAGGCGAAAGCTTTTCCTGGATTCCTAGCTGTGTACTCGACTCTCTAAAGATGTTAACTAATGTAAAAGGGTTGGGATTGCGAATAGCTCAACATTTTCTACATCATCCTGGTAGCCGAGAAAAGAATAAGAACCTCCCGTCATCTTTTTTTTTTAAATATTCTGTGTATTATTCGACAATCTTTAATTTAACTAAGTAAAATAAATTAAATGGAATATTGGCTACAATCTAAATTTTTTTTTCTGTTTAAGATTTAACTGCTTGAGCCATGACGTCAATGACTTTATCAATGTTAACTTCCGACCAAGGGGTTGGAGTAGGGTTCAATGGCTTGTTTGTTGTTTCCAATACAGGTTGAGGCTGCTGAGGTTGAGGTTGATGCTGCTGACCGCCTGATACATGGACGGATGCGGATGCCGATCCGTTCGGAGAAGAAGGACCGCTGTTGGATCCCAAGATGCTTTGTTGAATGTTGATTCCGACGTTGCCTTGGCCACCTGAGCTGGGAAACAATCCGGTGGGAGGTCTGGACTCTTGCGACATGGTTGGTCGAGCTCCGGCAAACAATGCTTGCAACAATCCTTGTTGTCCGATCATGCCGACGTCGACATTGCCTTGACCAGTTGAAGGGCCGGCCGACAATAAGCCTGTGGAAGGTCGGAGCATTTGTCCGATAGAATGTCCGCCAGTTAACAATCCTTGCAGCAATCCGTGTTGTTGTTCCAACATGTTAAAACCAACATTACCTAGACCGGTTGAGCCTGAGATGCCCATCATAGGTCGTGACACTTGGGTAGGTCGTGCTCCGGCAGAAAACAATCCTTGTTGTCCCGAAATGCCCAAGTCAACCACTCCACCACCTGCGCCTGGAGTCAGGGTTAAAGAAGGTTGGGACACTTGCCCGGCAGACAAATGGCTATTGAGTAATCCTTGCAGGTATCCTTTTAAACCGGTCATGGCATTTCCAACGAATTGACCGGAACTACCGGCAGCAGCGAATCCACCAGTTGCGATCGGTGACGTAACGAAGGAAATGGGCTGGTAAACGGTTCCCACGACGATGGGTGGCGGAAGACGGACCGTCTGCGGTTTCGGGATGGCAACAGTCAAACCCACAGACGGGCGTGCGACTGCTGGTTTGAAAAATTTTTTGAAAAAGAAAGATCTCTCTTGCGTTTGGGCCTGTTGGTTGTCGCAGCCTTCGCAATCGTCGCTCTTTGGTTGCTCATCAGGATTAAAACTTTCCAACACGAAGAATTCGTCCAGCGGCTGCTGCTGCTGCTGTACAAACAAAACGGCTGGCTGCTCAGGCTCGTCTTCATCGAAAACAGCAATCACGTCACCTTCATTGAGAATCTTTCCTGGATCCGCAATGGGATTCGATGCAGACAGGGCAATGGAAACTGTGTACAGGATCAGACATTTTTTTAAAAACAATAATTAATAATTTTAAAAAGAACATAAGATGTTTAGCAATATTTTGATAAATTAGGCTATGAAAATTTACCTGAAAGTAGGAAGAAAATGGTCGCTTGCATTTTTATGGTGATTGCTATCTTTGCTTGCAGACTTGATCAGTCTTGGAACAGGACACAAGGAATGGTGATCTATGTGACCAACTTTTTCCTTTTTATAGGGCATAATTTTCACCTGGAGAATAAAGGTGAATGGACAATCATCAACGACGAAAAGTCAATCAAACGTTTGGGCAATTTTCTTGTAAACCGTTACACGATTACAGTACAGTTTATGTTGCTAAAATACTAGATGTATCGTACAATTATCGGCTTTCTTCCGAGGTCAATAAACCGGTTCATATAAATTCGTATCCTCCAGTCATTGTCTTTCCCATTCAATACATTTTTGTACTTTTAATTTTATATCGTAATTGAATTTTAATTGATAGGAATAATGTAAAATGTGAACCGTAATCCGTAATCATTATCGTTGTTCATATCTCATATCTTTATGAATTCGCGACTTCGTTAATGCGAAATCATTTCAGTTTTAACATTAAGTAAGACATTTTTACGTTTGAAGATAAAGATTTTGCTGCAAAAGGAAGCGTAAAATTTACTCAAAAACATCTCCCCTCCCCAAAATAAAGAAAAACGGAAAAAACAGAGAAAGAAAAAAGGTTTTCAAGCTTTTTTGCCGAAAATAAAATATGTGGCGCCAACGACGGCAGATTTGAGCAACAAGCTCATTCCTCGCTCAGGCTGAGTTACTCTATTCAGAAACGTGGCAACAGCTTGATTCAGTGTGAAAAATGGCTGATGCTTCTGCAAACACTACCATTTCAAATTCTCTAGGCAAAAAATTCTGGAAAAAGATTTCTGACGATCCATCATCTGGAGTAACAGTTGTTAATGAAAAACTACATCTTGTAATTCCTCCATATTATCTGGATGATCTGAGAAAAAGTGTGACTTCCGTCATTGATTGCCGACTTATTCGCTACGCAGAAGAGTAATCGTGTAAGCACGTGTTTGATCTGCTCACAGTTTGAAATATACGTATTTTTTTTATTCAGGCTTGGTGGTATATTGGCTGGTTATGGAAACCTTGTCATTGAACATCCTAAAGCCGACCTTCTATTTGACCAGAGTAACATACATGTTGATGTTGTTGGTGATTTCTACATTTTCAATCCCGAAGTTAATAAGGAACTAACTGGTAAGCTGCTGTTAAAACATTGTATTGTATCTGAAATACCTCTTAACTCTCCCCTTCAATTATAAAGGAATTGTGAACAGGAAAAGTGGTGACCATATTGGTTGTCTAGTCCATGGTCTTTTCAACATCGCTCTTCCGAAACCCTTTCTTGTGAATTCAGAACAGTGGCCTGGAAAACTTGCCAAGCTTCATGATAACGTCAGATTTAAAATTGGCAAAGTCGATCTGAATAGTGTTGTTCCTTACATTGAAGGAAGAATTATTGAGCTGATGTAAGTAATTGTACGATTACTTCTATGAATATCCCTGAATAACAATACTCTTTACTTTGCAGACCTAATGTTGAATCGAATTCTGAGCTAAGACAAAGGACTAGCAGTGATAGTGGAGTCAGTATTGCAAGCGAGGAGTCTATGAATATTGCAACTACTCCAGAAGCCAGTATGGACCGGAAGAAATCTAAATTGTCATTATCTCAGAAAAAGAAGACATCAATGACTGTTGCCATTGAAGTTAAAAATGATGCCGTGGAGGAAGATAAGAAGAGAAAGCGAAACCTTTCTGAAGGTTCAACCACACAAGAGACACCCAAAAACAAAAGAGCTAAACTAGCTAATAATAGAACTGGAGAACCTGCCAGTGAAGATGTTGTTCCAGTGGAAAATTTGGCAACTAACGTGTTTGCAAAGTTGGGTGGTTCACCTTCCCACAAACAAAAGAAAAATCAAGATGCAAGCATATTGGTCACGGCTTCTATTGCAGCCGAAAAGAATCAAGAATCTACAATAGTCCTTGAGGATGTTGGCCAACGCTCAATCAGGGAGTTGTCACCTAAGAAAACAGCCTCTAAAAAAAGAAAGATGGAAGAAGACGATAGCGAAGTTGAGGAGCCCATAAAGTCGCCCAAAAAATCTATTTCAAAACCAAATGACGATGTTGAATCTGATATGGAAAGTAATTCTGATGAAGATTTTAGAAGTTCACAGAAGATCCCTTCATCCCAAAAGAAGCAGAAACTTTCAAAGAAATTGAATTTTGAATCTGAAAAAGAAGGCAGCTATTCTGATGAAGAACTTACAAGTTCGCTAAAAACACCTTTGTCAGAAAAGAAGCCGAAATTTACAAAGAGACCGAAAGTTATATCTGAGAAAGTAAGCAGTTCTGATGAGGATTTTGTGAGTTCCCAGAAGACCCCTTCTCAAAAGAAGTCTAAATTGGCAAAGAAAACTGACGTGGAGGAAAAACTTGTCGCTACTCCAGCGAAGAAGACTCCAGCGAAGAAGACTCCAGCTAAGAAGACTCCAGCGATAAAGACTCCAGCTAAGGAGATTCCGGCTAAGAAGACTCCAGCTAAGGAGATTCCGGCTAAGGAGACTCCAGCTAAGGAGACTCCGGCTAAGGAGTCTCCGGCTAAGAAGACTCCGGCTAAGGAGTCTCCGGCTAAGAAGACTCCATCACAACCTGCAAAAGAAGCTTCTCATAAAAAATCAAAGACTTCTGTCGAAAAACAATCAAAGAAGAAGGCGGTTGTAGAAGACTCTGATTCTGATGTTGATCCCGAACTTCTTATCCAAGAAGTGTTGAACGGTAGTCGTTTTGCTTTCTCTCCAGATTCGACTACTATAGAAAAACCAGTAAAACAGAAGAAAACTCCAATGTCAAAAACCAAACTAGTTGATTCAGAAAAGAAATCACAGACAGCACAGAAACCCCCGATTTCTACGCCAGTATCTTTGCCAGTTAAGGAAACTAAAACTGCCACATCAGTTAAAAAGAACGCGAAGGAATCATCGTCCGGTTTGAAAGCTCTGTCGTCCGAGAAGAATCAAGAAACAGCTGAAATGAACCAAGAAGTGCTCTCCACGAAGAAAACTCCATCATCAAAGAAGACGTCAAAAATTGCGCCAGCACCAGAAAACGCTTTGAATGTTTCCTTGAAAGAGAAGAAAATTAAAATTGAGCCATCAAGGAAAAGATCTAAGTCGAAAAAAGATGCGGACAAAGAGGCGGACTCTGAACATGAGGAAATGGTTGCTGAGATTTTGAAATCCGTACAAATGACTGACAAAAAGTCGAAAAGCAAAACTAAGAAAACTGCAAACTCGTAAAATTCAGATAACTTCTAGCAAAATTACCACTTCAACGCGCCATTTATAATTTTTTCTGTCAGAAGACTAATCACAATTTAATTTCCATTTTCATTTTTCATCATTTTTCAAATTCCCCGTGTAAGCTTTCGAAGTTAGAAAAAACAATAAAGACAGTTTATTTCGTGAAATTCCATTTTCTGTTTAGTTATTTTTCAGAATAAGATAGTGCTCTTTTAAAAAAGGCATGGATTACACAAAGTATTTGTCATACATAAATTAAGATAACTGGGAGGCTAAGAGGTTTCAAATTTACGTTTATAACTAAGCTTAATACATAAATTACGCATTTGAAACAATTTTTTTCTTTGATCGAAAATACATGTAGGCCGTCAAAACGTTAATTTTTAGTGGCAGAACTGCGCGTAACCCTCAGAATATGAAACGTGAGCCACTGTTATCTTGGAAGGGGTCTCTTCGGTGCGGGTCCTGGTCATCATCCTTCTTAGGTGGCATCCAACTACTTCGAATTGGACGGCTAATATTCCGCAATCGTTCTTGGACGAATTTGGCGTTATCTTCATCCACCATGCGCTTTAGATCAGTCGGCAGTATCAGAGGCACCGAAGGCGTACTTTTCCCTTGATCAGGGAAGCTTCCATCTTGGTCGTCTGACACTCGCCGGTACCAGAGTAAGTAAGGAGTATCTGTAGGATATTTACGTGATAGACTGATCAACGATTCAAAGTCAGTTCGCGACACTTGGCTATCGTTAAACATAAACCAAGGTTCCGTGCTGTTTCCATTCCCAAGAATATCTTCTGGACTCAAATCGCTACTGCGCGCCAACGTATAGTAATGTCCCCCATCAAGGGTTACACCCGAATGTATCACGACAGCATAGAGTACATAGGTGACGGTTGTTCCTCCCTCGATTGGCAGTTCTAGTCGTTGAGGATAGCTAACTTGAGTGGTGATCTTTCCTCGGCGCTGAAGCAATCGGTCGTAGTGGAACCGCAGCAACGACAAAAGAAGATGTTGTGGTGCTTCTGTAACACAAAGTATTCTTTCTGCCTCTTGAACCAGTTCGGCGCAATTATCACACTGTGCAAGTTAAACAAATAATTAAACACATATCTTTGAAAAGAAACTAGTGAAGACTAACGTGGTAGCGGTTTTCGCCTTGAAGCTTTTCTGCAGTGAAGTAAAACTTTAAGAGCGAATCGAGGCTCAATCCTTCAGTATCCGGAGAAGGTAACTGCCTAGTAACTCTGGTTACCGTTGATGAAACAGGATCAGGGAAAGCCAGGTGGAGGTCGGTGAAAAAATCTTGATGATGCGACTCAGTGCCACACGCAAGACACCGGTAAGTAGTGGTCATCTTCCCACCAAATATTTTATGTATCAAACTGAGTTGTTGCTTTTGATCCGGCTGTTGGTTGTCCAACTCAGAGCAAGATTTAACTTTGTCTTCTTGTCCATCAACAACCGATTGAATGCCACTATCCACCGTCTCCGTGGAATCCGAGTGAACGTTCGACAAGCTATCAGCTACTTGAATACATTTGTCGACTGGCAATTTCTCCTCAGGTATAGCAAGTCCAACAGTCAAGTCTTCTTCTGTGACCCACCGCTGAAGTTCAATATTCGCTTTCTCAGATTCGTCTTCGTTTTCTGGTTCAACTTCATCTGTCACTTCCTTACTGACACCAACTGTCCAACGATGACCACACTGAAGCACACTTCTGTCAGCTTTCTCTTGCTCATACAAGCTATCCATCAGGTACCTGACGGAGTGAAAACCATGAATCAGTTAATAGACACCAGGAGTTAATAAACCACAGGAGACGAGAAATGCATACCTCAAAAATTCGGAACAGTCCTGTTGTCTACCGGTTTCAAACCACGGCGGTCGTGAAGCTTTAATAAATGCGGCGGGTGAGTACGCTGCTCGAAAACTGTACCGTAAGAATATTAAGACTTGCTGCAACTGACTAAGTACATTTTGATGGTTTGTTGTGATGGAACCCAGCACCGATCGGGTGAAACTAAAAGAAAACAATATGACATGATAAAACAAAAGAAAGAAACTAAATCATCGTCTGGGCATACTCATAGTTCATGTAGAGGGCTTGCAGAATGGAATTTATGTAGCAGGTGTTGCCCAAGTTTATTAATCCGATTTTCCCAGTAGTGGTTCTCGATTCTAACCAGTTACTATTCAATATTATGGGTGCATTGAAGTCCTTAGAAAATCGAGAGTCAAATAAGGCCGGAACAGAGTCGAGCCTAGACAGTATACGCTGGTCACTAGGTCGTGGATAATCCTAAATGTTAGAATACACAATGCATTAATTAAACAGAATTACACGGAATATGGGATCGAACGTACAGATATGGTTCGGAGGAGCGCCTGATATAGTTGATCTTCTTTTTGCGGGAGTTTTTCGCTCAGAACATAGAGACCTTCTACCAGTTCCGTTCTTAAATACTGTGTTTCATTATCTTTTGATGGTTGGATCTTCAAAATATTTACAAGAGTGATCGCCGGCTTCAATATCGGTTCCACTTTTTCTTGCGGTTGATCACGCATTGTAAGTAGCAAATACGGCAAGACTGGAGCAGTAGAGCCCCTGATAACAGGAATGATTGACTGCTCCATAAGCTGCAAATAATTTGAAATTTGAAAATTTGTGCACTGATGTTAAATATTTGCAATTTGTGTACCTTAGGAGCTTTAAGAGAGATCACTTCAGCTACAATTGAAGATCTACCATCAAGAGTGAGCATTTTAAATAGGGATAAAATCCAGTTGGATATTTTAGTTGCTTTGGGCCACTGAAGAAGCCAATCACAGAAGATTATAGCAAGCTTAACTACAAGTTTGTCACTATTAGATAACCCTGCCAGCATCAAAAGTTTTTCAAGGGCTATCTCAATCTGACTTGTTGGGGTGACATTAAGAAAAGCTGCCAACGACTGACTTGGAGGGTTGGAAGCACCTGAAAATCAGAGATTAAAGAAATATATTTTATTAAAAATAAAACAAGGTAAATTTAAGTTTTGTTATTACTGCTATCTGCAATCAGGGTGTAGATATTTGCCAAGCAAGACAATACAATATCACCAGGTGAAGTCAGCCAAATCCTCTGAACCATGTTTGCTACAGCCATTACATCTTGCATGAAACTAATAAGTTGGCTGACAGGAATGCTGAGAGAGGACACTTGATTAATGATTTCAGTGCAGAATTGTTGAAGCTGTTGTTGAGGAGGCAGACATTTAGGATTGGACTGAGTCACATTTGCTATATCCACCAAAACAGACAGACTGAGCTTTCCACGTAATCTTTGCAAAATCTTCAACACATTATCAGAGAATTCTGTAGAAACAACATCCTCGAGGAAGCCAATAGTTAATAGTTCTTTAGATGTGGCAAGGATATCAACAGGTTCATTCGCGTCAGGTGAAATAAGTTCACTGACCACTTGAAGAGAAATGTCATTAAATTCATTTTTTCTAAATGAGTTTAATTTGGACATAATCTTAACTGTTGCTTCTTTACCCAACTCATTCTGGTTTTTAGGTAAAGCAATTGAACGCAAACAGTAGTTGACGATGACGAAATAATCTTCTTCTGAAAGACCTTGCACGAACACTTCGTCCAATAAACTGTTGATGGTGTCTCCTTTATCTTGATCAGAACTGTCGGAACGAATTATTTCTAGCAACCTCTCCATCCTGTTTTCATGTTAAACTCTTTTGGCTTTCCAATCCAATTCCAAAATAAATTGTATTCCGTTTCTATGTTGCAACACCCCACCTGCCGGATGGCGATGTCACTAAATGAAAATAATGACAGTCATTGTATAAATTGTGCCTCGCGCCTAGCGTCGCCAGTTTCCCTCCGGGACTTTGGGGTTTAATTTAAATGAGGGAGTGTGCATAATAAATTTTGGGGGGTTAGGGGTAAGGTTATATATATAGGTTAAGTATTTTTTCGCGCAATGTAGGGTGATTGCTCGGCGCTTATTATAGACATCATTTTGGGGTGTAACTGTAATCCAGGAGCACGCCTAACTTTTTTTTTTGTTCGGTTACCTTTTGACCAGTTTAACAACTTGTATCATTTGGATCCCTATCATGTTGGAATGGAAGCCATTTAATGCAACTTTAAAGCCGGAATATCTAGGCAACAAATTTTGTTTTTTAATGAAGAGAGGGCAGAATTTTTTTCAACTCGCTTCAACTCACTTATAGATTAGCGAAGTGTGATTTATGGATCAACTTAGTTGAGTAGCCTAGTGAATTTTTCCACGAATAACCAATTCCATTCGTCATCATTTTTCTACAATCATTTCTCATGACCAAAATGTTAAGCTGTAGGTACCGCTTTTCTATTCGAAACTCGGTGTCGTTGGATAGCTGTCACAAGCAGGGGTATGGAGAGAAATCGAACAAAGTTTTTATATATCAAACCGCGATTGGTTGTATTAAATTCCAACTCTTAACACGTAGTTATACAATGCCAGGAATGAGGGAGCAACGCAAATTAAGTAAAGCCATGATTTTAAGAAAATAAGACTAGTTTTATCATATGAATGCCCTCATTTCAGTTCGCAAAAACGCTGAAATAAGAACAATTGAGAGAAACTGAGTTTGTGTTTTATAACAGTAATTGACACGTTTAATCGCCTTTCTCCAGCGAAAAGCATTTTCATCATTCTCCAATGGCGGCATTTCTTCTTCGGCTTCTTCGGCTTCCTCACCACCAGCAGGGACATCATCTTCATCGATACACAAACCCAATTTGATCATGCGGTAGATGCGAGATCAGAAGCATGGACGGCTAGCTCTTCCAGGGAAAAACCAGATGACAGCAGAGGTTTCAAACAGCAACATGAAGAAATCCTTGACGGCTTTATCGTTTTTGTCAGCCTCTGCTTTGACGCGCAGGGCTTCGACGATGGGATGGTCGGAGTTGATTTCCAAGTGCTTCTTGGCGGCCATGTAATCCATGGTGAAGGTATCCCTCAAAGCCTGAGCCTTCATGATACGCTCCATGTTGGCTGTCCAGCCGTACCGGGAGGTGACGAACTGACGATAATCTGGGAGACTCGACCAACGGTTGGAAATAACGACCATCCCGACTTTCTTGTCCGTTTCTTGTGGCAAAAATAAAAGGATTTCAATATGGAACATAGAAACATGTCATGAAACTGAAATACCCGATGATGGAGAACATGTAGACTAGGATGAGAGCCAAAACGGCAGTGAGAACGATGGACCTGCCGTTTCGCGTCACTGAGCGGATTACGTTGAGCAGCGTCTCCTCGCGGTAGACGACGTCAAACAAAAGGACGGAGAAGAAGAACGGATGGGTGCTGAGTCCGAGGAAGCAAAAGATGAGGTAAACGACGTGGTAGACAATCTCCGTGTCCGTGCAGATTTGTCTGACGCTCCGCTGAAATGTCCCGGCGTTGCCCATGATGCTCAGAAAATGGACGCCCTTCAACACTACCGTGTCGGTGCCAAGGAGCATCACTGTGGGTTAAGGGCCGGCTGAGGAAATAAGCCGGAGGATGACTGTCATGACGAGAGTCCTAATACCCGACGGTTTGGGTAACGTGATGGCCACAGCGGCGGATAGGAGGATGACGGCCCAGATGAGACCTGAATTAATAAAGGGAAAAGATCGTTGAAAAGATGGAAATGGGAGTCACTGTTTAAAGGTGTGCAGACCTGACAGGTGAGTGCGAGGATCAGGAACCGGTCCGTCAGTGTCAAACGGGTAAAAGAAGGCGACAATCAGGTTGATAATGACGGCCAAATTGAAGAGGATTTGACTCCAGATGGACATGTGCGAGCTGACCCAAAAGAGGAACGGCTGTCTGCGCAATTTCTTCTACCATTTCATCTCGTCAAACATGTCGTCGACTCCTTCGAAAAAGGCGGCCACTTTCGATCCCTGGTCGTCGCGCTCCGCCGTGTGGAAGACGCACACTTTCGTGTCGTTGGTCAAATACTCGCACATTTCCGCTCCGGAATGGGGAAGACAATCTGCTCCATCGTCCGGTCGTGACGGACAATTTATTTCGATTTGCGCCGTGTGATTGGCGTAGTACTGCAGGGCCGCATCACCGCTGACTCCGTCCACTGGCGGCGGTTTCATCAGGGCGGCCAATTCTTTGTTGTGCTGCGCCAACTGGTGTCACAAAATGTAAATGTTGTGGCCAACTGGCGACTTCTTTCGGATTGGCCGCCTCTTCTCCACCGACCAACTTTTGGTGATAGGCTTTGCAGGCGACGTCCACCAATTGGCGAGGATTCATGTTGTACAGGATCCTTTCCACGTTCTCGCTGTCGCCACGACTCTCCATGACGGCCAGCAACAACTTGGAGGCGTTGTTTTTCAACTCCAAAACAAGATCCATTCTCCGTTGTCCTAAATAATTGATCAAATAATTATTAGAATCAAATTAATGAAAGGAAATTGTTACCTAATGGATTGATGTCGGTAAGAAGAAGAGCCGTGATGATGTCCAGTCCATTCGACTCGTGAGTGGCGATGCAGTTTTGGTTTTCGTGACAAGGTCCTTGGCAATATTCCGTCAATGTTTCCAGGGTTTGGTTGATGAGGGCGACGTTGTGCTCATTAATGTAGAGGCCGAGCAGACCCAGTTCGCCCGTCGTCGATCCGCAAATGCAGTCGAGGAACATGAGTGTCTATGACACTAAATTGTAACTGTTTTTGTTGGACTGGGCCCGCAAAAAGTTCTGCAGGTCTCGATTGTGATTCTCACACAGCAACTGCAGGAAGCGGAAGACGGGCAGCATTACCAGAACCTTAGCCGACAACTTGGACTCCATGTCCGAATCAGTTGCCGTAGTTAACTATAAGGGCGAATTCAATTTATTTTTTGCAAGAATTTTAATAAAATCACGAATTCAAGTTTTGTTGTACCGATTTGGGTTGTTGTTGTTGTCTCACCAAGTTCTCCAGCGTCAAGTTGACACTACTCAACGTCGTTGTAGTGGTAGTCGAATCATCCAACCTGGAGCTGTTCCACGAGTCACTGTAAGGATCCATGCGCTCCCCTACAGTGACGTTACCGTTTGAAGCTCTTGTGGACATCATGCGTTGATGTTTCATCTTCATGTCGTACGGGAAATGATCCTTCATTTCATGGGAATGGTCCTTGAGCTTGTTGTTACCCGCCGAGGCCATTTCGATCGTGTTGACCGACATGGTGGACTTGATTTCCGCTTGCGACTCTCTGACTTTGTCGTGGAACACCTTGAAGAAGATGGCGCTCGTCTCGGCCGACTGCAATTTCGTGTAGAGACTCCGCTGGATGACGGGGTTGCCGCCTTCCAGCAGAGCGATGCCCAACTGGACCGCTTCCATGAAAACGTTGGGCAACAACGACGACTTCATGACCAATTCGGCCACCAAATCAGAGATGCCTTCTCGGTCCAGGTACACTTGCACCTCGGGCAAACACAGTTCACCTCGCGACAGGAGACGTCCTCCAGGTCCGTGGGTTGTCAGCGATGACGATTGTCCCACACCGCCTCCAACACCAGTACCACCAGATAATGTTGAATGAATTCCAGCACCAGAGATTCCGCTTCCGCCATAGAGCTCGGTCTTTTTAGAACTATGAGAGGCTGGTTTGGCAAAGTAGCGAACTAAAAGATTCTTTCTCAATGCGTCTCCCTGGTAATAATTGATTCATTAAGGTAAATTTATTGCCTCAAATTTTAATAGAATGATTACCTTTTCGCCATTGTGAACATCGAAATTCATCATCTGACGTAAGGTGTTGAGAACTTGGATGCAAAGTTTTTCCTCCTTGTCCTCCAGCAATCGTTCGGTGTGTTTAATCAATCTTCAATAAAAATAAATTCCAAGTAAGATCAATGGTTAACATAAATACAAGTCAAATTTACCTGCGAATGAATCCGCCATTGTCACACTTTTTCTGTGCTTCCGTGCCAGGCTGGAAAAGGTATTCCGGTCGGTAAAGGACATCGACGATAACGGAAGACTTGGCTTGAACCAAAGAATGCAGTTGAGCCTCTAACAAGACGACAATGTCTTACAGGCCATCAATAATTGTCCGATCAAAGCGGACGCTCAACTGTGACTGCGAAGATTCCCGACTGAAGACGCTACGATCGAAATATTTTGCTGGCCTTGCTGGCCCCCAAGTGTAGGGCTGGTTTGTTGAAGAGCGAAGTCCAAGATGTCCTTTATGATTTTGCAGAGACCCTCGAATTTGGCCTTGTCGCTCTCGCGTTTCTTGGTTTCTCCATCATCTTCGGGGAGTTCCAGACCCTCCTTGGTGACGGAGACGAGCTGCTTGCCATCGTATTCCTTGAGCTGCTGGACGACGTACTCATCAATGGGCTCAGTCATGAAGATGACCTCCAATCCGCGCTTCTTGCCACGCTCGACGAATGAGGAGTTGCTGACTTGTTCTCTGTTGTCACCAGTGATGTAGTAGATGTGTTTCTGGTTCTCCTTCATGCGGGAAACGTATTCCTTGAAGGAAACCTGGTTTTCTCCAGAGGCGGAAGTGTGGAAACGGATGAGGTCAGCGATCTTCTTGCGTAGGTAGAATCTTCATGGACTCCCAACTTCAGGTTCTTGCTGAATTGTTCGTAAAACTTTCTTGTCGTTCTCATGCTTCTTTTCCTCCTCCTCAGCCTCATCGTCGCTCACTTTCTTGTCGCGCTACTTCTCAACCAATAGCTTGATTGGGTAGCAAATGAACTGTGAGTTCTTCTTGACAACCTCCTTGACTTTCTTCTCCTCCAGGTAATCCATCGGATAATCCTGTCAATAATGAAAAAAAAAATACAGGCATGAGCATATTGGAAATTATGCCAATGAAGACAAAGAACATACCTTCAAGTGGAGGATAATCTTGGTTCCTCTACCCATGGGTTCTCTGTGATCAGGCTTGATGGTGAAAGAACCACCAGCTGACGATTCCCAAACATACTGCTCATCATCATTGTGCTTGGAATGAACTGTCACCTTGTCGGCAACCAGGTAAGCAGAGTAGGAACCCACACTAAACTGACCAATCATGGAGATGTCAGCTCCGGCAGAGAGGGCTTCCATGAAAGCTTTAGTTCCAGACTTGGCAATAGTACCCAAGTTGTTAACCAAATCAGCCTTGATCATGCCGATACCACTAAAGAGAAACAGAACAGTCAAATTCGTGTTCAAATAGGAGGAACTAAATTTCTCAACTTACGTATCCATGAGAGTGAGTCAGCATTCTTGTTGGGGACAATCTTGATTTTAAGGTCCTTACCTCTGTCCAACTTGCTTGGGTCAGTCAGGGATTCATAACGGATCTTGACTAGGGCATTTGAGGAGTTGGAGATCGACTATAGAAGGTGTTGATAATCAAGCTCATAAGCTGAGCAATCTTGGCCTGGGATGTGAAAGTCTCAGCTTCGTCTTCCATTTGAACTTCTCCAGGCATCTAAAAAGGAAAAGGAAAATATTTCAGTAAGAAATGTTTGTCAATTGTGGTAGATCACACTCAAAAATAGAAATTCTACATATATCTATGGACTTGAGGCATACCAAAAAATGTGTAAATAACCAATTTGTTTGTCTAAACCAGTACAGTAGTAAAACTTACTTTGCTTTAAAACGTAAACAAACAAACCGGACGCTTTTCTGTTCACGTTTGGTGGGGATCTACATGTATACAAGGCCGCCGGGCAGTCGTAAAAATTGCCACCAAATTCGCTTCTTGTTAGGCCTGCAAACTATAGCTTTTGGGTTGACACACATCAAGCCGGGAAAGTGAGCCCGTTCGACTTTGAATCGCTGTGTAAAAAATACAGCTATTAGTATATCTTCATGTGATCCATTTTGAAGACCTTTCTTTGTTTAATCTCTTTCATACAAAAATTTTCGTGATTTGTAACACATTTACGTAAATTTTGTGTTAATGTTTAGTGGCGTTTTGAATTTTGCAGTTTGAATTGCAGCGGTGGCGTTTCGAAACTGAGCCCCGTTTGACTTAGAATCGCTGTTTTAAAAAATAAATCTATTATATCTTCGTAAAATGTGATCCATTTTAAAGAGATTTCTTTGTTTAATCAAATGCCTACAAAAATTTGCGTGATTGTTGTCACAATTACGTAAATTTAAGTGTCTAATTACTGCAATTGAATTTTGCAGTTTGAATTGCAGCGGTGGCGTGTCAAAACTGAGCCTCCTTCGACTGTGACTAGAATCCCTACGGGAAATTATAAACATGCCAACTACGAAAAAAAAAAAAAAATTATACAACAGCTATGATTGGCCGCAAAAGGTGAATAATTCAGGGCTTCAATTAATTAACAGTAGGCTATAGAAGTCTAGTTACGACTAAAATTATAAATAAAGATGCATATTTTTGGTGCGAAATAATTTGAGAAAAAATCTAAATATTGTATTCCATCCCAATCATAACGGGCCACATTTTGAAGCACAGTACAACTATAAGGTGCTGAATGACTCGTAAATGTTTGCTCCAAACACGCGAAGAGGTTCAATCGCCAAAAGTTGAGTAAGCCAAACATCCTGAAATATGAAGTTGTTAAGAGCAGGTATAAGCTTTGCCACATAGACAGAGATATGATTTGGGTGCAGAAAATCTTGGCTGTCCGGCTGATTTGTGTCTGTGTGTAGGGCGGACACGATCTCTGAAAATTTGTCGAGAACGCAAACTACGCCGATGTTGACACAAGAAGAAAGTAGTTGGGAAACTTCGAGACTTTCGAGAACCTCCCGAGTTTCGCTCATCATTTTGGTTAAAGTCGGTGATGCAGGCGCAGCCTCCTAATCAGAGTAAATAAATAACAAATAATTTACACATGGTGAACCGATATTTTGTAATAAAAATATTATTACCCCAGAGGAATGCTGGGGAGGAAGCATAACATTAGCCAAGAAACCATTCGGTTGACGAGACAGTTCATCCTCTAACGCCACTCGAATATCGTGAAAGAGCTGTTCCAGTTCAATCAGTGTGAGCCGTTGCTTCAGGGATAAATTGGCAACTTGAGAAGACACAACTTTCTCTACCATCTAAAAGTAAATAAAAATATTGAAAATAACGATATGATAATAAAATTATTACGGTTTAATCTTACCAAACAGAATTGTTCAATTCCGGTGGAGAGCCAGTAATTGGATGCAGACAAAAACTGGCTCTGTGCTTCAGGACTTAGCTCTAAATCAGGTTTAGAGGGATTTTGATTGGCCAAATAGAGATAAGCTCCAAGTATATTGACTTGTGCTCTTAATAAAATAGCTAATATGGCATTGCCATAAACATAAGAAATGACACGGCTGAATGCAATAACTTTAAGTTGGTCCCATAAATCTTTTTTGTTTGGGGCTTTCTGTTTTAATAATAGGGTTATGCTATCAGAATCTAAAGATCTTCCAATTGCTAACTGGATCTGGGGTAGAACTGATGTGATTGTCATATTACATGTCCTCTCTGTACTTTCAAAATGTTGCTGCTTCCTTGACCGCTCCAATAACTGATTCATCTCTGTCTCCTGCCATTCAATCAACTTCTTTTCTGCATACCTTTTTAACAATACTCCCCCACCTACTAGCGCTCCAAATACAATGAATTTACGATGGTGCCGTACAGCAAAACTACGCAGTTTGGAAAACATTTCTATGGGTTATTTACTACAAACACTACATAAACAGAGCAGGTTGATTCTTAATTATCCAGTTCTGATGAAAAGGTGGACTGTGTCTTCTCCAGTCTGTTTACAACAAAATTTGAAGTATCAATAAACCGGTCAACACAGTTGGTAATGCAGAAAGAAGTTTTGGAATCCAGACGAGAGCTAGGTTTTTCCATGCAAATGTCCCAGCACTGATCAGTTAGGCTGTGAACAATGCCCTGAAAAAAAAAATAAAAAAAAAGTTTTTTAAATTGTGATCAATTAAATATTGTACATGTGTCGGTCATCCAACTTACTTGAAATCTTTGTTTCTGAGTTTCAGCCTGGAGAAACTGGGCCAATTGCGGATCTGCACCAGCAAGTTGTTCAGCGACGCTGTCCAAGCTCATGGCCGACAGGTTTATTTCAATGCCGTTGATAACGACTTTTCTATTCTTTACAAACAGTGATAGCTAGCGAGGTGCCTCTTAATCGTTAGCACATGTACGTACGTAACAAGAACACAACCGAAAAAAGAGATTGATTCACTTCACTTCTCTTTACACCTTACCTTAGGGGCTTAGGGACTTGACATGAGTTTCCAATGCACACTGTCCAAATCTATACTCAAATGTTATTTTAATCACAAACAATACAATTGATGAATTTATTGTGATTATAAAAAATTATTAAAAAATGTATTGTATATATTAAGAATTATTACAATAAATACTATATATAATGATAAATGTCAATAAAGCAACGCTTTATTCTCGTGACGTTGATTCTGTCATTCTTCTGTCAGGAACTCAGGAAGTGCAACCACAAGAACCGAACTGTCGGTAGTGTTTGTCATACGTCAGAGCAGTTCTTAAAATTATTTTCCTATTTAAAGCTTTTTCTTAAATTTTCACGCTAATATTTGTGTGCTAAGCGTTTCATTGCCATGTCTCAGCAAGTCTCATACCCGCTGCCTCAACAAGCTGCTGTCTTGAATGGAGATTCGCAATCGCTGGAAAATCAATTACAAAAGCCGGATTGTCACACTTCCCTACTGGAAAACCAAAATTCTTATACTGGTGTGGCACAGCTCCCTGTAATGGTAGCAGAAACTCATCAAGCACTCAGTATTTTCCCCAGAAGTGTCAGTATGCCTTTGCCCAACAATAATAATGTTGGATCAAATCAAACATCCCCAGATGCTTTGTCAACTGTGGGTGAACTTCCTGGATTAAATAGTAACAATAGCAGTGAAGTCAGATCAGCAACAGTAGCAAAAATTGAACATCTCAAGAATTGGAGCATTTCAACATACAAGTGCACTAAACAAATGATTTCCGAAAAACTTGGAAAATCTTCAAGAACTGTTGACACAGAACTTGAATCCCAAATTGATCTACTCCGTGATGTACAACGTAAATACCTTAATATTTTAAGGTTGTCCAGGGCATTATCTTCTCATTTTCATCATGTAGTCAGTACACAGGTAACATTGCACATCCTTTTAAGATTTGATGGCCAAACTTTACTATTGATTTCCATTTCAGCAAGGATTGGGAGAAGCCTTTGCTGATTTAGCCCAGAAATCTCCTGAACTACAATCAGAATTCCTTTGCAACGCTGAAACCCAGCGAAGTTTAAGCCGTCACGGAGAAATTTTAATGGCAGCCCTTGATTTCTTTGTATCATCGGTCAATACGCTCGTGAATAAAACCATGGAAGATACTCTACTTACAGTCAAACGTTACGAGGCTGCAAGGTTTTTGCAGATTTTAACACAATACAGTATAATCAAATAATAAAAATGTTTCATAATCACAGGATTGAATACGATGCATATCGTTCGGATTTGGAAATTCTTTTGCAGTCTCCAATTAGTCAATCGAATGCTCTAGCTGATGCGCAACGCGCTCACGATGAGCACAAGGTGGAATTCGAAAAGCTTCGAGCGGATGTTTCAGTCAAACTTAGATTTCTGAATGAGAATCGAGTCAAAGTTAGTAATTTCTATATGGTTTCTTCTATCGTGTAAATGGTTATTTTTCCACTAGTAGCTAAGACCTTTTAAATTTCTTTTGCAGGTGATGCATAAACAGTTGTTACTATTCCACAATGCCGTCTCTGCGTATTTTTCAGGCAATCAAACAGCATTAGAAGCTACCCTAAAGCAATTCAATATTAAGATGAAAACTGGTAACATTGCCCCATCTTCTTGGTTGGAACAGTGAGGAAGACTGAGTTTAGAAATGCCGTGCTGTCCTGATTTATACGAGTAAATAATTTACTTTTGAGTTACAGATTTTTGCACTTTGCTTATTTAAAATCTCAATTTTTTATGTCATTTATTAGCAGTTCTTCTATATATTACTATTTAAAAATCTGAGGTTTTCTTCTCTTAGCCGACTTATAGTCTTGATAGTCAACACTTTCAGCACTATAGCGATCCCTTTATCCATTTAAGTTCAATTAGCTGTTAATGTTTAGTCGAACTGAAAAATTCAGATTGAGTTCCATTAAATCATACCTAGTCACAGTAATTTGAGGTAGCATAAAATACTTCATACCAAAATTTCAGATTTTCTAGTTAGTAGTTACATTTAATTACCCTATTCTTTTCACACATTTGTCTAGCGGTCATCTAAATAGGTTTCCTTTTGTCTTGTATGCATGTCCTTCCTGCAATCGGGTTCTATTTTCGTTTTCGTCAAGCTACTTTTACACAATATGCACGGTCGACGTTTCTGTAGTACTATGGGGCTGAAAACTTGTTCACCTACATGCATATCGCATACATGTTGGTTCTCATAGCACCTTAGAAACGGAGAAATAAAGTGGTAAAAATGTGAAAGTAGCTATGATAAATTTCCTGAGTCAATGCGTTTGAATAATTTTTCTTGCGAAATAACAATAAACGGTTTTGGCGTTTGATACAAACACGCGTTATAATATATTGAGTGGCATTTCGGCAGCGATATTAGCACTGCGTCAACACCATTCCCATACTATGTTTACTTAAGAATCAGATTTTTTCCAATGCTGTCAATAAGTTCACTTTTATCTTTGTATGTTTTCTTATTCTAAACTTAATCGAGTAAAAGTCCAATACTCCAATGTGCACCATGCAATTTTCCCGATAGGGATTTATCGGCAAACGACCCTGTCCTCCCACCCCCCACCCCACCCCACCCGACCCCACTCTACCCACCTCCTACTCCGACTGTGCGACGACGTCTCTTTCTTCTACGGCTCGATAGCTGTTTTCGGAGTTTTTTACTCGATTTCTCTCTGGGAGGTGGCGCTGTTCCTCTCGGAGAGATAGGGAAACGATTTTCGTCTGGGGGGTTCCATTAATGTTTTATACGATTTGCGGGGGTTTTCGTGACGGTATGCAAATCGCGACCGTCTTGTAGAGGAGATGTTATTACAAGGAGCCGTCGTGGTCCCGCTTGGATTAAAGGATAGGGGTCGGCGTGAGATAAATCGAAGAAAGAATGACTTTTTTTTAGTTATTTTTTCTTCCGTCAGGTGGTTCTGACGCCAATCCATAATTCAAGGCCGACGAACTCCAACGCGGCCATGGATTAAACTGTAGGTGAATCATAACAATACCAGCTAACCTTGGATTGGAATTCAAAAACACAAAACAAGGCTGGCTGCTAATCAATCAGGGCAAGTTTAAAGAAAAATGTAGGCAAATTTTAAAGAATGTAGTATATAATCCTTTGATTGTAAATTATTTTCCCTACTACGTAAAGCTGGTACTATAGCCGTACGGTTTTTTATATACCGAAAAGCATTCATTCATCATGGAGTCCAGGTATAATTAAATTCTGTTGGTCTCTTATTGAAATAAAATTGTCCTTACTTAACGAAATTCAACTTTGGATATATCAAAGGATGATCTACGATGTGATGGTAGAACAATGCTGGATTATCACCCTATAATTCTTGAAACTACATTAGTTTCCAATGCCAGTGAATCGGCAAGGCTGAGACTTGCAAACTCATCAACATCTGGAAAATGAAATTTGCAAATTCCTACGAAGATCCTATGCTTCAGGTGATACAATTAATTTATCTCAACTCTCTTTATTGACACGACAGCAACATTGGGTCTTGTATGTTGACATATTGATATAGCTGATGTGATATTTCCACCAGTCCTGATGTATCAACACTGGTGCAGAGTCTACGACAAGCCATGGCCCTTGAAGCTAAATTCCAACCAAAGCTTCAACTTCTGTCAACACTCAACAGCCAGCAATACAGGAGTCAGTATTCTGTAATGCTTCTTCTATTGAGAATACAAACTAATTTGTAATTTGTTGTTTGTGTTTTAGGAAAGCAGTGAAATTATGTGTGCAATGAGGGATGAAGCTGCTCATGTTCTTCGCTGCATGAAAGTCTGGTATGATCTTCCTTATGCAGTTCTTCTGGATGCTCTCAACATGATGGACTGGTTCATGAGCCGCATGAAAGCACTCCTAAACACCTCTCATGCATAGCAATCAGCTCCTTCCATCTAGCAGCTTGCCAATGGATGGAGACGAAACAGAACAACATTGAGGTATCTTCCATTCAGAGTCCATTGTAGGTATGTTGACAGTTTTAATTGGCTAGTATTCAGGTTGTCTAATAAATTTTAATTAATAGATTGTTCCTGAACCTCAATATCTGGTAACGATATCTTAATGTAAATGTACCGCCGGAGACATCAACCGGATGGAAAAAATTGTCGAAGCCAAGTTAGCTTGTCTACCCCAAGAAGAACCGGTCACGACCTTAACATTCCTCAACCTGTATCACTCACTTCTCTCGACGACTTTACCTGCCACTCTTCAGCAAGACCTTCTTATTCTTTCATGCAAGCAGGAGACCATTTGCTGTGACGCAAAATAATGCTGCCTTTCCCTCATCTCTTTTGGCTTTCGTCCTACTGTTTGTCGAAATGAAGTGTCACCAGCCGGCCATCGAGGTTATTATCAGAGACGTTTTACTAGAACTTCAGCGACTTGTTCAGGTATTTAGTGGTTGTGCTTGTTTGTTGATTCCAATTTTGTAAGCTGATATTTTACCTCTAGGTCAAAGATGACTAGTTGAAGGAGGGTATAGAATGGTCACTTCGGCAATGGCACCTTACGATGGCTATGCCCAAAGCAATCCGTCTCATCGTCAACGACTTACCTGGAAGTTGTCCTTTTTCTACTATTTCTTTGCCTTCTAAACCATTTATAATAAGTTTTGCCTTTAGTAAAGCAAAATGCCTAGCTTTTTCTAGTCCTATACCACTTACTTGTTGAGCCTGTGTAAATTCGGGTCTCAGTGATATATGATTACCACTCTTAACAAGAAAACTAGATATTTCTTTAGTCACTACATCAGAAGTTTCTCCAAGTGTGCGGTCGAAAATTTTAGTCAAAATTCCCTTCATAGATAAGAGAAATAGAGCCGTAATTTCATCCTATAAACGTTCAATTAATCTATCAAAAATCTTATCTTGTTTAGGGTGGTTATTAACCTTATATGTTATTTATATAAATTTAAATACTATAAATAATGGTTCGAAATTAACTGAAAAAAGCAACAAGACTTCTGTAATTTTACGTAATTTCGATGTTACGTCATGACGTCATACGTCGAGTATGACTTGATAACCACCCGAATCAGTAAGTATCGGCTTTGACCTATTCATGAACTTATATAGCCCACAATTATAAAAGCAAAATCTCCTGTCCTATTTACAAGAAATGCTTGAGTTGCCGCTTTATTTGCCGTTTCTTTTTATACCAAAAGCACTTTAATTCAGACAAGGGGCGATGGTAAAGAAATTATATAGTCAACCTAGGTTACGAAGAGATAAGTAAAGGTGAACTCTTGGAAGATTTATATAATCGCTTAAATGTTATTTCTCTAAAAGTTCCATCTTTAAGAATATCATAGCTGATGTCTTACAACTGTCAATTTTCCTAACAGCAGTAATCATTTTAATACCAGAAAAGCTGCAGCATTTTCATTTTGGTGTTGGAACTACTAGGAAATGGTTTCCAATCTGAAAGTGAAAACTTAGTATTAGACTATTTATTTCAAATTTAAAGTTTTAACCTACAAAACCTTCATCAAAGTCAGTACACAAGGAATGTTCTCTGTGTTTAGTCTCTTGGTATCATAAGGATCATCTGAGAGCTCCACATCAGGTTGATATCCGTCCATGGTTGCTATAATAGATGGAATTTGTGTTGCAAAAAAAGAGCCGATTTCTCAGCCAATGACACTGCATCATAAGAGTTCCCTCCACATTCAAGAATCTATTTTAATGCCATTAAAATGTTTCATGAGAATTTGTTGATTGGTGGAAATATCACATCAGCTATACCAATATGTCAACATACAAGACCCAACATTGCTGTCGACTGTCGTGTCAATAAAGAAAGTTGTCACCCCATACTTTCGAGTCAAACTCGCGCGTAGGTTTTTAATTTTTTGGGCGGATTCATTTCGGTTAGCAATTTTTTTTCCCGTTCATATTGTTATGAGGCTTTTTTTTATCCCTACAAAACGATTAATCGAACAAAAACATCGAACCCAAAGCTAAAAAGACACCAACTCCGCAAAAAAAAACCCTATCGGGAATGCAATGTCCGCTGCGCTGGCTAAAGATAGAGACTAAAGATACCGACAGACACAGTCGTACAGATGCACTTATCTGGCAATGCTGTAGTGAAAAATATCAGCTGGCTGCTGAATTAATTCATTTTTTGCGCCTCTCTGTAATAACAGGGTAAATGTTTATTTTTATTTGATTTTATCCACACTGATTTGCATTTGATTTTGTGTGGATTTTTCCATGATAGTTTGGATCACGAATTCTTTAGCATGGAACAAATAAAGATAGATGAGCCTAGATGGGATCAGGCAACTTATCAAGGGCGAGCAAACCACTTCTTTACTACCACGAATCCGCTAAATCTGCTGTGCTCTGATGAAGAACTGGATAAGGCAAAAGAAGTTGTGACCAAATACAGGTGAAGTCCGCACATGGAATTTATAAAGATAATGATTTACAACTTACATTTTGAGCAGGAAAGATGGGCAACTAAATGGATTGACTGTTGCAGAATTATGGAAAGCCAAACATGTTTATGACTCTGCTTTCCATCCAGACACAGGGGATAAAATGTTGATTATTGGCAGAATGAGTGCACAGGTTCCATGTAACATGTTTATCACTGGTTGCATGATGACTTTCTATCGAACAACTCCAGCAGTTGTTTTTTGGCAATGGATTAATCAGTCTTTTAATGCCATTGTCAACTATACCAACAGATCTGGAAATTCCCCAATCACCAATCAGTACCAATAAATTAGTTTCCTTTAAATAAATCACTGAAAGTTATAATAATCTATTGATTTTTTAGACAATTGGGTACATCTTATGCACTGGCAACAAGTGGGGCTTTAGTCACTGCTCTTGGTTTGAATAGCTTGACCAAGGTATCAAAAATATTAACTTGATATAATGGACCATAATGTAAATAACTTTATGAGAAATTAATTTTTAGTCAATGTCTCCTATTATTGGGCGTTTGGTACCCTTTGCAGCTGTTGCTGCCGCTAACTGTGTAAATATTCCTCTGATGCGAATGCAGTAAGATAAACATTTTCTCGTCGCATAAGATAACTAATGCTTTAAAATACGACTGATTTTTTAGTGAAATTCAAAAGGGAATCTCAGTTTCTGATGAGAACGGAAATGTACTCGGTGAATCTTCGATTGCTGCCAAATGGGGTATCACTCAAGTTGTCCTTAGTCGTATCGGAATGGCTTCTCCTGGAATGGGTAATTCATGTAATACGATAGTAATCTGATAAAAATAAAACATCCAGCACAATAATATGCAGTCCTACCACCTCTGCTGATGAATTATTTGGATCGAAAGGGCTTCTTGAAGCGATTCCCTTGGTCTGCGGCACCTATTCAAGTTACTTTATGTATGAAACATTAACTATTTATCATGTAGTTGTAAACGGCCAATTATGTATTATTATTTGGCTTACAGGTGGCGTATTACTTACTTTCGCTACTCCAATGTGTTGTGCCCTGTTTCCTCAAAAAGCATCGATTTCGGTTGACAGTCTGGAACCAGAGCTACAGGTAATTTTTTATAGCGTTTTAATGTGGTTCTTGTTTTAACATACATCTTTTCTTTTTTAATTCAGGCAAAGATTCGAAAATCCCCGAATCCCCCAACTGTTGTTTATTACAACAAGGGCCTGTAAATTTGAGTCAATCACTGAATTACTGTGGACGAGTGCAAATATCTCAGTACAAGTTTCTTAGATCAACTAGAAAATGAAAAAAACAACAGAAAAACACATTTAATTAAAGTAACTTCCACAGTTTATTTTTTTTTGCTCAAAGTATATTGGTGTAGTTTCCATTCCAGTTGAGGTAATTGGTAGTCATTTTGCTATAGAAATAAACTGCTAAAAAATATTTTCTTACAGAATTGTAGCTGCTAATTTATACAATTAATTGAAGATCGTAATTTTTTTCCTGTTTTAATAAGGCAAAAAAGCCACAAGCTGTATAAAAAATTCCTTAGCGCGCCAGCGCCCAGCCGCCAGGTCTCGTCGCCGGTCTCGCAAAGCCGCCAGTTTCTAAATTCAATATCTGGCAAACACGCGTTCCTAACGTTTGGCATCGCGCATCGGACATTAAAAACGATCCAAACTTTCTTGGTGTATCACGTTTTTTCCTAGTTGCTTGAAGTTAGTGATATATTCATCAACGTAGATATTAGATATTAGTTATTTCAAACCAAAATGAGCAAGGCCCATCCACCAGAGTTGAAGAAGTATGTATTGTTGCTTAAGTTATATTTACATTTTTAATAATGATCTCTACTTCTTTTGTACAGGTACATGGATAAAAGAATGTCTTGTAAGTATTATTTTTTTGTTAAATTATTATTGAAAACTGTTTTGAAGAATTGTTTTTCACAGTGAAACTGAATGGTGGTAGGAACATTGTTGGGATCTTGAGAGGTTTTGATCCATTCATGAACTTGGTCATTGATGAAACCGTTGAAGAAGTTAAAGATGGTTCGAAAAATAACATAGGGATGGTGGTATGTTTAAAATTAACATGGCATACATAAATTCAAATACCATTAACTATTTATATGTAAATTTAGGTTGTTCGTGGAAACTCAATTATAATGTTGGAAGCACTGGAAAGAATCATGTAGCCTAACTGCTGAAAAATAAATGTCATCCAAATTGTAAATTATTTAAAACATTCCACTTTATTACTCTTTTCTTAGCCATCTTAGCATTGGGTTGAGAGGAATTAAGAATGAAAAGGTTACAAATAAACTGAAAATTAAGGAGTGTTGCAAATAAAACACCATTAGAAGAAATATAATGGCTGGAAATTAATGTTAAATTAAAATTAATAGTAAAAAAATAATGAGAATTCTAAAACAATTTTTCGGTAATGAAAGATTTCATTTATTGACGCTAATTAAACAAATTAAGCTTGATCACGTCAATCACGATGAGAGATTGTGCATGTAATATTATTACCTTATTTATATTATGTGGTATATATAAATAACATAATTCAGCGCCACTGCCAGAAGGTTAGATAGTTGTTGAGCTCGGAATTGTTGAACGCCATCTATGCTCTCCAGACGATACACAAGGGTGGGGCCTATATTCTGATAGACGAAAAATTAACATGAGAGTGACTAGGTCTGGGCAGAGCAATAGATGCCTGGTCGGTTCTCGGCTGTGTTGGCTTCCCTATCCCGGTTTTAGGGTAAACGACTAAACGTATCCCCGATTTTCAGACATTTTAGGGCGGAGCTTGTCAGAATTGTGAAGTTGAAACTGGAAATAGAGCCATCTAGGCTCTCAAAAGTAGCTGAGCGTAGTAGCTGACACACTCACTAGAGCGCTCATTCCAGTTTCCAAATCGGACCACGTTTACCCTGAAACCGGGATAGGGAAGCCAACACAGCCGAGAACCGACCAGGCATCTATTGCTCTGGTCTGGAAAAGTTTCTGGCAGTGTGGGCGGTGTGGGGAGACTCAAAACGACGACTTGGCAAAGAACTTGCTTTGCTGGCAACTCAGAGTCTCAAATCGTTAGTATTTTGTTTACGACCAGGTAGCCATTTTTCGGTGTCTGTTTCCGAGAATCATTTTTAGTTTTTCCAAATATTTCATTTAGTGGAGTTCACATTTGTTTGTGTTACTAGATAATTTCAATGAACCGTGGATAGTTTGAATTCATTCTTTCAATAATCATTAAATACATTTCACACTCCTTCCTCACAAAAAATATTACACTGAAGATATTACTTATGTTGTATTTCCCTTGCCGTAATAGACAATTAAATCTGTAATTTGTACGCATGCATACAGATGCCTTACATACGAATTACAGATTTTAAGATGTTTATTTTTATTAATTAATTAGTAGCAGATAGTATTCTACAAATCCAACAATGCATACATGTATTATATTTTATAACCACTTATATAAGAAAACATTACATTGAAACCAAAAATCTACATTGATGCAAACTACATTTTCAATAGATTTGGGAAATTGACACGAAAGCTGCTGGAAGTCGAGTGTAATTTAAAAATAACAGCTTGCGAATAAACTAAATTACAGGAAGAGAAAGGATACAGAATTAACTCTTGTTCCAATCGTGTCGTACAGACTTTCTCGATTTTTTCTCAGATTGATGTTGTAAGTACACGTGACCAATCTAGCGGTTAAATAATTAATGTAATTAATAAAAAAAATTGTGAAAACACAGTTAGTTGGATTAAAAACTAGTGACTTTATCGCTAGATGGCGTTGATGAAAATTGGATTAAAAACTAGTTACTTTATCGCCAGATGGCGTTGCTGAAAATATTACAGAAAATCAATTTATGCGGGGATCACCATTTATTTGTTCTGTGACAAATTTTAATTTGATCGTATATTATGTATCGTATTATAAACGCTACACAACGTAAGACTCAGTGTATCAAAATACGAAGTAACAAACACGGAATAGCAATTTCAGCAAAGTGTTTTTTTTTCTCTCACAAGGAATGTATTACTGGTAACTAATACTAGGTCTTCAAAATATATTGACGTCAGCACCGTGAAATAGTAGTAACTCGGTGATGTCGAAACTTCTCCTTATATAGTGTAATACCTTATCCAAGGTATCAGACAATAATACCTTTACTTTACCGTTGTGATGATCAGATCACAATATACACTAACACTTAAGTTATACTCAATACTGAACTAACACAAACACTGAGTAAGAGTTAAAAAGGATACTTGTATTATCACTGTTGGGGAGTACACTTCCGGGACGACTCTGCCGGGATGAGGCAGAGCGTGGGCTTTTATACTTAGAGTTAGTCATTGCAACGAAGGTACAGATATACTCAGATACAGTTGCACCATCACCAGGATGTGATTGTGCAAGAAGAGAAAGGTGTTAGTTGGGTGGTTCAGTTACAATTGCACCATCCAGCGCAATCACACCATCAAGGTTAACAGGGGCCGACTTGCTATAAGAGCTGTCGGTTCCCGTCTTGCTACAAAGAAGTGTCTTTCCTTCTCAAAATAAAACGTTTAGAAAGTTATGGGTGCCTATGGGCCTTGGGTAACCGATGTTTTCTTAAGAAGTTTCTTAGGTGCTCTCGCGGTGCATTTATCATGGAAAACGTAACGCTATTGCTTTGTAATTCCGTAATTGCAACAATTTCTTCTCTGATCTGCTGTGACCTGCCTGTCGTTTGGGCTGCGTAGGTTTTTAGCATACAGTTTTAACAAGATTTTTGAGTTGGTTTGGTACATCCCAGCTAGCAGAGTATATTTCCCAAATATTGAGTTAGTTGTTGTAACATCGATACAATTGTAGAGTACTTAATTGCTTACCATGTATTCAGTCTACAGTACATACCATGCATACAAGTACACAATAGAAAAGTATATGAAAGGTAAATCTTACTCTGGAGCTGGAGCTTGAAGGAGAGCCGAGAGAACTCTGACTTCAAGTGCCAAATCCACGAGTATTTATACTCGGATGGGGGAAGGTAACATACATAAACATCCCAATTAAATCGGGGCGTGAATGGTTCCGGTCTCTTGGTAAAGGAGGGCGAGTCAAAGAGTTAGAACTTGTTATTGTCTTTCCAGTTTGCTTGTCGTATGAGCTGTTATGCTCATTACACAATACACAGGCAGTTGCACCATCACCAGGATGTGGTGCTAACTACATCCATGGCGATCTGTTCCCAAACTTTGGTTACAGGTGGCAACGGTTTAAGTGGTGCTTTAATTGAGCCGAAGGCTTTGCGTTTAGCACATCTGATGCAATTGCTCACATATGTTTTAACGTCGTTGCCTAGTCCGGGCCAAAGGTAATGGCGTTTTATGCTCGCTAAGCTCTTTGCTACTCCTAAATGTCCTGCTAACATGTGGTCATGATTCATTTTAAGTATTTCTTCTACCTTTTCTTTTGGTATACTACGATTTTCCATCGTAAGTTCCTAATAATCCTGCAGTATTAAAGTGAAATTCTTGTGTGTCGTTTTCACATTCATTAATAAGTCGAATTATTTCTTTGCAATAGTCGTCATTACGTTGTGCTGCTATCCAATCGTTTTACATTACTTCGAGTTTTAATATAGCGCCTATTACTGGAAGTGGTTGTCTACTCAACCATCTGCATTCTGATTCTCCTGGCCAGGACGGTGCATAAAGGTCATATTGTATGCTTGTGTGATGATACACAATAACACACACAATACAAAGAGTAACTTGTAGAACTGTTGTATTTACCAAGAGAAGGGGTCCAGCTGCCGGTGACGATCTGCCGGGACTAGGCAGACGTCGGGCTTTTATAGTGGGTGAAGACAAAGAGAAACTCGTGGAAACATATTGCACCATAACCAATGGTTATGGTCCAATAGACAAACACAAAGAAAGGAAAGTAGGAGATTTGGTCCAGCGATCATTCACGGCCAATGAAGAGAAAGGCTGGGGCAGAATGCCTAGTAGAGCGTCAAGCAGGTGTGAGTTGCTTTGCCTCTACTAGAAGTGTGAAGTGGGAGGGGCGAGTTGTTACACTCCTCCCCTTCCCGGTGGATCTTTTTTGTTGGGAGGAAGGATACACGAGTAAATACATTTTACATGACTTCCAAAGTCAAAACCAACAGTCGTCTAAAAATTCACATCATGGCTGAACAAAGAACAATTCTCGAGAAGACTTTCGCCTTGACGAGTCAACAACAGGAGGGTACAGTTACCCTTTTGTCTGAGTGAGGCAGAGTACCGATTTCATCGGCGTGATTTAATCCGCCAATACAATCGAGACAGCTTGGACTTGTATTACAAATACGAGTTCCAAGCTCAACAACTAAAGCGAGCCAGACGTCAATACTATTAATTTTTTCCCAGAAAACACAAACTTATTAATAATGTTATATGTCTAATTTCTACGCCTTAAATTGTATCTATGATTTACTATAATAGGGGTCTGCACATTAGTGTCAGAGTTTGGTGCGTTTGGAATTGTATCTGGTTGGGGTTGCGGCTGTTTAGGTTTTCGGCCTCTACGTTTAGGAATTATCACTGCGTTCTGTTTAAATAGACGCGGACGTCCTACTTTACGCTTAGGAATCCCATCAACTTTGTTTCCTTTTCGGGGTCTGCCTCTTCGTTTAACGACCTTTGTTTTAGTCTCTGCGAAAACTATTTCATTGGGGCGTGCTGAGACTAATTTCAATCGGTTTACATGTACTATGAACTTAGTTACGGCTTCAGCCTCGTCTGCTATTTTAGTTATCTCATAATTTAGATCAGAGACCTTTCTAGAGATTATATACGGTCCTATCCATCTATTACTGAACTTCCCTGTGGTCGCGTGTGCTTTCAAAAGTACGTGATCGTTTACTTTATATACAATTAATTTACTTCCTTGGTCGTACAGCTGCTTTTGTTTTCCTTGTACTTTTCGAAGATTTTCCCTAGACAGCTCTAAAGCTGTATGCCATTGTCTTTCGTAATCGTCGTCGTCGTCGTCAAAGACGGGTATGTCTGTGTTTACTGAGATGTCGTTAGGTATCACTGGATTGCGTTTAAAGAATAGATAAAAATGACAGCTATTAATGGTTGTCTGTTGCGAAGTGTTATAGGCGAAAGTTACAAAATCGAGGTATTGATCCCAAGATTCTGGTTTCTCGTTAACATAGCAAGCAAGCATGTCACACAGTGTTCTATTAAATCTTTCTACCAGACCATCGGTCTGTGGATGATAACTAGTTGTCTTGATTTGTTCGATTTTAAATAATAAACAGATACTCGAAATTGGTTTTGAAAGAAAATTTGTTCCTCTATCCGTCAGTACTCTTTGTGGTGGACCGAATTTGGTATACACCTTTTTCACTAGGTGTTCAGCTATAGTATATGCTTTCTGATTTTTCATTGGAATTGTCATTACGTATCTACTTGCGTAATCGGACAGAACTAATATGTACTTATTTCCACTACTACTCTCCGTAACCGGTCCTACTATGTCCATTGCTATCTGTTCCCAAACTTTTTCAACTGGGGGCAACGGCTTAAGTGGGGCTTTATTTGATCCGTAGGCTTTACGTTTAGCACATGTGATGCAATTGCTCACATATGACTTTACGTCTTTGCCTAGTCCGGGCCAAAGGTATTGGCGTTTTATCCTCGCTAAGCTCTTCGCTATTCCTAAGTGTCCTGCTAACATGTGATCGTGGTTCATTTTTAAAACATCTGCTATTTTCTCTTTTGGTACTACTATTTTTCCATCAAATGTTACTAATAGTCCTGAATTATCAAAATGGAATTCTGTTGTTGCTCTATTATTGCGTTCGTTCAGTGTTGAAATAATCTCTTTACAATAGTCATCATTATTCTGTGCTTCTATCCAATTATTCTGCATTGCTTTGGGTTTCACTAATATTACGCCTAATGTGGGAAGTGGCTGTCTACTTAGAGCGTCTGCGTTTTGATTTTCCTGGCCAGGTCGGTAAATAATATCCATATCATATTCATTCATCTCGTACCTCCATCGGGCTAATCTTCCGTGGGGGTCTTTTTTATTCTTTAGCGCTTCTAACGGCTGATGATCTGTAAAAACTTTGAATGTTCTACCATATAGATATGGTCTAAAATGTGCAAGTGCGTGCACTATTGCTAAGCATTCTTTCTCTGAAATTGGGTAATCTTGTTCTCGGTCTATTAAATGTCTTGATGTATACGCTATTACTACTTCGTGTTCTCCATGTAATGCTGTCGGATCCATTTCTGATGGGGGAATATATTGTACCTGTGCTAATACTGCACCAATCCCGTATCCTGAAGCGTCCGCATAGACTATAAATTCCCGGGTAAAGTCTGAGTACCTTAGGAGTGGATTGCTGGTTAAACACTTTTTGATACTTTGAAAGGCGTCCCTCTCTTTTTCTCCCCATTCCCATTTCGAAGCTTTCTTCGTTAGTTCTGTCAAATTGTGAGCTGTTTCTGCTGTGATGATTTTACAATAGTTCTGGATAACCAAATAACGAGGAGGAGACAGTGTTCTTTGCAAGTATTTGTATTAACGTAGTTGTTGGGTTACAATGCCGGGTACGACTCTGCTGGATGAACAGAGTGTCGGGCTTTTATAGACAGTTATCAAGGTGGTGGGGATTGCACCATCACTGCAGAGTGTGGCGCAATCCCGGATGTAGTTGCATAGGCAACAGGTGAGATGGTGCAATAGAGAAAGCCATCAAGGTACTGCGTAGTACAGCGACCTTGAGGTACGGCGTAGTAGATTGACCTTGGGATACTGCGTAGTAGATTGCTCTATACTACAAGCAGTAGGCCAGGTCTTCACACAAGTCATTACACTCCTCTCCCTTCCGCAGAAGTTTGGTCGGGGAAGGAAACCATTTTTGTTTCGAGTAGTTTGGTAGTAAGTTTCAATACATGCAAGAGAAAATTTTTTGTATGCTGCTAATACTACTATTAAGTGTATATATGTATGATTAAATTGAATACAGTGGGAAACATAATACCATCACCTTTGGATAAATGTGTAAATAATGCAATAACAAAACATTGCATAATTTTTCGAACAGAAAATAAGCATTTTGCATAACAATTTGAATAGCTAAAATATAAGTATAAAAATAGAAGCATAGTACAGGAATAACATAAGAACTACAATGCGGTATTTAATGGAATGTTGATAAGTAATGTAATGGAACGCTTCACGAACCTTCAGTACTAAAAAAAATTAATTGAATAGTTTCTCAGTACTTACGGTTGGTGAGTACATCCCGAGCCCTTTTCAGTTTGAGGGCCTGGAATTCATACTTGTAGTATAAATCCAAGCTGTCTCTCAGGTACTGTTGGATCAGTACCTCCCGCTGGGCGTAGTACTCCCCTTCACTTCGCAACATAATGGGTGGGTTGTACATATTTTGGAAATGTTGGGGTGGATGATAACACGGAGGGGATGGTGATGGGATCCTCTCCTTCTGGGCCGAATCTGGATATTCCATTGTCGGCGGCTGTGGTGTCGGATGATTTATAGGCGGAGCGGCTAACGGGACTGCACTGGGGATGTCTGGGTTTACCTCCGTGGTGTCGCTTAGTATGCTGTCTTTGTCGTCCTCGTCGTCCTCGTCGTCCTCGCTGTCGCTGAGTGTGAGGTCGATGATGAGGGTCTGGTGGTTGGTCTGCTCGTTATTTTGATCTGTCGCGACGTTTTCTTTGGCTTCTTCTTCTTCCTGATCATCTTCGGCTTCTGCAACGTCCTCCGGTTGTTGGACAGGCCCGTCGTCAACCGTCGCCTCTCCCTGTTCTTCTTCACTGTCAGCGGCCTCTTCTTTTATCTGTTCAATCACAAACCCTACCGATTGCTCGATGCCCGGTAGATAGCGGGGGTCTGTGGTGATCTCCACTTTTTCTTCGGTGTCGGAGATGATTTTTGCCGGAATTCTCCTGATTTTTGCTTGCACGTCTAGGATCACAATTGTTCCTTTCCGGCGTTGAGCCGTAAGGGCAAAAGTCTTCTTTAGAACAGTTGCGTCTTCACACATTGTAAACTAAATTGCGAGTGTGGTACAGTGCGGTTGTTGCTGTTTTTAAATACCACGGCTATCTTTGTCTTCCAAAATAGGTCAAAAGATGATGCGCAATACATTCGCCTTTGTCTAGGCGAAGGATATAAGGTTGTTAAGGTAAAGTATTAAAAGATGTCATGTGAAAAAAAAAATGGTTAAATGTTGTTAGACGCACTGTGTCCTTTTTGTATGTCGATTCGAACACATAGCGTATAGAACTTTGTTTTCTACGGATGATATACTGGTGCGGGACATGCTAAAGGATGTATATGTAGGATAGCGGTAACACGGGTCAAAAGAGAAAGATTCATGTGGTGATTTAGTGATACAGGTAAAATGTGATAGCTGAAGACTGTGTGTATAAAAAGAGAAAGTTTTGTTTTTTCAAACGGTAAATCCAAAATGAAAGTTACAATTTATGCGATTGAAGTAAGATTTGAATCCTTTAAGAAAGGGAAAATCAAGTAGGCAAATCGACATACAAACTCATTGATGATAAGTGGAAAAAATTAAAGTTTTAAAGTACAAATTTAAAGAAGTTTGTGGTCAGGTTATTTCCTTTTGTTCATGTCTTTTTTTTTTTTAACAAAATCTATTCAATATGGTTTAAATCACTTTCTTCCGATTCACTTTCAGTTGGTTGTAAATATTCATTTTCACGTTTATGAGACGGCGATGGTTTTGAGTTTAATTGTTCCAATAAGCGTTGTACATGGCGAACTTTTAAGGCGGGTCTCGAGCTTTGCTGTCGATATATTTCGTCTTGTCCAGTGGTCTCCGGTATTTGTCGTTGTCCTAGAAAAGAAGTGGTTGCTCTCACTTGTCGACACGTGTTGACTTCCAGTCGTGATGTTATTGGAGCTTCTTCTAGGGGAGGTAACTCATCAAATAATGATGGAAGAGGGTCCAAATCAAGTGTATCGAAAGAGTAATTGTGAGAGGGGGGAACATTGCCATCTTCCATTCCTTGCCGTAGGCGCTCTCAGTAGTATCCTCCAAAATGCTCGTTGAAGAAGGTCTGTGGACGCGCTTGAATTATGGCTGAATACAAACGAAGGTAATGATAAATGCAATTCCTTTTCTCCTTTTCCGCTGTCTGTAGTGGGGTATCGCCTGACTTGTTCACCATGTCAAGGCGAGCTCCGTGGTTAATTAGAATTTTAAGAGTCGGAACATCTTTAACGTAATGTGTTGGTGTGTTTCCGTTATTGTCACGTAGGTTTACAGCAGCGTTATTGTTTAGTAAAAGCTCTACAATTTGAGGCTTTGCTCGCTCAACGGCAAGGTGAATATAGGATACTGATTTGTGTATACGTTTGTTTATAACATATCCAAAATCTTCTAGCTGTACCAATGAAGTTAAAGTTTGTAAGTCGTTTTTGCGGATGGCTGCTGAAATAGGGCAGCTGAATTTCCGATGTATAAGGAAAGTTTGTGCGTTTGGTTTGAGACTTAGTATGTAACTGATACATTTCTCGGCCTGATAGCTTACAGCTAAGGTTAGGGGAAATTCCATGTTGTGCAAGTCATGTAGCAATAGAGTTCCACGTTGCAGATGGATGAATTGAATTGCTTCGACGTCGTCTTTGGAAATCAGTATTTCCAGAATTGTTCTTGACATGCGATCTTGGATACGCATATTTGCGTTCTTTGGTCTTTAAACATTTTAGTGCGATTTAGTCTTACGGTGATAACCAGGATTGTTTCATGTTTAAAATTCGATTCTTCAATATTAGTGTTGTGGTCTAGTAGTACAGTAAAGCATTCATAAGAGTCGAATTTCACGGCCATGAGAAGTGGCGTTTTATCACGAAAACGTTTTTCGACGTCTTCGGGATTTTTCGTTATCCAATCGCGTAGGCCGTCCTCGTCGTTCATCAAAACTAGTTCGTGGATATGTGGTACCGTATCATCAATGCCATGTCGAAAGGTTCCGCTTGCATATTATTCACACTCCAGTTCTTATGTTTGGAGTGAGTTGAAAAATCTTCTGAGTACATTTCTGCGCGATATATGGTTATTGTAAGCATGATAAAATATATACAAGGTAGGCTCGGAAAAAGGGTTGATTTATAGCTGTATGCGATTCAGAAAGCTATTGGAATGCATTCGCGGATCAAACGGTGCGCTGGGTGGCACTACGAAAGGGTAGACATTTCCTGGGATAATTATTTGCGGTGACGCGGTAATCATTGGTTGCATTTGCTCTAACGGAATGTCTGCTAGGTCTGAGTTGTTTCGAATGGCTGATTGTCTACGCCGGAATGAATCGACTAATGCTGGCAAAGGGTTCACTCGAGCGAAGATATATAATAATAGGACAAGCAGTATGAATCCGATCGTAGCAAAAATTATAATTTTTAAATAGTCCGTCCAAGAAAACATGTCGCCGAATTTGTTGTCTTGTTTTTCTGACATTACCATGCCAGCCAATGAATTGTCGTTTGTTTCTTCTATTCGTCCAATTAATTCGTTCAATACGTTTAGTCGTTCTAGGTCAGCTGTGGAGTGGGATGGGTGTGATTTTAGGGCATAGTCAAAATCTTTGAGAGGCAGCTCTTGGAATTCAGACACTAAATTCAAATTTGGGGTGTGAATTGTTGGAACTTGCTCTATCCAGCCGCTGTGGGTACTGTTATATTCCCAATGATAAGTTTTTCCGTTAAGATTAATCAAATTTGATTTCCAAAAACAGTTGGAAAATGGATGAATGGACCATCCATCAGTCCCAATTGTATAGTTCTTATTATTATATATTGTTAGGGGTTGATAACCACATCTCGTTTCCGTTGCTGTGACGAAGACTTGGACTCGTTCACATTCCTGCAAGAGTAAAGATTGACCCAATCCTTGCAGTCGGGAACATGTTGGTAATTCGAGTACTGATGCTGCCAATAATCCGTTTGTTTGTGACAGAGTAACTGCTTGAAGTCTGCGGAGCACTGAAACTTGACAATAAATTTGACGGATTTCTTTTGCTAGTTCGTTTTCATGCTGGATTTCAAGATTCTGTTTGTATTGTTCGTGGAAAGATTGCATTATTGGTGCCATAACTTCACTTAGTGCTCTTTTATCTATTGCTGCTGGATTTGAAGTCCGCGTTACGTTTATTGGTGGGTTATACTCTGCAGAGTCGTTGATTGCTTTCGCTACTCGATGTACCGTCGTGGTTGGCCTGGTCATGTTTGGGTATGTAGCAGTTGATGTTTCATAATATGGGTGAGCCTCGACTGGTTCTTCCACCCATATTGGTTTAACTGGAGAAGACGCATTAAAATATAAATTGTCAATTTCTGGATGTTGAGGTGTTAGCTGTAATGGTAGAATTGATGAAAAATCGCTGGAATCATTTAGTTGTGTAGGTAACTGCTGTTGAGCTGTCAGCGTGCTTGCAGAAATGTTAGGTTGAATAAGAGGAACTTCAGCTGATTGGTTGAGGCGTAAGCTGTCCATTTCTGGCTTTTGTGCTGTGTCTGGCTGAAGATGAGAAATGATTTGTGGAGGGGTGGTTGTGTTTTGGATGGCTGGCAAAGTTGTCTCTTGTATTTCAGGTGGTGGTGGAGGGGGTATTACAATTGGAATTGTAATGTTTTGATTCATGGGGACTGCTATTTGTTTCACTGTAGTTGATATTGCTTCTTTAGGTGCTTTAGGTTCGGAGGCAGTGGTTGTAGTAGGTTTAGGAGTGGTTGTGGTTGTTGTAGTAGTGGTTTTAGGGGTGGTTGTGGTTGTTGTAGTAGTGGGTTTGGAGGTGGTTGTGGTGGTTGTAGTTGTCGTTGCTTTAGTTGTAGTTGGGGTAGTGGTTGTTTTTGTTGTCGTCGTGGTTGCTTTTGTTGTTGTAGTCGTTGCTATTGTTGTCGTAGTGGTTTCTGGTATTGTATCTGTAGGTTCATCTATTAGCGTCTCGAAGACGTTTACACGTTGAATTATTGGAGGCAATGGTGGGAATGGTATCCCGAAGACTGTAAAATTTTTGTGCCATTGCAATATAACAGATGGGGTAAGACGGGGAAAGTCCGTCGAATTTACTAACATTGGGCTATAATACTCAAACTTCCATTTTTGACTTCGTGGCTTCTGGTCGCTGTTGCAAGATCCTAATTGTAATCGTCCTTTGTTGTTTTCAATACACCGAAAGGAGTGTAATTCCATAAACTGTCCTGTCAATTCGTTGATTCCCCATCTCATACTATTTTTGTTGCATGGTTTCAATGAGGGTAGTGAGTTATGTAGAAAATGATCTATATGGAGGCACATATTAGAGGTGAATTTCCTTATGGTATAGTCTGTAGCATACTCGAACATTTGATTTTGCTTGGAAAAATCTGCGTCTTGTTTGGTACACCGTTCTAGTGTTACAGTTCGCATATTTATCCCATGAGTCAAACAAATTGAATTCACTTTATTTTCCTTCCTTTTCGTCTTCTGTATGAAACTTCCCCAATTAAACAAATCTTCTACTTCCGTAACACTTTCAGTTGATCTACTCTGAAGTTCTTCTTGTACGAATTCCCATTCGTCTATGGTCATATTGGGGTATATGCTATGGAACAATTGGTCCCTATTTCGGAACTCAAATCTCCACATTTGTTTTATGGAGTGGGGCTCCATTTCACAAGGTAGCAATTCCACTTTGTCTGTAACTACCGTGAGACAGTTCTTCGTCTCGGCCTCCATGAAGTACATTCGGTATGCGTCATAGATCCAAATTGATTTGGATACCGAGCAGTCCTTGAAGAGTAAATAGTCTGGTTTGTTTACAGTAAGACAAAAACGAGTTTCGTTGAAGGTAAAACTAATGGACTGATCTGAGGAATGATCAAACTGTTGTTGTGTGGCTGGCCAAATGCCTAAGTCGTGCCATCTGGACGCGTTGAATGGTGGCACACGCGGCATATGGAACAGGGGATTTTCAACTGCTGATGTAGTCACAACATATTCCTTATTGTCGAAGTTCTCGTCGAATTCCGACGGAGGAAAAAATGAAAGTGGGATAATGTGTCCCCAAGCATGTGAGAATGCATGGTCGTTTTCCTGCGATTGTGTTTGTCGTTTCATTCTTGGTTTAATCTTTGGACTGAAGTATTTTCCTACTTTCTCCTCAAAAACTAAATAGGTGTCAGGAATGCCAGTTATTTTATAAGCTATCTGAGAAGTGGTGCAAATATTTGTCTTGACTGGGTTGAACAAGATTTCTATTTGCTTCTCCAAATCCAGGAGTCTCCCTACTCTCGTTTGATTTTCATTTATTCTCGATCTGTCGTTTTCCACGGTGATGAGGGAAAGTCGTCCTGTGCTCTGGAACTGTCCTTTTTGTTCACAATTATGTGTGTTTTTACCGATTTCACTGGGTTTATGCCATACTATGGTGTTGTGATTCACTATTATCTTTTCACTGGTTATCGACACGTTATGTGTTCCAAAAGGTGAAAGTATCGGTCCGTCACTTTCTTCTTGTCGCAATTCAATTTCTTGAGCTAAACAGTTCACTACAGAATATTCGGTTATCGACATCCACTTTCCACTTCCCACTGGTTTGTGCGTATAACTGTACGTCTTTCCGTTGATCACATTACGGTTTCCTGCACAAGCCAGCTGAATCTTCATATCCCAGCACTCTTTAGCGCTTACCTCTTTTGTGGTACGAAAATGTTCCGTGTCATAGGATCCTATCCAGAAGGAGCCTGTGACCTTTTTGGTCTCTATCCACTGTGAGCAAACTAATCCTTCCAATTTCAAAACGGCATTCATAGTAGTAATAACTTTATAGCTAATAGGCTTGCTCATGGCCTTTTGCACGTCATCTTTATCGCGGTGTAATTTAAAACAGTATTCCGGGTCAGTTAGGTCGAGGAGACCTCGTGTGACCGGTTTTGTACAATCGCATATCGAAATTTTTATTGAATTTGACGTTGCGAAGAGAATCGACAAGTAGCAAACAAACACAAAAGTTGATGTTTCCATCTGGAAAGTCCAATATGGGAAACATTTGTCTATTACATACTGAATGGTTTTAATATCTATTTCTTAAGTTGTATCCATGATTGATTACATTTTGGTTTTGTCTAATGTTAGCAGAAGGGTCTGGTTGGGTATTGCTATTCGGAGGGGTTTGAGGATTCTTACCCTGCTAGCACAAGATATCCATAGGATATCCTATGTTAGTCCCTTCATCCAAGGGACGTCTCGCCCTTTTGGGAACAACTAGGGATATCCATAGGATAATTTTTTTTTGTCGTCAAATAGACGTCCAATTTTTACGTCCGAAGGATGGAAAAGTTGGACGCATTTAGGACAATAAATATTGAATGTCCTGTTGACATCCATCTACCTTCCCAGTTCCCACCGTATATAATCCATAGGGGAGACTGGAGTAAAACGGGACGGTTTTTGTTTCCCCCCTATATCTCCCAAACTAATTATTGAATTTCTTTAAAATTTTGTTTTTATGTATTCCATATTGTAATGAACCCCCCATATTTTTTATATAATTTTATAATGAACCATTTCCCCATAAAATACCTTTAAAGTTTCCTCAGATTTGTGGGAGGGGCCTATTTTGGGGGGTAATTGAGGACACTGGGGTGGGTGATGAGGGACGTCCTCCGTTTTCGCCTTAAAATTCATCAATAAAATTAAAAAAAATTGAAAAAGTGTTCCACTGCATATACTCTTTGAGTTTATAAATGTTTCAAATTGATTATTGTGTTAATGAACCTTTTTTCTTATAAATACAAAAACCCTTATGGAGCAGTAGGACATCCTGCGTTGCTAGGTAACGAAATCGAGCCTCTTAAAAATGCTGTACGCTGATTGGTCCGTAACTGTCCCAAATTAGCCAAAAACAGCTGTCCCGATTTCCCGGTTTAGACACTTTTTTTTTAAAGTTCATACTGTCTAAACTAATCGATCTAAAATTATAATTTCTGTTTTAAACGATCAAGAAATGAATCAGCTTCATTTCCATATTAAATTTACATGCCATTAGCGTTTATTTGTTTCTTCAAACATAAAATGGCGGAGACAAAAATTTCTAAAAAAAAACCGTTTTTTTTGTTTTGTCAATAACTCATGCAGTTATTGACAAAAACCAACCAAATTTCATGCCAAATTAGATTATACAGATTTACATAACATACTAAAAATTTTTACAGTTTTATTAACATCTACTATTTTTCCCCCCACTGTCCCTTTTGACCCGGTGTCCCGTTTTACTCCAGTCTCCCCTACATGATAAAGTCTATAAATATCATATTGGAGATGAGCGGTGTAATAAAACATTATTTTAACTTAATTATCTGTAAATCTACGATATGATTTCTTTGTAATTATAAAAAATACATTGATTTTTGTAAATATTAAATTGAAATAAAAAATTCGCTTTATTCCATATTTAATATTCTCTCCTCCTTAAAATATTGTTGCAATAATTCAATCTAAAACTTTATTACTAAGTGCAAATATAAGAACTAGGTTATTATTCTATTCATTGTACAATTAAAATAAGGAAATATGCCACATCAGATGAAGACGTGGCAAAGAAATAAAAATGCAGCAGCATCGGTGAAAGAAGTAGTTGGATGGGTGACCCGACTCACCCGCGCCAATTTCTTTTCTTCAATCCCCAAAATTTTCTTTCCCTACTATGTCCTTTGGTGACGTCCATTGACTGTCCACGGTGGGACATCCTTGGGCGCGACATTTGGATGTCCCGCGTACGGACTCAGGACGGACCGATGGGATATCCCATCGTCCGGAAAGGACACACACAGTCCGTCCTGGCGACGTAAAATTGCTAGCAGGGTAGGTGGACGGCCTCCACGTTTTGGAATTACACCTGCGCTAGGTATATCTTTTCTCGGAGGTCTGCCCCTGCGTTTAGCTATTATTGGGGTGGTATCCGGAATCACTACTTCATTTGGATTTTCTGTTACTAACTTAATCCTATTTACATGTACAACAAATTTGTCCTTGGGTAATGTACTGGCTACGTTGTTAACTAATTTTATAATTTCATAATTAAGATCAGATAGTTTTTTAGATATTATGTAGGGTCCTATCCATCTATTACTAAATTTTCCTGTCGTTACATATGCTTTTAAAAGAACATGATCATTGATGTTTAATTTCACTAATTTACTCCCTTGATCATAAGATTGCTTCTGCTTTACTTGCGCTTTCTCTAATTTTCCTTTTGAATAATCTAGAGCTTTTCTCCAAAGTCTTTCGTAGTCATCGTCGTCTTCAAAGACTTGAACGTCTTGCGTTATCGCAATGTCATTGGGTATAATTGGATTACGTTTAAAGAATAGATTAAATGGACAACTATCGATGCTTGAGTGTTGCGAAGTGTTATAAGCGAAAGTCACAAAGTCGAGATATATATCCCAAGACTCTGGTTCTTCGTTAACATAGCAAGCAAGCATATCGCATAGTGTGCGATTAAATCTTTCTACAAGACCATCTGTCTGTGGGTGGTAACTAGTGGTCTTGATCTGCTTGATTTTAAATAATACACAGATATGAGAGATAAGTTTTGAAAGAAAATTGGTACCTTGATCGGTTAGTACTCTTTCTGGTGGACCATATTTAGTATAAACTTTCTTTACTAAGTGTTTAGCTATCGTGTAAGCTTTTTGATTCTCCATTGGAATTGTCATAACAAATCGACTTGCATAATCAGACAGAACTAATATATATTTGTTTCCATTACTACTTTCCGTGACCGGTCCAACTATATCCATTGCGATCTGTTCCCATACTTTGGTTACAGGTGGCAAAGGTTTAAGTGGTGCTTTAATTGAGCCGTAGGCTTTGCGTTTAGCACATGTGATGCAATTGCTCACATATGCTTTAACGTCGTTGCCTAGTCCGGGCCAAAGGTATTGGCGTTTAATTCTCGCTAAGCTCTTTGCAACTCCTAAATGCCCTGCTAACATGTGGTCGTGGTTCATCTTTAGTATCTCTTCTATCTTTTCTTTTGGTACTACAATTTTTCCGTCATAAGTTACGAGTAAACCTGCATTATCAAATTGAAATTCTTGTTTGTCGTTTTCGCATTCACTAATTATTCGAATTATTTCTTTGCAATATTCGTTGTTACGTTGTGCTGTTATCCAGTCGTTTTGTATTATTTCTGGTTTCAATATAGCGCCTATTACTGGGAGTGGTTGTCTACTTAAACCATCTGCATTTTGATTCTCCTGGCCAGGACGGTGTATAAGAGTCATATTATATGCCTGCATCTCGTATGCCCAACGTGCTAATCTTCCGTGTGGGTCCTTTTTCTTCATCAATGTTTCTAACGGTTTATGATCTGTAAATACTCTAAAAGTTCTACCATAAAGATATGGTCTGAAATGCTCTAATGCATGTACAATAGCTAAACATTCTTTTTCTGAAATATTCCAAATTCGTTCTCGTTCGTCTAAGTTTCGCGAAGTGTATGCTATTACTACTTCGTGTTCTCCGTGTATGGCTTCTGGATCCGTTTCTGAGGGCGGTATATACTGTATCTGCGCTAATACTGCACCAATCCCGTATCCTGAGGCGTCCGCGTAGACTAGAAATTCCCGGGTAAAATCTGGATACCTCAGAAGTGGATTGCTGGTTAGGCAATGTTTGATACGTTGAAAGGCGTCCCTTTCTTTCTCGCCCCATACCCATTTACTATCTTTTTTCGTTAGTTCTGTCAAAAAATGAGCTATTTCCGCGTACTCGCGTACGAATTTGCGATAATAATTAGCCAAACCTAAAAAGGACGATAATTGCTTAACGTTTAACGGTTCAGGGTAGTTTAGTATGGAACGTGTTTTCCCGTCGTCGGGATGAAATCCACTAGCTGTAATAATATGTCCTAGGTATTTTATTTTCGTCTTAAAGAAGTCACATTTACTTAACTTTAGTTTAAGGTTCTCTTTTGTTAGCAGGTCGAATACTATCCGCAAGTGACGAATATGTTCATCCCTCGTTTTACTAAAAACGATGATGTCGTCCAAATAAACAAGTACAAATTCATATAAGACATCTTTAAATAAGGTGTTCATTTCCCTCTGGAAAGTACTCGGAGCATTGCACAAACCAAAAGGCATGCAGTTGAACTCGTAAAGTCCATACTCGCATATGAAAGCAGTTTTGTATTTGTGCTTTTCCTCTATTTCGATCTGCCAATATCCACTGAGCAAATCCAAAGTTGAAAAATATTTCGCGCCGTGAAGGCTATCGATAATCAACTGAATATTGGGAATTGGATATCTGTCTTTAACTGTTACATTGTTTAGCGGGCGATAGTCGACACAAAACCTCATTTGACCTTCTTCCTTCTTCGCTACAAGCAAGATAGGACAGGCAAATGGGCTGGTACTTGGTCTAATGATGTTATTTCTTAACATATCCTCGATCTGTTTCTTCACTACTAATCTCAATCTCTCTGGGGTGCGCCTCATGGGCATAACATCTGGTAGTTGCGTGGTATGAATTGAATGTTTAATCGATTTCGCTTTACCCAACTCATTAATATTTTCGGTGAAAAGGGAAAAATAGCTAAGCAACAGGTTTTTCAAATTTTCTTTCTGCTCCACTGGGACTCCTGCTAAATCGAGCTGTGGAGGTGTGGCTATAATGATTGAACATATTGATAAAGGAGGTATGATCAAGTTTTTTAATTCATTCTCATGTGTATAACTAATACTACGTTCACTGGGGTTAATTACAATCTTGTTTGCTGCGAGGAAATCATAACCTAAAATACAACCTTCATCTAGATCTCTTATAACATAAAATTGGTGAATAAATGGATGTCTATGGGCTAACCTAACGCTTAATTCATATCTACCTATAGGTTTTACAAGTTCACCTGAAACTGTCCTAAATAACTGTACGTTAGGGTCAGAAACTTGTAATTCTTTAATATCCTTATATGGAATACGGACAAGTAAACGATGTGCTAGAAAGCTTGCAGCTGCGCCAGTGTTGATAAATGCTTGCGTCTTAAGACTACTAAAAGTTACGGGTATCCTCATTAATTGAGCTACACTAGCGATTATACGTATATTATTTACATTGGGGGCGGTTAAAAGTCCTATGGTCGCTGTTGGGTTGTTTCCGGCGGATTTGTGCGACATTCTCGAGCGTAATGTCCACGTTTACCACATGCATAACATTCGATATCGCATCTATTCCTAACTTCTCTTTGTTGCTCGTATCCTCCGTTTGTTCTTGGTCTAGTACCGTTGTAAGGGGCTGAACGAAAATTCGATTGGTTTGGGCGGTAATTTGCGAGTGTACTACGTTGGTCCGAAAAATTTCTATTACGTAGGAAATTACTGTGATCCGAAAATCTTCTTCTATAAAAATCGTTATTTGGGCGCTGAAACTGGGTTCTACCTGTTTGGTTACCGGAATAATTTTGACGTAGTGGAGCCTGTTCGTTATGCTGTCGCTCATCAGAATTTGTATTGTATCTATTTCCGCTTGGGCTTCGTGAACGATAATATGTGTTATTCCTACCTCTATCCCGTGAGTAACTACTATCCGTATTCTGTCGTTGTTGGGAGGGTTGCTGGAAACGTATCCGACCTTCGGAACTTGAAGGCCTACGATCACCTGAAGGTGACCGGTGTCGGTTATATGCCTCAGTAATGGCAACTGTAGGTAGGACAACTGCCGGTGTTTCCTGTAGAGGGGTGGGATCGATATTTAGTTCTGCTAATTGCTTTTCAAGTTTCGAAAGTTAATTTTTCTGTCTCTGAAGCTCTATGTCTTGTTCATCTTCGTGAGCCGAAATACCTGCGATTGTAGCTTTTAGACTTTTGTCCTCATTCTGTTCCATTCTATTCACTATAGTTTCTGCTGCATAAACTGTCTCGCAAACATCTTCGTATGAGCTATTTACATCAATTCTCGTCCACACAACCTGTACTATTTTTGGTAACAAACCTTTAAGAAGTATCTTTTGTTTCGCTTCTCCTCTAATTTTCTTAAGAAATCTAGCCAGAACTACGGCTTCAGGGGGTGCAATTGTCTCATCAAGAACGATTTCCTTCCCATGAATAATGTCATACAAATGATTAAGTCTCGAAACATATGTTTGGGTACTTTGAAAAAGCTTCTGTTTTAGTTCATTTAGTTGTTTCTTAAGGTTCTCGATTTCTGTTTCTGTTAAAAATCTGCTAATGAGAGCTTTTTCCCACGCATCGTAATCTTCTTTATCCACAGCGTGATCTATGTAGTCACTGTGCCAATCCGCGGCATCACCTCTTAATCTGTCTGAAAAATATTTAATTTTATCCTTGGCGCTCCATCCTGCGCTTTGCGCTACTCTTTCGGTGTCTTTTAACCAATTATTAATGAGCTGATCTCCTCTTTTTCCTTTGTATACGGGAATTGATTTTCGTTCATCCTGTGAGTATAGTTCACGGAGATGACTTTTAGTCAATGGAACATTGTTTGAATCGGGAGAAGGTGCTCTAGGGCCTTGCTGTTGGTTTAAAAGGTTTTGTATAGGAGCGGTCGGTGGTGTTGGAGGAGTTGGAGTCATGTTTGGGGGTTGAGTGATTTGTGCTGTCTGTTGTGCTAACTGTTGTTATAACGTAGCTGTATCTAAGTTTAATCCTTTGTTTGTTTGCCTTAAAGAATCTACTGATATCTCTTTAGTGGCGACATCTTGTTGTAATTTTGTTAATTGGGTAGTTAATTGTACGTTCTGGTCGCTTAGGTCCGTCAAGTTAGCTAAGTTATCGTTGATAATCTTATTTAACTCCGCGTTCAATTGAGAATTTTTGTTTTTTAGTTCTATTACTTCACTGTCAACTGTTTTATACGAGGTCTCTAGAGAGTCGTGTTTAATACTTAACGCGTTGTATCCGTCAACGAGTTGTTTTACCTTCTCCTCTGAATCGTTTTCCAGCTGGGTTAAAGTATCTTTCAGATTTTTAATATACTCGTCCCTTTTTAATAAACTGTCTTCCGCTTTCTCTAAATCCCTTTTTACTGCTTCGTATTCGTTAAAAAATGATTTACTTTCACTACTTGTCTGATGATCCTCAACTTTGCTATTTAATTCTGCTATCCAAACTGCTTGCTTAACATTGGAACTTTGTAGATTATCTACCTCTGTTGTTAATCGAGTATTATCGACAAAACAATCTGCTTATTTCTTAGAAAAATCTCGTCTTCTATCGTATCGACTTCTCTCTCACTTTTTGCTTTTTGGGTTTCTAATTGTGCTTCAAGGCTATTCGCATAATTCTTTAGAGATAATTGCTTAAAAATCAATTCACGTCTGAAGACTTTAAAAGCTTTGTTTCTGAATTCAACTTTCTTACTGTGTGCTGTTCGTATATTTTGAATCAACGGATCATATACTAAGGAATCTCCTTTTAATTTCACCAAATATGTTACTATATTGTCAACTACTTTTTCCTTTGCCTCACCGGTTATATATTGAGATCCCCCTAATTCTTTTTTATAAAATTCGTAAGTATATTGCTTTAATGAATTGTAGACTTGACTTTTGATTTCTTTCTGTTTCGCTAGAAAGTCACTTCTTGTCACTCGTCTGGAAGATGTCCTATCTGCGACGTCTTTTGTAAGTTTAATTAACTCGTTCCACTGCGATAAAAAATTTTCTCTAATGGGTAAAATATTTTGTGGAAGGGATCTGATGTAACTGTCTTCTTCTAAGTCTATCTCCCCTATCAGGGACTCGCTTAAAGCAGTATAGGATGTATCTTTAGAAGGCAAAGTGGGTTTCGACATTCACTTACCGCTTTGGTGTTCTTTCCTCTCGGTGCTTGTATAATCTAAAGGAGCAGGCGTTCGAAGACCAAACTGGCACGTTCACCAATTTGTGATGACTGGATCACAATATGCACTCACACTGAAGTTACACTTTTACTGAACTAACACTAACAAATAAACACTGAGTAGATTATAAGGAAACTTGTATTTACCACTTGTTAGGGAGTACACTGCCGGGATCACTCTGCCGGGATGAGGCAGAGCGTGGTCTTTTATACTTAGGGTTAGTTATTGCAACATAGGTACAGACACGTATACACCCAGCTAGCATGTCTTTATTGGTAAAATATTTTTTTCCGACAATATTTTTCGATCGATAACCCACATATTGGTATAATATAACATTATTACTTTGTTGCGACAAGGTGGCTGTTAAATTTTTTTGTTATTTTCCCAATAAATGACTATTATCAAAGATGAATAAATTAATATAATTTTTTTTTATTTTCCCAATAACGGATCATTAAATAAGGAATACATCGTTTTCTATGAAAAAGCTATAGTCTTTTACATTTACCACATGTTCAAAATCCTAAATGATTAGATAGTTGCTGCCTTTTAAGCCGAGAGTGGGTTTGAACCACCGTCCTTTGTGTTACCAATCCAACACTATAACCACTACACCAGAAACGGCGATGTTATTAAAGTCCCGATGTGACCAGATGGATAGTGCATACTTACACATTGTCATGGTTATAGCCCAGCGTGAGCAAAATCGATTTAATTTACATCAGTGTAGGAATTTATGATTATTGAGACTATTTGTTTCATAAGTCATTTGTTTGCTGAAAGTGGGTTTGAACCAACCTCAATAGAATTACCTATATGGATATATAATAATAGCAGTTTTAACATTTCATCTCCTTAACGTTTAAGATAAATTATATCACGTTAGCGTGAAGGTAGAGTTTTAAATTCGAAGTACGTAAGTTAGTTGTTCGAGACTTGTGCAAGATTTGGATTTTAAGACAATTGGATTGTTCAGTTAGGCAATTGTATGCAGAACTAACGAATTGAATACGATATAAAACATTTAGGATTTTGAACGCATGTTAAATGTAAAAGACTATAGCTTTTTCATAAAAAAAAGGATTTATTATTTTTTTAATGGTCCGTTATTGGGAAAATAACAAAATGTAATATTGATTTATTCATCTTTCATAATAGTCATTCATTGGGAAAACAACAAAACAATTTAACAGCCACCTTGACGCAGCAAAGTAATAATCTAATATTATACCAATATGTGGGTTATCGACCGAAGAATATTCTCGGAAAACAATATTTTACCATTACGGGACTAGACTTATCCATTTTTTGGCCGTAGGGACATCCTTGGCGAGATCCTCTGCATCTGTCTATTGCCTGTCGGGACAAACCCCTATAGGGAATCCCCTCTTAACCCTTGTTTACGTGGCTTCTAGAAGTTAAAAACTTTTATTGCCTCAAGTCGAAAAACATTTGTAATACCGCTGTTGGTGTAGTGGTTATAGCATTGGATTGGTGACTCAAAGTGTGATGGTTCAAACCCACTCAAGACCAAAAACAAGGACTTGTCTAATAACAAGTTGAAGGTGAATAAATATTCCACGCTGGACTATATAACCATAAACACGACAACCAGATTTCCGTCAAAATTTTAAAAGTAGTAAAACTGTTATTTCACCAATAAAAGTAAAATAAGTAAAACAAGTTGAAAAAATATTGTGAGCCAACAAATTTGGGTGCAAAAATATTTAAAAAAATTATTTTACCAACATCTCAATTGTAGGAATATAATATTTTAGCAATATTTGGGAAATATACTCTGCTAGCTGGGCAGTTGCACCATCAGCAGGATGTGGTGGTGCAAGAAGAGAAAGATGTTTGTCGGATGGCGTAATTGGCATTGCACCATCCGAAGCAACCTAAGTATCAAGGCTGAAAGCGCCTGCCTTGTAATAAAAGGCTGACGGCTTTCACCTTGAGAGGCAGGGCTCCCGCCTCGCTACACTCTGGTACTCCTAATGTTCCGAATTCTGGTGGAGTTGTTATACTAATCGAACATATAGGCAAAGGCGGTATGATCAAGTTCCTTAATTCGTTGTCATGCTTGTAACTTATACTGCGTTCCCTGGGATTAATGATAATTCCATTTGTTGCTAGAAAATCGTAACCTTAGATGCAACCTTCATCTAAATGTGATAGTACGTAAAATGGATGATGAAATGTATGTCTTCGAGCCAATTTAGCCATAATTCATAACGGCCAATTTGTTTTACGAGTTCCCCTGAAACTGTCCGAAACAGTTGTGTGTTAGGGTCGGAAACTTGTACTTCTTTAACATAGTTATATGGAATACATACTAACAAACTGTAGAGAGTTTACTCGCTAGCCATGTATTCCGGATAAAATATATGCACCAGTACACAATAGAAGTATAGACTATAAAGAGTGGTCTTACCGGAAGGAGAGCTAAGATAACTCTACCTTCTTGATACAGATCTGGGAGTATTTATATACAAATGGGACAGGGGTATGATCACATGTATGATGAGTGACCAGCGCGTGTGCGTAAACACAATCATGATAGTCAAGAGATGAAAAATGACTTGGCCTTCGCTGTCACTCTTCCCGCTGTCAGTTTGAATATTGCGTTCCGTCTCTCCGGGCTATATCGGGCTCATTACATTCCTTCCCCTTCCGAGGGGAAAGAATTAGTCCTCTAATTGTTGGTCTATGCATTTTTTCCATTACCAAAGATTTTCAAAGACATTATTCCAAAGACTACCAAAATTTCCTTCACCGGTGTGTGGGCTAATAATAAACTACTAATAAGAAAGGAGAGGAAACAAACATATATAGGGAGAACAAATATGTGTTTTGGATTGTTCTCCTGCCCCCCCCCCCCGCGTTTCTACTGGGGTTGTAAGTGATTTGTTTTTTTATGTCGAATTGCCGGAATGGCTTTAAATTAATATGGTCTTTTTCGCTCAATGGCATGTCGTACGGGTCAGTGTCTTTTGGATTATTTTTAATATCGGCTTCGTTGATGGTTATAGGCGCACTAGGGGTATCTATTTCCGGTTCAATTTGTATTTTGGAGTAAGGGATACTTGTGGGGTTATTCGCAAGTGTATTATCGAGCGAGTTGGGGGCGTCATAGAGACTAAATGGTTGGCGTTTGTGAGTGGGGTTAGGGTTAGGGTTAGAAGCGGGTACTACTTGATATGGATGCGACGATATACGATTAAGTATCGGGGGCTCATCATGTGTTATTATTTCATTATATGGGGTTAATGGGATGTCGTAATTGGTTTCGCCAATTGATAAGCTATATATGGGGCAATCGGTCTGTAACATCTGCGTATTATGTGCGTGGTCATAATGGATTTCCCTATTTTTAGTATTAAATTTCACATTATGAGTTGAAAGAAAATCTATTCCGAGAATACAGTCTTCTTGCAGAGCTTCCATAACGTAGAAGTAGTGAAGAAAAGTGTGATTCTTATTGATTGTGATCGGAAATTCAAATTTGCCAAAAGTACGTAATACCTGTCCTGATACAGTTCTTATAACTGGGGGTTTTCATTGTTAAGTACAGTACCCACCACAAATATTGGCTCACCCCATGCCAATTGTGGTGTTATAACCCGCGCGAGATAGGGCCTACGGTGTTTCGTTCGGGAATTTTTTAAAAATACTTATTTTTGTCGTAGAGCCATCGGTTTTTTTTCATCAAAAAGATAAAGAACTCTTCTTTATTTTTCTGATTTTTATTTGTTATATTATATACGGGTTTAAGGAGATATTTGCTAGACATCAATTATTGGCTCACCTACGAGAAATGTAGCTCAGCGTGTCCCTACCTGCGGCATAGCCCGAGGGTATGGAGGGAAACAAAGAAAGGGGGGAATGGTGAAACAAAAGTTTTTCGGGCATTTGTCAACTAGTTCCGATATGGGCGCTAGTTTTTGCATATTTTTCTCTTTTAATTAGAGAAAAAACTTTTCCATTTGAAACTTATTACTCATCATCGTATTAGCATAATTATCGATCGAAGAAAACAAAAATAAATACTGAAACAACCAGTCTCTTGGTGACCGTTGCAGATATCACATCATGTCGCAAAAAAGAAAACAGTTAAGTGTAGAGGAGAGAGCAAAAATTATTCATTCGTATGAAATATTAGGGTCCATCAGAAAAGTGTGTGAATCATTAAGTCATCCTTATAGCACCGTTCGATACACTATCAACCGGTTTAAAGAAACGAAGACTAATGTGGATAGGCCTGGACGTGGCCGTTTTGAAATTCTTTCGTCCTCAGAAAAGCAGCACATAAAACGTATAAGCAAGCGGGACCGTACAAAACCTGTGCCTATCATTACTGAAGAGTTCAACAGCGGAAGGGATAGAAAAATCTCGAATACTGCTGTTCGCAAATGTTTATTGAAGTGGGGCTTAAAAGGCCGTGTTGCGGCAAAGAAGCCGTTATTGAGAAAGCAAAATATTGTCAAACGATTAGCATTCGCGAAAGAACACGTGCATTGGTCTAATGATCAATGGGCAAAGGTGCTGTTTTCAGACGAAAGCAAATTTGAAATATTCGGAAACAAGCGCCGTTTATTTATCCGAAGATTTGAAGGCGAAAGGTTTAAAAAATATTGTCTTCAGCCGACAGTAAAACATGGTGGGGGATCTGTGATGGTATGGGGGGCCATTTCAGCTAAAGGGTCTGTTCCTCTGAAGAAAATTGAAGGCATTATGGATATGAAGGTAAATTACTGTTATTTATGAAACCAGTAGATTTAACAGCAATACGTTTAAATATCAGGTTTACCACCAAATTCTTATTCGTCACGCTCTTCCTGGTGGAAAGAGACTTATAGGAAGAGGATTTGTGTTTCAGGAAGACAATGACCCAAAACATGCGTCAAAGCTGTGTAGGCGATATTTAGCTTCCAAAGAAAATAGTGGTGCGTAAATTATTCATAATCATTATTTTGCCTTAATTAATATTAGGAATGCCTTTTTCTATTAAGGAGAAGTTATTAGAATGGAGTGGCCACCACAAAGTCCGGACCTTAATCCAATTGAACAAATTTGGGATCACGTTGACACCAAATTACGAAAGATGTGCAACACTTCAAAAAATTCTCTCTGGCTAAATTTACAGTCTGTTTGGGCGGATATTCCGAACGAAACATTATCGAAATATATTTTTACTATGAAATCCCGCTGTGAAGCTGTGATCGAGGCAAAAGGTGGCCACACGAGATTCTAATAAAGAGTTTTGTAGTATTTCGAGTTTCAACGTGTGTTCATTTTTCCTTTCATGATACAGTACATATGTATGATGATAACAGTGTGTAATAAGTTTCAAATCAGCGAAAACTAGCGCCCCTATCGGAATTAGTTGACAAATGCCCGAAAAACTTTTGTTTCACCATTCCCCCCTTTCTTTGTTTCCCTCCATACCCTCGGGCTATGCCGCGGGTAGGGACACGCTGAGCTACATTTCTCGTAGGTGAGCCAATAATTGATGTCTAGCAAATATCTCCTTAAACCCGTATATAATATAACAAAAATCAGAAAAATAAAGAAGAGTTCTTTATCTTTCTGATGAAAAAAACCCGATGGCTCTACGACAAAAATAAGTATTTTTAAAAAATTCCCGAACGAAACACCGTAGGCCCTATCTCGCGCGGGTTATAACACCACAATTGGCATGGGGTGAGCCAATATTTGTGGTGGGTACTGTAATTTTTTTATATTTTTGTCTTGGAGTCGAAATAAGACTTCCGAAGAGAGTAGACTGGCGGCAGCGCCAGTGTCTATCAATCCTTTTGCTTGAATATCAAATATTAAAATGGGGATTCTAAGGAGTGGGGGTATTATGTCTGGGACAGGCGGGGTCAGATTATGGAGGGCTAGTAGAGAGTTTATTGCTACATTTTCCCAATTATCTAATTGCGGTCGTTGATACGAGCCATGTCTGTCCAACATTCTCTAGCGATGTTTCCTCTCTTATTGCAATTGTAGCATACGATATCTCTCGGGGATGATTGTTGGTTGTTGGGTGCTGATCTATTACTATATGCGTTATTGTTTTGCACTGTGGGCCACGCTCGTGGTGCGCCGCTGTACCCGTTGCGTTGGTTGCCGTAACTAGGGTTGGGGCGAAATCCTCTGTTATTATTGTTAAATCTCGGATTATAATTATTGGGTCTGCGGGGGTCTCTGAAGCTGTTATTCTGGTATCTCTGTTCGTTTCTTCCCGAGTATGAACGTCTGTTGTCGCTTGGGTAGTTGTCCCTATTGCCTGCTGGACTCTGTTCCCTGCTACGGGAGTAGCTGTTATCTCTCCCCCGGTTTCGATTTTCCTGGTTTCGGGTGTGTGTTTGTCCCTGTGGGTGTCTGTTGAAGTGTACTCGAGAGTCGTCTTGTCTCGGACGTCCGTCCGCGGATTCTGCTCGTCTAGAACCGAAGTGGTCCACTGCGCCAATAGTGGCAATATTTTCCTGTGAGGATTGTCGTCTTTTAGTTATATTTCCTAACTCTGTCAATTTTTTCTTAATTATTTCAATTTCTTATTTTTGTTGAGTTATTTCGTCATCCTGTTGTTTTTCGTGATGCGTAATACCAGCGATGACTGCCGTTATTTCTTTATCCTCATTAGTTTCTTTATTTTGTAAAATTTGTTCCGAAATAAATAGTTGTTTACATAACTGATCAAAATCGTTAAAATCTTCTGGCATTCGCAAATATAATTCGGCTTTTAATTTGGGTAATATTCCTTGGAGTAAAGTTTTGATTCTTATATCGTCTCGCATTTTCTTAACTGTACTGAGGAGTGCATCTTCTACGTCGGTTTTGTTTTTCTCGTCCAATTTATCTAATTTCCCTTCTAGGCTATCGTAAAGGCTAGTTAGCCTGGAAACAAATGTTCTACAATTTTCCTCTGTTTTTGTTTTAGTTTGTTAAATTTCTTTCTAAGGGCTGCTAAGTCGTATGAATCGTGAAATCTTTCAATTATTTCGCATTTCCAGTCTGTGTAATTAATATTAATAAAGTCGCCTTGCTCTTCCGCATAAATTATCGTGCCATTCTAAAGCTTCTCCTTTAAGACGATCTGAAAAGAAACGTATCTTTTGATCATCGTCCCACCCAGTCATTATTTCGTGCTAAGTGTTCTGCTGTTTTTAACCATTCGGTGATTAATTTATCGGTACTTTTTCCCTTAAAAGTTGGAATTGATTTTTTGTCTTCCCGTGAAAAGAGTTCGCCTAATACTTTTACTGTAGGTTTTGTGACATTATCTAATATAGTGGTATCCTGTGGGGGTGTTAACGTGGTTGTAGGTCGTGTTGTTGTTTCATCATCGTCTCAATTTTGACTTGCTCCTGCACCTGCTCCCATGTTTGAAATACTGACTCTGCGGTTCTTTTTTAGTGTCGTATTACGTTTTTGTAGTTTAAAGATTGTTGTCGCCTGGCTATTATTTTGCGACGTAAGGTTATCTATGATTTCTTGTAGGTTTTTAATAATATCTGCTTTTTCTGTATCGAGTTCGGTGAATAATGATTTATCTACTGAGTCTCGTCCTGTGAGATTTTGTAGTTCATCTATAAATTTTGTGGTCTCGAAAGTTTTTTCTGCGATCTCCTGAAAATTCCTTTCGTACTGATCTTCGGCCTCGTGTCCTGTCTTTTAAATCCTGTATGCGAAATTCGAGATTGGATATCCTACTTTCTAGGTGTTCCTTTTCATCTTTTAGGTCTATTATTTCTGTTTCGTATTTTTTAATTTGTTATGTGGCAGTAACGTAATTATTATGGGTCTTGTCTTTGGTTTGGGTAATCTGAGTAATTAATTGTTTTCGTAATTCGTTTTCAAGTTTAAGTGCAGTGATTTGACTGTTGAGGGTTTCTATGTGTTTTTGACCTGCGGTTAAATGGTTTTCTAATTGTTTCTTTTCGGACTCGAGGGTATTATTGGCTTCTAAGCTATTTGCTTCTACTACGAAAATGTGTTTCTCTTTTATTTCTAGCGCTTTCTTAAGTTGATATTCGTTATCTGTTGCAGTTATGTGTTCAGATTCAAGGATTTTAATCTTTTCTTCAAGGTCTTTTACTGTTTGGATGCCGTTGGCGTTATAGTTTTCTGCTTCTCTAAGTTGCTGTTGAAGTGCCACTACGTGATTTTGGGAATCGTCTTAAAGTTTTAAATTAGTGGCGTTATCTTTCTTTAGTTGGTCTAATTTATTGATATCCTCCCGTTTGCTCTTTAAGTTTTTCCTCAGCGGCTTTCCAATTTTTGTCTACTTTCTCTTTTTCTTTAACTAATTCAGTATATGGGTTTTTCGGAGTCCTGCGTGTTGTAAGAGGGCTTCTCGTGTTAGTACAGTAATTAATTCGGTATTGAACTCTCGCTGTTTACCGTGAACGATTGGAACTGTTGTTTACACTGTCTCCGTCTTCTTTAAGGAATATAATGTAATCTTTTAGGGTTTTAGTTGTGTCTCGTATGGTTTCTGGAGTTACTGTGGACTCGAGTTTGTCCTTGACGATAAGATAGACGTATTAATTTAAAATGTTATTAGTAGCTTTGTGTGTTTTCTTTTTTTCTTTTTCCAACTGTAAAATTAGTTTGCGTACTGATGAGGTTTAGTGGGGTCTACTTATATCAGTTAAGTAGGAAGATTCGATTTCTACTGATGCCTTCCAATTTGATAGGAAATTGTTTGGGGCTGTATTAACTGCGGGGTCTGATATTGGAGTAGTTGGGGAATGTTCGAGAGTTTCTAATGGGGAATATGTGGAAGATACAGTACCCACCAAACTATTAGGTACACCCCCCTATTTTCAATGCATTCTTATGGCACTACGTGTCCTAGAAAAAATGCAATAACTCTTGAACCGCTTGGGCTAGATTTTTTTCCTTTTGGCCCTGAGTAGATCTAATGATGATCTACATTTTTTCTACACATGAAGTTGTCGTTGGATTAACCCCCACGGCGCTACGGTATCGTTCAGTTTATTAGGTACACCCGTTTTCCCCCCATATGCGCCGTGTTAAATACGGCGTTTTCAAAAATTTACAAAAAATACTAAAAATCAAGCTAAAATCGTTTTCTTTGTGCCAAAAGATGCAGAATTCTTCACTCTATACGAATATAAAGAATAATTTACAATCAAACCAACTCAGAGAACCCTTCCCTATACCTCAAAGTTTTCCACTTCAAAATTTGTACTTTTTTCAACATACTTGCACTTTCGCCAGCAGAGGGCGCCCAATTTCGCCAAATTTTGAATTGGAAAACTTTGAGGTATAGGGAAGGGTTCTCTGAGTCGGTTTTATTGTAAATTATTCTTTATATTCGTATAGAGTGAAGAATTCTGCATCTTTTGGCACAAAGAAAAAGATTTTAGCTTGATTTTTAGTATTTTTTGTAAATTTTGGAAAACGCCGTATTTAACACGGCGCATATGGGGGGAAAACGGGTGTACCTAATAAACTGAACGATACCGTAGCGCCGTGGGGGTTAATCCTACGACAACTTCATGTGTAGAAAAAATGTAGATCATCATTAGATCTACTCAGGGCCAAAAGGAAAAAAATCTAGCCCAAGCGGTTCAAGAGTTATTGCATTTTTCTAGGACACGTAGTGCCATAAGAATGCATTGAAAATAAGGGGGTGTACCTAATAGTTTGGTGGGTACTGTAGGTTTTCGTCTGATAGGGTTGGGTATAGGGTAGTAAGAAAAGAGTTGAGAGAAGTCTCTGGATTGCTCAAAGTATCAGGCATCCGCTTCCCAGCTAGCATGTCTTTATTGGTAAAATATTTTTGTTTCGACAATATTCTTCGATCGACAACCCACATATTGGTATAATATTATATTATTACTTTGTTGCGACAAGGTGGCTGTTAAATTTTTTTGTTGTTTTTCCAATAAATGACTATTATCAAAGATGAATAAATCAATATTATTTTTTTTTTATTTTCCCAATAACGGATCATAAAATAAGGAATACATCGTGTTTCATTGAAAAAGCTATAGTCTTTTACATTTACCACACGTTCAAAATCCTAAATTAATGTTTTTGTGCTGCCTTTTAGCCGGAAGTGGGTATAAACCGTCATCCTTTAAATCACCAATCCAATGCTATAACCACTATACCAACAACGGAGATATACCAGGTGTATAGTGCATACTTAAACATTGTCATGGTTATAGCCCAGCGTGAGCAAACTCGATTTAATTACATCAGTGTAAGAATTTATGATTATTGAGACTATTTGTTTCATAAGTCATTTGTTTACTGAAAGTGGGTTTGAACCAACCTCCATAGAATTACCCATATGGATATATAATAATAGCAGTTTTAACATTTCATCTCCTTAACGTTTAAGATAAAATATATCACGCTAGCGTGGAGGTAGAGTTTTAAATTCGAAGTACGATAGTTAGTTGTTTGAGACTTTTGCAAGATTTGGATTTTAAGACAATTGGATTGTTCATTTAGGCAATTGTATGCAGAACTAACGAATTGAATCCGATATAAAACATTTAGGATTTTGAACGCATGTTAAATGTAAAAGACTATAGCTTTTTCATAAAAAAAGGATTTATTACTTTTTTAATGGTCCGTTATTGGGAAAATAACAAAACATAATATTGATTTATTCATCTTTGATTATAGTCATTAATTGGGAAAACAACAAAACAATTTAGCAGCAACCTTGACGCAGCAAAGTAATAATCTAATATTATACCAATATGTGGGTTATCGACCAAAAAATATTCTCGAAAAAACAATATTTTACCATTACGGGACTTGACTTATCCCTTTTTCGGCCGTAGGGACATCCGTGGCGAGATTCTCTGGATCTCTATTTCCTGTCGGGACAAAGCCCTATAGGGAATCCCCTCTTAACCCTTGTTTACGTGTCGTCTAGAAGTGAAAAACTTTTATTGGCTCACGTCGATAAAGAGTTGTAATACCGCTGTTGGTGTAGTGGTTATAGCATTGAATTGGTGATTCAATATGATGGTTTAAACCCACTCTCGGCCTAAAACAAATCATCACTTAAAATAGAATCCTGTCTAATAACCAAGTTGGATATGAATAAATATACCATACAGGACTATATAACCATACACACCAACAACCAGATTCCATCTAAATACAATACAATAAACGTTCGCCAAATTTTAACACTGAGTCCACCACTCAATCAGGCCAAAATTGGGTGTTTTGGGGGTTTACAATTTTTGGAAAAGGGTTACGAAGGTATCGCAGCCAGTCCCCGTATAAACCATTTTGTGCAAAATTTTACGGAAAACCAAATGGTGGAATCCGCAATGTTCTAGCTAGCATAGTTTTTAAGTTATTTAATAAAAACTAAGAGACCCCCAGAAATTGTAGTGTTTTTTCTTATTTTTGACATCAGTTTTCGGGCAAACCGGACCTTTAAAAAAAATCTAATTTTTCAGAATGAAAGATTTTGCCCCCCTCCAGAGACATCTCGCCCCGTTTTTATTTTAAACGGTTATTGGCAGAGATATTGGCAATTGAAAATCTTGGAAATTTTTCGACATTTTCTGAAGATTTTCGCCATTGACAGACGTCATTTCACCACCCCATCTAGCGGCCGATTTTGAAAAAAGCAAGGGAGACCTACTATTCTTCTGGCCATTAATTTTTTTTTTTGAACTTCAACTATCGATAGCCAACCAAGCCCAGCAGTTTTACATCGATTCCATATATTCTTTTCTCAATCATTCAATGAATAAAAAATTAATGGCAAAATTAATGTTTTTCAATATTAGAAAGCTTTTTCTTCTGTCTCTGAAGCTTGACGTCTTGCTAATCTTCGTGAGCCGAAATACCTGCAATTGCTGCTTTTAAACTTTTGTCCTCATTCTGTTTCATTCTGCTTACTATAGTTTCTGCTGCATAAACTATTTCGCAAACATCTTCATATGAGCTATTTCCCTACTAAAACACCGCATACTAATAACGTTATATGATGGTCAAAAACGAATGTGTACAACCACATTGATTTTTCGAACGTTGTATTTATCTAATTTTTGTTCGAAGAAATTCATCTTAAATTTTAGATTTGTTTAACGTTCATAGCATGTACGAATACAACAATCAATATCAGCACCTAAAATGAACATAAATTTTAGGAACGGATTTGAAGGTGAAATCTAGAAAGTAGATATTTCACATTTGTAATAAACATCTTACGTTAATAGAACATTAAACGCCAAACATATATCTAATCCGTAAAATCGTATATTCATGTAACGTGCGGGATCGCATGTAATATAGGAAAATTATGCTTCTATTTTGAATGTTGGGCGAATGTTCATATAACCTTCCCATTTGTACAAAGGTGTATGTGATTCTAGCCTCTTGGCGCCATAAATTTTGATAAGAATAAATAGCTCAATGGAAGAGCAGCGGCCTAGTAAGCCAAAGGTCTGTGGTTCGATTCCCAGCTCCGACTTCTCTAAAATAACGCTTTAGAAGAATGGTACCAGCCGTGATCGTGAGGAGATTGGATATAACATACCAATGTATGTGTATGTTTTTTGGATGTTATATGAACATACCAAAGGTATTCAGAAGAGAACTATAATAGTATATGACTAAATGGACATTGAATGCGCGGCAATAGGAAATCATAAATGAACATTATATTCATATACCATTTGAACATCCACATACTTTTTTTGAATTTCACATTTACATGCAATGAACGTCGACGTTTTAGTAGGGTTACGTCGATTCTGGTCCACACAACCTGTACTATCTTTGGTAACAAACCTTTAAGAAGTATCTTTTGTTTCGCTTCTCCTCTAATTTTTCTTTGGGACCTAGCCAGGACTACGGCTTCAGGGGGTGCAATTGTCTCATCAAGAACGATTTTTTTCCCATGAATAATGTCATATACATGATTAAGTCTTGAAACATATGTTTGAGTACTTTGATCAGGCGTTTGTTTTAGTTCATTTAGTTGTTCCTTAAGGTTCTCGATCTCTGTTTCTGTTAAAAATTTGCTAATGAGAGCTTTCTCTCACGCATCGTAGTCTTCTTTATCCGCAGCGTGATCTATATGTAGTCACTGTGCCAATCCACGGCATCACCTCTTAATCGATCTGAAAATATTTTATTTTATCCTTGGCGCCCCATCCTGCGCTTTGCGCTACTCTTTCGGCGTCATTTAACCAATTATTTATAAGTTGATCTCCTCTTTTCCCTTTGTATACGGGAATTGATTTTCGTTCATCCTGCGAGTATAGTTCATGGAGATGACTCTTAGTCAATGGAGCATTGTTTGAATCGGGGGAAGGTGCTCTAGGGCCTTGCTGTTGGTTTAAAAGATTTTGTATAGGAGCGGCCGGTGGTGTTGGAGGAGTTGGAGTCATGTTTGGGGGTTGAGTGATTTGTGCTGTCTGTTGTGCTAACTGTTGTTATAACGTAGCTGTATCTAATTTTAATCCTTTGTTTGTTTGCCTTAAAGAATCTACTGATATCTCTTTAGTGGCGACATCTTGTTGTAATTTTGTTAATTGGGTAGTTAATTGTACGTTCTGGTCGCTTAGGTCCGTCAAGTTAGCTAAGTTATCGTTGATAATCTTATTTAACTCCGCGTTCAATTGAGAATTTTTGTTTTTTAGTTCTATTACTTCACTGTCAACTGTTTTATACGAGGTCTCTAGAGAGTCGTGTTTAATACTTAACGCGTTGTATCCGTCAACGAGTTGTTTTACCTTCTCCTCTGAATCGTTTTCCAGCTGGGTTAAAGTATCTTTCAGATTTTTAATATACCGTCCCTCTTTGATAAACTGTCTCCCGCTTTCTCTAAATCCCTTTTTACTGCTTCGTATTCGTTAAAAAAATGATTTATTTTCTCCACCCTACTAACACAGCGATGTACCATGGATATGACTGCAGCGTACTCCCAAGGATAAGGGAGATACAAACAGCATATCCATGGAATGCTTCATGTTGATCCTTATTTCCCCTTCCCCGCACGTACCATTTGTATGTCCCTTGAATATACCGGTTCGTAAATACACAGTATCCTTAAATAACATCAATCTTTGGATAGGATTTCTGTTATAGATAAAATCTCACCCCAGATTTGAACTACTGACCTTCAATTCCGTAGCTCATCTCTCCGACCACTTGACCAACTGTTCTTTCTAATTAGTAAAAAAGGTTTGGGAGTAATGGAAATTGAGATATTTTTTAACTTTTTTGTCCACCGTGTACAGTATCTTCCATAAAAATCCGAACGCCATTTTTTTTCAAACAGCCCAGTTTAATGTATTTTCTTTTTTTAAACTTTCAAGTCTTTATATTATGTGTAGAATTGATTATTTTACAAAGTTCATTTATTAGAATTAAGAAGAAATTGCCCAAATATTTTTTTTAAATAAAGAAAGAGACGAAGGTGTTCGGATTTTTATGGAAGATACTGTACCTAAAATGGTTATATTGTGATGCACATTCTGTGTATGTACCAAATGGTATCACAACAAAATCATACCCCCGGGTATATTACTTCGACGTACAATCACTATATTAATGAATATACGCTGGTGGATCTACGATGAATATTCTTTATTTGATCCCATCCTAGATCCGAATAAATTTATACCTACGCTATACTACCGCCCCCCAATTGCGACCTGGATCTATTCATCCCATATTTACCTACATCTTACATTAAGTGGATGAGCCGTGTTAGTAGGGGGGAGTCGTCATTCACTTACCGCTTTGGTGTCTCTCCTCTCCGTGCTTGAAGAATTAAAGGAGCAGGTGTTCGAAGACCAACTGACACGTTCACCAATTTGTGATGATCACAATATCACTAAAACTTAAGTTACACTTATAATGAACTAACACTAACACATAAACACTGAGTAGATTATAAGGAAACTTGTATTACCAATGTTGGGGAGTACACTGCCGGGACGACTCTGCCGGGATGAGGCAGAGCGTGGGCTTTTATACTTAGAGTTAGCATTGCAACATAGATACAGATACACATATACTCAGATACAGTTGCACCATCACCAAGATGTGATTGTGCAAGAAGAGAAAGGTGTTAGTTGGGTGGCGCAGTTATAATTGCACCATACAGCGCAATCACACCATCAAGGTTAGTCCTCTCACCTAATTACGGCTTTACGGGTAACACGCGGGTTATGTTGGAATATTAGAAATAAAATGGGTTGGGTTATTTGGCTGTTATTTCACCATCCGAAAAAAGCAGGTTGGGTTACAATGCTCAAATACACGCTAATCTGCGTGCTCCGTCATTTTTTTAAATGTTAACCGGACTTGTTAACTCATTAAACGGAAATGGTTTCTATTCAAAATAATTGGGTAAAAATATGAAAATCGCGCGCACTTTCAAAAAGTAAAAAAGTTAGAGAAAACCAAAAGCCTTGAAATTTTTTTAGCTCTTTTAGCTCTAGCGTCAATTGCCTTAGGGTATACGAAAACTCAGCGACCCTAAGATAGACAATGATAATGACGACCCGTGGGTAGGCTCACTACGGGTCTCTACATTTGCAGATTAAAACACGCTTAACAGTTTCGCCGTCAGGTTGGGGCAGATACCGAACCGTAACACGACCCAAACATGCAGGTGAGAGGACTAATGAAGGTTAACAGGGGCCGACTTGCTATAAGAGCTGTCGGTTTCCGCCTTGCTACAAAGAAGTGTCTTTCCTTCTCAAAATAAAACGTTTAGAAAGTTATGGGTGCCTATGGGCCTTGGGTAACCGATGTTTTCTTAAGAAGTTTCTTAGGTGCTCTCGCGGTGCATTTATCATGGAAAACGTAACGCTATTGCTTTGTAATTCCGTAATTGCAACAATTTCTTCTCTGATCTGCTGTGACCTGCCTGCCGTTTGGGCTGCATAGGTTTTTAGTATACAGTTTAAACAAGATTTTTGAGTAGGTTTGGTACATCCCAGCTAGCAGAGTATATTTCCCAAATATTGCTAAAATATTTTTCCAATGTATTTTTGCATCCAAATTTGCTGGCTCACAATAATTTTTTTTCAAGTTATTTTACTTCTATTGGTAAAATAACAGTTTACTACTTTCAAAATTTTTGCGAACGTTATTTGTGTTATATTTAGATGAAATCCGGTTGTTGTGTTTATGGTTTTATAGTCCAGCGTGGTCTATTTATTCATTTCCAACTTGTAATTAGAAAGGATTCTATTTTAAGTACTGCCTTGTTCTTTTCCGAGAGTGGGTATGAACCATCTTACATTGAGTCACCAATCTAACACTATAATCACTACACCAACAGCTGTGTTGTTAGTCAAGTCCCGTAATGGAAAAATATTTTTTTCCGATAATATTCTTCGGTCGATAACCCACATATTGGTATAATATTAGATTAGTACTTTTTTGTTGCGACAAGGTGGCTGTTAAATTGTTTTGTTGTTTTCCCAACAAGATTCCTTCGGTAATGTCCTTCGGGAATTTTTTTAAACGTTAAAGAGACAGAAAATTAAGGTTAAATAGTAGAAAGTAAATAGTATACATACTATTATTTTTTTCGAAAATTTTTTTTCCCTTTATTCTCTTAAATGATTTGATTCTTATTAACTAATTGACTAATTGACTAATAATCTGTCAATATTATGAGTGGTGCGACTTAGGTGTGGCGGAGGCTTCGCCCCGCTACCCCACGTCGCACTTCATGTTTAGATTAAGTTAAAGTAACACTTATTACTATAATAACAATACAATTATATCATGCGGTCACATGTTGCATGACATGAGTCTTGGCTAATAGATAGCGAGCTACCATCATACTCAATTTTTCCCTTTCAATAATATAAATAAATAGGTCTAATGGTCATCAACCCAGGCTGCCATTCGCATGGTTCGGGGTTCGAATCTCGATCAAGTCGGAAAGGAAAACTAAGTTTGTAATTTTTGAAAAATTCCTCTTAACAAGCGATCTCCCACTCAACCGGACCGAAATGGTGGGGGTACTTTTCGGATCGTAATCCGGAAAAGAACTTTACAAATCCGGACTAGGTCTAATCTGTTCAGAATCGCAAGGCGATTCCAACGGAATTAAGTCCGGATTTTTATCTTTTCCCGTTCACGAGATAATCACGGTTGAAAATCGTGAAATATCACGAAAACCCAAAGTCTCCACGTCCGACTACATCGCTTTTAGCCGTATATTCGGCTTGTAAAAAAAAACTAATTGTTACAAAATGTAGCCCTTTCATCCCTCTTTCAGAATCCAAAAGGATTTTTTATAATTCTTTGATATGTTTGAGATATCACGATTTTCGTGATACCCCCATTTCGACACATTTTCCTACTACTACCCCCTATACCCCACACCCTATATTGTTAAGGACCTTCGTATATAAATATACCTCAGGGATAAATGACTTATCAAAGATGAATAAATCAATATTATTTTTTGTTATTTTCCCAATAACGGAACATTAAAAAAGGAATAAATCCCTTTTTTATGAAAAAGCTATAGTCTTTTACATTTAACATGCGTGTATCATGCATGCCAACCCGGGATGCTGACCATTAGACCACGATATAATAGGAAAGGTACACTCTCGGCTATCCCCAAGACCGGCGGGTGTTCAGTGAAGGGTCCCAAGATTCCCCGCCGAGTTCGCTAGTCTTTCAAGCTTATCGCCTCTCGGGGGTATAGTAAAAATAGGGGTTTTTCGTTCGTTATCTGTAAAATTACCAATCAATGTGTCCAGAAATTGATTTAGTTTAAGTTTTATGTGATTCCCTATCCTTAAATACCTAATTCATCTAGATTAGGCAATTTTTTATATGTTTATTTTGTGATTGAAATTCACAATTTTTTGAAATTTGCACCGAAAAATCAAATCAAATGTATTTTTTATTACATAATTTTGTTTATTCTATTTTATAATAAGATAGAAAAGCAAGCTTTTCAGCTCGCCGCGAAGGGATAGTCGTAAGCCGGTTGAAAACTGTCTTAAATGAAAAATTCAGGGCCTATTGTTAAGTCGAACTTTTTGCTAAATGCCTTCCTAATTTTTCCAAATTTTTATATAAATTCAATGTTTTTTCTATGAAATTTTGTGAAAAAAAATTCTATCGCGAAATTTTGATTTGTCTGAGTCATGGTTAACAAAGGGCATGGGTCAAAACAATATTTTTATTCAAAAAAAAAGTAAATCTATAATGAGACTTGAACCATGTCCATCTTCATTATCATGCCAGCGCTATAACCAAAAATCTATTTTTCGCATTTTAATTCCATCCATTACCAAATGAAATTGATTGTTGTGCTACAGTGTCGTGTCGTCCCTTCACTGAACACCCGCCGTTTCTTCCAAGAGACTGGGGTAGCGCGAAAGTGTACCTTTCCTATTATATCGTGATGGACTACTTTACTTAAGGACGGGACTCTTCGCCTATCTCGCCGTGTTAAAGCTAGTCGGGTCTCGGGTGGGTATTTTCATGAAAAAATAAATAAAAAATATCAAAAATATTCAGTTTTTTTCGCTGATTCTAACTGTTTAGATAAATCTAAGTAAAATTAACTAATCAATAAGATATTGTAATTTTACTTTCAGCAGTAAGGGTAAAAGTGGGAAACACCGGTGCCCTCTAGCAACAGCTCAAGCACCCTAAGGCGCTCTTGCCAATATAACCTACAAGGTAAAGGAGAGTTAGGCAGCTATGTCAGAGGAATAGAGATAAGAGAGTGGTCTCTCTTGCACGCAATGGGTACAACCTGGTCTCAGCTGGCGCGCCAGCACGCAACGTCAAATGGCGCTTGCTGGCGTGCCAGCACGCTACAACAAAGTAATCTACGGCATTCGCCAGTACGGTCCGACTTTTGCCATACCCCCACGGTGGCATCCAATGCGACTGCGGCGGTGGCTTCCCGACATTTATTTATTAGATTTTATTTACAATTCTTTCATTTAAACCTATTTTACAGCTATATTAAGTATAGTTTTTTTTATTTACGAAGTTATTTGTTCATTCCTGGGTATTATTAGAATAATGATTATTATTTTCAAAGAAACTGAGATTTCAGCTGGCGTGCCAGTGTGTTCCGCTTTTTGTTCAATGTGCTTTCTACGGCTGGTGGTGGCTTCCCGAAATTTATTTATTCTGATTTATTCACAATTAATTCATTTAAAGCTATTTTATAGCTATACAAGGTTAAGGTTTTTTAATTTGTGAAATTATTCATTCGTTCCCGGGTATTCTAAGAAGAATTTTTATTGTTTCAAAGAAACTGAGATTTAGCCTTTAGGTTGTACCGACATGCGTGAAAATAAAATTCTTTTGCAGTTAATTATACATGCGTATGTTCATAATAGACTTAATCTGATTTCAAATTTTGATTCAGAGTAAAAATTTGAGTCAGAGTTGTAATTTTCATTCATATTGGTGGTCAGCCGGATAGTAGCGTGCAAAGAATTGTAGATTTTAGCGATCTCCTTAGTGACTCACCTTCCCACTTCCCCTCACCCTTCTCCGACTAAGCCTCCCCAGTTCTACCTCTCTTAGACTCTGAATCTAAGACCGCGATCTAACATTGAGATTGAGTCCAGTCGAGTCCAGTAACCATACTGATAGGTGGCCGCCACCTCACGTTGCACTTTGTTCTTATTAAGATGAAAAAATCAGGTGATCTTTTATCTGATCAAACAAAAAAGGTTTATCATGCAAATTATATTAATATACTCAAAATTATTCGTAAAATTTAACTAATCTATCAAAACTAAAATGAAATGAATATTGGAAATTCGTTTAAAAAAAAACAGTTGAACTTTATTCAAAAAAGACACATATTTTTTCAACACAAAATTGCTGTTTTCACTCGACAGACAGAAAACCGGCTTTCGTAAAATAATTTACAATCATAGACTGCTCGTCAGCAGCCAGGCCGGGTAGGAGCGGAGTCTTGTCGGTCCCACTCTGAGAAAAAGATTTGTATTTTATTTCAAGTGAATAAATCAAGAGAGTGAATGATTCGACTTACCAATATGAGATTGGCCTTCAATGACGTATAGTACAATGGTCTCAAACGTAGATTTTGGCAAATCTGAGATTTAAAGGAAAACAATTATTGGATAAAACTTTAAAAATAATAATTATAATAATCGTTTCACTGACTTGCTTTTCAGCAGGACTGAGCAGTTCTGAACCGGGACATAAAGTGAGATCGTCGCTCTTGGCGAGGAAATTAGCAACTGCCTCCTGCCATTCTGACTGTGAAAGTCGGGTATTAGCGGAGAGTACGGGCCCGAGTCGAGGCAGACTGCTTGAAACGCTGAGGACGCTGCTGTTGTTGTTGCTGCCGAAGGAGGTGACTTTTGCGTCTCGAAAGCTTGAAAGTAGCACTTCTTCCCTTGCGTTGCTGCGAAAAAAAAAAAAAAAACAAAAAAAACAAGTTACATACATAAGCCACGAATTTACTTAACAATTCTAAGAACTAAGAAATATAGTTGAGATTTCGTAATATAATGCAAAGCTATCACAGGTAACTGATGAGTTAAACTGCACATAGTATGTAAAAAAGGGGAAATAATAAAGCTTACTCTGACTTGTGTAGTGTCCCAGGGTTTTGTACAATCGGCCCCGGTCCACTGCTTCCCTACGTTAAAGTCTATTGTTCAATTTCCAGTCTTTTTTGGGTTCTAATTTAACTAGCTTGTAAGATACTTAAAATAAAGACACATAAGTAAAAAAATAAAATCGAATATTCAACCAATGGACACCACCAATAATGATTCATTTCAACGAAGTATTAACAGGTAAATAAACCAGTCGCACACTCTTACTATCGCTTGACGAAACTATGCAAGCAATAGTACAGACTGGGAAAATTGCTTACGGATTTCCGGCGCTGGCGCTCCAACCGGGCTTCTTTCTTTCTTTCACGGAAGTATCGCAGTCGTTCATATTCAGTACATTCCTCATGTCGAGTTAATCCATTCCTACGGTATTTGATTAGTTCTCGAATCCGCAATCGCAAAGCTCTCTCTTTAGTTAGATTGCGTAAGAATTGCTCATGCTCAGGTGCCGTGTGGAATTGGGAAAACGAACGAAATTTTTCTTGCGTTTCTCTGTACAAGGAAAAAAATGTAACTGTTTGTAATGAATCTATAGTTAACTAATTGAAACATGAATTACTTTTCCTTTTGGGACTCCCTTTTTTTTGCGGCAGTCGTAGGTTTTTCCTTCTCTTTCTTGATAGCGTTAAAAAATTGGGATACCAGTTGAAAATCCCGAGCAACCCGCTTCCTTCGGGCTCTTTCCCTCAGGCGGCGAGTATACATATCGACTTGAGCCAGTTTTAGAGCCAAATCAATATCCTCGTCGTCATGATTAATGGCAAGATGAGAAACAATTGCCTCAGCTTCATTGTCATGTTCCTACAAAAAATAAAAATAATGTTGAAGTTTTTAAGACAATTTGTTTCATGACAAATTAAGACCCACCCTTTCAAAATCATCTCTTTGAGGCATGTATCCAAGTTCTAATGTTTCTTCAGGTTGAATAGCTAAAGGTGGTAGTCGTGATGTGATGGATGGAGATAGAGGTGCATTATCTGGACAAGTGTGATCAATTGCTGCCAAGCGAGACTCTCCACTTGCGAGAAGTCCATTTGGAAGCCCTTGCCATGTTAGTTTACCTATTGTTCCTGTGACAAATCTATCACAGTACTGTTCTTTGCATTCTGTAAAAAAAACATAATTGGAGAGTAACTGATGATAAAATCCTGATAAAAATCAACAATTACTTTCTGAATCCCGTGTTTCTACATGTTTCGCAACATCTTCCCAATTTCCATAACCAAACTGTTCTATTGCATCAAGTAACTGATAGTCTTCCCTTGCAATCCAGCCACCTTCATCCTCCCTTTGTTGGTCAGGAAAAATACTAAAAGTACCAGGATCCTAGAAATTAAAAATAAAGTATTTATTGAGAGTTTGATAGAAAAACTTAAATACTCACTATTAATCTATATCCATGACTACTTTTATGTGGTCCAATTTCACAGCCAAGAGAGAAACACTAGAAAGAAACATTGCAAAACTGTGTTATTAAAATAATTCAAATTCGCCGCCGACCAACCGGCAATACCACTCCGGTGGGCGTCATAACAAACAACAAAGAAGGAAGGGGAGGGATTCATTCAACGAAGATTTTATACCACACCTGTAAACAAAGTTCGTAATCGACACAAACGTTACATCGGATTCGAATGCCAAGGATGTCGTCCTGACAGTAGCCACATCGATGCTTCATAAATAAATCTGAGGAATGGATACAGAAAGAAAGATTTTCAATTTTCGAAAATAAGGATTCAACGAGAGCATTTTTTTTTACCCGCCATCTTTAGCCTTCCCTTCCCATCAAGAACAACTAAGCTATGCCAACGCTAGCGAAAGCATTGGTCGCGCCCTCTGGTGACTGAGAAGTGAGAAGTCTTTAAAAAATAATTAAAATGACGTGTAAAATTTATAAACAATGTACACCGTACATTTTATTAAATTAAATTTTTTTTAATGTATAACGAGACGTGTTTGGTAAATAGAAATAATTCAACGTATTATATATCACCAATTGGCAACTAGTTCGTGTCGGCTTTTTCAGCTCCAATGCGGTAGTGGTCTGCAAAAAAAGTCACGCAAAATGGCTCTCAATCTGACTGTCAAGTTGCATCCTGTTGTATTATTTCAGATTATTGACTCTTATGAGCGTCGTAATCCTGATGCACAGAGAGTAATTGGAACGTTGCTTGGTAACATACAATTTAGATCATCCGTTTGCTTTCGCGTTTTATTGTTTTTTCGACTGTTGACACGTGTATCGGTATCGAGTACCTGACAAAATCTTTGGATTATATACCTAAATTCCTATAATATGCGAAATCGAAGTTGTGATAACTCATTTTTCATATTGATTTTTTCCAGGCACATCAGATAAAAATGGTGTGGAAGTGACCAATTGCTTTTGTGTGCCTCACAATGAATCAGAAGAAGAAGTGGCTGTGGAATTGGACTTTGCCAAGGATATGTATGACTTGCATCGTAAAGTTAATCCCCAAGAAAGCATTGTAGGTTGGTGGGCAACTGGTACTGGAGTCACATCTCACTCTGCTCTTATTCATGAGTACTACTCCAGAGAGTCCTCCAATCCTGTTCACATTACAGTGGACACCACATTGCAAGATACCCGTATGGGAATCAAAGCTTATGTCAGGTACATGCTATTAATTCAGTATGATACAATTGCTTTGAAAAATAATTATCTTTAAATTATCATCTAGTGTCCCAATGGGTATCACAGGCAAAACTATGGGATGCATGTTTGCTCCTGTTTCTGTTGAGATAGCATGCTATGACCCAGAAACTATTGGATGTAATTATAATAGAAAATGTGTATGTATACTGGGAATTAATCTTTGATTGTTTTTCAGTAAATGCCTGCCAGAAAACCAAAACCTCGGTTAAACGTCAAGCGGGCATCGCTTCGGATCTTACTCAGATTGTTGAAGCCTCGCAGCAGATGGAAAACATGCTGGACACTATCTTGGCTTATGTTGACGACGTAATGAGTGGCTCCAAAACGGCTGACAACACGTTTGGTCGTTCTCTATTAGATATGGTTCATTCGGTACCTAAAATGACACCCGACGAATTTGAAGAGATGCTTAATTCAAACCGAAAGGTAGAAAACATTACCCAATATTTACTTATTTAATCTAATTTTTGTAAAACTTTATTAATTTAGGATTTATTGATGGTATTATATCTATCACAACTTACCAAGACTCAACTGTCGCTGAACGAAAAACTCACATTGTTGACAATTTAATTCAGAACGTTGATATAAAAAATAAAAATGAACATCTCCCAATTAAATTACAATTTTCTGATGTAGTCCTCGTGAGCATATTTATTAGGAAACTATAGTATACAGTCACACGTACACAAGGGGGAAGAAAATTTCTTCGCTACCAAGGAAAAGAATCACACCCATCTTCTCTCAGAGAGCAAAAAAAATGATGATTAGGAAAAGCGAAAAACAGAATTTCAAGAAACGACCATCAGGAAGTTGGCCAGGTTTAGTAGCTATCGTTTACATGAGGAATGCTTAATTAAGCAGGCACATTGGTGGGTAAGATAGATTTATCCAGATCGGTAAACCAAGCATGATCTAAAGCATCCTGAGCCGTGATACGAAGGGCTGGATCGTAAATGAGAGTTTTTTGAAGCAGATCAAATCCAATCGAGTCAAGTTGCTTCACGGAATTTTGAAGGTGGTAAGTATTCCAATTAGGGAAAGTAGGTTTATAGTCGGGCATTTTTGAAACGCCTGGCCACATTTCCTCCGTGGGCGTCTTCATTACTCTGTGTTTCAAATAAAATAGGAACAAATGTAATTTTAAAAATAAAAAAAAAAGGACAAGTAACACTACCGGAAAATACGGTAAAGCTGATCAATTTCCGAATCTCCTTGGAACAATGGCTTTTTCGTTATCATTTCAGCCATAATACAGCCAACCGACCACACGTCTATGGGGCACGAATATCTTGATGACCCAAGCAATACTTCAGGAGCACGGTACCATAGAGTAACAACCTTCGTGAGTTCAAAAGAATTTATAGTATACGTCCATGCATTGGGAACCTTCTTTCCTTTACCTCGTGAGTGTAGACACGAACGGGAACTCCAAATACGCGCCCAAGACCGAAATCAGCTATCTTAATAATTCCGTTTTTATCGATGAGTAAGTTCTGGGGCTTCAAATCTCTATGCAAAACTCGACGTCTATGACAATATAAAATGCCTTCCAAAATCTAGAGGGAAAATATAAATCAGGCCAATATATAAATGAGTCCTAAATCTTCTAAGCAAACCTGGTGGCAATAAGACTTAACAAGAGTTTTATCCATCAACTGCCCAGTTGGAATGCTGTCCATGTACTTTTTAAGGTCCATTGACAGGAACTCAAAAATTAAATACAGCTTTCCTTCTTGCATCAAAACATCCTCCAGACAGACGATATTGGGATGTAGCAGCTCTTTCAAAAGTGATATCTCCCTGATGGCTGTCGAAGGAACACCATCATCTTCATTTTCAAGCCTGATTTTCTTCATGGCAACAAATTGTTGAGTCTTACGGTTTTTAGCCTTGTAGACAACACCATAAGTACCTTTGCGAAACAAAAGTTTTAAAATCAGTTCAAGTTACACAGCTTAGTGTACCAGGGATCATTACCTTCACCGATCTTTTCTATTTTGGTAAAGTCTTCCATTGCAGAAGGCATCACTATTGTTTGTTAAGAAACAAGAACAAAAACCAAAAAGTGTGAAGAATTGAAATCTCGGGAAAGTAACGGAAATTTGAAGTCGAATGGCAGCAAACAAAAACTGGAGTGACGTATTCTTCGTATTCCACCTGCAAATCAGATTGTCATCAATTGATTCGTAAGACTCTTGCATAAAATATTTCGTTACACGATAAACAGAGAATAATCTAACAAAGTAAAGAAAGTTCGTACCCAACGTGTTTCCACAGACTCGACTTTAAAGGAAAAGGTGAGCACACTTGGATGTCAAAGAGACGGTGGCGGCCGTTGGACTAAGGAATGTAACCGCCAAATTTTGAAACGACTTCATCACTTCACAGAATCACGGCCCTCTATGGGTGATAATCAGAAACCCATTGGACAAAATGGATGTATTTGACGAACCTACTATACGATTTCGAATTTGTTATAGTTCTTTTAAACTTTTTTAAGGTTTTGAATTAAAACTCAAATTAAAATAACAAATTCCCGCTGGTGATTTCAAGTTATAATTGTCTATTAGTTCGAATGACGCTAGTATTATGAATGAATAAAAACCCATACAACTTATACAAGTTTGAAAAACTCATTAACATTATCGATATTATTTTTAAATATCATTATATTTTAAATGAACTGTTTATTACCACTATAATCGAAACATTTTTACCGGTAGACTAGAAAATATTTCAGCTCAAAATTTCAGCACAAAATAATTTCTAAAAACATTGTTACCCGCAAGGCAAGCCGTAATGCAGGAATGGTCAAGTATTATTTTTAAGAAAGCCGTGCAAGCAGGTAAAAAAATCTTCTATAATTTCCGACATGTAATTTTCGAAAATATCTTACTAAAATTGTGAAAACTCTTAAAAATTTAGAAAAGAACACTTAAAACAGATCAAACAATTTAATTTACTCTTCCTCCGAATTTCAGTGAGGTAGCAGAACATGTGACAAATATTTTTAGTTACAAACTTCAGAAATGATGGAATTGTTTTACAAACGAATCTGTAATGGCATTAAAAGACACAAAGAACAAAAGAGCCGGCTGCCTTGGTCTTTCTATTCTACTATAAACGGATGATCCTGGTGGAATTTTTCATGAATGAATAGTTCTTCGTACGGCACCCATACTTGTCCAAATATAGCCAGCTTCTTTTTCACTAGACACTCGAACATTTTCATCCAGTTTGTAATATTCGTTCGGCGCATGCATTACGAAATCAAGATAATCCAGCTTACGTGGCAATTCTTCTTCAGGACCTAAACCAAGACTGTTTTAATGCTGTACAGAAAAAAAAATATAAAATTCACATACCTAAAATATATGTCTGTGGATCAAATCCCACATCTGGGGGTGGTGAACTTTGAGTTGGGATGAGCCAAGTTAATACAGCACTTTTTTCACAAAATTGGTCTTGCAGAAGCCCACGAATTTGTGCATAATAAACTCCATCATCTTCATCTGTGACTGAAACTATGTCCCCCACTTGATAATAAATGTCATGATGAAACAAATGCCCACTAGTAAAAGAGGTAGAAGCAACAGTGGGGGCTTTAGATGGTAGCTAAAATTTAAAAAGGAATAATTTATAAAAAGTTATTGGAAAAATCTATTTAATTTTTCTATCAAATTTATGGATTTGTTTAACCTGTTTCTTGAAAACAGCTCTTCTTCCACGTCCTTTGCCAACTGTTGCTTTATTGGCAGTTCCTAGTTTCTTGCTTCTTCCACGTGTCTTTTTTGTTCCTGTGCGTCCACCTCTACTGTTTGAAGTTGTGTTTCCTGACCTGGTCCCTGGGCCAAATTCATTACGTGGCTTTATATCATCCACAAGTTCATCCACAACAACATCATCCACTTCAATAGTTTCATTATAAGCATCTTCTTCTTGAAATTTTATTTCTGGTGAAGGCGCCTTTTCTATAACAATAGATTCTGTTTTCACGGTTGTTGTCAATTTCCCTTGAAAGCATTCGCTGCAAACTGTATTTCCTTCGTTGTTTTTTTGCCATATCTCTGATATATTGATATCGCATTTAAAACAAACAGGTTTTATTCCAAATGGCATGGTTAAGGTTAATAACAAAATCTATTACTTGAAATAGCACTAGCACCGAAAACGAGTCTCCCAAAAATTGTTTCACTTTTTATTTACAAAGCAGAAGACTTTTACTTAAGTTGTGGACAACAATCTACAACATTGCAATTTCTAACTTGTGTAATTTTATATAAAAATAGTTTAAACATTGAATGCAAAATTAAATTTTTAAATAAAAATTGGGTGTGATGAATCAAAGTCTTAGTAAAATTTAAATTTACCATCGATTGGATGGTAAATCACTACTAGAGAACTAGACGCTAGCTGGCGCTCAAAATGAATTTTCCGTTTGTAAACAAAACCATTCTTCTGCTAGATATTTGTATTTTGGACTCCCCGAATCATATTTTGTAAATCCCCCAAATTTGATCTGTGATAGACATTTTGAACGATTCATGTTGGGTGAGAATGAAATGTGTTAACATTTTTTTTCCTACATTTAAATCAATTTTATATGATTTTATTAGGAAATAGTGAAGGCCTCATTTTCATAGAGCAGTATGCCAGCAAGGTGACATACTACACTTCACAGTATGGAAGTATAAATGGAGTGTCTTACACAGCCAACAATTTAATCGGTCCTCCTTCTCGATATCCGGCATATGGAGATTTTCCTGAAACCTACGTCCCGGTACTTTTTTATTAAAATTATTAGTGCAAGTGTGAAATAAAAAGCATATTCTGAAGACTATGTAGAGGAAGGTCTATTTAAAAAAAAAAACATTTGTTCTTCAGAGAACATATGGGCCATGGTGGAAAGAAACATTAGTAATTTCACCTTCTAAAGGAAAAACTGAAGTTCTCATAACAGGACAGGATTTTGTTGGTAATTCATTCATTTTACAATTAGGGACTTTTTTGACATACTTTAAATGTAGATATCCTGTTTCAAAAACCTGTCTATCCATACTGTGTAAATGTATATGAAACATATAACTCTGGTTGTGTGAGACGACTGTGGGCTGGTGATGGCCAAGGAAATTGGAAATTGTTTCATGAAAATCATATGAAAAAGTCTCTGAAGCATTCACAGATATTTTCTGCTGAACCTCATCATCTACAGTTTCTGACTAGGTAGAACTGAGTGTTTAGCTTCTTTTTTCAGCAAAATTCCTATTTTATATTTCTTTAGCATTATTAGAGTTGAAATAGACAGCAGTTTGGCCGATTATTATCCAGAGATCGATGCTGTTCTTCTGGTTGGAACAGAAACCTATCCTCCGTTTGAAGAATCGCTTAAACTTTGTGTCACAGGATTATCTACGAAAATTATTGGATTGGGGCTCCATCGTTTAGTGCCAGGCTTCAATGCAATCGAAAGTATACAACGGCTCTGTTTTAAGTACCAAGTCCCAGCGCAATCCTCAACTATTTGCCATCTCAGTAAATTACCCGTGAGGACCGAATTTCATCAAGTTGATCTTGTTTCTTTTTACTGCTTTATTTAGTATTTTTTTTTTTTTTTTTTTTTTTTTTTTTTTTTTTAACAGGAAGAAATTTTACGCATAATACTCTCATTTTTGGATCTTCACAGCTTGTGCTCTTTAGCATGCGTCTCGACCTCATTCAATAAAATATGCAAGGATTCGGTGCTCTTCACTTCAGTGAATTTAAAAGTATTAAACATCCACTTTCAGTTAGCCCAATTTTTCTTCTAATGGGTTGATTATTTTAGCCATATTGGTATTGTGTCAATCTTTCATCATTAGAATGGCTGACTGTTCGATGCCAGTGTCTGCAGTATTTGGACATGTCATGGTGTGGAAACTACGGAAAATTGAGTTCAACTGATTTTTCATGGTCTGGTTTTATCTACTTTAACTTTACATAAAAATGATTAAACTTTTCATTCTCCATAGGTTCATCAAGCAATTTGGAAAGCGTTTGCGAATTTTGCGCTTAGAGAATTGCACTTTTCTAAATAATGAAGTTCTTTACTGGATTTCAACCTGCTGCCCTTGTTTACAAGGTAAATTCGTAAAGGTAAAACAAAATGAATTATCGGACTTTCATGATAAATCATTTTTATTTTCAGAGTTGAATTTACGGGGATGTCGTGATTTAGAGTCAAATGCGTTTTGGCATTTGGGAAAATTACACATGATGGAACGATTAATATTGGATAATACGCAGATCGAGTTGCCTACTCTTCTAGTCAGTTTGCAATCGATGACGTCGCTTTCTCACCTTTCACTTGGTACTTCTTTCGTCGTTCGTACCAATGTTTTTTACTTTTTCGTTTCAATTTCTTACCTTCCTTGTTGTTCTTGAATAGGCGCTTGTCAAAATCTTGCCCTTTCCGGATCACTAGATGAGATTGTTCGCTGGCTAAATCGACACAGGCCGGGTATTATTTCCCTTGATTTATGGAGAAATGGTCATCTGTCAAATCACGGAATGGAAGTTCTAGTTGGACTTGGAAATTTAAGGGAACTTGACATTGGCTGGTGGTAATTTGGATTTAGTGCATCACTCGTTTGAATATGTATGTATATTTTTTAAATATTTTTTGATCGTGTGTTAATTATACAGTGGTCTACCACCGAATGGTAACTGGATATCCCTACTAGCCAATCGCTGTCGATCTTTGGAAAAACTGTTCCTGACCGCCGCTAGAACAGCCAAAGACACTGATTTGATAGCTATTGCGCAATTTTGCCCTAATTTAAGACAACTCGATTTGCTGGGCAACAGCTACATAACATCGGAAGGATGTTGCAGGCAAGTTTAACATTTATAATTTATAAAGTAGGAAAATACGTATATTACAATCGCATTTTTAATTTGTTTTAAATAGAATACTAGATCAATGCCGAAAGCTGCAGTTACTGGATGTTAGTTACTGTTGTCAGATTGACGCGGGGCATGTATCAAATTGGAGACGAACATATCCTCATGTTAGTATCAAACGTATATTTATCAACGAAGAAGATTAATTATAAAATTTCTTATTTGAAGCATCTCGAATGGTTTTACAATAATTAGCCAATAGTTTTTTTTTGTGTGTGCCAGAATATTTAGCCATATCACCTAAAAATGCCCAATTTTAAAATAGTTTACAGAATATTTTTCTGCAACTCGCGTGGCTCTTTCTAAACAGTGGAAGTAAAAGCAAACAATCTTGAATCATGAACTCAACTCCATACTTATTTGAAAATTCTTAATCAAACAAATCTTTTCATAAAGAATAAGTGTCCCTCCTCAATTGTTTTACTTGAAAGTTAACCTGCAATTGTCAATTCGTTTATCATAAGGATAAAGCAAGAAAGCGCATCCGGTTCTTTGTCAGTCATGAATATTTTTGCTGTCGGCTATCGGGGAAGAAACACGAGCAAAATGTTTTTGTGTTTTTCCACTTGACGTGCTTAGGAAAGAGTGGTGGTGAAGCAAGTTTCTTTGAATAGTTGTCCATATGTAAGTTTATTACGAATAGTGATTTACGTCAACCACGATTGTTTTATAGCCAGGAAGGAGAAAAACCACACGTATTTTTCTTGATAACGACTGTACCCAAATTTCTCGTCAGTATTTTCTCCGTAGTCGTAACCAACAGAAGTTGTCCTTCATTTTACAGTAGAAAATACCTCATTCATACTTCTATCATTCCCGTTTTTTTATTAAAATGAGCATTATTAGCAATTTATTCTCTGAGAAGACGAGGCCCATTTGGACCGTGGGTCTTCCTGTATTCACATTCGTTTTCTTTCTGCCGTACTGGTTTATTTTGTGCCCTTTTCTCTGGCGAAAGTATCCAGCCGTCGGGATTAACAATCGTGCCTGGAACAGTCCTTGGCTTTATGGCTACTGGTTGACTGCAGCCGGAGTGTGGATCTCTGTCTATATAGCAGATAAGTATTGTTGCAAGAGGGAAACAAATCTAGAGAACGATGAAGATTCTTTGAGGTCAACTGAAAAACTGCTATTGCCGAGTCAAAGCTTTAAAACTTCAACACCGTTCCGCGTCACCCCGTTGGCTGTGCAGCCCAAAAGAGAAGAAAGCGAAATTCCGGGATCTATTGAGCAACACATTAGAGGGATCGATATTACTTATGCTTACGTCCAACCGAAATCCTCTTTGAAAACTATGCCTCCGAGTCGACCCTCGGAAAACGAATTCACTTGGGATAACGAGGACATTCCGTGGTCGAGTGGTGAAGGTGAAAGTGTCGACAGTTTTTATTCTCTGGATGTTTCAACTTCCAATTTCGATTTTACAATTAACAATACCATTGAAGAAGAGAAAAGTGTTGAAACTACTGCAGAAGATCTCTATCCTGCTGAACTTGAAAGTACCGATGATATTACTCTGTGCGCTGGAATTAGCTCAAACTCTGAGGAAGAAACGTTGATTGAAAGTTCACTGCTGGGCGCAGTCGCTTTGAAGGAGAAAGAAAACTTGGACGAACTGACTGCTGGGATGCCTGTTCAGATCAATAGCACGCCTATTACTCTCCAATCTAGTGCAGATGCAGTCGACCCGACATCAAACGAAGACCATTCGTCATTAGAAAATGATTCTTGTGTAAAGAGACGCTTCAAAGACCGGGAGGATAGACCTTGTTGGAACGCTGCTGATACCCGAAACTCTTTAATTAAAAGAAATTTAACTCCCAGCAGTGATGCAAGACGAAAATCCAAAAGATTGACCTTCAGTTAATGCGTCGAGAGTTTCACGTATCTTTTTACTTCTCAACCAGCTTCCTTGTTGACATTAAGCAACACTGATATATAAAACGGAAATGTTTTTTTCTTATTCCTTTCCTGTTTTCGTTATATCTGTTATCTTACAACCAATTCGTATTTAGTCTTTTGTTTAATAGAAAAAAATTAAAAGCGCCCACCAGTGATGGCATTATTTTCACTTTATATTTAGGTTTAATTTCAGAAGCATACAACAGTCTATACCAAAATGACGGCAATAAATTACGCGTCTTTATCATTTTGATGCAGCGCAAATTTAGCTTGTCACGAGCATTTATCTTGTTGCGGTTGGGCCAACCAAGCAAGTGAATAGAGAGCGTTTATAGATGGAAAAAGTGTGTTTCAAAACGGGAAGAAATGAAAATGGGTAGCCTAATAATAATTCTTCTGCTTATTGTATATATATCCTCTTTTGCCATGGAAGGCTGGAACAGTGCGCACCTGCATGATACTACGAATGAGTTTCTTCCTGTTAACAAAGTGGAGAAAGAGACTTTCTCCAATCGACAAGAAAGTAACGTTTATTTTCTCCCAACATGGATGAACGCAGCCACTGTCCATGTGTACTGTAGATGTTCTCTCCCGAAAAGTTTAATCGTTTTTTAACGCCTCAGCAGCTCTGCCAATAGGTTTCTGTAATAATACAAAGTCGTAAAATGGAGGTTTCAACAGCAGGAAACAAAGCAGTGATTAAATGAAGAGAGAAAAAGTGTTGAAGAAAGTAGGCATTTTTTTCGGTGCGCGCATCAAATTAAAAAGCAATGCTTCTTTCTCTACATCACAACAATTAGAGAGCAGCAAATTCTAATGTAATGTGAAAACAATAGAGATGCACATATCTCCTAACTATTATATGATCTGAGACTGAGAACTGAACCCTGAACATAATTACAAGCCGATACACACGCGTCATCCACTGCATTAACAATTTCAACATTTTTGTTTTCCTTTTACAGTGAAAGTTACGTGTTGATATAGCCCGCACTCAATATTATCCTCTTTCTTTACAGCCGCTTTTTTTTTATTGAGAGCCTTGTTAAGATATCATATGGTTCACTTTTATCACAGATGGTTATGTCTCTCTGATCATGTTTTTTTACGCACACGCTGCGTATAGTGTACCGGCTATCCTGTTCGAGATTCACAACTACTTTTCCCCTTAGCCCAAGGTGTCTTCAATCCATGGCCGCAGTGAAGTTCTGGTTTTCCCCCATGAAAATCTGTTACGCCGCATGATAGGGTTTATATCACCAAAACACCAAATTGCCAAAAGTTAATAACGAAAAGCATTATCAAACCCCTACACATGATAAAAGCTTTAGCCTAAATTTCCTCCAAAAATATTAAATTAGCCTACTTTGCAAAAAAAACAGACAATTTCGCGGATAACTAGGCCGCAACTGTAGCAAAATATAAGAACAACGCTTTGGTGGCGTTAAAAATCCAATCGGTTACTTCAGCCGACTTCAGCGAGCTGTAAATTGTCTGTACCCTGCTGTGATCTAAAATGCTCCCTGCGGCTCGTTGACAAAAAAGACCCCAATGTGGAGCGATTGAAATATAACAGAAAGTGCACAACAAGCTGTGACACAGCGCCGCGCAGAGAAAAATACAAGGAAACTGAAATACCATTTTTTATTTTTAAATCCCAATTCCAATCTGTCTACTAACCCCAATTTCAACGCCTTTGATCTATATCATTCTCTCCCGTGGGATTATGGGCCATCACAAATCCTTCCTCCTCAGTTTGAGGAAAGGAAAAAACAAGATACATATTGCACGGTTGGTTGAACAGCAGTTATATTAGCGCAACTACCATACCGCGACTGGAATGAATTTATTGTCACTTTAAGTACAATACAGTTTTGCAAAATATATGGTTAGAAAGGATAATAGATGAGTATATACAGGCAATTATTGGCGCGATCTGCGGATCTGCACATATCGCGTTATTGCTTTGGTAAATGACATAATTGAGGACCACTGGACATTTAGGTTAATTGAAAAATTCTAACGCGCGTGCAGTGTACTATAGTGGAGACGGCAGTTTTCTCCAGGAGCAAACATATAATACATGGGGTTTGATAAAGAGCCGAGACAAGCTAGGCAGAAACAAAGTGAGAGAGTATATATCAGCACACACGCGGCTGCGAAGTAAAACTATAACAGGAGAAATTTACAAACTTTTTGTTTGTTTTTTTCCTTACTGATTCTCCTATGTAGTCGCGTGAAAGCGAAAAACTTCCTAAAAAAAAAAAGAGCCAGAAAAAAAAAGAGAAAAATTCCGGAACAAATACTAGAACACAAGGATGATGTTTAGTTCTCTCTCCCACTGACCAGTTTTTAGCTTTACCCACCGGCGGCGGCTATTTGGAGAACATATAAGGCTCCGTGTTCTTCCTGTCTTTCGCAACATTTCTGTCTCGTTTGTCGATACAGTTACAGTGAAATTAAGGTGGTAGCGGATTCGAATCTACTACCCCAAAATCCAATAGAATAAAATGAAGGTATTTTTTAAAATTTGAATAGTGAATTCCTTATCATTGTTTCAAAGCAGAATACAATTAAAACGGCGCCGCATATTCTCTACTATTGTAGTTATTACAGGTGTTTTGCTTATTGGCGACCATCATAGTGTTGAGTGATGCTGCCGCTCAAAGAGAGAGCAAAAGAGAGCTCAAAAGAGTTGCAACCCGACAAGCGCCCTATGACCCAGAATACTATCCCGAATCAACGGGTTACGTGAGTATACCAATAAATTTTCGAAAAATTTGTATTTTTACTTTAAGATAAAATTTTGATTTCAAACACACTGTGATTTGCAGGGAATGCCATATCAGTTCGGCTACTCAGTCTACCATCCGCAGTCGTACAATGACTACGGCCATCAAGAGAAAAGTGATGGAAAGCGCGTAGATGGCGAGTACCGTGTCGCACTTCCGGATGGTCGCACCCAAATTGTGACTTATTACGTCGAGGGTAACAGCGGTTTCCAAGCCAAGGTCCGCTACGAACCCACAGTCGCCAATCCGCCACCAATCACGCCATCCAGCAGACCATATGAGGGACCCGAGCCTCCATATGTACCCAAAAAGCCTGTCTACGCTCCTGAGCCAGTGTACGAGCCAAGGAAGCCTGTGTACGCTCCTGAACCTTCGTACGAACCTAGAAAGCCCGAGTACACTCGTGAACCCACATACGAGCCTAGAAAACCATTCTATCCTCCACCCCAAGAACCTGCTTATGTGCCCAAAGAACCAGTCTATGAGCCCAGACCAGTCTACCGTCCTAGAGAACCAGAGTATCCATCTGGGCATTTGATCAAGAAGCCTTTGTACGAACCGAATCCGTTTTACTCGAGTACCGACAAGCCATCAATCGAACAGCACCAAGAACCATTCATCTCGACAATTTCTCCTCCAGTTACAGACGAACCGAAATCGTCTCCGCCGCCGTCACCAGCGAGTGAAGTGCGCAAACCTCACGATGGCTACTCTCCCAACCCGTATACTAAACCTTATCCTCCCAACGACTATCCCACCACGCAGACACCATACCCTCAGACTTACGTTCCTTACGCGCCTCGTGAATACCCCAAACCTCACGACGGCTACTCCGACAGGCTTTACAAACAGTTTCAAGGCGACTATGGTAGAAAAGTCCAGCCTCATGATGGCTATACCCAAAAGCAGTACAACGAGCCTAAAGAGGAGCATGTTCCAGTTCCTCCAACGTCCTTACCTCACGATATTTATTCCCACAAGAAGTACAACGAGCGCAAAGAAGAATACACTCCCAACTTGCCTCATGATGGCTATTCTCCTAGGCTTTACAACCAGCCCAAGGAAGAGTATGCTCCTAAGCCTTACACCAGGCCTCACGAAGGATATGCTCCTAAGCAGTACCCACAAGAAGAGCATCCGGCTCAGGAAGTCTACACTCCGAGACCGTATCAGCCTGAAGAACATTCTTCCGGCCGTCCGGCGCCTCACAGCGGCTACGGAGAATCGAATTATCGCGCCAGTGAACCTCGTTACTTGGAAAAATACCGACCCAGGCCCAACTACCCGCGCCCCCACGACGGCTACAGCACCGAGCCATATCCCCGTCGTGAGTTGAATAAGCAGGGTGTTGAATCCGGAGAGAGGAAACCACACAGTGGGTATTCCGACAACGAAGTGGTCGAACTCCGTCGTCCCGCCAGCGAGAAGCGAAGACGTAGCCCACCGAAACGGGTGGTGAGACAACGTTACGTGCCCATCACTAGGCGCAACTCACGCAAGGTTACGAAGGAAGTGAAAGGGAGTCAAGCGAGTCCGTCTCAGGTGTCTGTTACCACTGTCCAACCGAGTCAGTTGACAACCAATAGGCAATAGCGATAAAATGTTGTATTTCCTTTTTAAGTTTTTTAATATTTGAAAACTTGAAAATTCCGGGCGATGGTGCAGGTCATCAACTCCGGTCCCTATCTCGTATAGTTTTTTAAATGTTTCACATCTATTCGAGTCCTCTATTTTTCTATGTTGCAATTCATTTTCTGTTGACACGAGCGTTATCAATGTTGAATGAATTAATCGTTGATTCGCTTATTTTTCTTGGTTATCGTTTGATGAATTTCCCACGCACGTGTATCACTCAATCAATATACATTTCTCACACTGAAAATTTTAATTGTTATCAGCACCATAAACCATTCGTCGAATAATCTAGACTAAAAATTTCAAAACGACAAAACCGTGACCGAAAAGCAGATTGAACGCAACCGACAAGGATGACGGTTAGCGTTAATTAGTGTTGCAAAAAAAAGACTCCTTTGTTTAAATTATTTTTACATTATTGTAAACAATGGCGTGCGGCCGTATTGTGTGTGTTGGCCATTATTTGTCCAGTACAAGGAGAAAGCCACACGCGTTTACGCGGGATTGTTCTTTTTCTCCCTGCTGCTTTGATAACAGCCCAGCACGTATCATTCATGGGAGAGACAATATGTTTGCAGGTTAGGTTTAATGGCCGGAAAACGCTCCAGTGATCTTAATGGATGGGATGTGGGAAAGAATATATAGATAACTAGCTTTCTATATAACGCCGGACCTTTCCCCAAAACAAGTTGCATGCAATGTTACAGCTGTGCTTGCGCCAGAAGCAGATGCTGTTTTGCGATTATTAGAGAAAATCACTTTAGCATTATTTCTTTTAGACCTTTTTTTCCCCCAGCAAGACGAGGGCTACTTTAGCCCCTGCTGGTTTATGAACCATCAAATTTCAGAAAATGGAACATTGAAAAACGCAAAAAAAAATAAAATCTTGTTGATACGGAAACAATCTGGTCTAAGAGAAAGCTTAATTGTTTTGCGTCATCGTGTCTTGTTCTCACATGTATACAGGAACAGCCCAAAGACCATAAATAACAGATTAACAAGCAATCCGCCGTAAAGATATAGAACTTTGAAAATCGAAAGGTCCTTTTTATTCTGTATCCTTTTTATAATAAATAACCTTTCTATTAATACAAATTGACAAGGCGTTATGGTTGGATAAGGTAACATTTATTTTTATTCACAAACCGAAGAATGGACCGGAAAATATAGAGGGAAAGGCGAAAAGCCGACATAGTCACCAGGCCCACATTTCTTACCATTGCGTGTTTACTTTTCTTGTCTCTTATTGACTGACAGCCAAGAATAGTGGAGCATTGCTTTCATCTTAACATCACATCTTCTAGTAGCGGAGACGAGGTGGAATGCGACTTTCACTCTATTCATCACGAACAACAAATTTTGCATATTTCATTGAAATTGTAAGTGCTACTTCTTTCGTGAAAACTTGGACACAAGCCACATCAATATGTCCCGCGTAAAGAAAAGAGCGGAAAGAGATTTGAGAAAACTGCCAAATTCAACATAGAAATGTTGAATATTAGAAATCGAATCGCGATATCGAACGATGGAGACGATGTGTACGACATCCTGTAGCTAGTTGCAAAAGATGTATCGGTCTGTTCATTGATCGCATACATTTACGTGCCATAACCTTATTTCCGGTTTCGAGCAATATGGCCTCAAGGAAAGTACAAACTTGTATATAAACGAAACAGGCAATGGAATCAAATCAGTTGACAAGCTTCTCCAAGCCATTCGATAACCCGCAAACATGAAAGTAAACAATTTTTTTTAAAAATGGATTTACAACTCAAATAGCTAATTGTATATACATATTTATTTACAGGTATTCATCTTAATTGTGTTGTGCTTGACGGCAACAGCAGTGACTGGTCAAGACGAAGTCCCATCGCCGCAAGAATCTGTTCCATCTGTTCCTGAACGCAGTGAGGATGCAGATGGCTACGGTCCTGAACGCGTCAAGAATCCTCCTTCCGCTCCTGTCACCATTCCGACTGCTGCTGCCGCTGCCGCTGCTTACGCTTACTCGGCTGCTTATGCTCAACCGTCAGCACCAGCAGTAGCACCAGCGGCAGCACCGGCAGTAGCACCAGCAGTAGCACCAGCAGTAGCACCAGCGGCAGCACCGGCCCGCGTATCAGGACAATCAGCAGCAGCTCAGCCTGTGAGTTGATCTTCATTCTTTATAAAGTGTTATAGATATGGATATGGACGAAATAATCTAATTGAATTTTGGTTTGAACATCCAAGCCGATGATGTTGATGCCTTACAGCTTCCAGTACGGAGTGAACGACGATGCCATTGGTCTGGATTTCGGCCATAAAGAGAGCAGCGACGGCCTAGTCGTCACGGGAACTTATTACGTTCTACTCCCCGACGGTCGCATGGAGACGGTCAATTACAAAGCTGACGACAATGGATATGTGGCTGAAGTTATTTATGATGGAGAGGCCAAATATGACAATGCCAAACCTCAGAAAGGAGCCGGTAGTTCACCAGGCACCTCCCCGCAGTTGCAAGCTCCATCAAAACCAGCATCCGCACCTGCCCCACCTACAAGAGCTCCACAATCGTTGCCCGTCTCTAATGCTACACCAAAAGCGCCAGCAACGCTGCCAACTGCTACACTAAAAGCGCCAACAAAAGCGCCAACAAAAGCGCCACCAACTGCTTCAGCCCCCGTCTGGCCAGCTGTCAAAGTACCAGTAGTACCTGTCGCTCCTGCTGTAGACCGAACTCCTTCGGTCATTCCTGCTACTTCTGCCCCTGTCGCCGCTCCGGCTCCTGCTCGGAGCGCCATTCCAGCTCCGACTGCAGTTTGGACTCAAGCTGTTGCGCCTCCGCCACCACAGTTATCTCAAGTCACAACAGCACAGGCTAACACACCTCCAGCGGGATTGGTTCGTCCGGTTGTCCAACCAGGAGTACAGGCCATATCTTATGGCCAACCTTCTCCTCCTGTTCCAGCTCCTGCCCCAGCTTATCCGGTTGCTCCAATTCCGCTTACCCAAAGAAACACACCCAAGCCACTTGTCAATCCGTATTAAATTTGATCGGGATCGCATAATGATTAACGAAAAATTGCTTCCTCGACAAATCCTTATATAAAATGACGAAATAGTATATATACATAGAACATAATCGAATTAAATATAAATACATTGGTGAAGCTGAAGAATAATATAAATTTATAACCCTAATCTTAAAAGTCAATGTATACCGATTCTCTAAATGATGACAGACTATCATATTGTATGGCTGCTTTTATAAAAAAATGTACCATTTATGAGAAAAGTAAAATACACTATTGAATCATATTTAACAGTGCAATTTAAAATTAAAACAAATAGCGCAATGATCCGACTGTTAGTAGGAGATACGTTCGTGGTAAGGTAAATTCAAATATATAAGGCCATGAAATAAAGTTAAAATTTCGTCATTGACTCGACGAAATATATGGACCTATTGAATGGATGTAGTTCGATGGAGTTATTACAAACGTACAATAAATATACTGATAGACTGAAAGGTAAACCAACTGAGTGTAAATTGGCGTGTATTCCTAAGTGAATATCAGTGCTTTTCGTTTCTATTAGCCTTTACCTATTCATCAATGAAACTGGAGAGTTATTATTCATATTTATAATGCGGTAACCAAATAATGGAAACAAACGCGCTGGCGCGCTATAAAATATTTTTTTTTGCCGGCGGTGCATGTCGTATATATACGATTGTCGTATCGTATCGTTGATTGATCGACAATCAAATGGATAGAACATTCCATATGGACCCATTCAGGGCGCATCTTCGAGGCTGGTTGGAAAGACGACTTTCTATTTCACGTTCCAATCCAACGACATTGAATCTATACTATATGGAATTGGACACAGCAAAAGGAGGGCATCGCATTTTGTATGGCCGGGAAAATAATTTTGTTTAGAAAAACTGCCAACTGGAAACAGTATGAGAAGGTCACTGCGAATAATACCTCGAGTAGGTTTTTTTAACGTAGCTATCCTTCACAGACACAGAGCCCGAAGGAAACTGTGTCATCATTCATCGATTTTGCACTTTTCTCATATCCGGCCAAATACCCAGTCGCAATTGCAGCATATATATAAACCTAAGGGACACATGAAGAGCAAACCATTTCAGGAGCGATTTCTAACTAGCAAACATGAATGTAAGAATTTGTTCGTATTTTTTCCCCGGTTAATCTTTAAAGTTAAAAAAAAAAAAAGTATTCGGTTGACAGTTGATTACAATTCCATTTATAGGTGGGCGTCCTCGTAGTGTGTTGCTTGTTAGCTACATCTGTGACTGGTAATGAAGACGAACGAGAAGAATTTGATTTTGATCTTGAAATGTCCTTTGAGGCTGACGAAATACTTGGCCCCGTCGACACTCTTGCCGCTGTTACCACCACCACTGTTACTGCTAAACCTGGTGCTCTTAAGTCTCCCAAAGCAGAATCCGAACCAGTTCCAGAGCCAATTCCAGAGCCGTCCCCAAAGCTGACTAATAAAGCAAACCAATCCGTAAGTCTATATTTTTTTAAATAACTTGAAACAATTGTGACGAGAAATTCTATTTTCGTGCAGACCAACGCTATGTTGGATATCAAGCGCAAAACACCTTACAGCTTTGAGTATGCCGTGGAAGACAGTAAAAGCGGTTTAGATTACGGGCATAAAGAGAGCAGTGACGGCGAAGTCGTTACTGGAACGTATTACGTTCTACTACCTGATGGACGAAAAGAAACTGTCAAATACAAAGCTGATGGCAATGGTTATGTTGCTGACGTTTCCTATGAAGGTGAGGTCAAGAATAACGACAATCCCCAGTCTCAGAAAGCGTCCGGAACTTTCGCATCTTCAGGTACAACATCCGCGCAATTGCAAGCTTATTCCAACAGCTCAAGCCCTGTTTCAATGATTTCCACATTGAACACATCCACTCGACCTCCGCAAATATCATCTTCGATGTCTAGCGCTACAACCAAAGGCCCATCCCTTCTCCCTTCATCTCCTGCTGCAGAGGCCCCATCAGCTGGTAAAGCATCCGTAGTTTCCACTGCTGCGTCTGCTGTTAGTTCCACTTCCTCAATAATTTCTGCTACAGCCACTATCACTACTCCAAGTCCATTTGCTTCTTCCACTCTCACTCTCATCCCTTCCTCCATTCTTACCTCCCCAACTACTACTGTAACTGCCGCAACTACTACACCGAGTACCGCAACTATTGCATCAACCAACGCAACTAGTACCCGAACTACTATTTCAGCTAACGCAACTTATGCTACTCCAATTAATAATGGAACTACTACCCCAACTATTAACATTCCGACTAACGGAACTACTACTTCAACTATCGCAACTAATACTATTCCAACTAGCGCAACTACTATTCCAGTTAACGGAACTATCGCCCCATCTACTACTCTAACTTCCGCAACTACTACTACAAATTCCGCAGCTAACTCTACTTCAATTAACGGAGCTACTAACCCAACTAACGTAACTAATAATACAACTACTACTCCACCTACCCTAACTAACGTAACTAAAAATGCAACTACTACTCCAACTAGCCCTAATAATACCACTTCATCTACTTCCAACCCTGCCGGTATCGCAACCAGCACCGCTAGATCCCTTTCTTCTACCACTACTTCTTCATCTGTACCTAAATCTACGCTCAACTCAACTTTCTCCCCAGCAGTTTCTGTTACAGTTTCAGCTTCACTCTCACTCTCAAATCAGAATTCAACTTCTGTGTCTTTGCCTCAACTTTCCCAAACTAATAAAACCCAACTCACTTCAACACCAGCCTCACCATCTAGTACTCGCTCTCCAGATATCTCTCTTACCCTCAATATGGTATCTCAAGCTCCTGGAACCCCACCTTCTGAAAATCAGTCGTTCTTTCAAGCTTTAGCAGGATTTATTCGTTCTGCTGGCCCAACTTTTATATATTGCCGTAAATTACTGCCAAGCTGTTCTGATTCAACTGGATTCCCACAAGCGTCTTTTTGTAGCAACTGCAATAGCCTTCAGAAAATCTGCTCCAAATCAGAATCCATTGGAGAAACTCCTCCCGTTTATAATGATACATTGAAGGCTTTTCAGACCCTTGTTCCTGCAGCTCCCGTCTGGCCAGCTAATAAATCACCAGTAGCAGAGTTAGTGCAAAAAACCGTTGATTCAAGTTCTTCTGAAAAACAGTCGAATTCAAACAGTACGCTTCCCCCCGCAACTCCTTCTCCGTCCACTCAAGTTCCCTTATCATCCTCCATACCTAAAAAAATTGTTTCCCTTGAAGTCCCCGAAGGTCTAGCCGATATTGTCCAATCTGCCGATACGCATTTCAGTTATTGCCAGAAAATACGGTCGTTTTGTCCTCGATTAGAGTCCACTCGACCTTACTGGGAGAGTTCCTCTGAAACTCCTTCTAAGCAAAAAGAGTTTTTGCTTTCAACCATCCAAGCTTGCAGTTATTGTCGTAGTCTATGGCCAATCTGCTCTGAAATGGTCGAATCATCCGAATTTCTTCTAGACCCGTCCCAATTATTCACTCTTCACGGCTTAGAAGAAGAGGTCCGTAATGCTATGTTTACTATAAGTTACTGCCGTAACTCTACACAAGATTGCAACCAATTATTAAAGTCTAATCAATCAATAACAACAGTGTCTCCGATTAACAGTATAGCGCCTCAAACTTCTAACGGTACTTCTCCAGCCCTTTTTTCTAGTAAAACTTCAACGGTTCAAGTGGATGATAAACCAATTCCTGGATCTTCAGTTCCCTCTCAGATACCAGATCCCCAAAGTGAGGATCTCGGTGATTTGAAATTTTCAAATTATTGCAGTCGTATGACGCCAGTTTGCTCACAACTGCTGTCCGTCTGAATGTTAAGCCTCTCGAAGTATTCTGAAATCTGTATTCCCCAAGTAAGAAAAAGAAACGCACTAATATATAGCTTGTTTATTCTCCATTAGAATAAAGCAGATTTTCAAAAATGTTTTAATTGATTTTCTGGTAGCTACCGTTAAAGTAACAATTAATTTATTTAATAAATGAGTATTGCTGACAAAGCGCAAAATGTTGTTGTATGAATCATTCGTTATTTTATATCATTTATCAGATATTACCCTACATGGTTTCAGAAATTTAGTGTTTAAAATGATAAAACATAGTCCTACTCAGTTTTTTCACGCTGATTTGCGTTTTGTTTTAATTTTTTGAAAAAATGCACCTGAGTAGGGGAGAGTGGGGCGATCTGGCGTTCGGGTCGGTTGGCTCAATTAATTTCTTGATGGGTTAAAATTGCAATAAAATATTCAAAAAATCAGGCGATGTAGATGTTAGTAATGTGCATCTTAAAACAAAATTTCATGGTATTACAACGATCGGTTTAGGAATGAAAAATAAAATAAATTTGTCTTCTTAAAATTGGGTCGTTCTACCTTGACTTTCGAATCAATTATCGGCTTTCCCGATTACTTTAAATTATAAAAAATTTGGAAAATACTTACATTATCTCCTCTTTAAGCCTGTTTAGTTTGTTTTATATTTACAATAGTTAAAATAGAAGATATATTCAATGATATATATACTAAGACCTCTTTGTTTGGGGCGCATTTTGCCACACAACGTTGGGGCTATTTGGCGTATATTAAGTTGCATATATGAGTGATATGACAGTAGTAAAATTATTTGTGTTTGATTTTTTCGTATTTCAGTCTACCATACTGATTTAACTTTTTTTAAAATTGATATTCTGTTAATGGGTTGCATTATTTTTTTAATTTTGAGTTTTTACTGTCAGTCAACGGTTTTTCCGTAAGAAGTACAGGGGCCAAGAGACCCCGCCGTTGTGAGCAACCAACCCCGTATCTGGGGTCAGCTGTCCCTTATTTTTTTAAATCGTAAAATACCTAACCTAGACGATATTATTTGTTCAGTTAAAAAAAAATACCAGTGAAAGGGTGAATTTTCTCTTTTTTAAGACTTGGTAGAACTTAATGCGTTAAAAGTAAAAGAATTAGAGCTAATAGAAAAAAAGTGAGCCAGTCTCCACTCTCCCCTACTGTGGAACACTCACGCACTCCCCCCGCTCCTACCCTTAGGATGATATCACTTTCAAAAACTAGAAAAAAAAGTTGTGACAAGGCCTTGAGACTGAATCCAACAGAGTGGCTGTACCTTCTTGACCATGATAAAAGTAAGCATGGAACATTAATAAAAGCAGTCATTTATGGGTATCCGTCTCAGCGTTAAAGTCTTCCATAAGCTTTTGTTTTGTCATCGTCTCTTCCAATAAATCCTGCCACCTGGTGGGTTTGTAACAGCAGTATGTGTCGCGCGCCAACCTTCCTGCCCATTTAAATTTCTGAATCCAAATAAAGTTTGGCCGGGCCACTATTACTTTACGACAGTCACTTTCCGTCAGTTTTCGTTCTCAACATTAAAGGCTTCCATAAGCTTTTGTCGTCGTCTTGATTGCCTCCCAACAATCCTTGCCACCTAGTGTAACAAGTAACAACACTGATGATAAGATGATTCACTACAGCAATGTTTTCTAGCAGTGGGATAAAGTTAGTAAGATAGGAAGGAACTTGAAAGTTAGGAAAATACAATCGGATATCCTACTTAATATTTTCCCTCCCACTTAAAATTTTGCAAACTATTTGAGGAGCCTACAAGAAAAAACTTCTGCCCCATGAGCGGAAGCTCACGCTTACGGCGCCAACTATCGGTTAAAATCTAAATTTTTTTTTAAATGATCAAACATTGTCCTTTGGAGTCACCAAAAATTACTTATTTGTGTATTTTTTTATTAACCATTTTTATTAAGTCTCAAGTTCAGATTTGACTAACATTAATTCCATGTTAAACTCTAGTTAATTAAGTTTTGGAAAAAACACCGTTGTCAGTTGCATTCTAAGTAATAATAAAAAAAAAAAACCGCTAACGTGCGAGCCATGAGCGGAGAGCTTATAAGCCTAGCACCATAAAAATACACGAAAAACGAGGGGTTGTCCTTAATTCGTTGGTGTTTACTATAGGAATAAATGTCAACAAACAACTTGTGTTGAAATTTGAAAAGTCTCCGAGTTTTCAATTAATTTAAATTGCTGATTAGTTTTGCTGTGTCAGCTAAGCTACTTGTGTCGTTATGTGTAAAATAAATCCAAAGATAATGTTAGTTTTGCTGATCTATTTTTAGTACTCATTAATCAATAATATAATATGATATTGAATGCTACAGTTTTTATTAAAGATTGAATTGGTCGTTTCAGTTCACCCTCCAATGTTGTTATTCGGATGATTTCATCTAAAAGATTACTACATTGAGGCAGAGGTGGAAGAAATCCAGCTAAGGTATTGGGTGACTCGGGTGTAAACACCGGCGAAATTCGGCAGAGCACAACCGTTTCCGAATGAGGTGATGCCAACTTGAACACCTCCAACCATCATTGGACCACCACTGTCACCCTATTTCAGATAACAAGTTGGAAATTATTAATTTTTGAAATGCAAAACGCACGAAAGTGAAAGATTTTAATTCTCTTACCTGACATGTATCTTTACCCGGAGCGGCAGCACAGATCATGTTATTGGTAAGTGTGCTGTATTGTAACTTACATGCTGTATTATCTAAAACATTGACAGTTGCCTTGAGCAGCGTTTGAGAGATGCTACCCCCTTTAAACCGACGTTTTGAGCAACATTAAAAAAATTATTTAAAACTTTAAATATTTAAAATAGGACACATACCTGAAGATGTAGTGCCCCATCCGGAAATGAGAGCCGATTGCCCTGCATAAGTGCTGGCTGGGGAGCATGATGTTGCAACAGCTGGAAGAGTAGCAAGCTTGACATTTGTAATAGGGGAGTTTAACTTCATAAGGGCGATATCGTTATCCTGTTAGTAAAGAAATTCACAAGTATTTTTATTGTTTATTAAAAAAAATTGTGCTATACTATATTATTTTATTAATTAGATCCTTGTTGAAAAACACTTACGTTAGTTCTGGGGACGTAAGAAGGGTGAATGACGAATTTCGTTACTCCTCTACTAACAGAACCAGTGGTAGCGCCGTTCAATGCAAGTGTGTTAACTCTTACAGTAAATGTACTCACAGAAGTTTGAGTTTTTCTGCATTCATATGAAAAAATGTAAAACATTTTGCATTTTTAACTCCCATTCACTTCTAACGCGACCAACGTTATTTTATTAATTATTTAAAACCAATACATTGAAAGTTTAAATTTGGTGAAATTCGACTTCAATGTTCAATTACACAAAGCAAAGAACAACGTTTCGTTGTTTATCCACTCAGTTTTATGATCTAAATATTAATTTTAGTGGATGCAATCAACTCAAAAAAATATTTACCCGGATAAGCAATGAGCTGCTGTCAAAATAATGGAGGGGGCAATCAAGGTTCCACCGCATAAGCTATTTCCGAGAATCAAAGCAGCCTAATAGTAATATTGTTACAATTAATTTATTTTGATATCAACGAACAATATCCCAAAAAGTAATCTGGTTAAAGATTATATAGATAGGGTATTGTTACCTGGTAAGGAATTTCTCCTGCGGCAGCTGCGGTTCCGCCAACAATCTGATCATTATCACCTTCATCTCCTTCTCTCAAACTTTGCCAGTCAATTTCAACTGTTGGCAAGAGGTCGCAAATAGTAAATTTAATATAATTTAAAAAATTGGGTTTATGTATTCGTACCATTATTGGAATTTTCAGTTTCAGGAAGGGCATGTGAAAACACGCATTCGACCAGAAAAAATAGCCCAAGAGTCTAATTTAAAAGATATACATAATTTATGTTATGCAAAATTTGAACACGAGAAAAGAATAAATGGTAGAACATCCATTATCTATTATCTTTCTTTTTCATTTGTTAGAAAGCAAGAATAATAATTTAAAATTAAATTACAACTATTGGAATCACGAGTAAAACAAAATGTTGAAGTAAAATATAATTACCAAATAAGCGATTCGCATCATGGAGTAAGAGTGTATGGTAACGCTAAAATGAACAATAATGACCAAATGAAGATTTCTTGGGCTTTTAAACCTGTTCGTCAACAGGACCTTTTTTCATTTTGCCATGGTTAGGTGGGAATGAACCAGTCGGTTGTCTCCACCCATATAGCAACAGCTGGTTCAGACAAAACATTTGAACAGTAATTTTTTTAGAACATCCAATGCTGACTCCATCATTTTGGCCAATCAGTGTAAAACGCGTTAGCAAGCCCATATTTTGTTACCAGCTAAAAACATATTGTAACAAGTGTAATCGCACCCCGTGTCAACAGTTTCCACTTGTATTGGTTTCACAATAATAATTAATCCTGTGTAAATGTTCTGTGCAAATATTGCAACCAGAACAGTTCTATATTCAGGTAGGAGATGTGTGGTAAAGAGAAATGCGGAAACATAGAACTAATAACGATAACGCGATGTGCCATATTTAAAAAAAAATGAACCCGATTTGAACAATATTAGGAACTAGGGTGTGTATATATGCCATACATCTGGTGACAAGCTGTTGGGAGTGTTCTCTCCTATTTCTATGTATCAATGTATTTGTCTTATCACAGAAATAATCACCACAATTTCCAAGTATATGAAGTGTACAAAGTAGACAAACTATGTGTGCCAATATGATGAAAAAAGTGTGAAAACTGCGAGAAGCAACTTATCATGAAATAGTTTAAAAATAAAGTTACGTCAGTTTTCAGAAGCAAAGCAGTTGCTCTAACATTATTGATTTGTATTTGCCTTGAGTATACTTCGCGCGAAAATATGTTTCTACCGTTCTTGGGTTGAAGAAGAAAATGAGGTAGAAAAATACCCCAGCTAGCATGTCCTTATTGGTAAAATATTTTTTTCCGACAATATTCTTCGATCGATAACCCACATATTGGTATAATATTATATTATTACTTTGTTGCGACAAGGTGGCTGTTAAATTTTTTTGTTATTTTCCCAATAAATGACTATTATCAAAGATGAATAAATTAATATTATATTTTTTTATTTTCCCAATAACGGATCATTAAATAAGGAATACATCGTTTTCTATGAAAAAGCTATAGTTATTTACATTTACCACACGTTGAAAATCCTAAATGATTGTTTAGGTGCTGACTTTATTGCCGAGAGTGGGTTTGAACCATCATCCTTTGAGTCACCAGTCCAATGCTATAACCACTACACCAACAACGTATATGATTGTAAAGTCCCGATGTGCCCAGTGCATACTTACACATTGTCATGGTTATAGCCCAGCGTGAGCAAAATCGATTTAATTACATCAGTGCAGGAATTTATGATTATTGAAACTATTTGTTTCATAAGTCATTTGTTTGCTGAAAGTAGGTTTGAACCAACCTCCATAGAATTACCTATATGGATGTATAATAATAGCAGTTTTAACATTTCATCTCATTAACGTTTAAGATAAATTATATCACGTTAGCGTGGAGGTAGAGTTTTAAATTCGAAGTACGTAAGTTAGTTGTTCGAGACTTGTGCAAGATCTGGATTTTAAGACAATTGGATTGTTCATTTAGGTAATTGTATGCAGAGCTAACGAATTGAATACGATATAAAACATTTAGGATTTTGAACGCATGTTAAATGTAAAAGACTATAGCTTTTTCATAAAAAAAGGATTTATTACTTTTTTAATGGTCCGTTATTGGGAAAATAACAAAACGTAATATTGATTTATTCTTCTTTGATTATAGTCATTCATTGGGAAAACAACAAAACAATTTAACAGCCACCTTGACGCAGCAAAGTAATAATCTAATATTATACCAATATGTGGGTTATCGACCGAAGAATATTCTCGGAAAACCATATTTTACCATTACGAGACTTGACTTATCCCTTTTTTGGCCGTAGGGACATCCGTGGCGAGATCCTCTGGATCTCTCTATTGCCTGTCGGGACAAACCCCTATAGGGAATCCCCTCTTAACCCTTGTTAACGTGGCTTCTAGAAGATAAAAACTTTTATTGACTCAAATCGAAAAACAGTTGCTAAACGGCTGTTGGTGTAGTTGTTATAGCATTGGATTGGTAACACATAGTATGATGGTTCAAACCCACTCTAGTCTAAAAACAAAACAGAACTTTAAATAGAATCCTTTCTAATAACAAGTTGAAGATAAAAAAAAATATTCCATGCTGGACTACATAAACATTAACACAACTACCAGATTTCCGTCAAAATTTTAAAAGTAGTAAAACGAAGTTATTTGTAGTGAAAAAGTTATTTTACCAATAAAAGTAAAATAAGTAAAATAAGTTGAAAAAATATTGTGAGCCAACAAATTTGGGTGCAAAAATATATTGGAAAAATATTTAAAAAAATTATTTTACCAACATCTCAATTGTAGGAATATAATATTTTGGAAATATTTGGGAAATATACTCTGCTAGCTGGGACCTTTCGCGTAGCGTATACTCAAGGCAACGCTAAATTTTACCAGTGTTGGGTAAGGGACCTACTCTGCATGTCCATAGACTCAACTTTAAAGTATACATTTTCTTATTATAAAATATAAAAATTCCGAATGTCACTTTTGGGGTAATGGGATGGGAAATATGGGGGGGAGGAGCTCTCCAAGATAGGTCCGATCTCCCCTCCAGTTACTTTGATCCCCGAGGGTTGTATTCATTCTTAGGGATATACCAAATCAATATATATAAAGTGTATTGAATCAAAAAATTCATAAAGCAATTCATGAAGAAATAGTTTTAGAAAAATTGTTCATTGCAAATCTTCCAGGAACTGCGACACTTTTATGAGATTGAAGTTGCTATAATTTTTATTTCACTTATTAAAACCATTTCTTTATTACAGGATGTGTTAATCGATGTCCAATACACCATTTCAAGTGTATTGAATCAATAAATTCATAAAGCAATTCACGAAGAAAAGTTTTAGAAAAATGGTTCATAGAAAATCTTCCAGGAACTGTGACACTTTTATGAGATTGAAGTTTCTATAATATATTTTTCAGTTGTTAGAACTATTTCTTTGTTACAGGATGTGTTAATCCATGTCCAATACACCATTTCTAGTATTGAATCAAGAAATCCATAAAGCAATTCATGAAAAAAATAGTTTTAGAAAAATGGTTTATAGAAAATCTTCTAGGAACTGTGACACTTTTATGAGATTGAAGTTGCTATAATATATTTTTCAGTTGTTAGAACTATTTTTTTGTTACAGGATGTGTTAATCGATGTCCAATACACCATTTCTAGTATTGAATCAATAAATATATAAAGCAATTCATAAAGAAATAGTTTTAGAAAAATGGTTCATAGAAATTCTTCCAGGAACTACGAAAAAACACTTTTATGAGATTGAAGTTGCTATAATATTTATTTGACTTGTTAAAACCATTTCTTTATTACAGGATGTGTTAATCGATGTCCAATACACCATTTAAAGTGTATTGAATCAAGAAATCCATAAAGCAATTCATGAAAAAATAGTTTTAGAAAAATGGTTTATAGAAAATCTTCTAGGAACTGTGACACTTTTATGAGATTGAAGTTGCTATAATATATTTTTCAGTTGTTAGAACTATTTTTTTGTTACAGGATGTGTTAATCGATGTCCAATACACCATTTCTAGTATTGAATCAATAAATTCATAAAGCAATTCATAAAGAAATAGTTTTAGAAAAATGGTTCATAGAAATTCTTCCAGGAACTACGAAAAAACACTTTTATGAGATTGAAGTTGCTATTATATTTATTTGACTTGTTAAAACCATTTCTTTATTACAGGATGTGTTATTCGATGTCCAATACACCATTTCAAGTGTAAAGAATCAATAAATTCATAAAGTAATTCACGATGAAAAAGTTTTAGAAAAATGGTTCATAGAAAATCTTCCAGGAACTGCGAAAAAACACTTTTATGACATTGAAGTTGCTATATATAATATTTATTTGACTTGTTAAAACCATTTCTTTATTACAGGATGTGTTAATCGATGTCCAATGCACCATTTCAAGTTTATTGAATCAATAAATTCTCTAAGAAATTCATGGAGAAATAGTTTTAGAAAAATGGTTCATAGAAAATCTTCCAGAAACTACGAAAAAACACTTTTATGAGATTGAAGTTGCTATAATATTTATTTCACTTGTTAAAACCATTTCTTTATTACAGGATGTGTTAATCGATGATGTCCAATACACCATTTCAAGTGTATTGAATCAATAAATTCATAAAGCAATTCATTAAGATATAGTTTTAGAAAAATGGTTTATAGAAAATCTTCTAGGAACTGTTACTTTTTTTTGAGATTGAAGTTGCTATAATATATTTTTCAGTTGTTAGAACAATTTCTTTGTTACAGGATGTGTTAATCGATGTCCAATACACCATTTCTAGTATTGAATCAATAAATTCATAAAGAAATAGTTTTAGAAAAATGGTTCATAGAAATTCTTCCAGGAACTACGAAAAAACACTTTTATGAGATTGAAGTTGCTTTAATTTTTATTTCACTTGTTAAAACCATTTCTATATTACAGGATGTGTTAAACTTTGTCTTATAGGGGAGACTGGAGTAAAATGGGACAGTTTTTGTTTTCCCCCTATATCTCCCAAACTAATTATTTAATTTCTTTAAAATTTTGTTTTTATGTATTCCATGTTATAATGAACCCCCCATATTTTTTATATAATTTAATCATGAACCATTTCCCCATAAAATACCTTTAAAGTTGCCTCAGATTTGTGGGAGGGGCCTATTTTGGGGGGTAATTGAGGACACTGGGGTGGGTGGTAAGGGACGTCCTCCGTTTTCGCCTTAAAATTCATTAATAAAATTGAAAAAAATTGAAAAAGTGTTTCACTGCATAGACTCTTCGAGTTTATAAATGTTTCAATTAAATTATTGTGTTAATGAACCTTTTTTCTTATATATACAAATTCCCTTATGGAGCTGTAGGACATCCTGCGTTGCTAGGTCAGGAAATCGAGCCTCTTAAAAATGCTGTACGCTGATTGGTCCGTAACTGTCCCATTTTAGGCAAAAACGGCTGTCCCAAACAACCCGATTATGACTCTTTTTTTTTAAAAGTTCATACCGTCTAAACAAATTGGTCTAAAATTCTAATTTTTGTTTTAAACGATCAAGAAATGAATCAGCTTCATTTCAATATTAAATTTACATGCCATTACCGTTTATTTGTTTCTATAAACATAAAATGGCGGAGACAAAAATTTATAAATAAAAACCGTTTTTTTAGTTTTGTCAATAACTCATGCAGTTATTGACAAAAATCAACAAAATTTCATGCCGAAGTACATTATACAGATTTACATAACATACTAAAAATTTTTAAAGTTTTATTAACATCTACTATTTTTCCCCCCACTGTCCCTTTTGACCCGGTGTCCCATTTTACTCCAGTCTCCCCTACACCATTTCAAGTTTATTGAATCAATAAATTCATTAAGCAATTCATGGAGAAATAGTTTTAGAAAAATGGTTCATAGAAAATCTTCCAGAAACTACGAAAAAACACTTTTATGAGATTGAAGTTGCTATAATATTTATTTCACTAGTTAAAAACCATTTCTTTATTACAGGATGTGTTAATCGATGTCCAATACACCATTTCAAGTGTAAAGAATCAATAAATTCATAAAGCAATTCACGATGAAAAAGTTTTAGAAAAATGGTTCATAGAAAATCTTCCAGGAACTGCGAAAAAACACTTTTATGACATTGAAGTTGCTATATTATTTATTTGACTTGTTAAAACCATTTCTTTATTACAGGATGTGTTAATCGATGTCCAATACACCATTTCAAGTGTATTGAATCAATAAATTCATAAAGCAATTCATGGAGAAATAGTTTTAGAAAAATGGTTCATAGAAAATCTTCCAGGAACTACGAAAAAACACTTTTATGAGATTGAAGTTGCTATAATTTTTATTACACTTGTTAAAAACCATTTCTTTATTACAGGATGTGTTATTCAATGTCAAATACACCATTTCAAGTGTAAAGAATCAATAAATTCATAAAGCAATTCATGAAGAAAAAGTTTTAGAAAAATGGTTCATAGAAAATCTTCCAGGAACTACGAAAAAACACTTTTATGAGATTGAAGTTGCTATAATATTTATTTCACTTGTTAAAAACCCTTTCTTTATTACAGGATGTGTTAATCGATGTCCAATACACCATTTCAAGTGAATTGAATCAATAAATTCATAAAGCAATTCATGAAAAAAAGTTTTAGAAAAATGGTTCATAGAAAATCTTCCAGGAACTGCGAAAAAACACTTTTATGACATTGAAGTTGCTATATTATTTATTTGACTTGTTAAAACCATTTCTTTATTACAGGATGTGTTAATCGATGTCCAATACACCATTTCAAGTGTATTGAATCAATAAATTCATAAAGCAATTCATGGAGAAATAGTTTTAGAAAAATGGTTCATAGAAAATCTTCCAGGAACTACGAAAAAACACTTTTATGAGATTGAAGTTGCTATAATTTTTATTACACTTGTTAAAAACCATTTCTTTATTACAGGATGTGTTATTCAATGTCAAATACACCATTTCAAGTGTAAAGAATCAATAAATTCATAAAGCAATTCATGAAGAAAAAGTTTTAGAAAAATGGTTCATAGAAAATCTTCCAGGAACTACGAAAAAACACTTTTATGAGATTGAAGTTGCTATAATATTTATTTCACTTGTTAAAAACCCATTCTTTATTACAGGATGTGTTAATCGATGTCCAATACACCATTTCAAGTGAATTGAATCAATAAATTCATAAAGCAATTCATGAAAAAAAGTTTTAGAAAAATGGTTCATAGATAATCTTCCAGGAACTGCGAAAAAACACTTTTATGAGATTGAAGTTGCTATAATATTTCCATTTCTTTATTACAGAATGTGTTAATCGATGTCCAATACACCATTTCAAGTGTATTGAATCAATAAATTCATAAAGCAATTCATGAAGAAAAGTTTTAGAAAAATGGTTCATAGAAAATCTTCCAGGAACTGTGACACTTTTATGAGATTGAAGTTGCTATAATATATTTTTCAGTTGTTAGAACTATTTCTTTGTTACAGGATGTGTTAATCGATGTCCAATACACCATTTCTAGTATTGAATCAATAAATTCATAAAGCAATTCATAAAGAAATAGTTTTAGAAAAATGGTTCATAGAAATTCTTCCAGGAACTACGAAAAAACACTTTTATGAGATTGAAGTTGCTATAATATTTATTTGACTTGTTAAAACCATTTCTTTATTACAGGATGTGTTAATCGATGTCCAATACACCATTTCAAGTGTATTGAATCAAGAAATCCATAAAGCAATTCATGAAAAAATAGTTTTAGAAAAATGGTTTATAGAAAATCTTCTAGGAACTGTGACACTTTTATGAGATTGAAGTTGCTATAATATATTTTTCAGTTGTTAGAACTATTTTTTTGTTACAGGATGTGTTAATCGATGTCCAATACACCATTTCTATTATTGAATCAATAAATTCATAAAGCAATTCATAAAGAAATAGTTTTAGAAAAATGGTTCATAGAAATTCTTCCAGGAACTACGAAAAAACACTTTTATGAGATTGAAGTTGCTGTAATATTTATTTGACTTGTTAAAACCATTTCTTTATTACAGGATGTGTTAATCGATGTCCAATACACCATTTCAAGTGTAAAGAATCAATAAATTCATAAAGCAATTCATAAAGAAATAGTTTTAGAAAAATGGTTCATAGAAAATCTTCCAGGAACTACGAAAAACACTTTTATGAGATTGAAGTTGCTATAATTTTTATTACACTTGTTAGAAACCATTTCTTTATTACAGGATGTGTTATTCAATGTCCAATACACCATTTCAAGTGTAAAGAATCAATAAATTCATAAAGCAATTCATGGAGAAATAGTTTTAGAAAAATGGTTCATAGAAAATCTTCCAGGAACTACGAAAAAACACTTTTATGAGATTGAAGTTGCTATAATATTTATTTCACTTGTTAAAACCATTTCTTTATTACAGGATGTGTTAATCGATGATGTCCAATACACCATTTCAATTGTATTGAATCAATAAATTCATAAAGCAATTCATTAAGATATAGATTTAGAAAAATGGTTTATAGAAAATCTTCTAGGAACTGTTACTTTTTTATGAGATTGAAGTTGCTAAAATATATTTTTCAGTTGTTAGAACAATTTCTTTGTTACAGGATGTGTTAATCGATGTCCAATACACCATTTCTAGTATTGAATCAATAAATTCATAAAGAAATAGTTTTAGAAAAATGGTTCATAGAAATTCTTCCAGGAACTACGAAAAAACACTTTTATGAGATTGAAGTTGCTATAATTTTTATTTCACTTGTTAAAACCATTTCTATATTACAGGATGTGTTAAACTTTGTCTTATACACCATTTCAAGTTTATTGAATCAATAAATTCATTAAGCAATTCATGGAGAAATAGTTTTAGAAAAATGGTTCATAGAAAATCTTCCAGAAACTACGAAAAAACACTTTTATGAGATTGAAGTTGCTATAATATTTATTTCACTAGTTAAAAACCATTTCTTTATTACAGGATGTGTTAATCGATGTCCAATAAACCATTTCAAGTGAATTGAATCAATAAATTCATAAAGCAATTTATGAAAAAAAGTTTTAGAAAAATGGTTCATAGATAATCTTCCAGGAACTGCGAAAAAACACTTTTATGACATTGAAGTTGCTATTATAGTTATTTGACTTGTTCAAACAATTTCTTTATTACAGGATGTGTTTATCGATGTCCAATACACCATTTCAAGTGTAAAGAATCAATAAATTCATAAAGCAATTCGTGAAAAAAAAAGTTTTAGAAAAATGGTTCATAGATAATCTTCCAGGATCTGCGAAAAAACACTTTTATGAGATTGAAGTTGCTATAATATTTATTTCACTTGTTAAAAACCATTTCTTTATTACAGGATGTGTTATTCAATGTCCAATACATCATAACAAATCAATAAAAACACTTTTATAAGATTGAAGTTGCTATAATATTTATTTGACTTGTTAAAACCATTTTTTTATTACAGGTTGTGTTATTCAATGTAGAATACACCATTAAAGTGTAAAGAATCAATAAATTCATAAAGCAATTCATGAAAAAAGTTTTAGAAAAATGGTTCATAGATAATCTTCCAGCAACTACGAAAAAACACTTTTATGAGAAAGAAGTTGCTGTAATTTTTATTTCACTTGTTAAAAACCATTTCTTCATTACAGGATGTGTTATTAAATGTCCAATACACCATTTCAAGTGTAAAGAATCAATAAATTCATAAAGCAATTCATGGAGAAATAGTTTTAGAAAAATGGTTCATAGAAAATCTTCCAGGAACTACGAAAAAACACTTTTATGAGATTGAAGTTGCTATAATTTTTATTTCACTTGTTAAAACCATTTCTTTTTTACTGGATGTGTTAATCGATGTCCAATACACCATTTCAAGTGTAAAGAATCAATAAATTCATAAAGTAATTCACGATGAAAAAGTTTTAGAAAAATGGTTCATAGATAATCTTCCAGGATCTGCGAAAAAACACTTTTATGAGATTGAAGTTGCTATAATATTTATTTCACTTGTTAAAAACCATTTCTTTATTACAGGATGTGTTATTCAATGTCCAATACATCATAACAAATCAATAAATTCATAAAGCAATTCATGGAGAAATAGTTTTAGAAAAATGGTTCATAGAAAATCTTCCAGGAACTACGAAAAAAACACTTTTATGAGATTGAAGTTGCTATAATATTTATTTGACTTGTTAAAACCATTTTTTTATTACAGGATGTGTTATTCAATGTCCAATACACCATTCAAGTGTAAAGAATCAATAAATTCATAAAGCAACTCATGAAAAAAAGTTTTAGAAAAATGGTTCATAGATAATCTTCCAGCAACTACGAAAAAAACACTTTTATGAGATTGAAGTTGCTGTAATGTTTATTTCACTTGTTAAAAACCATTTCTTCATTACAGGATGTGTTATTCAATGTCCAATACACCATTTCAAGTGTAAAGAATCAATAAATTAATAAAGCAATTCATGGAGAAATAGTTTTAGAAAAATGGTTCATAGAAAATCTTCCAGGAACTACGAAAAAACACTTTTATGAGATTGAAGTTGCTATAATTTTTATTTCACTTGTTAAAACCATTTCTTTATTACAGGATGTGTAAACTTTGTCTTATACACCATTTCAAGTTTATTGAATCAATAAATTCATAAAGCAATTCATGGAGAAATAGTTTTAGAAAAATGGTTCATAGAAAATCTTCCAGGAACTACGAAAAAACACTTTAATGAGATTGAAGTTGCTATAATATTTATTTCACTTGTTAAAACCATTTCTTTATTACAGGATGTGTTAAAGTCAAATACACCATTTTAAGTGTATTGAATCAATAAATTCATAAAGCAATTCATGAAGAAAAAGTTTTAGAAAAATGGTTCATAGAAAATCTTCCAGGAACTACGAAAAAACACTTTTATGAGATTGAAGTTGCTATAATTTTTATTTCACTTCTTTTAAACCATTTCTTTATTACAGGATGTGTTAATCGATGTCCAATACACCATTTCAAGTGTATTGAATCAATAAATTCATTAAGCAATTCATTATGAAATAGTTTTAGAAAAATGGTTCATAGAAAATCTTCTAGGAACTGCGACACTTTTATGAGATTGAAGTTGCTATAATATATTTTTCAGTTGTTAGAACTATTTCTTTATTACAGGATTTGTTAATCGATGTCCAATACACCATTTCAAGTGTATTCGATTAACATATCCTTTAAGAAAGAAATGTTATGTATTCGTGAAACAATCAATACAGCATCTTCAAACTCATTGAAGTAGTGTTACACAATTCCTGGAAGAGTTTCCATGAATGGTTTTTTTCTAAAATTATTCCTTCATCATTTGTATTATTAATTCATTGATTCAACGGACTTAAAATGGTGTATTAGACATCGTTTAACATATCCTGTAAGAAAGAAATGTTTTGTATTCATGAAACAATCAATATAGCATGTTTCACAGTTCCTTGAAGAGTTTCAATGCGCCCTTTTGTCTAAAACTATTCCTTCATCATTTGTATTATGAATTCATTTATTCAATGGACTTGAAATGGTGTATTTGACATCGATTAACATATCCTGTAAGAAATAAATGTCTTGTATTCGTTAAATAATCAAAATATTATCTTCAAACTCATTGAAGAAGTGTTTCACAGTTCCTGGGAGAGTTTCCATGAACTTTTTTTTCTAAAACTATTCCTTCATCATTTGTTTTATGAATTCATTGATTCAATGGACTGGAAATGCTGTATTGGACATCGATTAACATATCTTGTAAGAAAGAAATGTTTTGTATTCGTGAAACAATCAATATAGCATCTTCAAACTCATTGAAGTAGTGTTACACATTTCCTGGAAGAGTTTCAATGAATCGTTTTTTCTAAAAATATTCCTTCATCATTTGTATTATGAATTCATTGATTCAATGGACTTGAAATGGTGTATTAGACATCGATTAACATATCCTGTAAGAAAGAAATGTTTTGTATTCGTGAAACAATCAATATAGCATCTTCAAACTCATTGAAGTAGTGTTTCACAGTTTCTAGAAGAGTTTCCATGAACCCTTTTTTCTAAAACTATTCCTTCATCATTTGTTTTATGAATTAATTAATTCAATGGACTTGAAATGGTGTATTAGACGTCGATTAACATATTCTGTAAGAAAGAAATGTCTTGTATTCGTGAAATAATCAAAATAGTATCTTCAAACTCATTGAAGAAGTGTTTCATAGTTCCTGGAAGAGTTTTCATGAACTTTTTTTTCTAAAACTATTCCTTCATCATTTGTATTATGAATTCATTGATTCAAAATTGATACTTTTGTATCTTCCTTCATCATTTGTATTAAGACATATCTTACAGGATGTCTTAATCAATCTCTTATACACTCTTTTAAGTTCATCGAATCAAGGAATTTATAATACAAATCATGAGGGAAAACCTTTAGAAAAAAGGGGTCATAGCAGAAGAAAAAAGGGATCATACAAACTCTTCCAGGAACTGTTAAACACCACTTCAATGAGTTTGAAGTTGCTGTATTGAATTTTTCACTAATACAAAACGTGTTTTTCTTACAGGATGTATTAATGGATGTCAAATTTACCACTTCAAGTCCATTGAATAAATGAATTCATCATACATATCATGAAGGAATTTTGTTAGAAAAAAGGGTTCATTGAAACTTTTCCAGGAACTGTTAAACACCACTTCCATTAGTTTGAGGTTGCTATATTGAATGTTTAACTAATAAAAAACTTTCTTTCTTACAGGATGTGTTAATCGACGTCTAATATATTCTTCCAAGTCCATTAAATCAGTTAATTCATAATACAAATCTTAGGGGGAAAAGTTTAAGAAAAAAGGTGCATAGAAATTCTTCCAGGAACGGAACTGTAAATTACCTTTTTGAATATTTTAAATAACGACAATCTCGACAATAGAACTCCAATAATTTTTTTAATTATTTTCATGTCCGAAAATTGAAATCCATTCAGTTTTTTTTAAATTATTTGCATGTCCGACAGTAGAACTCCATTGAATTTTAAATATTTCAAAAGTCCGACAATGAATTTGGTTCGTCTTCGGTTCAGCTGCAGGCTATCCGAGCAAGCAATAAGGCAATCCGATTTCGATCCGAGATTAATCTTGCTCAACCCCAAGGCTAAGGCCAGGGATAGGGGACCCAAAATTGGCACACAACCTTGAGAAAGCACGGGACACTATAGATGATGAGAACTCTCGTGTGGAAATCCGGGGGCTCATCATAGTCGTCATTAGACTTCTACTAAATTGGCCGCGCAGAAAGAAGGACGCGTAAACAGCAAAGCGCTGTTTTTTTCATTAGACAATCGTTTACCTATTCTTAAACAAATTCATCGGCAACAGTCTTATATAGGGGAGAGGTGGGCTAGTTGGCAGGTGGGGTAAGTTGGCATTTTGCTAGTTAGACCCGTTACAGACCAAAACAAATCAAGCATTTTACACCAAATATGAAAGACAACACCCAGATTGCTCATATAAAATTTCAAAAGTATACGACTTCCCCAACAGGAGTTATAGCAAAAAGAAAAAAAACGGCAAAAAGTTTTTTTTTGGCCTCTCAGCACTTTTCATTTTTCTCATAGTATAAAACTCTAAGAGTGTCAGAAAACCCAAGCAAAAAAGAATTAATGTTTATCTTATTTTTAACAAGCGATCCACGAATCAAGTAGACCAAAATCCCGGAGCGGCTTTCCTGATCTAAATCCGAAAAAGGCATTAAAAATCTAAAAAAAATATAGCCATGTTCGTCTTCGCACGCCGGATTTACCTGCGTTTGCAGAATGACGATTCCCCCCCCCCCCCGTTTAGGAGTTATTTAGCTCTAAAGTTTGGTTTTTTTTAATTTTGTCAGAAAGTGGGGGGGGCTTTGACATCCATTTTCGAAAAAGTGGGGGAGCTAGGGAAAAAACTAATTTTTTGAAAAGGTTTATTGCAATCTCAACCACCAAAATCCAAAAGGAATTTTCTTTCCGAATTTTATTGGTTGAGATATTACCAATTTAGTGAAAGGATTATTTAGCTAGTTTCCCTCCCTGGCTTGCAGCCATTTTTTCGTACGGTCCGCTGCGCTCCTGGCGGAAGCCAGCAGAAGGTCTTATATATCGGCCTTCACATTAGACCCATTGCATTTATACAGGCCTTCATATATAGTGAACCCAGATTTCTTATTGGTCGATGTATAAGACCTTCTGCTGGCTTCCGCCAGGAGCGCAGCGGACCGTACGAAAAAATGGCTGCAAGCCAGGGAGGGAAACCAGCTAAATAATCCTTTCACTAAATTGGTAATATCTCAACCAATAAAATCCGGAAAGGAAATTCCTTTTGGATTTTGGTGGTTGAGATTGCAATAAACCTTTTCAAAAAATTAGTTTTTTCCCTAGCTCCCCCACTTTTTCGAAAATGGATGTCAAAGCCCCCCCCCACTTTCTGACAAAATTCAAAAAAAACAAACTTTAGAGCTAAATAACTCCTAAACGGGGGGGAAATCGTCATTCTGCAAACGCAGGTAAATCCGGCGTGCGAAGACGAACATGGCTATATTTTTTTTAGATTTTTAATGCCTTTTCCGGATTTAGATCAGGAAAGCCGCTCCGGGATTTTGGTCTACTTGATTCGTGGATCGCTTGTTAAAAGAAACCCGACATTTCTACATTAAAAAGTTATTTAGTTATCAATTTATTTGTTCGAAAAGCACCCTGTGGGGTTAGATGGCAGAAATTTTGAGGGGCATGTTGGCATACAGATTTCTCACGAGATGCTGAGTTGCAAGTTTTCAAAATTCGACCTAGAAATTTTGGAGCAATGAAGAATCGTCAGCTGCCAACTTACCCGTAGGGTGGGGCAAGTTGGCAGACTTTTTTTTGCAGTTTTTCTCAATTTCACAATTTCGTGTAAATGAACATTGTAAACAAATACGATCAATTCATAGAGAATTGAAATCTGAATCTGATTCATTCATTCAATTTGCAAAACGTGTGGTCAAAAAATTCAAATAAATTCACAAAAAGTGACCCTGCCAACTAGCCCCCCCTCTCCCCTACCTAATGCGCTAACGACGAACGGAGGTGAAGGGAATATTGCTTCGCGTCGTTCGAACACGAAGAAATTTTTCAACTGGTTTTAACGAGTATAGGTTATCCTGGAGTTTGAAATCGGTAGTGTGATTTATTGACACTTCAGTTGCATTGCGTTATTTGTTTGTAATTCAAAGTGTTCTCGATAATAACAGTCACGATCCAAAACAAATCATTTTGAATTGACAATAAAATTAATTGAAGGAATATGTGGGTTGTGAAAGTGACGCTAACTAAATCGCGACTTTCTCCTGCACTCACCGTCCGCTCCATACACACAATCAAGCGCCGTGCCTGATTCTGTCAGTAGTTATGACCAATATTTGATAAGTTGATCAAAATCAGCGGTACAGGTATGCTCTGCAATAAACAACAGCAGTTGTCGCAAATTATACGCCAGTTGAATTGGTATTACATAATTTCTAATCTTGATTCAGAAATTTATTTAACGACGAAAAATAAATTTTCGGATTTTTACATATATGTGAAAGTCCAATTATTCGACAGTACGTTCAATACTCCAGTTTTCAGTCGTTCATCATCATAACCATTAGTTTATAAATCTTCGTTATACCGGCGAAAATACGACATGTGGTAAGGTTGTTTTTATATGTGTGCTTTGTTTTAAAATTATCGCAAAACGGTATCTTGCGTCACACGACAGATAAAACGCTAGCGATATTTAAAAACTTTTTTCTATAAGAGGACAGCAAGAGACGAACCTTGGAAAATTTTTGGTCATAAATTATGACACAAATAATTTCTTCGAGACCTTCGCATCAGTTTTCCCTTTTTTGCTCCCGTTTTGTTCTCTTCGGGTTTTAATTCACAGAACGGTATATGCAGTTACAGTCAGATTTACTAACCCCAACAAATCATGGCTAAAAATTAAGTAGCAATAATCGACTCATAAGTTTTCATTTCTCATACGGCACTAATACAAATGGTACAAATGAAAAGTGTTGATCTGCGGCGATTTTGTGGGAGAGTGTCGAATCGTTTTCCTTTTTTCTTTATTTTTTTTTCGTGTATTTTGTGGGGACGTATTTAATTAGAAGCGCCGACTGACTGTGAAATGAATCAAATTTGGATGGCCGGTACCGGACGGAGCTTCGTGCCGCGTCGCGCGTGACACAGTAGACGAGCTCGCAAAAGAAAGTGAAAAAAGGAACAAACCTGTTGGGTTTTTTCTTCTATTTTGGGGGTCGCTGTGCAATAGCGGCAAAGTGAGTCTAGACTATGATTGCCACCTGCAACACACCGCATGCGGCGATAATGGGTCGCCGTCACTTTTGAAACGTCAAAGAATCAAAGAAAAAAGCGTGCGGTGTGTAAAGTCAATTGAACAAGGGCGAAAGGGCCCTTTCTCCCCCGCAAAAGTGCGGGGGATCAATCTAAACCATTTAGCGCATCACGCGTGGTGTACCGCTCGTACTATACACAAACGAAATCGTTGGAGTTACTAGGCCTATAAAAACGAGAGTGAATGTTGGGTTAGAGCATCAGTCCTCTTCAATTGATCGAAAGGAACAAAACCAACTTATTCTGCTAAAAATGAAGGTATATACACTATAATACATTATAAAATAATTAGGAATTTATTATTTTAATATATATGTGTTTTAGTTTATGCTCGTCATAGTTGCAGCTGTCGTGGCCGTCTCGGCCGAAAAACATGGAAATCACCGCACTGTGCCTAGTTATAGGTCGGGAAGCGGGTCTTATGAAAAAAAATACGAAGCGACCACCTATGCCACACCGACTTACAACACCGCAGCATCCTACCAATACCAGGGGACTGAAACAACTTATGAAGACGAGCCCGTCTACACCAAATCTTACTCTCGGCCGTCGTACAAGACAACTCCAGGACCTTACGTTACCGAAAGCGCTTCTTACTACTCGAAATCCTCGTATGAACCGTCAACGTATTCGAGTCCATCCTCAACATACGTGACCAGCAAGCCGAAATCATACGAAGCCACCGAACCTGTGCGATCCTACTCTTCTAAGCCAACCTACTCAGAATCTCCTTATTCTTCCCCGGTATACACAACGACGACCAGCGCTCCTTATACTACAAACCAGCGATATTCCACTCCGGCTTATTACAGCAAGCAAGATTCCTATGATTACGTAAGACTTGTTCTTTCAAAATGGTTTAATTCCACCGATATAGTCTATAACATTGTTTAATATTATATTTGTAGAAGCCGATGCCTTACAAGTTTGCCTGGGGTGTTAAGGACGAAAAGAGCTACAACGACTACTCCCATCAAGAGGAGAGTGACGGCAAAGTTGTAAGCGGATCTTACCGCGTTCTTCTTCCCGACGGCCGCACCCAAATTGTTACCTACAAGGCTGATGAGTACGGATATCAAGCTGTAGTGAAATATGAGGGAGAAGCCAAATACGATGAGTACAAGCCCACCTATAAACCCGCCTACAAGCCGTCGGATGTCAAATACGAAGAAGAATCCAAGTACACTAACAACTACAAACCTGCAGATTACACGAAAGGTCCAGTTAACTACAGCACTGTTAAGAACGCTGAGTACACTAAGAAGACGGCGTACACAGTTCCCGTTTATTCAACTAAACCGTACGAATCTGCAACTGTTTACACCACTCCGTCCTACCCGTCCTATCAGTCGACTGCATACTGAATCTCAAGATGGAAATTGCATACAATCAGCGAATTACTCCACATCATTCTTGCAAATATTAATAATAATTAAGAGAAATAACAATTCCCAAAGCTCCCTTATTTTTTGTTATCCGAAAAATAAACTTTTTGATGATACGGCATATGTAACTAAATTACTACAGCGAACTTTCTAGTCTATATCGCCCGTCTTGGCGGGGATTGCGCATACTTGTACGTATGCAAAGTACCGTACACGTGTGTTATAACTCCCCAATTAAAGGGTACAGAGTATGGCGAATCACTGTTGAGAACTCCAAGGTCTAGTCGTATAGACGACTAGACTATACTCCAACGACGTTAATATACACTCCAAGTAGTGTTTCAAAGTAACCGATTATATTGTGGATACATTATTCTATAACGATCGGTAGATTGCGTTTATGACATTTCTCAATTGAGAGAAAATAGCAGCATCAGCTATATCATACATAAAATTCTTATGGCTAAAGTAATATTTGCAGTTTAAAACACACTTAAGAGTCGTGAAACAAAAGGTACATTTGATAAGTTGGCAATTAATCCTGTTACGACAAAAGATTTTTTCCTTGAAAACCGTGAGATATGCGGCGTTCGTGGAAACTCCGCTTAATCCGCAAATTTTCGTAATTCGTCCTCGTATAAAACATAAAAAAGGCGAGAAAAAATCATTTTTATTTCTCCCTTGCTTTGATTCGTCCTTGACGATTTTTCGTGATAACCTATTCATTTGATTTGTTGAAATTTTACTTTTTATGAATTCTAACCACGTAGCCTAATTTATAGCCAGTCATTTCGTTCCACTATTAAACATCTGTATAGAAGTCCATCCCCATCCAGACGTCTTTCACATATATAACATTGACGCAACTAGTTCATGGCGTATAGCGCTGGAACGGGCTTTATGGGTTGTTCAAATCCAGGAATGCCGCAAATTTTACAGAGTCAATACCAGAATTGGTTTGAAATTTTGAAAATTTTGAATTCCTAGTAGAACACAGTCCAAGAAGAACGAAAATGCCCATCATGTGAATCATTAAACAGTGAAATCTACAGCCATGTTATTTTCTATCAAACAAAACGTATAAACATTGTTATCGCTTGTTCTAGCGTAAAAATTAGGAAACTATATTTAATTGGTAACGCAATAGAGCAGAAATATTTCCCAAGACAATATCCGCTGACGTTCGGCTGTTATTCTTTAGGTTATTACTGTTGACTTTCCCCTCATGCTGTTCTACTTATTATTTATCCTCTCCTTTTCACCTGCGTAAAATAATCATAATTGTTTCTCTAATCTCCATAAAATTGCGAAACCCATTCTCTATGACATTTCCTAGTTTTCTCAACACTTTTTCTCATCTTCGATTTTTTCCTCATTTTCCTCCGAGACCGCAAGCACAGGAGAGGACGAACGAGAAAATTAACGGTCCATAAAATATGAGCATCAAATTAATTTTCATCACTTGTCCTGAGTGCTCTACTTGAATTTAACAATTTTCTTATGCTATCTCATCCTTTCGTTTACTTTCTAATAACAATGAAGAAGACAAAAGGAAAGTAAATTAGAAACTTATTAAAAAGAAGCCGCGTTGAAAACTAAAATAAATGCAAATAATGGAATGTGAAATCGAAACTGTGCTGGATGAGTGCGGATTGAACTAACGTAACCTTTATCATATAACTGATTAAATACTACAGTCATTGTCTTTCATTGAATATAACGATAATTGTATTCATGAGGCGATTGGCATAATTGCAGAAAAAAACGGAAAACAGGATGGCTTTACATAAATTATGAATGTTCTTGCGAAGAATATTTATAGGGCTAATCGTCTGAGGATTTAAACGGCATCGGTTGAAGTCTCTGGCTCGGCAATGGGTTCCGCAGCAACGGCAATCTCAGCCTCGGCAGCAACGGCTACTTCAGCAACAGGTTCAACAACAACGACTTCCTCAATCTTTTCTGCGACTTTCTCTACAACTGGAGCGGGAGCATCAGTGGCGGCCTCGGTGGTAGTTGGGGCGGGATAATTTGGCTTGGGGTATGCCGGGCGAGGGTAGCTGGGATAAGAAGGCTTGGGGTATGAAGGATAAGCTGGAGTAGAATAAGAAGGATAGGCGGCCTTTGGAGCGTAAGTTGGCTTTGGGTAGGATGGCTCAGGGTAGGAAGCCTTTGGGTAAGCTGGAGCGGGGTATGCGGGTTTGGGGTAGGCTGGGTAGGCGGGCTTGTATTCGTCGTATTTGGCCTCGCCTTCGTATTTGACGTCGGCGACGTAACCGTAGTCGTCCGCTTTGTAGGTGACGATCTGTCGTCGGCCGTCGGGGAGATTGACGTAATAGGTTCCAGTCACGACTTTGCCATCGCTGGTTTCCTTGTGTCCAAAGTCGTTGTAGCTTGGTCCATCCAAAACGGCCCAGTCAAATGAGTATGGCATGGGGGCCTAGAAAAGAGAAATTATTGCAGCATTTCAAAAATATTAATTACAGATCGACTAAAGCTTTTTACATAATCGTAAGATTTTTCATATGATGGATAAGCTGGTGCCGGATAGGCTGGTTTGGGGTAGTACGGCTTTTCAGCGGCAAGTGCAGCAACTGCCAAAGCGACGATAATGACGAACTATAGATTTAAATTAGAAAATTAAACAAAATTTTCGTTAATTTGTTGATCTTCTCTCTATAATTCTTTACGTTGAAAATATGAGATGGCATTAAAATGTATGAACTCACTTTCATGTTGGCTCAAGAATATTACTAGTGTCTGCGATTGTTCAGAGGATTGGATACACTGATGAATCTCAAGCTCGTCACTGCCTTTATTTATACTGGTTCTGTTGTCCATTCACAAAAAAAGGCGTGGTATTAGCAACACCTTACCATTCAAGTCGTCCGAGAAATTCGACTAAAAGGGAGGAACTGGCAACTCATAAAAGAAAACAAAAAAAGGAAACTGCTGTACTATACCAACGCGCTGTATACAGCACGCACCTGATTCAGCTAATGATAACAATTATCTAGTGTTAAAAAGAAAAAAAATCATTAAATTGTTTACTACCATACAGCTTATCCGCGTTTATTTTTACTCTGCTCTTGCCAATTCCGATTCAATTCCGACTTTTATTCTGTACAATTCAAAATTCCCAATAAACAAAATCTTATGTAGCTACAGCTACATAGCTAGTCCTTCATAAGATAGGTGATGTAGAACCGGAGCTCCGAATAATCATAAAGTGAAAGATTGTTATTGTACGAATCCTTTGAGCAACTTTGAAAGTGAAACATCGTCTACAGCACAATGCATTTGATATACCGCTTTGATGAACAATAATGCGAAGGCCGAGATATTTGAAGAGATGCATTTTTTGATGCTGTTGCTGCTTCACAGCGCGCAGCCAAGGATGTAAAAAGCCTAGCTATAGCCTACATATCTTACAATATCGTAACAAATCAAACAACCCCAAAATATGACCAATCGCTATCTTATTTTCTCACTGAATCAGCAAATTCCGACTTTTTAGTTGTTAGGATCGCACAGACATATGTTTTTGATATACTCTGGTACGCTCTGGTATGGAGTGTGAAATGGGCAATTCCTATGCGCCAATGCATTGTACAAGTGAGAGCGGACCAAATCATCGGAGTATATACCTAGACGAGAGTGAAGTCCGTTCGAGTAGACAAGGCCACAGCAATGACGCAAATCTACGTCTTGTCCAACAGAGTTATAGGACTTGATGGGATCTCTAAAGAAATCAACTAGGCCACCCAGCAGTGGAAGTTGTGAGTGCCTTTCATAATGTATCAGCGGTTACCCTACATAATTTTACGGTCTCTTTAACTTGATAAACATTTCTACCGAAGTAACAGCAAGAGTAACAGACGTTGACATCGTCACTCGCATGACCTAAAAGCTCCCGAAAGCACGTTTGGTTTTTCCCCAATGGTGTATAGTGTTTTACGTTGCCATTGATTTCAGCCTCACGACTCGACCTAAAAGCAAACGAACTCGACTGTGCTCCAGCAATAACTATTGACAATCATCACTTCCAGCCTGCTTCCAGCAATAATAAAAAATATTAAAATAATAATTGAAAGTGCGGTATTCGCTAATTGAAAACCTTGAGATTGTCAAAGATACAAATGCCTGCATCTGAACTGATCAGGTGAGCAGCATGGCCGTGAGATTATTTCGCACCAGCTTGAATTTAAAGAGAATCCGAAAATCTCTACCGCTTCCAGCGATAGACGATTTGTGATTATCAATGGACAATAGTCATGTGCTGGACAACCCTGAAACGCCACGCCGGCCAGCAATGTATTGGCTCAAAAATTCGCACGCATCTTGGCACAAATACCGAAGGTGTTCCAAGTACAAACGTTGTTAATGTTGTTGTTACCGGGTCCAATAGAATATATAGCAAGGCTTTCCCAAAAGTGAAAATTCGGCCATCCGATGAATAATAGTCGTCCGCGCTCCTATTCTTTTTTTAAAAGCTTTCGGGTCTGTGGACAAAAGGGAGGATAGATAGGATATAGCCCCTCTTCTCGGCCGTCTAAAATCTGTGCCATCTACCGCTTGTTGCGACCAGCTTCGGGTGCCTTGCGCAGCAGTCCCTTATCAAAGTAATTAAGTCGCAAACGCACAGCGAATACTGCGCTAATGCGCAACAGGTGACGGCCCTACATAACAAAAAGGGCGTTCAGAAAATCAAATTGGTCTTTTTATTTGTTTTTTTTTTACTTTAAAGAGTCTCGGACACAGCCTTGAGACCGCGCGTATTCAAGACCCAGTTTTTCTCCCAAATTTTATTTTAAAGGAATTTTGACGATGCCACAAAAAAAAAACTAGATTAAAAAACAAAACAGAAATGTGATATACGAAATTAGTTGGCTGTCTGTTGCGTCTGGCATATTAAAACACCATAATACATTTGGAAATAAAAAAGAACGGATAACGGATTTAGCTTCCTACCATTCACGGGTATAACGGCGCTGTAAAGAAAGTCGTGACGCAACAACATCCCCGCGCTTCTATATATTCTCTTAGAAATCGAGAGCGGTATACATCTATTCGCTGCTGTATACTTTGTTGTATATAGACGACGTATATACAAGGAACAAAGAGTTCATCAGATACAACCAAATCAGTTGCGCTTGCGGTACAAACGGGTACAAAGCACAGAGGCAGAATATTTGGAGTCTGTGTGGGAAGCGGGGAAAAGGGGATTTACGAATCCCCGATGTGATCCAGCAGCACGTCATCAGTTCAATCTATACAATCAAGAGAGAAAAGAGGGTGGCGATCAAAGGAGACAGGTCGTTTGTTACGATTGCCCCGCAGAGAACTTGTCGGTGCTCTCCGCCCAGGTCTGCCGTAATAATTTCACAGTCGGAGGTCGACTGAAAAATTTCGAAGCCTCAAATAACAACACGCGCAACGCATAAAATTTCAAATATACTGGTCATCACCGGACTTGACTGCTGCGTTTTCCGTCACTGTCACACCCCGTTGCGTGGAATTTCACATTCCAAATATAATTGCCGAAAAGTGTTTTAATATTTCAAATTGAGAACCGCGCGAATTGTAACAGAAATCTAGAACACAAGGTGAAAATAAAGAGTAGGTTACGTACCTCGTTATACGCGCTAAGGTATCTACCCGTTTATGGAACTGGCGCTGTTGATTATCAACTCTTTTGCTCTCCTCCACCTTGCAGAATTACCATTTTGACTTTTTATTTTTTATTTCTTTCTACTTCTTCTCGACTTTATCTTCTCTCAGCAATGAGAAAAAGAGAAAACACTCTTTTGCTTTATTTATTTTGAGTGTGCGTGCTCTCCATTCGAAGGAATCAGCAACGGTCACGGCCAATTCAAGAAGTCAGATGATGAACTACTTTGTAGCGCTTTTCTCGCCAGAGATGGCCAGAACTGATTCGCAAGTTGAGCGTGTCAATAAAATAACGGGGAGATGAAAGGAGAGAGAATGCGGGATTCAATCTATAGAGATTTCGATCTCATTCTCAACAAGACGCGGGACTGACATCGAGGCTTTCACTAGAGCACAGCACGAATGCCGCGCGGCCATCAAGCCAATAAATATAAATCCCAACAGCCTCTCGATCGCGTACATCTGCAGGAATTATAGAGCGGATCATAATCGTTGCCGTCAAGTTTCACTCGTCCGCTTCTATAGTTCAGCATCGCCTATATAAGCTAGAGCAATCAAGGCGAAGGCCATCGTCGTAAACAACCCACAAACCCGTTGGAGAGGGACAGTTAAGAGCGAATCGCCACGGATCACGAACCTCCGGCAGCGATCATTCCAAAGCGCGATCGGATCTATCGGCTGCAAGAAAAAAAGATGGCGTTGAAATGGGACGGCATATATATCTATCTATAATATATGCGATGCGTTCCTTTTGTTTTGATAATAAAAAATAATATTCCGATTGTTTATGTTCTATAGAGGCTTGCAGCTAGAAGCCACTTGGCCAGATTGCTGCTGGCCGCCGGTTCTCTTTTTTTTTTCACGACGTGTGGCCAGACACGCCCTAATGCCTCAGAGGAATTCTATACGGCCTTATGGCTGAGTTTCACGATGTCGTCCTTCTTTTCCCCACTAGCCCATAAACGGACCATTAAACACCGAGGGAACAACAACAAAAGCGCAAAACGACTTTGAAGTCTCTTAGATTATTTTTTCTAGCGCTGAGATTGAGTCCCTTTTTTAAATTACACATAGCGAATATTCATGGGGTACCACATCGTAAAGCCCGGCTTGAATATATAAAGACAATAGATATTGGTCATACCGGGCAATCAAATCATATAAAAAAGCATGATTATACTATACAGTTTCAAATATGGGGAGTCTTTGCAATTGGGGATGTCACGGGGTGTGGTCGCAAGTGAAATTTTTTTCCCCTGAACAGCGCCGTCGCCATAAGCGGCGATGATGACGGCGAAAAGTCGCAATGACCAAACGCGAAACAATACGAAAACGGAAAACGCGCAAAAGAGAGAAAAGCGGAGTTCGTCTTTTTTTATCGAGCGTGTCATATCACGGCGCCGGAAGGCATCCCACCCGCGCACATATCCAGCGCTTTCCATGCGCGGCATTTGCAATAAGCCATGGCGGTTGCGTAATGCAACACAAACATCTTTCGACGGCAATATAATGTGTAGTAATGGGAAATAAAGAGCAGCGGAAATGAACAAGAAACACATTAAAGAAAAAAGGAAGAGCACGGAGAATTTTTTGTTTTTTGTTGTTTTGTTTTCCTCATCGGGGGAAAAGTCCGGGCGTGACGACGACCACAAAAGTGAACGCGTAACAGCACAATTGTTGTTTTGTTTTCCCCCTATGCTTCAATTTTTTCTTTTCAACATTGTTTTCCCACCGGGGTACACAATTAGAACACTAATTCGTTATCATCGACAATATTGTATCACCACACATCATATAGTCCCAGGGTGGAAACAAGTTGTATATAAGAGGGATAAGTCGACACAATCAAAGCACTAGTCTTTCTGATCAGCTCCTCCAACATCATCATCATGCATCAGTCTAAGGTCTTTTATTAAATTTTAACTAACGTAATTCATTTCTATAGCAAATAATTCGTTACCATACAGGCCCAAAGAATTTCGTCCTTCATTTTATTGGTTGCCACTTTGATTGCGGCAGAGGAACAGCCTAACTACGCTCCCGAAGCATCCAAGCCGCCATACGAGGTTCAAATACGAACTTTACCGTTTTTTAATCCGCCAATAAAAAAAAAGCATATAACCCGTGTGAATTTGAATTTTCAGCCAGCAGCTCCAGCGATGCCCCACAGCTTTGCCTGGTCGGTGAAGGACGAAGCGACTAACAACGACTACTCGCATCAGCAAGAAAGCGATGGCAAGGTAACCAGCGGATCCTACCGTGTCGCCATGCCCGACGGCCGCACTCAGATCGTCACGTACCGAGCCGACGACAACGGATACGTTGCCCAAGTCAAGTACGAAGGCGAGGCCATCTCCAAATATCCGGAATACCGAACTTCATCTTCCTCGTACGATAATAACACGCCAAGTTATTCCGCCGTAGAAACAACAACGGCATCAATAATCCCCCCAAAAGATTATTAAAGACCTTGAACAAAATGCCCGTTACGAATGAATGAATAAGCGTCACCTTTTCCTAAACTTGCCCACTCATTGCTTGTAAAACTATTTGGCATATGTATTATAGACAAGGCTGTATTTCGAATAAATGTTTCGATGGCGTGACCGGCGCTTCGACGCTTCGTCTGGCTTATTGAGATGTGTTTGCATATTATATACCGTTGTCCTTCAGACTTCAGCTTGAAGGCGTGCCACCCATCGTCTGTCGCTCCCGGCAGCCGCCAAATAATTCACGGCCAATTGTTGGCGGGGTTTCACTTTCTCTCTCTCTCTCGCCTCCTGCTACGGTTTTCTTTTGCATTAGCCACACACACACACACCTAGAATGCGGCCTATTCATCGCTATCCAACAAGACAATTTTGTTCTGCGACGGATTTTTACATTAGTCAAGTAGTTTGACGAGCCTTGTTAACCATAATTGTCAAACGACGTGTTTTCTCATCCGCGGATACACTGACAAAGAAGAAAGAAAGAAACAAATTATTATTTCAGGAATTTCGAATGATTTTCACTCGTGCGCGTTGTGGTTATTCACCGGAAGAAAGTAAAAGTAAAAAAAAGGACTTTTCCCGAAGAGCGGTATCATGTAGCCCGTGGATATTATTTGCTTTCAGACACCGTCACATCGCTCGTTGTGTGCCTAGTTTTGCGCTACTTCACTTTCTGAGTCATGGTGACTTATAGCTCTCCGCCCAATAGCTATAGTACGTATGTCTATATTATACTAAAGGGAAAGGCTCTGTGTATTCTTTTGTGCGTGTGCATTATTTTCAATACGCGGGCTGACGAGCGCCGACTTGGTATGAATATGTCTCACTTTCAGCCGATCATTGAGTTCAGAAGCCAATACATGTATAAGAAAGCCTCTCGTCACGACTCACGCGCTGATTGAATCTTGAATGCTTTTTAGGGACATCATTTTTTAACGACTGCCAGTCAGCGGCTTGTGGGACCGAATAAGGCGGTCGTCATCAGATAGATCCGAACCGATCGTATAAATAACCCATCATCATGCCTTTATTGGTTGATCTGGATGGTATCTTTTATAGCCAACAATACGAGCTCCTGGATGTATACTATAGGCTATATTTCGTCATCTCCGTTCTTTTCGATTCTTGCTTCATTTTTTGTTTCTGTTATTTTTACGGCGACCGGGGGAGTTGCCGTTTTTGGTCAACTTCTCTATAGCAGCAGTGCAGATGGTACAACAGCAGACAGACAGAGATAAACTCTATGCATAATGCACGAAACCGTTGCTGTGCAGATATATACTAGGCGTGGCCATCAATTTTTCGCCCAGATGGTATTTTCATGTTTTCTTTTCAAAAAAGCAACGGAGAACCCATAATATCAAATCTGGAACTGATTTTGTACATATAGCTAGCTACGCTATTGCAACAAATAAGCTTAGAAAAGCAAGAATACAAACGAGTGGGTTTGTGCGCTGACTAGGAGAAGAATGCGTTCACGTTGTGACGTCATCTTATGTTCTTCTGAATTCTTTTTTTTCTCCCTCTGTTTCTCTATATAGCGACGATCTATAATTCTTCTAGCGTTCGTATATACCATGTATATTAGCCTATATATTTTGGCTGACGGCCGGCCTTGGAAGACGCGCGTCCGTTCTGTTTTGTCCGACGCCCGTTATTAAATTGCTTTGGTTATTTTTTTGTTCTTTTTTGCCCTTGTTTTTTTTTTTTGTCTTCGACTGCCCTCCCCTAGCCTGTGCCTTGGCGTTTTCCCCGGCGAAATTGTTGCCGACTCGCTCGCAAAACGAAAAAGAAATCCCGCGTGCAACAAAATGTTGAAGAACAATATAATCAAAGGTGGAAGGGAAAATGCGCTCTATTATATGTATAACGTATAGGTCGCCGTGCTGTGTGGTATATAGTGGCGCTCGTCAACGTAATGCGAAGAATCCGGCCGGCGGCGCCGATGAAAGTTTCTTTTTTGTCTTCTTGTATTCGCACATCCTTTCGAAACTGTAAAAAAAAAAAAAAAAAAAAACCGTGTGCCATTTTCTTTCTGGGAAATATATATCGTCTGCGGAACAAAAACAAACAGAGCTTTGCGTTTTGCCGGTTTAATACTTTTTCGACAATCTAAACGTCACGATTCTCTTTTGTTTTTTTTTCCTCGTCAGGGAAATTATATTTACCAAAACGTATACAATGTCTCCCGGTAATGCATAAGGAAGCGCAAACGAGACGTGCCATATCCATTGGGACTGATGGATGAAAACGTTTCAACCATCATGTGGCCATTTTTTTCACAAAAGGAAATCACGAAACACCGGTCTGAATTGATCCACAAGAAACCGCAAATAGATTTCATTTTTTGTTTTGACAAGTTGAAATCAACCCGCGTTATTCTCTGTCATATTTTCCAATTAAATTTTGTAAAAAATAAAAAAACGAACAAAAAATGCCCAATTGAAAGAAAGAAAAAAACTTTCCTCTTTTCAATTCCAACGTTCATTCACGACAGTCATTTGCCAAAAATAAAATGCAGCCAAACTATTTAAAAACCGGTAAAACCCCTTACTGTGTGAAAGGGAAAATCGCGCACTAATGTCACTGCCGGCTAGCGTCATCGCGCATCTGCTGGCAGTTTCGTCATGATTTCGTCGAAGAAAAACAAAAATACATTTTTTGTTTTTTACGTCCGTGTTTACGTTCCGTTAACTCTCCTTGGCCATACCACAGCGGGGTTCTGTTTCCAGGTAATATTAGAGACAGCGTGGTATAGTATATAGATAAGCTAAATGTCGATGATGATTGCCAGCGTGCGTTAGAGCGCACGGAATTTCTTTCGCACAAATTTTGACAAAGTCTCCCCTCGGCTAAAATGAGTTCATTTTATTATTTCTTTCGTAATTTTAAACAAATATTTTTGTTGTTGTTGTTTTTTTAACAAGCGGAAAAAATGTATACGTGAACGACGCAGAAGCCCGGAATTCACGTGGTAGTGGGAATCGGGTCAGTTACGTGACCGCCAGATTTACACGCGCGGTTCAAAACGTCGTTGGCGCTCTCCTTGCTGGTGTGAATAACGAAAAAGAGTCGCCTGCCCTTGTGGGGCATCACAAAATCTCGGCAGGTATATATTTACCTGACTCAGTTGAACATGTTTAAAATGTTAACAGCTCGAAGTCACGAAAGCAGCACATCCGGTCGATAATAATCATCCAACTTATTCGTCGTTATCTCGTTTTGTTCGAGTTGGACTTTGTTATGAGGATGAGTGTAATTGCAAACCAAGTATATACAAATGTAGTACTGCGGTTTGTGTGACGCGCCTCCCAATAGCAGCACCAAGTTGGCGTGACCATTGCCGTCGTTGCGGAGAAGTCAGCCAGCCGTAGATTGCGTAACAGCAAGATGAGGGGGGTATTATTGCTCATTTAAATCTTGGGAAGCCAAGGGAAATTCATAATGATGTAAGCAAAACAAACGGGATGGGTAATGCAACAATTTAGTGCGGGTTCGCCCAGCTGCTTTGGGATTCTGCTTAACTAAAAGGTTGAAAATCGGTACCATGTATAATTTTCAAATCCTTACACGGAGATATTTCTCTTTTGAAAAGAACCAGCCAGCGGACGGGAGGGAAATGTCGACCAAAACGGACGCATGTTTATGCATGAAAAAAAAATGTCGGTGATGATAAACTATGGGTGGCACTACGCTGTACTTATTATTACTGATCTTTCGCAGAAGGGGCGATGGTGTATCTCCGGTCTGTCGCGCAGTAGGTGGGCGGATCTGCCGAAGGCCAAAGTTGGAGGACAGAGTCAGTCCTCTTCATTCCCAGACGAAATGAAACTAAAAGTGTATTACCATGGCAACAGCTGTAGAGTATAACACCACAGTAGTTCCCCTGTGCGTCGCACTTACCTACCCGTAAGTAGAGCAACGGTTGGATGGGATACAAGCCGTTGGTCGAGTAAACACACACCAACGGCCTCGATCAAAAAGTCGTAGTAGCAGCGCCGTGTTCTTTTTTATTATTATTCTTTTCTTTTTGGATGAGAGCGAGAAGCCTCACTATTATGTAATATACAAAACTCTTGCTGAGAGGAGAAAAAAAAGTGTAACATGTATTTTACATCCCCGAACAAAAAAAAAAAGGCTGAGCAGGTGACCTACATTTTCCGTCCGCGCCCAACCGCCAACCTGCTGCCGATTACGTCACACATTAAATACTTATGTATAGCATTTTTTTTTAAAGGAGATGCCTTCCCGCCCCTCCCCGATTCCACTCTCGCAGAGAGTCGGGTGGGCTGGAAGGCGCCGATATGGTCCACACCTTGCCCGAAGGCCACGCGCGCCAATTTGAAATTCGAATTTCGTTCACCTCATTTTATTCCGTTTGTATTTCGCGCGTTCGCAGACGCATGTAGCGCATTATTTCGAAATAAAGAAAAACAATCAAAAGCATTTGATTTTTTTGTTTTTTTCTTGTTTAACGCGCGACGATGTTTCGCTGAATACATATCCTTTTCGTTTGGGCGCTTTCTCGTCAGCAATATCCTTTGTTCTTTCGAAACACAAACTATTATATAGACAGCACGCTTTATTATTTCTCTTTCTGTGCTGCTGTCACTCGAAGATTGTTGGGTGACAATAAATAAAACACAGGGCGCGTTCCTTTTCGTCGTTGTGCTTTCATTGTTCGGTAAGAATCATTTCAATAGCTCAGCACGCTCGAGCGGAAGAAAAGAAAAGATAGAGCGACAAGAAGGTTAACAACAATCATACATACGCCGTCGGCAGCCAGCTGTGAAGCGTAAACGTCGTTGCAGAGATGAGAAGCGGATAGATCGCCCACGGGCTAACTTCCATTATTCGACCAATTTTTTCAAGGTAGGCTGTGTATGTATATGAATGACGTAACTACTTTAGATGTCAATCGTGCGGTTTTGCGCGGTGCCAGACACGTAATAGCCAGTCTGTGTGTGTACACAATGCATCGTCTGCTACATTACGCAGGCTTGTTTGAGTTTGATATGAAACCTTGAAAATTGGAAAGATACCATTGAACGTGTGTAATACCGTTTGACGTTTCTTATTATTTGCGTGGGGGAAACATTGGGGGGAAAAAGGGGAGCACTATTATTATACTGTTCCGGAATCAATAGCCGGAACAGCGCTTGACCAAAACGTAATTTTGTTTGTTTCTCTTGATTCCCTTGACACCCAAATATGATTTATTGAGATGAATTCTTTTTTTTCCACGTAGTAGTTAGGTGAAAAACAATTGCGCGTGCTCCGTCAACCATTAAATCCATGTCCTCTTATCAATCGTAATAACCATTATTATATTTGTTTATGACTTTATGTATCCTTTTTGAATCAAATGAAATCATGTTCGCCAGTTGCTGTATTTCGCCGATGGAAAACAGTTTTGAACGGATGTGAGAAAAGAATGGAGCTGCTCAGGCGCCAAATGGAAAGTGAAAGGAGTAAAAAAAAAGCTATTAGCCCATTAGAACTGCAGAGCTTCGATCTCGTAAACATCAATTCAAAATAAATAAATGAGAGGAATAATAACAATAAAAAAAAAGTAAATTGGAGGAATAGCCCAAAAGACCTTTGATTCCTTACTCGGAGAAGGGGGGCATGCAGACTGCTGGTGTATTACGTACAAATTCGGCAAGATGACGAAGACCGTAACGAGAAGGCAAAGTGGGAGGAGGTCAAGATACTTACAGTATTCAGCGGGACTATAGCTGTACATTGCACATCAGAAACACTGTACTAAGGGGAGGAGAAACAGAAAGGGAGAGTAGCACCACCCGCGGTATACGTAGTCTGCTGAGTTTACGAATTGGGTGGGTGTATATAGGCTAGGTAGTCCGAGACGAATCGGCGGGAGCCAAATCGAATATAGGGACCATTTTCTTTATATGTCTTTTTTTTAAGACCTTGTTTCTTTTTATGAGTTGCTATAGTTCCTCCCTAATCCGAATAATGCCACAGACTTGGGGAAAAACGTTAACACCCCGCCCTTTTTTCTTTCTGGAACACGATGATCGAGTATAAATAAAGGACGATGGCGAACTTGAAATCCATCAGTGTGTTCGCCTCTTCTGAACAATTGTAGACACAACAATCCTCTCTTTGCCACCATGAAAGTGAGATTATTTGAAGCTACGATATTTTACTAACATTTTTTCTTAAGGTATTACGCCAATTTGGATTATAACTTTTCCTATTTTCGTTCCAGTTCCTCATCGTCGCCGCATTGGCAGTCGTCACTTTGGCTGCTGAAAGTCCCTATTACCCGAAACCGGCTTACAAGCCAGCATACCCCGCGCCTGCCTATCCGGCACCTTCCTATCCATCATCTTACGGAAAATCTTACGACTACGTAAGCATTCTCCAGTTTAAATTTTACAACATCACTCCATATTTTCTCTTAAATAACTGTATCATCTTTTCGATAGGCCCCTATGCCATACTCGTTTGACTGGGCCGTTTTGGATGAACCAAGCTACAACGACTTTGGACACAAGGAAACCAGCGATGGCAAAGTCGTGACTGGAACCTATTACGTCAATCTCCCCGACGGCCGACGACAGATCGTCACCTACAAAGCGGACGACTACGGTTACGTCGCCGACGTCAAATACGAAGGAGAAGCCAAATACCCCGAATACAAGCCCGCCTACCCAGCCTACCCCAAGCCCGCATACCCCGCTCCAGCTTACCCAAAGGCTTCCTACCCTGAGCCATCCTACCCAAAGCCAACTTACGCTCCAAAGCCCGCCTATCCTTCTTATTCTGCTCCAGCTTATCCTTCATACCCCAAGCCCTCTTATCCCAGCTACCCTCGCCCGGCGTACCCCAGCTACCCCAGGCCAAGCTACCCCGCACCAACCACCACCGAAGCTGCCACTGAAGCCCCCGCTGCAGTAAAGGTTGAAGCTGCCGCTGAGCCCGTCGTCGCTGAGGCACCAGTTGCTGTTGCCGAAACTGTTGCTACAGCAGCCGCTGTTGCCGAACCAGAGACTACAACTGATGTTGCAGTTTAAATCTTTCGTGGTTTAAAATCATTAGTGTTTGTCCAACATGTATGCATAATATTTAAACGAAACCAATTTATATTCTTAATCATGACAACTGCTCCATAAATAAAATTTACATTTTGTCATACGAAATTCATATCAGTGTCGACATTTTTTTTCTAATCTGGTATGCGCAGTCGTTGTGGGTTTCTCTGGAATTCGCCAATTATAATATCTAGCGTAAAGATCAAGGGCAGTGGAGCCCATAAAATGATAACAGCTACCGACAGCCACACGAATTGATTCGAGAGAAAGTGAGAGTCTTGCCCTTTTCAGAAATTGTTAGTTTTATAGATTTTTAGTCTACGATGTATACGTGGAGTTGAAACATAAATTAAACCTATACGTAAAAAAACATAATACCTTAAACCAACTGCACGATCGAATTATAATATCACATGGCAACCAATCCAACCATAGACCGTAGAATGTATACTACTATAGCTGTTGTGTATATAGTTTTACTAGTTGTACATGAATTTGTTCACAGCATTCTCAATGCCAAGCCCTTTTTTTTAATGTGTCACTGTTTTTAATGAATCGATCGACGTTTGGATAAGAAAACCATTACTGAACTCAACAGCTGGAACTAAAAACTGAAAACAAATCAGTGAACAAGTAGAGGGTCCCATAAAACAATTTATTGATAAAAATATGTTGAATATTGCGCATGCATGACAACATTATTGACAAGTGATCTATAAACGCATTTCTTGTGGGCGAGCGTTGATGTTGATGGCGAAGGTTAAATTGGCCAGATGAAAGATGAATTGAGGTGAACTAATAAAATTCAAAAAGAAAGTGAACGGACGTAAAAGATAATGTGTCTAGTTTTACTACCCTCAGAAATAGAACTGGAAGTTTCGGAATTCAGATCCGTCCGGAGATATATAGTAGTTTAATACACACGCTGCGCAGGATGCTGGATAGCAAGCGTAGTACATGTGCTGCCCTTCATCCTGCTGACAGCTCTGCATGTTGAAGGGAAAATAGAGGAGGTGAAGAAGAGGTGGAGAAGGTGGAGGTAGAAAAAAAGGTGAAGGACTGAAGGTAGATGAGAAACAGAAAGTGAGAGTTGTTAATAATTTGCTTAGCTTTACCGCGCATAGAAGCAAGAAGACCAAGTAAGGACGATACTACTTTGCTAGCACACGACATGCAGCAAATCTTTGCGCACTGGCCACTCCGCCCATTTTTTGAGCGCACCGACCGAGTCGGAGTATAAATAGAGAACAAAACCGGTTAGGAATTCATCAGTGCGTTCACATCTGGACGATCGCGAGCACTAGCAATCCTCTTTTAGCCAACATGAAAGTGAGTTGCATTTCAAATTACGCCGTGGTTTTTCTTTGTAACATTTAAATAATAAGATAAACAGCAGCTAGGATTGGATTCAATAAATTCTTTCATTTCGTTCCAGTTCCTCATCTTCGCCGCTTTGGCAGTTGTCGCCCTGGCTTCTGACAAGCCTTACTACCCGAAAGCACCGTACTATCCAAAACCAGCTTACCCGTCTCCATCTTACTACCCTAAACCCGCTTATCCATCATATTCCCCACCGGAGTACCCGAATCCCGCTTACCCATCATACTCCGCACCGGAGTACCCGAAGCCCGCTTACCCATCATCATACTCCGCACCGGAATACCCGAAGCCAGCGTACCCAGCACCATATGCTAAATCTTATGACTACGTAAGTGAAATCGGGTGAATGCCTATTCTATTATTCTAAAATGAAATTGATGAAAAATATTTGAAAACTTCGATTGGTGGTTTTACAGCCTCCCATGCCCTACACTTTCGACTGGGCCGTTTTGGATGAGCCAAGCTACAACGACTTTGGACACAAAGAAACCAGCGATGGCAAAGTCGTTGATGGAATCTACTACGTCGTCTTGCCCGACAGCCGCAAACAAGTGGTCACCTACAAGGCTGACGATTACGGTTACGTCGCCGATGTGAAATACGAAGGCGAGGCCAAATACGACGAATACAAGCCCGCCTACAAGCCCGAATACAAGCCCGCCTACAAGCCCGCATACGCTCCACCAGCCTACCCTAAAGCTGCTTACTCTCCTCCAGCTTACCCTAAAGCCTACCCTGAGCCATCTTACCCATCTTACCCCAAGCCCACTTATCCATCTTACCCTGCCCCAGCCTATCCTTCATACCCCAAACCATCTTACCCCAGTTATCCTCGTCCAGCATACCCCAGCTACCCTCGTCCAGCATATCCCAGCTATCCTAAGCCAAGCTATCCCGCTCCAACCACCACCGAAGCCGCCACTGTAGCTCCCGTTTCAGTAGCGAAGGTTGAAGATGTTGTTGTTGCTGAGGTAGCTGCTGTTGCTGCCGAATCGGATGTTGAAGTTGCTGCTGCCGAACCGGTTGTTGCTGAGGTTGCTGCTGCTGAGCCAGTCGTCGAGGAGGTTGAAATCACTACCGAGGCCGCTGCTGCTGCTGTTGAAACAACCGCCGAACCAGAAGCTGCTACCACAGTTGCTTAAATCATCACATCAGAGCTTTATATCAACACAATATGATTCAGTCTTCGCCGCAGACCTTTATAACTTATATAAAGACAGTTAGTTTTACTAATTGTCGTTAATTATGCCAACCACCTCGTCTTGAATACAATCAAATTATCTAAATGAAATAGAAATACAGATATTAGACACATTTTAAAATAAAAAGACGTCCGAGTTTCTATTATAAACGATTGCAAATTGTATTAAACAAAAAACCTTTAGTTAAGTATAGTTCTAGATTAGATAAAGAAATTAAAAAGATGTAATCATATAAGGAATGTAGTCTAAGTTTCTCCGAAAAGAAGAACATTTGAATGGCATTTTTCGCCAGCGGAAATAGTATAGCCCAAGACAAAGGCGCACGAGCCGTTCAAAACAATGCAAGTGGTCAGCTAAATTTCACTATAGTCTTTTTCTGACCAAAGCTTTTCAAAAGTTTGACAGAGAAAGAGAAAAAGAGGAAATTTATGTGTCATGTAATATCAGTGTTTGCCGACCAAATCCTGAATTGATAGAAAATTGTTTCTCTTGCACTGAAGCTTTCCCCATTACAGTTTCCTCTTAACATTTTAGTCAATGTGTTGATATGTGAATTGGAAAGGAGCACTTGCCAAAAATTTCAAACAAGAGAAAAAAAAAATAGGTAGTATAATGTAGCGCAACGCACTTTGATGTAAACTCTGGACCACCTGACGGAAGGAGAAATTTTTGTGAAATTAACTGGAGCTGCTTGTGAATCTTTTTCCTGGATGACAAAAAAATTGTTATTTAATTAGCGGTGTATTCTTCGTTTTCTATAAAAAAAATTACTGTTTTTTTTAAACGAGAATTTGGATCACAAAGAACAAATCTAAAAATAAAAAAACCCCCAAAACTCTAAAATCTCTTAAATTTCGGCGGATTTATGAATTCCTACGAAACACAATACACAAATTTTATAACAGTAAATTGGACAGATTTTAAATATTTTATTGTGTCCTCTTACTCATTTCAGCAATAAGGGGACAATGATGCAGATAATACTTCAAGGACAGTTGGTCGTTAAATGTGATACCTGTCTTTCAAAACACTGACAATAGAAAGTGAGTGTGACTATATTATTTCTTTTCCCGTTCTTCATATCTTGTATTTTTTTATTCTACATTTTATTTTGTAACTGCATTTCACAAGTTTTGGATTTTGAACGATCCCATAGTAAACCCAAAACAAATTGTACCTATGCAAGCGTCAAGCGGCAAACAAAATGCAGTAAAACTATTGAAACGGACTGGAAACGGAATTTACTTACCCTTTTACTATATAGCTACTCAGGTCTTACGATCTGAATCCGTTACAAACATCGCAATTCGCAACAATATTCTGTTTCGGATAGAAATAGCGCAGAGCTTTTTCCAACTTGCCCCAGTAAAATATTGATTGCGAAATTCAATCCGAACCTAAATACAATTTTTCGTTTCTCAGCGCATTTAAAAATTTCCTGCGAAAAATTTATCATAATAAAAACGTATTTAAATACCATCAAATCCCATTAACAAAAAATGTTTTAAGTAGGCTAGATTTTATAAATTCAAGGACTGTCTTAGTAGAAGTATAACATCACCAATTATTAATATTTCGTTGAGATAAAACTAGAATGATAACTGATATAAAATACACCTGCGCAGTGCGCTTGAGATTCCTATGGCAATCAGATATTGAACTATCGAAGTAAAAATGAGATGTCGAGAATTCGAGATGGGACAGCAGGCGGAGTTGCTAACCGAAAGGCCGAAGTAGGTGATATCATTGGAGTGTATTATGAGAAAAAAAAAAGGCGAGGTGGATGCGAACACAAAGTGAGAGTTGCAAATAATTTTGCTGCTTTCTCATGGGAGCCAGTAGGCTAGCCAGGGTTTCGGGTGTAATTTAAATGCCCGCGATGCGCTGCTGTTGCTATGTACTTGCTGGGACTAGAAGAAATCTGCGCCCATTGCCACTCCTCCTATGGTTCTTGAGCCCACGAACCAAGTATAAATAGAGGACTAACTCGAACAAGATATCCATCAGTGCGTTCACATCTGGACAATCGTATAGACACAGAGAATTCCTTCTAGCATCAACATGAAAGTGAGTTGCATTTTAAAAAATCTTGAAATTTGTGCATAACACTCTCATTTTAAACTATCATACGGTAATAACGAAAGTGGACTAATATTTTTTAATTGTCATCTTTTCAGTTCCTCATCATCGCCGCTTTGGCCGTCGTCGCATTGGCTGATAATCCTTACTATCCCAAACCAGCATATTACCCGAAGCCAGCCTACCCAGCGCCTGCCTACCCAGCGGCTTATGAAAAATCCTATGATTATGTAAGTCTGCTACAACAGAAATTGTTACAACAGATTGAAATTTTTAATTTTAAAAATTATACTCGAAATTATATCATACAGCCTCCCATGCCCTACGCTTTCGACTGGGCCGTTTTGGATGAACCAAGCTACAACGACTTTGGCCACAAGGAAAACAGCGATGGCAAAGTTGTTGATGGAACCTACTACGTCGTCTTGCCCGACAGCCGCAAACAAGTTGTCACCTACAAGGCCGACGATTACGGTTACGTCGCCGATGTGAAATACGAAGGCGAGGCCAAATACGACGAATACAAGCCCGCCTACAAGCCCGCCTACAAGCCCGCATACGCTCCACCAGCCTACCCTAAAGCTGCTTACTCTCCTCCAGCTTACCCAAAAGCCTATCCTGAGCCATCTTACCCATCTTACCCCAAGCCCACTTATCCATCTTACCCTGCCCCAGCCTATCCTTCATACCCCAAACCATCTTACCCCAGCTATCCTCGTCCAGCATACCCCAGCTACCCTCGCCCAGCATATCCCAGCTACCCTAAGCCAAGCTATCCCGCTCCAACCACCACCGAAGCTCCCGTACCATCAGTTGCTGCTGTCGAAGAAGTTGTTGCAGCTGAGCCAATAACCAAAGACGAACTTGTTGCTGAAGTTGCCGTTGAGGCTGTTGCCGAAGTGGCCGCAGAGCCCGTCGCCGAAGTGGCCGCAGAGCCCGTCGCCGAAGTGGCCGCAGAGCCCGCCGTCGTAGAGGCCGCTGCTCCGGCTGCTGAGCCAGAGACTGCTACTGACGCAACTGCTTAAATCGAAAAAAGGAAAATATATAGGCGTGGAATTATCTTATATCATTCAGTTAATATAAATTATTTGCCAAATTAGAAGGAATACATACTCACAAATTTCGGAAATAATATGTTTGATTCAATTTAATTTTGATGGAAGTCTATAATATAATGTTGGATACCGGCTTTGCTGCTAGTGAATGAAAAGACAAAGAAAACAAATCCAATTCTCTATCTAACAACTTCGAAAATGAAAATTAAGAAATTAGTGGGAATGTAATTGTGATACACAACGCAGCTCTTTTGAACGCACCTGCGAAAGTATTGTAGAAAGTGGGCGGCAATTGCGTGCCGTTTTACTCTTTGAAGTTTTCGATTTCTTCTGTCTACTGTCTACTTGTTCCAATGACCATAAATTAAACAGACCAACTAAATGAGCAAACAACAATGAAACTCTTGATGCAAAAAGAAGTCTTACATTCCAACACACCTCACCCTTTTTGCGGTTTTTCTCGTTTCTCCTGTGAAATGTCCTTTTTGTAGGTCAGTTTTTAAAAAAAAAGCGCTAGTTAAATAGTTCACAATTTTTCCCTCGCGTAACTGGCGGCAAGGTTAGATTTCTCCTTGCTGCCTAGCCCGAGCAAACAGCAAGCCTATTACGCTGGCCTTGCATTATGCGCACATAAGGATATTTACGAGCACCAAGTTCAGTATAGACGCGCATACTATGTTGGAAGTTGCATAGATTAAAGCGTTACGCGACAACATGCCACGAGGTCATAGCATAAAAGTGCGAATTGTTTGAAACTTTATAGTCTAGAAATTTCGAGTTTGTGTTAGTTTGAAGCCTTTTACGAAATCATGTACGTATAAATTTGCTCAAAAGGTGAAACACACTTCAGTCTACAAGTGAAAAAGGAACTTGTGTTAAAAATTTGATTAAAAGAATTTGACACCAGCACCAGTTTTTTTTCTTACAGAAATATTTTTTTAAAGAGCCTAATAATGATAATAAAAGATTTACGGTACCATAGGGGATGCTTTGATCACGCCTTTTTTTGCAGTGCAGGTACACGAACACGAAAGATATAATATGCTTGATTGTATACTTACGGTATGTTTATGATAGAAACAAATACTAAAACAGAGAATTGAATTGTTCACCGATTCGAATAGTGTCACAACTCGCAATCAAATCTACGAGCCTTTTATTAAGAGTACAAAGCCAAAAAAAATTTTTTTTTAAAATAAAATAAATCAGTTACACTTACCTCTTGCATTTTATGGGCGCAACGAGATTACGTACGGCTATGTTAAAAGTTGGGAATAGAAATTTTTTCCATTTCATTAAATCAAACTGCACTGCACGCAACTTGTAATTGCCACCGTGCAATCTTGTTCTTGTTTGCTAGTGCTACGGCGTATTCGGCTGGCAGAAGCACTTCCAATTTCACAAATGATGGGAATGACCTTTTTTTGAGAGAATCACAAAGTAAGACAAATTAAATTGCCTTTCTTTTTTAAATGGCACTTTGTCCCTCTTCTCTCAGTGCTTGGCTCTTTTCAGAAAAGAAAAAACGACTACGTAGCTGACGTCACTTTCAGTTTTCTAAACTATATCACCACAGAGCACACAGGATGCCCAAGAATGCCATGAAACAATAGTAATTATAATTCAAAAATATCATCTTCAAAAATCATATTTTTTGTAGAGACATTTGTTTAAAATTAAGGAGAAAATAAACTGATTATTATTAAGTTATTCTGGAGTATAAAACAAATGATGAGATATTTGTTCGAGAAAGCGAGTGAAGATGCTAAATATTCTCATGGCTTATCTTTTCCCCCTAATTTGGTTATGTAAAGGCATCCAATTACGGTACAAAACCATACAGACAAACATCCGCACCCGTCACACGCGGAAAATAATCAATATATCTACATGCGGTTAAAAATATAGAAACTCGCAACAGTTGGTTAAAGACAAAATGATTTGCTTTGTGCCAAAGTTGGGCGTACGAGAATCTAACCACGAAAATTTTTCTTAACCACAATGGTTTTGTTTCTTCCTTCCTTTGCATACCTTAATAAGCGCCGTTCCGTAAAACCGTTATGGGAATTCGAGAGCCGTGCAACAGCAGACGCCTCGGAAGACTCGGACAGTCAGACTGAGTGATGATTCAAATTCATCGCTTGACTTAACGTAGAGCAGCAACACGTCTAGCCGTTTTAAAGGGTTAACACATTATGACTTCCGATTTCTCAGCACCATTCTAAATAAAGAAATGAACTCTACATCGAGTGGGTTGTGTCTTGTGTTAAAACTTGTTGATTGTGTGGCCTAGTTATAAAGCTATATATAACGCCTCAATTAGATCTCACTCAGCATTGTTCAATTAGAGTGGAGAAACTAGACCTCTAATAGCTGATCGGTTGATTTTCTCTCGCACCCATTGTTAGATACTAATTGTAATTGATTCAAAACAGTATAGAAATAAAATTACAACAATCTGAGATTTCTAAATGTGAAAATAAAAATAATTGGAAGTTGTGACAAATTTTACGTTCTATCTCCAGGAATCAATTGTAAATAAAACGATAAAAAAATAATTCAAGTAAGTTTCGATCTAGGGACAAGGCCGAATTCGAATGGTAAGAAACTACTACAAGCTTTCATTTCCCTTACAAAGATTGCAGCACTTTCGATTTCTTCAAGACGATGGCGCCAATTCCAAGTGTATACGAAGTATAAGGGCGGTATTACAAAATTTTGATTTAAATGCTGATTAATTGAATCCATGGAAATTTCAGCTTCTATACCTTTTTGGGATCACTCTAGCCAGCCTGGCTATCACCAAATCATTACGCGTAAACCCGACGTCAAATTACTGCTATCATTAAACTAGCTAGAATAATTAATTCTTTTATGTATATCGAATGATTTTTTATTCGTTGAATATGGTAATAGTATAGTTATAATACTAACCGCGTCTATACAGTATAACTAGCATTACTCACCATTATGAATATTTCTAGCGATTTCTAGGCTGTCTATGAATGTTCATGTCCGGCTAATATCCTATTTATATCACGTATTATTTAATTTACGTAATTCCGCGAAAACACAATGTATAATAGCTACAATTAAAAAAGAAAATGGATATTTATGATGTCTGGTAACCTTGTATTGGGCCAGGGTTGATTTTCAAGGAAAAACTGACTTTTTATCTTCCTAAAATCCAAGCTACTTCGACACTTTCATGCACGTGATAAAATAATGCGTAGGAATTTTGATGGATAACATCATTTAACTATATTCGTGAGTTGGATTATCTGAATGCCTATATAATCAAGAACACTACTACCCTATCATGATACTGACCATAATAAGATCGATATAAACCAAAGAAGCGTGACCATCAAAGACCACAGCCTCGTGCAGAGGCTCCCGAAACTTTCGTCTGTGGTTGCTGTGATGAATAATTTATACACAAATAATTTTGATTTTGATTTTTTTTTGACGAGAAAAACAGAACGAAGTCATTCAGCGTGCAGTAAGCTATTTTTCAGTGGTGTTAAATAACTATAGAGTCGCAAGATAATTACCGATTGCAACTTGCAAGTTGCAACTCGCCCTTGACGCTCAGGATGATGTCTCATAGCCTCCGTACGTTGTTACGAAATTCAGACAACAATATAGAAAATGGTAACCTTGAATTCTTGATAATACGGCGTAAAAAATTTCGATTGTTGTAGGGTTCTCTTCCGATCCGTTTTCAAATTGCCCCATATTATTAAACCACAGCGTGACGACGCCATATTTTTTTCTCTTATATTTGATTTTTTATGAAATGATTACCAGTTCGTCCTTGCTTATCGTCTATAGATGAAAAACTAGGGTAACGGTAGAAAAACATGTCTGTGTCAAATTTCTCGTAATAACCTATCTTAAAAAATAAAACACGAGCAGTTCTATATAATTGACGAATTATGTGTAAATCTCTGTCCAACATCTTTACCTATATTTGTAACCTCGGAAATCGGTCGGAATAACATTACTCTGCGAAAAAATTTATTTGTGCACGAGTCATAAAATATTAAAAATTAAAAATATCATGATAGCTACAGCGTTGTGCACGGAATAGTTCAATAAAAAATTCACAGTAATCGCCTTAATTGATTTGAGATATGTCCTTGAATTACATTGATCGAATAGAAAACGATCGATCGATTTGTCTTGCAAATGTGAAGATTGCAAGAAAATTATTGTACAAAAATTATTGAGTCACGACTGCTGCACAAGCGAATGTAAACGTAAATGAAGGCTTCCTCGACATCATTGAATAGATGTAGACCATGGCATGATTGAAACGCTAAGTGGAAATCCCATTAACCCGCGTAAAGCATGAATTACTATCGGACCATCAAGGCCAGTTATGCGGTGCGGCCTATAATAATCGCCGTGATGGCAAAACAAAATTAATGGTTTTCCCAAATAACACCATGCATTGAACTAGGCCCCATTCTTTTGGGTGACGATTTTAGAATATCAGGTGATTTAATACATTTCGGAATTCCTCAATACAATGAGTTTACTCTAGATACGTGAGACGTAGTCACGTAGGACACCCACGTAATAACATCATTCAAAACACTTTGGTCGAAATCGGTAAACACGCAGTATGGTACTCGGGGGAAAAAGTGAAAGGATCTCACATTTAGGGGTAGTGAGTAGCATTGCTAAATATCGCTGTAGGCGCTCCCTGCACTGTACAGCAAGCAAGCTCGGCACGATTTAGAAGCCGGCAGAGAAATCACACCGGCCGTGCCCCAAAGTGATAGTGACCATTTCACGACTTCGTCGAGTTATACACATATCGGACGGGAAATGGGGAAGGGTGAAGCCCGTAAGAATTATGTTGTTGCACAGCCTTGAATGTGAACACTGAACAGTATATAAAGACTGGATGTCGACCGATTTAGTCATCAGTTCCATTCGATTCCAAGAACAGAACAACACTCCTCTCCTCAACATGAACAAGGTACAATACAGTTGATAATGGAAATTAAAATTTGAAGACCAAATTAAATTTTTACTTCGACCAAACAGTTCATCATTCTCGCTGCTTTGGTTGCCATCGCTGCTGCCGCTGAATACACGACTCCGGCGTATCCAGCTCCAGCCTATCCTGCACCAGCTTATCCTGCTCCAGCATACTCCAAGCCCGCTTATGAATACGTGAGCTACATTTAATTCCTAATAAAAAAAAAACTTTTTTTTTTTTAAGATTTAAACAGTCGGAGTATAAATAATTTTATATTCCATTATTTGATATAGGAACCAATGCCGTACAGCTTTGACTGGGCCGTCAAGGATGAACCAAGCTACAACGATTACTCTCACCAACAGTCAAGCGACGGCAAAGTTGTCACCGGATCTTACCGTGTCGTTCTCCCCGATGGCCGCACTCAAATCGTCACCTACAAGGCTGATGAGAACGGATACGTCGCCGATGTGAAATACGAGGGAGAAGCCAAATACGACGAATACAAACCTGCCGCTTACTCGAAGCCGGCCGAGCCCGCCTATTCTAAACCAGTTGAACCAGCCTACCCCACACCAGCCTACCCCGAGCCGGCCTACCCCAGCAAGCCCGCTTACCCCGAGCCAGCCTACCCAAGCAAGCCTGCTTACCCCGAGCCGTCCTACCCCAGCAAGCCCGCTTACCCCGAGCCGGCCTACCCCAGCAAGCCCGCTTACCCCGAGCCAGCCTACCCAAGCAAGCCTGCTTACCCCGAGCCGTCCTACCCCAGCAAGCCCGCTTACCCCGAGCCGGCCTACCCCAGCAAGCCTGCATATTAATTTAGGACTGTGACCTGAATTTTGTGTTTGAACCGATCAAGAAAAAGGACAAATTTATGTTGATCAATTGCGTGTAAATGCTGTCAGGTGAGAGTAATCTGCTCTTCTATGTGTCATTTCACGATGTGCTCGGCTTGTAATTTATTATACGTAACTATGTGAAGTTAAAATACAAACTCTTTTTCAAACAAATTTTTTAAAAAGCCCTTTTTTAAAAAACACCATGTTCGATAAATCTTGAACAATGGTGGCGGATGATGGTTGGCCCATTTTTTTTTTTTTTTTTTTTTTTTTTGTGAAACAAAAGAAGAGAAATGAAAAATTGTTAACCGAACGACTATACCAGCCGTTATATCACTTTAAACTGTCCTTGGGTCCTGCTGGGGTTTTCTTTTTAGACAGGTGCTGTTGTAACAACACTGATGTAGCTGCTGTCCGAATAAAGAAATTGAAATTTGCCAGAACAATTCGCGTAAAAGTTGGTGGAAAATGGTTTCCTAAACCGGAGAGAATGGATGCGGTTCCCACATATCCGCCCTTTCCTTTTTTATTTGCGTGAAAGGACAGATAGCCCACTTCAAAAGACTTGACAAACACAATGACACAAAGCCTAGGAACTGTGAAGCTGGTAACTAACTCAAATTTGTCATTGTATCATAGCTTAATTAAATCAAGTAAATTTCCAAAAAATAAGGGAAAAAAACGAAAAACTAATTAACCTAAACAAAAGTTTTGTACGATTGACGATGTTGCTTTAATTGCTACCACGCCAGCATTCACTTTTATTTAAAATTCATAGCAATGACTCTCTCTATTGTTACATTTGGTGACATCAAGTTTTCTCAAAAATTGCGTTATTTCAGATACCCAGAAAATGACAATCACATTTTTCATATGACTAACCCCGAAAAATAAATGTGTCAAGTTTGCCAACCTTGTGTGTCTGCTAGGTATTGCGTTGAACGGTTAAAGACGGTTAAAGCGAACGCAGTGAAAATCTGGAAATCCCATACTGTTCTGAAATGTTAGGTACTTTCAAGGTCAATGTTGCATCATGCACTATCAACAAAAAAGAGAGTAGTAAAGAAAAGAAGTACCGGTAATAATGTCCATTGTGATTAAACCCTACGAATCCCACGCCTTATACAAATAATGTGGTATGTCTGATTGCTGCACATAAAGGCTTGAAATCTCAAACTCGCTCCTTCTTGCACACTGCAATTAGGAAACATTTTATGGCGCTTTTTCATTAAGCAAGTTTCAACTGAAAACTCAACGCACAGCCTACAGCGGCCTACAGTGTTCCTACACGTTTAAAATGTTCCTTGGGGGACTTGGGATATTAGCGGTCAGGCGCACCTCTTGTCACACTAAATTTTCTCTCGCCCAAGCGACAGCAAATGCCACCGTACAACAAAATCGGTATTAGCCATAGCCTCACTGCCCTACTTTTCAGTTTTTTGGGGTTTTTTTAAATGTCGAAATGCATCTATTTTATTAGTATATGAGAGTACCGAAGAATACTTGACGACTTTTATTTTCCTGTTTTTTTTTTTTTTTCAAGGGTTTTTCCCTTTCAGTTGACGCTAGCTATGAGCAAATGACAAAGACTGCACGCGTTAATGATGAACACATGAGGACGGAATGTGAGTTAAGTATGAAAAGAAGGGCGTTGCGCGTCCTTTATTTGTGGGTTAATTTAGAAATGTATTTCGGTGCGTATGCTTTCCCTTTCTCCGTATCCGGATGACTTGGCTGTATGGCGAAAGACTCCCTCTCACTCCCCCCCGTCCCCGGACATGTGTAGCATATTATCGGTGATTTTCTGGCTGTGAATCGTGCGCCAGCGCGTGATTCAAGGTAGGCTATAGGAAGACGGGCGAAGGCAGACCCCCTCTCTTTCACCTCACGTTCGCGACGGTTCTAATATGCCGCAAAATGATTCGTGCTCTGCTCTCGTTGCGAGGGAGTGAGAAATACGCAATTGGCAACGGCCTTGGGCTCCAACGGGGTGGTATATAAAAGACTGTCCGATTTGATTTTCATTCATCAGTTCTTTTGCAGAACGAACCAAGCTCACTCTTTCCACTCAACATGAACAAGGTACGAAGAGCAAAAAGGAACATTGTTGAAAATTAATTTTCTTTAGCCTTTGGTATTTGTAAAAATGCAATTACTATCAACTATATCAACGTTGTCTGTAGTTCGTTGTTTTGGCCACGTTGTTTGCTGCGGCTATTGCTGCCGAGCTCCCAGCTTACTCCAAGTCGTCGTATCCGGCGCCAGCTCCAGCCTACTCGGCTCCAGCAGCTCCAGCCTATCCGGCTCCGGTTCCAGTTCCAACTTACCCCGCTCCGGCTTACACGACTGCAGCGCCAGCTTACCCGACTGCGGCTCCAGCTTACCCTGCTCCAGCTCCAGCTTACCCAGCTCCAGCTCCAGCTTACCCAGCAGCTCCAGCTTATCCAGTCCCGGCCCCAGCTTATTCCAAGCCCGCTTACGAACAGCCAGCTTACAGCAAGCCTGTTGAAGAATATCATGTACGCATTTTATTTCCACCTTTATTCAACTGCCTTTCAACTCTTTTATTCGTGATGCTTTTGCATTGTTTTTACAGGCTCCTAAGCCATTCGACTTCACGTACGAAGTTAAGGACGATGCTACTTACCAGGACTTCGCACACAAGGAGACCAGCGACGGCAAAGTCGTCACTGGATCTTACCGCGTCGCTCTCCCCGATGGCCGCACCCAAATCGTCACCTACAAGGCTGATGAAAATGGTTACGTTGCCGATGTGAAATACGAGGGAGAAGCCAAATACGACGAATACAAACCCGCCGCTGCCCCAGCTTACCCCAAGCCGGTCGAGCCCGCCTATCCTAAAGCAGTTGAACCAGCTTACCCCGCAGCACCGGCCTACCCTGCAGCACCTGCCTACCCCGCAGCACCTGCTTACCCCGCTGCACCAGCCTACCCAGCAGAGCCAACATACGCCAAGTCTGCTTATCCTGAGCCAGCGTACTCCAAACCCGCACCAGCCTACTCCGCACCAGCCTACCCCAAGCCCGCTTATTAGATCAAAATTTCCTTTAGAAGTTAGAATTTCTCAGTGACCCATGGGCAATAGCTGTGTAAAAGATCTATCTTTGCCCATCGAATTCCTTAAACCATATAGGACCAAACGGATAATGTGTAATATAATCGAATAATTCGAAGCGAAATAAACTAGGTCTTAAATAAAAGAAAAACCAAACGTGTTGAGAATTACTATAAGTAGCATCGAATTTCAAAATTTTACGTAGCTCCACAAAATAATATGATAAAGTATACTTTCCTTAGCTACTGCAGTCAAAAACAACTACTTGTTCATTAGGCTACCAGAAATTACACGTTTATAAAATACCTTCAGTCGATTCGAGAAGCGAACGAGTTATGAAAGCCTAGATACAAAATTAGGAAACCAAGATGACACGGTGAATCTAACACAAGGCGCACATTATTATAAAAAAAAACCGCATTGCGTCCTTTCACGTATTTTTATTTTTAGAAATCAAGATCGAAATATTTTGTGCGCATACGAAAACACTCTTGTGATATCGCTATCGTTCGTTTGCGTTCAAGAAATCAAGTCACGAAGCCAAACCCGGCCAAACCTTCCCAGATATTATCAAGGCACTGTCACTTGACATTCAACTTGCATTAATCAGAAATTGTTGATATATTCACTAATCAGAATCAATTCGACGATCATAAAGATTATCGGACTGACGATGCATTTTTAAAAGAAGAAGGGACATTCGAAAGTAAACCACCTCACTCACCTCAGCATCACAACAGATTTTTTTTCCTTCAAAATTTCAAATGAACTTTATTTATATTTTACTCAATGTTTTGTGATAAAAACTACACTTATTGATTTCATTCAGTTACATTTAATAAAACTTATACAGGCCTAATTTATTGTTTTTTGTTTTAGTTTTTTTTTTATTACGTTGATCATCTAAAACTCTCGCTTTTAGAATTGGAATTTTAAGTTATGCAGACAGAATCAGCAATTGCAGCTGGCGCCATACGATTTGAAATGATTCGTGTCTAGCATGCGATAGATGGCGTAGTATGATAAAAAAGCGGTTTATTTGAATAGAATCGAGATAATATAAAAAACAAATACATTTGTTTTTCGAAGTGCAGAATATTTTCGACAAAGACGCAATGTCGGGGGATATCCTGATATCAGTTTAAAAAATGTATTTATCGGTGTTTTATTAAACAAGTGATGTTTCATATTTTGGTGAACAATTTTGACAAAAAAAAATCATCCATAGATAGTTAGATTGCTGATGTCAATTTCAAAAGTGTTTTCCACCAATACTTGGAATTAGTACACTTTCTGCAACTTTTTTTCCTTTTTTGCACCAGAAAAACAAAATAATTTTAATACGGCGACTGGGGAATAAAAGCATACAAAACTTAATACCTTGTGGAAATGGAGACCGATTAGAAACACACCCACGACCGTCAAAATCAAACCGATGGCAAATAGAGTCCACATTACAGCTGTGAGGATGATGAACACGTTAAATTCTTTGGCTGTCCCTTCATCTATTTGAGCGTTCTATTAAGTCCAAATGTAAAAAAAACATCATCTAATGAAAAATGTGAATGATTAACATATTTTTTTTTTACTTACTTCCTCGTACCAAAGCATAGGTAAGAATACTCTCGTGGTGAGATTTAGTGTATCTGAAAGGCGAGTTTTTCGAACATCGATACTGAGTTGCACTCGTTTTGCTGCGTAGAGTAAAGTGTTGGTTCTCTGTGTAAAGAAGATGCCTTTACCTGATGAGTTATTACACAAAATGTATCGCGCAGTATAAGTTAAAGAAATATTTGATACCTCTTCTAGAATCAAATAGGTTTCATGTTTCGACTTGTTTGGATTCAATCCTTCGACACCGTTGACGTATCTAGGATCTCCGTTGTAAAAATGGGGATTCGAACCTATCAGTGGAGCCCCTAAATATTAAATAAAAACGTTACAAATCATTTCTAAACATTAAATGGGTCTGTCTCGCTTTACCTTCATAGCAAGCTCCAATGAAAAGTGCACCTGTGTTAGGACATACACCTTCGTCCTCTTCATCCAGACAAAAACATTCGTTTTCTGGTGCGTTTGTTCGGTTTTCAAGTACAGATTTCGGAAGAATGAATCGTCGCCCAGGCAAATCTGAGTATGTTTCATGTTGTTCGTAAACAACGTAGATTGAACTGTACAAAAAGAACGGTTATATATTACTGAATAGCTTGAAAATTGGAAATTTTGGCCTTGATTCAAAATATCATGCACACCATACCGACATAAGTCCGTTTGATAAATCCAAATTTTGTCATCAACATCAATTCCATAAGGAAAAACGGTCCCTTAGGAGATAAAAATAAAAATGTATTAATTGTTAATTGTTTGAAAATGGAAATATATATAAAAAAAAGATCTCGAACCATCTGTTCCCTGTATTTCGTTACAGTAGGATTTTTCACCCGGCCAAAAAGTTAAGTATGGAGATAATTTTTCTTGACTTCTTCCCCAAGCTTCAATGTCAGCGAAAGCCTGATAGTCATAGGTACCCCGGTTTACTCGAAAAATACCATCGTCCGAATCATTTTTCTGTAAGCATCGCAGAAGATTTCAATATTTTTAAAAACTCCGTAAAATCATTAAGATAAAATCAAACTGACCGCTTTGAAAAGTCCTAGAGTTATGTTATCTCTTACGGACGGTGGAATTTCAGGTAAAGTTGGAAGACTGGGGGGTAAGGGGGGGAAAAATGGAGGCCATGGGTTAAAGATATCCTGAATCCTTTCATACCTTTACACAATTTTAAATTGTTAGCGAGATACACGGAGTTGTTGAAGTGTTATAGCTTGAGCTTACAGCTCGATGTATGTGTCCATTGGCCATCCTTTGAATATGAGCTCATCAGCTGTGACTGTCATAAAAACGGATTCATTTCTTTCTTTTAAAAAGTTGTCAATGAGATCAACAACTATATCAACTGCAGGGTTGTTGACTGGCAAAAAATCCAAAAATTTCGAAACGGTCTGCAAATATCAAATAAGACATTAAGCGCATATTTTGTGATTGCTGTCCAGCATTTGAGAAGATAATGTAATCGTTATCAGTAAATATGTGCTTAGGCAATCTATAAAACATTTTACCTAATTCAGATTTTTTCATAGTTCAACTTTTAATATACTTGCCATGTAAACAGGGTTAACGGTTGTGATAACATCGCTGAGGCTGAGTCCCGGACCACTGGTAGCTGATGACCACATTTAAATAAACAATTATTAGAATTCGTAATGTTTTCCTCTGTGGCAAGTTAAAGTGACAATCATGGTTTACCTTGACTAAAGTAGTACCAGCGGTGTTCTCTGTAATAGACGATTTCATCGCTATTCTCAAGAACGCTTGTGTTCTTTTTTCGATACTCCCTATATAGAGGAAGAATTTTTCAACAAAGTGTACACAAGCTAAATGTATCGTACTAATCAGTACTAATTATAACACCTGTAGGAATAAGGTCCGAGTTCGACAACAATTGGCTTAGTACCGTTTCGAACAACGTCATTGTAATTAGTGCAGTTGAAAATGTAAAAATCCGTGTATATCGGATAGGGTGGATCGTACCAGATATTCCAAACAAAATTATTCTCTTCCAGGACTAGAGTCTGTTACCGTAAATGGTTGACAATGATAGCAAATTGAAAAGTAAATGAGTGCTTCGTTTAATAAGATAAATATGTACCAAATACCTTTTTGGATACGTTGGCGATGATGTTTGGCATAGCCACCCATCCTAAAATTGCAATGGCAACAGTAAACACGGCTCCAAATATACCCACTATCAACCCGTTTTTAAAGAGCGATTGGATGCACATTACAGTATCTGCCGAGTCTGCTTACTGCATTCAACTGATCGATTCTAGCCTGTAGATATGCCAACCACTAAGTTGTTTCAGTTCAAATGTCAGTCCATATAAATTAAAGGAGTTATTGATTGTGGGTGTGTCTCATAATTCTTATTGATAAAAAATTAAGATACTCTAAACAAACACCGTTGATAAACACAAGAGCAACAAAACAACATGCCGTAAAATTTGGAGGTTCGATATGCGTGTCTTGGTTTTAAAAATCGACAAACGCAATATCTATTTACGCAAGACTTTTTTATCTGACGTAGATCGTCGATAATATTGCGCACGAGTCCTAAAAAAGTGCATGACACCAGATAATTTTTAAAAAACCTTTTTGTTTCCACGTGCCGAAGTTGGTTTTACCCAATGGGACGGACGGACGGTTCAGCGAGCGCACAACTTTTTGTAAATAAACAAATACAGTACTGAGTCAAATGAAAAGGGAAGGATTAGTTGAGAGATAAGATAAAATTTTCAAAATAATGCAAACAACAGAAGAAAGAGACAAGTAAATTATACCTTCACGGATGACAGCAATTTATCACATTTGCGATAAAGGAATATGTCAGATATAGACGGATTGAGGTGGGTCTGTTTGTAAAGTCGCAGAAAACTTAACACAATGGCTGAAAATTTCGTCTGCCAAATTAACATAGATAAAACCCTTTTTCAAAAGACACTGTTACCTTCAGCTAAGACTGTGATCTGTTGCCATATTCTCATAAATTCAGTGTACAGTAGTAAAAATATATATATGTTATGAAGAGTAGACGACAAATGAAAATCATTATAAAATACCGTACTAAACCAGTTAAAAGACCGGAAGAACAAGTAGTATTTATAAATTTATTCAGGTAATCAAAAGAATACAATACGTGATTTCCCTCAGGAGAACTGAAGAAGACGCAGAAGACGTCTGCAAAATGCGATGATTGTAAAACAAAAAATAACTCAACATTGGACTGCTTTGCAGATGATTTTGCAAAGCGCAAATTCTACTGAGAACAAAAACATGACGAGAACTTTAGAACTTGGTTAACTAGGTTGAAAATTATTTTTATCAAACGGCGCAATATAACTTGTAATCTTCAATTTGGATGCCCGCTTTATCCTTCGCACAAATAACCAAAAACTTTGCTGTATCCCTGCTGGGGGGTCCTTAATGCATAATGCAATTAACATTTGGATAATATTTTGTAAGACAGGTTATTAGTTGAGACTCGCAATTGTCTGGGATGATAATGCCGACAATGTTGCTATTTCCCACAAGTACGCGGGCAATCTTAAAGCAGGGTACATGAGAAAATTGTTAGTTTCATTAGATAAAATTTACAAAAATTTTCATTATTATAACTATTTTGTGTACCTGCATTTTCCACTGTGGATTGTTTTTCTTTAAAATGGATTCGATTTCTTTCCAAACGAGAAATATTGATCCAGCCAAAAGCTTGTACGTTGCACATGATCGCAAACCTTCTTGGCATCCTTCGCCGAAGGATGCCTTATTTTTTTTGTGCTTCCTGGTGTTTTTTTGAATCCTGTTAAGACCGCAATGATGAATATTTAGCATATAAAATAAAACACGACAAAATTTACATACCAGTAGTCGTGAATACAAGCATTTTTTGAAGCGTCGTAATGAAAATCCCACAACCACTTTGGTTCAATCTTCGCCAGGTTCTGCCAACTGATTTGAGGGATGTATTTTTTGGTAATTTCAGCCAAAGATTGTGGTAGTAATTGCACTCCTGTACTAGGTCGTATCACGGTATATTTTAAATCTCCCTTGTCTCCATCACTAACAGTTTTAAGTCTTCTGACAAGCATAATGTCCCTTTTATCATAGGCTTTCTGTATAAATGCAATGTCCATAAAAATTAATTATTTTAGTGGAATTTATGCTTACTTAAAAACCTATGACTACCTCTTTAGATAAGTAAATCCCTTCATCTGCTTGATGTCCAGACTTCGGAAGCCATTTTTCCTCTGCTGTTCTCCAATCCATGCCACCGTCAACTTCAATTTCATGTAGATCAATCTTAGCCGGGGCGATAGGATTTTTTGAGGTTTGGTAGGTTAATTTCAGAACTTTTCTATGATGGACACATTTGTTAAATCCCAAATGAAGAATCTTCACGCCATTGTCTCCGTCCATTTTTTCCTGGTTGCTGATTATTGATCGAACGCAATTGCAGTACTCCAATAGATTGGCTTGAAGATCAACAGGGATACCCAAAATCCGATTAAGCATCTCTGGAACACCATCATTAATCAGAGGCAGTATGTTGGATGATGCAAGGCCGAGTTCCGTTAGTGCTGCTTTGATATCTAACATTTGAAATAAAATTTAAGTTCTAAAATCATTATATAGTCAATCAAAATATTTCACCTCCAAAGAAATAGTCTTTGTAATCAGGAGGGATTTGAACGAATGGCGATTTTTGGTCTGTAATAACATTCATGGCATCGCGTACCGCACAGTCGTATTCACTAACTTCCTCCAAGTAGAACTCAGTAGAGCCTTCATCTAATCTTTGATTTTTGAAGGAAGCACCAAGGAATTGAAGACGATTAGCAACGATCAATGCGGATCGTCTCTCCCCAGCCAATTCCGGAACAAGCAAAATAAATTTCGGAGCTTTCGCCTAAAAGAAAAACGAAAATTAATTAAAAACATTCTTGAAATTGAGAAAATAATAAAAGACTATAGTTCTCGCAGCGATGCGGGAATATTAACTTGATTACTGCGATGAGTACAACCGAATTGCTGCAGAGCGAGCTCAGCGCTATTCGGCAATTCTAGCGAAATGTAAATTCGACGGCTCTGATTTTTCGCTCGTCTGTCAGCCTTAAAGAGACCACTGTTTAGTTTAAAAGTATAAAGAATAAGTGAATGTAGTTAAGTAGAAATTACGTGAAGAGAAATTCCACAGCTGGCAGCTGCAGAAACGATGGCAATTTTCTTTTCCCCGTTCATAAAACGCTCCCTTTCACGAATGTTGATTAAATCTAATGGAACATCTTTTTCGGAGCGCGGCTCGTATTGGACCTGCGAAAGGAATTTTCTTTCAGTTCGAAAAATAAATTAGTGATGAAACATCATGCATACCATGCCATTGTTTTTCTGGACCAGACGGCCCTTCCGACTAGAAATTTCGGCCACATTCTTTGGGCCTCCGAATTCACCGATGAGTTGATCAATCCAATTTGGTGGAAGTACAGTTCCCAGCTCTTCGATTTTCTCTAGAAGTCGTTGTCTGATTAACGATGTCTTTTCAAGTTTAATCCTCCTGTCTTCAACTGCCGCTTCGTCTTTTAGGTAAAGATCGGCTTCGGAGTCTGAATGGTAGTCAAATACTGGAGCAGATGCATCACTGCTGTCAATTATTTCGCAATACGATGGATCGTCAGTTGATTCTTGTTTTATCCTTTTGGGGGTTCCAACGGGATTGCTCACAGATTTTCTTTTACCTCCAACGGTTCCTGGCGTAAAAAATTCAATATCTAATTTATTAAAAAAAGTTTCCACTATTTTGAAAAATGTTTACCTCCTTTGTTGTTACAAGTATCGGCCAGCAATTGGAGACCATCGGAAGCTGGAAAGTGTTTTTCAACCAAAGACTGCATAATCATTTTTGCAGTTGAAACGAAATTTGGCATTGCAGATCCGTCGTCCGGAATTTTTTGAAGGGTGTAAGCTTCTCCTGTTGATTGAAACCCAATGACAACGCTTTCGCCGCGTTTGACAGCTTCACTTGCCAATTTAACGGCATGTGTTACTTTGACGGATATACACAAACATCTAAAAAATTTGTGATGCGCTGACCAAAAATTAGTCCACATAATCTTTTGTGCCTTTGGGCCTAAATCCATAAGTTCAGCTGCTTCTGTAAAAGACTGTCTAAGGTGAACCCAAAGTTTAACAGAACTGTCGTAGGTTGTGATGAATTTCGGCAATTGGCAGACTTCCACCACTTGGTACGTGACATCCTTGAAAGAAAGTTGACGGTTTACGTAAGATCCCCGTTGCCTCATTTCCATGGCTATCATATCCCCGGCAATCTCACCAAAATTCTTCACATTTTCGAGAAATTCTCCGAAGTCTAAAATTGATAACAAAAATATTTTGTGGCGTTCAATGTTCAATATAATATAAAATATTTACCTTTGAATGGCGTATCCTGACCCCAAAGACCAAGACGAACCATGCTTGCCATGCTGCGGGGTTCCGAGACGGCAGTTGTAGAAATGTAGACGATCCTTGCGTTTGGCAACATATTTTGCAATTGTAAGACAGCCAATTCTGTTTTTCTCTTATTGGTCGAACCGCTGAAATTGATGTCATTCGTGAGGTGACACTCGTCAAAAACAATAACTCCGTCGAAATTTGGCCCACACCATTTGAGCAGTTGTTCAAGGCACAATAATCTTTTTTTTGAGGAACTCAACTCGTTAATTAAATCAGAGTAAGTACAGAAAATGACGCCTTCTTTTGTCGACTCAGTGACATCCGTACGGGCTGTGAAATTCTTCAATTTGTTTACAGCATGAACTGCAATCTTGTCGGCACATCCGATGTCCCGCAAATCACCTTCAGCGTCGTACTTGAGGTCAGTTGAAATTGAGAACCAAATTGATTTCTTACGTCCACGAATGAAATTTTCAAAGATGATACCAGCTGCGATCCGACCTTTACCAACACCGGCTCCGTCTCCGATCAGGAATCCAGCTCGAGAACCGTCAGACAAATTTTGTTCGTGTCTCTGACACGAGTAGATGATTGTTTCTAACTGGATGGCAGATAGGCCTCCGCTATTAATTGTTTCTGATGGCAGATCGAGGATGTAGGAAGTGTCAGGTAGGTCAACATAGTTGAATATTGACGGGGTTTCGATGACCGTACTGGGATGATCACGTACGATAAATTCATCCTTTGACTTTTCCTTCTTAATCTCAAACGGCAATAACAACAAATTCGCCATGTTTCAACTTTGTTGAAGACGGGTATACAGTTCTCAGATTATATTTGAAGTTGGTATTCTAAAAAAATATGAATTAGTATTAGGCTAAAAAAGAATAATCATGCTGCCAGCATGGGTTTTCATAAATAGCATTTCAACTCTACAACACACCTCAAACACAAAGAACTGATATCATCTAAATTTATGGATCAATACTTTACTGATAATTGCTTAATCATTGAATAACAAATTTTAACTTACTAGAAAAGCCGAGAACACTAGCAAAGTAGCAACGTCCGACCACTGTTAATTGAAGGTAGGAACGTCCATTTTCCCTATTAGTCTTATTACTCTTCCACTTTTTACAGCATCCCTATTTGGATGGAATTCTATTGTGAAACAACAAAAATAAATAAATGTAAAGAAAATTATAAATTAAAAAGGCAGTGAGCAAACACCAATAGACCTTGAAAAAACCTTAATGCTTGTTCAAAGCATGCACCCGTTAATCTGCTATTGATCACTTATTCAATCAAAGAAAAACGGAAGACCATTGAAACGAATTGTGAAATTTTTCGCCGAACTATCTCGTGCACGTGTGGGTGGTGACTGTGACAGTGACAGGTGGCGGTCTGGTACTTGCCTACCAAACGTCGTCCGTCGGCTAGATTTGCTGTTATTTGTGCGAAGCGGTTCTTGGTAATATGCGCTTTTACTGAACTTGACTTGACCTATAGCCTCGGAATAGAGCCATCGGCTAAAAGAATTTTCCCTCCCTTTCTCCCGCTAAAATTTTCAAATGACATAAGCCCAAACAAAAGTCAGCACTTTTGGTTTTTCGTGAGAAACTACTACAGAATAGTAGAATTCTAAAATTTTCCATTTTAGAATCTTATAGAATCAGATATTAATTTATGGTATTTAGGTTTAATCTGTTTTACAGTTTAGACCCAGTGTTATGTTGGTATTCTAAATGTGTTCAGTTTATGAGACTAGATTATGACAAATTTGGATTATTATAAAATAAATACACACAAGTTTTAAACAAGTTGATAGAGAAATTTTTACTTAGGTAATCAAACAAATAAAATACATGATCGATATCCCTCAGGCGAACTGAAGAAGATAGTTGCGAAACAAAAAATTATTCAATATGGTTAACTATTGAAAACATTTTCAATAAGAAAAAAAAAAATGAAAAACCGCATCTAATTTTCATAGCGCGAATTCTATTTGTAAAGAAATTAATAATTCCCGCAGTTATACGGTTAATAAGTAAATTTCGGTTAGTGATGAAGAGCCAACATTATCTTACACACCACTTTGGCTATCAGCTGAGACTCGTAACTATCGGGAATAACTATGCCGACAATTTTGCTGCTGTCCACAAGTAAACGAGCGATCTTAAACCGAAGGAGGTACTCATGAAAAATTTTAATAATTATATAATAAATACAGAAACCGTTGATAAAAACACATAAGCAGCAAAACATAAACAACATGAAGTAAATTTGGAGGTTCGATATGTGTCGTGGATTTGAAAATCAACAAACGGAATCTATATTGATGCAAGACTTTTTTATTTGACGTACGTAGATCGTCGATAATATTGCGCACGAGTCTTAAAAAAGTGCATTAAATAGATAATTTGAAAACGCTGTTTGTTCCCACATGCCGAAGTCAGTTTTACCCGGTTTTACTCAATGGGGCGGAGTGCGGACGGACGGTTTCACCAAGCACAGAACTTTTGGTAAATAAACAAATACAGTACTGAGTCAAATGAAAGGGGGAGGAATTATAGTAAGGAGATAAGATAAATTTCCAAAATAATGTAAATAACAAAAGAAAGAGACAAGTAAATTATACCTTCACGGATGACAGCAATTTATCACATTTGCGATAAAGGAATATGCCAGACATAGACGGATTGAAGTCGCAGAAAACTCAACACTATATGTCTGAAAACTTCGTCTGCCATGTAGCCATATCAAAAGACGAACGGTAACAACTTCAGCAGGTCAGACTGTTACCTGTTTGCCATTCTCATAAATTTACAGCAGTAAAATACGTTATGTAGAATGTAGAGTAGACGACAAATGAAAATCAATGCAAAATACCGAACTGTAAATTGCAAACCAGTTGTAACATTAGAAGAAAAAGTAGTATTTATTCAGGTTATCAAAAGAATACAATACGTGATTTCCCTCACCCCAACTGAAGAAGACGCAGAAGACGGCTGCGAAATGTGGTGATTTAAAAAAACAAAAAATGATTCAACAGTGGACTTCTGAGCAGATGATTTTACAAAGCGCAAACTCTAAGTGAGGACAAAAACATAATGAGAACTTTAGAACTTGGTTAACTAGGTAGAAGATTATTTTTATCAAACGGCGGAACATAATTTTGTAATCTTCAAATTGGATGCCAGCTTTACCCCTCGTCCAAATTACAAAAAACTTTGCCTTATCCCTGCTGGAGGGTCCTTTAATCCATAATGCAATTAACACTAAGATAATATTTTGTAAGAAAAGCTGTTAGTTGAGACTCGCAATTGTCAGGGATGACTATGCCGACAATGTTGCTATTTCCCACAAGAACGCGGGCAATCTTAGAGGTTAGAGCATGGTAAGAGAACGATGCATGAGAAAATTTTTTTCATTAGATAAATGTCTAAAAATTTTCATGATTGTAATTGTGTACCTGCATTTTCCACTGTGGATTGTTTTTTCTTAAAATGGATTCGATTTCTTTCCAAACGAGAAATATTGACCCAGCCAAAAGCTTATAAGTTGGACATGACCGTACACCTTCTTGACATCCTTCTTGGCATTCTTTCGTGGGCTTCAAGTTTGGCTTTTCGCTGTGTCTTTTAAGCCTGTTAAAGGCCGTGTAACGGACTAACGGTTAATAATGATAAATTTAGCATACAATATAAAACAGCGAGAAAATCTACTTACCAGTAATCGTGAATGCAACAATTTTTTGAGTGGTCGTAATGAAAATTCCATAGCGCTTTGGGATTAGGCTTTACCTGCTTCGGCATTGATCTGATTTGAGGGACGTAATTTTTGTAATTTCAGCCAAAGATGGAACTATTTCCACTCCCGTACTGGGTCGTATCAGGTTGTATTTTAAATTTCCCTCGTCTCGGCATTCACCAACAGTATTTATTTTTCGAATAAGTAGAACGTCTTGTTTCCCATTGGATACCTATATAAATGTCGTGCCCCAAAAAATGAATTTTAAAATGTAATTTTAACGAAATAACCTATTATTACCTCTTTTGAAAAATAAAACCCTTCAACTCCTTTTCTAGATTTCGTAAGCCATTTTTCCTTTAAAGTCCTCCAATTCAAGCCACTATCAACTTCAATTTCATGTAGATCAATCTTAGCCGGTGCGATAAAGTTTTTTGAAGTTTTAGAGGTAAATTTCAGAACTTTTCTATGATAGGCATATTTGTTTAAGGCCAAATCAAGAATCTTCGAGTCGTTTCGTCCGTTCATTTTTCCCTGATTGCTGATCGTTGATCGAACACCATTGAAGTATTGCAATAGAGTGGCTTGAAGTTCAACAGGGATGCCCAAAATCCGATTTAGGATTTCTGGAACACCATCTTTGGTCAGAGGCAGTATGCTGGATGATCCGAGGCCAACTTTAGTTAGTGCTGCTCTGATATCTAACATTTGAAATAAATTAAGTCTTGAGAGCACCGTATAGTTTTTAATGTAAATATTTCTCCTTCGAAAAAAATACCTTTGTAATCAACAGGGAGGGGAATAACGGGTGATTTTTGGCCCATAATAACGTTAATGGCATCGAGTACCGCAGATTCATAATCACTAGTTTCTTCGAATTCAGTGGAGCCTTCATCTAATCTTTGATTTCTATAGGCGCCCAGAAATTGAAGACGATTAGCTACGATCAATGCGGATCGTCTCTCCCCCAGCCAATTCAGGAACAAGAAAAATGAATTCCGGAGCTTTCGCCTAAAACAAAAATGAAAATTAATGAACAACCTAAAAAATTTATGCAATTATAAAAGATTGTAGTTCTGAGATGGATCTGAGATGCAGGAATATTTTAATACTTGGTTACTGCGATGAGTGCATCCGAACTGCTGCAGAGCGAGCTCGGCGCTATTCGGCAATTCTAGCGAAATGTAAATTCGACGGCTCTGATTTTTCGCTCGTCTGTCAGCCTTAAAGAGACCACTGTTTCGTTTTAAAAAAGTATAAAGAATAAGTGAAAGTAGTTAAGTAGGAATTACGTGAAGAGAAATTCCACAGCTGGCAGCTGCAGAAACGATGGCAATTTTCTTTTCCCCGTTCATAAAACGCTCCCTTTCACGAATGTTGATTAAATCTAATGGGACATCTTTTTCGGAGCGCGGCTCGTATTGGACCTACGAAACAAATAAACTTGTAACTTCGAAAAAAAAATTAATGATGTTATATCATGCATACCAGGCCATTGTTTTTTTGGACCAGACGGCCCTTCCGACTAGAAATTTCGGCCACATTTTCTTGTCCTCCGAATTCATCGATGAGTTGATCCATCCAATTTAGTGGAAGTATAGTTCCAAGTTCCTCAATTTTCTCTAGAAGTCTCTGTTTGATTAACCACGCATTTTCAAGCTTGATCCTTTTGTCTTCTGCTGCCTCTTCGTCTTTTAACTTGGAATCGGCGTCGGTGTCTGAATGGTAGTCAAATACTGGAGCAGATGCATCACTGCTGTCAATTATTTCGCAATACGATGCATCTTCAGTTAATTCTTGTTTAATCTTTTTGAGGGTTCCTACGAGGTTACTCACAGATTTCCTTTTACCTCCAACGATTACTGTCGTTAAAAATTCACCATATAATCAATTATACAAGATCGTACACTATTTTGAGAAATATTTACCTTTGCTGTTTGGAGCTTCGGCTAGCAATTGGAGACTATCGGAAGCTGGAAAGTATTTTTCAACCAATGACAGCATAACAATTTTAGCAGGTGAAACGAAATTTGACATTCCAGATCCATCGTCCAGAATTTTCTGAAGGGTGTAAGCTTCTCCTGTTGATTGAAGGCCAATGACAACGCTTTCGCCGCGTTTGACAGCTTCACTAGCCAACTTGACGGAATGTGTTACTTTGGCGGAAATACACAGACATCTAAAAAATCTGTGATGCGCTGACCAAAAATTAGTCCACATAATCTTTTGTGCCTTTGGACCTAAATCTACAAGTTCCGTTGTTTCAGTAAAAGACTGTCGAAGGTGAAGCCAAAGTTTAACAGAACTGTCGTAGGTTGTGATGAATTTCGGCAATTGACAGACCTCGACGATTTGGTACATGACATCCTTGAAAGAAAGTTGACGGTTTACGTAAGATCCACGTCGCCTCATTTCCATGGCTATCATATCCCCGGCAATCTCACCTAAGTTGTTTACATTTTCAATAAATTGACCACAGTCTGCAATGAATAAATAAAATATTTTAGGTCGTTGTTCATTCAACATAAAATAACATAATTACCTTTGAATAATGTATCCTTTCCCCAAAGACCAAGACGAACCATGCTTGCCATGCTGCGGGGTTCCGAGACGGCAGTTGTAGAAATGTAGACGATCCTTGCGTTTGGCAACTTATTTTGCAGTTGTAAGACAGCCAATTCAATTTTTCTCTTATTAGTCGGTCCGCTGAAATTGATGTCATTCGTGAGGTGACACTCGTCAAAAACAATAACGCCGTCGAAATTTGGCCCACACCATTTGAGCAGTTGTTCAAGGCACAATAATCTTTTTGTTGAGGAACTCAACTCGTTAATTAAATCAGAGTAAGTACAGAAAATGACGCCTTCTTTTGTCGACTCAGTGACATCCGTACGTACTTTGGAATTCTTCAATTTGTTTACAGCATGAACTGCAATCTTGTCGCCACATCCGATGTCCCGCAAATCACGTTCAGCGTCGTACTTGAGGTCAGTTGAAATTGAGAACCAAATTGATTTCTTACGTCCACGAATGAAATTTTCAAAGATGATGCCAGCTGCGATCCGACCTTTACCAACACCGGCACCTTCTCCGATGAGGTATCCAGCTCGAGAACCGTCAGACAAATTTTGTTCGTGTCTCTGACACGAGTAGATGATGGTTTCTAACTGGATGGCAGATAGGCCTCCGCTATTAATTGTTTCTGATGGCAGATCGAGGATGTAGGAAGTGTCAGGTAGGTCAACATTGTTGAATATTGATGACGATGAGGTTTCGATGACCGTACTGGGATGATCACGTATGATAAATTCATCCTTTGACTTTTCCTTCTTAATCTCAAACGGCAATAACAACAAATTCGCCATGTTTCAACTTTGTTGAAGATGGGTATACAGTTCTCAGATGATACTTGAAGTTGGTATTCTAATAAAATATGAATTAGTATAGGCTAAAATAGAATAACCATGCTGCCATGCTGGTTTTTATAGCATTTCGTCTCTACAACACACCTCCAACACAAAGAACCAATATCATCTAAATTTGTGGATCGATACATTACTGATGATGATGAGTGCTTAATCATTGAATAACAAATTTTAACTTACTAGTAAAACCGAGAACACTAGCAAGTAGCAACGTCCGACCACTGTTAATTGAAGGTAGGAACGTCCATTTTTCCTAGTCTTTTCAACCCTTCCACTTTTTACAGCATCCTGATTTGGATGAAATTCTATTGTGAAACAACAAAAATAAATAAATGAAAAGAAAATTAAAAAGGTAGTGAGCAAACACCAAGACTACTACCTTATTAATGCTTGAAGCATGCACAGCAGTGTTCCACACCTGTTATTGATCACTTTATATTCAATCGAAGAAAAACGGGCTAATGAAACGAATGGCGCAATATATTTCACTTCGTTGAACTATCTCGTGCTCGTGCACGTATGGAACTGGTAGTCTGGTAGTACTACTGGTACTACTGCCTGTCTAGTGTGTCTAACAACGTCGGCCATCGGCTAGATCAGCTGTCAATTTTTTGCAAAGCGGTTCTTGGTAATATGCGCTTTTACTGAACTTGACCTATAGCCTCGGAATAGAGCCAAGGGCTAAAAGAATTTTCCCTCCTTTCCTCCCGCTAAAATTTTCAAATGACATAAGCCCAAGCAGAAGTCGCAGCACTTTTGGTTTTTAGTGAGAAACTGAGAGTTGAGAATATCAGTACTACAGAATAGTAGAATTCTAAAATTTTCCATTTTAGAATCTTATAGAATCGGATAAATCGGATATTAATTTCTGTTTATGTTTAATTTGTTTTACAGTTTAGACTCAGTGTTATGATGGTATTGTAAATGTGTTCATTTTATTTTATGAGACTCTAGATTACAAATTTAGATTATTATAAAATAAATACACACAAGTATTAAACAAGTTGATAGAGAATTTTTTTACTTAGGTAATCAAACAAATAAAATACATGATCGATATCCCTCAAGCGAACTGAAGAAAACTGTTGCGAAACAAAAAATTATTCAATATGGTTAACTATTGAAAACATTTTCAAAAGGAAAAAAAAAATGAAAAACCGCATCTAATTTTCATAGCGCGAATTCTAGTGAGAACAAATAAATCACTATGAGAACAATGTAAACTTCGGAGTTCGTTCACTACGTAGCAAATTATTTTTGTCTAACGGCGCAACATAATTTGTAATCTTCGATTTATAAAGCAATTATTAATTCCCGCAGTTACGGTTAATAAGTAAATTTCGGTTAGTGATGAAGAGCCAACATTATCTTACACACTACTTTGTAAGAAAGGCTACCAGCTGAGACTCGCAATTATCGGGAATAACTATGCCGACAATTTTGCTGCTGTCCACAAGTACGCGGGCGATCTTAAACCGAAGGAGGTACACATAAAAAAAATTAACAATTAGATAGTAAATATATAAATTGTTATAATTATAAAATGTCTTGTGTTACCTGCATTTTCCACTGTGGATTGCTTTCCCTAATAATGGATTCGATTTCTTTCCAAAGAAGAAATATTGATCCAGTCAAAAGCTTGTACGTTACACATGATGATCGCAAACCTTCTTGGCATCGTCCGGGACCTTTATTTTTGTGGCTTTTGCTTGTGTTTTTAAGCCTGTTAAGACCAACAGTTAACAACAGTAATGATATGTGTGGCTTACAAAATAAAACAGTGAGAAAATCTTACCAGTAGTCGTGAACACAAACATTTTCTGAAGCGTCGTAATGAAAATCCCATAACGCTTTATGATCAATATTGGCCTGTTTTGACAAACTAATTTTAGGGATGTATTTTGTGGTAATTTCAGCCAAAGTTTGTGATAGCAATTGCACTCCCGTACTAGGTCGTATCACGGTATATTTTAAATCTCCCTTGTCTCCATCACTAACAATTTTAAATCTTCGGACAATTATAATGTCTCTTTTCTTAAATAATACCTGTATAAATGTCATGAGCCAAAAAATATATTTAGTAGAATTTATGTACAAAAAAAACAACAAAAAAAAGCTACCTCTTTTGAAACATAAATCCCTTCGTCTGCTTGTCCAGCCTTCGGAAACCATTTTTCCTCTGCTGTTCTCCAATCCATGCCACCGTCAACTTCAATTTCATGTAGATACATCGTAGCCGGACCGATAGTATTTTTGGAGGTAACCTTCAGAGCTTTTCTACGATGAGCACATTTGTTGTGCAATTGTAAATCAAAAATCTTCGTGTCATAGTGTCCGTCCATTTTTCCCCGATTACTGATCGTTGCTGATCGAACACCATCGAAGTATATCAATAGAGTGGCTTGAAGATTAACAGGAATACCCGAAATCCGATTTAGGATATCTGGAACACCTTTTCCAGCTTTAAACAGTGTAACCAATTGTTGCAAGTTGGATGATATGACGCCGACTTCAGCTAGTGCTGCTCTGATATCTAACATTAATTTTTGGAGTAAAATAAATCCTTAATCCTTGTAGTGGTGAATCCAAGTATTTTACCTCGGAAAAAGTTGCCTTCGTAATCAGCAGGGACTGGACTTACGGGTGATTTATGGCCCATAATAACCTTCATGGCATCGAGTACCGCAGAGTCATATTCACTAGTTTCTTCTAATTCAGTAGAGCCTTCATCTAAACTTTGATTTTTGAAGGAAGCACCAAGGAATTGAAGACGATTAGCAACGATCAATGCGGATCGTCTCTCCCCAGCCAATTCCGGAACAAGCAAAATAAATTTCGGAGCTTTCACCTAAAAAAAAACCGAAAATTAATTAAAAACATTCTTGAAATTGAGAAAATTATAAAAGACTATAGTTCTCGTAGCGATGCGGGAATATTTACTTGGTTACTGCGATGAATGCATCCGAACTGCTGCAGAGCGAGCTCAGCGCTATTCGGCAATTCTAGCGAAATGTAAATTCGACGGCTCTGATTTTTCGCTCGTCTGTCAGCCTTAAAAAGACAACTGTTTAGTTTAAAAGTAGAAAGAATAAGTGAAAGTAGTTAAGTAGAAATTACGTGAAGAGAAATTCCACAGCTGGCAGCTGCAGAAACGATGGCAATTTTCTTTTCACCGTTCATAAAACGCTCCCTTTCACGAATGTTGATTAAATCTAATGGAACATCTTTTTCGGAGCGCGGCTCGTATTGGACCTACGAAACAAATAAACTTGTAACTTCGAAAAAAAAATTAATGATGTTATATCATGCATACCAGGCCATTGTTTTTTTGGACCAGACGGCCCTTCCGACTAGAAATTTCGGCCACATTTTCTGAGCCTCCGAGTTCATCGATGAGTTGATCAATCCAATTTGGTGGAAGTATAGTTCCAATCTCTTCGATTTTTTCTAGAAGTCCTTGTTTGATTACCGACGCCTTCTCAAGCTTAATTCTTCTGTCTTCGGCTGCCTCTTCGTCTTTTAGCTTAGAATCGGCTGAGTCTGAATTATAGTCAAATACCGGAGCAGATACATCACTGCTGTCAATTATTTCATCACAAGAGAAATCGTCAGTTAATTTGTTTTTCTTCTTTTTGGAGGTTCCTGCGGTTTTTCTCACATGTTTTCTTTTACCTCCAACGGTTCCTTGTGTAAAAAATTCAGCATTTAATTAATTACAATAGATCGTATACTATTTTGAAAAATATTTACGTTTGTTGTTTCGAGCATCGGCAAACAGGTGGAGACTATCGGAAACTGGAAAGTGTTTTTCAACCAAAGACTGCATAACCATTTTTGCAGTTGAAACGAAATTTGGCATTGCAGATCCGTCGTCCGGAACTTTTTGAAGGGTGTAATTTTCTCCGGTTGATTGGAGACCAATGACAACGCTTTTGCCGCGTTTGACAGCTTCACTAGCAAACTTGACGGCATGTATTACTTTGGCGGAAATACGCAGACATCTAAAAAATCTGTTATACGCTGACCAAAAATTAGTCCACATAATCTTTTGTGTCTTTTGGCCTAAATCCATAAGTTCAGCTGCTTCTGTAAAAGACTGTTGCAGATGAAGCCAAAGTTTAGCAGAATTGTCGTAGGATCTGATGAATTTCGGCAATTGGCAAATTTCGACAACTTGGTACATGACATCCTTGAAAGGAAGTTGACGGTTTACGTACGATCCCCGTTGCCTCATTTCCATGGCTATCATATCCCCGGCAATCTCACCAAAAGTCTTCACATTTTCCAGAAATTGTTCGAAGTCTGTAATGGATAACGAATTAACGATAATATTTTATCGGGTTCAACTTTCAACAGAAAATAAAATATTTACCTTTGAATGGCGTATCCTGACCCCAAAGACCTAGACGAACCATGCTTTCCATGCTGCGGGGTTCCCAAATTGCGGTTGTAGAAATGTAGACGATCCTTGCGTTTGGCAACTTATTTTGCAATTGTAAAACAGCCAATTCTGTTTTTCTCTTATTGGTCGAACCGCTGAAATTGATGTCATTCGTGAGGTGACACTCGTCAAAAACAATGACGCCGTCGAAATTTGGCCCACACCATTTGAGCAGTTGTTCAAGGCACAATAATCTTTTTTTTGAGGAACTCAACTCGTTAATTAAATCAGAGTAAGTACAGAAAATGACGCCTTCTTTTGTCGACTCAGTGACATCCGTACGGGCTGTGAAATTCTTCAATTTGTTTACAGCATGAACTGCAATCTTGTCGGCACATCCGATGTCCCGCAAATCACCTTCAGCGTCGTACTTGAGGTCAGTTGAAATTGAGAACCAAATTGATTTCTTACGTCCACGAATGAAATTTTCAAAGATGATACCAGCTGCGATCCGACCTTTACCAACACCGGCTCCGTCTCCGATCAGGAATCCAGCTCGAGAACCGTCAGACAAATTTTGTTCGTGTCTCTGACACGAGTAGATGATGGTTTCTAACTGGATGGCAGATAGGGCTCCGCTATTAATTGCTTGCTCTGGTAGATCGAGGATATAATTGGCCTCAGGGTTGTCAACATTGTTGAATACTGGAGAGATTTCGATGACGTTACTGGGATGATCACGTACAATTAATTCAGAATCCTTTTCTTTCTTAATCTCAATCTGTAATAACGACGGATTCGCCATGGTAATTTCAATTTTCTTGAAGATGTGTTACAGTCCTCAGACACTAACTTGAAGTTGACGTATTTCATCTAAACAAATATGTATGGAATTAGTATTAGGCTAATAATGGCTAATAATAATAAATCATAGCATTTTAATTCTAAAAAACAACTCAATACAAAGAATCGACATCACCTCCGGACATAAATGAATCGATACTTTGGATGATACATAAATGGATAATACATACTGACGATATAACCGACAAAAAAAAATCTCTAAGTCTAAATCCTCAAAATCCTCAAAATGTCCTCAATTAACTTACCTACTAGAAAAGCCGAGAGCAAGGAAGCCTTGACTTGTGCCTGTACTGCATCACTCGATTTTGATGGAATTCTATTGTGAAACAACGAAAAGAAATGATTAAAAAAAAGTTTTTAAAAGCTATGAGTAAATACTGAGACTACCACCACAACAATTGATGCATGCACATTATTTCTACTCTCTTACCTGTTATTGATCACTTATTCAATCAAAGCAAAGAGGACAGTTAATGAAAAAAATGGCGTAATAAATTTCACTTCGCAGAACTATTCTCGTGCACGTGTGGTAACTACTAACAGGCATCGCCTACCGTCTGAGCCTAGCCGGAATACTATCGGCTGTCAATTGCGTGTGAAGCAGTTCTCGGTAATATGCGCTTTTACTGAACTTTACCTATAGCCTAGGAATAGAGCCAACGGCTAAAATAATTTTCTCTCCCTTTCTCCCGTTAAAATTTTCAAATGACATAAGCCCAAACAGAAGTCAGCACTTTGGGTTTTTCGAGAGAAAATACTACAGAATAGTAGAATTCTAAAATTTTCCATTTTAGAATCTTATAGAATCGGATATTAAATTATATTTAGGTTTAATCTGTTTTACAGTTTTTAGACCCAGTGTTATGTTGGTATTGTAACTGTGTTCAGTTTATGAGACTAGATGACAAATTTAGATTATTATAAAATAAATACACACAAGTAATTATAAACAAATTGATAGAGAAATTTTTACTTAGGTAATCAAACAAATAAAATACATGATCGATATTCCTCAAGCGAACTGAAGAAGACAGTTGCGAAACAAAAAATTATTCAATATGGTTAACTATTGAAAACATTTTCAATAGCAAAAAAATGAAAAACCGCATCTAATTTTCATAGCGCAAATTCTAGTGAGAACAAATAAATCACTATGAGAACAATGTAAACTTCAGAGTTCGTTCACTACGTAGCAAATTATTTTTGTCTAACGGCGCAACATAATTTGTAATCTTCTATTTGTAAAGACATTAATAATTCCCGCAGTTACGGTTAATAAGTAAATTTCGTTTAGTGATGAAGAGCCAAGTTCATTATCTTACACACTACTTTGTAAGAAAGGCTATCAGCTGAGACTCGCAATTATCGGGAATAACTATGCCGACAATTTTGCTGCTGTCCACAAGTACGCGGGCGATCTTAAACCGAAGGAGGTACACATGAAAAATTTTAATAATTAGATAATAAATGTCACATTTGTATTATTATATCTATCTTGTGTTACCTGCATTTTCCACTGTGGATTGCTTTCCCTAATAATGGATTCAATTTCTTTCCAAAGAAGAAATATTGATCCAGCTAAAAGCTTGTACGTTGCACATGATCGCAAACCTTCTTTGCAGCTTTCGGGACCCTTCTTGTGGTTTTTTATTTTATTTTTAAGCCTGTTATTAAGAAAGAAAATAATGATTAATATCAAGCTTATATAAAATAACTATGAAAAAATCTTCATACCAGTAGTCGTGAATACAAGAATCTTTTGAAGCGTCGTAATGAAAATCCCATAACACCTTAGGTTCAATCTTTGCCAGTTTCGGCGAACTAAATTGAGGGATGTATTTTATGGTAATTTCAGATTGTGGTAGTATTTGCATTCCTGTATTGGGTCGTATCACGGTATATTTTAAATCTCGCTTGTCTCCATCATCAACAGTTTCAGATCTTCGGACAATTATGATGTCTCTTTTCCCATGGGATACCTGAATAAAAGTCATGACACGAAAAATTAGTAGAATTTATGTTCACAAAAAAACACCTATCCCACTACCTCTTTAGAAAAATAAATTCCTTCATCTGCTTGTCTGGACTTCGGAAGCCATTTTTCCTCTGCTGTTCTCCAATCTATGCCACCGTCAACTTCAATTTCATGTAGATATATCTTAGCCGGAGCGTCAGTATTTTTGGAGGTAACTTTCAGAACTTTTCTACGATAGGCACATTTGTTGAAGCGCAAATCAAGAATCGTCGTGCAATTTTGTTTGTCCATTTTTCCCTGATTGCTGATCGTTGATCGAACACCATTGAAGTATTGCAATAGAGTGGCTTGAAAATCAACAGGAATTCCTAAAATCCGTTTAAGGATTTCTGGAACACCTATTCCAACTTTAACCAGAGGAAGCACGTTGGATGATATGACGCCGACTAAGCCTAGCGCTGTTCTGATATCTAACATTAATTTTTAGAGCAAAATTTAATCCTTTATCCTTATTGTAGTTGTCAATCAAAATATTTCACCTCCAAAAAAGTTGCCTTTGTAATCAACGGGGACTGGAATGACGGGTGATTTTTGACCCATAATAACATTCATGGCATCGAGTACCGCAGAATCATATTCACTAGTTTCTTCTAATTTACTAGTAGAGTCTCCATTTAATCTTTGATTTTTGAAGGAAGCACCAAGGAATTGAAGACGATTAGCAACGATCAATGCGGATCGTCTCTCCCCAGCCAATTCCGGAACAAGAAAAATAAATTCCGGAGCATTCACCTAAAAGAACAAAAAATAAATAAATGATAATAACCTTTCACGGGGATATTTACTTGGTTACTGCGATGAATGCATCCGAACTGCTGCAGAGCGAGCTCAGCGCTATTCGGCAATTCTAGCGAAATGTAAATTCGACGGCTCTGATTTTTCGCTCGTCTGTCAGCCTTAAAAAGATAAAATGTTTAGTTCAAAAGTAGAAATGAAACTATAGTTAAGTTGAAATTACGTGAAGAGAAATTCCACAACTGCCAGCTGCAGAAACGATGGCAATTTTCTTTTCCCCGTTCATAAAACGCTCCCTTTCACGAATGTTGATTGACTCTAAAGGTACCTCTTTTTCAGAGCGTAGCTCGTACTGGACCTACGAAAAAAATGTCTTTAACTTCTAAAAATAATGATGTTATTTCATGCATACCAGGCCATTGTTTTTTTGGACCAGACGGCCCTTTCGACTAGAAATTTCAGCCACATTTTCTGAGCCTCCGAATTCGTCGATGAGTTGATCAATCCAATTTGGTGGAAGTATAGTTCCAATCTCTTCGATTTTTTCTAGAAGATCTTGTCTGATCAGCAACGCCTTCTCAAGCTTAATCCTCCTGTCTTCGACTGCCTCTTCGTCTTTTAGTTTGGTTTCGGTTGAGTCTGAATGATAGTCGAATACCGGAGCATCAGATGCATCACTGTCGATTATTTCGTCATACGAGACAACCTCAGTTAATTCGTGTTTCTTCTTTTTGGAGGTTCCTGCAGTTTTTCTCACACATTTTCGTTTACCTCCAACGGTTCCTGTCGTAAAAAATACATCATTAAAATTATAAAAATAAGTCGTACACTATTTAAAAAAATATTAAATTGAAATACCTTTGTTGTTTCGAGCATCAGCTAGCATTTGGAGACTATCGGAAGCTGGAAAGTGTTTTTCAACCAAAGATTGCATAATCATTTTTGAAGTTGAAACGAAATTTGACATAGGAGATCCGACATCCTGAATTTTCTGAAGCGTGTAAGCTTCTCCGGTTGATTGGAAGCCAATCACAACACTTTCGCCGCGTTTGACAGCTTCACTAGCAAACTTGACGGCATGTATTACTTTAACTGATATACACAAACATCTAAAAAATCTGTGATGCGCTGACCAAAAATTAGTCCACATAATCTTTTGTGTCTTTTGTCCTAAATCAACAAGTTCTGCTGCTTCGGTGAAATATTTCCAAAGCTGAAGCCAAAGTTTAACAGAATTGTCGTAGGTTCTGATGAATTTCGGCAACTGGCAGACTTCCACCACTTGATACGTGACATCCTTGAAAGAAAGTTGACGGTTTACGTACGATCCCCGTTGCCTCATTTCCATGGCTATCATATCCCCGGCAATCTCACCAAAATTCTTCACATTTTCGAGAAATTGTCCGAAGTCTAAAATTGATAACAAAAATATTTTGTAACGTTCAACGTTCAATATAATATAAAATATTTACCTTTGAATGGCGTGTCCTGACCCCAAAGGCCTAGACGAACCATGCTTGCCATGCTGTGGGGTTCCGAAACGGCGGTTGTAGAAATGTACACGATCCTTGCGTTTGGTAAATTCTTTTGCAATTCCAAGACAGCCATTCCTATTTTTCTCTTGTTCGAACCACTGTAATTGATATCATTGGTGTGCTGACACTCGTCAAAAACAATGACGCCGTCAAAATTTGGCCCGCACCATTTGAGCAATTGTTCAAGGCACAATAATCTTTTTGTCGCGGAAGTCATAATTAAATCGGAGTAAGTACAGAAAATGACGCCTTCTTTTGTCGACTCGGTGACATCGGCAAGGGCTTTGGAATTCTTCAATTTGTTTACAGCATGAACTGCAATCCTGTCGCCACATCCGATATCCCGCAAATCACGTTCAGCGTCGTACTTGAGGTCAGTTGAAATTGAGAACCAAATTGATTTCTTACGTCCACGAATGAAATTTTCAAAGATGACGCCAGCTGCGATCCGACCTTTACCAACACCGGCTCCGTCTCCGATGAGGTATCCAGCTCGAGAACCGTCAGACAATTTTTGTTCGTGTCTTTGACACGAGTAGATGATGGTTTCTAACTGGATGGCAGATAGGGCTCCGCTATTAATTGCTTGCTCTGGTAGATCAAGGATATAATTGGCCTCAGGGTTGTCAACATTGTTGAATACTGGAGAGATTTCGATGACGTTACTGGGATGATCACGTACAATTAATTCAGAATCCTTTTCTTTCTTAATCTCAATCTGTAATAACGACGGATTCGCCATGGTAATTTCAATTTTCTTGAAGATGTGTTACAGTCCTCAGACACTAACTTGAAGTTGACGTATTTCATCTAAACAAATATGTATGGAATTAGTATTAGGCTAATAATGGCTAATAATAATAAATCATAGCATTTTAATTCTAAAAAACAACTCAATACAAAGAATCGACATCACCTCCGGACATAAATGAATCGATACTTTGGATGATACATAAATGGATAATACATACTGACGATATAACCGACAAAAAAAAAATCCCTAAGTCTAAATCCTCAAAATCCTCAAAATGTCTTCAATTAACTTACCTACTAGAAAAGCCGAGAGCAAGGAAGCCTTGACTTGTGCCTGTACTGCATCACTCGATTTTGATGGTGTCCTATTGTGAAACAACGAAAAGAAATGATTAAAAACAAGTCGAAAAAAGTTTTTAAAAGCTATGAGTAAATACTGAGACTACCACCACAACAATTGATGCATGCACATTATTTCTACTCTCTTACCTGTTATTGATCACTTATTCAATCAAAGCAAAGAGGACAGTTAATGAAAAAAAATGGCGTAATAAATTTCACTTCGCAGAACTATTCTCGTGCACGTGTGGTAACTACTAACAGGCATCGCCTACCGTCTGAGCCTAGCCGGAATACTATCGGCTGTCAATTGCGTGTGAAGCAGTTCTCGGTAATATGCGCTTTTACTGAACTTTACCTATAGCCTAGGAATAGAGCCAACGGCTAAAAGAATTTTCTCTCCCTTTCTCCCGCTAAAATTCTCAATGACAGAAGCCCGAATTTTACCGCGTAATTCAAACACTGTCACCAACGAAACTAAAACAACTTGCGCTTTCAAGCTTTTACGTCGGAGTCTATCCCGTTTTCACTTGTCACACTATTCGTTGCAGAACAGATAACAAAGACTGTCACTCAATATTTATTGGGTAGTAATAAAAAGGAAATAATGTGAAGTTTTCTTACTATATTTCGTCGGGAATGGTCCGAATGACTTCGATGTATCGGTAAGCTCCCCCGCTCTCTCCCTCGGCTTTGTAATCCGTTGCCGTTTGCTAAATTTCTAATCATGAATCGGGCGTCAGCGTGTAATTTGCACGGCGGCCGCTCCCTTTGATCGGCATTGCGACTCCGCAAAGTATACCGCACAATGGTAACCTCGGGTGTGCTTTCATCCGTGCGGTTGAGCGAGCAATCCATTGGGGTTGGATATCCTTGGTGCTGGGTCCGGAATTTGGGTATATAAGACTGTCCGAGTTCGATTTCAATCATCAGTTCTATCCAAGAACAATCAGCACAATATTCTTACTAGCTCAACATGAACAAGGTATTATTTGAAAAGCATTATTTTGATATATTTATATTATAACCCAAGTTGGAATATAGTCCCGGCACTTATTCTTTATAGTCAACACAATTAACTTTCCCTCTCTCCCGTTTGGTAAAATTTTCTTTTATCCAGTTCGTTGTTTTGGCCACTTTGTTCGCTGCGGCTATTGCTGCCGAGCTTCCAGCTTACTCCAAGCCGTCGTACCCAACACCAACAGCTCCAGCATATTCGACGCCAGCTCCAGCTTATCCAGCTCCAGCTTATCCGGCACCTGCTCCAAGTGCTCCAGCTTATTCTAAGCCCACCGAACAGCCAGCGTATAGCAAGCCTGCCGAAGCAGATCATGTAAGCAAATTTTATTCAATTGTCTTTCAACATATTTTATTCAAAACGCTTTTGCATTGTTATTCCAGCCTCCGATGCCATTCGACTTCGCTTACGAAGTTAAGGACGATCCCACTTACCAGGACTACTCACACAAGGAAACCAGTGACGGCAAAGTCGTCTCAGGATCTTACCGCGTTGCCCTCCCCGATGGCCGTACCCAAATCGTCTCCTACAAGGCCGATGAAAATGGTTACGTCGCCGATGTCCAATACGAGGGAGAGGCCAAATACGACGAAATCAAACCCACCGCTGCTCCAGCTTACCCCAAGCAGGAAGAGCCTGCTTACCCCAGCAAACCAGCTCAGCCTGCCTACCCCGAGACCAAGCCGGAGCCCAAGCCCCAGCCGTCCTACCCAGCTGCAGCTGAGCCCACTTATCCCAAACCATCTTACCCTGCGCCAGCTGTGCCAGCTGCCTCCAAACCATCCTACCCTGCACCCGCTGCCCCCAAACCATCCTACCCTGCGCCCGCTGCCCCCAAACCATCCTACCCTCAGCCAGCTCAGCCCGCTTACCCCAAGCCCACCTACTAGATCGGATTAAATGACATGACTTTCACAGAACTTTCACCATATGACATGAATGATGTAATTTAATCGGATTCTTCGAGATAAAATAAACATAGATCTAAATTTTAAAGAACAATTACCATATCTTATATGATAAATGATTACATCTGCGAGGGTTTCACATTTTGGAAAACTTGCCAAAGATAGATGAGTCTGGCTATCACACGAAATAAACTTTTAACGCAATTAAACGCTTCATTAAAAATTCTTAATTTTAATAGGTAGTTTCACTTTTAAATTTTGACTCGATGATAAACGCAGTTAAATGAAATTGATAGTCTACTTTCAGTCTACTTTACTTTAAAACGAATTATTTCGTAAATTATAAAATCGTTAAAAATTTACGAGACTATTTCAACTTTCCCTAGATTTTATCCGCTGTTAGCAGTCGCGTCTGCAAGCTGTTTGAAGGCAGATTACACTGACCTTTTCATACATAATCTTTCAACAACAACAAAAATTGTGAATGATAAAAGGTGTTAACAAAGTAATAACAGTGATTACGAACAGAACTCGGTAAATAAATTGACTTTTGCTAGTGCTTACGGTCATCACGACATTTCAGTTCAAAATCTGATGTGAATATATCAAGATCACGGTGTGTTTTTGTTTTGGTCTGTGTGTGTACATCTCATCGTTCATGGAAATATGGGTCATGATCCATCTAGCTATATAGTTGCTGGCATCCAAAAGTCGGGAGCGTCATGATATTGCGAATGGCAGATAAATAAGAGGGATACTTAAAATTATTATTCGTTCAACACTCCCATCTAGAAACTTTCAGCCTGCATCTATTATAAATATTTCTCAACAGTGTGCGGTTAGTTGCAATTCGCCAATTATATGGGATGCCATACGAGAAGCGCTTATCGAGCGAGAGACGCGACGGTGATGGGGCGTTAATAGCGCGCGATGAGGAATGTGGGGGCGAGTGGCGCTTGTACATCAAATAACATTACGGACCGTATAGTATGACGCAATCAACATTTGATGCTTTTCTCTGTCGTGCACCCGAACTAATCTCCCAACAGGGATGATGGTGCTGGCCTATTTCGGGCGACCGCGAACGCTGCGTGTGCACACACATAGTTTAATATACAACAGTAGATGGCCGCTTCGTGTCGGCATGTGTCGTGTTCTGACGTAATGGCACATATCCAGTAAATAAGGAATACGATAATAAATACGAAAATTTGCATTCGATGCATAAGAAATAAAAAAATAAAAAGCTGGTTTGGACGAGTTGTATTCCTCGAAACTCGTGAAAACGCTCCTCTTTAATATATGAAATCGATCTAAGTGCTTCCAAGTGTTATTTGCCAACAGTTGCTTGTGAAAGGCTGCGCTGACGAACAACACAGTAGAAATAATAATACGGCAGGAGAAAGTTATATTGAAATGTTGCCATCACCTTTTATATATATTATCGATATCATTCTTCTCATGTTTTTCCTTATTTAATAAAACCACATGTGTTTTCACGCGAAACCGCCTTGTTTCTTTTCATATTATCTGCGCCACAACATAAACAAAACGATATAAAAAAAGTTGTGCTTATAGTCAGTAAATTCAAGTCTATAGTACAAATAAAAATGAAATATTTGATATGGGTTGTAGTTATAGGGTCCAAGGAAGAAAAAAAGATATGAGAGAGTATAATAGCGTGAATAAGAAGTGACAGCCAACAATATCACCAAAACAGTGAAATCAAATCGGTTTAACCTTTTATACGAAAGAGTCGAGGCTCTCGCGCGGCGTGTCGAGCATGATGCAAAACAAACACTGTGTCTGATGAGAGACGAGCAGACAATAGCTCCCCGATCGAGCTCTATACAGCAGGGCGTGATATATACGAGCGATTAGACAAACAATGGCCAATTATAGCTGTTGGCTCACGAATTTCCAATACGCGCTGGTGCTGTGATCGGCCTTCGGGCGGCAGTTTCTACAGTATTTACCTACTGTATAATAACTGCCTTGCGTGCTGCCGTATCGGGCCATATCGCCGTGTCTATTTCCTATCTCTGAACAACTCTGGAACAACTCTAATACAAAAAGACCGGCGCCAAGGCCCATCTCCCGCCGGCTGCCGGTTACAGCATGTTATGCCTTGCGTAACCTGCGAAAATCATCTTCACGGACAACGGAGCTGAACGAATAGACTTGAAATTTCGCGAAAAGAATGCGTTTTTTCTCACGAGGAAGAGAAAATATCATCCCTGTAGTCTGTTGAAGGTTTCCAGCGGGACTGAAAAGATGAGGGGGGCCAGAGTCACAGCTGGATGAGCGCCGACGCTCCCCGCAAGAGGGCCTCCGTGTTGTGAATTTCTCGGCGTCGTTATTATTATACTTTCTGTCTCGTATAGAACGAAGAACAGAGGTGTATACCGTAGAAAAGTGAAAGGACTCATTTCGGAGTTGCCGCGTGATGCCACACTGACTGTCGCTGCGGGAGCTGCTAAAGGGCATCTCGCGTATAATACACCCGTTCTAGGATGGTGAGTAAACATACCTGATGTGAACTGGGCCAAAAGTGTTTAGCGATGTATTCTGGTGCAGCAATTTCCTTTCTGCTAGGGTGGCCGTTGTGATGCCAACTATTTTGCTTTGGATATAGAAAGGAAAAGCACATCAGATGACAGGCAATAATAACAAGAGCGCCAGCAGCAACCTTGGGTGGTAACCAATTTTCTTCGTCTGCAGTCAACGGTTATCAGAAAAGGTCCTATATAAAGGCAAACGGAATCGGTTTCAAAACATCAGTTCCACTTTAGAACAGAACAACTTCAAGTCTACCACACAAACAACCATGAATAAGGTATACAATCTTATAGGTGTATTTTAGAATTGAGAATCTCAATTTGATCAATTTAAAACCGTTTCTTTTATTAAAATAATGCAGTTCATCGTTTTGGCCACTTTGATCGCCGCGGCTGTTGCTGCTGACATTTACCCCAAGCCCTCTTATCCGGCCCCGGCTGCAGCTGCTGGTTACGCCAAACCCGCTGAAGAATACGTAAGTTGATTACCATAACCGAATTATATCCACAACTTTTTTAATGAATTCAATTATTTCTACACAGCCACCGATGCCGTACAGCTTCGACTGGGCTGTCAAGGATGAGCCAAGCAACAACGACTACGCTCACCAGGAGGCCAGCGACGGCAAAGTCGTCACCGGATCTTACCGTGTCGTTCTCCCTGATGGCCGCACCCAGATCGTCACCTACAAAGCCGACGAGAACGGATACGTCGCCGACGTCAAGTACGAGGGAGAAGCCAAATACCCCGCACCCGAATCATACAACAACAAGCCAGCCCCGAAATATTAAGTTAAACCCATCAAATTTTCAGCAGAATTCTGCTCATTCAACTCAACAAATTGGCGTTTGAACAAAATCCCCTTATCCTCTCACTTTCGAAATTCGAATTATGAATTTGAACCGCATTTCTTCCATTTCTGTTTGAGCTTTGTAATTTATTTTTTTTCCCCCAACATATATGTATGACACTTTGTTGCGAATACATAATCGTAGATTATATCATAATTATGAGCTGACATTGATCTTTGCACTTTTACTTACGCAATATTATTATATAATAGCCTTTCACACCCGTGGATCCGTCTTTTCGGCTAACCTTGGGTGGTCGCTTATCTGACCACCGTTTCCAATTCCTCGGACGTATAATGTTTCTATTAGTGTGTATAATAGAAAACACGCACACAAATTGAAATCTTCCACGCACGTTTAAGATATATTAATTGTAGAAATTATATTTCGCGTGATTTCCCAGATTCACTTTGAGCCCCTTTTTTTTTTACACGAATAATTTTGAATAACTTTCGGCCTCTTTAACTTTCTCTGGTCTGGCGGTCGTCGTCGTCTCGACCGCCACTTATTTTACGAAACTTTTTTTTTGGCGGCGGGCCGTTAATTTTTCCATTTTACCCGCGTTCTCCCCTCTCTCACTCTCTCGCAAGTCTCACCCGTCAAATGTTCAATTACACCAGGCCGCAAAACTCGCGTCGGGATAATCATAAGAGACGCAGCAAACTTTCGTTATATCATCATGCGCACTTCATTATAGAAACCAACTTGCATACGGCAATCGCCCGGACTAATTGTGCGCATTTTCACCAAGTCGTCGTCGACGCCGTCCTGTACGCGTATTAGCTGCTGTTATTATATATTACTCATTCTGCTTGCATATGCGTATAATGGTCGCTTCAAGACACACAGGCTTTCACTCGCGTTCTTTCAAAATAAAATTTGGTCTTATATAAGATGCTGATGTTGCTGCATCGCATAAACACATTCTCCTACTTTGAAATTGTCGACCACCACCTGTTTAATTTTGTTATTCATTCAACGCAAAAAGGCAAGAGGGACGATGAACTGCCTTATTGTCTATATGTACTATGCCTGCTGCTGCTGCTGCTGGCAGGCGCAGCCCCCGGTCCTCTGCGGGATACGCTGGCGGGAGGTCCGAAACCGACCGCGTCCGAAAACTCCGCATCAAGGTGCTGACTGGGATGACGAAGGCCTCATAGCGGCCGTTGGGGGGGTTTCATTAGAGGCCAAGACACGCAAACTTTGCAACTGCTGCAAACGTATTTTTCCTGCACGCATGCACAGATTCTCTCTTTACGTAAAATATGTATGTATACAGAATAGAAAAATACACGGACGACCCTTTCACCTCTGTCTACTTTTTTGTGTGTCATCTTCCATTTTCCCTTGTTTTCCCTTTTGTTTTTTTCTTTTTGTTTTTTTTTCCCGTTTCCCATCCAACAGCAGGAAAAGACCCAAACACCCACGACACGAAGACAGTAGACTAAATAATGGCCCGGTCGGATATTTTGAATGTAGGCTACTTTGTACGAGTTACGACCTGCAATCTGCAATGACCCTGTCGCTAGATGGTTTTCTAAACAAAAGCTCACAACATATAAAATATTAACAACATTGATAACGCGCCAGATATATGAGAGTGCCTAGCTATATTAGAAGGGCGACAAGCCCAGGTTATTGTGTGTTTATACATACGAGTAGAAGGCGAACTGCCAAACAACGAAAGACGTGACCGCGCGGAGTAGATTCGAAAAAAATGCACAGCGCTCCCGAACCGAGACTCGTCGTGATGCCTCTAGCCCGATAAAATATTTAAAAACAAAAACATGCAATTTTACATACGGGAGAAGAAAAAGAAGAAAAAAAAAATGATTCAAATTTGCATACGCGGGAGTGAAACTATTAGCGATGATGTCGACGTTTCTTTTTGTTTTGCTTTTCTTTTTTCTTGTATATTACAGCAGCACAACCCCGCAGAATGGAGCATAACGGAAAATAGTTGAGAGAGAGTTTTTTTTTGCCTATATCTTTATGTGTTATGTGCCCACCATTATGAGCGCACAGCCAAGTTCAGTGCGGGTTAGAGAATTTTTTTTCTTTTTTGGGGAGTATATGTGTCTTCCTTCATTTTGAAACGCTTTCAATAGATCGAATCAAAGACAAAAGAGGAGAGAAAGAAAGAAAGAAAAAAGAAAAGAAGAAAAACATTTCCCGCGTGTTTGGTTCGTGATCATGTCAGCCGACATGGGAAGAGAAAAGAAGATGAAAAATAATTTTAAAAGAAAAGAAAAAAGAAAGAAAAAAGAAACAGCAGTCGATTGTATGTCGGGCGCGCCTGTCACGACTCGCTGCGCTCTCCTGCCGTCATCCTCACAATGCGTTCGTTGCTGCTTTTTACCAGCAAATTGCCGGTTACGAGACTATACAGCAGGCGGCTCGGCCTTCTTGCTGTGTGTCGCATTAGAGACTTTTCTAACGCGTTTGGTCGCTCTCCCGAATCGCACACAAACCCTGTAATATTATTGCAACGGCATCACCAATTGAAAATCAATGGACAATTGTATAAATGTATGTAATACGCGCCGAACACAACGACGCATAAATCTGTTAATGCGACCTTGTGCCCTCTGGGTTCAATAACGAGGGAATAAATAGAAATTCACAATCAGCGTTTAGTTGTGTCCTTCTGATTTTCTGCGCTTTCCCATTTATAAGCCAATGCGCTGGCCTTTTAATCCCTTGCATGACATTCGTCTTTATATATCGCTCTGCCCGCGTTGAGTTTGAAAATTAGATCAGCGCAGATCCGGTTGGATTTCCACATCGTATTTTTCTTTTTTTTTTTTTTTTTGCCAATTGTCGTGAACGAGAGGGAGGAACTCGAGCGTTTATAATACCAACACGGTCGCAGTGTGAAGATAGCCACTTTGGCAATTTGAATGAAGAGGAAAATACCTGAAAAATACCCAATAACACGAACAAACCTAAACCTAATTAACGGTTAGAAAAGACTCTTCTTTCTTTTTATAGAAAACATTATAATACACAAAGGCTAACCACGCATGAGTATACACTATAGTAGATGAAGAAAAAAAAAGAAAGAAGCAGGCCACACACCAGACTATAATAATCAAGAGCCTTGATGCGGTTTGCACGCGAGAGGTCGATGAAAAACGTGACGACTCTCGAATGGTACACGGCCTCACAGCCGTATAGACACAATACACATAGGCAGGGACATACACGTGGTCCTGTGTTATTTCAATGTACAGTACACTAAATAATTGGACCACGGTTGATGGCTTATAAGAAGAAGCCGCAAAGAATATGGAAAAAAAAAAACACGCCGATATTTGGAAAAGACCAGATGCGGTTTCGTCATCAGCAGCGACCAACAAATTGATGCGATACGTAATAATAATAATGCTGCCATTGAGGATAATAAGGAAATCTAGCAGTAATAATCTGGCCGAATTGTATGGACACTATAACACGCGCAGCAACGGGCCATCAGCTGCTGCGAAACCGGGAAGGAAAACATAATAACAAGAAGACATGTTTACCTACATAGCCCTTGATAAAAGCATGCTGGCCAGTCGTTGTAATTCTTCATTCATTTCTTCGCTTGGGACTCACAACGATCGTGGGCATTTTTGCAAGGCCCGAACATTTTAAACGGATCAAACGACTCTTTCGCGATGAATGGAAAGGTAAGAACATAATTTTAATTATTTAGTATTTTAAAATACAGTTATTTGGAAATGGATTTTTCAGCATCAGGTCGTACGTCGGCTGATTGTTTTAATTTTTGCAACCGGGGTCACATGGGCAACACGAGAATGGCCGGATTCCTTGGCCATGGAAAATTCCCCCTACATAACTCACGTGAAAGTATATATACTTATAGCCTAAACTATTCCAGAAATTCTTTGGGTGTAATAATCATGATTTTCTATTTCTTTTTCTATTCACCGATACACCGTAACGTATTCCGCAGCCACCGCAATCATATCCTTCAGCTCCTTGGTTCGTTCAACCAGTGCCGAGCAACGCCAAGTATCTGGGCCGTGAAACGCCGGTTTCCTCCCGTCTAGTTAATTTAATTGATGGGCGTAATCAGGAAACCAATAATCCATCGTTAAACAAAAACGGCTACCATGTTTCTGATTTGAATTACAAGAAATCGGTCCAAGGTCCCGTTGCTCCGGCCGGTCGCCAGCAATGGCGAGCCGCAACCCCAGCAGGTTTTCCGAGAAGTTATTATTTCCCTCAAACAGCATTCAAGAATCATCAGCCGTTTTATTTCGAACCAGGTCAACGAAGATTGGCCGAATAAAAATTCAGTAACCTGTTGCTTATAATCGACCATATCCTTTTGAAATTAAAAAAACATGCAGCTACTTTGGTAAAACAAAAAAAAAAAATGATTTGATGGATTTATTGGGCGTCTTTTCTGCCGTCCGCCTCCCGAAAAAATTGCGCAACGCTCAAAATTAGAAACGAGCTATGCTGCGTACAACCGACACTTTTGGCTGATAACATGCTGTTAAACACCGATAGCATCAGGACCATCTTTACCGAAACAAATTCTCACCCTCCCCTTTTTCCCACTTTCCCTCATTCACTCACCCGTGGCGGGTGAGTGCACACCCTCATCACGTGTGTGTGATGATGGTGACTGTCAAATTTCACGTTGTCTCCTCTTTTTTATTTGCCAGTTATTTATGTTTTTGTATTTTCGTATATTTATTAATCGGTTCCAATAAACCCAATTGCATTTAGGCCACGAACTTCTGTATTATTTGATTTGGAATATTCGCTCGTGAAAAAGTTTATTATTTAGACTAAGTAGACGTTATTGCGCTACAGCTGCGCAATACAAAACTAGGCTTTCTCTCTCTCTCGCCGAGGCCTCTATTAAAAAAGACCTAGTCAAGAGCACGCACGATTCGAAATGGAAATGACGAATCGAATCGAATCGATAATGGAAGGCTGTCGAACCGCCCCACTGTCCGACATATTATCAGCCACGCATAAACGTGCAGTGCTGGCTGTCGGATTTTTTCCTATAACAAAAAAAAAATCGCCGTTAGATTCCTTATGTGAACTAAATCGATTCATGTATAGCTGGGTGTTCTGTTCAGTCATTTCATTTTTTTTTTCCTTTCCGATGGAAATAATAATAAAAGCCGAAAAAGAGTCCATCAATTCATTTGTTGTGGTATATACAATGGCAATAATGTGGGGGTATTCATGCGACTGAGTAGCTCCGCACATAGCGCACGTTTTGCACGTCAGTTATTTTGAAAAAGAAAAAGGAGAAAGTGAATTTCGGGACTGACAAGAAGAACACAGTCGAGAATCTCACACAACAAACAGGAGGCTGCTCTGAAGAAGGACATCCCATATGCGCTGCTATATGCAACGAAGAAAAGTCTATTTCTTTTTTGGCAAGAGGAGATTGAGATTGAGAGGGTTAGAGAGAGAGAGAGGCGAGAGCGGATGATTGGGAACGAGATGAAGACAAATAAGGTGCACAATATAATGATAATAGTTGCCTATATATTTTCCCAAAAGTTTTTCACGGCCTTTTGGGGAAAGTGAGTCGAGAGAGATGCACAGCACACTATACGTGCGACGCGTCGACATTGTTATATATTGCATAATAATTGATTGCGGATAGCGCGGAGAGGCAGCAACAGCAGTTGGCGGCGGCGTTATACATATTTCTTTTTTTTTTTGTTATAGCCTTCACTTGAAAATGGAAGTGATTGGGCTGGCTCGGGGGTGTCATCGGAAATAGAAAGTGTTCCATCCATTTGTTTTATATATGTATGTATATACCTTTAATTTGAAATTGCCGGGGAAATAAAACACGCCACTGGGATACATAAATTTATATTGGAACTATTCACGCCAGGGTAATTTCAATGAGTCACGACTCACGAATAAAATCGAGGCCGAAAATAAAATCGATAGAGTCCTACATTTTCTAATAACTCTAGCCCAAAGCAAAAATCAGCGTAAGAGTGACCGCTGTATGGGTGTCCTGGAACATGACATTCACATCCGTCAGAAATGACGTATTAACACGCAAGGTTAGATCTTTTTAAATTACCGTCACACTCGACCAACGAAAGTTTCGAAAGGTACCGTGTGGATTATCTTCTTAACACACAACAACCCTCTGGCTCTTTTTTGGCGTCTGTAACATCATAAAATTAGAGCTGGGGGTGTTTTCCCCCTTCGAGCAAATAATCGTTGCAGGGTAAGACGTTCTATACCGAGGCGGAGTGTGTGCAACATGTCCGGCTATAAGAAAAGCAAAACGTTACATAGTATAAAAAGGCGAGGGAGATTCATAGCCAACCATCATTCACTTGTACTTTCTTGCAAAGGCAAAAACAAATCTGCACATTCATTTAAAAAAATGAACAAGGTACGTAATCTTACATAGCAGCATTTGCGTCTGAGCACAGCAGCAATCAAATGGTTAATATACATGCATTTGTCTTTTTTGTGAGAGCGTGTGCCAATTTGCATAGGCAATGAGAGCCACACACTCTATAGCGCCTCATCATAGTGCTTATGTATTATTCCTTGATTGATTTCGGCAATCTGTGATCATTCACAAATCGTTTCTCGCCGTTGGTTGTCTTCATCTTTTTACATTTTTTGGCAGTTCGTCATTGTTGCCGCCTTGATGATGGTTGCCGTGGCTGCCGCCATGCCGCAATCCTACCCGTCTGAGGCCAACGCCAAGCCGTCTTACGATGACGTAAGATATATACTACAGCTAAAAAATTAGACTTAACACACCACCTGACGATGCCGATTTCCATGCCGAAATGGAGCGACTGATGATGTAATCTTTTTTTTTTCAACATTTTCCCCAGGCCCCAAAGCCGTACAGCTTCGACTGGTCGGTGAAGGATGACGAGAGCAAGAATGACTACGCTCACCAGGAGGCCAGCGACGGCAAAGTCGTCACCGGATCTTACCGCGTTGTCCTTCCCGATGGCCGGACCCAAATCGTCACCTACAAAGCCGATGAAAACGGTTACGTCGCCGATATCAAGTACGAGGGCGAAGCCAAATACCCAGAGCCCGAATACAAACCCAGCAGCACCCCCAGCAAATACTAAGAACTGTATACTACATACAACAAAAGCCGAATTGCGGGAAATTTCTCTTGTGCAATGTTCTATTTATAACGAAATATAATACAAAATCTTTAGCCAGAATTTTGAATGTAACAAAACGCGCGTTCTTTTTTTTCCCCCCACCTTTCCTTGATGGTGTCGTGTACAGACACAGCAACAAAGAGATTATTATGCCGTGCTTTAGGTGCATATAATAAAGCCCAATAAATGCCTAGCTCTATATAGCGGCGTGATGAGAAGATTCGCGGTCTCCTGCTGTACATACACAACAGAAAAATGCTCTGTGTGTACAGTGGATCGAATTAGCGCGCGTGCATCAGCTGTTTGCGCTTATATCTACCTTGGCTGAAAATATTTAAGGAAAAAGTGAAGATTCTGGGCGAGTAAACGAACTGGGTCAAAGACGATGTCGCTATACTTTTATTTTTTTCAAAGCGCGCTGATTAAACAAGGGTATATTCTTTAGAGTGAGAAAAAGAGAGAGATTCTCTTTGATTTCCTTTCTTTCGTCTAGAGTATGTCGAAGGACATATCGAAATTATTATTCCGCACCGTATTAGTCCCTCCGTTTATTTTATTTTACGATTTCGCCCGGGGATAAAGTTCATCCGTATCTCGTACTTCATTCGCCGCTACAAATGCAATCAAATAAACTAGAAAGGGGGGGGGGGAAGAATTCTATTAACCCAATCTGCTGTGTAGATGTCGAGCGTCATCATGAGCATTCCCACGCGCAGCAGAGAAAAATCATATCCAACCTGTTGCAGCAATCATTGCGCTTTTATTAATTTTCTTTTCTTCTTCTTCTTCTCAGACTCGTTGCCCTACTTTTGTTTTTTGTATATCTCGGCGGAATATTCTCCTTGGCTTATTCACCATCATCCCACCACAGTCGTTATATCTACACACACATATATAGTCATATACCCTCATATGTATACATAGCCAAGGCGAAAATGCGCGTGAACTTCGTGCATCGCATAGAGTCCCCCGAAAGGCGCATCGCTATGAAAACAAACAATTCCCGATTTGCTCTACATCTACATATACTACTAGCTATATACTCTGTTTCAGTGCAGGTGCGGCAATCACGATCCGGTGAAAGCGAATCTACTTTTAGTTTTTTCCTTTTCTGGCAGGCACATTCTCTATCCGCGCTGTATAACAAAATATGGGAGAAGTGAAAGACTGTTAGAAATTGTGTTTTTTCCAGCGCAGCACAAGAGCTCCGGCTGAGTTTGATGTTCTTTTTCTGGAAGAAAGCATCGAGAAAAGAAACGGTTATTGCATTGTACACAGACAAGTTAAGTCATTATTGGGGGAAAATAAATAAAAGACCTAAAGATATTTCCTCCTGTTAGGTCCACCTAAGGGCCCTTATGTGCTTTGGGGGGCGTTCGAACCATCCGCCTTTTTTTTTTATTTGGACGGGAGACTCGTTGAAATCGTGTATTTATTAAATGAAATAGTATAGTTTCTGGAATGTAGTGCTGCCGGTTGGAAAGCTATGATTACACAACCTGTTGCGCTCAACACACGCAGATATGCCAGCAGTCTCCCCCCGTGACTCCCATTTCGAATTCCTGCGGTACTTTTCTTGTCAATGACTTCACCTTGTTCCGCGTTTTAGATCAGCAGATTTATTTTTATTTTATTTTTTTTGGGCGCATTGCGGATGGATCGAATGCACAGATGAATCGCAGATTCCAAACTGGATTATAAACAGTTGGAGAAAATGGAGAAATTTGATTGGATTTCTGCTGGAACGGAAAGTACTATATAGCGACGTCATCATCCCAGATGTGTCGGCATTTGTTTTAAAGTATATTTCCCAATCCCAGTTATCTTTTAAAAATCAACATCTTAATGAAGAAAAATTATGCACACTTGTGGTCGTAAATCCATTCGGTGAAATCGAAAGCCGCGCCAATAAACGGCCACAGGGCGGAAGACCAGTATACTAAATTTATTGGGTCTTCAATGGCAAATGGAAATGTTTATGGCGAAAATAACAGTAAAAAGAAAAAAAAATTTAAATCAGTGGTTACAAAATAAGCCCCAATTTTTAAGAAAATGAGAAAATTCGAAATAATTTCGCGTATCAGCTGTCAGCATCTTTCGTGCAGAAACATCATTCCATGACTGGCGTGTGATGTGCCAGTTTGTGTCGCACGCATGACGCGGTATGCGGAGCGGGCGGAGTATATGGTACAATTACACGAATGATGGTTGTAATGTGTGTGCTGCCCGGTTCTGTCGAGCACTTACGCGGAATTATACGATGGCCGGTGCACCAGCAAATCTACGGCGGATAATTAGTGAAAAGAAAGTGAAAGGAAGCGGCCGAGAGAGTTGTTACATATATTTTCGATGAGAGAGTTTGCCGTGCAACAGGAAAGGCCCAAGCCCAAATCGGGTGGGAAATGGATCTAGCCGACGGGGTTAGGGCCGTTTTCATCCTTTCTAGAAGGTCGAACTGCCCGCGTCTCGCCCAGCTTTTCCGCGCCCAAAGTTGTAAACCAATTCGAGTATATAAAGGGCCTGGTGAACCATTTCCAATCATCAGTTCACCACCGTCGAACAGTCCAGTCCACTTCACTCCCATCAGCAAACATGAAGGTAAAATAATACAATTCAGTCATCTAAAAAAAATTATTTCATACAATTTAAAGTTAAATCACATTAACACTTTTCCCCTTTTTTTTTTCTTCAACCAATAACAGTTCATCGTTTTGGCCACTTTGATCGCCGCAGCTGCTGCTGCTGAGGTTTACCCCAAACCTTCCTACCCAGCCCCGGCTGCTGCTGGTTACGCCAAACCCGCCGAGGAATACGTAAGTTGCATCATACTGATAACCGCAGCATCAACACATTTTTAATGAATTCAATTATTTCTGTGTATTTATAGCCCCCGATGCCGTACAGCTTCGACTGGTCGGTGAAGGATGACGAGAGCAAGAACGACTACGGACACCAGGAGGCCAGCGACGGCAAAGTCGTCACCGGATCATACCGCGTCGCTCTTCCCGATGGCCGCACCCAGATCGTCACCTACAAAGCCGACGAGAACGGATACGTCGCCGACGTCAAGTACGAGGGAGAAGCCAAATACCCCGCACCCGAATCATACAACAAGCCGGCCGGCAAACCATCTTATTAAAAAATCAGAAAAATGTTTTTCGAGTCTCCGATGAAAGCTAAACAAAATTGTTGTAATATATTCAATACATTCGCGAATCTTTTTTTTTAAAAGATTCGATTTCAAAACTTATATAATCACTAGTAGCGCGGCTATACTTAACAGAGTGCTGTGCTGACTTTCTTTCTCTGCGCATTTAATCGCGGTTAGCGCGCTTTCTTCTCCAATCATAGACTGTATATACATTCTCATGGCAGTTGCCAGCAGCAGCAGCGCGGTGATATTAGCGACAATTTAAAAATTTTTTCTTTGATGAACCATCGCGCCGGTGGTTTGTAATTTCTGTATTCAAGTGTAAGCAGGCAGCTATAGACGAGCTGTTGCGACGCGCTTGGGCAATAAAGGCTGCAGTTATTAGAGACACATTAAAGCCAAATTAGAGATTTTTTTTTTCGCCATCCAGGTATGCTCGTTGTCGTCTCCGTTTGTCTCCGAGCTCTCTCGAGAGTGAAACCGATATTTAATTGCTTGCGTTGAGTCTCACTTGGTTTATGTCGTCGAAAGACAAAAAAGACAAAGAAAAGAATGGACGAATGATGACAAACAACAACAACAACAACAACAAAAAATCACGGAAAGAAATGAACGAAAGGGAAAATGAAATTATACAAGAAAAAGAAAACCTGAAATTAGGTATGTCATGTCGCAACTTTTACGTCTAAGCCCAGCCTATTCACATTTGCTTTCGGATGATTGGGAACGAACCTCGGGAAAATTCGTGAACGCTACATGTACGCGATGCGATAGCATAAAGTTCCGGTGTCTCGTTCGATTCAAAAGACTTTGATAAGACCCCACATGTTATAGTATTATTCAAGCCGTTACGGTTGGCGCCGATTGGAGTCAAGTTGAGCAGTGTATTATTTCGCATGATTATAAAATCTGGCTCTTTCGCGTCGCACGCATTCCGACCAAGAATAGATCAATCAACTTATCGTTAAGATACCCATTGGCCATTGCACCATAATACCAGCCATCAGCTTTTATAGGCAAAAGACTTGAAAACTCAACTCGAGATGAGATTCACCGTCCATAAAATAACCATCAATCGTCAAAGTCGAGTCTATATTGGTTCCCTAAATATGCCAAATAACTTCGTTGACGGCCGTTTCCTTCTGGGCTTTCCGATAACCTAAATGTTAACTCGTCCGGTACGTATATACAGTCCAACTCGACATCAGTATTGAACATGTCACGTATGGCCTACACGCTTGATGATTCAATCGCGGCCCGACGAGAGAGAGTGAATTGAAGCGCGAAAGCAACGCCGAACAGATCGCATGGGAGAGTTGCTCGTATGTCTATTGTCTATACATAATAAAGAAAAAAAAAAGTGACAATATTACTCTCTCTTTCTTTTTTCAAATTGTTTTCTTAATTAAAAAACCGCCAATTGGATGCGGTGACGTGGTTTGCGACAAATAACCCACACAGGCGTGTACAGCGTCTCCCGGCAGACGGCTGATGCGACGCTCCTCTGTGCTGCAATACTCCCAGCGTGCAAGATTTGTTTTTTTTTTCTGGAAATGCCGAAAATCTTATCGCCGATAGACTTTGGCTCCCAGCACCCGCACAGCAGCGGCGCGGTCGCAGCATGGAAAAGGGGGGAAGAAGAAGAACGCGCTCGGCGTGCGTCGTGCGTTCAACGTGAAAGCTTTTCATCTTGTTATACGTCGCTATGAAAATTGCGCATGCAACGTGAACCAGATTCGTGCTGCCTATCGTTGCTCCAATGGCAACTGCTCGAGCGAAAGTGAAAGGAGGAGTTGGGGTGGTGGAAGGATGAGCGACGAGCGCATCGGAGCATCTTCCCGGCAGGTAGCCGGCCCAGCTATCCGCGCTCTCCTATACGCGGTGGCTCGACCGAAGGAAAAGCCGCCCATCTACGATGGAAGGGAAAGACGATACGAGACGGCGGGGGGAAAAGTAAAAATCGACTCCTTTCATGCGTGAGCACGCGCTTCTTTCGCAGATGAAACCGTCGCCAGTTGCAACCTTGATTGAGTGTAGGCGGCTGGTGAGAATCCGTATATAAAGGACGGCTCAGCTCCACATCAACCATCAGTTCCTTCTCTGAAGCGTTCGACTCATCTTCTCCCAACACAATGAACAAAGTAAGTTAACTTATTTCGGCTAGCTATTTAGTAGCTAGTTTTGAATCAGCAGTACTAATATTTGAAAATTTGGTTTTTCTATAACTAATTTGAATCTTATTCCGTCTGGATTGCAATAGTTCATCGTTTTAGCTGCTTTGATCGCATTGGCTGTCGCCAAGCCGCAAGGCTATGGCTCAGCAGCCGGACAACAACAGCAGGGTTATGGTGGCCAAGCTGGCCAGCAGCAGCAGCAGCAACAGGGTTACGGAGCTCAGTCCGGTGCCTCTCAACAGGGTTATGGTGGTGCTCAGGCCTCAGCTAGCGCAGGAGCTGGACAGGGTTACGGCGCTCAAGGAGGCGCTGCCCAGCAACAACAAGGTTATGGTGGCGCTCAGGCTGGAGGTGCTGGCGGAGCCGCATCATATGGCGGTGCATCCAGCGGCCAGAAACCAACCAACACCTACAACGGAAACGGCAACGGCAACTCTAAGCCTTCTGCATCCGCTTCATCCTACGAACAGGAGGTTGAAAAGCTCCTTCATTTTCTTTCATGTTTAACTTTTTCATTTCATGTTTGATTTTATCTGAAAAATAGCAACCCCCGATGCCCTACGAATTCGCCTGGGCCGTCAAGGATGAGCCAACCAAGAACGACTACGCCCATGAAGCCAAGAGCGACGGCAAAGTTGTGATCGGATCTTACCGCGTTCTTCTCCCCGATGGCCGCACTCAGATCGTTTCCTACCGCGCCGACGAAAATGGTTACGTCGCTGACGTGAAATACGAAGGCGAAGCTCAGTTCCCCGCACCATCCGGAGGCAACGGCAACTACGGAGCCGGAGCTGGAGCTGGAAATGGCGGTAACAGCTACGGAGCTGGAGCATCAGCTGGAAATGGCGGTAACAGCTACGGAGCTGGAGCATCAGCTGGAAATGGTGGCAACGGCAACTACGGAGCCGGAGCGTCAGCTGGAGCTGGAAACGGTGGAAACAGCTACGGCAGCAGTGGAAATGGAAATGGCAGCAGCGGATATGGCAGCAGTGCTGGAAACGGTGGCGCCAGGCCCAGCGGTGCCATCGGCGGCAACAGCTACGGCAACGGCAATGGCAACAAGCCCAGCTCTTCCTATTAAAATAAAAGCTTATAATTGTCGTGACTTCTGTATTGTAAAAATATCGCTGTCACAGCTCTAATTATTTTTGTATGAAACTATATAAATCACGATGAAATTGAAATACATTTAGCTAATTTACCTACAACCCAAACACAAATTCTCGCTCGCCTTTCATTTCTGCGCGTGATATTTCAGCGATTGGTTTGAAAGAAAAAAGAGAGCGCGCGCGCTGATATAATTGTGAAACTAATGACAAATAATTAGGTTGGCATCCGTCATCCGCTTTGACTGGCGTCGTGAACACTTTTTAGTCGTGCTCAATTACTTATATAATTAATAGCAGCATGACACGAAGAGTTTTTCTTATTGAAAAACGCCCTAATATAAAATACTGCACTATTAACTTAGCAACAGCTTTAATCTTAGCAACAGATCAAACTGTCATCTGTCATCGAAAAGGGGTGGAAAAAAAATTCATGGAAAATGTGTGCGGCAAACCGCAGACTTTGCTTAACTGAGCCACCATACTTTTGATACGCCGTATGAAATCTCTCCTCGGCCGTTTGTTATGAAGCGTATCGTGTTAAAGGCCAGCCGATTAAGAACGGCGCCATGAAATCCTTTTTGATATTCGAAAGCTGAACGAGATTTTTCAGATTCGTTTTCGGTTGTGTTGCGCGCTAGTTGGAGGACGTACGCCACGGGTAATCCATCACCGCACGTTTCAGATTTTAAAAATCACTGCACACATTTTTTTTCCTCCGGCGTGATGCTATATGTATATAAAGGACTCATCCCGTATAATACTCGTATTAGTTGCGCCGTTGCGTGAATGGTTTACTGTATATCAGTCAACAAATCATTTCGTCCTTTTTCTTTTTTATTAGTTGAAATAAGATGTAATAAAAGAAAGGATTGGAAAATGAATTTCAATCAGATATTATATTGCTATGTGTTGCGAGGTCACACAATAATAAAAACCCGGTATAATGAACATAATGGGGCACGTAACATTTTGGTTATTATCTGTTAAAAGCCCGACGTCAGGTAAATTAACGGGGGAAAAGTTAGAGAGTGTAAAAAATGCGTTTCTATATGCGCTGCGAATTATGCATCATTATTACTTGAGAAATGAGTATCCTCAGATGTTTGGAAACAACCCAGCAGCCGTTATATCTTTCCCGGTCGGCAATCGTTAACAATTTCGCGAAAGAAAAAAAAAAAGACAAAAAAAACAAAACAAAACAAAACAAAAAAATTAATAGAAGGTACCGTAGGTCGTATATTTATTTTTAAAAATCACCTTTAAAACAGCTTCTCTCACGCATCGGTTATTAAACAGCTGGGGGGAAAGCTCGACCGACCGGAAAGCCTAGGGGCATTTTCATACCTACTGACACGCTCCCGCCATTGTGAAAAACCTTCAACTCTAAATGCTGTTATTAAAAAAAGAACCGGTTTGGAAATCCATCAAGTCCTTCATATCAATTAAAATATCCGTCCTTTTTGCGTTTTAATAGATTACCAACCTAAACAGCGTTCACTCAAATCCTCTCCAGTAAGAGTGTGTGTGTGTGTATACACACAGTGTGACATGAGATGAAAGTTTTTTGTGTTGTTCCCCTGAAAATGTTTCGCGATTTATCAGCTCGGATGTCGGTGGTTTGATATGTCATGTTGTAATTCATTGCGCTGATGTATGACGTACAAATATGCAAACGAGAGTCTTCTGATTTGTGCCATTTTTTTGCTGGCAAAGCCAAGAAAAGGTGAATGATGGGAACCTGGGTATAACCACCACCGCAACACGCAATCGCTGGATGGCAATCGTTTGCTGCTTGATGGAATCAAACATCGATTCACCGCTCTCTTGAAATTGCTCACTTTCTCCTAATAAGGCGAGCTTATGCATATCAATTTTTTCAGCGTTCATCATAGCACAGCACCAAATACATTCACGGAATGTGTACATTACACATAGTGCGACATAGTGTGCCCTACTTCGGCAATGATACACCAGTCATTTTTGCGGAAATGTGTCGGCGACGAATTAAAAAGGAAAAAAAAGTTTCCCGGTAGAGTACTTTGTTTATGTATTTACAGGGTTCCGCGTTGAACCTTTTATATATTAAATACAATGCTAGTATGATTTTGAGCGCATTGTTTCCATCCGTTCCATCTAGCCGAGAACAAGTAGGTCGGAGAGAACGCGCAACAGACACAGCACTGCAGCTTTTATGAAAGGAATTTTTCGAATGGCAAATTTCAAACGAATGAAACGTTACAGAATAAAGAAATCGTCCGAATTCTCATCGTCTGGAAAGTAAAAAAAAAAAAAAAAAAAAATTCAAACTAGTGCGATTATAATCAACAAGTTTCCTCGTTTCGTTTTCCTCGTGCAATATCGTGGCAGATGCGATTGTTTAAACGGCGGTTTCAAATTGTGTCGCGAGACAGATCTGAAATCGATATTCGTGTTACAGGATATCTTTTTTTGTGGATTTCCCCTTTTTCTTTTAAGGACGCCTCAAGTGTAGTACTATAACTATTAGCAAAATTAAACCCAGTTCTCATCGGACGTTATCAAACAAAATGGGAGGCCGACATTCTTAGCGCCGGAGACTAACCGACTAACTGGTGCGAAGTGTTGGTGTGTAGATTATTCACTTGAAAAAAAAAAAAAAATCTTTACTGCTCAAAAGCCTTTGAATACATTCTCGAAAACGTATGATTAAAAACCCCATTAAAAATTTAACAAAAAATTGAAATGTGTGGTCAGCGGTCGAGTGTATAGGCCTGCTGCAGGTTTTGTACTTTGTTTGGGTGATGCCGTGATGGCAATCAAGCGCGCGGTCGGTGTTTGGGGAAACTTTCCTCTGCCATTACTTACGTCTGGATTAACGTTTGGAACTAACTCCGTAATCGCCATAGTCTTACCACCCCATCATATCCATAATAGCTATTATCTGTTCAAAGACGATGGAAGCCAATGTTGATTCGATGAAGCTCTGTACATAAGTCTTTAATAATATCGAAACAAGCGATTAAAAACGTCGAAGAAGAGAAAGCGTGGAACGGGAGCGACGGCTGAGAATAAGCAGCGCACGGAGAAAATGTATCACGAAACAACAAGCAGCAGGCGGCAGCGGAACTCTGAAGCGTGTGACGGAGAAAATCTCGCATACATATAATATACAGGCAGCAGGCATCACCAACAGGAAAAATATAAAAATCCTCGTTACGAAAGTGAGACTTGTTGTTAGAAAGCCAGAAAGAGGGAGAAGACGAAAAAAAAAAAACGAAAAAAATTGTAGTAAAAATAGAAGAGGAAGAAGAAGAGAACTCAAGTGGAACAATGCTTTTAATGAAATCGCTGTGGGAGTATATCCACTGCTCTTCTGCCATCTTATCCCCATATGCGGTGCTATACAGAGCTGGTTTTTTGGGGGAATTATTATGGCACAGAGGAAAAGAGCGCGCGCGTTCTTCTCTGAATCACATATACCATCGCATTTTCTCCGCTTTTCCCATTGATTCTCATGATTCAAAGTGAATAAAACGGTGTGGAGGAAGCGGGGATAAGATTGCTGTGATTCTTGTAAGCTCTTACCAGTCGCCGACCATCATGAAGGAGACGATGATCGTCTTCAACACAGCTGTAAGTTGTTCAATAATCATATTGATAACACGACGGTTTTTTATATTACTTGTTTCCTTCGTCAACACACAGTCGATCGTGCTCTTGGTGCTTGCCGCCCTCTACTCTCCGTGGATGACCGTGTCTTCGGATAGGGGTTTAACATCTCGCCAGAGCTCCACTGGATATCTAGTAAGACTTTTGCATCTGCTAGACAGCAGCCGTGTTAATTCACTTTTCATTTTCCGAATTTCAAATTGTTTCCAAAGGATCCATACAAATTCGCATACGCCGTCAGGAATCCGCTGCCTTTTCACTCCAATTTCGGTCAAACTTCTTACTCCGTTGAAGGATCGCCGTCCAACATCCACAGCACGCGTGAAAGAGCTCCCAGAAAAGAATCTGCCAATAACAAAGGGTCGCGTGACACGCCAAACAGATTTCGGTCGGCTTCATCAAACTCCGGGAAATGGTCCTCGGACGACGAGGAATTTATTGCGTCGTCTTCGATACAGGGCGAGTCGACTTTTGGTGACAGAATCGTTCCTAGACCGACAACAGGTAGGTCGCAACAGGCCAAGACTGTTAGGTCACACCAACCGCAGCAGCAGCAATTTTTTGTGACCAGTCCACCAACCCTCAGAGAAGAGAAGCGAAATGAACTGAATAACAAGGAAACCTTTGATTTTTTTTCACCGGTTTCTGAACCTAAACCGACAACTTATCGCCCGATTGAAACCCGCTGGAATGTTAACAGTGTTAACACCCATCCAACGGCCGTCACAACTGAAGCTACAGTTTCAGTAAAGTACCAGGATCAGCCAAAGAATGTTAACTCCGAACAAGATTACAGCATCAAATCCAATAAGGATCAGGACTCGATTTCGTCTATAATCAATAGTCAGAGAAACAATAATGACGAGTTTAAAGTTGAACAAAAGAGCGTCAATTCTCCTTTATTTCCACCACCTGCTAGCATCTCGCAATCCAACTCTCCAGCCAGCTTTTCCTATTTTGATTTCGGTTCCAACTCTACGCCTGAAAAACTGATCGGAGGTGTCCCGAGTCCGTTCGTGGAGTCTGATGAGCAGGCCGGCAAAGAAGCTGGATCACCTGGAAGTGTGTCTTCTTTCATCGACAATTTACACACACAATTCTCCCCTTTCTCACAGCTGGACAGTTTTAGTGCGGGCTATTTTTCTACTCCGCTGACAACGGTTGAGAACACGGCCGAACGCCCTATTACTTTCAAACAAGCTTCCAAAGTTCGTGAAATTGAATCGTTCTCGCAAGATATTTCTCCTTTCATTCAATCGGTTTCCACTGAACGATCTACATTCATTCCTTCCCCGCAAATTGAATTAATAAACGACTTCCTTCCGTCAAGATATCCGGAGCTAAAGCCACCTGGTAGGCAACTGAATTTCCGATCCCCTTTGCCAACCAGCACAGAAAGCATCGCACCGTTCTCACAGCCCAAGTTTCCCGAACCCTACAGGTTCGCCGGATTTCTCCCGCGACCTTTGTCGGGCACAGGCGATTCTTTCTCTCAATTTCCCAAACCGAATTTTCCTGCTTTTCCTCCTCTGTCGACAAAAACGATATACTTTGGCGGGAATGCCAATGAGCCTCCGTCGCATTTGCAGAGCAACATTGTCAACTTTATTAAATCAAAAGCCGTTTCCGAAGTTGATTTGAAAGCGCCGAGTACTCTTGCCGATGCCGGATCCGGTTTTTATCCCGGAAATTTCCCCAAATCTTTTGTGCCTTTCAAAAGTCTTTCGAACGCTCAGCTCGGCTTGCAAACGCAGACGAATTTTGCCAAACAGCCAGCCTCAAAAGTGAACTTTCAAACGATTCGCACTACGCCGCCTTCTAATTTGGTGAATCTGGGGCCTTCACCGCCGAAAACGAATTTCCCTTCAGCCGCAACCAATCCAGCCGTCTCGCAGAAAAACGAGAAACAGACGGTCCCCATCAACAATGTCAGAACACCACCTCGGCAACAGCCTAGCTCAGCTGCCCCACATACTGAAATCAGCAAAATTCCTGGCACTACCCCTAAACCTTATACACCTTTGTCGACTGCTAAGCCATCCCGTTTCGTTGCTTCACCTTTGCTGTACACGAAACCAATTATTCCGGCAAATCAAATGCCGCTGGCTCGCCCCGTCCGAGTTCCGCAGCAGTTTAGTCAGCAAGTTCATCCTCCTCAACATTCTCCGACTGGGAAGGCCTCACCTCAACCAGCACCAGGGTCTTATTCGAAATGGAATAATGACTTTAATCCATTTACACCAATTGTCCGTCCCGTCAGCACTCGCGAATCTTCCGGCTCATTTGGTCCGCCGAGAAACCAAAGTCCTTCGATTTCGCCGCAAATAAGACAAATTTTGCCATCGCTAACTAAGAATCCGGCACCGGTTCCAATTTTGGCCCCTGTTCCAGTATATCTTCGACCCAGTAGTGTGACCGTGCCCCAAACTCCTTTATCCAAGACTTATTCAATTCCCTTGGAAAAACCAGTTTATTATCACGCATTTGTTTCTTATGGTTGATCACGATGGCCGATCATTTTGTTTCTATTATAATCACTCACTTGTTTTTAATCTTTAATGTCTAAATTGTTTCTTATGCCTTGGTTGATTGCTCTAGATGAGCTAATCTGCTAACAATGGCGAATTATTATTGCGTTCTGTTTCAAGCCACGATGCACTTAAGTATCAGAATTATCATTTATGTAAGTCATCTGGAAGAATTGTTTCGTCAAGCTGTTGTCAACGCTGTAAAAAAAATTTAATAAAAGCACTATAGATTTCCAATTGTATGTTTTTCACTTTCCCGGGATTTCTCGACGTAAATTAGCTTTTTCAATCACGTACTACTTCCCTAGTCCTCGGGAAATGTTTTATTTTACTTCTATTACTAACTGATTTTTCCCGCACAATCCAATAACAATCTGGAAAACGTGTGAACCTCCGCCTAATGTAGGCTACTAAATTGGGTGAAAGCTTTATTATTGTATCAGACTTGGCAGCAACAAAAGTAATAATTAAGGGACGTAAACCTTTTCGCTCAAGCCTGTTTCAGTATTTTACGTCAAGTATTGCTTTTTCTCAAGCTTTATTGTTCTGGATTCTATTTTTTTTTCTGTGTTCCGTGAATGAAATATATTTTCACAAGTCGAATGCAGAAGTCTACCGTTCTGACAGAACGAGAGCACTAGTTGCGACGATGATATGTTTTTGCGTCTTTTTGTGAAGGGCCAACAATTAAGTAGACAAATGCAGATAAAGATAAATAAATTATTTAAATACCTTTGTTCATTTCTTAAATAAACAGCGTAAACTGCTGGTGACAATACCGCATTCAAATACGTAGGGCCTATCTCGTCATATATGAAACCTATAAACATAAATAAAGTGCTCTTTATCTGTGCTATAAATTCTTGCCTTATTTACAATTTTTTTGTCACTGTCAACTTGTCATCTAACAAAAAAATTCTGGATTTTTCTTCTGTTTTTGAGTAATTAGCCAATTTATTATTACATTTCAATAAATATTCTTTTATATTAATTACTCTTAAAGTAGTTAATAAAAGGAGAAAATAAAAGGAGAAAAGGAGGAGAGGATAAAAGGAGAAAATAAAGATTTGCCGCTGTTGTGTGTCCATTAGAAAGACATAAGATGGACAATTCAAGAAATAAATATCATTATTTCAGAAATTCCAGAAATTGTGGGTGAATAATAAATTTTATTTCTTTCCGTGGCTATCCGTAAGCAGCTGCGATTTTCGTGAGTGAGCGAGTCCAATCAGGGGTGTGGAGAGAACTCTCTCCATACCCATGGTCCAATGAATGACTCCAATCGTCCGCGCGTCCGCCGTGTAAGCGCACAGCGAAATAAAATGAAGAAGAGGCTTCGCATTGGTGATCTAGTGACATCATCACACGTCGTCTGTCTAATATTTTGTGAGGACTGAAAACTGAAGTCTTGTCTTGTTTGCATTGTTGTGTTTACTTACTAAAATTCCATTTAGTCGAAATTTAGAAAAAGTATTGTTTTGGAAATGACTTTCATTAAAAGCTGGGAAGATTTCGAAAAAGCAGCAGAGAAGCTGTATTTGGCCAATCCTATGAAGGTAAATTCAATCGAGAGTTTCGTCCGTGACTTCTCAATGAAAAGATACCAGAGCCAGTCTCAAAAAATAATCTTTTTAAACGTTTGTAATTGAAATTCTATAGTAAATACATATGTTGTTTCTTCTTTTGCTGTAGGTACGCTACACAATGAAGTACAGACACACTGATGGAGCTCTGGTGCTGAAGTTTACAGATGACGCTGTGGTAAGAAATTTGTTGCCCCATATTTGTTTGAATACCTCTCGTAATGCCTTTATTTTTATTTTGAAATAGTGTCTGCAGTACAAAACTGAGGTCCAACAGGATATGAAGAAGATTGATAGATTTATGATTAATCTGATGAGACACATGGTTTCCAGCGACAAATAAATTGTGACTGTTTGCTTGCATTTAAAAGAATTCACAATGTTTTTCAAATGTTTTTGATGGGACCAGCATAATCATATTTAGTACTAAGCTGAATATGAAACTTCTACATTTATCATACTCTGTGTTTTGTATAGCCTCAGTTATATAATTGAATCCAGTTATAATTTTAATATATTAAATTCGCCAATTTAAGGCAGAAGCGCAGAAATGAGTGACGGGCACTCTCTAAGGTTTCAAATGGGAAGTTTAGAATAGCTGGATCTGTAGGATAATTTTTTCATAGTTTATGAAGTATACATGTGGGGGCTTTCTTTTAACAATCGAGTAAAAAATAAAGTCAACTGATTAGAAAAAATATTGCCGTGGACTCATAATTTTACACCTGTACTGTTGTAACTTGAGGAGCGTATCATTTAAAGAAAGTGAAAGGAGGGACTGCGGTGAGAGAATGAACGAAGAGCATCCGAACATCTTCCCGGCGGGTAGCTCGATACACTGAACACGACGAAAATGCAGGCCACGACAGTCCCTCTACTCATGAGAGACGACTGAAGAAAAGTAAAATCTGTCTACTTTCTTCGTGTGCAAGAGCTCGTTTCGCAAATGAAACCGCCACGAGTTGGAACCTTGAGGTGTAGGCGGCTAACGGCTGGAGAGATTCTGTATATAAAGAACTATTCTCCGCATCAAACCATCAGTTCCTTTTCTGAAGTGTTCAAATCATCTTCTCTCAGCAACATGAACAAAGTAAGTTATCTTTTCTAGCTAATTGCTGGATTGCATTATTTGAAAAAAGAATTAAAATTAATTTTAATTATTTTCAATTATTTCCGGATAGTACGTCGTTTTAGCAACTTTGATTGCGTTCGCTATTGCCAAGCCGCAAGGCTATGGTTCAGGAGCAGGACAACAACAGCAGGGTTACGGTGGCCAAGCTGGACAACAACAACTGCAACAGCAGGGTTACGGAGCTCAGTCCGGTGCCTCTCAACAGGGTTATGGTGGTGCTCAGGCTTCAGCTAGCGCAGGAGCTGGACAAGGATACGGCACTCAAGGAGGAGCCGCTGCCGCACAACAGCAACAAGGGTATGGTGCTGCTCCGGCTGGAGGTGCCGCTGGAGCTGGACAAGGTTATGGTGCTCAAGGAGGAGCTGCCCAGCAGCAACAGGGCTACGGTGGGGTTCAGGCCTCAGCTAGCGCTGGAGCTGGACAAGGATATGGCAGTGCATCAAACGGCCAGCAAAAACCAACCAATACTTACAACGGAAACGGAAACTCTAAACCTTCTACATCCGCTTCATCCTACGAACAAGAGGTTAAAAAATTCTACAATAATTTTCTATCGCAATGCTAATTCAATTTTGTATGTTTGATTAAATTCGTTAAATAGCAACCTCCGATGCCCTACGAATTCGCCTGGGAAGTTAAGGACGAGCCAACCAAGAACGACTACGCCCATGAAGCCAAAAGTGACGGCAAAGTTGTGATCGGATCTTACCGCGTTCTTCTCCCCGATGGCCGCACTCAGATCGTTTCCTATCGCGCTGACGAAAACGGCTACGTCGCTGACGTCAAGTACGAAGGTGAAGCTCAATTCCCCGCACCATCCGGAGGCAATGGCAACTACGGAGCTGGAGCATCAGCTGGAAATGGCGGCAACAATTACGGAGCTGGAGCTTCATCTGCAGCTGGAAACGGTGGCAACAACTACGGGGCTGGAGCATCAGCTGGAGCTGGAAACGGTGGCAACAACTACGGAGCTGGAGCTTCAGCTGGAGCTGGAAACGGTGGCAACAACTACGGAGCTGGAGCTTCAGCTGGAGCTGGAAACGGTGGAAACAACTACGGCAGCAGCGGAAATGGAAACAGTGGATATGGCAGTGGAAATGGAGCAAAGCCAAATGGCAATGGCAACAAATCCAGCGCTTATTAAAATTATAAAATTTAATGTTTGTGTGTTGCGTAATTCAAATATTTTTGTATGAACCACCCTGAAATTGAAATACACTTTAATAATATACCTAATTTCAAAAACCAATATTCTTTTTTTCTCACCTGCTTGGTTGTTTATTCGCTTATCTTTTGCGAACAAAATTCGAACTGAAGTACGGTGGTAGGATGAAAACGGGAAAAACATTTTTTTAACACTTTTCACTTGTAAAATGGTCTGTTATACATTTTGAAGCCTTTCACTTTCGTATTCAACAATTCTGCTTTATAAAATCAACATATGAACTATGAAGCATTAAATTAAAGACAAACCACGAACGTTTTTAATGAAATTTTGCGAGAGATTCTTTAAATAATAAAAAATTTCATATTGCATAAATTTGTCCTTACAATACATAAATTGCGATTCACACTCAAAGAGAAACATCAATTGATTCTCATGTGATCGATTAAAAAAGATTATCAAGCCGAAAATGATTTTTTTTTAATTTTTCTTAGGATTTTGTATAAATAAACGTACAATATTAAGAAGTTAAAATGTTTTCTATATTCTATAATTTTGAATAATTCGGCACTTAAAAAAAAAACTTCGTATGTACTTTTTATAAATTTCCGACATCAGGGCACTTATTTTTTTTTTATGTTTACAAGTCTTTTTTGTAATTTGTCGTAATACAATAGAATAAAATCTATAGCATTCATTTATTTACTAAAGCTTATCTTGGTTTAATCTACCGTATAGCTACCATAGTTAATAATAAGTGAATAATTTCCATTTTCTAATAAGTTTCTATTGCTTTGCCGAAACGTTATTCCTTTTTTTATTTGTTCCATTGAGGTAATTTCTTTTTAAAAAAAGTGAAAGGAGAAGAGCTTATATAGTTGAATTGGTTGGTATGTGAAGTACAGAAGAAGAAGATCACCCGGTTGGCTATGCAAGAATCGACCACCCCCACCTGGTAGGGAGGCCGGGACATGACAAGGGAAAGGAAAATGCCTACTCCTTTCATATGTGTGCACGAGCTACTTGATTACTGCCATCTTTTGGGAAACTTGCTAGAGGTGTTGGTTGATGGTGAGCTTCTTCGGTGTATAAAGGCGACTTGGTTCCACACAAAATCATCAGTTCCTTTTCTGAAGTGTTCAAATCATCTTCTCTCTGCAGCATGAATAAAGTAAGTTAGAATCGCTAGCTAGTTTGATCATTCATTTCGTGTCTAAATTTTATTTTTTAAATTATTTTGAAACGCATTTTAATTAACTATCTTATTTTAAACAGTTCGTCGTTTTAGCCGCTTTGATTGTCGTGGTGGTGGCAAAGCCACAAGGCTATGGTTCAGGAGCCGGGCAACAACAACAGGGCTACGGTGGACAAGCTGGTCAACAGCAACAGCAACAACAGGGTTACGGAGGCCAGTCTGGTGCCTCTCAACAAGGTTATGGGGCTCAGGCATCAGCTAGCACCGGAGCTGGTCAGGGTTATGGTGCTCAAGGAGGATCCACTCAGCAGCAACAGGGATACGGTGGCGCTCAGTCTGGAGGTGCTGGTGGAGCTGCATCATATGGCGGTGCATCAAGTGGACAGCAGAAACCAACCAACACCTACAACGGAAATGGCAACGGAAACTCAAAACCTTCTGCGTCCGCTTCATCTTACGAACAAGAGGTTGGAAAATGTGTTTTACGTTTTTCCCCATCTATATCCTAATTTCAAATGTTTAATTTATTCTATTAAACAGCAACCCCCGATGCCCTATGAATTCGCCTGGGAAGTTAAGGACGAGCCAACTAAGAATGACTATGCCCATGAAGCCAAGAGCGACGGTAAAGTTGTGACTGGTTCTTACCGCGTTCTTCTCCCTGATGGCCGCACTCAAATTGTTTCTTACCGCGCTGATGAAAACGGCTACGTCGCTGATGTGAAATACGAAGGCGAAGCCCAATTCCCCGCACCATCCGGAGGCAACGGCAACTATGGAGCTGGAGCATCAGCTGGAGCTGGAAATGGCAGTAATAACTACGGAGCCGGAACTGGAAACGGTGGCAACAACTACGCAAGCAGTGGCAACGGAAATGGAAGCGCAAAACCAAATGGAAACAAACCCAACTCCTATTAGTTCTACGAAATTAAATGTTTGTGTGTTGCGCAATTCAAAATATTTGTATATTAAATAAATTTTAAATCTACTTAATTTTGTCAAAAATATTTTCATTCCGTCTTGAGACTTCTAGAGTATTTCCTATTAAATTAGTAAAACTCACGTATCAGTGAAATGCTGCTTTTACATGAACGATATCTATCTGAATACTACGATTGTAAATATTACTTATGCCATGTTCAGATCATTTGTAATTTGTGAATTTTATTTTAGTAACAGAAAAAAAAATTGGTGTTGCAATTTGCGATTCATACTTTCAAACGGAAAATCATTCACCTTAATTAATTTTGTTTTTGATAAACTGTTCTGTTCTGAAATTATCTGTGATTAGTATCGTAACATTCGGTAACCATTAATAGATGTTTAGATTCATCTTCTGGATTAAAATTAAGCTTATTCAGCGGAAATTAAAGAATATGCTTAATGTCTTTAGTTTTGTTTCAGCATTAGGTAACGAATCGTAATAACATTGTGAGATTTTGAATTCTAGTGGCTTAATTTTGTACGAAAATAAAGCTCAGTGGTCGAATAATTATATCCTGCATTTACTGCATTCTATTTTCTTGTGGAACTATTGGCTTCTATCTGATACTATAGACCTAAGTTTTGAAAGAATATTAAATTTCATATAAAACAATTTTATTTGAAATTCGTCAAAATAGGATGAAAATTTATTCCAAGTTACTAAAAGCATATAACGTTTACTTTACCAAATGTGAATTAACCCTACCGTATAATAGTGTTTACATGAGTAATTTCCCTTTCATCCGATTTTTTGTTGTTTGCCACAAAGTCATTTTTTAAATTTGTTTCGTTTAGATAATTTCAGCTTTTGAAAGTGAAAGGAGGAGAGTTGATATGGTTGAATTATGAAGTAAGGAAGAAAAGTCCTGATCATCAAGTTGGTTATGGTTACGCAAAAATCGACCATCCTACAAGGGAGGGACATAAAGGGAAAGGCAAAAGTCGACTCCTTTTCTGTGCGCGCACGAACTACTTGATTGCTGCCATCTATTAGAAACCGGCTCAGGGTGTCGTTGTTGCCTGTTGGTGAGCTTCGAATTCAGTATATAAAGAATGGCTTACGTTCACATGAAATCATCAGTTCCTTCTCTGAAGTGTTCAAATAATCTTCTCTCAACAAAATGAGCAAAGTAAGTTAGCACGAAATGGTCAGCTTGTTGCTAAATTGTATTATCTCAAACAAAATCATTTTCAAAATCATTTTAAATGTTTTTTTTTCCTAAAAAAGAAGTAAATCAGTTTATTAATAAATCAATCTAACTTTCAACTAATTTAAAATGTTTTCTTTTACTTTTTAATTAAAACAGTACATAGTATTAGCCGCGTTCATTGCAGTGGCTGTGGCAAACCCGCAAGGCTATGGTTCAGTAGCCGGTCAAAAACAGCAGGGTTACGGTGGCCAAGCTGGACAACAACAACTGCAACAGCAGGGTTACGGAGCTCAGTCCGGTGCCTCTCAACAGGGTTATGGTGGTGCTCAGGCTTCAGCTAGCACAGGAGCTGGACAAGGATACGGCACTCAAGGAGGAGCCGCTGCCGCACAACAGCAACAAGGGTATGGTGCTGCTCCGGCTGGAGGTGCCGCTGGAGCTGGACAAGGTTATGGTGCTCAAGGAGGAGCTGCCCAGCAGCAACAGGGCTACGGTGGGGTTCAGGCCTCAGCTAGCGCTGGAGCTGGACAAGGATATGGCAGTGCATCAAACGGCCAGCAAAAACCAACCAATACTTACAACGGAAACGGAAACTCTAAACCTTCTACATCCGCTTCATCCTACGAACAAGAGGTTAAAAAATTCTACAATAATTTTCTATCGCAATGCTAATTCAATTTTGTATGTTTGATTAAATTCGTTAAATAGCAACCTCCGATGCCCTACGAATTCGCCTGGGAAGTTAAGGACGAGCCAACCAAGAACGACTACGCCCATGAAGCCAAAAGTGAGGGTAAAGTTGTGATCGGATCTTACCGCGTTCTTCTCCCCGATGGCCGCACTCAGATCGTTTCCTATCGCGCTGACGAAAACGGCTACGTCGCTGACGTCAAGTACGAAGGTGAAGCTCAATTCCCCGCACCATCCGGAGGCAATGGCAACTACGGAGCTGGAGCATCAGCTGGAAATGGCGGCAACAATTACGGAGCTGGAGCTTCATCTGCAGCTGGAAACGGTGGCAACAACTACGGGGCTGGAGCATCAGCTGGAGCTGGAAACGGTGGCAACAACTACGGAGCTGGAGCTTCAGTTGGAGCTGGAAACGGTGGCAACAACTACGGAGCTGGAGCTTCAGCTGGAGCTGGAAACGGTGGAAACAACTACGGCAGCAGCGGAAATGGAAACAGTGGATATGGCAGTGGAAATGGAGCAAAGCCAAATGGCAATGGCAACAAATCCAGCGCTTATTAAAATTATAAAATTTAATGTTTGTGTGTTGCGTAATTCAAATATTTTTGTATGAACCACCCTGAAATTGAAATACACTTTAATAATATACCTAATTTCAAAAACCAATATTCTTTTTTTCTCACCTGCTTGGTTGTTTATTCGCTTATCTTTTGCGAACAAAATTCGAACTGAAGTACGGTGGTAGGATGAAAACGGGAAAAACATTTTTTTAACAATTTTCACTTGTAAAATGGTCTGTTATACATTTTGAAGCCTTTCACTTTCGTATTCAACAATTCTGCTTTATAAAATCAACATATGAACTATGAAGCATTAAATTAAAGACAAACCACGAACGTTTTTAATGAAATTTTGCGAGAGATTCTTTAAATAATAAAAAATTTCATATTGCATAAATTTGTCCTTACAATACATAAATTGCGATTCACACTCAAAGAGAAACATCAATTGATTCTCATGTGATCGATTAAAAAAGATTATCAAGCCGAAAATGATTTTTTTTAAATTTTTCTTAGGATTTTGTATAAATAAACGTACAATATTAAGAAGTTAAAATGTTTTCTATATTCTATAATTTTGAATAATTCGGCACTTAAAAAAAAAAACTTCGTATGTACTTTTTATAAATTTCCGACATCAGGGCACTTATTTTTTTTTTATGTTTACAAGTCTTTTTTGTAATTTGTCGTAATACAATAGAATAAAATCTATAGCATTCATTTATTTACTAAAGCTTATCTTGGTTTAATCTACCGTATAGCTACCATAGTTAATAATAAGTGAATAATTTCCATTTTCTAATAAGTTTCTATTACTTTGCCGAAACGTTATTCCTTTTTTTATTTGTTCCATTGAGGTAATTTCTTTTTAAAAAAAGTGAAAGGAGAAGAGCTTATATAGTTGAATTGGTTGGTATGTGAAGTACAGAAGAAGAAGATCACCCGGTTGGCTATGCAAGAATCGACCACCCCCACCTGGTAGGGAGGCCGGGACATGACAAGGGAAAGGAAAATGCCTACTCCTTTCATATGTGTGCACGAGCTACTTGATTACTGCCATCTTTTGGGAAACTTGCTAGAGGTGTTGGTTGATGGTGAGCTTCTTCGGTATATAAAGGCGACTGGTTCCACACAAAATCATCAGTTCCTTTTCTGAAGTGTTCAAATCATCTTCTCTCTGCAGCATGAATAAAGTAAGTTAGAATCGCTAGCTAGTTTGATCATTCATTTCGTGTCTAAATTTTATTTTTTAAATTATTTTGAAACGCATTTTAATTAACTATCTTATTTTAAACAGTTCGTCGTTTTAGCCGCTTTGATTGTCGTGGTGGTGGCAAAGCCACAAGGCTATGGTTCAGGAGCCGGGCAACAACAACAGGGCTACGGTGGACAAGCTGGTCAACAGCAACAGCAACAACAGGGTTACGGAGGCCAGTCTGGTGCCTCTCAACAAGGTTATGGGGCTCAGGCATCAGCTAGCACCGGAGCTGGTCAGGGTTATGGTGCTCAAGGAGGATCCACTCAGCAGCAACAGGGATACGGTGGCGCTCAGTCTGGAGGTGCTGGTGGAGCTGCATCATATGGCGGTGCATCAAGTGGACAGCAGAAACCAACCAACACCTACAACGGAAATGGCAACGGAAACTCAAAACCTTCTGCGTCCGCTTCATCTTACGAACAAGAGGTTGGAAAATGTGTTTTACGTTTTTCCCCATCTATATCCTAATTTCAAATGTTTAATTTATTCTATTAAACAGCAACCCCCGATGCCCTATGAATTCGCCTGGGAAGTTAAGGACGAGCCAACTAAGAATGACTATGCCCATGAAGCCAAGAGCGACGGTAAAGTTGTGACTGGTTCTTACCGCGTTCTTCTCCCTGATGGCCGCACTCAAATTGTTTCTTACCGCGCTGATGAAAACGGCTACGTCGCTGATGTGAAATACGAAGGCGAAGCCCAATTCCCCGCACCATCCGGAGGCAACGGCAACTATGGAGCTGGAGCATCAGCTGGAGCTGGAAATGGCAGTAATAACTACGGAGCCGGAACTGGAAACGGTGGCAACAACTACGCAAGCAGTGGCAACGGAAATGGAAGCGCAAAACCAAATGGAAACAAACCCAACTCCTATTAGTTCTACGAAATTAAATGTTTGTGTGTTGCGCAATTCAAAATATTTGTATATTAAATAAATTTTAAATCTACTTAATTTTGTCAAAAATATTTTCATTCCGTCTTGAGACTTCTAGAGTATTTCCTATTAAATTAGTAAAACTCACGTATCAGTGAAATGCTGCTTTTACATGAACGATATCTATCTGAATACTACGATTGTAAATATTACTTATGCCATGTTCAGATCATTTGTAATTTGTGAATTTTATTTTAGTAACAGAAAAAAAAATTGGTGTTGCAATTTGCGATTCATACTTTCAAACGGAAAATCATTCACCTTAATTAATTTTGTTTTTGATAAACTGTTCTGTTCTGAAATTATCTGTGATTAGTATCGTAACATTCGGTAACCATTAATAGATGTTTAGATTCATCTTCTGGATTAAAATTAAGCTTATTCAGCGGAAATTAAAGAATATGCTTAATGTCTTTAGTTTTGTTTCAGCATTAGGTAACGAATCGTAATAACATTGTGAGATTTTGAATTCTAGTGGCTTAATTTTGTACGAAAATAAAGCTCAGTGGTCGAATAATTATATCCTGCATTTACTGCATTCTATTTTCTTGTGGAACTATTGGCTTCTATCTGATACTATAGACCTAAGTTTTGAAAGAATATTAAATTTCATATAAAACAATTTTATTTGAAATTCGTCAAAATAGGATGAAAATTTATTCCAAGTTACTAAAAGCATATAACGTTTACTTTACCAAATGTGAATTAACCCTACCGTATAATAGTGTTTACATGAATAATTTCCCTTTCATCCGATTTTTTGTTGTTTGCCACAAAGTCATTTTTTAAATTTGTTTCGTTTAGATAATTTCAGCTTTTGAAAGTGAAAGGAGGAGAGTTGATATGGTTGAATTATGAAGTAAGGAAGAAAAGTCCTGATCATCAAGTTGGTTATGGTTACGCAAAAATCGACCATCCTACAAGGGAGGGACATAAAGGGAAAGGCAAAAGTCGACTCCTTTTCTGTGCGCGCACGAACTACTTGATTGCTGCCATCTATTAGAAACCGGCTCAGGGTGTCGTTGTTGCCTGTTGGTGAGCTTCGAATTCAGTATATAAAGAATGGCTTACGTTCACATGAAATCATCAGTTCCTTCTCTGAAGTGTTCAAATAATCTTCTCTCAACAAAATGAGCAAAGTAAGTTAGCACGAAATGGTCAGCTTGTTGCTAAATTGTATTATCTCAAACAAAATCATTTTCAAAATCATTTTAAATGTTTTTTTTTCCTAAAAAAGAAGTAAATCAGTTTATTAATAAATCAATCTAACTTTCAACTAATTTCAAATTTTTTCTTTTACTTTTTAATTAAAACAGTACATAGTATTAGCCGCGTTCATTGCAGTGGCTGTGGCAAACCCGCAAGGCTATGGTTCAGTAGCCGGTCAAAAACAGCAGGGTTACGGTGGCCAAGCTGGACAACAACAACTGCAACAGCAGGGTTACGGAGCTCAGTCCGGTGCCTCTCAACAGGGTTATGGTGGTGCTCAGGCTTCAGCTAGCACAGGAGCTGGACAAGGATACGGCACTCAAGGAGGAGCCGCTGCCGCACAACAGCAACAAGGGTATGGTGCTGCTCCGGCTGGAGGTGCCGCTGGAGCTGGACAAGGTTATGGTGCTCAAGGAGGAGCTGCCCAGCAGCAACAGGGCTACGGTGGGGTTCAGGCCTCAGCTAGCGCTGGAGCTGGACAAGGATATGGCAGTGCATCAAACGGCCAGCAAAAACCAACCAATACTTACAACGGAAACGGAAACTCTAAACCTTCTACATCCGCTTCATCCTACGAACAAGAGGTTAAACAATTCTACAATAATTTTCTATCGCAATGCTAATTCAATTTTGTATGTTTGATTAAATTCGTTAAATAGCAACCTCCGATGCCCTACGAATTCGCCTGGGAAGTTAAGGACGAGCCAACCAAGAACGACTACGCCCATGAAGCCAAAAGTGACGGCAAAGTTGTGATCGGATCTTACCGCGTTCTTCTCCCCGATGGCCGCACTCAGATCGTTTCCTATCGCGCTGACGAAAACGGCTACGTCGCTGACGTCAAGTACGAAGGTGAAGCTCAATTCCCCGCACCATCCGGAGGCAATGGCAACTACGGAGCTGGAGCATCAGCTGGAAATGGCGGCAACAATTACGGAGCTGGAGCTTCATCTGCAGCTGGAAACGGTGGCAACAACTACGGGGCTGGAGCATCAGCTGGAGCTGGAAACGGTGGCAACAACTACGGAGCTGGAGCTTCAGCTGGAGCTGGAAACGGTGGCAACAACTACGGAGCTGGAGCTTCAGCTGGAGCTGGAAACGGTGGAAACAACTACGGCAGCAGCGGAAATGGAAACAGTGGATATGGCAGTGGAAATGGAGCAAAGCCAAATGGCAATGGCAACAAATCCAGCGCTTATTAAAATTATAAAATTTAATGTTTGTGTGTTGCGTAATTCAAATATTTTTGTATGAACCACCCTGAAATTGAAATACACTTTAATAATATACCTAATTTCAAAAACCAATATTCTTTTTTTCTCACCTGCTTGGTTGTTTATTCGCTTATCTTTTGCGAACAAAATTCGAACTGAAGTACGGTGGTAGGATGAAAACGGGAAAAACATTTTTTTAACACTTTTCACTTGTAAAATGGTCTGTTATACATTTTGAAGCCTTTCACTTTCGTATTCAACAATTCTGCTTTATAAAATCAACATATGAACTATGAAGCATTAAATTAAAGACAAACCACGAACGTTTTTAATGAAATTTTGCGAGAGATTCTTTAAATAATAAAAAATTTCATATTGCATAAATTTGTCCTTACAATACATAAATTGCGATTCACACTCAAAGAGAAACATCAATTGATTCTCATGTGATCGATTAAAAAAGATTATCAAGCCGAAAATGATTTTTTTTTTAAATTTTTCTTAGGATTTTGTATAAATAAACGTACAATATTAAGAAGTTAAAATTTTTTCTATATTCTATAATTTTGAATAATTTGGCACTTTAAAAAAACAACTTCGTATGTACTTTTTATAAATTTCCGACATCAGGGCACTTATTTTTTTTTAATGTTTACAAGTCTTTTTTGTAATTTGTCGTAATACAATAGAATAAAATCTATAGCATTCATTTATTTACTAAAGCTTATCTTGGTTTAATCTACCGTATAGCTACCATAGTTAATAATAAGTGAATAATTTCCATTTTCTAATAAGTTTCTATTGCTTTGCCGAAACGTTATTCCTTTTTTTATTTGTTCCATTGAGGTAATTTCTTTTTAAAAAAAGTGAAAGGAGAAGAGCTTATATAGTTGAATTGGTTGGTATGTGAAGTACAGAAGAAGAAGATCACCCGGTTGGCTATGCAAGAATCGACCACCCCCACCTGGTAGGGAGGCCGGGACATGACAAGGGAAAGGAAAATGCCTACTCCTTTCATATGTGTGCACGAGCTACTTGATTACTGCCATCTTTTGGGAAACTTGCTAGAGGTGTTGGTTGATGGTGAGCTTCTTCGGTATATAAAGGCGACTGGTTCCACACAAAATCATCAGTTCCTTTTCTGAAGTGTTCAAATCATCTTCTCTCTGCAGCATGAATAAAGTAAGTTAGAATCGCTAGCTAGTTTGATCATTCATTTCGTGTCTAAATTTTATTTTTTAAATTATTTTGAAACGCATTTTAATTAACTATCTTATTTTAAACAGTTCGTCGTTTTAGCCGCTTTGATTGTCGTGGTGGTGGCAAAGCCACAAGGCTATGGTTCAGGAGCCGGGCAACAACAACAGGGCTACGGTGGACAAGCTGGTCAACAGCAACAGCAACAACAGGGTTACGGAGGCCAGTCTGGTGCCTCTCAACAAGGTTATGGGGCTCAGGCATCAGCTAGCACCGGAGCTGGTCAGGGTTATGGTGCTCAAGGAGGATCCACTCAGCAGCAACAGGGATACGGTGGCGCTCAGTCTGGAGGTGCTGGTGGAGCTGCATCATATGGCGGTGCATCAAGTGGACAGCAGAAACCAACCAACACCTACAACGGAAATGGCAACGGAAACTCAAAACCTTCTGCGTCCGCTTCATCTTACGAACAAGAGGTTGGAAAATGTGCTTTACGTTTTTCCCCATCTATATCCTAATTTCAAATGTTTAATTTATTCTATTAAACAGCAACCCCCGATGCCCTATGAATTCGCCTGGGAAGTTAAGGACGAGCCAACTAAGAATGACTACGCCCATGAAGCCAAGAGCGACGGTAAAGTTGTGACTGGTTCTTACCGCGTTCTTCTCCCTGATGGCCGCACTCAAATTGTTTCTTACCGCGCTGATGAAAACGGCTACGTCGCTGATGTGAAATACGAAGGCGAAGCCCAATTCCCCGCACCATCCGGAGGCAACGGCAACTATGGAGCTGGAGCATCAGCTGGAGCTGGAAATGGCAGTAATAACTACGGAGCCGGAACTGGAAACGGTGGCAACAACTACGCAAGCAGTGGCAACGGAAATGGAAGCGCAAAACCAAATGGAAACAAACCCAACTCCTATTAGTTCTACGAAATTAAATGTTTGTGTGTTGCGCAATTCAAAATATTTGTATATTAAATAAATTTTAAATCTACTTAATTTTGTCAAAAATATTTTCATTCCGTCTTGAGACTTCTAGAGTATTTCCTATTAAATTAGTAAAACTCACGTATCAGTGAAATGCTGCTTTTACATGAACGATATCTATCTGAATACTACGATTGTAAATATTACTTATGCCATGTTCAGATCATTTGTAATTTGTGAATTTTATTTTAGTAACAGAAAAAAAAATTGGTGTTGCAATTTGCGATTCATACTTTCAAACGGAAAATCATTCACCTTAATTAATTTTGTTTTTGATAAACTGTTCTGTTCTGAAATTATCTGTGATTAGTATCGTAACATTCGGTAACCATTAATAGATGTTTAGATTCATCTTCTGGATTAAAATTAAGCTTATTCAGCGGAAATTAAAGAATATGCTTAATGTCTTTAGTTTTGTTTCAGCATTAGGTAACGAATCGTAATAACATTGTGAGATTTTGAATTCTAGTGGCTTAATTTTGTACGAAAATAAAGCTCAGTGGTCGAATAATTATATCCTGCATTTACTGCATTCTATTTTCTTGTGGAACTATTGGCTTCTATCTGATACTATAGACCTAAGTTTTGAAAGAATATTAAATTTCATATAAAACAATTTTATTTGAAATTCGTCAAAATAGGATGAAAATTTATTCCAAGTTACTAAAAGCATATAACGTTTACTTTACCAAATGTGAATTAACCCTACCGTATAATAGTGTTTACATGAATAATTTCCCTTTCATCCGATTTTTTGTTGTTTGCCACAAAGTCATTTTTTAAATTTGTTTCGTTTAGATAATTTCAGCTTTTGAAAGTGAAAGGAGGAGAGTTGATATGGTTGAATTATGAAGTAAGGAAGAAAAGTCCTGATCATCAAGTTGGTTATGGTTACGCAAAAATCGACCATCCTACAAGGGAGGGACATAAAGGGAAAGGCAAAAGTCGACTCCTTTTCTGTGCGCGCACGAACTACTTGATTGCTGCCATCTATTAGAAACCGGCTCAGGGTGTCGTTGTGGCCTGTTGGTGAGCTTCGAATTCAGTATATAAAGAATGGCTTACGTTCACATGAAATCATCAGTTCCTTCTCTGAAGTGTTCAAATAATCTTCTCTCAACAAAATGAGCAAAGTAAGTTAGCACGAAATGGTCAGCTTGTTGCTAAATTGTATTATCTCAAACAAAATCATTTTCAAAATCATTTTAAATGTTTTTTTTTCCTAAAAAAGAAGTAAATCAGTTTATTAATAAATCAATCTAACTTTCAACTAATTTAAAATGTTTTCTTTTACTTTTTAATTAAAACAGTACATAGTATTAGCCGCGTTCATTGCAGTGGCTGTGGCAAACCCGCAAGGCTATGGTTCAGTAGCCGGTCAAAAACAGCAGGGTTACGGTGGCCAAGCTGGACAACAACAACTGCAACAGCAGGGTTACGGAGCTCAGTCCGGTGCCTCTCAACAGGGTTATGGTGGTGCTCAGGCTTCAGCTAGCGCAGGAGCTGGACAAGGATACGGCACTCAAGGAGGAGCCGCTGCCGCACAACAGCAACAAGGGTATGGTGCTGCTCCGGCTGGAGGTGCCGCTGGAGCTGGACAAGGTTATGGTGCTCAAGGAGGAGCTGCCCAGCAGCAACAGGGCTACGGTGGGGTTCAGGCCTCAGCTAGCGCTGGAGCTGGACAAGGATATGGCAGTGCATCAAACGGCCAGCAAAAACCAACCAATACTTACAACGGAAACGGAAACTCTAAACCTTCTACATCCGCTTCATCCTACGAACAAGAGGTTAAAAAATTCTACAATAATTTTCTATCGCAATGCTAATTCAATTTTGTATGTTTGATTAAATTCGTTAAATAGCAACCTCCGATGCCCTACGAATTCGCCTGGGAAGTTAAGGACGAGCCAACCAAGAACGACTACGCCCATGAAGCCAAAAGTGACGGCAAAGTTGTGATCGGATCTTACCGCGTTCTTCTCCCCGATGGCCGCACTCAGATCGTTTCCTATCGCGCTGACGAAAACGGCTACGTCGCTGACGTCAAGTACGAAGGTGAAGCTCAATTCCCCGCACCATCCGGAGGCAATGGCAACTACGGAGCTGGAGCATCAGCTGGAAATGGCGGCAACAATTACGGAGCTGGAGCTTCATCTGCAGCTGGAAACGGTGGCAACAACTACGGGGCTGGAGCATCAGCTGGAGCTGGAAACGGTGGCAACAACTACGGAGCTGGAGCTTCAGCTGGAGCTGGAAACGGTGGCAACAACTACGGAGCTGGAGCTTCAGCTGGAGCTGGAAACGGTGGAAACAACTACGGCAGCAGCGGAAATGGAAACAGTGGATATGGCAGTGGAAATGGAGCAAAGCCAAATGGCAATGGCAACAAATCCAGCGCTTATTAAAATTATAAAATTTAATGTTTGTGTGTTGCGTAATTCAAATATTTTTGTATGAACCACCCTGAAATTGAAATACACTTTAATAATATACCTAATTTCAAAAACCAATATTCTTTTTTTCTCACCTGCTTGGTTGTTTATTCGCTTATCTTTTGCGAACAAAATTCGAACTGAAGTACGGTGGTAGGATGAAAACGGGAAAAACATTTTTTTAACACTTTTCACTTGTAAAATGGTCTGTTATACATTTTGAAGCCTTTCACTTTCGTATTCAACAATTCTGCTTTATAAAATCAACATATGAACTATGAAGCATTAAATTAAAGAAAAACCACAAACGTTTTTAATGAAATTTTGCGAGAGATTCTTTAAATAATAAAAAATTTCATATTGCATAAATTTGTCCTTACAATACATAAATTGCGATTCACACTCAAAGAGAAACATCAATTGATTCTCATGTGATCGATTAAAAAAGATTATCAAGCCGAAAATGATTTTTTTTTAAATTTTTCTTAGGATTTTGTATAAATAAACGTACAATATTAAGAAGTTAAAATGTTTTCTATATTCTATAATTTTGAATAATTCGGCACTTTAAAAAAAAAACTTCGTATGTACTTTTTATAAATTTCCGACATCAGGGCACTTATTTTTTTTTATGTTTACAAGTCTTTTTTGTAATTTGTCGTAATACAATAGAATAAAATCTATAGCATTCATTTATTTACTAAAGCTTATCTTGGTTTAATCTACCGTATAGCTACCATAGTTAATAATAAGTGAATAATTTCCATTTTCTAATAAGTTTCTATTGCTTTGCCGAAACGTTATTCCTTTTTTTATTTGTTCCATTGAGGTAATTTCTTTTTAAAAAAAGTGAAAGGAGAAGAGCTTATATAGTTGAATTGGTTGGTATGTGAAGTACAGAAGAAGAAGATCACCCGGTTGGCTATGCAAGAATCGACCACCCCCACCTGGTAGGGAGGCCGGGACATGACAAGGGAAAGGAAAATGCCTACTCCTTTCATATGTGTGCACGAGCTACTTGATTACTGCCATCTTTTGGGAAACTTGCTAGAGGTGTTGGTTGATGGTGAGCTTCTTCGGTATATAAAGGCGACTTGGTTCCACACAAAATCATCAGTTCCTTTTCTGAAGTGTTCAAATCATCTTCTCTCTGCAGCATGAATAAAGTAAGTTAGAATCGCTAGCTAGTTTGATCATTCATTTCGTGTCTAAATTTTATTTTTTAAATTATTTTGAAACGCATTTTAATTAACTATCTTATTTTAAACAGTTCGTCGTTTTAGCCGCTTTGATTGTCGTGGTGGTGGCAAAGCCACAAGGCTATGGTTCAGGAGCCGGGCAACAACAACAGGGCTACGGTGGACAAGCTGGTCAACAGCAACAGCAACAACAGGGTTACGGAGGCCAGTCTGGTGCCTCTCAACAAGGTTATGGGGCTCAGGCATCAGCTAGCACCGGAGCTGGTCAGGGTTATGGTGCTCAAGGAGGATCCACTCAGCAGCAACAGGGATACGGTGGCGCTCAGTCTGGAGGTGCTGGTGGAGCTGCATCATATGGCGGTGCATCAAGTGGACAGCAGAAACCAACCAACACCTACAACGGAAATGGCAACGGAAACTCAAAACCTTCTGCGTCCGCTTCATCTTACGAACAAGAGGTTGGAAAATGTGTTTTACGTTTTTCCCCATCTATATCCTAATTTCAAATGTTTAATTTATTCTATTAAACAGCAACCCCCGATGCCCTATGAATTCGCCTGGGAAGTTAAGGACGAGCCAACTAAGAATGACTATGCCCATGAAGCCAAGAGCGACGGTAAAGTTGTGACTGGTTCTTACCGCGTTCTTCTCCCTGATGGCCGCACTCAAATTGTTTCTTACCGCGCTGATGAAAACGGCTACGTCGCTGATGTGAAATACGAAGGCGAAGCCCAATTCCCCGCACCATCCGGAGGCAACGGCAACTATGGAGCTGGAGCATCAGCTGGAGCTGGAAATGGCAGTAATAACTACGGAGCCGGAACTGGAAACGGTGGCAACAACTACGCAAGCAGTGGCAACGGAAATGGAAGCGCAAAACCAAATGGAAACAAACCCAACTCCTATTAGTTCTACGAAATTAAATGTTTGTGTGTTGCGCAATTCAAAATATTTGTATATTAAATAAATTTTAAATCTACTTAATTTTGTCAAAAATATTTTCATTCCGTCTTGAGACTTCTAGAGTATTTCCTATTAAATTAGTAAAACTCACGTATCAGTGAAATGCTGCTTTTACATGAACGATATCTATCTGAATACTACGATTGTAAATATTACTTATGCCATGTTCAGATCATTTGTAATTTGTGAATTTTATTTTAGTAACAGAAAAAAAAATTGGTGTTGCAATTTGCGATTCATACTTTCAAACGGAAAATCATTCACCTTAATTAATTTTGTTTTTGATAAACTGTTCTGTTCTGAAATTATCTGTGATTAGTATCGTAACATTCGGTAACCATTAATAGATGTTTAGATTCATCTTCTGGATTAAAATTAAGCTTATTCAGCGGAAATTAAAGAATATGCTTAATGTCTTTAGTTTTGTTTCAGCATTAGGTAACGAATCGTAATAACATTGTGAGATTTTGAATTCTAGTGGCTTAATTTTGTACGAAAATAAAGCTCAGTGGTCGAATAATTATATCCTGCATTTACTGCATTCTATTTTCTTGTGGAACTATTGGCTTCTATCTGATACTATAGACCTAAGTTTTGAAAGAATATTAAATTTCATATAAAACAATTTTATTTGAAATTCGTCAAAATAGGATGAAAATTTATTCCAAGTTACTAAAAGCATATAACGTTTACTTTACCAAATGTGAATTAACCCTACCGTATAATAGTGTTTACATGAATAATTTCCCTTTCATCCGATTTTTTGTTGTTTGCCACAAAGTCATTTTTTAAATTTGTTTCGTTTAGATAATTTCAGCTTTTGAAAGTGAAAGGAGGAGAGTTGATATGGTTGAATTATGAAGTAAGGAAGAAAAGTCCTGATCATCAAGTTGGTTATGGTTACGCAAAAATCGACCATCCTACAAGGGAGGGACATAAAGGGAAAGGCAAAAGTCGACTCCTTTTCTGTGCGCGCACGAACTACTTGATTGCTGCCATCTATTAGAAACCGGCTCAGGGTGTCGTTGTTGCCTGTTGGTGAGCTTCGAATTCAGTATATAAAGAATGGCTTACGTTCACATGAAATCATCAGTTCCTTCTCTGAAGTGTTCAAATAATCTTCTCTCAACAAAATGAGCAAAGTAAGTTATGATGCCCTACGAATTCGCCTGGGAAGTTAAGGACGAGCCAACCAAGAACGACTACGCCCATGAAGCCAAAAGTGACGGCAAAGTTGTGATCGGATCTTACCGCGTTCTTCTCCCCGATAGCCGCACTCAGATCGTTTCCTATCGCGCTGACGAAAACGGCTACGTCGCTGACGTCAAGTACGAAGGTGAAGCTCAATTCCCCGCACCATCCGGAGGCAATGGCAACTACGGAGCTGGAGCATCAGCTGGAAATGGCGGCAACAATTACGGAGCTGGAGCTTCATCTGCAGCTGGAAACGGTGGCAACAACTACGGGGCTGGAGCATCAGCTGGAGCTGGAAACGGTGGCAACAACTACGGAGCTGGAGCTTCAGCTGGAGCTGGAAACGGTGGCAACAACTACGGAGCTGGAGCTTCAGCTGGAGCTGGAAACGGTGGAAACAACTACGGCAGCAGCGGAAATGGAAACAGTGGATATGGCAGTGGAAATGTAGCAAAGCCAAATGGCAATGGCAACAAATCCAGCGCTTATTAAAATTATAAAATTTAATGTTTGTGTGTTGCGTAATTCAAAAATTTTTGTATGAACCACCCTGAAATTGAAATACACTTTAATAATATATCTAATTTAAAAAACCAATATTCTTTTTTTCCCACCTGCTTGGTTGTTTATTCGCTTATCTTTTGCGAACAAAATTCGAACTGAAGTACGGTGGTAGGATGAAAACGGGAAAAACAATTTTTTAACACTTTTGACTTGTAAAATTGTAAAAAAAAGCAAGGGAGATCTACTATTCTTCTGGCCATTAATTTTTTTTTTCGAACTCCAACTATCGATAGCCAACCAAGCCCAGCTTTTTACATCGATTCCATTCTTTTCTCAATAATTCAATCATTCAATCAATCAAAAATTAATGGCCAGAAGAATAGATCTCCCTTGCTTTTTTGAAAATCGGCCGCTAGATGGCATGGCGAAATGACGTCTGTCAATGGCGAAAATCTTCAGAAAATGATTTTAAATTTTCAAGATTTTGCCAATATCTCTGCTAACAACCGTTTAAAATAAAAACGGGGCGAGATGTATCTTGAGGGGGGCAAAATCTTTCATTCTAAAAAATTAGATTTTTAATTTAAGGTCTCGTTTGCCCGAAAACTGATGTCAAAAATCAGTAAAAACGCTACAATTTCAGGGGGGTCCCTTAGTTTTCATTTAATCACTTATAAACTATGCTAGCTAGAACATTACGGATTTAACCATTGTGTTTTCCGTAAAATTCTGCACAATATGGTTTATACGGGGACTGACTCGATGCCTCCGTCACCCTTTTCCGAAAATTGTAAACCCCCAAAACCCCCAATTTTGGCCTCATTGAGTGGTGGACTCAGTGTTAAATTAAAACCATTCAATAGATATTTTCACGCTGATTTCAGTGGTACATTTGTTTTAATTGTTTAAGTTATCATATCTATATGAGTCATTAATTATTACAGTTTATATTAGCTCCATGAATTGTAAAAGCCCCTCTCCCCACCAAAATGTTTTATTGGGCGACCCCTAAAAAAAGTGGAAAATAGCCGACGATTCAGCAATTTCTCAAAATATTTCACAGAATTACGAGATTCTTTGTTGACTCGTCTGCTATTTTTCTCTCTTTTTAGGGATCGCTCACCTAAACAACTATTTCAACGCTGATGATAAATTCAAACTTGACCTATTAAAGCTAGAAACCCCTGTTGATTAAGCGGAAAATTCGTATTAATAGATGCTTATCAGCATGAATGAACTTACCATCTTCGGTCGGAACAGGTCAGCACAAATATTGTCACTTTCGTACGATACTCACGGTGTTTACTAAGTAAACAAGTTTAGAATTCTGTGTTATGTGTTGCACACACAAAGGAAAAGAAAAATTTCACTTGTGAATGTTTATATAGTTCAATTAAAGAAGAGATCCTTTTTGTAAAGTCCACCAGCAGGCTGCTGGTGGAGCTGCTGGCAGCAGCTAATCTCATGTAATAGATAAAACATTCCATATCCGATGTCAAAGAAAGATAGGGCTGTAGATTTAGAATAGAAAGAGCAGAAGAAATTCCCTTCAAAAAGTATCCTTTTAAATTCAACAAAAAGTGTTAGAACTATGCTTGGAAAACACACTGGTTAAAATCTGGCTGAGAACCTTTTTGGAAGTTCACCAACGGCTAATCTCATGTAAAAGGTATAATATTCCTTTTCCGGTGTCAAAAAAGATAGGGCTGTTGATTTAGAATAGTTAGAGCAGAAGATATTCCCTTCAAAAGGTATCCTTTGAAATTGAACCAAAAGTGTTCGACCTATGCTTGGAAAATCCATTGGCTAATATCTGGTATCGTATTTCTGGTATCGAGTAGTGTGTTTGTTAGGGAAGTTGCTAGGGAAATATTTTCTCGTGTAATTGTGCTCAATTGAAATTTCCTTTAAAAAATCTTAGGGGGCCTGCATGGAATCCAGAAGATCCCGGTATGTTGCTAAGGTAAAAATTGTTAGAATGCTTCGCAACCTAAAACCTTTTTTTAATTGTTGTTGAGGATGACAAGATTCCATAAAATCGATCGGGATGTTAACGAGGAAAGCTGGTCTTTCGTTTTCGTTACTTACAAGTTTCATGACAGATGAATAAATGAAGTGTTTGAAAAGTACAGTTGGATACATGTGGGTGGACTTTAAAAATTACAGGCAAACCTTTGACTCAACAATTTTCCATTCGTGGTTTATCTAAGAAAAATTGAAACTTAAAACAGGATCCACTTTGCCCGGTTTTAATGTTGGGAAGTACAAAGAAAGAATACCGGGAATTTTTTGAAAAACATTGTAATGTTTGAATGTTTGGATGTTCTGCTTTGCATTTCAATGGTGCCAGCCGTCGAACCTCAAGAAAATTAGACTCGTAAAAATCTATAAGCGAATTCTTTCTTTGAACCTTCTCCCACCTTTTCTTTTTTCGAATTTTTTTACCCTACAAATATCAAAATATCCGGAAAGCACAGCTACTTTGTGCAATTAAATAGATTGCAAGCCGCCCATTCAAAGACTGCTGCATTTCCACGAAAAGCCTGGGCTACACTTAAGCTTTTTTCAAAATATTTGTGTTTATCATTATTGGTGGTGGTGGTGTATTATTGGTGTATCATTTAAAGATGAAGTAGCAGCTAGAAACTTCGTAGGCACTGAAGAAGCCAATTACAAATTACAAAAGGAACTTGAAGTATTTATGGATTTAGCCGAAAAACAAGGAATGTTTGGTGTCACAAAAAAAGCTGTAGAATTGAAGGGAGACGAGCTGATAAATGCAATAAGAGCAGTAAAAGTTAAGATTGGCAGCAAGATATTCGCGAATTGTCTTATTGCAGAACACAAAGTGTATCCTCTAACGCGATTAACTACTATTTGCTAATAAAGCTATTCCTGAAAAATCGGCTGACTCTTTAAATATTATCAAAAGAATGTTTCGAATTTTTTTACCCTACAAATATCCAAATATCCGGAAAGCACAGCTACTTTGTGCTATTAAATAGATTGCAAGCCGTCCATTCAAAGACTACTGCATTTCCACGAACAGCCTGGGCTACACTGGAGCTTTTTTCAAAATATTTTTGGTTTTACCAATGGCATTTTCCGGACGGAAAACTAGTTGGGACAAAACGGGAGCTTTAACTGAATTGAAATCAAGAATTAACACACTATGGATTTTCTTTGCTATTTCTCAATAAAATTGTAAGCCATGGAATCTTTTCAGATTGATTTTACAAAAACAATCACTAGTATTTTTTTCCCTTTCGGTCTAACCAATAGGATAGGACAAGTGGAGTCAAGATCATTTTTTACCCTTTAACTAATGGCAAAAAAAGAATGCTTTTCTATGAACCTCATTTGCTTGAATTATAGAAATCTCTGTTCCAAACCATAGAAATCCCTGTTCCAAACCATTACAGCAAATTATTTAGATAAGTTTTCGAAAAATAAAATTGAAATTAAAAATTTTGCTAAATTAGTAATTGCCATGACTATATAAATATTGGCGTATCATTTAAAGATGAAGTAGCAGCTAGAAACGTCGTAGGCACTGAAGAAGCCAATTGCAAATTACAAAAGGAACTTGAAGTATTTATGGATTTAGCCGAAAAACAAGGAATGTTCGGTGTCACAAAAAAATCTGTAGAATCGAAGGGAGACGAGCTAATAAATGCAATAAGAGCAGTAAATGTTAAGTGTGGCAGCAAGATATCCGCGGCTTGTCTTATTGCAAAACACAAAATGTATCCTCTAACGCGATTAACTACTATTTGCTAATAAAGCTATTCCTGACAAATCGGCTGAGTCTTTAAATATTATCAAAAGAAGATATACATATATCGCCATGTTCACAAGCTCAATTGGTAAGGCAATTGTTCGCGAAAAACCAAACGAAGTTTTGCTAATTACGTATTACCCGAAGCATCTCCATCATTTTTTTTATCTGCATTCCAAATAATTTTTTCCAATTTATTTCTTGCCGTTATCATCGAAAATGCTTCACTTATATCTAGTTTCTTAATGTGTCTATTGCCTTCTTGTATGTAATCTTATTGTCTCTACTCACGTTTATACTTTTTCTCTACTCATCAAAAGCTCTTTTATCAAATTGAAATTAAACCTTTTTATAAATTAGTAATTGCCATGACTATATAAATATTAGTGTACCATTTAAAGATAAAGTAGCAGCTAGAAACGTCGTAGGCACTGAAGAAGCCAATTCCAAATTACAAAAGAAACTTGGAGAATTTATGGATTAAGCCAAAAAACAAAAAATGTTCGGTGACACAAAAAAAACTCTAGAATCGAAGGGAGACGAGCTGATAAATGCAATAAGAGCAGTAAATTTTAAGTTTGGCAGCACGATATCCACGGCTTATCTTATTGCAAAACACAAAGTGTATCCTCTAACGCGATTACCTACTATTTGCTAATGAAGCTATTCCTGACAAATCGGCTTACTCTTCCAATATTATCTAAAGGAGATACACATACATACACATATATGTATCGCCATATACACAAGCTCAATTGGAAAGGCAATTGTTCCCGAAAAACACGACGAAGTTTTGCTAAAAACGTATTACCCGAAGCATCAACATCATTTTTTTCTCTCTATTCCAAATACTTTTTTCCAATTTATTTCTTGCCATTATCATCGAAAATGCTTCACTTATATCTAGTTTCTTAATGCGCCTATTGCCTTCTTGTATGTAATCTTATTGTCTCTACTCACGTTTATACTTCGTCTCTACTCATCAACAGCTCTTTAACATTCAAGAAAGCTACAGCCCTTTGTTCAAATTTCAAGCATTCGTCTATTTTATTTTTTATTGTAATGAATCAAAAAGTGTAGGATGAGGTAAGTCAATATTGATGGTACAACTAGGACTAACTCTGTCGATAGTAGTCCCAAAACCTGTCTTGCTAGGAAACTGACGAATATTTGTATTAACTGGCCAAAGGCTATTTGCCATCTAAATGGTTTCTTGAATGCTGAAAAGCATTTGAACGCACTGCGCCCTTTGGTTCTCCAGGAAGGAAAGCTATTGTACCCAATAGTAGCGTCCATAAATCGGCCAAGGTAAAGAAGTGGATGTCTAACAGAAACAGGTCATCGTTTTCGTTCGCTTTAGCTTTCTGGAGGACCGATGTTTTGCCAAAGACGTCGATTTGGAATCGATTCATCAGAGAACTCAACGTGGCCACCAGTAAAGTCACAAATTCCCAACAACTCTTAAATGATATAGAATTAAGTATAAAAGATAAAAGTTCAGTGAGTGAGAAAAAACACCTCCTGACAGCAAGGAGGCTGAAAAGAAAGGCGAGAGAGAGAGAAAGCATTAAGAAGGGTGTTGCTCAACGGCATTCTTCGGTTTGGCAACCAAGTGGGTTTACAAAACCACCCTTATTAGAAAATATATTTGGGGTGCCCAATTTCAACACTTTCCCTAAAACCAAAAAATCAAGCCCATTGTTTAATTTTCGGAGGTGGGACAATTTCGCCTTTGCTCATCTAGTAGGCGACATTTACCCTTCCTACGAAAATTAAACAACAGAGAAATCACGACAACACCGCGGGGAGGGATAGAAGGGGGAAAATGGTCCAAAATAAAAAATCTCATTTTCAAATCGAAATTCATTATATTAAATGTTTATCGAAAATATTGAAAATAGCACTTGTTAAAGATCTAACACAGTTCTTTACTTTGCATTTTTTTGCGTCTCTGTAGGGTTATATTTTTTCCCTATTTAGAGATTGGGCAAAGTAGCCCATTTTTAATAAACCCCTACAGCGTGTTTCCAAAATTGAACATCCATTTTAGCTGCCCCCCCCCTTAAATATGAAAATATTTGAAAAATTCAGGAAGAAGCCAACTATTATGGCTACTTCCAAAAACAATTTCAATGCCCTCCGTCAAACACCCGATTTGGAGGAACGCCGCGAAAATCGGCTTTTTACACAAGCTTCTCTCGGGCGTTTCCAATCTTCTGCTGGTAGGTACTGTATATTTTAGGGGGATATTTTTTGTTCACGGGCCAGGACCCTTTTAATTTGGGAGTAAAAGTTTTCGCACAGTCGAGAGGGCCAAAAGTTATTCGTAATACTTTGGCTTTTTTTTACGGGAAGGGAAAATAGAGCTAGGTGGGTCTATTTGGGCTTAAAAAAGAGCATCGTTAGCCTTGTAATCTCATGCATAATTTTCGCCCCCATGCCATTTGAAAAATCATTTGACTTTTGATTTGAAGATCAACATTTTTCATTCCTAAGTCCCCTACTGGTCTTCCCCATCTAATTCTAATTAACATGATTATTAGTAAAACTGTCACAGGGAGTGCTTATCTATTCAACACATAATACCATTTTTGCAACTTTTTATAGTTTTCTAGGATGGAGCACTATTGAAATAATGACATTTAGATTGTCTCAATTTTAAGGCTAAAATCAACTTGTGTAACATTGACAAATCAATATCGAAGCATTCTTTAAACAAGTATAGCTTGGGTTAGCCAATCTCGAAGAACAACAACTAACCGAGATTATCGAGTCTTAAAACTAACCCGGATAATTTACAGTAATCCTAAGGTAGCAATTCTCCCCCCTAAAAAAAACAACCTTCAATTTAGCTTCCTTATCCGGACGGTGATAGGCTAACAATTTTCCGAAGTTAAAGGAATTTCTGATGGATTGTGAAGCGGCCATGTGGCAGGTATGTTGTGTTTATTTACCACAAATTTAACAAGTATATCGTACAGTAATTTTTAATTCTGTTTTAGGCGTGCAAAGAAGTATTCCTGGCAGTCAAGCAGGTTGGCTGATTTCCATTCCACCTGATTCAGTCCTTTTGCAATCACCTCAAGGCTGCTGCGCTGGTTAGCTTAATAATTTTGAAAAAAATAAAGTCTAAATGCAGAGTGTTAACAGCATGCAATTTCTGGTATTTGGGCTTCTTACAATCGGGATGATTTCATTTAAAGGGTCTGCCATAACAGGTAACTAGCCGACCATTAAAAAAATTTTAACTCGACAATAAAAAACCAATCAAACTGTGAATCAAGAAAAACTTGCAGCAGCAGTCCCACTAACCACCACTATACGGTGCGTACTAGTCGACAAGCCGCACGACTATTTGCTCTGCGGATACCTTTGAAGTTTAATAAGCCTTATACCCATTTTCATTTCTACAATTATACAACAGACGAAGATCGTTTTGACTTTTGAGCAGTTCATATTTTACCGTTAGTCAGTATGCTTAATATTCATTCATTGATTTACAATCTGTGAATGAAGATTGGCCAACATAGAACGTTAGGGTCTTCAGACGTTAACCCAATTCGGATTCTTTAGTTGTGCACTGGGGTTCGTTAAGTGACCACTTTTTTTTCATTATTTTTATAGTTTTATGATGTTGCCAGATTACATAAAATAAAAATGTAGCTCTGTGTTGCAGACGGTAACTAATACATGAATAAAGTTTGTTTTTAAACGTGAATTCAAGTCAAATGGATTTTATTCAAGAAGTTGCAGTTCTATTTAATCAATTTATGTTATTTGTCCAAGTTGCTGACGAGGATGAGAATAATATTATTGAAACTGTGATTTTGAGAAGAAGACAAGACATTCTTAGGCAGTTATTACAGCGCCAGCGTTTGATCTTACATCGAATTCACGCAAACAGAACTATTTATTACACCGCATATGTAGGGACGTGGTTTGCAACGTACCCAGAAATTCAATTCAAACGAGATTTTCGCTTTACAAAAAGAACGTTTCAGGTATGAAATATATGTCAACACAATTTTCTGTGTATATTATATTTCTTTGTTTTGTAGCTTCTAGTGGAGATTGTCAGTCCGCAAATATTAACTGACTATGTGTATACTGGCCTGCCTGTAACGGATAAGCTAATGATTTTGATCTGGTGTTTAGCAAACCGTGAAGCCTACCGTGTTTTGTCAAGGCGGTTTGGGATGAATCAAGGGACGGTACACTATGTGGTTATGAAAACCATGAAGGTTATTTATAATATGGCTGACCGCTTCATAGTATGGCCGAGAGAAGAAAGATATTTAGAGCTCTCAGAAAATTTTCAAATTGTAGACAGTCTAGGTAGTTTTTTTAACGATAGAAATCATTTTTGTTTGTCACTGAATAGCATTTTTTGTTTAGGGGCTATCGATGCCACAGAATTTGAAATACGACAACCACTAAACCAGCTGCCATCTTATACTAGCAGAAAATGCAAAACAACTATTAAGCTTCAAATAGTATCTACTCATGATTTGGAAATAATTGACGCTGCGGTTGGATTTCCGGGAAGTATAGGCGATGCAAGAGTTTTGCGTCTCAGTCCCCTCTCTAGAGCATTAGGTGCTAAACTTGTACGATCCAACTATCATATTCTCGGAGATACAGCTTATCCACTTCGGCAACATCTGCTCGTTCCTTTTCGCAATAACCACGAACTAGAAGATCATGAAATGGCCTTCAATCGAGCTCTTAAGAGAGACCGACAGGTTGTGGAAAGAGCATTTGGCCTATTAAAAATGAAGTGGCGAAGAGTAAAGTTCCTGGATTACTTCCGAATGCGGTATGCACACCGTACGTTATTGGTTTGTTGTTGTTTCCATAATTTCGGTTTGCGCCATGACAACTGGCTTGACGATGCCCCAGACGTTGAATTGGACGACGAAGATGATCCTGATTACGAGTTTGACGAAGAGAGAGAGACCGAAGAGGGTGTACAAAAAAGACAGTTTATTGCAGAGCAATTCATCGTTTAATTTCCTTTAGATTGTTGAAAATATGACGCAACACCTCGAACAACAAATACAATTTCAAATAATATTTGAAAGAGCTTTCGTATTTGCCTATTCATTTCATTTTGTTTGGTTTCAACACACGAATTTTTATGGTTTAAAACATGGACATAAACAACATTGTGCTTGACACACAGAAACATAAACCGTTAGATCCCATGATAACAAAAAAAAGATTTATTTACTGCTGCACAATGAGATCAGGTACAAATTGAGGATATAACCGAAATAAAACAATGGTCAATTCTTTGGAAATGTGGATTACAAAAGGAAACGGGGTGGTAGTGCACTCTGACAAGTTTTGAGGTTCATTCGTTCACAATTTATCTTCTTCAATGTGTTCTGCCATTAGTCGACCTCTTCTGACTGATGTATTACGCTCATCTAAAGAAAAATATTAAAGATAAAAAGAGTTAAATATAATTAGAGACCAATTTTCTCTCTTACTTCTGTAGAAACAACGCCTTGCATATTTTGGAATTTGTTTAACATCCCATTAGCTAGTTTCTCGAAGGCCTTCGACGCTGATACGATAGCCTCAGTTTTCGTTAAACTAGCAGCATTACTGGCTCTTATTTCCTTTAAGAATTCCTGGTCCATCGATGAACGGTCCATTTCAATTTCAATTAAACGGGATATTGATTCCGGATGGGTAATCCTAGCGTTCCTGGCTCTGGACTTCTTGGGTGGCGGAGGAGTAGACGGATTGGAGTCATCATCCCGCATTTTGGAGGAGTCAGCGCCTACGCCATGCACGTGTTTGAGCGTTGAGGCATCCGACAATCCTAGAAGTTCATTCATCTTAGAGAAAAACGGCCACTGAACCCTTCGGCCCTTTTCACCGTCGACATTCTGATCATTTAGCTCGTTGAATCTCTTCTTCATGGCTGCAAATTTAACACTGCATCTTTCAGCTGTAGTCTTCACTCCTCTCTTTTCCATTTCTTTATTGACCTAAACGGCATTGAAAAATGGTGTTAAATTTAGTTTAACCAAATTCATATTTCAATTGACAGAAAACTAATAACAATGTCCATAAGAAAAGGAAGGAAGGAAAGAGGGAGTAGGGAGGAAGGAAAGACTGAAGTAAGGAAGAAATATGAAAGTTTAGGAAGAGAGAGCAATATTTTTGAAGTATGTCACCTTTTCCCACAAAGTGGCTGTTCTTTCCATTCCTTTTTAACAAATTCCAACCTTAACGTGGCATCTGCAACAAATTCATGCATAACGTGTACTTTACAATTTTTGAAATAAAACGATGTTACAAAAGACTAAATTTACCTTGTTTGATGCGAGTTTCGAATTCTTTGCTGTTAATTGGAACACGAAAAAGTCGGCCACAATATTCTACATCAAAAAGGAAACAATTTAAATTTTGTGCTTGGGTGTAAAGATTCGCCATTTTTTGTCAACCGTAAAGATACGACAAAACGTCAAGTGGTTGCCAAATATATAGTCAATTTTTAAATGCAACATTGCCACAATAGCTTTAAGATTTTCAATTCGCTTTAATATCTTTTCATAAAAATTCGACGAAGCTAAAAAGCTTGTCATTTTCCAGAGGAAAAACAGGCTTTTTATTGGTGATAGGGCAAAGTCACGTGAGGTTCGGCAACACCGATTGGCTTACAAAAAAAGTGGTCACTTAACGAACCCCTGTCCAGTTTAAGAAAAAAATCTTTAACGCGCATTCGCTTTTAGGAATGCAAAATAATTTATCAGGAACCAGTAAATGTGGCAGCAATCCGTTTTAGAGGCGTTATATCGATCATTCTAGGAGAATCTTTTCGTGCTTTATCTCAAATTCACCCCTTTAAAGAGTCTAATACTATTCGGTCGTCGTATGAAGCTTACCAACGACGATTACCAAATCTATCAGGGGATTGAATCACCACTGGAGAAAAGTCAAGACGACGACGAGATGACGAATTTGAATTAGATAAACTCCTGAATGATGTCTGTATTAAAGTCCTTCGATTGATGGGATTGAGAGAGCGGCTAGTAAAGAGGATGGCAGAAAAATCAACTGTAAATGTTGTGTTTTACAGGGTAGGGGTAGTAAAGTCAACTGAATGAGTAGGGGTTGACGGGGCAGGGGTAACTGTTTGTGTTGGAATCATACGTTACTTCAGAGTGAGAGGAACGATTAATAGATGGCGCAGGTTGACCATCCCATATAGTCGGCCTCCTTTTCTACACATCAAGTTGCTGTTTAGTATCTTTCTCTCCCTGTCTACTCTTTCTTCTTTTCCCGACCACGCTAGAGAAAGGTTCTCTCTAGACCACGCTCTGGTTTCTCTTTTCCGTTCTTTTGTGCTTCACGTTTATCTGGTAACTATATATGTGAATCAAACTCTAAATTCTGTACTTGTGAGAAGATGTAATTGCTTGAAGTGCAGAACGTTATCGTTGAGTGCACAAGAAGCTTATCATTATGTTGTTTAATTATGTCGTCACTTGTGAGAAGATGTAATTGCTTGAAGTGCAGAACGTTATCGTTGAGTGCACATGAAGCTTATCATTTGTGTTCTTATGTTATCAATCATCTATGTGTGCAGAACCTTATCGTTTCCCGTATCATACATGTTTTTCCAATCCACACATAAACATTAAGTTATCCTGTTTACACAGAAGCTCCATACAAAATGGAATGTCGTATCCTGTTCTCGAGAGAAATACAGAAGCCTCTATAAAACTGATTCTGTCTATTTTGTTCAAACTCCAACAGGTTATGGGCCCAGCCTTACGCCTTACGACGAACAAAAAATGGCGAATTCCAGTTTCAGAGAAGTAAGCCACATAGCCAAATTTAATGGAAACAATTTCTCACTTTGGAAATTCGGATGTTGGCTATTGCTTGAACAACACAATCTTGTAGGGATTGTAAATGGAGATGAACTCTATCCTGCTGAAGTATTTATCTTTATCCAACACAAGATTACCAGCAGATGTTAATTCCTTTTTCCTCCTAATTATGTTAGAACATTAATCCTGAAGGAGAGATTGTTAACGAACAACAAATGGAGGATTGGATCAGGCGCGACATTCTGGCCCGAAATTATCTTGTTGCAACAATTGAAACGCAGCAACAACGATCGCTAGTAAACTGCACTAACGCACGCGAAATGTGGATCCGCCTGTCAGCTCAGCATCTCCAAAATGCCGGCGAGAACCAGCACATCCTGCAACAGCGATTTTTCGAGTACCAGTTACAACCTGATCATGACATTATGTCCCACATAACTGAAATCGAGACGATGGCCATTCAACTTCACGATGTTGGTGCACCTGTCACTCCTCTCCAGATCATGACGAAAATCATTTGTACTTTACCTCCGAGTTATCGCAGCTTCACCACAGCCTGGGACAGTGTACCAGCTAACCAGAAGACAATTGCTTTGCTCACATCTCGGTTACTGAAAGAAGAGACCATGGCAACACGCTTCAACGGAGGGCAGCAAGACTCGATTGATGCCGCTTTTTTTGCTACACAACGTTCTCCAGCTTCCCCGGAATTCCGCCCATCCACACGTGGACGAGGAGGTCGTGGAGTCAAACAAGGCGAATCATCAAAACATCATCCATATCCAAAATGCGAATATTGCGACAAGCCTAATCACAAAGAAGAAGTGTGTCGTATGCGACTTCGAGATGAAGCGGCAGCAAAGCGATTTTCAGACAGACTTGCTGCATCAACACTTTCCCAATAATATCTTCTTTCTATCCAGGAATCCAAGCAGAAAGAACGACAATGATTGCCCTTTTTTTTCTTTTTTTTGATTTAGTTGCCTCAAACCGTTTTTTCATCTTGTTTCAGAGGGAGAATGATCGATGTTGCGGGGCCACTGCAACAAATTATCACGAACAATCATCCATTATTTATTTTCTTTTATCCTCCTAATGTATGAGAGGGGGTGTTGGAGCATACATTTTCTCTCTCTCTCTTTTCCTAATGTATGAGAGGGAGTGTTGGAATCATACGTTACTTCAGAGTGAGAGGAACGATTAATAGATGGCGCAGGTTGACCATCCCATATAGTCGGCCTCCTTTTCTACACATCAAGTTGCTGTTTAGTATCTTTCTCTCCCTGTCTACTCTTTCTTCTTTTCCCGACCACGCTAGAGAAAGGTTCTCTCTAGACCACGCTCTGGTTTCTCTTTTCCGTTCTTTTGTGCTTCACGTTTATCTGGTAACTATATATGTGAATCAAACTCTAAATTCTGTACTTGTGAGAAGATGTAATTGCTTGAAGTGCAGAACGTTATCGTTGAGTGCACAAGAAGCTTATCATTATGTTGTTTAATTATGTCGTCACTTGTGAGAAGATGTAATTGCTTGAAGTGCAGAACGTTATCGTTGAGTGCACATGAAGCTTATCATTTGTGTTCTTATGTTATCAATCATCTATGTGTGCAGAACCTTATCGTTTCCCGTATCATACATGTTTTTCCAATCCACACATAAACATTAAGTTATCCTGTTTACACAGAAGCTCCATACAAAATGGAATGTCGTATCCTGTTCTCGAGAGAAATACAGAAGCCTCTATAAAACTGATTCTGTCTATTTTGTTCAAACTCCAACAGTTTGAGCATAGGACTCTCCAGCATCCTGGCCAGGACTTATTTTGCCATTCTGGATAGCCAAGAAGATCGAATTTTAGCCGATCAGAGACTTTGGACCACTGGACCGCCAGACATCCGCACAGGAGGGAGTTCGGAGATTTGAAAAACGTTATATGAGCTACCCAAATTGGTGCCGACGGCCATCCCAGATTCATTACTCCGGATATTAATATGACGTTCCTGGGCTTTGATTTCGCGTTTAGATCTGCATCTACTCATTGTTGTTTAATTATCAAAAAACACATAATAAATTTAAAAAAAACTCCATCGTTCACGTTGCAAAACTTTTTTATTGAAACGATGAATGCGTCAGTCTTGGTAACATCAAGCGAATGCACGGAACAAAAAATTTAGCGGATGAATGGAAACAACAAAATTAAGCATTGCAAAACAAAGAGCTGAAAACACAAATAAAAGGAGGACTGAAAATATAAACGAGATGTTCATAAATCATAGAATTTAATCATTTTGCTGTTGCACAACTCTCCTTGGTTTATCCTTGTCTTAGAAAGTCTATCATAACATCGACCACATCCCTTTCACTGATGGCAGGCTTTTCACGCTTTGCTGCTCCTAATCAAAGTTAATTTTCAAATTGAGTTACAACTTTTAAGAATTATAACAAATAAAAATTTACTCATGATCGCCTTCCCGATGTTGGTCACAGAGAGATTACGGTTGCCCTTTTGGCCGAACCAGGAAATTTTTTTATACAGTTCATTCGAAATTAAGCGCTTCGCAATAGAGCGCACGATGTTTCTTCCATCTTTGCCTCCGATTCCAGTTAGATGAGTATGCATCCAAGAAACGGCCAGAATTGATCACTCACTCTTCGATATGGGAATCCCATCGACGTTTATTAATATTTCAACAGATGAGGGAATGTCTCTTTCTCGCATCGAACCAATGACTCTCAAAAGACTACTTAAGATACCAAAATGAAAATATTTCCCTGGAGGAACCGATTTGATCCCAGTGACCTTTCGAGGTGTTTTTAATAAAGTTTGGGCCGTCTTCGGTAGAGATAATCCCCACTCAAAAAGACGAAATATTTTGAGCAAAGCATCGACGGCATTTTGTTTGATTCCCCAAGTTAAAGCCCATAGGGCGAAAAATTTCGAAATTTAAACTCATCAGCACCACCGTCAATATCACTGTCGCTGTCACTTGACCCGCCATTTTCTGCGTATTCATTTTCCATCTCATCTTCGCTAATTTCCTCTGAATCACTAGGGAGTGGTAAAAAGTCACTAAATCTATCATAGTCCTCCCACTCATCGACATGAGAATTATTATCCACCAAAACAAATTATAATAAGGTAGATAAGAAAGTTGATTAAGCTTACCAGCAGCAGCTTTGAGGTGATCGGGTGTTCTGTCTACGTTGTTGTACGAACGTTCTGCATAAACATGGACCGATAGGAAGGGGGCCAAACAGTGCTGTTTTTGTACTTATTTTCGATCTATGCACATAAGCATAATAGTAGCCTAGTGGCATTGCTCTGGATTCTTCCGAATTTCCTCTGCATCATGCAGCAGGTATAGACTAAGAAACTCCCGACAGCCTTTGTGCGTCTGGCTTTCCCTTCTTTACGAAAGGTCAAGTCCCATTACCTTGATGTTTATGCAAAAGGAATGAGTAAGGTGAAATGAACAGCCTATACCAGCTTTTTATCCTAGAAAACTAACTAATATTTTTAATAAATTTTGTAATAGTTGCAAAAACGTCTATTATGTGTTGAATAGATAGGCACTCCTTGTGACAGTGTGACCATTAATCAAGTTAGATGGGGAGGAACAGTTTTTAAAACGACTTCAAACAACGACCATGGAAGGTGAACGTATACAAGCCTCTTGTCAAATTAATTACTCGTTCTCGGCATCGTTTCCGTCCCAAGTATCAAGTAAATCAAGTAGATCTTCAAGATATCAACTAGAGTATCAACTAGATCTTCCTGAAGTCACCATTGAAAGCCGTGTATGTCAAATATGTCAGAGGCACGAGCAAAAGACACCAGATGTTTCCAAAGGAGAATAACTTGTTGGAGATGAAGCTGGCCGGAGATGAACTGCGGCTGGAAAATCTAAATTAACCACTTGCATGGCTGTAAGAAGGCTGTTAGCGATCTCCAATACGACGCAGAAAGGGATTTGCGAAAAGTAGCCGACAATCAGATTACCATCTTCAACTTAAAGTAAATCAATCTCTTTTCTGCTGATGTCAGTAACTCTATGGAAAATGGTTTCACGTTAACTCAACTTTAGCTTTAGAGATCCCCGTAAACGAGAAAACCTTAACACAACTAGAGCATTACTTGAATGTTGTGGTGCAGATGAAGATGCCGTAATTATATTTTGTGTCATCACACAAGTCGTCTCGTTCACAGTGGGAGGAAAGTCCATGTTACAGTTTTGGAGTGACAAAAGAATTTGCCGTTCACAAGAGTAATCTACATGTCAGAAACTGGAGTTTGCGAACCTCGAAACATGGCGTTCGTTAATGTCAAGTTTAGGACTTTGCGGTATGAGAAAGCCTTTCACAGGTATAATTGTTAAATCTTGTTACCCCAAATAGAGACATTTACTTATTCGGAAAATCCCCAGAATACAAAGATTTCCATCACACTGTTGAGAAAGATGGACTTCATTCAAAGGAGATGATGGGGATGGAGGTGATGCTTCGTGGAATGTACCTATCTAGACAAATGCATATAAAGAATATTAAATTAAATGGGATGGTGAACCACTTCAGTTTTTTCAAACACCTTTTTATTTCACCCAAGGTAATTAAGGCTGTCTAAATGGATAACGCCTCTCTAAAGGTGGAAAGTGTGTTGTTTCCAAACAACAGGCGAAGCACAGACACTGGAAGAAATGAGATTTAAAGGTTAAAAACTGAAAAAAAATTGTTTCAACTGGCAATAGAATTCTTCTGTTTGTGGTCAAGAAGTATATCCCAGTTCTCGGTAATTGTGATCCTCCAAAAGGTCGGAAGAGAAAGCCGAAGGGTTCACCAACGAAAAGATTTTGCCAGAAAGAGGTTAATTTTAGCAAATTTTTACTTAAATATGCAAATTTTAAGTATAAAATGCACAAAGTTTAAGCGAAATTTGCAAAAGTTACATAGTGTGATCTACACGTGTGATTGCACAGGAAAAAGTTACTGTTATACATATATTTAATGTGTTGGCTTGCTTTGCTTACTAGGCCTTTAATTTTTCAGTGAACGGTTTACAAGCTTCTGAAAAAGTTAAATCATAATTTCCAGGTGAAACAAGATTTACCATTGCTACCATAACTGTGCATTCAGTTCAAAATTCTGATTTTTTTCAATTCATCCAATTAGAAAAAGATGATATTACATAGACTTCAGTCTCCAATTTTAACTCTTAAGCAATTATTTTTATAGTTATTTTAATTTCAATCACCTGTATTGTATCTTGCATTGTCTGTCAACGGCCACTCAACGGTATTTTTCATACTCGTCCATCTATTTGTTTTAATTATTCACCTAGTACATACAGCCCCAAATATCCCATTTTTCCTTGAGGCCAATTCATTTCAATCTGAATTGATTTTCTTTCGCAATATATGTATTTCCTCGTGAAAATCTTCCTGGTTTTCTTCCAAAACAGAATTCATTACTGAGAAGCCTATGTAATCTCCTTTGTATTGATATTAATCATCAAGATTTACACATCCAGTTCCTATTACAGGTACTAATGATTCATTAACTAATAATAATAATAATAATAATAATAATAATAATGTATTGCATTTATATTCAATAGCGCCTTTTCCATTATATGATCAAAGGCGCTATGAGCTCCGACAGAAACAGGAGAATTCAATTACAAAAGGAAATTTGAAAGAGATGTGTTTTTAATTTACAACGGAACTGTATCAGAGAAAAAGAAGTAGAGTAGGGGTAGATTGCCAGTAAACGCAGGTCAATTGGAAGCGAGTTCCAAATACGAGAGGAAGCAACAGAGAAAGATCGGTCGCCATACGTTTTGGTGCGTGAGGGAGGAGAATGAAGAAGAAGTTGGGATGAAGAGCGGAGTTCTCGACAGGGACGACGAATTGCAATTGCATCAATGAGGTACTGGGGGGCAACACCAATCAAACAACGAAAGACAAGTACAGCTATCTTGAATATAATCCGCTGTTTAATGGGGAGCCAGTGAAGAGTACGAAGTATCGGAGTGATGTGATCAAAGCGACGAGCACCAGAAATTAAGCGAGCTGCTGAGTTTTGCACACGCTGAAGTCTCTCTAGTTGTGAGTTAGGAAGACCAACGAGTAAGGAGTTTCCATAGTCAAGCTGGGAGATGACAAACTCACGCACCAGCTGACAAATTGCGGGACGCGATAGGAATCTCTTTATTCTGGCAATCCGTCGAAGGTGAAAATACGCCTTCCTACAGGTGGAGCGTATCTGATGATCCATTGTGAGATGAGAGTCGAGCAGTACTCCAAGGTTTTGAACGACAGGTGATGGGATGATAAGGGCATCACCCAGCTCAAGAGGACAGGATACTAAGGACTTTACATTGGATGGTGATGAAACGAGGAGAGCATCGGTCTTTTCTGAATTCAGTTTCAACCGGTTGTTTGATAGCCACTTCTTTTGTTCCGTGATGGACGCCGAGAGACAAGAGAAGGCTAGTTGCTGGTCAATTGCACCTGGTTTGAGATGAAATGACTGATATTCTTGGGTATCATCCGCGTAGTAGTGATCCAAGATTCCAGTTGACGCAATTATATCATGCATTGGCGATATGTAAAGGACATACAAAATGGGGCCAAGCACAGAACCTTGTGGAACTCCATAGAGAAGGGGACATGGGGAGGAAGAAAAACCGCTAACACTGACAGATTGCCTCCTATCAGAAAGGTAGGAGGTGAACCAGGACAAAGCAGTGCCAGAAATACCAAATCGAGCTGATAGACGATCAAGTAGAATGTCATGATCAATCGTATCAAAAGCAGCACTTTGATCAAGTAAAGCAAGAATTACGGCATCACCTCTATCCACTGCCAATAGTAGGTCATTCAAGACTTTGAGAAGAGCAGTTTCAGTAGAGTGTGCAGCTCTGTAGGCAGATTGCACAGGGACAAATAGAGATCGCAGTTCAAGATGATTTAACAGTTGTTTAGCAGCCAGTCTCTCAAGAAGTTTGGATAGAAATGAGAGGTTTGATACAGGTCTATAGTTAGAAAAAACATCAGGGTCAAGATCATTTTTCTTTAACAGAGGAGTGATTAAAGCAAGTTTCATTGTGTGTGGGAATACACCAGAGGAAAAAGATTGATTTACAATATCAGTGATGGGTGGAGCCAGTATAGTCACACATTCTTTCAGGATTGAAGTAGGCAACGGATCAAGTGGAGACGACTTTGATGGGGAGGCTAGTAACAGAGCAGAAACCTCTTCAACAGATACAGGTAGGAATGATGAGAATGGAATGACTGATTTCCTTATCTCAGGAACCCAACCATCAGCAACAGCATCAAGGCTCGTTCGTATATCCTGGATCTTACGAAGAAAGAAGCTGCTGAATTGCTCAACCAGCGCAGAGAGGCAGTCATGTGAAGGCAAACGGAGACCGGGTTTGACGAGGAGAAACGAATCGACAATACGGAAGAGGGACTTCTTTCCTGTTGACTCCAGGATTTTTGATTCCAGAAAGGAAGCTTTCGCTTCATTAATCATTGTATGGAGGTTCAGTAAAGTCTGATTCATTATCTCCTTGTCAACTGTGAGACCGGTCACTCTCCAACGTCGCTCAGCTCTTCTAGCTCTCCTCCTTGCAGAATGAATCATCTCATTGTCCCACGGGTTGTCCGGGCGGACAATAAAAGTTCTTTTAATCAATGGGGCATGGCGATTTAACACATCAGATAGACCATCGTTATACTGTAGCACAGCACTCTCACAGTCGACAGAATGGCCTGTTACAATTGGAAGAGAGGACAAGTCAGAGATGAATGAATTAAAGTCGATTGACTTAGTCTTCCTAAACTCCACTGTCTTCTTTGGCCGGAGAGGTTGATTAACACTAGCATACCACTGGACAGCACGATGATCACTAATTACGTCAGAGACATAACTAATAACTACTAACTACATACAGTTCACTGTATTGAACCGTTGAAAATACGTGCATCGTCTCCGTCCCAATATTCCAGCATAATAACTTGAATAATTCCCGCTTTTTCATGTTATTTCGTAATCAAATGACTTTGTATGTTGCTAACTTCCAGCTGTTTATTATTATAATGTGCACACAATATATTTAATCAATAATATTTAATAATATATAATATAATATTTAATCATTTAATTTGATTCACTAGTTCCTGTAACTTCCTCCACTTTTGACATTCTGTATTGTCTGTATTGTAGTTTTCGTCAAAATTTTGTTTAATATTTTGATCAATTTTTCCATTTTTTAAATGATACATTAGACAAAATTGGGAGTGACTTTTTCATTTATTTCGTCGAACAAAGTGTTGTACTTAACTAATAGTAACATACATAATGATAGTCATATTTATGGAAAAAATACATTAACGATGACAATCATCTTGTATTATAATTTTTTTCTAATACGACGAAAATGTAGTCCTTTTCAATCGAACTAACAGGAAACCATTTGTTGTTTCAATTTTTGTAATCTTAGACTTCAGGTCCATTTCTTTGAGGATTGTTGACGTTTCATTGGCTTGTGCATTTCCGATCTCTTTTGCTGTTGTTTCCTTTAGTAAACGTTGAAATAGCCCATGTTCAGATACTTCGTAGCTCTTGTCTGGATTTGTTGCTTGGGGAAAAAAGACAATTTTCCGCTTAGACTTTCCTGCACATATTCCAACTGACGATGTGTTTTCCAGGTTTTCAATTTTTTTGTCCCATTTTGTTCAACTCGCCAACTTTTGCCAACTTTTCAGGAATTGATGGAAGATCACTAGATGTTTTCCAAACAAAATTAGTTTTTAAAAATTTTCATAGTATATTACTGCCACAGACTACAAAGTACAGCACAGCACTGGCGAAAATGATTAGGTCGTCGCTATTTCAGCATCAGCCTGACGTGAAAATAGCATTTAATGGGGTCGGGGTGGTAAGGAAAATCCTAGGCCAAATGCTATTAGTTAAAATCCTCAGGGATTCAACGGCAGCCTGGTCTGGCGGTGTTATGTTCCCTTTTCGCATTTCGATGGCGACGAGTTGTTCATCTAAACCTGAGTAAATATATCCCTTTGTCATAATCTATAAAAATTTAAACAAGCTTAAGACCCAGTTTGCTGAGATAGCTCGCATTCCCAGAATATAATTAGTTGTATCGATGGAATAAATATTAGGCTGCAGCGACCAACAATGCACGAGAAGGCATACGTAAATCGTAAAAATTATTATTCCATTAACGTCTAAGTACGTATACTACAAGTAATATAATGAAAATTCATTCAGGACATTTCCATATCAAAAGGGTATTTGTGATGCAAATCATAAATTCTTAATAGTTTTTGTGCAAAAAACTCGGATTTTGCCATGATTCATCAATTTTTAAGTGTAGCACCATATAAACAAATTGGAGGCAAGAGATTTTGGAACTATTATAATGTTGGGTGATAGTGGCCATCCCAACACTTCCTACCTAATTATTCCTTAAAATGAACTGAAGCATACAAGGTAGTCCTATTAATTAACACGTTGAAATGTTTCGACTAAATTTACTGTAAATAACTTCTCTAGACTAGATTCAATGCAGCTCATAAAACTACACGCTGTGTAATTCAACGAACTTTTGGCATTTGAAAGAAAAGAATAATTGTTTTGGATTCGGAAATTCGTATGATGCCAGTTAAAGCGTCTTGTTGCGTAACTACAGGTAACAAAAGTATTGCCGATCATCCAACTAAAATATGTTTTATATATGATTAACCTAAGCATGCTATTTCCTACACAACATTGCTATAGATTTAAACATGCCATTTGATGACGAATCATGCGGATTTTGAAGATGGAAACGAGGTGGGAGAATGATGTGAACCAAGGCCTGAAAAGGGCCAACGCTCAAAGAGACATCGTTCTACCATGTTTTGGAAACGAAAAAAGGGACCTAGGAGCCTATAACACTTTTCGCCGGGATTGATTGCATTGTCTATTTGAACATAATGACTTAAACCGAAATATATAAACGTTAAACATTTTTTTCCAAGTTATACAGCAAATATAGTGATAAAAAATATAAAAGAAATTAAATTGCACAAGATAAAAAAAAACAATAAAAAAAGAATTTTTTATTGGTGCCGAACAGGGATAAAGTTTGTGCCGAAACTGACGCTTTAATTAATATGGAAAGGATGTGTATTTATATAGGGTGCTGAACCCGACGAAACTGCTGGGCCAAAAAAAAAGTGCCGAAACTGGCGGATACCATAATATGTTCTAGAAAACAAAATGTCTTTTATATTTTGCATATGGCGTTTAAATTTTTCTTCTGGGAAATCCGAAGGAAAAGTCGTATTCTCCAGTATCGTTACGTATTACCATATATTACATAATTATACATGTGTAATTGTTTGTTGTTTTTTTAAATATTTCAACCATTTTTTAAAAGCTGTGAGATTATCTTCCATTTTAGCAACCTTGATTCGCAATACTTTTCCCAGAAGCCTACTTTCTCTATTCTCATTGCTTTGTGCATCTTGATACCCACCATTATTTTCCAAATTAATTTTATAGTAAACATGACCAAGATCAGGATGATAAGTTACTGTTTCTCCAGATGCGTGTGGGTTATACGAAAAAGGTGGGTCAAATGTGGTATCCATGCAACGTCCTGTCCCAGGAATATCTATTTTCCCGATAAATCTTTCTCATTTTTCACTTAGACCTCCAGCTATATTAACTATCTAACAAACACTTTACCAAATGTTTGAACTACTCCATTTACTGTAGCTTGAGTTGCAATAACAGATACCAAGAACTATTAGCATAAAGACTTTCAACACATTTTGGGTCCATTTATAAAGTCAGTGCTGTTGTTCTAATATTCAACAAGATGTTTTCTACAATTTCTGTTCCCCATATTATAGTAGTTTTCTGGTGTTCTATAAATCCAGTCTCCTCCTTTATTTTGTGTCACAAATGTACCCCGAATGTTAAGTTTTGATTGACCAAATGGTGATCCGGTCAGTGTTTATCAGATTTTTTACCGTAAACCTATGTTTATTCCATGTATCTACAAATTCTTGCTTTTTTGTTCTTTTGTTTCAAAAAATAATGCAAGGTCAGTTTTCGGAACACTAAGTTTATCAATAATTTCTCCATAAGATCTCTTCCGAGAAGATGGCAACTGACGCGTAGCCTCCATGTCAAAACCTGCTTTGTAATTAAATGAAAATCAAATATATATAGTTGTGTTGAATACTTCATGAAAGTTGGAATACATTAGAATATGACACATTGATAAATATGTTGACAATAATTAAAGAAATTAAGTAATTCCAACATGTCAACAAAAGACAATTGACGATGTTTGAATATGTTATAATAAAATAGTTAAAAATAGTTTTACGGTAATAATACTCATGTACTTATAGAGCATTTGGTTTGGGAACATGATGTATGTTTTCCGTACATCACGCAGTAATTTAATTAGCGTCGCAGTCGCTAAATCCGTCATCGTCATCGCCATCATTCATTATATGAATTGGTTTTTATGCATTTGTTTACAAATTCCATAATTTGATCACGTTTGGGTATATCATTGCCACATTTGACCATTACTTCAAATTCTCGAAACAAATTTGCAACATCCATATAACATTTTAAGAAATTTGAAGTTTTTAAAATAAAATCAACAAGTGAAAATAAAAATGACTTACTTCTTAGATAATTTGAAACTCGTCCTAGCCAAAAAGTTTAGTATTCACTGGTGTATTTGTACACCCCTAAAAGAGTGGCACAGGGGAGTATTCGAAGACAAAGGATTTCCTCCCGTTTTGTCACCCCCATATCCATAGGCCATGCCGTGGGTAGGGACAGGCCATGCGGCACATTTTGGGGGTAATACAATATTTAAAAACGATACAATAAAATACAGATCCCTTTTACCTTTTTTTAAATAAAACATCATTGATATAGAGTATTCATTGGTCTTTACGAGGGAAAAAAATGAAACTAGTAGCTTCAATTTTAGTCTAGTAAAAAAAATTCCACCGCGAGACACACATTTTCTACGTGTCATAGCATCAGTGAAAATGGCATGGCGTAACCCTAAAGAATTGAACGAAACAGAACGGTTCTTGAAACGAGAGGAAATTGACATAATCACACCATTTGGCGTCTACCTAAAATACATATCCTCCGACTTCAAGGTGGAATGTAGGAACAAATTTAAAAACTAAATGATCCCCTTAGTCCAAAAAATGTGGACGGTAAGTACGTAGTTCAATGGCCGTTGTAAGAATCAGTTCATCAACCACTCCGATGAGGATCCGAGATTCATCCGGGTTTTTTTTCTTGTATTAATTTTTTTGTCGTGTTCTTCGTTTTTTTTATTGTGTGATGATGATGATAATGAATTAATTTCGTATTGTGTTCGGGAGAAGAGAAGAAAAAAATCGATTGCTTAAGAGTAACGATCTTGTGATTTTTATTTTGAAAATTGCATTACGTTGGTATTATTTACTGCTTACTATAAAACCGAATTGTTTGTAAGAATTACACGATCATGGATTTCATGAAGAAAAAAGGGATGACAATTTTACCAAGAAGTATAAAGGGCGGGGAACAAAAATATAGGGAAGAGGGTACTTCAAAGTTGTCAGGAGAAAATCATCATTACAATTATTATCATGTATATTCCAATAATACGTAATTCAACATTTGACTACCCCAACACAGGACCTTTCTGATGCGGAAAGAAATGAGTACATAGAGATATGTGAAATGGAAAATGAGGACAGAGACAAGGTTTGCCAGGAATTCGACGAAATGATTATAGAGCTTCGAACAGGTGATAGGACCTACCACGGTTATCCGATCGAGGCTGAATTGCCAGGAAAAAAAGGGGCCAATGGAAAAAAAGGCCATGAACCCCATATTTTGACAAGTAAGACTAATTGTCTGCTTCACGTTTTTGATGGAAAGTTGGCATCTAATGCTTGCGTGGATGGACTCTGTGATTTACAGGCATGCCATATCCGTGCGCAGTGAAACAAGCGAAAAGGATCCTAAAAACAATTTGAGGGAAGACACACAAAAAATGATGCGAGAAGCAACCAAAAACTGGAACACTCTACCTGCCGGAAAACAAAGCAAATTCATCGTGATTGCAAAATTGCAGTGAATCCACTGCATCCAAAATCCAATGCTAGATTTCATGAAACTGGGTTATTGTTTGTCTCCAATATCAACCAAACGTTAATGAACTTTGGATGCATTTGATCCATGCGATCCGTCGAAACAAAATTTTATTATAAAAAATCATTTTTCGTATGCTTTCCTATAATGTGTATGTAATTTGTGTAAATTTCTTCGTTTCAGGAAGAACGGTAACATAGAGCGCACAAAACCAAAATTACAGGCGCACCTAATGAAGTTCTCCGATCCCGCTGTCGACATCAGATCATTCAACAACCTCAAGCAATACGACGAAGCTACAAAATTGGCAGAAAACGTGGCTGCCGGAATTCTGGTGGAATCATCGAACGATTGTGTCGTCGCTCAACCCAGCGTCGCGTCGGCAGAGTGTCCTCCTTTGGTTAAGTGGGGCTCAGTCATTTAAAAAGCCAATGTGAGTGATGCCAACCAGTACCCAAACGTGAGCACGCCAGGGAAACTCGCTGAAAACACTCCAAAACCGAAACCGACTAAAATAAAACTGAAAAAAATCATGAGACGTCGATTAGGGAATACAAAAGCACTGTAATCGGCAATCATTCTAATGTTGTTTATTGTCCAACCTTAGACTGGAAGGTATTCCACTAGCAATGCCGTTAAGCGTCAAAATGTTTTTGATGCGTGTAGTCCGAATCACAAATTGATAGCACGTACAAAGACAAGTCTAATTCAACGAAATCTGTAGATTGTGTGTCGACACTGTAGGTGAAACTACGCTATCTTTCTCCAGTGATAAATGCATAACGGTTTGATGCACATTTTTTCCCTTTTTCTCTTTCTACCGCTACTGCTTATAGAACGGAGAAAGAGATTGGTGGCAAGGTAGTCAGTACGTGTCAAGCCACAATTAGACAAAAATGCAGTTCACATTTCAGATGAATATGTTCTGCGCAAGGGTGCAGTAGCATTTAAATGTAAGGTATTACACAACAAGGAGCGGGACTGTCCAAACTGCCTACAGAACTGGGAGAATGTTTTGCAGGCTCTCAGCAACCCTTTAAAGGCACCTTTCTTGCAGAAATTGGTGGAAAACCTGGATTGGTTAGTATTCTTGTCATGAAAAAAAATGAAACTTGTAGCTCCAATTTGTCTACTAAAAAAATTCCCACGCGAAACATCGTTAGGCCTATCTCACGCAGGTAAAACACTACTTTGGACCGGGGTGATCCAGTACCTGGCGTACTGTATATCGAATTAATTTTTCTTTTTTGATCAATTTATTAGAATGAGAAATAGAGGAAGTGACTGACGCTACCCCCCCCCCTGTTTTGTGAACGCACTCTTTCAAAATCCTCCATGTTGGCACCCAGTAACCATGGAGATTCGCACCGAGGGAAGAATTCTACTATCCCTTTTCTTCCCTCGGGCCGATTTTCCATGTTAACTGGGTGCAACATGGCGAATTTGGAAAGAGTGCCATCATGAATGACACATTGTCATTGGCAACCATCTCTTCATACCCCTGCTTAGGGCTGTGGCCCGGAGGTATTTGGGCGTGTTTTTTATTTCATGGGTTGCCCAGATGGGTTTTTTTTTAACACGGGTTTGAGCGGGTTGGGTCAATAGCGTAAATGGGTCCACCCTTGGTTGGGTCAATGGCGTAAATGGGTCCGCCCCGTGTCGCCCAACGGGTCACAAACAATTTACCGTCTGGGTCACGGCCCGGGTAAAAATCGTGTAAAAAGACTTTTTTTTTACAAATTTTAAAAAATTCCCTAAATTTCTAAATTATCTTCTTTTTCCAACAGCGACACGTCAACGCTGTCTTCTGAACACCCCTGAACGCCCTTTTCTACCATTTATCCTAATTTTCATGCTACGAAATTCTCGCGGAGTTGCGGCAATATTTTTAGTCTTTCTTGGGGCCGCAGGCATATTGAATAACGAGATTCCCTATGTGAGTACTAGATGGCGCCACCCCTCGGGTTGGCCCGTGGAACCGGTGGTTCAACCCGTCCGCCCCGTACAAAAATGCCTGGGTGGGTTGATATATTTTGGGTTTTTTTTTTCTTTACCCCGGGCTGTGGCCCGGGTTTTCATGGCCCCGGAGTCCGGGCTGTGTCCGGGGCCCGGACACAGCCCTGGGCCCTGCTCCGGTACACCGTATTAGAGCTATAGAATACTGGTACCGCCACTCATATGGCGAGCCCTTCCATTGCTTTTTTTCTCTGGAAGTGAAGCCTGCTGCTTGCCTGCCCATGGACTACTAAAGCTAGAGGACGGGACACTTCGTCAATTCCTATGTCGCCTACCATTTTTTTTTTGTTACAGTAATCAATAGAGCTTTAGAAATGAGCTATAGTCTATTAAATTATCCCTATGCGGGAATTATTTAATTTCGGTGATATTTTAATTAGAAATTGACGTAGGTGCTCGTTAGTTGTCGCCGCCTAGCGGTGATTGTTGGTTTACCACTCTATGATTCTCTGGTTTTGTTTTGGTTTAGTTTGATTAGGTGCGTCTGCTATCTGTGATTCTCTGGTGATTCTCTGGATTCTGTTTGTTTTCTTTCTAAAAACCATGGAAGAGTTTAGAATTCTGAGCGCTAGGTGGAGACAACCAACGAGCACCTCTCCCGTTCCCCTCAAAATTTAAGCGCAAATATCTTTTTTTTTAATATCTTCACAAGAAAGGTGCTTTGGAGACTTAGAATAGCTTTTTAAATCTCTATCGATTGACCCTTCTTAAAAAAATATGATTAAAAATCCACCCGACAAGCTATAACATGGCGGGATAGGACGAGTGTCCCGTCCTCTAGCTTAAGTAGTCCATGGCCTGCCCTGTCCCGTAGCTGTAAGCGCCACGGCGGGTGTGTGGGGAAATAGGGTATAGGAATAGTATAGGAATGGAGGGAAAAGTGGAGGAGTAGTAAGAGTCGAGATCGATATCTTAGCTCCGATTTTCACTATCGATTGCTAAAATTGGCTTCAACCCAGAGCTATGATGATGGTAGAACCACTGCCTGTAAAATTTTCCTCTCGGAAATTTTTCCTAAAGTTGCAGCCAATATCGCGAATCGAAAGTGGGAAAATGAGCTCAAGTATCGATTTAGACCTAATTGTCAGCGCCAACAGCGGCCATCTACTGAAACTTTGTTAATTTTTTGCTTGCTTGACAGGAAAACGATGACAACACTCGTGGTGGGAATTGTTGTATTTAATAAGACAAAATCATAGACTAAGTTTAAGTATGAATAACTAAATAAAAAGTCCTATTAACACCATAATTCAACGATCAATTCTTATACGCTAGGATGTTCTTTATTTTTTAATAAAAATAGAAAAAACTTAGGTCCTATAGTTTATAAGTTATCGTCACTTTACTTAGGGACTATCGGGCATAAGAGCCCGTGTTAAACCTTTTTGGCGGCACTGTAAATTTTTAAAAATGTAACAACTTCTAAATTATACAACTAGAATGCCGTTCGACAGAAAACATTCATATTTGGTGATATGATGTAGCCTATCACAAGGTATCATTTCATGACTTTCTTTTATTTTTAATATTTTAAATTCTGTATTTAATTTATAGTTAAATGAAATTTTTTATTTAAATTCAATATTTTTAATAGTAAATATAATTATTTCTTCGGAGGGTTTTGAACAAGTATTTATTACCTTGATAGTAATAAAGTTCATTAAAAAAATCAATTCTTGCAGTTTGTTCTAGGTTAAAATATAACTTTACTCCACTATGGTTATACATCTATAACTCTGCTTCAACCCCAGAGAAAATTTCCGAGAGGAGTTAACATGGCAGTGGCGCTAGTTACCAGTATTCTATAGCTCTGACCAGAGCTCTGCCATAGATAAAGAAGACTGGTTTCGCATGTCCTATCCTTTTAGCCCTATCCCTACTGACCCCGAGTTTCTGTTTTGCTTGTCCTGCCCCTAGCGGATAAACTGCTGTACTGCACCGTGGCTACCAAGGGTGTTGCAGACGAAAGTTGTTTTCCTTCTGTCTTGGTAAAATTCTTTGCTGGCGTTTAAAAGTTCTAGGTAATTTTTTCATACAAATTTTTACTTAAAAGTCATTTTGTATTAAATTTTGACGTTTGCCAATTGCAAAAGTAGAGAAATCAATTGAATGATTGCAATGGAATAGATGTAAGCAGAGTGTAGAGAACAAAACGTACACTAGAGGGCAGGACAAGCAAAACAGAATCGGGAAAATCGGAGGAAGGGTAGCAAGAATTCTGGCGACAGTTGGCCATGTTAATTTTCTTATGGACAGCATCAACCAGTGGTCTTTGTCTATGGCTCTGCTCTGACCGTATTTTGGGATGAACAAAATTAAGAGTGGCAACCCTGCCTTGAACCATAACAGTAGCTACAATTCATAAACAGTACAAATGTCTTCGATTTATCGTATGATAAAAAAACTTACTTTTATAAACCGAAAGTTTGCCGTCCTTCGTTATAATTCCCTTAAAAGTCGAAATGAATTTTTGCAGAAATACTGTTGGTGTAATATATCGTGGAAGTTAGCAGGAGTTGCCTTAGGAGCTTTCCTGTTCGAGTTCCATTTACACAATAATAAGTTGTTTGCCACTTCTAAAAGTTTGGATTCATTTCATAATAACTTATTTTATTATTTGGGTCATTATCCATTTTCATTTGATTATTGGATTTTAAGGTGGTGAACTTAATGATGAAAGTCCAAGAAAAAAGTGTAATTTCATTGCTGATGTTGTTGAAAAAGTGGCTCCTGGAGTTGTTTTTATTGAAATCAAATCAAATTTAAGGTTTCATGCAGTTATTAAAATCTAATTTTCTTTTGAATCACATTCAACCAACTTAATACTCACATTAAACAAAATTTAAATTTCACATTATGTTTTGCAGGAATTCTTTTTACAATTTTAGTGCTCCACAGCAGACTGTGTCTCATGGGTCAGGTTTTATTATTGAAGGTGATGGATTAATTGTAACAAATGCACATGTTGTCCTTGGACAACCAAATAGTTCGGTACAGGTAAATCATTATGGATGAAATGATAGAGTAAATACTGTATAAAATTGATGGTGAAGTATTAAACACAATGAGTAGGCAAGGAAAAAATTATGCCCTCAATAATATGGAAATTTGTATCTTTAGGTTAAGCTTCATGATGGAAGAATGTTCCAAGGGATTATTGAAAATATTGACACAGTAACTGATCTTGCTACTGTGAGAATTCAATGTGTAAGAAAAACAGCAGCATCTGTTAAAGATGATTATCTCACAAAAATAACATCTTATTGGTTCCTGTAGAAAGGATTACCAACTCTGAAGCTTGGTTCCTCATCTACTGTCAGACCAGGAGAATGGGTAGTTGCAGTTGGCAGTCCTTTATCTCTAACAAACACCATCACTGCTGGAGTGGTATCCTCTATTAATAGGTAAATAAAATAGTGTAGCCTATGTTTAAAAAGCTAAAAGGTATAGCCTATAATTCTGTAAATCTCTTTCTAGGGGAAGCTCAGAGCTTGGATTAAATAAAGGAAAAGAAATGGAATATATTCAGACTGATGCATCAATCACTGTAAATTTAGCAATAGTCATTGTTCTTGTATTTTTAAAAACACAATAACATATGGTCTTATTTTCAGTTTGGTAATTCGGGGGGCCCACTCATTAATCTCGACGGAGAAGTAGTTGGTGTCAACGCTATGAAAGTTACTGCAGGCATTTCTTTCGCAATTCCCATCGATCATGTAAAAGATTTTCTCTCCATTCTCAAGAATTGTTCTTCAAATAAAGGAGTAGAAAAAGGTATTATTCTTTATTAATTTTATGTGTTACAAAGATATTTATATCCAAGATCCTCAGTGTTGTATGTGATTATGTTTTTCCATATATTTTTGTTGTTGCTGTTAGAAAATACTGAGAAGGAGTTTAAACGTCGTTATATGGGTGTTACATTGTTGACTCTTACTACCGAACTGATAACCGAACTACAATTGAGGGGTACTGAACTTCCACCTAATGTAAAACATGGTGTGTTGGTATGGAAAGTTGTTCTTGGAAGTCCGGCACATTGGTAAGACTACGCTAAAATTGTATTGTTTTTTTTTCAAAGATGGATTGATATAAAGATTTTAATATAGGGGAGGACTTCAGCCAGGTGATGTCGTTGTGTCGATAAACGATAAACCTACGATAAATTCTCAGGATATTTACAAAAATCTTGAAGAAAATGAAAGTCAAATTAAAATATCAGTCATCAGGAAACGAGAAATGATTAATTTCCTTATTTCCTTGGAAGATTGATCAAATTAATCTTTTCTGTTTGATTTGTCATGCAAAGAATAAAATTTTAAAATCAACATGAATTTCAATTCTTTTGTATACTTGCAGCTCCAAGAGTTTTTAGTCTGATTTGAGCTTTTGAGGTAGTGATTGTGGAAAAAATTTTGCCCCGCAAGAAGTTTGAATAATCGAATAAGCATTTTTGGCGGGCACATAGTCATACAAGCACTCAGAGCCATCTACTGTTAACAAAATAACTAAATATTGGCGGTGGAATGGAGGTTGTTTGCAGACGGCTCAGTTTGAAATCTCCGGCGTGAAGTCTCCCAGTTTACTAGTTTGCCTCATGAGATTATCTGTTTAATGTTTGTATCAATTGCACTGCTTTTCAATACAAGAGAAACCATCTCTTTGTGTGACAAGAAAGATGAACAATGATGTGAATAATGAGAAGAATTCTGACAAAGCAGGGTCTGAAAAGAAGTTCATCCAAATTTCTCCTGAGTCCATTCAGCTCATTGCTGATTCAGCTGGGTATCCAAATGTACCATCAATTCTTTCAAAAAGTCTTGCTGAAGATACTTCGTATAGATTGAGGGAATTAATACAGGTATAGATATTTTTCTTCTTTTATCATAACTTATCAATTTCAATTGATTGAATGCTTCTTAGAGCTGCAGTCAGATTTTACGTCACAGCAAACGATCTAAACTAACCAAGGATGATGTTAACCTTGCCCTTCGTTGGAGTGATGTTCCACAAGTTCATGGACCCAATTCTACTCCAGAGGATTTTTTGTATTTACCAGAGTTTGATATTTACAGTTCTTTAGACAGAGTAGTGGAACTCACACAGGAATATCCCATTGAAACAGATGTAGAAGTTTACTCTCCTATGAAATTGACAATCCAGTATCTTGCTTTAGATTCTGAAGACAAACTACAACCAGAGATTTATTTTCAATACTTTGAGAAAATTTCTCAGTCTTTACTTAGCACTTCAGAATATGTTGTTAAGGTGAACAGCAGATTGTGTTCTTACAGGTTTACTTAATGGTATGCTTTATCAACTGAAATTTGTATCAAACTGTAGGTGGCTTTGGCCAACTTGCGTGAGAATCCCAAACTGCAGCCCTTGATGCCTACCCTTTCTGGGTTTTTAAGAAATTTAGTTGGGTTCACCAGTGAAAATTCTCATGTTGTCAGAAGGATTCCCAGAATTTTCAATGCACTGTTGAACAATCCTCATCTTCACATTGGATCAGAGGTAGTCACAACACACAATCCATTAAAATATCTATACTGTTGGAATTTTAAAAAAAAAAAAAAAAAAAAAAAAAACTTTTTTACTTATTCAGCAGGAATGTTTCCTTCAGTTGATACAAGATCTTATTTTGAATCATGGAGGAGAGAAATTAGACGACAGCATCTTCCAGCTGATCTCTAGCATTTTACACATTCTAGCCAAAGTATTTATTTTAATACCTTTAACAAAAGTTCTGAATGCTTAAAATTCTTTGTGATTATTCAGTTGTCAATCGATGGCTCAGTCCAAGACGTTGTTCAAAACTTGAAACGTGTCATTGCTGACGCTGATCGTCACATCAGTGTGCAATGTAGGGCATTGATGGCCTTAAGGTGCCTAAGCAGTAATTATCTGGATATTGCCACTGCGGAACATTGGAATGCCTTATTAAATAAACTTTATGGAATGGCCGAAAGTGACAAGGATGTCCTCTACCTGGAAGATGCTTTAATTGTATTGTTATTTTTAGTGTGCATATCATTTTACAATGTTTATTTATGTTTCTTTTCCACTCTTAAAAAATTTAGAGTGCTGTCATTGATGTCCTGCGCTACAAGATGAGAATATTGGAGGAAACCGCAGACGCAGATAAAAGCAGTTTGATGCCAGAGCAGTTATGGAATAAGGGATGGGAAATTTATCGACTAACCAGTGAACTGATGGGCTCATCGGTACTTCGCATCGGTCATTTTCCATTATCACTTTGCCAGCAAGTTCAGAGAGATCGTGCCGAGAAAGTTGGTGATTCCTGTGATGAACTCTACTGGACTTTAAAGACACTGCATAAGCCTGTACCTCAGTCCAGATGGCGATACAACCTCAACGGAAAACCTCACGATCCGCCAGTACCTATCGATCTCTTTGATGTCTTTGATTATTCTGACAGGAACCCTCTTCGAATGGCTAACATAAATCTCCGTGTCAGAAACTGGAAACAACGACCTGTGCAATTGTTGAAGAAAAAGGTATCGCCCTGCGTTAAGGGATCACCTTCCAACTTTGCCATTTTATCTAATTCAAAGTTCAAATGTTTGTCAAAGTGTTTTCTCGCCAACTCAACGTTGTTTTTCTACAATCCGGTTGATTTAATTTTGTAAAAATGTTCGTTCGGAATTCATCCCGCAAAAAATTGTTACATAGGAAAAAATATGGTTCTCAATGTTTCACGAATATAAAGTGTCGGAATTGTAGGTTATTTCAGCTATGAATTGCGTTGTAAATTAAATTAACATAAACATTTGAGAATAAAAATTCCTCACAGAACAAAACTAATGAAGACAGTGTAGATAAAAATCAATTCCATGGAAAAAGAGTATTTAAGATTAAAATTTGACATTTTCGAAACATGATGTCATAAAATCACGTTACCTCTAATTTTTTAATTAAGCTCGTAGTATTTTTTAAGTAGGCTACAGCCTACAGCTACACTTTTGATAAATTTTTACTTGAATTGAGCAGATCTAGGAATTTTAAAATTTCATATTATTTGCGCCAACAGCATTGTCTCATAACACGTTAAGAAGATTGATGGAATATCCAATGAAAATAAATTAGAATTCAGTTATTAGCTATTAGACTGACAAAAATAATTTATTCTACCTATTTTTTTTTCTTTTGTTCATAACATGAAATTACCAATTTCATCGTTATTTTTTGTTAAAGTAAGCCATCTACCGGCGTAGTATCAACCATCCAACCAGTAGAGAACGAAAAGTGTAAAATTTTCGAAGCATCATGGCCGAAGAGGCACTGGTATAAACAAACTGTTTTGAATGAATTAGATTAGCTTAGAAAATCCATTTTATTAAAAAATTCCTTCTATGTTTTGCACTTCATTATTTCTTCTTTCATTTGGACTCACAATTGTATCCCTCCACCAATTTGCTTGTATTTCACAAGACAACTTCCACTACACAGTCTATTGTTGATTTTCTATTATTTATCAAAGGGGATATTGTAGGGATATATCTACATTAAATATTCTTAGCAACATATTTTGATCTTATTCTCTCTTATAGATGACAAATAATTCTGTTTTAATGGGTGTCTTTAAATTTTTTTTTCTACAATTTAGGAAGTCCGCCAGCTTGAAATTCTTTGCAAGAATCTTTATGAATCTACTAATGCTTCTGAAAGAGCAGATGCTGAGAAGGCTTTGGTTGGATTTCAGGTCTGTAGCAACCATGCTTCAACTAAGGTTTTCTTTCACTTTATAAATGAAATGTGCTAATCTTTCCCTCTTTAACAAAATTAGAATTCACCAACTAGCCTCAATAAATGTCAGTTACTTCTTGAACGAGGAGACTCCTCCTACAGCCAATTGCTAGCTGCAACAACACTCACAAGGCTATGTTCCAGACCATCACCTGTTTTAACTTTACAACAACGGTTGGATATAAGGAATTACATTTTGAGTTACTTGATGGCCAGACCAAAGCTAGCTCCTTTCGTCACACAAGCACTCATTACCCTCTATGCTCGCATTACTAAACTTGGCTGGTTTGAGTTTTCCCCTGACAAGGAAAATGATTATGTGTTTCGGAATGTCATTGGTGATGTTTCCCAATTTTTACAGGTAAACATAATTCAATCTTAAAAATTATTCCATTTTAATTTTTTTTTCTTTCAGAGCTCTGTAGTGGAACATGCTGGGATTGGGGTTCAATTGCTATGGCAGTTGGTATCAGAAATGAACCAACTGAGTGAATCTGATGCTACACTGACATTAACCAAGCACCGGAAAATCGCATCTAGTTTTCGCGATGTTCATTTATATGAAATCTTTCAACTCAGCTGTACTCTTTTGCGAAACACATTAGAAAATTTCCGAAACATGAATTTTGAGGATCAAGGACAAGTGAGTTCTTTTTTCACATGTACACCCTATATCATCTTTAATAATTTTTTTTTCTTTTTAACTTAACTTAGCATAATTTGTTAAACCAATTGCTGCGCTTGGCCCATAATTGCCTCACCTACGATTTCATTGGCACTTCCACTGACGAATCGTCGGACGATTTGACCACTGTTCAAATGCCCACTCAATGGCGGCCCGCTCTACTTGATCCAGCAACACTTCAGCTCTTTTTTGATTTGTACGATGCTCTGCCTTCATCTCTTTCACCAATGGTATTCATCTTAAACCAATTTATTCATTCTGAAGCTAGAACCATTATTTTGGTTTTCTAGGCTTTATCGTGTCTCGTACAAATGGCTGCCGTCCGTCGATCTTTATTTGATAATGCCGAAAGAGCCAAATTCTTGAACCATGTTGTGACGGGAGTTAAACGAATTTTGCAGCAAAATGCACAGGCAAGGAATTTTTCATTGTTTAATTGTCATTAACAATTTAATTGAGTCTTGTATGTTATTTAGAGCCTGAGCGAACCTAATAATTATCATGAATTCTGTCGTCTGTTAGCCCGACTTAAGACTAACTATCAACTTGGAGAATTAGTCATGGTTGATCACTATAGGGATGTAATTCAGCTAATAGCAAAATTCACGGTGGAAAGTTTACAGGTTCGTGTGTTTCTTTAAATTTATTACACGTAAATTTTAAGCGACGATTTCTCTCTGATCTAGATGTGGCAATTTGCACCCAATTCAGTACATTATTTGCTGTCACTTTGGCAACGAATGGTTGCTTCAGTACCATACGTAAAAGGTAACATTAAATTTGAATTGAAATTTGAATAAATTGATGGACGTTTTCCCTTGAATAGCAACCGAACCGCATTACCTTGAGACCTACACGCCTGAAGTGACCTCAGCGTATGTTCAGTCGCGACTTGAAGCAGTTGCCATGGTTATGAGGGAAGGTCTAGAAGATCCACTCGATGATATGGGTCTCGTGCAACAGCAGCTTGAACAAATAAGTGTCATTATGCGAATGGATTATGCCAAGACATGCTCTTTGCTCATTAGCCTCTTCGAACAATCCGCGCAGTCATTCCAAGAACTTGTCAGGTCCCCTATTGCGACTACTGTGGATTTGGCCATACAGGAAGGTTTGTTAGGATTCAAGAATTTTCAGTTTAATTGAGATATTGTCTGAATAACACACGCTTTTTTGTGTAGGTCGATTAACGTGGCTAGTTTACATAATCGGTGCTGCCATTGGCGGTCGCGTGTCCTTCACTTCGAGTGATGAACATGATTCGATGGATGGAGAATTAGTTTGCCGGTTTGTTGATTTTGTTTTCAGACTTAAGACTTTTGTCTTGATTTACATCAAATTTTGTATTGCAGCGTTTTACAGTTGATGAACTTGACCGATAGTCGATTGCAAGTTACTGGTGGATGTGAAAAATTGGAATTAGCTATGCTTTCCTTCTTTGAACAGTTCCGCAAGATTTACGTTGGCGATCAAGTAATCCTGCTGTCGGAAGAAAAACAAAAAATAATGAGCATAAAATTTTATTTTTAATTACTTTGTCCTAGGTACAGATGACGTCAAAAGTCTATAGAGGGCTTTCCGATGTATTAGGTCTTCGCGACGAGTCTATGGTCTTGAGTGTGTTTGTGCGAAAGATTATTACGAATTTGAAATATTGGAGTCATCGGGAACCTATAGTAGCCAAAACTCTCTTGCTTCTTAATGAACTATGCGTTGGTTACAGCAGTGTACGTAAGCTGGTTAAACTTGAAGAGATCCAGTTCATTTTACAAAACCACACGGTAGTACAAGTTATCCTTTCCGGTTAACTTCTTTCGCTTACTATTGCTCTTCTTTTTGCAGAGTGAACATTTTCCATTCCTGGGTCCAAACGTTGACGTTAGCGAAATGAAGTGTCGAACAACATTTTATACATCGATGGGCCGCTTATTATTGGTGGATTTGGGTGAAGACGAAGATCGTTTTGAGCAGTTCATGTTACCGTTAGCCAGTAATATTTATTCATTAATATACAATCTGTGCATTTTCTTTAAATTTAACTCGTTTTCCTATAGGTGCATTTGATTCCCTAGGAGCTCTATTGACACAGGCGGACTCCCCCATGTTTAGTCAAGTCGAGGAGGCGCAAAAATGTGTTATTGGATTGGCTAGAGATCTGCGAGGCCTGGCATTCGCCTTTAATACCAAGCAATCTTACATGATGCTCTTTGATTGGTTATATCCTGATTATGCGGCTGTGTATCTCAGAGCATTGCAGCTGTGGTACCATCAGCCACAGGTAGAAAATTGCAAAGTTGCTTTTTGATTCATTATCTAATTCTGTAAATTTTGCAAATCCGAACAGGTGACAAGTCCATTGCTGAAGCTTTTTGCCGAGTTGGTGCAAAATCGGAGTCAACGGTTGCAATTTGATTCCACTTCCCCGAACGGTGTCCTACTATTCCGTGAGGCCTCAAAAGTTCTCTGCTCATACGGTATAACATTTTTTTTTTTTTTGGGGGGGGGGGATTATGATCGAGCTAAATTAATTGCGGTTTCATTCCTTCATTTAGGTGGTCGAATTTTGAGTGTTGAAGTGCCCAAAGAACAAATTTACGCTGCAAAATTTAAAGGCATCTCAGTGTGTTTTTCTCTGCTTAAGGTGAACAATAATTTATTCTGTCTCTCAAAAGAAACTTTTTTTTTCTAACGTATGTAAACCTGCATTACAGGCAGCTTTGTGTGGCGGATATGTTAACTTCGGAGTCTTCCGTCTCTATGGCGATACTGCCCTAGACGACGCTCTTGGCACTTTCGTCAAAATGCTCATGTCTATACCACAAAGTGATCTCTTAGTAAGTAAAGTCCCTATTGGTTTAACATTACAGTATCTAAATATTACTTCTGTAAATAGGCTTATCCAAAGTTGAGTCAGACCTACTATGTGTTGTTGGAGTGTCTTGCTCAAGATCACATGGTGTTTCTCAGCTCGTTAGAGCCGCATGTTTTCCTATACATTCTCTCGACTGTCCAAGAAGGCCTCACTGCACTAGGTATATTTGAACAGTAAATATTTTAATGAATGGTAATCGAACTCAATGTAACGAGAAAATTCCACCAATAGATACCATGATCTGCACGGGCTGCTGCAATACGCTAGATCATATCGTAACCTACGTCTTTCGCCAGTTGACGGCTAAAGGCAAAAAGGCTCGAAAGGTTGTAGAACAGCAGCAGGGTGCGCAACTCATTCGTTTGATGGAAATCCGACCAGAACTACTGCAACAGATGCTGAGTTGTATCTTGAACATCGTTATGTTTGAAGAATGCCGAAATCAGTATTCCATGTCCCGTCCTTTGCTTGGCCTCATTTTGTTGAACGAAGACTATTTTGGCCAATTGCGTCAATCCATCATTCGCAGTCAGCCAGTCGACAAGCAGAGCCTTATGGCTCAGTGGTTCGACAACTTGATGGACGGAATCGAGAGGAATGTCACCGCCAAAAACCGAGACAGGTAAACTTGTAAATTTTGTTTCCTTTTAAAAGTTATTATTCTATATTTCTTCATTCAACAAATTTCAGATTTACGCAAAACCTATCACTCTTCCGGCGAGATGTTAACGAATCGTTGAAAGGACCAGTGAATAACCCATTGATATCCAACAACGACATGATGACTTAGCAAACCTCATTCAATCGAACTTCTTGTTCCTTCGCGGATGACGTTCGTTTATTATCTTTTTCATCAATTAGTGAAGAGTCCACACCAAGTTATCATCATGGAATGTTTCACAGGCGTATCAGTGTTGCATGAAAGTATTGAACCCACTTTCGTATGCTCCACCTTTTTGTTGTTTTTTGCTTGCAACAAGGCTAATTTTGTATCACATCCACCCAAGTCACTTTTTTTTTGCTTTACTTTCTGTGTAACCAAGATGAGGAAATGAGTCGACAGTGATGTATGGAGTAAAAATGTGAATTCTGAAAAAAAAGCATCCAAATTCTGAAAAAGTGTAATCATTTTCAATGTCAAATTAGTATGACTGATGAAGGAGCTTGGATGAAAGAGGAATTCATTAACATTGAGGAGGGATGGTTTTAAGTTCAGCAGCAAGTTCATCAAAAGAAGTTTGATAGTCAGGATGTTCTTTGATAAGCACCATCAAAGATGTTCGCTTCAGTCCCAGAGAATGACCAAGTTCAAGTCTTGATGGAGTGTAGATGTAAGGAATATTCTTTTCTTCACACACTGCAGGCATGTGGCACATAATATCTACAGGAGTAACATCACCAGCAAAAATGACCAACCTGAAAAAAGAAAAATAATTTGTTAACACATTAAGAATATCACAAGATTTTGTTTTTTGTATTTACCCTTTTTCACCTAGTCGAATTCTTCTCTGTACATCCTTGAGGCCGTTTCTCACATATCCCTTGTGTGGGGCAGCTAGAAGCAAGAAACATATTTGAACTTACTGAATGAAAATATAACCAAAAAATTAACTAACCTTTCTTAAGAAGTTTATAGATCCGTTTAGTGAGCTTCCTGCTAGCCATTGGTTTAGCAATGATGCTGACATGATTCATCAACTCATCATAGCTACTCTTGTCTGATTTTCCCTCGACCTGTGATGTTTCCATGGCATCGGTTTCTTCTTCCTTGATAACCTGCTTTGATTTCTTGGCCATTTTTCTTTTTGTTTTAAATTTAAACTGTTAACTTAAATGCAGTAGCTACGGTAGTATGAGCACGTGTGGTTTTCAAGCTCGTCGATTTTTTTGCCTAGCTCTTGACTTTCGCGTCGTCTGGATTTAGACGTTGCCAATAGCTCGTAGCATCAACTTGTAAACTGAAACCTTGACATTTATAATAAAAAACTAAAAAATGCTGCCGATAATAATACTTTTCATAGTTTCTTATTGACAAATAATTTATAGGAAACTTAAAATTGGGTAAATTTTGACAAATTGGTGGACCAATATCAAATCGATTTCGTAGCCTACTTGTAATTATTTCGATATCGAAATCACGGAATCCACGACCCATGTGCTGGTGTGAAGCGGTGTTCTGAGAAAGTGTTTTACGTGAGCAACTCGTGTAATTTTTATAAACCCTTTTTTTCGTCCACGACAAAGATTCCCACTTGTTTTTTATAGTGAGGTAATTATCTATTTGTCTTTCTTGTTTAAGAGCAAATGAAGAATTTCATATTGAGAGAAAGCTGTCGTCGCCATGTTTTTCGATGTGACCACGTCTGTCATAGACAAATTCCTATTTTTCTGTCATGCCGACCGTCTATAAAGACCACTTTAACAAACTATACCTTTTCATTTAAACTGTAATTGGTTTACTCAGGTTTCATCTATTTGCTGCTTTCCTATAGCCCCTAAACCAGTGTCATGGAGGAGAACTCTGCAGATAGGAATGTTGAGATCTGGAAGATCAAAAAACTCATCAAAAGCTTGGAACTTGCAAGAGGGTAATTTGCCTCATGAGATAACATGTCTCAGAATTATGGCAGTAATTGACAGGGCATGTCAAGCTGTTGCTTAACAACTGCTCAACAAGTGAATAAAGTTTAATGAAACACTTTCTTCTTTAGAAATGGTACAAGCATGATTTCGCTCATCATCCCTCCTAAAGATCAGATTGCTCGGATCAGCAAAATGTTGGCTGATGAATTCGGTACTGCCTCCAATATTAAATCTCGAGTAAACAGGCTCTCTGTCCTGGGTGCCATCACATCTGTCCAACAGAGATTAAAACTGTATGCCAAAGGTATGTGTTGTTATTTATGCTTGTTTCTTGATTAACCTTAATAATTTTCTTTGATTTGCCAGTACCCCCTAATGGTTTGGTCATATATTGTGGAACAATTGTCACAGAAGAGGGTAAAGAGAAGAAAGTGAACATTGATTTTGAGCCTTTCAAGCCCATCAATACATCACTGTATTTGTGTGACAACAAGGTATGGTTTTTTTTTGTTATTTTTAAGGTTTTCAAAGATAAATCATGAGTGAATTCAGTTCCATACAGAAGCCTTGACAGCATTGTTAGCTGACGATAACAAATTTGGTTTCATTATTATGGATGGTAACGGGGCGTTGTTTGGAACACTCCAAGGAAACACGAGAGAAGTTTTACATAAATTTACTGTCGAATTACCCAAAAAGCACGGTAAGCATCATTTCTAATTATTGGTGCTATTTTGTGAATTCTATAATTTCATGTGACGCTGTTTATGTAGGACGTGGTGGTCAGTCTGCCTTGCGTTTCGCCCGTTTACGTATGGAAAAGCGACACAATTACGTCCGTAAAGTGGCCGAGGTAGCCACTCAAATGTTCATATCCAACGATAAGGTGACGGCTGCAGGCCTCATCTTAGCAGGAAGTGCTGACTTCAAGACGGAGCTCTCTCAATCGGATATGTTCGATCCGGTAAGCAAGCAGTTATTACATTTCACAAACCGAAATCATCTGGACTTTGGTCTCTGACTAGAATCTCGTATTTCAGTTCCATGATTGGTATTACCTTTCTCATTCCCGCTAGTTGTAACTGGTTTCTTTCTTTTGATAGAGATTGCAAGTCAAAATTATCAAGATGGTCGACATCTCTTACGGTGGTGAAAACGGCTTCAACCAGGCAATCGAGCTTGCAGCAGAGAGTCTTGCCAATGTGAAGTTTATCCAGGAAAAGAAGCTGATTGGTTAGTTGTTTTTTTGGATTAAATTACCTTTTATGTGTTAACCTAACGGTGGTGTTATGTTTCTTCTCACGTAGGTCGATACTTTGATGAAATCAGCCAGGATACGGGCAAGTACTGCTTTGGTGTCGACGATACGCTGAAAGCACTGGAACTTGGCGCTGTTGAAATTCTCATTTGTTGGGAGAATTTGGACATTATGCGCTACATGCTCAAGATTCCCGGTACGGAAGCGACCAAAGTTCTGCACTTAACGCCCGAACAGCAAAAAGACAACACGCATTTCACGGACAAGGATGTAATTAACTATTTGTTATTTATAATTATTTTAGAAAATGTCTTAACATGGAATTTTATTATCATTAGAGCGGTACCGAAATGGAATTGATAGAAAGTCAGCCGCTACTGGAGTGGCTGGCAAACAATTATAAATCGTTTGGTGCGACGCTTGAAATCATCACCGATAAATCCCAAGAAGGCTCCCAGTTCGTCAGAGGGTTTGGTGGCATTGGAGGTCAGACTTTTGAATTGCACTACCCTTTACATGATCCTGTTTATTAATATTCTTTTCTTTGAATGAAACAGGCATTTTACGCTACAAGGTGGATATGCAAAGTTTACAAGGCGACGGCCCTCTGGACGATCAAGTCTACGATTTGGACGATTATTAAGACACCCTCTAGGATTATCATCAACGGTTTCGGACCATTTATCACGCATCCAACGGATAAAATAAAGTTTTTTTCCCTGCATATGACACCCGTCGATTGCGTTCAGCTGTTACTTTTTTCTTTCCAACTTGAACGCTGCAACGAACTTGTTTTTCCTGTTCAATCGGAGCGGGAAAAAATGTGGAAGAAATCATCAAGAGTGCATCAATTCCTCTTCTATTTTTTTTCTTTTCTATTTTTACATTGGACTGGAGGGGAAATCTTAGGTGAAATTATGCGATTGTCATATTTTTTTTGAAATTTTTTTTTCTCGGTAGGGAAATATGAATTGACTACCGCAATTTCAAGAACTTTATATGAAATGAATTTATGTTTGCTGGTTTATTCACACACAAACACAAGCGGGGATCGTCTTTCATCGTTCCTCGTCGAGTGACGTCTGGGTTTTCCTACCTAGAATCTGAAACAAGTCACTTCGATAAAACAAAAATGAAAAATTAATGGGGGGACGCTCGTGTTTCAATTCTCCATCCATAGTTTTCTTTTGCTGCATCAACACTTGCGTATTTTTTAACTATTCCTTTCAAGAAAAACAAACAAACAAAATCTTCTTCACTGAACATTGTTCATACTTTTTTTTTGTCATTCTGTCGTTTTGAGTTTGTGGAACACGAGTTTTGTCGAAAGATTTACCTCCGTGAAATACACACTTGCCGACACGTGGTGTTGGTTTGAGTTGGAATTTGATTGTCCTGGTTTAAAATTTTTTTTTTTTCCAGTACCTTCATTTCGAACGGAAGTTTTGAACTTATCAAATTTATTTATTGTCGTGATGAGGTGGTGGCTGGGCAGAAGAAAATGGACCCGCTCTCTGGTTGGCAGCTTAGAAAGTTTTGAGGTAAATGACTTAATAATTTCTTCTTTTCTTTTGTTAAGTGAACGACACTTTTTGGGAACACACAAATTTGGGAAGAAGAAAAATGAAAAACAGATCGGTGTCGGTAGGCCTTGATGAATTTCTAGTAAAACCCACATTTGCCTATAAGAAAATTATGTGTCCAACTTTCTCTTTTTCCAGAAGAAAAAAATACCAAATGAAAGTTTCTTGGTCATGTTTACTCAATTAGACTGTAACTTCCAATTTCGTGGCATTGGCGAGAGATATGAAACGTTAGGACGGAGCTCACGCGCCTGGAAAAAGAAAAGAAAATTGGTAATCAGGGACGTTTGAATACAAAAACAAAACAAAATCGTATTTGGGGCATGAAATTTTCGCCCTTATTTTCGTCCGTCGCTGATGCGCCGCTCGGCGCCGTGTATATTAAGCTTATTATTTCCACGAGTATTCAAAATATGCAAATCAGTTGATGTCAAGTCCATTAAAAACTCATTTGAACTGTTATTCACGTTTGCCGTCCGGATTATTTCAGGGCATCAGAAAAGATTTAAACTGCATTCGCCGAAGAAATGAGCCCCAAATTTAACTGTTAACAATGGCGGCGGCGGCTGACGTTATTATTTTTGTTACGTTTTTTCACTCGTTTATGGCCTCCCATCTCTTTCCGTCGGAGGTGCGAGCTGCTGGGCATCACAAAACAAAGTGCAAAGCGACAAGCGAACAACATCAAGGGAATCTCCAACAAATATTTGATTACCCGCCACACACACCACTATAGTCATAGAATCCGGGTGGGTAGAAGAAAAAATCGATCGGGCGCTGCTGCTGGAATAACTTGACGGCACTAAAGGGATCGCAATAAACAAGAAGAAAATGGGTTCATATACGACTTGATTCATTTTGAACGGAGAAACAAACTACACATACACGCTTATATTCCCTCCTTCCATCGCTGGATGTTTTTTCTTGTATCCATCCCCTTCCAGTCAACAGGTCGGTCGATAAATGCAAAAAAATAAAAATAAATCCTGCGGATGCGCTTCGTTAAAAAGGTCAAATTGCTTTTTTCCCCGATGTCAAGTTGGAAATATAAATTTTTTTTTCTAGCGGCTGCGCCTCTTTCAGTTTGCAACAATTGGATTATATACCATTGCGGCCACTCCCACCACCTCCTCCTTGCTCGAAAGGTATACAATTTATTCAAATCTGTGAATAATTTTCCTTTGATTAACGACCGGTTGTATACACACAGAACGTCTGGCTGCATAATTTTCAAATATTCTACCGGGTGGTAGAAGAACACAGCAGCATAGGGCAGCCTTTATAATGTCTGGTTTACAGAGTCCTATATTACACGGAAGAAGAAGCCTTTGGAAATGAATGTATTTTCTACACAGACGAGCGATGTGCTGAGCGTGTGTGTATACTGTTTTCAGCTTTGAATTCGCTTCTTGTTCTTACACATATAGGTACTTTTTCTTCTCTCTCTCTCTCTCTCTATGTTGTGTGTTTCCTCCTCCTCCCGTGGAAAAGCTGCTGATCGATAAAACTTGACTGGGTTCCAGCCACCAAGCCTTTAACATTGTCCGCGTTTGGCTGCCCTGGCTGGACTGGAGAGTCTGTCTGTCCTATGTGAATATATATAATACACAAGGAAGAATATAAAAGAAATATACTACCGCCGAATAACACATAGACCGGTCGATAAATAGATGTCTAAAGTATATATATCTATTGTGTGTAGTATAGTCAGTACGTCTTAGACACAAGCCACCATTTGGCTAATCTCCAAGAATAAAAGTTGAAAATTTTATTCACCCTCCCCTTCTGCTTCTCTATTCCCTTTTGTGCAATACGTTTTTGTGTCTGAATAACTTCAAAGGCCCGCGCCGCATATAGGAAAGAAGAAAACGTACTACGTAACGTTATTTACTATAATGATAAATAAAATGCCGATAAAGGAGCTAGTTCAAATATGGCCAAGTTTGATGTGTTCATTTCTCTCGTGAGCCTTTAGTACACTATTTATTCAAAAGTTCAATATAATACAAGAGTCTTCCAAAAAAGCCTCATATATACGATCCTAGCGATCCTAGAGTACACACAGCAGAGGATCAACTCGGGTTGGTTTCTCCTTGAATTATGTATCATACCACCGGGGGGTTACACACACACACACTCGACAGATAGAAATCCGAGTGATTTTTTGTGCTGCTGCAGTTTCGACTGTATAGTATATATAGGTTTCACTAGTGTATGTAGTATATACGTAATAGAGACTAGAGTATATCCTCTCTTATTTTTTCCCCCGTCTCCTGTGTCGCACATCTTCACGCGGACGCCTAGCATATCAACAGCCGAATAATAAAAAAAGCCCGACTTCTTTTCTTTTTTCTAGCCGGGATATTTATATACTCATGGACTAGAATATTCAAGGAGGGACGAGCCCACGTAATATTGATCATCATAGAAAGGAGAAGTGAAAGGGATCCTTTTCTTCTTCTTCTTTTTCAACAGTTGATGTAGTAGTGCCATCACGGAGATAGTCGGGGGCGGAAATCTTTTAAAAAAGATGGACGATGCTCAAGAATATCATAACCTCGAGTATTACTGTTACAGAATAATGCTATAACGATTTGTTCATTGCATTCTTCGTATATATACCTACACCAATTGATGTTAGGAAGTACTCCAGCAGTCTACATCTAATCCAATATCGCATTTCTAAAGGGAGAGAGAGAGAGAGAAATAAATTAAATTATGAAGCAGTCGAAACAATGGACATCTAAAACTACGGTATGTGTCGTTTTCGTCGGGTATATAGTCCTTTGAGACTGATGAGGTCCAGACGAACTGGAATCCAACATCGCCAATACACAGTTTCATCATGCAGCAAATCCCTCAGCTGATGTGGGCAGCATAGCAACCGTCCAGGAGAAAAACGATGGAGAGATATAATAATAAAAGAGCTAGACAGTAGAGCACAGTACATATTCGCGTCATCCATAGCGAGAGAGCTCTAGTCAGTATTTTACGGGCTGTGAAGGACGTTTTCGCTTGTTGTTGTCGACTCCTGGTGGTGCTCCTGTGGATCCCCTGGCTGATCTTTCTCCGGCTTCGCGCGACTCCGACAACGCGCTGGGGCAGTCGAGCGCAACTATTCCGGCCCGAGAGTCCTGCTAAGTGCAGCTCGACTTTTAACCAAAAGACTTATAATGCCACTGTTTTAGTGCTGCTGTCCAGTCTAAGAGAAAAGAAGAAGCAACACAACACAAACTTGCAGTTTATAAATCCAATCGAAGAATAAAAATAAAACAATTTCACTTTTCACTTTTTGTTTTTGTCTGTCAAAAGATATTTTTAAAAATCAATGGAGCTCCTGGGCTCGTAAATCAAATGTCAGTCGCACATTTTATAACCACGAAGATAACAGATTTATTGTGCATAGGAGGTATAGAGTGAAGTAGAGTGTAGCTTAAGCTACCTGCGTGTTGTACTGTACCGTATAGACAAACACACACACACACACACACACGACAGGTTATCATTATGTCAAAAGATTAGAGTGGCTCCGTCATTACGGTAGTTATCGCCATGGAAGAATCTTGTTTTTATGACATCGGGCGTAAATTGATGGGCGACTATAGACCCTCAAATTACAGCGTGTTTCCTTCGGACACGTAACGATGATCTAAAAGGTGTTGAGTATTTAAAAATTCAAAAGTCCCGCTGAAACCCGGAACGTCGACTAATCCTAGAGTCTCGAATTAACCCATCATTAATTCAAAAATGACGCAACGGGCATCGATCTAAATGCTATAAATTTTCGATTATTTTTTCTTTCAAAACATCAGAACTTGATTTGCGTAACAGGGCGGATCCCGTTTCAAATGATGGCCGCCGTGCCGTAACTTTGGCATTACGTGTGAGACAGGGACGACGTGGATTTTTAACAAGTGAATCAATTTCTCGGAAGTACGACAACGACAAAACAAAACAAAAAGTGAAGAAATCAAACGATGGGACTGATAACGATCCACGTGACGTGTCATGGAAATCATTATTCTCGCCAGATGATCTGCCACCGAAGACACGACGACTGTTAGACTCCCCGATATCTTACGAGCTTTATTATTATTATTAGACTGATCTTCTGAAACAGGTGGCGCCGAGATCGATAAAGCTCACCGTCGAAAATTGAAACGTCGTGCAGTCATTTTTGTCGGGAGTCTACAAGAAAAAAGGAATTACCTAATGTTGAGCTGGCTGCTGGCTGGCTGAGGTGACGTCTGCATCGCGGCCACCTAGCGGTCAACTAAAGAACTAGGTGCTAAGACCGCCTGAAGCGCCAAAAGGCAATGAGAGAGCCTTAGTCTAGGAGGGAGCGGCGGACAGTGCGGGACAGTTGCTCTCAGTGTGTGTTCGAGTCGAGTCGAACGGCAGTGTGCGTGTGTCAGTCAAAGATGGCGGACGAAAAAGAAACGAACGGCGGTGGTAGTGGCCATGGCAATCACAATTCCGACTCGACGGAAGGCCCGGGCACGGGCGATTTGAACACGGTTTTTGGCATGAAACAGCGCGGACGTAAAGGAGCTCTCAAGAAAAAGAACATTTACATCGTCAAGGACCACAAGTTCATTCCGCGCTTCTTCAAGCAGCCGACATTCTGCAGTCACTGCAAAGATTTTATCTGGTCAGTTCAGTTTTCCCCCCACCACGTCCAAGTTTTTTGCCAGGGGTCTTGTCCCGTACTACTACCGACATTGTTTATCTCTTCCGACACGAAGATGAACAAGTTAAGAAGAAAAGTCGAAAAAAAATAAAAAACGGCCAGTTGTGTTCTTTGTTTATATTTCGGAGGCTGGCGCAGCAGCTCACGTATTTTCTTTCGTGTGCCAACGGGAGAAACAAAAGTTTTTTTTTTTCCCACCAAAAAATAAAAAGAAGAACGAAAGGTGTTATTTTGTTTCGTGTGAGTGGGAGGGGCATACAACACCTGTCCTCAAGGAATGTTTCACAAACGAGAAGGAAAATGAAATATCACCCTGTTAAAAATTTTCTTTTTTGGACATTCCCGGCGCCATTGATTTTTTGTTTGTTTCGTTCGTGAGGGGGTCACAGAACATTCCGTTATCCGACAGTGATGGAAAGAGATAACGTAAAAGTGGTGCACAGAGTCAAAGGTGGTCTCTCGAATGGCATATTGGAAGTTGGAAGAGGATTTGGAAAACAAGAAAAACTAAAAAATTTTGTTTCTTTTTTTTCATCTGTCAACACTCTGCCAATCCTGTTAGTCACGCCGGAAAAAGAAAATGTGAACTGTGACGTGAGCAGCACCCTAAGGGGGGGGGGTTGCACATTATTCGACTTGTGATGCAAATAATATTAAGAAAGAGAGATGATTTTATATTTTTCGAAAAATAATAAAAATGGTTTTTTTTATTTTTACGACGCTTGGGGGCGTCCTCCTCCCGAAAACTGGTCACGCAACTTTCCTTTTTTTTTTGTTGTTGTCTCTTATCAAAGACAAAACCCAAAACCAACGAGACGCACTTTAGACATCAAACTCCAAATAGCTTTTGTGTGTGTGTGTGTATTTTACCATTGTCTCTTATCGTCACGATATCTCTGATCCATTAAAAATCTATTTTTCATCTTATTTTATTATTTTATTTTGCAGGGGATTCGGCAAGCAAGGCTATCAATGTCACAGTAAGTTGGCCACTTTTTGACTACTTCATTTTATTTAAATATATAGACATCCACGTGCTGCTGCTGCTGATGGGGGCGGTAGAAGCTCGGGAAGCCCGCAAACTGTTTGGGCGATATGTGTGTGTCAATATGCGGTCGTGCATCGGGACGAATATATTAGAAATGCGGGAGGAAGACCCAAGTGGAATTCTTGACTTCCTGGTAGACTTCCCCTTTTATGTACGGCTGCATTTTACTCGTTTGATTCGACAGAAAATAAAGAAAAACAACATTTGCCCGTCGGAAATCGATAAAGCTCTGCTTGCATCTTCAAAGGGGGGAAAGAAGAAAAAAGGCTGTCCATCGCATAGAGCTAAGGATAACTGCCATTGGCTAATAACGAACGAAATGGCCTTTTAAGAGTTTCAATCACTTAGAGAAAATTCTCCCCTGTCGTCGTAAATCAAAATTTAAAAAAAGCGCCAAAAGGAAATGGCCCAAATTCGTAGCTCTCTCTGGCTTTTTGACGAATTCAACTGTACTATTGTATTGCTCCCAATTATTCGGATGTATCAGGAGGCATTCCTTTAGCTCCTCTTCTTCTTCTAAGATGGGGGGAGGGATTTGTTTAGATTGGATCTTCTCCCGGGCATGTCTTCCGCACGGCAACTCTTTTCTCTCTGCTTGTCGTACCGAGATAGAGGCGGTACACACGCACAGACCACCTTGTGTCGTGTCTGCTGTGTGTGTGTGTGTGCATTCGAGCACAATCTCGTTCGTCTAAAAATGGCCTCTCCTTCCTTTTCTTCTTCCGTATATATACCTTTGCGTATACACACACACACACGGACTGTCTGTGTATCCCTTGAGCCAATACTTTGATTGTACGCAGCGCCCCCCTGACTGGCAAATCAAAGGTATCGACCCGGAGTGAATACTTTCAGCTGGCATTTGATGAAATGAAATTTTCCTTTTTCAAACATTGTCCAACTAATTTTAAAAATCGCTGGAATATTTTCTGATTTTTATTTATTTATTTTTTTCTCTACCATCTAGTTTGCAGTTTCGTCGTTCACAAACGATGCCACGAGTACGTCTCATTTACCTGCCCGGGCGTCGAGAAAGGCGTCGAATGCGAGGTAAGCCCAACATATTCTTTCGCTTTTCTTTCTCTTTTTGGTTGGGTTGGAAGGCCGTCAAACAAGAAGATTTCTAGTGGGGGGGGGGGAATCGGAACGGAAGCAGGAAAAGCTGTCGAACAAAGGAAGGAAGGAAGAAAGGCTTGTACACCAGAACCTCCTCCTCCTTCTTGTGGAACGAACCAAGAGCCAAGCGGTCGATATTTGTAAACAGCGCGTTGATTACGACGACGACGACGCCCGCGCGGCGGCTAACAGCACAACCCCCCGTGGCCTTTTTATATATCAAAAAAATTGACGGCCGCAAGAATCTGAGGGGCGGAATATATATATATATATATAGTAGGCTCGCAATATGGCACATCTTTTTTTCTTTTCTTTCTTCCTTTTGTGTCGCCATCAATTGTGCGGTAGCGCCAAAATTAAATATTTCGCGCAATTTTTACCAAGTCGACATGCGAATCCTCAATTTCGCACCGATATGAAAACCCGTGAAACCCCCAGTCGACTGGTTTTAATTGACTAGTCTATCCTTTTTTTTTTAAATTAATTTTCTGTAATTTACTGGAAAGTTTGAAAACAATATTACGTCAATATTAATAATCCGGAGGGAAAAGTAAAATGTAAAAATCTCACGGGTTTATTTGCGAAAGTTTATCACTTCTTTTTCTTTTCAAATTGAAAATCATTCCGCTTGACTATGTTTGTAATTCAAACTTTTTCTTTTGAAATTTTACTTTTATTAATATTTTTTTTTTGGGAAGCCTTTTTTTTTCATTGGCTGTAATAATGTCCTGCATGAAAATCTATTGATCCCGGGCAAGGGACTTGTCAAAAATGGCTGCTCTCTTGCTGCGCTTGTTGAGCGATTGGCCTTTTCTCTGTCTCTCCTTTTCATTTTGTATTCGTGCGGCGATTCGTTTGACTCTTGCCACTCGCAGCTCGTCACATTTTTATTACTTTCAATCATTGGCCTTCAATTGGTTATTCTTCTGCCTGACTAGCGCTGCTGGATGCAAAAGCTCTTCCCTTTTCTAAAACAAACAAAAGACCCTCTTTTTATTCTGATGCTAAAGTCCTGAACTGGCCGAGGGATGGACGCCGTTGCGGATAATTGCTTTTGCCTTGTGTCCGGGAGAGAGAGAGAGGCCCCCCTTTGAGCCCCATCAGCCCTCGAAATGAGCTTTGGTATATACGAATCGAATTTCGTTAGTGAGGCAGCGCATCCACGCGCTTGCGCCAATCGTATCAAACTTTCGGCCGAAAAATAACCAAAAAATGGACATTGTCCAATTTGTCATTTCCTATTCCTATTCCCTTCCTATTCTATATTTGCCATAGAATCATTCAATGCCGAATCGTGGAAAGCAAGTCCAAAAAACAACAACGGGAATAGTTGTTGGCCTTACACGTGTGTCACGAACACGGCAGCATGTCGTTTGTAATCGAGACTTATTTCGTTGTTTGTGGACAAATGTCACTCACGCAGCGTGTATTATAACGTATATAGACACACACAATTGGGACATCAGCCGTCACGTTAAAGGTCGCCTTCAACATCACGGACGACGGGTCGTGGTTCCTTTTTTTATTTTTTCGCCATGAAAGTTTTTTATTTTTTTATTTCTCTTGGAGACGGCCAGTGTTGCATACATACTAGGCTGGCCGTCTCGGCGTAGATATATTTCCGGCCTTAGTCCGGTAGTTGGGACAGCAGACAACTGGGCGAGCGTTGGTGGAATAGAAAAATAAAAGATTTATGTTTGATGCTTTGTGCAAGGACCGCATCATCTTCCATAAAAACCTGGAGGGATTGATGCGCCTTCATCTTATAGTTCTTTACGCGGTTGGTCTTATATGGCTGGCTGGATGGCGTTATTATATTATCAAAGATGCAGCGGGCCCGAAAGAGAAGCTGCCGCCCACCTTGTTATTGTATCCCCCCCTGCACACACATAACCCGAAAGGTGACGGGATCTGCCCCAAAAGGTGTCGGTTGAGACGACCGCCAGTCGAATCGGGTTACTTTGGTAGCTCTCAACAACTTGAGAGATTCAAATTTCCAACCGGAGCCATTGGAGGTTTCCTTTACGTCAATGCCGTCCAGAGTCTGAGAGAGAAAAGGGAATGCCGAGGACAATGCCCAATGATCCTTGAATGTAATGAGATTTGACGGGCCGAGTCAAAAAAATCAAAAAATTCCGACGACGGGTTCTGATGCTTGAAAACCCGTTTGATTGACACGGGCTCTTTGGGTAATTGGCAATAATCAACTAGGCATTCCCTCCCCAAATCGAACGGAGCGTCACGAACATCTGCTGGGCTTTGAATGACGCCACGTGCCGATAGACACCTGCTGGGCAGACCCACCACCGCTATTTACTTTTTTCTGAGTTACGGTTATTCATCTGGCGAAATTCTCCAAGGGATCCGTATATATTTATTATTAAATTATTATTTTGAAAAGAAGAATTTCGTGACGTCAAACGGCCAAAAAAGAAAACGAAACAAATTTATTTTTCTTATATTTTTTCTTCCTCTGGAAAATCTGTCCTAATTTCGCCATGATCCATCAAAGTCACTTTCGTACTTGGTTTTTTTCTTTCGTGAGTTTCGGTGTGAAGGAGGAAAGGCCCTTTAGATATGAAAAGCTTTCAGCGATACATCTATCAAAAGATTGGCCCAGTAGCACCTGCGCAATGTATCACTCTTGTCTCTGCCCACCTTCCCGACATCAATTGGCTTCTTGGGAAAATGTCAGGCATTGTCAAAACGTTTAACAAAAGAAATCAAAGAGACGACAAAAAAATACGACCGATCAATACCCGACAATCTGTTACAGCATCATCTTCAATTTATTTTATTATGTCGGCCAGATTTTATGTACCTTGGAGGAATTATTTGGCATTTAGCCCCAGGTGTTTTTAATTTTGACCATCAAATAAAAATTGAGGGAATTCCCGATGAAATTGAGTTGGGAAAAGCCTTTTGATGTTTGGCCATTTTGCCTCCCGTCTAGCGTGAAAAAAACTTGTTTCCCCCCCACCCGCAATCGATGTGAAACAAATTTCATAATTGAATTTACAAATTCTTTTTCGGCCGAGGGCCTTCTCTTTTTTTGGTTTATTGGCAGTTTGTGTAACAATATGTACTGATTGCTCTCTCCCATGTCCCCGTTGTTGTTGGGCCCATTGTTTGTTACTAATTCATTTCAAGGTTGAGCGCTTTTAAAAACACATTGCCGGCGATCGCTGCCCATTTTCTCGCCGTTCCAATTTAGATATTTTAGAAAGTTCCCACCGATCTAATGGCTAGCGTCGGGCACGTATGCATGTACATATACATACATAGTAGTAGCAGCAGCGCTGTAGTTGTTGTTGTTGTTGTTGGCCCCTTGCCTTTTTTTGTTGGTTATTTCGAAAGGCTTGTCCAATTCTCACGAGCTCTACCAAACAACAACAACTCTATAACAAAACAGCCACAACCTACTTTCACGAATCATCTCGCCAGCTCTTTGTGTGTGTTTCTGTGTGCAAACGCAATTTGATCAAAATAACTTCTTAAGGCTTGTATTAATGTGTCCCTGGATCTATCTATTATGGGTTATTAAAAACCTACACGTCGATCGATGGAATGGTCAGCCAAATATATTGCAGTCTCCCTTGGACTTTCTATTATAATCAAAGCGATGGGTCGCCATTCGCATTCCGATCCATCCAAAGTTTCCTCTTAATGAAAACGCCAATGGTGGAGGGGATGTGATGTATCTAGTTCATTACTAAGGCAACCCCCTCCAAACCAAAGTCCATTATTATTACTCTGTATATATATCCTTTGCTGGAGATTTGCGATAATAGATTTCTCTTTGTGTTTCACTCGGCAACATATCGGCATGTCTAATAAGCGGGGAGGGGGAGAAGAAAATAAGTAACAGTCTATAGCTGTGTATGTATACGTGGTGGCTATTCAATTAGAGCTGTTTAATCCCATTGCCAGGACGATGGATAACAGATAAGAGAGAGAAGGGAATTTGTATGTCGAGGACTTGATCCATATTATATATATATATCTCTTGCGGTAAAGCCCCGTTTGCTTTTGTCCTTCTATTGATCATATCTGTGATGATGGTTTGACCACTAATAAAAAAAATTCGTCTGTCGATTACGCCATTTTCGGCCTCGATCGATTGGGAACGCGCGCGGCGATCTCGATATGTGGTCAAATGTTTGATGTCTTACAACGCAATAATCGCTGGTTGATGATATTTTTAGTATCAACATGTTGCCTTGAAACATATATTATTCCCGTTTTTCATATCTCTCTTTTTTATTATATTTGCAACTGTTTTCTCTAGCTCGGTTTGCGGTTTTCCCGCCATTGAAAAAAATTGTTTTTCAAAAATAAAAAAGGCCGCGGTTGATTCGAGAGAAAAAATTCGAGAAAATAAATTTATCTTTTGAAATAAGAAAAAAAAAACGGCCCATATTTCTATGTGTAATATTCAAGTCACGCCGCCAGTCGGGCAATAACTGAAAAGCCAGCGAAAGTCTTTATTGCCGTTATATTGTATTTTATTTAAAAAGAAAAAAATAGGAAAGGAAATAAAGAAACAAATATAAAAAACAAAATTTTCCATTCAAAAAAGAAAAGAAGAAAAACCATGATATACGTAAGCGAATTGACGGGGGGTAATATAACGCAAGGGAGAAAAAAGAAGGGGGAAGCTTATTGCGTCAAACGACGCATCGTCTCGAATCTCTGGCATTTGATATTTATACTACACCGTTCGTTCGTTCGTTCGCTCAAACGATTCCGCAACGGCTCAACAAACTTTTCTTTTGCCGCTACCCACCAGGGGAGTAAGAAAAAGGCTGTGGAAATGTCATGGAGCGTATAGAGAAGAAGGAGAAGCTGCTCGTGTATAAATAGGAAATAGGGGGAGGGCTTTTAACTTTTTGAAATATAAATTTGACGCTTGCGTGGGGAATAGTTGATTGAAACCGTTCCACGAATTCAACAGCTGACGCCCGAAAAGATTCCCGACCCGTTTTATTATTTTATTTTATTTCATTTCATTTTATTATCATCTCGGATGAAATCAAAAGTAGCCAATTAACATGATGAAAAGGAACCCCCATGTCCACTCGCATTAAATGCGCTAATCATCAAAACGAAGTCTTTTCTCTCTCTGCTGTTGGCTTATTGCGTCATATCCTTGCGCTCTTCAGCACGTTGTCTCGTGTGTACATAACCAGACTGAGACTGCTGCTGCTCGAGTTATACACATCCAATTTAGTGGAGCGTGACCGTGGAGAGATGGACAGGTCGTAAACAAGTAAAAAAAACCAAAAAGAAACCGGGACCTGGACGCAGCTGGGCTTTTATAACGACGAAAAGAAAAGATAAAGATAAAGAGTGGGGGGGTCTATATCTGAAATAAGCGTCCGGCTCCTTACGAACGAACGAGTTACAGTCTCCCTTCTTCTTCTTCTTCTCCTTGATGATGATGAGTACCGTGAAGATGAGATACTCCACCGAAAATGTACTACGCGGAGGAATGAGAAAACGTCGTCGTCGTCGTAGGAAAATGATGATGAGCCTTAAGCTGTGCGCTTGTGTACTGCGACTGCTGGCGGGCAGCAGCAGTTGAAGAGAGAGAGCCGGACACAGGAAGGAAGAAATAGACTCTCGTCTCCTTTTCTGTTTGTTATGGCTTTTGCCTCTTTGTTATTCTTTCTTCCTGCCGGGCACGTGCTGTCGTCTTTAAGAAAAAGACGGACGACACGGTCTCTGTGGCGCACGGCAAATAAAACGAAAAATTTTCCAGTGGAATACTTAAATTCCCAACAAGTGTCGTTATATAATAATAAGAAATTTGAATAAATTCTAGTAGTTGTCTATCTATGCCCATCACAAATACGCCCATTTCATTTCACATGTTTGTTTTTTTATTATTCCTGTGCGTAGGATTCCCGGACGACACATAAATTCAAGCCGTACACGTACAGCAGCCCGACCTTCTGCGACCATTGCGGCTCGCTCCTCTACGGTGTCATCCATCAGGGAATGAAATGTGACGGTAAGAAACAACAACACCGACGTCCGCACCCCCCACACCCACACACCAAATAACATAAAAAGCGGAGATATACATAAAAAGAGAGTCTCCATCCATTTGAATTTGCGTCGAAAAAAAAAAACCTGCACATCGATCGCCGGAACTCTTCCGGCGGAATAAAAATTCCGGAATTCGGGATTTTCTTTCAAAAATATAAACCCTAAAATTATTTCAAAGTTGAAACGAAAAATAATGTGAGATTTCTGATTGATTAATTGGTCTGTCCAGCGTGTGATATGAACGTGCACAAGCGCTGCACCGAGAGCGTCCCCCATTTGTGCGGATGCGACCACACGGAGAGACGCGGGCGGATTGAGATCAAGATCTCGTGCACGCGCGACAAGCTGCTCCTAGAAGGTAAGACGCACACAACAAATGTTTTCTCGCTCCCACCCACCATTTCCTTTTTCTCTATCTCTCTCTTTCCCATTTTGATGAAAAGTAAAGAGTTTCGCGTGCCGGAGGCTATGTATGCTGGATCGATCCGCCAGGAGCGGGGAAGGGGGGGGGGGCAACCCGGCTTTGACATGGGAATACAACAGCCGCGCTCCTTACCCAATTAAGGTGGCCCGGGCAACTAGTTGCAAGCAGAGCGGAAACTAACTCTATATACTACTACTACTAACCCCCTCTTGGGGAATACATTTTATTTTATTTATTTGGGTTTTTATATTTGAACGTTAGAAAAGTTTGCAACTGTGCCAGCTGTTTCGGCCCGTGTGTATCAACTATCCTTTTGTGTCGAGACATATACATACATAATGTATAGTCTACTGTACTATCTGTTGGCCATGCAAAAGTTTGCCTGGCGTATAAATTCCGCATATGTAGAAGAGATCTTCTTTTTTGGGGGGGAGGAGGCGGATGGATATAAATGTAACCTTGTTAAAAAGTATCGATCGATCCTGGCTGGGTTCTCTTTTTCCTAACAAAAGTTTATCGAGTTCATGGAGATTTCCGTCTGTTGGCTCTAATTGGATTGCGCAAGTGAATTCAATTCTTTTGTCGGCTTTTAGACATTTCCGGAATCCCTAAACGTCACTCATCCAAAGGCCTATCCAGTCAGGGTTTTTTTTTTTCTTCCGTAATGTTCCATTAGCGATGGATCAAATGATTTGATACTTTTTTTCTTATCTTCTTCTTTTTTTCTTCTATGACGAAATTCTGATGTATTTATATCGTTGGCAGTGTGCCAGGGCAAGAATTTGATGCCCATGGATCCCAACGGTCTGTCAGATCCCTTCGTCAAAGCTCGACTCATCCCCACCACGGACAAGGACAACGTCAAAATGAAGACGAAAACCATCAAGGCGTCGCTCAATCCCGAATGGAATGAAACGCTGACATTGTAAAAAAACGAAACCCAAAAGATTCCAGTCTGCAAACGATCCTTGCAAACGCTCAAATCTGTTTTTTTATTTTCTTATTTTTATTTTTAAAGTGAATTGAAAGCGGAAGACAAGGACAGGCGCATTCTGGTGGAAGTTTGGGATTGGGATCGGCTTTCTGGCAACGATTTTATGGGCTCGCTGTCGTTTGGCATCTCGGAGATCATCAAATCGCCGGTGGAGGGCTGGTTCAAGTTGCTCTCTGAGGAGGAAGGCGAGTTCTACAATGTGCCCGTCACCGACGGCATCGACACGGAAGTGTTCCGCAAGCAGATCCGCCAAAAGGCCTCCGTCATCAGCATTGCCAAGCCCAAGGAGCCGTCGCGATTCGACACTGAAATTCCGCACAACATGAGCCGCAAGGACATCATCCGTGCCACTGATTTCAATTTCCTCATGGTCCTCGGCAAAGGCAGTTTCGGCAAGGTGAGACTATCATCCATCGATCGATCCAGCCATTTCAATTCCGCCCGCTCATCCGGACACACAAAGTTGTGCCGGGCTAGACTCTATAACGAAGGCAATCCTCTTTGGTTTTGTTTCATTTTTCTAGGTGATGCTGGCCGAGCGCAAAGGAACTGACGAGCTCTACGCCATCAAAATCCTCAAGAAGGATATCATTATCCAGGACGATGACGTCGAATGCACTCTGGTGGAGAAACACGTCCTGGCGTTGGCCAGCAAGCCGCCATTCCTCGTCCAGCTGCATTCCTGCTTCCAGACGATGGACCGGCTCTACTTTGTCATGGAGTACGTCAACGGTGGCGACCTCATGTTCCAGATACAGCAATGCGGCAAGTTCAAGGAGCCAGTCGCCGTGTATGTCTCTATCATCTCCCCCACCACCACCACCACCTTATTAAACTACATGCGTTCTTCCCCTTATTATTTTTTTACGATTTGCATAACACCTACGGACCTACCGACGCCAACCAATAATGATGAACATCATTTTCTTCTTTTTTATCCAGATTCTACGCAGCCGAAATTGCCGTGGGTCTTTTTTTCCTGCACAGCCGCGGGATCATTTACCGCGATTTGAAATTGGACAACATCCTGCTCGACCAGGACGGACACATCAAGATCGCCGATTTCGGCATGTGCAAGGAAGGAATCAACGGCGAGAAAGTGACCAAAACATTTTGCGGTACTCCCGACTACATCGCTCCCGAGGTTGGTACTATATATACAGAACTTAACTCCCCCCCACCCCGCTTCCCTCAGGCTACATAGATCGGGGAGGGATTTATGTGTTCTAATTAGAACGCTCTACTCTCTACTCTCTCTAGCGAAGCGACAACAAATCCAAGAACAAAAAAGTTGGTCGTACTACTGGCGCTTGTAATCAGTTTTCGGGGCGTGGATAAAAGAAAAAGAGCAACAACACACAACAGTCTCGTCTGGCTGGATGTACATGCGACAGCAGCTGGTGCAAGTGAGACTGGGGTTATAAAAGGCCGCGGATTAATGGCCCGAGTTGATGTACCGCCAGTTTTTACTTGTTGGAAACGGAGCTAGGGGAACCCAAATAAAACAACATCTTGTAGATTTCTTGGAAAACGGAAGAGAGAGAGAGAGAAGAAATAGAACTATCATTTCTGCTGACTGTCTTGTCGTTAGATCGATCGATGGACGACACACACACACGCCAGAAACTGGGGTGGGGTGGTTGTTCTTTGTGCGTAAATTTAGCTTCCCTCTTGTCGGTCATTTCCGTCTTTGCCCGCCGTAACCGGCAATCGGATTTCTCTCTGTCAATCTTGGATCTCTCTCTCTCTCCACTTGTATTGAACGCCCCAGCTTTTGTCTATAATCACCCGCAGCACTCTCTTATCTCTCCTCTCAGTCGACACACACAACCTAGCGCGTCCCGGGTTTTTTATTCTTTTTATTGTTCCGTTTCCCCCAACAGGATCGAAAGGCAAGCAGATACGGTGCAAGCTTTTGTGTCTGTTGGCTGGATTAGTCCTTCCTTCCTCTCTCTCTCTCTCGCTAATAATAATACCGTGTCGGCCATCTTTCTTTTTTGTGATTTATTTCCGTCTCTCTCTCTCCTTGTCTTTACACAGATCATCCTGTACCAGCCGTACGGAAAGAGTGTCGACTGGTGGGCCTATGGCGTCCTTCTCTACGAGATGCTGGTCGGCCAGCCGCCGTTCGACGGCGAGGATGAAGAGGAACTTTTTGCCGCCATCACGGATCAGAATGTTTCCTACCCGAAAGCCCTGTCCAAGGAGGCCAAGGAAATCTGCAAAGGAGTCAGTTCACTTTTTCATTTGACAATTGATTCCGCATGAGATGGGGAATGCGAATTGAAAAATGTTCTTTTTTGTTTTTATTCTGATCCGTTTATTCCGATTCGTTCGTCTAGCTCCTGACCAAGCAGCCAGTCAAGCGGCTGGGTTGCACTGCCAAAGGCGAAGAAGACGTCCGCACTCACCCGTTCTTCCGGCGGATCGATTGGCTCAAGATCGAGTCGAGGGAAGTCCAGCCGCCCTTCAAGCCCAAAATCGTACGTCGAAATGTTTTCAAGCATTTCCTTTTGATATTTTCTTTTATCTTCTTTTCTTTTGGCTTCGATCGTTTTTCTTTTAACTCGGATGTTACACGCATCACGTATCGTTTCATTCACACCAAAGCGCAATTATTATTTGGCGGATACATATATCTGTTATATAACAACCGACACAAAAAAAAATGCTGGTTCCGGCATCATCATCTTTTATTCAGTTTACTTTTCAGACCAAAACGAATTTTTCCTTTTTTTAAATCCCGGCATAATATTCCACAGTTTTGATTTTATCGAATGAATGGCATCGTAGCGAGTAGTTTTAGAGCATGCTCACAAAAAAAACAACTGACAGTCGAATGGTATTTTGCTCGTTTCTCTCTCCCTCTTTTTTATATTTTTTTAAATCATTAAATTTGGTTTGTTTTGCGCGCGAATTTTCAAATCCATTGATTTTGACAAATCTGTTTTATTATCGCTCATACGTAAAAAAAAAAAAGACGGCCGTTGTCGTACGTCTCGGTGTTCATATTCCCCTCCGTCTGACGTCAAGGAAACAAAGAAGAAAAAAAAGAAGAGAACGACTTTTTTATTTTTTTCCGATTGGATTGGTTCGAATTGGATTGGGACCTTCTCCCCAGAGTTTCCCAGTCATCTTCTCCCCCACCTCCCCCCACCCTCTTTTGCAGTTCCAACTGACATCCTTCCTCCAGAGTTCATTTCCTGTCACCTCCCACCACATCGTCAGGAGCCGATGTCAAGATCTAATAGCACCAAAATACTCTGCAGCAGCCAGTTCAGCTTCTCCCCATTTTTGCTTCATTGGCCCGCACTTGCGTGGCGGCGTGATTAGTGGTTCAAGCGGCTAATTAACTAGCGCACAAAACAGTTCCACATTATTAGTAAGTGACAGCCCTCGGGGGGGGGGGGGGGGGGGAGAAGAAGAAGACTATGAATCTCCATCAGAAAATCTCGCCGCTCTTTCCCGTTTTTTATTTTGCGGGAGCGAAGAAAAATAAAAATGTTTGACAGGCGGCGGCGGCTCTGCACGCAGCTCGATTATATATAGCGGTGTGTGTATATAAGGCGACGATATCAGGTCGGTCGCAGACGGTTTCCTTTTAATTCTCGGGGCATATCCTTCGTCATCAACGTCACTTTGATTGAGAGAGCGAGCGCGCGTGAACGCCTAAGAGAACGAACAAAAAAATAAAATAAAAAAGAGGAGCGACAGGGGCGGAAATCAGCGCCACAGCTGTCTGTTATCATTATCGTTCGCCGGTATAGCTGCGGCGGTGGCGGCGGCGAGCGCTAGCGCCAGCGTCGTTTGTTCTCTGATTACGTGGAATTCATCGTCATTGATTTGTTATTTATTTTTTTCATTTCGGTACATTTTTGTTTTATGTTTCTTTAGTTTTTTTTTTTTATCTTTTGTGTTGTTGTTGTTGCTGTTGTTAATGTGCATGGGCTGCTGCGCGTACAGAAAAATCCGCGGATGGCCGAGAACTTCGATCCGATTTTCACGCGGGCCAAAGTCGAGCTGACGCCACCCGACCGCAACGCGATCATGATCCTGAAGCACATGAACCCGGCCGAATTCGCCGAATTTGATTGGGTCAACCCGCACTACGAGCCGATTGTCGACCCGCCCCTCAGCATTGAGCAACTCTCAATCACGTCGTCGTTGCGCCAGCAGGGCACTAGCTCGGCTCGACACCCGACGTCGACATCCACCTCGACCCTCCCAATCACGAAAGAAGTCAAAGCCGCAATCAAGGCCTACAGTCTTGACAAAAGCAAGAAATGAATAGAGACGAGAACAACAGCCATCGTAATATTCCAGTTGTACTAACTCCACCCTCGAAAAAATATTTCCCCCACCCCCCCCAAACCCCACCCGAATCCGTCCGCTACTACCCAAGACAAACCGAACGACATTTCACCACACGATTTTCTTTGAGAAGCTAAAAAAAAAAAAAAAAAACAGAAAAGACAAGAAAATTGACAGGACTCTCTAATAAATTGATGATGATGATACTATAATCCCCATGTCAGGAGAAATCACCGACTTTTATGTTGTGTTGTAAACTAAAGAAAAAAAAGCAAATCGAACCGTCAACCGAATTTTTTGACGGTTCGATTAGCTGATTGCGACTTGCACGAAGCGTACCGCGATTATCTAAACAAATTTTTTTTTCTCTTTTTTGATGATAATAATTCTCTATCCATCGAGGTGGACAAAATATTTTTTCCTCCTCGGTAGTCTTCCCAGTTTAAAAAAAACTACACATAAAAAAAATCAATAATTTCAAAGAAAAAAAAATGATTAGATAATATTATAAATAGTTGACTGCTGCTGTGCCTTCCACGTCGTAGTAGGAATCCCTCGGTCGTCTTTATAGCCTATTATATATCGTTGATGACACCAGTGCGAATCCATGACGTACGATCGTGCCAATTTGTGATTCTTAATAATAATTTTCCCCTTTTTTTGTTTATTTTTTCAATTAGCCTTTATTATTAATTTTTTTCCACCCTCCTGATTTATATTTCCTATTAAAAAGAATTATGGGTTTATTGGCCTGTGTAATATTTTTCTAACCAGTTTTGTTGTGTTTGGATTCCCTGCTGGCTTGCTGCACGTCATTTTGTTTGTAATTTTTTTTTCCCATAAATTTATTATTTACACACCTGGTGATAAAAAAAGGAAAGAAACAGGCACTCTACAGACGCAATTTTGCTGCTGCTGCCCTCTGCAACTGCTATGATTTCATTTTACAGCCTGTCGAATAAGTATGTGCAATCCACACACACACACCACCATATTTTCTCCGTTTCTTTTTTGGCTTGTAATTTGTAATGATTTCTCTAATTTTTTTCTGCGTGTCGGTTTCAAGGTTTTGCTAAATGTTTGTTATTCACTTTCCTTTTTTTCGATTTGTTTTGTTGATTTTTCGAAAAATATTCCATTATTAGCCCCACTCTAAAAAAACAACATTTCCCCTTTTACCTACCTATACACAACAATTATATTTCGAATAACAAAATGAATAAAAATTTGATTTATTCAACCCAACCGTTTTAGTTATTCATTTCCCCTCCATTTACTTTGCGCTGACGCCCATTTAACTTATTGATTTTGATTTGTGCGGACCTCGTGTTCTAATTCGTTCTCTGTTTATCTTTCTCTCTCTCTTGGAACTATATCCATCTGTTTGACTTTCTCTCTCGCGACTACTCGACTTGGCTGGCGCTTTGCGATCTTGATTATTTGGCCCGTGTCCGTGTCCGCTCTCACCGGGATCATGTTGGCTGCCGCCGCTACTGCTGTGCTGGTGCTGTGTTGATGCCCGGTCTGGGTCCGGCGTGAGCAGAAACACCGCAAAGACGTCAGCAACTTTGACAAGCAATTCACGTCCGAGAAGTTGGACCTGACGCCCACCGACAAGCTGTTCATGATGAACTTGGATCAGAACGAGTTCTTCGGATTCTCCTTCCTCAATCCCGAATTCGTCCAGCACGTCTGAGACCCCGCTCTCCCGCGTGAGAAATAGCGACGCCAAATTTTTAGAACCTGGAAAACGATAAGAGTAAGATATATTCGTCGAATTTATAACCGAAACGCAATTCGACTTATTTGACGTTACAACAACTTCCGTCTATACTTCCTGACATCTACTTCCGTTAAAAACAACATCTTCCTCGAGTTGAAAGAACAAACCTCCCGAAAAAATATTATTATTAAACAAAAAAAAGTCTCCCTTCATCCAATTACTACATAAAATAATAATAATTAATTAATTAATAGTTGGTTTCGTAATTAATCGAGCGATATTTTGCACTTAAATAAGCCCGTGTTTTTTTTCTTTTTCAAGTTATTTTCTTTTTGGTGATTATTTTTCTCTGGGGTTCCACATCCGGTTGAGAGGCAACATCCAAATAGTCTGTCCGGAAGTTGAGGAATTAGCGTTTCTTGATTTCTTATGGGACGAAGATGAAGACGAGTTCGTTTGTTCTGTCAATAATCATGAGCTCCTTCTTCAAATGATTGAGAATAAGAACGGCGACGCTGAACCGTATATAAGAATAGTCAAAGGGAATTAAGCTCTTCACAGATGGATACAAAGAACTACACAGATGAAAAGTTCACAGGATAGATCTTTTATCGATTGATGTTTGTTTTTTTGTTTTTTTAATTCCCCGCACTTTGACGGATTTTTATTTTGTTTTTACTCATCGCAATAACAGGAAGAAGAAGGAATTTTTTTAGTGAACCAGTGAAATTCCCCCCAAGTTGTTAACTTTATCATTCCTCATTCACTTTGGAATGAAAAGAATTTTGAGAGTCTATGTTAGATTCTTGGAAGAAAAAAAAAGTACATTGGAAAATGTCTTTGGTTATTTCCGAAATTAAAAATTCAAATTCTCCCGCATTATTTGAATTTCAAACGGATGGGGGAAAAAAAAGGAATCAATGGCGATGATCACGAATACATATAAGAAAGAAAGAAAAAAAAAGTGCCTACACACACCCGAAAACAAAAAATCGCGTTTAGTTTGATTTCTTTTTTCCTCTCCATCATGAAAAACCAGAACCGCAAAAAAGACGACATGATATGCTGCTGGTCTCGTCGCCATAGAGACGCCCGGCCCGTTTCTCAATAGCTCCGGCGATCGTTATCCAGTCACGTACGGTCGATTCACTCCAGCATATGCATAACAAATAAAAAATAACAGGCCAATGATTGAAGGAACCAAAAATGGAAGGAATAATATAAAAGAGACAGGCTTGTTTAAATGCAAATATTATCGCCGTTTTATTATTATTATTATATTCACCTTTTTTTTCTTCAAATTGTAATTGAATTTCTTATTTTTTTCTTCTTCTACACAGCGTCATTTCTAATTACTCCTTGGTTTTTATTTTTTCAAATTCCTTTGCGTCTGTGTGTTTCTTATAATTAAAAAAAAATCTCTACTTTACATACAAACCGTCAAAAAGCCGAGCAACGTGAAACAGCAACCTGGAAAAAGAAAAAGAATCAAGAAAAAGAACAAAAAACAAAAAAAACAAAAAAAAAAAAAACATTTTCCAAAAGTTTTTTCTTTTCGTTGCGTGTTGCCTCACTCATGCTTGTACCTCTGCATAGATACTTTTGCTAGATGATGATGATGATGATTCATTTTTGTTCAAGAAGAAGTCATGCGCCTCGCTTCCTCCGGTTTTTCGTGTGTGTAAAAACGACGAGCAGATGACGGTCGTTTTATTTTATTCTCCATAATTTTGTGACATGACCCTTGATTTTTCGACTTTGAATGTTTGTTTGTTTGTTTTCCAGAAAGACAAATTTTTCAGTTGGATTATTCACTTCATCTTTTTGATTGTAATGATGTCTTTTTTCGATCTTATATAGGCAATTTTGATACCTCTCGTCCTTACATTTACATAATTGCGTGAATGATATTATTATTATTATACCATTGTAGCTAAAATTACCATAATATGCTTATGCGTTGTTTTCGTTATATTTTTTTCTCTCTCTCTCTTCCATTTCAAAAAGAAAAAGAACAACAAATAATATTGATGATTAATCCGGAATTGTTGGCTCTATTGCTCACCCGGTTCTTTCGATCAATGTCCTAATGATTATTGAACTTTTTTAAATTGGAAATTTCGTTCTGTTTTTCTTTGCAACAAAGTGCAAAAAGTTGCATTTATCCTTACCCCCCCCCCTCACCACCACCAAAAAGAATTCTGTCTCCAAAGTATCTCTCTTTTGAGAGTCGTGTTGTTAACCACCCAAAAAATATCGACCACCCCCCCACCACCTCCTTCTTATCTTCCCTCCGTTCTTCCAAACTTTATATATTACATATTTGCGGGCCCACTCTACTACTACTTTTCTCCCCCAAGTTAGTTTTTTTGTCTTTTGGCCAGCCGTGGCGAAAACTCTTTTCATTATTATTAGACTTTTACGTATATATATAATGTAATAGTATACTGTAATAATCGGTATATCCGCGGAAAGAGAAAACTCGGCACGGCATTGGTCAAATACCGGAAAAAAAAAGAGAATGGCTTCCCTTTTGTTATTTCTTCATGAATGTGAACGCCATCAACAACTCTTTCTTTCTTTCTCTCTCTCTCTCTTTTTTCGGTGTGGCCTCCCCAACTTTATATACCCACCAAACCCCACCAAGCCCTCCTTTTTAACACACATGACATTCCATTTTTCTTATATTATAAGAGCACCAAATGATTTGTTCTTTTCCCAGTTCTGCACCTCTCTCTATATCACCCCTGCCACGAGCTATAATAATATAAGATTGAAGGAAAAATAGCCAAAAGAAAAACAAACAACTGAAATATAATTATAATTACAACTACAAGGATATTAATTTGAACAACCATTTAACAACATATCCGCTAAAATATTTAAAAAAAGAAAATACCAAGACGTTGCTTTTTTAGTTTTAATTTAAAAAATTCATCAATTATTAAAAAATATGTATTTTCAAAAAATCAGGCGCGCGCTCCTGTATAATGTTCTCCACTATATACCACCGTGTGTCGTGAGTGTGCCACTTATCTCTCTCTCTCGAAAAACAAAACTTATTGGTTTATGTGTTTCAATACTTCATATATATTTTTCATTCCCCTTTTTCATCTCTCGTATTTTTCTGCCAAATTTTTTCCTCCCCATCTTCCAACATCCTCCTTTTCCTATAAATACATTTATAGAAGCCAGTCAATACATGGAAAACTATATCCAAGAATGTATACAAACATGCGCCTATATTTACGGGGGAAAAAAAAAAAAAAAATTGCGGACGACTGTACGGAAACAAAACACAAATTTCGTTTCAACACAATTCAATTTGTAGCGCCAAAACAAAATAACATGCCAAAAGAGAAAAAAAAAGATCGTCTCCGTTTTATTACATACATGTATAAATAGCTCGTTTTACGTTATTTATAATTTACGATCGAGTCAATTGAAAATGCGTTTTTATTCGTTTCGTTTTCCATCTGCTGTCGGGTCCGCGGAGACTCCATAAAAGTCGGAAGGGATTTGAATATTTTTTTTACGAATATAGTACACACCCACGACGACCGACATGAAAATAGCCCAGAGAAAAGATTCATGGCGTATACACTATATATATGACATGGGCGAAGATTTGCGAAACTGCTGCTGCTATTTTCTCAGCTATAGGCAATCGCCAAAAAAGAGGAGCCAATGGCTCGAGATGGATTATAAAGATTTGTTCACTTCGTCGCCAAGGTCCGCGTATATCTGCACACAGTTTCATTGTGTGTCCCTGCTGTTGTTGACGTGGTGGCGGTGTCTTTTTTCATGTTGCTGCCCATTTGTTTCGATCGAAATAATTGATAATCCCGCGTTCAATCCATTCCCAAGACTCTCCCGGCTTCTATAGTCTCACGAGAACGCAATAACCGTGTGTCTGTCTACACGCGGCCCAGACAAATATAAATCAAAATGAATTACAAGTCGTGTAGCTAGCGAGCAATAGATAACAATAAATTCATTAAGGGAGAAGAGCATAGAGAGGAAATGATGACTTATGATTCACGTTCATCATTTCTTTTATTATTTTTTTAACAAATAAAAATGTCTGATGCCAGCGTTAAATAAATAAATATAACACAGCCAACATGTTTACACTTTCCCTGTCCCAGATCTCTCTCTCTGCGCACATCTATACGTGATTGCTCTACTCATTAGTCGGCGCTCTCCCATTTTTTGGCTAGTTGCCCTGATGTTTTTTTCGCGAGCAAAACAGTTTGCTTGCTGCGTATATACTGCTGCTGTTGGATGTTGACAAGCCAAGATTTTTCCTTTCACCCCTGTCGATTCAATTTTGTGGACCGAGACCCAGCAGCAACATAATAATAATATTATATGAAGTGAAAGTGCGACGAAAAATTTATTTTCTATCGATAGATATTTTCGCCCGGGAATGTATATAACCGAGAGAGGCGCGCTCCATAAAATCGTTGAGTGCCTGGGCAGTGCTGCCCAGGACCGATCGCCATACAAGGGGATTTGCTCCGCATTTTGTAATAAAGCTATCCGCAAGCTTGCGCTCTTCGCGCTTGTTATCTCAAGTCTTCAAAGTTCTCTCGAGCACGACAAGCAATCCACTAGGGGGGGTTAGAGAGTATTGATGTACCGGCCATCTTTCGAAAAAAAAAAGAATATTTCTTCTTCTGTGGTCCCTCGGATTATAAAACATCCCTCAGCCTCTATATTACAATAGAAGGGTATAATATTTTATTAAAATAAATATTAGGCAATCAAATAAAAGCAGGCAAAGCTCTTCTTTCGACTATTCAGTCCATTTAAAATGTCATTATTTCGTGCCAGACTCCACATAACTATTTATGGCGATTTAATCCTCTATTTTATAGGGGACTTTTGAATAGTTTCCAATAAATACGCGAGTGCCTGTATTTTTATGGAGGGCGAAGGAAAAAAAAAGAGCTCAGAACCTTCGCCCGTGCATTACTCATAGCTGGATACACTCTGTATATCGCCTGCTGTATAGAATTTATTGGAGCCCTTGGAAAATATATAAGCTCGCCGCAGAGGAGACGAATTTGTGTTGTATCACAGTCGACTAAATCAAAAGGACAGACTAAGAATAACACGTCCAAAAAAATGAGGGTTAGAAAAAAAGCAATTTCATAAAATTACAATAAATTACAATAACCAATTTTGTTACGACTTTAGCGCTAATTCGAATTGATAGTTTCTATTCAAATAACTGATGGCATGTTTACAGCCACATTTCTCTAAACATAACTGTGAATTTTCCTTTTTTCCATTTGGTTTTGGTTTCGTTGTCCATTCAATTCAAAAAAGAGATCGGCTAAAATAAAAAGGAAAAGAAATAAGGCGGTAAAGTTATGGCTTCGTCTACCAAGATACGGGAGCTATATACAAGGAATGCTGTGCATCATTATCCGCGGGCCACGCAAGCCGGCAAATTAAATACAAGGCTCTCCATATTACTTCCACCACACACACTAGCTGAAGTGTGTAATAAAAGAAGCCCCGACTGTGACTACGTCGACATCTGCCGGTCTTTCCCATGCCTTGGCCTTACACTGGGAAAACCGTATGATCCCTGCGGCCATTGATCAAAAAATTAGGCAATCCCTTGGAGAGAGAAGCTGTACAAGAACACGAAATGTTTCCTTTAGAAAAAGAAAAAAGAAAACACAAGGCTCGCATGAGTTTTCCCGACTATTAGCCCAGCCGAACCAGCAGCAGCTCAATAAAACTCACCAGAGTATCTTGTATAGCGGTAGAGCGGATGGGCGCGCCATAGCTCCGGCCCGCCTCTCTCTCCGAGGATATCCAGCAGCAAATGTATCCAGTGCTTTATGGACGTCATTACACACATCCAGCCAGTCTCTTTCTTTCTGTCTGTACGTAGCCTGTACATGCTGTGGCTCGGTATACATGCTGGCTGGCTGGTGCTGCGCTTATAAGAAGATAATATGGCTTATAGGATACTTTTATGCTGATTGTATACAGTAGTTGGGCCGAAAAAGCCTTTTGGCTGCTGCAGCAGGTAAAGAAATCATCCAACGCTGCATGATGTGCAGCGTGTAACGCAAAGGGGCCAGCAAGATATACACAGAGTAGAACCTTAACTCGTCTATTACGGCTTTTTGCGGAAAACTTTGAATAATAGATTAAACGGGAGTGGGTTCCCAAGAAATGGGCGAATTTATTTTTCATCACGGGAATCGACGCAAAACCCTGGAGCACTTTCGAGACTTACATCTATCTTGATTTAGATTGGTAATGCATGACGTCTTTTTGTTGCGCTGTACACACGGCCGGACGAATTTCAAAAATATATTATAAAAGAAAAAAAAGATTAATCAGACAAATGGCTTCGTTACTTTCACATATCATAGAGTTAGGTTTCTTATTCTCCCGCTGAAATGATATGTAGGCACATGCCGCAGCCTTAGATATATATTCAAATAGTGTTGGGCATTCGAGCAACATCATCTATAATATACGCTCGACTTATTATACACGTGAATGTCTCACGGACGGAATCACGGAAGGAAATCGGAATAACAAAAGCATTTCTATTAGCTCGGGCGGTTTTGACTTGATGGGTTGCCGGGGCGGGTTTCTTATATACATATATACTATCTTCAACCATGTTCATAGTCGTTGACTTCTCATATCTGCTGGGTAGTAGATGTTATAGATGTTGAAGAAGACCGGAATAAGCCTCTCGAGAGATCTCCCGGTGATGGATAGTAGGCCCAGCATAGTTGTCATGGCTTCTATCACGCAAACGTACCTTATATAACTCTCGTCTCCAAGATTAACACACCGTTTCCTTGTCTAGATCTAATACGCCCTTGCACACACTGCAAGGTATATCCAGGCATTCGTGCGAATGGCATGATCTTTCCATCTTGTTTTTTTTTTTTTATTTTACAAAAAGATCAAGAAGACATATTAGTTATTATTAGTTATACGGAGAAGCTTTTTTAAAAATTGGATCAAACTAAAACACACACGACACACGACACATTTACGGGGAAGCAACTTTTGTTGAAATCTAACGAGAAGGATGGAAAACAAAGTCACAAGCTGCCAACAAAAGTATAGCCCGAATGTGCCCGTGTAGACATAATACATATTTAGAGAGTGAATGTATACGCCATCAACTTGACGAGGTCGTTGGATCCAACTATATAACATTACACCGGAGCTCGTTATTTTAGTTTTATATACCTACGCATTTGGGACCGGGCTAGCTGAATATATATGCTGCAGCTACTGCAGGGATTGGGTTGCAGCAAGAGAGGAATAAGCCTTGCTGTGTATGTGTAATTAAATTAAATTCTTCGCTCGCTTCTCTCCAGTGGCCCTGGAGTTCGACGGCCAGGAAACTTTTTCTTTCTTTTTTTTTCCAGGGGGGGAGCTTATTCCCTTCTGGTGGCGTCGCCTGTCATCGCACCGAGTCAATTAAATTATCACTCGAGTCATTTAGATTAGGCGGTAGGCAGCTGTCAGCTCCAGTGGCGCAGTCGGTTAGCGCATGGTACTTATAGGACAGTATTCATGATGATAAAAGAAAAAAACATTACCTGGATCGAATAAGGAATGCCGAGGTCGCGAGTTCGAGCCTCGCCTGGAGCAGTATCAATTTTGTCGTTCGTTACCAAGGTCCGAATTTTCGTTTGATATCGTTTGCTTCCTTGGGGGATGATGGAAGAAGCTCCGATTTCCGCAGGGACTGATGCTGTACCCCCCTTTGGTAAGGCAAGAGTCAACACAACAGCGAACCCAAAGATGGCACATCAGCGAAGAACGACGGTGACGACGTTTCATGGTCCCACAAGTACAAAAGGACCCAAGAAAAACTAAAAAAAATAAATTTAGTCTTATTCCTAAAAAAGGAGAGCGACCAAATGGAAATTTATAGGCTGCGCTGCAGTTTGTAGATGGGCCAACTATTCTATAAAAGAGCTAGCCCTCTCCTAGATGTATAAAAGGCCGGCCATAGAGTCCAAGGTAATTGCGTTTGCAATAGATTTGACAGGCAACGCGGCAGGGCGAAATTGGCCCGCCATTTCCTCTACACGCCACAGCCATTGGCAATCGTGAATTGGCAAGCGAGCATAAAATTACCAGAATATGCGCCATACCTGTTTTCAAACCAGAAGGTCACTATACTGCACATACTCGGCGTTTAAACGATCCTGCAGCGTTTATAGTACTACTATGTACGCATAGATGTGTGTGTGTGTGTACGCAAGGAAAACTTGGCCGAATAATAGTCCGGTACACACGCCTTCAAGCTACTTTCAAATAGTCAACAGCAGTTTGGCGAGGCTCTTGGCTGGCGGGAAACGAGGCAATTAAGATAGACACCAAGATGGAAGCATCCGGGTGGAAGGGCTGTTATAGCGTTTATATAGTACCCATTTAAATTCGCTATATAGCTTCATATCACAGAGACACGCAAGGCCATAGCAGTATAGAAGTTAATTTTATACTAATTCTGAATTTCTTGGCGCTACATTTAAATTAAAAAATATACCATTTAAAGGTTAGAAAAAATATTTTTGATCATCAAATCTGAGTGTAAAATAGTTGTTGAAAAAAATTTATGTGACAGAGTCAAGAAGACTCTGCAACCTTTCCCAATTTTAGTATCTGTGGACTGTGATGATGTCATGAACTTGTTTTTATAAGTTTAAATTGCGTGGGTTTCAGTTCTGTCTATTCCCTTCCGCACCGGTTACACTTCTCTCGGCAACGAGAGAAAACGCGTATTAATTATACACTCCGCCTTCACATGCGTATTCATGCCTCCCGCCCGTGGACGGCGGAACATTGCCTAAATAACTTTATTCGCCATGGATGAATTGGAATGAATTATTTATTATATAGTGACGTCAATTACCAGGTGAGGAGTTGGAATCCTCGTCGCCTTTTATAATATAGAGACCAGATCTTCTTAAACCTATAATAAACCACTTGGCCACTCTGGTCATATTTGATGCTAGATGTTTTTAATTTAATATTTATGAGATATAGTATGATTTATTACGACAGACGCAATTTTGGCTAATCAATAAAACATACAGGAAAAACCGCTGAAGAATCATTTTCCTGAATTATTTATTAGAAATTCTGCGAAGTTGGCACGCTCCAGTGGCGCAGTCGGTTAGCGCATGGTACTTATAAGACAGTATTCATGTATGATGTGATCGTCATAGCTGTTAAGATATGCCGAGGTCGCGAGTTCGAGCCTCGCCTGGAGCATGTATAAATTATTGGACAAAATCGAGATGAGTTGTCATTATATTATTTATCTTTATTGCCATAACCATTGTTTCAGTTCTATCATCCAGTTATGATAACAGTAGATTCAAAAAAGCGCACACCGCCCATGCGCCCAAGCTTCGACAAAATCAGCAAATCACTAAAATAATCAAGTTTCAAGTGCATTATAGTTTGCCAGCAACGCGCACAAGTTATCATGCAATCCATGACGGATGAGCTTTATGGCAAAGTTGGATGAATGCTTGATTAGATTAACTATGTCTCAAACACTATTGATTCTTAAAATCGCTACTGTGGCCATTGGTCATATTGGCCAACTCATTCATGTGATATAGGCACAGCTGGGCATAATAGAAATAGATTTAATCCATTTTTAGATGGGCCCTATATGAAGCGGTGTTATTATTAATCCAGATTTCGAGGTGCCAGCGGGAGCTTCCACTTATTTAACTTATTATTATTGTTCGTATAAATAGCCCACTAGGATACGTTCGAATGGATGCTCGTGCTAAGGACTATCCAGCTTATATATATAGCTGGCTTACTAACACGGCCAAGAAATATACATGCCATGGAACCACTTGTCGTTTTCTTTGCTCATATAATAGGATAATACCCTCTTAACTAACGAACACAAGTTGTAAGTGTTGGCACCTGTACATTTGAGTATTTGACTAATGAGTATACATGCAAATCCGTGAGCGCTTGGGGATACATGAATTCAAATGCGCTTAAAATACCTACTTGTGCGTCGATTGCTGCTGGATGGGCAGCACTCAACTGCATCCAGTTCCAGCCAACCAGAAACGCCCACCATAAATATCCGACAGTGGTCTAGAAATAGCTGAACGTTCTATCCGACACTATACGGCGTAAGACAGCTAAAAACTTCACCAGGAAAAAGGGGCAATGGAGTAATCAAAATAAAGTGACCCAATTAAATCCAGCACATTCATATGTGCGCGTATAGCTCGTTAGATGAAGACACCAACACGTCCACAAATTATCCCGTGTTCGATTCCTTGTTCATCCCAGCAATGATTTTACACCGCCACTGCGGGCGTCTATAATAACGATCGTAACCCATATAATATCGGTCTCTCGGCAAGTTGGTCTCACGTTCCGAAGTTGTGTCGGTATAGGTTGTGCGATTAACCCCTGAGGATCTTATTAGTCCGCACCCGTTCACTTGGTAACACAATGTCGTCCAATCAAGGCCCGATATGCAGCGCAATGTACGAGCATGTACAAAGGTCGGTCACATACCTTCCCTTTTGCTTATTTCAATAAACTGTATTTTTTAACGACCATGTAATTCTTATGTGAGTTATGTGAATTATATTAAAATGTGCTGAACAAACATTGCCATTAATTTCCCCTTCACTGCCATCTCAATTTGCTTTGTATAAATACAAAGGTTATGAAAAAAAATGAACAAATTACTAATAGTGACGACCCTTCGGTTTCCGAAGTTCTCCCTGTCACTCCGAGAGGACAGCGCCTTCTTGTCGGATGTCGGCGGTCCGGGATATAAAATTTCTAATCGATAAATTAATCCTAGTAACCATTGTGACACCAGTTAACATTATTCCACATGTTTCAATGAAATAAGAAATCACATGGTTATATGGGAACTATTATTTGAATGTTAAATTAGAAACACGTTGCGTTTCCAAATTTACATTTGAAAATGAAACTAGAATGGGACGTTAATTAATTAAATTTGAGATTTCATCAAAGCTCTCGTTGCATACTGTATGTATACGTTCACTTCTCAGCAACATTTCCGTAATGATTTTTCACAGGAACACTCAACTTGAATAAAGAGGTCTGTAAGATCGTCTTGAAAAATGAACGCGAGTTCTTAATATAATAGCAATGCACATTATGCTGCGATGAAACATCTACTTCCTTTTGCATAATAGCTATAAGGTGGATGAGACCAGCCAATCTAATCAGCGCACTGTAACGAGCAATTCGCAGAATTTTACAACATATGAAAATGACACGATATATATAGACGCGCTAAAATGCCCCGAAGGGATTGATTTAATCAAAAAGGAAAATATATTTGACGAAATCTGTGTTTGCCCGGGTTCTTGTTAACTTCGCTCCTGACCTAAAACACTGGTTATTTTTATTAAAACATTTCGGCCAATAAGTTCCAGGAAAATGAAATTCCACACTAATCATTAAAAAAAAAGAAAAACTGCATTTTTGATCCAGTTTCTCCACCAAATAGTGTAGCCATAATTCTCCGAAATGCAGACTATCTCCTTGAATGATTTCCAACCGCGATAAACAAAGTGTAAATGATAACCAACTTGGCAGGGAATATTCCGTGACGATTCCACCTTGTAAGTTGATTATAGATCCACGGAAGTGATTGATTGACTACACCCTGTTTTCTGATCTTTAAAAAAGTTCATTTTCGTTTCGATTTCTAACACATTCAGCAATCACATCGGGCTGTCCAGCTCCAGTGGCGCAGTCGGTTAGCGCATGGTACTTATAAGGCAGTATTCATGTACGAATCCTTGTTCATATCTGTTGAGAAATGCCGAGGTCGCGAGTTCGAGCCTCGCCTGGAGCAGAATTAGCTTATTTTAGAAACTCGTGAACGAGATTAAAGTCAAGCAGCTGTCTTATATTAGAACTGTCAACTAACAAGCTCATCAAACGGATGAAATCTTTATAAAAAATGCAACATTTTATTAATTGAAATTGTATTTTTTAAGTTCTGATTGCGTCACCCAGCTCCAGTGGCGCAGTCGGTTAGCGCATGGTACTTATAGGACAGTATACATGTACGAATCAATCACAAGTTCTGTAGAGATATGCCGAGGTCGCGAGTTCGAGCCTCGCCTGGAGCATATGAGTTTTGTTGGCATTGCGTTACTGTCATAAGGAACCCTCCTTGTACTCAACTTGTAGTAAGAGAGAAGGATTAAGGATTCAGTTAGTTTCAATGAAAAATTATGAGGTTATATAGGCTAAACTTCTGTTCACTGATCAATGCGCAAAAATCTTGACTTCCATACTTTCATCCAAGTTCAAGTATCTACTAATAAACTGTGAACAAAAAAGGAATCACACTTAATGTTAGGCATTATTTGGGGCTTACATCTGTAGTGAAATTATAGAATCATTCTACACATGTCAACGCATGCAAGTCGGGCCTAGATTTTGATGGGCCGTCTTAGTATTAGAGCAAGTGCGGCGAATAATAGTTGTCACACAAATTTCAATTCCACTTTCAAAGATTTACGTTGATCTGTTTTTCTGAGAATTATTTAATCCTTATTTCATGTCGTCTTATGCCATTTATCACCTCGTCATGTGTTAGGTGTTACTGTCTGTCTCAAGTGTGATTCAAATTTTCTCAAGTGTGACTCAGATCCTTTTTGTTAAGACAATGATATTGATTGAACATTTTCTATCTCTTCTCAGCCGAAAAGGTAATCGGATTCACGGCAACGAAAGGCTCAAGTTATCACGCTCAAAAGTGCGCTTTGTGTATGGAGCCAAAAGCTTTTAAATAACTGAATAATTTTGGAATCGTCACAGAGCGGACGACTTTTATTACATTTTACACTCTACGTTGCAATGTTGGTAATAATAAACCAAGACTTGCGGTGCGTGGTTGATTATGCTATATTGTAATATATTTGAAGTAATTTTATAGCAATCAACAGTATATATTCCGAGCATCGTAAATTGGCAAATCAACAGAACCTCCTTCTTTGTAAGAGTAAGAGTGCCTGCTGCTATGCGTGAGTGGGGCGGATAAAATAACTGAGACGGCGTTAGTGTCGTTTTTCTTCGCTCAGTACAGCGCGCTATACATTTCTTGAATCGATTTTCATGCATGGGGAAATGTCAATAGAAAAGCGTGACGTTCGTCAGCAGGACTACGCTTATTCACTTGCAGTCTTTTTAAAATGAATATGGTGAATGGGAACAATCAGAATTATGCCAATAATTGGATTAAACACCCTAGTATAAGCAGCTCGTTGTAAATATGTTGGCGCACTATGCAGAATAACGGATGCAGTCACAAAATTAATGGTTTGAATTGGTAACGCGATCGTGGGAATCAGATATTCGGATTTTGGAAAGATAAAAGAAATTAAGATATCTTGAAGCATACTATTTCGACAAATCAGCTCCAGTGGCGCAGTCGGTTAGCGCATGGTACTTATATGACAGTATTCATGAATTAAACCTGAGTCGAATAAGAAATGCCGAGGTCGCGAGTTCGAGCCTCGCCTGGAGCACGTATTAATTAAGTTAAATTACTTAATGATTAAAATGACAGCACATGTATATTTTATAAATGTTGCATCATGCAACACATCATATGCATCTTCTATGAAATTCTGTGTAATAATTGATAACTAACAAGTTCTTTTAACGGATGACACCTTTATGGGAAAACGTTGAATTTATTAGAATCGGTACGGTATGCAGTTCTGATGATATAACAGCTCCAGTGGCGCAGTCGGTTAGCGCATGGTACTTATAGGACAGTATTCATGTTAATTGATCATTCTATATGTCTGTAAAGATATGCCGAGGTCGCGAGTTCGAGCCTCGCCTGGAGCAGTAATTGTTTTGAATACTATATGAGCATAGTACAGAAGTTTTACGGTTAATGTTAGACGATGCAAAATTGAAAATTCTGATTAAGTAAACGGTTGACTCTGTATGCTGTTAACTTTCCGATACAATAAGCCTGAGAAATAATAACAAGTGAAAATTGCCCCTCGACCATTTACATCACTAGAATTTATTCTTTACTACGATTATACGAATATGCGGACTTTCTAAATCAATGACGTTACCCAACGTTTGGAAAATGACAATCCGTGTGGGAGATAGGGGCAATCCGTGTGCTAATAGAGAAAGCGGCAGTTATCTCTAAAATACCTATGGCAACGGTAGGAAAAGTATTCATCTGTATATATTTCTAGTCTTCCGAGGAGGTATTTGTTTTAACTGTATATGTTGCGCTTGGAGGTGGCTTCTTTCTTTAAGTGACAGCGCTTGAAGTACTAGATTTGTCGATATACTATTTTATATTTTTAACATTTTTATAATGTGTAACAAAAATGAAAAAATTTAGAGCTCGGGAAATAATATCAATGCTTCCTGAGGCCGCTGGAGGTGCTGTTGTAGATAGTAAGACCAAGCTTTCAAAGTACTATGTCAGATTTTATGTCAGATTTTCGGGAATTCAATGAACTTGGCTGAGCGGGGCAAGGCAGAGGAACTTTTTTCCGAATTCAAAAGATTTTTTTTTTCAGGGGCTGACCCGATGCGCAATAACTTCGTTTAATTGATGTAGGAATAAATATTTAGTCCGTACGAAAAATCATCAGCAGCAATCTGCCGTGATCAGTCTTTTAATTTATTTCCCTTTTAAAAGGAAACCCCAAATGCATTGGCTTGTACAAAATGAGTATAAAATACGATAGAATTAATAGAAATCGAATTGAACAGGTTCGCTGTGGTCAATGGTGCTGCTGATTCCATTGGAATCGGTGACGACGCATCGTGTCCTACTCTGATAAAAGTCGTCAGTTGCAGTGTGAAAATTAAACATGTGATTTCCGGACGTAGTCAGCCATGCAATGGAATGACGTAAATCGCAAGCCATCATGGGGAACTCAGGCTGCTTTATAACGAGAACGCTGCTGTAAGTCAAAATACGAGGGTTAATAACATAATTTCTAAATGCCCATAAATTGCACGAAAAGACAAAAACACTTACCAATTAGACGATTTGGAGAAAAAATGAAGTTTGATGCTAGCTTTTTCTCTGCATATACCAGTGTAATAGACGTCCTCGAAAGGCATCATGGGCGTCGTTTGAAAAGCAGCCAATAATGAATGGATGGCACTTCCGGTTATCAAAACAGCTGGACCAAGGTAATATGTCGGATAGTGACTCCATGGCCATTCCTCGTACGTGATGCCCCATTTTCCATCTGTAATTAAAACGTCGGATAATGGAAAAATATTTTCAAATTCTCTCTTATTAGATAATACAGAAAGTTGAGGGTATAGTACCTCTGTTAGGAGAGAGATATTCAGATGGCAAACCAAACATCCTTGGATTTGATTGATGATGCGACTGCTGGACGAAATGAGCTAGATTACGCGCATTTACGTAGACGTCGTCGTCTATCTTGAAAATGAAATCGACTTTGTTGCAGTTTCTGTACAGCCAGTTGAAGATACCGGCCACTTTCAGCGACAAATTTCTGTAGAAATCAGACACTCCAATCTGAATGATGTCGCCATACATCTTGCTCTCTTCCTCGATTTGAGCTTGCATCACATCACTCGTCGTCAATCCCAACATGAAACCAAAGCCGACAATACCCAACAAACCTTTTTCATACTCAGCTTTTAAATGAATTTTCCATGTTTGTCGAATGATTTTTCGCTTTCCGAAATTGCCAGGGGCTGACACGACCGCTACGAAAACCTTTTGATCGACTGTAATAACGTCCAGACGACACGGGCCGATGGTTATGGGGTATTGGAAAGAAAGGACGTCGTTGATCACCGGACCGAATTCCGGTTTCAATGGTTCCACATAAATCAAAGGCAGCAGTCCTAAGCGAGCCACTGCATATCGCGTATAATTTTCTACTCCGGGATAAGAAATATTGCGCAAAACAAGAGAAGCATACTTGAAAAACTCTTGATTCACCGTTATGTTAGCTTCGAAAATTGTCTTCTGCTTCTCAAAATTTTTGCTCAGAGTATCGATGCGAGCTTTATCAAGTCTTCTTTCTTTCTTCAACAATTGCAACTGTTTCATCAACGATTCCTTTGTTTGTGGCAAATTATTTTTTTCAATTTCTAATATGTTAGTAGCGATTTCATCTCGACCATTAGGACTGATGTTGTCTCCCATGAAAAGTTTTTCGTGAGTAAAAATATTTATTGCTTCTTCTGGCACTTTACTAGACGGCAAAAGGGTTTCAGTTCTAGTCTCAACAACGTGATCAATAAATATTTTAGTCGTTGGCTGAGCGAAATAGATGATATAAGTAGCACTACTGATGGCCAGTAACAGCACTTTGCCAAATAAAAACTGAGCCTTTAACCACTTGAAAATGATGAAATTCAAATATTTAACACAGATGTTTTTGAACTTGCACAGCATTTTCTAAACTCACGCTTTCTCGTTCTTGCTCCAAAACATACTGGCCAATGTGTCCCAAACCAGTCTCGGAAAAAAAATACGTAGAAGCTAAGAAGAGTCCAATACGATAATTTAAGGACCATCAGGTTAATTATTTGGACGTACCATGTACCACCAGAAAACCATACTTCCGTGAAGTCAATGTTCACATCGCAGTTGCGGCGATAAACATTATTGAGTCCATACACTCGCCGCTAGTTGTAACGGTATAACTATTGCAAAATACCTAACACCATATCGTGTAATAATACCCGTTAATTAATATAATAAATAATAAAAAAAAACTCTTCAACGGCGACAGCAGTTTAATTTGATTCTAAAAAAATTATAAATATAGATCTGCATGGGGAAAAAGTAACTTCCTTTCGCAATTTTATTTGGAACGTTGTACGTTATCGGGGATATCGTAATCTTTTCTACCGGGACTTTTGTGGCACAAATGTGTTACCCCACGCAAAAACAACTGGCCTTACGTGCTGGTTGTTAGAACCAGCACGTATGGGAGTTGTAATAGAACACAAGTATGGGAGCGGAAAGGGTTTTTAAGTCTTTGTATTATTCTACATTGAGTTATATTGTCAAAACCAGCAATTTGAATGACTTTGTTCTTTCAGTTTAACTGATTAACTCCGAATATTGTTTAGGGCATAAATGACAGAAACGTCAACGACAGGTTATTGAAATTTCAAATTTTGGCTTTAACTATTTTGATCATTTCGTTTATTTATTTCATAGACTAATTAAAACGAAGCGCATAGGCGCCTGAAAGGCGGACACTCAGGTCGATGGCCATTTGCAGTAGTATATTACCCCACAGCACCTGGATGCTAGTTTCATTGATAAGATCTTCTGGCATTGACTCTGTCTCCACAGTCCAAAATAGTATTAATCTAGAACCATATAGAATGATGACGGTGCGCACTTTGCCCTTGGCCATCATCATGACACTCTATTGTGATGTTCCCCAAAGCGGAACCATGTTATATTACTGCTGACTGCAAGAAGGAGGTAGGTCTTCAGTCGCCTACCATATCGGGAAAAACTGGCCATCCTCCTCTCAAGAGACGATCTGAAGAATTATACCTCAAGCATGCTTTGAGTTCCTTTACAGACATCCACAGTTAGTAGTTAGGAGTGACAGACATCGGGAGATAATTTGCGTTTGTGAATCGTGATGAAATTCCCAAGGGAAAAGTGTAAATTTATTGGCACCTTACTGCTGTCATTTCTCTCGTTTGTTGTGCTACACTTGACTGTTTTTCGACCGTACTTGTTGGATCACAAAAGTGTGAATTTCATTCCTGGGATCCCGTTCAACCTCGGTGGCCTATCAGGTTAAATAATAATGCTGCATAATAGATTGATGAACATGTAATGACTTATTATACCACACAATTTAATGTAACTAATAATACAGCCTCGACGCCCATCAGCAAGAAAATTTTAGTCGCCACAACTTGGCGATCCGGATCGACGTTTCTGGGTGACATCATCAAAAGTATCCCTGGCGTCTTTTATTCGTTCGAGCCGCTGTTATACTTGGACCATCATCTGGGCTCTAAAACCGAACTGATCCAGTCCTTATTTCATTGCCGCTTCTCCCACGATTACTTGCAAAGTACCAACGGACTCACCGGTCTCCCGAATGATATGCAGAGGAATAAACGAGTTTGGGATGAGTGCAGCTACTACAACCGAACTTTGTGTCATGACCCGGAGTTTGTCGGCAACCTGTGCTCCAACTTTCCCATCCATTTAATCAAAACGGTCCGGTTAAGAGTTGAGGAATTATCGGCGCTGATAGACAATGATCCTTTGATAACTAAAGAATGGAAAATCATTCATTTGATACGCGATCCCCGCGGAATCATGGCTTCAAGAGCCGGCCTCGGTTGGTGTCAGGTCAATCCGGCTTGCAACAACGTCAGCCGACTCTGCGCCGAGCTGGAAGACGATGTGGAGTTGACAGAAGGTCTTTTAAAGCGGTTTCCGAATCGGCATTATCTGTTGAAATTCGAGGATTTGACTAGCAACGTCGAGATGGAGACGGACAAACTATTTCGTTTCTTAGAAATGCCTGTCACTGTCTCGACCAAAGCCTTTCTCGACAGTCACACCAAATCAAACGACCAAAAAATGAAGGAAGATTTTCTTGACTTTGAGCACTCGACAATTAGAAAATCGGATGCCGTGGCTAACGAGTGGAAAACAAAAATGACCAAGAAAGACATTGACAACATGACAGAGATCTGTGAACCCGTGTTGAAAATGTTAAAACTATTGTAGTACGCTATATAATAACATATCCATACCACCGATGGTTAGTAACAGGATAGTAATAATGACATGTGATATATAGACTTTTCTTTTAATAAAATACATTATTGAATTGCAAATTTGAATTTCTACCCTGCCCTGTCATTCTTTTCGATTAGATTTATATTCTTAAAAATTGCCTAAATTGTAATTATTCAAATGTGCTTTAACCAAGGAAAATTGTGACGTCATGTATGAATTGAAAAAAAAAATTTTGGTTAACAGTGTCTTGCCATCGCGTAGTTGGTATCGTTTAATAACACATCAAGCACTCCAAAATAGGCTGTAGTGCAAATTATTGTTAGTAAAATAATTGTCCGCTTCGACAACAGTAACATTGTGCCTATACTATAGCTAAACCCTGCGAATGTTAGCGCACGTAACGTTACTGGAATGACAGTGATCCACGAAATATTCAGTTATTCACATTACTTGATAGGGAATACCGAAGTCGAAAATTTGAGCTCAGTATTGGATATTCGGGATCAGTTGAATAAGAATTCACAAATGATGTCAATTATGAAATCAGAAGGGGGTAATAGAAAAGATCAGTGTAAGCTGAAATCATGCGGTTGACTTGGACAATATATGTATGCTGCTTATTGAAGGAAAATATTATTACTATCGACATAGAGGCATCTGATTCCTTAATACACAGAATTACTGGATTGGAACAAATTCTTTAGTCAATAACAATAAGGGGAAAACCGAATTCTGGAATGATTAAAATTTCAAGAAACCGCATACTGCGCCGGAATCTGTTTTTACAACGGCGTCACAATCCGAAGCGCCGTTCTTTTTCAACCAGCAAGTACCGCCCTGAAATTTTAGCAACACATGTTTTATTACTGGAATTTATATGTATAAATTAAGCGGGCTGCAATAAATTTAAAAATTGTGCGTACTTGATAGTTTGTCCAAGTGAAGTGACTACATTCCGGGTTTGATAGGCAAGTTCCTCCGCATTTCTCAGCAGCGGTCGCCGCTGCCATCAAATCCCGACCTAAAAAATCGCAATTTAATGCCCATTTTAGGGTTCCCTCATCTTTCCATGCACTGGCCGGTGGACTGACCGTTGTCTTAAGGAATCCACAAATCGCACCATCATTTGTTTTCGACACGGCGTCGAATTCCGACACATAGCCAGATTTCATCCAGCAGGTTCCCCCCTGAATGGGGTGGGGGTGGGGAATACATTTAATCAAAATAGTTATTTGAAGACGGAATTGCTGAACACTTTATAGGCATGATTCACATAGGAAAGGGAAATCAAATTATGCTGAAATTACGTTATAATTGGTCCAGGTAAAGTGGCTGCAGGGAGAATTTTCCTTGCAAAGCGATCCGCATCGGTCTCCAGGGCTAATCTGATTCTTTAAATCTCGACCTATAAAGTCACACTGGAGTGCCCAGCGTGTGTCGGTTCCATCTCCGTTCCAAACAATAGCACCCGAATTCCCGATAACTAATATCAGAATCGAGGCTTTCCAGCAGAGAGTCGATCCAACAGATTTCATTTTCGGATAGTTTGCGACTGCGGATAAAATAACGTGAGCTCGTTCCCTTTCGATACTGCGATACTAATGGGGGGCTCACAGCTTCGGGAACGTACAATCGAGTACAAACGTACAAAATAGTCAAAGCACGATTCGCCACCAGCTGTCTCTCGCGTTCTCTTAAGTATATATACCCGCCTCTTCGTGAAATTAATTTCGGTTACACTTTAGGCAACCAGTATAAATTGTGACAAATTTTATTCGACTAAGAATAAAATAATAAATAAACAATATTTTTTAAAGAAATATTGATAATATAATACCATGACAACAATAAGATTTTCCACAGTCAAATAAGTATAGCTTATTGGTCTTTAAAGACCAACTATACTGAAACAGCTTTGAAATCGCCTTAAATGTTGTTATGCAACTGATTGGCTGATGTATTTTGGAACAAAAAATGCCACTACTTAAGCTTCATAGAAGTGGTCATCGGAACACAAATTAAGGAAAGCTGCTTCCATGAGTTATTATATTTATGTATAGTTTTATCAAAGAACTATTCCGTTTATATGAATTTACCTACCAATTTTTAAGCGAATTCAGCATTATATATATCATGTCCCAACTAATATTCGAATTTTGGACCTATTGGCCACATTTTAGCCCGTGTTTTAGTTACAAAAAAGTTACACCAATGAGCTATAGCTAATAAGTGGCGCAACGAAACACAACAAAACAAAAAAAAGGCACATGGTGACTCAATTGAGGAGAGAAATAAAACCATCATTACGGACCGTAACGATGCGTTTCTGTCGCCGTGAATGCACCTGTAGCGTCAGTCGTCGATTAAGGTTACAGGAGGTGTGGCGACAAGTGAATAACCAACTGCGATTGTATGCAGAAGGTGCTAGAATAAATGGGATGCGGAATACAGATCCGGGGTCGTTGGCTTCAGCGTGTGAAATGTATTTGAGTCATTGAGTGTAGCCTATACACATAATGTGAAGTAAAGTGCGTAGGTAGGAATGCTTAAGCTCGATCTGGGATAAGCATATAGTGTCAGCGTTCCAACAGAATAATATAGGCTGTACCACTCGCAAACCATCATACTTCCGTGAAGTCAATGTTCACATCAGTTGCGGCGATAAAAAGTTAAAAACTATTGAGTTAATACACTCGCCGCTAGGTGTAACGGCAAAAAAAAATGATTGCAATATATTAGCTAATACTATCGTGTAATATCCGTTAATTAAAATAAAATATGATAATTAAATATAACACTTTTCAACGGTGACAGCAGTTTAATTTGACCATGATCTATAAACATGGCCTACTTAATGGTTAAGGCCAGTAAACTTCAATCTTCCCTATGAAGGCGAGAGGATTTGCTACCAAAGCCAATCAGAATCCTTTCTGATCACGTGCTGATTAGGGCCAATCAGGAGAGGGAGGATACGACGACGCCATCTAGCGCTCGCATTCTATAGCCTTATATGACTCTAAATACTAATATTTCCGAGGATGGTTTTTATTCAAAGATATTTATATTATATACATTAATACAAAGAACAAAGTTTATGAGGAAAATCTTATGATGCAATTTCCAATTTGTTCAAAATTAAAGTTGTTAAAAATTATCTTGATTCCACTAGCTGATATTTAGTAACGTAACGGCAATGTTGTAATCATTCTGAAAAGAGGCAACTTCGATTTTTTATTTTCATGCTGTTGTTTAGTTAGTTCGAATCTGTCTTCGGAAGCCAAACTATATGTTTAGTTGGTATTCGTGTTGCTAAATCGGTACAAAAGTGTTACGATTACGTTCAGTAGAGTTTATTGTAGTTATTAAATATTAAGTAGCTTATCTGGTCGACTAAAATAGACTATCCCTTTATGTTAATAGACTTTAACCACTGAAGTATCAAGTCTATCATTGAACTTAAACTGCTTGCATACTCCAGTAAAAATGAAATTACAGAATCCCAATGGTAAAAATCTAACCCAAAATTCAAACTCATAAACAAATGTAATGATATTTTTTGACAGGTGATTTAACAGTTACAAGCAATTTCACAAAAGCACGGCAAGCCCTTCATACATCAACACCTGGCAATATTTTCTGCAGGGATAAGGAGCTTGATGTTATTGAAACATTTCTTCAGAATCATATTGACAATGGTACATCTGGGAGCATGTACATATCTGGAAGACCAGGAACAGGCAAAACCGCATGTGTCACTCACATCTTAGCCAATAGGACTGTAAGTATGCATTGCAATTGAAATAGTAGTAGTATTGTTCAATCTCATTTTTTTTTTCTTATTTTTTATTCAGTTTTCTGGCAAATTCAAATCCATTTTCATCAACTGTATGCTACTGCACACCCCTTTCTCTGTATTTCAACAAGTTGCTCAGCAGTTGGACCCAAAGTGGAACACAACTGCCAAAGAAGCCTTGTCTTATCTAGAAGACAGACTTACAGAGAGTGGGTCCATGATGTAAGTTGAAAAACTATTGAATATATTTCGAAAAATGTAGATCTTCAGAAACATTTATACATATATTTTTGTTTAAACAGTGTTCTGGTTTTAGATGAAATTGACCAAATGTCAACGAGAGACCAGTCAGTTCTGTACGCCCTCTTTGAACTACCGGCATTGACAAATTCTCGTCTTATTTTGATTGGCTTGGCCAATGCTTTGGACTTGACTGACCGATCCCTGATTCGACTTCAAAGCCGCGTACATTTCAAGCCCGTCCTTCTCAATTTCTCGCCATATTCAAAACAAGAAATTGCAACCATTGTGAGCCAGCGTATCCAAGAAGCTGTCGGTGAAGATGTAGGCAATGTGATAGCCCCCTCAGCCCTGCAGTATTTGGGCGGGAAGATATCTTCTACGTCAGGTGACTTGCGCAAAGCTATTGACATCTGTAGACGAGCAGTCGAATTGGCTGAAACCGGCGCCAAGAAGCAGTCAGTGTTGGCAACGAATTCAGAACTTCAAACTAGCCAATCGGTACAGATCAACAAATGCGTCAGCATTCCTATTCTGTGCAAGATGATGGCTTCAGTTGAAAGTAATGCATTTTCTGTTGGGAACAGCGACGATGTGGACGAAACTCCTCTCCAGCAAAAGCTCATCATTGTGACACTTCTCGTGCTAGTCAAATTCGGAAAGTCGAAGCAAGTGACTCTGGGTAAACTGCATCAGTCATACAGCAAAGTCTGTTCCAAATACGGTATGACTACAATAGACTTTGACGAATTTTCGCATACTTGCTCTCTGGTCGAGAGCCGAGGTATCGTGACCCTGAAGAAAAAGAGTAATCCCCGTCTGGCGCCAATCTGTCTACGACTTGATGAGCGTGAAGTGGAGTCGACACTGAAGGACAAGACCCTCTTATCTTCAATCCTTGCCCAAGGATCTTTATTCCTTTAACTTGCACTGTCAATAATTTTAATCTCATGTCTGCCAAATTTTACGAGTAGTGAAGGTAACCGAACCTCACTTGAAACTATTCAATTCATTTTTATCTCAAGTACAATGACTACATGTTTGTGAAATGTGTGATATTTTGAATTAAACTAATGCTTGCTTAGCACTATTTCTGATTTTTTCTGGTTTAACAGGGTACTGGGACGGGCGTTTTTGAAGTCACACTGTTTATTTTCTGCTTGGGAGATTTCAAATAAGTTCTTTTTCGAGTTTCATTTCTATCCGTTAGATGGGGATCCAACTGGTTGCAAAACCAAAGCTGTTCGCTTTGGAAAGAAAGATAGACAAAATAATAAATAGTGGGACAATCCGGTTTAGCCTTCCGCTTTCCTCGACAAGAGGTTTATAATGTATGCTACAGTATAATCAGCCAACTACAACTAAGTATCGAATACAAAAAGGAGACCTCTTTTTGAGAAGGCAAAATGCTTGCTGGTTTGTGTTAGGTCAGCGCATTGAGATTCAGCATATTTTACTTCTAACGAACAACTGACTGACTTGGTAAGAATAGCTTCGACTTAAATGGTCACTGAGCTGGCGGCCTAACTCGGATCATTATTATACCGTAACCTCTTAGTTCACCATTGTATCATGTATAGATCTTATGTCTGTTGTCTAAACTTCCTCGTCTCCAGTCTCTTGTTATCCTCAAGCCAAGTCTTGTTGTAGATTTGACTTGTTAATATATTTTAAGCAAGAACTCGTTAAATAAATTAGCCGAGACAAGAGAAGGAATGACTTTGCTATCCGGCGACGGTGATGCAGAACTTCACCGTCTTTAATAATCCAACGCAATATCCCCAGAATAACGCTAAACGTCTACAAACCTTTTAATACAAATTCCCATGACGATATCATAAGAGATATGTTGCATTATAGCCGGATAGACCGTGCTGGCGATCATCACATAAGGAGGAAAATGAAGAAAGCGAAAAAGAAACGACTTGTACATTTCCTCATTATTATCTGAGATGATAAGTCAAAACATAAAAGACCCGCTAGAACGAAAGTTTTGGCACGGCGAAACAGCTTTTTAAGTTTTCAATTTGCACTGGTGGGCGCTGCAGCTGTTCAAAGGCTGTAAAGTCCGTGGATCACGTGACATTACGTTTACACGTACCATTGACTAAAGGGTTTCAGGAAATTCCCACCAACTTTTCAGCGTGATTAAGGTAAACAAATACAGGAAGTCATTCACTTCAACTGTAATAAGAAGAATAAATAAAAACGAAAGATGTATCGCGCCAAACAGAAAAATTCATATCAAACATAAGTGATGTAATGCGGTGGTTTTTTCGTGCGATTCACCAGCAACACGCGAGCAGTACAGCGCAGCAACAATTTCCTCCGCAACGAGATGCGTAATGCATTTCCATTTCTGGCGCTGGTTGGCATTTGTTCTTGACATCCATCTTTTGACCAAATTTGGCTTATAAATTGGCTCTCATTTCTACAACAGGTCTTCAGCAAAAGGTCAAAATAAGAAAAAAAAGGGGAATGATGTTCTAAACGGGAATAAGTCAACTCGTAGATACATCAACACCAACATGGGGATGAGCAGATGACGTTGAGTAAATTGTAGATGGGTATAGGTTAATGGGGCTTATACCAACAGTATGGAGTGAGGTTTACCAAACTAGTTTTGTTGGAATTCAGATTCCTGCAATCCTGCTGGATACTTTTGAAAAACTGTCCTCAGTTGGCCAAGCAAACCAACAATTTTACAAGAAAACCTGTATATAGTAAAGCATCAAACAATCTAACATTGACAAAAAACCTACAATTCAGCGAGCCAGGAGGCCAACAACTCAACAAGTCAGGAAAGTGATGAACTAACTAGATAACGTCTCGATACAGATGACACTCCACAGTCCGCACTGATGAAAGGAATTTAAAGGAATTCTAATTTATTCAGCGGAAATGCAGCTCCTGCAAAATGGCCTTTAACTTGTTCGGCTAATTTCTTGGGACTGAATAAATTTTGAAATGATGCCAACATGCCGGAATATTGATCAAATGGAAATCGGCTGTAGCTTTCGCACGATATCGATTATTATTTGGCTTGCCCAGAATGGATGACTGATGATCAGGGTCCAACTTATACCGTACAAATGGAAAAGTGGCGCGATTTTTTAATTCTCGTTCATCATCTCTCTGGTATTTTCGTAATTTTATTAATTTTTTTTTCTGTGCCCAGTCTCCCTTATCTTATCTTATATCTCACCCATTTGTTATAAAAGGAATGTCTTTCTTTTTCTTTTTTCTTTCTTTTGGAAGCGACGATCGTATCCGATTGACCCACAAACGAGAAACTGGGATTCGCGTAGTAGCCTTCGTTTCCCTGGTTTCCCTGTTGTTGTTTTGATTTTGTGCTGCACGTTTCTTTCCTATCCAGATGAGCGCCGGCATAGTTTCATAAGGAGTTGAACATCACGCTATTTGCATGGCCTATACGCTCTACGTATGTACCTATAAAATATATATACATACACATTTAAACATAACAAGTACCCCAGGTAAAAAAGTACTGCCTTGCACTGTAATAAAATGATAGTTTATTTAAGTAAACTATCATTTTATTGTAGTGGACCTAGTAAAGTAGAAGTATCACTAAGTGGGCGTATTTTTTTTTTTGTTTCAATGTCAATATTACTAAAGACACACTGCTATATCACTGGTAGCGTATAGTACTTATCCTATATATATATAGTATTTGTCCCAAAATCCTTCAGTATTACTTGAGTTTTTCATATTATTACTTAAGTACATTCTAAGTACTTTTTCACCTGGGACGCGTGATTGAGTGAATTGCGTACAGGCTGAATGTACCCCAGTCCGATGCTATCGACCCCTGACGCGAGATGGACGAGGAAACCCGCCGAGCTCATGATGAGGATGAAGGCGAAAACGCAATCTTTCCGTCCTATACAAGTGATTGGGCAAGAGTCGCTTGAATGAGTTACTTTTTCGAGCAGCGGGGTCTCTCGGCCGCCAGGAGGACAGATTTGTATGTTCCCGCGCTCAGGGACATGGACAGCGCACAGTCATTGACTCATGGCAGAGTCTTTTATCAACAATAATTATATGTAGAACTCAAGCGTATTTATACATATGCGATGCCAGCCCCCCAAAAAGGTTAACTTTAAGTTAATCGGGTCATTATTGTAGGTTACTTGACTGGAGATATTACTTATGCGTATGTGTTCGTCACTTGATGCGGGCATGTCGTGCGGGTGAGAAATTTTGGCAAAGCTCGAAAAGGGAAAGCGCGCCCGCTAATAGATTTTTGTTTGTGTTTTTCCAGGCTGTGTGACCTTTCGAATTACCGACCGTGCAGAAAGCTCTTCTTGTATATGTATACCCGTATCTTAATACATGGTATCTAATACACATATTGTGTGTAATGTACATATTACGTTAGCGGGCTCCGGTCTAATTATATCTCCGCCTGGAATGGTGTAGACGACCGCCGAGAGTCTATTTAACGGGTGTTTTTGGTACACAGGCAGCTCATACTTTTTTCTTCTTTAAAGAGACGACAATTTGGATGATTGCATCGTGCCAGCAGATGATTAGAATCCATCAGCAAATCCCGACTCACTCGACGCTTGCCAGAACTTGCGAGTTTGCTGACTCAAAATTCGTATATACAAGACTCTTGTACACACACACACACACACACACACACACACACACACAGTGTGTGTATATAAGTATATGGGGACCTAACCTGCGTGGTGCACCGCTCGTCGGAAAAGCCGGGGCCAGTAGGTCATCGGGGTAAATAGGTCAAATCGCAGTTGACGAAACCGGTGTCTGTACATATCATTAACGAAAAAATCGTCATAGGTAGTATACATGATGAGCCAACAAATAGCACAGGGCGTTGATGACTTGATGCCCTCTCGTGTCAAAGAGGGAAAAAAACGGATGAAGCGGTTAGCAAGAGACGCCAAAACGCCAGAAAAACTTAAAAACAGGTCTTGTTATTGGTCAATCAAGAAGAAGACTAACGTATATGATGAAACATGTTTATATACGATACACACGTATACTCTTTTGCACTATCACCATACAGCTTTATAATATTATACTAAATAAAAAAACCGGTATATACTAGAGACATTCAACTCGTTTTCATTTCCGTTCTTTTATCTATTTTTTTTTTTCTTCCAAGATAAATTTTTCATGGACGACTTGTCGTAGTATATAGTTGAATCTTGTTTTCCAGCTTCGTCGTCCGGTAACGTGTAACGGGACTTGTCTTCAAAACCAGCCATAGTATACGTAATTCTATTGATCGAATACAATTTTTTTGTTTTCTTTTGTCTGCTTTTTTTATTATTATTAAGGGGAACTCTGTGGTGTGAGCGTCGTTTTTTTTTTATTTTATACGATCACGTCTTTTATTCATTCAACACAGTGGAGCAGAGAAAGCTCTTTGCTCACTTTCAGTGCTCATATTAAAATCCGCCGAAACGGCCCAAGCGCCAAGAACAAAAAGGAGAGAAGACGGAAAACAAAACGTTTTCTTTTTGTTTTATATCATCGGCGATGGCTGTTGGCTAACTGAAAGAAAGGCCTGATGCGCGCCATGCACTGTTGATCGCTGCTATATTCGGGATTTTTGATCGTTATTGCACCACCGCTGAGAAGAAATCTAGTCAAATGGACAACTGCGGCGGTTTGATGTCTGAAGAAAGATTTTTTAAATCATGATGCGCGTATAAATTTGAGTTTTTATTCTTTTTCGACAGAGATCGGCGGCCAACCAATGGCTTTGCCATAGCGCCAGCGGATAGAAATCATTCAATCGAGCACTCTTTGAAATAATGCTGTGCAGTCTCAGTCTCAGTTCTGACCGATACTTTTGGATGAATTCCGGTTTCTATGACGAGGCTGAATGTTTTGTGGGCGACGGTATACCCTTCACTCCAGCGTCGAAAAGGAAAGCTGTTTGAAACGTGGAAGGACTAGCAGCTTTTCCGTAGAGTACCAGTTGTCAGTTGACTTGTTTCTGCGTGGGAATTGACAGGGGGTGTCATTGTCTGTTTGTGCTGGCGTTGTCGGTTGTTACTCCCCTCTGTTATTTTTTTCTACATCCCGTTTTCTTATATATACTCGTTTGCAACATTGTTTGCATCCGACCATTTCCTCGAGCATTTAAAGAAGAAGAAAAGAAGACGCGGAATTTTTCTTTCTCTAATTTCTTTATTGCCGTAGACGACGTTGTTCACTGTATCAAATTGATTGCGTTAGCAGTCAAGCCAAGCCTGCTGTCTCCCATCTGTGAGTGGGAGTCATTATTTTCTATTATCTATTGATCTATACGTTTGTATATAAATATGGCTAGCTGCGTTTCTTTGATGAAAAAAAGGCTCATTCGGTCTCAACTTGTGGTTGCTTTTTATTGATTGCATGGCTAGCAGCGAATGCGTCTAACGGGCAGGAAAGCAGTTTGAATTCAAAAGAGTTTTGATCGAAGAAGAAATGCTGGCGCTTTACAGCTTATATTGCTGCTGTTACATCCGCGTCCTATTTCCACTAATGTCGAAAAAATTCACCAAGAAGAAGCCCCCATGGTAATAGCGATTTTCGGTCGGAAACCAAGTCACGAAAAGAGATATATTGTGCGAGGAGTGTTGTATATATAAATATTGCGTCTGTATAGCTGTAGATTTAGCTATACACAATGGCCAGGATCTGGCGTTCCAAATCTGGCGTCGAATCTCGACACGCAGGAAGTTTCCAATTGATGACGCTATGATGCCGACCTGCCGTTATGACTGTATTAAATTTTCTTTAATGGCTTTGGCTGCAGCAGCATATGCAATAGACGTGGCAAAAGGGGGGGGACAAAAAAGGAAGACAGCCATAATGGTGGCCGAGGGAATAATAATATATGAACTGTATAGTAGTGTATGCCATATATATATTCAGTAGGCTAAACGGCTTAGTGCTGCTGGGCCACGCTAGTAAATTCGACGCCGAAGATATATGGTGGAGATATTATAACCACTTTACGATTTTGATATTAGTAACGATATCTCTTGTGCTGTTCTCATTTTCTACCAAGAACTTTGCGATATTTTTTCTTTCACTCTGTTGCGTAGTTAATGACATCCACAGTGGTTTCCATTTACCCACTTTTTTTCTTTTCTTTTTTCCGGTAGGTTTTCTCTCTCTCTATGCCTCTCTACTTCTTCACAGTTGCTCTCCTCTCGGCAACCTTTTGACCCGCCTGTACGTGTGTCGAGATTAACGGCGTTTTCCGCTTCTAACGAGCGTCAGTCTATTCTTTTTTTTTCTTTTCTCTCTTCTCCGCCACTTCGACGGATATAAGCGAACTACCGATTGTGCTGTGCGTGATGTGGCTTATGCCTTGGCTATATAGCGGTGGAAATAATGCTGCTGCCGAGGCGGTAGGCAGGTCGCCCTTCTTTTTAAGAGTTCTTCCCACATTTGCCTATAGCCTTCAGCCAAACGGCAACAACTCAGAAACGAGTAGAAAAAAAGACAAACGAAAAATGAGCCGCCGCGATTGACTATGCAGGAGAGGGGATGTGCATGCTTACCGTGCGTATATTATAATACCAGCAGCAACTCTGTACATATATACTTGTATATTGCATTTGGCCTACATGCTCGGCGATGTCGGTGCTGAATTCCCCTTTTGGCCCATTCGATTTCATTACTTCGACTTATTGCGTAAGTACACATGTGTGCGTGCCAGGCGCCGACTTTTATAATAATGACGACTCTATGCGCTCCATGCGCGTTTGTTTCCAAAACATCTTGGCATAAATCAACGGCACCGGCTTAACAGCTTAACCAGCATCGGTAAATTGAGAGGAAAGCGCGCGGTGAAAGGCGACAAAAAGCGTCGGATGGAAAAAAACAAAACAAAAAGGCAATAGAGAGACAGAGAATAAGATGGAAGATGGAAAATATAAGAGCCCAAAAATACAAGCAAAGACGAGAAAACGCCAGAAAGAATAGAAAAATCACGACTCGGGTCGTTGAGCAGCTGTTACACACGAACGACAAAACAAAAAACGGGAGAGAGAATCGAAAGCTAGCTTGTGCTATAGCTATCCGGCGCTTCTCCTCTTCGTCATATTCCGGCTGTTGAATGGATGAAAGCTGCGATGGCGACTCTTTCGGGGGGAAAATATAAAAACGAGAGAGAGAGACACGCATCGTGCGTTCGCAACTCGTCATAAATAGAGAATCGGAATGATTGCCAAGTGTGTCCTCGTCGCCGCCGTCCTATACACGATTGTCGGCCATCTTCGCTTAGATTCGTGAACTCGTGAGGCGCGCAAGTCGCACGCTCGACAATTGCTACACTTGTGAGAGATTCGGTATCTACTCGACGTCGATGGCGTACGAGAAATGCAGTGATCTGGATCTTCAGCCGACTGTCAACTGCTGCACGAAAGCGGACTGTTGTATTTTTCTACTTTTCTTATTTTGCATCACGCAACTCTTTTTCTACCTTACATAGCACGCAATACTATATAGGATTTCCAATGATTTTATCGTTGTTCCAATCCACGGCTTTCGCTAGGGGAAATTGCTCCGAATCACTTTTTTCTTTGGCCATTTAGATTTTCACTTTGACCATTTTGAAACCGAGCGGCATTTCAGGGCTATTGCTGCTGTTTGATGGGGGCAATGTGTCTTCTTCTTCATTCCTCTCGAGCGGCCATCCAGTTTCGTTAACATGAAAAATCGTCAGGGTAAATCAAAAGAGATAAGATATAGGAAACAGAATGGAAAGAATCCTCATCCTCGCTGTTGCATTAGAGTCACAACGCCGGAGACTCTGATGCGCCGCGGAGCGTAACACAAGTTTGTTGCATTAACGTTACATATACATACACGATCGAATTGGATAGTTATTTGGCCCCGAGCAGCATGGGGAGGTTGTTCGCCGTGAGCCAGCCGTCAGCAGCAGCAGCAGCGTTAGGTAAAAAGAACCTGGTGCAGCGCTCGCTGATTGCACAAAAGCTACAGCCACCGCTGCGACTGCAACTGCTGCTGCTCGCCAAGCTTCTTCACTCCCTATAGTTGTTGTGTATTATAGTCGCTGCTGCTGCTGCCTTGCCTGTTGCTGGCTTGATTCCCCTCACGACGGTGAATAACCTTCACTCGCTCAGTTCGCCGTGCTCACATTCGTCCCCCGTTGCTCGCCGAGTGCACTCGCTTTCTCTCTTCGTTCCCGCTGGCCCGAGTATATATCTGACACTCGGCTGTCGAGTCTCATTTCTACGAGAGCCCATCACAAATATCTCGACACATCTCGAATCGTTGGCTTGTGTTTTCTCCCGGTGCAATTTGTTCGACGATTGAGGACAAGGCTACACGGACATCGCCTCTCATTAGCGCTACCCTCTGCTCATCATACGCCTTCAATCAAATAGTCCTTGACGGGAGCGACACCGCGTCAGGCAGATAAACAATTCCAATTACAAGAGATCAAGTTGCTGCCGTGCAAAAAATTTAGAAAAGAAGTTTTGAAACGCCACCAACAAAATAAGTTAATCATCTTCCATGAGGACGGTCGGCTTCAGATAACGTGTGTTACCATTAGGACGTGACACATGCAGATAGATACACTGCACTCAGGTATACCTATACCCTCAGCATAATAACTCCCCCAGAAAATAAAGATGAAGTCTCTGAGCGGCCAGACGGAGAGAGAGCCATCGCCGAGCGTTGAAACCTACTGGGTGGTTGATGTATTCGGACAGAACGACAAAGTCAAGGTGAGAGCTCGTCCATTGGACAATTTGTCTTACTTCTTGTCTGTTTTCTTCTTCTTATTGTTGTGTCGGCATACTACACACTATGGGAGCGCTGGCGTATTGATGTACTATGGCGGCTCTGCGTGAGGCTGGCGCTATAGGATAGAAAGGGGATGGATGGCGCAGGTGGAAAACTGCGTGATTCATCCCAGCAGCGGCCTTTTTCCTGCTGTTGGCTTCTCTTAACTGTGACGGAGAAAGATTATATACGGCGCGACACGGTCGCAAGCCAGAAATATATTCTTCTTTTTTTATTTCCATTCCTGACGGCTTAAACATAACAACTCTGAGCGCTGATGTAGTAGGACACAACAAGCGCATTTGCTTTTTCTTTTGGAGCGAAACTTTCCGGGGCTGTGCGATGACACGACCAGTCGACCGGAACCATTTTTTCTTTCTTCTTTACCCTTTTTTATTTTTATTAATATCTCAACATTTTGTGCTGTATCATGTCTTTATCTGGTTCCGGAAACGTGGCGATCATAAATACCGGTAAAACTTTAAAAAAAAAAAAAGAAAGAAGGATTGAGGCGGTGTTGCTGGGTTTAATATAATAGGAGAGAAAAGAAGGCTTAACGAAAGATAGTGATGAGTTACAGCTATCGAGAGGAATATACTGTTAAAATAAGAGAGAGAGTGGAAAACATGTAAAAAGAAGGAAACATCGCTCCATCAACTCGCGTGAGTTGCCAAGCATGAAGTTAAATGGAAAATAACGTTATATGTCGCATCCGCAGCATTTGAATAATCGCCAGATGGAATTAAAAAATGCCAACCACAAGCATTGATGTATTTGCTTAAGTAAACAGGTTTCATCATTCGATTTTAGATTGCCCAAAACATTAAAAATGTAGTAATTTTACAAGCTCTTTTCTTTGGCTTACAGGGATAAAGCTATATAGTTATTTCTGCGCTTGATTTTTGTTTTTTACTTCGTAACATTGACCCCAAACATTAGCTGCTGCAATAAGAGCAATGGATTTATTGGCCATAGAATTTTGAACGCATAACAATAAAGGTTGTAACGAAAGAAAGTCAACTTGACGCTGACGCCCATAAAACCAACAAAAAAAATAGCTCGTCGACTGCTTTATTACAAGCCAACGACCCAGGGTATAGAAAAGCCTATCTACGTTATTTTACATGTAATAATAATTAGAACACGCAGAAAATATTCACAGGTTTATAAATATACGAAAATGCGTAGCAGAATTTACTACCACCCGCAGATTTTGTATATTCAAATAACAAGCGGCGCCAGCACAGAAAAATTCTAATGTGATCAATGACCTTGGTCACTGTCTCTCTCATCCTAGCTCTCGGTCCCGGTAAAAGTCTCCAACCCCAACGAAGAATGAAGACGAGTCGTTAATATAAAGTCTAAGAGGGCATCGTGCAGACTGGAAGAGAGCGCAGTGATCGGGAGTAGCAGACCATAACAGATGGTCATTTCAGCTTCCTCCTGCAGGGGAAATAGAAATGAAATGAAGGTCCAAAAAGTGAAGTATAAAAGAAAGAAAAAGAAAAGAAAAAAGGCAGGCTGGGATAGAGGAGGATAAACATGTATGCCTGCAAGGAACAGCAAAGAACTGCAGGGCCGTTCACCCTAGACTTGATGGAATAGTTGGATGAAAAAAAAAGGAAAATGTTATTAAAGCTCCCGCAGTAGAATTTTTTTGTTTTTCTTTAGGTTATACTCTCCATTCTTTATGTGCTGTGTGTACATGTGTGTGGGAGAGGTAAAGGGGGTTTGCAATGAGGTGGGAACGCAGAGGCGGGGTACTGCATGCTCTATCGTATCTACTCCAACAGTCACGCTCGTATGGCCGGGCGACTGGACCATCTGTTTTTTTTGGGTAGTTGCAGTCTCAGCGTATATATCCACACAGCGCCGGCGGTTTGGCGTGATGATGATGAGGAAAAGAATAGAGGCAAATGACCGATTCTCTATGTGCATGCGCTGTGTTTTGGCTGGGACGAGACAGTACACTCTCGCTCTCTGTTTGTCCTCCCCTCGAGGATAAACACCAAACTTAATCGAGTCCGTGAGTCGTGGTGCATCAAAGGCTAGCTAGCAAATAGCATAGCATATAGCCTGGCCCGACACAAAAACAGAACGCCTTTTGCCAGCTCCACACTTTCCCGTCCATTTGACTATATTGGCATGCAGGTGAATCGTGTAATAGCCCAAAGCTCAGCGATGGATCTTAGTCTCATTATAATTGAATAAAGAAATTACAAAAAAAAAAATATTTAGATTATAATTAGCTACAGAACGAAATGAAAAGCTTTTGAATAATTTCGAAAAAATGATGAAATATATTAGTTGCTTCACGTGAATTTCTCCAATTAATTTACGATTTGTTTTTGGCTTTTTTGTTTCTTTTTTTAATTGCGAAATCTTATAGCGCAAATCCCGCCGTCCGCCGACCTTCAATCCGGAGGATTACGTGGTTTTTCTGCGCAAGGTGCTCACCACGACCAACGCCAATGGAGGCATGAGCTCGGCCGTCGACAAACTCTACGGCAAGGACTCGCAGATGAGCTCAGAGATGCGGTCGAAACTTTCCCACAGCGTCTCCGTGTCATCGAGCGGCGATCGTGACGGCCGACCAAACAACAAACAATCCCCCGACGTGTCGGATATCCTCAAGAAACTCCGTTTGGACTTGTTTTTCTCGTTCGCCAGGTAATTTCATGAAAACAAAATTTATATATTATAACGGAAAACAACGTTTGGTCGAATCGTTACCGCGTCATGCGCCGTCGATGAAGTTGCACGCTGTCCTCCGGGCTCGCTCGTTACATCTTACCAGCATTATTAGCCTGAACCTAACAATACCATTTATACTTTAAACAATAGCTTCTGCAAGGAATTCGTTGGCGAGACGTGCGACGGCATCGCTCTGTTAATGGACATGCTGCGCACCATTCAAATGGCTCAAGTCGAACTGAACGGTGAGTAATAAATTTGATGACTCTCTGTAATTGGTTCAACGTCGCGTTCCCGAGGGAAAAAAACAACATCAACCTCGTCTATGGGGATGCCAACTTTGAACACATATTAGCAGCCATAAAAATCCTGAGAGAATGTGTAGCCCAGACAAAAATGGAATCATAGTTATTGTCAAACTCTTGAGTTGAACGTGGGTTTTTAATTATTTTTGAGCGCTTTTTTTTATTAGAAACGTTCTTGCTTCAGTAATTTAATTAACGAAGCTGTTGTGAGTATCAAATTATGTAGGTCTGTTATATTCAACTATTCATAGCCTTCAAATCTTCTCCAACTTCCCGGTTCGCGGGAACGAATAACCGTAGTACAGTTCACACGATACCTGTTATTCACGGACTGGTTTTCTTGATTAAAGAGCACATTTTGAAAAAGAAGAAAAAAACAGGAATTTAAAAATAAGAAAAAAAAATAGGAGAGGAAAAAAAACAAGCAAAAACGTACAAACCTCAAAAATAGTAGCAAAATAATCTGGTATAGTTAAAAAGCAAGGACTCAAACCATGCAATAATCTGCTCAATTTATTTTGATCACTTACGTCAACTGGTTTGGGATTGCCCAATTTTATTACGATGTCTGGTTTAAAAGTGCTTCACGACCAATTCATTATTTTAGCATAACAACAGTTAATTATTTTACATAGCGATTCAATTCGTACAGTAAAAGTTCAGCGATTTGTTTAATACGTTTCCTACACAAAAAAAAAGGAAATTGTCACACGTCGATAAGCGGGAAGTGCTTGCGTATAGAATAAGCCTCTTATTTTGACGATTTCTTTTTTCCCTTTTTCTAACAAGGATCCAACAAAGAATTATCGAACGTCCGTGCCAACCGACGATCGCTGATCCGCAACGCGTCGGCCGACGAATTGGAAGTACTACTTTCCTTATACCAACTGTGTTTAGCCAACGGTCATGTCCCGGGCAAGGACCACGGACTTTCCCGACTGTTGGCTCACAACGCCGGATTTTACGGCTTGGCACTGGCCCTTGTCAGTAATCTAACCCGGACCCGCAGCCTCGCCTTGCAGGTATGAATATCGGAGATATCTTTTTCCCTCGCCTTATTCACATTCACCATCATTCAGCATACATCCTTATCTCCTCTCTTCCACGCTTCCTCCGCTTCTTTGTTTCCCGGAATCCCGGCTGTTTGAGCTTGCGGGACGCCTACGTCTTTGGTCGTGTTATACGACGAATAACTGCGCCACCACGGTGCATTGAAAATACCTATTTTGATTTACGACATAGGCTATATTCTTTGTGTGTTCCCATTTTGTTTTTCCTGTTATTCTCTAGTTGATGACGGCGCTTTGCAAAATGCCTGGCGGCCACTCACGTGTGTCCGAGGCATTGACCACGCTGCGCTTGAACATGGGGGAATCGGTAAATATAAATCAAATCATTTAAGACAATCTCTCCGCGCTTTCGGTGTATTGACACTGGGAACGGTTATCTATTTTTGATGGGCCTTTATAAAACAAAAAATTCAAAAGGTGCGACTCAAACTCTTGAGCGGCATTGTGAATTCTACTGCCTCACGTGTCGAATCGCTGATCGAATCCACCGAGGATGGACTAACAGGCGGAGGAGACGTCGCCTACAACACGGACTCATCCCTTCGCTTCCTGGTTGAAGCCATGGCTTTTCTCAACTCTTTTGTCCAGTCCGCCTCCGATTTGAGGAATCAAGTCGTCATCCAGTGGGAGGTGGAGGAAGCTTCGCTCAACATTCACGCTCTCGCTCAGGTCAGTTCATAAGAAATCTAGGACTTGTTTTTCCAGAAAGTCCTTCGTCGCATCAGCATTCGATGAAACGAAAAAGTAACGGGAAGACTTTATATTATACTAAGTCGAGACTTGGACTTTTTTCTAATATTTCTATAGTTCCTATCCACAAATCATATTTGACAGTTTTTCAAATAAGGTTTCAGGCTATAGCAAAGCGCTGCTTTAAAAAAAAAAAAAGATGAAATAAATTATATAGATATATTCAACAGCCGTACAACGTACGAGTCAACATTGTGCTCATGTCATGTATATTAATAGCTGAAGCATCGATATGTTATTGGATAACTCGTTTGTTTATCTTGATATTGGTCGCGCATTCGTGGCAAACCAAATTACGTGAATCAACACAAAACGGTATTTTTTTTTGTTTTGATAGGTTGCCGATACGGTGAGAAGCCCGTTAGCCGCACAGCTAAGGCAAGAGCTCTCTGTCTGGAGCGAGAACCAAATAAATATTGCTTTACTTTTGGACCGGCTCACTAATGTTACCAGCACAAATGAAGCCCTTCGCAAAGATCTTCTCAGCTTGCGCTCACGATTGTTGGTATGTATATAGGATATCGCTTAATTAAAAAATAATTATATAATCGATTGATTAGTAATTAACAATCACGAATAAAAAAGCGAACCCGGAATAATCAGCTGCGTGCTCAGAATTATGAATAATAAATTCAATTAACTCAATTGAATTTCTCATTATTATACAGGCTCTGGAGAGTGAAAAGAAACGCTTTAGCGAGTTTGAAAACGATATGAAAAAACGCTGCGCCGATCTGGAAACGGAGTTGACGACAATGCGCGATACGCACCCCATAACATCCTCCTCGTCCGTCGGCATTCAAGCGACCGACATAAGGATGGAAGATAAACTGGAGAGTAATAGTCGTCCGCTTCACGATTGGTACCACACGACAGGCAGTCACATGTCGTACGACGATGAGGACTACGACATCGACGACGTGATTGAAGAATTGAATAACATCGTCAACAGCGCCGAATCCGACATGAACACGGAAAAGAATAGCAGCAGTAACTGTGGCAGCACCACCAAAGACTCTGGCTCTTTCACTGAAGAACACCTGGTTCCCAAATATCTTCCACGCCCGCCTCCACGGCCGGAAGCCAAAAAATCATTAACTACCAGTCCAAATGCTGTTCACTTAGATGATTTAACGGGGGAAACCAGCGATTTTCCCATGGCGACAGTAATCAGCGGCACACCGGAAAGCAATCAAATTTCGTCCGATTCCGACATGGATGAACCAGGGCCGACCGAAATCAGCCGGAAGAAAATCACCCAGAGTTTTTTCCGGCAGAACAATAAACTTGACAACGAAAACGAGTGCGAAGACGAAAAAGCTTTCAACAGCAGCGTCTGCGAAAGCGATTGGGACAAAACGCAAATACTTCGAAGAAATATCAGAAAGTCCTTCGGCTCGGTCGAGGGTAGCAGCCGGGGAATTTCAATCGAAGACATGACCGAAGATAAAATTAAACCTGACATTTTACGTGCAATTCCGACTCGACTATTCCACAAATCTTGGGACGTATTAGAAGCTCGTAGTCCCATGTACACGGATGACATGATAATCAATAACTCTTCTGCCAACATGCAAGATGGGCCTATTCTTCCCACCACTAGACGAAGACACGCCAGCGTTGACAATCTGAATGCTTTACAGCGGGAAAGTCCTATCTTTATTCATCCGATGGTGCACCATCCTAACCTCAGAGATCGAGCTACCGAAGAAATGCTGATGTTTGAGCACCAACAGCAACAGCGCTTCCTAATGGGACACAGTCCTCTATCTCAGCATATGTATCGCCATCCGGAACACTTCCATGATTCACCAATGTCTCCCGTAGACCCGACAGCCCATTTGGGCGATCTGCAAGTTGGTGACGTTTTCTCATTCCCAGGACAGTACTCGGGACATTCTGGACGCGCAAGTTCACGCACTACTGATCACAGCAGCAGAAAAAGCAAAAGAAATCACGAAATAGACAACAACCCTAGCAACAGTAAACCGGGTAGCCGGAATTCCTTTGCGTTTGCCAGTCTTATTCCTGGATTTATCAAATCGTCGTTTGGCAGTTCTCGAGACTCGTCTTCTAAATCGAGCCGGGAGGAATGGGAAAATTTCCATGCCGAAAAAGTATTGATGAAAGATTACAGACAACACTTTCAACCGCATCAGTCGATACTACCATCGGTGTTGCGACATTCAACAGACTTAGAAATGAATCCTGCAGAGTTCTGGCCTCCCTCCTTTCAAGCCATGCCGTTCCGAAATATTCCACAGCAATTAAGTGATACCGACCCCAGAAGAAGCCAAAGAAATCGGTCGATTCAGTTATCTTCGCCCACTCAAATGGGACGTGGCATTCACACGAACGCCAACAGAATTGCAAAACTGATGGACCATCCTTCGGGAATGTACTGAAAACCGAAAGATGATTGATAACAATTGCGCGTTGTCACAAAACCCAAATAATCTATTGAATTGTAATAGATTAGGTATTAAGAAGAATGCTTTAAAATTTCACATTTAAGTATACTAACCAAAATCCGGGTATCGGATAAATACATTGTCAACAATCAATACAAGAAAATTTGTACAAATTATTGAAAAAATGTAAATGTAAAATCCGTTTCACCTTCAGCTGACACCAACAGGGCAAGTGAATAGGCAACCGAAAGTTAGAATGCAGAATAGGCCTCAGTCCCCTCTCAGCAAGGCTCCCGGGAAGCTTTTTTTCGCCCAATCAGAATTGAAAGAGAGGAAAAAGAACTTAGTATAGTATGCCTACTTATACCTTATACCAAAATATTTAATGTAATTAATAATACATCAGCCTTGACGCCCATCAGCAAGAAAAAAAATTTAATCGCCACAACTTGGCGATCGGGATCGACGTTTCTGGGTAACATCATCAAAAGTATCCCTGGCGTCTTTTATTCGTTCGAGCCATTGTTATATACTTGGAACTTGGACCATCATCCGGGCTCTAAGACCGAACTGATCCAGTCCTTATTTCATTGCCGCTTCTCCCTCGATTACTTGCAAAGTATCAACGGACTCGGTCTCCCGAATGATATGCAGAGAAATAAGCGAGTTTGGGATGAGTGCAGCTACTACAACCGAACTTTGTGACATGAGAGTTTTTCGGCCACCTGTGCTTCAACTTACCCATCCATTTAATCAAAACGGTCCGGTTAAGAGTCACGGAATTATATCGGCGCTGATAGAACATTTCTTTTCGCTTATATTTACTTATCCTTAAAAAATTGCCTAATGTGTAATTATTCAGGTCTGGTTAACCCCGGGAAAATTCTGACATCTTGCATGAATTGAAAAAGAAAAATTGTGGTTAATAGTGCCTTACGTCGCGTATAGTTGGTATATTGTTAAATAAAATATAGCCTAAAGCACTCCAGAAAAAGGGCTGAAGTGCAAATTAAATTATTTTTAGTAAAATCAAATAAGGAACTAAATTGTCCACTTCGACAACAGTAACATTGTGCCTATTTAGCTAATATATTTAACCCTGCGAATATATGGTCGATGCAGCATGTGGTTGACTTGGAAAATATTATTGTTATCGAGTATCGACTTAGAGGCATCTGATTTCTTAATACACAGAATTACTGGATTGAAACAGATTCTTTAGTCAATAAGAGGAAAACTGAATTCTGGAAAGATTAAAATTTCAAGAAACCGCATACTGCGCCGGAATCTGATTTAACAACGGCGTCACAATCCGAAGCGCCGTTTTTTTTCAACCAGCAAGTACCGCCCTGAAATTATAGCACAAATTTTATATAAATGGAATTTATATAAATTAAGCGGGCTGCAATAAATTTAAAAATTGTGCGTACTTGATAGTTTGTCCAAGTGAAGTGACTACATTCCGGGTTTGATAGGCAAGTTCCTCCGCATTTCTCAGCAGCGGTCGCCACTGCCATCAAATCCCGACCTAAAAAATCGCAATTTAATGCCCATTTTAGGGTTCCCTCATCTTTCCATGCACTGGCCGGTGGACTGACCGTTGTCTTAAGGAATCCGCAAACCGCACCATCATTTGTTTTCGACACGGCGTCGAATTCTGACACATAGCCAGATTTCATCCAGCAGGTTCCCCCCTGAATGGGGAGAATACATTTAATCAAAATAGTTATTTGAAGACGGAATTGCTGAACACTTTATAGGCATGATTCACATAGGAAAGGGAAATAAAATTATGCTGAAATTACGTTATAATTGGTCCAGGTAAAGTGGCTGCAGGGAGAATTCTCCTTGCAAAGCGATCCGCATCGGTCTCCAGGGCTAATCTGATTCTTGAAATCTCGACCTATAAAGTCACACTGGAGTGCCCAGCGTGTGTCGGTTCCATCTCCGTTCCAAACAATAGCAGACGAATTCCCGATAACTAAAATCAGAATCAAGGCTTTCCAGCAGAAAGTCGATCCAACTGTTGTCATTTTCGGATGGTTATAGAGACTGCGGATAAAATAACGTGAGCTCGTTCCCTTTCGATACTGCGGAACTAAATGGGGGACTCTCAGCTTCGGGATCGTACACTAGTCAATGCGCGATTCGCCACCAGTTGTCTCTCGTGTTCTCTTTAGTACTATGTACCCGCCTCTTAGTGATATTAATTTCGGTTAATCGAACTAATACATTGCGACACATTTGATTGAACTAAGGAAAAGACAAACAACATTTTGTAGGAAATATTGGTAATACTAAGGCAAAAATAAGATTTGACGGATTTGACACTACAAAATAAAAAATGTCACACCGTAAGCTTATAAAAAATGTCTTACCGTCAAGTGAAAATGTCACACCGTAAGCTTCATAGACGTGATCATCGGAACACAAATTAAGGAAATCTGCCTAGTTATATACCTGCTAAGTTTTAAGCGAATTTAGCATTATATATTCTGTCCCAACTATTATTCGATTATCGGACCCATCACAGTTTAGTTACAAACCAAGTTACACCCGAGTTACACCAATGATCTATAGCTAATAAGTGGCGCAACGAAACACAACAAAACAAAAAAAAGGCACATGGTGACTCAATTGATGAGAGAAATAAAACCCATTACGGACAATTTTTTCGTTCCGTTAAAATCCGTAACGGTGCGTTTCTGTCGCTGTGAATGCACCTTTAGCTATCTGTCGTTGATTGAGGTCGCAGGAGGTGTGGCGACAAGTGAATAACCAACTGCGATTGTGTGCAGAAGGTGCTGGAATAAACGGGATGCGGAATACAGATCCGGGGTCGTTGGCATCGGTTGGCATCAGCTTGTAAAAAATAAGTGCGTTATTTGCGTTGTTTGCTACATATAGGTACTGTGTTGATTTTATGTAATGTGGAGTAAAGTGCGTAGGTAGGAATGCTTAAGCTCGTTTTGGGGTGATGCATTTACAGTGGCCGTTGTTCCAACAGAATATAGGATCCAAGGTTTTCCAGAGCAGCAGGTGGCCGGCTTGTTTTTTATACGTCTGCACAGTGCACATGTACATTATTGCTGCACAATATACTCGTTACACTTAGATCGTAGAACACGATTAACACATTTCCCAACTCTTTTCAAATCTAACCTCATATACCTATCGCTTTACCAACAACGGCAACTCTGGGAAGCTAAACTGTTTTCCCGTGGGTTGTCCACTCCATTCTCCAGTAAGTCTACAAGTCGAGCGGTTTATATACAGCGAGCCGTTCATAAAAATTGTAACAGCAAAAAAGATGAAGCACTTATTGTTGGTCTTTTCAATTCTACAATGTTTCGTGATATCTGTTTTCGCTCAAAATTTGATTTTCGAAGAAAATTTCAATGACTTCAATCGCACCCGCTGGATGCATTTGATCACCGCTTGGCGAGGTGGAAATAGCGAGTTCCAGTATTACACTAACCGCCCTGAAAATAGGTTAATAACGATTTATTATACCATTCTATTTTGATTCATTGAAAGCTAACACAAATATTCTATTGCAATGTCACAGTTATGTCAAAAACGGAATGCTGTTCATTAAACCAACGCTGACTGCCGACCGTTTTGATAACAATTTTCTTTACTCCGGCACTCTCGATTTGAATAAAGAAGGTTGCAACATCAACTGGGAAAACGGTTGTTCAGTGTAAGTAAAAAATTTTTTCAAAGAACCTAGCAAAATATGTTGTTTCCTGTAAATTAAAACGATGCATAACAATTTATTTTTGAAATCTTTAGAACCGCCGGTGCAGAAATCATCAATCCAATTCAATCAGCGCGACTTGTAACAAGCAATTCGTTCAGTTTTACATATGGAACGGTAGAGGTTCGCGCTAAAATGCCCCGCGGGGATTGGATTTGGCCTGGTAAAATTCAATGGTGAAATTCATAGTTTACAGTTAAATAATTTTTCTATTTTAGCGATTTGGATGTTGCCAACTGACTCCGCCTACGGTACCTGGCCACGTTCTGGTGAGATTGACATCGTCGAAATTCGTGGAAATGCTGATTTGACTTGCAATGATGGACAAGGCAAAATTGGAAACAGCAAAATGTTTTCTACTCTTCACTGGGGTCCGGGTTTTTCCCAAAATATGTTCCAAAAGACTTCATGGGCAAAGTTGTTTCTATCCTCCAAATCAAAACGAACAATTTTAGCTTAAAAATATCGATGTCAATTTGTAATTATTTAGATCTTTGACGGATGGGAGTACCTTCTCGTCTGGCTTCCATGTCTACCGTCTTGAATGGCTTTCTACTGGCATTACATTTAAGGTGGACGGACAGGTAATTGGCTCTGTGTCTCCCCCAGCCGGAGGATTCTGGGAGTTGTCGGGACTGACCGGAACTAATCCATGGGCATCAGGAACTAAAATGGCTCCCTTCGACAAGAGAGTACAAAATTCAATTATTTTAAAATTCAAATCGCTTACTTAGTTATGGGAACGCTACTCCAATAACGATTATGTTTTTTTGTTTTTTTTTGCAGTTTCACTTCGTTCTTAATGTTGCTGTTGGAGGTCATTTCTTCCCCGATGGCTGTGTAAATGTCCCGTATGACAAACCATGGGCTAAATCCAGTTCAACGCCAATGCGCAATTTCTGGGAGAAAAGATGTCAATGGTATCCTACTTGGTACAAAACATCCCGTGATGATGCTGCCATGCAAGTCGACTATATCAAAGTTTGGAGTGCTTAATAAATGGTTTCTTTTGCGGGGTTTTCTTTCTAGGTTGCCTTTCATACGCGGAACTAGACTAAAAATACATAAACATCTTAGCAGCATGATGCAATTTACAAGTTTATTTGATAGAAAATTTGTATATCAGCTCCAGTGGCGCAGTTGGTTAGCGCATGGTACTTATAGGACAGTATTCATGTACGAATTAATCATAAATTCTGTTGAGATATGCCGAGGTTGCGAGTTCGAGCCTCGCCTGGAGCAGCAATTATTTAGAAATATTCAAAAACACTCATACTCTAAAATTAGAATATTTGCAAAGCACATGTGTACTTTTAGTAACATTTGGCTATAGATGACTAGCAAGTTCCTCAAAGGGCAAGAACATTTTGTTCCTAAGGGTAGCATATAGACAAGTATTTACATTGAAATTTAACTACACTTAATTGCTCGGAAAATTGCGGACAATTTTTAGAAGTTTGGTAATTTTAGAAGTAGGGCCTAGAATGATTTTTCAGCTCCAGTGGCGCCGTCTCACGCAGCTCCATTGGCGCAGTCGGCTAGCGCATGGTACTTATATGACAGTATTCATGAACATTACCTGAATCGAATAAGATATGCCGACGAGTTTGGGATGAGTGCAGCTACTACAACCAAACTTTGTGTCATGACCCGGAGTTTGTTGGCAACCTGTGCTCCAACTTTCCCATCCATTTAATCAAAACGGTCCGGTTAAGAGTTGAGGAATTATCGGCGCTGATAGACAATGATCCTTTGATAACTAAAGAATGGAAAATCATTCATTTGATACGCGATCCCCGCGGAATCATGGCTTCAAGAGCCGGCCTCGGTTGGTGTCATGTCAATCCGGCTTGCAACAACGTCAGCCGACTCTGCGCCGAGCTGGAAGACGATGTGGAGTTGACAGAAGGTCTTGTAAAGCGGTTTCCGAATCGGCATTATCTGCTGAAATTCGAGGATTTGACTAGCAACGTCGAGATTGAAACGGACAAACTATTTCGTTTCTTATAGAAATGTCAGTCACTGTCTCGACCAAAAAAGCTTTTCTCGACAGTCACACCAAATCAAACGACCAAAAAATGAAGGAAGATTTTTTTTTACTTTGAGCAGTCGACAATTATAAAATCAGACGCCGTGGCTAACGAGTGCCTATACCATTCTTTTCGCTTATATTTACTTATCTTAAAAAATGCCCGTTGTAATTATTCAGATCTGTTTAACCCCGGGAAAATTCTGACATCAGGTATGAATTGATAAAGAAAATTGTGGTTAATAGTGCCTTACGTCGCGTATAGTTGTTATCATTAAATAACACATAAAGCACTCCAAAATATTAGGTTGTAGCGCAAATTATTTTTAGTAAAATCAAATAAGGAACTAAATCTTCCGCTTCGACAACAGTAACATTGTGCCTATTTAGCTAAACTTTTTACCCTGCGAATATAGGTCGATGCACATGGTTGACTTGGAAATATATATATATGCTTAATACTAAAGGAAAATATTATTGCTTTCGGCTTAGAGGCATCTGATTCCTTAATTACACAGAATTACTGGATTAAAACAAATTCTTTAATCAATAACAATAAGAGGAAAAAGCGAATTCTGGGATGATTAAATATTCTTGAAACCACATTCTGCGCCGGAATCTGTTTTCGCAACGACGTCACAATCCGAAGCGCCGTTCTTTTTCAACCAGCAAGTACCGCCCTGAAATTATAGCAAAAATTTTATATTATTTGAATTTAAAAATTAAGCGGGCTGCAATAATAAATTTTAAAATTGTGTAGTCTATACTTGATAGTTTGTCCAAGTGAAGTGACTGCATTCCGGGTTTGATTGGCATATCTTTTCGCGGCATTGCTCAGCAGTGCTCGCCACTGCCATCATATCCCGACCCATAAATTCGCAATTGGATGCCCACTTCAGGTTTCCAGCAACCTTCCATCCACTGTTATTTGTCTGCTGAAGGAATCCGCAAACCGCCTCATCATTTGTTTTCGACACTGCGTCAAATTCCGACACGGAGCCAGATTTCATCCAGCAGGTCCCCCCCTGAATGGGGAGAATACATTTAATCAAAATAATTATTTGAATAAGACAGACTTGCTGAACACTTTATAGGCATGATTAACATATAGGAAAGGGAAATCAAATTATGCTGAAATTACGTTATAATTGGTCCAGGTAAAGTGGCTGCAGGGAGAATTCTCCTTGCAAAGCGATCCGCATCGGTCTCCAGGGCTAATCTGATTCTTGAAATCTCGACCTATAAAGTCACACTGGAGTGCCCAGCGTGTGTCGGTTCCATCTCCGTTCCAAACAATAGCAGCCGAATTCCCGATAACTAAAATCAGAATCAAGGCTTTCCAGCAGAGAGTCGATCCAACTGTTGTCATTTTCGGATAGTTTGCGACTGCGCATAAAATAACGTGAGCTCGTTCCCTTTTGATACTGCGATACTAATGGGGGTCTCACAGCTTCGGGACCGTGCACTAGTCAATGCACGATTCGCCACCAGTTGTCTCTCGCGTTCTCTTTTGGCCTTTTTAAGTAGTTTTTGCCTAATAAATCGATAAGTAGTCTGAAAAAGACCAAAATAAGTAGTTTTATCATACTTAATTGTTTGAATCTCCTACTTATTATTTTTATGATACTTATTCTTGTGAAAAATAATTAGTTTACATAAATTTAAGTAGTTTTACAAATAAGTAGTTTAAAGATTCCTACTTATTTTACGTTTTCATACTTATTATTCGAAAATTTAAGTTATTTGCAACATTAAGTAGTTGTTTTTTTAACTACTTAAAAACTAAAATTTTATATTTTGTTTCCTAACTAAAATTAGGAATAAATTTCGATCTAACAATTGGTAAAGCTACTTGGTCATGATAAAAATGATTTCGAAAATCCGACCCATAAATCGGACATTAGTGATTGCGACTCCAAAATGAATTAAATAATGTAAAAGCGATGAAATATCATCGTTAAAAATGAATAAGAGGAACGAGGGTGTGATTTTTATGCATAATATCCATTTCCAAACTATGGAAAAATTTTCAACTTCGAAAAAATGTCTAAGTCCCAACGTCGAAAGTACGATAACAAAGGAAGAAATTCAATTGATAGAATGGTCCATCGGAAGAAGCTCCGACTGGAATGCGGGAGTTCAATACCTGACTACTACTAATATTTTTTTTTTGTTTCAGTGGCATTTATTGCATGCATTTTTTCGCGAAAAATTAATACTGTTTTGGCATTAAAGACTCCCGATTATTGGGGTCGATGCCTACTCGTGGATTTCCGGCATCTTTCGACCCTAAAATCAGGTCAAAATTTTAAAATTAAGGGGTGAAAAGTAGTTAAAATTTAAATAGTTTTTCTTTTTTTTATGTAGGAAAAAATTTAAATTAGTCAAATATGATAAGTAGTTTTTGTCCCACCGATAAGTGCTTTAACTCTAGTTAAAATAGGTAAAAATAAGTAGTTTTCCGCAGCTGGATACCCGCCTCTTCGTGAAAATAATCTCGGTTGCGCTTTAGGCAACCAATATAAATTGCGACACATTTTATTGGACTAAGGAAAAGACAAACAACATTTTGTAGGAAATATTGCTAATACTAAGGCAAAAATAAGATTTGACGGATTTGACACAACAAAATAAGTCAGCTAATTGGTGAAAACAGCTTTGAATTCGCTTTAAGTGTTGTTATGCGACTGCTGATTGCATGATATGGCTGATGTATTTGTGGAATGAAAATGTCACACCGTAAGCTTCATAGACATGATCATCGGAACACAAATTAAGGAAATCTGCTTAGTTATATACCTGATAAGTTTTAAGCGAATTTAGCATAATATATTCTGTCCCAACTATTATTCGATTATCGGACCCATCACAGTTTAGTTACAAAACAAATTACACCAATGAGCTATAGCTAATAAGTGGCGCAACGAAACACAACAAAACAAAAAAGGTATGGTGACTCAATTGATGAGAGAAATAAAACCCATTACGGACAATTTTTTCGTTCCGTTAAAATCCGTAACGGTGCGTTTCTGTCGCTGTGAATACACCTTTAGCTATCTGTCGTTGATTGAGGTCGCAGGAGGTGTGGCGACAAGTGATTAACCAATTGCGATTGTGTGCAGAAGGTGCTGGAATAAACGGGATGCGGAATACAGATTTGGGGTCGTTGGCATCAGCTTGTGAAAAAATTAGTGCGTTATTTGCGTTGTTTGCTACATATAGGTACTGTGTTGATTTTATGTAATGTGGAGTAAAGTGCGTAGGTAGGAATACTTATAAGCTCGATTTAGGGTGATGCATATTATAAGTGGCCGTTGTTCCAACAGAATATAGGATCCAAGGTTCTCCAGAGCAGGTAGCAGGCTTGTTTTTTATACGTCTGCACATGTATATTATTACTGCACAATATAGTCTTTCCACTTAGATCGTAGAACACGATTAACACATTTCCCAACTCTTTTCAAATCTAACCTCATATCCCTATCGCTTTACCAATAACGGAAACTTTGGCAACTCTGGGAGGCTAAACTGTTTTCTCGTTTCTTGTCCACTCCATTCTCCAGTAAGTCTACAAGTCGAGCGGTTTATAAGCGAGCCGTTCATAAAAATTGTTGCAGAAAAAAAGATGAAGCACTTATTGTTGGTCTTTTCAATTCTACAATGTTTCGTGATATCTGTTTTCGCTCAAAATTTGATTTTCGAAGAAAATTTCAATGACTTCAATCGCACCCGCTGGATGCATTTGATCACCGCTTGGCGAGGTGGAAATAGCGAGTTCCAGTATTACACTAACCGCCCTGAAAATAGGTTAATAACGATTTATTATACCATTCTATTTTGATTCATTGAAAACTAACACAAATATTCTGTTGCAATGTCACAGTTATGTCAAAAACGGAATGCTGTTCATTAAACCAACGCTGACTGCCGACCGTTTTGATAACAATTTTCTTTACTCCGGCACTCTCGATTTGAATAAAGAAGGTTGCAACCTTAACTTGGATAACGGTTGCTCAGTGTAAGTAAACAATTTTTTCAAAGAATCTAAAAAAAAAAAATGTTGTTTCCTGTAAATTAAAACGATGCATAACAATTAATTTTTGAAATCTTTAGAACCGCCGGTGCAGAAATCATCAATCCAATTCAATCAGCGCGACTTGTAACAAGCAATTCGTTCAGTTTTACATATGGAACGGTAGAGGTTCGCGCTAAAATGCCCAACGGGGATTGGATTTGGCCAGGTAAAATTCACTGATGAAATTCATGGTATTCAGTTTAATAATTTTTCTATTTTAGCGATTTGGATGTTGCCAACTGACTCCGCCTACGGGAGCTGGCCACGTTCTGGTGAGATTGACATCGTCGAAATTCGTGGAAATGCTGATTTGACTTGCAATGATGGACAAGGCAAAATAGGAAACAGCAAAATGTTTTCTACTCTTCACTGGGGTCCGGGTTTTTCCCAAAATATGTTCCAAAAGACTTCATGGCCAAAGTTGTTTCTATCCTCCAAATCAAAACGAACAATTTTAGCTTAAAACATCGATGTCAATTTGTAATTATTTAGGTCTTTGACGGATGGGAGTACCTTCTCGTCCGACTTCCATGTCTACCGTCTTGAATGGCTTTCTACTGGCTTTACATTTAAGGTGGACGGACAGGTAATTGGTTCTATGTCTCCCCCAGCCGGAGGATTCTGGGAGTTCTCGGGACTGACTGGAACTAATCCATGGGCATCAGGAACTAAAATGGCTCCCTTCGACAAGAGAGTACAAAATTCAATTATTAATTCAAATTGATTATACTTAGTTATGGGAACGCTACTTCAATAACGATTATGTTTGTTTTTTTGCAGTTTCACTTCGTTCTTAATGTTGCTGTTGGAGGTCATTTCTTCCCCGATGGCTGTGTAAATGTCCCGTATGACAAACCATGGGCTAAATCCAGTTCAACGCCAATGCGCAATTTCTGGGAGAAAAGATGTCAATGGTATCCTACTTGGTACAAAACATCCCGTGATGATGCTGCCATGCAAGTCGACTATATCAAAGTTTGGAGTGCTTAATAAATGGTTTCTTTTGCGGGGTTTTCTTTCTAGGTTGCCTTTCATACGCGGAACTAGACTAAAAATACATAAACATCTTAGCAGCATGATGCAATTTACAAGTTTATTTGATAGAAAATTTGTATATCAGCTCCAGTGGCGCAGTTGGTTAGCGCATGGTACTTATAGGACAGTATTCATGTACGAATTAATCATAAATTCTGTTGAGATATGCCGAGGTCGCGAGTTCGAGCCTCGCCTGGAGCAGTGTTTAATTTTAATTAGAATATATTATGCGTATGTATTAGTCCTTATTTACCAGCAGATGAATGCTGCTATAGTTATCAAACGACAGCCGTCTGAATTCGAAAAACTCAGTGAGAAAATTCTGTTTATTTAGTGCCATGTATAGTTATCGGATCAAAAAGTTGATTAAAATGGTATCTAAGACATTATACATGACCGAATGGCCTTGCCTTAGTAGTCGACCTGCGTCATGTAACAAAGCTAAAATCGGCTAAAATGAAACAACAGCAAGGCCTGATTTGTTTTGAAATTTGAAATGTTTCGCAATAACAGGTTCGATGGTATTGACTTCAGTGTTTGGCACGTGCCCATACGAATGTTGTCCTAAACTCGACAAGTGCTTGAGCATTATAACCAGCCACACTTGATCCTGTGGATCGGCACCAGCTGTCAGCATAGATGGCCTGTATATATATGGATCAATCCAGAAAACCGATCTAATGATTTCTTGATAAGCTCGCAATCAAAAAGTCAATATTATACTTTTATCTTGCCTATATTTTTGAACAAATGCTTTTGTTTATGCCTCGGCTTTCCTTTCTCACCGTCAGGATCGGAATAATTGTTTTATTTCCTTGTTTTCCTTGTCTGTCATCACTAATTATCTCTCCCGATTAGGCATCTGTGTCCTCGACGACGATTTGCACGCTACAAACTCAAGGTTGTTTTTCTTACACCGCAACAGTGCGTAACAACCAAAATATCATGGCACACACCACACACGCACGAACACGTCAAAACTGGATGATTCTAGATTTTAACAACTAGAATAAGATTTCTTCTGCTTCCATTTGATTTTAACGACAAACGGAAAACTAGTACCGTAACGTTGATTAAGAAAAATGTAATCAAGAATTCAAAGTTTCAAAGTTCAAACCCACTCACATTAAGACATTTCAAGTATTTCAACCGAAAAATTACTTTAGTCATGATTAGCGAAAAAGAAATAAATACAAAATTGAATTTTTTTTCTTCACAAGTTATAGTCGGCGGTAATTTGGTGTTTGTTTTGGTATGTGTTCCAAATCGTTAAAAAAAAATCTTAAATAGTACCGCGCGTTTGTCTCTCTTATCCTCCACTTATAGTTTAATTCTAGCTATGTTGATGCTTGAGGTTCTACATAAAGTTTACAGTGAATGCCAACATAACCAACAATAGAAACACTGATAGCCAAAACCTTCATCGGTATTGCATACAACTTATTTCGCCTTTTGTATTTGAAATTCGAGCATCCTCGGGATATAACGTTTTTCATCTGTAAAAGGAACTTCTTTATCTTTCAGTCAGCAGTTGCTGGAGGGAAGTGTGTCTTTTTCTAACCGTAAAAACGTCGTAACTTGGCAGCAGGTGTATGCTTAAAATATGTAACAGCAGCATTCAAATTCAGTACAGGCCTAAGTGACTGACTTTTCCCCTTATTCCTTCTACCCCGTCAAGAATAGAAATGACTTGAACAAAAAAAAAAACATTCGGTTCCAAGAATCTAAAAAAAAAAACCATTTGTCAACAGTTTTGTTGTGTGAGATTCATAGAACTCGATAGAACTAGTATAACCATTTTTAAAATTTAGTGCTAAAATGCCTGCCAAACTTTTGCTCTTTTCTGTTGACATTGACGGTAAACGAAGCATTTGCAAGATTCTTCATCCCTGCGAACAAATAGCGCTTTTTCTTTTGACAGTGGCCAATCAATCGTGAAGAATAAACATAACTTGTGGGCAACTAGGTATTTTATAAAATGAGAACAAATATTTGACATGTGCTTGTAAAAGAAGCGGAGAACAGCTATTATTATTAAATGTTTAAAAGAAATGAACTTTTCATACAATGGTGGAATTAAAGTTGATCGGCAAGTTTTTTTTTGTTTAAAAATCTTTAGGAAAACGGCTATTACTTGTTTAACTTTGGCTATAATAAGCTAAAATAAATTCTAAGTGAATAACATTTTTTTTCAACCGGCATTCCCGAAATCCCAGGTAGTTCCGATGTTCCGTAACTGAAATCTGAAACGACAAAAACCCCTCAAAACTATTTAAAAGAATCAAACAAAGGATATGCCGCCCCGGCCGCCCTCAGCAGCCCTCCCACGCCATCTATAATAAAAGATGTTTCCTATTTCTAGCCAGAAGAGGCTTCCCTTTTCCAGGTACTTACTTCAAATTTGAATTGGAGTAAGGGAAAGGGCTCCAGATCTTTTCGCCGTTGAGAACCAAGAACAAGAACACATAATCGAAAAGTGCAGTAACAAAGTATGTCGGATCACGTTCGAGTCTATTGATCCATTTTAAACCAACCAACCGTTTCGTTTTTTTTTCATATTTGATATTTGATTATTTTAACAAGTAAGTGAAATATTTTTTTTTGTTATATTTTCATTTTCAACAAGTTGTTTTTGTGTGTTCAGAAATGGGACAAAAGAAGGATACTCTCCTTAGGTGGGTAAACTGTTGTTCAGATGCTGCCACAAACATTGAAAGAATAAAAAATCTGGCTGATGGATGGTTTTTTATCCACATTCTGAACTTTTTGAGGAGCCATCCCACAGATGGTACTGACCCTTGGCTTCAAACTATAAACATTTTAAGAGGTATATACTGTCAAATAAGAAATCTGTATATGATATTCACTACATTGTTTTATCTTTCCAGAATACAAGTTGCAAGAAAATGTTGTTGATTTTGATGCAGCTGCATCTGGAAATGAAGATGAACTGGCAAAACTCATTGTCATTTGTATGCATCTTACCATGGTGCAAAAGCCGTGTGAACATATCAAAGAAAAGACGATGTGGAATCTTTCTACGGAAGATCAAAAAGTGATTGAAGCTATTCTCCTTGCTCTTGTCAATGATGACCAACTAACGAGAAGCAGATTAATAGATGTGTTACAAGATAACTTGCAAGGTAACTAACTCAGTATATTTATTATCAGTGTGCTGTTATTTACAAAATTTCAATGTTGGTTATAAACTATTTATCGACATTAATGTTTGTTTTTATGAAACAAGTAGAAAACAGCTTTACTAAGTCTGTCATGTTCTACACATCTTCTCCACTTTCATCACTTTCTTCAATGAAGAATTCTCCACTAAAGAGATTCCTTGATGTATGTTTTATTAATTTACTACACCTTTATCTTTTTTAATTTAATTATTTCTACCTCTTTTTAGTCTCCTATGGCCCTTCGTTTAACACGCTTGCAAAAAGAGATCAGTGATAAAAACGAAGAAATCCGCCGACTCCAATCGGAACTCATGACAGAATCAGACGAATCATCTGCACTCAGTTTGCGAATGGATGATTTGAAACGAAAAGTAAAGGACCTGGAAAAAAAGAACACCGAGCTTGAACAGAGGTTGCGCGATGTCCAACTTCCCGATTCTTCCGGTCCCGATACTGATGGCGAAATCACCCATTTGAAGAAGAGGCTTAAGAAAATGCAAAACGAGTATGAAGCTTCGTGCCAGAAGTATTGTGATCTCAATATAGAATACGAAGCAATGAAGACTCGTCAAGAAAAAGATCGTAAACAGGTACAATACGGCATTTTGCAGTGAATTACAGGATTTCATTTTTTAAAATTATTTATTGCAGATACGAAAACTTCAGCTCGATTTGAACGATTCTGTTGCTCGTTTTGAGAAAGAATCCGCAGAGTATCAGCTTCTTCTAGACTCTATCCGAACTGAGAATGCTGAATTGAAACATTCCTTAGAGGAAAAAGCTCAGTGGATCGATGTTCTGGAGGAAAAAAGTCGGACTTGTTCTGAGATGCATGCACGTCTGAATGCGCCCAGGTCTCCTTGCGAAAGAGAAAGCATTGGTTACAGTCTACTGTCCATTGAGGTATTTTATCCCAACTGATTAATTCATTATTATTTATTAAATAAATTAATAGTCATATTCAAGATGTCGCATTTTAAACAATTCAATTTTTTCAGACCGAAAAGTTGCAGGGTGATTTGGAATCTTACCGAAGAGATCTAGCTCGCCAATCCGACCAATTTAACTCGGAGAAAAGAATTTTTCAACAACGCGCTGCTGCTCTTGAGGAAGACAAACGCGGTCTCCATCGCCAAGTTGAAGAAGCTAATCTCGAAAATCAATCTCTTCATGTTCAATTGGATCAGGCCAAGACAAGCTTAGAACAGCTCTCACTTGGCTGTGATTCTCTTAGCAAAGAGAAGGAAGAACTTCGTCGCTCTCTAGATGAGTTGCAATCAGAATTCCACAAGGAGATGAGCCGGGCTCAACAGCAATTGGACATCCGCATCCAAAAAACTTTGGAACTGGGTCTTGACATTGAGGCATTGAATCACCAACTCGAAGAAACACAAGCTGCAAAGAAGGCTTTGGAGCAGTCCATCCATGAACTGACTGAAGAAAATCTGGGATTAGGCCAGTCAATGGCAGCTTTGGAACAGAGCCATCTCGATTTGCAATCAACTCTTTCTACTAATCAATCTAAATTTCAGTGTGAACTGGAGGAAGTATCAAGTCATTTGAAATCGAGCAAGTTACAAATTGCTGGTCAGTCACTGAAGATAACCGAATTGGAAGGGCAGCTTGAATGCCTTCGTACTGAGCTTGTGACCAAGGACGAAACCTTTTCAATCTTGGAAACTGAAAAACAACAATTGTGTGAGACCAAACTTAGTCTTGAGCAGCAAATGTCCGCTTTGCAATCTGCTTTTGAGATGTCAAAACAAGAATTTCAAGCGCGCTTGGAAAAAGTAAACACCGAGTTAGAATCAGCAACTGCTCAAATTGCCGACTTTTGCGAGGTTACTTCATCTCTTAAAGAGCAGTTGGAAGTGGCACTGCAAGACAAGCTACAGTCTGATAACCTCTCGTCACAACTTGAAGCTGATCTCAACAAACTATGCCAAGAACGTGATAATTTGCAAGTGGAGGTTCAACAGTTATTGCATGCAGCTCAGGTATCTCGCGAAGAATTCCAAGCTGAAAAAGATGGTGCGTGTTGATTTCTGGTTTTTTATTTTAAAGATAAAAAAAATTAATACATTTGTATTTTATCAGGTCTCTTGATGGAGTTGGAAGCTACAAAGAACGATGTGATCGAACGAGAGAATCGCATTTTAGTTGCTGAACAAAAACATCAAGAAGCAACACTGCAAATCAACCATTTAGAGTCATCCGTTCGTTCCCTTGAGCAGGAAACTGCTGAACTGATTGCTTCAAGGAGTTTTTTTGACCAGCAAATATCTGTACTCCGAGCCGCCGTCGACACTGGCAAGACCGCATTGCGAGAAATAGAAGACAGAGCCAAAGAAGAAGCAGAAACGCACGCAAATCTCATTACACAGCAAAAGGAAATTATTCAGTCCCTGCAAGTTCGTGTAGAGAACTTGTCCGAAGAGAAAAACGTGTTGGAATCTCAAATAGTCGACCTTGGAGCGGATAAAGAAAATTTGCATCAACAATTAATTTCATTGGAGGATTCTAGAAAAGAGGAACAAGCAGCTCATGACATTCTAGTAGCAGAACTAGAAACTCTACAAGCAAATTCTCGTCAGCTGGGCGAAGTCTATCAGCAGCAAATGGTTGTCAAGTCCGAAGAAATAGCAAGCATGGAGAAAAAGTTGGAGACAGCTGTGCAAAAAGAAGTCGAACTTGAAGTTCGGATTGCAGAAGTGAATAATGAAAAGGATCTACTCGTCCGTGAAAATGAGTTGCTTAAGGAAGAGGTTTCTGAGCTAATTTCAACGATAGCAAAGGAGAAAAATGTTTTGGAAACTAACTTGAATGTGCTTAAAGGGGAGTTGGAGTCTAATGTAAATGCGATGGAGCAATCTCAGCAGAAAATCCAACATATGGAATTGGAGCTATCTGGATTAATTGCCAACAAGTCGTCTCTGGAATCTGAAGTTCAGAAGTTGTCTGCAGAGTGCACCGTTTTGGCAGAGGGACGCCTGCATCTCGAGAAAGAAAATAGTCGCATGGATGAATTTTACAAAGAACAAGTAAAGGAGTACGAGAACCGCCTTTCTCGGTTGACTGAAGAACACAGTATGCACGTTACTTCAATGGAAGAACGACTTGAAGCCGCTCAACAAATTAACCTTCGCATCGAGGAAGTGAACGGCGAAAAAATCAGACTGCTTCAAGAGAATAAGTTACTTCAAGAAGAAGTTTCAAACCTGACTTCCTGTATAACGAAAGAAAAAATTGTGTTCGAAACAGACTTCAATGCCCTAAAAGAAGAGTTGGAGTCCAACATTAAGGTGATGGAGGAATCGAAGCAGAAAATCCAAGAAATGGAACTGGAGCTGACTGAAATGATTGCCCAAAAGTCGTCGTTGGAGTCTGAAGTTGAAGAGCTCTCTGCTAAGTGTTCCGAGATGGCTGAAAAGCGCTCGCGTCTAGAAGAAGAAAATCGAAAAATGGATGTAAGCCATAAGGAACAGTTAGCTGAGTTCGAACGTCGTCTTTCCAGCTTGACCGAAGATAATGCGGTGCGTATTAATCAACTAGACGAGCGGCTTAATGCTGTTGTTCAGCTCAATCATCAACTAAAGGACGATTGTACGAGACTAGAAAGTGAACGTGAAGCAATGAGCTTCGAGAAATCGGGATTTGAGCAAATGTACTTGGAGGTTAAAGCTGCTTGTGAAGAAGCTGAAACTAAGATCCAGATGGAAGGCGAATTGGCTCGACAAGAAGTTGATGCTAAGAAACAACAAGTACTGCAGCAATCAAATGCTCTAGATGAACTGGAACACATGATTAGTAGTCTTCGCCAGGATAAAGCAGATGCAGAATCCAGTTATACCCAACAACTTCTCTTGTTGCAAGCTGAAAAACAAGAAATGATGGAGTCGCATGATCGAGTAGAGCAACACAATGCTTCCTTGCTTGCCTCGTTCGAAGCATCACGAAACGAACTAGAACGACAACTCACTGACGCGAATCTGAAATTAAAGGACCATGTTGAGCTTTTGCAGCAGTCACACCTTTCTCGACAACAGACAGAGGAGCAAATGGAAGCCTTGGAGGCGAAAGTCTGCAAATTGGAGCTGGATTTGAAGAAAGCCGTTGAGGAAAAAGGTCAACTAACAAATGAAATGATGGTCTTGCAAGCTGTTCAAGGTGAAATGAGAAATCTGGAAGTAGCGATGGAACAGTTGACGTCGGAAATTCAAGAGCTGTCTTTCAAGAAAGCTAATTTGGAAAAGCTTCGAGAGGTTTTGGAGGAAGCTAAGGCCACTGCTGAGGAGGAGACCAGGCAGCTTCGTCGAGAAGTAGAGTCCAAGGAGCTTGAAATCTCACATCATGTTGAAAAGGTGGAATTCACAGAGTCGCAACTACAGCGAAGCAAGAACGACCAAATATTACTCCAGGCTCGTATTTTGGGTTTGGAATCCACTGTATCGAATCTGGCTACCAATGCAACTGAATCATCGCAAACTATTGTTACTCTCGAGAAGCAGCTTCAAGAACGAGAGGCTGCTCTGGAACGGGCAACTGTAGAACTCAACGCTGAGAAAGAACAGTCAGTAACAACTCAAGCTGCATTTATTAAAGCCATTTCAGATTTGCAGAGCTCCAGTGAAAACAACCGACGCGAGCTCGAAGCAGCCATCACCAGTTTGAAGAAAGAACTCAGTTTTGAAAAGCAACGTGCATCGGAAGAATCAAATTCTATTCAGGCACTAACTTTGGCGAAAAAGGAAGCTAATGAGCTCGCGGAATCACTTCAGGTGAAGCTGTCAGAGATGGAGGCTGAAGTGTCAAAGCTTGCTGAATCCGAAGCGTCGATGAAGACGGACAAGTTACAACTCGAAAAAACAATTGGTTCAAGAAAAATCGAACTTGAAAATGAAAAAATTGACATGGAGAAACAGATGGCTCAACTAACTTTCCAACTTGAATCTATCTCATCGTCATTTTCTGATATGGAAAGCGAATGCAGCATTTTGAAATCTGATAAGTTGCAAACTCTTCAAGAAAAAGCACAGCTAGAACAAAAGTTTCGTGACATCGAAAAGAATTTCCAGTCAACGGTTGAAGAGCTACAGTCGCAATTAAAGACCACGGATGCAGAACTCCAATCTCAAATTGCTAAGGTGAATGAGTTTTCGAGCTCTACTCACGCTCTCAAACTCCAAATTGAAACAATTGTTCAAGAAAAAGAGACACTGGAAAAGGATTTTGGCGCTCGAATTTCAACTTTGAATTCAGATAAAGAAATGCTACTAACTAAGAACGCTTCGGTTGAACGTGAAAATCAAGAACTCAAATCTGAACTTGCCGCTGAAAAGACGAAAATATTGCAGGGTAAGGGAGAAATCATGCTTGAACACCGAAAAGAAAAGGCGGCACTGGAAGCTCGTCTACTTGTAGCGCAGTCTCAAATGAAATCAATGCAAGAGAAGTTGGTGAATATGACTGTGGCTAATAACTCACACGCACCTCTTGAACACAAAGTCAGCGTGTTGACCAGCGAGCTTGAAGCGGTTAATAAAGCGAAGAGCGAGTTAGAGAAACGTCTTGATGACTCCATTTCTGTACGAAAGGAAGAAATGCTGTCCGTGAAGAAGGAGGAGGTTGGTATTCATTTAATTTATGTATTCATTTGATTTCCAATATTTAATCACTCTTCTGTTTTACACAGCTCACTGAGAGTCACCTCAGCAAGGCTTCAACGCTGGATTTCGACTCTGAGATTGCTTATTTACGCAAGAAGTACGACAGTGCTAAGAAAGAGCTCAACCGTAAAGATGAAGTCATCAATCAATATGCAGTTAAAGTATGTTTCATCTATTTTTATGAGCTTTAGCTCGTTCACTAAACTATGTTTCCCTTGTTAGTTCGAAAAAATGCAAAATCAGTTAGACAATCTTAACGAAGAAGTCGCCTCCTTAAACATGGACAAAAAGAAGCTTGTGTTTGAGAATCGCAGTCTGAAAACAGAACAGAATCACTTGTTGGCACAAATATCATCTGAAAAGGACAAGGCAAATGCACGCAATACCAGACATTCACTGTAAGAAGCTCCTTTTTCGCTTTTTGTTTTAAAGTTATTTTTAATGGTTTTTATAATTTGTTCTGCAGGGCCTTACAGAGGGGTAGTGCAGCATCTAACGGTAAATTATTAATTATTAATTGTTCTCAAATAAATTCAGAAATTTCGTGACAGCGCCGAAATTTCTGCAGTCGACAAATGCATCTGCAACTACAAATTTTTTGACGAATTTGTCAGGAGGAACATTGGCTGATGCCATGATTGACGCTCGACGTCGTTCAATGCGTCCAACCCGCAGTGAAGTTGTGTCTACTAGCAGAGAGCGACAGGAACCCATCGAAGTATTCAGACCACCTCAGTTAGCATTTGGGGATGGCTCGGATGCCAATAGCATTTTCAAAGTACCTCCCAGTCGCCGCGACTCGACAAGCAGTGTCTGCAGCAATCGTAGCGATGTTTCTATTACATCACGAGGTACGAACGTCCCACACGGAGCAGGTCGTCTCTTTACCTGTGACGATGAAGACGGGGAGCTGTTCAGCAGTTCATACTTGAACGAAATGAAAGAAGGTAATTCTTATACTGACTTTGCACAAAAACAAAAGTAAAAAAATTCCTTTTAATTACCAGGTAAATGCCGAGTGGAAGACTCCAGCACTCGGGTCAGTGAGTTGCTTAGGCGCAACACCATGCAGCCGCCGCACATGCGCTCAGCTTATCCCATCGAAATGAACGATGAACGCCTCCGTCAGAACGACATGACCATCTACGATCAGCCCAAAGCCACCTCCAGCAGAGCAGACAATCACGACACTTTACAACAGCTTTCTTTCGCAACATCGATGCTCAGTATGAACACACCACCAGCCATGAACACTCGTAAACGTCGTTCCAGCTCTTGGAACCCCACAGAAATGGAGACGCCTGTCATGCAGCCCAGAAAGCGACGATCGTATGAGTTAGATGCAGATCTTTCCTCCGATTCCACAGACACACGGAGCATTTCCAGCAGTGCCGAGCGTAAGAAGCATCGAGATGCTAGTCTTACTTCTTATTCACGCCCTGGACCTCCTACGCCTGCGAGAAACGCTGTAAAAGAAAACATTTCTACACCATCGGTAATTCTGGTTAATCTTTCAAGTTCATAATTGCAATATGTTGCTGACGAATATATAATAAAATATTCCAGACCGCTTCCTCTCCACCTAAAGCGACGTCCAAAGCATCGAGTAAGGCGGGATCCAAACGAACCAGTCCTGCTCATGGTACCAAAAACTCGAAGTTGACTCCAGTCGGTGCATTGGTGAGAAAAGTACAAGCAAAACTCCGCAGCAATATTCAAGCTTCTAATGAAGTAATTATGTCTCCTAATAGTTTGAACTACCGGTGTTTTAACAGTAATTTTTTTTTTTTTTTAGCAGAACACTCCTAGCTCTACTCGTACAACACCACGGGGATCAAAATTGAACATATTCAGGAAACCTCTTGGAAGTCGAACCTACAATTCGGACGCAAAGTTTTAAATTTCCATAAGTGTTTTCTATTTTTATTTTTAGACCTTGATCCTTGAAATATTAAAAATTCTATAATTTTTTTTAGCATATCGTAGCAATTAACTTTCACATATTCGTTAGAATAACTCGGATGTTCTCCCTTAATCCTTAAATTCCATGTTCATGCATCATTGACTATCCCTGCTTCCCTGGCCTTCTTTAATCCTTATAAGTTTCCCTACTTTACTTACCCCTACTTTCATGCTATAACTTGGTTTATTGGGAATTTAAAAAACTTAAAACCTGTACGTAATAAGAGATTTCTTACGATAAAAAATAAATACAACGTTTGATCAGAGCAATAGATACCTGGTCGGTTCTCGCTGTGTTGGCTTCCCTATCCCGGTTTTAGGGTAAACGTATCCCCGATTTTCAGACATTTTAGGGCGGAGCTTGTCAGAAGTTGTGAAGTGGTAAAAATGAGACAGCGCCATCTAGTGATAAGACGTTGACTTTCAAATAATACTTTCGGCGGCCATTTTTGTGTAATATGTGAATACGGCGGCCATCATCGTGTATTACGTGAATGAAGCCTAACCATAATTTCTGTAAAAATGGTTGGCAGGTGTGCTGTTCCTGGTTGTAAATCAACATATTTCAAAGGAAATCAAAAAGAAAACGAGGTTACCCTGGTTGCAATTCCTAAAACTTCATTATCTAAATGGCGAGAACTAATTCCATGTAGTTATTTGACGAGCACCTCACGTATTTGCTCCCGTCATTTTGACGAAAGTGACTTCAAATCAGGGATTTAAATTTTGAACGTGTTCCATCCTTTCAAACGTAGGAATCGTAATGCTGGAGCAATTCCCAAACATTTTCTGATAAATGGTATTGATATTACATTTCCTGTATAATCTGTAAAGCACAGAAACTGAACCATTTTCATTTTAGATACACCTAGTCGACAAGCAATGCAAAATGTTGATGGTTTCAAATGGAGAAATAACATTAATGGTATTTTTAAATATATTTATTTTGTTTAATATCAAATAACGCAATTCTTAAATATGTATTGTAGTGGAAACAAATGCTAGCAATGCATCAGTAAGGAAACGACCAAAAGTAGACAAAATACCTACTACGTCTAAGAGAAAAAAATTTGACAGTACAGGTATTGATAATAGTTCTCGTTACATTTTATTTTTAAGAGCAATTGCTTTAAATTTTATCTGATAGCACCCTCCATGGAAATTACCTCTACTATTAAAGAATCAATCAACATTCCCCAGGCTGCTGAAGAAGCAATTTTTGATCCACTTCCAGATTCAATCAAGGAAAATCTTGCTGTTGTCATGGAAGATACGACAGTTGCATCACCTTCTGTGGAAGCTACCTCTACTATTCAAGAATCAATGGACACCCACCAGGCTGCTGAAGAAGCAATTTTTGATCCACTTCCTGATGTTATGAACGAAAATGTTGCTGTTGTCAGAGCAATAGATACCTGGTCGGTTCTCGGCCGTGTTGGCTTCCCTATCCCGGTTTCAGGGTAAACGTGGTCCGATTTGGAAAAAATGATGAGCGCCTCTAGTGAGTGTGTCAGGTACTACGTGAAGCCAGCCAATCAGGAAGGGTCTATGAAAAACTCATTGACCAATCACAGCTTACTTTTCTACAAGAAGTGAACAAAATAAAAAGGTAGAAGTATCCAACTGTCAAACCTCTAGGTCTTTTCTAAGTGTCCCAACATTCTTACATTTTATTGTTTGGTTGCGTAAATTGTTTATTCTTTGTAAGTGTCCAAACATTCTTACATTTTATTGTTTGGTTGTGTAAATTGTTTATTGTTCCGTTGACATAATACACTACTTCTTGTTTTGAAAGTGTACACTTTTCACATTATAATTTTCATTTGGTAGTTGATCCATCGAAATGCAAAAAATCGTTTGTTTAATTTGATCAAAATACCATGTCCAATTCTTTGGTACCATTGATGAAGTTACTAGTGACTGAAATGTCACAAAATTAGACTTGAAATTAGTAGAGCTTGCTTCCATAGAAGGTGATGTAACTGTCGAATCTTCAATGACAACAGCAACATTTTCGTTCATAACATCAGGAAGTGGATCAAAAATTGCTTCTTCAGCAGCCTGGTGGGTGTCCATTGATTCTTGAATAGTAGAGGTAGCTTCCACAGAAGGTGATGCAACTGTCGTATCTTCCATGACAACAGCAAGATTTTCCTTGATTGAATCTGGAAGTGGATCAAAAATTGCTTCTTCAGCAGCCTGGGGAATGTTGATTGATTCTTTAATAGTAGAGGTAATTTCCATGGAGGGTGCTATCAGATAAAATTTAAAGCAATTGCTCTTAAAAATAAAATGTAACGAGAACTATTATCAATACCTGTACTGTCAAATTTTTTTCTCTTAGACGTAGTAGGTATTTTGTCTACTTTTGGTCGTTTCCTTACTGATGCATTGCTAGCATTTGTTTCCACTACAATACATATTTAAGAATTGCGTTATTTGATATTAAACAAAATAAATATATTTAAAAATACCATTAATGTTATTTCTCCATTTGAAACCATCAACATTTTGCATTGCTTGTCGACTAGGTGTATCTAAAATGAAAATGGTTCAGTTTCTGTGCTTTACAGATTATACAGGAAATGTAATATCAATACCATTTATCAGAAAATGTTTGGGAATTGCTCCAGCATTACGATTCCTACGTTTGAAAGGATGGAACACGTTCAAAATTTAAATCCCTGATTTGAAGTCACTTTCGTCAAAATGACGGGAGCAAATACGTGAGGTGCTCGTCAAATAACTACATGGAATTAGTTCTCGCCATTTAGATAATGAAGTTTTAGGAATTGCAACCAGGGTAACCTCGTTTTCTTTTTGATTTCCTTTGAAATATGTTGATTTACAACCAGGAACAGCACACCTGCCAACCATTTTTACAGAAATTATGGTTAGGCTTCATTCACGTAATACACGATGATGGCCGCCGTATTCACATATTACACAAAAATGGCCGCCGAAAGTATTATTTGAAAGTCAACGTCTTATCACTAGATGGCGCTGTCTCATTTTTACCACTTCACAACTTCTGACAAGCTCCGCCCTAAAATGTCTGAAAATCGGGGATACGTTTACCCTAAAACCGGGATAGGGAAGCCAACACAGCGAGAACCGACCAGGTATCTATTGCTCTGCTGTTGTCATTGAAGATTCGACAGTTACATCACCTTCTATGGAAGCAAGCTCTACTAATTTCAAGTCTAATTTTGTGACATTTCAGTCACTAGTAACTTCATCAATGGTACCAAAGAATTGGACATGGTATTTTGATCAAATTAAACAAACGATTTTTTGCATTTCGATGGATCAACTACCAAATGAAAATTATAATGTGAAAAGTGTACACTTTCAAAACAAGAAGTAGTGTATTATGTCAACGGAACAATAAACAATTTACACAACCAAACAATAAAATGTAAGAATGTTTGGACACTTACAAAGAATAAACAATTTACACAACCAAACAATAAAATGTAAGAATGTTTGGACACTTACAAAGAATAAACAATTTACGCAACCAAACAATAAAATGTAAGAATGTTGGGACACTTAGAAAAGACCTAGAGGTTTGACAGTTGGATACTTCTACCTTTTTATTTTGTTCACTTCTTGTAGAAAAGTAAGCTGTGATTGGTCAATGAGTTTTTCATAGACCCTTCCTGATTGGCTGGCTTCACGTAGTACCTGACACACTCACTAGAGGCGCTCATCATTTTTTCCAAATCGGACCACGTTTACCCTGAAACCGGGATAGGGAAGCCAACACGGCCGAGAACCGACCAGGTATCTATTGCTCTGGTTTGATAAATTATTATCATTATTATTTGCTACCAAATATCTAGCAAGAAGGGACTTCTTTTTTTCAAGTAGTTAGTTGTCAAATTTGAATTGGAGTAAGGGAAGAGCGGATCGAAGACCCGGATAGTCCAGCAGAATCTAGCTAGACCTCGATTCTTCGTTGAGACTTGAGAACTATAGAAAGAAGAACAACATTAAAAAGTGCTGTAATAAAGTATGTTGGATTCGGATGCTCGAATCACGAACGAGTCCATTAGTTCATTTTAAACCAACCAGGCGACGTTTCGTGTTTTCGTATTGGATTCATCACTATTTTAACAAGTAGGCTAATAAGTGAAATGTTTACTTTTGATACATTCAATTTCAACAAGCTGTTTTTGTGTGTTAAGGAATGGGACTAAAGAAGGACACATTGCTAAGATGGGTAAACTGTTGTTCAGATGCCAGCACAACCATTGAGAGAATAAAAAATTTAGCTGATGGATTGTTTTTTATCCACATTCTGAACTTTTTTGGAAGCAGCCCAACAGATGATACTGATCCTTGGCATCAAACCATAAAAATTTTAAGAGGTATCAGGGTATGTACTGTTAAATCTAAAATTAGTGAGTAATACTTAGCAATATTGTTTTCACTTTTCAGAACACAAATTGCAAGAAAACGTTGTTGATTTTGATGCAGCTGCATCTGGAAATGAAGATGAACTGGCAAAACTGATTGTCATTATCATGCATCTTACCATGGTACAAAAACCACGTGAAAATATCAAAGAGAGGACTATGTGGAAACTCTCTACAGAAGATCAAAAAGTCATTGAAGCTATTCTTCTTGATATTGTCAATGATGACCAAATAACAAGAAACAGATTAATAGATGTGTTACAAGATAACTTGCAAGGTAACTAATTCAGTGCTCTGATCTTATTAACTGGTTCCTGATGCTACATATTTTATTATTTTTTTTTATAGAGAGCAGTTTTACCAAGTCTTCCATGTTCTGTGTATCTTCTTCACTTTCATCACTTTCTTCAAAGAGAAGTTCTCCACTAAGGCTATTCCTTGATGTATATTTTATTTCCTCTTAACATCTACATGATTTTAAAATTCTATTTTTTGGTTCTGCCTGTTTTAGTCCCCTATGGAGCTTCGTTTAACACGTTTGCGCAAAGAGATTAGTGATAAAAACGAAGAAATCCGCCGACTCCAATCGGAACTCATGACAGAATCAGACGAATCATTTGCACTCAGTTTGCGAATGGATGATTTGAAACGAAAAGTAAAGGACCTGGAAAAAAAGAACACCGAGCTTGAACAGAGGTTGCGTGATGTCCAACTTCCTGAATCTTCCAGTCCCGATACCGATGTTGAAATCATTCATTTACAAAAGAAGCTTAAGAAAATGGAAAATGAGTATGAAACTTCATGTCAGAAGTATTGTGATCTCAATATCGAATATGATGCAATGAAAACCCAACAAGAAAAAGACCGTAAACAGGTAGGCAATACAGTAAGCAGTTTATTAAAGTTTTAATTCAGTCTGTATTTTTTTTCAGATACGACAACTTCAGCTCGATTTGAACGATACGGTGGCTCGTTTTGAGAAAGAATCCGCAGAGTATCAGCTTCTTCTGGACACCAGCCGATCTGAGAATGCTGAATTGAAACAGTCATTGGAAGAAAAAGCTCTTTGGATTGATGTTCTGGAGGAAAAAAGTCGGACTTGTTCTGAGATGCATGCACGTCTGAATGCGCCCAGGTTTCCTTGCGAAAACGAAAGCATTGGGTACAGTCTACTGTCCATTGAGGTATTATTTTTCAGCTGATGATCAATAATTTTAACGAAATCGTAGTTGTAACAAATTTTATATTTATAGACCGAAAAGTTGCATTGTGATTTGGAATCTTATCGCAGAGATTTGATCCGCCAATCCAATCAATTTAACTCAGAAAAAAGTATTTTTCAACAACGCACTGCTGCTCTTGAGGAAGACAAACGGAATCTCCATCGCCAAATTGAAGAAGCTAACCTAAAAAATCAGTCTCTTCAAGTTAAATTGGATCAGACCGAAAAAAGCTTAAAACAAATAATGCGTAATTGTGAATCTTTTAGCAAAGAGAGGGAAGAACTTCATCACTCGCTAGATGAGCTTAAGTCAAAATTTGACAATGAGATGACCCACGCTCAACAGCAATTTGACATCCACACCCAAAAATCTTTGGAATTCGTTCTTTACATTGATGAACTGAATCAACAACTCAAAGAAACTCAATCTGCAAAGAAGGCTTTGGAGCAGTACATCCATGAAGTGAATGAACAAAAATTGGGACTAGGCCAGTCAATGACAGCTTTGGAACAGAGGGGTAGTGCAGCGTGTAATGGTAAATAATACAATATTTTTCTTCTATTCATTCAGAAATTTCGTGACAGCGCCGAAATTTCGGCAGTCGATACGCATCTGCAACTACAAATTTTTTGACGAATTTGTCAGTAGGAACATTAGCTGATGCCATGATTGACGCTCGACGTCGTTCAATGCGTCCAACCCGCAGTGAAGTTGCGTCTACTAGCAGAGAGCGACAGGAAACCATCGAAGTATTCAGACCTCCTCAGTTGGCCTTCAGTGATGACTCGGAGGACGTCAGTAGTATTTTAAAAGTATCTCCCAGTCGCCGCGACTCGACAAGCAGTGTCTGCAGCAATCGTAGCGACATTTGTATTACATCACGGGGTACAAACGTTCCACACGGAGCAGGTCGTCTCTTTACCTGTGACGATGAAGACGGGGAGCTGTTCAGCAGTTCATACTTGAACGAAATGAAAGAAGGTAATTCTTATACTGACTTTGCACAAAAACAAAAGTAAAAAAATTCCTTTTACTAACCAGGTAAATGCCGAGTGGAAGACTCCAGCACTCGGGTCAGTGAGTTGCTTAGGCGCAACACCATGCAGCCGCCGCACATGCGCTCAGCTTATCCCATCGAAATGAACGATGAACGCCTTCGTCAGAACGACATGACCATCTACGATCAGCCCAAAGCCAACTCCAGCAGGTCAGATGCCAACTCTAACAGCTATTTTTCGCTACGGCAATCTCATTATCATTTTTTTTTACTAACCAATAACACCTGTGAACGTCGTTCCAGCTCTTGGAACCCCACAGACAAGATGACGCCAGTCATGCAGCCCAGAAAGCGACGATCGTATGAGTTAGATGCAGATCTGTCCTCTGATTTCACAGACGCAAGTAGTTTTCCTAGCTGTGTCGTGCGTAAGAGACATCAAGATGCCAGTCTTACTTTAGAAGCTATACCATCGGTAACTTTGGTTAATTTTTAAGTTTATCGACTACCTGGTCTATGTTGCTGATATTCCAGTTTGTGTTGCTGGTATCTAAATATTACAGATTTCTTCCTCTCCACCTAAATCGACGTCTAAAGCATCGAGTAAGGCGGGATCCAAAGGAACGAGTCCTGTTCATGGTGCCAAGAACTCGAACTTGACTCCAGTCGGTTTGTTGTTGAGAAAAGTTCAAGCGAAATTCCGCAGAAATATTGAAACTTCTATTGAAGTAAATATGCGATATGCCTCTTATTAGTCTCTTAAATACTGATGTTTTAACAATTATATAGTTTTTAGCAGAACACACCTAGCTCTATCCGTACAACACTACGGGAATTGAAATGAACTTATTTAGGAAACCTCTTGGAACACTTTGTGGGCCTTAATTATTGAGATGGATTTTTACTTTTTTGCATTTGTTTCATTGCCTGCTTATGTGATGTATTTGATCAATACTTTTGGAAAACATGATGTATAATAATTTGTAAAGAAATATGATATTGACATAAAAGAAAACTGATTATAGAAATTTTTATTGATTACTAAATTAAATGAAAATTCTTTAACTTAAATTTAGATTATTATTTTATTCTAACAAAAAAAAACCTTGCGCCTGTTTTCAGACAAAGATGTACTATGTTTTTCGACAATAAGCCCTTTCCTAATCTTCGTTCGCAAATATGAAAAAAACTGGTTTCGCTCAAATTTTAAACAGAAGGAAGTTGCCGCGGCTGTGTTAAATATAGTAGGTCATGCGTACTAGCGTCTAGGACCAGGTTGGGTCTAGTGCCGCTACATTCGAATCCCCGAAGGTGATCGTCACGAATTCCTATGTGCTTGTTTGTCTGTTTGACCCTCAAGGCTTTCTTTCTTGTAATCCCCCAAAACTACGTTCGGGTAGTTGAGTCAGGTTGAGTAGTCGACTGCTTTAAAGTTGACATTCACAAGTGATAGCGTAGATAGAATAATGAGCACGGTAATTCAATTAAAATAAGTTTTATAAAAAGCTCTTGTATCAATTTTTCGTTTTTAGGTTGTACTATACTCATATTTTCGAAGTTCGTGTTCATGGAGAGTGCGTATAGGTAAAAAACGTAAATAAATATATCTTTAAGATTAATTTACATGAAAGTATTTATTTAGCTCTAGAATTTAAAGAAATTGAATATGAATACAAAGCTGTTCATTTAGTGAAGGGAGGTGGTCAGCAGGTACTAAATTTTAAAATTATTAAATCATCACAATGTTCACAGTTAAACCCATATAAATAGCTAAAATACCGCTGGCATATTTTTCTATGTATTTAGAATGCTGATGACTATAAAATCATAAACCCCATGGCTCAAGTTCCATCACTAACAATTGGGGACAAAGTTTTCACTCAGTCGGTAAGAGGGACACTATATGAATATGACACTATAGATATATAAGACCTTCCAGTTCAAATTTCAATGCATAATTTTTACTTCCATCTCCTGTACATTTAGGTAGCTATTTTGGAATATTTAGAAGAATCTTATCCTTTAAAACCCTTATTGCCAAAAGATGGTGTGATTAGATTCAAAGTGAGAGAAATATGTGAAATTATTGGTTCTGGGATTCAACCCTTACAGAATTTGGCTGTACTTAAACAATTTGAAGAATCTAAACAGAAAGATTGGGCTGCTAAGTGGATTTTCAAAGGACTCACTGGTAGGTGAAGATCTTCATGAATATATCAATAAAAAAATTAATAAACTCTAAGAAATATGTGCAAAGTTTATATAAAAACCCAATTTTTTATTACAGCATTAGAAAAAATATTAGAAACTTCCAGTGGAAATTACTGTGTTGGAGATGATGTTACAATGGCTGATTGTTGCCTTATCCCACAACTGTACAATGCAAGGAGGTAAAGACTAAAGTTTCCATGATTCGTTTCATGTTCTCTTTTTCTCACGCTTCGTCTGAATAAGGTTTGATGTGGACGTGGCACAGTTTCCTAATATTGCTCGTGTGGAAAAGAATCTCGAAGTTCTTGAGCCTTTCGTAAAGGCTCACCCGAGCCGACAACCAGATTGCCCGCCTGAACTTTCAGCATGAAAATAAAACAAAAAAATTGATGTGAAATAGTCGGACTTCAGTCCATAGAATAACGATATTAAACGATGATTATAATTTGGTCGATGGGTTGCGAATACGGGAGAATGAATTGCAATGGAACTTGTTATGCTGTTTGATATTTACTGAAAAATAAACAAAATTTGCCATTATCACTTATCAGATATTTGCAATATTTATGTCTTGAAACTATAGAATAAATAGAGTGTATTCCAGTATTCCTGTAAAACTGAAACCTGAAAAGTGCTAAATCCGGTTAAAATCTTTCAAAAAACCTGTTGAAAGCTGGTAAACAATCAATCTGGCAACGTCCGATTCGTCGTCTGTTCGGTTCGTACGAGTCGCGCTCGCGCAACTGCAATCTGCAAGAAGCATCACTTGCTCGTGTCAGTTCAATACTACAGTACCAAGTGTCAGTCATAGACTCATATCTGTTAAAACCTTATTTTATTTTTTTTACAAGTGCTCATTTAAAAAGTAATCTAAAATGGATTCGGGTGGATTCGGTAAACCACAAAAACCTCCTAAAGTTGCCAAGGTTGTAATACTTAAATGTAAGAATGCTCTTGACATTACTTATAACACATTTCTCTTTAGGTTAAAAACAAAACACCGGCAGAAATTCAAATCACTGCTGAGCAGTTGCTTCGGGAAGCTAAGGAACGTGATCTTGAAATTGTTCCACCAGTAAGTGTTTCGGCAATAGATAACAACTTGAAGAACTGAAGTAAGAAATTTTCTATTTTTAGCCCCCTAAACAAAAAATTTCAGATCCCGATGAGTTAGCAGACTACCAGTACAAGAAACGCAAAACCTTTGAAGATGCTCTGCGGCGTAATCGTAATGTTATTACCAACTGGATCAAGTATGCTCAATGGGAAGAAAGCCAAAAAGAAATTCAAAGAGCCAGAAGTGTTTTTGAGCGTGCTCTTGATGTAGACCATCGTAACATTACCCTTTGGCTGAAGGTAATTAATTTTCATTTGTTAAATCTGTGAAATAATAAATATCTAATTTTAAAAAAATTTAGTATTCAGAAATGGAAATGAAAAATAAGCAAGTCAATCATGCCAGAAACTTGTGGGACCGTGCAGTTACAATTTTGCCTAGAGCAAATCAGTTTTGGTATAAATATACCTACATGGAGGAAATGCTGGCCAATATAGCTGGTTGTCGTCAAGTATTTGAAAGGTGGATGGAATGGCAGCCAGATGAACAAGCTTGGCAAACATACATCAATTTTGAATTAAGGTAAATAAATGTAGTAAATACTAACGTTACACTTATCAACGTCCAATTTTTGTCCAATAACTAGGTATAAAGAATTAGATCGTGCTCGCTCAATTTTTGAACGGTTTGTCTATGTGCACCCGGAAGTAAAAAATTGGATCAAGTATGCCAAGTTTGAAGAAAGGAACGGTTACATTATCGGTGCCCGCCAGGTGTATGAACGGTCGGTGGATTTTTATGGTGATGATCACATGGACGAAAGGCTTTTCATAGCCTTTTCCAAGTTTGAAGAGGGCCAAAAAGAACATGAACGAGCAACTGCTATTTACAAATTTGCTCTCGAACACATGTCAAAAGATAAAGCAGCAGAATTGTACAAAGCCTACACAATTCACCAGAAAAAATTTGGAGAGCGTGACGCTATAGAAGACGTTATTGTCAGTAAAAGAAAATTTCAGTATGAACAAGAAATTAAAGAAAATCCATCAAATTATGATGCATGGTTTGATTATTTACGCCTAATGGAAAGTGAAGGTATTTTGACTTACTATCAAATTTTTAAGGAATTGTGTCGAATGTGTATTGTATCTTTAGGTGACGCTGACGTTGAAGTAGTGCGAGATACATACGAAAGAGCTATTGCCAACATCCCGCTAGTAGCTGAGAAGTCCTTTTGGCGTCGTTACATCTATCTGTGGATTAACTATGCACTTTTCGAAGAACTGGAAGCCGAAGATTATGAAAAAACTCGACAGGTCTACGATTCATGTCTTAAGCTCATTCCGCATCGTAACTTCACATTCGCCAAAATGTGGCTCCTTTACGCCCATTTCGAAGTTCGACAGAAAAATCTGCAATTGGCGCGTAAAATTTTAGGTACTGCGATTGGTAAATGTCCAAAGGTAAATATGTTTCAGTATTTTTTCTTTCAAATATGAAATCTAATTAGAGGCCAGTCTATGAACCAGTTTTTAATAAATCTGGTTATTTATAGAACAAGTTGTTCCGTGGATATATTGATTTGGAGATCCAGCTGAGAGAATTTGACCGCTGCAGGACATTGTATGAAAAGTTCCTCCAAAACGGTCCAGAAAATTGCACCACTTGGATGAAATTCGCCGAACTAGAAACTTTACTGGGAGATGTGGATCGTGCTCGCGGCATTTACGAGCTTGCCATCAAGCAGCCTCTACTAGATATGCCAGAAATTCTTTGGAAGGTAAATTAAACTTTAAATATGTGCACAGATCTCATTCCTAATGGAGTTGTGTTTGTTCTTCAGGCTTACATCGATTTTGAAATCGAACAAGAGGAGAATGATAAAGCCCGATCGTTATATGAGAGACTTCTAGAACGCACGCAGCACGTAAAAGTCTGGATGAGTTTTGCTCAATTTGAGCTCACTCTAGCAGCATCTCAGCAGGAGGACCCAAGTTTGCCAGTCGCAGCAGCTAGAGCAGTCTTCCAGCGTGCAAACAAGTTCGCATTTCTTTGCTTTGAACTATTAGCCTCCGTAAATTACCTTCTTAATTCCCCATTATGTTACTAGGTCGCTACGTTCTATAGCTCAGTCAGTCGGTCTTGAAGTGGCTACCAACAAAGAGGAGCGATTGATGTTGTTGGAGGCTTGGCAAGAATTCGAATATGAATATGGAGATGAGGGATCTCGCAATGCGGTTGTTAACTTGATGCCTAGACGTGTGAAGAAGAGGAGGCGGATCCAAACACAAGATGGGGTATGTGATAATATTTTGCGTTTAGATGCAAAATTTTGTGCGTTGCAATGTTTTTTTCTTTTCTTTTTTTTTTTAGACCGATGCTGGTTGGGAAGAGTATTTCGACTACATTTTCCCCGAGGATGAAGCTACTAAACCCAATCTTAAGCTCTTGGCTATGGCCAAAGCTTGGAAAATGGCAAAAGAATCCGCTCCATCAAACCAGGAAGAGGAACTACCCAAAAGCAATGCTCCATTGGCTGACACTGTGTTACCACCAGTGTCCTTGTCCACAGTCCCCGACGATCGCGATGATTCGAGTGAATCATCTAGTAGTGAATCTGAAAATAAGGATTAGCTACTACTGGAATAGAAAATACACTTTTTAAAAAATGATTTGAGTGTCATCGTACATATCAGTTTGAGGGTCTTATAAAATTAATTTTCCTTTTCAAATCGTTAACAATAAATTTGTTTCATTAAGTTAAAGCTATAGTAACACTAGTAACTGACACTACTACAGCTCTGCGTTGTGGTTACTACGGATAAAAATCATTTTCGAAAACCCTACCATATAGAATTCTATAGATAATACCATGGTGTATTAGTACTAATACACCATAAGAATACTATATACTATAGAGTATTCTATAGCTCTGACCCTACTGATAGTAAATCGTTTAACTTTTCAGAAAAATAATTGAATTCCAATTTTAGGGAATCAGTTATCAATAGCAGTCTAGTTTCTTTATCCACGTCTCCACCAGAGCCTCCACTTTTTCCGGGATTCCGGCATTTCCGCTTTTTCGAATTTTTTATCCGCACTTCAATTATTACTATTTGGCAACAGCTTTGGGGTTCGGAAAAGGCGGCAAATTTTTCTCTTTCTTCTGCTAGACTAGACTAGAAGAAGCAAGTGCAGCAAGAAGAAGACACAGAACTTGATCCAATCATTGCCTCATTGATCGTGTTTATTGTTTTGTCTTCAGAAGATTTTCTAGTTTACGAACGTGGCCAGTGCACCTAAAGTCCCCTCAAAAAAGAAGCTGTTGGTAGATGGCTATATTTTCGTTTAATTGTGAAAATGGTGTACCAAAACACTGGAAAGTATAGGGCAGATAAGAGCAGCAAAGAGAAAAGTGCAGGGTAATAGTAACTACATATATTTTTAAAATATAATAAAGTAATATAAATTTTATGTTTTAGTGGGAAAGAAGATTTGGCTGAATCTCGCATAACAAGAGTAAATGAAAACAAAGCTATTGACGAGAAATATGGATTTTTCACACCTAAAGAATCAGGGGAAAAAATTGGATACCTTGTCAACATGCACACAGTATTACTCAATATATTGCCTCCATGTTTGATGTAATAAATCACATTTTATTTCTAGACTGAGATATTTGATGCTGCTCAGCAGCTAATCAGTGCCGTTGATTACTATTTTGTGCAAGAGGATGGTTCACGTTTCAAAGCCTCACTTCCTTTCAAACCTTACTTTTACATTTTGCCAAAGAAAGAATGCATTCAAGAAGTTTCTAGCTTTCTTGGTAAAAAATATGCTGGAATCATTGCTAGTATAGAGCAGTGCTCTAAGGAGGACTTGGATTTGGTGAGCAATATCACATTAATCATATTTTTTTCTTTTCCAATTTGTTTTAATGTTTTTTTTTATTTGATTTATCAGTCAAACCATTTGGTTGGTTTGAAGCAGACCTATTTGAAACTGTCATTTTTGTCTGTGACGGATCTGATGAAAGTGAGAAAAGAAATAATGCCTCACGCCCGGAAAAACAGCTCTCAAACTAATTCAGCTTATTCGGAAATGATGGCAAAGTTTCAAAACGAAGCAGCGCAAGAAGAATCAGACAAGAAAGTGGGAGATACAATGGATAACATCATAGACATTCGGTATTATAATTTAAGCATAAGCTTCCGTTCTCCAATTACATTTATTTTAAATTTAAATAGAGAATATGATGTTCCGTACCATATCCGCGTTTCAATTGACATGAACATTTGTGTTGGGTTGTGGTACGCAATTAAATTTAAAGGATCCGAAACAATTTCAATCACTCGCCGTGAAGATATCATCGATACCCCTGACACAATTGTACTAGCTTTTGATATCGAAACCACAAAATTGCCCTTGAAGTTTCCTGATCCCGCAACTGATCAAATTTTTATGATATCGTACATGATAGATGGACAGGTAGCCTATAACAAAATTAAATTTTGATTTGTTTATTGTTTTACCCTTTTTACATTTTCCCCTAGGGTTACTTGATAACTAATCGAGAGATTGTTGCAGCCGACGTTGAAGATTTTGAGTACACACCTAAACCTGAATTTGAAGGACCCTTTATCATTTTCAATGAGCCAAATGAAGTTTCCCTCATTCAGCGATTCCTGGACCATGTCATCGAAGTAAAGCCTCACATCATCGTCACTTACAACGGCGACTTCTTCGATTGGTCCTTTGTTGAAGCTCGTGCCACTTTCCATGACATGAATGTAGCTAAAATGACTGGCTGGGAGCGTGACAAGGAAGGTGTTTACAGTTGCCGCCCTTCGATTCATATGGATTGCTTCAATTGGGTTAAACGTGATTCCTACTTACCCGTTGGTTCACAAAACTTGAAAGCCGTAGCAAAGGCCAAGTTGCGCTACGATCCAGTGGAATTGGATCCAGAAGATATGTGCCGCATGGCAGCAGAACAGCCTCAAGTTATGGCCAATTATTCGGTTTCTGATGCTGTTGCCACGTATTATCTTTACATGAAATACGTTCATCCCTTCATCTTTGCTTTGTGTACCATCATTCCTATGGAGCCGGACGAAGTGTTGCGAAAGGGATCGGGCACATTGTGTGAATCACTTTTGATGGTAGAAGCCTTTCGTGCCAACATCATTTTCCCGAACAAACAAGTTTCTTTGCTTCAAAACTGGACTGATGACGGCCATCTTCTCGACACAGAAACCTATGTCGGTGGCCATGTCGAAGCTCTAGAGTCAGGTGTTTTCCGCTCAGACATCCCTTGTCGATTCCGATTAATCCCTCAAGCCTTTGATTCCCTTATTGAAGGAATTGAGCGTACCATTAAGCATGCAGTCGAAGAGGAAGAACACGTACGTATCTGAACAATTTCACTTCTTTCATGACAGATTTTTGCATAATATTAACATGGTTTTCTATCGATAGGTTCCTATTGAGGAGGTCACCAATCTGGATGAAGTTATAGACGACATAAAAGAAAAACTTTGCAGTCTTCGAGATGCACCAAACCGAATCGAGTTACCTGTAATTTATCACTTGGATGTCGGCGCTATGTATCCCAATATCATCTTGACAAATCGTCTCCAACCTTCGGCAATGGTAGACGAAAGCGTCTGTGCATCCTGTGATTTCAATCAGCCTGAAGCCCAGTGTCAACGTAACATGTCATGGATGTGGTAAGATCATTTTTTTAGCGAAAACTGACTGGCAACTAAATTTTATTGAGAATACTATTTTTTAAAATGATCATTTATTATTAGGCGTGGTGATTTCATGCCAGCTACTCGGGGTGAGTTTCAACGAATCCAGCAGCAGTTGGAAAATGAAAAGTTTCCACCCGTCATCCCTGGTATGCCCACAAGAGCTTTCCATCAACTTCCCCGCGAAGAACAGTCGGCCAAAGAGAAGCAGCGTTTGTCCGAATACTGCCGCAAAGCATACAAGAAAGTTCGTGTAACGCGCACTGAAGAGAGACAACAAACAGTTTGTCAAAAGGTTCATAACTTTAACGTAGCGTTTCAATACCGATACTTAATAATCAATTGTTTTTGGAGTAGGAAAACAGCTTTTATGTTGACACCGTTCGAGCCTTCCGTGATCGACGATATGAATATAAAAATCTGAATAAGACTGCCAAGAAGCAAATCGCCGAAGCAATTGCGCTTGGGGATGCCGGTGAAATTAAATCGGCTAAAAATCGTGAAGTGCTTTACGATTCCCTACAGCTTGCTCACAAGTGTATTTTGAACTCCTTCTACGGTTACGTCATGCGAAAAGGAGCCCGTTGGCACAGTATGGAGATGGCTGGAATTGTGTGTCACACTGGCGCTGGCATCATCCGGAAAGCTCGAGAGCTAATCGAACAAGTTGGTCGACCGCTTGAACTGGACACAGATGGTATTTGGTGTATGTTACCGTCATCTTTTCCGGAAAACTACGTGATCAAGACCTCAAGTCTCAAGAAACCCAAGATTACGATATCCTATCCAGGTAATGGCTACAATCAAAGACAAAAACATTTCAATTGATTAATATTACGTGTCTTTAGGAGCTGTATTAAATGTGATGGTGAAAGATGCCTTTACAAACAACCAGTATCACGAGTTGGTAGACCCAGAAACTTTGAGCTACGTCCAGCGTGACGAAAACTCGATTTTTTTCGAAGTTGACGGTCCGTATCTAGCGATGATTTTACCTGCGTCGAAAGAAGAAGGCAAAAAGTTAAAGAAACGATACGCCGTTTTCAACTTTGACGGCAGTCTTGCCGAATTAAAAGGATTCGAAGTGAAACGTCGTGGAGAACTTCAGCTCATCAAGATTTTCCAATCGTCTGTGTTTGAAGCGTTTCTCAAAGGTAAGAGAACATTTGCCAAAGAAAAAAATATCTGAAATGTAATGAAATTGTTTTTGTTTTCAGGTGATACTCTGGAAACATGCTACCAGGCTGTGGCTAAAATTGCAGATTACTGGCTTGATGTGTTATATTCAAAAGCCGAAAACCTCCCTGATTCCGAGCTATTTGAGCTGATTACCGAGAATCGATCAATGTCACGAAAATTAGAAGAATATGGTGGTCAAAAATCAACATCCATCAGCACAGCTAAACGTTTGGCAGAATTTTTGGGTGATCAGATGGTAAAAGATGCTGGGTTAAGTTGTCGCTTCATCATTTCAAAGAAACCAGAAGGTATGCTAAGTTGTTACTGGACAACAAATGATGAGAACTTTTTACATTTCCATTGTTTGCAGGTGCCCCTGTTACGGACAGAGCTATTCCGTTGGCAATTTTTCAATCTGAGCCCAGTGTTAAACGCCATTATTTGAAAAAATGGTTAAAAGACAATTCCATGACGGATTTTGACATTCGCACAATTTTAGATTGGAATTATTACATCGAACGTCTTGGAGGTTGTATCCAAAAAATCATTACTATCCCTGCCGCCTTGCAAGGCGTGGCTAACCCTGTACCCAGGGTCCAACATCCGGATTGGCTTCACAAGCGAATGCTAGAAAAAAATGACGTTCTAAAGCAGCGACGGATCAATGAAATTTTTAAGGTGCGAGCGATTTTATTTAAGTCACAAAAATTTTTTTTAAATGAATCGTTGAATTAAGTGTATAATTAGATTAAACCAAAAATGTTTCGCGACAAAGATTTTTTTACCATTATTATAATAATTATTAATTTTTATTTCAGGTGTCTATCAAGCCAGTTGGTGGCGATTCTAACTCGCAAGATTTGGGAGAAGTGGGTGACATAGAAGATTTGGGTGGAAGCAAAAATACCGAAAACAATCGACCTACGGTGACTTCGAAAAGGAAACGAGGCTCCAGCGAGTCAGCTAATGAATTGGATAAGAATTGGCGAGAAATCCTCGGTCCTCCACCACCGATGGGTAAACCTGGAGAAGAGCGTGAAATTTGGATTCGCTATCACAAAAAGAAGTGGGCTATTCAGTTGAAACAGCGAGCAGCCCGTCGAGGTAGAGAACAAAACAGCAACACTGGATCAGCTTCCGTCTCGACTTTTGGAGGAAATTCTGGAGCTGGAGTTTTAAGAACCAATTTGGGTGGATTCTTGCGACGCGCACAACAAACCCTTTTGTCATCCATGTGGCAAATTTTGCAGGTGATGGAAACATCACAGCCGGGCATGTTTCGATTGTGGGCGTTGGTTGGAAACGAACTTCATCAAATTCGGTTAACTGTGCCGCGTATTTTTTATTTGAATAAGAAGAAACCTTTGGAAAAAGAAGCTAGTAGTGAGTCAGCTGTCTGGCGAAAAGTTAATCGGATACTTCCTCGCTCTCACCGTGTCTATAATCTGTACGAATACAGGTAAATAGTAAAATTATAATTCTCACTCAAATAAGTATTAATCTATTTACTCTTTATATGATATTCAGCGTTCCCGAAGAAGTTTACCAGCAAAATTTCAATCAGTTAATGGCTGATCTGTCCACTTCAGACAACGCTGGAATTTATGAAACCCAGGTTTGAAAACGCACTTGTTTGAGTTCCAACGAAAAAACTTTGTTTCATTTTCACGTTTTGTTCCAGGTGCCACTTGATTTTCGTGTGCTAGTCCAGCTCGGATGTGTTTGTGCCGTCGATCGGAGTCAGCGTTACACGCCCACCGGAGATACCGAAAGTTTCAGCCTGTCGCAGTTGTCGTTCAAAACGTTGGCGCACCATCCGTATTTAGAATCGGGAATTGAAACGCTCAAGTATCTATACATCTACCATTACAAAAGTGGAAATAAAGTCATGTTGGTGCTATTTTCTCCACCAGCCAAAAAGGTCAGTATTAAAAAATAATAATAGCGACAGTTTTTTTTGTTTGTTTATCTATCTATTGATTTATTTTTACTTCTTAGGTCAACTTTTTTGTCGTTGACACTGTGCGGACCAACCAAATGCCGAATTTAGTTAATCTTTATAATGAGGAGCGGCTTAAAAAGCTATCGCAGGTATGCTATTCATATATCGTAATTTGTGTTATTATTTTAACTTCCACTTTCACGATTAGGCTGACGTTGTCGAGAGTTCCGTGCCCGCTAGAGATTATTCATTTTCAATTCAAGTGGAGACAGATATTCGCCAAGTCTACCGTCAAATGAATCGTTTACTGCAAACGTACAAAGATGAGAAACGAGGACCAACTTTTGTGGCTATTCAGTCTCCCCAAGATCTTCATACGACTGCATCGCAAATTCAAACACTTAACGAATTCCCGCTAGTTCCCATCCATAGTACTGATCCCGACGGATTATACAATGTGCTCGACTGGCAGAGAGTGGGCTCAAAAGTTTGCTTGCGTCATTTCCTGCGTTTACGCACTGTCCTCGACGCTAATCTGGAACAGTGTCGCTACTTCCACATTCCTATTGGAAATTTGCCCTCCGATGCCAATCTTTTCGGTGCCGACCTCTTCTTCGCCCGCCATTTAATTCGAAATAATTGTATTCTTTGGTGTTCACCGACTGAAAGACCTGATCTGGGTGGCAAAGAGGCTGATGACAATCGGCTTGTAACGGAAATTGAAGATGCCACAACTACACTAGTCGTCAACAACCCCGGAGTATACACCAATGTCTGTGTCGAGATGGACGTGGATGCGTTAGCCGTTACTACTCTACTTCAGTCACATCAAGTCTTGGACGTTGAAGGCACAAGCTCAAGCACTGCTTTCGATGTTCCCCAAGTATCGCTAAAGGTGGGTTATTGAATTTTTTATTTTTTAAATATTGCTCTCTTTCATTTAAAATATTTTTTAGGACATGCTCAATGATAATCATACTGCAGAACTTAGCAGTTACAGCGAATCAGCCATGTGCGTGACAGTCTTTCGAGTTCTCAAGTCAGTCGTAGCATCTTGGCTGCGAGATATTTCCGTACATCGCAATGTCTTCGCTGACTTTCAAGGTAAATTTATTTGTCACAAATTTATAATGTACAACATCAATAAAATGGCAACTTTATTTTCCAACAGTTATCCACTTCTACAGATGGCTGCGCAGCCCCACTGCCTTGCTCTATGTAAGCATGCTTATTATCTATGTATTAATATCTAAATAATATCTGAATTATATCAGGACCCTGCATTGCGCCGTATGTTGCAAAACCTCATGCGCAAGTACTTCGTTCAACTGTTGGCCGAATTTCAAAGACTTGGAGCTACTGTCGTCTACGCCGATTTCGGCCGTATCGTTCTAGGCACTAAAAAGCGACGCATTCCTGACGCTTTGTCATATGTTAGCTTTGTTTGTGCAAGTTTGCATCAGAAAGAACTCTTTCGCAGTCTGGAACTCAACGTTCAACATTGTTGGCAGCTACTCGTGTGGCTCGATCCTGCCAATTACGGCGGAGTCAAAGGAAAATCAGATTCAGAAAAGGAAAATGAAGGTTGGTTATTAATATTGGTTTTATTGACTCAACGAGACAATTCGCATTGATCGTAATTTTTTCCTTTTCAGAAAATAACGAAGACCGCAGTTTTGTAGAGGACGAAGAAGAAGAAAGCACTGCTGTCGAAATGAACTGGGATGTTGTTAAATACTTTCCCGAAGAGCCGCCCTGTCAAGAATATTTCAACACTGTGATTGCCACTTATATTTCGGCCATTCACGACCACTTGGCCGAAACATACGGTGATCGCATACCCGGTGCAACTCCAGTGCGACGAATCCGTTCTTCACAAACGCAGCGTAGTAAAGTTGGCCCTACTCCAGATTCGCTTAAAGAATTTACGCGTGAGCTGGTTGACCAGGAAATCGCCCAGCATTTGTTCCGCGTTGTTCAAAAACTTCACAAACAGCTTCAAGGACACCACGGAAGCGAAAATGGATTGAGCAATCCTTCTCTTGAATTCGTTAAAGCTGTTTGTCGCGTGTTTCAGCTGGATGTCAACATCGTCGATGAAGTCACTCGACTGAGAAGGAATCTCCTCAAACTTATTGGAGTAGGGGAATTCAGTCAAGAAGCTGATTGGAAGGATTCGTGCCTTTCATACGTTTTACCCGAAGTTATCTGTCCTACCTGCAATCATTGCCGAGATATTGATTTATGCAGAGATCCGCACGAGTCAGAAGATCGTGGAATGTAAGTTTGTCTTAAATAATAGAAAAATAGTTTTGTTTTCAACTTAACATGTATACATATTTATAGACCTACGTGGCAATGTCCGCTTTGTAAATCGAGCTATGACAGTACTGAGATTGAATCTATGCTGCTGGACGTCGTGAACCGCAAAACCATGAGCTTTGTATTACAGGATCTACAGTGCAAGAAGTGTAAACAGGTACGTTGCTGATTTCTTCGATTTTTTGTTTTTACATTATTTAATGTGACAAATTCCAAAATTTAGATAAAACGAGAAAACTTATCTCAGTTTTGCTCGTGCGCCGGCGAATTTCAGCTGTTACAATCTTCTACGGGCTTGTTGCAGACTTTGTCAATTTTTGAGCGCGTGAGCAAGAAATTTGGGCTCACGCTTCTTCATGAAACCGTAGAGCAATTGTTGAAAATGAATCAAAAGTCGATCAAGTAAAAGTAAACGTGGTTCTTTATTTATGTAAAAAAAAAGGCATTCCGTAAATTACAAGGTTTGGAAAAAATCTTGATTGTTCAGTTGCATTTATTTGATCCTTCGCATTTTATTTTGAGAGTTCGGTGTTATCTTCCGGCTTAGATCAGTCAACCAATCCAACTTTTTTCTCTTTGTGCTTGAACGAATTTTACTGTGGGGTGAAACACCGTCAGCCACGTAGTTGGGAAGATCTCTAGTAGGGGAAGAATAATCTGTCCGGTCCATTTCAAGTCGACGAGAAGCGGCGGCTCGGTTGATATTGCTACTATTCCCACTTTGATTTGGAGTCAACTCGTTGATACTTGTTAATGGTGACAGTACAATTCGTGGTGTGCCGATTAACAAATGTTCATTTGATGAACGGGGGCTGTTGGCGAGGATATCAGGAGTTCGATCAAGTATACGAGTATTTTGATTAACCTTTAGGATAGACTTTGGGGTTTTGCATCCTAAAGCTGGCACTACATTGACTTTCTTTTTTATCCTAACCAAGGCCTCTTCGCAAGATTTTGGAATAGGAGTTTGAGCATCAAATTTATAAGCATGTCCTCTTATCTCTCTGATATTGTCCGCATCGTTGGTTTCTTCAGTGGTGTTAATCCTCCAAATTCGGTGACGAACGTCATCAGCACATGTTAAAACCTAAAAATATAATAATTGAAGTTGAATTCATCTTACACAAAAATAAGTCGGCATACTTTTGGAACATTGTTAGAAGACCAGGCGACGCACGTAACTTCCGCACCATGACCATCTAGCTTGAGGAGTGGCCGAGGACCTGCGCCGACTTTCCAGACGTATGCGTGATCGTCACTGGATCCACTAATTAGGTATTTGCCATCCCCGCTTAAACAGGATTTGATGTAAAATGAGTGCTGTTCATGCCCGCCATAAACACCAACTACAGGAATAAACCCCCAAAAAATAAATAAGAATAATTTGACAATTTGACAGGATTCAGTTTCATACCTGGATTTTCATCATAAGATGCAACATTAAATTCGTAAATAACATCGTCCATTGCAGCGGCGTATAAGAGAGTTTTTCCAGGGTCTAAGGAAAGACTGGCTATTCCGCTTCGACATGTGAGCCATCCATAGGGAATTGACGTCTTAGGTAACGGATCACCTTTGTAAACTGTAAAAGACATTTTTATTTTAATTGGTGTTGCATCATTAAATAGTAATATAATTTACCTGTATAATTCTTCCTGAGGTCCCAAACATGAATGTTTCTAAATATATTTTTAAATGTAAATAAATTATCTAACACACCAGAACTGTTTTAGTCTAAAAGTACTATACCCATCTGCTGCTCCTGCACTCAAAAGAGTATAATCATTCTGGAACAGGACAGAAGTAACACTGCTAACACCACTAGCGCTGGGAGTAGTCCTCTTTTTAGTACGTGATGTCTTTACCTCTGTAAAAGCTGATCAAACAATAAAAATAATTATAAAATCAAGATTGCAACAGGCATAAAAGTTTACCTTGAACAGGATGAGCATTTTTAATAACATTTTCAGCTTTTAAATGAATACTTCCTCGTGTATCCCAAACCATTATAGCACCATCACGAGAACCACTAGCAAAGAGAGCTAAATAACAATGGATTAGTAACCACTAGAACTAAAAAGACTAATTCAATAAAACTTACATGAATTGGTTGGGGAAAAATCAACAGACTTTATGCTAGCAGTATGGCCTCGAAAGATGGAAATGGGACTAATTGAGCTTCTGCCAATGTCAAAGAGTATTGAGGTCTGGTCACCACTAGCAGTAACTATTTGCCAAGATGAAGGGGCCCAACAAAGATCAAATATTGCATTTTCATGTGCCTGGGTACCATGAACAGGTCTTGCTTTTCCAACAACATTGGTGTCTTGAAATGCAATTTTTCCATCTTCATTGGCAAGGGCCACTATGTGTTCAAAGCCAGGTGACTGAGAAAATTTACAAGCATACAGTAAATCAGAACTTGGAGCAGAATTTGAGGTTGAGAAAATCCCAGGGTATTCATCATCCTGATGACACTGAAGCTTGGTTAAAAGGAAATCAATCGAAAATTCCTCTTTTCCTGAAAGATAAGAGGAAACTTGAAACACGTAAAAATTTTTGATTTCCGTGACTTTTCCTACCTGTTGAACTTCCATATTGTCGATTGATAAGAGAAGAAATCATTTTTTAACGTTAAAAAGTTTGCAATGATAAAAAATAAAAATAAAACAAAATAATGTACGCGTGCTTCGTAACATTAATTGAATGGATTCTATTTTCTTTAACTACCTCTACTGAAAACAGCGCGAAAATAATACTGAAGAATGAAAGACATCACAAGTGAACGTTGCCAGATAAAAAATACCATTCTGATTCCGAAAATTCGAATGCTCGAAAAATCCAGAGCTGTAGTGTAGACTCCGCCTCGAGTGAAAAACATCTATACAAAAACAATCATGGAACAATTACTAATTCGGCAATTCTTGTCCAAATTTTTTTTTTCGATAAAAAAAAACTGGCAATTTCGGACGTTTTAGCCAAGTCTATTGTATTCCCTTCTATTTTGAACAGTCGTTGAATTATTCATTCGAGTGTTGATCTAAATACAATCATCTGGATGAAGTAATCTTAACAAACTTATTCTATCTATTCACTTGTGTTTTATGCTGCCAGAAAGATTTGATAAATGACTGCTCCTATTCCAACAATCTTAAACAGATTAACTTCAGCTTTTCAACAGTTGCTGCTGACCCGTGAGAGCATCGGCGTGACTTTTAAGTTCCTGCCAAGCAAAAACTATGTCGCGTGATTCGGTGTAACGAGAACAGACAGCCATTCGAAGAACGAATTGTCCACGAAGCTTAGCCGGCACCATGTGTATCCTTCCCGCATCGTTGATTATTTTTAGTAATGTTTCGTTCAAACTATTTTCTCCCTATGAGTGCACATAATTGATTGAATAACAATTATTTGTCTAAATCGATTTCTTAGGTCCAATACCTTCATCCGGAAGCAAACAAGACCCAAGGCAGGAGGAACTGGAACCTCAAAGCGATCGTCGTTGACCACCAGTTGGTGGAATTCACAGGCCAGTTTGACCTGACGGCGAATGTGAGCTCGCAGTCCCTCTGCGCCGTAAGTACGCATCACAAACCAGAGTTTCAGTGAACGAAATCGCCTCCCGAAGGGAATTTGCCAATGCTGCATGATAACGCATAGGTGTAAACTTTCTTTCGATCTACTGTATAGGCATAAAATTGATTATAATCTCTACCCGGTAATCCGGTGATTGTCCCTGTCGATCACTTTTCAAGTAGAGAGGATCGATTTTAAAAGGGTCTACCACATCATTTGCATTTTTCAACCTATCAGTAACAATTGATATTATGTCATAGTAGTCTCTTAAAATTTGTGTTTGAACTCTAGCCTAGTTTATTACCACATAGCAGAGCAGTCAAAATTGACTAAAAGCCATTTGTGCGGGTTGAAGTTAAACGAATCGGCCAACTCTAAACCATTCAAATGGTGGCGGTATTCATCGCAAATGAAAGCTGAGCCTGTACAGTTAGAAAAATGTTGAAGAGATTAAACTAGAATTTTTATTAGATTTTTACCAGCATAGGCGGCATCAACGTGTAGCCAAATGTTTTCAAACTGATGACAGACTGGGCCGATCTCGGACAGGTCGTCGAAAGCGCAAGAAGGTGTTGTACCCAAAGTTGCCGTAACCTACGTTTCCACATATTTCTGTGTTTTTTATTTAATTATTTTCATTAGGTTGAATGTATTATACAAAGAACGGGATTAATCCTTTAGCTCTATCTTCTTCCATTGCCAATTTCAGAGTTTCTCCTCGCAGACGGAAAAGTTCGTCGCTCTGAAGAAGACGAACCCGAACGCCGGCCAGAATTCCAGCTCTTTCCACCGAAGAATGCGATTGATCTAGAAGATACGCGTGTTTAACAATGATAGATATCATACTGAACTACAGCAAAAAAACATTTTGAATACCTGAAGAGTAAGCAAGAAATCGACCGACAATTTGGCTTTCATCGACTTCTGGATCCATTGCTTTCAAACGATTGATGGTCTTCGCTTTTGCTGCCAAGAGAGCCACAAGGGTTGCCTCACTAGCCGTTCCCTTTGGAAAAAATTTAATTACTTTAAATAACTTTAAAGCGCTTTAAAGTTATAGTAAAAGGAACTAGGATTACTTGAATCACGCCGCCTCCGGTCCCTCCCGAACAGGCGAGAAATTGAGAAGGAATACCGAGTAGTTGTCCCAACCAGTCCATCATGACAACTTCTAGGTCAGTACAAGCAGGACCCGCAATCTGTTCCCCGTTATTTCAGTATTACATTAAAACTTTTATTAAATAATTAACGGATAAATTGAATTGAATGTTGGTTACCCAAGAAAAGCCAAGGCAACCAATAGCGTCACTCAAAATATCAGCTAAAATAGCCGGCCAAGAATTTCCAGTAGGATAATAGGCGTGGAAATGAGGAGAGTGCCAGTGAGTTACCTAAAAACAAAATATGTTACAAGTAAAATATCTCATTTATTTAATCAGTGATTAATTAGCCTACCCCAGGCATAATAACTCGTTCAACATCTTGGAAAATTGCTTGCCATGGCTCCCCTTGTTCCGGAGCGGTTGCGGGTATCATATCCCGAATGTAGCCGGGTTGGACCGTCGGTAGGACACGCCTACATGATAATATTTCATCAACGACACAAGCCCACGTATTATTCTTTTCCTACTTCACTATTGCATATTAAGCTCGCCAATAATTCAGCCCAAAAGAGATCCCCAGTTAATTGGACAATGAATCAGACTGTCTTATTTCATTAGTTTCATCAACACACTAGAGGGGGAGATGAAAAAATATAATAAGGGAAGGCGGGACTCTTCCCCTACTCCTTTTGCCACAGACGTGAATATAACACTTGCTTCCCTTGAGAAATGTACACCACCATATCATATTTCATACTTATTCTGCTAGTGAGACCGCGTGATTCCTCTAATCAACAAAAATGCGACTAACCTGCTGCGGATATTTTCCAGATAGTCGATGATGAAGTCAATCATCTCGTGAGCAGCGGAGCGAAACTGTTGCGCATCCATTTTTCAAGTAAACAACAAAACAACAACTAGTAATTGATTTCAAATTCGAATAGATACAGGCCCGAGACGATGTTGTCGTGAAAGGGAGAAAGTGCCGAGCTTAGTGATGGCGATATGCGGATATGCCAATATATCTCTTATCTCTAGAAACTATTAAAACGTCATCTAGTGATAATAAAATGAACCATCAAATAGAAAGCAACTGTTTTTTACATAGATACGTCTATATAATATAGATACCGATATCGATATATCTGAAGTCTGCAACAGATGATATTTCGCCATCGCCCGAGCTTCTTCTTACTCTGACATTTTGCTAAAGTAATGAGGGAAAGAGAGCGGATGCGCGCATGTCTGTACATTTTCATGCTGAAAAGAGGGAAGCGATAGCGTATAAGCTACAGGATATGTTTAGAATACAATCAAAATTGATGAAATTAGGTGGGAGTTCATCTCAATGGATTGAATGCGAAATGCTGTGCAGTATGGAATAAGCGATTCAATAACAAAGCGATCGGGATCGATGGTTCCAATGTACATAAAAAGAAGCTTTCAGCTCGAAGCGATCGGACGGTGAAAGTCATTAATTCAACAGCTTTTTGGATGGCGATGGGATCTTGAGTTCACCTTGATGGCTAATCAAACAGAGGATAGTATAGAGAATGAGAGAATAGCAACGGATTTGCCATCTATCAAGCTGCTAGAATCCTTATTCAACCAGACGCTGTCCCTTGTTTAGTACACTGTTAAAAAGGGTAGGCCCTACCACTTATAGTACGAGAGACAGCGGGGTCGTCGTGCAAACGATGTAACGTGAAGGTGAAAATCAATTTGTTTTGTATATCTGACATAACGGTATATAAGTTCTCCGTCATTGTAAGGCTTTTTTTTTCTCTTCAAATGCAGTCTGTCTGAGTAAATAAAGATCACACCAAAAGATTTGTTAATCTGTCCTCTCAAAACCTACGTTCAAAAAGCGCGCCAGTAAGACGGCAACGCAGTTAGTTTTTTTATTGTAGTCTGCTACAGTTTACTTATTTGCCTTGGTCTGTGTGGTATTATAAAAAATTGAAAGTTTATGCACTGGACTGTTTCTCCGTGATGAAAAATCTATTTGTATGTAAGTGTTGTTGAGAAAATGAAGAAGAAAGTGAATAGCTTTGTTAAAGTGCATGGTAATGGCCATGCTAAATGTGTGGCACAGAGCATCTCAGATAGTTGGCAAAAAGAATGTTATTCCAATGTGAGGCTCATTGCCAAGGATTGTAAACAACCTAATGGAGAATCAAAATTTCTTTCAGCTAACAAGTTTATTCTTGCTGCTGCCAGCAAGAAGTTTGCTATGATGCTTACTGACACTGATGAAGATGTCGACATTATAGTTCCAGACTATGATTTTACTACTTTGAAGCTCCTGCTACAGTATGTTTACTCTGGAGAGGTGTTTGTTGACTGTTTCACAAAGGACCTGTGTTCACTTATTGCAGAGTGGGATATTTGTAACCCTGAAGTTATTCCAGTTACATCTACTGAAAAAAGCAACAGCAATTCCCAAAATGTTACGAAAAGTCAAATTGTACCTGAGAACTCTGGATATAACTCTATCAAGTCTATCAACAAAAAAACTCCTAACAAGAAAAACCCAACAATTGTGTCTAACGACAGCAATATTGACAATTACCAACTTGCAGGACCTGATAATCAACTACAAAGACAACAACCTAAGGAGTGCATAGTAACTAGAGCTAAGCAAAAATTGAATTCAGGTGAAGAGAAGATTCCCTTAGTGGACACTTCAGAAAATCTCTCTGCCGCTGGCACCAATTCCAACCCTGTAGGGAAAGCACCTAAGATTCCTGTTCGAAATAAAAATAAGATCCGAACTAAATCTCTCTCAGCGGCTGCTTCCATTCCATCAAGCGGATACGTCTTTCTAGCGACTTACATCAATAAATCCAAGAACAAGCTGCATGAAAGAGTAGTGACGTCCAAGACGACATCCGAAAAGAAAACAGGATCGGTTGCCCAAGTGTTAGCAGATGGCGGTTCCACAAATTCAGTTACGTCACCCTCGGATGAGAGCGCAGGAAATAGCAATGTCGACGGCGAAAAGAGCAACGAAACGATAGATTGTAATACGGGTGGTGAAAATGCATCAAATCGTTCAGACAACCAGGCTGCTGAAGTGGACACTAAGGATGACCTACAGGACCTTGCATTAGCCTTAAAGTTCCTGAAGAACGAAAAGACGAGTAATCAGGAATTGAATACTTTAATGCTGGATTTATCAAACGAAGTTCAACGACATAAGAGTTACGCGAAGCATTTTCTTGGTTCCGACAGCGTTAATTCTGATTCTTCTGGTCAAATAGGTATGGTTGTGTTTATGTTATTGCATTATTTAAGATAATATTTCAATTTCTCTTTAGCATCACGAATTCCTTGTTTGACTTGCGGCAAAATAGTCTTTCGTGATTATATGTCGACACATGTAAAAATTCATACCACTGAGCGGCCTTATCTGTGTGATCAATGTGGACAAACGTTTTCACTTCCAGAACGTTTAAGAGTAAGTGTAAAATTAAATGCATTAGACCAATCTGCAAATGTGTTAATGTGCCACCCTTGAGATTAGAATCACTTGAAGAACATGCATCCTGATGAATCACAAGTGAAACTTCACATTTGCCCTGAATGCGGAAAAGTATTTAAGAAACCTGAATACCTAAAACGACACCTCACATTTCGTAAGCCAAAATGCATATCGAATTTGTTGCCTAAATGAATGAAATATCGCTAACTAAATTAAATTTGCAGATAACGGGTTGAAGCCTTACAGCTGTCCATTCTGTGACAAATCTTTTCGCCTACCTAATGTCCTTCTTAAGCACAAGCGTACACATACTGGGGAAAAACCGTATGAATGCGAGGTAAATTATCAAATAATACATTTGTTTGCATTCACGTTCGTGGGTTTCTCTATTTTATTAATTTTTATCTTTCTGATTACCGTTATTTAGACGTGTCACAAACGATTTTCTGCTCGTACAAATTACGTTGTACATGTACGGACTCACCGAAAGAAGAGTAGGATATTAGAAACAGCGGAAAGTTTTGTTGATCCTGAAACTCAGCTACTCAAATGTGATGTTTGCGACACTACTTTCCACAGAGAATATGCCTTCCTTGTACATAAGGTAATTACATTTTTTAAATATAAATGGTTCATATTATGACATGTACATGTCTTTAGGCTGCACACAAGGGCGAAGCGCCAAAATTGCCTTGTCGACACTGTTCAGAGACGTTAGGCTCATACAAACTACTGCGGGAGCATACTCGGGATCAACATGCTGATGCCCTTTATCGTTGCGAACATTGCCCTAGCATGTTCGTCTACAAGACGGCCTTACACTCTCATCAGCAAGTCCACATGTAATTTAATTGACAGTCTATGTTATGCAGTGTGCATTCACATAATTGGAAATGAATTATATTTTCTTATTTTTACAGGGAAGGTAAGCAGTTTTCCTGCGACTTGTGTGGAAAAGAATTCCAGAAAAAAGTTACACTAGACATGCATCATCGCAGCATTCATTCGGATGTTCGCCCGTTCCCATGCCATTACTGTGACAAAACCTTCAAATCAAAACTGACCCAACGCCAACACGAGCGTATTCATACGGGCGAGCGCCCTTATCAATGTCCTCAATGCCCCAAAGCGTTCCGTCAAGATGTGCACCTTGCAAACCATATCAGGTTGCATACAGGCGAGAAACCGTTTGTATGCACTTATTGCAATAAAGCCTTCGCCCATAAAAACAATCTTAGCATTCACATCAAAATCCACACTGGGGTCAAGAACATGTGTAGTGTATGTGGCAAAGTTTTCCGCACCATCGTCAAACTGCGTCTTCACGAAAGTACTCATACTCCAACTAGTATTCCTTCAGCAGAAGAACAGACGACGGGTGACATTTCATAATCGCATTTCTTTTGAATTTTCAAGCTAGTGTGTCAAGTTCCTCAACGAAAGTGCCTGGAAGCTGGAAGAAAAATTATCCAAAAATCCCATGGTGGTCATCAAGGTTAATGTAAATGAATTGCTCTTAATTCAGATTTTGCATTGATAATAAAAATACATCTCACTTGGTACTCACGCACATGTGTGACTTTACTCAGTGAGTTTAACATGTGTTTATAAGTTTTTGTTGTTGTTACCTCAGCCATTCAGGATTATGATGAAATATAATAATCAAGACATTTGAATTTGTAAATAAAATTTGTTTTTTTATTCTTTAATGGTGTAGTACTGTATTTTAGTAGACGACTAATCGTTTAGCAATCACAATATCATTATAATTGAGAACTTGAGAACAACTAGTGTAGATTACAATAAATGAACAATGCGTTATAACTGCTTCTCAGATTTTCATTTTGACCTACTGTGTATTCAACGGTCGGACCTATTGCCATGCCGGTCCGACAGGGCAATAGCCATAGAGGGCTATTGCCCTGTCAGTGTTAAAAACCCCATCTAGCGACGGCTATTGCAATTTTCATTGCTTATATACACTTTTACTTTGGTCTAGGCTTATTGCACCCCGGAATCCTTTTCTAAAATTGTCTCGGTCACGACTCACGAAGACGAACCATGTTAGTGTTATCAAGTAATGTGTAACATTATGTATAACATTCATTCCCCGTCACAAACTAAGATGGATATGATGATTCTTATATCTATGAAATATGTTATTGAATTCTCAGGTTAGATAACCATAATAATAGTAAGCATTTTCCCATCTCGTTCAGTGCAAATCAGTGCAAACAAATAATCTTGTGAAATAGGCATCACAAAGGTTAAAGGGGCGTGCTAGTTAAAGCGATATACAACACACGGTGCACTTTAGTGTGATAAGAAATCATCGCGGAAATGTGAAGACGATGGACATGCTGAGATTGAGATTATTAACGATCATTGCAAGAAGATTCAACGTGGAGACAACATGGCTTAGATATTAAAAAATCAGGGACGGAAGAGAATATGATCTTTCATACAACATAATAACATTTTCGGTGGCTCTTAGTATAAAAATCAATAGAGAGATAGTACACAGCCGCAAGTGACGGTAAACACACTCTTGTGTAAAATTAGAAGCAATATAGGTCGTAGGGCGGCAGGACTCAATCATTCAAATTTTATAACAAAACTCTTAAACTAAAAAATATAATTGGCGCAGGAATACAAAGGAAGAAAGATTTCAATGTCACGGTATCAGGTCTATCCTTATAAATTAAGTGAGCTTTCCGTCTTGTTTAAAAAATATATAACTTAACCTTGTTTGTTTATTATATGGGGTGATTTAAGTGTTTAAAAAATAATCTACCCAGTGAAAGCATGTGCATTCAAAAAGTGAAACGATTCACGGATTCAGTGCAATGAAACAATTTTTTAAAGAAGCAGGATGGCCATAGTTTTTGTGTTCATAATTTGTTGTTTAGCAAGACTAATTAATTTCCGTTAATTCTCTCAGACGTAAGAGGGTGAACGGTGAACCATGCGCAGCCAGTTCTGCATAAAACGGGAGTCCCGTTGGTCCCATCTTATTTCTTATTCAATTCATCACGTGTAACGTGGGAATCAATCAGAAGAAAATGGGGAAATGGTGAGTCACGTTGCTGGTCGATGTTTATTCAAGGTCGTAAACAACCCCTCGAACCCTATTCTGACTTCTGAGAACTCCGGCTCAACCTTCAGCCAAACAAGGTCAAGGGGGGAGACTGAGGGTGACTCACTCTGTTGTTGAAAATGAAACCATGTAATTTACATGCTTTAAATTATAACGCATTTGTTTTGTTTACAAAAAACAAAACACAATAAATGCGTTGCGTTTTTCAAGAATATGTATTACTATAAACAAGTTTTTAAAACTATTCACCCATAATGATCCAAAATTTTATAAAATATCCTCCGGAATTAATAATATTCCCTAGCTTACGTTAATTAAACACTAATTTTGGTTTGTTGGATCATAACTGATCATAACATGGTAAAATAAAATAAAAACGAGAAATTATTTCGTGTCTAACACAATAACGTCCCACATTATAACTTACAAGGTCGTTAACTTAATTCTACATAGCAATCATACATATGGATTAAAAAAGGCTACCATTTTTTAGACTTTTGTTCTTCATATCATGGTCATAAGCTATTTTTATTTTCTTTCATGAAAAAAAAATCGCAAACATCCCTTGCTAACGGGTAACGCAGATGAGCTGACAATTTTAGTTGGCATTCATTTGAATTCAAACAGGTTACCAAAAGCCGTCACCAGATGGGGGTTTTAGCACTGACAGGGCAATAGCCCTCTATGGCTATTGCCCTGTCGGACCGGCATGGCAATAGATTTCACGGTATTCAACCTTGTAATGTAATATGTATTTATTAGGAAGTTTATTAAGCACACAGGAAAATTTGGCAACCTTAAGTTTTTAAAAATTCAAATATAAGAGCAATATGGAAATATTCAAGAGTTGGGTTTTAGAAAAAGTGTTCGTTTCGCACCCCATAGCAATCACTTGAAAACTAATTGTTTTATATTATCAAGACAATAACTGTAAGGAGTTGTGTAAGAGACACGCGTGCATGTAAAACTAAAACCAGCTTTTTAAAAACATTCACACCCCTAAATTTTTATCGCAATCGATTTTTTTCAATTCCTGTTACATTATCTAATGAAAAAAATTTTTTTTGTCATTTGTTAGTCGATTAATATTATGTGAATTTCAGACAGAATAACACGAAACCTCAAAGGGACGCGACATTTTCCTCCTCCTTGAACATGAAACCAGTGAAATGGGTGTAGTGGCGATAGTCGTCATACAATTATTATGTGATGTAATATAAATATAAAGAGGTTTTCGAGTCTGAACATCAAATAGTGAAAGTATTTCTTAATGAATAATTGCAAAATATTTATCAGGCTTGATTAGTCACTTGATAACGTTGTTTTTAATTGGTTTGCAAATTAAGAAATGCATTCTTTTCGTTCAATAACAAAATAATTGCAACTTTGGATTGCCAGTAGATGATATTAGTGACAGTTTCAGACTTTAGATCAACTTATATTACAACAACGAGTTTGAAAACCACTTGAACATGTTCAAATTTACTGCAATTGTATTGCGAACTTGAAATACAAAAAAATTTCTTCACTAGGGTCACTAGTTGTAAAAATGTCAGTATTCCAGCCGGGTATGTGGCGCGTACCTGTAATCCTGCTTCTGGGAGGCTTGGTGTAGTGGATGGCTTGAGGCTGGGAGTCCTGCTGGATCGTCGCTTGCGTCGAACAGGTGTCCGCACTAAGCTTGGCATCAACATGGATCGGTTGGAGGAATCCGGCAGATCCAGGTTATCTAAGGAGGAGCGAATCGGGCCAGGAGGGAAACCGAGCAGCCAAAAGTTCCCGTGTCGGGCAGTAGTGGGATCGCGCCCGTGAGTAGGCGCCTTTCAGTAGCCCAGCCAATAAAGTCACACCTACATCTTTTTTCGTCTTTTTTTTCTAATTGAATTTCATAGATTCAGTATTTTGTTTACTTTATTTCACCATAAAATTTGTTTTCCGAATTTTCAGCATCAGTCGGGAACATAGGCATCGCACTGTGACAAGCTATAGCTAAATTGAATCAATCGTTCTCGTAGTTGGCAGTACGGGAAGGGAACAATAAGGCCTCATGAGTCCTGGCAGCAGCAGAATTTGATTTATTTAATGTTACATTTTTACTGATTGAAAAAAATTGCTAATCAAATTTTCGCTATTATTTCAGTATAGTACATCAGCAAAGAAAAAAAGTCGGCTATTTAAAAGTTTGTGGCCTTCTGATTTAGGTAACGCATTGAAATTATTATTAGTGTAAAAATAATAACCTGCAAATTCATTTACTCTCAAAAGGAATTCTGTGCCGATTTCTTGGCCCAGTTAGTGGGCTGAATCGAGGATTGAGCTGAATTCTGTGCCGGGCTGGATCAAGAAATGCGCTTTTGCCAATACTATCCTGCTGTCCAGCCAAGTATTGATTTGACTGTATGACTAAGGACTTCACAGTTTACAGTAGCCTGCCCTAGTTCGACAATACGTATTCTAAATTTTTTCCTTTTATTCTGCAGTGGCAATTTCCCTCAAGGTAACTTTTCTTATATCTTTCCTCCGAGAGTGACAATATACCGGAAGTTGTGCTAGTCACGTACTCACGGCCCATATCAGCCGATGGATAAATTTCGTACCAATGGCCAATGATACCTCGAGGAAATTCCCCACGTCTTGGAAATTAATAAATTATGTCTTTGGTGCGCCAGCTCCCCTGATCATGTATTGATGAATTAAAACTAAAAATGATTGGAAAAGGAAATGACAATAAATCAAGTGTGGTGAATTTCAAGTAATTTAATATTTCAATGGTTATCCGGCATGCTTGCTATGCGACTCCATCCTATCTCCTATCCTAAGCTTTCGTTACACGCGAGTTATGTACGAAATATCCTAATAATAATAATACACTGTTAATAAAAAGAAAGTCCGGCGAAAGTGTTGTGGAATTGATTGCTTGTAATTCCAATATACATATAGATTCCATTCACACCCATTCATACTACCTTGCAAAAAATCAATTGCAAGTACCTTCCCACTGACCACTTATCACTTCTAAAAGCGTTTTGAATTATGATTTAATATTATGTGAATTTCAGACAGAATAACACGAAACCTCAAAGGGACGCGACATTTTCCTCCTCCTTCAACATGAAACCAGTGAAATGGGTGTAGTGGCTATAGTCGTCATACAACTTCGCCACCCCTGCTGACCAGTTATCAATCTCCACCCAAACTCGATCTCTGTTTTTCAAGTTCAGCGTAAGCTTAAGGGTTACTTGATCGTTTTGACCAGAGAGAGTGTTTGCCGCTTCAACAAAACCCGATCCTATATGACCTCCGTTCAAATAAAGACCAATTCCTAAATAAACATAAGATGATGAAGATGGAAATTCCACCAAACCAGTGAAGGAGAAGTAATAAATTCCTGACAGTGGAGCCGTGAATATCCCCGATGTCAAATCCATAGCGTTCCCTTCGTTCACCACCGCCAAATCGAACGGAATCGGAGTTTTAGTTGTGTAGAATGAAGAATTTCTCTGGACGTAGAAATGGACGGAAGGCGATTTGACGTTGGCGCATCCGATCGAGCATCCGATACATTTGTCTTTGTCTGAAAGAATTAGACAATCAATATACGCATACGTTTAACTATAGTGAAATCTGTAGTGGTTTTTACCAACTCTTGTTCTTTGTTTAGTACCTGTGTGTAATCACAACATATTTGTTGTGAGGTTTAATTAACTTTTTTAATTTTATTTCAAATACTAAAAGTTGTCAAATATGTTACATTTATTTTAAATTAAAATTCCGTTAGATAGAAAACTGAAGTAACGAGATAAATACAACAACATCAAGATATGTTGTCGTTTCTCAAATAGCTCATCGTTATAGTATTCAGCAACCTATACCTTCTATTCACAATTTTGATCATTTCTAATATCTTACCGTTCAATTTTGCCGACATTTCCTCAACGACGGCCTTCGTTTTCGTTAATTCGTTCCAAGTCATTTTTAAGTTGTCCAAAGCCACTGCAAAATCCAATCGAAGAATTTTGATTTACGATTTGTTTCACCGAGAGTAAAATAGTTCCAAAATATATTCCAGTAATCATACAATAAATTACCTGCCAGATTTTTTTCAGTGACTATGATTTTATCAGCTAACATCCGTGAAGTTGTTGAAAAATCCATTTTAGTTTCTGAAATTAAAAAATTTATAACTTTGTTTATTTTTCGTAATAGAGTATAGCAAACTAAAAACCTTGTAGTGCCATTCTCAAATTTTCATTAGCGACTTCGCATGCTGCCGTTATTGACTTTTTTGAAATTTCTTCATCTACATAATTGATATGATTAAAATTTTAAAAATATAGTTAATTCATTTTATATATACATTGATACCTTCCCTAAAGGCATTCAGCTCTTTCATTAATTTGGCTTCGATGTTTGTCAGTAACTCTAAAAATGTTTACAATTTTTTCCGTTAAATTATAAATTCTACTGGTATTTGACTATTTGTACATTAAATTGTAAGAGTAACATTTGAGTTATCTTAATACCTTTAACTTGTATTGAAAAATCTTCTTGGGTTATTTTAACCCCATTATTATTGAAACAAGTATCTATAGAAATGCAAATAGCATTTGAATTATCTTATGAATCTAACAAAAAATACAATCAACCTATACGTACCATCTTTCAATTCAGGATTGAAATCAAGTCGCAAATGTTCAAACTGTTTGGGATTGCTGAGCATTTCAGTCTTCACACGATCGCAATCTTCTCGTGTCGGGCAGATCAGACTAAACCTGAGTGATGGCTGATCCTTGTACGCAATCCATTCATTAGTCAACGAGAAATCAGCAAAATTCAGTTTGCTGCCGGTCAGCCTGACACTGTTGAAATGAAAGACTCGCACTTGATTCGGCTCGATTTGTTGGTTGAATATCTGGGTGAGGTGTTGAACCACTTTAGTTCTGATTTCTTGATTCCAAATTGCAAAACTGATACTGAGAAACCCTTGAGTGGACGTTTGATGAAAAACAGAAATGACATTCATGTGATTTAGTACAGCAATAGGCGAATAGAAATAAATCTTCTTGTTGCTCGAAGTTGTTTGACTGTCGTAAATATTAATACAAACGGATCTGTAAAGCACCGAGGAAATTTTTATCGGCAGCGGTTTATCCTCGAGACTCTTCAATGAGGTAGGATCGGAAAATTCTGATTCTAAAGAAGCAAAACGTGCCAGACAAAGAATCGACGCCACACCCAGTTTATATGACAACAAAATACCCATCTGCAAATATATTGGTATATTTTAGAAACAACATGTCAAGAATAATTTGTCTAACTATGAATTACCTTTCAGATAATCAAAAACCAATCTTTCGATGTTATACGGCGAAGCTAGAGTATGGCTAAAGATGAGACTGAATGGAATCAAGCGAGGAATCAAGGTTAAATCTGTTGCTTATTTAGTTATTTACGAATATGCGCTTTTGAATGTGACGAGTACAAGTGTACAACTGCCACGAACTTCTTTCTTGTTTCTTTCGTGCAAAGCAAAGCCTTAATCACGGACACCGGCCAGCGCCTTAGAAAAATAAAATATCCCAAATAAAGCCGCTTCTACCTAGTCGTACCTAGTACCTTCACACTGACCACCAATCACTTCCAAAAGCGTTTCAAGGTTACCGTAGACGTTTTTTAAATATTCTTTTTCTCTACCACGAAAAGCTTTTTAAAAAGTGCTGAGTCAAACTTATTTTACTTGTTCAATGACTGAATGTCATTTGAAACGGTTGGACGGACGATACGTAATTTTTTGTGCCCACGATGTTGAATAAACATTGCCATATGTTTAGCAGTCTGACAGTGCTAAATGGAAAGACTCGCACTTGATTTGGCTCGACTGGTTGGTTGAAGAATGAGATGCTGGGCCACTTTAGTTCTGACTCCCTGATTTCAAATTGAATAACTGAAACTGAGAAATACTTAACTATACTGGCCGCGTTTGGTTATAAATAGAAACGACGTTCATGTGATTTACCAAATCTAGTAAATAAAGTATAGAAATAGATTTTCTTGTTGCTTAATTTTTTTTTTTTTTTTTGCTGTAGTAAATTTTTACACAAACAGTCCTTTAGAAGAAAATTCAAAGGGACGCCACAATTTCCTCCTCCAACAGGAAACCAGTGAAATGCGTGTAATGGTAATCGTCGTCAAACAATTCCACTCTTGATGAGATGGCATCAATCTCCACCCAGACTTCATCGCCTGATTTCAAGTTCAGCGTCGACTGGAGGGTCAACGGACTATTTTGCCCAGCGACGGTGTTTACCGCATCAACCAACCCCCTACCAATTCGTTCCCCGTTCAAATAAAGAAGAACTCCCAAATAAACAAAAGATGATGAAGATGGGAACTCTAACAGTCCCGTGAACGAGAAGAAATAAACTCCCTTTCGCGGTGCCGTGAATTTCCCCGTTCTTAAATCCATGGCATTTCCCTCGTTGATTCGCGCAAGTTGGAATGGAATCGGAACGCGTTCTCTTGTGAATGAAGAAGTTCTCTGGACGTAGAAATGAACGGGTTCTGATTTGACGTCGGCGTAACCGATCCATTGCTGTTTGTCTACATAAAATATGAATTAATCGGTTAATATTACAAAGGCTATAAAATATGAATAATATAGAGAAATCGTATAACTTTTCGTTCCTACCTTTAGAATTAAACTTGCAGTGAATCGCTTCCATCTTTTTCGATCCTTTGACCAAAAATATTCCGCTGATTTGTTGTCCCATTCGCTGTAGATCTTCACAAGAGGTCGGCATTTTATCAGTGTCAACTATTTCACTTGTTTTAACTGTTGGGAAATTTCCGGCGGTGATCTTAATGGCTGCCAAATCTTTTTCAGTCGCTAAGTCAATTAAAGATTTTTTCAACATTTGCATTTTTTTCAATAATTTAAAAATTAAAATGTGCAAATACCATCCAATTTTACCGACAATTCCTTGACGGTGGCCTTCGTAAGCGTTAATTCGTTTTTCGTCGTTTCCAAATCCTCCAAAGTTACTGCAAACAAATTCGTATAACATTCACGAAGGATTATTTCACCGCTAAAAAAATCGTCTTGAATTAATATAAATTGCCTGTTAGTTTTTCTTCGGCGACTTTGATTTTATCTGTTAAGATCTGTGAAGCTACCGCAAAATTCTTTTTCGTTTCTGAAATTCGAAAACATAAACATTTATTTATTCTTTATTTTCTCCAAGTAAAAAATTTTCCGTGGTGACTTCAGAAGCGTTGTCGCTGTTTTTTGCGAAATTTATGCGTTCGAGTATTTAAATCTCTATAGCGATTAATGATAATAAATAAGTTTATATAGCTAGTTTACCTTCCCTAATTGCATTCAGTTCTGTGGCAAATTTCGATTTGGTTTCTTCCAAACTTTTTGCTAATTCTGAAAATTTGCAAAATTATTTCTTTCGTTAATTTCTAATTGATCATTTCGTACTTGAAATATAGTACGTTACCTTTCACTTGTATTGACAAATCATTTTCCACATCATCAGCGATTGTAGCGATGCAAGTGTCTTCAAATATAAGTCAAATTTGAATTAATTTATGCATCAAATTTAAAATAAAACAACCTACCGTCTTTTAATTGAGGATTATTGAAATCAAGTCGCAAATGTTCAAACTGTTCGGGATTATTGTGCATTTGAGTCTTCACACGATCGCAACCTTCCCGTGTCGGGCAGACCAGACTAAATCTGAGTGATCGCTCATTTTTATACGCGAGCCATTCATTATTTAATGAGAAATCAACCTGTGGTTGCGCCGTGCTGGTCAGTCTGACACTTTTGAATGGAAAGACTTGCACTTGATTCGGCTCAACTGGTTGGTTGAGGACCCGAATCAGGTGCTCGACCACTTTAGTTTTGACTTCCTGATTCCAAATTGAAAAACTGATACTGAGAAGTCCCTGATTGGGGACCGTTTGGTTATAAATAGAAGCAACATTCAAGTGATTTAGCAGAGCGATCGGCGAGAAGAAATAGATTTTCTTGTTGCCTGAAGCGCGTGAAGTTATTTGACTGTCGTAAATTTTTACGCAAACAGACTGAAACTGCATGTAGGAAAATTTAATCGGCGGCGGTCTATCCTCGGGAGTCTTAGCTGATGCGGGAACGGTTAAAGGATTGGACGTTTCCAATTCTGAAGCAGCCAAGCCAGTCAGAAAAAAAGTCGATGCAACCATCAATTTCCATGTGAATGATAACAAAATACCCATCTATAAATGACATTTGAAAACGTTCAATAATGTCGATACTCGATAGTGATATGCAAATCACAATATTGAATAAATTATCGATGGAAAATTTGTTAATTATGTGTTAATGTATGTTACCTTTGAAATAGAACGAAAATCTGCGGTGAAACTAGTAATAAAAATATGACGATATAAAATAGACATTAAATTGTGTTTAAATCTATCGCCGAAATTCTGCCGTACCTGTTTTTTTTGTAAAAAAATTAAATTTCGTCTATTTCCACGGAAGGTTTTCTCTTTTCACGGGAATAAGCGTATCAGACATACGAAAAGAAAGACAAAATATAGAGGAGGATAGAGGGTGGGGGTGTCAAGGTGTGACCACTTACCAGGTGTGAATGTGTGAGGGACTGAGTTGAGCTCTGAGGGTGTGACTGAAATGCGCGTGCGCCTAGCAATTTGCGCGGATTTTGTTTGACCGTTGTTCCGTTCACCACTAACAGATGGCTCTTATCTTACAGACGACAAAGATTTGTTTACATCAATGTTTCAAATTGGAAGGTGAGAAAATTAAAAACTCTCAGATGCTGATGCCTGATGGGCTTATATTAGCCTATTCCGACATCCTTGATGGCGTCATTGGAGCAACACCTCTCTTCCTGTTATTCCGAAGGATTTCGTACCTTTTCACCGCGAGTCAACAAGAATCAAACCCAGCACCCAGGCGTTAAAGGTATTGACAGTGATGCCTCACGATGGGCAGGCCTCGATTGCAGTATTCAAGTGGCAGTGGTTAATTTAGCTAATACTAAGTCAGGAAGTCAGCAACCAAGTTTAATGGGTAGAACGCGACTAGACAGAGAAAAAGAAGAAAGAAAGTACGAAGTTAAAAGAAGAAAGTTAAAAAGAGCATGTGAAACGCAAGAGACGCCGTTGGGATGTCAGTTCGAGCAGCCGAGATGAATGACATGTAAATCTCTAAGAAATTTTTTTGGAATACAGAAAATGCAAGGATTTGAATACATTTCAATTTTTCAGGTATTAAATTTTTAAAAATTTCGTGTATTTAACAACCTGGGAATTGGGAAGATGTATCAAATTATCAATATTCCTTTTTATGTTTTTAACTGGTTAGATTAATTTGTTTCACTTTTCCCACAAACAGCACAGTTTCCTAGGTGTTTCCAACAAGAAGCGCAATAGAAAGCTGGGCAGTCTGGGCTTCGATTGCAGATTTTATATTCTTCTTCTTTTGAAAAGATCTTCAAAACTCCGTTGGTAGATCCTTGACAGCCGCACAAAAGGCAACAACGGTGGAAACAACCCAACCAATTAAGTGTCTTGACCAATCTGCTGCCATTGCTGATTGTTTCGGCGACGTTTCTGTTTTCATCCAACCTTCCGGGAATATGGTGCTGCATGCTGGCTTTCAGGGCTTGCCTTCGACGAAGCATCTCGCTATAAAGGTAAGTGACTCTTTCTTTTTGACGCTCCGGGTAAAAATATGCGGCAATGGCGTGACGTGAGCGAAGACAGTATGGTTGCAAGAAGGTAGCCAAGCCGAGAGCAATCATAACGATTGCTGGGCGAATCAAATGTTCTAGTGAGAGTTGAAGTGGATTAGGAAGACAGGGCATTGTGTCGATCTGATTCATCTCTCTCGATTGGTAGTCGAATTCTTTGAACAGGAATCTAAAAATGCTCGAAATAAACCCTCGACCTTCCACTTTGAATTTTTGCTCAGAATCCACTCCAACTTGAAGAGTCGTCCGTCCATTCCGTCGGAGAATATCTGTCACTTGATAAAGAACCCAATCGACTAAAATTAGAATGGTGGTTAAGATTATAACAATGCAGTAGACTAGTAGACTTTTCAAAAGTGATTTCTTTTCACAAGTAGACAGTGCTAGAGATAGACAGTCAATCACTTCCTTTTTTTCTGCCGACCCTTGAAGTGGGAATAACGAGGGATCATTTGATTGGCGTGAGGAGTCGTAAGTCTTAATATCTTTATTGATGTAAATGTTGTCAAAGATTAGACTGTGCTGGAAACGGAAGTGGTACAGCCAGGATGTGATGACAACCACCACCAGGGTGATTAAGCTAAAGTAAGTTAACAGCGTCTCTATAGTCCACAAAAGTCGATCTAAAAAGTATCCGATTTCAGACTTCACGTTCCGTTTAACTTCATCAAAACTGCTTGTGTGGTTCAGCGTGGACTCTAGTTGACGAGTATAAGATGCACCAATTTTTAATTCGCCTATTAATGGCCGGATGATTTGCGGAATGCCTGACAAAGGAGACAGGGTCCTATTTCCTACCTATTTTACAAAGTTCGATTAGTAATGCATAAGTTTGTATGTCTGTGGTTTTCCAATTTACCTTTTTTATTACACCGCATATTTCCGCTGTAAACTTGCACAAATCAGAGGAAAACAAATTACAAACGTCCGTCAATTTGACCTTGTCGACATGATCCGCAACATCCAACCCGATTTTCTTAACTTCGTTGATTACATTTTCACCAACGTTGGTAATAATATCGGGTAACCAGCTTCGTTTCTTCCTTCGAAAAAACCCTCGACCTTTGATCAAATTAATGCATTCCTTCTTCAGGCTGTCCATTTTCGTCTGGCAATTACCATTTACCGATGTCATTGTCTCCCGGCATCGATTCATTTGAAGATTGAGGTCGTTGAGAGTCGAATCGAATGAATCTGAAGTCTTCTTTAGGAAATCATCAAAGGAATCAATTGAGTGCTGGACTGATTCGACCAAATTTACATAATTGGCCAAGCTATCTCCTACTTGTGTGCTCATATCTCTCATCGATTCTGTGTAGCGTTCCGATGCCAATCTTGTTTGATTAAAGGCTGCTTCTCCGAAACAAATCAGTGACTGAGTCGTCTGTTTAAAGTTGTAATTCAAATTAGCGGCCGGTCCGGCTAAGAGCATGCTTGCCAACAAGGCCAATAGAGAAGATTTCCCTAATCGCGTTCCTAACGAAGGAATGAGCAGGGATACAATGCAGCGAGCTGATTGAGAAAATGCCAATAGGATTGAAATTCCAATAGCAACAACTCCACCAGTGATTCCGGCCACCCTGTCTTCGATGTTGTGGCGATAGTGCAGTAAGAAAAAGAAAACTGTTCCAACCAACAAAGGTAGAATTATTAATTTTAATACGTGATACGCCGTCGTCAGTTGTTTATTTTCTTCTTTAGATTTGGTGTGAGATGCGGAAGGCGTCCAACTTATATACTGCTGACCTTGCCTTACTTCCAATGCTGCGTCATCGTTTGGTAGAATCGGAACTTCCGCTTGAGCTTCCGTTTGCGACGTCATGGGAATTTTTTCTGCAGCAGAAATCTCTTTTATTGATGCTTTTTTGCAGGACACTAATGCGCTTCAATCTGTCACTCTAATCCAATCGTTTGAAACTGCATGGGTGACTAAACATTTCTGAATAGACTTTCGTTATCTTCAACGTTTCCTTCTGCTTGGTGGTTTGTTTTGGTGTCGGTTTTATTTCTCAACTTATTATAAGATAACAAAAGAAAAATCAGAGATATACAGTAATTATTTCAGATATTAATATTTATTAAAAAGATTTTGCTGCGAGTCAACCTTTCTTAGGGAATTCTTAATGAAATTTTTAAGTGCTAGAAAATTTTCTGGAAAAGGCGAGAAAACGCCCTTGATTCGAAATAAGCTCAATTAATGTTTTGTTTTGCTTGAGCGCCAGCTAGTGTTTTTTAAAATTACATTATACAACCAGCTGCCTGTTATTCATATGGAAAAACTCAACAGGAAGCGGAAGAATTGCGCAAATATTTAAAACACGGTCTTTTATGGGACTTGCCGTTTTAAGACTGAAGAATGTGTTTTTTAATGCTAACTTGATAGTTTTTTTCTGTTTTACGTGTGTTGGTGGAAAAAAGTGACAAACTTAATTTACAGTAAATTTTCACGTTTCAAAGGAGAATCCGTTACAAAGAACCGCTGTTCCAATACATCTGTCATCATGAGAACCTAATCCAGAAAACATTTATTTGCGAAAAATCGATCATGATCTTGTTTGTAATAGTTGCAATGCAACCGTTGCAATATATTTTTTAATTCGCATAATCTCTGGCTTTAGGTATACAGTAAAAACATATCACAGACTGTTTATTTATAAGATTATAACATGAATCGAATTTTTGCGGTTCCTTTAATTCAGAATGGAGTCCAATCGGAAAATTGCGGAATATAGTCGACATCGTATGCAGGGCAGTGATTCATCATTGAGTTCGACGCTATAGCTAATCATCAGAGCGGATGAACAGTCGGATTATGGAGAATACACCTACAGAAAAAGACATGTTGCTATGGCTGCACGAGCAGAGGTTTCTGTTTCTCCCACAGAGGTTTAATTACATTCAACCCAGAAAATCGTTATTCTCGAGACGAAAGCCAAAGAATTTATTCAATCGCTCTTCATTGATTTGGTGTTAATTACATAGCTTGACGAACACAAATTGCGAGAAGACTCGAGCTACAGCAGTGATTGACATTTTAATTACGAGGAATTGGCAGTCTATATCTTTCGCTTAGTTAGATCGCGATGTTGATTGCATTTAAAATAGAACTGTAATCAATGAACTGAACGATTGGTGAGTTATCAGCTGGGTTTTAAAGGGTATAAAAACGATCAGGTTACACTGTCTTTTCGGCATACGCAGATCTCACAAGGACCCGTTAGTATGTTTGCTAAAGTCGCTCTTCTTTCTTTAGTTTGCCTAGTCGAGGTATCGTCCATGTCGATGATGATCGACAGATGCAGTGTGATTGAATACATCCTGAATATGGACGTCAAGTGTTCGGGACTGGTAACCATCTTCGACGAAGAATATTCTGAGGAGAACGAAGAAGACATCGCCAAACTCATTTTAAAGAAAAACCGCCCCCTGATTTTACTCCAAAATCACAACGGTAGGGTAAACGTTTCTGAGCAACAATTTTCGACTATTAAAGAGACCGTTTGCAGCGACGCCATTCTGTTTGTACAAAACCTTGATGATTTTCCACCAATTTACGAACAAGTCAATGATTACTTCCATGCAAAGAAAGTAATTCTAGTCACTTCAAATTCGTCTACAGAAGCCGACAAACTATTGGGCGACATTCGAAGCGATAATTTTTTTTTGCTGATTGAACGCAGTCAACGTCTACTGGAGATTCACAGATGGGTCATCAGCGATCGTATTCAAAAGAATTTCGTGTTTAGACACAGTAATTTAAAAAAAGTTCTGCCGGTTCAACGCCAAACTTTAATGGGTAGGCACTTGACGATTGCGACGCTCGATTTCCCTCCCATCGTTTTTGCAAAGAAGAATGATCTAAGCGGTAAAGTTGTCGTCTATGGAATCGAGCCGACAATAATGGAAATCCTTGCTGAGAGGCTAGACTTTCGATTCAGTTATATTCTACCAGTTAACGACGAAATGTGGGTAAGTGTGGTTGCGTTTAATTTATGCAATCAATTTTCTTAAATTTTCTTTAATGTGCATTGTAAATTTGCATTAGGGTACTTTAATCTTCAATGGACCGGAAAACGTCACCGTCACCGGTTTATTAGGTTTTCTGCATCGAAAAGAAGCCGACGTGTCTTATGGTGATTTGCATATTCAGGATCGATTGTTATCCTACGTAGACTTCACCCGAGCCTTCAGAAATAATTTCGAATGCTTTCTCATTCCTGCACCTCGTCCTTACGCTAAATGGACGGCACTTTACCATCCATTTTCTTCGGCCATTTGGACTTTTACTGGTATCTCTTGTATTGTTGCCGTCGCGACGCTACGACTGCTAGCCAAATACTCATCGCGTCATCCAAATAAAGACGCATTTTTCTCCGACACTATGGTTTGTGTTCTCTACATCTTAGGAAACATGCTCTCGGCCCAGCAGCCACAAGAAGTTCGTTCGCCCGCTAATCGTTTATTTCTTATTTGGTTTCTATTAGCTGCTGCTACCATAATTCCGACTCTATATCGTTCAGGTCTAATTTCTTACATCACCTTTCCGTACACCCCAGATCCTATTGACACTATTCAACAATTAGTTGACAGTCCTTTACAAAAGATCAGCTGGGGCAATTATTTTAAACAGAGTCTTTCAGATTCGAACGACCCGCTCCAGCGGAAACTTGGTAGTCAATTCGCTATTGCCACCAACCTTTCTCAAATGTTCGCCTTACTAGAAACAAATTCTTGGGCTGTGATGTCGAATCAGGGGAATCTTCGTTATCAAGCCTTTACATTATTCCCTCCCACTAGCGATGGCCCTCGTGTACATCTCATGAGAGAGTGTGTTTTCCCCACACGCTCAGCGCTTGGACTCCAGAAACACTCGTCGCTGAAACCTTACTTTGACAAGGAAATTTATCATCTCGTTGAATCTGGAATCGTTGAGCACATAACATCTCAATGGGCTAAAAAACAGAAAAAGTGGGATCCTACAAAGTCTACGAAATTAGCCGCATACTCACTGGATAGTTTACAAGGAGCTTTTTATTTGTTGGGGTTGGGTATTGCACTTTCTTTTCTCGCTTTTTTAAGTGAGTTCATGTTCAATGGCTATCATAACAGAAATATTTACAAAAAGAAAACAGTTAACTAAAATAAAGTTTTTAAAATGAAGTGAAACTTAGTATAGTATCATATTCTATCTTGTTTTCGAATCCTACAAATAATTGTTTTGTTTCAATTTCAATTTATTTCTTCGCAATATTCGCGTGAAAAAATGTTACGGCATTCTTATCCGACCATAATTGTTTATGTTAAATTTTATACTTTAATTGCGAGCCCACTGACACGAATTGTAGTCGAGGGTAATGAATTTTTAACCTATGACAAAATGATACATGAAATTTTTTAAGTGAGCTTTATTATTGTAGTATTCAAGATATTACATACAAAACCCTCCGTGAAAATATTTAATATTTCTGTAAAAAAAAACAAGTTTAAATTCATTTTTTTTTGTAAAAATATAGTACTTCTAATTAGAAATAAATTATTTGAAAAATTCCCACGTGTTCTACGTCTTTCACTTTATAACTTATCAAATTTTCATAAAAATCAGGTGTAAAATAGGTTAGTTATGAAAGAAATAGTGACAGACGGTCAAATCATTTTCAGCCGCGCGGAAGCCGCGGTTTACATGGTGCCTTATGGCAAAGCGGCCTTGATAAAATTAAGTTTTTTCGTTAAACTACAAAACTTAAAAATTAGAGGCTTTCGCCATAAAATAAACAAGATTTTGCCCAATAAATTGTAAAAAGGCCAATTAAAAGCAATGTATAGCCACGATGTAATATTAAAGGTACACTCTCGGCTATCCCCAAGACCGGCGGGTGTTTAGTAAAGAGTCCCAAGATTCCCCGCAAGGTTCGCTAGGTTAGTGGGCCCCTCGCCTCTCGGAGGTATAGCAAAAATAAGGGTTTTTGCGTTTTTCTTTCTTAATCATATAAAATTATTAATCAATGAGGCCAGAAATTGATTCCATTTAAGCTTTATTTCATTCCCTATCGTTTAATACCTAATTCATGTAGATTAGGCAATTTTTTATATGTTTAATTTGTGATTGAAATTCGCATTTTGTTGAAATTTGCGCCAAAAAATTCAAATCAAATGTATTTTTTATTACTTATTTTTGTTTATTCTATTTTAATGAATTTTAAAATTCATTTTTAATATTTTAAAATTCAAATTTAATATTTTAAAATGGAATAAACAAAAATAACTAATAAAAAATACATTTGATTTGATTTTTTTGGCGCAAATTAAAAAAAATGCGAATTTCAATCACAAATTAAACATATAAAAAATTGCCTAATCTACATGAATTACAGAATGAAATAAAGCTTAAATGAAATCAATTTCTGGCCTCATTGATTAATAATTTTATATGATTAAGAACGAAAAACCCCTTTTTGCTATACCGGTATACCCCCGAGAGGCGAGGGGCCCACTAACCTAGCGAACCTGGCGGGGAATCTTGGGACCCTTTATTGAACACCCACCGTTTCTTCCAAGGGACTGGGATAGCGCGAGAGTGTACCTTTAATTTTATATCGTGGTATAGAATTCTAATTATAGATGGCAAAAAAAGTCCTTTTTGAACTTTCCGATTTCTCAAAAACAGCATTAGTACAGGAACTCAACGCCGCAACGACGAGGCGTGAGTTGTCTTGGTTACGAAAGTTCGTCTGATTGGTAAAGGCGAAAGAATCAGAAAGTCCAAAAAGGACTTTTCGTCCCATTCTCCCTCTTCTCCCTGTTCTTCGTTAAAAAACGTAAACAACGCGTTTAAATCATTTTTAATGAATAAATGGGAATTCAAAAAAATAAATTAAATACATAAAAAAATTCTTGTTCAATTCCCTATTTTACTGTTGCAACCGAGTTTTACCATTATTAACTCGAGTAAAACTATAGACTAAATATAAGGGACCCTCCCAAAACCCATAAGAACTCCACATCGCCCAAAGTGAATTTTCACATAATATGGCAGTCGCGAGGTTGCTATGGCTGGGGTACGTGTCATTGGTTTTCTCTATTCCGCAGTAGTTTGCAGCAACATATAAAATTTGAATTTTCTCAGAGTTGTTTACAGTGTTAATTTGCCTGACATACAGGAATTTTAGAAGTTCCTCCACAGTTTCAGAGGTATACTGAGTATAAGCCATCTTTAAGTTTTTTTCTTTGAAATCACTTAGTAGCATTGCAGCTATAACTGGACGATCACCAGCTTGGGAAGCTAAAACACAGCTATGGAATTTAATCTTCACACACACCCATCACAAAATTGAAATTCAAAATCCCCACTTCCTCTGTTTTCCCTGAGTTTTCCGTACTTTGAAAAATGACTCTTTTTTTCCAATTGATGAACATACTTGCAAGCATTAATGTCGAGTACAAAATTTAGTTGTGCAGGATTGCAGGAATGGGGGTATTCTTCCATTTTGCAGTGGAAGTTAATTGGCCTTTCAGCCACCCACTTGTGTTTCCCATAATCCATTTACTTTGGTTTTCCATTTGTGTAGGCCATTATAGGCAAACCGTGAAGTTCAGCTGCCAGACCCACAATGGGAGTGACAAAGAATTCATGAGAGATCTTCTTTTAATGTGTATACTGCAAATGACATTCGTTGAACATTTTGAGTTGAATATCTTCCATACACTCTTTGCCTGTAAAATTAGCTCCCATTGTATGCGTGTGGCTAGATACTCTTCGGTATAAAGTAGGCGGAGCAAGTTAGCCACAAAGCGGCTGTTGATTTTCTTAGCCTTTGTAGGAATCTCCTCTATTAGATCTTGGGTAAAAGGTAACTTGTGACCAGAAAGCGAACAACGAAGTTCGTCGGAAGCGCTAGATTCCACTTTGACCTGAATAAAATAAATATTTAAACCCAATAATTAAATTTTCGTTGGGCGGAATGATATGCATTATACTGTCTCGGTTATAGCAGGGAGAGTTGGAGCGCCATTATTGGTCGGATGGAGCGATATTATCGGTAATAAATCGTCTGTCTTCTTCGCAGAAGAAATCACTGGACGAGAACATTCTTTCTCCTCCTTTACAGAATTCGAATTTTTCAAAGACTTGTGCTTATGAACTAGTTGGTCTATCCAAATTTTAACACAGTTGAATTCCGTGAAACGTTACAGTCATAGAGTCAAATCACAGGGGAATAATTGTGTATGTAGCTTATATAATATAACTTGGCCAATGCTATATCACTTCTCAGACGGTGATTGTTCCGAATCACGGATTTTTTTTAGATTGTCAAAAAAGTAAAAAAAAAGTCTACAGGTAGGTTCTATATCGGCTTTTAAAGCTGCCAACGTGGAATCCACAGATACTTTATCCGCACGAGTCAAAGTTAGTGGGGCGCGGTTATGACAGTTTTCTTGACATAAGTGACGAAAAAAACTTGATAGCTTGCTTTGGCGATGTTTCACTGCTTTCCTCATTGCTATCAGAAGTATCATGCTGAAAAGTAAATGAAATAAGATTTTAGTTAAAGGTTTAACCTTTAAGCAAACGCAAACGCTTATTACATTTGAATCACGAACGATATTGACATCAGCTTCCTCTTGGGAATCATCACGTGACTTACATCAGATTCACCCTCATGACTCTCTTCACTATCCACATCTATTCGTGATCTTTTTCGAGGCAACGACCTGTTTTTCTTTTTCAATAATATTTATGGTAAATTTATGGTTTTTCAATATCTTGGTATGATAAAAGCAGAAAATTTATCACTTCAGTTTACGGCTTCACAATAACTGAAACTCTGCAGACTAATTTTGGTGACTACTGACAAAGCGTGGATATATTACTAAATATCTTTTAACTTATCTGATATCTTTATAAAAAAAGTGCGAAAGTTAAGATAAAGATAAGATAAATATACATTTTTTAAAATCGCAGATAATATAGGCAAAAATATACAAATTTGTCTTATCTTCTCAAAAAGATACGGAACACTGATATATCCATAATATACATTTATACATAGTATACAACCCATGATTTATTGTATCGCCTGATTCCTGAAACATATCAAGTTCCATTTTATTGTACCACCTAAAATAAGTTGTTTAAGCTTGGCTTCTTTTTAAGTTTTAAAGCTTGGCTGGTACTTTGACGGAAAATAGCATTCGGCAATTGCCGAAACCACTTTTAAATTGCCCTTTATTCTGATTTTAACAACGATAATTTTAAAAAAGCGTAGATGACTTAAAAAGCAATTTTATTGACGAAGGAACTGACTGTGATACTTCTGAATGTGATACATCTGCATGTGAAACTTATTGACTTACTGATTGACGAAAAAATTATAATAACTTGACTGAATAAATCTGACATGTATTTTCATATAAAAAAAACTTTCCGAATCATCTGAACTCTTGCCGAAAACGCAAAAATTAATAAGCGAATTCGGCATTGTAGCCGAATTAACTTTTACCGAAAACACTTCTTATTTTATTGCCGAATTCACATGGACTATTTGACCCCTCTCCCTTAGGTGTGCGCAGTCTTATCCGCTCGTCCCTCATTCAGACGTGCTTGGGCTGCTCGTCGGCCATTTAAAACTTAAATCAACCAAACAGGGAACTTCTTTCAAGTTTGCAATAGAGTAACGGACTGACATGTAGTCACTCGCTCCCTTGTTTGGGAACGCACCCTTGCGGAATCCGCCATGTTTGAATGTCTCCAATTTTCTTCTGGCTGATGTTTCGCAAAAATGTTAATACAAAGTTAAAAGTGGATACAGCCAATTATTTGAATGAAAAATCAAGTTAATAACCTTTATTTCAGTAGGCTACTAATTGATGTTATGGGGGAGACTGGAGTATTCTGGGACACCGGGTCAAGAGGGACAGTGAGGGGAAAAATCGAAAATATCAATAAATTGGAAATTTTTTTTAGTGTAACATGTAAAAACATGTTATCTAATCGGGGTTGAAGTTTGGTGTGATTTTGTCAATAACTGTGGGAGTTATTGACAAAATAAAAAAACAGCTTTTTGATGTAAAAATTTTTCGCCGCCATAAAAGGTATTCCGGAAAAAATACCAAAAAAATACATAATATATTTATATGGGAAGAAACTTTGTTCATTTCTTTATCGTTTAAGAAAAAAATTTGAATTTTAGGCCCATTATTTTAGGAAATATGGACATTTTAAAAAAAGAGAGATTATCGGGAATTTGGGACAGCAAATTTTACTGCAGTTGAGATAAGCAGGGAGCTCCGCCCTCAAATCGGGCGTAGCTAAGCTATTTTTTTCATAAAATTTAAATCTCAATTTACACGATAATTCTTCAATTTTTTTTTACAGACATATAGAATTGATATAGGGAAACATGAATTCAATTTTTTTTTTAAATTTTTAACAAATTTTAAGGCTTATAACTCAAATGTCCCACCCCACCCACCCTAGTGTCCTCATTTACCCCCCAAAATAGGCACCTCCCACAAAATTTGAAAACTTTAGCCGTTTCCTACGGGTAAACGGTTTACTCTAAAATTAAATAAAAAATATGGGGGGTACCTATATATGTTAAATATATAAAAATGTAAAATAAAATAAAATAGGATGATTATATTGGGAGATATGGGGGGGAAACGAAAACCGTCCCGTCTTACTCCAGTCTCCCCTGCATACTAGAAAAATAGCTCGATCCGTAGGATGAAAATTTTTTTGCGATTACAAAATACGCGTTTTCCTGAAAACTGCTCTCAGTTGTCTGAAAACTTAAGTTAGGTACTCTAGGTTTTTTAAAGTGTTATCTAGCTTTCAACACAGCAAAGAGATTGAGCAAATGAAAGGAAATGCATAGATTTAATTTTGAGGTTTTTGTTTTCCGGTTAGGAGATAAAATGAGCTCATGCAATTAGTTGTTCGTTGCAGGCGTTCTACAAAAGTCTAGATATGGTGTTCATTAAAAACATTCTATCATATTCAACGGTATTATTTATCTTCAAGATTGTAACTGCCCTTCAAAATTGGAGGTCTCAAAGTAGCGTCCACTGGACCGAAAACTGTGATTTTGAAGGAAATCCTGTCGCAAATAAAGCTATGCCACCATCAAAGTGTGGAGATTTTTGCCAATTTACTGTTGAAAGTTGTACACATTTCACATTTACAACTACATCTACAACTCCGAATGGGGTATGCGCAAGTATTTGTCATTTTATTTGCCGTTTCAGTACCCGACAATGGTAATAGATATAAATAAATGTAAATAAAAATGTAATAGCTATAGTGTATGGAGCTATAGGGGAGAGTGGTATGAAGTAGGACACGGGAGAAGTGGAACAATGGGGATTAGTAAATATTATTTTAAAATTACCAAAGAAAATGCACAAAATAAGTATTTATTATTTATTCTATGGGAGGATAATTTTATTTCCAACTCAAAATCAAAATATGCAATTCTTTTTAAATACAGACGTGTTTTTTATCTTTTGTTTGTCGTTTAAAATAGAGATTTTAATGTAATGAGCATCATTTTGAATTAAACAGCAGCATATTCAACTCCGTTGTTTGGGTGGTTTGGAACAATTTAAGTGTACGACATGGGACAGCAGTTGGCGGGGCTTAGTGAGGAGAATTCCAACGCTATTTCTTGGGACCTTTAATAATCAATAATTAAATTATGTTGTCTTTAATCTTAAACCAAGCCCATCTGATTTTTACCCCATGTGTGACAATTAAGCAATTTCTTTTGCTTTAGAAAGCTTTTTCTTTTACAGATTAATTCGAATGAAAACTTTTCTAACATACAGAATTCATTAATGCGAATAGCTTTTATTTTTTTCTCAGTGTTTTATAGACTAAACTGAGGCTGTCTCACGTCATCCACTCTAATGTCCCGATTCACCCAATATAGGCTCCTCCCTTAATTTTCTCAAATTTCAAAAATCCACACAGGATTAAGAATTACTTCTAAAATAAAAAAGATACTATGAATGGAGAAAGGCAAAAAAATTAAACAAAAAATTAATTAATTTTGTTAACTTATTTGGAAGATAAAGCTTTAAAACAAAACGCGTTCCAACTCACCCCACTCTCCCCTTTGCGATGTAATGTCTGTTCTGTAAAGGAACGTATAGTCTACTGCTTTTCGAAAGGGTCATGGCCTCAATCGGGGAGAAGGAAACACAACAGTCGTTTTCTTTTGAAAAGAGCATTAATTTAGAATATTCAAGGATTGGACTTTGTGTTCCATCCAGAATTCCAGAATGCGGCAACTGTTGCAAGATTATATACATAATGCCTTAAAGGGAGCATATTCTCAAAAACGTTTCTTTGTGCCCCCCCCCCCAGAAAAAAGAAATCTTAACCTAACGAGTAAATGAAAGACCGCTAATTCAAAGTAATCTCAGATATTTTAATTCTATAGTTGTCATCCATGTGTTGTCCAAAATACGTTACAAGTTTAGCAAATGGGAAAAGCTATACACTGATAGCAATAAGATTTCTCGCTTTTCATAGTCGATATTAATAACGTGCGAAACGCAATGTCTCTATACATTGATCGCATCCTAAGATCACCTGTATTGGACGACGTAAGAGTGCACTATGATACCTGGGTTCATGGGTTGGAAATTAAGTCATTATAGGCCTACATGGTTGAAATGCAATTTTTAAAATGTAGATAGGCCCAATGTAAACTAATTTGAAACATTTGTGATGGTGACGATGGATTTTTAATAGATTGGAACCTGTTGGATAAAATCAGGCAGGATTTACCGTGAAAAAGCAATTCATTTGGATTCTCCAGGATCTATTTGCGGATACTTGGCGATTCATTGGATTAATTTAGCTGAATTATCCTGGTCTTTTAATTGCAACTTTTCTGGAAATGATTTAAAAAAGGAATTTTCCGAAGGAGAATCTTGTGGGGCGCTTTGCATACAAAATCCGCCATGCAACCACTTCGTTTGGACAAATGTTGAGGTATAGTGTAAACAAATTAGTTGTTCCCCAGTTTTAGTTCACCTTTACAGCCCATCATTTAATACTAATGTTTTATCAAATACGACGTATTTTCAGGGGCAAGGAATTTGCTGGATGAAATTTAATAGCACGATTTCAAAAGAAAGTGCTGTTCTCACTCCGGGTTCGAGAGGAGCAGTATGTGGAATTCTCAGAAATGGTGGCGAAAATGTTAGTACGGCATCACCTGTTTCCTGGTCAAAAGACGACGAGTGTGAATGCGTTTGTTAGTTGTAATTGGGTAGGTACATGAAAAAAGGTGAAAAAGGAGTAAGAAGAGAGTCCTGCTAGCACAGCTGGTCTAATATCCGTCTATTCGACGTAATTTATTTATCCATTCTTCGTCGCGTCTATTTTTTGTCCAAAAAATACGACGATACTGCATAGGGGAGACCGGGGCTATGTGGGACACGGGGCTAAAATGTACAGGGCAATTTTTATATGTACAATTTGTCTTAAAATTACGAAATACATACAGCGTCTGTTAAATGATGTTTTATTTATAATATAAAGTTTTTTTCCTGAATTTCCGATTTTTTGTCGAGTTGTATGGGAAAAACAAAAAAATTGGGAATCGGAAAAAAAATTTCCGACGTTTTGTTTTTCATTTTCGTAATATTTTTTTTTATATTTTTATAGAACCCAGATAGCTGTTTGTTAGGGTTTTTTTCCTAGTTTAAGATAATATTAATATTTTATAAAAAATGTGTTCCTAAGTATGATATATTTTAGTTTATTTGGTGTTGTTTGGGTTCGGGTTAAACGGGACATGGAAAACGGGGTAAAACAGGTATTGCCAGATCAACGTTATTTCCAGAAAAACGCCCCCTGGCAACAACAACAAAGGAAAAATTATCAAAAAGACTTTTTTGATAGTATCTCCACTTCTACTTTACAAAATAAATAAAAAGACAGCACTTCTGAAAGAGAAATGAATTTCCTTTTCAGCAGTGCATTATTTAATAAATATAATTAAGCCGTTGCAGAGAAAATTGATGTTCCATTTTTCCCCCGGCTCTGTTCCGTTTAACCCTAAATTTTTTGTTTTTTGGCATTTTTTCATGTTGGCATTTCATCAAATAACTATTGAATGATTCAACGAAAAAAATTAAAAAAATAACCTAATTTTAATAAATGCCAGGGAATCACTCCTATACTTTTATTTTTTCATAATTCTTAGTTTTATTTAAATGGCAGCGAAAAGAAAAAAAATGTCCCACATAGCCCCGGTCTCCCCTACTTTTTACGTCTTTCTTTGATGTTGTGATCTTGTCTACTTTGTATGAGTTTCAACGGTCTAATAGACGCGCGTAATAATAATTTCCCATAAACTGGATCTACTTTTCGATGTTACAAATTAAGTCCATTAGATAACCATAGCGGACGATAAACGGACGGACCTAGTTTGGAGGTCCATTGGATGCAAATATACGTCTAGTTTTGTTTAAGTTCACCTTAACTCCAACAAATGGACGGCCAATGGACAAACACCAGAATCAAAGCTAAATTTTTTCTATCAGTTGATAGAACTCATAAAAACTAGAATAAGAAAATTCCATAAATCTATGTTTTAAGCTAAGTAACATTAAAACTGTAAAGTTTAAATGTACCAAAAATCTATTTCTAGTTTTCTGTACATTTTTAATTTTTTCTTCTTTAATCCTTTTCCTTATTTAACGTGGATGTAATTAGCTGATATTTTATGTTATTTTACAATTTCTAAGTAATTAGATATGGATCATAAACTTGTATGCAGCTGTTCTCGTGAATAAAGCAGGAGAATGAAATGCGAAAGGTCCAAGGTTATATGGATTCCATGAATCAAATCTTTTATCTTCTTTTAGCTTAAATTTGATGTGTTTCGGACGTCCGAATATTACGTTCACAATGAATATCCCACAAACGTGAGATGTCGACGTAGAAAAGAGTGACATTAAGACGGAGATTCTACGTACGATGGATGGCCAAAACGGATATCCAATCGCATAATTGAACAACAAAACTTTTGTAAGAATAGTTTTTTTTAACAACAAGTCCATTAACTGCTAAGAAAAATAAAACCCTCCATTTTATGACATTCTCTGGCTACTTCCTGCTACCCAACTAGCGGTAGATGTTTAAAAAGCACTGATTAAATCTCTTTTGGGTTTTATTTTTTTAGCAGTTAATATCTCTGAAAATAAGCCATGCATAACAAAAGGGCGTTGCACAAGATTGCAGTTTGCATGAATATAATTTAAAAACGAGATAGGCCATTCCATGTGAAATTCATTCTACCTTTTTTTGGTACACAGTAAATTTGAGGAGCTGTTCATATAGCGTTAGTTTGTAATAATTGCAAATATGCGGTCAGTCATGCGGGGTAAACATTTCAACTAGGGCTTTTTGGGACACCTTCAAGCCAGCCAAAAAAGGGGGGAGTTTCCCAAGTACAGGTACGACAAAAATAGATATATTCATTAAAAAATTGTAGCTAACTACAGTATTCAAATTAATTAATTCTGAAAAAAATATAAAGATGAGGGGAGAAAATTTCCCATTACTTTTGTATAAAAAAGGGGAAATTCATCTAATTTTGTGCTACTTAAAGCTACTTGAAAATTATTTTAGAATCCCACGTAGCCCTGATATCCCCTACTTCCCATAGCAGAATGGTAAAAAAAAGATCCCATCTATGATTTGGTGTGTTTGAGCGAGGATTGCTTGATAAAATGAAGAAAAGGAACTGTACGGCATAAAACGTTAAAGGTAGCTTTCAACAATAAAGAAAAAGAGAAAATGAAAGGCGGGATTTGGTTCAAAAAATATATTTTTGCTTTGTGGTTTTCGTTTGTCGATAAAGAAGTCAAGCAATCAGCTAACACGTAAATCAGTTGTTTGCTGGAACCGTTCCACGACACAAATGTAAACAGGGAGTTCCTGATATTATATTTGATCATATTGTTACGCGCCAGGAAGAGAGGACGAATAGAGGAGACTGGGGATGTCCAGATTGGACGGACAAAGTGACGCAGTTTAAACGTCGAGGACGAGACGTTGGAAAAACGAGAGAGTAGAGAGGCGGAAGAGGCAGAGGAGGACTAGCAGGAAAGGAGTACAGAGGTGTCGAGAACAAGAGAAGAGGAAGCTAGGGACCAGATACGGGGAACTAAGAGAGTTAATTACACGTAACTGTTTGCATAAATGGAATTTACTGTGCGTGTTGTGTGCCTGTTATATAGTCAAGGTGAGGTCGACTGGTCTTCTGGCGTTGGATGAAAACAATGTGGAGGACTTTGTAAAGAGGAAGTATATTATTCACATTTCACATTTACAAAATTTCGGCCACCGCAATTTGGCCGCAAAAATTACCAAACGCTTGTATATGCTTTTTTAAACGTTGTTTTTCAGTAATAAACTCTCCCTTTCCCTATAGGCATGCAGGGCGATTTTCCCCACAGTGAAGCCAGTCGGCTGCTCCTTTCACTTGACACAGTCCTTCTACCGCAACATCGAGGCTAAAGAACTAAGTCCAGCCTATAGAAAGGACAGCCAGACCCGGAAAACCTGTCGGGAATTGCTTAGCCTGCACCTGCTGCCAGCCGAAAAAATTCGCAAAAGGTTCGAGAGCATCGCATCCATCGCGACAGGGCTAATGTTGCGTTTCTGCAACTATGTGGAAACAATCTACATAAACAGCACAATTTGGCCACCAGATTGCTGGTCTATGTTTATGCAGCAAGTTATGACCAATAACAACACACAATAACCTCAAAGCTGTTGCTGAGAAGTTATCTATTCTGTTGATTATTTTTAATTTTCTAACTGTATTTTTGTACTAGGACTTGCATCAACCAATCTTGTGATCTTTTTTAATAAAGATTCACGGGGAGGTGGAGAAAATTGCCATGGCAGCAAAAAATTTTTCACAAAAACAAGTCCTTAAAAAACTGAACAAGGACGGAGAATCAAAACAGCGCCATCTGACCACCATATGGGAATCTTTTACCAGACCGGACAACCCTATTTCCCCTAAAGAGATGCTTTTGCAGCTCGCGTTGCTCACAAAGAAGCACTCAAAAGCGGATCTGAGAGAGCTGAGGGACGGCCCAGAGAACGAAGATTCTGATTAATGTCTTCACTATAGTCTTCCCTTTTATTTATTCTGTTCTATCTGTATGGTTTAAATACAATTCCTTATAAGCACTATTCCATTTTATATTCAACTTCTTTCAATTTCTTCCTTTTTTGTCGTACACCCTTTATTAACACACGACGCACAGTAAAAATAAAGCTGATTTATCTTCACGGAATACAGGAAAACAGTGAGGAAGATTGGAGAAAAAAATATTTGGTGATTAGCAGTGGTGCCTATACAGGTTGCCGAATTAGACATAACACAAAAACGATAAATGATGAATCTGGTGGCGGTGCCGAAACAGACAAATACAGTGCCGAAAAGGAAAAAAAGTACTGCGAAAACGACGAAACTGCTGGGCCAAAAAATTGCCAAAACTGGTGTAAACCAAACATTCAATGCGAGAAATTGTTCGATTAACTGGTAATGGATTCTCGATAGTATTTATGATGATCGAGCAATTTAAAAACGCACAGTTTGAAGAACTTATCAAGAAGTGAACGTCCCAGTTCTTTAAACGGATCTGATAACGTTATTTTAATTATGAACAGTAGTAAGGGTTCACGAAAAAAAATTGATTTTAGGAAAATAGACAGGGTGACGAAAAAAAATTGTTGTCTGTTGAATGAAGATTTCAATTGTGGACGAAAAATTCCTGTCAGTAATTTATGGTAGTTAACCGTTCACTCCGTCCCTTGGGTATGGTGGGGCGCGTTGCCTGCCGTAAGCTATTGCTTAGTTCCCGAAACGTAATAAAAAACTGCGTTTCACGAGAGAACAAAAAAAGTGGTCCAAAAAATTGAGAAAAAGTTTCGTGTTCCGATGAGTCAATAAATTTGGTATATTCCTCAGCAATAAATGGATCTTTGTTTGTGCTGTGTTGCTTGCTTTGTTGGTTTGTGTCGTTGTTGTTGTTTGTGCCGGCTTGCAATTGCTCCTATGTGAAAAACTGTGTAACTCTCATTGTTAAACACGATGGTGGAAACATCATGGTTTGGGGAGAAATTTGTACGGAAGAGGTGGCACATGAAGAATAGAAGGAATAATGGACAAAAAAATGTACCCTTTCCGCATCCTGGTGTATTGCACCATACCGGAAGCCAAAAAGTTACTTGGCAAAGGCTTCATGTACCAAGAAGATTATGACCCTATAAGCATTCTTCAAATTATTACTATTGGAGCTATTTAGCCAAAAAAGGAAAAGTCAGGTAGGCATATTACACCTATTTAACAACTTTACCTATCTAACTGCTTTTAATTCCCCTACTTTCGAAGTTACTGTGATTTATTTTTGGTTCGTTTTTCAGTAGGGGAGACTGGAGTAAAACGGGACACCGGGTCAAAAGGGACAGGGGGGGAAAAATAGTAGATGTTAATAAAACTGTAAAAATTTTTAGTATGTTATGTAAATCTGTATAATCTAATTTGGCATGAAATTTGGTTGGTTTTTGTCAATAACTGCATGAGTTATTGACAAAACAAAAAAAACGGTTTTTTTTAGAAATCTTTGTCTCCGCCATTTTATGTTTGAAGAAACAAATAAACGCTAATGGCATGTAAATTTAATATGGAAATGAAGCTGATTCATTTCTTGATCGTTTAAAACAGAAATTATAATTTTAGATCGATTAGTTTAGACAGTATGAACTTTAAAAAAAAGTGTCTAAACCGGGAAATCGGGACAGCTGTTTTTGGCTAATTTGGGACAGTTACGGACCAATCAGCGTACAGCATTTTTAAGAGGCTCGATTTCGTTACCTAGCAACGCAGGATGTCCTACTGCTCCATAAGGGTTTTTGTATTTATAAGAAAAAAGGTTCATTAACACAATAATCAATTTGAAACATTTATAAACTCAAAGAGTATATGCAGTGGAACACTTTTTCAATTTTTTTTAATTTTATTGATGAATTTTAAGGCGAAAACGGAGGACGTCCCTCATCACCCACCCCAGTGTCCTCAATTACCCCCCAAAATAGGCCCCTCCCACAAATCTGAGGAAACTTTAAAGGTATTTTATGGGGAAATGGTTCATTATAAAATTATATAAAAAATATGGGGGGTTCATTACAATATGGAATACATAAAAACAAAATTTTAAAGAAATTCAATAATTAGTTTGGGAGATATAGGGGGGAAACAAAAACCGTCCCGTTTTACTCCAGTCTCCCTATTTCTGGATCCAGTAGAATTTTGCTGTTATTATTCTTTTAATAGACTTAACCTGAATATGCTAAAGGCTATTCTAATACTTTCATTATATAAGGAATCTAGTTAGAATGGTACATTTTCACTCAGCAGCTCCTTATTCTGCTTTGAATCCAACCAGTCATCAAAGTAGGTACTGTATAAAGAATCCGTTCGGACCCTTTCACGGTTCGGACTGAGTGCGTTCGCAAATAATTAGTACGCGCAGAGATAAAGAAATAGTCTGATAGCCCATTCTGTGTTAAGTAGTACAGCAGTTTACTTTCCCCCTCCCTAGCAGACATATTCGACTGCGCTGCTCCTTTCGACGAGCTCCGGAAACCTCGCTTTGCATGGCTAGTGGTGGGCTAGTGATGTACTGGAGTGGCTCCACCCCTTACGTAAAAACCATACCGCCAAGCAAAGCGAGGTTTCCTGAGCTCACAGAAAAGGGGATTTATAAACGACTTAAGATCTTAGTGAAATAAGCTAATCCAGAAGATTCTTTTATACAGTATAAATTTCAGTAAGAAAGTCCCATTTTCCCTCTTCTCCCCGTTCTCGAGCTAAAAAAGTCTACCAGCCATGCTGCGTTGCCAGATAAAACGGCTAAAGAAAACAGATCCGAAAGAGCCCTATAGCTTATTAGCTTTTATTTTGTGGTTTTTGTTTTCCGGTTAGGAAATAAAATGAACTCATGCAATTAGTTGTTTGTCGTAGGCATTTCACAACACAAGTCTAAACATGGTGTCCATGAAAAACATTTTTTCATATTTGATGGCATTATTTATCATCAAGACTGAAATGGCCCTTCAAAATTGGGAGTCCGCTGCAGGCACCCGCTGGGACAACAATTGTGATTTTGAAGGAAATCATGTTGTAAATAAAACAATTAAAGCAGAAGAATGTGGAGGTTTTTGCCAATTTGATGTTGCAGATTGTACACATTTCACATTTACAACTACAACTTCCGATAAAGTATGTGCAAGTATTTGTCATTTACATAGGCATGTATTTACAGTTTTACAGTACCCGAAAGTGGACATTGCTAAGTTTGTGCCTCAATTATACGCATTTAATCGCTATAGTGTATTGAGCTGTATGCGACGTATAATGTCCGTTCTCCACAGGAAAGTATAGTAACTTGTAAAATGTAGATAGCCCTTATGTAAAACTGATATGAACCATCTGTGATGTTTATTTTTTTTTTAATTTGGAGAATTTTTTTATAGAATGGAACCTGTTGGGCAAAATCGGGCGGAATATTACCCGAAAAAAGAATTCATTTGAATTCTCCAGGATCTGTTTGTGGATACTTGGTGATATCATGGAAGCTGGAAAACGATTTATTTTGGTCCCATAATTGCAACTTTCCTGGAAATGATATAAAAAAAGAACCTTCCGATGGAAAATTCTGTGGGGAGCTTTGCAAACGAAACCCGCCATGTAACCACTTCGTTTGGACAAATGTTGAAGTAATGTAATCAAATGACATTTTCGCGAATTTCAATTCACCTTTACAACCAATTTTAAATTAATTTGCAATTCAGGGGCAGGGAGGCATTTGCTGGATGAAATTTGATAAAAATATTATAAAAGAAAAGAGTGCTGTTCTCATTCCGGGTTCAAGAGGGGCAATTTGTGGAATTCTCTGGTCTAAAGATGATGATTGTGAATGCGTTTGTAACTAACAAATCAATTAGGTAGGTACACGAAAAAAAGCTGAATAATTGGTATTAAGAAGAGAGAGAAGTTTTTTTCATACGAATTCCTTTTTTTCTCCCAAGCCAGGGAAATTCAAAAAATTTCAAGCTTTCATCGAGAATCAAGAATGCTCTATAAATTGGGTGTCCAAATTTATCAACATTACAATAAAAATTTTAATATATTGGCGTTTTTTTTAAACTACGCTCATCCGCTTCACCAATTTTTTTCACTTACCTTTTAAATTTACCTTTTCAACCCTGGCCCTAGATGTCACTCTATAATAAAATAACCCCTCGGGGCCTCGGATTGCAGAATGCAGAGTATTATTTATTATAACATCGTCGTCTGCTGTATACTGCATCAATCAAATTGAATCAAATCAACATTCAAATTCAACAGTGTCAGAAATTGAAGTTTTGTGATTTTTTAGCTTAAGAGTGATGTTGGTTTTATAGAAAAAAAATGTTTCTTTTATTTGTCCTTGAAGATTAAATAGCTACGGATCAAATTTCAAAGTCAGTCGCGTGGGTTAAAAAATTTACGAAGCAAAGATAATAACGAGATTATCTAAATTAAAATGGCTCCAAATAAAGGAGCTAACAAGAGGAAATCTGAAAGCCCTCAAACAGAAGAAAATATGGCTGAGAGAAAAAGGTACATCACTCGATCTTCTAACAGAAATCAAGTAAGCTACCATGAAAGTGATGATGATGAATTAAAAGAACCACCTCCAAAAATTGTGTGTAGCTCAGAGGATGATGATTTTGTGAATCAAGACAAAGAAACAGAAGATCACGAAGAAACCAGCATAGAGCCTTTATCCACATCTGCTGCCAAGTTGGCTAAAGCTAAACGAAATTATAGACATTCAGAAACCAGTTTTAAAGACATTCCAAGAAAGAAAATTGCAAAAGTAGTTGCACAAGCTCCAATCAATGTAGGGTTCAAACCTGTAAGTTATGATATCTCTAAAATGAAATCCGAACTTGATCTTAGTGACTCATCAGACTCTGAAAATGACTGCTTAACTACCACATCAGCTTCAAAAAAACAATGTAATAAAGATTCTGTAATGACAAATAGTTTATGTATGAAAGAGGATCAAGAAAGATCGCATTGCACTTCCTTACAAAAAGAGTTTGTGGAACAGTTGGATGTTTCTCCAACTGGTGTCGATCCCTGGATACAAAATTTGAGAGCATTAAAAAATGAATCACAACAAGAAAATGAATCAGTAATGAAAACAGAAGTCATTTCAACTAAAGCAAGAGGAAAGAAGATAAAGCAACTTCCTACCAAAACAAGGACCAAAAACGCTGTAAAGAGAAATCAGACTAATGAAATCAGTTTAGCTGAAATGCTAAAACAAGAAGAAGTTCAAGACTCTTCTTGCTCTGAAGATGATGATGAAAACTGGGAAAGAGTAAAGCCATCATGTGATGTCCCTGAACAAGATAGAGAACTACCTAAAAGTGTCGAAATCACCCTCGAAGTTACAGGGCTGAAACATAAAAAGAAGGGACGAGACGTTGAAAATTTTATTCGTCTTAAAATCAATCGAATACGTAAGGAAATTCAAATGGTATGAAAAATGTTTATATAATTATTGAAATCGATAAATTTAATCATTTCTGTTCTGTCCCCAGGATCTGCATCAGGTATCATTAGTTGGGCTTTTAGCGCACGGCTACCTTGTCAATAAAATGCTCTGTGATCCAGTGGTGATGGCTTCAGCGCTGTCTGTTGTTCCACCAACAGGATTCCCACCAAACCGCACCGATCTTAATTATTTAGAAAAATTTATGAAATGGGTAGCAAAACACTTTAATGTGGGCACACCGAGAGTAACCCAAAGTAATCCAGAAGTAAAAGACATATTAAACTGTATTTCCTCTGGTAAAGCTCAGAGCGTTGAAGAATTAGTTTACACCTGCGTTGCCGTGTGCCGTTCATTAGGTATTTTATCTCGGCTGGTTTTATCTCTTCAGCCTTTACCGGCCAAAGTGGATTCAAGTGAACTTCAACAGAAATCGCCAGATCAAAATAAGAAAACAAAAGAGAAGAAACATTCCCCTGTCCAGATAGAGAAAGCTAATACATCTGACGTTCGGTGCGTCATTGACAGGAGGACCAAGAAATCCGCAAAATCTACTGTTGGTAAGGAAACTTGTTAATGTTGGTCAATCTGGGATTATCGGTAAATTCTTATTTTTAAATCAGGATCTGAGCAGACAATTGCTAACCCGAAAAACAGTTCAAATAAAGGTAAAGCTCTTGCTACAGCTGGAAAAGGTCGTCTCAAACCTGAATCACCAAAAACTAAAAGTGCCGCAAACCCCCAAGAAGCTCATAAGTCGCGGCCTAGCACTTCAAAAATCAAGGATTCAACATCTCAAATGAAGAATTCTGATCCACCGAATGATTTACGCAAACGTAGTCGAAGAAAGTCAGCTGAGAAGCCAGTAAAATATGAAGAATCCCCTTTTGATGACACGGAGGAAGAAGCTGTTTCGCTTAGTAAAACTTCTGTTAATAAGAAAAAGACTTCCCCGAAGGAGATTAAAAAAAGTACGACTAAAGGCGACTTTAAAAAACCAAAATCGAAAACTACTCTCAAGCGTAACAAGGAAAGTTCTTCTGACGAGTATGAAGAACCCACTTCTGATGATTCCGAAATCCAAGAGAAATCTACAACTTCGACAAAGAACAAGAGTCACGCTGCTCAAAGTAATGCTCAAAAACGGTCTAAGAAAATCATTTCCACTGACAGTGAAGGCGACGCTTTAGCAAAAAAGAAGAAAACTACCGACGTATGGATGGAAGTCTATTTAGAACAGGAAGAACAGTGGATGAGTGTGGATGTCATTTCTGGTCAGATTCATTGTGATCGTCATTTAGAGCGGAACGCATCCGATCCGCTTCTATACGCAGTGGCTTACAATTTTGATCTGACATGGAAGGATGTAACAGCCCGCTATGCTTCCTCGTTTTTGTCGACTACTCGCAAACAGCGAGCACATCCTACCTGGAGTAAACTTTTGAATATTCATCGAGAAAAACCTAGTCCCAGATCCAAGGCCGAAGACGAAAGCATGGAAAAAAGCCTCACTGATCGACCCATGCCCACCAGCATCTCAGAGTTCAAGTCTCATCCACTCTATGCTCTTCAGCGGCATTTGCTAAAGGTATAAACCCTATTCTATATTATAAAGTAAAAATTCGTTTCGCTTAACCCAATTTATTTTTATCAATTAGTTTGAAGCAATTTATCCTCCAACTGCCATTCCAGTGGGTTACATACGTAAGGAACCTGTGTATGCAAGGGAGTGCGTAAAAAATCTTCATTCGCGAGAAACTTGGCTGAAGGAAGCCAAAGTTGTTCGAGTGAGTAAAAATGCTAAAAGAACGATTAAGAATGAAAAGATGTATGGTAACTTTAAAATTTCAATTATTGTTTCTCCTTTAAGATTGGTGAAAAGCCGTACAAAGTAGTTAAGGCCCGTCCAAAATGGGATCGCTACTCTCAAAAAATGGTGACTGATCAGCCTCTCGAAATATTCGGCGATTGGCAGGTAAAAATGGGTTCTGAGACTGGGACATTTTATTTATTTATTTATTTTATTTTACATTTTTCAAAATGATTACTCATTTGGTTTAGATTGAGGATTACATTCCTCCCCCAGCAGTTGATGGTGTCGTTCCACGAAACGCATATGGTAACGTAGAATTGTTTCTACCTAGCATGTTACCGAAAGGGACCAAGCACCTTCAAATTCCAGGTAATAAATGCGCATTTCTGATTTGAAGTGTTCCTGGTCGTTTAAAAAAATTACTTTTTTTTTTTAGGCTTGAACAAAGTTGCAAGGAGACTAGGAATTGATTGCGCTCCAGGTAAAACGTATTGCATAAATGAGTATTTTTCACTTTGCTTAAAATGTATTTTGGTTTTTGGAAAGCTATGACGGGATGGGATTACCACAGTGGTTGGTCGCATCCAGTCTACGATGGATTTGTTGTTTGTGACGAACATGTAGAGACTCTAATGGATGCTTGGCAGGTCAGTTATTTCTACATTTTAATGTCTTATTTAAGAGATTAAAAATGTTATCATTTGTAAAACGTTACAAAAATTCTGATTCAATTTTATCTTTTAAAGGCGGCTAACGAAGAACAAGAGCAGCGTGAACGAGAGAAGCGTGAGAAACGTGTTTACGATAACTGGCGAAGGCTGATACGAGGCTTGCTCATCAGAGAACGCCTACAAGCGAAATACTTCAGAAACGTTACTGAAGACGATTTACCTCCAGTCATTGATGGAGCTGAGAAGGAAGTTAGTCAAACCTCATTGTCCAACAAAAACGAAAAAAGTACAAAAAAACCAACTACGAACAAACGGAAGAAAAAGTGATTTTTACCATTTGCCTATTTAATTGTTTTACCTCTGAAATTCTCCATCAATATGTTACTCCTCCTTTACAAGTTTTGCCGTGTTTAGTGTTCACGGTCGCCCGGAAATAAAATTTCAAGCAGCTCATTCGGTTTAAAGCAAAAAATAGAAGAATGCGTGGGAGTGACAACTGGCCTTTTAAAAAACAATCAGCGATGATTGTTGTGAATAATTGATTTCTTAAAATTGGGCAGAAATCTCAAATCTACGACTACAGACAATGTTGAGACTAAACGATCTATTACTACTACTATATGGTGTCTGGTGTGGCACTATGGCTGATTAAAAAATTGGACTTTGTTTTCAGAAATTTTCTTTTTATCGTCTGCTGTAGATTTGACGGCTACGTTTCTAGTGGGAGACTTCAGCTAAGGAGCGCAAAGACATTCGATCCTGGGTAATTCATTCAAAGACATTTACAATTCTGTCATCTTTAAGTTGTGATACTGTATACAACAATAGTATGGGTATACATTTTTGTGACAGGGAAAGTCAGGCTTTCTGAAATGTTGTAACGTATCGTACAAACCGGTTACAACATGTTTACTGTGTAGTATATTCCAGCTCTTTAGATAATGAGTCTTCAGCATACACACACACAGTGTTTTAGAGAAATCAAACATGAGAGAATGAGATATTTTTATAATTACTACAATAAGCGTCACAGTAAAAACAATTAGGAACATGATACTTCAATCATACTTCAATAAAACAGACGACACTTTTTATAATTCATATTTTACTTCAACTTCTGAAATCTCCGTGTTTCCGCAAAAAGTAAACTTGTTTAGCGGTATGAGTTGTATAAATGAAAAGCAACGACTTCTGAAGTTCAAATCTACTGATATTAGTCAAGACCTCAAGAGTAACTAACAAAAAGGAAAAAAAAGCTAATATTGAAACTAATGCTTCATGTCAGTTATATCATAGGTGTACTCTGCTGTGTGTCACGGATTACAGATAGGCTATACTATAATGGAGCGGTATATTATTCGAAAAGCCATTAAAGAAGATTGTGAAGCAATTCACCGACTGATCCAGGTACCTTATATCACTTGTTTGTCTCACCGAAAACCAAACTGATTTATATATTTAAAACATTTTTATTTTATTTTTTTCATTTTAAAATTTAACCGTCGCATTGACCTACACACATTCAGGTTTTACATGTTTTGTGTGGCGTACTAGCACCTATTTTTTATGCTTCTATGTAAAGAGTTAAAATGTGTACATAATTGTTCCCGTGTTTTATTTAGTATCTTGTAAACTAACTGTTGCGTTGTTAACAGGAGTTAGCTGACTACGAAAAGATGCCTGACGGCCCTCAGATTGATTCAAAAGGTATGATTAAACTTTCCTTAATTTATTTTCGAAATTAGCATTTGTTTATTTCATTTGCTTATTTTGCTACAGCTCTAGAGCAAGATGGATTTGGGGTTCGTCCATTTTTTGAAGCTTTTGTCGCTTCGGAGAAAGATTCAAACCAAATTGTTGGCTTCGCGTTATATTTCTTTACATATTCCACTTGGGTAATTATGCATGCATTTACATATTAATTATGTATGTGGAATAATTTTAACACATGGCGCAATATTGGTTTGAAAAAGCAAGGGAAGTCTTTATATATGGAAGATATTTACGTACAACCTCAACATCGAAGAAAAGGCGTTGGTCTGTCTCTCTTTCGTTCTGTTTCCCAGGTTTGTCTCACTATAAATTAATTATGAATAACAAAATCACGAAGCGGAATTTCATAATTAATAATAATGATCTTATTTTAGGCAGCACTCACGGAAGACTGTGTACGGTTGAATTTTTCTGTTCTAAATTGGAACCTGCCATCTATCGAATTCTACAAATCGTTGGGGGCATTGGATTTAACTGAAAAAGAAGGTTGGCATTGTTTTCGGATGAACCGATGCGAAATGGAACAATTAGCTCAACGAAAAGTGTGATTATTTTAACTATTTTTATTTGAGACTAGTTTTAAAATTGGGTATTTGGATTTGGGATTGGGTATCAATAAAAGAAAGATAAAACAAAAAAAAATTTTTATTATTTAATTAAAAAGTTTGGAGTTGCGGAGGATTGAACTCCGGGCTTTTCGCATGCAAAGCGAACACTCTACCACTGAGTTACAACCCCTATGTTATTCTTTAAAAAATATACATTCCATTTCCAAGAGAATGAATAAAGTTGTTTTCTTCTTTATTATGGATTTTCTTCGATCAAGGGTTAAGCATCGAAAAGTTCCCTTTTGGACCGGACCCCTTGTCGTGGTTTTTCCCCCGAACTGCATGTTTTATAAAAGAATATATCATTTGTTTTTTTTTAATCTTGCTTCGTATTATTGGGCTTATCTTGGGTTGAAAAAATGTAACAGAACCCTAAAGTAAAAAGTTTTAGTTAAATTAGGTTGTATTAGGTTTAAAGAGTATCTTAATTCAATCACGCTTTATTCGTACAATAATTTCAAGATTTGCGTGGATTCTGACTTTGAAACGCTAATACAAAATTAAGATTTGGATTGGTTTCCGCCTAAGTTTACCTGAGCAACATCGGTACTTTGCATCCTGGAGCAACTTTTACTCCACACCATCACCATGGAAGAAATTCTTCCCACATTCGCTCGACGAGGTAAGACCAGTGTCAAAGCGACTTCACTTCTTTAAGCAATTACGTGGCGTCCATTCAAGTTGGTAGCAAAGGAAGACCCGGAGTGGAGCCCGGAGTGTAGCTTTCCGTCCAGGCCGTGTTTACGTTGTATATTTGTATATTGAAGTGTCACCTGTGTATGTTTCGACTCAATTCGACGAACCCTTATCGCCGTAACTTTTTTTTCCAGTTTATCGGCATAATGTACTATTACGTCACGGCTGGTCATATTACAGTATTACACACACTTAACATGTCAGACGCTTCTTTGTTGTCCACTTCAATATTTTCCATTTCTATCAGATATTTTTCTTTCGTATTTTTACTACCAATTCGCCGGAGAGTGTAGAACCAGATATTTGGGATGCGATTGATTTTTCTTTTTTATTTACGGCTTTTACGCCACTGTTTAACTCCAACTGAACAGTTCTTGCTCACCACCATAGGTGGTGTTGGTCTGTCCTTTCCTGGAAAATGTTTATTCTTTATTTTTACAGAGACCGCGCTGCAGTCAAATCCGTTTCAGTGCTACTATGTCCATCAGTCCGATACATAAACTTTTAATATAACTTAAGAACAATGTAACAAAACAACACACAAAAAGTGAACTACAACCAAACTTTTATTTTGTTTCCTATTTTCCACGAATAGTTCCGTCAATTCAGAAGTTGTGCACGCCAAATTCGAAAACCAATTGGTCGCGTTCTACTGGATCCGCAAATGGTTGCCATATCGAGTCGAATGGGCGATTACTTTTTCGTGCGATCAATTTTTTTGTTGAGACGGAACGCGAGAGAGAGAGAGAGAGCGACAGAGGAAAGAAGGAGGAGAAAGGCGCTAGGTGATTCCGTACTTTGATTGATCCTTACATCAAGCTTTAGTGGTGGTGTGGGACCACTTTAATAGCACACACAAGTAGTCAAAATATCGTAATTGAAGGGTCGTTGAAGCCGACATAAAATTTTTTAAACCGGGCGTAGTAGTATTACTACTACTATATATCCGCGCCATAACGTCTACCCATGTAATGTTTAACGCAGATAGTGTTGAAGCGTTTGAATCGCCCAGCAGCAGGTCCTAAAAAAAAGTTAGTAAAAAAATAAAGTTTTTTGTGTGAGGGGGGGAATAAGTGAAAAGAAAATGAAAAATAAAAGCAGCCAGGAGCAGCAGCAAACAACCAAAGCCAGCATGACTTTCATGTAGTTCCATTACGTCTACGGTTAAGGAGCGGCATTCAATTAGCGGCTTAGTTTATATCCTCTCAACTGCGCTTCCAAGATGTATACTATCCTACGTGTGCAATGGACATTGTCGGTGATTATATTATATTATATAGGCCGTCTATATGGGGCTCCTTGCGCATAATGTTGTACAGCATGCATATCCTGCTTCTAGATAGGAGTTTAAGACTTTTAGACTTTAGGAGGTCGTGGGGCAAGGAAACCAATTTATCGTCCAGGAGGGAGCTCATCATCAGAGTCTCAGTTGGTCGTACAGACGTTTTGGTTTTTTCTTTTTTTTCTTTTTCGTATAGATATGCAATGCTTATACTCCGGCCTTGTACATCACAAGTGCCCAATTATGTATTGCTCTATAGTGGGATGAAACAGGAGGGGGTGCCCTGTACGCACTTCCTCCGCATCTCCCCGCGCGTCTGGCGAACGCACCCCGCTGCGCTTTTCACCCGGTTCCTGTCCACAATTTTGTTATTTCTTTTTCCTGGGAAGACCCTGGCTATCCATTTTGGACGATTCCCTCTATCACACACAATTTCGGCCGAACCTGCGAGAATAAGGCCCAACCAAAAAATATGCATCACGTATATACACATAGCAGGACGGCGTTTACACACGGTTCCCGTCGGATGCTTATTATCCACGTTTGTTGCTTTGCTGCCCCAGACATACACACACACACACACACTTGTTATACATATTAGATATTTATACGCGTCCGAAATGCACACGTCGAAAAATACAAAGCGACCTCCAGCAAAGGGGCTCTCTCTCTCTATACGAAACCTGCTTTTGTTAGCACATTGGAGAGTCGAAGCTCTACTCTACAGCCCGCCGAATATGTATGAGGTGGAACGACGATCCGGCCAGCAAAGCAAACGAAAAGAATTCCCCATTTTTTCTTTCCATGAGCTCTCCTTTTTAAAGTTTTGGTACCTTCTTCTTCTTCTTCTTCTTCTTCTTTGTGTCCCGTATGCTATTTAATAAGATTTTTGATGCCAGCAGGGCGGCTATATCCATGTACGCCCCGTCGGGTTAAGTGTGCGAGTTATCTCGATCCGGCCGCGACGCCAACCGAGGAAAAGAGAAATAAATATTAATAATAACCCTAGGCCTTTCACGGCTATAAATCATTCGCATTCAGTTGTACCTTTTTTTTCTTTTTTCTTGAGCGTAAAAATAACTCGTCTCTCTCTATATATATATCTATCGTATACATACACGTATATATAGCTTAAGATTGCGAGCTCGCGGATCAATGTGTATATACAATTCCCAAAAAAAGAAAAACCATATCGGATTGTACTATACACCAGCCATGCGAAGACACACTGCACCGCGAACTCTTTTATTATTTAAGGAAGCGACAAGATGAAACCGAAACCGCACACGTACGCCATCGTAGTACTACATTGCACAACGGTGTCTGTGCGTAGGTGGTGTGTGTGCGATGAGTAGGAGGAGACGACCAAGAAGAAAAGAAGGAAAACGAAGATTATGTGAATCCGATATAAGACCAGCTGATATTTTATTTATTATATACCGATCGCCATTTTAGTCTTTCCGAAAGATCTTTCTTTCAATTAGTCGTAACTTTTATTATTACGTTTTCCTGCCGGAGTTGGAGAGGATTACACACACAAGAGGAAGTTTGACATTTAAGCGCAAAATAAAAAAAGAGCGGAGAATGGATATTGTGTAGCCCGGTGGATGAGAGATATAGTTGTGTGTATATCTGTCTGAGTATACGTATAATATATAATAGACAACAAAGTGATACGTTTCGACTAATAATGTGCTGCGAGTGGGAAGCCGCTGGGTATGGTATGGTAGCGGCTCACTGTCACCGTGGTCTTTATAACTCGTCGTGGGATAGGATTTCTCGGTCAGGAGATGATCGCCATCAAACCGCGGGGCTGACAATGGCCGTGACTGCCGATACGGCCGCCTGCCAGCGCTATATAATACATAATACAGCGCCGGGCTATACAGTACACGTCTCTAGTATGTAACCTAATGCTGTTATTTGCATAATCTATGTGATTAGCGCTGGGCTAGACTTGATAAGTAATTGGCAGTTGGCTGCCACGCCAGACACGCCACTATCACCGTCTCTTCGTGAAGTCTTCCTTCAAACGGACTAAACCAAAAATAAAATAAAAAAATTCGCCGCTGAACGCTGTAGGCGACACGCGCGATCATTCGTCGGGACTAGAAGAAAAAGAAGAAGAAGAAAAAACCCCGGAAAAAAATGTTGAAGCCTTCAGTGGCTGTCGTCTGAATTCCCTCTGACGAGAGAGAAGAGAGAAATATAAGAAGAAAAACGGGTGACGTGTGTGCGACTCTGCTTATAATTCATCCGAACGAAAAGAGAAGAAGAAAACGACGAGAGGACATGCAGGAGCAACAGAAGTAGCAGCCAGCCATCCAGCAGCCAAAAGAGCTAGAGAGAGAAGAGCATCAAGAGACCGGCCAAAGAGATTTCAATATCTCGCATGTAACATCGCAGCCGGGCGTCTACAGTAGAATATAATGGCGTACCGGGGTGGAAGAAAACTTGGAAGGTTCCAACTTGTTCAACTGAACACAACTGGAAAAGAAGAAGACGAAGAAGAAGAAGGAAAGGTAGACATTTACCTGTCTCTCTTTTATACATTAGATATATATATATTTCTTTCTTTCATTTCGTTTTCCTTTTTTTTTTCTCTTTTCTTGTTCGTTCTTCTCGTCTTGTGACGGTGGGGGCCGCGCTGTGGAGCTGCCTGGATGATGATTACCATCTCGCGGCATGCTGGGCGAGCTGGCTCAGCTAATACAGGTCGGGGTTATCTTTTTTTTTTTCTTCTTATATATTCTCTGTCCTCGGAAAAAATCCCCTCCACTTGTGTCCACCTTTTTTTCTTCTTCCTACCTACCTCCCCCCCATCATCTTATAGAAAGAAAGAAGAAGAAAGCCCGTCATATCAGCCAAACTGCTGATGGTCTTAGTATGTTCCAACGTTGGGAATAACACGGTCGGCTGTCTCTTTTCTCTCTCTCTCTCTGAGATGTACTTTTTCTTATACAGACTCTTCTTTTTTCTCTGTTCGAGTCGCTTTGATGGCTATAGGGCTGCTGTCGTTCCTTGTGTATTATTTCCATGACGGAGAAATGAGAGAAACGTATATAGTAGATTGTATAATATCACGTGAGAATAACAGGGGGGCCTTTTTTTGATCGCCTCCTCGCATCTCAGAGAAGAAATTCTCCCCGTTTTTCTTTTTCTTTTCTCAAATGTTGAAATCCACTTGATTGCACAATGCGCTCGTTTTCTATTTGAAATCTACGCAACCCTTTTGAGATGTTGGTTTGGTAAAAAATAATAATCGAATGGATCGGTGGCATTTTATGGGGGTTGTCCCGGTGAATTTGATTTTTGTTTTTCCCCCCATTTCTCCTGGGGTTTTGCGGGAGTCTTGTCATCTGATGTCGGTGCGGATGGCTGCCGGTGTAACTCTCGTGGACGGAAACGATGGAAACGACCAAATAAAAGAAAATCATTTCCTCCTTTTGCCCGGCGTTTTTCTTCTCCGCAGTGTAGGGATACGGAAAATACACACACACGCCATACTGCATACATCTCCTTTGTCGTTTCGTGATTGTCTCTCGATGATTTCGTACGCAGTTTGTACATTGCAAGTCTACACGTCGTGTGTTATTATTGCGTCGACAATTTCAATCTCTCCGCTGTCTCCCATTTCATTTTCTTCTTCTTTTAAATAATTCCCCATTTTTTTCTTTTTTCGTTTGTTTTGTCGAAAAAAGTAAAAATAAAAAAAGAATGTGCGGTTCGCGCTGTTGCGCGTTGAAATTGATGTGTAGAACTCGTTCCGTTCCGTCTTCCGTGTATGCGCCGGCCGGGTGTTTGGGTTGATGGAAATTCCGCGCTTCAACTGGCATTTAATGACATCATTATTTACGAGGGATAATACAGAACGAAGAAAGAAGAAGAAGAGCCGAACGGAAAAGAAGAAGAAGATGCTGCGTGTTGTGCGCGATTCCCTTTGTATCAGTTTAGAATCAGACACACACACACACAAAAAGCGACGGAGGAAAAACAAGAGATGGGAAAAAGAAAAAAACGGAAAACTTTTTGTATTTAATGGAGGGCAAAAGAGAACTCGCTAGCTGGGCTGGCGTATGTAATACAGCAGACACACAGCGGAGCATTTATTCACAGAACAAGAAAATGTAAAAGGTTTCTATCTGCGGGGCATTCATTTTTCGTTTGGGGGGGAACAAGCGAAAAAAGAAAATAATCTTTTTGATTCATCTCTGCTGTTGGCGCGCTGCGGTCGTTCCACGGGACCAATGGCCGTGCAGTTCGCCTGTTGCCCGCCGTTCTCTTCAGCCCGGGTCTATCTCTCTACTCCCTGCCGCCGCTGTGCTGCTGCTGCAGCTGCCCGCCGCCGCCGCCGCCGTTGCTGCACTGCACGAGGAAAAATCTTTTGCTTGATGAGATTTGTAATTAGAAAACACAGAAAGACATGATGGATGCGAGCTGTATACAACAACCCGGAGAATATAAGAGAGAAGAGAAGATGGTTATTCCTTTTTTTCTTCTTCTTCTTCTTCTTCTTCTCTTCGTCCCTTTTTCGAAGGAGAAACACAAAAAAGAGAAAAAAAAGATCCCCTTCTTGAAAAAGAATAAAAATATGAAAAACAAAATAATAAATCCACCTTTTGCCTTTTGTGCGCTGCACACAGAGAGTTCTCTTATAGCCTCTTGCACGGTACGAGTCTCTTGGCTTTTGCTATCTCTTCGTCTATTTTCTTGGATTTCCCTTTCGTTTTTATTTTTATTTTTATTTTTATTTTTATTTTAAAATAAAATAAAAACGATTACGCGATTTCTTTGTGGAATTCTTTTTTCAGACTCGCGCTTATCTATGATTTAAAAATGTTTTTTTATTCTTATTTTATTTTATCAAACGATTGGCGAATCAGCGCGGAACTCCGACCTTGGGATATTTAGACAAGAGTTTGAATTTGTGCCATCGCTGGATGATCTGAGCGGTTGACTCTTTTCTGGTCGCGGGCGCTATTGTAATCAGATGAACAACAACAACAAAAAAACTAAAATGGAAAACAGATCGTCGTCGTCGTCGTCGTTTCGTATTTTGTTTGTTTTCCATCCCCGAAACAGCAGCGACAGCGGCAGTCTAGCGCGCGGCTGACACACAGGTGCAACTTGCAAAATATATTCGAAGCGACTGTATATAGAATATAACCTGTTGGATATATTCAACGACACGCCAAAAAAAGAATGAAACAAGAAATAGAAAAAATAAAAAACCAAACTAAAATAAAATAAATGAAAAAAGACGAAAATGGAAATGCCAAAATGGAGTCGAGTCTAGTTACTTATACTACAGACTCTCTTGCTGATATGCCGTGAACGGGGTGGATCTCGTCCGAAACGGAGCTCATGCCGTCAAGTCAAAGTCATACGGGCGTTGGAATTTATGGCCTTGTTGGTTAGAGAGACTCTCTTTTATATTTATATGTATTTTTGTTGTTTTCCCTTCTTCTTTTTCCCCTTTTGGTCGAAATTGAATTTCGAGATAGACCCGCGTGTCTGCTGGTGATCGCCGCCGACGAGCGCGCCCTCGGATCCATTACATTCCGTGTGTGTGTTGTACAACGTCCGTCACAAACAAGTTGGACCGATTCGATTCGTTTTTTTGTTGTTTTCTCTCTCTTCGGCACGACGGTGTATGTAGTATATAGAGAGAAGAGACGAGGCCGGCAGTTGGACTTTGCTTATTCGCGCGCTTATTTCCAGTCTGCATCTGACTGACTGGCGATTGGTTGAAACTTCTTATTTTTCTTATTTTTACTTTTTCTGGCGATGGCAGAAACGCTCGCGTTGGCAAAGACATAAAAAAGGGAATCTACGGCCAAAAAGAATTGGAATGCGACGAAGAAGCGAACACATTGCAAACACAAAATAAAAAGGAAAAAATAACAAAACAGGACACGCGGTATTATTATATTTCGTTTTATTTTTTCTCTCTCTCCCGGTCGTCTAATAATAGAAACAAACATGTATATATATAAATCTAAAGCTCTTTTCTCTTTTTCCAGACGCCCATATGTATACACAACACACATAACATGCAAAAAAAAAAAAAAAAGACGAGATATATACTAGACACACACAGCAAAGGAGAGAGAGAGAGGCGCAGCAGCAGCAGCAGCAAAAGTCGCAGAGACACAATGGGCATTACGTATTCCCGGCGCGCTGTCTAATCACGAAAATGCAATCCGTCAGCGCCCAGTTGTCTCTCTCTCTCTAGCTCTTTTTTTCTTCTTCTTCAAGATAGTCCCCCTCCTCCTCCTTTCCAGATGTATTATTAGTTTTATGTTTTGTTATAGGTTGAACGGCACATCACAAGAAGGCAAAAAGGAAGAAGAAGAACCTTATGTGCTGATGATGATGCGCTGTAGATTGTGTATAGTGGTACGACGACCGTATCGCGTGCGTTCGCCTTTTATTGATACCATTTATCATTTCGGTTGATGATGACCATTCGTTACGCCGCGTATATAATATACAAGTCGCTGTGTGTGTGTGTTGGAGGCGCGCATACATATATACATACAGCGGCCCACGGTCTGGGAGCTATACGCGTGAAGGATCCCGTAACCGGATAATCTCCTGTTAGACACTCTGTAGGAGACTTTTACCCGAGTGTTGTTGGCTTTAGCCGACGGGTTGAAAGGCTGTAATAGGTGGAAACACTATAGATACACATTGTGTGTATTATTCCCCCCGCGTTTGTTGCAGTTTGTATTTTATAATAGACAGCAGCACAGTACCGGTATTGAACCATATATCATTTGACCGGGAGATATAGCTATAGTATTTCGTGTGAATGACCCATCACATAAAATAAAACGGATGGCGCAGAGTTTCATTTGAACATGTTTTTTTTTCTGAAGAAATAAAAATTGGAATCGAGCTGCTGCAAAAATAATGTTTTAAAGTTGTTGTTATTTTTTTATTGCCCGCCGGGCTGCGGACAATTGATGGATATATGAAAAAATGGAGTGTCGGGTTGATTATCGCGAGAAGAAGAAGAAAGAAGAAGAAGAAAAAAAGAGTTCAGAAAAATTGCTGTTTTTTTTTTTAATTTAAAAAAATATAATTCGTGGATGCCGAATCATTTTCTGTTAATTTATTTTTCCATCAGAAGCTTTGATGGCCGTTGGCGTTAACTGTCGTCGGATGATGATTCACCGCATTGAATATTTTATTTCGCCTTATTGTTGTTTTTTTCCTTATTGTATTTGCCCGTTGTTTTAATTTTATTCAAAAACAAATTTAAAAAATACTGATCATCTTAAAAATATATTTTCCCCAAAATTGGAATGAATTCGTCCTCTAACGAGTTTGTTCTTCAAGATAGCTCCCATCACCTTTTGGTTCACCAACACCTACGCATACCGGCTTGCTCCCAGCAGTTGTCTCTTGTTATAAACAAGTGATTTTTCGTTTGTCTTTGGCTGGTATAGACATAAAAGACATAGGCAAAGGGGGGAATCACTGAAGATATAGAAAAACCAGTTCCTTGTATATCGTCTACTACAACACAGACAGTGTCGGTCGAGTCTGTTTTTTGTTGTTGTCGTAGTTATACTACACTAAACAATTCTTTTTATCCCGGCCGTGTTCAGAATTTATAGACGACCGATTGTCGTGACGTGATATCAAACAAACTCTCGAGAAAAATATTCTTCCAACAACAAGAAGAACAACAACGAAAAAAGGAGCAGAGACTCTCGCTATATAGCCAAAAAGAAACAACAACAAAAAAACACAGAACAACAACACAAAGTAAGGCGATCGTTTCGAGCGATTGCCTATCACCTGACTCGGGGTTCTACACCGTGTTTTCTAAGATTTTTATTTCGTCTGGGGTTGTTGTTTTTTTCTTCTTCTTCTTGTTTTTAGATATATATATGTTATACCTATACAGTATATAGGAGAGAATGATATCTCTTGTATGTGAACCCGCACACACAAACAAACAGTCGGACGCGGCGAGAAATACATTCCCGCGTCGGTTCTCTCTCTCTCTCCACATCACAGATTGCCATCTTCAGTTCTTCACGAATGTCTTGTTTTTTTCTTTCTTTTTTTTAAAAAAAAAACTTCTCTTCTTCTTGTTTCTTTTTCTTTGAGGCTCGTAGACAAATAATAATAATGATGGTGGCCGGCGTGACCGTGAAAGAAAATCTCCAACAGATGGCTCCATCTTGTTTGAAATGAACTCATTTCCATCACACCCATCGTCCAACACCCAGGGACACACACTTATTATTATTATATACATACACATATTTTTCTCTGTACATTATTTCTTTTTTGTCTTTCGTATTATTTTTAATCGGAGCACATAATCACGATAACAATGTATGTGTCGGGAGGGGGTTTATGATTACACCTAACCCAGGGTAGTAGGAGATATATAGCAGCTTCTCCTATTGGTCGACGAGTTTCTCGACAGGCGATATCCAACTGCAACACAGTCACAGCGTATGGAAAAGTGTGAAAAAAATAAGGTGGCAGAGAACCGGAAAGGAAACGACATGAGTCCTCCCTGTTTTTTAAAAAAAAAAAGACAATTTCCAAATAATAAAAAGGGGAAAAAACAAAATTCCATGTGAGCAGCCGTGGGATGATGAGATATATCTATCCGTACTGTGCTGGTTGACTGGCCGAGTGTGCCAGCACAGCACACAAAACCTTATAGCTCTATAGATCTGTTTAACCAGTTGTAGAAAGAAAATGACATATACACACACCGTCCGCTTCCTCTATAGAAATAAAATGAAACAAAGTCGAATGTATAGGTGATTATCGATTGTGTGTGTCTCTCTCTCTCCGATGATGAAGAATTTATTTTTGCTGTATGGCCGTCGTCCCCCCCGTTGACAAACTCGGCAGGGGCGGGTTGTGTGCTCGGTCGTCCGGTTGCTGTGTGTGTAGTGCGCCAACACGCAACACGTCCGCACATGTACACACTTTGATCGACTGCTGCGCGACGTTGGATATACACTACAATATAATACATTTTTTTTCCCACTGATATATTGCGATTCGCCTGCGTTGATGTGCCGGTGTGTGTGTGTCGTGTGCAGCCGGAAGTCGACCGAAAATTTCCCCCCTCCAAAGAGAGGGCCGCGCTAGTAGCTGCCAACCGGAGCAGCCATCCTACCGTGTTGGCCGTCCGCTCGCTGCTGCTGATGACGGAGGCCAAAGGCGGAAGGAAAAAGACTATAGGCTGTTCTCTCTGTGCACATCCAACAAATTTTTGACTTGCTACAACTTTTTCCTTTTTTTCTTTTTTTGGCTCGGCTTGGTTTTTTGGCTGGCGGGCGTTGGGTCGTTTGTCAGCCAGCTGGTGCGCGCGACCGATAAGAAAAGAAAACCCCAAAAAAATAAAATTATTTATAAAAATGAAAGAAAACGGGAACCCCCCTCCATCGAATGGAAGGAACCGAAAGAAAAAAAATAAATGAAATAGACTGAATTTAATGTGTCTAAAAAGAAAAAAAAAATGTTCAAAAAGACAAGAGAGGAAGGAAGGAGGGATATAGTTGAGCCTCCTGGCGCTGTATATGTGTACAACAGCTCTGGATGCCCTTTCTCACTCTTGCTTATGTAATCTATTTCTTTCGCCTTTCCCTTATTATATTTTTTTTTCTTCTTCTTTCTTTCTCATTCCCCCCCCCCCCCATCGACTCTATAGCCACTTGAAAAATCGAGACCCATCAGCACACTTGATTCAGATTAATGCCGACCGACGCGCTCCCACCATCCGCCAGTCAGCTCCTTCCACCAGCTCCCGCGCCATCAGCAGCCCCCCGAGAAGAAGAGAGAAAAAAAACGCACCACCACTATCTTCACGCGCAGACACACAAACAGACACGACCAACCAGAAAGAGAGACCCCCGGCTGCTTGGCTGAAAAACACATTTTTCTACTTATTATTATTATTTTCTTATTTTTATTTTTTCAAGCGAAAAAAATGGAATAATAATATTCCAAATTTAATTTGAGTTTTCAAATCAAAAATGACGTCTTCTCCTTTTTTTTTCTCAATCCCAAAAAAAGCACAACTCTGCTGCCGGCCATGTATAACCAACCCTTCCAGTGATGAATATCCTATACGAGAAAGAGTAGTAGTCTGTTGAAATGAGCAAAGAAAAATTCATTTCCAATCTACTCGCAGTTTAATCCGAACGGTGTCGAGTTGTTTCTCACTGTCATTTCTTCTTTCGCCATTAAATATACGAAGAACACAATCAAAGACGTTCTTCTTCTTATTGATGCAATGTTGTTCTCACACACAATTGTCCAGGGTGTTTAAGCATTCCAGACGCGTCGAGAGAGCCAACCAGACGGTGGCGAACGTAATCACCAGGTGTGTGCCAGGAGGAATCTCTGCAAGAATAAAAGAAGAAAAAAACAAAAGAATATAACCTGTTAATACGCGGTCGCCCTTTCAATGTCCAATTGCTTCGTTTAAAAACATTCAAACGTTTGCAGCCAATAGAATCAAAGAATATCAGAAAGAAAAAAAAGGGAAAATCAAACTCTATTTATAAATATCGTCATAATAATATATTGATGGAATAAGCCAGTAGTGCTGTGTCTATTTTATTCATGGGATGTGTATAGTGTACATACAAGCGAGCTAGCCCGGCATTGTAATTCGCAGATAGCGAGAGCGCGGATGACGAAATCTCTCTCGTCCCTTTTTCGTCGGGTGGCACCACCGACTTTTATATGCGCGTCTACGTGACGTGTACACACATACGAAACTTATAATGAAAGAGTTTCCAAATCACACAGCCACTATATATATATACACGATGGGGTTTTTTTTTCCTCGCTTTGTTGCTGCTGGACAGTCGAGATAGAAAGGACGCCAACAACCTACATATATCGTCATTGACGAATTAAAATAAAAGGTGTGACTCCCGTAGTCTGTCTGTGTAATTTATTTTCGTTGTGTTGAAAAGGAAAAACTCTTAAAATAAATTTTGGGTTTTTTTTTTTTTCATTTCATTTCAATAAAATGGACAATTTCGCACACGAGTGTATGTCGGCATTGATTGGAAATCAAAGTCACACATCACACCGACGGCGACCGGACGGTTATTTGACTATATTCTATAAATACGAGCCATTAACTCTTTTCGGACGTCTCATTCAACAGCGGGAGGGAGGGGGGCTATATAGAAGAGGGTTGCCCAATGGCTCTTTCTCCTTTTAAAAAAACTTGTGTGTGTGTCCAAATGTCCCTATTCCGTTCCAAGTAATGAGCCATGATTCGAAATGTCTGTGTAGAATAACATCCGCCGTTTCATTCTCCCATCGGCACACATTCATCTCTTCTTCTTCTTCATCTTCTTCATTTTCTATTGTGATTATAAATGGGGAGAATCGCTCATTTCGGTTGGTTGGGACTCTCGTAATATCTGCCGGCCGCCGATGTAATAGTAACGACGGCGGTCATTATTCGTTTCGAATTCATCGGGAAAACGATAACAATAAAAATAAAAAAGGAGATAATCATCAAAAAAAGACAATAAAAAGAAAGACACGAGGTTATTTCAGAACGGAAAATGAGATTGCCATAGCACAGGGCCTATATAAATGCTTCAAACTAAAAAAAAAAAGGAATTATAAATGTATTATAACCGGCATAGTTGTTCATCTTGTTGGTGGTTGGTCGTATACGCACTTGTACACGACGCGCCAATAGGCTAAAAGGTCAGTCGACAAGTTGGTGGAGGAATAAACACTACTAAAAGAAAAACAAAAAACAAAAAAGTTGAAACGATGGCACATTTTGAAACTGGCGGGCTCTCGCTCACGATCGTTTATCTACAAATGGCTGGTGATTCTCGAGTTTTTGAAACACATGGCCATCTCTCTTATCTCCCAAACTCTTCTATTCGCTCGGCAGACAAGCAACTACACACAACGGCAGCTCGGCAGCAGCAGCAAACAACAACAATTTCTTCTTCCTCCTTTTCATTTGGCTCTTCAAAAATTAAAGATTCTCAAAAAGACGAGAGAGAGAGAGAAAATTGAGTGTATCTGCTCTCAAGCTCGTTAAGTCATCATCGTCGCTCATCTCTCACCGAAAAAAAGCTGCTGCGCTGCATTACAAGAGGATTTTCAATTCTTTGGCTCCTCCTATTTTCATCGTCTCTCTCAACACTTTGCATTGCCGACTCCATCCCCAACCCCCCTCCACTCTTTATATATCAGAATATTTTTTGTTTTTTGTTTTAATTTAAAGTTGGGATTTCTCTGACGTTCGTTTATTTCTGATTATTATTATACGGAGGGAAATGCCAAGGGAAAACTAAATCTCTTTCGCCCCCTTCTTCTTCTTCTTCTTTTCTACTGGATGGAGAAGAAAGAAAGAAAGAAAAGATAGATATATATACGTACATATTGTCTATATAACCCACCGAACGCCATTTGTGTCTAAGCTCCGAGCCTAACGAATTAGGTCGGACGAGTTGATGAGACTCTCTCGGATTTTTAATTGGGAGGGTTGAATAATAATAAGAGCAGCAGCAGCGAGCAACGCGCCGTGTACTGAACAGAAACGGGAGCTGCCGCTGAAGGGCATATATCTAGGAGCCCGAGAGCAAGGAGTATTGCGGCGCTGAACTGCTGATGAGAAAGAGGAGCCGAAAGAAACAAGACGATGCTCCTTTTTTCTTTCTTTTCTTTTCTTGATTCGGTGAGGGTTTCATGTCATTACAGCGACAGCAGAATAACCCGCGCGCCACCGGCCCCATTGGGCTGGCGCGATTGAAATCGACGCGAAATAATCGTCTATAGCATATCAGGAGCTCTCTGATGGTGAGTGGAGAAAAGAAAAGAAGAAGGAGACATTCGGGGGCGTCGTTAATATTGATTAGGCAACACTGCTGCTGCAGCTGCTGCCAAAGAAATTGCCCAGTAAAATTCAAATGCTCACAGGGTATAATACATTCAATGATGTGCCAAATAAGAGCAAACTCCTAAAAGATAAACAAACAAAAAAAAAGAAACTGGTTAGGAGAGGACGTGTGTGCCTGTCTCAGTCTCAATCGAATTCTGTCGCCCGGACGGAAATCAATTCTGCCACCGGAGCTCATCGCCCATTCGTGAGCGTTTGACCGAATTGCATTTAAAAAAAAACGCGCTCGAATAATTCAAGTGGCTGAAAATGGATCGTTTGGCGATATATATACTACACACTCACTGCACGCATTCTGCAACTACATCAAGTAAATATATGCGACACACGGAATCTATATACAGCCAGGAGAGAGAGAGAGAGTCTATAGTAGCGTCAAGTGGAGTGTACTCTATATATACGACTACTACTACTAGACTATAGTTTCACGTCTCTATAATGGAGTAATATAGTCGCATTAGCCGGCAACAAGTCTCTCACTAGCTCTCTCTGCTCGATCCGCTCTTTTCAGAGCTGTACACATCACGTCAATTACCATAAATCAAGGATGCAGCGTCGCCCTGTATATATGTTACTTGGCAGCAGCTCACATGATCACATCACACCTAAAAATTCACAAGTGCTCCGCTCTTATATACTGTACTTGTACCCCTAGTAGTTGAGAGTCTATAGAGCGCTGGGTTGGCTGATGCTGGCTGCTGCCCAGAAATCTAAGGTGAAATCTCTTCTTCTTTTTATCTCCCCCCTCTTTCTCAATCTCGTATAGAGAACTAGAGCTTTATATTATAGCGGCGCTCACATCTACAGAGTAGATGCAAACGGGCGCAAATATAATATATATAAGGGGTTGAATGGCGCAGTCTAACTAGAGTGGGCGACGAGTGCATCAGGGGGGTGAATAATGAGCCGCATAATCTCTACATAGCGAAGAAAACAAGAATAAAAATAAGTGGCGTACTACCACTACTACTACTACTACTGCTGCTCGTTTTTTGACTTACTTATATGGCCGAGCTATATAACTCTGACACGCTCTCACTCGCCGAGCTGTTATAAAAACCCTGTACTATAAAGTTTTTATATATAGTAGACGGGCTGGATTTTTGTTGATCCAGCGTCGAATAGGCCTAAACTTGGCGAGTCCAATTGGGCCCGTGTTTGTTTGCCATCATCTCTATTACTATTATGCTATTATTATTATTACGTGATGCAGATGTGTAGAGACACTATATAGAGTATATAATGAATTTGTCGTGTTGTAGGGAACTGCTGCTGATGCTGGTGGTGGCCGGCGTATAGGCGCATTTTCTCTCTAATGCTGGACTGCTGGACATGCCGTTTGCTTATTATACGGATGCCACCGTCGTCGACGCGCGTGGAGCTGCTGCGCTGGGCGTCGCTGTTGAGAGACTTGTTCATAATAGAAGAGGAAAGCGTCTCTTTCTATCTCTCTTCTCTTGTAGTAGTAGCTATCTAGTCACTGGGGCGTGGGGCCGGCCGCTCAGGAATGTTTTTATTTTATTTTATTTTTTCTCTTCTGCGCCCTGTCCGTTGGCGCCTTCCAAAAAGGCGGACAGCACAAAACAAAAACCTCTCCGTTTCCCCCCATGCGCGTGTGTGCTGGGCGAGCTAGAGCGACTGTATACATCAACAGACAAGAGCAGCAGCAGCAGCAGCAGCTCTATACCGTCTCAGAGAGCGAAAACAAGAAATAAACGTCCGTCCCCCGGAAAATAAAAAAAAAAAAGAAAAAATCAAGAAGAAGAAGAAAAGTCCTCGGAAAAGTTATTCTAGTCCGACCGTGTCTGTTTGCGCTTTCCGAGAGTCCCAGTTGAGAGAGAGAGTGCGTATTTATAGCTGAATAGATTCGGTTGCATTGATATATATAAATATATATATAAACACCGTGACATTACCACGGGAGAGAGACAGACGGAGGAGAAAGAAGAAGGGAGAGAGATTCGTTTATTTAAACTGTCTCCAGCACGTTCTTGTGCGTCGGCCCAGGTGACGCTTGCACTCTCTTTCTCTCTCTCACCGGGCTTGTTTTTATTTTATTTTGTCTTTCTTTTCGCTTTTATCCCGCGTGACTCTCTTCCTCCCCTCTCTCTCTCACTCGGAAATCGATTGACACGTTTCAGAGCTTCTCCCTCCATTTTGGCCGGAGAGACTTGATCCAGACTAGACTACTACATCTATACAGCAGCAAAGAGAAGTCTATAGACTACATACCCAAGTTATATGGAGTCCCGCTGTTGCTAAGAAAATAATAGGACGCCTTATATACGCGCGTGTGTGTGTACCTGAACGACTTTCGTCTGTGTGTACATACAACGTATACGTAGACGTGGTATACGTGAAGGGAGAGATAAGAGAAATGGGACTGAGTGCATCCGTATCGATCGCCCGTCTCTTATAGACGTTACATAGACACACACCAAAAAAGGCCATTTCTATACGCCGTTAACGACCGGTCATTCGGTCAAATGTCTCGCGGTCCAAGTTTTTTTCCCGCCCGCCCATTTGATTTCAAATATTTTCGTTTAGATATAAAAGGGGGGGGGGGGGTTAGGCCGGCCTATTTTGCCGCCTAGCTTTATTTTTTTCAAATGTGAAGAAAAAATAACATGATGATCGATCGGTGGATGGACGTCTTCAACATCAGTCTTCACTCGGGCCTTATTTCTTAAACTATGCGACCGCCCCCTTTTGACTAATATCTAGAGACAACCAGCTAAAAAGGATTATCATAGGTGTTAGAAAGAGAGAAAAGAAGAAAAAAACGCGTGTAGTTATTATATAACACAGCTATTTGTCCGACAATAATCTTTGTAATTTGACATCACTCCATCCTCCCGCGCGTGATCTTCTTTGATTTCCCAATAAAAAAATAAAGAATTTCTGTCCGAAAATGGGTGTGTCATAAGGAAATCTAAAATAAATATTTATTATAATAATATACTCAATTTTTAGGTTTTTATTTTTATTTTTTATTTTCGGTTTATCTTGGATATAAGGAAATTTCTTATCTGCCGCTGTATAGTCGCTGTCACGGAATCCGATCACGGTACGAGAACGGTGAAGGAATTTCCCGCCAAGCGGGAAGTCCTTTTCTTTAACACAAATAAGAAAAAAAAAATAAGAAAAAACGTCTGCGTGACTTTTGACGACGCGGAGATCGTTCACACATCTCAATCTCTCCGGGTTCTCTCTCTCTACTACACACACACTGTTGTCTAGTATAATATAGCCTGGATGGAGAGAGAGGCCAAAGCTTATAGAAGAAGAGGGAATATAACCAAACGGTCGGTCGGTCGGCACGTAACAGTTGCTCACACGCCGAGAGTCACGAACAAAAGGGAGACAAATGTAGGGCTATATCTCTTGATTTAGCTCTCTCTCTCTCTCTCTATCTATATGTGTGTGCTAGCTGTAGCGCTGGTATTATAATAGACATGTCGTCTGCTGGCCCGATTCCCTATATCCTATTTCTTTCCAGCTTATAAGATATTGGGAGAGAGTAGAAGAAGAAGAAGACACTTTTTCATTATTTGATCTTTATTGATGGACGGGTTCCTTCGACAGATGACACACACACACAGCGACGAATGTTTCGGCGCTTTTTAAAGTGGGGGCCCATCGAATATCGTTGACGTTCCAATCAAACGGAGGGGCTGACAGTTTTTCTTTTTTAATTTCCCGATCGGGGATATTGTGGAAATGATTTTCGGTTGTTCACTAAAATGTTTTTATTCTTATTTATTTATTTTGTTGTTTGAGGCTGTTGCTGCATTGCCGTCGTTTGTCTATTGGATGCCACAGGAGATGTCGCCGGGAGCGTGATTGGATGTGATCGTCGGCGATGATGGATCACGGGCGTCGACTTTTGATCTTCTTTTTGGTGCTGCTGTGCTGAGGATATTTTTTTTTGAAAATAGGGACCCGAAAAATACATATAAACATCACGACGTGTGTGTGTGCTCTCGTGTGTACCTCGATTGTTAAAAGGAGGCGCATCGATCGGCGGCGTTTGATCAAAAAATGATTTTCCTTTTTATTTCAAGGTTTGATGGATATAAGGGCGGTGACCGCCATCTTTCAATCCAGTTAGCTGTGATTGTTATTGTGAATTTTATTTTTTGTTGCTTTCCTATTCATCGGTGATGTGTCTCGTATTGTGTCGCCCGCTGAGAAAATCGAGGGACACGGCCGAGTGAAAAAGCTAAAAAGTTTCAAGTTCGCTCCTTTCTTCTTCTCCCTATAGCTACACAGCACATAATATAACGTACAGCGAAAAATAACTGCGGCGCCTTTTTTCCTCTCTATTTTCCTGGTGTGCCGTCTCGAATAATATGGACTCTCTAACACAACATGCTGGCCATGGCGATCGATGTTTTCCACCGCGCTTCACCGACCAGTGCCCCATAGTAGGCCCTACATAGACACACAGCGACTAGAGAACTGGTAAAAGACTCTGTGCTCTGTGCTGGAGCTGTGGAATGAAAAGAGAAAGAGGGGGGACCCGGAGAGAGAGAGATCTATATATGTATATACGAAGCCGAGGGTGAGAAATCTGGTAATGCACTCAAGTAGAAACGTCAGTTGAACTGATTCGATTTCGCGTGCTTCATGCTGTTTGGAACCCTCCTAACTTCTTCTTCTTCTTCCTCTCTTCTTTTTCCCTATACAACACAACAGCGCACCCCGCTGTCTTGGACCCTAGCTGCTCCTTACTGCTCCTCCTACGCCGCAGTCAACTGTCCTGATTTTTTGTGGGGGGCGCACAAGGAGAAGGAGGAGGAGCATTCATAGGTTGGGGTAAAATGAAAAAAAAAGTCTCGAAAATCTCTTCTTCTTCTTTTGTGTATTTTAAAATTCCTTTTAATCATTTTTTATTTTCTGCATTCCTTTTTATTTCAATATACTACTACGTTCTTTTGTTTATGTAGAGTTCCATGTGTCGTTTCTTATTTTTTAAGTCAAAAGTTTCCTGGTCGATCAGCAACAGCCATGACCGCGGTATTACAGTTCGGGATATTATTATTATTGTAGACCAGCAGCAGAGGAGGACATACCAGGAAGAAAATTGCTGCTATTTCAGAATTTTTTTTTTTTTTTTGGGGTCTTGTTTGTGTTGTTATGTTTTTTCCACGTCTTATAATCAAGTAGGGAAAAAGAAGAAGAAGAAAAGTATTTATTTATCTTTTTCTCTCTTTCTCTGTGACCACAGCAGAACGGCGTTGGCGTCATCAGCCGGTGACAAATCTTGGGAATGAACTGATTGCGCTGCGCAACACATTTCTTTTCTTTTTCCTTTTTCCTTTTTTTCTTCTTCTTCTTCTTCTACTTCTTAAAGGCGGGCGTGTCGACTGGGAACCCGTCGCGACGACAACGACATTCTCTGTTCCAGTTGTTGTTGTTGTTGTGTGTCGGAAATTCCACGAGTGCTGGGCACAAGAGAAAAGAGAATCAGAAACACCTGAGCGCCTTCTGATTCTCAGATTTTCTTCCCCATCACCTTGTCCGCATTTCTCCGCCGTCCTCTTCCTCAACAGATAATCAATTCTCTTCTGCTGCTGCAACTGTATAGCCTAACGACAGTCAACTTTTATGGACGACCATTTTTTTAAACTCGACAAATAAATCCGCAGACTATGTGTGTGCGCGCGTAGAGAGAGAGAAAGACTATGGGCTTGTGTGTGTATACTATCGCATTGATGCCCGATACGAGTTATGTTGACACGGCAACTGTTCCGTCAGCACAGCACCTTTAAATATTTCATTTGGGCCGGGCCGGGCCGGCAGCAACAAGCACATTTGGAGACACACAAATTTTTATTTTTTTTATTTTGTTTGGTGCTGCTGGTCACGGACTTGTGATTTGATTCCATCGCAATTGATGTGTTGTGCATACATGTAGACGTACACCGGGGGCCTACATACCCCAACGGCCGGAAGTCCATCCACGGCGGTGGCGGCGGTGGCGGCAGCGACTGCCGGCGCGGCGGGAACGTGGAAAAAATATATCCCGTCGCGTTCGGGAATGTTTTCTGAGCTGCTTCTTTTTCCCCCTACTGTATTTTGTTTCTCTCTTTTGGGTTTTTTGGGTTTTTATTTTATTTTATTTTGTGATGAGGGTCCCTCTCGCTGTGTGTGGCATTTTCATTGGAAATTGCCAGTTTAGTCGAAGCAACATTCCGGTTAGGTAACCGGCCAAACGAAAAATAACAACATTTTTCTTTGGCTTCCCGCTTATATTCTTCTTCTTTTAAAAAGTAGAAGAAGAAGAAGAAGAAGATGGCGAAATGTATTTTTCGCGTGAAGCGCGGCTCTCGCGCGGTGAAAAGAACAAAAAAGATCTTATTTTCCTCGAAAGAAAACGAAAAGAGATTTACGACCATTTGCTATACAAGACGTGTTGGGTTACTTTTCGACTTTTTTGTTTTGTTTTGTCTAATAATTTTTATTTCCTTCCCGTTTTGGGTGTTTTTCTGTGTGTTTGTGCGATGTGATCTTCTTTTTTCGCCCGTCTTTACTCTTCCACCAGCCAACCAAAAAAGCTGATACAGTTGGTGTGTGCGTGTAGTACTTTGACGGCGGGGTCATTCGAACCTAGTTGGGCAAAACAGAGCATTAAAAGCCATGGGGGCCAGCGTCGGAAAAATTCAAACCCCAAAAATTGTCAAATAAAAACCCGTTTTTCGCTATTTCATTTTCTCCGTGTCTTATTCTCTTTTTTCTGCGAAGCTACCACAGCTCCTTCTTCTACCGAAGGAGCAGTAGCACTTTGCGATCATTCTCCCGATCTCACAGCACAGCTCCTCTTTCTCTCCGTAAAAGTGTTTGTGTATAGATGTGCTGACTTATGCTGTGTCTCTTTTTTCTTATTTTTTGACGTGGCGCTTTTAAGTCGTTGAATTATCTGCGGTCACCGGCTGTCCGTTTTGTATATTCAGTCTAAACACACACACATGGCACACATGTACACACTATACATACTACTAGCTATACACCACTCTGGGCTCTATGTGTTTGTGGATATAGGAAGGGGATTTAACACTCGAGACCTTCTCATTCTTACCAATTTTGACTAGCTCTTCTCTCTTTTCTTTTTACGAGATTGATCGATCGTAAAAGCTACTCACAGGGCTGCTGATGATATGATAGAGGTTTTTCTCTCTCTTTCTCTTTCTTTTCTCTGGTGGTTGGTTTCCCTTTTTTTTTCATTTTACGGCCGGTCATATAAAATAGTTTTTTGCCCCCTCGGTGGAAAATGGCCCATCTAGTCGACCACCTCACGCTCTTTTCCGCTGCTGCTGTTGCAACCATCACCTTGGCAGAAAAACAGCAGGTCAGAGAAGAGTCTGAGGATGAAGCTGACCAGGGGGTTTAGAAAGAAGAACAAAAAAAAATATTCGTAATAATATAGGGACATGGTCTCTAGCCCCTCAAAAAAGCTAAAGTTTTGCAAGAAGAAGAACAAGTCATTTTCCAACTCTGTGTGACCGAGAGGGGAAAAATAAAGGCCGGTCGACCCGTAACAGCGTAACATTATAAAAGAGAAGGGAGACGACAGTTGCTGTTCAAGATGTTGGGTCAGCATCAGAAGCAGCCAGAGTCAACTGAGCCAGCAGCAGCAGCAGCCCAGCATCTGAAGGAAAAGAAAAACACACACACACACAAACACCACAAGTCCATATAAAGTCATAAAAATGTTTCCAAGTCAGCCTCCGTTCCTTGTTATAAGCCATTCTTTTCTATTCTTCTCTTTTCTTCTCTCTCTTATTTCCCTGTATAGCTGCTCGCTGGCGTCCCTCTCTCCGTGTGTGGGCATCCGGGTTGAGGATGTCGAAAGAAAAACGAAACAAAAGACCACAGGTTCGATAGTCGTCGTCGTCGTCGTCCAGCAGCAAATGAAAATATGTAAAAGAGGGGACCGACCACGCACAAGCACTCACTTATCCAGCATCCGATCCGTTTCAGGAAAACAAAAAATCTAACCGGCCAAAAAATGTATTTCTAGAAGAGGGGGGAGAAGATTTTAAAATCTTCTTTGTCGATCAAAAAAAGAAAAAAAAGCCAATGGGAAAAATAAATTGGCATCTGTATATGTACTACAGTCGCCATCGTTCCGCTTCAATAATTGGATTCGGTTAAAAATTTTTATTCTTTTTCTTGTAGATCTGCGCGCGTATTGCCTTTCGCTGGACGTGCGGAATATGAGATCTACGCCGGAAGGAGAGGCCAAAAAAAAAAGGGATAGGGCGAAGGGTTTATAAAGGCAATAAGGGAAAACTCATCCAGCTGTGTGTGTGTGTGTATCGAAAGGGAATTAAAAGAAAAGCAACTGTGGCTAGTATATCCCCAGGAAGGTATTAGAGTGGTCTCTCTATGTGTACATATATACGTGGGGGGGTCCGAAATCTGAATGGCTATTCGACTCTGATGTCAGGTATATCCTATAGCTATACATTGAAAGAAAAAAAAAGGAAAAAAGAAAAGAGATCTTTAGTTCTTTTGAGACCTTCTTAACACAAGAGGAAAAGAAAATCGGATGAAATGTACCGTACCGTTTTTTCTCTATAGACCGCCGGTCCTACATGAAACAGGTCTGAAATGTGGCGATGGGGCGGAGTCAAAAGAAGAGCTGGAGAGAGGGTGAGAAAGAGAGAGAGAAAACTTCCAATATCATAAAAATGGTAGAAGAAGAAGAAAATAAAATCAAAAAGAATAAGGTGAGAGAGCCATCTTTGGTTGAGATCAAAGAGGGGAAGAAAAAGTTTCTCTGTATCGTTGATTTGAAAACGAAAAATCAAAATCAAAATTGAAAAGTCCATTCGTGTAAAAAAAAGCCAACAGGTTTCTAGCTCTCGTCATATGATTCGTATTTATAAATCTAATATATAAATATAGCCTATAGGTCTTAATATAAAATTCTATTTCAGTGTGCTGCGCTGCGAGCTGTGGGTTATAATATATAAAATAGATGTGGAAAAAATGCAGCTGAGAAAAGATACATCTACGAGTGTGTTGTCGAATATCTTTTTTCTTTTTATTTCGTGTGGGGGGGGTTTGTCTTGAATCTGATTTTCTCCATTTCGTCTCTTCTTGAAGGGAAGAAGAAACACGTCGGAGGACGGCCTGTTTTCCATGATTTGGTGATGGACAGGTTGACAGTATCTCCGTCCCCTCCTAAATACTCCCCTTGCCAGCACACACGTACACAACATGGGAGATGGCAGAGAGAGAAGACACACCAGCAGAGCACGGTTCCTCTAAAGTCAAGCTGAAAAAGCCGCGCTCCGGACTTTTCTTCTTCTTCTTTTCAAAAAATAAAAAAGTCAAAAGAAGAAAAAGAAGAAGAAGAAGAAGGGGGAGGAGTAGGAGGAGGACGGAACATTCCTATATAGCTCTTTTCTTCTTGTTCCTCCGACTTGTTTTCCATGTTGTTTTGGAATCAAAACCATGGGAAACATGGCAGCAGTTTCCCCATAGCCACAGCAAACTACTCGTCGTCTCCTCTTCAAACGTCCAAAAAATAAAAAAGAAGAAAAAAGGAGGAGGAGGAAAGAGGTGGAGACGGAGGTGGGCAGAAAACAGACAGACGCAGATGAGAAATATATATACACAATTATTGATTATAGACAAATGAAATGTTCCATTCCTCATATTTTTTTCAAAAAAGAAATGGACAAAGTCGACGAATTTCAAATCACCCGCCAGTCGGCCCATCCCCGAAAACTGTTGGAAAAAAACGCTCGCACGATAAGGAGCGCTAAAATGTCGAAGAAACTCAAATGGGCGAGGCCTATTGTTTCTTCTTTTATTTTTTCAATTTTCAATTTCCCCCAAAAGAGATTTGTGCTGTGTGAGCACGGCAACCGCCGACGAATGGATCAAACACAATATGCGGCTGTCAGTCATCGAACCGTCAACAGGTTTGTTGTTTTTTTTCCTCTCTACCAACTTGTAACCGTGGGGCTCTTGAGTCGCTGCCAGAGCACGCCATCAACAACAACAACAACAACATAGTCTCTCTGTCCGGCTTTCTTGGTACACGTTACAAACTATAGGCACTTTATACGCGTGTATAGATGTATCTCTCTTTGCTGGCTTTCTGGCTATGTGTTGCATCAATGTGCGTCTGTCTGACTGGCTGGCCTGTCTTCCTATAGATCTAGCCTCTCAAGTCATAATGTATTCAGTATAATGTATTATCGAGAAAGGTTCCCTTTTCCAAATGCTCGAGGGAAACCGAAACAATATAGTATATCTACACACTTGCCTTGGCTTGTTGCAGCAGCAGCACAGCCTGCACAGGCGAAAAGGTAAAGAAAGAAAAAAAAAATGATTAAAAATTCAGGAGATTGCTATTGGAATTGGTGGATGGCCCATCTCATCATCGCCACGCTTTTTCCCTTTCTGCCGTGTGTTAACTTACGGGCTTGTATAATAATAATATCCGGAATCCATATAGGACCCTCGAGTTGATCGTTTAAAAAAGAAAAAAAGAAAAGAAAAAGAAAATAAAAGCGGGAAAAATGAGAAATTTTGTTTTCGATTAAAAAATATCAAAAGAATATTTTCTTTTTTCTTTTTTCTTTCCTTTTCGTTCGGTTTCATTTGAGCGCCATCACGGATAGATCGTACGTGGGAAGGGAAAAAGAAATTAGCATTTCTCGAATACTTCATTTTGATTTCTTTCTTTTTTTCTTTTCTTTTTTCTCGATAGGAAATTGAAATGGAACGTTGTATTCACACCGTACCATCACGATGATTGCCGAGACCCCCCTAAAAATGCTAATGAGGTTCCATCACCAGGAAGACGCAGTCAAAAAAAGAGATGAGCGTATAGAAAGATGATACACACACCACCAGCACCACCACCCAAAAGTTAACGGATGGTTTACCGAAATCGTCCATCTTTTCTCGTTGGCCATTTTCTTATTATTATTATCGAAACAAAGTATTGAGACACGAAAAATCCGATTTCGGAGTATTGAGAGAAAATAAAAAAATAAAAAAATAAATAATCGAAAAGAAGAATGAAAGAAAAAAAAAGTCCTCTGACGTTCGGCGGCGTCTAACACGGCAGCAGCCGCGGCGAAGGGGCCCTCGTCGCTCTATGCGGGCGCTGTAATCGCCTTATAAACGCATAGTGTCTCACGCTGAGAAAAACAGTCACTTTGTAACAAGCTCCGAAGAAGAGGAGGAAGAAGAAGAAGAAGAAGAAGAAGAAGAAGAAGAAGAGAAAAAAGGAGCGAAAAAACAAAATACGCGCGTCTCTCGCAACCGAGTTATAAGAAAAGAAAAGAAAAAGAAGCAACTAACAAAAAAGGGAGGTTGCTAGTGGGCGGAGTCGACAGCATTCCATCACAGAAGGTTCTCCACTTCGCCATTGGTCCGACTGGCACGTCGAGGTGGACATTATCCCGTCATCATCGGGCGGAGCGGCCCCAAATGGGTAGTGCAAAGGGGAGGTGGCAGGGCGGTGCGTCCCATTCGGATCGTTTTTCCCGCGCCCGTTTCCACTGGCCTTCGGGGTGGCGAGAACCCATGCCGGTGGGTGGATAATGGGAGGTGGCTTCCCAAGACAGGGCTGGCTCCACCCTTTTTCGCCAGTGACGTAGACTCCGCCCTCTGTCCCTTTTTTCTTTTTTGGGGCTTTTTATTTTTTCGCTCCCTTTCCCCCACTCGGCTATCGTTTTCCTCCTCTTCCCTCTATTCCTTCTCTCTCTCCTCCACTTCTTCCCCTTCGAAAAAGGAGAAGAAGAAGAAGAAGAAAAAAAGGAAAAACGGGGAGGGTTTTGCGCGCCCTCTGTGACGTGGAGCGAGTCGGGGTACTAGTGGCAGTTCAAGTCCGCCCTTGGCGCGAGCCTGACGCTGATTGACAGCCGGCCCAGGGTACTACACCACTACTACTACTACACCAGTACAACACGTTGCGTTTTTATTTCTCTGCTCTGCTCTGCTACAAATCGAGTACTACAGTATCGCATACATACCCAGTACCGATTTAATTCACTACGCGACCACGACAGAGATACTCGGGTATTTTTCTAGTTGGAACCCTCTCTCTCACTTCGGTTTTTATCCCTTCATTTTCTCAACTGCTTTTTAATTCCTCCTCTTTAGTGTTACCTTGTCTTTATTTTTCTCTCTCTTTCTCTCCTCCATCTTTTTGACCAACTCGATTCAACAGTGCCACAAAGTGTGAGTGTGAGTTTGCTGCCCAGCTAAAAAAGTTCAGTGTTTTCTTTCGTTGAGTCGGCCAACAGAACGAAGTCGGAACATCTTCAAAATTACCCTGGTGGAAATTCGGCGCAAGAAAGTTTCGTTTATTTCAAAAAAAGTGCTTCAAGAAGAAGAAAAAGTGTTTTATTTGTTGGTTTAAATTCAGTGCATCGTCATCATCTTTTTAATTTCAATTTTCGGTTCGAAAAAATTCCCTACCGGCATTCACTTCACCACTTGAGAGAGAAATTTGAGAGAATCATTTCAACAACTGTCACACTTTACGGTGGTTTACAACATCTTTTTTTTGACGCCGAATAAATATATATAGCAACTCGCCGGGCCTGTTGTTGGTGAAGTGTGTTTTTGTTTATCGACCGTCGTCAAGAGAGCGACTTGTTGCCCGTGCGGATTATAACCAACCACCCTCTCTCTCTCTCGTTCTACCCTCTCAGACATTTAACACAATATCACACACAACTTTCGACCCACCGAATAAATAACCGACGAAGCCAAAAGTGTTTCTAAAAAAGTGCAAACGGAAAAGAAAAGATAAGGGAATTTTGATTTCAATTTTTGCCGACGGCTTTTTTTCAAAAGAGAAAAGAAACTTGAGAGTTGCGAGTGTTGCGTGCCAACGTCCCATTTCGCCGTATCAAAGAAATAGATCCTTCCGGATTTATTCCGTCGGCCTGAGAGTCTTCTTTTTGATTGTGCGTGTTCGGTTATCGTTGTTCACAAATTCCTTGGCTGGACCGGCGCTCGTCTAAGCTTCGAGTCCGTCGGCACCCCAAGTGAAAAAGAAAAGAAAAAAGTTAACGAGAAGAAAAGAAAAGAAGAAAAAACGAAGTGGACAAGGAAACGAGTGGAAAGGAACACGGTGGTAGTAATCCACCATAGATCGACGTCGAGTCGAAGACGGTTGGGGGGCCGCGGCGGCCGCTCAGCCGACCCCGCCACTATCGCCGTTCTCGTCCGTCGGCGGCGGAACGTCCATCTTTGCGTCTAATTCCTCGGCATCAGCTCATCCGGCAGCCGTCGGCCATCAGCAACACAACAACAACAACAGCAGCAACAACGGCCACGCTCTTGTAGCCTGCACTCCGGCTCCATCTCCGCTTCAACTTCACCAGCTCAAAGTCGAGCGTTTCTCATCATCGTCGGACAACCATTACGGTGGTCAACATTCAAACACATTCATGGCTCAACCAAGAGTAAGTTTCTTTTTTGAAAATTCCCGCCTTTCTAGGCCTCGTTACTCTTTTCGTCGTAAAAACTCATTTCCAAGTGCTCTGGGCGGGTTTTTCGAAATGTCTCATATCGCTGAAATTACTACGATATATATGTGCCAACGGTAGCAGATGATTGACTTTTTCGGCTGCTAATTACAGTCTTTTTTCGAGGGGGGGTTGCAAGGACGTGACTGAAGGAGGGGTCGGATCGTAAAACATGTAGACGTTTAACTTGTAAAAAAAAGGAGAAGAAAGTAAATGGCGAGGGTGAGCGTCCGTTTCACATTTTAAAAAGCGCGCGCGCGTGGTCGGCGCGGACAAGTTTTGACACTTGGGGGGGAAAATGGAGGCCGAAATCTACCTAGTGATTAGACTCTTCTTCTTTATTTTTCTTTCTTTTCCTATTGAGAGAGAACTGGGTTAATAATAATATAAAAGAAACGAGGAAGATGGTTTTCTTGTCTCCTCCACCCCTTTTCGATGGGAGGGTATAATGTCGGACCACCCCTTGTTTAAAAGAAGGGGGGGCCTCGTGGGTGTCAATTTATGTTGGGTTCAGTCAAAAGAAAAAAGTAAAAAATTTTGGTGGGGGCTATTGTGATAAATCTCCCAAAGGTGTAGAGACCAACGGCCAGCGATCAATGTCCCATAAGACAAAAAGCAGCACACAGTCATGAAAGTAAAAAAAGAACCAGAAATAGATATTACTTTTTAAGTATAGACAGTAGGCCCCCTTGGTTTATTTTTTATTTTTGTACCCCGTCAGAAAATCGTTTTGGGACCCATTTGAAACAAAAAGGTATAACCTCGACCCCCAGTCACTATTATTATTATTATTATTATTCGGAGGGGTTTTTTCTTCTTTTCTTTTGTGGAAATAGATTTTGATAGAGAAGCAGCTCGGGTACCTATTTTTAAACATTAGCTGTTTCCTCTCCACAATGGCCAGAGAGATTTTTCTTGCCTCTGACATCGTTCATCGTTTGAGAAAGAAAGAGAGAAAGAAAAAGTTTTAGCTACATTGCCGTTTCAGACGGTTGCGTCAACGTGATTGGAATGTGATCAAGTGAGGTCCTCCTATAGTCTGTCTCGTTGGAAACATGCAGGTAAAGGGGGCCCCTCAGGTGATTTCTATATTGTGTAGAGATTATTATTCCCTTCTCTCTCTCTCTCTCTCTCACTCTCTCACTCGCTCGCTTCTTTTTTACATGTATCAAAATACCGTATGCACACTAGCTGCCGGCAGAGCCATTTTGATATCTCAAATGTGTATAAAAATAATATAAAGGACCGAGAGAGAGAGAACGAGAGAGAGAGAGAAGCCGGGGCAGACAAAAGACATGGTTTGTGAAGCAGTTTGATGCCTCTCGCCATCGCATCGGGGGGTTTGAGTTGCTTTGGCTGCAACCGAGCCAAAGCACAAGACACAGAATGAAGAAGAAGGGGGACACAACAACGTAGTAGAAGAAGAAAAGGCAGAAAAAGGTGCACACACAAGAGAGAGAGAGAAGGTTTTTATACACGTACACAGGAGAAAAAAAGAAAATGGTTGATTAGCTCCGATTCAATCCGTACCAGCAGGGGCGCACCGGTGGTAGAAGAAGAAGAAGAAGAACACGCAGAAGAATGAGGGGGTCGTGCGAGGGGTTTGACCTCCCTGTTTTTGAGCGTGTGAATGGCGAAACAGATGAAACCGGGATTTTTTCTTTTTTCTTTCGTCAAAAGAAATAAACCACGCAACTCTCACACACGTATATATAAATATCACACACGCGCGTGCATTTCTGGGTGTTTTTTCTATCCGTAGCTATGCGCTCCATTTCGACCTGTGTATCAATATCGACAGTATCCCGAGATAACACACGCCACACACACACACACACACACTCAAATCTCGAGGTAATTCAGATAGAGGGTCATTAGACATTTTTGAAATAAGAAAAATAAGATATAGGGCTAGTGTAACGTTACATGTATCAAGCTAGCCGAGTTGAGATAGTCGACAAGTTTAGAACTAGGCGACGGGTTTTTTTTTGTTTGCCGTTCGTGGGGACAAAGAAAAAAAGCACATGGGGGATGATAAAATATAATAAAATAAACAACGTCACAGCAGACCTTCTGTCCGTTCACTTGGTGCGAGTAATTTGAACGCTGACGAATTTATTCACAGACGTAACAGAAACAACTTGTGCAACTGTTTGAATGAAATAGAGATTGACATCTCTATATATACCCTAAAACTTGGGGTAACAAAAGTGAATCGTTTTGTCACTAATAAAGGACGCGGGAGTATCTATCGCAGCCGAAGTGAAAAAATGCAGTTGAGGTTATTCAACGAGGCTATTTACGTGTCGGAATGGATGGTGTCACGTGAAGCTGTGAACCGCACTATTTGATGACGTATTGCGGTCTCTCGACTGATACAATCTGTTTTCTTCTTCTTCTTCTTACTTCTTTTTTGGGTGTGTTTTGTGTGTATATGTGTGTGTTGGCTGCTACCGGCTCTCGTGATCATGAATCACTCCCGTCCGTTTGATTTCTGACAATGACGTTGCGCCTTTCCGTTGCGGGGGGGTTGCTGTTGTTGCTTGTGTGTGTGTGTGATCTTTTTGTTTTTGTGTGTGCCCGTCGTTGATGCATTGGCTCTTATCTAACGTGACCTTTTTTTCTTTCTTTCTTCTTTGATGGATGACAACAGTATGACGAGAGTTTAGCGGCTCACTACGGCGGCATGGAGATGTACGGTGACCCACACGCGGCCCACAGGTCGGCCCTGGCCAGCTCTCACTCGCACCACTCAGTGTCGGTGTCGCCGGCCTCGGCGGCAGCTGCTGCAGCCGCCGCCCACCTCAACAGTCACGGAGCGGCGGCAGCCGCTGCAGCAGCCGCCGCCATGCATCACAGCGCGGCCGCCGCCGCAGCCGCCGCTGCCCAGCAGCACTCACAGTCGCCCTATCACAGTCTGGGCAATCATGCCCAGCAAGTAGGAGCCAATCACATGACCTCCTCCGCTGCCAGCTCCTCCGTCCCCGACGTCCACAAACGCGACAAGGACGCCATCTACGGGTATGTCCATTTTGTCTTTCCCGCAACCCCCTTTCACGTTGTTTGATTTTTTTTCGCCCGTCAAAGAGATGCAAACAAGACCATTGCGAAATGGGATAACACAGGACGGACAGAGTAGTAGTAGTAGCCAGAATAAGAAGGATCTCTAATGTAAACATCAACTTGAAATTCGACCTAGAGACAAACAGACACCAGGATATGCCATTGGACCCACTTGTTAAAATTTAAAATTTAAAATAAAACGGGACAAACGAGATTTATGACTCACCCGTGTCGATTCTTTTATCAGACTTACCTGTTTATTTTAAATTATGAATTTTCTTATATTTCTTTTGATGGGTGGGGTCGTCGATTTTGATGGGATTGCCTTTTGATTTGGTTTTCTTTCTGTGTCGAGTGCTGTTGACATGTTCCAGATGGATCGTATCCTTTTTTCCCATCCAAATGTTCACATGCGTGCCATTTTTTGAGGGTCGTAAATCACTGGTGCAATAGGGCGCCCCCCCCCCCCTCTCTCTCATCATCACGGACCTCCCTTCTTCCTCACCATTTCTTCTTCTTCTTCTTTTCTGGCTCTTATAAGATCGTTTTAACTTTGATATCGCCTCGTAAAAATAGATACGTCGACCCCAAAAAAATGGAGAGATAAAAAAACATTTGGGCTCGCTCCCGCACAGCGGGACTTGCACCGGAGCAAACGTGATAGTTTGTTGCTCACTTCCGGATGGAGAAAAGAGAAAAGAAAATGAAGTCGTTTTCTTCAAAAAACGAACGAAACAAAAATTTCCGCCCTCCATCTACTGTCGATCGGTTGTCATCGTAAAAATATAAATGCCCAATAGAATGTGCGTCTTGATGGGCCAAACGGGAAAAAAAGAAAGAAAAAGGGACAGGTTATTTAGTGGAAGGAAGAAGAAAAAAAAAAAACAGACAGTCCCGCGGGTTTGGGAGACGTCGGCGTCTCGGGCAATACCCTCAGTGGTATGGAGGAGCTGTGCTGTGCTGTGCTACTACTAGTGTAACTATACGATACCACGACGAAGACGACGACGACTACTACTACTACGAGGCCGTATATATCGTCTATAGTATACACCGGTTGGCATTGATGGCCCTCTACCCCGTCAGCTTTTATGGACTGGCCGTGGCATTGTAAACAGTCAATTTATTCCGGAAGCCACTGAAAGATATGCCTCTCTCTTCTTTTCTCAGCTGGGGCTGGCGCTGGCCCTTCTCTCTCTCCTTCTCGCTATTTCGTTCGCTTCGTTTATTCTCTGGGTGTTTATATATATATATAGCGAGACGTGAATTGCTCTCTACCCGAAAATAAAATCAAATAAAAATCGCTCGTATACACAGACACCATTCAAAAGGAGCCAAGAGAATGCCAGTTGGTCGTCGAGTGCGCAAGTATTAGATGATACAGTTTCCCTTTTTATTATTATTCTTTTATTTTTTTTTTAAGATTTCACGAATTAGCTATCCCCGCTAGGTCGTAATCAATCAAAAGGAGGGGACGCCGGCTTTTTTTTTTTTCCTCTCTCGTGGCGCGCGCGCGCGCGCTCACTTTTGTCTTAGACTCGCCGATGAGATCAAAGTTAGGCGGTCATCCATCATAACAAGGGGGATATAACAAAAAATATAAGAACCCATCAAACTGTGATCAAAGAATCCAAATAGCGTCGACAACGATCTCGAAAACAAAAAAAAATCCAAATAATCAAAACGATGTTTGCGTATACATTTGATTTCCAATCGTTTAATAACATGCACAATATGTTGTAATCTGTATTTATGATTGCTTTTGTTTTTAGGCATCCGCTTTTCCCGTTGCTGGCGCTCATTTTCGAAAAATGCGAACTGGCGACGTGCACGCCGCGCGAGCCGGGCGTGGCCGGTGGAGACGTCTGCTCATCCGAGTCTTTCAACGAGGACATTGCCGTCTTTTCCAAACAGGTAAAAACATTATGCAATCGTCAATTTGATATCTCTATATAGAGCCACATTCATCGTCGCGATGGATTTATTTCACGTTTGATGGGGGGGAAATCGGGTTATCCGATTTCACAGTCACGAATATATCACCCTCCCTCTGGCTGGGCCCCGCCCTAATCTAAATCAATAACATTTCCTCGTATCGCAATATAGCGAATCGAATAATAAAAAAGAGAGGAGAATCTGGGCTTTTGTGTGTTTGAACAGCGGATTAGCGAGTGATTGCTACTTACTTATCGCGCAAAGAGAGCGAGAGAGAGAGACTAGTATCTATCAGCGCTCTCCTTTCATTTGTGTGTTTTTATGGGCGACAATCTTATTCATGGCCCCCGCCGTTATGAAATGTTTTTCCTGTTATTGTTACGAGGGGCCGTAGAGAGCGAAACAACAACCAAAATAGACACACCAGACATGAATACTGATGAAGAAGAAGCTGCTGCTGCTCCGAGTAGGTTTTTTTTTTTTTTTCCTCCCCCCTCCATATATATAAGAGAAGGGGGGGCCAAAATGGAATAATAATCAGAAATATTACAAGGACTCGATAGGAAACCAACGGCTGTTGCTCCTACTGCTGTTGCGGGACCCACCATCGGCTGAAAAAAGTTTTTTGGTAGCTCGGCCTGGTTACTTTTGTGCTCTATGTGTGTCACAAAAACACATTTTTTGAGGGGGGTAGTGGGTGTGCGGATGGGTAAGTCACTCTATAGAAACCAGCTCTACACACAACAAAAGATTCCTCTCTCCCCTCCTCCTAACCCAGTAAAATGAAAAATAATAAAAACTGAAAAGAGCAAAACGGAAAATAGTGAGAGGGGGCCAGCAAGCCATAGCATTCTGGGCGAACGGTAAAGGTCAGTAAGAGGGGGGTCAAAGTGAATGGGAAAAAGAGCTAGTCCAACATGTACAACCAGTCCCAAAAAAGCGAAAAGATCTTCTTAGTTGATCCCCCCCCCCCATGTGCTTTTGAAAACGGGGCGCTCTGTTCTATTCAAGAACCTTTTTTTCTTCTTTCCTCCAAATACCTCGACTCTCTCTTCCTCCCCATATACCCCCCATCAAAAAAAGAAGAAGAATATTTCGGGTGTAGAAAATGTGTACAAGAAAATCCTCATCCTGAAAGGGACCCAAAAGGACCGAGGAGGGTAGCCACTAACTGCCTCCCACGAGATAGGCAAAGAAGAAGAAGTTCCCTTTTTTTTATTTTTTGGGTAAAAAAAATTTTAAGTCGAAAGTTAAGAAAAGGAGATGGTGGGTCAGACTCTCTTTTTCTTCTTCCCTTATCCGAGAGGGAAATACCGGATTTGGTATGTGTGGTATATTCTCTTTACAGTGTGTCCCCCCCCCCCTCCTTTTTCTTTTCTAAGAGTTAATCGATAATTTCCCTCGAGTTCCACTTTGTGTTTGGAGGATTAACTTGGCTTTTAAAAATCATCAGAGTAAAGGGCTTTTTATGGCGGGGGGGGGGGGGGGTTAAAAAAAGACGAAAATGTTTCATTCCATTCTATTCTTCATCTTCTTTTAGCTGGGAAGATGGGATGCACTGGAACAAGTTCCGCATATTTCATTGTATATGATAAATGTTTCCCAACAATGAATCTACCGTACCCCATCTTCTCTTAAAAAGAAAACGATTCATTCCGGCCTCTGACCTTCTGAATCTGATGAACCATTTCCACCATCACTTTTTTTAGATGTCGAGAAAACAAAAATGTGAAGCGTTCCGATAGAATTATTTCGAGTTAAAGAAGTAATAACGTACTTGGTAATAGAGTTGTTGGGTATTTCACACAATAGGAAGAACCCCCCCACTCACGTAACGATTCATTTCAAATGAGTTTTTTTTTTAGAAAGAGAAAGAGCAAAAGGGACTTTGTTACACTCTTACAAAAACGAGAGAATGAAAGAAGAGAGACCCCCCGACCAGGAGTCGACTCGTTTCACGCACAAGATACGGTATGAGCCGGTCATCGTCTCGTCGAACCGTGAATCCATCAAAAAATAAGAACTGGAACCACTGGGGGGCCCCCAGTTATTTTTTTCTATTTTTTCGAGGGGTAGTCTTGTAGTAGTTATATTCTCTTCCGGATGTGCGATTTATATAAATATTTTTTCGTTACTCTACGGTATAAACTCTTATTGTGTTGTTCCATCGCACGTAGTATACTGGAACGACGGCGGGATTGCCGGTCCCGTTTGGTCGTCGGCTGAAAGCTATTTCCAGCCAGGAAAAAAAGAAAAATAGACGCGGTTTGCGTGCGTCCGCCGTTGCCCGCGACGACACATACAAAAAATAAACCGTTCCACTCCAAGTGGGAGAGAGAGAGAGTCTTTATTACAACAAACCTGAAACACCCTTCCTTGTACGGATCCTATTTTTTTTTTTTTTTTGTAAATTAAAATTTTTCGAGGGAACGTTCTTGATGCCCCATGCCAAAAAAAAAAGTTAATTTGTTTCAGTTGGGTGTGTGTTTAAAAGTTTTTTTTTGTGTTGTGTGTGGGGGCGGGTAACTCCACGGCCGAGTAAAGAAACACATGAGAGTCTCTCTTTACCGGAGAACTTTTTTTTTCGGTTGTAATTTGACACTTTCGACGTCTGGTTCTGGTTTTGCGCGTTTTTTTGGAACCCCCCCCTCACACGGCTGGCTGGAATTCGTCTCTTTCCACCACAGAGTTTTGTGCGCCCCCCTTAAAAAACTTGAGACTTTTTTTTTGTCTTCAGCAGCTTTCAATTTCATTAACTTATATATTTTAAAAACAAGAAAAAGAACCAGTTTTTTCTCTGTGTGTGTATTTTTCTTCCCCTTGGAGTTCATCAAGAGTAAAACAAAAAAAGAAAAAAGAGATCTACATGTCCGGAGTTGAAATTCGACTCCGGTGCACAACTGTGCCATCCAATTTCATTTTCCCATGGAACAAGAGGAGTTTTTTTTCTTCTTTTCTTGGCTAGGGACTTGTTTCTTTAGTCAGAGTGTACATGGGTATATCTTTTATTCAAATCAAACAGTTAACTAGCTCAACCTATACACCTAAAAAAGGAGAGAATATCATTCGAGTTGTTTCGTTGGAGACTAATAATAATGAGCTGTTGGTGTGTGTTTCGTTTGCTGCGCCAATGAGTCGATGATCTTTTTTCCCTTTTCCCCGGGATGGCGTGTGGCTAGTCTCACGTGAGGCCGGCGGAAACGACGAGCTCACGAACCGAATCAACTCCGACTCTATACGTGTTGTTGATCAGTAATTGAAGTCAAAAGGAAGTCGAATGAGATAGAAACCCTCAAGTTTCTTCCCCCCTAAAATAAAAAAGAGATGGTGAGGGGGGAGGGGAAGTGGTACACACGTTGCATGCGAAACTCTCTTCTCTCTCTCTCGTGGGGGTCTGCTTCAAGTTAGCGTCGCTCCGGAGTCTAAAAGAAAAAAGAAAGAAAGAAGAGTGTTTGGCGGGGGAGGGTATCCGTCCGTCTGGACTTGACATGTCTGGGGTTGACGGCCCGTTAACTTGGTCCATCAAACGCCCAGCCGACCGACGGAAACTCTTCTTCTTCTTCCTTATAGGCCTGGCTGAAACGGAAAAAAAGATCTATACCGTCACGTAGCGACTCGACTCATTCATGCATGCGCCCATGCGTTGATGAGATCTTCTCTCGACGATTCCGGTCAACGCCGAATCCTTTGGTGTGTGTATCTCTTTCCCATTTGGCGACGGATTTAGCCTAAGAAGAAACAGGATGCATTTAACTCCATCGACAGATGTCAAGGAAACGTGTAGACTTGGTGAACTTTGCTTGGGGGGAAAAATAAAAAAGAAAGAAATCACCGCTAGAGTAAACCCGTTTCCTAGGTGAAGGCATCCGCATTTTATATATTTAAATATGCGCCATTTATTTTTAGAGCCGCGGGTTTTTTTAATTCTACGGCTGGCGGATGAGAGATGTATTGGCACGTGCCTCAAATGACACTATATACCACCACCACCACTATACTGCATGCCATCGTCATGGAGAAAGTAATAGTGGACGTGATGATGATGGTGGTGGTGGTAAGGTGGGCCCCTCGAGCGTGTGCTCCACTATGTCTGTGTGTGTGTGTGTGTGTGTGTACACAGTTGGCCTCTTCTTCTTCCAACCCAAATGACAGTCGACTGACCGGGCAAATCACAGTCCCTGTCAGGAAAGCGATGATGCATCGGCATTCTTTTTTCTCTCTCTCTCTCTCTTCCACCTTTTGAGGATTACACGCTTTTCGTGGTTGAAGAGAAAAACCTTATTTATCCTTTGCAGAGAGTTACACATTTAATATAAAATAAGACGCATTGAAATCAAATTGTGAATTTATATTTTTTCCCCCTTTTTTATTTCTCTCTCTCTCAAAAAACAGATTCGTCAGGAGAAGCCGTACTACATAGCCGACCCAGAAGTCGACTCCCTGGTGAGTTTTACATTTATATTCTAATTCTCTTGTTATGTCTTTGTGTGGTCTGTTTCTTCTTCTAGCTCTGTGACTTGGGCGTAATGGAATTGGGCGTGATTCAATGAAATAATAGGACCAGGGGGGTTGTTCCATTGAAGAAATCAATAAAAGAAAAATGCGCATCGAGTATAGAACGGAAGAAGAATAGAGGAGAAACAACAACAACAACAACAACATTGTATTTATATAGAGTGCATGTCGTTTGGGTTCGATGGCACAGTTTAGACAGATTATCGGCGGTCGTAGCGGGCCATTGACTCTCGCTCGATGGGGTAGTAGTTGGTTGGTGGGGGCAGCCCCTCAACTTTTATTCATCTTTTTCGCTTTCTCTCTCTTTGATTTGTCCTGGGTGCCAGCGTTATTTCTTATGATTTAATGCAGGCAAGTACATGTGAAGTCTTGGGTGGCTTCTTCTGTATAATAGTATAATCAGAATGGGCAAACTTGGTAGAAATTCGATACCTCCATAGTCTTCTTCTTCTTCTTCTCTGCCGCGATCGTAAATTGTCCCTTTGCATCAAGACCCCGGAGAGACTCGACGGTGGCAGGAGCCGCACACAAAACTCGGTGGAGCCTTCGACGGTTTCCGATTTGAAAGTCAATTGGTCGCGCTCGAGCGGCCACTTCTTTTTTCGTCTCTCTCTGGGTGTCTTGTATTCATCACGTCATTCGGCCTGGCCGCGGGATCGCATTTGCTCCTCGCCACGCTCCGGCCATCAAATTCCATTTGATTCTTTTTTCCTCTCTCTCTCTTTTGCCTTTTTCGGCTCGTAGACGTCAGCTAGAGAAAATCAACCCGTAAAAGAAAATAAAATAAAAAAAAGAGACAAAAATGAAATGAGAGAAAGAGCTGCCAAACACTTTGGGGTCCTCTACCTGTGTGCTCATTCACCGTGTCGTTTGCTCATCCCGTGTCGAGGACAAATCAACGTGTATTGCTCAACTCAATGCCGTGTCTATGATACCAGCGCTTCGTGAATTCTTTTAAAAACCTAAAAATTTTGTTTGAAAAAAGTCTGGAAGGTCCTTCTGTCGCTCGGTGTGACCGATGCGCTTCATATCGAACCAACGAGTCAAAATTTGTATATTTACGAGCCGTGTAGCAGCGGCGCGGCCCCGACTCACGGGCAAATGATAAGAGAATAGTGTCAAGAACCGTACCAAACGGCGGTCAAGCGGAGCCGTTTTCTTGTCGATTTTTAATTTTTATTTTTTCAAAATTTTCACTTTTCAAAAAATGTCTTATCGTGACGACGGTCTTATATCTTCTGTAATCACTTTACACAATATGTCGTAAAAAAATTGACTAAAAATATGTTTTTTAAAATTTTATAGATGGTGCAGGCCATTCAAGTGCTCCGGTTCCACCTCCTGGAATTAGAAAAGGTAAAAAATTTGTTGAAAATTTCATTTCGATGTATATATCGATGGAAAATAAGTATGTACGTTGAGAGATAGACTTTGACGTGCACGAGGCATAGGCAAAGTTTATTTTGGCAGGTGATACGGCGCTGCTGTTATATAAGATAGTCTGAGGGTGGTGGTGGTGGAGGGGTTTCGAAGCGATTGGCAACGGGGTTCTTGAGGAGATGGATGACCTATTCATTCCCATCTAGTTTTGGTCGCACCATTTTCACGATGAATAGATGGGTTTTCTCCTCGCTGCGAGAAAGAAAGAAATCGAGAACGGAAAAAGCCTTGATGAGATGCTGCTGTTGAATTGCCGGCGTCTTTGTGTGTGTGCGCCTTGCAAGGGGGTGGGGTGGGGGAGGGGTGGCGGCGGTGGGAGGGAAATAAAGAAGAAAAAGGAGGTCTGCGACTGAGCGAGGAGCTGTCACGAGCAGGTGACGGCGCCGCCTGCTGCTGCTGCTGCTGCCTTTCCCCACCCGACGTTTGCGCGCGTGCGAGAAACATTTCACTCGCAGCCCTCCCACCGTGTGTCACTTGCAGAGCACATCCCTTACACAACACACGACTATAGACGACTAACATCGACTCGTTCCAATCCCGCCCTTTGGGGCCCGCCAGATCCCCCTTTTTATATATTTAAAAAATAAAAATGCGAAGAATAGAAAAAGAACCTACCGAGCAGCGGCCCAAAGAGAGAACCTGATAACACAAAAGATGCCGTTCGATCGTTTGTCACGGAAACGATGGATGTAAATCATAGTCGAGACATTTCGTGATGCTAGTGATGAAAGCTTTACATTTCTTTTGATTCTGGCCAAAAAATAATAAATAAAACTATTTTGGTTATTTTTATTTTTTTGCTCGGGCTGGTGTATATTGTGACATTCTGCCGAGTGAGACATTGCGTTATTCAGTTATCTATTGGTCTCTCTCTGATGATGATGATAAAACATATATATATATATATCCGTCCTATGTACAGTTAGGGCGTCGTATACAAATATAAATGTGTTGTGCAGATAAGGTGGCACGGCGTCCTTGGGAAATTCGAAGCCGATCTAATGATCTCTGGCAATCATAACAACCGTCATCGTCATCTTGGTAATGACGTGGAATGGCATGAGACGGATCGGATGACGAGACGCGTAGCTGGCCAATGCGCCAGAGGCATTGCTTGACTATAGTTGACAAATGATGACGTTGTGTGTGTTTTCCATCATTAATTTATTTCTTTTTTTTTCGTCCGTGATTCATTGGCGAACGACAACAGGTTCACGAGCTGTGCGACAACTTTTGCCACCGCTACATCAGTTGTCTGAAGGGCAAGATGCCCATCGACCTGGTGATCGACGAGCGGGACGGCACCAGCAAGCCCGACCTGGGCGACACCAACAACAACTCGGGCGCCCATCACGCCCGCGCCTCCACCGCCGACACGAGCCACACGGACGGATCCAGCACACCGGACGTGGTCAGTCTCTCATTTTGTGCCTTTGCATCCATTCTTTTGTTCCTTATCGCACTTGCTCTTCCGTCGACGACTTTTGTGTGTGTGACGTCGTTGACGTGTTACATGCGCAAATGACACGAGCCATCACAGTCGGTGTCGACGTCGGAGACGGACGACTTCCGATCGTCGCCCGGCAGCCCACCAGGCCGTCTCCAATATTCTATTGACGTTATCATAAGTCACACCCGACAGGCACACACAGAAAAATCTGATTTTGTTTTTCCCCTTTTTTATTTTTATTATTTTGGGGGGGCCATCGACGGGGATGACACGATCCAGTCACAGTTACTGCCCGGCCACAGTCGTTTTTATTTCGTTTTGTTACAGCTTTGGCGTTTACAGCCCATGTGTGTGTGAGAGAGAGTCTCTCTAAATAGTTTTCTTTTCTTATCTGGTGCTGCTCGTTGGGTGGGTGGGTGGCAATGGGACATGGAGGAGAAGAATATGGGCGACGAGGTATTAGCGGCTTAAGTGAATGTTATGTGTTGCGTACGTGGGAAATCGCCGGGGAGTGTTGTTGTGTTTGATCATTAGGACCTTCTTTTCTTTCTTTCTTTCCTTCCTCCCCTCTCATTCGGTTGGGACCAACGGACCCCGGCGTCTGTGGGGGAGTGTGAGGGGTTCAGTTCTTTCACAGCGTCATGGATATATAAAAATACAGCCGGACAATCCGCTCAGCGTCCGCGGTCGCCGCTTAATCTCCTCTCGTCCGCCAATTGTTTGGTGCCGCTGGCCGATTGTCGGCGCCCGCGCGTGTGCTGGCCAACAACTGTGAGAAAAAAGAAGAAGCTGAAATGCTTTTGATCAATAGGCCGTTGTTGGTTCTATAAAGCCCATCATTTGCCATCAGTTGTGTCTGAGCGGGTGGTGGCCGTCCGATTTGGCCGATCGACCGGGAGTTTGGAAATGAATCGAGGAAGGGGGGGGGGGGCTAAGCGTGCAGCATAGAAAGGGGTAGAGGATTTCCACAGTAGACACACACGTTCCCTTCTGTACCATAGAAATCGGGCAAACATTGAGGGTGACGCTTGATCCGCTTTGGGGCTTGTCGTTTGCCACCAGCCACGTTTCATCCTCGGCTCTCCTATGTTTATTTATTATGATTTTCTATTTTGAAATACAGTTTGAATCAAATTCAAATGCTCTTGAAAAACCGCGTCGTCCCCTCGGCTACCATATGACAGCAAACCGCATCGACCATTCATGAGGAGGGTCTGTTTTTTAATCCTCGTCGATTGATCCTCTCCTCCCAACGGGGTCCGCAAACAAACAAACAAATAATAGACAAAACACCGCAACAAAACTTTCACACACTGAATATCCCCCACTCTTTTGAAAAATCGTAAAAAAAAAAAATAGTCGTCGTCTGTTTTGTATTTTATTTGTTTCCCCGTTGAAAATAACGGGCTCGTTTTTTGACCGATCACAGGGACGAAGAAAAAACCTTTTCGGTCGACATTTTAAAAGTCTTTTTTTTTTCCTTTCTCCTTGCCACTCGAATGGACATTGTCGCCGATAAACCGTATCGGAACCCAACAGGAACGCAGAGAGAGGGGAGAAACTAAAGAGAGAGATAGGAAAAGTCCATCGCGTGAGTGGAGTCAACTCCGCTTCTTCATTTTCTTCTGTAAATTTAAACGAAAATATTTTTACGTGGAGAGGCTGCCGAAAATGCTCATTTTCAATTCTCGTTCAATAATAATTTTTTTCCTTTAAAAAAATAAAATAAATAAAAGTCCAGTAGAAATATGTCGAAAAAGTTGTACTGCGCATTATCAGCCGAAGCGGGAAAGTCTAGAGTTCATTTTTGTTGGGTTATTTGTGTGTGTGTGTGTGTGTTTGTTGGCGTGTTATCAGCTATTGACGCTTGTGTTTTGTCAGATCGAGACCGTCTCTATAGCTCATCTACACACCGTTGCGTTGTCGCGCCGCTGTGCAGCGGGAGTCTATGGCGTCGTCCATCGGGATAAAAACACAAAAAAACATTTGACAGTGTTATCGACGGTTTTTCCCCCCCACCGCTTCTTTTTTTTTCTTATCCATAAAAGGGAGAGGTACTGTAGGCAAAAAGGATCCCGGCGTTTGTGTGTGTGTGTCTACAGTGCGCCGAACGATATAAGACTGGGCCGGTATTATTATGACTATTATAACTCTCCCCAGCGGACAGGATAAATCAATATGGGTCGGTTGGAAAAAAAAAAGGATCTGAAAGTTACTCAAGTAGACGAGGAGGAGGAGGATACATGGCTATTAGGATAGGACACGAAAGTGTGTGTCTATCGCTAAAAGTTTGGGTTAAGAGTATCTCGTCGTCAATGGGTCGGAGGGGATGTTGACCGTCGTGGTGGTCCAGAAAGATGAGCATTGAGCAAGAATCAAACGTGATGAAAACGGGAGAGGCTTTTTTTTCTTTTTCTGGTAGTAGGAGATGATGATGAGAGTGGTGGGGTGGATATGGGACGGTGGGCGCACGCGCTTCTCCCGTCCGCTCACGGCTGACTGGATCGCGCAGTAGATGGAAAGGGAGAAAAGATGTTGTTTTTCATTCGCCTTCCCAAGAAAAGAAGGAAGGAGTTGATGGACCGTTGATGGTCTTTGCGACGACCCTTGCGGACGCGTCTTTCTGACCGACGGAGCGCAACGACGCCACTCGGAAATCCACCCTCTCCCGCCGCCGCTGCCGCCGTCGTCTCCCTATACGCATCTATCCCGAGGCGGAGTTTTCTTCTTCTTCTTCTCTCAATCTATCGGCCCATTCCGCTTGCCAACAGCTCCTGCAGCCCAGCAGTTGAGCCGCTCCCGCTATACATGGGGTCCCCCACAATCAGAAACGAAACCAACCGTTCCGAATAATGACTCTTGTCGGTTACTAGACGAAACTGCGGAGACGTGATGGAGATTTCGTGCCGCCTTCGCTCTACCGGTACCGACTTTGGACGGGGAAAAATATAAAAATAAAAGAAAAACCTGGCGAGCAGAGAGAGAAAGAGACTCTCCCGTCGGTTTTTATGAGATCGACACGGCCAGATTAGAGCCGACGTTTTTTGGGGGCTCCGCACACACTGAAGGTGGTCGTGGATAATCTGGATATCAGGAGCGATAGAAGACGTGAACTTTGACTTGTCTAGCTGATAAAATAAAACGACGAAACAACTTTTCCTTTTCTTCACGTTTTTATTTTATTTTTTCTCCCCTCTCTCTCTCCCGTTGAGAGAGAAGCGGCCGGACCATAACTGGGTCATTTGCCCGTCTTGTTATCAAAACGAATTGCTCATTTGCATTGTCCGCCCATCGGAAAAAAAACGAAAAGAAATTTGTTTTTTCACGATCAGATTTAATTCGTTTGGAGCTCGTTCCAGTCAAACGGATTGTTCTCTCTCTCTTTTTATTTCTCTTAATCTACCTTGATAGATGCGACGGAATCAAGTCAAGTGCATTTCTTTTCCGGCCCCCAGAATATGTGTTAAGCCGGGCTGCTGCTGCGGGAAACAAGATGGACGGCCTTGTCTTCTTCTCCTTCCCAAACGATAGGGGAGGAAGAAAAAAACTTTCTTCTTCTTCTTTTTTCTCCTTTCTGTCGTCTTGTGAGTGAAATATATACCGTCTCTTGTCGTGGCGGGTGCAATGCTGGAACGGCCGTCGCACGGATCTCTCTCTCTCTAGCTCTCTCTTCGGCAGAGTGAAGCATTCGAAACAGACAGGGGCAAGCGTTTTGGGTCGTGTACGAAAGGGGAACAAAAAGAAGAAGAAGAAGAAGAAAGATCCCAACTTCCCATTCTCCCTCGTCTTTTGGCAGAGGCCATCAACCGAAGATTTACGAGTGTGTCTCCCACACAGCAGTTCACACAGGGAAAAAGGGGGTGGGGGAACCGAAATGAAGAAAATATCTTTACTCTACTATCCTCTCCAACAGCAGCAGCAGCAGCTCTAAGTAGTATATATCCTGAATAGACTTAAAAGACTTGTAGGGTTGGATGGGGGGTATTACACTCACACATCCCGTGGAAAATGGAAACTTTATATCCGATATATATATAGTATAGGATGGGATATAAGTTGGGGAACCCGGATGAACCTTTTTACTTTGCCCTGTACTCACTAGCTGCTGCTTGTGACACCGTCTAGCTCATATGCCCTGCCCGAGATGTAGTACAACTCGTTTCGGATCCCCCCGAAACTTTGCGTATACAAATGACTAAATAACGCGGTACACACACGAATCTAGAAACTTGTGAGCAGTTTGTGCTAATGCTGAAATAGTTGAGACCCGGGGGTGAGAAGAGAGCGGGGGATGCGTGCGCACGTCTGTCTCGTCCAATAACGAAACGACTTCGTCTCTTATAGCCTATTGGATCCCGAGGAAGAAGCAACTTATTGAACCGCACACACCTGCAACGTTCGATCCCATTGTTTGCGGGATAACCAAACCCCAAAAAGAAATTCTATTTTTGGTGGTGTAACTTTTGTTTGGGTGTTCCAGTTGCACTTTGATCTTTTTTTTTCCGAGGGTGTACACTGTACACATCATCCCCGGTTCTCTTGTCGGGAGTGAAAGAGGTTTTTAGTAGCGATGAGATGACTATTGTTCCATTTGGCCAGGGCCTTTGCTTTTATATGTTATAACATTATGAAAGGCAGCAGCACTAAGGCGGAGGGCCTTTTGATGTGGGCCCAGGGAACGACAATGCGCACAACAATCACCTTCTGCTGCTGCTGGGCGCATCACGGCTCCAAAAGGGAGAGAGATGGTTGTGTTGTTGTTCTGGTTTGAGTCTTGTGTGTGACAACCACAGAAGCCGCCGCCGCCTTTGCCTAGCTGCCTAGCTGCAACCCTCTCTCCCAGGGAAACTTTTGGCGGAATAATACGGAGCGTGTTGTTGTTGTTGCTAGACTCCTGCGCGGCTTTTGTATTTGGCCAGTCATTAGGAAACTGTGGGGGAGAGAGAAATTTCCACCCCCGCCCGTTTTGAAAAACTCCACAGTTGTGACTGTATAAAATGTCGCCTCCCCCCACCACCACCCTCGTTTATACCCACCGACGTCTGTGTGTGTAGATGTGTATAAATATATATACAGACGGACATTGTTGTCAGCTGAAGAGATGCAAAAGCAGAGCTCTCGGCGTCGGCTGGCGTTGGCAGGTCGTGCGGGGGGACATGGTCGGCCGGGAGAAGAAGAAACCATCCACACACACACACACACAACCACGGGACACACAAAAGATGGCCTCCTCCTATCTGGTCGTAACCATCAAACTCAACAGCACACACAAAAGCAGCTCGTGCAGTTCCACCCTCTTTTTCACATGACCATCATCTCCTTTATATATTTTTTAAGACGTCTGTTTTTATTTTTCAAAGTGGAGAATTAAACGAGAAATCGTTAAAAAAGAAGAAGAACAAAGTCGAAACACAAAAAAACACCACTGAAAAATCATTCACGAGACCGACAACCGTGTCAAAATGGTACCCAACATCACGTGGGGGTCATAATGAGCATTCAGAACAAAAAAAACATTTCAGTCGGGCAGATGCCGAACACACAAAAGGCCTGAAAAAAAAAACACAGAGAGAAAAAGCTCAAACAAGTCCGGGTTTTTTTTTTCTCTGGCAGCGGGTCGGAATGGACCATCCGCCGGGGCCGGCACAACTCTTTTTTTGAAGAGGCAATTGATAGTTTTTTCCAAAGCGTTTATTTTCTTTTATTTGTGTGAAAATGGTTTCTTCTTCTTCTTCTCCGAGAGCAACAACAATAAGACCAACAACAACAACAACCCAAAAGTGTTTCTTTTTCGCCCTGCCCACCTCCTTATGAAAATGAACGGGCAATCAGCCGACAGAGATGATGGAAAAGAGGCAGTGGCCCGTCGACGTTTCCTTTGACTTTGAGCGCCCGTTCAATGCCGTCAAGCTGTCACGTAAACTACGACGGCACTCTTGGTCGTTTACAGCAGCAGCCGCAGCAGTCTCAGCGTCCTCCCGCCCGGCTCACGTTTGAGACTTCCCGCGCAACAGCAGCCGACAACTCGGCGTTCCTCGATTGGAATTTCACGACCTTTACGTCTCTCTTTCTCTCTCGTCAAAAGATGATAACGTTGACATAAATGATGGGGACGAAATCACGTTCGTTCAACAATGGACGGGAGGGTTGGTAGAAGAAAAAAAAAACAGCTGATTTATTGACGACCGGCCCATCCGCCCTCCTTTTCTCCTCCCACCACCTTCCATTGCGCTCTTGTTTTGATGATAGGATTTTTCTTTTTCTTTCGCTCTTTTTTTTTCGTGTTCAAAGTTGATTTATTGACGTTTCGTCACTCTCCCGTTTTTTGTTTTCCTTTTTCTACCTGAACCGTTTGCTGCCCCGCTCGCTAAATCTCTCACCTTTTGAGCAAATTTCAGGGTCCGTGACAGTTTTGTTTTTCCCTTTTCTTCGACAGTGTGTGTGTCGGGGGCTGTCGGTAATTTTCTGCCCGTCCCGTTAGACTTGTTATTACAATGATTCTCTCCTCGTCTTATCTCTTCCCAATCCTTTTTTTCAGGGTTTTTTCTTCTACTTCTTCTTTTATGTTATTTTGAACATTTGTTTTAAACACGGCTTTGCCCTTCACCATTTTTCGGCGGTAACAATTTCCTATTTCAATCAACCGACCGCAACTTTTGTTGGTGGAAAAAGAAACAAAACCAAAAGTTATCGACATTATATAGGTACATATAATATATATACAGTCTTGTATTATTTTTAAAAAAAAGGAAAAAGGAAAAAGAATAATAGCCTCGAGTGAAAGCGGTGTGAGCGAAAAAAAAAAAGATGTGGTATATTTCCGGATGAGTTTGTTATTTCTTTTACACATGAATATTACCTTATACGAATATTTTTTGGGGTTTTTTTTTCCCTCTGTGTTATCGACACAGTTGCGCACACGTTACGAGGGAATGGATGTTGAAGGAGGCGGGAAAAGGTATCAAGGGAAAGAAGAAGAAAAAGAAGAAGAAAAAATAAATATCCAAGAGAGGAAGGGGATGATTATGTTCCACCTGTGTCCCGACCGGTACACATCTTACAAGAAAATAACAACAACAACATGAGGGCCCATGAAGAGAAAAAGTAGTTCTCCACTTTGGGTAGGGAGAAAAAGCACACACACACACACACACCTGGCCGATGAAGAAGAAGAAGAAGAAGCCATGGAATTACACATGGAGAGTGTTTTTATCTTTTCCTTTTTCAGAGAAGAGAGAAACATTTTTTCATTCCCTCTTGTGTATGTGATGTAGACTTTAGTTGAGGAATCCCGAGACCGGATAAAGTTGAACGAGTATCAAGATAGCGAGAAGGAATGAAATGAGTACAGCCGAGAAGAATAGGAAGAGTTGGCCCGAGGCTGACCGCTAACCACAGTCATTAGGTCGCTTACACGCTATGCGTTGCCTTCAAGATGCTTATTAGGGCTTAGCCTCAAACTGTGCAACAGTCCCATTACAGCTAGAGCCTCTCTTTTTTCTTTTTCTTCTTCACGGCTAACGAAAAATGGTGTACATGTTTTTCTTTCTTTTTTCTTTTGGGTAAAGGTGGGTCGGCCGGTGCCTTTTTTTCGTGGGCTGTGGAAGACGCACACACATATGTAGACGGACAAACATGGTAGAAATGAAATGGATAGAATGGGAATCATAGAAGAAGAAGACCAGATGGCTGATGCCATCAACTTCCCCTCTCAGAAAAAAAAAGAACCGAACCGTTTTTCTCTTTATTTTTTAACCCAAAATAGGAAAGTCAGAAAAAAGAAGAAAAAGGAAATGGACAAGAATCTCGAAATCCGATGGATATAAAAGTCGACATGAGAAAGGAATCAGGGGGGAGAAAGAGAGGATAGAAAGGACTTTTGTGTTCGATGATGACAATCAATGGAACCAATTCGAGGTACACAGTTGAGCAGAGCCTTCCAAGTCGTTTGGGCGCTGCCAGATAGCCTCCAGATTGGGATTCCTCTTCTTCTTCTTTTTCTTTTTAGATTATTTCTCTGTGTGTTCTGTCTCTTCTCTCCCAGTTTCCCTGGCAATCCCGACCGACTCGGTCACGACTAATGACCCCTTGATTTGATTCGTTTGTAAAAAGAGTGAGAAAAAAAGAATTGGTCCGCTGCTCGCTGAGTGGGGAGCGAGCGATGTACACGCACGAGTATTAAGGACTACGTACCTATATAAAGCGCCCTTGACGTGGCTCGTTTGATTTCCGATTGTGACCAGCATATACATCCAACTCACGCTTGGCACATCTATAACCTCCCCCTCTCTGTTGCAACCCAACCACATGAGAGCTCCAACCTTTTTTTTTCGAAAATGTTGAGACCAGAAACTGTTCGATCCATAGCTGGACCCTCTATCTCTCTCTCTCTCTCTTGTTCATGGGTTTTTTCTGTCCTTACCTTGGGCTTTTGGCTATTTGAAATGGAAGGAGCAAGGAGCGCGCAGGAGCCGAGTCAAAGAGTGTTTGAGGGGGTTGGGGTAAAAGTGGGGGCCATGTCGAATAAGAAGCAGCCAGACTCGTCCATTTGGCTGCCATCGGTCCCTGAAAAGCAATCCGTTGATTAGATCGAGTCTGCCAGAGCTATGGGTAGCGAGAGAGAGAGAGAGAGACAGTAGAGGGGAGTTGCTCTGCTCCTCTTTCAATGGCGCACAATCGAGTTAAGGCCAAAAAGGAGAGACGAGGGTGTGCTGCTCGGCGAAGGAGGGGAGAGAGACTTTTTAGCCATCGATTATTCATCGCGCGGGACTTCGGGTCGGGTCGTGCGCGCCAGCGCCGTCACCCCTCGCCATCGCATACAGAGTTCTTCTATACTCTTGACGTTATATCGATTGGTTGGAAATTCCAGCCGACGCTCGATTCTCTCTATAGCAGCGGGCAGACGAACAACTCTGATGGATGGATGTCTGAGCGACGTGGCACTGGATAAATCAACAGTGTCCGAAGAGGATACACATCCAGCAGAGAGAGAGAGTCGCAACTGAGGTGTAATAGAGGGTACACAGAAGATGGGGGAGAGTAGTGTGCAGCATGGCGGAAGTAATCGGGACTTTGTGTATGTGTGTGTGTCAAATCCGCCTGTCCCATCTGCTTCATAATCGGCGTTGCTTCTGTGCTGCTGCTGCTCAAAAGAGCAACGCGCAACCCCCCGCCCGTTATGTAGCCCCTGCCCCTGCCCCCCCCCCCCCCTTACTAGTCTCTGCGGGCAAGAGCTTTTCAGCCGATTGCCTTTTTGCGCTTATTTTGCGCGTCCCTGAAAAATTCTTCTTCTTCTTTTCCTCTCCCGCGTCTGTTGTTGTTGTTGTTGTTGTGTGGACTAAAGAGGCTACGGTCACCCGCTCTCTCTTGCGTGTTTTCGTGTCTAACGCTCGTAGCGTGCGGGATGATGACAAAAGGGGGCGGATAGGGGCGCCAAGATCCGCGCAACTGATGTAAACAAGGGTTCTAAGAATATACACACGCCAGGAGCTCTACTACACTCCCTAGTGGTGGTAGAGAAGAAGAGGAAAAAAACGAACCAAAAAAATAGATTTAAGGCCACGCGTCCGGGATCTTCTGTGCCCGCTCTCATCTCCAATTTCCTATCGACTGATTGTGTGTAGGCCGGAACCAGAAAGAAGAAAGAGGAAAAGCTTCTTCTTCTTCTCTTCTTCTTCCTTGTGTATTATTTCACCCTCTTGCACAGGCATCACACAGGCGTGCGCCGGGGCTTTGATCGGTTTTGGCTTTTTGTGCAAAGGGAATAAAGAAAGAGACGACGACGGTATGACTATTATTATATAGACTTGTCTCTTTCTCCCTATTCGTTTCTGTGTGCGTATTATTCAAATCGAATGAAGGAAAACAAGTCGCCGGGATAGATATCCGGATTCAATTTGCATTGATGAGCCCCTCTACACCACCACCACGCACACACACACAACTGCCAGAATGGCTTGCCGAAAGGAAGAAAATGCCGGGCAACAGGGCCAGTTTCCCCCTTTTGTGTTTTAGCAGCGTCAATTTTATATAAACCGTAACACACACACACACACACGAGTGTGTCTATAAGATACTGCGGTGCGCTACACGGCCTCTAGACTGTATAAGTCTACGAGTCCATAAACTCGTGGAATAGACATCATTTATTTGATTGTTTCTTTTTATGCTTGAAAAGACTGAATGAGAAACTTTGCGACGGTGAATATGTCTTCCGGTCGGAAGCGTCAAAGTCTCGCGCCTTATTGTTGGCGCCCGTTTCCCTCTGCCGATGATTTTTATTTCGCCACTAAAATAATTGAATTTTTTCTTTTTCTTTTCTTTTTTTGGTTATTACAGCGCCCTCCGTCGTCTTCACTGTCGTATTCAGGACCTGGTAATGATGACACGCGGTCGCCCGGCTCAGTCGGAGGCACTCCCGGACCGTTGAGCGCCGCCCCGCCCCTCTCACAGCAGAGCGTCGACAACGTCAGCGAAGCAGGTAGGCACAGCACCGTTTACCACTTTTAAATGACGAAAGCCACCACCAACCATCAACGTTGGGCTTCCTTCAGTCTTTCGTTGGCTCCTTTTTTTTTCTTTCGGGTCTGCGGTTGAACTTTTACTCCACCCACCGACGGCATTCCCATTATTATGTCGAATGCTATCCCGTCATATTTTTCTTTTTTCATGACGGACCATTATTTTCTCTTGCGTCACCCGATAAAGAAACCCCCAAAAAGAAGAAGAAAACAATTGATTGCCTGCCGTCCTTATCGGTCGGTTCTCTTGCGGATCATCAGAGAACAACACAGCGCTGTCAAATCGACTGATGCCGGACTTGTCTTTATCAGCGGCCCTTGTACCTTTTTCGGCAACTTGTTTAACTATTTAGGAAGAATCCCGTTTTCTCCGTGATACGGTCGATCACCGAAATGTGCGGGCGATTATGATGATCACGTTAGCCATTTCTCTCTCTTCTCTGTGTGTGCAACCCGTCGTCGGAAATATTAAATAAAAATAATCAAAATAAAATAGGAGCCGGTAACCTAGTAACGGGCATTCAGGGACATCCTCCGATAATGCATTCAATGGGTGACGGCCTCTCTCTCTCACCGGTTCTAACACGATTTGTGCTGGCCTGCCACTAGAGACGGACGCAAAAGTAAGAGAGCACATCTCTCTCGTCCATTGATGAATTGTATCGATAGGTTTCTCTCTCTCTTTTTTATTCTTCTGTCCTTTTTTTCTGGGTGGGGCCGCAGTGTACTAGAGTTGATGCGATTGTCGTGTATGGATGGTGAACCCATGCATGTTACATGTATATATACGTCCGTGAGGGGTTTTTTTTTCGGGGGGAGGTGTACTGGTCGGGGGGAGAGAATTGCAGTGTGTAGCGAGGGGTGGCTAAGGAGAACGAATTACGTCAATCCATCGGGTTAAGTGCTCTCGTCTCTCCCCCCGCAAACCTCCCAAAAAACCTCTCCCTTTTTGCATCCAGCGAGAGAAAGAGACAAGGGAAAGTTCAAGAGTTTAGAAGCCTCTATTTTTTAAAACACGCCATCCCCCCCCCCCAGCCCACCCCGTCCTTGTGTTATAGGACTCTATTTACTTATACAGAACTTTGGCTGGTGTGAAAAGGAGGATTTTCCAGCTAGGAAAGTACTACAACTAGTCGTTAGATCTTTAAGTACTTTGGATTGTGCCTTTCGATGGGGGTGACAGTACTATACTACTCTTGGAAAGGCGGCGGACAATAGTCCCGCAGAGTAGACGGGGCCGTACCTTGTCGAGAGATACTTGACACAACAACAACAACAACAACACGCCAAGAGATCGTCGTTTGAGACTGTCAATATTATGGGCCAATCTTTTCATTGGGAATTTTTTCTACAAATTCAAATAGAACTAAATCGGAGGATCCAGCTGCGGGATTTTGCGCCTCCATTTCCTGGCGTTTCATCAACTCAATGGGGGTCTATGTGTTTCCTCTGGGGTTTTATTTCGTGCTGCTAAGTCTAGAACGAGTGCCTTGTGTATTGACTCGTCGCCTCCTCGTTTAAAAAATCCCACATCCTTGGACTCTCTTCTCCTGCGAGAAAAGGGACTTCCAGGAAGAAGAACCTCCCTATCTCTCTTGTGTGTGTGTACGTACACGAGTGTTAAATTTAGAAAAAGAGGAACGGGGGCCCACCTCCCAGCGACGCTGCGAGACTTTCTTTCGACAAAGTTCATTTTGCCTCTTTTGCAGCCTCGGTCCCTTTTGGCTTTGAATTTGACTCGTAGGGGAAAAACAAAAGTTCCCCTACAGTCGCCCCCAACAACGTCAAATGTCTGTGTGTGTGTGTAGAGGGGAAGAGGAGGAAGAAGGAGGAGGAGGAGGAAGATTTTTCATGCGTTCGCCATGTGTGAGTGAACGGGCCAGCCTCACTCTTGCGGCTGCTGTTTTTCGTAGGGAAAGAAGAAGAAGAAGAAAAAAGAGCGTCGCCGATGGACCGCAACGAGTGGCAAAGTCTAGTCGGTAGTGTAGTAGTGCCGAGCTTCTTCTCCCCTATACAACCGCCGAAACTTGATGGGTTATTCTTGTACTGCCTATAAGACGTGGGATGTGTGTGTGTGTATATATACGTCTCTCGGCAGAGGCCAGACTTTTGTTTATTTGGCTTGTGGTTTGCTAGAGCTGCTTGTGCTCGTCTTTCTTTCGTCCTCTACGCCACTTCTTCTACTTCGCTCCTGCTGCTGCTGCTGCTGCCCTTTTTTCTCGACTTTTAAATATTTTCCTTCTTCTTTTTTTCGGGGGCCCTGTTGTGTTTTCTTTACTCTCTCCCTTCTTGTCCAGGGGAATTTGAATTTGAATCGGGCCAGCGTGCAGACGCGTCGAACCAGTTCACTCTGCACTCTCAAAAGGGGAAATGTATCAAACTCTCGCGAGCTCGTCTCTCTCTCTCTCTTGATTATTCGACGATTTTGAGCGAGAAAATGATCGCCATGGCGTGCTCTCTTCCATAAGGGGGGCTATCGATTGCCAAATGTCAAAATTCATTCAATAAGAAAATGATGTGAAATCATTTACATGCGCACGCAAACAATTTTCGAGAGGAAAAACCCGTTTCTCTTCTTCTTCGTTTTTTTTTTCATTGCCCTTAACGAGTTCACATTTGCAAGTCGACAGAAATTGAATCCTCGTGTCCCGCTTTTATTCCACGAAATGCGCGTATAAATAAATATCAATTTTTCAACATTTAAATAAGGGCGACACAGCAGCAGCATCCAGCATAATGGAATATCTAGGTTGGATGAAATGGAGTTTGGAAATGTGAAACACATCTTGTCTCTCTATGTTCCTTTCGCCGCCGACATTTTTCCATGTTCTTCCAGCGACTTTGGTTTTATTTTTTCTTTCTTTCTTTCTCCCCTTCATCTGCCTTTTTGAAACGCATCGAATTTCACACTTTTCCCTTCTTTCTTACCAAGTTAAACCTGACATTCCTCGAATGCATTTTCAAATAAGAATGTTTCTCTGAGCTGCTCGCCCCCCACCCGTCTCTTATATAAGGCTTTAACGTCACAACGATATCGCATTTCTCCTCTAAAAAGTCTTCAAGTCAAACGAGTCTTGGACAAAGACACATTATAACAGTGTGTGAGATTTTTTTTTTTTTTAAAGGAAAGAAAAAAAAAACCAACCCAACAATTGATAGCTGGCGCTTTTGGTGGTCCGTTCTTTTTTTCTTTCCCGAGCTGCAAACGATGATGTGAAACAAGTCGAGCGTTTTGTTTTTTCCCGGCTCGATTAGCCCGACACTCCATTTGTGTATCAGCGCAGCATATGTTTTTGTTTCTTTGCCTTTGTGGGCTGGGAGTAGCTAGTAGTAGCTGATGTGTGTGCCCCGTCGTCTTGTCATTGATGACAACGGCGGTGGCGCAGGGGGGGAGTTGCCCGGCTGCGGTAGTAGCAAGTGACAGAAGCCGTCAGCAAATCAACCCACCTATACTACTACTACTACTACTACTACTACAACGTTCATGTACACACACACATATTTTTCTTTCCCATTCTTTTCCGAGTCCGCTTCTTTTGCTCGTCCATTTGCAGCTCATTCATCACCCGGGCTTCTTGTTGTTCCTGTTGTCTCCGACGACACTGAGCCTCCAACCCGCCAGCAGCCAGCGGATCATTCTTTCGCTCGTTTTTGGGTTGTGGTGTGAGACTTAAGACTTCTTTTTGGGGGGGGGGGGGCGTCTTGTTTGTTGTTTCGGGTTTTTAGTCGGATATAGTGACGAGGGAGACAGACAGACAAACAGACGGGAGAATAAAAGAGCAATGAGCCACACGGATGGGTTGTGTGTGTGTGACAAGATGGAAGGGGGGAGAAGAAGGAAAAAAGGCAAAACGGACGTTTAAAAACTCTTGTCGGTTTATCAGCCACTTCCGCAACCGCCGCCACCACCACGAGGGAAGAAGAACATTCATGGCCGTCAATTGTCGCCCCCCGAAAAATATATATAGCGACTTCGGACTTGTAGATCATTCAGAAACAATCGCCATAAGCCACAGCTCAAAAATAAAAACGGAGCCAAACGACCGAGGATGTAGACTATAACTCGGAGTTCAGCAGTCATCACTGCCCGCCATTTATTGTTGCAAAACGATACAGACGGACTCTTTAAAACGGAAAGGCTTTTTTCTTTTGTTTTGTTGTTGGGAAATCCCCTTGGCCAGTTGGATTTGTTGTACAAATTTAAAGGGAATTAACTTAAACTGGTTTTAGGGGGATTCTTTTCTTTTCCGTCCATGTCGTCCGTCTCTTCTTATTTCTCTTGTCTACTCTTCTTTTCTTTTTCCTTGTGCGTTGTCGAGACGCTCGTAAATCGCCCAGGCCCCTACGACGTCGACGCTTCTTTTCTTTTCTTTTTTCTCCCCGACGCTCTCTGCAGTTCCTCCTTGTGCCCAACCCTAGTAACCGTAGCCCCCCCGAAAACAGCATCTCTTATAGAAAGACGGGCCAAACTGCCTGGAAGTAACGACCTCTCTCTTTCTCTCTCTCTCATTCTCTTTTTCCTTCCCCTTTTTCCATCTCTCTCTTTTTTTTTTCTGATTCTCTCTTCACAATCTTCTTCTTCTAAGAAGAAAAAAGACACAGCACAGCACACAGTCTCACAGACAGACACAAAACTGGCACTGACCCAGAATCGTGAAGCATCAGCTAGCCAGCTGATATCTGCTCTATAATCACATCAAATATCATCATCATCATCATCATCATCATAACGAGAGGAACTCTGTGTGTGTGTGTATAAAAGTTCCTAAAGTCGGGTTCTTTGCAAGTCGTTATCGTGACGGCTTGATCCCCTTTGCAAGGGCAGCAGCAGCTCGGACAAATTTTTGTTTTGCTTCTCTCCTATAAGATCTATATGGAAATCTCGTGTCGAACTCGTTTGAACGACATGGCCGACCCAATTGCCAGCAGCAGAAGAAGAAAAAAGAAAGAAACCGAAAAAAGCTTATAGAGTTGAAGAGCCGAGGGAGAAAAACTGCTGCAGTCAGAGGAAATGGCTCCTCTCTCGGGTTTCTATGTGCAGCTGTCGCTGACTTGTCAGACGGCCCAGTCAATTCACTAACTTTGTGGCGAAAGAAAGTTAGCGGGTGGGGGGTTCTTTTGATCAAGTAACAGAAAATTCATTCCACTACAAGTTACACATTTGTTTCATCTTTCCACAGTAGGAAAAAAAAAAGAAGATTTTTTTTGTTTTCAAATAGGACAGAGAGCAGAAGGTTCATCCAACCGGTTTTCTTGTTTTGTTTCTTCCATCTTCTATTTCCTCTACGAGTTTATCCAGCTATCCTCCTCCTCCTCCTCCCCCTTATCCCTAAAAAAAGAACACTGGACCCTGTGATATGTGTAGGCGATCTATGAGCTGATACATGAGTCCAGGTATATACTAGGAGGCACTTTTTTTTCTCGCTACAGCATACCTCTGCGCCATAAGTTCCAGGTAGATAGACGTCAAGGAAATCCCACACTCGATCTACTCTAGACAATAACACAGTTGAAGATGGGGGGGATGAAACAACAGCAACAACAACAACCCTCCCCTGGAAAATAAAAATAATAAAAAAAAAACAACAACAGAGAAGAGGTTGTGTTCGCTGGCGGCTTCAAGTCTGGCCCGGTTTTTCTCCTATAGAGTTCTTATATATATTTACTAGAGAGAATATACTATCTTATTGATATGCAACAGGGGGGAAAAAAGAAAAACCTCCTATTTTTCTCTTTACCTACCTGGTACTACTACTCTCTACTCTACACTACCTACCCATCTTCTTTGATATTTCTGGGTCCGTTCCAGTCACTGTGAAGTTTTTAACATGCGGGTTGTTCCTTCCATTGCCGAGTAGGAGGTAACCCGAAGAAAAAAATCTGATTGAATAATAGCCCGTGTCGTTTGAATTGTTTTTCTTTTCTTTTGTCTCCGTGAAACGAAAGATGATGTGACGACCGAAAAGAATGAAAATGAAAAAAAGGAGTTGTGTAGTGTTGAAATCGAACGCCAACAAGAACAGGAGGAGGACAGCCAATTGAGTATATATTTTTAACAGACCAGTAAAACGGGTTGGTGATTCTTTTGTCTTTTCTTCTTCTATAACTCACACACACCACCGAATGCAATCAGGTTGGGTAGCCCAAAAAAAGAAGAACGTGAGCAGAGAAGAAGAAGAAGAAGAAAAAAAAAGAAGTCTTTTTGGTGGTGGTGAGAAATGTTATTTCCTCGTCTGGTTCGGGCTGGGGCTCTCGACGTGTGTATCTTTTTCCGTCGTAGTTTGTTACTATTGTTGATGTTGTTGCGTTGTGAGAGTTGTTTGGCTTGAAATATTATAATTGCCGGGGTCTCTCATCGACTCGCACACACACACACACAGAAACGTATAGACGAAGTCGAGGAACCGAGGCCTCATCGCCCAGGGCCACTCACGGTCTTAAAAAGAAGAAGAAACAACTGCGTATAATATATTAAGTCGGGTTTTTTAGGTTTTTCCTTTTGTCGTTTTCATTCGTTTTTTTTTCTTTTTAATTCTCGATTTCCCTCACTTTACTTCTTCTTGTATAACCAAACCAGCCAATGTTACAAACCATAACTACCTGAGCTATTCTCTCACTGCTCCGTCTAATAATAAGACTCCCGCAAGCCGCAACTCTTACGGCTATACGGCGATATCTTTGTCTTGTATAGAATCCGATCAGTGTCTTTTTTTCCTTTTTCTTTTTCTGGAACTATTATTATTGGTTGGCCGTCTTTTGTGTTGTTCGGAAAAGTCTTCTCACACACGATCCGCTGTGTGTGTGTGTTAGTTGCCTTCCAAGGTCTATTGACACCACGTCATCATCGTAGGTGGCAACGGACGGGAAACATGGAAATACTTTAGTGCCTGTGTTTATTTCTCGCAATCGGTTTTTGAAGGGACGAGTGGGGAAGGCGCAGGAGATTTAATGAAGGGCATATCGATTGGTTGGATTCCTCGTCTGACAACCTGGGCGGAGCTCCGGCGTATTGTTTTTGATGTATGAAACGAGAGATAGAAATAGAAGGGGGCCCAGGCAAAGAGAGAAAATATTGGAATGAGAAAAGAAAAAAGAAAAACGAAATGAAATGAAGAAGAGAGGAAGGAAAAAAGGGCTGATTGGGTATTGGTGGAGTTGCGAGGGGGAAACGGTTGTTGTTGTTGTGTGTTGTGTAGTGTCTAAGCATAAATCTGTTGTTTCTTGTTTTTTTTTTATATTTTTTTCTTCTTCCTCCTATGCTTCAGCCGGAGCCAATAGCCAGTGGCGAAGAAGCGTTCCCAAAAGAAAGAAAAAAGCAATCAAGACTTGTGTGCGTCTTGCATACCCCTTTTTCTCCTTGTATATAGTACCAACGGAGGGATTTGTTTCCTATTGATAAGAGATGGGAAAGAGATATATATATGTATGGTGTGCCGGGCGGGATTCACGGAATGAAAAAATCCGATCCGATTCATTCGGTCCGTTTCCATACGAAATGAATCGGCGTATGGCATGGAACAGCTTTTTTTTCTTTTTTACATGTAGGGCTGGGTCCGTTTGGTCACGCCAAGACGGGCTATCAACAAATCAGTAGACGAAGAAGAAGAAGAAGCGAATATCTAAAAGAAAAAGAAACGAAAATAGGAAAAAAAGATTGTGCAACAACAATGACCACCCATGTTGTTGCGATTACCATCCCGTTGTGTGTTTCACCAGACGGTGCGTAATGAGATTGACTCTGTACACACATATATCTCCGAATCAATATTTTACTCGCGCAATCAAAAATCAGACGGACAGTATAAAATGCGCAGTCGTACGAGCGTAACGGCCAGAGAAGAAGAAGAAAAAAAGAGAAAACTTTTTTGTTTTTTTACTTTTTGTCTTGATGAAGAAGGAAATCAAATAAAACGGAGGAAGTTGAAATGCATTTCCGATGGACGACTGCTGTGAGTTTGCTGGACGGAAGAAGAGAGCTAGGAGGCCTTCCTCCCGGCTACTATACTCCACGTCCATGAGATCCACGCTCGGCTGAACCGTGACGTTGCCTTTTGCGGTGATTCCCTTTGCTCGATCGTTTTTTTTCTTCTTCTTCCCCCTATTTTTTGAAGGTTCTTTTTTCCTTCATTGGGAACTTCTTCTTCTTCTAGTTGGTGTGGTCTTGTTTTTTCTTGTTGCGTGTGCCGACCGATCGACGATGGCTACGACACACCTGTCCGCCGCTTCGGCATTTTCTGTCGATTTGAGGATAATAGGAACGGGCGACGCCAAGCAGTCTACCAAAGCTGCCGTCGTTAAAAAAACAGAAGAAGAAGAAGGTTATTTTATTTTTTATTTTTTCCAAGAGGGGAGAGAGAGAGAGAAGGAGGGCAAAGTAGGAGGAGGTGTATATATATGTATGTGGTGGTGTTGCGGTGTAGTTGCCGAGGTGAAGTGGGAGGAGATATGGTGAAGAGGAGCAAAGTCGTGCACAGCGCCGCCGAAGAGAGAGAAAGAGAGAAAACCGCAAGAAAACGACGCCGATAGAATATGGACTGTAGGCACGCTGAATGGAGCGTACAACTATTTTGTAGGAGAACGGCGATGATGATGAGAGCTCATGGGAGAGTAACCTTCCATTTCCTTCAACCCTCAAATTAGCCAAATTTCCGTTGTTTTTTCTCTCTTCTTCTTGTTTTTCTCTTTCCAGCCCCATATAGACAGACGCACACGGCACAGCGGCTCGATGGAGAGAGACGTGTCTGTGGGACTTTTTCCTCTTGGACGGAGAAATCGACGAAAGAATTTTTCGTTTCGTTTTTTTTCCATTTCCTTTTATACATTTACTTTATATTAGATTTCTTCTTCTTCTCCTACCTCTCGCCGAGAGATTGTCCAATGTCGTGAGCGCTTGCCAGATGTTTTGATTGGTACCGCGCTCGTTCCCCCACTAGAGACGAAAAAAAAGGCCCTCCACTTTCTTTATTTTCCTCTACACACACACATGTGTGTGTGTATCAAAATCCATCAAGAGTGATGTATTCCTTACAAGTTCCAAAAGACCCTCTTCTTCTTCTTCTTCCACCGAATATCATAACCTAAACCTCCTATATACTCGACTGGCTGTTAATGGCCATCGAGGGGGTTACGCATACAACAGGACGACGAAAAAGAGTTGTGCATAGGGAAACATTTTTTTTTTCTTTTTCGGCTAGAAAGAAGAAATAAGGAACGAACGACGAACACAAGAGGACATAGAGTTTCTTTCGGGGGGAGAGAGAAGAGAAGAGAAAAGAAAAGAAGAAGGAAGGCGAGTGGTCATTTGTCAACGTCAAGTCCGGATGGCGCGGAGCTGCTGCTTCGGGAGTAATATAAGAAAAGGAGAAAAACTTTGAGAAAGAAAAGAAAGGGAAAAAAGAGTTTGACGATGTAGAAAAGAAGGAAGAGCTCATCATCGGGGATGCCATTGATGGCAAAGATGCCGAGGAAAAGGAAGAAAAAGTTCTTAGCAAATCCCAGTGGCTGGTTTGTTGTGTTGGATGATGCCTGGACCCATTGAATTACGCTCATGTACACACACACAATTCTGGAAACGCTTTGCGGAAGGTTTTATTACGTATCGAGATGTCCCTCTGTAATAATCCTGGAATGATCCTCCACCCAAAAGAGAAAAAAAGGAAACTTTTTATTTTGTTTCCTCCGCCCTCTTCCGGCCGGCTGGATGGCCGTGGACGAATCGCTTGCCATCGTCTCTGCGGGAGGTGAGAGCCACTGGTGCTGTGGTGATCCTGCGCACTGCACTATCAAACCGACACGAGCATTTGATAGGTGACGTATGGCGTCGTTTCTACGTGCAACGTCACGCGGATGCGCTGATCGACAGCTTTTAACTGCGCCGGACGCTCTTTTGTGTGTTCCAGCAGCACAGCAGTAGTAGGGGTAGGGTATATACATGGCGGATGCACGGCTGCTGATTGGACGACCTGCACACACACACATTTTCCCGATCGATAACACGGACCCTCTCACATGCTCTGACGTCTAACTGTTTGTCATTTTCTGCCTGCCTGGTGGATTGACTCTCTCTCTCTCATGGATTTCCGAGTTCTAATGTTGGGAATAAACCTCCCCCCCCCCCCCCCTCCTTATGTACGAAGCCCGGCGCCGACAAAAAAACACAACATAGTACACGGATTACGGAATAAAGAGCTTTGAAGGGGGGGGGGGGAGGAATCTCATTTGTAGAAACATCAGTGCATGTCAGTCATTGGGTGACAGGCCAGCCGAGGGGGAGGAGGGCGAGTCGTGTTCCATGTGAGACTGGCAAACACACACACACACACACGCACAAAGAAATAATAATAATATATGTATACACCAGTTTGAGTTTGGCTGGTTGACTGCAATATCGGATGTTTTTTAACTTTGAGTCGAAATGAATTTTGAATATTAAAAGGATGGAATTAAGTGAGGGTGAAAGGAGGAGTTGATGTACGGCCGTGAGCACGGAAACCGTCACGTCACCGCGAGGTCAGATCATGAGCAACCTCGCCGCGCGATGGGGGTCGCGACTAACTCTCGGCTTGATTGCACATCTAAACTCTTTTTTTATTTTTACACAAACTCTTTTCTCTTTTTTTTCTCGCTGCGTTGTTATCTCTGCCGGATATTAAAAGATTCTAACCAAAAAATAAAAATAGACTTGGGTACACATAAATGATTCATCATCTGTTGGGGAAATTGGATAGGAGGCGATAGGAGGAACAAGAAAAGGAGATTCCCTTTGTCGTCCCGGCGTTTGATGTGAATCATTTTTACATGGCACACGTGTAACAGTATTAATGGCTATCTACTAGCGGAATCAAGGATCGATATTGCTGCTGGGCAACTGTCAGAGGTCGTGGGCTCGATTTGCCGAAAACATCCATTTCCTCTTTTGCTGCTGCTGCTGCTGGAGCATTTGAAAAGAGAGCAGGAGAAGAAACGGGACCGGAGATGAGATCCCAGTTTTCTTCTTCTTCTGCTGGCCCCCTTCTTTTTCCCCCTATTTATCCTTCAACATCTTCATTCTGGGAGAGAACCGTGAAAATACGCGTACCCAAATGAAAATAGTCGAGTCGAAAATAAATACAAAATAAAAAGGAAATTCTCTTTTTTTTTACTAACTGAAACTGTTGAGAGCCAGGAACGTCAGCAAGCGGAAATGAACTCTTTTGTGTTTTCCCTTCTGTCTCTCTCTCTCTCTCTTTTTCTCGCTGCCTAGCTTGTCTAAAAATATATATACTACATGTGTGCATTTCGTTGGGAGAGGAGTATACAACTATAACAGTTAGTAATAGTCTAATGCATAGTGGCAACATGCAGCGGCTGATTCATCAAGATTATTTACCCTCGTTCTTTTGAGTTTTTTTCTTCTTCCTTAAAAACACACAGACAAAGAAAAAGGGAAATCTGAACGTTGGATCTGTATCAAGTCTAAAGTCATTTTTCTTGTATTTCGAATGTGTTTTCTTGTATCAGCAACTGTGCGCGCAATGTCGGGGGAGGAAGAAGAAAAAAAAAAGAATAAGTCAAGTAGAAATACATTGCAGAGAGAGAGAAAAGAGAATTGATGGGCCTTTTTTTTTCTTCTTCTTCTCTTCGTCGGATGGAAGGAGATGGGGGGCTTTGGGCTTATAATGGTATACAAGACAGAGAAAATGGGAGACGGTTGCATGAGCTGCCCCTGTGACAGTAGACAGATTGCCATTGCTTTGGACTTGGTCTCTCTGGATCCTTTTATTTTATTTTATTTTTTTTAGCTTCAGAATGGGGAAAAAAAAGAGAGAGAATTGCACAAGAAACATACACTCATATCCTATACCCATTTGCTCTCCCCTACTCTATACACAGTAAGTTCTTCTCTCTCTCTGGAGGAACAGCAGCGAGCAGCAAAGCCCTTTTTGTCTAGTTGTTCCCCCCCCCCTTCTCAGTGTCGTTCAGACAGAAAAAAATGAAGAGAAATGAGATGACAAGAGACGCAACTATGTGCAGGAGGAGGCTAACACACAGACACAAAAAAAAGGAAAATGGCTACTATAATATATATTTAATACTAACTGCGGAAAAGGGAATTATCTTTGAGTTGATTTGAACTCGATCGATTCGTTCGTCTTGTTTTATTAGGATAAAAAATCCGGTACGCACAAGGGGAAAATCGAATGAAGATGTTTAAATCTATTAGTTGCTGACGGGGAGTGAATTATTTAAATAAGCCGGGTGGTTGAGTACGCCTTTCACGTTTCTCTTGTATAGCGTCAGGGATTGGCGGGGGCCCTGTGAATAGAGAAAGAGCAAACGGAGGTGGAAGCCATTGATCCTCACGTCACCACCAGCCCAGCACCAGCACCAGCAGTGTAGCAGCCAAGCAAAAAGCGGCGGCGAAATCCCGACGTCGTTAAACGCTCGTTCGCGACGACGCGGGGGCCATCAGGGAAACAGTCAAACAGGGCCGTTGCATGAACCCCACCACCGCCGAATATAGCGGCGCCGTGTGTATATCTATTCTATAATAGACTCGTTTCTTTTCTTCCTTCCCATTTGCGCGGTCGACCCTTCAACTTTCTTACAACTGATTATCGATTCAAATAACAAGCCATCAGAATAATCGTAAAAATAAATATTTTAAAAGGCCAAAAAAACTAAAAAGATTCTTCTTCTTCTTTCTTTGTTGGACGGCTCCTTCGAATGGGGTGCTGCAGCAGCAACATCAGCAGCTGTATCCAACTGAAAAACAGTTGTGTTTCTGACTGGCCAGAAGAAAAAAGAGCCATCAAGGGGGGGGAAAAGCAGCTAGTTTTTTTTTCTCTTCCTTTTCTGAAAATGGACGTCTCGCGGAAATGGTCGCTACTTTTTTTACCCCTCCCTTATATTCGCTCTCTCTCTCTGTGGGTGTACTTACAATAACGACTATAGTATATATTTATATCTATAGGAAGCAAGTGCATGCGTCAACTACAGCCGTCCAATTTGGATGATGCACGGCCCACAGAGAGAGAGAGAGGCCCAACATTTTTCTTTTTCTTTTTTTACGATCGGTCTCAATGACTTTCTCCCGTCTTCGTCCGTGTAGCGGCAACGTTTGCCCGCACGCTATACCAATAGTAGTAGCTGCTACTCTTCAATATATATAGATAGTCTCTCTCGACCTTCATATTATATACAGAATCCGTTACTGCACAAGTCCCATACCCACACACACACGGAGGAAAAAGAAAAAAAGAGTTGAATTTAATAACTGAATATCTAATGGGCCAGCAGAGAGAATACGGGAAAAAAGCGGCTGCGCGTATTTGATTTTTGGGCGCTATAAATAAAAATGGTTGGCTAGCTGGCTGGCTGCTGCTGTTGTTGTTACCCGGTAGGTTCAATCACGCACGTTGAGAGCAATTGATGTGGGAGGTACCGGCCATTTAAAAAGGAGGATGGAAATATATATAAAAAGTTCCGGGGGGGAGAGAGAGAGAAAGAGGAGGTGGACCCACCGAAATATATATAAAGGTATAGATTGGGAGAGGTGGGAGCAGTGACCATCCCTCCCCCCTTTCCCTCCCCGTGTGACATTGATTTAACACTTGTGTGTTTGCCGTGTAGTTGTTGTACGTCCCGTAGAGTCCGTTACCAAGCCAAAAAGTCCGGTCGTTTTCTTTCTTTTTTCTCCCGAAAAAAAAAAGTTGCCACACACAAACAAACTCACAATGTTTATATCTATTGCGAGAGAGAGATTTCATTTTGAAACGAATCCACCAAACGGAGAAAAAGTAGCCAGAGAGTCTCTCTCTCACTCTCGAACTTTGGCTTATTCAAACTATATATACTACCTCCTCTTATTTTATGATTCACATGGAAAGAGAAGAGAGAAGAGAGGAAAACACAACTCATAGGTCACTGGGAATATGCACGTCGTCGTCCCCTTAGACGGGCCAGCAGTCGCTCGTACATAGTATACATTACATCTCCTATTTATATTTATACATGAGAGAGCTGTGCGCGATCGATGTCTGGGTCTCTCTCTCACTGTGTCCCCACCCCTTCTTGATGTGTGCTGGGCATCGAGAAAGGGGGACCCTGGGCGCGTGTCCCTGGGCTGTGTGCGCGCGCGCGCCCAGTCCACACACACACACACAACACCGAAGATGGATGAGTCTCGCTGGACTCTGTGCCGGCACACTGGACATTTGGGGGCTCTACGGCCACCCCCTTTTTCTTTTTTGCGCTATAGTGTAATAGATGTGTGCAAGACTCTCTGGTGAAGAAGATCAGAGATCTCTCCTAGCTCTCTCTCTCTCTCACGGGATGAGCGTAGCCCGTCTCATTAGTGGGCCCAGATAGCGCTCGCGTAGGGACCGCAGAGGGAGGGATTAGACATTGGGAGATATACACACACACACACCAAGTCTTATCCTTGTGCTGGCCCAAATACCATGCTGCTGGCCGGGGGTGTATAGTCGTCTTTTTCGTGCAAGTATAGCCCTATCATATCTCCGGAGGCAGAGGAAATTTCCCCTGTCCCTTCCATACCCCACAGCCCGCCAATATTGGATATACAGACAAGATAGAGAGAGAGAGAGAGAACATTTGATAAAGATATAGAAGGGGGGAGAATCAAAATCAAATTTTTCTTGATGGTCGGCAAATCAAAGAAAATTTGATTCCGGTTTTCCAATATTTTAAATTGGAGCGGCTTGTCTTTTTTTTTATAAGAGAGAGAGAAAGCCCAATGATTGTTCACTTGATATATTCCGTGTGGTGCGGTTGTACAGTTATATAGGGAACGATATCGATGGGTTGAAGATATATCTATTCCGTTGCGGACACGACTCGTCTTGATTTATTTGGTTCACCATAACTTATGAATATCTACACTACGCGACGACAAGATAGCGATCGTGATGAATTCGGCGCTCGTCGATCCGAATTGGAGCGATGACGCAAGAGATGCGCGCCTTTCATGTTATTATTATTTCGTCTATTTTTCCTTCTTCGACTTCTTCCTTTTCGCTCCACTCTTGTTGTTTATTTTAAAAGAGCTTTTTTTTGTAATATAAATTATTTCTTCAAAATATTTCCCAGAAAAAAAAAACCGTTGCTGGGCAATAGCTCCCCCCCCCCCTTCGAATTTGAATAAATCCGTGCAATATTTTAGGAGGAATGCAATAGTGAGAGTAGAAGCAAAAAGCCCGGGTAATGCGGCTGCATACGTAATGTGATGGGTGCATCTTCAATTGACGTGAAAGGCAGCTCGGCACACACACACACACACACATGGAGCACGCCGTTGTGAGGACCTGGCACAAAAGTTGATTTATTCAGGAATGTTGATGCAGTCCGCCATGTTCCTTTTTTTTCCCTCTCAAAAAATAAAAGGAAAAAAAGAAAAACAAGGAAATCTTTTTTTTCTTTTTCATTTCACATTTTATTTGAGAAGAAGAAGAAGCTCCTGGCGAGGGCAGAGAGAACGCGCGCAAGTGTTAAAACTGGCACTAATTAATTACTTGCGCCAGTGCGGAGAGAGTCGACTCGGCAAAACAGAAAATCGAATTCCTTTTTTTTTCTTTTCTTTTTCGTTCTCCCTTTTAGAGTTTTGCTATAGCATATACACCCGACGCCCGTTTCATCTAAATGCAGATGAAGGCTCTCTCTCTGCTCTACACTCCTATACGGCTTCTTCTCTTCTTCTTCCTATTTAGACTTTGCTGGTTTCAAATTCATTAGGCTCGACAGTTTGAACAGCATCAACCAAAGTTTTGTGTCTGTGTGGTATGGGGTAGGGTAGTGTGTGTGTGTGTGTGTCTCTTCGATAAGTCGGGCTCTCAAACTTACCCCGTCTCTCATTTTCCGGCTCTATCTATAACTCAAATATATACAGCCCAGAAAGCAGAAGCATGTCTGGTTCGGAGCATATGTGTGTCCCCTCTCTCTCCCTTCTTAGATTCCCTCCAAGCCTGAATGTTTGCTTGCATAATGAGCAGCAAATGCATTCCCCAGCTCAGTTCTCTACTATACAAGCGCTAGTCTAATTATTTCTCTCGACTCGTAAAAACAAAATCAAAAGTATTAAAACATTTTCTTTCTTTTTTTTTCTTTTTCTTTCCAAAAATGACGCAAACACAAATATTGTCGGAAGAGTTGAAAAGACGAACGAGCTATTCTCATTAATTAGGAAATATTTTTCTCCACGATGGCATATAACGGTAGACGAATGACGAAAGAAACCAACAAAAAAAATCTGGTTTTGGGTGGAGAAATCGGGATTCGTTTTTTTGTGTTTGTTTGTTTACGAAAGAAGAGAAAGACTAATACCGATGATAGATTATGATGAATGCGTCATTTGATTGGGTTCGAATTCTTTTTTTTTCCTATCTCTCGACGGAAAGAGAGAGAGGAGGGGGCAACAATCCGGTGGCAATTGGCTGAATCAGCACGTGTGCATTTGTTCCGCGCGCATCCTGTTCCATATTATCCCCCTCGTGCGCTGATGGGATTTATGATACATAATAGTCACATCCTAGACTCTAGTAGCCTAATACCGAGTTTTGTGTGTCTGTTGTGTGTCTATATATAACCTATAATCATTTAGGACGATATATATTTAATGAAAAGGAAGATGGGATATCGGAAGGGCAGCTGTTTGGATAGAGGCGGGTAATTCGAAACCTGTTGTAGTTACAGTAGCTCGCTCGCTCGCGCTCTTCCTTGATTTTTTCTTTTCATTTCTTTTTCGGTTGATGATCCACACACCTTTGTCAGTTATCTCTCTGTGTGCCTTTACAAAAAAAGAAAAAGAAAAAATTCCAAAAATAACGGGAGGCTAGGGGGTGGGCCAGCGACCCGTTGATTGTCACGAATGAATGACAATGTCCCCATTTTCCTATATATATAATAAATGTATATATATATATTTTTTAGCCGCTCGCACATATTCAAGGAAGTGTGGCTCCGGTGACACCCACCCCACCTACACACCCCCTCTCATTTTTTGTGTGTGCGTATGACATAACCCCACCCTGTTATAGCACGCGCGTTTTCTTCTCTCTTTTTTGATGTGTTACACGAACCCCGGCGATGGCATGTGCGAGCCCAGTAAAAATATTATACCCCCCTCTTATAATGCATCTATCTATCTATTTATGTATCTGGTTCTATTCTAGACTTTTTCTTTCTCGTCAATAATATGCAGCCCTGCATATTTGATTCACTCGATTCATAACGGTTGGAGAAAATGTTTTTTGAAAAAAAGAAAAAAAAATAGATGCACAGGAATATTGGGCGTGGCAATTTATCATCGCCTATAAAATTATTCACGTCTCTTTTTATTTGGAATTGATTTTATTTTTTCGAATTAAAAAAATAGAAAAAAAAAATGTTTTTGCAGATGGGACTGAGTGTTTTGAAATAATAATGAATAGGACAGGGATAGAAAAAAACGAAAAAAAATGTATTATGAAACAACCAAAGGTGCGTGCAGCGTGTCGCTTACTCTTGTTCTCGCCTGGGCTCCCTTGCGCTGCCGTTGTTTGGTGTCACCAATTGGCCCGGATGTGCCTGCGCATACCACACGGGGCCCACCTTTTTTTCTTTCCCGGGTTGGAAATGGGTGTTGTAGGGACCCTTATATTTCCGCTATTCTGTTGAAGAGCAGCTGTCAACCATCCCTGCACTCGCTCGCTCTTTTAAAAATAACAATCGATTTTTATATTCTCTTTTTCTTTCTTTTGCTTTTCCTTCTTTCCTCCTGCCCGTTAGTCGACCATCCATCAAAAGAACTTGACCGTTACTATAATTATATTTAAAACGAGTAGTAGTTGTAATGGTAGTAGTAGTAGTAGGAGTGGAATTTGATTTATCTTTTTTGGTGTGTGTTTGCTGTTTGGCTGTTGCTCCTTTTGGAAAATGATCTTTGCACTAATTGAGAGTGACTAATTGTCTGTGAGTGCACATCCTTCGCGCGTTCAGCCAAAGGGACCGTCATCATCCCCAACTGGCGAAGAAACTTTGTGGAATTTATTTTTTATTTTTATTTTTTTGTTTCGTGAGGGAGAAATAGAAAGTGGGCGTCGGCGTATAGGGCCGCTTGGCGATGATACATATATATCTACTAGATACGTGTACGTGAATATAAATAGAAGAAGAAGAAGAAAAAGGTCTTGATTGAAAAGTTCGGCCATTTTCCGACGTTTTCGTGGTGTGAAGTTGAAGAAGCGACGCCTCTATTTATGTATCTTCCACATATATGTACATATTGATGGACGCGCGCGCGGGGCTGCCGGGGCCCTCTCTCTCTCTCTCTCTTTCTCTCGTTCGGCGTGTACAAGGTCCGCAAGCGCGCGGGCGGTTGCATCCACACACGAGTGGATGGAAGCCACGCCCATCGTGATCGGCCATTGGTTGCGTCAGCGCCATCCGCAGCGATGGCCGACTCTCAAAGTTTCTTTCTCTCTCTCTCTCTCTATCTATCTATCTCTATTTTCCCCCCTTTGCTTTTAATACTCGGGCTGCCATGGCTCTTGGGTTTGTTTCTTTCTTCTTCTTTTTTCTTCTTATTTTCCCCTCTAGTATCGCTTTTTCTCCTTCTTCTTCTTCTTCGTCTTCGGGTTGTGTATATACCTGGGAGGACGAAGGAGCCGCTAAAGAAAAGAAATAAAAGCACCTGGGACATAAATCAAGTCAGGCAACCCTGCAGGGGCTCTGGCCCAGCTAGGCTATAGATGCGCTGTTGTGTATAGGAGAAAATAAAAAGCCCTCGTGTGTGTGTGTGTGTGTAGATTTCCGCCAGCGCGCACCTTCTATCCAATTCTACATGTCTAATACCTGCACTCCTCGTTCCGTTTTTCTTCTTTGAATTTAAAAATAAATTCATATCAAAATCAAATACTTTGTATGCGCTTGATAGCTGATTGATACCGAGACTCTCCGCAATACCAAAATAAGAAACTTGCAAATGTTGTTGTATTTTTTTTTTACAATAGACTTTGTTAGGCACTTTGAATCGACCGTTCGTCTTATTTCTTCTTCTCTTATTGTGTAAATGCCGCAAATAAATATAAAAAGGAGCCAACCACCACCATAGCGATTCCCGTATTTTTTTAAACAAATAGCGATCGATTTCTAAACAAATTGTTTTTTTTTTCTCTTCTCTTTTATTTAATAGGCAAACAGTGGAACCAGTGGACGAGACGGGAAGAACGGACGCGGTGCTACTCAGGTAAGAAAAAGTCAATCACCAACATTTTTTCTTCTTCTTCTTGAACTCGCCCAAAAATTTAAGAAGGATGAAAATGATCTCTCCCATTTAAAAAAAAAAACGAAAAATTTTTAAAAACAAAAGGGGAAATTTTTTGTTGTTGTTGCATCCATTCTCTTCGGTGAGATGACTTTAATTTTTCGGTTCCGTCTTGGTAACCATCCGCAGTGTTGTACTTTGAACCTGTCTATATTTTTCGGTCTAGTCAACCGCTCTCCTTATTTTTTCTCTCCTTTTTCCTTCTTGTTTTGCCCATCAGCCACCAGCAGATTCGACTCGGTTGATGTCACGTCAGACACACTCATCTGTTGTTGTTTCTCGCCGTAATAGCTATAGCGCCCCCCACACACACATCCACACACCTTTGGTTGACGTTGATAAAAGAATATTGGGATGGGATGTACTCCTAGAATAGATGTATATACCGAGGTAAACCTTAATTCCCTTCGAGTTTAAAAAGACGCAGTATAGACCTCCGGCTATTTTCTCTCTCTCTACAGGCAACTCTTTTGTTTTTCTTTTCTCAAACCTTTGGTCTTCTTTGCAGTCCTTCAATGTCTCCGTTGGTGGGCCTCTCTCTTAAGAGACAACATTATTCATTTGGGAGAGAAGAGCTTGCGGAACAGCCCCGAATTTCTAAGGAAACTTTTGAGAAATATAAAGAAAAAGAAAAGGGAAACTTAACTGTGTCTTTCTTGCGATAAAAGAAACACAGCGTCGGAGGAACAACATTAGGAAGACAACGGCATTTATTTTTTCTTTCTGTTTTGTTGAATTCATTTCCGACCGAGCAGCTCTCTCACCCCGCTGAGGTGTCTCGTTAGATAATCAAAGCATAGCCAACAACAAAGCAGCACTTTGCATTTTGCCCACCGTCGACGGTTTGTTGAGTAACCAAGAAAACAATGCGGGAAAGTCAAATGATGCTGGCCGAAAAAATACAACGCTAAAGGGCTGGAAAAACCAACCTCCGAAGAAGAAACAACACAAAGCCCTTTGAGAAAATAAAAAAAGTCGGCCTTAATCAAATCAAATCTTTAGAAATCATCAGCGACATTTTGTTATGTCCGACATCTTCAAATCAATAGAGAAACTCTTTTTTTTTTCCGTGAAGGTGGCGGCGGAAAGTGAGTGATGGACATGATCCCCCCACTGAAAAAAAAGTTAAAAAAAAGGAACGAAATAAATGATCCCCAAAAATGGCTCATACATTTGTTATACGACCGTGGCGTAACGTAGTGTAAGGTTAGTTGACGCAGCACTTTTTCAAATCGTGTCGAGGCTTCCTGCTTCTTCTTTTTTGAAAACTGGTAGTTACCACTACGGCGACTACTACCGAATGTTTTATGCTGATCTACTTAACCAGATGTTTGTCAAAATCACCAGTGCGGAATATTCCCCTAGAGCAGCAGCTATATAGATCCCCCAGCTGATGATGATGACGTGTTTTTTCTCCTTCATTCAAAATTTGAATGGCGAAGCGGGAAAAAATATGAGGGGGGTGCGAATACGAGGGAGAGAGAGATAACTGGCAACAATCTACAGCGATGGTGACGGTTATGTTTTATCTATAGTACACGAACTGCATTACATTATATATTAGTTATACATGTGGAAACGTTGTGATTTGATGCGAGGACAGGGGCGTCGATGCTCTTTTGTCGCCCCTACGCGCAGGTATAGATATTTAGGGATCAAACACCTGGCCGTGTATATATACAATACAGGGAGAAACAAGCTGAATACATTTCACACAAAAAATACGACAAAGGGTTCAGAGGGAATCCCTGTATATAGGCGGCAACGCGGTCCCGACGCATTTGGCTGCGCTACGTCCGTCGCATTTCAAATGGCCATTATCTAACATCATAAAGCACCCCGAACCTTTTTTTTTCTCTCCTTCTCACACCCACACACGTAGATGATGAGGCCGTCGCGGTGCGCAAAGAGTCGTGAAGGCGATCCCCACCGTTTTTTCTTTTTCTTTTCTTTCTCGTTTGCTGCATTCGGTGCGTGCGTTTTTTTCGGCCGCAGTCTCTCGCACAGCCCCCGTAATGAATGCGCGGGATGGCTCGGCGTCGGCCGCCTTTAACTCACACACGTTCCTCCTGTGACTTCTCTCCTCCGTATATATTTTTTGTTCAAAAAAAGAAGAAGAAAAGACACAGGGATCCGTCGGCGTGTCGGTGCATCGCATCATCTTCTCTGCCGAGAAAGAAGAAGAAATATTAGACTCTATGATATTTTCTCTTGTGCCATGACGGCGGCGGCGGCGGCCTATCATGACTCTCTTCAAAGGAATTATATAAATAACAAAACTCCTCGGTGCGCCATCGGCACTTTTTTTTTTCTTTTCTATTTTTATTCGACACAAAAAAGAATAAAAAGGGCCAGAGGGGGGAAATATTAGATGTAGTGAGCGCATGCATGTTTAATGTCATTGTGTCAAAAGAAGCGAGCGATCACGACGGACGACGCGCTCAATTTTTTTCTTTTTTCTTTCATAACTTGGCGCAAAAGAATTTTTTGGGTTGTTGTCCGGTGAGCGCGGGGGAGGATGAATTGATCAGATCAATTGATTTGTTTTGTAGAATAATCGGTGATAACCCCAAAAAATTCCTGTCATTTTTTTTTTCTTCTTCTTATCGGACGGAATTTTTTTCCCCCACCATGTTTGGTTATATTTTGGCCGGAAGATCGTGGCATCACGCGGATGGTGTTATTACAGAACCGAAATATGCGTCGGCGCAGCGCCTTTTTCATCATTTTCTTGATTCTGTTTTTTGAGAGAGAAAAAAAAGGATAAAGAACTTTTTTCTTCTTCTTCTTCCCTCGGCTGCTGGACGCTGTGCTTCTTTGTCGGCAGTGCAACTCGACGTTGTGTGTTGAGCTCCCATTTGAAAAAGGAAAAAAATCGGGAAAAAAAGGGGCAACTTCTTTTGACTGAGCCTCCCATTCTTTCCTTGGCGTCCAGCAACTTCTCATCTCGGATAATAAAAGGCCACCTCAGACGACGGGGCGAGTAGCCTCTCTTAACGAACGCACCGAGGGGGGACACCCTTGGAAAAATATAAAGACGAGAAATGAAAAGAAGTCACGGTCGGTCAGGAATGCCGACATTGCTGGATGATGATGATGCCTTGGCTTCTTTTTTTTCTTGGGTTAAATAAAAATTTTTAGAAAAAAGAGAACCCCCCCACGCAAAAGAATCTTCTGTGGCGTGTCCCCGTTTCTCTCTCTCTCCTGTTCGGTAGTTCACACGCATCGGAAATGGCGCATTTGCCTTTTCACCCGTTCCGATTCATTTGGCTTTCTTCTTCTTCTTCTGGCTTTCCCCGACTCATCTCTAACGAGCCCTATTGTAGGCGCATTCAAAAGGCATTTGATTTCGGCGGTTCTTTTTGAAATGTTTTGGGTTCCCTTGTGAGAGAATCGAAAATCGTAGACCGCAGAAAAAGACGGCCGTTACGTCAAACTCCTAACTGGAGCTGCCACATGTGGACACGAATGCAAACAAGAGACGGGAGTACCTATATATATATGGGGGGACGTGTGATTGACCGCGCGAATCTGTCAAGTGTTTGACGAGTAGCAAATGGGGGGATATGCTCGATGGAAAACCTCCTTCCGGGGAAACGCGCGCGCACACACAAATCATATTCACTGGGAAATGGATTTTGTGTTCTCTTGGAGATGGACGTCTGACGGGTTGATTTCGCCTCTTTCTTGTTCTTTGACTTGTGTCTGTGTGTCTGTTAGACACACACACTCTCCTTTCCAATAGTCTAATAATAATACGGCGGCTGGGCGGCGCTGTATATCTTATGCAGCCTACATATTTCGCTGTCAGACGAGACACGGCCAGCAACTAGTGAAGCAAGACACACGCAGCGATACTTTAATCAACGGCTGTCATTTCCCCGAGAGAAAGAAATGAATAATAATAATAAAAAAGAAAAAACTCTTTTTTATTTTTTCTTCTTCATCTTCCAACTCTTTTCGGATTTTCTCATTATATTACGAGCCTCTAAATGATGGAAATGGGCTTGTGAATTTCTGACGATGACAAAGAAAATGGACAGATATTACTTCTCACCAGAGATGATAGCTTATATACTACATATAAATATGAAATGTCTATAGAAGGCGACGTATTTCATCCATCCCGGTTAGATTTTACAAAAAATTGTTCACGAAAAAATTACATTTTTTCCCCTCTTCTTCTTTAAAAGAAATAAAAAGAAACAAAAAATGATGACTTTTTAAAGATGATGTATTTGATGGAACGAGGATGGGGGGAGGTAGATGAGGGGCAGGGAGTAGCGCAGAACACACCGGTGCGTCTGTGTGTGTGTTATAAGCACACAAGACTTTTTTCGCAGCGGGAGGCCTTTTGCAAAGAGGATGGAAAAAAAGGCCGTCTACAGAGAAGAAGCGGCGGTCTCCCCTTCTTTTCTTTACTTACTATCACATCTATCCGTCTCTTTTTTTTTAACATTGAAAAACATGTGAGCGCCATCTTATATAAAAACGAGATTCGAGTCAAAGTCTTCTTCTTATTTTTTTTTCGCTGTGTGGAGAGTTCAGGGCTCTTTTCTCTCCTTCAAATGAGCTACGCGGGGGAGCGGCGCCTTCTCTCCCGCTTCGCCGACGGTCCTTTGGGCCTTTCTTCCCTTTTTTGAATATGTTTTTTTCCTTTTTCTTTTTTTATAAACATATCTCTACACGATTATAATTCCACGCACATTTCCTCCGTGATTTTCTTCTTCGTCTTCTCTTGTCCGAAAGGAAAAAAGAGGCTCACATACATTAAAGGAGATTTTGCGCCGAGTGGACGGCGGCGGCGATTCCCGAAGAAGAAAAAAAAAACGGGAAATTATACACGACGTTTGTTTCATGCTGATATTGAAATGAATAAAAGAATGAGCCGAGTGGGGAAGAAAAAAAAATAAATTCAAATCAATGAGTTATGCAAAAACATCAAAGAATCATGTGCATTTATATAGGCCTTGCGCACTTCCCAAAGTTATAAGAAGCGGGTTCGTAATATTTATATTCGAGTTACTTTTTATTCCTTTCCAAACACACCATAAGGGACGCGACGATATAAACGCGTTGATCGGATTTCAGATGGCCAAGAGAGAAAGAAAAAAATAAGAGAAAAAACTTTGTGTCTGGCGCTCATTTCCTATATACAACATATACCCTGGGATCTTTTGTTGTTGGTTGTTGGTTGTTTTAGTGCCCACTTTATTCTTTTTTACTCTTTGGCTCGTTCGCTTCCCGTTGAATGGTTATATTCACTAGACCTCTTTTTTATTATAATACGCACAGTGTGTGTGTGTGTATATAATATATGTACCAGCAACAACATCTCGAATGGACGAGATAGGAGGAGCTCAAGGAGGTGTGTGTGTCGAGAGGCAGGGAAAATGGTCTGAATTATTCCGCCATAAATGTCAAACACTTAAGTCGAAACAGCGCGCACTATAGTTGCTGCTGCTGTGCCGCACGATGATTGCACAAACCGGCTATATACACACACATCTCTATATACTACACACTACTACTACACACCGAGTAGTAGTATAGTACTGCTGGTGAGATGTGTGCGTAAACTCGACGTTTTTACAGCGTACCTGCTTTGTTGTTTCTCGGCCAATAAACCAGAGATTGATATGATTATTTTAATACCCAGTGTTATAGACGTAGTACGTTGACTGTTTTTTTGTTTTCTTCCATTGACTACGTCCCGCAGCAGCAGACTGTCTGTAATTAAGTTTGACTGCCGTCTTTTCGAAAGAAAAGAGCTCCAATTTGCTCGCGATGGTTCATCATCTCGGCATGAAAACGTCACGCAATTCCCGACCACTCCTGCTCCTGCTGCTGCAGACACACAATCTTGAAATGAAGGGGGACCCGTGTGGTAAAGAGGCTCCTAATGGTCACTCTCTCCATATCCCCCTTCTTTCCATTGGAGATGAAACGACCGTTGCGTAATCACACTGCAGCAGCAGCAGCAGCCGAGGAAGTCGAAGCTTAAGAGAATGCGAACACGCTGCCGCTGAAAGCCTTTTTCCCTTCTAGTAGATTTTTTTCCAAATAAAATAAATGAGAAAAGGCTCTTCCCTCTCCTGTAAGTTAGTTCCTCTGGTGCGTAACGCTTTTCGGGGGAGTGTAGTATAGACGGCAGAGTGAAAAGAGCTAGGCCACTTCCGACAGGGCCCTTTTCATCCCACACTCACTCTGTTCTTGTCTTTTTTTTCTCTCTCTTTTTTCCTGCCCCCGCCAGCAGTTCACATGGGTTTTCTCTCTGCTCTGTCCCGAGACTGGAGGTTGACAAATGGTGGCCAATGTCAAAGCCGACGCCCCCATTTTTCATAACCCTCTCTCTGCTCTGCCGTCGACTACACCAGTCTACTACCCCCTTGAAAAAGTTTTTCCCTTTTTCGGTCGATTGTATAGACGCCAGCGCTCACTGGATATATATTCTAACGTGGGGGTATTATATGCGCCTATGTGTCTAGTTTCCCCCCTTTAATTCTCTCCTTTAACAGATGATGTCATGTTTTTCAGTTTCTCCGAGGTTTTCCAATCTTCTATATTACATTTCAGAATTGTGTGTGTAGTAGATTTTCATTTGGGGATGGAGAGCTACTTTCTGGAGTAATTGCCTCGTAAAAACCTTAGGGCTCTGCTCACTGCTCACTGCTCCCCCCTCTCTCTCTCTCTTATCCGCACATGCGGCTCATATTTTCCTCCTGGACGATTGTTCGCTTCCGTTTTTGATTTATTCCATTTGTCATTGGCTCCCGGCGTTGTCTTCACGGTTGGCTTAACACGTTTTTCGGCGACTCTCTCTCTCTCAATGTTGATTAATGACGGAATTCAATTCATGGCTGACGTAATATTATTATAACCGAGAGAAATAATTTTTTGATATTTTGTGTTTGATGCAGGTGACGCCAGCAACGCCAGCATCGGCAGCGGTGACGGCACGGGCGAAGATGACGACGATTCCAACAGCAAGAAGAACCAGAAGAAACGCGGCATCTTCCCCAAAGTGGCCACCAACATCCTCAGGGCGTGGCTCTTCCAGCATTTAACAGTAAGACTCTCTTTCTTCTTTAACTTTTCCATCTCTCTATCGGCCGTTTTGGGTTTTGTTTTTCTTTTCAACCGGCTGTTGTACGTGTGTACAGATCCCAATCGCTCGGAATGATGACTGTTATAGACCGGTTGAAAAAAAAAAATAAAGAAACGCCATTACGGCGTCTACATATAATACGAGCTACATCGTTATACTTTGGCCCCCACAACTAATCATAATAATCACGCCGTAATGGTTCTCTCTCTCTCTTCTTCTTCTTTTTATTCTTTTGTCGAGATATTTTGATGGGGCCAACGTATTACTTCACAAAAAAAAAATAGAGGGGCCCTATGGTTTATTTTATTTTATTTTTCTTTAAGTTGCCAGTTATTATACGACAGACTCCGAGAGTTGTTGTCCCGATGCGGCTAAAGTGGCCGCGCGCGAAACAAGTGATTTATGGAGAGAACGTGCCGGCGACTTGAATATCTGTTTTGTTTTCGTGTACGGCATTTTTTTTTTGTTTCTTTCTCCTAGAGGCACGCGAAAGAGAACAAGAGAAAAATTAACGAAAAAAAATTGTTGGGAAAAGAAAAAGGGGGAAAAATAGTGGTGTAGAAAAGATGACAAGAAGTGGGTGGACCTGTCAAAAAAGAAAAGAAAAGAAAAAAAAAAACGTCCAGGGGAAATGATAAGGTTCGACTCGTGTTATGTTAAAAGCTCTCGGCGGCTCAATTTTTATTATTTATCATTTGTTTTTTGAAACAACCGCGCGCTATAGACCTTTTATTTAATTTATTATTTTTTCTTCGATATTTGTATCGAACTGGTTGTATTCGCGTGCACGGAATCTCTTAGTGGCAATATAAGAAAAGAGCTAAAGGGACTTTTTTTTCTCTCTCTCAAACTATCTAATGAGAAGTCGGCATTTTGGGCGACAGGGTTCCCCCATCTGACAGCCCTATTTATATTGACATCCAACAGTGTGTGTGTGTGTGTGTCTCTTGTGCGTCCTTCTCATTAGACTAATTGCTCCGGCTCGTTTAGATATGCTAGATTGAGCGACAGACAAGACAGTGAAGCGACTCACACACACACAAGACACACACACAAAAAGGGCTAGTTTGCTTTTCTTTTGACGTGGCGGGCGGGGGGGAAATTTTTTCTTTTTTCCCGTCACCACTTTGCGTATAACATGTACTACACCCAAAGTCGTTGGGCTTTCAGCTCATTTGTACGCACGTTCGAACGGTCTTACTAGCTGTCGATGTGTTGTCGTGAGTCGTGACACATTTGCTTTAATTCGTATTTTATCTTTTCCTTTTTTTTCGCAGCATCCGTACCCTTCGGAGGACCAGAAGAAACAGCTGGCCCAAGACACAGGCCTGACCATTCTTCAAGTCAACAACTGGTGAGTGCCAGAATTTTATTTTATTTTTCTTATTTCTTTCTTCTTCTTCACTGCTGAGAGGGAACTCGCGGTGCGTATCACCGCAAAGGACGAAATGGTCGAATTTTTTTATTTTGAAAAATGGATGATAATAAACGACACGATCGATGGCGATTGGTCGTTCGGGTGGGGGGGGACGGCGGTTGCGATTGCGTCGTCCCCGTCTGTCAATGGGCACGTCATTGGCCGTGACGCATCACTCATGCGCACTCTGGCATTTCGACATTTCCCCGAGATGCGTGTCTCGTTGTTTGATTTCATTTCGAGACAAAATAAAACAAAAAAAGAAAATAAATAAAATAAACGCACATAACAGGTACGCGCGTACCTGTGATGATGCGCTCGAGGCGGGATCGGCTTTTTACGATGACGGTTATTATTACCTTGTCCCTACCGAAGGGAGAAAATAAATAAAATAAACTCAAATAAAATAAACTAAAAACAACGAGAGAAATAGAATAGGAGGAAGACGATAACCAATGTATAAATCAAGAGCACAACCTGTCGGCACCAATCACCGAGTTCAGCGTTCGTCGACTCGTTGACCGTGCGACAGTTCCGATAGCCTTTCCTATTTTTCACCGCCTCGATATATAACGTGGTTGCAAGATTTATTTGACTCTTTTGAAATATTTTATTCATATTTTTTTGTTCTTTTGGTTTTTAATTATTTTTATTTTTTCGAGAAGGAAGAAAAAGAAAAATTCTCCTTGGGGTCTTTTTTTGTTTTTTTGTTTTGTTTTTTCTTTTTGGGGTTGTACAAAATTGGAAATCTTTCCACTTGGCTACACTCTATCGTCTTGTGAGCCTCATTTGAATATTTGAATATTTTCGACACTCTTCCTTAAGCGATTCGATTCATTTTCGGTTACTTTGGCGTTGAGGTGGGTCCGTTCATTTCTTTTTTTCTTCTTCTTCTTCGTTCTCCCGAAAACAAAAATTTTTTCTGTTCTCCGTGGCTCTTTGCGTCCCGCCGAGTTCTGGATGCCAAAACGTCAAAGAGGAGAGGCCACAACCAGCAGAAGCAGTAGTGCTGGTAGTAGCCAAATCAAAAGAAAAGAAAACGGCTACATATCGCCATGGCACGCAGGGGTGGGCCGCACGACCCTGTGCAACTCACAGCAGTCAGCATCCCCGAAAAAATGCGCCAAGGAAAAAAGAAAAAGAAAAATGTCTGTATAGCTAAATAGAAGAAGAAGAAGAAGAGGAAGAAGAACTAAAGGTGAACTAAAAGGGAAAAGAAAAAAAAAGGAAAGAAAGAAAAAAAGGAGCGACCTCCTCCGGTGAAATCGCCTCCTGCTGTCAGCTGTTTGCTCGTTTCTTTTATATTCTTATTACTATTATTATTATGATTGAATAAAAGAAACGGTCGTACGCGCTGGTGGCTGTATAACTCAATCGGCCTTATTTCTTCTTCTTCTCCTTTGGCTTCTCCCCCCTTGTTTGGGTGGGGATTCTTTTTTTTTATTTTTCATTTCATTTCTCTCTTGGAGGAGTAGGAGGAGGGATTTTTATGTCGCCAGTCAATAGAATCAAATGTGCAATCCCGTCGGAACAAGGATCCTTATATGATAATCGTATTCTTTTTTATTTTACTGCTTCGGATATTATATTTATCTACTCTCAGCCAGCGCCATCTCGCGTCGGCCGAAAATTTTTCAAATATTTTCTTCAGAGAGAAAAATATTTTTTCCTTTTGTTTTTTGTTTTTCAAAAGTTCCACACATTCCCGCGTTGTCAGGGAGATAGGCCTATTTTGGGTGTTGTGGACAAAAAAAAAGAAGTTGGGGTTGGTTATATATACATGTGTGTATTGGGCAATCGACGTGTACGACTGCGCGCATGTGTGTTATAATTTTAGTTGAGAGAGAGAGAGAGAGCGGAGAGAGCCGTGTGTGTGTGTGGGTCTTGCAGATGCGGATGCTCCGGCGGATGCTTAAGGGGGCGGCCAGAGTTCTCCCGACAGCTGAAGACACCCCATCCGAAATAACTCAGCGCTTCCTTATGTCCTCTCTCCTCCCGAGATGGAAGCAAAACAAAAAAGAAACGAAAAATAAAAAGAAAAAGAAGAAGAGTTTTTATAAATAACGTCGCAGCTCTCCTCGGATGGTGACGACGCTCTTTTTCAGACTGGGCTATTTCAAACCGCTCTCTTCTACTACTACTACCAGTACTACTCTTCTTGTTTTGTCTATTCCATTGGGCTCTCCAATGTCGTTTGCCTGTTCTTTTCTCTCTCATTTCCGAGTGACATTGCGTGCTCTTTTAGGTCCCTCACTTTTCGTCCGCTATTATAATATACCCCCGCGTGTTTACGAGCTTACTACTACGGTACTCGATGTTTTTTCAAATGATTAATTCAGGTGTATAGATGAGGATAGAGGGGTCAGCAGTCGATGAATGACACGAACCCCTTTCGGATCACTCAATACTACAAATAACAACAACAACAGTGGAGGGGGGAAATAAAGGTGGCGGCTTTGGCAGATATCTTCCAGTTATTATTGACCGGATCATTAACGTGGCTATATAGCCTTTGCTGCCAAGTGGGTAGAGGGGGGTGGGCTGATGGCAATGGGTCAGGACTCAGGGAGGATATTCAACTCTTGGACATTCATTTTTCCTCTCTAGTGGTGTGGTGGTGGTGTTGTAATACGGTTTGGCCGCTGGTCAGATCGTGTCGGAGATAATGATGTCGCACACACCGGGGCGGCGGCGATGGCGGCGGCGGCGGCGTCCGCCCTTTTTTCCCGCTTCTGGGTGACAAATGACCCCGCCGGAAAGGTGTTCCAGAATGTCCAGCAACAACAACACGCAACCATTTTTCGATTCGCTTTTAGTGGCAAAAATATGTCCGAGCAATCAGCCCAAGAAAGAGAGAGAGAGAGGGGGGGGGGGGGATATAAAAACCCCAAAAAGTGTCGGGTATCAGTTGCGCCCAAGCCAAAAAGGGAAGAAGAAAATAAGACAAAAGTATCGGGTATCGTTTTAATGACCGCATGATGCTGCAGTCCTTTCTCTCTAGCTCTTTTACTTCCTCCAGGGAGAGGCAAGGGCCTATTTTTTTGGTTTTGTCTTTGGTGACCTCTTTCGTTCTATTTACCTCGCAAACTCTTTTTCTCTCTCCCTCGTAACTTAAGCTTCTTGTTGACTGTGAGATCCGTGAGGAGGCACGTGAACCATCGCCACCCTGGCCATCTCTTCTTTCCCCCAATGTGTTGTTCTCTCTCTCTCGTCTTTATAGATGCTTTTGGCAAATTTCTCAAGCTAGTTATTATCATCTGGATGGTAGAATCATCAGTGCGCTCCTCAGCACTTGAGGCTAATAACATGTATAGCACACGCTCACAAGTTCGGTTCGAAAGATGTGTGCGCAACCAAGAGTCTTGAAGGTAGTCTCGGGTGTAACCCGAGGCGAAGACAACAAACACTAGAAGAAGAAGAAGGAAAAAAGAGCGACAGGTAAAATGCCTGGAATGCGCTGGTTGCTTTTTGTTTTGTTTTTACCTTCAAACATTCGTAATCCATAGACATTCTCACCGAGATTTTTCCTACTTGAAATCAACGCCATAGCGCCGTTCTATATTCTAATTTAGAACAAACAGAAAACAAAACTAAAAAAAAGCGACGGTGATTTATGACTAGTCTTTTGATTGGTTCAAAATAAATTGATATTTTTAGAACAAAAAAAGAAATAAGCCCAAATAAAACTAAAGGGAAAGCAGAATTGACTTTGCGCTAAAATCAGCAGGGGGCCCCCACAGCACAGCACACATCTAGAGGGACGTGCAGTGTCTTTATGTCTCTCGGAGGTACTTGGTTTATATTATCTATATACAGTCTCTCTCTCTCTCTCTCTCTCTCTCTCCTGTCTCCTCCCTTGTCTGTGTGTATATTCTCTGTGCATATATAGCTCTTTATAGTAATAGAACATTGGTAGAGAGAGAGGAAGAGAGAGAGAGGGGCCTCTTGGGTACCCTGACAAACTGTTGTTTCGCAGAGGGAGGCCCCACGCCGGGGCATCCGTCTAATGAAGCAGTGAAAATCCCCCCAGCCAGGGCTATATGTGAATGTGTACAATACCAAATATACAAAGCTGTATAGCTTACACACACATAGCCAGCCAGCCAGCCAGCAGCTTAAAAGAACCCCAGGAAAAAAAACTTATAAGGGGGCCACTGAAGCGCACACACACACATACAGCAGACAGACTCTCTTGGCTAAAAGGCGCGGCCCAAAATGCAAAAGAAATAGAAAAAAAAACTACTCCCTCCATTCCCCAAAAAGAACAAGCAGCTCCCAACAGCAGCCAAAATTTGGAAGACAAAAATTTCGAAGTAAAAAAGAATTTTCTCAGGCTTCAAACAATGTTTCCCCCCTCTCTCCAATATTCCTCCTCAGTTTTTGATTTAAAGCGAAAGACATTCCAAACAGAAACCCTCACCTATTCATTTGTATTAGACCTGGAACAATACCCTCCTCTTTTTGGGTTAGTTTTTTGAAAAATGGTGGAATTTGTTTGACTATATCGACTTAGCCATTGTCCCATTGCACAAGGGTTGGCGTTTATTTAAATTCCCCCCCAAAAAAGAAAAACCCAAAATGAATTTTCAAAGGAATTTGCTACTTTTGTCACGTCTGGCGAATGTTTCATTTGCTGGAAAACAAAAAGGTGGTGTAGACGGACCAGGAAATATCATCGCGACGTGTGCCGATTAAGACGAGGGGCGTGTCCCGACGTGACAGCACCTCCAGCGGTTAAGCAACTCCCACCTTCCGAAACAGAAAATCAAACTAGAGACAAAACAAGTCCGTTTTTATTTTATTTTTTTACTCGTTTCCAACAAGTTGGAAATGAATTGCGACAATGCCGGTAATTTACACTGCGGTTTAGAAAAGGCATGAGAAAAGAGATAAAAAGAAAGAAAGAAGGAAAAAACAATAAGATTTCGTGAGCGGGAGCGGGAGGGGACAAGTCAACGGAATCGTTACAGAGTTTGAACGCGCAAGCGAGCGGGATGAAAACTGGAATAATTGGCAATCGTATTTTCTTTTTTCTTTTTATTATTGCCAGCAGTCGTCAAAGTCGAACGGCGTGGGGTTTCTCTCGTTGCTAAGATAAAAGAAGAAAAAAGAAGCCACCGGGTTGCTGATGGCTCTCGGCTTCTGCCGGAATCTAACCGTTGGCTTGCGCGTCTTGTATATAGTCTCATAATGCATAAAGGAAAAAAAGACGTTGGGGGCTGACTGGAAAAAAAATAAAAATGGAAATAAAAAAGAAGAAGAACAAGAGGAATGAGAAAAAAAGGAAAAGGTGTTGTTGTGATGGCAGAGATACCGGTCAGCTCGGACATGGTAGAGAAACAAAAGATCATAAAAGGCCCCCTTGAAATCCTTGGAAAAAATCTTTAAAAAAATGTTATTTCTTTTGTTTCAATCGACACAAAATTTTTTTGGGTTTTGGGTTTTTAGTTTCTTTTTTTCCCTTCAACGGATTTCTCAAGGGCCGAAAATTGCGGATGAGTTAACAGCCAATCACGCGGGAATGGGTCTGCTGTACTATACAAACCCCTTGCGATCGGGATATGGAAATCAGAAATAACGAGATTCTATTAGGTATCGCCTATAGCCATTGGGTTCGTCAGTCTATAAATCATCGCCCGGGCTTTTTCTTTGGTTGTTTTTTATTTTATATTCCCGTTCGCTTATAGGCCTGTCTGTCCTTTTTTTTTTCTTCTTTGTAGACGCACGGACAGACAGTCAGTCGGGGTAAAGGGAGGGCCCTGTGTGTTAGAGTCTGAGCGACGGTATGGAACGGAGAGTTTGCTTCCCCTCTTTTTGATTTTTATTGGAGCCATATAAAACAGGTCGTAAATCAGTTTGCTTCCACATACTATCCAGCGAGAGAGAGAGAGAGTGAGAGAATGGAGCTAGGGAAAATCAATAATAGGTGGCGGATGTCTACGTTTATATTCGTATATAAAAATAAATAAAACCAAACGAAGGAGAGAAGGGAATCATCAAAAGGAATGTCGATTACTAAAAAAGGCAGACAACATGTTTCTTTTCTCTTCTTTTTCTACCCTCCTATTTCTTCTTCTGAGGGATTCCTCAAGTTATACACATCCCTCTAACCCATAGATAGATAGATATAAGCTATACGATGTTATTGCCTGATAGCCGAGTCCTATTCTTTTTACCCTCCCATCTTTTCTTTTTCTTCTTTTACTTTTAAAAACCCAAAAAGAAAAAAAAGAGCCTTCAGGTTTGTCGACCTTTTTTCTTCTTCTTCCCCTGGCTTTGCCCGGTGGAATGCAACACACCTGTGTGCACCTTTTTTTCTTCTTCTTCTCCTTGTTCGTTTCTTCCACGGCTGCTTTATATACAAAAACTTGTGTGTGTGTGATAGCGGCGTTGTGTGTGTGTGATGGTGCCCCCGCTTCGTCCCGATTTCCATCTCTTCTTTACCGAAAAAAAAACCCCAGCGAGGATGCAGCCGTGTCTCATCAAGCGCAGATGGAAAACCCATACACAGAAGAAGAAGAAGAAGAAGAAGAGAGAGGTTTTTTTTTATATAATGGATTCCTTGAGGCCATCTGAAGAAAAAAGAAGAGCCTTTTTTCTCTCTCTCTCTCTCATTCTCGACGACCTTTTGAAATTTATCTTTTTAGATGGATAGATCTTTTTTATTTCTTATTCTTTTCGATTTTTATTCGACAAAAGAATATCATCTTGCCCATTTAGCGAGCTGCTCTCCTGCCATATTTCTATTTTTTCGACGTGCCGGTGGAATTATATACAACACTTTTTTTTTTACAAAACTTCCTTTTCTAGGAATATAACGAATTTTTCAGTTTCATTTCGAATGTCTTTTTTTTTCATCATTTCCCTTCATCATATTTGGCGTTTCTTTTTTAATTACAAAAAAAAGAGAGAAAAATAAAAGGGACGGTAGATCAGAAAGTCTGAACTGGCCTCTCGTTGTGCTTGATTTGAAATTACTTGGAATGGGGTAGAAGAAGAAAAAGAAAATGTGATTTTCTATTTATGGTGCGGCCAGGAAGGGAATTTTTTTTTTCTTCCTCTCTCGTTTTTTTTTTTTTTATTTTTTAATGGCTCGCACACCTGTGCCTCTCTCCTTATTTTTTTAATTTGGTTTCCAGGCCATTTTAATTTCGTCTTGTTTTTTTTTTCTTTCTCCCCTTCGTTTTCTCCCCTTTTCCATTAGAGTTCCACACAATCTTTTTCCTTTTCTGAATTAAATGGGGAGCAATTTCTGTGTTCTCCCTTTTGCTCTTCTTAACGGGCGTTGGAACATTCGAAAAACTGGAGGAAGAAGAAGACGGCCATCAAGTTCGTGCAGTGCGGTTGGAAATGAATCAAGGTTCACCGCATCACCACCACCAACGTCGGCCCTATTTTTTGTTTTTTCTTTCCTTATTTCCCCCGTAGTATTTATTATTATCATCAAAATAATACGTAATAATAATCACGAGGAGATATATATAAGGTGAGAAGGGGGGGAATTTAATATGGGACCGGGCCCCCAGTTTTTTGGCATTGGGTTTTTGTTTTGTTTTTGTTTTTTAAAATATTTGATATATAAGGCAATCTTCATCAGAGTTGGCCGGCGCTTGTTTCGTTTGGTCACGCTGCCCACAGCAAGGTCATCATTCTCATCAAACACACACACGACTGGACGTTCCGTCTAGTCGGAGGGAGGGAAAAAAGGCACGGAACATATTCGCTCCGTCCGCTTCTATATGACGCGCGTTTCTTCTTCTCCACCGAAGACTGTCACGATTTGTTATTTGTAACCCGCGACTTTGTCTTCTTCTTCTTCTCCTTACCGACGGCTAAGTCTTTTATTTTATTTGCTCCGGCAGAAAATGACGACATTCAAAAAAATCAAAGTTTTTCGCCCGTTTCTTGTCAGCACCGAAATGGTCAAAAAAAGACCAGCATCTACTATATACCAGAGGCTTTTTCTTTTTCCCTCTTCTTTTTCCAGCAGCCTTGAAATATGCAAATGACGCTTTAGAACCTTTTCTTCGTCTTCTTCCTAGCTTTTTCTATAGGGTTTAGATTACACACACACAAGAGAGGTAGACGTGAAATGACATTTCTTTCTTACGACCTTATTCGGTGTCTTTTGATATTCTTTTTTTCTTTTCTTTTCTAACGAGCGACCGGTTATTCGCTAGAGGTGCCACACATCGGTCGACTCTGCAATTAGGCCGGTTTTTTATATTTCTTTTTTTCCAAATATGCGAGTCTTGTGTATAGACGTGGGCACGCTCTGACTTGTTATATACAAGATGTCTGTGAATAACAAAAGATATGGAACACGCAAACCCCCTCGAAAAGAAAAGAGGATCGATGTCTTTTGTGTTGGAGAGCCCCAAAAGAAAATCTCCTGCTGGGAGTTCGATATCCCCCCCGAACCTATGGCTCTTTTTTTTTTTGATATCCTACCACCTTTGAACAACATTTTTGTCTCCCCTCTAAATATTTTTCTTTGGTGCAAAATGAAGAAGAAAAAGGCGAAAATAGGGAAAGTCAATTTTTCCCCTGTCTGGATGTAACGAAGGGCAAAAGGAGACTTTGCTTCGGTGCTTCGGTTCCTCTGTGTGACCTCCTGCTGAGCTAACGAAATGAAAATGGGGTCCCCTTCAGCAGCAGCAGCAGGAGCAGCAGCCACAAGAGTCGGCCCATCATAGACCTCCTCCTCGTTTTCGTCCTTCTTCTTCTTCTTTCAAGATTTCTTCTTCTTTTTCTGTCTGACCACAGATGAAATGAAACCGACCGGAGGGGGAACAACATGACCGAAATATACTGTTTTAAATAGCTTTTTTTCTACTACTACTATAAGAAGATATACGTATATATAAGAGGGGAGAAGAAGAAGAAGAAGAAGAAGAAAAAGCTATTTCTTGAATAAATGTTTTTAAAAGTGGGAAGAGAACCAAGGGGAATGAGAGGGACTCGAGAGAGCATTCATTGCATGTTGTTGTTGTTGTGTTGTGGCTGCTGCTGCTGCTGCTCGAATACAAAAAAGACGAGGCGGACAGGAAATCGAATTGGTGTAAATCCAATTGTTCGAGCCAATTACATTCAAAGTTAATAAGAAAACAGTCGCGGCCACTTAAACTCATTCATCCACCCCTCTTTTCTCGCCCGTCCTTCCTTCCAGGCATTTCTCCAATGAAAAATTCGTCCAGCCAAAACACGGAAATATTTCATTTTAAACATTTTTCTTTCCTTTTCGACGGGCGTTGGGCTTGGGCTGGACAAGTCGAAAACGATGAAAGGCGCTCATCTCGGATGTTACTATATTTTCTCTTTTGTCTCCTATCCTGTGAACACGTCGAATATTTCAGTTGACTCGGTTGTGTAGGCTCGACTGCAGGCCGGGCCGTCACGCTGGGCTGGCCGTCGTCGATGATTGGAGTGGGTTCTCTCCCTCCCTCCCTCTTTTAGGTCGGCGGACGTGTGTGCGCCTCGATGCAGAACGCGTTCACATCGACAAGCTGTCAGTGAGAGCTGCCAATCAACCTGTCAGTTTGTGCGCTATGCTCAGAGAGTCACAAAAGAGAAAAGAATATAATAATATCTATCCGAAAGAAGAAGAAAAAAAAAGTATTAATCGGGGCCGCCGCCGGCCCTGAGAAAGTGACACGGAACAACACGTTACTATAGAAAAAAAGCCAACCAAACAACAACGGACAAGAGATCCCCCCGCCCCGCGCCATCTTTTTCTTATTCCAACGACGACGGGGGAAAAAAAAATAAAAATAAAATCCGATTGTTGCTTATTGCCTTGTGACGGCTGACGGCCTGTCCGTCTCGTCCCCCCTCCTCCCCTACATATGGGGGGAGGAGCACCGAGAAAGGGAGGAGGTACTAGCGGCATGTAAACAAGGCAACTTAACTACAATTTTTTATTATATTCCTCGTAGTTCAAAGAGTCGGAGGATTTGACACGATTCTGACCTGTTCAATTGCTCTTTTCTCGATTGTTATTTTTCAAACTTTTTTTGACCGAGGGGGTCTTTTTTGCTTTTTCAGACTGACTTTGGTTGATTGACAGCCCCTCTCTTTTCTCTGTAGAGTCGCACACCGGGTCCGCTAATGAAATTCAACACTAAGGCACAAAAAAACCGACTCTCTTTTGATATTTATTTACCTTTTGGGAAGTGTATAATCTTTCAACTACACACACATGTTGGTGTCAATTTTAGAAATGCACAAATCCTTTAAGAGCCCCGATACATTAGTAATTTTTTTTGAACAACTAGCAGTCGGCTAATAATCATACGGGGGAGAAAAAAACAAAATGTTCGTCCGGTTTATTTGAAGCTAAAAAAAGGCCCACACAAACAGGATATGATCCTTTTCTTTTTGGTGGAGAAATAATCAAAACTCTTGTGGCAGTCGCTGATGATTTCTCTCCCGAGAGTCGTTGGCCTGGGGTTGCCAACAGCTTGGTAATGGGTCAATTGTTTCCGGCCTTGTTCTCCCCCCCTCCCAGCAGCAGCAGCAGCAGCAGCAGCAGACCAGCACGTCCTATAATAACCACACACGGCTCATGATCCTCAAGTCAGTTTCATTGCCTCTCATCTCTCTGACTCGTCTCTCTCTCTGGCCGGCTGGTATGACCGTTTAGGGATCAAATATGAACAATCCAACTCACATCCCTCATATCATACAGACCTTCTTTTTTCCCATCTTGGTTTGCGCTATATGTTTTCTTTTTTTTCTCTCTGCCCAGCCCGAATGCAACAGAGCCGCGCGTCTGTATATCGTCGTCGCTGGCTGGGCGGTTCCACACGGGCGCGTGAATCGATTAGCCGCGTTTTGAGTAGTGCGACCACGTCACACTCAAATGACCTCTCTCTCCCTCCCTCCCTCGCCACAGCACACATATAGAGATATGAGAGAGAGCGACTTATCCAGGGGGACAGATCCATAATAGCCTCGGCACGGCCCGCACAGAGTCGCAATTGACGGCCATTTGTGGTGCCGGGCACGAAACGAGAAACATTGGTCACCCCTTGGAGAGGAGAAAAGAAAAAGAAAAAAAAGAATAAGGCTCTGCCAAGTATATATCAGAAATAATGCGGATAAATGATACATTACGTCATATCAAATCCAAAAAGTCAAAAAAAAAAGAAAATAGGGTACAGACAACCCAAAATATAACGTTGGATATAGTATAAAGGGGGGGAAGGAAAAAAAAGTTTGAAAGAGGGCCAGCAGCAGCTCTATATAGTCAGTTGGCTCAAGTCCGATAAGAAGCCGAACCAAACTGACCAACAAATTCAATGGCTGCCATTATCAACAGCAGCCCGGCCCAGCCCGGCCCATCACAGTTTTTTTTTTCTCTAGAAAAGAGCTGTTAGATACACACTTTTCCTTCTTCTTTCCACCATGTTTTATTGTTATTGCCGTTAGGACGTTGCGGCTCCGATAAAAATGGACGGGAAATTTTTTTCTTCTTTTCCCAAAAGGAAATGGCGCTGGACATTAAGAAAAAAAAGGCCAGCCAATATGAATAACGTGTATTTTTAATATCGGCCGTGTTTAAAAAAAGGAAAAATAAAACTAATACTTTGACGAATTTCACAAGAGCTCGTCTATATAACAAAGTCGTCGATGTTGACACCCCGAAAACGGGCAGGGCCGTCCCTTCCCACCCCCTTATGCTTATATTTATACACACACACACACACACACACACAATATAAAGCTGTTAAGAGGGTTTAGATATACTTTGCCAGTCTCATTTTGTCGCTTTTCCAGCCGGGGGTTGGGTCTTAAGCTCTTTAATAGTGCATGCGGCCATTTTAGACGTTACACACACACACACACAGAGCGTCGTACAGGGCACTCAAAAGGCGCTACACACATGGGCCTTGGCCAGCATTTTTCTTCTTAAAAAAAAAAATAAAATAAAAGGGCTGGCCCATCAGAAGCTGCTGGTCTATCCAGCGCAGGAAGGGGAGTTGCGTTATATTATATACGCTGACGTCATCGGCTCTAATAGGGCCTCGTGCGACCCAAAGTCTAGAAGCAACATACACACAGGCGGTTCAATACTTGATTACACTCGCAACCCACGGTCGAAATAGTTATTATTATTCCCATCTTCTTCTTTTCTTTAACTTTTTTTTTCTGAACAAAAAAAGGGAGTCGATATACTGTAGAAAGAAACAAAAGCGTCGGGGGTTATACCCTTTCGGTGTATAATGGCCGACTACTGTTATGGAATAATTTCGATTAAAAAAAAAGGGCAGAGTCTTTTTGTTTTGTTCATATTTTTACTCTCACTATTACACTTTTGATTGAAACGCCCCATCGCTGCATGGCGGCTGTAATAACATTTAAAAAATAACGGGGGGAAAAGGTGGTTTTTTAACTTGCGATAGTTGAACCATTTCGTGGAAAATAATGGCCTATATACTCGGGATGATGTTTGCTGGTTGAAACGGCCCGGATTATTTTATAAAAATTTCCTCCCCCCACCAAACAGACTATTTGGTCTATACAGCCGACAATCAATACAGTTCCAAGTATAGATGTATAAAGAGGGGGGGGCTTTTTATTCATTTTGGTTTGATTTCCCCCAACTGGCCCAGCAGTCCGTTTTTCATGATAAATTTTCCAGACTGATTTCCTGTTGTCCGTTTCTTCTATTAGAGTTCCGTCCTGGTGTGTGTGTCTGTGTGTGTGTTTGCGTCCGGCAAACACACGGACAGCTATACAGCTCTTCCTACTCGCCGTGTTTGCATAGGAAAATTCGCCTAGTTTCCCGGAATAATGCTCTTTTTTTTTGGGTCCCTCTGCCATAAAAAGGGAAACTCTTATAATCTCATACATAATGTATATTTGTCGCTGGGTGGGGGAAATAAAATTCTCTCTTCTTTTGAATCTTTTTCTCCCATTTTTTTGTCTTTTTTTCCTGTGAGCTTTTTTCCCTCTTGTGTGTATGTTCACGTCAGGGCGAATCCATTAGCCCGGGTTCTTTGTGTTACAAACAGGAGCTTCCATCTTATTTGCTCCTGAGCCGTGGCCTGCTGTTGCGATGTTCATTTTTTTGTTTGTTTCGTTTGTTTGGCCAATATCGACAATCCATGGCGATATCCCCCGGACGGAAAAAGAAAGAAAAGTTTATTTTTTTTTTGTCTGTCCGTTGTCTGAAAAAGAAGATTGGGCAGGCCCGGCAGATGATATAGATCAAGTCCCGATGTTGTGTGATATCTAAACTTCTTCTTCTTCATCATCTGCGAACGAAAAAATATCAGGGCGACATCTGGGTGGGAGAGAACCGACGAGGGGAGGAAGCAAGAGTTATATCACGGTGATATTACACTCATGGCGACATCGGGTTAAAACTATATATTTATTTATATATATTATACTGGTGGGTGGGGTGCTGAGGCTCAACCTTATATATCCGAGCTTGATGAAGTTCTGCGCCCGTCCTAAATCCTCCACCCACCCCCCTTCTCCTTTTACGTCAACTTGGCCCCCTGCGAAAGAGCACAACAGCCGTTACACAAGTCAGCAGGTATTTATGAGATGTTTCGTATCATCACGAAACCCGGGCAGCAGTGAGAGAGAGAGAACTATATTATATTTATATGACTGTAATAGTTCCTGGGGTCAAGTGACAGCTTGGCCAGGGCTTCCGCTGCGCTGGATATATATGTATATATGTATACATTTCCGTTTGTTTTCCCAGTCGTTTTGAGGTTTTTATTTTATTATTTTTTGGGGAAAACAGAAAATTAAATTTTTTGTGTTTTTGGTAATTTCGGTTGTTTTTATTTTATTGAGTTGAACATGTTTTCTGGGTTCCGGGCATCTAAAAAATAATGCCTTCCCGTATGTAAAGCGTCAAGAAGATGGACGGACATATCATTCACCTCCTCCTCTTTTTTTTCTTCTTTTTCTGTGGGGTACCTTTTGTCTTGCGAATGAAAATTGAAAATAAGTTGGCTGGCCAGCACACCAGCTGCTGGCTCTCTCACATCAGAGAGAGAGAGAGCCCGTGTGTCTTTCTTTTCCAACTATTCTTATCAACATCGGGGAAGAATAATACAGGGAAAACCTGCAATTAAGGTAATGATTGTGCTGAGGCCGTCCACCTATAGCCAGTCTCTCTCTATAGGCCCATCCAATATATCTAGTATATATACGTATTCCGGCCCCTTTTTTTCTCAAGCGACGGACAGGCCGTCGTCTCGACCGTCGAATCACACGGCTCATTATGAACACGTCTTTGATGCTGACGTCACCTGGATGATTATACTATTCTACTCGTTACCCCTTTTTTCTTCTTCTTCTTCTCTTCAAAGATGTTTTTTCTTTTTTTTTTCAATTGTCCTCGTCGACACAATAGGAAAAGAGCCCCAGAGTTATAATGTAATTTTTTTTCCTTATAAATAAGAAAAAAAAGGGAGACTTGAGTGAATGCGTATGCGCTTAAAATTAATTCCCTACGACGAATAATGAGATTTTTCTTATTTTCTTCTTTCCTTTTCAAAAATAATTTATTATAGCCTTGTTAATAATTGGAGAAATTTTTCTTTTTTCCCCTCCAGGTTTATCAACGCCCGGCGTAGAATCGTTCAGCCCATGATCGACCAGTCGAATCGTGCCGGTAAGTTTTGGATTTCTTCCTTTTATATATATCTTGTATCGTGTAGCTTCGTTATCTCGTCTGTGGAGATTCGATTGCCCAGATAATATCGTACACATAGAAAAAAAAAGAAAAAGAAAAGTTGATCGGAGACCAACATCAACTGGAGTATAATCATCCGGCGCCCAGCTGCTGCCGCTGCTATAGCGTCACTCCCTCCTTTTGCTATATATAAAACCAATTGTCGTGGCATTAAATATTGACAGTGCCATTGTAGAAGAAGAGAACAGAGAAAAAGAGACGGGCGCACGAATGAGCTGTTTGCCTTCCTTTTCTTTCTTCCGCTGCTGTTGAGACGCCATGAAAAACCGGAGATAAGCTCCTTTCTTTCCCTTTTTATGTAGTAGTTGTGATGATACTTGGGACACACACTGTCGCTGAGCTAATTGATCGCTTATTGCTCCCCCTCTCTCTCTCTCTCGCCCGCTCAAACAGCAGCGCTCCTTTTAGTGTAGGCCTAAGCTAATCAATGATCAATACTATAGCTCCTTTATTCTTGCCTATCTAAAATTTGAACGCGATTTTTAATGTCTACATTTTATTTTATTTTTTTCTCAAAAATATAGTGGCTTTGTATCCGGCTGGCCCTAGCGGCGCTTACAGTCCCGATGGCGGCGGTATGGGTTACATGATGGACGGAGGAGCAGCAGCGGCGGCGGCCATGATGCATCGACCGCCGGCCGATCCTATGGCCTTCCACTCCGAGTACCACTACCCGCCACAGTACTACGGCCATCACCTCTGAAGAAATTAAAAGTGAAGGAGAAGCAAAAATTTAAAAAAAAAATTAAAAATAAAAATCAACGACACTGGAAAAAAAGAACCCACACACAAAACTCGACTCTCGTTGGCTGCTGCTCCTGCTGCTGCATGCGTGTCTCTCCGCTACCCATACAATTTTGTCCCTCATTTCCCCCCCATTTTTGTTTTTGTTTTCCCTCTCCTTTTCTTTTTATAAAAATTGAACGCCGAAATGTTTTCGTTTTTTCTGTCCAAAATGTCCGCCGCCCTCCCCTCCCCCTCAAGAAAAAACTACTCGAAGCAGCTAAAAAGACAAAACAAATGCAAAAACAAGACACCACACAAATTATATATATACATAAATGTATCATAATGTCATCACACTATCAAAACATCACGTCGTCTACTACGCCACAAATGTTCTTCTTCGTCTCCTCTCGACCGAAACATCACGAAAAATCCCGTCAGGAACGCGCCAGCCGCCACTCATCCGCCATCATCAGCCAGTCATCAGCTTCGAAATTTGTTCCCCATCGGTGGACAGGTAAATAATTATATCCGACAAATATCCACGCAATAAAAAAACAAACAAACAAACAAAAAACAAACATGTTTTTATAAACTGTGGAATTTGATGGTTTTCCTGTTCGAAATTCCAAATTCCAAAATAGTTTAAAAATCATATTTTAATAAATTTTTTGTGTTTTTTCTTCTTTCCAGCATACTCTCCCGTTCGGCCGGACTCTGGGTGTCATAGCGGTGGATCGAAATTGAGAATTTCTGCTCCCCTTTTCTGATACGAAGAAGAAGAAGAAAAAAACACCATCATCATCAAAACTATTTTTCTGTTTTTATTTCGAAAAAGAACATTTTCGTCAGTGTTTTGTTTTTTTTGTTCCGTTTGTGTGTGTGTGTGTGTGTGTGCTGTGACTACACGCGTTTGCGTGCCGTGTGTGTGTGTGTCGCTCCGAAGTGAAGAAGAAGAAAGAAAATGGGAGAGAAATCAGAAAAGACAAAAATGATACGAATCGAAAGATTCTTTTCAACGCCGCGGCGATCCTCGTGTGTGTGCAGGTGCAAGAATGCACCTCTCTCTCTCCCATTTCGACGTGAAAGATATGAAAGAGTCGAGCGACAAGGGAGAAAAGAAGAAATGTTTTTCATGTTAGGAAATTTGAAATATTAAAAGAAGAAGGAGAATCAAACGCGGACCATGTCGTGTGTGTGCGCAGTGTCTGTGATTTCACGGCGAAACAATTCTGGGATTATCATCATCCCGAATATCCCAGAATTTTTCATTTTCTACAGCAACGTTTTCAATCGCCGAAAAAAAAATTTTTAAATCCCCCCAAAATTTTCTTTTTTTTTCTTTCGTCGAACGAAAAAAAGAAAAAAACGAACACAAGAAATTTTCGATCAATGGAAACAAAATAATAATCGCAACAACCAAAAGGGAGAAAAAAAACAAAATTTTCAAACAACAACATCTTCGGGAGCAGCCAATACGGGATGCGTGCAGGGAGATTGACCCTTTCTGTGCGTGGCGAAATCCCACCACACCTCATACGTATACTGTACAAAGAAAAAAAAAACAAACATTTTTTTTTTCTTAAAATACTTTTGTTTTTAATTTGAAACATTTTTTTTTTTCGTGAGAGGATTTTCGTCTTAAAATTGACCGTCGATTTTTTTTGGACCGTATTTTCGTTTTTATCAATCAATTTCGCAGCATTATGTACTTTCCATCTATCACCTCGTCCTCCTCCCCCCCATCAAAAAATAACAATGTGTGTGAGCGTGTGACTGTGCTTCGATATTCCCCCCAATTTTTTTTCGAATTTATTTTTAAGGACAACAAAATTGAAAAAAGGCAAAATAACAATAATTAATTTTCACAAAAAATTGGCCCTCCTTGTTTTTTTAATTCAAATTTCAAAAAAATCCGTGTATTATTCCCCCCGTGGCCGGTGACCATTTTTTGAATTTTCAAATTGATTTGTTTTTCCCTCCTCGATGACTCAAAAAATGGCGCATTCGAAGAAGAAAAAAAAAGATGTTGTTGAGCGTGCAATACGTGGCCAAAATTCTTCACACATCCCATTTGTATCCCACCACCACCACCACCACAATTCTTGAAAGATATTATTACGTAAAAACTAGGAAAACAGAATGAAATATTTGGGAGGGAAATTTGAAATTCTTCGGGCGGGGAATTTGCGCATCTATACCGGTACACAAAATTCTTCTTCCTTCTGACATATTTCTCTCCTTTTGTATACGCACGACAGTTCAGTGTATTATGCAGACGCACGAAAACAAAAAAAACAAAAAAAACAAAAAACAATTTTTTGGAAGAAAAAAAATCGATTCCCGTTTTATACAAGAAAAAAAAATTATTAAAAATTTTCGTTTGTGCGTGTGTGTGTGTGTGTGTGTATACGATTGTGTCACGCTGCCCCCTCCTCTCTTTTGACTTTAATTTTTTTTTGTATCATCGTTGGAAAAAAAACACATTTCTTGGTCGTCTGGTATTATTAAATATAAATATAATATTGACTCACACACACACTCGCGACGGAAAATTGTACATGTAATGTCATCTTCTTCGTTTGTTTGTTTGTTCTTTTTATTTTTAAAAAATTTGTGCCCCCCCCCCAATCCTTTCACACAAAAAAAAAATTAATGATGAAATAATTGTGTTGTGGTGCCAGCCCGATTTTGTTTCCCAAATATTTTTTTTTTCATGAAATTAATTTTTTTTTCAAAAATTCCCTTTTTGCGTTACAAGTTTTCTCCCCCCCCTCCCCCTCTGTTGGCGTCCATTATTATTATTAATTATTATAAAAAAAAAAAAACCAAACACTGGAAAAGTACGTGCTGTGTGTGTTGGCAGAGTGTATGTGCGCCGTGTTTCTCTCTTATATAGAATCGATTACATTTAAAAAACACAAAAAAAATAACAATTTGCGTTGGTTTTATTTTCTGATTTATTCATCACCAAATCAATCACCAGTCAAAAAGTTGAAAAAAACGGAAAAAAAAACTTCTCCTCCTCTCCAGCAAGTGAGAGAGAGAGCATTTGTTGGTTTTCCACTCTGTTATCAATTCCGGTGGTTTAATCTCGACGGCGATGACTGGGCGATCGTCTATATATATACCTAACGCAATCACAAAAAGGAATATTATATTATATTCCGTTGATTGTTTCTACATATCGATTTCTTTTTCTTTCTGCGAGCTATGGGCGACTAATGAAAATACAAAGATGGAGAGATCGCCTAATGTAGGCGCGATACGGTCCGCCATTTCGAGATCTGCGCGCGGTGCGCTCTAAACACGCGATTTCTTTCTTGAATCAACACTCACGCGCTCATTCGTCGAGTTGTTATATCATCGCAGCAATAGATGGACGAGTCATCAATCTTGATTCGCCGCCTCTCTCTTTCCTCGGCTGAATCCACACACACACGCGAGGCCTTTTTCAGCGCCCAATTTTTTATTTCATTTTTATTTTTTAGTATTTTTTCCTCTCCGTCCGACCGCAATTGATTTGACTTTATACAAGTAAATTATGCGCGTGTTTGAGGGGGAAAAAGGCAGCAGCTGGTTTAGAAGATGACAGAGCGATAGTTATCTATATTTTACTAGTCAACATATTTCTCAAGTGGAATTAGTAGCTGGGCAATGGATAGACAGTAACTAAATCGGAAGCAAAATTAAGCGAATTCAAAAAATCCCGCGTGTCAAATGAGACCGCACGAATAGACGAAGGAAGACGGGCTGCTGCTGCTAGCTGCTGCAATCGATTCGATTATGTTGGCCTGTCCAATCGCGTTCGTCAAAAGTGACTGGATAAGTGCCGGTGTCTATGTAGTTAGTTGTTGTGTGTACAACTACTCGACTCGACACAAACACCGAGCTCATCAGCCGTCTATAGTCGAGCGCTTGCGGCCAATAAATAATGAATCGTAATTAAAATATCAATAAATCATGGGCTTCTCTCAGAGAGACAGAGACAGAGAGAGAGAGAAAATAAAAGCGGAAGCTATATACGTACGTATATACACACACACATATATATCTAATGGGAAACTCTTTGGAAATCGGATTAAAATACAACACAGAGCAGAGCACAAGACCCGCAGGGAAAACGGATTATCTGCGGGGGTATTACAGAGCAAGAGCAGCAGCAGTTCGTTATTATTGTCGAGAGACTCGACCGCAAACATCCTGTCATCTAACTCTCTAAAAGAAAAGAAGAAAAAACCTTGGGCGCTCTTCACATAGTATACAACTCTGACTGCGTGCTACAGCTATAGCTAGCTAGCTAGCTGTGTGTGTGTGTACCTTGCAGACGGCATCAGCCATTGTGTTTCTGTGTGAAACATTGATTGGCCCGTGATGGAATCAAGAGACTGGCAGGCCCCTCCCGCCCCTCTCTCTCTACACGTAGCGCTCCGTTAATATTTCCCCCCCACCCGCTGCTCTTACAACTCCACACGCGTTTGGTTGGTTCTTTTTCGTCGGGTTTCGCCAGACCGCAGAAACCGCAAAACTCTCGTGAACGGGCGACGGATTACACGCGGAGAAACAAAGAAGAAAAAAGAACGAAAAAAAAAAATAAAGTTCAATCCGAAATGAATAAAAATCGTCGTCGGTATATAATAAAGAAACGAAAAAAAAAAAATTTCATTTTTTTTTTCGGGAATTACATACGGGACTCTGTCGGGAGCGGCGGTATTTTTGTTGTTGTTGTTGTTGTTGTTATATTATTATATTTGAGAAAGGCAGCAGCCAGCAGCAGCAGCCATTGGCCGTCCTTATAGGGACGGAATGGGTTTGCGTGATCCAGCTGAAACAAGACAAACAAATGGGCTTCCATATCCCTCTCTCTATCGTTCGTGCTGGACAATCAAGTGCCATCGCGCGCACACACACAGACACAAAGAAGAAAAAGAAAAAAACAAGGGGGAAGGCAGAGAGATGAAAACGACTGCCCCGTGACCCGCGACGATCGCGATCGACATTCCCGATATCAAAACGGCTCGGGTTTATTTTTGGTTTTTCTCCTTTTCTTCTTCCCCAGCGCAGCAACAAACTGCCGCTGTAATAACGAACAAATCAGATTTGAATGTTTTACAACAATGGGGCGTTTTTGTTGCGTAATTTTTTTGTTGTTGAATAATTGATTTTTCGATCACGATCATTTTCAAAAAAAAAAAGTTAAATGAAATTTTAGTTTTTGATTTTTTGTTGCAATAAATAATTTTGACGGGTGGGGGGTTTCCTTTGTCCGCCCAGCGACGTCCTCGGCCATAATCAGAAGAGAGTAAAAAAACAAAATAAAAAGAATCAGGCAACTATGTGTTGTTTCTCTCTGCCGTGATGGTAATGATAGCGGAATCCTGTAATTATCGTGTATTGATTAACGCGGGCGTTTATTGCTAGACGATCCATCGATCAATCAGAAAGAACCCGTATCGTAAGTGGTGGACTTTTCCGCCAGTTTATATATATACCCCGACCGACCGACCGACTACTAAAACCACTACTACCACTACAACAATTCTTCCTCTTTCTGTATGTCTACCGTAAATGCTATCCATTACGACTCACGGATTCACGGGCCTCCCGACCAAGATGAATCGTTCGCCCCCGCGCCATCGAGCGGCAAACAAGTGTGAACCGTTTTTTTCTTCTTTCCTTCAATTCTTTTTTCATACAAAATAAAATAAAAATTATATACGATGATGTAAAAAATACATATATACATTTATAGGGGAACAACAATCATGTCAAAAAGTCGAATCTCCGAATTTCCCTTTCATTCGAATGGTCGCCTTTGATTGGGAACGGCGGTAAGCGATTTGTAAAAGTTCTTTGACGTGCTGGTTTTCTATGGCATTTTTTCCAACCCCCTCCAGCTTTTTTTCCTTTAGCATTTGGATATAATGTAATATCTATACGTATGTATAAATAGATGAAAGAGAGGGGTCGGATAAGAAGATGGAAAGAAGAGAGAGAGAGAGAGAGAAGAAAAAAAATGTTGAAGGAGCGACGAGCTGATAAAAGGTGCCGATGCAAAGCCAAGGTCCATGAATGTCGACGGGGCGTGAAATGTTCCGACACGAAACGTCTTTTGCAGCCTCTTCTTCTTCCTCTCCGCCTATAGACCTCGACTCGGCAGCTCGGTCGACTGTGTGGCTTCTTTTATTCTTCGCCCGTTCCCTTTTACATTTCTATATAGTTGTCTATACAGCTAGCTGCTAGCTCTAGACGCGCTGTGTTAGATTCTGAAAGATTTACATTTAAATCGGTCGTGTCCCCTCTCCAACCAACATTTCGTCCGCCCATTTTCGATCGATTCGAAAAATTCCATTTCAAATATTCGCGCCACGAGAAATGTCAAAGTCGACTTCTTTTTAAATGAATCAAATCAAATAGAAATAGATCAAGAGGATATGTACAGTTGTGACGACACCCGCGAGACTTTCAGACTTGATCACGGTGTGTTAATGTTTCAAATTTTTTTTTCCAACCCTCTCATGAGTATAGGCCGGCCTATCCACCCAATAGACAGGCTCACATCCGGGTTAAAAAGTCTTTTGATATTTTCCTGTATGTATAATACGCATCGATGCATGTTAAGTTGCCGAAACATCCCCCCCCCTCTCCTCCTCTCTATGTGGTATGGCGGCTGCGAAATTACCAGCCATTGATCATCTCGTCCACATAAAGAAAGAGAAGAGAGAAGAAAAAAAAAATAGAAGTTATTGATTACAAAAAAGCCCTTCTCTTGTTGCTCGGAGAGTGAGTTTAAAAAAGAAAAGGTATATTATAAAGGAAGTTAGAATTTTTTAGTAGATATATATTTTTTTTTTCTAACGCACAGCAGAAGAAAAAAATAAAAAGAGAGGGTGGTGTGGTACATATAAAAAGTCGTGAGACGTGGACGAATGTGCTGCAGCAGCGCCACAGGGACACACATATACACAGCACTCGATGGGTTGCCCTCTTCTTTTTTCTTCTTCTTCTTCTTCCTTAACGACCGTGGCATTTATTTCTCTGTCACACCATCCCCGAGTCTAACACTCTCTCACCCTTCTGGCTGTGAGCGCTCCCAACAACCAGCACACAGCGGAAAAAAGAAGAAGAAGAAGAACTGGGAAAATGAAAATTTGTTTTATTTTTTCTTTTTTTTTTCTTTCTATTTTTTCTTCTCTTTTCATTTAAATAACACGGCCAGAGAGTTTAGAAGGAGAGAATATAAAATATCCAAGCATTTCCAGATGCCACTGCATCTTTCACAAAAGACGCAGGTAGATGATATCGTGATATCGCTCTCCCATCGTCGTTATATTCCTGCGAGGGGGGACTGAAGAAAAACCAGAAGAAAATTATCATCAGAGCCAGAAGAGAGAGAGAAAGAAAAAAAGAAGAAGGGAGTTCTCTCTCTCTCTCTCTATAGACACACACACACACACACACACAACAAACACACTGCCGGTTTTATGTAGTGGATATTCGTATTTATTACATCAGATAAGCGTTTGGACCCCAAAGAGATCATCGGCTGCGACATTGATGGACCATAGAACAAGTCAAGCTTAATCCCTATGTTTCCCTCCTTGTAGGTTTCGACCATTTCCCGCATAAGCTATTGTCTCTCTCTCTCTCCTTATGTGTTGCCTTGTTTTATCTATTACCAACCAAAAAAAAAAAACTAAAAAAGATTTTGAGTTTTTTATTTTATTTTTTTTCGCTTTTAATTTCTAAAAATAAATAAAATAAAATGAAACAAAATACCGCCGGGTTTTTTCTTTTTTAAATGTTAACGGCCCACTCTGATTATTTCGACGGCCCAATAGCGCACACACGCTCAAACATATTTAGCGGCGAATGCGCAATTGATGGACTTTCCGACACTCTCTAAATACCATTGCTTATGCTGCTTGCTTTATATTGCTAATAACAACGTCTTGTATCTAAAGGGTACTGACACGTCGTAATATGGCCTATATAGTCTCTCTATACGTGATAACGAGGAAATATAGATGTATATACGGCAACGTATAAAAACATCATCGTCTTGACTTTTATTCCCTTTTCACGCGCGTTATCCCTTTTTTCTCCTAGACCGAAACCGAGAAAAAACCGGGGCCTATATTTATACTTGTTTCTCTCTCTCTCTCGCTCTTTACTATAGCCAGAAAACACACCGATAAATGTTATAGTATAACACGAGTTGGAAATAATAAACAGCCGGGTTCAATATATATGAAATAAGCTCGGCAGTTTCAGCTATGGCAAGAACCTGAATAAATCTGTGCATAATAATAAAATAGCTTATACTTGTATGTATATAGCTACCAGTTTTCTTTTAGATATATATTCACACAGCAGATAATTAGTTGAATGTTGTAGTCTATACGACTACCGAACTGGCTGTGTCTAAGTTGCTCTTTCTGGTGATTGTTCTTGTTCTTTTGTTTTTTATTTCTTATCGGCCATCGAGCGAATAAAGAATAGGGAAAGAAATTTAATGCCGTGTCGACATTTGAATTGAAAACCAGTTATTATTATTAGACTTTGATGGCGTACACCATTTCCCAGCAGCGCTATTATACACGTGTTGTGCTTTTGGGTTATAGAGACAAGGTTATAGATCGAACTGCTTTTTCTTATAATTTAAAATGAACGACTTTTTCGGTAGTACAAACTATATTAACTTCTTCACAGGCCTATATATATATACTATATAGAGACGTGACTGCTTTACAGCTCTAGGCCTATATATCTCTTTTGGACTATATACGGCTGGTTCCTTTTTTTTTCTTTTTATATGATGCGGTCATATAAGTTTTAACAACCGCATCATTGTGAGCTGTCAGTTTATTAGACAAACAGTTGATTCGCCACTGCCAAGCCACAAACAAGGCCCTTGTGCAACACTGGGCCCGACGGGAACATTACAGACTAAAGCCAATCTCATCAATCATCTCGCCAAATCTCCAAAAAGTATCACACATCTACTCGAATTAAAATTTTTTTTTTAAACCAAATACTTAAATACAAGACTTGCAGGTGGCGCAGTAATTTTTAAATCTAATGCCGAATGAATTACAAATTTTGTTTCTTTTCGAAAAATATACATACATAAGAAGCTTGTGGGAGAAATAACCTTTCTCCCCCCCCCCCATTTTTATCTTGTTGTTGAAAAATATGCATGCAGCTGACAAAGGGCTGGCGTATGTCGGGTTCTTGTGTATGACTGGACGATGATCCGATGATGCGGCACAAGCGGCTGTCTCTCTCTCTTATAGAACATCGCGCGCCGTGTGCTGGAATCCAAAGCACCACACAGGTAAAGGGGGGAAATAAAATAAAAAGAAAGAGAGGAGGCCAGGAAAAAAACGGGAGCTATTTAGCATAGTTGCGTCGTCGTTCGCCGTGTGTCTAAAAATGTCGACTCACGGCATCGCCGATTAGATTCGTTTCATTTTTTTTTCCTGAATAAATTTTTCGAATTTTTTCCGATTTTTAAATGGGTGGAATAAAAAGGTTTTTTTCTTTCTTTTTAATATTAAAATAAGGTGACTTATTGGAGAGGGCAACAGAAAAAGCAGCTCATCGTGAGTCCTGATAGATAGATGACCGCCGTTTAGTCATGAAAATATCTCCAAATGATTTCCTCTCATTATTTTATATATATAAAATGGCGGCGGGCGGCATTTGCGCGCAACGTTACCCAGCACAAAATGACGAGATCTTTTCTTCTCTTCAACTTTCTGCTCTTATCTTTTTCTTTTTTGGAAGAAGAAGAAGAAGAAGAGGATTCCCATTGTCATCGGGGCGAGAAAAAGAGAGTGTGCCGGTCTAACTATCGTCCCCCCGCAGATGGATGATGACTCGACTGCTGGCTGCTGGGCTGGCTGGGCTGGCTGCCACACCTTCGTTAGCCAAAGAGGAGGGCATAGATCTTGTATTATGTCAATCGGCCTCTCTCTCTCTCTCTCTCTCGCTCGCTCTCTTCAATCTTATCACTTGGTCATCATTTCTGAATTCGAATGAATAGAGCCAAGTCATACGCACAGAACACGCGATAATTACACGAAAATGTGACGCAATTTTCCCTTCTTCTTTTACATCGGACGGCTCCTAAATTCACCGCAACCATTTTTAAATATTTTTTAACTTTTTTTTTATCTTCGTCGAGAATCGTGCCGTTGGCGGATCGGAAAACTCCGACTGCTGCCATTGTGCAGAAGAAGAGAAACTTTCGAATAGGAAAAAAAAAAAAACTCTTGAACATTTTTCGATTCGTCTTTTCATCGATTTTCTAAAAGGATTTCCCACTTAATGCGAGAGCCATAAGTGATTCCACCTCAACAGCTCGCCAGCTCGCTTTTCTCTCGTATTTTTGTTTCCCCCCCTTTCGGCCTCGTATGTCTGCCAAACCCCGAAAGAATATTATAAGAGCTTGAATAATATACAAGAAGAAGAAGAAAAAAGCAGGTGATTCTATGCGCGGAATCAAGTTGAATGGATCCTTAGAAAGAAAAAAGAAAAAACTCCTTTTTTTTCGCTGCTGCTCCAGGTGGTCTGTACGTACATGTACATATATACGATCTTTGGCCCGTCAAATAAAGAAGCCTTGACCGTTTTCTTTTCTATCAAATAATATAGAATAGAATAGATGTATACGTATATAAATACAGAATATATGTACGTACACACGTAGGAGATACGTACCATAAGACCGCATGTGCGTACGGCTGCATCGGATCCCACCATAAATTTTTTTTTCAAAAGGAAAAAAAAACGCAGACCTCAAAACGCCGTTTTTCTCCCCCCTTTTATTTTGTCTGGACAACACACACGTCCAGGCATAGAGCTCCTGTTAGATATAGGAGCCAGCAGGACAAACAGAGGAAGAAGAAAAAAAAAAGAGCGTCGTAAATTCGGATTCAATTGGTCAGGTTCAACCTGTCGGCGATCACGCACCGGTGAGCGCAGCGCTCATTTTCTCTTTAAATGCGTTACTATTATACGTAATACAGCCGGACAATATGAGTTAGTCTCGTTGATATTCTTTTTTTTTTTCCCCCTTTTTTAAATAATATTAGAAGAGACACTCAGACCTGATGATCCTTTTATGGGAGTCGGACAAATTCCGACCATTGCCCAGAAGCATATCCGCTGTTTTTTTATTAAAAGGCCCAGGGATTTCCCTGGCCAAAGAAAAACATTTATTCAATTTTTTCCTTTCATAGTAACGCGGTCATGTCGAATGTGCGTTGGACGTCGTCAGGTTTAAGTTTTCTGTTGCGCAAATAAGCCGGCGCTTAACGTCAAGAGCTGGGGGGGATTTCAAAGTGATTTAACTTAGACATCATCAGTTTAGGATTTTTGAAGGCTGCTGGAAATATTATAACCGAATCAAAAGTTTTGGGGGGGAATCTAGTCAAAAGTATGGAGCGTAGCACGGTGTTTTTGGAAGGAAAAAGAAAAATAAGAAAGAAAAATATCTCTCTCTTGTAAAATGTATGGACGGAGCGGACGGCCAGTCAAATAAAGGGACGCCTACACACGAATAAGCGCGCGGCGAGGGCCGGCTCTCTCTATCCTGCCGTGTGTGTGTGTGTGCACGTATACGTACATACACACAACTACCAGTTCAACAAGGAGTCGCACGCTATCCTCGTTTTGTTTGAACTTTGTCTACTTTGCTGCTGTGCAATCCATTAGACCGGTGAGGGTGGATCATGACAGCGCGGCCTCCGAATGTCTAGCGAGGCCCGTCACGACATCATCTCCTCCACGGGAAAAAACAAAAAGAAAAACTTGTATCCCGTCAGGCCGGCCAGCAAACCGGGGGGGATTTCGCCCGTTCTATAATACCATCGTCTACCAGCTGTGTGTCTAATGAATAAAGTCTAGTGCATTTTTAACCAAACGTTTCTCGGAATGTCAATTATCTTTAAAGCAAATTGAAAGGTGTTTGACGTTCAGGCCCAGTCATGCAGGCCGGTGAAGCCCACTTTTATTGGGCCTGAACGTCGAACGTTGATAGCAACGCTGTTCTATTAACGGGAATAGTCAGGGAATTGATACTGACTCGATCAAATTCACATCGAGATGTGCACTCAACGATCAACGGTCATCACCTTCGCATCTCACCAAGAAGACCCGTGTTCGAATCCTTGTGTCTCCCAATTGTATCCCGCCACTGTGTTGTATGTAAACCCATATGTAATGTTCGTCTGCTTCGTCTCTATATATGCTGCTCAATGAATTCCAACCCACCTTCAATATCTAGCTAGTAGATCTCTCGACTGGCAAGGTGCCTTGCTCTGACCGGCAACGTGATTAGAAGACAACCACGCACTTTGACTTAATTGCTCGGAGTCATGGCAATGCATATCACACCGCTTTAGGAGCCTGTATCACCGGGTCGTAGCAAGTTCTCAAGCATTCCAAATTCCTCTCCTTTAATTTAAAAATTTATCAAGTTCTTTTTAACGGAAAACATCCTAATATACTAATAATATAGCGGTTGGTATGTCATCACCCAAATATTAATTTCCAAAATCATCAAGTTCTTCATTTAGCTAGAGTTTTCTCAAAACTGAATAAGTTAATTTCTCAATCATTAACATGTCGGATGAGTCGTAAAATGAGCACAATACAACAGCACAGGCTGGAATAGAAGTGAGCCTATACATAAGGGCTGGCCTCTGTGTGTGTCCAGCAACAGCAGCCTTTCTTTTCTCTATGCGAAAAATCGATGCTGGACGTCCGTCCAACTGAAATCACATAACCATAACGCATTCCCGTGGAACGACATTTTGCCCGCCAGCCGGGCCCTGCGCTAAACAACGTGGGGCTGTCAACGGACTACACATAATCTCCGTAATAAATAATGTTTTAATGCAATACATTTAAGATAATCATATCTCTCATTGATAAGGTCGTATCGTAAATCCAACGGCCAGGGAAATGAATCAAATCCTCCCACTTAATGAATACTCTATACCATACATACATGTATATATGTACACGGCCAGCTATACAAGAAGAAGAACCTATATAGGAAAGACAAAGGAGAGGAGGGGGAATAGATAGATAGATACAAGGTGGGCGGGTTTTTTGAGTGGCCGAGGGGAGGCCAACGGCCAGCATCGTTTCTATATACGCGCTGCTGGGTCCGGCCAAAAAAGCTTGCACGGTTGCACAACGTGTATATATACATACATACAGTTCGGAGGGGGGAAAGGAAAGAAGAAATTTGAATGTCTTCGACGAGCTGTTGAAATAAATCTTTTTCGGCTTCCTCTTCTTCCTTCTTCTTCTTCTTCTTCTTCTTCTTGATGTTGGGTCTTGTCTGATAACGAGAAAGGAAGAAGCGCTGCTGCAACTTGAATTATGACATAGTCCGGACAAACCACCACCACCACCACCGAGATGAAGGAGAAGAGATGGCAGCATAATACTACAAGTAAAGAAAAATAAAGAAGGGAAAGAAAAAAAAAATAGTTTTGTATAGAATATAACCCGTCCGCCCCGTCCAGTTTTAAATCCTGCCGGGAAAGAAAAGAAAAGGAAAAAATAAAAGTTCCGAAGCTGACATGCCAGCAGGAGCATCAGCATCAGCAGCAGCATAGTGCGGTTGAATTTACGACCGGCTACTCTTTCTGCTTCTGCTTCTTCTTCTTCAAGTTGAGGAATTTCCACGAGCTCTAATGCACAAGCAGCAGCCGATGTACAAACGTGAGCTATTCAACTGTTTAGAGATGTGAATAGCTGGACGTGTGTATATATATATACAATTATTGATCGGTCGGGACTGGATATAATTGGCTCCCTTGTGTTGGCGCTGCAGTGCTGCGACATCACTCAGCCTTGCAAAGCCAATCCACCAAACCACACACACACACACACACACAGTAGCAATCTAGATGATGGTGTAGCAGGAGCAGCAGCAGCAGCTCGTCCTTATTTCGCTTGGCATTTTCTCTTCTTCTTCTTCTTCATTCCCTCGGCTGAAATGCAATTAGCCAGAGCGCTAGCTGCTCCAGCGTTCGTCAATTATACAACCCAGTCCAGCAGAGAAAGAAGAGAGAGTTATTCTTAATTCGATAGAGGAAGACGCGAGGGGTAGTGTAGAGAGAGAGACCTTTATCTGATACCAAAGTGGGTGGAAAAGTCGTCGTGAAATGGCCCAACAACCAGCCAGGTATAATGCAATTCGTTCGCGTGTGAAATGGGAATAAGAATCAACATATCACCAAGCGCAATGTCTTTTTAGTTTTAGACGATTATCATAGTTTTCTACTAGAAATTTTCCTCGGCTAGATTGTTGCTGAGCTTTTTTTTTTTAAATTATTTTTGGCGGGTTATTTGAAATTTCGATCTTTCACGCTGTATTTAATTAAAAAAAAAATGGATTTCAATTGATTCAAAGTGAATGATACCACGAATCCTGAGAAACTGTTGGTTGATCTTAGACTGGATTTGACGACTTCGACTCGACAAGCTTCCCAAGAAAACTTGAAAAAAAATGTAAATATATAACAGTCTAGCTCAGTTGATGGCATTAAAACAAAAATTAATGTTACGGTCTGTCGGTCTGCGCCGGGCTTTTTACAGACACTCAAGTCGAAGGACTTGACATTTTGAGTAGGGAGTCAGTCGCAACGAAGCCCCCAAGTATATCAGGGCGACGTGGAAAACAACAAGAAAAAAAAGAAGAAGAAAACAACATCATCGCCATACAAACACACACAAGAGAGAATATAAGATAAGAAACACACAACGGTGGGTGGAGTTTTATAATTGACATCAAACTACAATTGATGGACGACATTAAACCGTCTTTGCGCCAAAGTCCTTCACAGCTCTCTCTCTCAAACTGTCTAACCCTTTGCAGAAAAAAAACAATAGGTCTAATATCCTCCTCCGAGTCAGTGTAGTAACATTATACCCCCAAGTCCCGCATCTCACACACAAGCAACATGTAACACAACCAAAAAAATACATATATATATTATATTGTAGAGTATAATGTGCCTTTTACTGCGGTCGTTTTCAAATAGGAAAAGAAGAAAAAAACCAACACAAAACAATAACACAAAACACACAGAGAGAGTCTAGTAGATAGAGCTGGTTGTGTGTGTGTGTGTGTGCTGTGTGTGGGGGATATGGACGTGTTTGATTGCAAGATATGGTCCGAAAAGAAGAATATATAAGAAAGAAAAGAAGGTGGAAAAGAGCCGAAATGAATCAAAGAGCGTCGTGTGTCCGAGTGTGTCACAAACTATCTGAGAGGCGGACACACCTGAGGTTGCCTTTTTTTCTCCTGTGCTGGAACAGATGGCCGGGTGCGTATATAGAAGAAGAGAGAAGCTGCGTCTATCTGATCTGAGAATCTTGATATTATATATCTACGCTATTTCTTTTTCTCGTCTTTTTTTCTTTTTCCAAACCGTCTCTCTGCTCTCTAGCTGCTCTGTGCTGTGTGTTGTATAAAGCAACGCCAGAATATAAGAAGAAGAAAGAGAGAGATGTGTCGACTGGAAGGTTGAGCCCGTGTTTACAACGATAGTCACGGGCAGGTCACAAATATCACCGGCTTATCTCTTTTTTCTTTTTCTTTTTTTCTTCTTCCAGCTCTGACATGTCGACGTCTGACCATACTTCTCTTTCTCTCTTTTTTCTTCTGCTTCTTCTTCTTTTTTCTTTTTAAAAAATATTTTTTAATGCTAAGAAACAAAAGGAAAAACCACCGAAAATAATAAGTCCGGCTTGTCGTTGTGAAAAACTCTGCTGTGTCCGGCAGCTGTGGAGATGTTGTCCGTTCTCTTGGCGCGCATAATATTGGCTACTCTCTCGTGTATAATGTAATCAGCCGGCCAGTGCCTCATCCAGCCGGACAGCCGACTAAAAGCCTCCAAACGAATATATAGGATATAGGAGCCGGGCGGCCCAGGAGCAGCAGCAGCAGCATCACCGGGATTAGTTGTCGATATTTAAGTGACTGGTCGAACGGTTGGGGGGACACGGCAGGAGACTCGACAGCCGCGCGCCGGAACACAACAGACAAAAAAAATAAGGAGCCCCTTACACACGTATCCAGCCCGCCGCCGGATTGCCCGCTGCGTTTTCTTCTTCTTCTTCTTTTTTGTGCCCGTTCAGCTGGGCGCGATCGGCGCGCGACTTGGGGGTGTTCTCCTGACAAGTTTACGGCGGTGGCTCCTGGCCCCCGCACACCCTTACAGCCAGCCAGAAGAAGACGGCCCTGCGTGTGTGTGTCTGCTTCTCTTTCTTCGCCCGTGTGTGTGTCTAGCACAAACTCGGCCACCCAATGAATATTTCATCCTCTTGACTATTTACTGCGCAGCGCCCAGCAAATATACAACCGGCCCCGCTGCTGTCGCCATATAACTCGCAACTACTGTGCAGTGTACCACCACCAGCGCTCCTCTAATGTTTTCTTCTTCTCTACGAGGAACAAGAAAATATTAGACACAATTCAATATACAAACTGATGTGATATGAGAAAGTCTAAAACAATCGAACGCTATGGCTGTGTTGACAATTCCCACTCTAATCCAGATTTTTCTACATTACTACCCCTATAGTATAGCTGCGAGTCGATGAGGCAATGAAATGTTACCAAGAATTATTATTATCGAGCGGACCCCAGGATTTTTTTTTATTTGTTTCGTGAGAGATTTTTCTTCTTCTTCTTTCAGTCGTTATAAAAACGATGAGGATATTACCTCCTGTCGTTTTTCTTTACCGCACCGGGAGAATTTTTTTGGTTTCTTTCTAACGTTCGTGAATGACGCATTAGTGAGAACGTCACCGTTCGATGAGATTCGTTTTTTTAGAAAAGGCAGACACTGTGTGGGGAGATATTGGAACCGTTGCCTTGCACTTGACAGTGGCGCGAAATTCAAATAAATAACTTTTTTTCCTTTTTTTTTTGGGTGGCGCGTTTATAATATTTTTGTGAATATAATCAACGATGAATGGCGGAGGGAATTTCTTAACAGAAAAAAAAAAGAAATATGCTGTGGCATCTCATCATCACCATCTTCTTCTTCTTTCGCCTCCACCACCACCACCACCACCTCCTCGAATAAATATATAAATATAAAATATCTACGCACCGAACGTGTTTGAGATAATGAACCGAGTGTGTGTGGCTGTGCGCGGAATCGGGAACGGTCAAGAGAGAGAAGCAGGAAGAGAAGAAGTATAAGAACCCAACCAGCCATGGAAGGATGGAAACATGTCCTTAAAAAGCAAAAAAAAAATATATATATAAGAGAGAGAGATGGAATTAAAAAAAAAAAAAAAAGAGAAAACTAAAAACAGCAGGGGGTCTCTTCACTTTAATATTCTTGGTCCAACCCCCCCGCTGTCTTTTTTTTTTTCAGCCGAAAAAATAAAAGAAGAAAAAAAAAACAGGTACAAGACCGACTCGATGGAATAGAGAGGGGGGAAAGAAAAAAAAAAACACGGAACATTATGCATCGCCTTTTGCTTCATATTAAACATTATACATTTATTTATATATATTCTGGATGGATATATATATGTGCTGTGCTGGTGTGTAGAGAGGCCCCACACTCGAATGCATATGTGCATACCAATAAATGGGACGCAACTCACACACTTGAGGCACTATACTACTAGAAATATATAAACCGAATCAATGGTTAAAAAGAAAGAAAATGAAATAAAATTGCGTCGGTTTTTCTTTTCTTTTTGTTGGAGTGCGATGGGATAGTCATTTAAAAAAAGATCAACAACCAAACAAAAAGAGGGGATATTATATGAGCTAATAATAATAATAAACCCCGTGTTGCTGTTGTTGTTGGTTTTTTAAAGGCTTCAATAAAATAAAGTGGAGGATAAATTTTCGGTCATTTCTTGTTTTCAAAATAAAATCACGCAATAAAAAACAAGCAGAAGGAGAAATGAAATGATCTTTAGGAATTGTATTTCTCAATGACGTTACAGAATTAAAATCAAGAGTTCTTTGACATTTTAAGTTTTAACTGCGACTCTGCCGGATAATCAGTCTGGAAATTCAGGAGTTGATAAGTCCAATTCCAGCACGAAAGGCATAGAAGATCAAATTTCGAGTTTCTGCCGAAAACCGTCCGATGATAGGCAATAACCATTCCAATTGATCCAAGGCCAGTACAATTTGCACATTTTCTCCGATTTCAATCGTCATTTCGGTATGAATGGCGTTTGGCTGTTCCTGCACACCTGAGCGAATCATCAAACGAATTCGTTCCATTCTCTGTTGATGGATGTCAACTATCAGTTGGAAATAGATCCTCAGGTCCGCCCTTATTTCCCGCTCTTCGCTGGCAGTCGCCCGGTTGTTGGTGATGGCGGGTGGATCGGGTTGGAAAACGGAGTCATAATTTCCAGTTGGGGGTGAACCGATGGCCTGGTGATTGAACGACTTGAATGGCTCTTTGCACGTTGGGCATTCCAACTTGATGTGGGACCATTGGGTCAGGCATTGATAGCAAAAGACATGGCCGCATTTCGGTCGGGATTTGGTTTCGTGCGGGCCAATACAAATGGCGCACTGCCCATCATCAAAGTCCAGAGCGGGGAAAAAATAGTCCAGAGTGCGCGAGAAAAAATTGCCCATTTGTATTTTTCAATTGTTCGAGTTCAGCGCCAGTTGTGCGATGTGTGTCGTCTGAACTTGGTTGACTTGTATATATAGACCTGTGTCGTCCAATTCTTATTTGCAATGGACATTATTTGGTTATTTTGAATTTTTAAAATATTTAAAGTGGAAAATTACATTCAAATTAATCCGAATTTGATTCGCGGCATTAAAACGCATAAATTTCAAAAACTTTTGAACTGGTTAAAATGCCCGTTTAAAATAAAATGGGGAAAAACATCCCGAAAACATAAGAAAAAATTTTCCCAACTTATTAAATTGGACTAGTCTGTATTTCAAATTTTTTTAATTTCATCTCATAGCACACGTTGAATATTCTATCTAAATGAAATCGCAATAAAAACAAAAAGGAGGATTCAGAAGTAATCTTGAATTGCATTTATCAATAACGTTACACATCAGAGTATTCGTTGACATTTTTATTCGCTGCAACTCGGAGTAGCTGGAGTGATCGCGGTATTTGGAATTCGAACTTATTTCTCATTTTAGCCTACTTCAGAGATCACGTGATTGACTGCTTTAATCCGACGGATGATTCCCAATAAGAAAGCAATTTCGGGGGGGAAATGTCCGATTTCTAGTAGCAAGATTCCCATTTCCTGTTCCAGCCGAGGAATATCTTCGCTAAGTATGCAAATATCCAAAAATTCCGCCACGAAGTACATCATCTTTGTCAGTGGGTTGCGTCGTCGCTTGCGACGTTCTTTCCACACTGTTAGACGCCATTGCGTTTTTAGGATGTTAGTGATTTTTCTCATCAGTCGCGATTTTTCCTTCGCTGTCATCGTTCTGAAAGCAAATCCACCGAATGCAACAGGGACGGCCAAGGCAGGACGAGTAAAATGCATTTGGCAGGTAGGACATTTATAGTTTTCTAGCCCAGGAGTGATTAGACATCGCAAACAAATCGCATGGTCGCACATCAGGCGGATATTGAAGTTTAAAGCTGGACCATTGCAATATGAACATGTTGGAACATCGTCAAGGATCGGCTCAATGAGTGGGACTGTATCGTTTTCCATTTTGATTTTCAAATCAGTTCAGCGCCAATTAGAAGATGTGAGTGATGATGGCAACTGCTGGTGGACTTTTATAGACTCGTGTCCGTGCCAGTCCTACCCGCAGTGAATATTTTTCGAACATTTTGAAATGTTTGAATATTTGAAATGATTCCAATTCATTCAAACTAAGCTGAATTGGATTCTTGCCATTAAAACGCACGAATTTCAACGTGTTAAAAAACCGTATTAATATAAAATAACTAGAAAGATCCTGAATTTAAAATTCCTCGACCTTCCTTCAAATTGAATAAATCGTCCATTATTAATTTTTCCATTTTATCACTTTAACAAGTTTTATTTCCCCCAAATTGCAAAAATATTAAATCGCAATAAATAACAAAGAGGAAAAAAAATAAATGGTATTTTTAATGAATCTGGTGACTTATTACGCGTTACAAAAAATTTCGTTTATTGCGACTCATTAAACGGAAATCCACTTTTTTCAATTGTCAGACGTCATGGGTGAAATCACCCGAAATTCCCGAAGCTGTTGAACAGAAACTCTCAAGTGTTTCACGTCGAAACTGCCGTTTTCCAGCCTACCCAACATAAATTTGTCAAGTCGAGCGCGACTGCTGGCCGTCGCAGTTTTTTTCCCATTTCACAGGACTCGATGAATTCGTTTAAATAAAACGGGCAAGATCGGATTGATGATACCGTATAGCAAATCAATTGCTTTTCCCTCTTCTCGCCTGTATATATAAAGATGAACATCTGATTAAACAGGACCGACTTGTCGATTTGAGCCAATCGAGGAAGCGGCCGACAGCGAACGAAATAATCGGTCTGTACTCCTGGGTCTCGTGTCGTATATTTTGGCGTAGACGGGCGAATCAATAATTTGACGACGGCTGGACGTGAATGGCAACTGGCAGACGGACAGTCGCTAATTTTGACCAGACAGTCAATCAGACACTGGAAAGATGGTGGCCGCATTTCGTGGTCGGCGTTTGTTGACAGGCGGGTCAAGACAAATGGCACAGTTACATTCACGACGGACCAGACGGCAGAAACAATTCTCCCCATCAGTTTGAACAATCAAATTAATTCAGCGTCAATGATAGGGAAGCGAATATATAACGAAAATGAACCTGGTGACCTTTTAATGACCTATATATATGTTTGCTGCACCACATCGGCCAGAAATTGACTTTTTTGAATTTTTAAAAAGAAAACTTTCATCGTAATGAAATACATTTTAACGATTTTGAATTGGATTGTTGCCATTAAAAAACGCTTCTATTTCCAAGCTCTTTTTTTTATAATAACAACCGTATTACATTAAAAATGAGCGAAAAGATTGTTTGGCTCTACCTTGGCACCTCCTTTAAAAAAAAGAAGAGTTTTTTCCCTATAAATTATTCAAAATGGACCAGTAAATTCCCATTTGGTTCTCTATATTTTTTTCTTTTTCCCCCATTTTATTTCAACACATTTAATTGGAATTTTCCTTTCTTTTTAATGTTTTTTTTCCAGGTTGCGGCTGTGAATGCCAGGAACGAACGACCTCGACATGTTATAGGCACCCGAAAAAGGATATCTAGACAACAGCAACACACACATGAATATAAATATACCACCAACTTGTTTTTGTAATTACTATTTCGTCTATATTATATGATGTGGTCGTCTACATATAGCATAGGCCTATTTCCTCTCGTAAACTGGGGGCCCTGATGTTATTCTTCCTTCCTCTCTTTCTCTCGCAGCCCATACGCACATGCATACAGGGGGGAAGAAAAAGCGACATGGGGGCGAATGTCCAGTTGACGAGCCATCGGTTGTTATTGCTCTTTTGCGAGCCTCTAGCGCTCAGCATGAATTTCCCATCGAGAAAGACTCGGATGGCGGGGTCTTATTTGTCGGGAATTTTTGACGGTCATCAAAAAATTGGTCCGTTGCCTTTTCAGCAGTTTCACGTCTCTATTTATACTGGAACGAATATATTGAAGAGCTCAGGAGATCGATGCCCAACCAGAGAGGGGAGGAACCGGGAGGAATATCCGTGCGGAGCCAGTCGAGCGTGTTCGAATGTATCACAAACAACTAAATGCACATAAATACCCAGCAGTGAGAGAAGAGAGCAGAGCGCTATATCTATCTATATCTACTATAAATATAAAGAGACGAATGTTGCCCTTTTTTTTCTGCTGGCTGCTGCACATTAGAGACGAGAGAGAGTCTAATCCAACCAATTAAGCCGGCTTTTTTATATTATAAGGACTATAAGAAAAAGGTCCTTAATGCCCCTTTATTTCTGCTGCTGCTGCCGTATATATATAGCTAGCTCTGTAGGATCTTGACGAAATGAATAGTCGCTCGTTGGTGTGCATCTCTTCAGCTCATCTATCTGGTAATAGCAATAGGCCTTGTATAGATATACAGCAGGACGAAAAGTCATCAGTGATGAGGGGATAGATATCCCCCCTCTTTTACTCTTTGCAACAGCACAGAGAGGAATCCCGAAGAAATCGTTGGGATTTCTTCTGTTTTCTCTTCTTTTTTTCTTCCCCGGTTGGGTGTGGGGGGGGGGGGGGGGCCCCGGGACGATTACAGACGTATTTATAAGTCCAGACCGGCAATAACCATTAAGAAACAAGATGGATAGCTCTGCGCTTAAATGCCCTTTTATGTATATAACTACGTATAGAAGATGCGCGTCTCTCTTGTATAAAATAGCCGAACGGATTTTTTTTCTCAAAAGGCATAGCTTTTTTTCTTCCCCTTTTATAGATACAATATAAATACAGCCGATGTATTATTAGCGTTGCGCAATGATTCACGCGGGTCGTGTCCGAATATCTTTCGGGTTTTTTATAATGACCGTGGCACAAGCAGCAGCCACTCGAACTGATGGCAACCACGAATAAGAATCAGGTGCTTGATCAATATAACCAGTAATATAGTAGTAGACACATTAAAAAATATTGTTTAACTGATTTTTCTAGGGGGAAAAAGTGTCTAAATGTTTCCGATATTGTGTGGTCTGGTTATACTTCCATCTAATTCCGTTTAAACAGTAAAAACGGCTGAAAAAATTCATTTCGAAAATGTCCTGTTGTTTTCCCAACCGAATGAAAAAGCCAAAAGTTTTTCGGTGTCGTGTTAAAAAAAAAAACGCATCTTCCCACACACAGCAGTCCCTCACTGATACGAGGCATATTTTTTTTTAATATACTGGTCTTAAGGTTTTTTCTGTATCAAAATTGTGTGCGCTGTATCAAAATTGATCTTGGAATTGATCCGGGACTTCCGAATTCGACCACACATCAAATGAACCAAACTTAATACGGTATATCCCGCGTTAAATTAAACTCGAATGAACACGCAACGTGAACATCTATAAAACTGCAATTTCAAAAAGGATTATTCCCGCTAAGTAATTTATCGAGCTATAATACGATTACGTCAAGCCTAACCTTTAACTACTCTGTTTCATACTAAACGCCGTGGTCTCGCCAACGTAAGGTACGGACAAAGCAAACAACCATCGTTGAAAGGAAACCCAGTTAAATTCAGTTAACTTTATAATTTGGCGCCTTAACCCACTCAACCACTTATTGGCACCAGTAATTAATTTGAATGTTAGCATATTTACATACCATCAGAGGCATTCGTCCTCATGATGATGATAGAGTTTTAGTGTAGGTAGGAAAAAGAGTAAAGATAAATAAGTAGGTTTATATCTAAAAAGCTGTCTATTAATTTTTATTTCTATTAAATATTTCAATGTGGGACTCTTATCCAGTCACTATATCAAATTTACATTTGCATGTAATGGCCTAAAACTAAAAACTACATCAAATGAACCAAATTCAATACGGTATATCCCGCGTTAAATTAAACTCGAATGAACACGCAACGCGAACATCTAAAACTGCACTTTCAAAAAGGATTAACTTGGCATTCCCGTAAGCATAAATCAAGCAATAATGTAATTACGTCAAACTATTACCTTTACTACTCTGTTTCGTACTCAACGCCGCGCTCTCGCCAACGTAAAGTACGGATCTAAGCAAACAACCGTTGTTGAAAGAAACGCCTTATAACCCACTCAGCCACTCGGCACTAGTGATTAACATTCTTTTCTGTATTAAATATTATTAGCCGAACAGATTTGTTTTCAAAAGACATAGTTTTTTTACTTTCCCTTTATAGATACAATAATACAATATAATACAGCTCGAATACAGCCGATGTATTATTAGCGTTGCGCAATGATTCACGCGGGTCGTGTCCGAATATCTTTCGGGCTTTTATATAATGGCAGTCGAAAGGCAGCACACAGCAGCAGCTACTCGAACTGGCAACCACGAATAACAATCAGCTGCTTGATCAATATAACCAGTATATTACACATTTTTGAAAAAATTATTAGTTAACTGATTTTTCTGGGGGAAAAAAACAAAACAAATGTGTCTACTAAATGTTCCTGTTGTGTGGTCTGGTTATTTCCATCTAATTCCGTTTTAACAGTAAAACGGCTGAAAAAAAATTCATTTCCAAGTTGTCCTGTTGTTTTCCCAACCGAATGAAAGCCAAAAGTTTGTCTCGGTCGTGTAAAAACAACCGCATCTTCCCACACACAGCATTCTCTCGTTATATATACGAGGCCTTTTTTTGTTATATAGCCTTTAGTATTTTTGTGTGTGTGTGTGTGTGCTGCGCTGTATCAAAATTGATCTGGCCACGACGACGACCACAATTCGCTGTGTCTAATATAATCTGAGCTGGCCGGGTTATATCAATAAATATCGAGCAAATTGAATGAGATGCTCATCCCTGGCAACAGGAATCAATGCCATCATATACTCGTCTGCTGCTGTGCTCACTGTGCGCTAGAGCTGCTGCTGCTGCTGGCGGAGCGGGGCTTTAGACTTTCTTCTTCTTCTTCATCTCATACTTGTGCGTATTATATATAAAAACACAAAAGAGAGTCCCGACCAACGTTGGTCGGGTCGAGATTGGAGCATTCCAAGTTGATCCCGTTCCTTTTTCCTTTTTTTCCCGCATCACTTTTCTCTTTCTCTCCCCTTTTTTCTATCTGATATTATATATTTTCTTCTTTTTCTATAAGATGGAATAGAAGCGCAGCACAGTTCTCTCTCTCTCTCTCTGCTTGCTAGCTATAGCTATATGTATACCAGCGATTGAGAAATATATATCAACCCCCGGCTGGCAGCTCGGGCAATATCGTTGGCCACGCAACTGCTTGGGCGAAAGAAGAAGAAGAAAAAACCTCTCTCTTTCTAGCCCCTCTCTTTTTTTCTTTTAAGAAAAGAAGAAGAAGAAAAAAAAACCTCCAAGTGCTATTGCAGCTCAGAAAACTGCTGTATAGCTTCGCCGTCGTCTCTGCTGCTGCTCTCTAGCCCCCATGACTCTTCATTCCCGAACCATTTCCTGAAAACCTCCTACGACCTCACAAACCCCACTGGTATTTTTTTTTCTCTTTTTCTCTCTTTTTTAGCCCCTTACGTATTTTAAATAGGATATATTCCTATATAGTGATGCGAGGGTGGTATGGTGTACATGTATAGAGGAGGAAGAAAGAAAAAAGATGGCCGAACGCGTGAAGAAAACCGCCGGGTCGCACAGTATGCGGCCCCTTCTTCTTTCTTTTTTCACCCCAACGCCGCCTTCATCATTACACGTATATACGCTTATACACTATTTATACATACATCATGTAATACCCTTTAAGTTTTTTTTAGAAAAAAATATACTGAACATCGCTGAACATTCCAATTTTTAAAAAGCAACTACCGCTGTGGATGAATTCCAGTTTGATTAAAAAAAGGAAAAAATAATGCATATAAGATATTGAATTTATAGGAAAAGGTTTGATTATTTATCGTCTATTCCGCGTTCTTTTTTTTTAAATCAATATATTTTGACCTTTTATTTTTTTTTTTGTCTTTTGTGAAGAGCTACGACGACGACGAAGACGACCGGTTGGCACTTGTAATGAAATTAGAGCCGCCGGGATTAACTCTATAGTCGCTGCTGCTGCTGCTGGGTGTTATGTAAGGATCCAACAGGCATATAAGTTCTGTTTTACGCGCCCAAGTCACTTGGAAAATTTACGTGTTTAAAACGGGGAAGGCACAAACGCGGAAAATCTAGAGCAGCAGCGAGTCTTGAAAGCAGTTGCGAATGTAATTGAACCGTTGGATAATATATATCTAAAAAGCCCCGGGTTTCCCCCGCGGTTTCTATCCGACTATATACCGCAGACTTTGTATTAGACTCTCCACACCAGCACACACAAATAGGCCGCAGCGCACCAACATCAAATTACTCGACACACCTTCGATATAGCCGCGTTCGCTGGCCCTTTTAATATTACACAGAGTCTCATATTGCTTGGAATAAAGCAACAGCCGAATATATTCCATAGCCTTTTTTTTCCGGATCAATTGGATAGCGATCTTCTCATTTCGTCTAACTTATTCCCTTTACTGCTTCGATCTCTTCTTCTTCTTCGTATAGACCGCACCGGATCTCATCGATCTTTCTTGGCGGGCCTGTCATCTGTATAACTCGGGCGGGCTCTGTGATGTTGTGTGTATTATATAATCTCGTAGCAGAATCAGCCGAACCGTCCGTTTCGGCCGCCCCCAGCACTCGAATTTCTTGAATGAACCGAAGCAAATTAGGCCTGTCAGCCCAATTACTCCGTTCAGTGAAATTTGACATTTGTTCCATCATCACACTGATTTGTCAATTTCATCAATTTTCAATTTTATGACTTGATACTCAACTGTGGATCTGTTTTATGTTTTTATTCGTCATTCTTCGCGGAACTACTGATCCATCATCTGTAAGACGTTAAGAAGGAGTTAAGCAGAGCGATGCCGATGTCAACTAGATGCGACACTCAATGAGTTAAAAGCAGAATTTCGATGGGAAACTATAAGACTGGGAAAAATGAAAAATATATTAGAAACGGCGTCGGGATTTATAATAATAGTGCGATCGTAAACCAGTCGGTTTGGATTAGTTCTCATTAAGAGATGTGGCAGCAGCACACCACTTGAATATACAGCCTCTCTTTCTCTCTCTCTGCAGCACCGCGCATATTATAATAATGCGGAGCCGTCGTATCGTCGTCGTTAGGTTTCCATCAAAGCCGACGCGTTGGCGTCGCGGCGACCGAATAAGGCGCACAACACAATCGCTATATATACCAACCGCGCTCTTCTGGCTGTATAGTGCAACACTGTCGGGCATATCCATCATATAGGCCAGCCATTGGATGTATACTGCTGCCGAGTTGTTGTTGTATATCTGCGAGCCGGGCACAACCATTTCATCACTTGCTGAACCAAAAAAAAGGCGTTGGCGGTATAGCCATACAATCATTCCGATCCATTTGGAGAATGAAACAATCTCTTTTCTCTCTCTCTCCGCGGCGCTGTGTAGATATATTTATTCGTCTATACATCCCCTCCATCCAACTCGGTTAGCCCTTAGACTCTCGGCGCCCTGTTATTTATATAAATACAAGCGTCGTCTCAATAGGAATGAGGGACCAGCTCGAGAGAGAAACCGGGGGTCCAATAAATACGGCGATATATAATAATAGTATCTAATACATATATATATATTACATATCTGCTGAGAGAGATAGAAAACTATTCTCTCTCTTGCTATCCATGCAGTTGTGTATATATTTCTGGGATTCCTTTGGCCGGATATTTTCGTACATTCTCAATTGCTCGCACTGCTTTCCATCTTCCCTTCATTTTCTACATCTCCTCAACTACGTCTAACACGTCTCTAAAAGAGGATCTTCTTCTTCTTCTTTTTTGTTTTCTTATTTTATTCTATATAGATCTGCCATATCCTATAAATAAATAAATAAATAAATAGTTGTACATATACACATTCCCCCCTTTTTCTTTCTTTATTCTTTTTTCCCCTTCTCTCGCAGAGAGCTGTAGAGCACTCATATATATACACACATTTATCTAAACGAAGAATGACACTTGCTTCATCTATATGAAAGGGAAAGAGAGCTAGAGAGCTAGAGAGAGTGAGGGGGCTGTGTGCTGCGGCACTAATTGAATTGCCGGCGAGCTCCTTGCATTCACACATACATTTGTTATTATTATGATTATTGCTGTAGGCAGTGAGAAGCAGAGAGAGAGTCTGAATGTAATCAACTATTTAAGAATTGGGACGAAAAAACAAAAAACAAAAAGGAATTTTTATATTTGGCGATGTCGTCTCTCCAAATAAACGGCGTGAGCGAATCAGACAGCACAGCGCAGAATAACAGACACGCCCAGCAATTTTTATTTGCCGATGATTATTGCGTTATTTCCTGATGTATATTTTGTTGTTGTCTTGACACACACAAGAGACATGGCACGCTTATTATACACCGTATAGATGTATAGTAACCTATCGATCCTATCAAAGTGGAACAAAACGACGAGAGCTTCTTTTTTTAGTTATAAAAATATATACACACACACACTATGGAATAAGATGGCCGTCAGATTCCTGTGGCTCTCTGTGTCGTTCGTGCCGGAATGCCAGTCAGCCAGCTGTATAGCTAACAACAGCAGCCAGTTGTCGGATGAGGCTCATGAGATAGATGATGGGTCCCTCTCAGTCACCTTGTCCAAAACAAAAAAAAAAAAAAAAGACTCCAACTGATATCAAAAGAAAGAAATGAAAACTAAAAGTCCAAATTTCAAGTATTGTCCATCACATAGACACAAATTTGTCCGGCTGGTTTTCGATATGAATTTTTAAATGTAACAACGACACAGACAGGAGGACGCAATGATTTCTGACTTTTTGGACCTTTTGTGGGGTTTGTTTAATTTTTGATTCGTTAGATATTTCTCAGAGGATTGATGAATTTCATTCCGTCCTGAAAACTTCATTTCCTTTTTTGCTGGGCAATCGGCACAGCAGACGAGTCGGATGGCCGGACGGTTCCGTCTGCGCTCCAGTAAAAAGGAGGGGGCATCAGACGGGCAGCAGCAGCAGGAGCAGCGCACGTGACGTGTCACTTGATTTGAAACATCATCGTATAACACATGTCCGATACATCAGAGAGAAGAATAGAAGAATATATCTAAGCTATACAATATATATATCTAGCTGGCCGTGACGCTGCAACATTCGCTCTATTGTGTGTTGCTGTACTACACACACATTTCTATTTTGAAAATTTAATTTATTCCCGCGTTATCAACTTGTGTGTGTGTGTGTGTAGATGTAGTAGTACGCACGGCGTTAAATGCTGCATATAACCCCGCATAGAATATATAGAATTGAACAGTCATTTTCCATTTAATTATTTCTCTCCCCCACCCCTCAACTCCCTTCCCTTCTTGCGGTTTTTTTTCACGTTGAGCGACAAGACAAAAAAAAAGACACACACACACACACAGGCCAACAGAAAAAGTAATAACAGTAAGTGCTATGCGGTACACTGGGCGTCGTTATAGATTTTTGTTACTTTGAGCTGGACGAGGAAAAATACCGACGCCATCTGTCGGTTCGGCCGTCAATCGAGCCAGGAAAAAAATAAAATAATAAAAATGACGACCGGATAATAATTTTCGTCCTGTTCATCATCATCATCATCTTTTTTCACTTCCTTAAAACCAAAATGTTGAAACAAACAAACAACTCGAGTCGTTTTAAATTTCCCTGTGTGGACGATTTTTATGCGGGGACATTCAACCCCACCCCCGTCTCTCTCTCCTGGCGATATATATCCGCATATCAAATTTGATGTCGACAATACATCCAGCAAAGTGAAGGAAAGGACGATACAACAACCAAAAATAAAAAAAAAAGTGTATAGAGTAGGAGGAGCCAGGTGTATAGACGAGTGACGAGTTTCCCACTGTACATAACGCAGCTCGTCGAGCTCTCGACTCAGCTCGCACGGTCTATAACGAAAAGAAAAAGCTGATTGGCGGGCATCCAAACGAATTATGTGGCCCCCTTGTCGTGCTGTGTGTATATATCTTTTTCTCTCTCTCTCTTGCTCTTTCTCTCTCCCATGTTGTTGTTGTTGTTGTTGTTGTGTGAAAAAAAAAATACAGTTCTCCCCCCCCCTTTAGCTTTTTTCCCAAATCAAAAAAACAAAAAAAAACAACAACCAACACCAGTTGTAATGTAGTCCAACTCTCCGCGATGTACGTACACGAGCAGAGAGAAAAAAGAAAAAGAAGAAGAGGGTATAGCGTGACTGTAATCAACCCCTGTGTGTTTGTAACGTTGTTCTTGCCTATTGTATCAAAGTTATATAGAGGATTACATACATAAAGGATATCTAGAAAAAAAAAAAAACACCGCGGGACAAACGTATATCTCCGGGCATCAGCAGAGTAGACGAAAAGAAAAGAAAAAACAATTACTCCGCAAGACACACACACACACAGCACACTCACGTATATATATAACAACACAGAGAAATGTATAGCGTCTATAAAATATATCAGAAACGAGGACCATGAACTCTCGACAGGTAAAATAGTTCCCCAAAAATAATAATAAGAAGATGGTGACCTTTTTTTAGAAAAATGGCTTAACCTTTTTATGAATTTCAATTTGTTCAAAAACCCCGTGTGTCTAACGAGGAGAGGAAATATACAACGAAATAACCGGAAAGTCTTTTTTCTTCTTGTGATTTCTCTTATTGAAAAGAAACAAAAAGAGTTCAAACGGCGTATGACTTTATATGAGAGCATTTTTCAAATTTATAACTGTGGCGAAAGAAGAGCAGCAGCACCTGTTAAACGGCGAAATTTACACACAGCGCGACTCTATGTGTGTGCTGTTATATGCGCGTGTATAGCTTACTACTACTACTACTACTACGGCGTAATATAAAAAATGACGACGCCTTTGATTGCGTCGTATAACCCTCGGCAAACGGCGTCGGTGGCCGCCGTATGAAAACACACAGCGCACAGCCTATTAGATCGTCAAGCCAATGGGACTCGTAAATGCCAGCGCAAATAACTCGCCACATCTCATCCCTGTTGTATATACTATATATAATATATAATAATAGACGAAAGATTGTTTTCTTCTTCTTCTTCTTTGGCTTGCTTGGTTTATACTGGAGAAACGAGCTTATAATCATCAAAAAGAGAGTGTGTGTGTGTATATATGTGCGCCGTATAAAAATAGATAAAAATATAAGGAGACTGTGTGTGTGTAGATGTGATAAATATACATGCAGCTACTTGATTATTATTGGAAAATGTGATGCGATGGGGTCTCTCTCTCGACATAAAAAGAAGAGAAAATATCAATAAATAATATTATGTACGGGCATGAAATCAGGGATCGTTGTCACGTCAACTTTGAGGCCAATAACTTGACGTTTTACGCTCGACTTTTATGCGCCCACTTATATTATATATTCTCTTTTTTGTATTTTTTTTTTCTTTTTTCCCCGGCGGAGGTTATAGTATATTCATCGCTCGGCTAGCTGCTGCTGCTGCTGTTTATTATTATATACATTTACTGGCGCCCTTTTTGATTCGGCGTGATGCCTATTTTTTTCCCTATCATGTTCGTTCATTTGTAGACAATCAATGTCCCGTTGTATAATTGAGATGATAAGCTGCGACTTGTCTTCCTTTTCAGACGTTTAACGAGCTCGTTTTCCTTTAGACCCTTTAGACCATTCTTTTCTTTTTTCGGCGCTAAACAATTTTCGTGACTGTAACTCGTCTCGACTCTTTTATATATATTTCATAATATGCAAGTCGGTACCATTTTTCTGTTGTTGGCCGCTTTTTATCCGAATGTAACTGTTCATATCGAATCGGCGTAATTCTCAATGGCGTTTCGCCTGGTGGGGGTTGCCTCCATTATGACTTATAATATAAACCGAGCTCCGTATGTTGTTGTCTAGAACAACCAGGAGAATATCAAAAGGGCTGGGTCATTTATTTTACAAAATAAAAGAAACAAAAGTCGTCGAACCGTGAATGAGTTTCTTTCCCTCCCCAAAAAACTGATTATGTTGGCAACTCTAGTAACTTGTTTTATTAAAAGATGATCGAAACGATGTCGTCATCATCCGATCGGTTTGGCAGGACCTCGCCAGACCCAAAACAAAAAAAACTAGGAGCAACTTGTACACATCTATACGAGAAAGATGAAGACGAATAAGGAGAGACGAACGAAGATCATCTTTGAAATTCTCGTGATGATGTCAGAAGCGTGTAAAAGAAAAAGAAAGGGGGGGGGGTGGGGAAGATCTGTGCGTAAGAAAAGAAGGCGGAGAGCTAGGGACGAACGAAGAAAGGAGACGTGTTAATTGACAGGACGGGGCTGGGTCCCGCCGAGAGAGAAAGAGAAGAATAGTAAACGGAAACAAAGAAACAAGTCACACGCTGAGAGCGACACACACAAAAACAAAAAGAAATATATATCAGAAAAGAAATAGAAAATAAAACCAGTCTTTTTGTACAGCCAATAGTCGCAATGGGTCGGCGGGAGCTGAGTGTACAAGGAGGAGCTCGGTCCCTCCCTCGCTGAGGGAAAAACGAGAGCGGGTTAAAATATATAAGGGAGGATTTTCTTATTTCTTCTTCTTCTTCTTCCTTTTATTTTTACTTATTTTGTTTTATGTGTCTGTCACTCTGAAGGAAAGAACAGTGGGCGATAGAAAGAAAGCGAACGACATGGGAGCGAATCCCGAGACACACACGCGCTGGGAAAAAATAAAAGAAGGAAGAGGAACAGATAGGAGCAACACAAGACAACAAAAAAAGGGAGACTAGGAGTTTGTCAGTTTGTCAAGACTGTCAGGCGATCAGCAGCGTCTCTCCAGCAGCAGCACCGACAGACGCCGATGCTATTTCCCCACTTCTTATTTTTTCCCCTTTTTCTATCGATTTAAAAAAAAACTTTAGATTTTTTCAAACTTTTTTCCCAGAAGAAAAAAGCAACCCAAGAAATATATAACGGCCCTTCGTAATGTTACTTGACTCATGTAGATGATCCATTATATGATCAGCAGTAGCAGCTACTTTTTCTTGTTGCGTCTTTGTTCTTATAAGGTATATACACTTGGAGTTTATTTATTTAACTAGTTTCTATTTTTCGCCATATCGCCAACAGCCAGACAAAAGTTTGATATTCAATTCCCCCATTTCTTCTCTTTTATACTTCGCAGATTCTTTTGGAAAAAACAAAATCGATAGATTGGAGAATAGAAAAATTCATTGATGTCATGTCATCCGGCCTGATCCGGCTGGAAAAATTTTATTCATTTTTTTTTCTTCACTATATTATCGCTCGATGGGAGTCAATGATATCAATTTCTTTTGTTGAGCTGACGACGGTTTTTTCGGTTTAGAAAAAAAGCCAATTAGAGTGTCTGTCATGCTCGATGTAATCCTGTCGCGCTGCTGCTGCTGCTCTGCGGCTCCTTCACGTCGATGACTGCCGATAAAATATATCGTCCACCGACCGTGTTCGCCGTCGTGTCAACATTCAGCACGACCATCCAGTATTGTAGACGTACGCCCCATTGTGATTATGCCGCCAAACATGAATAATTAATCATATGCATTTCGTTCTTTTCACAGATATATACTGGAAAAACAACAGAGAAAATAAAAATAGTTTGATTGTCTTTTTTTCCACATTTCTTTTTAATTGCCGGTTAGATTCCAAGAACCGTGTACACATGTACATGTATATATATCTGAGGAGGGGAGTTCTTATACATGTTTCGATTTCCTCTGTATACAATAACCCCAGTTCTAATATAGGCTATCCAACAGCAGCAGCTAGAGTCTCAATACTATCGCATGCATATTAAAAACACAGGTAAAGGTCTATAATTTGTGTTTCCACGGGGGGAAAAGGGGGCCCCTCTCATTCCCCCTCGACTTTATAATATAGGCCTACTATATGTGTGTGTATACCTACTTGACACACACACACAATATCCCACCGAGCATATATATATATATATAAAATGTATTTTTTTTTCCTCCGGAAAGAGCTAAACTTTTTTCTTCCCCCTAGCTCATCGTACGGTCTATAGAGCCGCATTCTTTTGTGTTGTGTGAGCTGTTGTTTTGTTTCAATTTGTAGCGCGGAAAAATGGCCGTACATGCATATACCGTGGCATTATATCTACGTATACTCTTATATTCCTGTCCGGCCGTCATAAAATAAAAAAAAAGAACCTTTTTAAGGGAAAACCTGTAATTTTCTTGTACGTGGAGAAGAAGAAGAGAGGCTATACTGCTGTACACAACTGCTGCTTCTTTTTTTTTAAAAGAGACACCAGCGGACCGGGACTAAATAAAAAAAAATAATTTTTTGTTCTTCTTTTTTTAACCATTGCTGACTTTTTCCGTAGATATATGATTTCCCTTTTTTAATATTTATCATTCGTGGTGGTGTACTAAAAAATAAAAAAAATGTTTTGGCTCTTTTGTTTCTTTCCCTCAGCAATTGTCTCATCACCGATGGGCAACCAACAAACTGACAGTGTCGTTCTTCTTCCTCTTTTCTTTTTTTTTTTACAAGAGAAAAATATAATTCCTAGCTGTGTGGGTTGTACTTTTTGGTCTTGTTTAATGATACGGTGTCATGTACACAACACCCAGTTTCCCCCCCTATTTCTGGAAATAACTTTTTTTTTTTCCTTTTCTTCTTCCTTCGTTGCGAAGGGGTTTCCAGTGTGTCTGGTGTGAATTATGGCCCGCTGATTGACTTGTGTATGTGGATTCCGGTATACTATGGAATTTTAGCCCATCTCACTGTATACGTGTAGGCCTATATATTCGTTTTATTTGAATAAAAAGCGAGCGAAAGTGGAAAAAAATTGGCCATCGATGCGGAATATAAAATTAATTCAAAATGGAACGAATCATTTATTTAAAAAAAAAGATTGGGGAATTAAACTTGAGCGACTTGTATTCATCTTCCTATAAAAATGCGCGGGGAGGAAGGCAGTGTACAACATCGGGGAATGTATACTGCCACCCACGGAACACATCCGGCGGAGTTTTATCTTTTGCGCAGAGCAACTAATAATAATGCCCCATCTGCGTTTAGTGCAGTTCAAATGGATGGATCGCTAAGTATTACTCTCGTGTCAAACTCTCATCCTGGAAACCTTTAACCTTACTACACAGCTCAGCACAACCAAAGCCTGGAACAAAAAAAAAAAAAACATGTTCTTTTTCATTTTTCCACGCCAGCCCTTTTTAAAACAATTTTATTATTTAGTTCCTCCAGCAACAACAAAAAAAGAAACGGGTCCCGGAAAAGGCAATAAGCATCTGACGGACTTGTTCTTCTTTTTCTTTTAGCACACGGACGGTATATATTATAAATAAATATGTATTTAAAAAAGACAAATGAAACATGAGAGAAAACAGGAGGCCCCCTCGACCCTTTCACAAAACAGAAAACAAGGGGGGAAAAGAAATAATAATCTACGAAATATAAAACGTAATGAGAATCAAAAGTATATTATGATGTCGGGTATTTAACCACACAACAACAACAACAGAGCGTTCCGTGTGTAGACGGCCAAAAGGAAACGACATGCCGAGAGATGGTTCTTTTATTGAAATGTAAATAGCGCGCGGTCGTGTTGTTGTTTTTTTTTTATTTTTCAACGAATAGGATCCCAACCCCCCACCTCCCCCACCCCTCTGTATTGTTGTTTTCACATGATGAAACGGGCCGGGACTCGGCCGTGTACCTCAAAGTTGAGTCACTTTAATTATACCACCAGGTAGACGAGAGAGATGGTCTAAGTACCGCAGCACTCGGCTACTCTGTGCGATGCCAGTCATCGCGGGATATAACTACTACTAGTCCTCCTTATTCATTTTGTGTTGTTGTTGCTGTTGTTATTATTGTAGTTATTGTGTGTCTTTTTTCTTATATATATTATCCCCCCCCCCAAAAAAAAAAACCCCGCACGCTCGAATCTTTCTTCATGCTCAGACTCTCCTTCAGAGTCTTTTAAATGTTGCCGTTATTATTATTATATAGAATGTCTAAAAGTAATTTTTGTCTTCTTCTTCTTATATATAAGAAAACGATCGAAGCACGGTTTTTCTCGAACGCCGGCCCTTCTTATATCGTGTGGGCAATTACCTCCGTGCCAGTCCTCTTCTCTCCTTTGCTCTGCTGTAATTGCATGAATCAGATTTTTTTCTTCTTCTTCTTCTTCTTTTATATATTCGATGATAAGAGTCTGAAAGTTGTTGGAATTCGAACCATTTCTCCTCAGCGCTGCGCAGAGAGAGAGAGGATAGGATATAATATAATACCACCGTCCGTCCGTTCGTTTTTTTTTTCCTTTTCCACCATCCCGAATGGATTATGCATGAATGCGGTGAATACGCAATCTGCGGCCGGCCCGCCTGCCTGTGATGAGATGAGTTAAATGCCTGTCGAGAAATAAATGGAAGGGAAAACGAGAAAGAAAATATACGTTATAGACCCTAGCTGCTGCTGCAACGTGTGTGTGTGTGTATATATATCTACAGTTGTGTAATTGATAGTTGTTCTCCTATATACAGTCTATACTAGTGTCTATCGAAAAAAAAAAACTACCATTGGGGAAAAAGAAAAGATGGAAGAACTTGGCCTGAAGAAAAGAGAGGCGACAGACGACGGCTAAATCAAACGGACCTGTCACTCGGCTTCTGCTATCGATGACGGCCATACGTGTGTTTTCGCCCACCCGGTTAGTATTGTCTAGTTACACGTGAAAGAATTTCATAACTAATAATAATGTGAGAGATGTATAGTATGGTTATTTATTTTGAAGTAGTGCCCGAAATCAATCGCCTTCTCTATAGCACTTTATTCTTTCCACCCCGCGCGCGCGCGCCAATTTCGAATAAATGTTACGAGAAAAACGTGGAAATAATTAAGAAGAATGAGCCACTACCTATCATAGACGTGGCAGAAAACTGTGGACAAGACAAAGGTGGCAGCTGTGTCTTATATATATAGGGAAAAAGAAAAACATTTTCTTACGTTTCTCCGCGTCGGCATCTCTCAACCGACCGAGACGGAATTGCAACGATAAATAAGGAAAACGTATATATATATACGTAGATCTATATATATATATATTACTTACATTCAAGATATATATATGTATTTATATTCCCATATTTCCCACACACACGCACATCGCTTATATTTTTTTCGGGCCGTCTAGTGTATCGGGATGGCAACAGCTCCCGGTTCGATCGGGAAAAAAAAAGAAAGAAAGAAAAAGAAGAAAACGTTATTATTTAATAATAAGCGATCCAGCCCGTCGGGTCTGAGCCGTTTTTTTTATTACTATTATACCTTTTCTCTCTCTCTTCTTCTGTTCTATTTTTTATGATTATCACCATTTTCTTTTTGTTTTTTCAGGAGAAAGTTCACGCTTGGCGGGATATTTGATCATTTTTTCCCGAAAAATGGATTTCGCCGTTTTTTCGTCATCGGGTGTCGCTTTTTCGCACCAACAATAAAAGATGAGACTGGGGAATTTGAATAATTTAAAAATGGCAGAGTTGAGGAATTTAATTTTGAGTTCTTTTCCGAAAAAATCGATACGGTTCTCAACCGTGAGGCACATTCCTTCGCTACCGCATCCGTGTGTGTGTGCCACATAGAATAGCTATTACAGTCGACATGTCCAAAAACATTCAAGTAGCCAACGCGGCGTGAAATGTGTCATGCATCTTTGCTCCCGCTAATTTGCCTTTTTTTTCTCCTTTCTAGCCCCCCTCATTTATATTGCCGTCGTATATTATGCACACATGCTTTGCTTCGCCTTATTTTAAAAAAGAAAGAAGTCAACCCATAACTATCGGCCTCACTTAAATTCCAAATGATAAAAAACCCAAAAGGACGACCCTTGGACGTTATCGGACATTAGCCATTCCATTCCCAAATTCTTTTTGGGCCTATCGTCTGATATATACCGGAATGTCTGTGTGTTTTTATCAATTGTGTGTGTGTGTTTGTTAGCTTTCTTATCGAACGGCGGGGGAAAAAAAAAATCCTATTCAAGGTTGTTGAATTCCAGTGTCAGATGTCGTCGTCCACTATTTTGAATGGACGTCTGGACGGATTTCTTCGCGGGGTGTTGCGGTGGTTCGTGTCAACAATCCATCAAAGTTTAATATCCATTTAAAATATAACATGTCTGTTATCGATGTGTGTTTGTGCAGGGATCGCGGGAACGTTTTTTGGCCATCCTATTGACACTGTCAAGGTGCGACAGCAAACTCATCCCCATGGACAACTGAGCACACGTCACTGCGTTCAATTGGCTTTGAAAAATGAAGGAGTGAGTTTGAATAAAAAGCCCTTTTCCCCTAATTGAAAGAAAGAAAAATCCCTGGTTTGAATCCTTGATGAGTAACTGCAGTGTGAGTGTGCAGATGCTGAATGTTTTTTTTGTTTTTTCGTACAAAATTTACAGGTCACTGGATTATTCAAAGGGATGAGCTCCCCAATTTATACAGCAGCTTTGGTCAATGCCACCTTTTTTGGAGTGTACGGTGGAACTGTCAAAGTCATGTTGAAGTTCTCTGAGAAACCTGTCAACAGCGTGCCAGAATATAAAACTGTTGCAGCTGCTGGGATGGTGGCCGGCACTGTGCAACTGTTGGTTTGCTGCCCTGTGGATCTAGTCAAAATCAAGCTGCAAACAGGATCAAGTGAGAGAGAGACCTTATTATCTTAACTAACTATATTACTACAGTAATAGTGGGGCATAATATGTATGTAATGCCAGTGTAAAGTACCAAATTATCTATTTGATGCAGGTGCTGTGAATGGTCCCATGCCAAAGACAAATGGCTCTTTAAATGCTAGTCCTATTGCTAGTAAACCATTCAAAGGGCCAATTGATTGCTTAATGACAATGTATAAAACACAGGGCATTAGGGGATGGTATAAAGGTCTTGTCCCCATGTTTTGGAGGTAAACACCAAAAAACTACCTGTGATAATTATTTTGTTTGTTTTCTAAACAGCTGAGGCCATCTATCGGCCATTTCTATATACAGGGACGGTCCATCTTACGGCCTGTATATGTTCCTTTACGAATTGATTTTACGAGAGGGCAAAGAGAAATACTCGACAAGCGGATTGGGTGAAGGATTATTGGCTTTGATTGCCGGGGGTGTAACTGGTAAACAACAAATAGTTCTTTGATGACGACCTTCCCGTTATAGTAATGGCCGAATAACCAAAAAGAAATTGGTTCTTAATTCAGGAACTGTAACTTGGGTTTCAGTCCTGCCGATTGACGTCGTCAAGTCCCGCATCCAGGCGGATTGCGTCGTTAATCCAAAGTACCGCGGAATGTTGGACTGCATACGAGTTTCCTACAGGGCCGAAGGTTGGCGCGTCTTCTTTCGCGGATTCTACGCTATCGCATTTCGCGCAATGATCGTAAACGCGGCCACATTTTTCGTCTATCAAAGTACCTTGACGCATTTGACCGCAGCGCAGACGTGATTTTTGACCGAGAAGGAGAGAAAATGGCTACTCATCGCCTACTTGGTCACGATATAGCCTCGGTCATTATATTTTGGGTGAGACCGTTGGCAAATACAATGAAATTCGCAGCGGGTATAGAAAACAAAAATTGGATAAGGGGGTCGTAAAACATTAACAGTGTGGGCATGATGCGATCTAATACTTTTTCCCACATTGGAAGAAAAAAACGAACGGCTTTATTAGGAGTCGCCTTTTTAATAGAATATCCCGACAAATTTAGCGCGATTTTTAAATGTATTCTTTTTTCAGGAAAATGTTTATATTTACAAAAATGTGTGTGATTTTTCACTGCCACTACAAAATGTTTCTTCAAACTTGAATTGCTCAATAAAGGGGTTTGTTTCTGTGTCTTACAAAATTGTTTGCTGTTTTTTTTCTGTTCGATCGACAGTCGAATGAATTGCCGAACACTATGTGTCTGATAAGATTAAAAACCCAAATATATACAATAGGGGAGACTGGAGTATGCCGGGACGCCGGGTCAAGAGGGACAGTAGGGGGAAAAATAGTAGATTTTAATAAAATTAAAAACTTTTTCATTGTGTTATTTAGACGCATGCCATCTAATTTGGCATGGAATTTGGTTAAGTTTTGGCAATAACTATACTGGTCAGTGATTAATAAAACTAAAAAAACGGATTTTTGTTAGTTAATTTTTTCTCCGCCATATAAGGTTTATAGAAAAAAAGAGCAAAGGGTATGTAAATTTATCATAGAAATGAAGCTAAATCATTTCTTTATCGTTAAAAACAAAAATTTTAATTTTCAATAAATTAATTTAGATAATATTTACGTTTTTAAAAATTGTCTTTATCGGGAAATCGGGCCAATCAGCGTCCAGCGTTTTAATGAGGCTGTCGGTACGCTGAGTGGCTCTTTTGGACACAAAATTGATTTCCAGACCTGGCAACGCAGGATGTTCAACTGCTCCATAAGGTTTTTTTTTATCATATAAGACAAAAATTTCATTAACACAATAATTAAATTGAAACATTTATTAACTTATAGAGTCTATGCAGTGGGACGCTATTTCAATTTTTCAAAATTTTCCTAATGGATTTTAAGGCGAAAACGTAGGACGTCCCTCACCACCCACCCTAATGTCCTCTCTTACCCCTCAAAATAAGTTCCTTCCATAAATCTGAGAAAACTTTTAAATTCTTTTATGGGAAAATGGTTTATTAATAAATTATATAAAAAATATGGGGGTACATTACAGTATGGAATATATAAAAAACAAATAAATAAATAAATTTAATGATTAGTTTGGGAGATATAGGGGGAAAAAGAAAACCTTCCCGCCTTACTCCAGTCTCTCCTACCTACCAGAAGTTTGGAAACGCGCGAGAGAAGCTTATGTAAAAAGCCGATTTTCGCCGAGTTCCCCAAAATCAGGTTTTTGACGGAGGGTATTGCAATTTTTCTTGGAAGTAGCCATAATTGTTGGCTACTTCCTGAATTTTTTTCAGATTTTTATATCTAAGGGAAGAGCAGCTACAAATGGATGTAGAAGTTTGGAAACACGCTGTAGAAGCGTATTAAAAAATGGCTACTTCACCGCTCTCTTAATAGGGAAAAAGAAAAATAACCCCACAAAGACGCCAAAAAGTGCAAAATTAAAGAGCTTTGTTAGCTCTATGACATTTGTCATTTTCAAATTTTTGAGTTTCATCTAATATAATGAATTTCAAATTGAAAATGATATTTGTCATTTTGGACCAGAGATAAGGAGATGGCTTAATCTGTGTAAAGTCCAGCAGTCGACATTTTGCCCCTCTTTACACACTAGATCGGTCCGTGAACCTCAAAAATCTCCTGCAATATGTCTTCCGTAAAATAATCCTTTGACACCGTCCAACTGGATAAAAGAAACAAAATCACTATTGACATCTGAAGGTATAGAAACTGTTTTAAATGTCACCTCATTGGTAACAGCTACCTCATACGATTGCCTCATGGGCTGCTTCGCTCTTCAGGAATTTAATAAACACGTATCCAAGGTGAAGATTTCTGGAAGTGTCCATAGCTAGCTGAATAGCCAAGATAGTCCCGCATATTTTGAATACTTCCATTAGTTCATCTTTGCAGACATTCTGAGGAATGTTGCGACACAAGATCTAAAAAAAAGCAAAAATGTTAGAAAATAGTGATCTCAATTATGTTGGGCCAAGTTATGTCAAAACTGTTGCGCCTGTTTGGTGGTCTTCCTGAAAAGGGGTCACCACAGGGATTTTCACTTTTCTCGGGCTCATCACTATTCACAGGCAAACCACTAGGGATGTGTTTGGCAGTCTCACTGCTGACCGTTTAAAAAGTCTTAGAGGACTGTATTTTTACAATTACTGGCTTAGGGAAAGGCATTCTAGAAAACAAAAAAGATGAACAATTCCATTAGTTCATCTTTGCAGACATTCTGGGGAATGTTGCAAACACAAGATCTAAAAAAAAAACAAAAATGTTAGAAAATTATTATCTCAATTATTTTGGGCAAACTTACGTCAAAACTGTTGCGCCTGTTTGGTGGTCTTCCTGAAGAGGGGTCACCACAGGGGTTTTCACTTTTCTCGGGCTCATCACTATTCATAGGCAAACCACTAGGGATGTGTTGGGCAGTCTCACTGCTGACCGTGTAAAAATTCTTAGGGGGATGTATTTAGTATTTAGGGAAAGGAATTAAAGAAAAACAAAAAAACTTGAATGGGAAATTTTAAATTTGCATTTTCAATTTGATTCCAGAAATTTGATTTCGATGTAACGTATCAAGGCTTTAATACAGAGTGAATTGGTTGTCCAGGTCGTGGTGGATAATATGGGGAGCGGTTTCTCTTCCAGATCGATCGGTTTCTCAATTTTTTGGTTAAGGTTTTCCATTTTTCCTTGAGTGAATAAGTGAACGAAATAGTGAACCTTTCATCGAAAAAGAGAAAACAGTGGCTGAAACATAAAAAAACAGTGGTTGAAGAACCTGTCGCAAAATAACTACCAGTAGCCAAAGAATCATTTCCGGAAGTACCTATTCCCGTACCTGAGCCTGTCCCAGAACCAGAAGTTGTTGAGGAACCACTAGTAATCGAGAAACCAGAAAAGCGTAAAAACGGTAGTGATTGAACCAATATGAGTTTCAGGTTTCAGCATTTCATTCGAAGGTTTTGACACGTTTAGATTTCTTGATGCTGATTGTTGATTTAAAAGTGGAACGTGTGTTATTCTTATAAGAATGGCGGTAAAATTATTTAAATTCCAAGTAAAATACAAATTTTACGATTCATCAGTTATTCATCAATAATGAGGAAAAGTCGTGACCGCAATCTCGTGAAGCTAATTTTGTGATTTGATGGGATTTGTTTGTAATTCTTTTCGTTTTTTTACGTCTCAAGGAAAAAATTACAGAATCACTATCGGCGTGTCATTTTATGCATAGACATATTTTTTTCAGGAAGAAATCGTGTGGACATTAAAATTTTTTTTAAGGAAGAAAGGACATATACAGATTCCATATTCTTATATCTTGTGTGTAAAGTCGTCCAACAGGTCGTATCACCTTTAGGGTTGTGGAGCAGTAAATGATGGATGAAGTTGAGTTATGTACACCGTGAGATAGGAATTCCAGGTGTTTCGAAAAAAACTTGGTTCCAGTTTTGATCCACGATCTGTGTCTCCTTAATGTAATTTCATGGGGGGGGGGGGGGGTGGTCCCCCGCAGCCCGGCAATTACGCGCTTGTTACTCGTCAATTCAGGGACCGTTGCGAATTCACAGCATTTCCTTTCTCTTGAGTCGTTACCACGGACTCAAAACAGAGAATAATGCAACCATGTTTATTTATGGAATTATCTGTGAGCAACAAATAATATTCACTATGGCGGCAAGGATAGATTTTTCATGTCAAGATTAGGAGAGAAGAAAGGAAACTAAATCTTCAATTATAGATAAGAAATCTTTACTCCACACACGATCAGTAAGTGGACCATTTCGTTCAAGAAGAAAAGCTTTTAACTTTATAGTAAATATAAATACTTTGAGATTTAAAACTCGCATAGCTTTCGAATTTTGAATGCTTTCCTCAGATATTTGGTCGATTTCTATCTGAATTCTTCTTCGGAAAAACAGCTTAGTTTTTACTGTTTCTTTCCTTTTACTGAGCTTGTAATAGTATAAAAAGTAGCTCTTGTGTTAAAAAAAAAAAAAAATGAAGTATACGTTGTCCGTATACGAACAACCAAATATGACGCCTTTATCAAACAGTTTTTCACGCCCAACGAGTACCAAAAGGAGGAAATGAAATGTAAGAAACGTCGAATCCAGGAGCAACTCAGACGATTTGAAAGTAATCAAGAAAAGGAGAAATTTGGCATCGTTAACAATCGTCGTCGTAAAGTCAATCTTGATGAAGCCCGATTTGAAAATGAAATGCGGTGCCTGCGGCCAGGTTACTTTCGTATAACCAACAGCCTTGTTTTGATTGGTATTAATTATGCTAATAGTAATTTATCGATAGGTGGGTCACGTGAGAACCAATAAAGCTTGCCCGATGTCCAGCCTTTCCTGTGCGATACCAGCGATAGCAGTGCCACGAAGATTTTCTGTCCGACATCAACCTCATCCTGGGAAATTCCACGTTGTACAACGAATATTAAAGCATTTTGACCACAACTGCCAAGTGGATGCTGGATCTTTGCATCGAAAGGCTTTCCTAGAAAGAAGAGAGGTGCATGAGGCTGGAAAAGGTCATCAATCAATTGCTGGATGACGAAGATCAGGTGGTCCTTTCCTACGTCCTCGACAACATCACCAACGGAAAGTTGAATCCTCTGCCAGCCGATCCTCAAGCCCTTCAACAAGAAATTTGTCAAGGATTACTACAACATCGTCAAGAACCCAATGGATTTGGAAACGGTCACCAAAAAGTCAAAACGCACAAGTACCACAATCGCGAAGAATTCCTCCTACGACGTCGACCTAATCCTGGAGAACAGCATCGTCTACAAAGGAGAGGATTCGCCCAGGAGACGCATTTGTCAAAATACTCTCGAAGAGGTAAATTTCATCCATCTGAGATTTTGTTCTTTTCAAGATATGCTAATTTTTCCTTTGTTATTCATCATTCGTCAAACAATTAATTTTTTTCTTAATATCCCTTACATATTATTTCCAAGCTAAATATCCCGTATGCTAAATAGACCTTTGGTATTCGGTAGTGGTTCCAGCAAGAAAAGTAATGCCCAATGCAACCTAAATGATGAAATTCTCCGTATGCTGCTGTTTGAAGTGTCATGCCTTCCTAACTCCAGAAAACTGACCTACGTCAGCTCGGACGCTGACGACTTCTGATTAATAGCCCAAAATGACTTTTTAACTAGAGCCCCAATCTCTGATATGCTGACCAGTGACTTTCCTCGATTGTCCTGTGAGCACTACTGTTACGTCCAGTGGATGGCCAATCACTTTTGAGAACACTGGCATTACACATTCTAAGAGTTAATGCCATCGCGACGGAAATGGACAAAGCCGGCCCGGAATGTGATTCACACTTTTTGCAATATAAATAAATTTAATTTTAGATATAATATAAATTGTTCTAGCGCTAAAATGTGCTGAGTTAAGTTGTTTTTCTCTCATGGAAATTAGGAACTAGTAGAGCTAGACTAGTGGCGCTGTCAAATGAAAAATCTTAATGAGAGTCGACGAATGGGCATTAGAACAATACAAAATTAAAAAAATAGGTCTATAGCCTACAGGCATACAAATTTCAAGGGGACTGTAATTTGAATAGGGATTCTGAGTGGAATTCTGGTCCGGATCTCTCAAAATCTAGGTTTACTCTTGAATGTAAGCAGTACGACCCATCACTGAAAGGGAATAAAGTACCCTAACTGTAAAACTACAATGGCAATTTATGTTTTTTTTGCTCGTTTGTGCGGCCGAAAATTTTCTTTATCGGATGGCATTGGTAATAATTTCTGTAATTTGTAAGCTTTACTACAATTCTATAATTTTTAAGTTTTGTAAGCTTCACAGAAATAAACATTTTCAGGGGGTGGACGTTAAACTAAAAAGGAAGATCTTCAAACATCAAATTTTTTTAGCTTCGGTGACAGAGGACCACGGAAGCTTAAGGCACTATTTTTTCATTTTTGTGTTAAGTATTTGGACTATGGCGTACTTGGAAAGTCTCAGCAATAAATTATAAATGAATTATGATGCACCTTTCAAATCTGATTTAGTAACTAAATATTTGCGTCTCCGGTTTAGGACGACCACACAGTGAAGGTCTTACAGTTGATTTTTTTGTGTAAAGAATTGGAAATATGATAACTTTACCGAAAACGATAAGATTGGATGAGATGAGATACTAAAAGATGATGAAAAGTTGGCAGTGTTTTTTATGTTTCTGAAACATCGATGCAGAATATGAAACAGAAATAGTACTTCTTGGTTCATTAGTCTAGGTTAATGATTGACACTGATTCACAATGGTATTGACCATTTCCAGGTTACATAGCTTGGCAGCATTTTTGGTTTTTAGTCAATTCAACACAAATGCAACCCACGATTTATAAATATTTATACTGAACTATTATGGGTACACAATTTTTGTGAAATTATTTAAAAAATGACTGAGAATATTGAAAACAAACCAACAATGAAAAATTTAAAAAATTGTGACATCGATGCAAATATTTGACATAGTTTAAAAAAAGCGTCCCAACTCACCATATCGCCACCTCTTACTTAATATTCGTAGTAGAACTTTATCCAGTTACCTAAATGATTGGTATACTGGAAAGTTGGATAAAGTTATCTGTACGACTATATCTATACTACTTATATGTATACGAATAGTCAATAGACAATGAGCAATAAAAAAAGACACATAATATATTGTTGAACAACTAGGACAAGGTGATGATAACATTGTTGACGGTCACGTGTATCGGGTCAGTAGAACAACGAAGAAGATTTATTGTTGAAAGATGCAGCCATAATGTAGAATTTAACAATAATAGCAGATGCAAGAACAAGAACATTAAGATGGAAACATCACAGTTAGGCAAATGACTTTGATTAAGCTCATGCGCCATTTTTCAGCCTTTACAAATCAGAAGCAAGAACTCTTCTCTTCTTACGTTTTTTAAGCTCTATAAGAGACTTTACCATATTATTTTTTTTTACCTAGCACTGGAAAGGAGAAAAGCACGTTGACGGCAGTGATTGGCAGTCTCTAACTAATAATGCCTCACTAAGAATACACCATGTGTTGAATAAAACCCGCAAGTATGTCCATTTTGGCTTAGATTGCCGTAAGCAGAAACCCTGCCGGGCTTATCCATCACGACGTAGATTTAATCCAGTGTGTTGACCTCTACCATAAAAATCCTATTATTTTTGCCAACGAATTACGAAAAGAGGTAAAATTGAATGCTGTAACTTAATCTTCCCATCTATAGCATATTAACTTAACTCTGTAATGGATTGAAGCATTGAAGCATTTGTTCAACTACAGAATAAAATCTTAGAAGATTTTACGGGGAGGGAAATTTGTTTCAGAATTTGAGAATATACTTTAGAGAAAAAACACTTCATTTCACTATTGACGTCAACATTAATGACGATGCTTAACCGAATAAAAGACACAACTACAGCCCGATTACGCCGATACTTGAAAAAAATTCACTCTGGGCAGCCGAACGCCTTAAGTTTATAGGTACAAAAATCCGTTTGAACACTTTAGAATCATAAATTTTTTATTTAAATGGATAGGCCTGCTGAAATCGATGTGTCAAAAAGTAAAAGTACCAACTATCAAAGGCTTCTTGTAGAACTAGCGAGTAAAGTAAAGTTAATGTTACAGGCGAGGAAAAATGACAACAGGCAACTGAAATTTTTTAACAAGGGAGATGGATGACCCAAAAAACTTTTCAATGGGGGGTTAAGTAAAGAAGTCACTTTCCCAAGAAGCCCAGTAACAAGACTTCGGAGGCAAATATTTAACCTGTTGTTTTCTTGTAATTAACTACATCTTTCATAACGAATTTTTATCCTCTGGCAAATAAAGCAATCGTCCTTTTACCTTGTAGTTAAGAGATTTCTTCATTATTATAATTTTTCGCATTTTCCATTTCGATCCATCTCGGCGTAATTAGACTCGGAATATCGTATTCATTTCCCCAAGATTATCAGAACCTTTTAGGAAGCAATAGTACTTTACTACTTTTGCATTTGAACCACTTTTGAGTTTTGTTTCTAAAAATTTGGCCTTGAAACTTACCAAACAGTTAAGAAATAGGCTTATTGAAAAATCGAAATATCTTGATCCAAATAAATAAAATTAACTACCTATTGTGGTCTTAAAAACAGACATGATCTTCCAGTTGAGACATAAACAAGTTTTGTTATTCAAACGAAGATCCTGTGATCTTGGACCCAGTCCAGCAATCTCAGTGGTTTGCATTGTTTGAATTGCGATGTTTCGCGGAAATGGTCCAGGTCATCTTGTAAAGCAGGAGAAAAAAGACGATGAGAAATCTGTCTCCCTCAATCCTACGTCATTTGTTTTTGGCTTTATTCTGATGTATGTCTTAATCCAATGCTTCGAAAAACATTACTACGGACTAAAAGTTTCTTAGAGTACCGTAGATAGGGCCATATAGAAATGGTCTTACCTTGAGTTCCAATTGCTGACTGTAAAGTCGTTTTGTGAAATACTCGTTTTTCTCAAAAAAGGACGTCCGTTTTTGCCCATTCGGTTTAAAGTTTGCTTTTCTGGGTAAAAAAAGTAATGTATGGGATCGAAGAATTGGTGTATTTCTTTTTCTTGCGTAAATCTGACAGATAGTACAATTGAGCATCAATTCGAACTTTTCATATTCTCCTTCCAAAAAGAAGCGAAATCAAAAGCATATGGTGAAAAGATTGTAAATTTAGAAGGAAAAATAGAAGTAATGTACAAAAAGGTCGAAGACAATGTAGAAAACTAATCCAAGAGATGTCAATCTTTGAAGCAACGAATGATGGAAGAAATTCAATAAAAGGTGTAGAAAAAAAAATTAATGATGAACCAATTTTACTTTTATCAAGAACTCCAAACTTTTTTTTTATATTACTGAGAAAAAGGAAAAGGACCCAATCCCAGCCGACACAAGTTTTCCTATGGATATCTTATAAATATGTCCCTGTTACATCTGGATCCAGGCGCTCTTCATGTGGACATCCAATAGCCAATTTTTTTGGATATCTAGGGGAAATTTTGCTGCTCATATGCACTACATATCCACAGAATATTCCTAGTGACCACTAAAATTTCTTTCTAATTAGTCATTTCAAATTTTCGCAGTAATGTGAATTGGAATTTATTGTTAAATTAATACTATTTGATAGTATAACATATTGATTTTTTAATATATGAAATGTTTACAAGTGTAGTCAGGGTTAAAATTTGTATTTACATTTTAATACACAGCGAAAAGAGTTATGAAATATTTATATTCTTCGTTTAGGTCTTCCTTCAGTAGTTTTGGCGCGCATACATTTGAAATAATAAATAAGAAAAAAAACATATTGGATAAAAAGTTACGCTTTGTTAATAAGCTAATGTCATAGTGAGCTCTAGATTTTACTTACATCTTGAAATGCACTGGTCATGTGATTGTAGCAAAGTCATGACGACGAAGGAGTTGGATCCTAAAAACAACGGCAACATAAATCTGTTTGCAAAGATCTCTACAACTGAAACAAAAGTGTTGTTTTGTAAATTTCGTACAGTTACACATCCAATCTCACTTGATAATACATGTTCAGAATAGAAATCAATCTTTTCTTGAAATTTCTGTCCTACGACAACAAATTGGGAGTTCTGCTTTACAAAATTTCAAATTAAGAAGACAGAGCCGTCGTTAAGAAAGAAACAGTTATCGGCTTTTTCATTTCGAAGTGTTCATTTCCTTAATTTAGCTGCACGGTACTGTTGTCAATGAAATCCAGTAATATTTGGGCCATTGTGATGAACTTAAAACTAATTACTTCTCCATCACTACTGGGACGCTCATTTGATTAAGTTAGTATTCTCCCATAACCTTTTAACAGCTGGTTGCAGTGCTCTTCTTCCTGTTTGGACGGAGTGTTCACAATCGGCGATCGATAGATGGGGGGTAGATCAACGAGAGCTACAAGACTCTTTCCAGCCGCCCATCCAACTCTTGGGTGTGTGTCTATGTGCATGAAATCTTTTTTCTCTTTTGGTCTTTTCTGCGCTGCAATGAGAAAGTTCAGACGTTCAAGTACAAGACGTAAGACTGCCGTAGGCACATTGACAAAACTAACGAGAAACAGAAAAAGTAAAAATTGGCACTGAATGGCTACGATAGATAACTTGAAACTACACTCAAAAGATGCCCAGCACATTCACAATCCAACAATCCAACAAGGACAAATAACTCAGTTAGCGAATTGCAAAAAAACAAAACTGATAGAAAACAGTAGACATTCGACAGGTGCAGCCCCTTTGGGCGCGACTAAGATGTCATAAATACTACCCAAACATGTAGCTTTAAATATTTTGAGTCATTTAGGTGCCGCGGCCATTGAAGATAAACTTCAAGAAGGAGTATTAAGTCGATAATTGAGAATAATTTTCAATCCAATCCTTTCCAACACAAGGTGAGTAATTCCTCGAAATTTTCCAAATAAGTTTCGTTGTCTCAGTGACTCAGACTCAGTGAAAATTTTTTGTTTTTGTTTCTAGAAACGGCCATCAACATTGGCTATTCATGCAAACTGTTGGCTGATGACATGGTCAACATCTTTATTGCCGACGGACACCAGTTCGAAGATGTCAAGCTCCAGCTAGAGAAAAGTAAAGAATCCCTGAGTAACGAAAACGAGGATAGCAACACGGTTTACGCCACTCGCTGGTCTACGCCCTGAAAACCGAGATGAGAATGCTTTTTCTTGATGTCACCCTTCAATGTAAGTGGTCGCCGAATTTCCCTTGGAAACTAGTAACAAAAACATCATTGACATTTTCTTTCAGGGAAGGCGGTGATTTGTTGCCGGGTGAACACTCCAAAAGGCCATGGTGGTCGATATTGTCAAAAAGGATAAACATGCCGTCACGCTTTCTATCGTTGATGGAGCCAACGAAGTTAAAATTATCAAAACGGATCACATCGGAGTTGGAATTAGTGGCCAGCAAGGCATGGAGGTAAACTTCATTTTATCATTTTATTAAAATCTTCAATTGTGACGCTCTCATTTTTCATTTATTCAGGCCGTCTTGGCATCGGATTATACTGTAGCCCAATTCCAGTTTCTCGAGAGACTGTTGCTCGTTCAAGGGAGTTGGTCCTACCTGAAGATGGCCAAGTTGTTAAGGTTTCTATAACGGTTTCGCCTTAACCGTTTGCAATTTTTGTTTTGCATTCTTTTGTTGAATCTACGGTCAGGTACATTGGCATGAGCTGTCATCGTAATTGCTATAAAGATATATATGTATAATACAAACTTTTTCATAGATAATTTATACGAGGTGTAATAGAAGCACAGAGCTCGTTTCTAAATCACCAGATTATGGGCCTTAATTTGGAAATTGCACAATTGGAGGAAGTTTTTTCCCGAAGAGCCTCATACCCCCCTAACCTTCTCATATTTAATTTACTTAACAAAGGAAATCGGTATTGCCGAAAGTACTCCACCATATTACATGTTGAATGTGGAAAAGTTGAGTTAAGCCGAGTTTCCATCCATTGTTCCCATCCATTGGACATCACTTGGGGGAAGGAAGTAAAAAAGGATAACTTCACCACCACCATTGACCCTGTAAGTGTTATTACATAATATTAAATAATAATAGTTATTATTTAGCCCCAACTTTTCCGGTTATAACCAATCCGGCCACAAATTTTGGGGCCGGAATCGTTACAAAATTTTACCATACCTGTATTAATCATACATGTGTTCTATGGAGGACATCTACCCGAGGACATATCGATCGCTGTTTCACCGTCAGGTCAGTTTGTATCTTTCTTCACCTGCCTTCGTATTCTATTCGCTATTGGCATGTATTGGCATGTATACATTTTGCTAATGTTCTAATGGCTCATGATCACCTAAATTCCAAATCCAGAACCTATTAGAGTATTAGAGAAGTTTAAGCCGAATTGGCATACAAAATGCCAACAAAGTCATCAGAAAACCAGATCATAGACCGATCTGGTCTCTGGGGGCTATGGTGAGCATCTGGCCATCCGAACCCCTCAACCAATGGTAAAGAAGCCTTTGGCTACTTGACGGGGGGAAACGGAATAATCCAAACTTTTCGGCGAACATCGACGGCAAGACGAAATTCGAAAGCTGAAAACTGAACAGCCAATCCCAGCGTTCCATTTTTGAAGCGCAAATAATTTTTGATAAAGGGGCAACATTAGCAATGCCAAATCTGTCTGCTGTCATTCTTTTCTTATTTTTATAGTGTGAATAGTTGAAGACGAAAACAAAATTTTGTCGTCTTTCGGTTTTCGTTTTTCATCTTTCTGATAGCCGAAAAGCCTATAATGGGAACGCCGCATAGCAGGTTTGGTAGGGGGCTGTGCTGCACCTTGCCGCTGCGAACTTCAGCAATAGCATTATCAAGCTTCTCTTTTTTTAATTTCTTAAAAAAAAACCGAGAAAAAAACGAAAAAATAATGTTTTTAATCAATAATATTATCAATGGCATAACAATAACATTTAACAATAACAATAATATTATAAGAAAAGAAAACATTTCACTTATTCATACGCTAGATCGGGAATGGATCCTTTTGCAAATTTACTTTTCTTCAAAAGAGTTTGAAAATGTTTTCATTGCGGTCTTTCAGTAGCTCATTCTTTTTATCATCAATACATCCGATTATTTGACTCATTTGTCTCACTGTGTTCTTGTTTTCAGTTTTATTTTCATTTGACTAATTTATAATATAAACTTAGATTTATTTAAAAAAAATCCAATATTTTAATTTTAATTACGATATCGTTTTACTTCTTCTGTTGATTTTAATATCAACAACATCGATGAATTGCTGTGGAAGCAAGCTGAACATTCTTGGATAATCCGATTGACTTGCACGATGATTGGATCGTTCAGACCTCCAAATTTGTTCGCTAATCTTTTACCCGTTTGCCTTCTCCAATCGGATTTCTGCTCCTTTCTGTTACCGTTTGTCATTCGTGCAATGCTGTTGTGCGAAGAAGAACGCATAAGATATATTCTCTCAACACAAATCACTAGCTGGGCGCTTCAAAACGGCTGAACGGTCGGCAAAGACAAAACTTAAAGTTGTCCAGCATGCTGTTAGCAAAAAAGTTAGGTTTTCAACTGTTAACATCTTCTATTCCATTACGTTCTATTGTATAAAGTATTAACCTATGGTTTATTTTGTCGATTTGGCAGTTAGCCAGTTACTATTTTTACAAGTTATGAAAAATACAATTATGAAAGGTTTTATAAATTGTGAAAAACAAAGGTTTTAAATAGTTCAAAAAAGAAGGTTTTAACTTGCGAAAAACGAAGGTTTTTATGTATTTTAACAAGTTTGAAACCATCAACTATGAGGTTTCAAATTGTGAAAAATGGAGGTTTTAAATTGCGATAAAACGAAGGTTTTGATTTTCAAGAAATTTCCATTTGGGGTTTGGCAACCCAAAAATTAAAAACAAAGTTGAATGAAATGAAAAGATGTTAATTTATTTTGCCAATTCAAAAATACATGTCATATAAAATGATATAAAGTAGGGAACAGAGTGAGTACTGTTATGACAATAACAAATGAACTTGAACTTGTTGAAAAAAATACATGACTTGATGCTAGGTGTAGTGCTATACGCATATTAGCGAAACAAGTTTGAAAGAAGTAGTAAAAAAACACTGAAGGTTACGTTACCTACAGTGCTTAAGCGTTTTTAAAGAGATATTCAACTTAGGTATAGAGTGAAGCAGATTCTTAAAAATGTTAACTGCATAAGAAGATTTCGATTGCCCAGTTGTTCTCCCCAATAGTTCAGATACAATGAATAGGAACACTGCCAAGGCATCCTTGCACCATTCCAAGTCAAATACGTATTAAACCGCTAGCAAAAAATTATGGCTTCTTTTTGAGGGATACAAGTGGCAGCTACTGCAAGGCTTTGCTTTCCCAAAATTTGCTTTTCTGTGAAAGAACATAACGTCATTCCATGAATAAACATATCATATATAATTTAAATTGTACTTTTGGTGGTATGGGTACTTGGTAAGTTTTTTGCCTCCCTTTTTTTCACAGTTTCCTTTTCTCCTTTTTCTTCCCTCGGGTCAATGCTCTGTGGATTCAATCTCTAAAACCGTAAACATTACGTAAAACCTTTAAATTTGATGGATTTTCTTTTAAATACGTAACATCAATTTATTCTGAATAACCTTAATTCCTACATCCAATACACCGACATCAACATCCGGATCAAAATCCAAATTTTCCAGTTTGTCATGGAGAATACGACAATCATGCTTCTTTTATTTTTAGGTTTGAAATTTTTCATCTTTGGTACAAGCTAATTTCCTTTGAAAATCATGTCAATCTAAAATGAAGATAATTAGTTAACAAAGTATTTTCATACAATAAATTTAACTCTACTTATATCGGCTTTTGTATGGTCCTGAACTTTAAACTGCTGTTGCATGACGTCGTATTCTGTGTTGGGGCCATTGATGGGAAACAATCAACAATTTCCACGACAAAGTGTATAAGGAGATATTTAAATGAAATTTGTAGAAAATAACTGTTGATTGAACTTACTGAAGCAAACTCCAGAATTAGGATCCGAAGAGGTGACTTGGATAAGATCAGACTACCCTATGTATGACATCTGAACATTATACATAGGTTAAATCTTTGACAAAAAGTAAAAATTGATTAAAAGCTGCCCCGTTGATTCATCCATCGTTACGACTTCAAAATTAGGATATTTAATGTCTTTTTGGCAAGAAACATATAAGTTTTCATAAGGGAATTGCTCAAAGTGTAAAACTATTGTTGCTTTTCACAGGCCCATATCCCCATCGTTTTCTTTTTCGATGATTGATAAAGCGGGGTTGCTAATTCTGCACAATTTGCAAAAAATTTTTTTGAAAAACGACACCACCCACAAGGAGCTTCGTAGAGCCGCTACTCGTTTTCCAGCCGGGTGGTCATTAGGTGACGGAAACTCCGCAATGGCTTTCATTTTTTCTGCATTTGGTTTTGAGCCGTTTACAGGGATTCGATGATCCAAACAAGATATCTCATCGTCCTCAAACACGGACATGGACTTAACATGGAAACCAGGCTAACTAGTTTTTTTTTCTCTCCTCTAATCGAGTTACAACATTGAATCTTACCGAAGATATCCACACTTTTCCCGAAGAGAAAAATAAGTACTAGTTAAAGCCTACTACTTAAACCTACTAAAAGAAATATTAACAAATTACCACAAGGCTTAGCACATTTTGTGTGTTGACACATACTGATGGAGACATCTCTACTGCTCAAGAAGCCTATAAGTTAATGGATTTGACATTCATGACATTTGTAACGAAGCGTCGCTCCGCAACATCTGATGATGCTGCAACCTGACGCCGCCCGGCGCCAGTAATACTGTAGCTACTGTAGAACTAGAGCTACCCATAAATCGTGTGTAAATGTGTACGTTCCCATAGTGTTAGGCCTACCCCAGAATAGTATTGACAAGCGGTCATTCCACACGTCAACTAACTTGGGGGTACCCTTAACACAGGGCGACTATTATTGAATAATGTGCCTTTGTCTCTTGACTCTGTCTTAACTAGTATAAAAGCCCACCCAATGCAGTTCTTCTTCAGTCAATGCCAGGCCGTTCAGTCGGTCTAGTGTTGGCTCACTCCTTCTAGAGCTCAGTCTCTCTGACTCATTTCCTTAGTCAGTTGTCACTAGTTGTGCAGGCGAGATGAGGCCTCAGGCAGTACGCTGGGAGTTATTCCCCGTCTGTACACTGGTAGCAATTGGTTATGCACTGTTCTGTCCTATAACTGACCTTATTTGTATTATTTGTTGAATGCATTTGCCCGTCTCATGCTGGAGAAGTCTCGCACCCCACATGTAGTCACGTGAAACTAATATGATTAATACAGATTATGTCCCTTTTTAAATTCATCTTACTCGGTGACGTTCGCAATACGTTACACATTGCTTCAATTGTTAATTCTAAAGAGAAGAGAAGGATCAATATTCACTTAATGGATGTTGCTAATATGATTATTCTCGGAATCAAGAGAGGCAATAAAATAAAATGTTGAAAACTATGCAATCAGCTCGAATTAAGATTGTTGGGGATCTTATACAGAATACGATCTAAGAGACTCTAAATTAATTTTGTCACTCTTTCAAGAATTGCAATAGCCTTCGCTTGATTTACATGTAAGTTTGTACGGAGTTTGCTAAGAACCATGTCATCCAGTTGTCAGTTATGAGACAGTATATCTACAATTACCCACAACAACTATTGCATTCTGCATTCTCATCATTAATCCCTCTATCCTTCGACTCAAAACTTGAAGAATACAAAACTCTCATTTACTGAGTAGAATCAGGATTACTGAGATCTTAAACAGGATATTACCCAAACTGACCTTTCGTTTCCTTAAGGTAAGATGCGAAGAAGAAGAAGGAGATGAAGTTAAAGGGAACAAGTGACAAAGTTCACCGATAAGATCTTGAAGAAATGTGAGAATATCGGCAGGCTTATCCATTTCAACAAAATATCCTATGATGGACACTAAAGTGTTCAAACGGATTATTTTACCTGTAGGACTTAACCAAAAAAAACAACCGGTGGTGTCCTCGTATTAGGCCAACTTTCGCGGAACAGCCAATCGGCGACACTAAAGGCGAATCTCATTAAGAGCTTCAAAGCTGTGTCAAAAAGCAAAGAAACTGGTAGCTACCACTACGGCGACTACTACCGAATGTTTTATGCTGATCTACTTAACCAGATTTTTGTCAAAATCACCAGTGCGGAATATTCCCCCAGAGAAGCAGCTATATGATCCCCCCCAGCTGACGATGATGATGTGTTTTTTCTCCTTCATTCAAAATTTGAATGGCAAAGCGGGGAAAAATATGAGGGGGGTGCGAATACGAGGAGAAAATCTTGCGTCAAAATCGGAGAAAATTGATCTTTAGGATGAAAACTGTTTTTTTGCGATTTTTTAAAACGTATTCTCTCTACTTATATTTCGAAATTTAATGGTCCAACAAAAAAAAGTAAATTTCCAAAATGAATGGATTCCTGTTTCTCACGCCAGTTCTTTGCTGAAAATATTACACCATGAAGCTGGACTGAAATTTCTACCGCAAGATGACAGGGCACTACTTGGTTCTCTTCGCACCAAAGTTAAAACTACTGATATGAGACCTGGCCGCTACTACAACTTCGGTTTTGCAATTTCCACCATCGCAATTCTCTCTTCCCTTCTGTCAAGCGATTTTCCCGAAATATTTAAATTGATTTGGAATATCAACGGAATTCCCTTGACCAAAAGTGATTCGTCAACTTTTTGGCCTATTATAGGGAGAATATCAATACTTAAAATTGTTCGTAGATGAACTTATTGAACTTAGCACTAAAGGGTTTTATTTTAATGGGAAGCTTTTTTTAAAGAACGCCACATGTAGATTATTTAGTGATTTAACAGTTTAAGTCTCTTGAGTGGCTCGTTGTGCAAAGGGACGTTCTTTAGCCAATATAGTCTGGTCAGAATAGCGGATGGACCTCAAACAAATCGCAACAATTTGTTTTTCATCGTGAGCACTATTTCTACTTAGAACCGTTTTAATCTTCTCCCAAAACCCTCCCTCAAAATTTTAATTGTTACTAACATTAATTTTAATTTGAAATTACATGTATTTTTGTGGTTCAATTTTGACATATTAAAGACAAATAAATTAAAATTTTGAAAAATGAATTCTGTTAATAATTATTTTTTTTAAATACCCACCCTTTAAAAATCTAGAAAAGGATTTTGAGGAGGGGGAATTATTTCTGAAGTTATGAGAGTAAAAATAAACCCCATTTTTCAAAAAATTTCACCCCACCTGTGTTGCTTTCGTACACTCGCCGTATTGATTGGCGTGGCGCAGCAAAATACTTTTGAAAGAAAATAAGCACCACTGTCTCCTGTTTATGCAAAATACTCATGCATGGCTTCCTTAATTTTACTCATCAGTTATTAAACTTTGCTTGTGAGCAAAAAAAACTTTTATTTGCCTGTCGAAAGGGGCGTGTGATGACGCCACATCTGGCAACTCCGCACCCATTCCACAAAATCTAGATGCGCCCAACAGTCAACAGAGATGCTCGCGCCCATTCAGTCCCTTCTTGTCCGTCATGTAGTAATCATGTCATGGACGATGGTCATGTTTTCCTCTGTCCGCTACGAATACTGATTGGATTAAGCTCAACATAGGTGTATTTCACTTCATTAATAAATAATCCGATTAAAATAGCCGAACAGAAAAAAGGGTACAGCAGGGAGAATAGCAGAATTTTAAATTCTCAGACCAAAATTTTTAAAATGCGTTTGGAAATAGTAACTATATTAGCTTTTTGTACATTTGGGGGAGATAAAAAAAAATAAATAAAAAAATATCAATAGCTTTCTGCAGCTCTGGTTCCACAACCCCATATTTCGTAAAGCAATCTACTCCTGGGTTCCGTTCTTTGATCCATCAGAGAAAGAAAACAAAACTCTTGACCTGCTAGGAATGGGGGGTTTCATTCCAAATTCCCCAGTGGGTAAACTACAACTGCTGTTTAATCAAATGCAATTTTCTAAAAGAAGGTATCTTCAATGTTCAATTTACCAAAATGTGATTTTCAAACTGACTCTTTTTATTTTCCAGTTGTGTTAACCCAACATCATTGATCACCTCACTCTGGATTGACACCACCACCACCCAGCAAGATGCCCAAGAATTTTCTAAATTGTTTCTTAACCTGTTAGAAGACAAACTCTCACTCCAAACAGACACGACAGTTTCTACCATGGTTTATGATCAGTTCAGAGGAAAATATGAATATGTAACAAGGTAATTTGGTTCTTGTGCAATCATAGAATTGTTAAGAATAAATTTCTATGAATTTCTAGGTGTTCAAAATGCCAAAAGGAGTCATCAAGTCCTTCAGCTTTCTACGAGTTGGACTTGAGCCTTGGTAGTAAGAGCGACGTTACGTTGGACGAATGTCTTGCCGAGTTTTTGCATGAAGAAAAACTAGAAGGGACATACCAGTACTTTTGTGAAAACTGCAGTAGCAAACAGAATGCGACGCGGAGCATTCGCCTTCGTCACTTGCCCGCCATTCTCAACATTCAATTCCTGCGATTCGTTTTTGATCGGTACCGGCATCGATTAAAGAATCTCTAGAAATCATGACGACAATGTCTTCTTAATATTTTTCACATTTCTTGCCAATGTAGGAAAACCGGACTGAAGAAGGTCAGCTCCATGGTGCATTTTCCGTTTGTTGTCGAAATGTCAAACTACGTCAAAACTCAGGGTGTGGAACCTAGCAGTCTTATATACGACCTTTCGGCCGTGTTAATTCACCGAGGACCCAGCGCCTACAGTGGGCACTATATAGGTGAGAAGCTTTAATTTTCCTGATATTCTTGTCAATATTTATTTCCTTGACGTCTACTTTTTATTTTGCAGCACACATTAAGGACCCAGCAACTGGAACTTGGTACAAGTTTAACGACGAAGTTGTGCAAAAAATTGAGGGCACCAATTTCAAATTGGGAATCGAAGAAGACTTGGAAGGTAATATATATCACTGTGTGTGTTTGGAAGTAATTAAAGCTGAATTTTTCCGTCCTTTAACATTTTATTGGCAAGATTCTAAAAAAGGTCGAGCTGGTGCCAAAGTTACTAAAGGGAGTCATGGCTCCAGCAACGCTTATATGCTCGTGTACAGTCGACGGGATGCTGCCAAACCAGAAAGCGCTCCTGCTTGCCCTACAACCCCATCGCTGTCAGATCCCTGTTCTGTTCTGCCTCCCTGGGTTCAAACTACTATCTTTAACGAAAATGAAAACTTCGAAGCCTGGACCCGGGACACAGCCTCTCTGAAAGTAAATCATTAAACATTCTCGTTTTCCTGTTTTTGCAATGAATTGTAAAGCTAATGCATTTTCTCACTAGAACGAAAGTTTGAAGAAGAGTAGAGAGAAGCATTCCAAAATGAGACGTTTATACGGCAGTCTTCCCCGTGCAACTTGCTGGATCAAAGGTGAATTTGTACCTACCCAGTGGCTGTCGAGTTGGCTGGGAAATTACGAGAAGTTAAGACCAATTGACAATTCCACGTCACCCGACCATATGAGCCCATCAGCGTGTCGTGTTTAGCTTAGAGTGAGTGTCATCGTCCACCTCAGGGTAAATACAAGCTTATCTTGATGATTATAAGCATCTTGCTGATGTCACTCACTATAAATAATTCATTGGCGATTGTGACTTACGCATAGAATATATAAAGGCGGTATTTACTACTACGTAATATGAATCACGCTCGAACAGCGCTCGACTGCCTTATTTCTTAAATTTTTTTGTTTTGTTGGACGGCCAAATGGTTTCCGAACGAGTGGATTCCCTTTCAAACTTATTAAGAATAAAAGAGACCACCGGTTACTAATTTTGTTTATTTGTTTCGGTATTAGATTATATTGGCAAACTGTTAGGCGATATTTTTTTCGATTATGCGGATGAATAGGCAAGTCAACTCGAATTCCTAAACGGTATTAAATAAGGGTATTTCCGGAATGGTTGGAATTAATAATTTTTTTTCCTGCGGGGGGATAAATGCTTTAACGGTAATTGGAACTCATCCATAAGATGCGGAGAAAAGATTTCTGATTTAAAAATTTATATGACCAAAGGGAATTTCCCGATAAAACGGAATAGTAATAGTGGAATGTATCAAATTGCTTGTTTTATTCGTTTTATTCACGGCTACATTTTTGTTTGTTTTCTATTTGGAATTTTGCTTACTTTAACTTAATTTTTTTTAAATTAAACCATGAGGAAAGAGACATTTTAAAAAAGTTAAATTTTTAGGCCCATATTTATTTTGTTTTATATCAATTGCAATCTAGATTCTTCTAGATATTAGAATCTGCAGGCAAAATAAGAAACAAGAATTTGTGAGTGGAGAATGCTGCCTCTGCTTTTTTGCGACCATTGATACTCTTATCATTTTGGCCCTCGGCTTGTTTTTATATGGCCAAATGTCCATTACGTTCGACTTCTCTCTGTGTTGCCGGGCCTCGAAAAAAGCAGTGGCTTATAGTGTCTTATAGACCAATGCTAGCGGACGGTTTAGATTTTTCATCCGGCAACTAACCACTCCCCCTTTTATTATTTAGTGAAAATCTTTAAAGAACCGTTTCGAGTTAAATCTATTTCTTGTTGGCGTCGTTATATAATATGTCCTAATTGTCGTATATAGAAGAGGCCGACACCTGCATGATACCCTCCAGCAGCGATGACACAAATGAAGAAAGGAAGATCCTGAAAAAATTGAAAATTTTGCCGAGGTCAAACTGTTGATGGTGATCCTGTCCCCCCGGTGTTTGCATCGAGATTCACACGAAATCGACGGGACTAAAAAAGACGGAATTGTCCAAGATGAAAATTATTAATACCGTTCTGTGTATCGCGATGGAACGAGTTTTGCTCTACAGTTTCGTTTGCAACGGGCGAGTTATTGGGTGCGTTTGGTTTAACGGAAGAGAGCTGCTCAATTAGTTAACTGATGATAAGTATATAACGTATACAGACTTACGACTTTGACTGAATCCTGTTCGGTCGAGTCGCCTGAGGCAAGAAAATTCACGCCCCTGCAGATGGTGAGCATCGCCAATATTTTGAAAATCTGCCGAAATCACAGCAGCAGTTTCATCGTCCCAAATGAGGTGATAGAAAATTGAACATTTTGTTATCTATATAATAATTACGAATAATCACATCAGAATATTGAAAAAAATTCATTCACGGTCATTATATGACGTAAGCGAGTGAAAATTGTGTCCGATCGCATCAACAAGTCGAATTCCCCGCCACGATGCGGATTTATCAAAAAGAGATTTTTAAAAAATAAACAAACAGCGAAATGTATTATTGATAAAAATAAAAATACGCCCGGGGAGAAAAAAAATGAAGAGAAATGAGATGACAAGAGACGCAACTATATACAGGAGGAGGCTAACACACAGACACAAAAAAAGGAAAATGGCTACTATAATATATATTTATATAACTGCGGAAAAGGGAATTATCTTTGAGTTGATTTGAACTCGATCGATTTTCGTTCGTCTTGTTTTATTAGGATAAAAAATCCGGTACGTACAAGGGGAAAATTGAATGAAGATGTTTAAATTTATTAGTTGCTGACGGGGAGTGAATTATTTAAATAAGCCGGGTGGTTGAGTACGCCTTTCACGTTTCTCTTCTATAGCCGCTCTCGTACTTCTTTTTTTCCTCCCGTGTAAAATATACGGGGAAATCTAAATCTTTTCTATTTTGCAGGTAACGGAACCACTGCATCGGGAAAATTTGAAGAAGAGATCGAAAAAATCGTCCTTAAAGCCTTTGAAAAGGCATTTAAGGAATATTTCGCGGATCTATCCAAAAAATCCAACCAAATTCTCTACTGGATTTTAGGGGTCGCAGTTCTCGCTCTGCTGGGAGAGAGAAGCGATCATATCATATCCGCCGGGCCGGGAATTACAGAGATACAACCTTAGTTCTGCTGGCATCAATGAATTGGTTCGCTTCGTTAACAAATTGGAAGACCGTGAGAATTGGCGTTGGAGCCTCTTCCCGTTCCATCAGTGGCTGCTGTACACAAAATTAAATTAAACAGTTTTTTTTTAAATCAAAATCAAAATTTACCTCAGCGATCGGAGCCAATTGCCCCGGATGTTCATTGCGCGGCGGCAAGGGAGGCGGAACCGCTTCGTTTAGGGGGATCTCATCCGGTTGCAGATTTTTGTTTGGGAAACAACAAGGCGCCGAATACCCTCTGTTATAAATACCCAGAATTTTGTAAGCAGCTCCCGGCATAATGTTTTAGTGTGCCCCTGCAGAGCGAGAATTGCAACCCCTAAAATCCACCAGAGAATCTGGCTGGGATTTTTTGATAGATCTGCCAAATACTCCTTAAATGCCTCCTTAAAGGCTTTGAGGGCGATATTTTTCGTTTCTTCGTCAAATTCGCCTGATGTAAGGGTTCCGTTCCCTGCAAAATAGAATATATTTATTATTTAATTAAACGAAAAGACCCTATACGCCTACAGGAGTTAGTCTGGCGTATATATATTGACCGCGAGTGCGAATAGACATCTATAGCCAACACACACACACACAGGAGCACTTGACTCTATCGTGCTGGCTCCCATTCACAAACAGCCATTAACTGAGTCTCGCCGTGGGTCCTATATAGTATATTACTTTAGACCTTCTCTATCTCTATGTAGACTGAATGAGCTTTACTTTATTATTGTCGGACATTGTATTATATTTTAGTAGAGGTAGCCCTGTACACAGCGTCTGGGTGTATACACTAAACTGCAGAGCTCTATGTGTCGCGACGGGAAAAGTAAATATAGAAACAGTGGCCTGGTGGCTCCTAAGCGATGTAGATCAAATTCTCTCTCTTTTTTAAAAAAATGTAAAAAGGGGAAAAAACATTTTGACAACAGGAACGGCGACCAGCCTGATGGCTGTGTTATATTGACTCACAAGGTGGTATGATGGCTGTATGTACAAAAATGCGCGGTTATTACAAGCGAAAAAAAGCCAATTTTCAGGTGCATCTATAAATATACACAGCGCTTGTCTATAAACATGCCAGAGGCTCTCCTGTATATTTTTATTTTCAATAGAAATCCGATCATTGCCAATGTTCAATATTAGGCGGGAAAATCAATACCACATACATATGAGGAGGCGCATCAATATCAAACAGACTTTGACATAGCCCAAAGGTACCCAGGTAGCACACAGACTCTGTTTCAGGTCTGTTACAGATCTGTTTTTGAGAGTCTGTAAATTGTTTGTAGTGTCCCACTTTTACAGACTGTCATACAGGTCTGTGACAGATCCGTAAAACGGGATCACCTTTTACAGACCAAAAACAGATTTTCAAGAAATAAAAGATTTGCCTTCCCCTGGTTCCGAACCATCAACCTCTGAGTTCACAAGTTAGTACGCTAACCACAACACCGTAATTCTATATATGTATGTAGATATATTTCATGATCATCTATATTTCACAGTTTTACACTTGTACATTCAACAAACAGTCTGACATGTCTCTCTCACCAAACTGATTGCTACATATGACTACCACTGGTCTCTTCCGATAGTAACAAGACCAAGATTGGCCCCACACCAATTACAAGCCTTTATTATTCCTATTTAGGTGATACTTCTCCGTCCGGTGGATAAACAACTATTGTTGTTGTTCGAGTAGGCCTACTGAACTAAACTCATAGCCATTAGCCCTGCATTGACTATTAGAGTGTAACTTCTTACTGCATGGTATTGCAGTGATATTACACATATAAGAAAACGTTGAATTCAGTTTTACATTGGGAATCCAAACATGTACCATACTTTGGATACAGACACAGATAAGATGATTACTGACTTATAGGTGTTACAAGGGAAATACAGACCCGTAGGGGAGACTGGAGTAAAATGGGACACCGGGTCAAAAGGGACAGTGGGGGGAAAAATAGTAGATGTTAATAAAACTTTAAAAAATTTTAGTATGTTATGTAAATCTGTATAATCTACTTCGGCATGAAATTTTGTTGATTTTTGTCAATAACTGCATGAGTTATTGACAAAACTAAAAAAACGGTTTTTATTTATAAATTTTTGTCTCCGCCATTTTATGTTTATAGAAACAAATAAACGGTAATGGCATGTAAATTTAATATTGAAATGAAGCTGATTCATTTCTTGATCGTTTAAAGAAAAATTAGAATTTTAGACCAATTTGTTTAGACGGTATGAACTTTTAAAAAAAGAGTCATAATCGGGTTGTTTGGGACAGCCGTTTTTGCCTAAAATGGGACAGTTACGGACCAATCAGCGTACAGAATTTTTAAGAGGCTCGATTTCCTGACCTAGCAACGCAGGATGTCCTACAGCTCCATAAGGGTTTTTGTATATATAAGAAAAAAGGTTCATTAACACAATAATTTAATTGAAACATTTATAAACTCAAAGAGTCTATGCAGTGGAACACTTTTTCAATTTTTTTCAATTTTATTAATGAATTTTAAGGCGAAAACGAAGGACGTCCCTTACCACCCACCCCAGTGTCCTCACTTACCCCAAAAAATAGGCTCCTCCCATAAATCTGAGTAAACTTTAAAGGTCTTTTATGGGGAAATGGTTTATTATAAAATTATAAAAAAAATATGGGGGGTACATTACAATAAAGAATACATAAAAAAAAATTGTAACGAAATTAAAGAATTAGTTTGGGAGATATAGGGGGCAAACGAAAACCGTCCCGTTTTACTCCAGTCTCCCCTACATACCTGGGGCACAAACACAGAACAGATAATCACTGAACTAAGTTTTACATAGAAAATACAGACCTGTACCATACCTGGGGTACAGACTCAGAACAGATTATTACTGACTTATGTCTTACAAGGGAAATACAGACCCGTACCAGACCTGGAGTACAGACACAGAACAGAAACATATTGTACTCGGTAATACAGAGTAAAGACATGCATGTGACATACCTGTAATACAGAAGAAAAACATAATGTATTTCTACAGAGTAAAAACAGACAAGTGACAAACATGGGAAACATAGCTAAATCAGAAACAATTTTCTCAAGTAAAAAACAGATCTGTAACAGGTCTGGTAGTACAGTTAAAAACCAGATTTATGTATTACAGAAAGATAACAGATCTGTTCCAGATCTGTGAAACAAACTTTTACCAAATCCTGTAAAACAGAGAAATTCCAGACAAATTTCCTGTAAAACAGAGATGTAACAAGCCTGATACGGATCTGTTTCACAAGTATGTGAAACAGATCGGTAACAGGAGTCTGTAACAGCTCTGTGTGCTACCTGGGTATATGGCGAATGTAGTAGCCAGATAATGAATCCCAAACGCGATTATGCAATATAGGTCTATTTTAGATCTGTCTCCTCCAATTGGATTTTGAATGTTTCACCATTTTTAAAATATAGAGTCTTTTCGACTGTTTATTTCTGTCAAATATTATCGATTATTGATCAAATCACGATCGATAGGACTATACAAGTCTCATAACCTTGTCCATGATTACAAATTTAGACACACTGCGTATCCTGTTCGATGCGATCAGTGGGGACGGCGCCAGGTGAATTTACACATGAGACTTTAAGAAAAAAAAGTAAAAATAAGAGAAAATAAAAAGAAGGAGATAAAGAGAGAGAGTTGTGTTGGTGTTATTATGTGTATAGATCTCCTGGCACGCTGGCCCATCATCATCATCAGAGAGTCAAAGAGAGTGAGCGGTTGAGTTGAGTGAGAGACGAGCTTCCACAAGTCCTTGACTCTTTTCTTTCTTCCTTTCTTTCTTATATATATTTCTGACTCTCTCTATGTATATATACATGAACTATGCTGCTGGGCTCTTTACTCTCTCTCGGCTGAGCTCTCATCTTCAAGTGCGTTTCCAGCTACTAGTCTCGCTCTCCTGTTATTTGTTATTTACTCGACGGCTCGACCAAGAACCCCCGAAGAAGAAGAAGATTCTGTAGATACTATATACGTGTGTATATAGATAGCCTACCTGCTGCTGCTGCTGCTGTACGCTGCTGGCCGGGGTCTCTTTTATAAAACAAATCGAGAGTCCCATCAAGATATAGTGACGCGGCCTTTTTTTTCCTTTTCTCTCCTTTTTTCTTAAACTGTACGTCGTCCATCTATACTTAATATATTTAATATTAATATTAATATGGGCGACGAGGTATTAGCGGCATTTGTGAATGTTATGTGTTGCGTACGTGGGAAATCGCCGGGGAGTGTTGTTGTGTTTGATCATTAGGACCTTCTTTTCTTTCTTTCTTTCATTCCTTCCCTCTCATTCGGTAGGGACCAACGGACCCCGGCGTCTGTGGGGGAGTGTGAGGGGTTCAGTTCTTTCACAGCGTCATGGATCTATAAAAATACAGCCGGACAATCCGCTCAGCGTCCGCGGTCGCCGCTTAATCTCCTCCCGTCCGCCAATTGTTTGGTGCCGCTGGCCGATTGTCGGTGCCCGCGCGTGTGCTGCCCAACAACTGTGAGAAAAAAAGAAGAAGCTGAAATGCTTTTGATCAATAGGCCGTTGTTGGTTCTATAAAGCCCATCATTTGCCATCAGTTGTGTCTGAGCGGGTGGTGGCCGTCCGATTTGGCCAATCGACCGGGAGTTTGGAAATGAATCGAGGAAGGGGGAGGGCTAAGCGTGCAGCATAGAAAGGGGTAGAGGATTTCCACAGTAGACACACACGTCCCCCCATAGAAATCGGGCAAACATTGAGGGTGACGCTTGATCCGCTTTGGGGCTTGTCGTTTGCCACCATCTAAGAAGATGAAGAAAACCAAATGTGAGCATAGATTATGTTGTTTTGGTAATGTTTGTTTCTGGCTAATAGTTATCAATATGTCAACACGATATTTTTAGCATTGTTGTCTAATAGAAACTTGTATTCAATCACTCTTGGTGGTGTCCCTGATCACCTGTAGCAATCGCGAAAATCTCCAAAGACCGGTTCCTCAAGTAAATACTGTGAATAATTTAGTTTCACGTTCTTGATCACGTTTACATTTACTTTATACCACCAGAAAACGTGAACATATATAATGTTTTTTTCTAAAGGAATTTCTTCAGGTAAATCACAAACTGGTTCGTTCGCTACTATTTGCCTTCGCCCATTTCCAATGGCTGATCAAACCAAATTCGTCAAACCAAACGCAAGGAAAGCAGGATTGGTCGTACTATAATTCTTACCAACACACCGAAAAAAAAAAAAACAAATGAGGAGGAATATAATAGAAGTAAGAAGAAGGGAAATAAAAATAAATCTACTAAACTAAGCGCTTTTTACTTCCAGAAAAGGAAAAAGCATTACGTAAGAAGAAGAAAAAAAAATAAAATGAGGACGAAGAGGATCATGGTGTTATCTGGTAATGATTTCTTTTAGCAATTATCAAACCATGCAAAGGGAAAAGCATTGCATATTTATCCGCTACAGCCGTCATAGCTTTTTTCGACTTTAGAGACGTTTTCAGCAGGTGTGCGGAAACGGAAAATCTATGATGATTTTTAGGAAAGCTGTATAGTATAGTTTTGATTTTTACAAGCCTTTTATGTGTTCGGCTTGGAAAAAAAAACACAGAGAGAAAAAGCTCAAACAAGTCTGGCGTGTTTATTTCTCTGGTGGTGGGTCAGAATGGACCATCCGCCAGGGCCGGCACAACTCTTTTTTGACGAGGCAATTGATAGTTTTTTTCCAAAGTACACAGTTGAGCAGAGCCGCTGGAATTAGAGACACCGACGGTTAGTCGGTATCTGCAGCCTTAGTTTTCTATGGGCTTCTATGAACTGTTTTGCCTCATTTACGAATCGAATAACTGTGGGAATTGGCAAAATTTCCTCCTCGTCCCGTTCCATTATTGGCTGTTGGCTTGGCTACAACAAATTTAAATTAAAACATTTTTTTGTTAAATCAAAATAAATTATTACCGCAATCGGAGCGGTTTGTGGGTGCGGGATCGCAGCCAATTGCCTCGGTTCACCGAGTTTTATTTCCTTTACTCTACGATTCTTCCTCGCCGAATTTCTCTCTTTAGACGAGAGTCAATTTTTTAAGTTGGGAGGAATTTTGGTTCGCTTAATTTTGTTCGCTTAATTGGTTATTAATGGGTTTTTTATGCAATTCAACGCTGTTTGATTTGTTGAATTTGATATAGCAACCCCGAGATTCAAGTTTCTGAACACCATATATATAACACCTGTCTATATATATTCGTCTGCTAAGTCTCGTTGCTTCCTAACTCGGTCATAGTGATGTCGATAAAGAACTCGCTTGACCAACTTGAGGACGGGTTGAACGTTGCCAAACAGTCTAAAATATGTTAAACAAAAAACGATTTATTTCTTGCAAAAATTTCAAAACATGTTGCCAGTTTTACAGAGGAGTTTCATAAATACTTCAGTTTCATTTTCTAAGTTGTAAAATTATTTACATTTTTGCTTCTTTATGTAAAATAATTTATTCTTTATTTATTTTTATTGTTGCATTAAAGCTTACTTTATTTTTCAATATTTGACATGTACTCGTTCTACTCTAGTTTCAATCGGGTATACGGGTAGTATTCTATTTCACCCGGGTACTCCGGGTATCATGTAGATTCGACGGGTAGTACTCGATATTACTACTCTGTAACCACGCCTTATTTGCTGCTGCAGTATCTAGTAATCATCTAGCATTAAGATATCTATAGATGTAAATGGAATGTCTATGCAATTAAGCCTGGCAGTGGGGTGGTTTTTCAACCATCCGGCTCCGCCCCGCCAAAAATCCGATATTTTTTTATCGAACAAAAAAGTGCGCTGTTTTTACGTGGTGTGGTTCAAACCGATCTGATTGAAAATATCCGATTGTCACTCCGACAAACACCTTGAAAAATTTAAACATCGGAGGTTTACGTAAATTATTTTTATGATTAGAGTATGCGATATTATATAGATATATAGATATTATATTAGCAGATTGAGTACCCAAATTCACGTTTAAGGAAAATTACTGCTTTGTCTAATTAAGACTTCATTTGAGCTTTATTGATTAAAAATAACAAGATATATGAAATGGAATTTGAATTTATTTCTTAAAATTGTCAAAACATTGATTCAAAATGAGCTCCTGCAATCCCCCCCCCCCGGGAATTTTTTTTCTTTCTCTTTCCACCATTCCGGGTGGGAGAAATTTAGAATGCTATTGAGAACCAATGGTTCTTCTAAAAAATAATTGAAATTCTCTATGTAAAAAATTTCTTTCACGTTGGCTGACTGTGATGTTGATGAGAAAACGTACCAAAGCAAATCAACGACTTTAGAAGATCCTGGTCTATGACAGTATTTCTTCTGACACAGATTTGGTTGGGTTTATACAGTAGCTCCCAGAGCTAGGGTTTTACGTTTAATTCCGTCAACTTGACTGACAGGCACCCGACTTGTTTGAAGTAATGGAGCTTAAAACGCCGGTCAAGAACGAATAAATAAATAAATTGTATATTACGTATACAATACATATTTTATATATGTCATGTATATTATACTTGTGGCGAGTGAATGTGTGAATGTATGGCATACTCGAAAGGTAGAAATACTTCAAAAGCTTTTGTTTTGGCTAACCATGTCGTCTTTGTAGTGACACTGGATTTTTCATTTTTTTCCAATTCAATGAAATTTGGGGTTTCTTCTATATTTTAAATATCAAAATAGCCATTTAGGCGTTGAATGAGCAATTAAAACAATGTTTTGGACTGTGCAATTGTCGTGTATGTAGAATTGGACATAGCCTCGCTGGCCATTTTGATATCCTGTTCAATAAAATAAGATCTAAATTTTTTTTAGTTTCTTTTAATAGTTCGTTTATTTCCACCAGAAATTCAAATTCTCAAAGATTTAAAATTTTGATAGTTCTGTCGGATGTTTTCTGCATAAATCGATTATAAAAAATCATAAAATCATAAATCGATTCTTTTGAAAATTACTGGAAATTAATAATTTCATCCAACTAACTGTAACTCCTTGAACTGATTCTGACCGCTTTCATTTGCAATGCTCTTTATATCATTCCAAACGACGAATTCCAGCGAGTAACGACATCAATAATAAGCTCCAAGTGGGGAACATAAAAATCGCCACACATGTCTTTGAAAAACTTGCTGCGTTGCCATGCGTCTCGAATGCAATTTTTCAGATAACGAAGCTACAGTAGATTATTGTCTGATTAAGTCAAAAGAATTTTCCTGGCTTCCGGTGATGTGGCCAGATGTGAAAACCTCTGCGCCGCCCTGTTACTATACTCAGTGCCATCCTTCTCGTCCCAGCCGAATCATCGATAAAGAGCATCATCCAACTGCTCGTGGTACGTCCAGAATTGCACACACCTGGGAATGACTCATCGTCATAAATTGTCCCCCTTTTATTCGATCTCTCTAATGCAATTTTGATTTGCCTTTTGCTCCAAAAATCACGAAGACACCGTGACAAGTCATCGTCTGAATACTAATATATAATATATAAAAAATAGCAAATAGCAAATGCGTCCTTTGCCACCTTACACAGCTCCAAAGTCGCCGAAAATCTTTTATCCTTGTCACTTTTTTCAAAGACTTTTTGCTCGACCTCTCTGAATTCTTCTGCAAATTTTTCTACTCTCAATTTGCAAACTCTATAAAAATCTTAGGCAATCTAAACAAAAACATAATATATATATATTTTCACCGATATAGTTAAAAATTTGATTACTGCTTCTCGACATTTGGTTATCAAAGGATATCTATTCATTACGTCTTCAGCATCAACACCATCTTTTAGATGTACTTCCTTCGGTCGTGAAAAGTTAGTTTGAAGTATTCTAGCAAACCAATCGGCTCTCGTCAGTTAGAGGCGTTATTTTCTTTTCTTTTCTGAGCTTAAGCCTCTTTAAGTTGTGCATCAGTAGCAGACAAGCCGTCGACGCAAATTCTATAAATAGTCAAGCAATATTATAGCAAATTAAAAATATGCAGATTGAATCGTTAAAAAACTTTTTGGCTTTAGAGTCCCTAGGGGTCGATAAAAAATCACGGCTTCGTTTTTGTCAGCCTGTAAAAATATAATATTTACAAAAAAAAACATTTTTGTATTGTCTTTATGGCACGAAACTAACCCAAGGAGGAAGGTCTTTAGAATAAGTCATTTTCAAGTTTGGGAAACAGTGGATAGCAGATTTTACAATTTGCTCCTATTCAGCGTTGCTAGGGTAGTGTTTTTGTTTTTTTCCTGTCAATACATTATAAACTGTAACGAACAGAAGAGTAATAAATAAAAAATAATTATTTTACCCGTTGCAATTGTACATAAGCCATGACCCGATACATTTCTTCAATAAAGTAATATCAGACTCTTCACATGGTTTTTTGTTTCGTAAATCTGTGACTAATTTCTTCTACCTTCTTGGCTCGTTTTCCTAGCCTCATATTTTTCAATATTTCCAAAACAGGGTACAGATCCTGTACAACCAAAAGTAACTTAAAATAAAGCAAAGCAGAAAAATATAAACCAAACAAAGCAAGATCTAAGTAACCATAGTATAGTACTATTTTAGTTTACGTGATGATATGAGTCTTCCGGACACAGCAGATGGTGTGCCCTGCGTCGGTTGTTCAGCGTCTGAACCACCGTCGATAACTTTGCCGTTGCCTTCATCTACCTAATTAACAATTAAGAAATTCTTAAATTCCTTTGCATTCCAGAGCTACACAGATACGATCTTGCAAATCAGTGTTGCTTATAATGAATGCAAGTTGCATTTTTCACTTTTAATTCCGAACATCTTCTTCCCTGCATAACACCTTTAGTCTAAGCTCCAAGAAAGTCACAAAACACTTTTTTTTATCTAATATGCTGTAAACAACTCCTCACGTGTATTGCCTAATACGAACGATTTCTCATCCTTGTTGGTGGCTCAAAAATTTCAGATGCCATGCCTACGACTAAAAAGTTTAGCGCAATTAAGAACTGCTAGCTGCGCGCCTACTCCATCGTTTGAAAGTCTGGAATGCCATCGATAATGAATGGAGGGAGAGGAAAAAGAGATAAGAATGGTAAAACAAAAATTTGTCTCTGTCTTCGTTGGGGATAAAAAAGATGAGAGGGAAATAGTAAAAAGTACAAAGTCTTTTCTTTTCAGAAAAGGATGAGGGAGACAGAGAAGGCATGATCAGGGTATTGTAAAAATAGAAACGATTATCTCTGCGCTAAATTTTATTGACACGCGACGTATCTGGAAAATGTTGAACTGCTGTGTGTGTCTCAGGGAAATAGAAATTGATTCGGTTAAAGATTTGAGAAATCATTTGAATCTCTCCCTCACCCGGTTCCATGTCGTCAAAATGATTGTTCTAAATCGTATCCCTACCTTTGGCGTTTTATACGACGCAAGAAGCATTCTGCTGACATCAACGCTTTTGCGCCAAATGACCTTGGCGAGGCAGTTAACGGACAAGACGATGGCGAATTTGAAACCGTCGCATCGCCAGATAATGAAAGGTATATTAGCTAGCATCTTAATGCCTTAGATTTTAGCTAGTCAATTCGCGGATGATAATATTTAAGTTTCTTATTCATATGGATAAATTTAATTCAACAGATCGGAGGATGACATGGTACCGGATGAAACTCTTTGTGCGTTGAAGGATTTAATTAAGGAAACGCCATTTAATTTCTGATCGCGCTTCAAGAGAAGTGGAATATCCCTTACAACGAAACACTGGATTTCATCCGTTGGCTGAGCACTGTGATTGAAATGGTTGTTTCTTTGACTCTTCAAACCATCAACAAAGCATTTTCGGATATATCAGAGGTCAGCAAAATATGTGGAAAAATTGCGGCTTTAAATAAACAGTTAGGAAGCGCTAAGTCAGCCCTCATCGACCTTGACTCTGAATATCTCATTCAACAAATGTATGAAAGACATCCGCTCTTTGTTAAACCAGAAACAGTTTCTGTAGGGACACGAAGCGAAATTTTGTCAGACGGTAGGACTGAAATATTAGAATGTACTGCTGAATATGTACCCATCACCAACACAGTTGAATCTCTCTTTAAGAGTCCAGCGTTTACAATTCTTTTTTGCGAACTATCATGTTCCATACACATCTTTAACCTATACTCGCTACCAAGATGGTCAACGATATAGGGAAAACCTTCTTCCTGCCATTAAAACTATTTAATCTAACCCTGAAAATATTGTTCTCCTCCCACAGTTTTTCTATGATGGCATGGGCGTTACCAATCCACTGCGAGCCCAAGCATCACTTCAAAACTATGCCATGTTTTATTTTTTGTGTGCTCAATTTACCCACATCCTATTGTGTTTCTCTAAAAAACATTCACCTGGTAGCCATTTACAACAGTTTAGATTTAAAAAGTACGGGTTTAATGTAGTTCTTCGCCAAATGCTCCCTGATTCAAGAATACTAGAGGAGGAGGGAATATTGATTAACATTCCGGGGATAGGCTTTAAACGAATATTTGCGTTTTTCGCACATAGTTTACGGGGGATAACTTAGGAATTAACGAAGCCTTTGGCTTAATAACCTGCTTCACGGCTGAGTGTGTTAACCCTTTTGTTTTGAAATTAGAGAAGAGTTCCTTTTTTCGAGAGAGTCAATTTGAATTGAGAACATTAGACAAGTACAATAGGGACATATTGCAATTATCTTGGGGTTAAAAAACGTGTGAATTGACAACTCGAAACATTGGAAGTCTCTGCAAAATTGGACAAATGATTGTTTTCATACAATACTACAGGGAATGGCTAATGACGTCATCGGTTGCGTTTTATTTGGACTAAATGACGATGGCGTTGTAAATTTAGAACAAGTAAATCAGCACATTATTATCTATTCCACCTTTTTTGTAGTGGACAAAAAAACCTTGTTGTTTGAACAAGTGGAAAAGGCCGGGAGAAGGACTTTCCCCCAAGTCTGGCGTAGCTGAAACGTAGTGTTTCGTTCGTTTCTTCCCCCTTATGTTATCAGATTTCGTTGAAGTCAATAACAAATATTGGAAACTATTTATTCTTTCAAGAAATAATAGATATCATTTTCTCCCCTGTAATCTATATGAATAAACTCTTTTGCACTTTGAGGAGATTTATGCAGAATTTTGTCAAGATTCAAAGCGCTGTTTCCAAATGTTAACATTAAACCAAAATATCACTTCCTTTTTAATTTCAAAACGATTGTGAGCAAGAATGGACCACCAACAACCTATCGGGTTTTCAACTATATGAAAGGTTAAACGGCTCAATAAAAATCCCCTCTTGTGTCATGAATAACTTTAAAAATCCTGCAAAAACGTTGGCATACCGTAGACAATCAACTGCCTTACATCATCTACTACACAATGACTTCCAGTCATTATACTTACGGTGCAATACATTATTAGCAAATAGACTTGGATCTCTGTGACTATGACAATATTTTATTTTCTGATCTCGTTTACAGCGATCAACAGTTCCCTGTTTCGGGTAATAAGGATCGAAGTAATAACGGTGACCTTGTATTCAAGGAATTTCTTATTTTGTATGTCCTTCAAAACATGAGCCCTTTTTGTTGTATCACTTAAAAAAAAACCTACATTTCGATTGTCATAGTTTCAGCTACTGCATAGAGAGAAAGGTTCCACTTCATCGTGAAATTTTGTAATTAAAATTTTTTTAGATTACCACCCCTTAGACGGTATCAAGGCGTCCCCTAACTATATTTACATTAGATTGAAATATCAAATTTTTCCACCTCTGAATTGCTAAAATGGATTTAGTGTCATTGGTGGAACTGCGTTGTTATCCACTACTATCCATTATTTCCCTGGTGTTTTTGTGATGCATGTTTAATGTCTAGTTGAACAATAAAAAAAACTGAATAAACCACATGAATAATTAGCATGTAGTATTTTGTTACTAGAAAAGACTATTGTTCAAGAACACAGTAAAAAAACTTTTCAAATTGCAGCTTTGAACTTACTTCTACCGGGCTCATATTTCCGAAAGAAACGACAAACAAATTGTATTGTTGGCGGCTACGAATTCATCGTCTTTTTCACGACTATCTATCTTATAATTGCAATCGTCAAACCATTGTTTCTCTTTTTTACGACAACCATTTTGAGAGAGCATTTATTCGGCTTCCATCATCAATTTGGTTGGCATGTCAAGTATATCTTGCAAATAAATCCTTTGGTCTGCCAGAAATATGCGTCACTCTTCAATGGGAGTCAAATTGTTGTCGGTTGTGGCGGCGACGGTGGGCGTATCGAGTTTGAAAACGGAGCCATAATTTCCGGTTGGGGATGAACTGATGGCCTAGCAATTGGACGATGTAAACAGCGCCTTGCACGTTGGGCATTCCAACTTTATTTTTGACCATTGGACCAGGCATTGATAGCAAAAGACAAGGCCAAATTTTGGTCGGGATTTGTTCTCGTGCTGGCCTAAGAAAATGGTGCACTGCCCATTATCAAAGTCCGAAGCGGGGATCGAAGTGCGCGACAAATAATGGCCAATTTGTATTTTTAATCAGTTCAGTTGTGTTCAGCCAGTTGTGCGATGTGAATATCTTCTGAACTTATATGATTAATATAAACCTGTGTTGTCCAAATCCTACCAGGAGCAGTGGAAATTATTTGGTTATTTTAAATTTTCCTATTAGAAGGGGCTTAATGCTTAATGCTTCATAATTGGTACTACACCACTCCAAAAAAAGCTTCAATAATTTGAAGAACTACTTATAATGAACTAAAAGAAAATAATTAGCAGTACCAAGAATAATTTGCATTTAAAAGTGAATCAATTTATTTGTGGTTAATATTTAATAATATGCATACATTTGCTTCTAGATTTTTTACCAAATGTAGAAAAGAGGAAAAGGTCGTTTGATTATACATTCGGTTCTAACCTATCAGTGCCAAAATTCGCCAACAACTACCAAAAACACACATTAAAAAAAAAAAAATCATCACTCTCTCCCTCGAGCAGCTTTCGGCAAGATGACAGCTTGGCAATGATTCGGGGAGACAAGCTGCTCTCCATTTTCGATTAATTGATTTCACTGAAGAAATCTATTCATTCTTTCATGGCATATGATTGTATTATATACCTGACACTAATCACTCTTAATAAGTTAAATATTTAAGGAATGCTTAATCATTTTACACAGTTTAGCTGGACAAAACTTATATGTTTCTAGCCAAAAAGGACATTAAATATCCTAATTTTGAAGTCCTAAAGGTGGATGAATCTACGGGGCAAGCTTTTAATCAATTTTTACTTTTTGTCAAAGGTTAAACCCATATATAATGTTCAAATTCCAGACATAGGGTACTCTGATCTCATTCAACTCACCTCTTTGGATCCTAATTCTGGAGTTGGTTTCAGTAAGTTCAATCAACAGTTTTTTTTCTACAAATTTCATTTGAATATCTCCTTATAGACTTTTGTCGTGTAAATTGTTAATTGTCTCCCATCCAATGGCCCCAACACAGAATACGACGTCATGCAACAGCAGTTTAAAGTTCAGGACCATACAAAAGCCGATGTTAGTAGAGTTAAATTAATTTTATGAAAATAATTTGTTAACTATTTATCTTTCATTTTAGATTGACATGATTTTCAAAGGAAATTAGCTGGTACCGAGGATGAAAACTTTCAAACCTAAAAATGAAAGAAGAATGATTGTACGTATTCTCCATTGCAAACTGGAACAGTTGGATTTTGATCCATAGGTTGATGTCGGTGAGAATGAAAGTGAAATCACGATCATCCTAGATCAAAAGAAGGGGAATATTGAGGTCTATTTCCACGTATTTTTTTTTTAATTAGATTTCAATCGAATTAATTGATTATTTATAGGTTTTATCAGTCAGTTCTCCTTTGAAAATTAGTCTCCTGGCCAAACATTCTGCTGTCAAATAAGGCCAAAGCAGTGAAGAAGATGAAGCAAATTCAACTCCAGAAAAGAAAACTAAATGAAAATGTTTTTTTTGCACCTATAAATTTCTTAGCTATCGTAAATTTTTAATTATAGAATCATTCAAGGAAAGCATTAAATTCAACTTGTGTGTATTAATCTAAAACAAATTTGAATAGTGATTGATATAGAAAACAGTAGTACTGCATCTCATGTAACTTAGTAGATTGCTTCAACATCAATAAGCGAAAATCAAAGGGGGCAAATCCTGTATGGGCGAATAAATGTAGAAAACTGAACAAGTTTAATTTTAGTTGCCCACCCACCAAATGTTGCGGTCGACGAAATAAATGGCGAAAAGATACTCGTTAAACTCGTTCTGTATTGAGCACACGCTCCGACAACGCCGTAATCGAGTGCCAAACATACACTGAAAATTCAACTAGGGGGCCATTCGTCTCGTCCACCAGAAAGAGGGGATGGGGGAAGACGGGAGGGACAGGGTGGCAGCATTGCCAAACCGTTTCACAACATTCGGCCCTTCCTGACAATACAAGATCTCCTGATCTTAACAGATGGTCTACATTTTGGGACAGGTAATCACGACAAACTGCACATGAGGAGAACCAATTAAAGGGGGGGGGGAAAGCGACACACATGAACTGAATTATTGAACATCACATAACAATTAGACGGAAACGGATGATCAGGAATGTTTCGACAATAAGAAAAAGGAAACATGAAACGAACAAGTTGATAGGAGTATTAGTACCACGAGTAAATTAAATTATGGTCGCTACAGCTCTTCCGGCCCATGATACCAAACTAACGGGTAATTGTTTTGTTTGGACTGTTGACTTCCGGATGGCTCGACTTGTTGACTTTTTGTGCCATCTTCTTCGGGTAGCCGTACATTGAAGCGACGCCAAATTCTTCTTCTATACGCGGGGAGGTTTTCCACTTTGTGACGGGTTTTCGAGACTTGTTTCAACACTTGGTACGGTTCTATGAATTTCTTTGTTCATCCATTAAAACGTGGCTTTCAGGAAGCCAGGAATTTATCACCCGGTTCGTAGATTGGATTCGACTTGTTGCGGTGATGGCCATAGATGACCTTACTCTTTCGTTGTTTTGTTTCTATTAGACGACGGGAAACTTTTCCACCGTGACTTTCAACAAACTGGACACTCGACACGAGAATTCGTTTCACCCCTTTTAACTGAATACGCGTTTTATGCTCTCTTTTCGGAGCAATCACTTCGTCTTCTACCATAGCATCCATTAAAAGCAACTGATCGGTGGCTTTTTCAAATGAGTGGTTGGTTTCTACAGAGACGATTTATGCTTTTTCCTCACCATCATCGACGAATTCTTGTTCAGTTATATCCTTTGAAGCATCATCAGCAACTACTTCCTCTTTTTCTCGATTTACACTCGGCGAACATATTTTATCTTTGTAATTCTTCGAAACGTTCACTACCGGCTTCTCATCTTTGACGTAGATGACGGCCCCTGCTTTTCCAATCCAATCCATCCCCAATACAACTGGGTAAGCCGCTTTTTCCATCACAAGCACTTGTTTTAGATCTATTGTTTCGCCACTATATCTTACGATCAAATTAATTTCTCCTACCACAGCTAGAATGTTACCATCTAATGATCTCCAGTTTTTTACAGGGGACTGAATATTGAAAGATGACCGCTCTCGAACCAAATTAGCACAAATGACACTTTTTACAACAACGAAATGATATGGCGATTCGACGAAATGATTGGACGAATGAAATAAATGTATCGGTCGACGAGCCCAATAAATATCCGACCGAAATGTTCAGTGAACAAACGACCTGGAGAATAAGGACCACAACGATGCTTCCAGAACAAGAAATGACGACGAAACAAAATGGCGGCTCACGCCCACGCGCTGAGATGACTCAATCTTCAACACACTTCTCTTTTTTTTCTTTCGTTCGTTCGTTAACGTTCTTTCAGGAAGACAATACAAAGTGTACGATCACTTAAGACAAATGTTCAACACGAAATCAAAACCAGTCGAGACGTTCCGTTCTCGCACACCCAAAATGGCGTCTCCACCCGAGTTCTCTAACGTTCGACGACATTTACCCAACGTTACGATTTTTCTACGAATTTCTCGTAAAATCGACAAGACACTGATTTTTCACCTTAGAAAGATCTCGCCGCTGCCACAAAATGTTGCGATCGCAATGATTGATCAAATTAGATTGATTACAGACAGAAGTCACCTGTAAATCAAGAGGAAATGAGAAATTACATAATATGGAATTTATAAAACAATTTTACCTTGTGAGAAATCATCCAAAGTTCAAACAAAGTTCACAGATACCAGGTAGTAGATCCAATAAGACTTATAAGACACTATACTTCGGTCAGGCCTGTTTTACGGTGGCCATTGCACAGTGCAATTTGCACTCCGGATCCAGGTAGCGCCACCGTAACTCTAGGGGGGACACTTGGTGTTGTTGAAAATGAACAAAGTAAACATCATATGCGTTGAGTTTTTCAAAAATATTGATTCTATGAAAAAGTTCATGAATTCATCATTCATAATGATACAAAAATCCTATAAATACCCATAACTAATATACCATAGCTTACTTTAATTAAACGCTAGTTTTGTAGAATGAAAAAAATGAGATTGATTTTCGCTTAACTAAATTGAGATGCATATTTTAAATAAGGGAGTTAGGCTGCATTAAGGTTATTAAGGAATACAAAGAAAGGAATTAGCGTTATTCACAATAAACTGATGTGACGTATTTAAAAGAAAATCCGTAAAATTTAAATTTTTTTCGTAATGTTTACGGTTTTAGAGACCGAATCCACATTGAATCGGCCCGAGGGAAGAAAAGGAGAAAGAGAAAGTATGAAAAAAGGGAGACCCATATACTTACCAAGTACCCATATCACCAATAGTACATTTTTAATTATCTATGATATGTTTATTCATGTTATGACGTCTGTTCTTCCACAGGGAAGCACATTGTGGGAAAGGAAAGCCTTGCAGCAGCTGCCACTTGTATCCCTCAAAAGAAAGCCATGATTTCTTTGCTGGTGGTTTAATACGTCTTTGACTTGGAATGGTGCAAAGATGTCTTGGCAGTGTTTCTATTCATTGAATCTGAACTATTGGAGAGAACAATTAGCCAATCCAAATCTTCTTATGCAGTTAACATTTTCAAGAATCTGCCTCACTCTACACCTAAGTTGAATATCTCTTTAAAAAAACTTAAGCACTGTAGGTAACGTAACCTTCAGTGTTTTTTACTACTTATTTCAAACTTGTTTCGCTAATATGCGTATAGCACAATTGGCTGCCACCAAATCAAAACCGAAGAAATGAAAGGATTATAGCTGTTATGCTTCTAGAAAGGAAGAAGATCCGAATAATCTGCATCACAACAACGACACTTTAGCGTTCCCGGCGTATTCGTCTTCTTCAAATTCTTTAACTTTATTTGTAGCTGATTCCGGAGCTACTGATCACACGAATGATCAGTTGCATATCTTCAACGTATTTACAACCGTTACTCCTGGAGATTGGAAAATAAAGGGAATTGGAACTAATTCAGCATTGCAAGTTCACGGCTACGGCACAGTTAAAATCCGCAGTAAAGTCAATGGCATCTGGTATGATGGTATTTTGGAAAAATTCCTGTTTGTACCTAACTTGGGAATCACCCTCTTTTTCAATCGGGACGGCAGCTGATCTTGGCTGTGTTGTGACTTTTGATAAAAACCAGATCCAAATTTGTCAGAATAATACTCCAGTAGCTGTTGGAACACGCTCAAGTCAAAGCGATTTGTACTATTTAAATATTGAGGTTGTACCAATCACGGAAAATGCATCTTTGTCTCATCTGTTCCTCTCATAACTTGGCATCTACGTTTGAGGCATTTCAGCACAAACATTATCAAGTCAATGGAGTCAAAAATTCTGTGTCATTGTTTTACAATTGTATAACTCTTATACTACTGTAACGATTTGTTTTTTCCTCTATTTTAGAAGAGGTTTTATTTAATTTCTGGCTGAGGATTCTTCATCAATTCTAGAAGAAGTTTTATTTAATTTCTGGCTGAGGATTCCTCATCAATTCTGGAAGAAGTTTTTTTTAAATTTTTGACTGAGGATTCCTCATCAATTCTCACATTTAAATCTTATGCTGTTTTATCACTCTGTTACGCTTTTAGCGTTTTTCATTTCTAAACCTAGAAGAAGTATTTAACTTCCAATTCAATACCGAATTATCTCAAATCGCATTCCTTGTTTAAGGGAGGGTGTTGAAATAAACATGGAATCAACGTTTGAATCAACGTTTACTGAACATCGGTATTTCCAAGTACTTTGGATCATTTGCCTATCGTCTGTTTTTCTACCTCTTCCTTGTGGAAGAGAAGTATTTGTCTCAGTTCTCCTATAGAAAACTACCTTCTGATTCAGAAGGTTACCAAGTCTACAACTTGAAGTCAATACAATTTTACTTAAACGTACAACAGTGTTTTGCTGTCTCTCCGTTTCTTTCATAATTCAACAAAAATTACCTTGCTTTTTCTATTTCAATTTATTTTTGTAATTCCAGAATGCATGGTCGTGTAAAGAAATCTACGGTTGCAGTTCAACATCGAATTCATCATCGATCTAAGTTCTTAAATGGTTGAGATAAACAATGAAATACCTCGTACGCATCATGTGGCAAATTGTCGGTGAATGACAAAATTAGAAGATTTTGTGTTAGTTTACTGTTTGAAAGTAGTGAGGGACAATCTACTTTATACGGAAGGAGCACGAGGGCCGGTCAAATTCAGCAATGGACCACCACTAATCTTGTCTAGCCATCATATCAAAACAATAACTTCTTCAACCCAGGATGATTTTGAATTTCTCCATATCAGGACCGCTGCGTACAAAATCACGGCAGAAATAGAAATAGTCACTGCTGTCGATATCCGGCTGGCCCAACTCAGGGACTAATGGACAAGTCTCTTCTATTTTTATTAGTGAAGCTACATCATCCCAAACTCATAGTGATTCCAAGTCAATACAACTGAAATCCTTCCTTCGAAATTTTTGACAATAATTTAGCCACTTATGGGTCATCATTATTTTCAATACAATACCAAAACGCATTTCTTGGTGGAAGTTATTTTCTAAAGTAAAAAGTATTTGTCAGACCCCCACCATAACTTTTCCCAATTATTCGCGTCCAGAATCAGGATTCCACTCATGATCTGAAATTTTGGGACGATACTGCAAAAATTTGGATAATTACATGATAACCAAGTCTCAATAACACTCCTATTTAAGTAAATAGAGTAGTCGTAATTAAAAAAGAAAACCTTGATAGTTGGGGATTGGTAAGAAAATAATTGAAGATATCCACAAGGAGTACAAAGTTGTTGACAAATAGCGTGGGGCAACAACCGACAATGTTTCAAAATTTGCAAAGGCATTTTGGGAGAGTGGTGAGGCACCTAATGTGCCAAAATATGAATATGATGCCTCAACAATCTGAAGGATTGTTCATTGTATATGGACTGTTCATATAACACATATTCCAAGAATTGAGAAATTCAACACTAGTGAAACTTCAGCTTTTACTGAATAAACACACATAAATTTCTTTGAATTCGAACCAAATAATGCAACGCACTGGAGATCTGTTCATTTTAAAAAACGAATCCAGATGGAACTCCGAGTATACGCTGCATGGTCCTACTATTGAAATGGAAGAATAAAGGCATTAGAAATCTTTTTGATAAGCTACGTCTAATTCCTTTCACCCCTAACGAGCAATGATTTCCGAAGGAATATACAAGAAAAAAGCGATATATTGCTGATGCGTTAGACGTGTTGCAAGGCGAAAAGAATGGCTCGGGTTATAGAATGGCGTTTGGCTATGCTCACCAATCCTCTTTAAAGCTTCGATTCTTGGATAATGACGATGTGTTCGTCGCGCACTCAAAGTCGAATTGTCCGTTTTCGGGGACTAAAAAACCAGTACGAATTGCGTGTTATAACTTACATTTAAAGACTTTTATATATTTCTTACGCAAATGTTATTCAGTTACATTTGTAATTTTTTTAATAATTCAGATGAAATTACAAATATCACAACTAGCTGTAATTGACATAGATGATAACGATCGTTAGTTTGAATCTTTTCTCAAAAACTCCAGATAATAATCTAGAAAAAAAGGCAGCATTCAAAATTGAGGAAATGAATCACTCACTGTTAAAATACCCATGTATTAACAAATAACTTTTAACAAGCAATCCGCCACTCAACCGCACTGAATCCGTAGACCCCCCCTTTTTTTCTTGTTCCACTTTGGGATCTAAAATTTAAAAAAAAAATACAGCCTATCCAGTTTTGGACTCCGGATTTGCCTGATTTTCCAAATTCAAATATTCCCTGCCATTCGGGAGATATTTCACTTTAAAGACTTCTTCTGTGAAACACAAGAGTGTTCTTAAGTGTTTCTTATCAAGAAGGGTATCACTGTCTCAGTCACTTGTGTTAGGTAACAAAAAACCAATTTCAGCACTTTAAACATTTGGTAAATGAACATTGTAAACGACAAAATTTCTAGTTAGCCACACAAACAATAACCATGTCATTGAAACTGTTAAGTCAGCCCGATTTACGATCAGAATACTCCTGTTGGGGAAGCATATACCGTGATACACACCAACAGTCCATCTGAACACGCAGTGATGAATCAGTCACTCAAAGTATGTATTTCAAATCACTCAGTTGTAGCATGTTTATACAGTTTTGTTATTATGTATCAGAACGAATGAAGGTACCATTGAAGGAGTACTTTTCTAGTAACTATCAAAGAATCTATGAGAATTCAAACCCAATAAAATCTAGAGGTAAACCCATTCGTTGTAAATGATTACAGCTGATGTTTTACTTGGCACAACTTTTCCCATTCAAGATTGCAGACGAAGAAATATGTTATATACAGTCATGCTTGAAAGTTTCTGGACCAGACAAATTGCTCTATATGTTTGTATTTTAAATCGACGGAAGGTATTCCGAAAAGCACAACTTTCCCCCTTTTTATATTTCTTTTGCGCTTATTCTTCATTTCTTCTTCCCGTCCTTTCTCTCTTTCAACTTTCCCACCACAATCAACAAAAATTAGAGGTATAGTGTGCTTCCTAAGCTATACCTTCCGCCAAGTTTAGTTAATATTACATAGAGAAATTTGCTTGCTCCAGAATTTTTCAAGCACGACTGTACATTCCAAGTAGGTGATGAAGTAATAAGCCAAAAAATACTTTTAGATAAAAAAATAGATAAATTAGCCAAACGTGATGGCAGTTTAGTTTTTTTAGAACGTATCGTCAAGTTCGCACAGATAAACGGACGTAAATGAACTGAAACGGAAATTTAAAAAATTCCTGTCCAATTTCGAGGACTTGTGATTTAATAAAATATGCATTGAAAACACTGCAACTAGTGATCTAGGTTCAATGTTGTTGGAATTCGATAGATCAAGTATTCAATTTTTCTAAATTTAACTTGTTCAGGTGTTTAATTCGTGTAATGTTTACCTTCTCATTTGATTTTCAGAGCAAGAAAAAGAGGGAGTGCATGGATTACCACTGAAAGAAAGTGGGGTTTGAAAGATTGACATATGGGAATGTAGAAAAGATAATAACTACCGTAAGCCAAATAACGGACTTAATTTCACAAATCCTTGTCATCAAGGTGTCGTTTGGAACGTGAACATGGATGATTTGATATGTGAAATTTGCCATACTACTGGAATCCCATTGAAATCAATTTAAAAAAGATGGAGCTTACCAAAATTTATGCCACGCTGTTGACAACTTGTCTAATTTTTTTCCTTGTTCTCATTTCAAGATCTTCTAGTAGTTCGAAAATACACAAGGCGTTTTCGATGTACCACGAAACAAAGTTATTTCCAACAACAAAATTTAATTTTTAAATATAATTTTGTTTATGGATAATTCTCTATCAATTTCATTTTTCCCCATGAAAAATATTGGCCTTTCTGAAAACAAAGACCAATATGGAATTTATGGATTACAAAATTCAAATTATTCAGGTAATTGGGCATCACGGATCAATTCTTTCTCTGCTGTCCGAACTCTGAGAAACACGTCAGATCAGGGGCAGGAGAATAAGGAATACTGTTGACAAAGAAAAAAATGTATACTGGGTTGCCAAACCCTAATTGCTTTTTAGCACCCCCTTCTTTCTGTATCGCTCCGTGTTACTGCCTCGCTACTTGGTTGCTTATAGCACTCTCTCAACAGCAGAGTCTGTGACTCCACTGGACTAAACTCTGTGTGAATTCTCTTATATATTTCGTGTCTCATCATTACTCAGGATTTTCCCCATTCATGTAAGTGTCTCATGATTCTTGTTTGGTGTGATCAATACATAGAGATAGAAGACAGGTCACATTTCTATCAGGGTATGAGCCCAGACACGTGTTCTCCAGTACAAATGCAACAACATTCGCCATATGGCATGAACGATTCGCCCAGGTGAATTACGCAACCATGCAACGAATAATCAAACTCAAGGCGCTCACAGTCCTAAACGTCGTGGGAAGCACCTCACACAAAGAAGACTGCACAGCCTGCATAATCGGCAAAATGTCACGTCTCCCGTTCCCAAAAAGAAGAACCAGAGCTGGACAAGTTGGAGGAATCGTTCACTCAGACCTAGTTTGTCCATTTCAAGTAGCGACTCAAAACGGAAAACTGTAATATGTCATATTCAAAGATGACTACAGTGGATACAAAGTGGCATACTTTATGAAGAATAAATCCGAGATCGAACGAGGTTTTAAAGAATACGTCGAAAAGATGTTTACTGATACTCGACAGTGCCCTCGCATACTTCGCTCAGATAATGGGGGCGAGTAAACAAGTAACTCTTTCCGGAAATGGCTCTCCACCAAAGGTATTCTTCACCAAATATATGCAGCTCATACACCACAACAGAATGGCGTATCTGAACGCGATAATCAAACTACAGTGGAAGGTGCCCGAACTGAGTTACATGCCAAGAATATACCCTCTACCTGTGGGCAGCTACCATCAGCTATACAATTTACACCCTTAAACGGACGCTTCATCATGACACAACAGTAACGCCTTATAAAATTTGGCATGCCAAGAAGCCAGACGTATCTCATCTTCGAGTCTTCGGCACCAAAGCTTTCGCACACGTTCCAGATTCGGAAAGGCGTAAGCTCGAACCAAAACTGAATTCTTACTTAATCTCGACATTACCCTTGGACTTGGGAATGTTTCCCACATATAGGCACATTTTTCGGACGTTAACATAAGTCTTCAAGCGTCGGCCTCCTTTCATTTCAAAACCGTCAAACTGGAAAAAGGAAACTAAATCACCGTTGCCATCTGAAGGTATAAAAACTGTTTTAAATGTTACCTTCACGATTGCCTAGTCGTCGTCGTCATCGTCGAGGAGTGTCACGACTCAGCAGATGGAGGTCATATGGGAGTAGAGAAAAATCTGGCTCGAATTCGTCAACGATTTTGGTGGAAAGGAATCGCATCGACTGTTAAAAGTTACGTATAGTCCTGTCATTTCTACCAGACGTTTAAACCCCACGTCAGATTAGCGGTAGGGAAGCTCCGGCCAATTCCGCCACCCCGTGAAATGTTCCAGACATTGGGCATGGATCATCTCGGTCCGTTAAAGACTACTATTCCTGGAAATCAGCACCTCATAGTCTGCATCGACTATCTTTCTAGATGGATGGAAGCCCGCCCCGTGGCTAGTAAAGGAGTCGACCAAGTATTGCCTTTCCTAGAGGAAGCTCTTCTCCTACATCATGGAACGCCAACTAGAATAATATCCGACAAAGGGCCGTGCTTCACCTCCTTTGCTTTTTCCGCTTTCTGTAAGAAATTGGAAAATTAAACATGTACAGGCTTCGGCAGAGCATCCAGAAACCTCTGGTCGAGAGGATAAATAGTTCATAGCTACAACACTTGCAGCATTCTTCAACTTTGACCATTCTGACAAGGAAGAAAGAATCGCGAGGGCTTTGTTCTTCATCAATACGCCAAAACAGTCGACAACAGAAATCACCCTATTTGAACTAGTCTTTGGTAGACCTGCAGTTATGTCCATGGAGTCAGCATTTCCTTGGCCACCATCTACACCTCTTACGCACGAAGAACGAGTGGAGATGGTATCACGTTGGAGAAAAATGGCTCGCCGACTGATCATTATCCGCCAGAAAAAGAGTAAGCTAAATTATGATCGTTTCCGGAAAACTGACCCAAACTTCCAGATCGGAGAACTAGTTCTAATTGCCCGGCGCCTAAAAACCAAAAATACCACGAAGAAATTCATCCCGCGGTTCGTTAGGCCGTAACAAGTCTACCGCAAAGTATCACCTACATGCTATGCAGTCGAAGATTTACCGTGTTTCCGAAGAAAACGACTTTGGCGCCGTTTCAATGCACACTTCAGTCAAATCAGGCGATATTCTGTACGACGCGAGACGGAATGGTGCCCGTATAGCGAAGAATATGAGAACTGTGACGAGGAATCCGACGAAATTGGAATCACGCCTAATGAATCCAGGCCCATCGAGAATCAACCGTTGTAGCCCAGCATCGAGAATCAACCGTCCGAGCCCAGCATCGAGAATCAACAATTTGTGCCGAAACGCCACACTCCATTTGTCTCTCGAGCAGGAAGAGCGGCTCGACCAATCAATAACGACAATAATTTCATTTATTATTAATACCCGTTGTGCCGATTTGTTATGTTAATTTCAAATGTCGCGCTGTTTATTTCTGGTCGTCCGTCTTAATCTAATGGTCGATAACGTGTTTGATTTCAAAATCCAGTTTATTCATTTGTTCGTTCTATTCATTTTGTTGTTTTTCTCACGCACTCTGCTCCATCAATTGTATTACGATAATCTGTCGCTCGGTTTTATGATCACCCCCTTTTGTTCGGTTCTCGTTGTGTATTTAATTACTGTCTGTGGATTCCGGAATCAAAACAACAAAATCTTATTGTCAGGAAGGGCCGAATGTTGGGTAATACCTGGCAACGTCTCTTTCCTTCCCCCTTCTATTGTCTCGCTCGCCCCTCCCCCTGGTGGGATAAGGAAGAAACTAAGAAATTATGTAAGAAAAGGCTGTACGAGTCTGGACGCGCTCTCGATAGGTCGAACGAGTTGGCAACAGCCAAATACATTTCAGTCGTACTCAACGATTCGTTTCGATTTTCAGTTATTTCACAACATTTGGTTGCGAACGTACCGTTGTAGCGAGTGCTTCGCTCTTTAAGAATTGAATTAACCCGTATCCAAGGTGAAAATTTAGCTGAATAGCCAAGATTGCCCCGCATGTTTTGAACAATTCCATTGGGTCATCTTTGCAGACATTCTTAGGAATGTTGCAAAACAAGATCTGAAAATTTTTTAGAAAATGTTAGAAAATTGTTATCTCTACAAAATTATGTTGGGCCAACTTACATCACATTTGTTGCGCCTGTTTGGTGGTCTTCCTGAAGAGGGGTCACCACAGGGGTTTTCTCTTTTCTCGGGCTCATCATTTTTCACAGGCTCACCACTAAGGATGTGATGGGCAGTCTCACTGCTGACCATGTAAATTGTATTGGAGGGATATATTTTTACAATTGCTGGCGTAGGGAAAGGCATTATAGAACAACGAAAAACTTGAATGGGACATTTTAAGACCAAAAATTTAATAATTACTTACCCCCCAGCGTCATAATATTGAAAAAATTTCCCGCAACTACCACATTTGTCTGTTGGAAAAATACAATCTTTTGGTTCGCAATCTTCAATATGTTGACTGACAGGTTTAGTTTCAGTCATTCTTATCAGAATAACACACGTTCCACTCTTAAATCAACAATCGACCAATCTAAACGTGTCTAAACCTCCAAGACGGAACGACTGAAATGCCAAAACCTGAAAATCATATCAATCAATTAAAATCTGTGGAGTGATTGTGTTGAAATTTTGTTGAAATCGTGTGCGAGTCCGTGGTGACCGTAGCCGTGTCCGTATCCTTATCCTTATCCGTATTCATATCCGTATCCCATTTGTGTCCGTGGGCGTGTCCGTGAGGGGCAGAGAGTCGCGCAGAACACACCAGTGGGTCTGTGTGTGTGTGTTATAAGCACACAAGACTTTTTTTTTGCAGCGGGAGGCCTTTTGCAAAGAGGATGGAAAAAAAGGCCGTCTACAGAGAAGAAGCGGCGGTCTCCCCTTCTTTTCTATACTTACTATCACATCTATCCGTCTCTTTTTTTTTAACATTGAAAAACACGTGAGCGCCATCTTATATAAAAACGAGATTCGAGTCAAAGTCTTCTTCTTTTTTTCGCTGTGTGGAGATTTCAGGGCTCTTTTCTCTCCATGAAATGAGCTATAGTGATAGCTATAGCGATTAGACATAGTGATTAGACTCTTCTTCTTTTTCTTACTTTTCCTATTGAGAGGGAACTGGGTTATTAATATAAAAGAAACGAGGAAGACAAAAGCAGAAACGAGAAAGAAACAATGGGGTAGACATGAGAAGAGAAACGAGAGACATGGCATGAGACATGGCATGAGAAACGAGGCAGACAATAGAAATAAACCACGCAAGCTTGAGGCTTAGGTGGAAATTGGCGATAGACGTTTTTTCCAGCCATCCATAAATTTGTCCGCTTCGTTCAAAAATTCGAGGACCGTGGGAATTGGCGTTGGAGCCTCTTCCCGTTCCATTAGTGGCTGCTGTACAAAAAATTTAAATTAATACAGTTTTTTTAAAATCAAAATCAATATTTACCTCAATCGGAGCGGTTTGTGGGTGCGGGATCGCAGCCAATTGCCCCGGTAAATCATTTTGCTGTGGCGGCAGTGGCGGCAATTCCACTTCGTCCGCTTGAGGATGTTGTGGGGGATTTTGTGGGGAACGACGACGACGACAACAACCAGAAAGGCCCATGGAAAAACTCCATCCTTTCTGTAGCCACTTCCAGCAAAACTTTTTTGTATGCCCAACCAAAGCGAGCGCGGCAACAGCCAAAATCCAGTAGAGGAGTTGGCTTGGAGATAAATGGTCCAAAATGGCAATGCCTTTTCAGCGGCACCAAAGAAAATTTTTTCTAATTTTTCGTCAAAGTCCTCCTCTACTTTGGTTCGCTTTAAGACAGAAGATCAGGCAACTCTCTTTAAAACTAAGTTTGAGGAATGCCAAGCTGCGTTAAAGAAGAACACGACCGCAGTAAAGCCAACGTTGGCCGAGTCAAACATTGTTTCAACTCTAGCTGTGACTCTAAAAGAAGGTTCTTGGGAATGCCAAGGATGCTTTGCGCGCAATGATGCTACTGTGCTAAAATGCCCTTGCTGTGAAGCCATGAAACCTGGAGAGACTCTACCTACTTTTACTCCTCAACCGGAAGTGACAGGTGCAACAAATGACGCCGAAGAAGAAGAGGAAGAAGAAGGTGAAGATGAAGAAACAGTTGAAGAAGATCAAGATGAAGAAGAATATGAAGATTTGGAGGAGTCCATTATGTTCGAGAAGCGCTGCACACTCTCGTCCCTGGAAGGTGGTCAGACCGACAAGAAATGGGTGCTTTTAGGAACCGGCAATCTTAAAATTGTGTATGACGATGAGATGTTGTGTGCGAGGATCGTTGTCGAAGATGTAAATGAGCAGTTGCTCTGTGACAATGTCATTGCTATTGAGACTGAGCTAAAGGTTGATAACAAAGAGTGCGTATGGTCGGCTATCGATTATTTGTCTGAGGAATCTGTGCACAGAACTTTCCGTGCCCAGTTCAGCTCTACTGACGCTGCGCTTGAATTCCAATCGATGTTTTCCGAAGCGAAGCAGTATGCAGAGAAATCTGATGTGCACGACGAGCCTGATTTACACGCAGCGGGTTACGACCATAGCAATGACGATCACGGAGACTATGTCGAAGGAAAGTTTTAATGAACATCCGGAGAGAGGAGTTAGATTTTTTCATCGTTAATAAATGTTCCGAGAGAGAGCTTAAGCACCTAAGCTTTTGCAGGTCAATCCATGCCATCTGAAGGAGCCGTCACGTCTTTCAAGCCGGCAGTACTTGTTCGTGCTTGTGATCCGAAATTAGCCCAAGCGCTATCAGATATTTTAAATGATGTGAATTAAATGTTTTCTGCCTATTTTTTGGTAGGTCAGGGGAATATCCCCCTTTTTGATATGACGTTTCTTTCAGTTGTAAATGATTGAACTCACTCGTTTTTCACCTGTAGAATAGAAATTCCCGAAATAAAAAATTATTTAGAAAATTGGTTCTATTTCTCTTTCGGGGCAGCAGCGCAAGTTGGATAACTTGCATCGTTTCCCTTGGCTCATTTCATAGACTTGCATTTGTGGAGTTGGATAGCTAGTAAAAACAAAGCTTTCTGGTATGCAAATAGCATACTCATTAGCGGTTAGGCTTGTTCCCATCTGTTTTTCACAAATCACAATGATAAATAAAAATGGTAATGACCAAGTGACGACGGAGTAACCGTTTTTCTCTTTCGTGAGCACGGTCGTGTAGCGCGTGTAATCGCGCGTAAATCCAATATTAATGAAAATGACCTCCTCTGGTTACTTGCTACTCAAGAGTCTCATACTGAAGTGCATATAAGGACCACTCAATTCAGAGGTAAACATCCAACAGTTTCAACGGTGAATTCAGTTTATAGCTGAAACTAATTAAATTCCTAAAATGGATAAATTGGAAATCAACTCTCCAGAACCTGAATTCAAACCCATAACCAACGCTGACTTCCAGAAAGAGTACGGCCACATCCCTGTCATGTGTAAAATACTGGAACACTTCCGAGAAGTCTTCACCACCTACACCACGGATGAAAAACAGAGACATATAGTAGACAGGACTCTAAACGAAGTAAAAAAAGATCTAAATTCCATGACTGAGCTCATCGACCGTCTTATAAAGGAGAATCAAGTATTATCCCAGCAAATGCAATCCGCACAGTCGAAATCGAACCATCTCCGGGAGGAACTTGATGCCGGAAGGGAACGGAACGTACAACACCCAAAAGTAACCTGTGCTGACGATACGGCCTTCGAAACTCAATTTAAAATGGAATCATTGAGTGTGGATCAATCTAAAGACCGGCGGATCACGGAACTGGAAGAAGAAGTTGCCAAGGTGAAGCGTACTGTCCAGCAGCTATCCGAACTGGTTGGCACACAAAAGTCTCGTCCAGTCTCAGCGCAGCAGGCTCCTAGAAGTCCCAAAAACCGCACGAATGGCAAGAAACCGATCCCTGAACTGACTCCAATGGACACCAGCCAGTTTTTGACGCGCCAACCTAAAGAGACTCCGGCCGAGGATTTCGTCATTATCGCCGATGATGTAAACTAACAGAAATCGGTAATAACCTTATTCTTCTGAAGAACATTTTGAATCAGGACTATGGCCGTGTCGTTGGCCGAAGGCGTCAAAATGTGGAGAGTCTGGAACAGGAATACGGCGTAAAAATACATTTTTTCGATGTTAGGCCAGAGAAGTTAAAAATAATCATATCGGAAGGAGATGCGGACAGTCGTCGTGTGGCCTCCAACGACATCACCGAGAAGTTGCCGGTGGTTGTCGAGTGTCCCAACCTGAAAATCGACAGTACAGCATTGCAAAATGCCACTTTTGATTGCGATGTCACCATCCAACGTACAAACTTGAACAGCCGCGGCGTAACGATTTGCGGAAGGATAATCAACTGTCGTCAAGCATACAAACTGCTGGTAAACAGCGGCAACATTTTGTAAACGAAAAACGGCCACAAGATAATCTGCTTTGCCTTTTATTTCTTTCTTTCTCATTCAGTTTTCCTTTTTTTCCCACATTTATGACATCTTGGAACCGATCCGGATTTGCCAAAAGATTCGACTTTAGACGTTCGCGTTTTGTAGTGAATCTAATTCAAATCTGAGAAGTGACAATGGTGTCGAGTCGACAGATCAAATTTCAATAAAACTAATAAAAAGCCAACGGGTTTTTTGTTCTTAAAAAAATAGAAAATTACGTCACCTTGTTTATAATTTGTGTCATAAATGTGCTTGACGTCAAATTACGGTCAATTATCTACAAAATTATCTTAAGTTAGCTGCCAATAAATGTCTTTAGAATTCTGTAAAGTAAAAGTAGCGAGAAAAGTAGCTAGTAGTAGTACAGTTCTAGCTTTGTAAACATGCTGAAATATTTAAAATTTAAAACGGTCAAATGAAAACTATCCCTGCTTTAATAGCTAATCGACACAAAAATTATAGCTAATCAAGACTAACTAGAATAACAGAGAATAACATAGTAAGACGGTAAGACCTAAAAATCACGCAAGATTAATATGCAAGATTGTTGAAGATCGCATCCACAATTCAGTTTTTAAGACGTCAATCAATTCGTCATTCTTTTAAGGCCGAATATTTTCAAATAATTATAATCATGGTCTAAAAATGAATAACAGGAATTAATTTATACTTCACAATAAAAAAATGCAGGTTCCCCCTGGATCTCGGCCTCCACCTCCTGCCCACGGCCTACACGCTGCGACACGCCCGCGGTCCGGTAAATCAGCCCTCCGTTTCCAAAGACGGACTCTTGTGGACGACCCTATTCATCCACGTCAACGACTGCTTCCTAAACGAGCCCGGATCGACGACCACTTGGCCCCTGGAGCCGCCCGGGATGCGGAGAGACCCGAGGATGCAACAACATCCGCATTCAGCAGATGGACAAAAACGCCTCGGGACAGACGCACTACCTCAGCGTCAGCGGATTGGAACTCTACGGAACGGTGAAGGGAGAGCTGCACAACTGACAACGGCTTGATTGACGTCACGAAGGTTCCAATTCATACCGGTTGGGAGCAGAAGGCCAATACGATTTGAGATTGGGGCTTCGTACGATCCCGATACCGCCCAACAAAAACACGCAAAAACAGCAGCAGCAGACGGCAGCCACCACTTCGTGTCGTCGACCTTGTCGGGCAAAACATCTTCGGCCCTCAAGACCATCAACCTGGACAAATCGTGCACTTGGCTGTCCACGGGCGTTCTTCGAAGAAGAGAGAGAGGCCGTTTGGTCTCTTACCGGCCCCGTTGCTCCAGTACTGCGCCATCTATGATCACGCCGAGCAGCTTTACTGGTTCCTGAGAGTTTTCCTGGCCAAGGCACTTCAGGACTGCCGTCTTGTCGATTTGCCTCTCTCGGCCACCTTCCTCAAATTATTTTGCCATGGCGACGTCTCATGCCCGGCCTATTGTCGTCAGCGACAGCAAACGGAATAAAAAATACTTTCGGGATGAATTTCACCCACCGCAGCTGCAGCCGCCCCCACCTCCTCCCCAACAACTTCAGCAGCAGCAGCAGCAACAACAGGAAACGCAAAACCCCATGACGTCGTCAGTCTTCTCACAGGATCTTGGAGGCAGCGGCAGACCGTTGACGGGCAGCAGCAGCCCTCGAGATCCATCGCTGCCCTGGTTCTCCGGCATCGTCTCGCACGAAGATCCGACCCGTGGTGGATCCGACCCGCTGCCGATTCCTCCTCAAGTTTTGAGCACTGGCCACTCGTCGCCGACAGATCCTGACGGATCCAACGCTCAGTCACGAGGATCGCTTCCGCCAGGCAAACAATTTGGCTCTGGCCCATCGCAATCTGTTGAACAGCAACACGACGACGAGCGTGTCTATAGTCAGAACCGCATCAGCAACATCTCGCAGAGCCAGAAGCCGGCCACCATCTTCCCGCCACAATCTCAGCCGCCTGGAACATTTGGTGTTGACGCTCCAGTTTTCCAGTTGTCCAAAGTTTTTGGATTCATTGACGCTGAATTGCATTCCGGCGGTGTCAATTTCAAGGTCGGAAATAAATGATTTTATTTTATTTTTTTTTGTTTTGGAGATGAAATGTTTAATATTTAAATTGAAAATGTCAGGTGACGCTGGAAAATGGCGAGGATTATACGTGGAACTGATGGCGAAATTTTGCCTGGAACGAGGCATTCACCGCTAGGAATTCAACCACGTTTTCACCATGTCGCGACTGGCCGGCTTCAGCCCCTCTGAACTGTGGCTGCTCCTCTGCGGCGACCAGAGTCCCAGCTGGACGCGCGAGGACATACTCAACTACTCGGAGACGAAGCTGGGGTACACCCGCGACAGCCCAGGCTTCCAACGCTTCATCAACGTGCTGTCGGGCATGAACGCCGAGGACCGCAAGACCTTCCTCCAGTTATGTATGTGGAGCTATGTTTCCCAATATCATCTTGACAAATCGTCTCCAACCTTCGGCGATGGTAGACGAAGGCGTCTGTGCATCCTGTGTTTTCAATCAACCTGAAGCCCTGTGTTAACGTAACATGTCATGGATGTGGTAAGATCATTTTTTTGCGGAAACTGACTGTTAATTTTTTTTTAGAATACTATTTTATTAAATGATCATTTATTGTTAGGCGTGGTGATGCCCACACGAGCTTTCCATCAACTTCCCCGCGAAGAACAGTCGGCCAAAGAGAAGCAGCGTTTGTCCGAATACTGCCGCAAAGCATACAAGAAAGTTCGTGTAACGCGCACTGAAGAGAGACAACAAACAGTTTGTCAAAAGGTTCAGAATTTTAACATAGCGTTCCAATACCGAAACTTAATAATCAATTGTTTTCGGAGTAGGAAAACAGCTTTTATGTTGACACCGTTCGAACCTTCCGTGATCGACGATAGGAATATAAAAATCTGAATAAGACTGCCAAGAAGCAAGGTTTGAAAAGGCAGTTGTTTTAAAACCACCGAAAAAAGTTGTTTAATTTTCACGTTATGTCACCCGTTCTGTCGTTCGTTCTGTTCATTTTCAATTCAAGTGGAAACAGATATTCGCCAAGTCTACCGTCAAATAAATCGTTTACTGCAAACGTACAAAGATGAGAAACGAGGTCCAACTTTTGTGGCTATTCAGTCTCCCCATCGCAAATTCAAACACTTGACGAATTCCCGCTGGATCCCATCCATAGTACTGATCCCGACGGTTTATACGTTGTGCTTGATTGGCAGAGAGTGGGCTCAAAAGTTTGCTTGCGTCATTTCCTGCGTTTACACACCGTCCTCGACGCTAATCTGGAACAGTGTCGCTACTTCCACATTCCTATTGGAAATTTGCCCTCCGATGCCAATCTTTTTGGTGCCGACCTCTTCTTCGCCCGCCTTTTACAATTCGAAATAATTGTATTCTCTGGTGTTTACCGACTGAAAGTCCTGATCTGGGTGGCAAAGAGGCTGATGACAATCGGCTCGTCACGGAAATTGAAGATGCCACAACTACACTAGTCGTCAACAACCCCGGAGTATACACTAATGTCTGTGTCGAGATGGACGTGGATACGTTAGCCGTTGCTACTCTACTTCTGTCACATCAAGTTTTGGACGTTGAAAGCACACTGCTTTTGATGTTCCCCAAGTATCACTAAAGGTGTGTTATTGAATTTTTTAATGTTGAATAGTGAAAAAGATGAAGAACTTATGGAGCAATAATGGCTGAAAATTGTAAATTAGGAGAACTGTAATTTGATACCATCTACTATACTTCGCGTCTCCAAAAACACCAATGAGCTAAAGTTTGATAAACTCGTAATCAATTTTATTGTACTTGTTTGAACATTTTTACATTTACAGGTTTGTCTGGTGAATATTGGCACTTAAATAATGTTTAAAAGTAAGCGTCGCTCTAATTACCTTAAATTTGCATAATTAAATTTGGCTGCATAAATTTGCATAGCATAATTTATTATCGTTGGAGTATGACAACGGTTACCTTGACAACTTTTTTCCCACCTTCGGGATATTTCACCAATCAAGCAATTTCTCCACTCCTCAACAGAATGGTGTCTCTGAAAGGATGAACCAAACACCAATGGAATCAACCCGAAGCAGTTTACAGATCAAAAGCAACAGACTAAAAAATCTGTTTAAGAAAGCTGAAAATTCAATTCTGGAGTTGTGGGGAGAATTTTTGAAAAGCGCTATTTACGTATACTGAACCGCACTCTGTTTAGTTCTACTACGTTTTATTCGTCCACCAAGACACCTCATGGATTGTTCTACAAGAAGAGACCAAAAAACGAGAATCTTCGCGTAATTGGCTGTAGCGCCGATGTCCATATTCCCGATTGCAAAAGAAAGAAGCTGGACTCGAAGGCAACTCACTGCTTGCTGGTAGGATATGGTGAAGACTATGGGACCCTGTCTCTAGAAAAATTCTCCTAAGTCGGAACGTGATATTTGATTAAAATCTGATGATTAGTGACTTCAAAGACGACAACAATCACAACGCATCGAACCAGTTATCGCCTAATGACAACAAAAATAAGCATGAAGTTGATTTGTTTTACGCTAGACGTCACTCGTTATGTTTACCTAGCTGACAAATTTGCTGGTTTTGCCTTCATTTTTGAATATGTATAATATATTTTCTTTTGTGCAAATTCTACGAAATATTCGTATGTGAATTTACTCGCGATGTTGAAAACCGTCTTGATTGTATACTTAAACCTACCTTCTACTTGAAATTTAAGATGATGTATGCTTTAACTGTAACCTATCCAACCAAAACTGTTTTTGTTCTCAGGTTACCAAAACCATGACTAAAGCCTTATACCTTCTTCTTTCCTTATTAAACATCTTCCACCTAAAAATGCAGCTTCATAGCCCTACAGTTGTAGGATCAGACATCTACTAAAGGTTATAGCATAACTTTCTCTATTAAAACCAGCAGTGGGGAAACAGGTTAGGGGGGAAACAGTTTCACATTTATAAAATTTAACCATCTCACGACTGTCACTTATTTTGCAGGTACATTCATGCCAAGAAATTATGCTACATCAGTAATTTTTTGGATTTATGCATTTCAGGAAAAGTTGTGAAATTCTTTAACTACAATCCTGCACTTTTTCTTTACAAATGAAAGCTATTTATGTTAAGGAGTAGTCGTCCTAAAGAAGATGTAGGTAGAATGTTATTGAATTGTATTTTCAAAATTTTCCAATGCTATGTATTTAAATGCAGTTGTGTATCCATATTTGAGCCAGGAAATTGACGGCTACAAGAGTGAGACTGTGAAATAGCCATGAAATGACACACACCAACCCCAACACCAATCAATACTAAGCTATTTTTATAGACAGCATATGTATTCGTGGTGAAGTATAAAAGTTGTGATTGAAATTATGTTTTTGGTATTGCTTTCACTTTGCACTCAAACGCAATTTTGTTTCCATGTTTTGTTATTCAATGTTCTTTGTTTTCAGAGAAGAAATAAATGTAAACCAAATGTGTTTTGTGCGGTGGAGATGCAAAACACATTTGCTTTAGTTGCAAATGCAAGACACCTTATTGCTGTTATTTATGCAAGCAGGCTGATAAGCAATCCCACAGACGGATTTGTATTCAATAATTGTTAGTAAATTTCTATCCTTTTATCACATTCACTTTAATTCATTTGTTAATAATTTCACAGGGCCAGTGTTTACGCCAAAACGATGAAGCCTGCTAACCAAATCGTTAAGGCTGGTATACTTTTAGTTGCCTACGTATCAGTTGCTGTCGTTCCAGTTGCCGAAGTACCGATTGCTGTCGTTCTAGTTTCCGACGTACCGCTTGCTGTTGTTCCAGTTGCCGACGTACTGATGGTTGCTGTCGTTCCAGTTGCCAACATATCGGTTGCTGTCGTTCCAGTTGCTGACGTACTGATGGTCGCTGTCGTTCCAGTTGCCAACATACCGCTTGCTGTCATTCCAGTTGCCGACGTACCCGCTGCGGGCAGAAGGGATTTTTTTGTTGCAAAAATACCCCCCTGTTTCTACAAAACCGCTAAGCTTGCCGAAAGAATATCTTCAGAATATCCGGATATCTTCATTGCACACTACGTGTCGATGGTAATTAATTTTAAATGTATTTTCATTGTTTAATAGTAAATAATTGAGTTTTTTATGTTACAGGTTATGTTTTTGTAACACATCATTTTTTGAAGACAAAAAAAAATTTAAAGACACTGCGGTGCACAAAATCTGCATTACCTTCAGGAATGGCAATATGTGTCGCCAGATTGTTTGCCCGGGGCAAGTTTTCAAAATTACCGTAGCATGATATGTAAGTATCATGATACCAACGGTGTCTATCTTCCACACATCACTCGTTTGATGCTTGAAAAAAAGTTTCCTGAAAATAATTTGACATTTAAGGAATGGTCAAAGAGATCCATTACTGTTCGGTTTGGGGAAATTTATTTTGCCAAATAAGGTGTAACTTGAAATGACACCAGTAATTTTTTTTTAATCACAGAAATTTATTTTGGTAATAATTTGGTTTTAAACTGAGGTGATTGGTGTTACATGTCCATGATTTGCTAGAATCAAATTCTGATGCTGATACAAATTTTGCATGGTTTAAAAATTATTGTTACACCATTACCTCAAATCATGAGTTAAACATGTAATGGAGGAATGTTTGTCAGTTGATTGAAAGTTAGTTTTAATTACATTGAAAAGAAAAACAATTATGGCAGGCGTTTTAGGGCTGTTAAGAGTTATTGAGATGAGGTGCAACCATACCACAAAGGAGGGTAAGTCACTAGTTAACTTTTTATTCTTTATTTATTGCAGCTGTACTATAGCTTGTACACCGGTTGTCTAACATACGGGACTGTTATAACTCATCAAAACTCGGCTCTGCACCGTTTACTGACTGGAAGATTGAGGTCTTGTCAGTTGAGTTCAAGCCGAACCACTCTAATGCTCCATCTACTCGGGCACCAACGGACTGGACAAGCTTGACGGTCCCCAGTCTGATATCAGCCCGCTTCTGGTATCAGCTCTCCGGTGTAGCCGACAATTCAGCCGGGAGAGAGACTGCTGCTGATGGAAAAAGAAGTCTTTCTGCCACAAAAAAGGCTGATTTCTGCTATTACTTTTCTCTCTTCTGGATGGAACTATCTCCCGTAATATTAAAAATGTAATGTAATTCTACGATTATTGTTTTCCCAGAATGAAAAAATACGTTAATTTACGCGCACAACAATTACCTTACCTCTCTATCCATTTTTATAACTGATCATTAATTTTTTATATTCTACGCTCCCTTGTATGTTTCCCCACCCCATTTTTCGTTTTTGTGTGTTTCAGTTCATGGTTTCTCTTGTTTATTCCTCCACATTTGTTTAATTTTATTAAATTACAATGAACACGTACGACCGCCAACTGTTTGGCTGCATCGTGGCCACCACCCTGGTCCTCAATGTGACCGTGTAAATTCCGATAGACACGGCCTACTGGACAATCGGCAAAAACATCTTGCACTGGGGCTCCATGGTGGCTACTTTTATTATCCAATATCTATTCGGCGGTTCCTACTTTGGAATCCTTCACCAAGGGTTTGGGCAAGGCGCCTTTTTGGTATAGTCTCTCGTTATCCATCGTCATCTCTGTTAGTCTGCTGCTGTTGAGACGCTTTTTCTTTGATGATCATTCGACGCTGTTGGACCGCGCTGGTCACAAGCCAAAACTGCCCGCCAATCGGGCGCACAGTCAACGCCGACAATCGCTTCGCTCCGGCTACGCTTTCGCTCACCAGGAAGGTTTTGGCAAACTAATCACTTCGGGCAATATTTTGTGGAGGACAGACTTGAATATCGGTAGTGAGGCCAGCAGCAACAACGCAGCAAATAACAGCAGGAAAAGTCTCCTTGGCGAGACTAATGATGATAGCATGCAGCCGAGAACTTCGGGAAAGCTTATACGTAAGAAGGTATCTTCAGTCAAACCTGAAGTTCATCCGCCACCTCCAAAATCCGTAAAAATCCCAGAAGAAAACATTGGCACTAACGAAAGGCACTTAAACGAAAGTCTCCTGGGCGAGACTAATGATGATAGCATGCAGCCGAGCACTTCAGGCGAGATTATACGCAAGAAGGTCTTCTCAGTGAAACCTGAAGTTCATCCGCCACCTCCAGAATCCATAAAAATCCCAGAAGAAAACCGGAAATAAGCATCGAGCGCTCCTACAGCCTCTTGTCCCGACATTTGTTTGGTGTTCAGATCCCTGAAACTCAAATGACTGCGGCAATAGAACAATAAATTCCGGAAGTTGAAAATCAAAAATAATGAATTATTTATTCCTCCCTTTTCTTGCATTCGTAAAATGATTGTGTTTTTTTTAATTCAATGAAATTAAGCATGAAAGTATCTAAATTTTACCCTGTGAGGACAATATATGTATTGGTCAAGCCATTATGTTGGGCAGTCGTTTCCTATTCCTATCGTATTCCTTTCGTATTCCTATCGTAATATGTAGAAATATAATTATAAAATTCTTGTTTATGAAATGAACTTTAATTTAAGTCTAAGTTTAACTGTTAACCTTCCGTCATTCTACGTCCAGGAGATCTCTTTCCTGTGGCGATTTAAAGATTTGCAGGACAGCCTTAACAGAGAGCGCCTAGGAATGTCTTCTAACTTTTCCAATATGCAATGTTAATTACATCCTTCTTTGTAAGTCGTCTTCCAGATGCTTGCTGCCTCCAATTAAGCATGGAATGCAAAGCAAAGTTCAAAAGAGATGATAAATGGTACAAGGTAGAAGTGATGACTGTCAGTAATGATGGCAATTAAGTCACTGTATCGTTTGTCGAAAATTTATTCTTTATTCTTTATTTGGTATTTATTTGTTTAATTTATTTATTTGTTTAAAAATTGTTTCTTAAAAAACAATCAAGTCTTTTTTTCTAAAATTAAAACTTAATGGTTAGGCCTGTAGATATGAACCCACTGCCATGAAGGTGAGAGATGTGCCCAAAGTCTCTATCCCTTCTTCTGTGAGAGCCAATCAGAAGAAAAAAAGTTGGTTGAACTTCGCTATCTGACGTTTGAAGATGCCACCTCATTAAAAAGTAAATAAAAAATACTGAGGACTAAGAAATCATTGCAAGTTACCAACAAATATGACTCGCAAATTGATCTTTTATTAATATTAGAAATTTGCATCATTTTCCGCCCTGTTTGCGTAGGGTGAGGGTGTGAGGATACTACTAGTAAATTTGTTAAATAAAAAATATGTTGGTAAAACCTTTCACTGCACAAAACTCATGGTAGTTCCGTTGCACCCAAGATAATGCTGAAGTCAAAAATTGGAAAGATAAACACGCGTAAGTTTTCGTTCTAACTCGCTTAGTTTGAACCAGAGCTTTATTTTTTCCCTCCAATGTTCTATCATGAATTTACAACATTAAACAATCAAAATTAAATTTTGCAAAAGATAAAACCTGAAACAGAGATAAATAAGTGGATTATTCTTTTGATTTCAGAACGACGTGCTTATTTTCCGAAGGGTTAGGTTAGTGTGGGAGTGATCTCCTGCAAATATTGAACCGACAGCGAGCTTTTGCTGAAATCATAACTGTAACTGCATCAAAAAAGAATGTTAAATACAAAACAAAGTATCTTTATAAGTATTAATTAATGGTAACCTATAATGAGACAATCTACAAAATTGACACGAGCAACTCCAACCTTCTGATTACATAATGAGATCATGAGAGAAAACCTTCAGTGATGCAATTGACTCACGTTTAATATTAAAGTGCCTTACGGATTCCTCTGTTCCATTTAGATACATGCAGAACATCTTATCCTAGCGACAAATAAAACTAAGATTTAATTAAAATTCTAAAAAAAAAATTCAAATACCATTGTTGTCTAACAAGTAGCAAGAAAAAGTTGTATTTAAGTTTGAAAAACAAGAGAAAAACTTTCAACCTATCCAACAACGAATATAGAGCCAGAACATGGAGACCATAAAACAGAACTCAAATTTCAACACTCAATAGTATGTTTATTTCGTGAATTTTAACTAATAAACACATTGCTGAAGAGTTCAAATGTGTCTCAGCTCAGCCACAATTATCTATTTCTCCTTCCTTTTCAAACGAGATAGCAATATCAAACGCCAGATGGCGAAGTTGAACCCCTCATTTTTCGTCTGATTGGCTCTTTCTCTAGGAGAGGATAAAGAATTCTGCAATCTTCTCTGCAGTCAAAGAACTACATAGTTAGTTTTCAGGCCTTAACCATTACGTAGACCATGAAACAGTGAACGTAGTAGACGACCGTTGAAGGTTAAGGGCGTTCAGAGAACTAACGCTGTCTTCTAGATTTAATTAAAGAATCTGAGTGTGAAGGCATCTGGCTTAGCAGAGAAAAATTTGGTAACCATGGAAACGTAAATATAGTAGACCAAAACTCAGTAGACGCTTTTTTAAGTTCTTTTTCCTAGTTCACCCTTTGGGAACTGAGGTGATTAAGACTGCTTCCAACAATAAAAAAAATGATATTACCCCTAACTGAATATTCTCAAATGATTCTTTTATTCATACATGTCTAAAAAAAAAATATCAATTTTGAAATCAGCAACGATTTTTTAGACATAGGAAAATTAATAAATCAGGGAAATAAATTATTATTCTTTCAAATAGATTCATGGCAGTAAAAGGAAAACTAAAAACCCAACTTTTTTTTGTTTGTTTTACTTCGTTCTTAAGGGTATTTAGATTACGAACTTCTGGTATGCTCAATTTTTTCTGTTTATTAACTTTCTAATATCACATGATATGATTTATTTGCATTAGGAGGGCGTATTTTCTAACCTAAAATTTCTTCATGTCCAACCGCTGTGGTAGTTTGGTTAGACCAAAATACTTTAGCCAGTTCAATGGAGTTCAATAGAGTTAAAAACTTTCAGGGGGTAAAAAAACAAAAAACTAATACAGATAAAATAAACTTCGCACATTATGCAGCTACACCTGTTGCCACCAAAACCTCGACATGACCTTTAACATGAAATATTAACGTCAAAACTCTGCCATTTTAGCAAATTGAATCAAATCCAGTTTTTTAAGGAAACCTTGGATATTCGCACCGTAGAGCATGCATCCGTCGAGCAATAATTGCCATTAATTGCCTGTACGGCATCGAAACAGTTAATTCCAAAGTGAACGAAGGTGGAATTCCTCATCTTTTTCACACGCCGGATTAACCTCTAAGCCCTCCCTAAGCTTTTATCCGGTGAAATCCTGCGTAAAGTTACTCACATGAAGCACCTTTCCTTCAACGTGAGAAACGACACATCACCACCAGCAGCAGCAACCACAAAAGCATCCCAGCAGGTCTTACTTATTTACTTATTTATATTACTGTGATCAGTTTCAACTGATCTGAGATGAGTTCACACTTGTGCTTTGTAATCAAACTTCACGATCCCTTGTTGGTAGGGTGATCTGCAAAAGAATAATTCATAAAATTATTAGTATTAACTAAAACAAAAAAAAAACATAGTAGGTTAGTAGAGACTTACTCCCCGGGATAGTAATCAACAAGCTCCAGGCCGCAATCTTTGCAAACCGTTCCGACGTCAATTTGTTTTACAACAGAGTGGTCACAAGTGACGGCCCCTCCATTAGCTTCCTCGAAGACATCTTCGTTACTTTCAAAGTCTTCCATTTTGTAACGATTATCAATGAAGCCAGACCTTCGCCAGATGAAGACTAAATTCGGGATGACCATAGGTGTGAAGACTTAAGATGACAGCGCCTTCTGCCAGAGAACCACTTGGCTGGAGGGGTTCATCCCAGACGACAGTGATGTCTTCCCAGGGCCACTAGGAGAAATTATAATTTATTCTTGAAATAGATAACTTTACTAGGATTGACGAATAACTCATGGAGTAGTACGTCAGAACTTAGGAAGGAAAATAAACCACCAATGGATCTTATCTGAAAAAAGTGGGAAAAAAAATCCAGTGAACAAAAAAGAGACGAGAACGAGATGGTCGGCACTTGCCCGTGTCATTAGATAGACGGCAGAATGTCTACGTCCACGGGCTTGTTATTTATTTGTCTACGTCAAGGAGGTAGCATAGGATAGGACGGCAAGTGAGGACATAAGAGCTCGAGTTTGCATTTTGGTGAAACTAACGTCTAGTGCCAACCAATTCTCCCAGGGCTAGTCGGAAGACAAGGTAATCCGTCTCCTTCGCCAGCGCCTTCTTCCTGGAGAATGGAAGAGCTGGGCCGAAGCGGTACATTCCCTTCCACGGCGCCTTCTGCCAGAGGAGCGTTTGGTTGTATCGGTTCCTCAGCTTCATCAGCGATGTCTTCTCGGTTCACCTAGAAGAAACAATAATTAAAGAACATTAATAAAATCAAATGAAAAAAGCTTATTCTTAAATATTAATTAATTAAATTAAAAAATTTACCATTTGTTGCTGTGCAACTTGAAGAATTTAAAAGTGGTTCCGGAAGTTGTAACTTCTGGCGAAACATAAATGGATTCACTTTACCACATAGATAAAGGATTTTAAATAGCCTAAGGTAGGCATCAGTGACTGCATATTCCTTAATGGAGTCAATCACCGTCACCTTGTATTCTGAAAAAAAATAAAGAAATTATATACAACAAATATAAAAAAAAAAAAAAATTAAAGACTTACTTAAGCCAGGTAAAAACACCAGCAAGGTACAAACCTTCGCTTTCTACCTGTGGAACATTTGTCTCAAGCGGAACATTCCCTTCCCTAGCGCCTTCTGCCAAAGGAGCGTATGGTTGGATCGGTTCATCAGCTTCATCTGCGATGTCTTCTCGGGCCGCCTAGAAGAAACAGCAATTAAAGAATATTAATCAAATCAAATCAAATTTCACGTATATAAGATGTACTACTACTTCTCCTTGATGATATCTTCTGCTTTTTCTATGAACACCAACGCGAGTCACCATCAAATACGTTCCATAGAAAGGCCTTCCTTCCAATGATTCGATAGCCTTGTCGGCATTTTCATCGTAAAATAAACCCACGATGACCTGTCTACCATTCTATATCAAAAGTGAACAACGAGTGAACGAGAACAATAATGCTGCCGAAGAAGTTACTTATGCCAATGAAGTAACAAATGATGATTGGCCATTGAAGGTGACCTTTGCAGGTATAGCAAATTCCGAAAGTCAATAACAAACAGGATAGCATTAAAAATGCATTCAGGTATCGCTTTGCTCCCGACCAGCGCATGTTCATTATGATAATAAAGAACGTATACATCATCAGGAATGCTTGAAATGGCAAGAATGTAGGCGAAAATGAAGAACGGACAGGCAGCCAAATGTCAATTGGTGTGGTGCAGTAAACGTTAACAAGATGTATACTGTCAGGACGACATAGGAGTTCAAGCTTGGCTGGTTTGCAGGCTGGAACGAATTTGGGCGATAAAGAAACCTCCATTAGGTATTTGAGCTCGATGGTGTGCATCATCACTAAGAATAGTCCAATAATTAGTAAACTCCACCAGCGGACCAATCTAACTACAGGAATGATTTTTCTAGTTCCGTGGAAAATTCCCGTTTGTGATTCTCCATCTTGCTTCTTCATGACGGAAATGGTATGTCCGATGCTCATAGAACAGAACAGCAATATTCCTAATGCAAAAAGCACTTGGTGGCCCAATCAGTTTCTTCTTGTGGGGCAGTTGATGTTTGGGTCGTTGCATTTGATTAATACTGTTGTGTCTTGGAATGAGTTTCATGGCATAAAAAGTAAGGGAAAAAATCTGAAAAAAATTCAGACAATAGAAAAGACATAAAATGACATAAATCCCAAGTTTGGTGAATTTATGTCATTTTTTCGATTTTTGCCAACCGAAAAACCCATATGGAAAATACACGCCGCCTTATGGAACGGCGCGGGGTGATCCCATACTTATGGAGGGGACTGTATGTCACTTTGTCTTTTATTTTTGTCATGAATATATGCCGCAAGGACAATGCTTTCTTTCCGTTTTACAACTAATCTGCTATGTAGTCCCAATAACCAGTAATAAAATCAGAACCTAGATTTATAAGGATTATTTGTTTTACTAAAATTTGCAGTAAACCACAGCTTTAGCCTGAATTATTTATCTAGTTGACTATACGATAATGTTACTTTTTATTTGTATTCTACATGATAGTCTGTTTTCAAAAACAGGATGTGCTGGGCAATGTGTGGTGTGTGTGTGTGAACTTTAGGGCCAGCTGGATGATGATGGGGTTGACGCCATATTGTAGCATTGTCTTGGCTCCTCGGCGTGTATGAGAAAGGCAAGTCGGGTGATGTCGGTCTACTATTACCTGAGCTACCGGTGTGATTGGCTCTTCTTTTTCTAAGTACCTTGCAGGTAAAATACATTATGATAAATGTCAAGTATTTCAAAATTGCCAGTTTTCTCCCAGATTCATACCCAAGCTCTAGTTTTCCTGATCCAAATGTAAAAAGTATGAAAAAAAATTAAAACCCAATAAATAATTCATAAGTTGATTGATATTTTTTATTCCAAGCGTCAGTTTTGTCGTGATCATAGAACACTTGTCATTAACTACACTTGTATTCCATAAGAAGTAAGAAAATAGCAAATTGTGATGCTTCACTGGGGAAATGGTTTTGAAAACTTAAACGCAATACAATTGATGGGCCAAAGACAAACCACCTTAGAGGCTTATACAGTTCACTAACAACTCAAAATTTTTAAATTTTGGAATGTGCTGTGTGTTTTATCAAAATTTAACTTAGAAGAAAATTTTTGGTTTGTCACTTTAAAAAGAAGACACACTGAAAATTTCTTCATAATTGTCATTGATGAAAAATTGTTTTGGTCAGAAATCATTTCTAAATTTTGTTGAAAACAAAGACCAGGGGAAAATTGGCTATCATTTTTAGTTGGAGTAAATTCAATCCGAATTTGTTCTAGTGGAGATGTTCGCAGACCAAGTTCCTCTAGTTGTGCATTTACGGCAGCCATTAAATGCATTGTGATTTTTTACATTCAATAAAAAAGCAGTTGTAGATATTCCACTGATGGAAATGTAAACAGTTTTGTCTTTATACTGAATGCCGCGCCTGCATAAACCAGCAACTTATTCTTTGAAGGAATAGAGGAACTGGTTCACGTCGCCCGGTTTACCTGGTCAATGATAAATGCCGCCAAAATACGTTATACCACCCTAGAGAAAAATAATTAACTAGGATTTATTTTGATATAATTTACATAAAGGTAGTAAAATCGATTAAAAATGCTAATTCCTACCAAGAATTCTAAAAAGAATCGACCAGAATTCTGATGTGATACTCTTTTTCATTGGAATTCCATCCACGTTGAGTAAAAGCTTCAACTCAAGAGGGATTTGTATTCCTTTCAACTCTAACAATGTAGCTCTACATCAAAATGGCAGTATTTCCTGGTGGAACATCAATACACAGGAATTTTCCTCGTTTGGAATGTAGTAGGGTACTCCCACGGAGTGGTAAATCAGTTAATTCAGATTTTCTGTTCAGCAATTTCAGTAAACTTGAGACGTGTGCTAGAGGAATGCGGTTGTCAATTGCACAATTACGTAAACAGGCTCAAACTATTTCCTGTGAATCTGTCTTTGCTGTTGATGCATTATCTTACTGTTGATCAGCATCTATTACAGTGTTGTTGTTCTACCAGTATTCGGCATCGTCATTCTCGATTATTATCGTCGAAACGTTTTCCTCCAACAGGAAAATTTCTACATCGAATGAAATGGTCCGTTTGGCACTTGTTGCTGCAAAAAACGGGTCGGTAGTTTATATATACTGCACCAATCATCGCAACATGTATATTACGTTATTCAACGAGCTATTTTCAAGTATTCAAAGAAAAATGCCAAAGTCGAAGAAACTCCATGTTCATCCCGCTCAAGCACCGAACAAAACTGACTCATCTGATTTCAATACCTGTACCACGATCACATCACTTGCTGGCAGTGATTCGATTCAGTGATTGATTTTAATTCTAGTTTCATCATGTCAATTGCAAATCTTATTTTTCGTCCGTCAATGAATTTACGTACTCAAAATATTTCTGAATTGATTTTGCAAGGTGAAATATCCATGTTCTTTGACATTATGGTTATGTAATAGTGCATTGGAATTGAAAAATTTCAAATTTAAGCAAAATTCACAAAATAATTTTGAAAATTGATTAGTTTTTCCAGGGGTTAATTTCGTAATTGGATGATTGACCAAGTAGTCTAATGGTAGCTTAACAGTGTTATACAATTTGTATATGTTATCTAAACAAAAAATAATTAGATCAAATAAATAAAAAATAAAACAGAAATAGTAACCTAGATGTTTAGCCATAATATTGCTTTTATCTATCAGAATATTTGCTATCTTATTCCTGCAAAAGTAGCGTCCGAAGCGGAAGCAAAAGATATTCTTTGTACAATGGCTTTCGTTTAATCGTTCATTTGCTGCAATTAAAGAGCAACGTTTAGATAAAATTTCCGTGTTCAAAAGATAATGTTTCTATAATTACATAAAACAAACCGCCAATATCCTTATTCATTGTGTTTTGGTTATAACTCCTCAACCTTGCCCATACCCCAGTTTTTGCAAAACAACCAATTGGTGTATTAAACGTAACGAATCCATTTTTATGAGATACATTTTACTCTCAGCTTTCAATTTTTTATTGCATTGAAATGTTTATTAATCTAAAAATAAAATTTCATTCGAAATATTTCCAATGTAACATAGCGTGTCATAGTCCATTCTTTTATTGTGTATTCATATGAAATTAAATGTTTGGATAGAAAAATTGAAACTAAAGGAAAGCAAAGTAAAAAATCTTCTCTACTCTCGGCAAGGTTCAAATGATTTTGTCACATGTTTTCTAGTTTAAAAAGTTAAAGACACGCGATTGTGGTGTCTTCAAGTAACACACAACATTTATGTATGGAATTCAGAAATAAAATGCTTTTTCTTCATTGAACAAGTATATCAAAATGAGATAAAAAAATATCATAGCGACACGTTTGAATAGATTTGAAGTCTAAAAACATTTAAAGAGAAACTGTCTATATTCTTTTTGGTTCGAGAGGGAGCGATATGACGTACCATGATAGGTATGATGCAGACACCAAGGAACTTCATCTTCCAATGTCGCATGTAGCTGATTTATTCAAATATGTACCTAATAGTAAGGTGGGGTACATGGTTAACTTCACGAGTTATCTAAATGGGAAAATTGATAATTTTGTAAGAATTTATTTTTGCGATAAATAATAAAATTCAAATGATGTAAAAAAAATAATGTCTTTAAGGCAGGGAATTTAAAAGATCTTGAAACGGCTGGCATTAAACCTGTGGATGTTATCTACATGGCGTATGGTGTTAAAATTTAACGACAGATTACAACGAATATGGAGTAGTTCTGAATTTCAACATTTTCTCTGGGGATGAGATGCTTGAAAAAATTTTTGAATACAGTTCTCCAACGTCCACTGGAATTCCTGATTCTAATGAAACATAGGTTATTGGGTTCCTTTCAGCTGTAAGTCGAAGCAGTAAGTAAGGAAATGTAAAATTATGAATTATAATTAATTTTTTTAAAATTACATATGAAATAGAAACCGTAACACGGATGGTTCGTAATGTGGGAGGTCGAAATTCCCAAGCAGTTCCCAAGTAAAATGTGTGTAACAATTGATTCTTTTAATCGTCTGAATTATACAACCTGGACAAATTTTCAATAAACTGATTCTAAACTAACAATGGTGGTCCTTTATTATTATTCCCCTCTTTTGAAAATTTGCAGCTGGAGCTGATTTCTTTTCTGATTTCTTTTTTTTTATATCCCACCGTGTAAAAAAAGGCGATCTTTTTTTGACATCGCTCAGGTAGTAAATGCTCAGGTGCATTTTGATCTGAGGCGTGCAGAGCAAATAGTATTTCTATTCCCCACCAAAACAATAACAGTGAATAAGAGAAGATGAGTGAATTCTTTCCGATTGAGAAAACATGAATCAACCATGAATCAACGTCTAAATGAAGCTGACGTGGAAAACTAAACGCCTGCATGGATGCAAGCAACCAAAGAAAAGATTCTTTTTTTAAACTATCTGTTAATAGAGGTAGTTGTTGTTTAGACATATCGGCAATACACACCAGCGACATACCAGGCAAGCGCTCAAGACACACACAGATATAAAACGAAATTTTAAGTTACAAGGCGTTTAGACCATGAAAGAAATAATTGTTCATGCTGGTCATATGCAGAGTCAAATACGATTAGTTCATATATGAAATAATTGACGTAAAGGCTGTGAAAATTATGACTTAGTATACAATGCCTCACTGGCCGTCAGGCCCCTTTCCATACAAACAAAAATTATGGTTGGTATAGATGCCATAGCAATGCCGACGTGTTGGCAAGTTGACATAGATGCCATTGAAGAATTCACCCTCCATAGTCGCTTCGACGGGAAGTAAAACAACAAAGCCTTCCACTTATTTTTGTACGTATAGCTCTATTTTTCCCAACATTCATTATGAATTTCAATAAAATTATAATATATTTGGTGATTCATCCACCACCATACTAGCTTCGACGTCTTACGTTCCGTCTGGTGCGAGCACCGACTTTATCCCGGCCACTTCTATGTCGTCGGGTGCTGGATCAAGCCATTTTCCCCCTATTGAAAAGAATTCACCCGCCATAGTCCTTTCGACGTCTTCCGCTCCGACGGAATCATGGAATCTGAATCTCTCTCCAAACCACTTTCAATGAAAGAAATTGTTCTTCATCACAAATTCATTATTGAACACACTACCAAAAACTTGTACGGGATCAAGAAATTTTTAATAAGGAAAAAGAGGAAAATCGAAAAAGTATTGCAGAAGAAATGGAAAAGTTCGAGGAAAGAAAAAGAGAAGAAAGCTTGAAGAAAGAGTCCGGCAGCTTGAAATGAAGTTGCAGAAGGAGCAGTCAAAAAGACAAAATCCTCCAATCCTGTTTGATTACAAGTCAATAATCCTGGAAGCATAACAAAGCAATCCAAATCCTGGATTACTTTCATTGGGTGACGAAGAGAAGATCAATTTATTCTTCCGTCACAACACAACAAACAACAAGCGTCAAAACCGTATTATTCGGTTGACGTAAATGGAAAAATACGTTGCCACTGCTTTGGGAACCCACCTGCAATCTATAATTCAGAAAAAGGTTATTGGTGGTGCCGCAAAAAACTGCCACTAACGGCAAGTACTCCCTTTTCATTCCTAAACTTGATTAATTTTGAATTGTATTCATTGTTTAACGAATTGTAAAACCGTTGATGCCGTTTATTTCATTCCAGTTAAGTATTCCAACGTAACAAAAAATATAATACTAAGATAAAAACTTCTACTAACGTCTGAAATAGCCTTTTATTATTCCTTATTCAATTAGCGTGTGGTTTTTGAACGCAACGTCACTTTTTGGCCTACCTTTTTTATCGCAACTTTTTTTGCTCTTGACGAAAATGATATTGGAACATTTACCTGTTGCCATCTAATCCTGGCGATGTGATTTCATGGTGTGTGGTTTTTTGTGGTGCGAGGGATTTCTGTGTTCTTGACTGCTAACTGCAATGTTTAGTTATAATTGCTATTATGTATAGTTGTAATTGCTGTTTAGAGATATTGTGCCAAGGCTTATCCTCCACCAACTAAGAAGACAAAAACATCAAGCTATAAACTGTTATTGTTAGTATAACATGTACTAAAACAGACCTAGAACTGGGGCAGAAACTGGTCCGAATCAGAAGCGAGGTGGGTCAATGCACATTCAAGTAGGGAAATAAAAGGGACCAAAATTAAAAACTCAAATTTTTCAAATTCTTCAACAGGGTGACACTCGTACACCCAACAAGGTGAAAAAATAGCAGCAGAGAGCCTTTCCTGCCTTACAACTGAAAGGGCTGCATTCGTATTGAATCCTTTTTGTTGCCTATCGTATTGATTCGAATTACCGTGACTATTGTGCAATTCCATGCAGCAGGGCGTGAACGACGAAGGTGGCAATCAGAAACAGGGAAGACACAAACAAGAAATAAGGAAAAATGGATTGAATGACCGAATTCTCCTCGCTTTCTTCCGCTTGCGAAGGGAAACACATCAACGCTTGCAATTCCTGCCAATAGTGTTAGCATCGTTTGTTACACCTACTGTGTTGTGCTTTTTGTGCTCCCACCAAATTGGATATTTTTAACTTTTTTTAGTTTGTTTTCTTCAGAAGTCTTTGATTTAACTCATGTGTGAGTGTTTCAGGGCTCTGTAGAACACATTTTTTTCCAGAAATCGTATTTCTTTCATATCGCCTTTTTCATAGCCATTTTCACTCATAGTTCCCCTCCCACTATCATCTTTCAAACCGAGCTGTCAGTGGCCCGACTTCCCTTTACTTTTCACTTTTCTTGCCTCTCTTATTTCTATATATCTTGATCCTCTCAACCACCCCTCTCGTTTCACATTATTGTATCAAATTGTTTATTTATTTATTTATTGTCTTATTCCAAAAAATTAGGTTCTCTCTCTCCCACTTGTTCTGTCGTTTGGATCAGTATAGGAAAATAAAAACAGTGATTTTACCCAGTTAATTGTAAGTTGCGGAGTACATTTTAAAGTTTTTTAAAGCAGGAAATGCGTGGTATAGATTCCACCCCGTCCGGTCTGGTTATAAGCAACAACCGAAAAAGGCTTGGTCCCCTTGGGTTTCTAGCTCTTTGAGCTTATCCCTGGTGATCTCTCTCTTCCTCCCTGAGCGAGTAGCACGACCAGTGTTCAATCCGTCCTTGTGTCGTGGGCTTCTGAGGAAGTGCCGGAAACCTTTTGGTGGAGACCTTGGGGGGTTTGGGGCGCTCACTCTGCTCATGCTCTGTGTGATGGGGGGGGGAGGGAACTGATGTAAACATTGCGATAAAGTGTTCCAAATCGTACAAAATGGTCATCGCTGTTGCTCTGAGGATTGCAGGAAGGCTTGTCATGCGCAAAAGAGACAGTCGGCCAATACGTCATCGGACTCAGCTAAAAATCGAAAGAAAAGGAAGAATGATAGTCGTTCCCCTGGCGTCTCTGATGCCAGCAACGTAAAGAAAGCCAAGGCCGATTCTGCCCGTGCCTTTCTAGCCGATCTTTCTGTAGACACTATTAAATCACTAAATAAGGCCGACTTGATTTCTTGCCTGTGTTCTGCTGTAGATCTACTAGAGATCCAACTTCTTTTGATTAGCGAACTTGAATCCAAGGTCTCTCGTCTTGACGAAGACCATGTTTCTGATCTTGAGTCCAAAATCTTGCTCCTTAATGATGATCTGGGAAATCGTGATGACCAAATTAAGACCCTCGAAGAAAATGCTGTCCAAATCAAGGTTTGTTTTGCTGAGCATGTATTGAGCCTCCAACAAGCCTGCTTACCGGGTTTTGCCGGGCAATCTTTTTCTGGTCCGTCCGCTCCTGGCCCATCCTATGCCTCTGTTGCCCGTGGCAACCTTTCTGGTTCTGTTTTCATGGCCAAGTGTGCTGACGATTCGGCACCGCCCTTGAATGTGCAAGCAGTTGAGGACTTATTGGACACCAAAAACAGTGGTCTTATTCCCACCCACGTTCGGTACAAGAACAACACATTGTTTGTCACTCTTGACAACGAGGTTGCCGTTGCCAAAACCGTGGATATTCTCAACAAGAAGCCTGAGTTCCAGGCTCGTTTTGATACTGCTTGAAAACTCAACGTTCTTTTTCCTGTAGTGCCCCTTTTTGTCAACGTTTCTGACACGGTCAGTTTGCACAGAGAGTTGGAACACCGCAACCAACCGCTGAGAAATCAGATCCAGTCGGTTAAAGTCATTTATACCAAACCCCACACATCAGAAGGGCATGTTAAGATCTTTCTTCGCTCCAGGGCAGCCAGAGACAGCATTTTGCTCAGAGTAAAAGCTTCGATTCTAGGCACGAATCATAGAATTGTTCCTGTAGACCTTGACCGAGAAGTTAGACGCTGTTTCAAGTGTCAGGGGTATGGCCACACGCAAAAATTCTGCCCGGCTGCCACACCCGCCTGTGGCAGATGTGCTATGCCCCACCAAATCTCGGATTGCGTTAACCCCTCCGCGTTGAAATGTGTAAAAACTGCGGTGGCTCTCACCGCTCTGGAGACAAACTTTGTCAGGAGCAGATCAAAGAGGTGGCATGGTACAGAGCCTTCCTAGACTCTCATGTGTAACCCTGTTACCCTGCTTCGTCTCTACCCAAGAACGTTCTCCCTCCCAACCGTATTAGATGCATCCAGATTAACCTCCATCATTCCAAGTTAGCGTCGGCCACTCTGGCTCAGACGGTGCTGGACCTTGATAACGATGTAATCTTAATCCAAGAGCCATATGCCTATTCAGCCGAAATCCCAGTCGTTGCTAACATCCCACCCGGTTTCTTGGCATTCCACCATCTCTCAAATGATCAAGCGTATGGCTCAGTTATCCTAATCAAGGATTTCTTTTCAATAGCAGGCAACCTAAGCGTTATGCATCTCTCAAATTTCGCATCCTGGGTTGAACTTCATACAAAATCGGGCCCGCTGCGTTTGGCTTCTATCTACCTTCGTCCCTCCATCTCCGACTTCCCCAACACCGTTCAATTCATCTTTGATGCTCTTTCCTCGCCCTACTCGCTTTTTGGCCTGGACTCCAACGCTAAAACCGAGTTTGGAACAGCTCGGTTAATGACAGACGGGGTGAAGATCTGGAAACTCTTATTTTTGGCTCCGGCCTTAACATCGCTAATAGGCTTTGCGATATGCTGGATTTTGTCCCTGGAGGCACAGCGTTTGTTGGCCTCACCCTGACCGGATCACGCCTGTTCATCTCTCAGTGGGCTTTTCTGACGATGCCATCCCTCTCGGACCATCCGTATATCTACTTTGAGGTCGACTCGCCTGTTTTCACTCCCAAACCTAAAGCTCATCCAAACAGACTTAAAAAACCACCTTCCCTGTCCAACATGAATCTGAATCTGTACCGTTCCAAACTGCTTGCTGCCTCGACGACCTGGCCTCGCTCTCTTACGTGTAGTTACGAATCAGAAGTCGAGGAACACATTAACGTTCTAGTCACTTCGATTCACTCGTGCGCTCAAGCGGTTAAAACTTTTCGGCCAGTGTTGTCGAGAGCGAAATCCATGCCCTGGTGATCCAGGGAACTATGTGCACTCCGCTCCAAAACTCGCTCTCTATACAGAGCCTGGTCTGCCCAAAAGTCTCATCTCCCAAATAAACTGCTCTATTGCCAGAGCAAAGCCAGCTACCAGAAAGCCCTGCGCTCTGCAAAGTGTGCAGAATGGGCCAAACTCAGACTATTCGCCTCATCCAGCGACACGTTCCGCGCTCTGTCTCCTTTCATGGGCATATCTAGGTCTATTCCCCTCCCAAGCAAACTGCTTGTCTACGGCAAGCTTTCGTCTGACCCTGCCACCATTGCGAAAGATTGTGCCTGCCACTTTTTCCCAATTTAGCCTCCTTCTAACTCTTACCACCTAGAACTAGAGGCCTCCGTCGTCCGCTCACTCTCACTCCCCGTCTATGTCAACCCGCCTGTCATCTCCGACTGGGAGCTAGAGGCGGCGCTGCGATCTCTGAACCCAAAAGCAGCCCCCGGATCTGATGGCATCTCTGCTGAGATACTTATTCTCAGTCTGCCGGAAATTAAGCTCTATCTATCAGCGATTCTTAACGCTTGATTGCAGCTGCGCATCTTTCCTTCCACCTGGAAGCGATCAAAGGTAGTGGTAATGGCAAACCCAACAAGCTGGACTATAGCTGCTTAAACAGCTTCAGGCCTTTCAGTCTGGTGTCTCATCTTGCGAATATTTTCGAGAAAGTCGTGCTCGGGCGCCTGCTCTGGTTCACAAACGCCCACGAATGGTTAAACGACTGTCAACATGGATTCAGAGAAAATAGATCTATGGACTCAGCAGCTCACTCTTTTATTTCCTTCATTGAATCAGCTTTCTCAGAGAAAAAGGTCGCAGCCGCTGCTTTCCTAGACATTAAGAGTGCGTTCGACTCGGCCTGGCACCCAGCTATTATTGCAGCGCTTTCCAGCCGTGCCTGCCCAACCTATCTTGTCAACATAATCTCCAGTTTCCTTAAGAACAGGTCGGCGGTTCTCTCCATTGGCGATTTTACCTCTGAGCACCCCGTGAGCCTTGGCTGTCCTCAGGGAGGAGTGCTATCTCCTTTCCTATGGAACGTCCTAATTGACGATATTTTTAAACTCTCCTTCCCTCATTTTCCAGTCAAAATGGCCGGTTTCGCTGACGGCCTCTCGATCGCCACGACTCACAAAGACCCTCTCGTGGCGACCAAAAATTTGCAGACCGCCTGCGATCACATTGGGGCTTGGTTGGAATCAAGGAAACTCCAGCTCAATGCGGGCAAAACAGTGTTCATGATTTTGCCCGTAAGTGTTCGCCCGGGTCGAGCGAGCCCCTTGTTCTATCCATAAAGGGGGTTCAGATTGCCCCTTCACTTGATGCCTCTTTTCTTGGTCTTACTTTAGATCCCAACCTGAAATGGCACAGACATCTGCAAGGGAAAATCGTGTTGGCCAAGCGGGCCATGTTTGCTGCCAATAGCTGTATTCGCCAAACCTTCTGCTCCGATGGCCATCGCCTGCGTTTTTTATATTCCACAGTTGTTGAGCCTATTTTCTCCTATGGCGCCTCGGTCTGGATCTCTGCGATGAGAACTAAAGCAGTTGTAAAAAAAACTCAGGTCCTTTCACCTCTCGCTCTGTCGAATGATTACTGGTACGTTCAGATCAGTCCCCTATTCATCCCTAGTTCTTCTTTCCAACCTCCTTCCTATTGAACTCAGACTACTGGAAATTGCGGCGTGTCGTTTTATCTCAGTGTCAGCTAAGTTCGGCCAAAGAGATGTTCCTTAAGCATCTACCCTTCCTGGCTGTCTCTCCAAAAACTGAAGTCTCTAGCTTGCCACACTCGGCAAATCATCCCCCATGGAAGCTAAAAATTCGCAGCACCACCATCCCCTCAGTAATGGTTCCGTTGCTTCCAAGTGTCCCCGGCACTCTCCAACTTTTTGTCGCTACTTTGTGCTCAAGTTCCAACCCCAGTTTTGCCGTCGTGGCCACTGACAGCATAGGTATCAAGTCTGTGTGTGAGGCGTCCCTTCCAAGCTCAATCACTCATCGCCAGGCTAGCTGTATCTCACTTCTAAAAGCTTTGAAAGTCATACAGGCCTCCCAACCTACCTACTCATCCTGCAACCTATTCCTGTCTGCCAGCTCATCCATTCTTCTCCCTGCGACTCCTCTCTACCCAGAAGAAGTTACGGCGCTGGTTTCTCTCTCAGCCCTAGGCCCTTTCTGCCATCTATTTCTTGCGGCCAATCCTCCTTGCTGTAAGCCGGGCGAAATCTCCGTCTAATTGTTTGATGGTTCACCCCACCTTCTCCCACAAGTTCTGCAAAAATTCCGTCAAAGATCACCTTCTCGCTGTGTGGAACAATGAGTGGATGACCGCGAAAACCGGGTCTTCAACTCGCAGCTTTTTTCCCGACGTACATGCCGCCCGCTCCCTCCTCATGCTGAGGTCAAACGTATTGGCCAATCAACTTATTACAGGCCACTGTCACCTCAATCACCACCTTTTTCGCCTAGGCTACGCTCCAACCCCCGCTTGTGACTGTGGTTGGCCTGATGAAAACACATTTCACTTTTTATTTGATTGCCCGAGGTTCTCATCTCTTAGAGGAAAGCTGATCTCGGCGTGCGCGACCTCCAAGGTCGCTTGGCCCCCTCCACTACCGGCTCTCTCCCAGTCTAGCCTCATCTGGAACACCTCCATTCGCTACCTGTCCAAGACGAAGCGGTTGTGCAGTAACGCGAGCCTCGGTTTCAGAACCATCCAGGAGCATACCCCCATGCCCAACGCAGAACTCGGAAGGTTTCCTTCCGTCATGCCTTTGTCTCTCGCTGGGGTCTAGGAACCTTCGGCAGTTGCCGCGCTGGCTCCTTATTCGCAGACCGGAGCTGCTCATCTAGGCTGCCGGCGCCCAGCCTCTAAACTCTCTGTTTTTTAAATCTGACCAATTCGCCAATCTCTCAGCCCCACAGTCTTGTTTAACCACAGGCTCTGGTTGTTCCGCGTTTGTGTGGTCCTCCCTAATTCGTAGCTCCTCGCAACTTTACCGCCTCACTCCTATAAACGGAGGCGCTGGGCGGCAAATAGTGTCGAGTTTTGCGCCTTCCCCGAGCTAACGGGGTGGCGCCGGCATCCGATCTAGGTCTCGGCTACACCCGGTGCCCACATCTATAAATTGTGGCGTCTGGCGCCGGGACTGATCGGGCAAGGGAGAGGGGGGCCAAGCTGGTCCTCTTTTTCTCTCTGCCCGTTTTTCAGCAGTAGCTTGTGGCCGTTGCTTTCCCCTTTAGTTTTGTGCCCCAGGTTGTTTTTCTTTTTTTTTACAAGCTTTTACTGCCCTCCTTTCCTTCTCTCTCTGTACTCCCTAACTGTGATACCCCATCTGTCTCGCTAATACACTGTGCCATACTCGGTCGCCGAGTCCATGCCTTTTTATATAAAAAAAATAGTAATAATCGGATCATGACGTCCCTTCCGACAGCCCCCCAAAGGTTTAATAGCATATAATTTAATAAAAATATGTCCTTACTACACCATCTTCGCTGACGAAATTGTCGATACATTAATCGTCGTGTGGATCCTGCCATTTGGGAGGATGTAAAACTCATCATCGCCTTCGACGAATGGCCGGAGTGAATAGGCCCCGTGCTGGCAGTCTAGAAAGACTCCATAGCTGACGACGAGGGAGGAAGAGAAGGTCATTTGCACTCACTTTGGGTGTAATTTTCACTGGTGCCAAGCCATCATCAAGAAGATTCGTGACCTCAAACTTTCTGCAGCGTACAAAAAAAAGGGCCCAATCCAATTCGCGATTTTGTGTTCCATCTTCTTTGCTTGGCCTATCTTCCTGGTAGATATTAAACGATTTTTAATTGCAGCTTACCTTACCTAACCAAACGTCCACTCCCATGTCCACCCCTATGTCGGACATATCAACTCATATCAACTCATCAACATCAACATCATCATACTCATCCACATTCTGGCCATCAACTACCGACACGGAGGGATTGACAAACACCTCTAATTCTACCACCTCACATCAAATTCTCCTCACCACATCTAATACTAACCAAAGCGGGACCACAATTGATTTTTGCAGCCAATCGACATTGATTTGTGCAGCCCATCGACTATTGATTTGTGCAGCCCATCGACAATCAGCAGCACTGTTGAAGTCAGTTTATATGAAGAAAACCTTACGACAAGTCAACAACGAAAAATTAATTTGTGTCTGAATATTAATTTCTGTCTGTAATTTGTATTTGAAATTCAAATTTAGAATAAAAGATGCGTAACCTCAAAAGTTCTTTTTATAATTTTGCCTATTCTGGGTTATTATAGATTATTATTCGATTCAACCATTATAATTAGTCAATAGAAGGATGTGCAAAGGGGAGAGCGAGCTTGGGGGGGGGGGGTTGAGTCCCAGAGTAAGCGCGAGAAAAATCCCTCGGAAATATCTTATTTCCAAATTAACCTTATTAAGTTGTATTCCAAATTGAGTTTTCTCACAAATGGGCTTTATTTATATGATTGCATTCAACCTTTTAATTTAAAAAAAGTTTAAAAAAATTTTAAATATAAAAGTTACAAATGAAAAACAAGCAGGACAATTATTAACATGGTTTCATCGGCTGAATACTATATGAACGGTGCCGGATCTAGATGTCGACAAGTATGCCAGATCTCATACCTGGTAAAATATGACAGGTAGAAATAGGACTACAGGATGGTAAAAATATGACTGCTCGTATGGAGAAATAAGACTAGCAATATTCAGTTGCTAAAAGTAGTCCTCTTTCGACCAGTCCTATTTCTACTTAGTCCTAAAACGTAGTCCTAAATCTACCAGTCCTTTTTCGTTTATTTCCAAATCACCGCCAATCACATAGAAAACAGTAGTACTGTATCTTGTGCAACTTGATTGCTTCAAGATAAATAATCGGATTAAAGTGGGCAAATCCTGTATGGGCGAATCGACGTAGAAAAACTGAACAATAGTCAAATTTTAGTTGGAAATTAGATTGCTGATCATTGATTTTATTTGACCGGGATAAGAAGACCAAAGGGGAAAAAATTACAGACAGAAGTCACCTTTAAATATTGAGGAAATGAGAAATTACATCATATGGAATTTATAAAACAATTTTACCTTGTGAGAAATCATCCCAAGTTTGAAATCATAAACATGACATGTGACTCATACAGATACCACATAGAAGATACAATAAGACTAATATGAAAATATCCTTTGGTCATTGCACGGTGGCCATTGCACAGTGCAATTTGCACGGTGGCTATTGCACAGTGCAATTTACACTCCGTACCCAGGTGTGGCAGGAAATCATCAACTGGGTTAACTGCTCAAATATCTTGTTGTTGCCAATTTTGGTTGAAAAAATATAAGATCGAGATTGAAGCAGGAGATAGTCCTCACACAAGGGTATTTGAGTGGTGAACGTTTGTTAAGTTTCTGCAGCATGCAACAAGAAAATCACGACAATCTTGTCGAAATACAAAAACGTCTTTTTCTTTCTCCTACAGATCTTTCAGCTTGTTTTTACATGCTGGTCCAATTTTGACTTTTTAGCAGGGAGGAGAATGTCAGAATCATTCAGATACAGAAGACAAATTTGATTCAAGTTCAATTCTGAACCTTCCTTTGGTTTTAACACGTCCGGTTTGACAATTAACTCGCTCGGAAATATTACGATATTAATAGCACCATATTCTTTGTAAGGAAAAACAGAAAGAGGCTTTGATGACTGAAATCGTCGAAGGAACGGTTCAACTTCTTGTGAAACGGAGATAAAAAATTTTACTTTCGCTCGAAGAAACGGATCCTTTATGGCAGATTGAAGGGTAGAATAACTGCTTAAAATTTTCAGGTGATCCTTGGTTGATTCAGTTTTTCAAGAAACATGGTCGAATAACTATTAGAAACCTGTTTGCTACTGCAACATTCTCGACCCAGCCAGGACCCAGCGTATTTGACAAAATTTCAATGGGAATACTTTGTTTTTCGTGACGTTGATGTACTCTCTTCGGCGAGCTGGACAGTCTTTCATCAAATACCAGACTGCAGAAAAAATCTTGTGAAGGTTCCAGCCTACTTTACTGTGGGCAATGCCGATCGAACCATGCACAAAATGAAGGCCGAAAAAGCCAAGTTCTAAAAATAAAGGCGATCAATCGGGTTTATTTTAACCAAATTTAAACCAAACTTCTTGTTTTAATAGGGCCAGAACCTTCCAGTTCACATTAGGGCCGTCCATAGAAACTTGTAACAGATTATCCAATTTTGCGCTGAGTCCCAATAAGCCATCTTTCAAATCCTGAAGAATTCTTCTGCTTTTTGCTTTCCTAGAAATGATGAATTAACATAGCGGGTTGACACTTTTTGTGATTCTTGATCAAAGAAACGAATGACTATATCTTGCTGCTACTTCTGGGCAATTTTGTTCATGGACTCTTCAAAAACGACAACAAAAGGATCACAAAAAGTAGCCTTTTCCACAAGCTGATCATGAAAAGTTTGGGCAATGCGCCGACGCTGTTAAAACAGAGATGTAAATACAAGTTATCTACAAAATATCTATAAGATAGAAATCGCATAGATCTAATAGATATATAATGTGATGTATCTTAATAGTATCCTATAGATGTAAAACAGCAGATAGAAAAGTTGATATCTATAAGATATCTACAAGATAACTTGTTCTACTAGGGTAACGGGGAAAATAGTTTTCTGAAATCAGCAGAGTTTAGTCTAAAGTCTAGCGAGGTAAAAAATGCGCAACTAGTTTTTGCTGAAATTAGTTGTTTAAAAATGTGAATAATGCCATTATTGATTTTATATTTTAGTAACCAATAGTATATAGTAAATCTAGCTAAACTTAGCTTGTTTTAATTTAGCTATCCTTTTCGAAACTGAATTTAGTCATTTCTTACAAATTTCAAAAATCCTACTGCGAATTTAAAGTGATAGATGGCATTTATTTAGTTTACGATAAAAATGTAATTGCCATCGGCTTCCAGAAATCAGAGTTCTATATATCAATAAGTAAATAGTTGATAATAAAGATGGCAATACAGAATAGAATTGTTTTTAACAGGCTGTTAACATTTGTGTTACAATTTATGTACCAATTACTGATAAGTATTGCTGTGTAGTTTAATTTAACCAGCTAAACTTTATAAAAGATGTAAAGTATATAAGTATAATAGCTACTAATATGGATATGTATACTAGCTAAGATTTGATGATCAATTGGTATAATGGTTAGCAAGTCGAGCAGGGAATCTAAGTGCGTAACGATCAGAGCCCTATTCTTTTATCCGGCAAATTATACTGCCAAGATAATCCTAACTGCAATTAGTTAAATTAAATCTAGTAAGCGATAGTATGAAACTTAAATACTACGCATATTATATACAGTTTCTTCCTGGTTTGAGTGCAAACTTCAGCGATAAATATTCTAGTAGAAACCCTTGATACCGTTACTAGAATTCACAAATTTAAGCGGTTTTTTATACGTGATAGCTATTTAATTTTGAGGATGAGACAATGAAATTTAAACTTGTAATCTTTGCGGGTAGGAGCTGATGTGTATTACCTGTGCATATCAAAGGCCTACGGTATATTAAATTGAATACTTGTTTATAGTTGAGAGAAGAAAATAAAGAAGTCTTGATTGCCCAGTCCTGATGTAACATCTGGTAGTAGAATATATTTAACAGCGTTAGAAACAGCCCAGGTAAAAATGTTTGTCAATTAATTGAAAATTCAGCCAATTAATTGCGAAATCACTTAATCAATTCGGAAAATTATTGATTAATTATGAATTAATTTTGAACTAAGGAATTAATATAAAATTTTATTCGCAATTAATGGTCTGTTGCAAATTATTCTTTAAAAATCGTAATATTTAGAAAATTAATTGATTGTCAATAAATTAATTGGCAATTAATTGAAAGATAATTATATTATAAGATAATTAATTGAAATTGATTAAAACAATTTCGCAATTAATGGTCTGTTGCAAATTATTCTTAAACAATCGTAATATTTAGCAAATTAATTGAAAGAGAACCAAAATAATTGTTTATCGCCCAGGTCAAAATCATCAAACAACCTTTAGGAATTAATCGGTTTATTATGCATTACAGTTAATCTTTCTCAAATGCAAAGTTGTTTTCAAAGCAATATTCTCGTTCGTTCATATCTTTCATCAACAAACATTTAAATTGAATTAATGCAGCATCAATGACTACAATTGGGGATAGAACATTTCTTTCCCCTTTTTGTATGAAGGAAAGTTAGATTAAGGGAGGAAACAGGATCATAAATGGGGGGGGGGGCACTTGACTTAAAGTTCACGGTTTGGCCAATATTATCACATTTTAATCACATTGCTGCCCTGTCCGATATTTTTTAATGAGACAAGTTTTATCATTCCGGCAATTACATTTAGTATTTCATAGAATAATCTTAAGAATCTCATAAACTTTTCGCACATTTTGACCGTGTGAAACAACCCAGTTATCTCTTTTATAGTTTTCACTGTAAAACTTTGTTGAAAATTGTTGCCCTTTGATTGCCATTCTCTTGTAAGAAAAGGCAAACATGCAGTTTAAATTTGGTAAAACGGTTTTCACAGCTAACCATTCAGATGCTGACAACAACACAATTTCCTTTCCCCCGACGTGAAATGACAAAATTGAATCTATGAACTCGTAAAAATCACGCACTTCATCAGCTGCAAAAAGAATGAATTTTCTACTAATTTTTCTATAATTTTTATTCTTCATAAAAATGACCAAATATTTTATGGTTGACGAAGGTTGTACCGTGAAATTAATTTTTTAAAATGCCTCCGGCATCTTCAAATATAAAGGATGAACTGGACCATGGAGCTCCCCAGCGTTCAACGCATGTTCGACTACATGTTGAAGAATATGTATGTTGTAGCTAGAATTCTCATGCTCATATAAACTAGGAACTAATTCAATGAATCTGTGGATAAGTATCTTTGCCGTGGCTAAAACTGAAATTGTTAAATTTTTCCCCAACAATAAGCGAAATGCATTTACCTATAATAGCCAATGATTGTAATATAAGTACTACTAAGAATCCTTTTGAGAGAAATTGGAAAGTAAAATAAGAGCCAATTTCGGTGCTCACTAGCTTTCAACACATAAAGGAATTTTGCGATCGATCTTGGGGTTCGTCTTATTTCGTTTGGCGGTTTGATTTAAAATAAAACTTGGTCGATCCATTCGGCACGTTAGATATAATAAAGAGCACCAGTTGATGTTAGCCACAACTTTAGAAATTAAAATGTGGCACCCAACCACGAGCAATGCATATAGTCTGGGGCGAGCCCAGATACAACATTGAAAGACGGAAGAAGAAATAGAATAGATTGCCCCTTCACACCACGAAAATGCGTCAAGTTTCGTTCAGCACAAATGGTGGCAAGTTGTAAAGTCATGGCATGAGTTCTTAGTTTGGTCAAAGGAGTTTTTTTTTTTGATAGACCTGAACATGACCATCTCCTTTCTTAACTCTAGTTCCGGGGTCAAGAGAATACCCACAACCATCATATTCCGTTCCCCGTTCAATTGATTAACATTTGCAACCATTGCACGTGCCGGAGCGTCTAATACACACATAATGAATCTAACGCGAGAGACATGACTAATACCGTTTCATATCCAGGTGAAACCTTCGTTATCTAGTTTTTGAGCATCTTGAACAAAAGGGAGAAGAAATGTTTCTGGTTTGGGCTTCGATTCAGACCACAGTGCTGTCAATGCCATAAAAGAGGGTTTCAAAAATACATTTAACTCGTTGGTCGTTACAGTTACTGGCCAAAATTCCTTATTTGATGATTTTGAATAACGGACAGCGTCCGTGCTGAATGTCGCCGTGAAATTGTCCCAGCAGATATCATGTGTATTGCAGCAATTGTTTTGGTTTTTCATGATTCAGGCGTCTTCCCTGCTATATTGTTTAATTCTCATATAGCAATAGAAGAAAAAGATTTTTTTTATGTCTAGTTTCATGGATTTTTGGGGATGTGGGGTGTAGTGGACTAGAGCGTCAACGCTTTGGAAAAAGGCAATGAGGCTCTGGTATCGAACCCCAGCTGAACCCGTCATAAAACTGTTAGTAGCGCCCTTGAGGCTGCATGAATTACACAGGATTCTTGATTGCTTTCAAGGATATGACGTTAAATATACTATGATGTGTTTAATCACATCTTCCAAATCGGAAACTAAACCAGCGTCATTTGATCTAATCTCTGTGATATGGAAAGTGCGCTGTATAAATCTCATAAATAATAAATAATTATTATAATTATTGACGCAACAGTCCTTTTGACATCAAGGAGTGATATTTATTTCATCGATTAACTGCTTGTGCAACTAGCCCAACGGACTATTATTTTTCCCGTGAAACAACACGTCGTGGGATTTGAAGTTGCATATTACGTACAAACAGTTGCATGAAAGAATGCACAACATTTCTTTTACCTATATCAAAAGCATTGTTAAAGTAATATTTCGATAATTTACCACAGATAATTTATAACAATTTTTCCTATAGAATATTCCAGAAAGAACTTCGTTTATACTTGAAGGCTTTAGGTCTATATTTTCATTTAATAGTAGGAAAAAAATGAGATCTAATATTATGAGGCTTTCATAGACATTATTCTGAAGTTCGGAGGTAAATATCAGTAAAAACCCTTCAAAGCATAGATTTCAATAAAAACACAAGTTGTCTTTGTTTTCCAGTTCAGACAATTACATGTTCATGCAATAATTTGTACGTAATTTGCAACTTCAAATCCCATGAAATATCCTGATTCCCACGTCCAGTGCTTTGCTAATATTCTGAACTTAACTGTGGCTGCTCTTCTTTCTTATTAAAAAGGCAACGCACCATAAAATCCAATAAAAACTGACGAAAAATGTATCAAATGAGTAATAAACATCATAATGAAGGTTAATGTCTTTCTTTCTTCCCATTTCAGCTAATGCTGTTTTTTCATGTTTTCGTCGTCAGCTCCGAGCGCTGGAAGTTAAGATCCGTGGCTCTTCTAGGCGAGGTGAAAGTTTAACTTAACTTGCAAATGGGTTTTAATAGATAACTAATCGTGATAATTTTATGTAGAACTACATCAATGAGGGTATTCCTTCTTTTCAATTCCTTGCACTTCATTGCCTTCTCTGTTCTCTTTGCTCTCTTTGTCTCTCAAAACTTCAACGACAGCTCTTGATCTTCTATTCTACGTCGTATTTTTCATCCTTTTGAGTTCTTTCTAGAACTCACCCCTTTCTCATACCCAGAAATCCGGATCAAAACGCAAAATTTTCCCCCATAAAAAATGTTTACAATTTGATTGATTCTTTTCAACTAAAAGTTTTAAGAAAAAAGACATTCAATTTTATTTATTGTAATACATTGCGATGTGCACTGAATCATGAAGATTAAAAAAATTCTAGCATAATGGAGAATTGGTAACTCTAAATGTCCAAACGAGGACGCTAAAGTATAGTGATTTTGACATACAACCCTCCAGCCTCCAAATTCGGACAATATTAAAAAATGGTATCATGTTCAATTATTTAAAAAAACATAAAAAACTTTACCGAGATGTATTAATCTTGGCGACATCTATCGATTTCTGTCAAATTGACTTGTTTTAAATTTGTTTTGGCCAAGTTACTTCAAGTTTTTTCTTGTTCTTGTAAAAGTAGAGTTCATTACAGTTTTTCATGCTAGGTTTTCGTTGTTCGGATTTTTCGCGCACTGTTTGGAAGGAAGAAATTGAAAAAAGGTTTGATCCGAATATGGTCCACTTGTATGGGTATATCCCCAACAAAACGTCTTTTGTCGGTTTTTTGGAAACGGATTAACCGATGCATGCTCTGAATGGCCTTAAAGATCACGAGGGGGACGTTGGATGGGACGCCGGAAACACAGAACCAGACTGCCTTATCGAGGTGGGAGGGGGGAGTAAATCGATTGCTGTTCTTCAAGCAGAACTATTGTCACGTGGAATCTAGAGACACACACTTGTTAATGAATTTCACAAGAATCTCTCCCACCCTTCTGCGATTGTAAGGTCAAGTAGACTTATATACTTGACCATCTTAATAACTTCTTCCATGTAAACTTCTCCTTACCCTCAAAAGGGGTTAAAAACCACGTAGCGGTCATATAGACGTTATCTAGATGACCATCTTTCCCTAGACTCTTCCGGCGTCATCCGGTAACAGGGTGACGCTTTCTGTTAAATACCTCGAGTCAAAGCAGATTCGGGGTCAGTCTGGCTAATGCCTCCGCTTAGATTGTTCAAATACACCCAGCTTCTTTAAAGAACCATAACGTGTTCACCTTACTTGTTTTTCTCAGCACATCTTCAGAAATCCCTGTCAAACTATCAATATAGGAAGAAACTGTTGTGCTGTCTGTTTTGTCTGTTTATTTCTTTGACCCTTCATTTCTTTGATCAAGCCTGATATCAGCCCGCCTCCAGTGTAGCCGACGCTTCAGCCAAGAGAAAGACTGAAGCCAGAAAAGAAGTCCTTCTACCACAAGGAAGGCTTCTTCCTGCAATTTCTTTTCTCTCTTTTGGATGGAAGTATCTCCCGTTATAGCCCATAGTAATATTTAAATATTAACTGGGTGCAATTCTCAAATTGCATCTATGCAAAAAGTTCTATATTCTGGGTAGTCCCACAGCTGCCACCGATGAATGCACAGGCAGTGATTAGGCAATTGCCTTTTTGGTCTCACATTTTCTAAAATTGCCTATTTGACTGCGAAGGTTTTTCTCGCCTTTCTCGTTTTCTTTTTGGTTGTACAAAAACAGGTTTCAGTTACCCGTATTATATGAATGTGCGACTCTTATCATCGAGATAGACAGACACAACTTTCCATCGAGGAACAAGGGCTACAAGTTAGGAAAAAAAATTGTTTTTTTTTAATTGAATCACTGCACTGCAGAAGTGCAGAAGGGATATTTATGGATGTCTTGTTTAAAACATTTGACAGCATTCCATTGAGCAAATGCTTTGCTAAGAAGAAAAAACTGGAGCCATTTAAAATTAAAAAAACCGGCTATAACAATAAATATCTACGTTTGGTAAGTTGTTTTTCAAAAAAATTTAAAGATATGGCCAAATATCCTAAATTACAGCGTTCACTCTGGTCCCAGCAGGATAGAAACCGCAAACATTTCATTTAGGATAATGTGTTAAAGTTTGAAATAAAACATTTCAGTGTCCAACAGACTAAACCAACCATAGACGCCCCTTTGAAACACAGGGATATGTAAATATTTCTCCCCACGGGATTCAAATTTCTGGTAAGAACAATTTAATGTTACTTTCTTTCTTGATATAAGTAAGTGTAAACATTTTTATTTTTAGGATGGCAATCAAGGAATACAAGACTTTTGATTGGAAAAAAAGCTATGAATCATTTTCAACAACAAGGGGCTTTAGAGAAATATGGCAAAATATGGTTCTCTGCACATCCCTAGCTGTGACTGTCTTTGTACAATATTGTGAATTTTTGAATTCTTCTAATTTTTTTAAATTTATAAATGAGATTCTTGTAGCTGACAAGTCCATACCCGCCAAAACCAAAAAACAACGCGAGTTTGTTCCAATTACAAAAAGTTTTTTTTTCGATTTGAAGTCAATTTTTTATTTTTCATGGTTATCATTCGTCATACACCGGGTTTATTTCCTAATATTCCTTACACATTAGTTCTAAGCTAAATATCCCGTATGCTAGGCATGCTATGCATGCTATGCAAGAAAATAAATGTGGCCAATGCAACCCAAATTATGAAATTCTCCGTATTCTTCTGTTTGAGGTGTCAGGCCTTCCCAACTCCATAAAAATGACCTTCCTCAGCTCAGTCGCTGACGACTTCCGATTGCTATCCCCAATTGACTTTTTTACTAGAGCCCCAATCGCTGATATGTTAACTAGTGACTTTCCTCGCTCATTGGCCGATCACTTTAATGAGCTCTGGCATTGCACAATCTTAGAGTTAATGACATTGCGACGGAAGTGGTCATAGCAGGCCCGTAATGTGATTCACGCATCTGGTAATATAAATAAATTTATTTTTAGATATAATTTAAATTTTCATATCGCTGTCTATTCTGGAGAAATTTTCCTTTTTTAAGAGGAGAGTTTTTGAATTTTTCCATTCTTCTTTTCCATATATATCTTATTAAGATCCAAAGGTATGGGTCAAGCCGACCCCTTAGCGGTGCGTTGCAGTGTGAAGGGGTTCCGTGAACAGCAGATTTTTATTTGGCTCGCCCGATAAGGTTGCTCACAGGGCTTTTCGGGTAAATCGTGCCCGAGGGAAGAAAAGGGAGAAAAGGAAAGTCTGGTCCCCTCTTTTTTTCATTCTTTTACACGACCGCTTTGGTGGTGTAATAAGCTGGGGTATGTAATGAGCTCCATCATGTACTCTTCCTCGTAACTTTCTTCGCCCACGTCGAATAAATCGTTTTCATCCTTACTCCATGGCCTTCTTCTGAGCAATGCCTATCTAGACTATAGACTGGGTGTGTCAAAAGGAAGACTGAAGAACGACTTGATGCTGGATAACGCTTGAGTGCTTCTCCTAGTTACTGTAAACGGAAGGAACAATCATCGAGCCACTTTTGGGCGCATCCGGTGCTGAACGGCCAACATGACGGACGAGACCCCGGTCTTAACCAGACGCTCGAATGGCGACACGCCCATGTGAAATTTGGCGGCCAGTTTATATACATTACACTAAGGTCTCCAGCTGCAAATGATCACCTGTTTCAGAAAAATTGAATAAATAAACCGCTCACACGTGGAATTGGTTTGACATTTCATACTTATTATGATCAGATCCTGACGACTGGCAGATAGCAAAGCCACAATGTGTGATCCCAAGACTTGGCTGGCATCTTCAACTAAAACTGCAATTTAAAAAGGATAATTACTGGATATTTCAGAATTGTATAGAAATAAATTTCTAATGAACCGATTGTTGGCTATAAAAGAGCGAGAACGTCCCTGCGACGAGTGGCACCTGTGATGGGTAATCCAACGACGTCGACAGAGCGAAAAACTGCCTCTTCTGACTCTGCCTTGTATTCGCGTATGCAATTGTATTCGCGGATTCGGCCCCGGTACGTTTGCTCCATTTGGTGCAGTTTTACATCAAGATCGCGTTCCAGTGGCGATTGAGCCGATTGAGACTGGCTGCCGACTATGATGACTTTTTGGGTGCATTTTAAAACTTCTTTTAGAAATTGATCCAGGGCTTGATTTTTCAAACAGATGACGACCGTCGGGCTCCGCATGTCTGTCCACAATTAACCAGAAATCTTGCATTTCTTCTCTCTTGAATTTGTCAACGAGACGGGTGTTGTCTTGAAAAAGAGCATTTTGTTACGAGCTGCCAAAACAGAGGAGACACCAACCGGAACGATAGAAGGGGCTGAAGGAGGGTACAGTCAGGCAAAATTGAACACTCCATTTGAAGGTCTGCTGGCCGAAAGCGTTGGGCATAAGATCTGATCGGTGGAAATAAAAAGAAAATTTGTCAATACTATGTTCTAAGAAATAAAATAACATTGCTCTTCTTATTCAAAAGCAATATCTAAATTTCTTAATATTTACTTTTCGACCAGTCTTGAATATGTTGTCAAGACTTCAAGACCGACAACCGGGGCAGCAGGGGCACCTTAGTAGATTTTATCAACGTTTAACTTGGGCTCTTGATTCTTAAAGAAGATTCTGAAGTAATTCGTGTTAAAAATTTTTGAATTATTGTCTAGAAATTTCATAAAAAACTGTCATTTTATGTTCAGAGTAGAGGAAAAATTTCAACCCAGTACTCAAGAACGCTACTCAAGAACTCAAAAAGACGTCAAGATATTCTCAGGATTTACGAGCGTGGCAAACCCACAAGTTCCCTCTTATCAAATTGCAAGGTTTTTTTATTTTTTTATTTCAATTTATTTGGTTCTCGAATGAAGTTTGGCTTGTCATTCTTTTACAGATTGATAAGACTTGATTCTTAAAGGTGAACTCATCTCAGATCAGTTGAAACTGATCGCAATAATATTCGAACGTTGATTCCAAGTTCCAACAGAAATTTCAGAGTTGCCAAGTCGGCAAATTGAGAATCGCATGTTGTCATTTGACTGATAATAACATACAAAATTTCCGAAAAAGTTCTCAAAAATGAAGAAAAATCTAAAAATTAATTATGAAATTATACTATACAGACTAGGAAATGTGCTCAAAATAAAATCTGAATAAAAAACGTCTGGAAGACGCCATGACGGCGACGGCGTGGATCTGTCTTGTCAAGGATTTGAAAAAAATCAGGTTTATTTTCCATTTAATTTTGCTTGTCATGATATACAATTTATGATTTCTAGGAGGAAGAATAAGTAATTTGCTATTCTATACTCAAACCTCTTTTTTTCCTCCTGTCTAAAATATACGAACGGAGAAATCTAAATATATTCTATTCTGCAATGAACGGAACCACACCATCGGGTTTTTTTTCAAAAAGGAAATAGAGAACATCATCCTTTGAAAAGGCATTCAAGGAATATTTGGAACATCTAACAAAAAATCCCAGCCAGATTCTCTACTGGATTTTAGGGGTCGCAGCTCGCTCTGGTTCGGCACACGAAAAAATTCTGCTGGTCCCTAGTCATGAAAGGCTGGATATTTTTAAAAAAGGGTATTCGGCGCCTTTTTTGTTGTTGCCCAAACAAAAATCCACAAACCGAAAACCACAAATTAGTTGGAGCGGACCCGCAAGGCCAGAAATCTAAAAGCACTCCGGAATAAATATATATAGAGAGAGCGAAAAGGGGCTTCTATGATAAACAAGAGCTTCGGGAGAAAAAACAAACAAAATGAACTACAACTAAAATATTTCTATTCTACAGGAAACTTGACAAAAGAAGCGGAAAGTGACATTGAAGAAAAAATGGACAAAATATTTTTTGCTGCCGCTGAAAAGGCATTCAATGCCATTGTGGACCATCTATCGAAAAGTCCAAGCAAACTCCTCTACTGGATTTTAGCTGTTGCCGCCCTCGCTCTAGTTGGGCACACCAAAAAGTTTTCTTGGAAGATGGTACAGAAAGAATGGAGTTTTGCTAAGAGCAAACTTAGCAAAATACACAAGTGGACGAAGTGGAACTTGTCAGAGCGGTTCCGCCGGACTTGCCGCCGCATAATGATAGGCCGGGGCAATTGGCTAACGTGGACCCACAACCTGCTCCGATTGTGGTAATTATTGATTTGGATTTAAACAAAAATGTATTTATTTAATTTTTTTAAAATTTGCGAGCCAGCAGCCACTAATGCAACAGGAAGTGGCTCAACATTGGCAAAATCTGACTGTTCTGGAGTTTCATGATGAAGCCAATTAATTGATGGAAGCGCGGCGCAAAGTCAATCGGCAGATCAAACCACAAAGTTGAACTCCGTGAAGAGCGAAAGACATCCGATAAGTTGATGGAAACTGGCATCACGGCCGCTGTCGATGATCCATAAGTCCCTGATTGAAAATTTGTCTTCGTTGTATGTTTAGAAAAAGTGGGCTCCTCCGCTATTCAACGGTGACTGTTGCACGATGGGACGACCTTTGAAATAAGTAAGACCTGCCGTGATGTCGTGATTTCACATCATTACACAACAGCAGCAGCAGCAGCTCGGCCAAAAAAGCCTCAAGTCCAATGGAGATGTGACTTACCGTTACCGATGTTGGCCTCGACGGACGAAATTAAATGGCTTGCGGGAATAAACGTCGGGTCCGACAGACAAAGCGTCATCTTGAGCTGGCAGATATTAGCTGGAAAAATATGTATTGGGAAGATGGAATTTTTTCAATCAAAAGTGTGTAGCCTACCGAATGGCGAATGCCCACAACTGTCAAGCCAGAAGTCTGAATACTTTCTGTAGTAGCAGACTAATTACCAACTGGCTCAGGTTAATGGTATAGCCTTAGCCCAACTGCTGGTGACCCAGCTGCTGGTGACGTGTCGTTTCTTACGTTTAGGGAAAGGTGCTTCATGTGAGTAACTTTACGCAGGATTTTACAGGATACAAGATTAGGGAGGGTTTAGAGGTCAATCCGGCGTGTGAAAAAGATGAGGAATTCCACCTTCGTTCACTTTGGAATTAACTGTTTCGATGCCGTGCAGCTGGCAATGGAGGCGCTCGACGGATGCATGCTCTACGGTGCGAATATCCAAGTCTTCCTTTAAAACTGGATTTGATTCAATTTGCTAAAGTGGCAGAGTTTTGACGTTAATATTTCATGTTAAAGGTCATGTCAAGGTTTTGGTTACAACAGGTGTAGCAGCACAATGTGCGAAGTTTATTTTATCTATATTAGTTTTTTGTTCCATTACCCCCTGAAAGTTTTAACTCTATTGAACTCCATTGAACTGGCTTAAGTATTATGGTCTAACTAAACTAACACAACGGTTGGACATGAAGAAATTTGAGGTTAGAAAATACGTCCTCCTAACGCAAATAAATCATATCATGTGATATTAGGAAGTTAATAAACAGGAAAAAATCGAGCATACCAGAAGTACGCAATCCAAATACCCTTAAAAACGAAGTAAAACCAACAAAAAAAAGGTTGGGTTTTTAGTTTAACTTTTACTGTCATAAATCTATTTGAAAGAATATTAATTTATTTCCCTGATTAATTTATTTTTCTATGTCTAACAAATCGTTACTGTTTTCGAAATTGATATTATTTTTTTAGACATGTTTGAATTAAAAATCATTTGAGAATATTCAGTTGTGGGTAATATCATTTTTTTATTGTTGGAAGCAGTCTTAATCACCTCACTTCCAAGGGCGAACTAGGAAAAAGAACTTAAAAAAGCGTCTACTGAGTTTTGGTCTACTATATTTACGTTTCCATGGTTACCGAATTTTCTCTGCTAAGCCAGAGGCCCAGGGCCGCCGAGAGGGGGGGGCTAGAGGGGCAAGCTGCCCTGGGCGCCAAGAAGCGGGGGGCGCCAAAAAGCGGGGGGCGCCAAAAAAAAACAGAAATTAAAAAATAAAAGAAATAAATAAATGATTGTAAATGATGTGTCTTGAAATAGGAAATCGTCTATGTTATTTCATACTTAAATTGAATTTTAGGACGAAAGTGAGAAAGTGAGAGAAGCGAGTAAGCGATATGAAAACGATTTTCCAATTACTTCACTACTCAACTAGCCCACTAGGTGGCCATCAGGCCATGCTTGTTTTCCTAGTGTTGAACTGTTTATTCAATAAGTCCTCATGGCTTCGATGGGCCATAAAAAGCTTTCCGGGGCGCAAAATCGTGCTAAGGCAAAGAAAAAAGAGGATGAAGTTAACAAAAATAAACGTACGCTAAGAGATTTAGGGTTTTTTACTGAAACAGGTACAACCAGATCGTCCACTTGCACATCCAGCACTACCAGCAGTCATGAGGTAATCAATTAAGTTATAGAGTGTGGCACTTTGTAGATGAATGTCTGGAAAAATCTTTAATGTAGGATCCCCTCGAACGGTCTAGAGATCAGGTATCGGAGGAATCAATTCAAGATTCAGCTCAATTATTGCAGCCGGTTGCCTCGAAAGGCTCTGACGAAAGTTGTGAAAGTGAGGTCACGTTAGATTCTGACAATGATGACAAAACTATTTCTGACGCACTTCAAGCAGAGAGTGGTAAATATGTCTATAATTCAATAACAATAACAACCCCATGGAGCTATGCTCATCAATAACTTCCTAATTAAATTTCGTCCAAGATAAAAACGACAACGGTCAATCTATGTATTTAAATTTAAAATTTTTATGGCGCGTGATAGGTATCCAGATAGCAACTGATCCGATACATTGGCCTCGTGATTTGAAGCAAAGTGATAGAGATGATATCGTGATGAAAGGCCCTCCAGCTCTTCCAACCAACTTTCCGCGAGATAGCAAGAAGAGAGAATTCCCGAAGAATATTCTTTTTCAGAAACTACCTAACGGCGAAAGCGTTCCAAGAGATTTTTTGGTTTGGAGTTCCTCATCAGCCGCACTTTTGTGCTTCCCTTGTTCGGTTTTCGGCAAACAAGGAGCAGCTTCAGAGAGTTCTCTCCTTTTCCGTTGGAACGGTGGCATCAAAGATAACTGGAGAAAACTGTATGATCGCGTCTCTTCTCATCAGGGCAGCCAAATACATCAGAAGTATTACCTCGATTGGAAAACTTGTCTTGCAAGTCTCGCAGACCACACAGGGATTGATTCGAGTTTGCAAAAAGCAATTACTGCTGAAGTAGCTAAATGGCGTGAAATTCTCCGAGGGATTTTAGACGTAACACTGTTTTTAGCTTCACGCAACTTAGCATTCAGAGGTGAGAAAATAACAGATGACTGACGAAATATAGAAACTACTAAAACAATATGTAATTAACTCGATAATACGTTTGTGTTCATTCATAAATTAAACAGGCCAAAGCAGTTCCGTGATTGACGAGCAAGGAAACGGCAACTTTATCGGAGCGCTTCAAATGATTTCAAAGCACAACCATGTTATTAAACACCATCTCGAAAACGTTGCTCGTCATCAGCAGGAGGGTTCGAGAATGCAGGCTCATTACCTCTCTTGGCAATCTCAGAACGAGTTTATAAAAGAGTGCGCCTCTATCGTCAAAGAATCCGTCTTGAAAGAAATCAAAGCATCCATCTACTACACGATCATCACTGACGGGACGCCGGATGAATCCCACACTGAGCAAATCACTTTTGTCCTTCGCTTTGTTTTCTTCAAAACGGATGAGAAGAAGTGGGAAATAAGGGAGCGTTTTCTAGGAGTCGAAGATATGGAGAAAAAGAAGGGTGTCGACATTGCTAATCTGATTTTTGACGTCCTTGCCAGAGAGAAGATAGATCTGCAAAACTGCAGAGGACAAGGCTATGACAATGGCTCTAATATGGCAGGTACCTACATTGGTGCGCAGGCTCTCGTTCTAAAAAAAAAACTCGATGGCAGTGTATGTTCCCTGTAGCGCTCATAGCTTAAATCTAGCTGGAGTTCATGCCGCTGAATCATCCGCAGAAATGAAGACTTTCTTCGGAAATATTCAAGCGCTTTACGTGTTCTTCAGTTGCAGTCCTGCTAGATGGAAAATATTGCTAGAATCAACCGGAATATCCCTTCACAAGCTATGTGACACTAGATGGTCAGCGCGCATCGACGCAGTCAAACCCTTGGCTAAGAGACCGCGAGAAATCATCACGGCACTTGACTATTGTGTCGATAAACTCGACCTCACTGGCGAAATGGTCAATCAAGCCAAATCCTTAAAGAAATGGTTAAAATCTTTTGATACGGTGGTCCTTCTTACTGTATGGCTCAAGACGCTTCAAGCGGTGGACGACGTCAGTCGTCTCTTGCAATCTAATTCAATTGCAATTGACGACGAAATTATCCTCATCAATCAGCTATTAGATGATTTGGGCCGCATTCGTTCGTCATGGAACGAACTTTTGTCAGAAGCAAAATTGGTGGCCGAATCTCTCGGTTTTGAAAAGGACTTTGAAGTCAAACGAACAAGGAAAACAAAAAGGCACCATGATGAACCTCCGAATACAGCCTACTTCCACGACGGCGCAGAGAAGAAGTTCGAGGTGAGTGTTTTCAACGTTGGATTGGATCATCTTATACAACAAATCCGATCAAGATTCGAAGTCGTTAAAGAGGTTTATGCTAGATTTGATTTCATATGGTCATTGACTGATGATATTGTTGCTCAAGAACGAAAAGCCCGTGAGCTTGCCAAGTTCTACTCTACCGACGTGAATGAAGAAGATCTTGTGGCAGAAATTCGTCACTTTGATCGCGTGAAAGGGGCCCTGTTTAATCCTGGCAACTCATTGAATCTCCTCAATCAGATCTTTTCTAAGGGGCTAGAACCCATGTTTCCATCGATCTGCATCCTTCTGCGGATTTTCAATACGATGTCAGTCTCTGTCGCCGAGGGAGAAAGGTCATTCAGCAAAATGAAAATCATCAAGAACTATTTTAGAGCGACCATGGGACAGGAAAGGCTTTCGAGCCTTATGATGTTATCTATTGAAAACGATTTGGCCAGATCCGTGTCGTATGAAGAAGTAATTTCAAATTTCGCGTCGAGGAAAGCTCGCAAAATATGCCTTGCATAAATATGTGATTGTGATTTGTGATGTCTTGAATGCCTGTTGGATCTATCTACTGAATAACGATCTATGCGCATAGAATATTGGATTTTACGTGCTTTACTAATACTAAATACTGCACGGATGAAGTGACTAGTTAAACTAGACTACTGTGCTATCTTGAAATGTAATAACCCAGAAAACTGCAAACTAAAATAAATGAAAGCCTATTTGGTTCATCGTCAAATTTTGTCCAATTTTTTTTAGAACTGTATTACTCGAAAGTGGCAGGGCGCCGGACGACGCCTGCCCCGGGCGCCAAAATAGCTCTCTGCGGCCCTGCAGAGGCCTTCACACTCAGATTCTTTAATGAAATCTAGAAGAGAGCGTTAGTTCTCTGAACGTCCGTAACCTTAAACTGTCGTCTACTACGTTCACTGTTTCATGGTCTACGTAATGGTTAAGGCCTGTAAACTTGAATGTAGTCCTTTGACGGCGAGAAGATCGCAGAATTCTTTATATCCTCTACTAGAGAAAGAGCATGGAATACTTTATATAAGGACGGGACTCTTCGCCTATCTCGCCGTATTAAAGCTAGTCGGGTGGGCTATTTTCATGAACAAATTAATAAAAAATATCAAAAATATTCAGTTTTTTTCGCTGATTCTAACTATGTAGATAAATCTAAGTAAAATTAACTAATCAATAAGATATTGTAGTTTTACTTTCAGCAGTAAGGGTAAAAGTGGGAAACACCGGTGCCCTCTACCAACAAAGCACCCTAAGCTCTTGCCAATATAACCTACAAGGTAAAGGAGAGTTAGACAGCTATGTCAGAGGAATAGAGATAAGAGAGTGGTCTCTATTGCACGCAATGGGTATCTGCTTGTAAACTTACAAGAGCTTATGAGGTTTGGTTCCTAGATGGCACCGGTGTTTCCCACTATTTTAAATTTTCAGTAAAGAAAATTTAACAAGCGATCTCCCACTCAACCGGAACGAAATACCGTCTTTTTGGTGGAGGTACTTTTCGGATCGTAATCCGGAAAAGGACTTTAAAAATCCGGACTAGGTCTATTCTGTTCAGAATCGCAAGGCGATTCCAACGGAATTAAGTCCGGATTTTTATCTTTTCCCGTTCACGAGATAATCACGGTTGAAAATCAGGAAATATCACGAAAACCCAAAGTCTCCCCGTCCGACTACATCGCTTTTAGCCGTATATTCGGCTTGTAAAAAAAAACTAATTGATACAAAATGTAGCCCTTTCATCCCTCTTTCAGAATCCAAAAGGATTTTTTATAATTCTTTGAGATGTTTGAGATATCACGATTTTCGTGATACCCCCATTTCGACACATTTTCCAAGTATTTTATTCGGCGTTGCCGATTGCCGTTCGCTTCTTCGCTTCGCCTTCGCTTCGACTTCGCCCCCACTCCTTCGCTTTTTCCATTGTTTCCTATGTATCAAGTCCCATCTGTATCGATATACAAGGCCTTGATACATAGGAAACAGGGGAAAAGCGAAGGAGTGGACAGGAGAGGGGGCGAAAAGCACATATACGGCAATCGGCAACGCCGAATGAAATGCCTGAACGGTATTTCGGTCTGGTTGAGTGGGAGATCGCTTGTTAAATATCTCCATAAAGATAAATTTTAGGGATAGGAACATTAGGTAATTAAATAATTATTTTTTTATTCTGATTCCGATTCGCCCGAAAAAATTTTTACATGGCCGACATAGGAAATGCCGAAGAGTCCCGTCCTTGTATAAAGTAGTCCATGGAAAGAGCCAATCAAACGGAAAATGAAGGGTTCAACGCCATCTGGCGTTCGATATTGCTATCTCGTTTGAATAGGAAGGAGAAAAAGATAATGGCGGCTGAGAAACGTTTGAAGTCTTCAGCAATGTGTTTATTAGTTAAAATTCACGAAATAAACATACTATTGAGTGTTGAAATTTGAGTTCTGTTTCATGGTCTCCATGTTCTGGCTCTACATTCGTTGTTGGATAGGTTGAAAGTTTTGCTCTTGTTTCTCAAACCTAAATACAACTTTTTCTTGCTACTTGTTAGACAACAATGGTATTCGAAAAAAGAACAAAAATCTTAGTTTTATTGGTCACTAGGATCAGAAGTTCTGCATTTCTCCAAATGGAACAGAGGAATTCGCAAAGGGTTGCCGACTCTTTTTCCCGTGTTGCACTCGTCGGGAAAAATGGGAAAAATTTTGGGAAAAATAGGCCGAAAATTGGTCAGAAATCGAACAAAAAAAAAGTTTAGTGGAAAATGCTCTTTATTAGTGGAGTCAAGATAATTTTTGACCGTGAACAAATTGCAACACGAAATTTTTTTCATGAGCTTTGTTTTTAAATATGATTTTATATTTCTTGTAAAAACCCTTCTCAAAAATAATTATTTTTACTATAAAAAAAATATAAAACAAAATGTAAAAATTAGAAAATGTGTTATAATTCTGCTAAGAAATAGAAATAAATTTTTTTTGACAGCTAATAAATGTTCCCCGTCTTTTTATTGATCAGGGTTCAAATTTTGAATGTTCTAGCTTTAACGATTTTTTAGTAATTAAATAAACCATGAGGGACTATGCCTCAAATTTTATAAAATCACCAAAAGGCGTTTACAAGGGACCTTATGGCGGATAGTCCCTCCGTAAACACATTATATCTAGTCATGTAGTTGTCCTAAAATTTTGATCTTTTGTACATTTTTAGTTAAGATATCAATTTTCCTAACTGTAAAAGTCGTTTTTTTTTTTAATATTGAATAGCTCTTTAGTTATTTAATGAGAAAGTTCGCAGAAAAAAATTATTTGCGGATGCGACAAAAAGTCAGCGGATGCGTAAAAAAGTCAGCGGATTTTTTATTGTGAAAGGATCGAAGAAGACAGAAACAATTTACTGCAGCTTTTATCCTAATCAAAATGGTACGACGACTGCGGCGTGTTCATCACGTTTCCTGGTTATTTTTTGTCTAACTCTTTTATTTGAAGAGTTGAAGAAATGGATCGGATACCCCAAGGTAAAATAATCCCCCGTCAATTTCTCCAGAATCCAGAGAAATAATTCATTTAATTTAATAAAAACTCCAATTCCATTCGAGTTGGCGCGGATCAGCGAGAAAAATGCCATGAATTTGACATCGGGAAAATTCAAGGCACTGCGCGTTTTTCAAATTCTTCATCTTAAGTTTATTTTGGAGTTGGTCTTCATTTGAACGGGGAATAAATATAGTTTTGGGTCAAGAGACAAACACCGTTGAACTTCCAGTAGAGACTGAGCTTAGAAAAAAACGATCGAGTCTGGGTGCAAACACTTCACATCCAGATGCGAAATTAAGTAAAAAATTAAAATGTTCAAAAATTCTGGTTTCCTGAAGCAGGATTAGATTAAGTTATGTAGTGAACGATCCATGCGGACAGCGTGGCCATAAATGGGGAAAAAACAACCGATAGTCGGCTAAGCCTAAAAATTGAACACAAATAACAACGTATCGTAATAAGTTTTTTTTATGCTTTATGCATTCTAATGTTTTAGCAACTATAATACTTGAGATTGGAAAGCTTCAGCTTCAACCAACTTTGAATTAAACATTTTAATCATTTATATTTGAGAATGCTACAATCGTCTCCGGATTACATCCTAACAAACTAACTGCTGGAGGGGACAAACACGAGATAGACAATGGATTAACAAAACATAGCTACCGACAAAAATAAAAGGTGATCCACGGTGATGAACATGTCACTGATACCATTTTTAGGACGCACAATCATGTTCACTCTGACTGGCAAAATCTAAATGGGAATGGGAATAAATAACAGCGATTAAAATTCGCACCCGTTTCACGGGTTACCTGTTGGAAGAGGAAACTGGCGCCCCCTTTAAGAATTTGTGTTGTTCAATAATAATTAACTGATGACAATAATCTGATAATAATTAAATTAAGCTTTTATTGCAATCAAATCGATTTCGTTCCACCTATTGTGTTACCGTTACACGATAAACTTGCAGACTACTTCGGCTTGTTTTGAGTTGCATCGTTGAAATTAGAATTACTGTCTAATTTCTAATCACCTTCAATTGAGCCAAATGGCCACTTTAAAACGATAATAGCCTTTTTTCCTGCTAAGTGTAAACTTGTGTTTTAACGAAAAGGGATCGCTGAATAGTGATTTCCATAAATCAACTTGGGTGTTTCTGCCAATGGTTACGCAATTTTAAATCGTTCCCCTTTTTGTGTTCAGCACACGCGTTCCAAGACCTACGATCAATCACACAAAAATGTGGGTTATCTTACATTTCAAAATCACATTTCGTTTTTTTTGCTCTTGAAATGATGTAATAATACGCACCAAGGGAAAACAAATGTCCTTGTTTTTTTTACACATACTTTTCAAATACGTTTGCATTCCGCAAGATTTGCATATGAAATGCAAGACTCCGTAAAACCGTCATGTTACCGTAACTTAAATTTTTACAAAACATTAATTTCCAACTTAAAACTTGAAACAAACTTTTTAGAAAAAGAAATTTTAGGATTTTTGATTTTCCGATCCTGTTAAAATTCCACGGGGTTGTATTCATAAATCTGGCAACGTCTATTTTCATTTTCATGGCTGACAAACACTTTGTTTTTTTCAAGATCTTGATTGTTAATTTCTCCTTTGGCGTATTAATTTTTGTTGAAGTAATGTATCTTCTCAAATTTTGAAATCTACTGAAAATTTGTAACTGCAATTGTTAAACATCGTTTCGACCAAACCCAAAATGGGTAAATTTCGCAAGAAAATTGACTGTGACCCATCAACTGCAGCAGGTGTGTCACTTTGAATCGGGAAAAATGATCCCTGGCTAGATTTCAAATCTAAGCCATTTCGGAATTAATTGGAAAATTATGTCAGACGTGACTATGGACTATAGTGGTGATGCATCGCAAGCCGATGAGGCTGCTCAAAGCCCTGAAACTTGTGTGCCCAAATCACCAAGTTCACCGTCATCACACAGCAGAATCAAGTCAGAGGATAACAGTGACTTTGAAAGCAAGCCCAAAGCCCCTGAAGGGGGAAGACTCCAATTTTACTTTGGTAATAAATACATTTAAAAGAAATGATTAACCTGTTCACTTTCAGAAAAACCTTAAAGTATTTTGCATAAACAATAAACATTCTCAAGTGACCCTGTGCTTGCTAATCAAGGCTTGTTTGGAAAACTCACATTTACATTTTGTATCATATTGTAAACTAATTGTTTCTTATTACCTTACAGATGGGAAAATAGTATTAGAGTTGAACGATCGGCGGGAAAACGGCAAAACATGGTGGGTTCCAGTGACTCAAAAAACATACTGGCCACCTCCACCGCCCTCGTGCTCAACACCGGGTAGCACTGTGCGTCAGGAAAGCAGTGCATCTTTCAGTGTAAGTGACGAATCGTCAGTTCAATCTCAGTCGTCACCTTGGCTACGAGAAACACGTTGGAAGAACCCCAACCCGACGAAAAAACGGACGCCTAGTGATGTAGAGGGCTTTGTGTTTGCCATTAAGAGCCGTGAACGATGTCGATACCAGTGGATTCAACGGCGAAGACCTTTTCGCTTGACGGAGCAGTGTCACTTGGGGCCCAATTCCGAGTGTGGCCAATGCAAAGTTCAATGGAAGAAAAAAGGTTTGGCTCGACCGAGCGTGGCTGCTATCGCCCCACGTCTTCTGGAGAAGGCACTTTCGAAGAAAATGATGGCCACCGCGGTGCCAATAGAGCGTATGGAAACGCTGGTTTCGCCCAGAAAGCGTCTCTTGCGCGACATGGAGAAAGTTCGGCTCAACGACAAGTCCTCCCACTCATCTTCCAACGTTTTGAAGAAAGCCAAAGCCCTGATGCCAGCTACGCCTTTGCCGACTCATTCGGCCGCCGCGATGGCTGCAGCTGCAGCGGCCGCTATGGCCCATTCACTCCAGCCAAGCAAAGTCTACGATCGCCAAAGCAGCTACAGCATTGACTCTTTGCTCAACAAGGAGCGACAGGAGGAAGCCGCAGCAGCGTCATGTAGTTCATCCTTCCTTCGCTCTCTATTACGTAAAGCTCCTCAACCAGCCCCCAACGTCCCGACGGTCGTCAATGGAGTCAGGAACAAGAGCTTGGTGTCCCATCAACGACCTCGAGATGTGACCGTTTCGTCTGTTGGTGGTTCACGTCCTCTTCAACCACCTGTGTGGCTGCCTTACCCAACGCCGTTTCCTCCTCCTCCAAACTCTATGACTCCGGGATCTTCGGCAACTCTGGCAGCTCGACCTGGACCTAGTTCTTCTTCTCGGAGAGAAACCCTCGGTGATCGGTCATCGAGGGTACCCACGCCGTCTGATTATGATGGCGACGACGATGTCCCGCTCAATTTGACCATTAGACGAGCTAGAGAGCACTCCTAACCTTTCTATCAAAGAAAAGATTTACTTCTCAACCGTTCAAAACAGTCGTTTTTTTTTGTTTTAAATGGAATCTTGTCCGGTAAAAAGCTGTAAAAAAAATTTTTGTTTGCTCTCTAAAAATAAATCCCAGCCCCTTTTAAACCTTAATGCAAAAAAAAAAAAAAACAGAAAAAAAATAGAAAAATGCTCTTGTTACATCGACCAGGGAATCTCGTTTGTACTCTGCCTTCCCCCCTCCTCCGTTTAATGGTGGTGTAGTGACAAGTTATGTGTGTTGTCGAAATATTTTCCGACATGTAGACCAAAATGAACTGACCCAGTGACGCTGTGTAAAAGAGACGCAACTGGGGAGTTTTAACCTAAACATGAAAGTGCCTCGGCCGTCTCACATCTTATACGTTCTTTATTTGAGTACGTGATTCACGGATGTTGACACGGTACCTTCCATGTCGCCCAAAGACTCATCCACAGCCTCTTTATTGTTCTTTTGGAGTGTCTGAATTTTGTCGGTAGCTTCTCTTGTCTCGTTAGCTGAAACTCCCTCCCCCGTGCCATGTTTTTTTTTGTAACGTAAAAGAACAACGCCAAGATCTTTGGCCATTTTTTTTTTTGAAATTCATCCTCAGATTCGCTTAATTTCGTTGTAACATAAATGTGTCTTGTGTGTGTGTTGCCTGTCGCGCGTTGTTTTTCTTTTCATTATTAATATTATTTCTCGATATTGGTGGAATATTCATTGTCGGTCTGTACATTCTGGGGGAAATGATTTTCAGTTCAGTTTCTTTTTTGTTTAACTATGTTTTGTTTTTTTTTTAATGAGAAAAGAGGTACAATTTTTCTCTTCATGGAGAATAAAAAATAAATCAGTTCATGATGAGACGTTCGATTGGCACTGTATTTCTCGTCCCAGCACAATTGACCGACATGATAATAGATTTTCTTTTTGTTTTCATCAAGAAAGAGAAGACCCCAAACAGACTTTTACGATATTAAGTATTTTTTTTCTTTCACAAGGACAGGGGGGAGAGGGGGTGTATAGCCGTGTTTTGATCATCAGCGTGACAAATATGTACATCCAGAACAACGAAAGGAGAAAAAAAAAATAATGTGAAAAAGGGAGTTAGGAAGAGGAATGCATCGTTGTGTCAAAACCACTGGTATATGCCAATCATAGATTGCCACGGTCAAGGAAAGAAAAGAATAGGGTTCAAAAAGGAAGCCTTCAAATCCATCCAGAGCTGCCATCGTCAGGGGATCGAAGAGTCACACACTTTGATGAATCGAAAAAAAGATAGGGGACACACACACACACACGAGGCAGATTGTGATTGATAATTTTTTTGTTTTTCTCTTTTTACTTTGGACAAAATAGAAGACACTGGAGATTAGGTGTTTACTATACATATGTATATAATATTTAAAATCGCTTATGTATAGAGGTTTATGTGTGTAAAGCACGTATTAAAAATAAAAAGAAGCGGCTGTTTTCCGTGTCGACGATCTCTCCTAAGCCACACAATCAAGGTGATCAACAATACTAGGCAGCGGAGATTTCAGAGGTAAAAAAAACAAACAAACAAATAAACAAAATCTAAAAAAACGGTTGCGTTTAGTTGGGAAAGATGTGAGGGAGTTTGATATGGCGGAATGTTATTTTCACTGTTATAAATTTTTTCATTTTAAATTGTAGACATCACAGAGGTGTTTTTTTTTTGCCTCGAATAAAATCCAACACAATTTTTTAGATACAGCGTCTAACTATTTGTTCTGGAATACAAAGTAGAATCAGTTAACTGTCAACTCAGATCCTTAATTAATTTTAAAAAAAGTTCAAAGACGACGATAAAAAGCAGCAATCCTGTTGGCTTGGCTATACATCTCAAAAAAAGATTCATGACCTGATTTTTGTTTTCTTGCCGACAAAGGTGGTGATGCTAATGTGCGTCCCTTCACAAGAATTCGCGTTCCAGTTCGCTCAAGGTTGACTTGGATGATCGCGAAGCGAGGTAGTCGCGACGCACTGGTCTCGCAGCCTGTCAAAACATTTCACGCAATTATTTTTACAGTCGATAATTGAAATCTGGATCAAATGTTGAAAATCACCTTCAGAGGAATGGTGTAGTCCTGACTTTGACCCTGAACCGGAATGTCCATGAGGGTGCGCCCGTCGCCGCTGAACGAGGCGGCCACCGGTGAGAAACGGACGCGTGGAGCTGAAACGCTAGAATGTTGTGACGAACTCGTCTCTTTGGCCGATACGTAACTGCTGTCTTCGCTATGCATAGAATCGGGAGGAGTAGGGTTGGTTGGAGTGCCTCCACCTGATCCTCCGCCGCTCCCTCCGCCACCGGTGGATGAATTCCACACCCGGCTAGTATTCCCGCTCCCACTTCCCCCGATCACGTTAACTACAGAATAATTGGTCTTCCTTAAACTGGATCTAAGTCGCGGTGGTTCTAAACCCTGTAGAAGAATTAAATATGAATTGATGAGAGTAAAATAATCTTTGGAGACAAATATTTTTGTTTACCAATGTGCCAGGCCGTTCCATTTCCAACGAATTTTGACGAGCAATTCGATACGATGTGGCGGGAGAGGCAGTAGAACGAGGATCTAAATCGAAAGCCACACGACCCGGATGTCCACCCGTTGCAGCCGTCTGAACGTGTACCGAATCCAGTTCGTCTTCCAGCCGGAAACTGGGGTTAACGTTCGAACTATTAGCTAAGCCAATGGTGCCGCCGCTCGAAGAGTTTGACACGTTCGACGATGTTCTACGATGATTGGCGCTGTTGCCGGCTCCATAAATTCTGCCGGACAAACGACTATTGCCACTCGTGTTGAGATTCCCTGTATTTTCGTACGTGTGTAAGCTTTCCGGGGCGCGAATCTGCTTCAAAAATACCGAATGAATACTAATGAATGACGAAACCGGGTCAATAGCTTATACCTGTTCACTTCCGTATCCTCGATAAGACGTCGGATTCCAGTCGCCAGTGGTGGAATAATGACCTGATGCGGGATGAGGTGGTGGTCGACCGTGATCACTGCTACTCGGATAACCATAAGCGTACTGTTCATACGATCGTTCCGCACCGTAAGCACTGCTCTCCATCCGAGCAGAATCGAAACCACCACAAGAATAAGCCTATTCATGTAAATGGACGATTAATAAGGCAAACTTTTCAGATGAATCAAATTGTTCTTACCTCGCTATCGTTACTGGCATTGGAGGATCGTCTTCTTTGGTGGTAAGAAGCCAAGGCGGATTGTGAATACAATGGTCCCGGTGGATTATCAATGAACCGGAGTGGTTTGGGGTTGTCCATGATCAGTGGCGCTCGTTGGTGTCGCACCTGCCCGTGGTACGTGTTGTGCGAATATCCTCCAGGCGTTGCTGTTGTCGTCCCAGCCGCGGCCGTCGCAGCGTATTGAGACAACGGCAATTCGTAATCTCCAATAGCGGAAGACAGACGTGCTGCTACTTCATTATTTGTCAACGTACCGGCAGCACTTGCGTAACCCCACCGTCTGGGATCTGATATTTCGTCATCTTGTTGTTGACTGGCTCTGTTTGCGTGTAAAAATTGGATCTTGAAAACAAAAATCCAGCCAAGGGTGTTCAAAATGATGCGTACCTTCTATTCTGTGCCGGTCGACTGGGGTGTAGCATTGTTACTCCGGAATAGCGGATGTCTCCGCCCAAAGCCACTCCGGCCAACATGGCCGCAGCGTTAAATAAGTGATATTCTAACCCGCCTTTAGATCGTTTCGAATCTGAACTACTATTTCCAGAAGAGCCATTGATTCCAGAGACATAACCGGGGGGAAGAGGGCGCGGAACGGAGCCGTTATCCATCCGATCTATATACGTAATAGGAACAATTTATTTCAACATCTTGGAATGCGTCGTAAAACACTAACTCACCTAAATCGGGTAGTGTGGATGATGTGGAGAGCGAGGAAGGATGGCCACTTTGGGCGGCAGCAGCAGCTGCAGCAGCGGCGGCGGCAGCCAATAATCCCTTTTGGGTCTTCTCCAAATTTGGTGCTGATCTACTCCACTGGCGGTGCCCTTCAGCTCTCTCGACGACAGGCCGAATATGAGCTCGTTCTTTCTGGTGCACCGTACTCGGGCCCCAAGTTTTTCCTTTGACTCCATCGGCCGGAACTGAGGGGATGAAACAAATTTGTAAAACAAGATCCTCACGCAAATGTTCAATACGTACGTGTTATTTCCCTTTCTGCCCAACCCAACCGAAAGAAATGAATGTAAAATAAAAAATGAAACAGACGGTTGAAGAGTGGGTTAGTATTACTCACATGCGATAGCCTTTAGTCTAGCGATGGTGGAAGTGGAAGAGCTGTCGACGGAGGGATCCGATGGAAGGGCCACGTTGTCGCCTCCAGCAAGCACAGAACACGGGTGACGCAGTTCCATGAAACCACCCTCCGTCTGCTGAACGGTCAGGTTATGCCGGAAGTCTAGTCCCGGGCGATTAAAAAGAAGAGCAGCGTAGAAAGAGTGCGGAGATAAAAGAAAAAAAAAGGAGAAAGACAGAAAAAGATGTAGGCTATATAGAAGTGATTAATTGCCAAGATGTCAATCTACGTGAACGGAATAAATAACGAAATATGAGTCACAAAAGCCCTCGCATGCGGAATTATGAGTTGATCTACACAGATTTGGTATTAGTCGAATCCTTGTTTGGTAAGAACGAATTACAAAAGAAGGACACCACGTATGCACTGGTACAAACCATTTTGCATTTGAACTTGGAGCCGGTTAAGCTCGGCACGCGAGGGCGTCAACTGTATCGTTATATTGTGGCGAAAGTCTAAAAAAGAAAAACGAATAAACACAACACAAAACACAACACAGACACACGCACAAAATGGTGGGGAATATCTAGCAACGACAAAAGGAGAACGATCTAACAAACAACGCAAGACGCCGCAACACAAAGGTGCATGTTCCATTGGCGTTACCAGTCGGCATGGAGATGTGATGGCCGCCGTCCTTTTTCAACAATCTCAGCCGGCTCTTTTTGAATTTGCCTTTCCTTTTCTTCGGCGTAGGGGCAGCTGCAGCAGCGGCGCGTTCTTGTTGGATCATCATCATGTTCAGCTCACGTTCCAGCAGGTCGATTTCTCGCTCCGCCAATTCCTGACATGAAAAGTAATCGAATCATGTTGGCAACATTACTTTGACAGGGAACAAAAAACAAAATGCAAACCTGTTCTCGTTTCTTCAAATGTTCTTCGTGAAGCTTTTGTTGGAGCATAGCTTGACGCAATTCCTCCTCGCGACAACGTAGTTCCTAAATTTTTCATTGACATAATTGAAAATGCTGAATTGAATTAATAACGCTGAATTTTCTACTTTTTCTTTGACTCGGATGTCATCAAACATGGCTTCAATTTCCATTTTCCAATCTTCTTGCATCGTGTGGAAGCTCTCGTGAGGGGTTTGAGCGAAAGGTGATCGAGCAACTTCATCCAGGAGCATTAGGATCTTTTCAAACGATGGTCGATCGTGAGCCTCAGGCTCCCAGCACACTGTACACAGAGAAAAGCAGTTTGTCACGAATTCTACAACATGGTAAAAAGCGCTCCCGATTGGGCAATAATCGTATATTATGACGTCGAAAGAAATCAGGAGAGAAAACCCGTACTCTGCATGAGATTCTTCCAGGGCGCCGGGCAGGTGGTAGGAATGGGCAGCGTGAGCTTCTTGACGGCCACGCCGTAGGCGACGGCCAGCGCGTCGATGCCCTTGTATGGCGTTTCGCCCGTCAGGATCTCCCAGAGTACAATGCCGTAACTCCAAACATCAGATGCTTTAGAAAAGGTAGACGATTTGATGACCTCCGGCGCCATCCAGGCATAGGTACCGGCCGCCGACATACGCGTCGTCTTGTACGCTTCGCGGGCCAGTCCAAAGTCCGTGATCTTCAGCGTTTTGAACTGCAAGTCCTCATTTTCTATCGGCTCCGCTATCAGCACTGCAAGCATAACAAAAGTCCATTACTATGAAATTCTTTTCACTTGTGCACTCTCGACAATCATCTTTGTTTTCACTGTGCCCAACAAATCCTGAATGACTAATGGACGCATGACTCAAGACATTTCTCCCCCAATATCTCCATCCTGCTTTTTGTGTGTCAGAGTTCCATAATCGATTCGGGGGGCTATTATTCCATGAGGGCCCTCACCGACTGTCGGTTGCCTAATGAGGCTGTAAGCAGCTGAAACAACAACAACAACAAAAGGAGAGCTTTCCTCCAAAAATAATCCATCCATCACATGCCAGACCCCCCCCCCTCGCTCCCATTGTCCCGGAAAAGAGAGGGGGAATAGGGGGATCAATCGAGCTCCTTTGGAAAAAGAGCAACTACGTATGTACACGCAATGTGTTATGTGATAGGGATCAGGCACGTGCCCTATGTGCCATCTGGAACAACCCCACGATAGAAACAGCCAAACAACATGAAATGACGGGTCATCATGCCATGGAAAAGAAAAAGAAAACGTTAGCTAGGAAGACTGAAAAGTGGCCGTGTAGAGAGGCCCCAGTTATAGACTGAGGGATTGGATTTTTGTTTTTCGTGCTGGTGCCAACACGGCTATGACATCGATCCCGTGTCGCGCCATGGCAAGGGCGCTCGGGTTCTCGAAATCTTCACGCGTCGGGAGAGATGTGACGGTTACGCTGTTGAGGCTAAGTCGGACCCGCGTTCCACTAACAATGAACGACAGTGACGACCAGAAAGAAAGGGAGCGAAGAAATGTGACTAAAACCGGGTTTCCTCCGATGAATAATGCATCAGCCGCCGATGGATTGATATGGAAATGGGAGTCCAGTGCCAAACCGAATTGGATACTACTTGTAGTGGCACAAACAGCCGGAATATTCAGGAACCCCAAAAAGAATATCATAAATAATAAGAGAAGTAGCCAAAGAGTCTATCCAGATTTTTTCGGTTGGCATTTGGCAAACGGCCCTCGATGCACACGACAAAAGAGGAAAATGGAAGTCGATGCGGATGATGGAAACAGAACCAAACGGAGCGAAAAACACATTTCTCTCTTCCCCATAAAAGGTCTTGTCAAGACCTTGCAGACTTGCGCCCGATTGTCAAGGACGTTCAACCAACTCCCACACAAAACGACGCCCGTGTCGCCAAAGCCCTGGCAAAATGATGGATCGAGGTGGACTCACCGTTCGACGACTTTAAGTCGCGGTGAATGAGCGAGATCGGGGCCCCGTTGTGCAGGTAATTCATTCCGCGTGCGATCTGAATAGCCCAGTCGACCAAAACGCTGGGACGAATTTTGCGGCCGGTAAGGACTCGGTTCAACGGCCCACCACGAGCGTACTCCATCACCAGACATAAATTAGGTTCCTATAAATACAGAAAGACAGCGAGTTATAAATAAAGAAATGAGGACTCCGAACGAGCTTGTAAACGGAACTAACCTGTAGACAGACACCCTTCAAAGCGACGATATTCTCGTGATGTAGCCTCCAAAAGACGAGGGCTTCTTGGCGGACGTTATCAAGGGTGAGACTGATGTCTTCATCAGGATCTTGGCGAGCCGCTTTGACGGCGATCACTTCGTTTCGCCAGATACCGCGGTAGACTTTGCCAAATCCACCAACACCGATAACTTCTTCCAGCTGTAGTTCTCTAAAGTCGATTTCAATCGGCTGGTCATCCTCGTCAAAGAGATTGCCTCTCCTGTGGCGATGGCTGGAAACGCGGTCACTTTCTTCTTCGGCAACAAAATTTGACGGAAAGATGCCCACCTTGTCACCGATCTTACCCGTCCACCAGCCTTCATCCCCAGATATCTTAGCATCCTTGGATAGGATCTCTACCACTTGTCCTCTGCGTAAGCTGAGCTCATCTTCTCCTTGAGCGTCATAATCAAACTGAGCTGTACAGGTTGACAGTCTCTTTTGTCTACTGTGACTACCTGAGCTGCTGCTGTCTGTCCAGGTCAGATTTAGGCTCGCAGGCTGTTGAAGCTGTTGTTGGTTGAATGAAGGGTTGGGAGTTGTGCCAGTTCTAAGACGTCTCCCATCTCCAGCTGGCAAAATGCTGGCAAACTTGCTCGATTCCATTTGGGTTCGAGTTTTCCAGGAGGCATCGAGAGGAGGCATTCGTCACAGCCACCTCATCAGCTGTATAGTAGATTCCTCCTTGCTCTTCTGTAATTTCATCAAATACTACTGCTTGTATATCCTCAAGATCGAGTAGTAGTTCACCCATGGGTTTCGTCGACACCCCAATCAACCCACTGTACTACAGACTGTAGTTTTGTTTCCAAAGTACCCTATTATTTCTAGTCCAATCCTATTATAGAATTTGTTGGTCAAACTTCACTTGGAAACGGTAAGCTGTGAGAAAACTCGATAAACACTCATCAGACTAGTACACACAAATATGAGTTCTATGAAATCCTCCCATATTTTGGTCAGCAGGTCATCACTTCTCACACATACACTAACGCCATTTTTACACAATTTTTTGGCCCACAATAACACCAAGTGTAGAGCGCCACCGTAGTCTAATAATGCAACCAATACAAAATAAAGGCCATGACAAAAAGTTTATAATCGTTCTCAATAGATGGCCTTGCCGAGAGCAGTAAAACTGATTTTCACGTTTACTAATTTAAAAATAATAACTCTTAATTAAATAAAATTAGAATAAAATACAAAAAAAAAAAATTATAATAAAGTTTGATTTGAAATTCAAATTGCAACGGATGATTATTTAAAAAAATTATTGAGCGAGTTTGCTGACAACAAGTAGGCTAGTAAGGCCCAGTATTTTAGAAAAACGGGAATGAGTAAAAGATGGTTTCGTCGTATCAGCTCGAGGGTATCTCTTGAATGAATACATGAAGAACGTATAAAAATTGCGAAATTGTGTTTCTGTTACTTACCGTTTTTGGATTAAATTCGACGTTGCTCAGCTCTCTAGACAAAGCTCTCCATGTATATTCCTTGTATATTTATTAATGTGGACGTCAACTGCTGAACAAGTCGGCAAACTCCATTATGGGGTTTCAAACCCTGGAGATTCTCAGACAGGGAGTGTGGGCCTCTGTAACGGGAGGATTTTTCTACGATCCTCATCATGTAATAACGGTTATATTATAAAAACACGGAATTTAACATTTGGGCTTACAAATATTTTCATCCCATTAGGACCTCTTCTGCAACACATTCCACTTTTATACGTGGATTTTTCTTGTTCTGTCACCCTTCTTGGTTCACTTGGTAAGCAAATAAAATGAATATTTTCTCAAATTTCTTATGAATACATTATATTTGAAACATTTTCAGTGGTCTAGTTGTACGTGGTATCCTTGGGTGGCTTACGCTGGTGCTGTTCTGATTGCATTTGCTGCAATCAAAATAATCAATCTGCGATTGCATTTGATGTTTGACACCAGTGAATCTATTGAAGAACAACCACAAGATATACATAGGCAGCGACACAAAGGCAACCAAGCAAACAGGTCCGTTTAAAAAATTCTATTTTGTTTATATTGTGTCACCATATGTTAGTAATATTATAGCCAACACAAATTCAGCTGATGACCTTGCTTGTTTTTTTTTTACAGTGATTTTGAAGATATTGAGCTGCAAGTGCTGAATGCCAAAGATTCTCGTTGTGACAGTGTCTCGCCAACAGTGCCTGACATTTGTTTTCATTCAGAACCGAACCAAAGTCCGCAAGGACGACCTAATCCTTCAACGGCCGAAGCTATTGTAGGATTGTCTACTGCTGCTACAGCTAGCAACGATCAACATTGTGATGTAAAAGTCGACGTTCATCGCAAAAGTAGTTCGGCCAGCAGTGAGCCAGCCATTGTGGTCAACGATGCCCAGACGGAGAAGACATCTCGACAGTCAGTCGTCAAACTGAAGGTACTGGGAATCGAAAACTTTCTCTTTCAATTAGAAATTGCATATCGACTTTCTCAGGGGCAGTCATTTGCGGACGACGATGATTCATTCACGCCTGAAGCCATGACTTCACTCAAATCGATGGACTCGGAGGAGGCCGAAAGAGCACAACGAAGTTGTCTTCGACCATCCACTGGGGGCCGACGCTTCTCAAATATCTCGAATCTGGCTTTTGAACTCAGTAGGACTACTATTTCAGCACCACGTCTTCAAGGGGGAGGATCTTTGGAGCTAGGATTTGTTCTAGAAGACGGACCAGCCCAACTGACTAATAAAAGCGCTTCCCGACCTTCGGGCAATGGGGGTTTATCATCTGTTCGACGAACTCTTAGCGCCCTTGAAACATCATGTGGTTCAGCCGATCCGTCATCAACCGCTTCGGCTCCTCAGTACGAATGCTCCGTCACCAATTGATTCACAGCTAATTTTATTAATATTTTAATCCTTTTAGAAATGTTGGAGGAGTAATGAGCTATGCAATATGTAATCCCATTAAAGAGCATCAAAATGCTGAACAGTCTCACCAACAGAGAGAAGCTGAACGAGAAAGTGATCTTTCTATCTGCGAGGATGGTGCGGTGGCTGCAGCTCAAGCGACAACGCCTACTGAGCGGAGTCCTCTACTAGTCCAACCTACTGCTGAACCGAGTACCGAACTTCCAGATTGGGCCGCTTTTTTGACAAGCACGCCCATGCAAAAGCAACAACAACAGAAACCCATCAGCAGTAGCGCCAGTAGCAGCACCACGGCAAGTCAAGATGCTTTACATAGTCTGAATGTATCGCGAACCCGACAACTCTTTGCGTTGTCTCCAATGCGAACTCATCCCACCACTTCTGCAGAGCATTCTACAGGTTTTTATTTTACACGTGACATTTAAGTGTTATTTTTCTTATTTTAAATTGTTGCAAAGGTCGATGTGCCCATCCTCCACTTCGAGATTTGGACACACCGACATCTAATTCAAGTTCGAGCAGCACCACGGATAGTACAGAAGGCGAAGCTGTTCGACTTCTACCTCTTCCTCCTCGATCCTTGCCTCAGTCAGGTAAATCAACAATTTTAGCAATGGCACACATAGGCAGCAATAGATATCGGAGAAGAAATAAGTCCTGCTTTCAAATCTCAGGAGAAGCGCTTCCTTTACGCTCACCTCCGACTCTTACCACTTCGATTAGCACTACTATTTCCACGTCATCTCTACCTCAGGTTCCAGGTTGTTTCATATAGTAAATCAAAATATTTCATATTTTAAAACATTTCTTATTATTTTAAGCATCTGGAGATCAAGGAGTTATCCCCAAACGTCGTCAACATTCCGGAACGTGCCAAATTGGTATTATATTAACTTTAATTTTAATTTATGTTTTCGTTTTTACAATTTGAACGAAAATTTTACAGAAGAGGAGTCGGAAGAAGAAGAAATAGTTGCAAATTCTACGGGATTGCAAGATGAATTAAGTCAATTCACTCCACCGAAGAGGCGAAAATTGGCGGCCAGACGAAGGCGACACCCAGCTGGTGATTCGTGTAGCAGTAATACAATGGCGATGTTAGAAGATGAAACGTGTGGAAGCAGTAGTGCCGGCGCAACCGGTCAAAATCGTAACCGTAAACAGTGTACCAATCGGCCGCGCCGAAGACGACGAGCAAATGCTTTCTATGCGTCCAGTGTTCCTTCTGAAAGAAAGGACCAAGAAGTGAAGCGACCGGCAGAAGCGGCGTGTCTTCCTTCTACATTCGTTTTACCTCCGTCTACTTTTCCGTGGTTTTCTGGCACCGGCACGCAAACAGCAGATGTTTCAACCAATTCTGGAGCAAACGTTTCCACGGCGACCAGAATCACCCACTTATCTACACCTGGAAACAGCACAATGGCCGGTGATCATCTGAGTAGTTCATCCATCAGTTTGAGCTCTGCGTTGACAGTAGTCGTTCCGGACAGTCCAACTGTGTTGTTTCAACCTTGTCCAAAGGAAAGGCGGCGCGAGTCGGATCGACCAGATCGACTAAGAAGTCGTAACAGCCGAGATCGAGATCGAAGGAGTCACGAGGCTGGATCAAGCACGTCTAACCCAGCCGCAATGGAAGCAGCTAATGTGGCTGAATATTTCGGATCTAACACAATGCAGTACCTGCTGTACAACCTCCATACTGGTCGTAGTCCATTACAATTTATTAGTGCAACTCATCTTGGTCCGGGAAGTGGAGAACGCCATCATGGCCATCCTACTCGTCATCACCACCATCATAACCCGTTTGGCCTGCCTAATATGGTGGATAGTGTGGCTGAAGCTTTGGGTCGTGTCAACAGTCTACCCAATGCCAACAACAACCACAATGAAGCCGTCAGGTTACGAATAACGGGCTCTGAGCCGGAAGAACTTCAATCACCTCCCATTTTGCCTCTTGTAAAAACGCGGCGTTATTACCGTTTCCAGTTATGGCCACGTTGCCCATGGTCTACATCTCACACTTCGGGTTCTATAAAAATTCGCTTTGATCGTTTAGCACTTCTGGCTTTGCTTGATCGGAATGTGTCATCTTGGGATAGTGCCCTTTGCGTTCTCTTAGCATTGACTGTTAGTATTTTGACGGCCCTAGTACTTCGCTCTGGACTTCTTCAAGACGCCTACGCCTTTCTCTTTTGCCTGGTCTGTGCCGGATGCCAGTACTCGATGCTCAAAAGTGTTCAGCCGGATGCAGCTTCACCAACTCATGGCTTTAATCGACTGGTGGCTTTTAGCCGCCCCGTCTACTTTATCGTTTTGGTCTCACTTCTCCTGCTGGCCGATTACTACGCCACCAGCCGCGTTGGCCGATCTACTTATCTTTATGGTGTGGAATGGGGCAGTCCCGAACAATTATTAGCCCTCAGAAGTTTTTTGTTGCTCCTCATTCTTGGATTTCCTGTCATCTTCAGCTTGGGTTTATTACCGCAAATTTCTACTTTCGCCGTTCATATACTTGAACAGCTGGACATCCACGTCTTCGGAGGAACGGCCGTCACCGGTCTCAGTTCAGCTGTTTTCGTCATATTTCGTTCGTGTTTCCTCGTAGCTATTCTCTACGGCCCAGCATTTGCTGGTCTCAAAGAACCAGCCAGCTCACAGCATATTCTCTTTTCTGCATACTGCGGCCTTTTGGTTGCTACTTGCTATCACGTCAGTCGTTGCTCTTCGGATCCGTCTACTCTGTGGGGTTGGATTGTCCAGTTTGCCACCCACAAGGACGTTATTGGAACAAAAGAAGATTCAAAACCAGAAGAAAAAGTGTTGCCGAATGAAGAAGAAGAGGAAGAAGATTCGCTCCCTCGGCGAATGCGGGAAACGGTTGTTGCCCGACTCCGTTCCGACGCTATTGTTTGCCCGTTAGTGGCCATCTTGGTATTTGGTGTCCATTGCAGCACCGTGTTTACCAGCCGACAATTACAACCCATCCTAGGTCAGGTGTTATGGATGGCTCCATCCGCGCTGGGTCTCTTGCTTCATTATCTCGTCCCACAATTGAGGAAACAACTACCATGGCTCTGCTTCTCCAGACCACTGATGCGCTCACACGAGCACAATCAGTTTGAAGTTCACGAACCAGCACGTCTCATGTGGTTCGAGCGGACGTACTTATGGCTGACTATGCTGGAGCGCCACGTTCTTCTTCCTGTTCTCTTTTTGGACGTAATGACACGAGATTCTCCGGTGCTGGTAACCAAATTTGGCGTGCCAGCTGGGACGCTCTTAGCCGTTGTTTGCGGTACCAAAGCCGTTCGGTCCTGTCTGACAGACCCGTCATCTCAATATCTCATCATTACCTTTGCCAAGTTACTGTTTGGCAAAGACTTAGCCAACGCTGGTTATTCGGAGACTTTTCTTGTGGATTATTTTGTCGTCAGCTTGTTGATGAACAAAGTGGCAGAATTACTTCTAAAAATCCAATTCATCATCACGTACATCGCACCGTGGCAGATCACTTGGGGTTCCGCTTTCCACGCCTTCGCCCAGCCATTTAGCGTACCCCATTCCGCTATGCTCTTCGTCCAGGCTGCGGTTTCATCGTTGATTTCGGCCCCGTTAAGTCCGTTTCTTGGTAGTGCTATTTTTTTTACATCCTACACCCGACCCATCAAATTCTGGGAAAGGGATTACAAAACACGCCGAGTAGACGCTTCTAATACCCGCTTGGCCAGTCAACTGGAACCGACGAGAAACCCAGGAGGAGATGACAATAATCTTAATTCAATCTTTTACGAGCACTTAACGCGATCACTTCAACAATCTTTAGCTGGTGATCTCATGCTCGGTCGTTGGGGTGGTCCCATCAGTCAGGTATGAACATTAATTTTTTTAAATCAATTAAAATGAGTTTTAACTAAAATTTGATTTCGTAGGGCGACTGCTACGTGCTGGCATCGGAGAACCTTAACTGTCTCGTCCATCTAGTCGAATTGGGCAATGGAGTGACGACTTTCCAAGTGCGCGGGTTGGAATTTCGAGGAACTTATTGCCAACAACGCGAAGTGGAGGCTATATCGGAAGGTGTTGAAGAAGATGATACGTGTTGTTGCTGTGAGCCTGGCCATTTACCGCACATGCTTGGGGGTAACGCTGCCTTTAACCAAAGATGGCTAGCCTGGCAGGTAAATCTAGCTTCCTAAAATTACGTTGGTCCTATTTCGTTTTATTATACCATTTTGCCTGTTTTAGGTTATGGCCACAAAATATGTGCTAGAAGGATACAGCATTTCAGATAACAATGCAGCTAGTATGCTGCACGTGTTTGACTTGCGCCGGATTCTCGTCACTTACTATGTCAAAAGCGTTATATACTACGTAACCCGGTCGCCCAGACTAGAAGATTGGTTGACGAATCCATCGATTGTCGAGGCACTCCAGTCTATGTCATCGGATCGCTCTTTCGCTGATTTGGATCCGGTCTTTAATATCAACATCGACGAAGATTACGACTATCACGTGCCTGGTATTACTCGCTTTAGTTTTTGTTCCGTCTACCTCAGTTGGATCAAGTACTGTGCTGGGCGCCGTGAAAAACCCGTTGATAGCGGTCGCGACTCGCTGCTCGTTTCGCTTTGCCTAGCACTTAGCCTACTGGGTCGTCGAGCCCTTGGCTCAGCTGCTCATTCGGCCTTATCCAGCGTTGAATTCTTCTTATACGGCCTTCACGCTCTCTTCAAGGGGGATTTTCGAATCACCTCCTTCCGCGACGAATGGGTTTTTAATGACATGGAATTGTTACGTCGGGTTGTTGCGCCGGGTGTGCGGATGTCGCTCAAGTTGCACCAAGATCACTTCACGTGCCCAGATGAATATGACGATCCCAGCGTTCTCTACGAAGCCATCAGCGGACATGAAGAGAAACTAGTGATTTCTCATGAAGGAGATCCAGCTTGGAGGCGAGCCGTCTTGTCAGGTGTTCCTTCGTTGCTTGCCTTGCGACACGTCGTCGATGACAATTCAGACGAGTATAAAATCATCATGCTAAACAAGCGATTCCTCAGCTTCCGCGTTATTAAGTTGAATCGTGAGTGTGTCCGGGGTCTATGGGCTGGACAACAGCAAGAGCTTGTCTACTTGAGGAATCGTAATCAGGAAAGAGGTGAGAAGTCATTTTTATCCTCCTAATTTGTATCTTCGTAACCTTTCTATTTTTATGTTGTTTTAGGAAGCATTCAAAACGCCAAGCAGGTGTTGCGAAATATCATCAACTCCTCTTGTGACCAGCCTATTGGTTATCCGATTTACGTTTCCCCGCTGATGACTTCATTCGCCGAAACGCATCCACAAATCCGAAGCACCTTAGGTGGTCCATTGAGCTTACAGGCCATTCGAAAGGCCGCTCTTGTCTTTTTCCGAAGATTGAGAACACGTTGTGGAGAAGGCTGTTCCAGTGGCGGATCAGGAGGAGGAGTAGGAGGTTCTGGAGGGGTGCAGTGTGCCGATGTAGAAATTAGCTTGGAAAATCTTCGCTCCAATTTGGTGCCAACCACGACAGCAACAGGAAGCTTGAATGGTAATACTGCAACGGCATCTGTTGGAAGAGGGTATCCGGCATTCACATGTAGCTTCACGGGATCAACTAGCAGCGCACTCGGACCAATGGGCTTAGGAACCTACGCCGCGTTAAATGCTTCTAATGCCGGAATGAATTCGTTTGCGTTCAACACGGCAAGAGGATCGAGTCCACGTAGTTCATTGGGCACCCAAAGAGGTAGCATTGCCTCGACGATGAGCGGGACATTGAGAAAACCGTCCGGCTCCACTCTCATAAGCCTAGCAGGAATGCTGGCCGAAAGGGATTCAGTCACAGCCGCTGCCGCCGCCGCGACGACCACTTCGACGCCCATGGGAAGTGGGACGTTAAATGGAAGTGCTCCATCCGTCCGTGAAAGACGTCCCAGTCGTGGTTCCGAGTCTCAGGAACGTGATGTTCGTTTACGTCGTACAGCACCAGAATCTAGTAGTAGCGCTACAGCTCGACAGAGAAATTCTTCCGGTAGAGGTGGCGAAGAAGAAAGACGTGGTGCAAGAGAAAGGAGTCGCAGACGAGATCGTTCTAGACGCGACCGTTTCGACAGACTTGAAACTGTCGACACTGACCGACCTCTGTACGAAACGGAGCCGTTTATGGACAACAGGATTTCTGTCGACCAACGAGTCAAGGTACTTTTTAAAGCTCTTCTAAATTGTATATTTGTAAATTAATTTACTTATTTTTTCTCTACTCAGATTGTCGATCCCAATCAAGTCTACGATACCATTAATCTGGGCCGACGAATTGATGTTCTCTGGCCAAGTCCAACAATTCGTAACCAAGGTGGAAAATCTTATTGGAAATCATGGCTTCCCGAAGTGGGTATGGAAGGACAGGTAAGAAAACTATACGCGATGGGTGAATAGTTTTCCTTTTACTGTACTTTGTGTTTGATTAGGTGGTACATCGTTGGGTGCCTAATCATCCAGATTCGCGACAAAGATCGCACGTGGATCGCGTCATCCTTCTCTTGAAAATAGACGATAAATACGTCCCAATCGCCGAATCGGCGGTCGAAATTGCATCATTGGTTAGTGTCAACATCGGGGATTCTATCGTCGTTAATGATACTAAGCTTAAAACCCAGGGAGTTGCTGATTGAAATTCCCAAACGCCGCAGTGTTTTTTTTTCGAGTCCATTAGGCTCATCGTTGTAATATGAAACGGTATTTTGGTTTGAATGTGAACCCCGAAATTTGTTCACGAACCTTGTTTTGTAAATAATGTTTGTGTTATGCGGAAATGCTATGTGTTATTTGACATTGACTAGGAAAAACCACTGTGATTTGAAAACATTGTCAATAACGTTTACCGAGTTTTTCAAATGTCGAATGAAATTTGAAATTGAGTAATTCGAAACAAATAAACTTTTGGATTGTTTGTAGTCTAGGAACTATATATTTAGATTTTTCCTTATTCAACTACCGCACCCGCCTCATAGTTACTGTTAATTATTAAAATCACGAAAATTCCCGTGTTAGTAGTGACACAAGGAGTGATGGTGAGAAAGTAAACACTTAACAGTCGCATAGAGGAGTGACTCCAGTAGCATAAGAATGCGCCTGTCATTTTATTTGGTGTCTGATAGAAAAACTTGTCGGATTTTTAAATAACAATAGCAGGGGTATGGAGAGAAAGATATCTCCATAAATCTCTCCATACCCCTGACAATAGTATGCCGGTATGCACATAGTTTGAAATTTGAATATTATGAAATTGTTGATTATGAAAGAATCGGTGAACGAATACGATCGCTCTGATACGATATAGATGTTATACCCTTGAAAAAGTAGTAGTCTAGAAAAAAATCGTGCGCAGTTTACGCCGATGCGCACCACAGCGGCAGATAGCAGAACTAAACTTTTTTTTACGCTTGACTACCTGTCTACTTCAAGTCCTTTGTTCGACAAGCAGTCGGTTCTCGTCTCGTTTCTTGAAGTAGACAGGTAGTCAAGCGTAATAAAAAGTTTAGTTCTGCTATCTGCCGCTGTGGTGCGCATCGGCGTAAACTGCGCACGATTTTTTGCTAGACCACTACTTTTTCAAGGGTATAACATCTATACACAATACACATAAAGTTGCATAGAATATTTGCATCGTTGTTGGCTTCTTGCAGATAAGGGGGCATAAAATTAATGTATATATTTTGCGCGCAAGAAAAACTCCGCGCATATTACAATTTTTGAATTTTTAAAAAATACGCTTTAGTCTCTTTATGTCATTGCCACTTCCCACTTGCCAGTGCCAGCAGACGACCAGTGACCAGACGCTTTTCTGATTGCCGAGCCTCTGTCACAGTTTTACAGACACATAGTCAACGCATAAGAAGAGCGTATTGCTAATCAAGATTACTACTCAAAGTTAAATTTACTTTTGCGGTGACAACTAATTAACATATATTTTTTTATTGATTGTTACATGTCAACAAATCTGGTTAAAATTATAGTCAGGGATGCTGTAGTCTTGACCTTGATCAATGGATGAAGTAGTTATTCGGATTCTGTTCTTTGCAAAGGCCAGAGAGTTAGTTGGAAAAGATTTTGACAATATTTCACTTTCCAGAACAACTTCAAGAATCACTGGGGCAAATCTTTTGTGCATCATTACAGAACAATTTCCAGCTCTAGAATCCATATCAAAGAACATTGTCCTAGCTGCTGATGAAGAATATGTTGAATTTGATCAGCTTATAGACATTAAAAATTGCAAGGAAATTGCAGTGATCCCACCATTAAGTGGTGGCTAGGTCGCTAGGATTCTTCATAAGCAGTGTGCTACAGCTTAATTCGCCAGAGCCCTTCAATTGTATTTTAAAATGGATATTATTAACTTAGTTGAAGAACAGCTTGATGTGAATTCAATCTACTCTAAAGTGGTTGAACATTCTACTGGAGCTGTGTCATTATTTGTGGGAACAACAAGGAATAATTTTGAAGGAAAGAAAGTAATGTCAATTTGAATAATCTAAAGTCAAATATTTCTAAATCAAATTTGCTTTATATTTAAGGTGATTAGTCTAGAGTATGAAGCTTTCAAGCCAATGGCATGTAAAGAAATCAAGAAAATTTGTGAGAATATTAGAGAAAAATGGAAGGTTAAACACATTGCATTCCACCATAGGTATAATTTTTTTTTTTACCATACTGTAGTTATAATGAGGAAACTTAAGAAACATTTTTTTGTTTGTTTGTTTGTTTTAATTACCTATTTTTCTTTCCAGATTGGGAGAAGTTCCGGTTGGTGAAGCAAGTGTTGTAATAGCTGTTTCATCCGAGCATCGAGCCGAATCTTTAGAGGCTGTTCAATTTGGGATTGACGCGCTTAAGAAGTCTGTACCAATTTGGAAGAAAGAACTTTATAGTGATGGTGCTCCTGAATGGAAAGCCAACAAAGAATGCCTGTGGACAAGTAAAAATTAAACAAATAATGCTTAGTTGTTCCTATTTGTTGTATGAATTTTGAATTCATAACAGTACTGATTCTTAACAAGTAACACAAATATTGAACCTTAATCGATTTTCCGATATCAGAACAATATTTGAAATGGTTTCCAGTACTTTTCATTAGTTAAAAATCGGAGCATGAACGTTAGTTTGGCTGTAGTTTCAATCTTACTAAAGTGATAATATCTACGTAGTGCTGTCAAGTCTGACATTTAAAATATAAGGTTTTTAAGGGTTTTTAATTCTCTTTTTATTTTTTAACTAAGCAATGTTAACATTCATTTTACTTATTATCCAAGTACTTTCCAGTTCCCAACGCTTTCCAATCTTTGCCCTTTCATTATATAATAACATATACTGTGTGATTCTAAAGATGAGTAGCTGCAATGCTGCATTCTACGCACTGCTTCAATCTATTAGACGTTTTCGTGTGGTTCGACAGCTTTGCTGCCTATAAGCTTTAAGCTAATTATCTGACGGAATAGGGACAACCACACATAGACGTCCTTTATTTAGTATTTAGTTGTGACTTCTGCATTTGTTCCCTTCACTGCCGCGTACGTCATTTGATTATTTGGCTTATAGAAGTATGGCTTAAAGAAAGCACAAGCGTTCAGAAGTTTTTATTAGTCAAAATTAAAAAAAATAAGTACGAAAATATTCTAATCTTGTTAGGTGGGGAAATTCGGGATTTGAAATTTTTTATTTCCATGAGAATGAGTTGTTGGAATATTTGCTTGATGTGATAGATGCTTAATAGTCAATAGCATGTTTTGAATTGATATAGATCAAGAAGAAGACGCTAGTCTATCTAAAAAGAGGAAAATAATGGTGGACTATGCAGCTGCCGATTGCGTTCAGATCAAGGCTTCAAATTTAGAGGTATTGTTGATCCGTTTTACTTTTATCAAGTCTTTTCTCAATAAATATTTTAAATGTTTTTAATTTTTCAGTTGGGAAAACGAATTACTGCGTTTATGGAACGGAAACGATCAGAGTCGGACGTATTCAACGTTCAGGAGTTCTGTCACAGACTACCATTAAACGAATTAGAGAATTCATGTGCTCGCACAGAGGCAGTGCTTGTAAGCAGAAAAGATAGTAAAAGTCATCTAAAGGGTAAAATTATTTTATTTTAAGGATTCAACGCTGATTACTGATTTCTTTACGTTTTAGTGTCGAGATGCGTAAATATGTGGGGACCACAAACACACTCTGAAGTTCCGGCTCCATCTTCAGTAAACACCAAATTGAATCCGACTCCTGCTATCCAAGAACGGCTACAAAATATGGAAAAACACTTGGGTTTTAATTCAAGAGAACAACCTATTCCACTGGATGTGTACGGACGCTTGAAAGCCCTTGAAGATAGAATCCTTCATTTGGAAAGCATTAGTCCTGAATATTTCGACGGACCGTTTAATCTTCAGAATAATAAAGAAGATGAAGATTTGATATCAAAAATTGAACAAAAAATGGATGAATTACGTAGAAAATTAGTATAGTACCACTTTCTTTTTTCTGGTTGTAATCTGATCAATAAAATATAATGCATCCTTCAAATTGGTAATTGCCTTATTAGTTATTAGTTATTATTGCTTATTGTAGTCTGGGAGCCGAGGGACAGAGGCGGGGCAGTAGACTTCTTGGCTACTGGCAAAAGGTTTAGGGGGAAATACTGTCATAAAGTTGATCGGGTATTATTGATATAAATTTCTACGTCCATTTGTGAAAGTCGCAATCGTCTAGCTAACATATTTTTGGAGATATTAACGGAAAACTTTCAGGGGGTAGCCGAATTTTTGATTTTTTTTTTTTCGATTTTTGACCGTTTCATCCTGGCGGATTGGCATGTCCGGCTGGTGATATTTCGATGTGGATACAAAATATGGTATATAAATGACTATATCTATACGTTGGGTAGAGCCAATAATAAGAAGAGGCCCGGAGTTGGATCTCTTCCCAGGCAATGATGACAAAAGCAAACAACAACAAACCAAATCATCCGATTGACTTTTCCGCAAGCTCCGATGCGGATGGAGTGAGGAGGAGGAGGAGGGTAGAAAATAAAGAATAAAAAGACGTAGGCTACTATACATTTATGTATGTATTTCTTGCTGTGCTGGATGCGGGGGTTGTGTTGGCTAGACAATTTTCGGGGAAGTCGAAGCGTATATAATGCATCCAGGACTGCAACGTGAAAAATCCATAGGAAATATGTAACGAGAGCAGCAATGGACTTTTCTAATTCGGCCCCCGCTCTCTCGCTGTACACAGCGGCGTTAAGTGGCTGAAAATTCACAAGGCGAAGAATGATTAAAAGTGACAAGGTGCTTACAATAAAAATGGGTGCTTAAAAAACTGGGTGCTTATCGTATTTTGCATGCTTAAAATAAATGTACTTTCAAAAAATTACAACCTTCGGCTAATGATTCTCCCCACAATCCCCTTTCAAGGGCAGGGGTAGAGCGCCCGTCTTTTTTCTATTCAAGTGTGGGTGACCACTCACCCCCAACCCAAGGTCATATTCTGTGTTAAAATTTGCGAAGAAAAAATATACTTTGTGAGTTCCTTCTAAGTTTAGTCTTTAACTGGATTTGAACCCAACACTCAATTGCTTGAGATTCTGAGCTTCGAACGCTGTCAACTGAGCTATGTGACATTATACCCTTATAATATATTAAGACGATGTAAATAATGTGGGACATTCGTTAAAAAGGACTTAGAGTTTTTCATGAACCTCATGTTAGTTAAACACGTGCTAACAGATTACACAAGAACAGTCAGTATAGGGATTTGACAGAATATGAATTTTAAAGATATCAATTGCGGCTATTTATAAACTGCGACAATTTATAAAGTGCGACATTTATGAATTTTTAAATTCAGCAAGCACGTTTGTGAAATACCTAGAATTAGACCCAGTATTCCCTGTAAAAAATTGATTCACTTGCCGTTTATTATGACGGGCAAGTGTTATGATAGTTGATTGTAATCAGTACCCCCCTTGTTTCAACCACTGATTGTGCAAACTCGGTAGTGAGTGCCGGGGAGGGGGGAACAAAATAGGGGATTATAGACGCGCGGCAAATAAAAATAAAGAGTTAGAGCCTTAGAGGTGGTGTCTAAGATAGGCCTACCAACCTTGAGACTAAATTTTTTTATAGCAAGTTTTCAGGGGATTACCTTTAATGAAAGGGGACGTTAATTTCTTTCCTGAGAAACTGGCTCATCAGGGGAATGGCATCATAGTGAAATTTCATCAGGGTGCTTAAAAATTGAAATGCCCTTTCTAAATTAAGCACCCTACAGAAAATAAGCATAGACTGTTGAAAAAAAGTATTCAGAGGGGGCAGAAAATTAAAAGTGCATGCTTAAACGGAAAACAGGGTGCTTATTTCCATAGTACTTTCAATTATTAAGCATGGACATTGCGTTTTCAGCACCCAAACAAGGTGTTACTAAATTTTCAGCATACTAATAAAAGTACTTCGCGTTTTAAGTATGCACAGGGTTCTGAAATACTGAATTTTAAGTACTATTGCGCCGCTGTGTAGGTACTTGGTTCTAATCGAAAAAGAGAATATAACTTTCATTTAGGAAGTCCAGATGAGTATGCGATCAGTATTATTTCATGACCCGGTATATATGTACAACATGTACCCTCTCTACTCTTATATGCTATACGGGGACAATGTGAGCGTGTTACATTCCGATGACTGCTGCATACCCTTTTGGATGATATTGTATATATATTACCGGGAAGAACAGTAAATCGGAAGTGATGGAGCCCGTGTTGGCAGCAACTTTCTACTGCCAGTTAAATAAGTCAGAGAGAATCCCTTGGTCTCTGATGTTGAGCGCTAATGGAAGAGAGCACCGTCCCGACTCCCGACGGAGATGCTAGATATACTTTTCAAGATTTAAACGTTTGAATTGATCTTTCTTATAACTTGCGTGTTAATTCATCATTGTTCTTTAGAACTCTCTCTCTTCTGCTGTTGCTTTTTTTATTGGCTTTTTCCGGGGCGCTCCAGCGCTTCCGGTTTCATTGCGTGTCTAAAAGATGATTTGTTCATTTCCTCCGCCTTCATGACCAGTTGACCACCTTCAACAGGTAATTGAAGAATCACCGTACCAAAAGTTCCTTTGAAGAAAATAGAATAACTACCAATTAAAAATGCATAAACTATGATAAACTGTAAATATACCACAATGTTTGGGATCACAGACTATTTCTTTGTAATGGCCGCCAGCTTCATATAACAATAATTTAGTCAGCTTGATTTCTACATCTATAACATCAACAGGTAGCCGTAGATGGCATCCAACAATTGACCAAATGTCATAACTCTCATGAGTTGAAAAGAGCACTTTCGGCATTGTTATCTCCTTTGCTAATCTTAAAGAGTTTTCGAGAGGAATGCTGCATCCTCTTCCATAAGATAACTCCCCGGAAACTGTTTTTAGTTTGTCAATATCCTACATTTGAAAGATTTGAATAATGATGAAGTTTGTATAACAATAAAAAGTGTACATGTTAATTAAACTTTAATAAAACATCCTTACCTGTAGAGATACAGGAATCTGGACTTCACCAAGTGTTTCAATGTGGACGGTAGCATTGAGAAGTGCAGTATCAGGCAAGGTTTTCATAAACGTTTTTTTCAAAAGAGGCTGACAATCATTTTCTTGATTTTTGATGTTGAAATTGTTATTTTATTTCCTGCTATTCAAAGCATTTTTACTTCACAGAAATTAACCAAAAAGAAATAAAGGTATGAACACAATTTCTTGTAAAAAGGGTAGACAAAAATTAATCAAATATCAATCAAAAAGAAGAGAAAATAGAATTAAGAAAAAGGCAACAAAAAGTAAAGGATTCTAACTGTGCTAAGGTAGCATAATCATTATAGTCTCTTAATTAGAGGCTAAAACTTTTTATCGATAAGAACTCTCCAAAAAGATTACGCAGTTATGCATTTTCCTGAACTCCTAATTTCGAGAATGTGGATTTTTTTATCTAATTTAAATATATCCTTCTTCTGAATGCGTACAGTCGTTAAAAATCTCATGCAAAAACAAGCAATAAATCGTTTTCGCACACTGACTGCATCAGCTATCCATCCCCTATCGACAATTCCTTTTCTAATGGGCTTAGAAAACTCTTTAATGTCTGAAACTGCCATAGTAGATAGTACTTCAACAAATATTTTAATACTAAGCAAGCAAAATATGGAAATTTAGCCAACACAAATCAAAATACCAAGCAGAAGTCAAGCGGCTCGCTATGGTGGCCGATTCGTGATTTCCACATCACATTCCTCATTTTAGTCCTTAAAAGGAGATGATGACATGGCGAATTATAACGACCCGACTTCAACTAGACTCGAACATCCTACCGCCAGAGTGCTGGGCTAAGGCTATACCATTAACCTGAGCCACTTGGAAATTAGTCTGCTACTACATGAAGTATTCAGAGTTCAGACTTCTGGCTTGACAGTTGCATTCGCCATTCGGTAGTACACACTTTTGATTAAATATTTCAATTCCGCCGGTCAACAGCCTATCTGTCAGCTCAAGATGACGCTTTCCAACATCGCTAACGGTAAGTCCCACCTATAGTGCACTATATACTCTCTTTTCTTGTATGTGTGAAGTGTGTGTGTGTGTGTGTCAAGGAGATCCCCCTTGACGACGTGGTTCCGCCTCCCTTGCCGCCACGCATTGAACTTCATCCGGAACAATTGGCTCCAATCGCTGAGGTAAATTTTCATTTTGATTTAATAAAAAAAACTGTTTTAATTTAATTTTTTGTCCAGCAGCCGCTGACGGAACGGGAAGAGGCTCCAACGCCAATTCCCACGGCCTTCGAATTTGTTAACGAAGCGAACAAATTCATTGGTGCCCGCAGAACTACATCTCTGTAATTCCCGGATCGCTTCTCTCTCTCTCCCTCTCTGCAACTCTGCCGGATTTATGCGCAGATACTAAAAAACAACAACCGTTTCCCCCTCGCAACTCCACCAATACCCAATCAGCCCTTTTTCCTTCCTCTCTTCTTCATTTCGTTTTTTTCTTTTTTTCTTTTTCTTTTCTCATTGCAATATTTTCTCTCTGCTTGTCTTCTCTCTTTACCTGGGCCTCTTCTATTTCTATCTCTCGTTTCATACACTAAACAGGCACTAAAGTATTTCAACTTTCGTATTAATTTTTTTAAGTGTAGGTTTATATCTTTCAGTGGCTTCCGGAATAAATTGACTGTTTACAATGCCACGGCCAGTCCATAAAAGCTGACGGGGTAGAGGGCCATCAATGCCAACCGGTGTATACTATAGACGATATATACGGCCTCGTAGTAGTAGTAGTAGTCGTCATCTTCGTCAGCTCAAGATGACGCTTTCCAACATCGCTAACGGAAAGTCTCCATTTGACTTGAGGCTTTTTTGGCCAAGCTGAAAAACAGATTTTTGGAGGGAAAAACAATTGATGGAGGAGGAGGAAGAAGATTTTTCATGCGTTCGCCATGTGTGAGTGAACGGGCCAGCTTATATTTCAACAGTGTATATGCATATATAGAGTGTTGTGTAGATGAAATGCGCATCCCAACATACCGTACGTACAGCCGAGGCATCTGTTTATTTAGCTGCTGGCCTGCCACATTTATAGTAGAGACTCGAGTTGAGAGTAAGAGACAAGAGGGAAAAAAGCTTCTGGTAATCCGATCACCTGGGAGCTGAATTCAAGCCAACCAACCCATCAACACAATCCGCATTCTATGTCTCCCTCTTTTGCTTTTTTCCTTAGCTTCCTCCTCGTCGCCCAGCTAAAATATCCATCCCAGCCAAATGTCTAAATGTGTTGGTTCCATCAGTGTCTTTAAGATCCGAGATGGATGACAATCAATCGACTATAACTGACCGTTATGATTGCAGCAACGACTAAATCATTTGAATATTACAGCATCAGCACTGTTTTGGTTTAAATGGAGAATTTCGTTACTATTATAATTGACGTTTCCCCTTTAAAACACAAGTTATTAAAAACGAGTACATGTGTGTACAAGTGATGAAGAGCCCCGACACCCGAAGGGACTCTCTGGCAAAAAAATTCGTATGGGGTTGGAAAAACACGCAGCCAGCGGCCGTCCGTCCGTCCGTCCCCCTCTCTCTCGTTCATTTTTAGTGCAAGCACATCACTCCAGCCGAGGGTAAATAAAAAAGACTCTCTCTTCTTCTCCTTCTTCTCGCCGACGCCGAACGCCGAGTTTACAAAAGAGATAAGAAAACGAAAAAAATACAAGGAGGAAGAAGAAAGAAGATTGAGAAATTGTCAGGTGGCTAATAAAAATGTGTCCCTGAAGCTAAGCAACAAAAAAGAAAAGAAGAAGAAGCGGATGGAAAACCAAAAAAGGGAAAAAGACCAACAAAAAAATTCAGTCGGCAGCTTTTTTGATACCCGACATTTAAAATATTTGATGTTACACAGCAAAACAAATTTTTATAGACGCGTGTCGATTATGGGTATGTAAGGCCCGGTCCGGGGTGCTTACAGAGAGTACACGAAGACAGGTAGGCGGATGAGAAGCAGTTGTATTGAGTGTCCGACCGACAGGAAGGGAGTACAGCAGAGAGAGAGAGAGAGAGGAAGCGGGGGTTTATGTATGGCGGGATTGCCGCATCAGCATGTCTGCTGGCCGGTCCCGGCTGTCTTCACGGTTGGACCAGCCGGCGTTACTACCCAGTCTGGCCGTGAGTGAGGGCCAGTCCGTCCGGGACGAGTGCTGACTCGCACCTGCAGGTAACGCGGACTCAGCAACTCCTGAGTCAGCATCGGTCGGTGCCGGTCGTGACGTCTTAGCGTGACGTCGGGGTGATGCCGGTCATGACGTCGTGGCGTGACGTCGGTGTGACGTCATAGCGCGACGTCCTTGGCGGCGGCCATCTTGAAAGGGGCGGGGCTGCCGCCGGGGCATTACAGAGCCGTCTCCTTTAGAGACGACTCTCGGAGTCGGCAAAAAAAAAAACAATAACACGTATTTGCCATGATTGAAAGTACAGTAAAAGTGGGAAGAATTAATTGAACCAAAACAAACAAAAAGGTGGGATGTAGGGTTGTCGGTGGGACAGAGAAAAAAAATGTTGGCGGGGATATTTGGAGCGGGTATGTTTGGAGGAAGCTTTAAGAAATATAGTGGGGGGGAGTAGCATGTAGGGACAAATGATGGAATAAACGTTATACTGGTGCGTAAAATCAATAGGGGGAAAAATTGAAATGGGAACTGAAATGTCATGGGTCATAGTATACCACAAAAAAAATGGTTATGGGAAACTGGGGTGGAAGGCGGAAATCTTAGGAAGTTACAGAGTGGAAAAAATGTAATGGGATTTATCTGTAGCTAGGCATGTAGAAGGGTGAAGAAGAAATATGGTAAAGGTAGAGATTGGGTGAAAAAAAAATGAATGTGTATGAAAAAGAAAAAAAAATACGGGGAAGGAGGTAACGGCATCGATAAGGGGTAAAAAAAAAAATACAACCAACAAAAAAAAAATTTAGCAAACGATATTGTAAAAAAAAATGGTTAACAGGTGAAAAAGAATTAGAGCGATATTAGAGTGGGTGTTACTGCTGTGGCCGTGGGTCAATAGCCCTGGCTCCCTGGCTCCTTTCTGCCGGGCGTGGTCGGCCCGTGCACTGTGAGCGCAGGTGGCCCGCTTGCCGGCATCTTGGGCATGTTGGCCCGTTGATTGCAACTGTGCGGCGCCGTACTGGGCGGACCGCGAGAGTCCGTGGCCAGGTAATTTTGAACCCGGGGAATTCGATACGGTAGTTGAATTGCCTTAAGTAGTTCAATCCAAGGGTAAATGGGGTGTTTGTGTCCGTGATTAACACACTGAAGGAGTCGCTTTGGGTGCCAACTGGCAGTCGACCGACTGGCAGTTGAACCTGTCCCACCACTCTGAAGCTGGTGTTTGTCACTAAATCTTGATGATATTGTCGATGGAAAGGTTCTATGGCATACGAGGATTGCCTTTGCCAGGCGAGTGATGCGAAGGATTCTGTTAGCCCCGTTGCAAAGATTGGTCGCGTTGGTGATAGTGGGTCTTCTCCCGGGATTGGGAAAATAGGGTTGATCTGTTCGTCGCCCACGCTGTTTAACAGCCTCCCTCGCATGGCTAATAGGGAATCCATTCCCAACAGAATTGATTTGGATATGTCGCTTACCACATAGGCGGTGACTTTTTCTTGTTGGCCCGCGTATGTCAAGGTAAGCGTCGTCTCTCCTTGGATGTTGAACACTTTTGCCGTAACTGGGTCTGTGAATGTGGTATCCGGCCCGTACACTGGCCGGATCGGCATTCCCAACACTTCTGCCGCGCACTTTTGGATGAGAGTGATAGCGAGGTTGGTGATAAAATGTGCGACTACGCGCGTGTTGTTGATGACGATGGTGATCGCTGTTCTCGTGTCCATCTTGTATGGTTTGGCGGTTTACGCTCGACTGACTGTCGTTCGAGTCGAGACTTTTGGCTTCGACAGATTTTGCTTTTCGATGAAGTGGATCAGTTTCCTTTGAATTTGAGATGCTTGGTGGTGCTTGTATAGTAGACGCGAAGTTTGTGTACGACTAGGCATCTGTATTGTCGTGGCCACCTCCCCCCCTTTCCTTAATTTGATCCTCCCGTTGCGTTTCGCAATTTCCCTGTTGAGTGGAGTTACAGAAACTGCGGCTGGTATGGCGTGAGGATAATAAATTGTCCTCTGTTCGGGGACGAGAGGGGAAAAAAAAAACTTGATCCCGTGGTGAGAAAAAAAAACGTCTGTTGGAGTATTTGGTGTGAGAGTAGGGAGGGGGAGAGCGGGAGAAAAAAAAAACATATAGGATCATGTTTCGGGATTTTAGATACGGGGGAAAACGAGAATCGGGTCGGGGGAAGGAGAAGAAGAAAAAAAATAGTGATCTGGGACGTTTACTTGTAGTAAGGAATGGCGTAGCAAAAATCGTCAAAGGAGAAAACTGGTACGGAGTCAAGCAAATCTCGGGGGAATCTGTATTACGACATTGGGAGAAGGGAAAAAAAACGTAAATGCCGTTACGACTGAATTATTGAGATCGCTAAAAAGTTGGGATTTTGTTGAGGACATTGACCATACCCTTGCGGTCGAAAAGTTTGTCGCCACCAAAGAAAAAAAAATTGGGGTTTACGAGGGGGTCTCAAAGGGAAGCTTTGATTCCAGATTGATTCCCGGGGAACAAAAAAAATGTTTTCAGGTGTATTTACCACGAAGCTGGTGGCAATCGACGACGATGACATCGACATGGAATTTGTTTTGCCCATGACGAAGAAGAGTAGTGTAATGAGAGGGGGGGGGGGGCGGGATTTAACAGATCGCGGATAACGCGAGGGATAAGAAAAGTAAAAAAAATAACGGGTATTATAATAAGAGCCCGATTTCAGAACTGGCTCTGGCATCAGCAGAATCAATCTGGTCGATCATTATTGGGGAGAGGGGGGGGGTGAGTGGTCCCTTCCCATTTTTCATTTCTTAAATTATTGTCCCTTCCCTGCGAGGTGAAATCTCGCCCCACAGACAGTGCTGTATAGTGTTTTCCGTTATTTTCTTTTGGAAAAAACCGTCGTTCGTGATTTGACTTCTTCTTTTGGGGACCCAAATTTGGTTTGACGTTTCACATTGATCTTTGCATGTTGAAGATCTACCAATGTCGCCATTCGGACACCGTGCCCGCCAATCAATAGCGTTCGTTCATGTAGCACGTCCATTATTGAACGTCAACATCTCACCCTTCCCTCATGGCAGCCCGTTGGATATTTCTTTTCCCTCCTTTTCTACAGGCTGAATTTAATATTTTTTCCCTTTTTTTTTTTTCTTTTCAATACTAATGTCACGACACGCTCTGCCGTGAGTCTTATGACAGCGCCCTAGCTTTGGCGGTGGGTGCTTCGGCTAATTCGCTGTCATAGTGGGCGCGCGTCAGACGGTCGGCTGACAACTTCCCCTTCTTCTTTTTTTTTCGTTAGGGAAACGGGTATGTTAAAAAATAAAAAATTAAAAGATATACCAGTACAGCCCAAATGAAAGTATTAACATCCAAACCAAAAAAAGAAAAATTACAATTATCTGCCACACAATTCTCCATCAAAGCCGGCGGGGTGTGTGTTGCCTGTTCCTTTCTTTCTGGCGGAATGTCCTTCTTCCCTTTTCTTCTTTTCCGGCGCGGGGAAAAAAATGTTTTGGGCTCGTTAGATCGTTTTTACAATCTTGACATTTCGGAGCGGGTTGTAGGACGTCACTCTCAATTAGCAAACTATTTGAGGTTGTTTGTTACTATTTTCCCTATATTTCCCTTATTCTTTGTCTCGGCAAATGAAGGGGTTTGGGACCTTCTGCTGTACCACGGCTCTTTATAACAACCGGTTTAAAGGAAAATCGGCTTTTTATTTCGTTTCTTTGAAATGTGTTGCATAAAAATGCCTGCGTAAACGGAGCGGTAAGCCTGGCGGAAAACTTATTCGTTATGGGTTTTCTACATTACAAAAATTTCTTTTTTTTTTCTTCACGTGTGCGTGAATTTGATTTATCCCTCGCATTTCGTATCTGAAATCCTTTAACTCTCCCTATGAGCTAGGCTAAAGAAATTTAGCGCGCGACCGAAACATTTTAAAATCCAAACTTTTCCGGAGCCATTTATTCGCAAAAATTGTCCGCCAATCATGCGGCATTACTGTAGGGCAACGCGGAAAAACAAAACTGCAACCTATTGCTTTCGCTCCCTAGCTTGTTCCGTATCCCCTATTTTTAACCTGTTGATTCAAATCACAAATCGTGATCTTCTTTCCGTCACCACACGGATATTTTTCGTCCCTTTTTCCTTTTTCATCACAATTCTCTCATAGAGCGTGTTACCGCCCCTTCGTTAAAAAACCATTGCAAGGGTACGATTAGTCCGGCCCATTCATCCCTTTATCGCACAGCATTTTTTTTTTCTTTCTGTCCCCATTTTCTTTGTTCATACTGGTTGCTTCTTGGTGCAAGTAGTAGACGGAAATATGGGTTTTCTGACACTTTGCAGCCGTAGGCTGTCTCGTCTTCCCTTTAGCTCTGTGGCCTTGGTGGGGGAAATACGGTGGGTCGTCCGACCGAACGGATGGCGGAAACTAAAGCCTGCATATCAAGATACAAAATCTTGGGAAGAATCAAAGAATTTAAAAAAAAATAATTTCGTTTCCCTTTTACTTTTCCCCAATTTAGGCTAAGAAAAAAATATATATATATTCTTCAACCCTGAAATTTCTTTTTCCGTCCCGTTTGCTTGGGAGATTTGTTCAAAATTAGCTTTTTTTTTTTTTTTGGGAGTACAAGTTCCAAACGAAACTCGACACCCATCGACTCCGCGTCTGGGCCCTGGTAGGGGCTTGCATTGGCCCGCATGGTAGCCGGCCTAGCCGTCGACGCTCATTTGCCGACGGCTTTTCTTCTTCTTAGATTCTTTTATTGGCGCTTTCCAACTAATTATGTTGAATTGATTGAGGAAAAAAAAAAAAAAACTTGGGGGCAAGTCAATACTATCCGCGCTTGGTTATGTGGAATAAAAATAAAAATAAATAAAATTAAAAAAAACGGAACTTTTCTCAAAATGCAGCTACTGTGTCTTTACCGACCCAGTGTGCGCTTTAGGCGGACTATTTGGCACTCTTTTATTTGTAATTAACCTTTTCTTTTTTTATACTGTAACGGGGAGGTCCCTTAATTATTCGGGTGAATTGGCTGAAACAAAACCCGGGTCCTGTCGCTAACTGTTTTGTCCGTAGGACGTTAATGGTAACACGGCGATGCATATTTTTCTGGACCGTGCGGGGGAGAAAAAAAATTGTCTGGGGTCTTTGACTGCTGGTGCCGCTTTCAACGGCCAGCTGACTTTTAGCTGGTCGATCGAGTGGCTGAGATAAAAAGGCCATGTAAACTAGCGCGTAAATCGCGTCACTGATTCCCTATTGCAGAAAATCTTTCATACCTCATAGTTGGGCGCGTGGGAGTACGGTGTCCAGCCGACACCGGCATTTGTCATGCCCGTAAGTAATCTTAACTGAGAAGGGATAAACTTTTTACCCCGATAGGCCTAACTAGTTACTTCGCCTCAGCAAAGTGCAAGAAGAAATGAACGACCGATAGTTGGCGAGTGGACGCCTAGGAACCATAATGGCATTAACTGGGGGGAATAAACTGGGGCTTGTAGGCCTAACGCCTACTAAAGAAAAACAAAAATGCTTTTGTTTATTTTGCCTCTGGTTGAACTGAAAACTTAAAAATTATTCTGCTACCTCCATTAAGATAAAAAAAAACAACAACCCTGATTAGTCTATAACGACTAGCGTCCACCAATTTATATTCCCTCCACTCGCCTTCAAATATCGATATTTTTTTTTTTTGTTGCGACATTTCTAATCCAGCGTACGTTTTATGTTTTCGTTATGAGACAAAAAAAAATCGAGAGAAAGAAAAGAAAAAAAAATACAGCGGGGTGAGGTGACTCGGCTGGTCTTGCTTACGCGGACCAACGCGTCGAGTACTGTCGCTCGCCTCTTACACAGTTCGTGTCTTGTTTCATGTAACGCTGGCCTTTACAATTAAATTCCTCAGGGAGGGCTATTGAGTCTCTGGCGTACTACCAGAATTTATTGATAATATCTAAATCTGGGTGACTTGTACACCCTGTAAAACGGGAATAAATGAATATGGGTTAGGGTAAAAGTTTGTAGCTAGTGCCTATTCGTCTTCACTGGTCTCTAGGGGGTCAGTGGTTATGTAACTTGGTGGCGAGGTGTCACCTGCGTTAAGATAAAGGGTTAGGCCGGGTGTTTCTAATGGATCAACCGTTTCATATTCTATCGCAATTTCTTCTTCTCCCGGCCTGAAATAAATTGTCCTAGTCGGCGGGGTAACTTGACGGTTGCTCAATAAAGCTAACTCTATTGTTCTTATTCTCGCTGCCGTACTTTGGTCGTTAAACAGTATGCAATACTGTAACGCATTCATATTGTTGTCGTCTGTCAACTCTAGCAAGTCCGTGTTTACTACAAATTCCCATTTTAAAATTGTTAACGCGGACCCTTGATTCCCTGACACGATGGCAGTCATCAACGGCGTCCGCTGTTTGTTATCTTGGGCCGTTACCCTGGCTCCCCTAGTACAAATATCAAGAGCTATTGCTGTATTACCTGACGCGCATGCAAGGTGCAATGGGGTTTCCCCCGCCAGGTTTTTCGCGTCTAAATCGGTGAAATGCTCCAACATATGCCGTGCAATGTGGATCGACGGCCCAGCACATGCAATGTGTAACATTGAATTACCCGAATTATCTATCTGTTTTACGTCTGCCTCTTGTAGCAGGAGGATGTCTACTGCGATTTCGTTTCCCTGGCTGATGGCTAGTGCTAACGCGCTGTGGCCACTGTCGTCTACGAGATTGATGTGGGGTAATTTGGCCAAGAGTTTAATTACGTTTATGTTTTTTAGTTCTACAGCTAGATGTAAAGGGTTCTTGTTCTCATTTGTACGCTCTTCCGGGCCCTGGCCCAGAGAAAGAAAATATTGTATTATTTTTAAATTGCCTCTCATGACGGCGGCCATAAACGGGGTAAGTCCGTCATGGTCCTTCATGTCCATTGCAATGGAATTTCTTGTGTGGCAAACGTGCTTAGCTAGATTACTGTCGCTTGAAAACGCTAACAAATGAATTGCCGTTTGACCGTCAGAGTTCTGGATAGTAACGTCCGCTCCCGACATGGAGAGGATTACTACCGTCTTCTCTGACGCGTTCAAAATAGCATAGTGTAGGGCTGTATTACCTTGGATATCCCGTTCGTTTACCTCGGCGCCCAGCTGGACCAGTTTTGCGACGACACGGCAGGCGGAGTGTAGTGCGGCTGTGATCAACGGCGTCTCCCGTCTATTGTTTTTGATGTTGACGTCGCACTTGTCTGCGTTCTCGCCGATCCCCGTTGCACTATTTGCTCTTGCATGTTTATGCAAGACACTGTCACCGTTTAAAGGCTCGGAGCCTACACTTTTACTAAGTAGTCTTTTCGTAGCACTCATTTACTAGCTTACCGGCTACACAATGTTATTAGCTGGAGTCTAAAGTTGAACTGGGGTTGAAGGAGAGTGTGAGCGTGGAAGAGAACAAACACTCTTTGTCTTTAATTGTTTGATTAACGATTGGGGTTCGCGACACGAAAATATTGGAGCACTGGTACACGCTGAAGTCAAAACTGTACTGACACAAAAGGGGGTTGTGGTTGCGTGGGAGAAACAAAAAGTTTCGTCTTCGAATTGCTTGATGTACGATTGACAGCTGCGTTAATTACCCTGTATTGACGCCAACTGACACCCGATTTTTGTTCTTTTTACTCCGTCAGCATATTGGCTCTCTGGCGCCGTCTTTCTTGCAGGTGAACGGCGAGCTGCTCCAGTATGTCTCTCAGTCCAATTATACGTGACTTATATTTCCAAATTATACCCAGTACAATTATGGAGAATAGAGACGCGGCAATGACTGAGATTAATGATGCTTGGAGTTTCGATGTCCATCTCCGGAGGTCCCAGTGACGTGATTCTTCATGCTCGTTCACTATTATTGCTGACAGGCTCTTTGAATTTGATTCGTGGATCCGACCGACTATTTCGTTCACTGAATTTATTGCTTCATACTCTGGTCTGTAAGAAATGTCGTGGGAATTGATTACATATTGAGCTTCGTTATCCTCCAATTCTTCGAATTTTGCTGTAAGGCGGAGGGTAGAAAGATGAGACGATGGCTGCATTGGGGTCCACTCCCCGTCTTTCCATATATGGGGTTTTCCATTTAAATTGACAACTTTATTAGGCCAAAAACACTCTTCGAAGGGGTGTAACGAAAATCCGTCTTTGCCTACTGTAAAGTCTTTGTAAATAGGCTCAGGGCCGCATCTCGTTTCTTTCATTCCAACTGAAATGTTTATTGCCGTACATTGTTGCACCATAAAATATTCACCATAAGTTTTAAGTCGCTGACACATAGGGAGTTTGTTTGCGCGGGCGGCTAACAGGCCGTTTTGTTCCGCTAGTAGCATTAATGTATATTTACGCACTTGAAGGTTTCCACAATATATTTTCTGTATTTCTTTTTCCAACACATTTTCATGAACTGTCGCTTGACGTTCCATATACTGGTGGTGTTGAAGCAAAAGGGGCTGGCTATCTTCCGTCTTCCGTTTGATAGGAATCTCGGGTGGGCCAAATATCCATTTTTGATTTTTTTCTTGTGTACAATGTTTAAGGGTAGGTTGGCTACCTTTGATTGCTGTTAAGCAACCTTCTCGCCTATTGGGCATGTAGGCCATTATTTCAAACGTTTCGCTATTCCAGCGAAAATTTTGCTTTCTATCGCAATCCGTTGATATGACGTAAAAATATCGTACGTTTTCCCTCTCTTTTCCCTGCATTTTTTCCATGTTATTATATAATTCGCGCAGCCACATTGGCGTCAAACAATTCTTTTTTACTTTCGCTAGGTGTGTACGATTTAGTGCGAGTTCATTTTTGTCTAAAACAAATTCCTGTGTTTTCTGGCTGGTGCATATTACTTCTTCTAATTCGTCGTTTAGGCAAAGTTTTGATTCCGCATTTGAAATACGGGTCCAATCCTGCGCGATAATTCGTAGGTATGCAGAGTCTAAATTTTTTAATTTGTGGAGCGCTTTGCCGCAAATTGCTTCTACGTTTTCGTAATAAAAATATTTCAATTGAGCGTTGTCGTCTATCAATTTTACAGAATTACTGTCTACTTTGTGTACAAATCCTGATCCGCTTTTTAATTCTCTTAAATTACATTGTCCTGAAATATTAGCCTTTGTTGCATCCCATACTATGACAGAGTCATGATGGCGAACAAAAGACACTTCAGAGCTGTTAGTTAATAGACCAAAAGGGGAAGTGATCGGGCAATATAAGCAGTCTTTTCGAATACTTATCTTTTGAAGCATGCAATTAATTACGCTATATTCTTTTGTTTGCATCCACACACCGTCGCCTTCCGGTGACGCAGTGAAAGAGAAAGAATCCGCTGATCCTTCCATTATATTATTTACGCAGCGATTATATTGGGCCATTTCCCAACATTCTTTTTCGGCCACTTGCCGAGAGAAAGTTGTAAATGTTGTATCGTAAGATCCAAAGAAATATCCTACTATCTTTTTAGTTTTCGCCCATGATCTACATACATATCCCTCCCAATGGGCATGAGGTTCTTCCTTAATAAAAAATTGGTACTTTTTGAAAATTGGTGGGATGGTATCTTTTTCCTGACAAAACGATGGGAGCTCCGCGTCCAGCAAGCCGATTGCCTTGGGATTTTTGCAGTCGCAAATAGTAATATTTACTCCTGTTGCCGTGGCAAAAGCAAGTGTTGACAGCAGTCCCAGCGCGAGTTTACCGTCCATCTAAAACATGTCTATACATTAATTACTATATCTTTGTGGTGCTTTTATTTTTTCTCTTAAATTATATCTATGTTGTACTACGTTATACTGTGGGGCAACTCGCGCTTTGGACTTTGTCACTCTGCCGGGTGCTACAATGTTAGTAGCCTGAGGGCTCTCTCGGCCTTGGAATTTTTTCATGCGATCGGCATGTACTACCATTCGTTTCTTCCCGTCATCTGATCCGATTTTATAGCTTACGTTGCTTTTCTTTTCCACCACTGTATATGGTCCTTCCCAGCGCATGTTGAATTTTCCGGGCACGATGGCCAACTGCTTAAATAAAATTCTGTCGCCTATTTTAAAATCAACTCTTTTTGCTGTTCTATCGTAATAATATTTTTGCTTCTCTTTCGCTTCAATTAATCTATCTTTGGCTATTTTAATCGCATCATACCATTGCTGTGAAAAAATCATGTTAACATCTGTTAAATTCCGGTTTCGCGCGGGCGGCATTAAATCGTCCGGCTCTCGCGCCTCTCTTCCGTACATTAAATAAAAAGGACTATAACCCGTGCTCGAATGGACTGCGGTATTAAAAACAAAAGCTGCTACATCTAAAAAGTCTGTCCATGTATGGGGGTTATCTTTAACATAACAAGAAATTATATCGGCCAGCGTTCGATTTGCACGCTCGACCATACCGTCGCACTGGGGGCGGTAGGCCGATGTTCGAATGGCTTCGACACCACATTGTTTATACAAACATTCCATTACTTTTGATAAGAAATTTTGACCTTGATCGGTCAGTACCATTTCTGGCACACCGTGGCGTGTTATAATATTTTTATAAAAGGCTTTAGCTATCGATTCCGCTGTACTATCTGGCATTGATGCAACTGTTATATATCTAGTTAAATATTCGCCCATAACTAAAATGTACGTATGATTTTCGGGTCCTGATGGGGTCAGTGGGCCTACAATATCCATAGCCATAAATTGCCATACGTGATCTGGGGGAGCGATTGGGTTCAAAGGAGACTTGTTGTCTCCACCGCCTTTTCTCTTCGCGCATAATTCACATTTACGTATATAATCTCTAATTTCTTTTACCATAAACGGCCATTTAAAACGTCTTTGAATTCTCGCCGTTGTCTTTTTTACGCCTAGGTGCCCCGCGAATGGGCTATCATGAAATCTTATTAATATTTTCTCTCTTAATGATTCTGGTACCAATATTTTTCCGTCGGCCGTGCCGATTAAGCCATTATTAAATTCTTTTAATTGTTCCTCTTCGTCGAGGTCGTCCTCGTATTCTTTATTTTCGTTTTCTCTAAGTGCCTTATCGTTTTCTTTTCCGTCGGCTTCAGCTGCTAAATATTCTTCCATAAATCTGGTTCGTCGTTGCTGTTCCTTTATATACTTTTTCTTTGCTTTCTTACAAAATTCATCTTTTTCCTGTTCTTGTAAAAACATTTCTGTTGTTAGGGCTTTTATACTTTGTGTCTGGCCAGACGTTGTTATTGCCTCCTTTTGTTCTGGTATTCTACTCAGCCCGTCGGCATTTTGGTTAGCTACGCCAGGCCTAAAAACTGTTTGAAAATCGAACTCATTGGCAAACAAAGCCCATCTAATTACTTTTTTCGACATATTCTCCGTTATTTTAGGGAAATTTTTTAATGCTTCGTGATCAGTTTCTACTGTGAATTTCGTACCGTACAAATAATGATAAAATGTCTTTAACGCGTGATATATTGCATATGCTTCTTTATCTGTCGTGTGCCACTTTTCTTGTGTCTCGTCTAATTGCTGCGATGCGTATGCTACGGCATATTCTACTTTTTCGCCATTTACAATTTTCCGTTGCGCTAGAACTGATCCTACTGCGAATCCCGATGCGTCTGTTTGGACAATGAACTCGAGGTCGACATCTGGGAAGCGTAAAATCGGATTTTCTAACAAACAAGTTTTTAAAAATTGAAACGTACTTTCTTCCTCGGGGCCCCATCGAAATTCTTCTTTCTGTCTCGTTAAAATTGTCAGCGCTCTTGCTTTGTTCGCATAATCCCAAATGAATTTTCTATAATATCCTGATAATCCTAAAAAACTTTTCACATGATTCTTATTCTGCGGTGTCGGGTAATTTCTTATTGCTTCTGTCAACTTCGGATCTGGCCTCAAGCCATCTTCTGATATAATATGTCCCAAATATTTTACTGCTTTTTGTAAGAATAAACATTTCGATAATTTAATTTTCAATCCTCCCTCCCTTAGCAGATCTAGTACGCATTGAATGTGTTTGATGTGTTCGTCGATAGTTTTGGAATAAATAATTACGTCGTCCAAGTAAACTAGTGCAAATTTATGAATAACTGGTTGTAATAAATTATTCATTAAACGCTGAAAAGTTGCTGGTGCATTCGTCAATCCGAATGGCATACGATTAAATTCATAATGACCCTGGCTAGTTGTAAAAGCTGTTTTGTGTTTGTCGGCTTCCTCAATTTCTATCTGCCAATACCCGCTGATCAGGTCGAGTGTTGAGAAATAACGAGCGCCTAACAAATAATCTTTTGTTTCGTCGACGATTGGTATAGGGTATTTATCTTTTATCGTTTCCGTATTCAAATTACGAAAGTCAATACAAAAGCGTTTGGTGCCATCTTTCTTGTCGGTCAGATGGACTGGTGAACTATATGGACTTGAGCTCGGCCTAATTATATTATATTTTAACATCTCGTTCACTTCTTTTTCTATTATGGCTAGGTTTGCCCTGGCTTGTCGTCTAGGTCGCATATATATAACTTTTCCTGTCGTCTCAATGTGATGTGTAATACCTTTAGCTTGGCCTAATTCACACAATTTGTCTGCTATTACGTCTTTGTTTAATTCTAACAGTTTGTCTATCTTATTTCTATGCATTTCTGAATTTACGTCGTCGATTATTACCTTAGAGACGGGGCTTTCAACTTTTAATGCAATATTGTTTCCTTTTTCACTAGTTGTTGCCACAGTGGTGTTCAATAGTTGAATAATGGGCGAATAGGCATAACTTGAATTTCCCGTCTCTGCTATAAGCGAAAAAGTTTTCCCTTTCATTTTATAAGTTACCCGACGGGTTTCTCCGTCAAGGACAAGCGCGTTTTCAGTAATAAAATCGATGCCTAATATACACGTTTCTGACAATTGGGGTACGACAAAAAATTTCTGCTCTACCATTTCAATGTTATCATCTAAGCTAATATTTAAATTGTATACTCCTAATATATCCATACTGTCGCCGCATATGCTGCGAAGATTATCATTATTTATTATTTTATTTTGTTTTACTTCATTTCTCAATCTATTAAAGAAATATTCTGAAACTGCACTAACTGAAGCTCCTGTGTCTATTAAAGCATATGTGAAAATATTATCTATCTTTACTGGTACATGAAAAAGTTTATATTGCGTATTTACATTATTCGACTTTTGCGTAGTATTTACTGTCTCGGTTCGTTCGGTGGCGCATTGCGATAATCCTGGCTGTGACGATTGCCGATTTGATTTCTTTCCTGATTGAAAGGTCTGCCATATGTACTGGTGTTGCGATCGTATCTTTCGTTGCTGCGAGCTCGATAATTGTTTTGTGGCCCTCCATTCGGCCTCCAATTTTGTCCCGATCGCTCTGAGTTTCGCCGTTCGTCTCGCGAGAATCTTTGATCGTCGCGACGTCTGCCTAGCTGTTGTTGTTGTTGTCCTCGACCGGACCAACATTCTCTACTAATGTGCCCTTTCTTCCCGCAGTTATAACAAGTAATACGAGTATCCTGACTGCTATTATTATTTCTAACCGGCGTCTGAGCTCTTGCTCCTTCTTCTGGCCTATTGGGTCTGTTATACGTGAATGGACTTACGCTGCGGCTTCTGTTATTTTCCGGGAAACGAACTGTTTTCGGATAATTTGTCTGCGCGTTGTTGTATGTGTTGAAGGCTGCGATTACTGCTGGGTCTCCCAAATCGACTGGTGTTGATGCCGTCGGAGGTGAGACCGGTTTCGTCGACAGTTTGTGAATCAGACCTTCCAATTCTTTTATCTTTGCCGCGTTTTTCTCGTTTTCTTGGGAAATAGCTGAAACTGCAGAATTTATATCTTTACTCTGTGCTATCTTTTTTACTTCCGTTACTTTTTCGCATTCTATAGCTGTGTTTATTGTATTAGCGTACGTTGCATCGGCTTCTACTCTATTCCAAACTAGTGTAGCAATTTCCCTGCGTAGGCCTGCCAAAAGAATTTCCTTCTTCATATCGTCTCGGACTAATACTACGTTGGGGTCGTTGCTGTTCGCTGGCCCTGCTCCATAAGCTATCCGGTACATGTCGTCTATACGTGTTTGAAAATCTCTGACTCTTTCGCCTGGCTCTTGTTTTAAATCTTTTAATTCTCCCTTTTTAATAGCTTTTGCCGTATTATCATGTAACCCTGCTATAAGTAACGCTTTCCAGTCTACGTACACGTCTCTTTGTTGCGCTGTCAAAGAGTCATTAAAATTGGCTGCTGACTTACTCAATTTTTCTTGAAAAAATGCTATCTTTTGTTCGTCGTTCCATCCTGCTAACCGAGCTGTTCTTTCCGCTATTTTAAACCATTCTTCTATGACTAACGGACAATTACTTTCGCCTGAAAAAATTGGAATATTTTCTAGTTTTCTCTGTGCTGCTAAGGTACGCATGCCTGTTACTAATGCTGCCGTATTATTTTGTCCTGCTGTCTGCAGCGTGTCGATTGCTGCTTGAGTTAAAGCCATATCTTCGTCTGGGTATAATAAATCAAGATCAAAAGTACTAAGTTCGTCGTCGCTATCGTCCTGATATGGATATATTAAATCGAGATTGTAATTACTAAGGGTATCGTCGTCACTCTCCCACCCTCTAAAGCCTGTTGCTTCGTTTAATTCTGCGGAATAATTATTCCAATCAAATTCTGGCGATAAATCTGCTCTCCACAATCGATCTAGGTATTTAGCTCTATTTCTTAAGTCTGGCGATCCGCTTATCTGTTCTTCTTGCAAGCGTTTAATTATCTCATCTACTGGTAGTTCATTAAATTCATCTACGTTATCAAAAATGCTAGTTCCGGTCTCTCTGTCTACTGTTGGCCTCCACTTAATTTCTTCAGTTACTCTTGGAATCGGTGGTATTCCGCCTGTTGCTTCTGCAAGTAAATCGGGCTCTACTGGTGTACAAGGTGATTTTTCTTTCTGGATTTTTGTTAAATAGACTGTAACACCTTCTGGTAAGGCTACTGGGGCTATTCGAGCCTTACGGGAAAATCTACAAATCGGAAAATTTGGGATCGAAAGCTCGTCGTATTTAACTTCTAATGTTCTTATTTCCCTAGTTAATTTATCTTCTTTCGTTTGCAAGCATCGTCTTGCGTTATCTGTCGTTGCCCTAGCGTCTTGTATTGATGTAATTATTTTATCTCTTGCAAAATTTAACTGGAGTAATTTAAGTGCTATTTTATTTTTACAATAAGCTATCTCGGGAGCGGTCAAGTATTTTAAAGTAGGGCCAATAACTGGTCGTTCACCGTTGTCGTCTAGTGTACTAACATAATACTTGGAGTGATCTAAATTCGGATTCATCCGATCTTACCTTGTTGAGATTCCAGGTGCCGAAACAGGCAAGGTCGCCAATTGTAAGGCCCGGTCCGGGGTGCTTACAGAGAGTACACGAAGACAGGTAGGCGGATGAGAAGCAGTTGTATTGAGTGTCCGACCGACAGGAAGGGAGTGCAGCAGAGAGAGAGAGAGAGAGGAAGCGGGGGTTTATGTATGGCGGGATTGCCGCATCAGCATGTCTGCTGGCCGGTCCCGGCTGTCTTCACGGTTGGACCAGCCGGCGTTACTACCCAGTCTGGCCGTGAGTGAGGGCCAGTCCGTCCGGGACGAGTGCTGACTCGCACCTGCAGGTAACGCGGACTCAGCAACTCCTGAGTCAGCATCGGTCGGTGCCGGTCGTGACGTCTTAGCGTGACGTCGGGGTGATGCCGGTCATGACGTCGTGGCGTGACGTCGGTGTGACGTCATAGCGTGACGTCCTTGGCGGCGGCCATCTTGAAAGGGGCGGGGCTGCCGCCGGGGCATTACAGGTATTGAACACGGCAGACACCTGCCAGCCTTTTATTTTTTTTTAAATATCAATACTTTCTTTTCCTAATCAATTGCAAATCTTGTATGTTCCCAGAACTCTGCGCTATTATAAGAATTGTACGGACGGATTTGAATCTGGCGCGTTCAGGACTATACCCATGCTGATTAGTTCCAACTATAGATTTCTCTCCCCACAGATTCTGTGTTACTGTAAATAGAAGGGAAAATGTACATTAATGTTATCTCGACTGCTCGAATCCGAGTTGCACGATGATAGGGCATAGAGTTCTCGTGAAAAATGTCTACCGGAGTCTCTAGAAGATCTTCTCCCGCCGTGAACTCGAGATCATTTTGAAATAGTTCCGCATAGGAATGAGTCAACATTGGATGGCAAAAGAATCAAATCAGTTTATGTTGCATGAGGGGAGAAAAAAAGAAAAGAAAGAAAGAAAGAAGAAAAATAAGATATAAAATCTAATAAGATATAAAAAATAAAATATAATCTTCTTAAACATCCAATGAATCTGTGAGAGATAGATACATCAAAACCGTGTGAGATTTGACAACAAGATTTGACCAAATCGTTGTATATACTTCGGGGAAAGGACTGTCGGTCGACCGCAACCGGGGCGCTAGTTTGTCCAGCGATGATAAATATTCCTTCAGCGTAGACGTTTCTCGAACGGTAATAGAGTTGAACAAGACACCAACGATCCTGAAATAGGAGAAAAGGGTCCAATTCTAGTTTTCATTTTGAATTGCTTTTTTTTTCAATAACGCTGAGATGAATAATTAGAAACGCGACTTGAATCGGCGACTTGAATCGGATGCAAAATTCCAACGTGACAAAATGAAATTAAAAAATTAAAAATATGGTATGCATACCATTGACAAAGGGGAATTATCTTCGAGGAGGGGAGAGTTCCTGATGACGTTGACAGATCGATCGCCTTTTCCAGGCTCGTAGCAGCTTAACTCGTCAAACGCGTTTGCTGCTGTGCGGACAATTTTTCCCTCTCGAATATGTCATCTGTGCACTCACTCGTGACGACTTCACAGATCTTGGCATCTTTGGTACTGATTATGATCGAGGCCAGACTAAGAAAGAAGTCAGCGTCATGTTTGGGATTGACATCTTTATCGTCAAAATAGCTGTGACACAGTTTTTCAACTTTTTGCCAGTCTTTTGCCAACCCACACTAGACAAAAGAAACAAACACAAATGTGTTGAAATAGGAAAGAGAAAAAAAAAATCGAAATAGAATTGAATCATCACCAGTGCGTGAATTTCCATCAATTGGATTAGCTGGACGTGCTCCGAACCCTTAGCATGTTGGTAAAATTCATTCACGACATCACGGCATCAAGGGCGGACTCTAGAATACGCACGTAGGAGATTCGTTTGTGATTGGGACCAAAGTCAAAGGTGGCCTCAATCGCTCTGACCATCGCAGTTTTCATCTCTTTCATCCAACATGTTTCCTGTCGAGATTTAAAATGAAAAATTGTCTTGGATTTGTTTGGTGATAATCTTTTGAAACAAACCAAAGCAAAAAGCTGGCCCGACAGCTTAAACAGATGATGACGAAAATAAGCAGATTGTTTGTTTCCGATACGCCCCAAATTCCAGGATGTTCGGGCGAACCAAATCCTTATTTCTTGTTGAAAGAAGAAAAATAAAATAAGTGATTAAATCAATAAAGCGTTCAACACGTCTAAAACAATACGGATTTCGCAATGTCAACAATAAGCTTACCAACGAGAAAGGGAATCACTTGACTGAGCTTCACGCGTGGTAATATAGACAGCAGCGATGGTGGACAATATGTTCGTCAACATAATTTCCTTCTTCTCCTCCACTTCTTTATTTAACATTTCCATTTGGAATCTAAATAGAATGATAAAGTTAAAAAGTTGACTATAAATAACAGTAGAAATCCAATTACACCTTAATACAAAGCGTAGCAATATGACCTTCATAAACGAAATTTTGCAGTTTTGTGCTGCTGTCTCGAGGTAGTTGAGCATGGGAATATAAAACGCGTTGTCCCGAGCAATTGACGCGCTACGACTTATAGCTCGTTGGATTTTATCCCAATCATTATTTTCTCCCAGATTATCTGTTTTAAAATTAAGTAACTGTGGAGTAATGTAATAAAGAATTAAGAAAACCGTTCAAAAAAGTACCTAAATCCGCAGTGATCTGTAGCGCTTTATCGTAGTTTTCAGCTCTTAGTGCCATTTGCAATCGAATACAAAGGGGATCCTGATCAGCCCATGAGTTATATTCCGGAATCAGAGTTGACAGCTTTTCAGCCCTTTGATATCCTGTATCATGAGGAAGTTGTAACAAACAAGTCATCGCGTTCCATATAACCGAAGAATCGATTCCTGAAATTAATAAATCAATTAATGCAAAACCCAAAAAAAAAAGAAGATTCCAAGTAATACGTACCATGGCGATTGGCAAATCGAACGATTATTTCATACCAACGCAAGGAAGCCTCCACATTACCTTCGTCGTTAATTAATCTTAAAGCCACACCGTCAGACAGATACAATAAATCGTAACTCAACTCACTGTTCACTGTGCAAATTAAGAGAGAAAGAATTAAGAAAAGAATAACTTTCAGAAACACTAATTTACCATTTTCGTCGTTCCAGTGCTGAATATCACAAAGAAGTTTAAACAGGTCGTCAGTATGATCTTCAGCCATGAAATAACGTGTGGCGTATTTAGCACAAATCCACTTGATGCTTTCGACATGGGACCATTCAGTTTTCCAATCACTTTTAGTTCTATCGGTCATTATCTCATCATCTTTCCAGGGGATTTCGCGGAGTAGCTGCATGAGGAAAGTGATACCTTTTTGCTTTTGGATCAAACAAAACAACTAAGAGAAGAACAAATGGGTGAATAAATTTCAAGTAAGTATTACAAGCAATATACTTGATCGGCAGCCAATTTCACTGATATTTGACCAATGCCATCTTCTCTATATCGGAGAGCCAAGTATTTCGAAAGATACTGCTTAATCGAATGGATGTCCTTTCCACTAACTAGTAGTGTTTGCAACCTTAGCTCCAAGTTCTCAACAGTGTCATCTAGAATACATTTGTGATAATTGGTGTGAATAAAATGTATTAATTTCTGACGCTTCAATTTACCTCCAAAATCCAAAATTTCGATAATTCGAAGCCAATGCTCTGACAGGTTAAGATGCATGTAGCAAGCTGCCAGTAAAGTGATGGCATCGTCCGTACTTTAATTTGTCGTTCCTTATCTTGTTGTCCTACAACGATGGGAATTTTTGTTATACTTAACGTGAATTTTCATAATTATTTGCAATGTACTGTGGCCCTACCAAATGAATGGGCGAATTTCAATCAGATAATGGCCTCTTACAAGTCTTCTCGATAAGCAGACCTAGCGATTTGTTGTTTGAATTTTTTATCCGACGAGCACTGCAAAAGTCGTATTCCAAATCTTCTTAAACATCCAATGAATCTGTGAGAGATACATCAAAACCGTGTGAGATTTGACAACAAGATTTGACCAAATCGTTGTATATACTTCGGGAAAAGGAATGTTGGTCGACCGCAACCGGGGCGCTAGTTTGTCCAGCGATGATAAATATTCCTTCAGCGTAGACGTTTCTCGAACGGTACTAGAGTTAAACAAGACACCAACGATCCTGAAATAGGAGAAAAGGGTCCAATTCTAGTTTTCATTTTGATTCGCTTTTTTTTTCAATAACGCTGAACCAATCCATGAACGTCTAAAACAATACGGATTTTGCAATGTCAACAATAAGCTTACCAACGAAGAGAAAGTGGTCACTTGACTGAGCTTCACGAGTGGTAATATGGGCAGCAGCCACGATGGTGGACAATATGTGTCAGCATAATTTCCATCTTCTCCTCCACTTCTTGATGTAACATTTCCATTTGGAATCTAAATAGAATGATAAAGTTAAAAAGTTGACTATAATTAACAGTAGAAATTAAATTACACCTTAATACAAAGCGCAGCAAAACAGCCTTCATGAAAGACATTTTTCAGTTTTGTGCTGCTGTCTCGACGTAGTTGAGTATAGGAATATAAAATAGGTCGTATGTACGTATGTAAGTGCCAATATTCACCAGACAAACCTGTAAATGTAAAAAATGTTCAAACAAGTACAATAAAATTGATTACGAGTTAATCAACCTATAGCTCACTGCTGATTTTGGAGATGTGAAGTATAGTAGATGGTAGCAAATTACAGTTCTCATAATTCACAATTTTCAGCCATTGCTGCTCCATAAGTTCTTCAACTATTTCACTATTCAACATTAAAAAATATTCAATAAAATTTAAATAATTCAATAATTCAATACTAAGTTTTGACTTTTGATATGCAACATTCGTCTGCTCTTGTTGCCAGATTTCAAACGAATAATTTGCATTTTGTACAGAAATTTTTTTTTTAAATTCCTTCCCTCTTTTAATCACGCTCAACATATATTTAGCGTGAAATTTACAAGATATGAGATGATTTTTGTTAAAAATTTCATTTCATTTTTGTTTCAAATAAAGAGTCAAATAAGAGTCGAACTCTCGACCACCAGAGTCCAAGGCTTTAACCACGAACCTGAGCCACAAGTTGACGGTCAGCTACAATTGATTCGTATCAACTCTTCAACGGTTACCAGCGAGTTCAAGATGGCTTTTTTGCTGCCAACGTTATTTCTCTCCAGCCTAATTTCGTCCGTCTACGCTAACATCACTAAGTTAATAGTTTACTACTCCTTAAAAATCCAATTCCAACTGGCTGCGCTTCTTATTCCGTAATAAGAATCTGTTGGAGTTTAGTCTCTCACCAAAAGCTTGGGGCGATTCCTTTAACGATTCGTCGTCGTTGATGACATGCCCTGCGGGAGAATCATCAAAATGATGTCATCCCCAGCTGCCAAATCGATTTTCTAAATTTTCTAATTCTATTCTACAGGCAATTTGACCAAAGTAGAGGAGGACTTATTTGATGAAAAAATGCAAAAAATTTTCGTTGGGGCCGCTGAAAAGGCATTCAATGCCATTGTGGACCATTCAAGTCCAAGTCAACTCCTCTACTGTATTTTGGCTGTTGCTGCGCTCGCTTTGGTTGGCCATTTCAAAAAATTTTGCTTGAAGTGGCTAAAGAAAGGCTGGAGTCTTGCCTGTGGTTGTATTCGTTATCGTCGTCGTCGTTCCCCACGAAATCCCTCACCACAAGCGGACGAAGAGGAAATGCAGCCGCTGCCGCCGCAGCAAAATGATTTACCGGTGCGAGTGGATGTGATCCCGGACCCACAAACCCTTGCACAAATCGCTGAGGTAAATTTGTATTTTTATTTTAAAAAAAAAACTTTATTAATTTAATTTTTTTTACAGCAGCCACTGGTGGAACGGGAAGAGGCTCCAACGCCAATTCCCACAGTCTTCGAATTTTTGAACGAAGCGGAGCAACTTATGGATGGATGGAAGAAACGTGTCCTCGCCCCTCCTCTCTCGCCAATTTCCCCCTAAAAACAAGATCTGTTCTCCCCATCTACTGCAATCCAGTCAGCCGTGAGCGAACGGGAGAAGCGCGTGCGCCCACCGTCCCATATCCACCCACCACTCTCATCATCACTCTCATGTCATGTCTCTCGTTTCTCTTCTCTTGTCTGCCCCATTGTTTCTTTCTCGTTTCTGCTTTTGTCTTCCTCGTTTCTTTTATATCAATAACCAAGTTCTCTCTCAATAATAAAGAAAAAAGAAAAAAAAAAGCTTTCCTTGTTCAAAGTCGGTACCGCGGATGGAGGGCGGAAATGTTTGTTTCGTTCGTTTTTTGAAGAAAACGACTTCATTTTCTTTTCTCTTTTCTCCATCCGGAAGTGAGCAACAAACTATCACGTTTGCTCCGGTGCAAGTCCCGCTGTGCGGGAGCGAGCCCAAATGTTTTTTTATCTCTCCATTTTTTGGGGGTCGACGTATCTATTTTTACGAGGCGATATCAAAGTTAAAACGATCTTATAAGAGCCAGAAAAGAAGAAGAAGAAATGGTGAGGAAGAAGGAGTTCCGTGATGATGAGAGAGAGGGGGGGGGGGCGCCCTATTGCACCAGTGATTTACGACCCTCGAAAAATGGCACGCATGTGAACATTTGGATAGGAAAAAAGGATACGATCCATCTGGAACATGTCAACAGCACTCGACACAGAAAGAAAACCAAATCAAAAGGCAATCCCATCAAAATCGACGACCCCACCCATCAAAAGAAATATAAGAAAATTCATAATTTAAAAGAAACAGGTAAGTCTGATAAAAGAATCGACACGGGTGAGTCATAAATCTCGTTTGTACCGTTTTATTTTAAATTTTAACAAGTGGGTCCAATGGCATATCCTGGTGTCTGTTTGTCTCTAGGTCGAATTTCAAGTTGATGTTTACATAAGAGATCCTTCTTATTCTGGCTACTACTACTACTCTGTCCGTCCTGTGTTATCCCATTTCGCAATGTTCTTGTTTGCATCTCTTTGACGGGCGAAAAAATATCAAACAACGTGAAAGGGGGTTGCGGGAAAGACAAAATGGACATACCCGTAGATGGCGTCCTTGTCGCGTTTGTGGACGTCGGGGACGGAGGAGCTGGCAGCGGAGGAGGTCATGTGATTGGCTCCTACTTGCTGGGCATGATTGCCCAGACTGTGATAGGGCGACTGTGAGTGCTGCTGGGCAACGGCTGCCGCCGCTCCGTGCCTGAAAACGATGACAACGCTTGTGGTGGGAATTTTTGGAAACTTACTTTTAATAAGGCAAAATCATAGACTAACTTTAAGTATGAATAACTAAAGAAAAAGTCTTATTAACACCATATTTCAACGATCGATTCTTATACGCTAGGATGTTCTTTATTTGTGAATAACAATAGAAAAAATTTAGGTCCTATAGTTTATAAGTTATCGTCACTTTACTTAGGGACTATCGGGCATAAGAGACCGTGTTAAACCTTTTTGGCGGCACAGTAAAATTTTTAAAAATGAACTTCTAAATTTAAAAACAACTTCTTAAGATTTAAAAACAACTTCTAAATTATACAGCTGGAATACCGTTCGACAGAAAACATTCAAATTTGGTGATATGATGTAGCCTATCACAAGGTATCATTTCATGACTTTTTTTTATTTTTAATATTTTAAATTCGGTACTCAATTAATAGTTCAATGAAATTTTTAATTTTAATCCAATATTTTTAATAGTAAATATAATTATTTCTTCGGGGGGTTTTAAACAGGTATTTATTATCTTGATAGTTATAAAGCTCATTAAAAAAATCAATTCTTGCAATTTGTTCTAGGTTATAACCTAACTTTACTCCACTATAACCTGAGCCACAAGTTGACAGTCAGCTACAATTGATTCGTATCAACTCTTCAACGGTTACCAGCGAGTTCAAGATGGCTTTTTTGCTGCCAGCCCTGACGTTATTTCTCTCCAGCCTAATTTCGTCCGTCTACGCTAACATCAGTAAGTTACTAGTTTACTACTCCTCAAAAAAACAGAGAAAAATAACTGGGGGGCCCCCCTGTTTGACCCACCATCTCCTTTTCTTAACTTTCGATGTGGGATTCAACAAGTGGCTCTAGTCATCTCCTATTCAAATTTTTGTTCCTATTTGTAATGACGGTAGAGACTCGATTTTCTCTTATCATCAATCAATCGTCGAACAAAATTGTAATCCGTTCACCTAAATTTAGACGACGCCTCAACATTGAATGACCAAATCGACTGTTGCCGACGACGATGGATAAGTTTATAAGACTTTCAATAGTGGCGGATAGATTCACTTCATACGAGTTTAATTTCAAAAAGTCTTTGGCGTGATCCGTGAAATTGATAATAATCACCCAATGATTTGGGTCCTTTTCTTTAATTTCTTCGTAGTAATGCGACAAAATACTGGACTTGACCCGATCCAGCAGCGCCGGCAATGATTACAACCGGAGGAAATGTTTCTTTTTCATGACGATGAATCGACAAGTCATCTTCTGTTAAGAGTATTTGACCTAAAACAAACAACGATTTTCTTTTCTCTAAAACAGAATTCATTTTTTTTCAAAATTTTTGTTTTTTCTTCGTCATTGACAGTTGGGGTTACCTCTGAAATAATATCTAGAAAATAGGCCAATTGATTTTTACCTAAGAGTCTGTGAGCGGATTTTTGCAGAATGTTGGAATATTTGTTTAAACTGCAAATACAAGTCTATGTAGGCTCTGACCTCGCTCTACGGCGACTTCCAACTGGCTGCGCTTCTTATTCCGTAATAAGAATCTGTTGGAGTTTAGTCTCTCACCAAAAGCTTCGGCGATTCCTTTTACGATTCGTCGTCTCGCGTGCTTGTGTGTATAGTTCATTCGGTCTAGCTGCTCGGTTGCTGTCTGGCTCGTCATGAGACATTTTGGGCAGTCGGCTGTAAAATGAGTGACGCTGCTAATGACGTAATAAAATTGATTGTTAATTTGGGCTAAACAATTTTAATGTTCTTTTCGTAGTGCTGTTGTGTGTTTGAGGTTTAATTATTTTTTTAAAAGCTCCCGTCAAAAAGCAATAAACAGGGCATATATCTTTTTCCACTGACTTAAACGAAAATGCAGGAAGTTCCAGCACTTCCTGCCGCCACTGTTGGTATCTTAAGCTTTGGTTGCTTATTGCTAATAAGCTTGCGGCTATCCCGTCAAAGAAGTTGCGCACCTCTATCATTTTCAAGGTTTTCATTTTAATTTTTTTTCTTCATCAAGAATGTAACGATCGCCCTAGACTCGATGTCGGCTTAATCGTTTCCTCTTCCAGCTATGGACATTCCTTTTTTGTGCGGTTGAGTTCCAGTCCGTTTTTTTTTGTTTAGCGACGGTTCAAATCCTCTTTAGCTCTAGGCTACTTGTGGTGGCTTCGTACTGGAACGACAAGCTGTATTTTAGCTCTATAGTGACTCGTTTCATTTAGATAGATATTGTTTGAACAACTTTACGCCAGCTTTATTGGCTTTGCTTACATAGTTGATTAGTTGGCCGTGCTTGTTGTTAGCGCAGCATTCGATTACTTATTTGACTTGGATACCAATAACACGATCGACAGTCGGTTCTTTCAACCCCTTCATACTTTCCCTGTTTTTTCGTCTGTCTTAACAGAAACCGATAAAACTAAACATGTCAACTTACATTCCCATTTGGCTTTAAGTTCCAGATCGACAAAGAACGAATTAATCTGTGCAGTAATCCAATGGGATAAATTCATCATTTTTCGTGGGGATAATATTAAATATTTCCACAAGTTATCCGACTATTTGTTCTGAAATCGATGAACAATTTGTCGCCAAAGAAAACTTGTTTTTTAATTAGCGTACGAGCCTGAACTTGGTCGTGATCTGGTCATGATTCATTTGACATTTAGTGTTTTTGAACATAACACATTTTGCAATTGCAGTCACAGCTAAATGATTGCTTTAGTTGTATTTATTTCTTTAGTCATAATTTTTTAGTGGACGATCAGATCGCCATCGACAGTAGTTTGACATTAGTAGACTGTGAAATCTCTTCTTCTAGCATGTAGCCAGTGAATTGAAACTTGGTGCCGCCCTCTATGTAAACACCTGGCGACATGCCCTGCGGGAGAATCATCAAAATGATGTCATCCCCAGCTGCCAAATCGATTTTCTAAATTTTCTAATTCTATTCTACAGGCAATTTGACCAAAGTAGAGGAGGACTTTAATGAAAAAATGCAAAACATTTTCGTTGGGGCCGCTGAAAAGGCATTCAATGCCATTGTGGACCATTCAAGTCCAAGTCAACTCCTCTACTGTATTTTGGCTGTTGCTGCGCTCGCTTTGGTTGGCCATACCAAAAAATTTTGCTTGAAGTGGCTAAAGAAAGGATGGAGTTTTGCCTGTGGTTGTTGTCGTTGTCGTCGTCGTCGTTCCCCACGAATTGCCCCCCAAAATCCACAAGCGGACGAAGAGGAAATGCAGCCGCTGCCGCCGCAGCAAAATGATTTACCGGTGGGAGTGGCTGTGATCCCGCACCCACAAACCCTTGCACAAACCGCTCCGATCGCTGAGGTAAATTTTGATTTTGATTTTGATTAAAAAAAAAACAATTTTAATTTAATTGTTTGTCCAGCAGCCACTGATGGAACGGGAAGAGGCTCCAACGCCAATTCCCACGGCCTTCGAATTTGTTAACGAAGCGAACCAATTCATAGATGCCCGCAGAACTAAGGCTACAGAGACCGACGGTGAGTCGTATTTTTTTGTATCTCCCCCAGATGTACAAAAAGCTAATATAGTTACTATTTCCCAACGCATTTAAAAAAATTTGGACTGAGAATTAAAAATTCTGCTATTCTCCCTGCTGTACCCCTTTTTCTGTCCGGCTATGTTAATCGGATTATTTATTGATGAAGTGAAATACACCTATGTTGAGCTTAATCCTATCAGTATTCGTAACGAAGAGAGGAAGACATGACCATCGTCCATGACATGATTACTACATGGCGGGCAAGAAGGGGCTGAATGGGCGCGAGCCTCTCTGTTGACTGTTGGGCACATCTAGATTTGGTGGAATGGGTGCGGAGTTGCCAGATGTGGCGTCATCACACGCCCCTTTCGACAGGCAAAAAAAAAGTGTTTTTTGCTCACAAGCAAATTCAATAACTGATGAGTAAAATGAAGGAAGCCATGCATGAGTATTTTTCATAAATAGGAGACAGTGGCGCTTATTTCCTTTCAACAGTATTTTGCTGCGCCAAGCCAATCAATGCGGCGAGTGTACGAAACCAACACGGGCGGGGGGAAATTTTTTGAAAAATGGGGTTTATATTTACTCTCATAACTTCAGAAAACATTCCCCTTCCTCAAAAGCCTTTGCTAGGTTTGTAAAGGGTAGGTATATAAAAAATTTAATTATTAACAGAATTCATTTTTTAAAATTTTAATTAATTTATATTTAATATGTCAAAATTGAACTACAAAAATACATGTATTTTCAAATTAAAATTAATGTTAGTAAAAATTAAAATTTTGAGGGAGGGTTTTGGGATAAAATTAAAAAGGTTCTAAGTAGAAGTAGTGCTCACGAAAAAAAAACAAATTGTTGCGATTTTTTTAGGTCAATCCGCTATTCCGACGAGACTATATTGGCTAAAGAACGTCTCTTTGCGCAACGAGCCACTCAAGAGACTTAAACTGTTAAATCACTAAAGAATCTACATGTGGCGTTCTTACAAAAAAGCTTCCCATTAAAATAAAACCCTTTAGTACTAAGCTCAATAAGTTCATATACGAACAATTTTAAGTAATCATTTATATCAGATGGTTTATTGACATCCGGCGTCACACAATTCCCCATAATATTGATAGGTGGCTGTTTGGAAAAAAATCGCTGTTCGGATTTTTTTGCAGGATACTGTACATAAGGTGAAGCGGCCCGAACTCGATAAGTATTGTCGTTGCTTAGACGCCAAACCCCGTGTTGTAAAAACCAAATGATTGCAATTTTTGTAACCACTCTCAATCGATCGAAATTTTTACGAAGGGAGTTAACTCCAAAGGGACAGATAAAAGATAAAGAGTTTTATTTTTGATTTTACAAGCACTCAAGCGAATTGTGAAGTCCGTAAATTCAGCATCAAAAAGTAAATTTAACATCTCGATGTCTTGGCGATCCCTTTCGTCTAATTGATCGTCGATTTCATCTACTCGTTCAATGTCAGGCTCATCACAATCGTCGACTAGAGGACCAGCAATTTTTTTCCAATTCAGACGAAGTTGACGTAACAGCTAGACGGGGGTCGTATTTGAAACATTCTCTGTCAGCGGCATTCACCAACACTCCCAACTGATTGAGTTCTGACTTTGCCTCTTGCAATGCACGTTTGATTGTGGCAACAATTTGGTTCTACATCCTCCATTGCACTTTTAGTCCCACCACGCCGTTCTAATTGCGCAATATGCCTTGGGTAGATGATGCCGTGCACATCTCCTTCCGCCGTTGCTATCAAATTTGCATCTACCTAAATAATTGTAAAAAAATAATTGATTATTTCAATTTAAAAAAATATTTTTACCCGTTTTTACCTTCCATCCGCGACTCGTTATAACCTCTCCGATAGTAAAGTTTGTTTGAGTACTTCCAACAGGAGTAAATGACCTTAATGCTTTATAGTAGGATTCACATTTTTGGCTGCTAAAACACCAAGGCAAAAACAGCTCTGTCATTTGGGACTTCTGTAGTCTCAGTTCAGTTAGGACTAATGAATGAGCGATCAGCTCCAAGCACTGATACGCATTGCTGGTGAAAAAATGCTTTGCCAATGGATAAGCTTGATCACACATCATCCAATATCTCCAGTAACGAACGGAAAATACTGCAAACCAGAGGGGAAAATGCTTTCTAAAGGAGCCATTTGCTTGTCAAGGAAACTGGTGGTGGCATATTCCATCATTAATAAATAAAAAATTGTTCCCTTCCGAACCTGGAACATATTTTTTAGAAGCTCTTGTCTAGTCTTGAAACGGCGTCATAATTCATTTTATCTTCGGGAAGAAAATCGCGTTCTTGTAAAAGGTGTTGGTCTTTTGTCACCAAACCACAACGGGTCTCCAAATTTGCTCGACATGCGATTTTGTTCCCAAATGGCATACGCCTGTAGTCCTTTAAAAGCCGAGTCCTCATTTTTGCACCCTCGTGAATTGTGTCCTGAACGGGAATTGGTGCATCCTTTGCAATGGTAGCCATAAACCAAGGGCAGATGTTGCCTGGGAAAACTTTGTCAGCATTGTTGCGTACAACTCCCATTTGCAGCATTCCGCGCATTGATTTTTATTCCTGGAAAATAAAAATAGACCGATTAGTAAGCAATAATATTACGTTTAATTTATGGTAATTAATTATTACCCTTGAGTCTCCATCGGTACTGTAGGTTAACACACTGATGCCCTTTTCCTTCAATAGTGACACGATCGTGTCTGTCTGTTTTTCGCGTCTGTTGCCGTAAACGAGTTATCACTACCGAATGAGCAAATTCTCATGGGTGGAATTCCTTCACCCAACGGTTGGGCCATTATAACAATTATCACGGTCGCCCTCTTGTAAGTTGAAAACATTCGGACGGCATCAAGGGAGTTTTTCCTCACAGAATCTTCCCAATTAGGGAGTCCGTTCGATTTTAACGGTAAACTGAACCCATAAATTGAATTTATTGTGCTGTTGTATTCTCTCTTTCCCACAATCGCTGTTACGTCCTCGCTCAAGGACACCACCATTGGTAGTTTGTGTAATAATAGGTACTCTAGAAGACCATTGACGTTAACACATCCTAATAAAAAAAAATTTTCGTTAGATTTGCGGAATTAAATGTTGATTTATTTTATAAAACGGTTTACCTTCTGGGAAAAACTTTTGAAATTTGGCAACTCTTTCCCCCATCGTTCGTGGAGACGGGAATACTCCTTTAAAATTGGCGTGAAAAATTTCATACATACGCCTTCCTCCAAGAATGTTCGTGTTGAGGCAGAAGTTATTTAAACCCTCGTCCATATATCTGTAACCCTTTGCCTTTTTCTTGCTCTGTGAGATTGATTGTTGTAGCATTTTCTTTAAAGGAGACCCGGCTTCTTCAGTGGTGGGCGAATTATTGACAATCGCCTTTAAACTTCGAGATTTCTCACAAAGAGCAAGAAGCTGGTCAGATAACATCACGTTTGTCCGTGCAAGTTGACTAAATCGATCAATTGCGTCAAAATACATGTCGATTGTTGTTTGAGATTTGTCTGACACTGAGAGTTGCACAACTTTTTTCTTCATCTAAATTCCCATTAATTACAATGAGTGCTGATGGAGCCGTACGCGAAGGTCCATCAGCAATTAAAAATCCTTCCGGGAGCCTTTCTTCGAATTTTGTTGTGCTCGAGAAGTTTTTTTATCAGACCTTTTTTTAGGGGGTGGTTCAATATCAGGTTCAGTGGTTTCAGCCCGCGTTTCAGTTTCATGTGACGGTTCCATTTTCTGCATAGGCTGCATAGGGGTGACCTCGGTGGGGATCTCATCAGAGCTATTTTGCTGGGCTATTTCTTCAATATCACTGGGCCCTCCAGTACTATCCATTAAGGTATTTGGGTGTTCTTTCCAATTTGTTTTTCAGTGGTGGAACTATGTTTCTTAGTCGCAAATCTCTCCATAAGAAGTTTGCTGCCTTGTCCATGTCATTGACTGTTTTGTTTCGTTTTGTTGTGCATATTCTGAATTTTAAAACAAAACAACGTTACTCACGTGTTAAAAGCAGCTTACTAATTAACGTAGTTTTTACCAAAAGGTGACGTGTAACATTTGAAATTCTAAATTGTCCACTTTCTTCATTCATTGAAATGCTAATATTAACTTTGCATTGTCCACAGTTAACAAGGCCATTTGATTCATCAAAAATCCATTTAGTTTTGTCAAGTTGACTTCTTCATGCTTATCAAGCTGTCGGTAAGGATTTGTTATGAGGGACTTCTTTGACTAAGTCAATTTCTCATTTCCTTGTATCCGCTGTGATTCTCTCAGCACGTAAGTTTAAGCCAGTGTTTTTTTTAGCTTCTTTTACTGGATTTAGAGCAAAAATTTTTAACGCAGTCTTTTTTGGTTGAAAGATTGCAGCTTGTGGAAGACTCAATGTTGGCAATGTTTGCCCCTCGATAAGCTTTTGGCTGACTTCAACAGCAGCTTGTATGGAATCATTGTCACCAAGTGTGAAAGTTAAATTTTCTTGCTTATTCCAATACAAAGGTCCAAATTGAGACATCTTTTGATCATTAGATAATTCGTTTGTAAGGGTTTTATCAGCAAAAAGAGTTTGAACGAAGTTTTGAATGCTAGTTATTTTCTCTTCAGTGATTTTTATATAGCTCGAAAAGAAATATAGCCAGATGTTTTTAATACGAAGACAACCTGTTTCAAGGATGGAAAAGACGTTTTTTCTAGGAACCATTTACATTTTTTATTTTGAGTTTCATATCATTGACAGGTTTTCTCCATTTGTTTCTGAGCAGACGAAATGATTCGCCGCCTAGCGTAGGTGGGAAAATGAGATTCGAACGACGAATTCAAATAAAGTTTTTGTGCTATAACCCAATTTTTGCAATATTGGACGTTAATTTATTTGTTTTTCTTGGAAGTTCTTATGAACTTTCTATCAAAGATCACATTCAATGCAATATTGTAAAGTCTCAGTATATTTTCAAGTCAAAATAGTGAGGAATGAAATATTAAATTTTACGGAGATTCTAGGGATTCTGAAGATTCTACGGGATTCTACAAGATTCTGGCGATTCTAACGGATTCTACGAGATTCTGAAGATTCTAGCAGTGAAACTAAACGAGTTTGACGCACGTCAAAACAAGTTCAAATGGAGGTTGGCGGGAAGTAGTTTTGAAAACAAAACCCTCGTAGAAAAAAGAAAAAAAAACACTTTCCTTTGAACGTTGACTTGTCCTAAAGCCTCTCCATAACCAGTATTAATGGAATGGAAAGGCGTATGTGTGGATCTGCCGACTAATGCAAGTTATGGCGAACGCGGGTTGACTCAATTTCCGGCCTTGTCTTTCGGAAGGAAACGCTATTAAAAGATAAAACATTGCTTGCTCAGAGTTGACGTAGCAAAGTGAAAGGAAGGATAGAAAAAAAAGAAGAAGAAGATAAAAATAAGAGGATAAAGATCCCCCACGACTCTCTCCCTTCTTATTCATAGACATATGTATATAAAGTATACGGTATCCATGTTGACGAAAGGGATATGCATACATAGTGTAGTATATTATAGAAGGAGGCCTTTGTTGGATTGAAAGGGGGGGGGGGCTCGGGGTTTGTGAAGGGAATCGCTGGTTCCCGTCTCCACTCACAGACACATACTTTATTGATTAAAGATCCTGTGCGCGTCGGACATCGAAAGAACCGTGAGAGAGGAGAACATGAGAGACGTTAAAGAGGGGGTGGGGGGTGGGTAGTGTATATCTTGTGATGATTCCAAGCTGGATACAGCCTCTTAATTCTCTCTATCACCATTGTTTCTATATCTTTTTATCTCAACACACATGTATCCTAATTCAATTTGAATCTTAGTCAGCTGTTTTTTTTTCTTTTTATCAAAATGTGACTTTAGATCTACACGGGACTACAGTTTTTGGAATGGGAGAGCATAGAACCAAGTGAGTTTACAAAAGGGGGAACATTTGCGTCTGAATGTCGATTACCACAGCAGTTGGAACACGACGAGTTTGAACCGATAACTATCTTGGGTTTCCACGATACAAACACAGAGTCTGGCGATGGATATAATTTGTACCTCTCTGTCCTACAAATGGTTTATTCACCAATTGATATGATCAAAGGAAGATTAAGTAATCTAAACCAATCTGGCAAACAAAAAAGAGTCCGCTTAAAGAGATTGCTTCAACCACCACTAACCACTAAGTACCGTCCTTATACGTACTGCGCAAGAATATCAGCAAACTAAACTCAATAGAGTAGATTCTACCAATCTGTCTTGGGCAATGGTGATTTAAATGCATCGACCGGGAATCGAACCCGGGCCGCCCGCGTGGCAGGCGAGCATTCTACCACTGAACCAACGATGCTTGCCCCTCACGTATACTTCTTGATACAAATTGCACGACGACAACCCATCTATTGTAGCCGACTATCGTGCCTAAGCGTGTTAGCTTTCATTACGGAAATCAAGGCTTGTGGCGATCAAAAGATCCAAGGAAATATCAAAAAAAATAACCTGACTAATCTGACTGACTCTTTCAAAAGACTAAATGTGTTCGTGTGATAATCAATCTTACCATCAAAATCTATTCCTTTATAAAAGACACCGTAGTTCCCAAAATATAACGATAGTAATAACACCGGAAATCAAGATTCCGTGGCGCAAAGATAGCGCGCATGACTCCAGATCAGGAGGTTGCGTGTTCAAATCACGTCGAGATCAAGCAAAAATATTTCTTGTGAAGGTATGTTTAGGCTTTTAAAACGGTTACAACGTTCAAATAACATTAATCACCATTGTTTCTATATCTTGTTATCTCAACACACATGTATCCTAATTCAATTAGATTCTTAGTAAGATGTTTTTTTCTTTTTATCAAAATGTGACTTTAGATCTACACGGGACTACAGTTTTTGGAATGGGAGAGCATAGAACCAAGTGAGTTTACAAAAGGGGGAACATTTGCGTCTGAATGTCGATTACCACAGCAGTTGGAACACGACGAGTTTGAACCGATAACTATCTTGGGTTTCCACGATACAAACACAGAGTCTGGCGATGGATATAACTTGTACCTCTCTGTCCTACAAATGGTTTATTCGCCAATTGGTATGATCAAAGGAAGATTAACTAATCTAAACCAATCTGGCAAACAAAAAAGAGTCCACTTAAAGAGATTGCTTCAACCACCACTAACCACTAAGTACCGTCCTTATACGTACTGCGCAAGAATATCAGCAAACTAAACTCAATAGAGTAGATTCTACCAATCTGTCTTGGGCAATGGTGATTAAAATGCATCGACCGGGAATCGAACCCGGGCCGCCCGCGTGGCAGGCGAGCATTCTACCACTGAACCATCGATACTTGCCCCTCACGTATACTTCTTGATACAAATTGCACGACGACAACCCATCTATTGTAGCCGACTATCATGCCTAAGCTTATTAGCTTTCATTACGGAAATCAAGGCTTGTGGCGATCAAAAGATCCAAGGAAATATAAAAAAATAACCTGACTAATCTGACTGACTCTTTCAAAAGACTAAATGTGTTCGTGTGATAATCAATCTTACCATCAGAATCTATTCCTTTATAAAAGACACCGTAGTTCCCAAAATATAACGATAATAATAACACCGGGAATCAAGATTCCGTGGCGCAAAGATAGCGCGCATGACTCCAGATCAGGAGGTTGTGTGTTCAAATCACGTCGAGATCAAGCAAAAATATTTCTTGTGAAGGTATGTTTGGGCTTATAGAACAGATACAACATTCAAATAACATTAATCACCATTGGTTCAATATCTTTTTATCTCAACACACATGTATCCTAATTCAATTTGAATTGTAGTCAGCTGCTTTTTTTTCTTTTTATCAAAATGTGACTTTAGATCTACACGGGACTACAGTTTTTGGAATGGGAGAGCATAGAACCAAGTGAGTTTACAAAAGGGGGAACATTTGCGTCTGAATGTCGATTACCACAGCAGTTGGAACACGACGAGTTTCAACCGATAACTATCTTGGGTTTCCACGATACAAACCGATGGATATAACTTGTACCTCTCTGTCCTACAAATGGTTTATTCGCCAATTGGTATGATCAAAGGAAGATTAAGTAATCTAAACCAATCTGGCAAACAAAAAAGAGTCAACTTAAAGAGATTGCTTCAACCACCACTAACCACTAAGTACCGTCCTTATACGTACTGCGCAAGAATATCAGCAAACTAAACTCAATAGAGTAGATTCTACCAATCTGTCTTGGGCAATGGTGATTAAAATGCATCGACCGGGAATCGAACCCGGGCCGCCCGCGTGGCAGGCGAGCATTCTACCACTGAACCATCGATACTTGCCCCTCACGTATACTTCTTGATACAAATTGCACGACGACAACCCATCTATTGTAGCCGACTATCATGCCTAAGCTTATTAGCTTTCATTACGGAAATCAAGGCTTGTGGCGATCAAAAGATCCAAGGAAATATAAAAAAATAACCTGACTAATCTGACTGACTCTTTCAAAAGACTAAATGTGTTCGTGTGATAATCAATCTTACCATCAGAATCTATTCCTTTATAAAAGACACCGTAGTTCCCAAAATATAACGATAGTAATAACACCGGAAATCAAGATTCCGTGGCGCAAAGATAGCGCGCCAGACTCCAGATCAGGAGGTTGCGTGTTCAAATCACGTCGAGATCAAGCAAAAATATTTCTTGTGAAGGTATGTTTGGGCTTATAGAACAGATACAACATTCAAATAACATTAATCACCATTGGTTCAATATCTTGTTATCTCAAAACACATGTATCCTGATTCAATTTGAATCTTAGTCAGCTGATTTTTTCTTTTTATCAAAATGTGACTTTAGATCTACACGGGACTACAGTTTTTGGAATGGGAGAGCATAGAACCAAGTGAGTTTACAAAAGGGGGAACATTTGCGTCTGAATGTCGATTACCACAGCAGTTGGAACACGACGAGTTTGAACCGATAACTATCTTGGGTTTCCACGATACAAACACAGAGTCTGGCGATGGATATAACTTGTACCTCTCTGTCCTACAAATGGTTTATTCGCCAATTGGTATGATCAAAGGAAGATTAACTAATCTAAACCAATCTGGCAAACAAAAAAGAGTCCACTTAAAGAGATTGCTTCAACCACCACTAACCACTAAGTACCGTCCTTATACGTACTGCGCAAGAATATCAGCAAACTAAACTCAATAGAGTAGATTCTACCAATCTGTCTTGGGCAATGGTGATTAAAATGCATCGACCGGGAATCGAACCCGGGTCGCCCGCGTGGCAGGCGAGCATTCTACCACTGAACCATCGTTGCTTGCCACTCACGTATACTTCTTGATACAAATTGCACGACGACAACCCATCTATTGTAGCCGACTATCATGCCTAAGCTTGTTAGCTTTCATTACGGAAATCAAGGCTTGTGGCGATCAAAAGATCCAAGGAAATATCAAAAAAATAACCTGACTAATCTGACTGACTCTTTCAAAAGACTAAATGTGTTCGTGTGATAATCAATCTTACCATCAGAATCTATTCCTTTATAAAAGACACCGTAGTTCCCAAAATATAACGATAGTAATTACATCAAAAATCAAGATTTCGTGGCGCAACGGTAGCGCGCCTGACTCCAGATCAGGAGGTTGCGTGTTCAAATCACGTCGAGATCAAGCAAAAATATTTCTTGTGAAGATATGTTTAGGCTTTTAAAACGGATACAACGTTCAAATAACATTAATCACCATTGTTTCTATATCTTGTTATCTCAACACACATGTATTTTAATTCAATTTGAATCTTAGTCAGCTGTTTTTTTTTCTTTTTACCAAAATATGACTTTAGATCTACACGGGACTACAGTTTTTGGAATGGGAGAGCATAGAACCAAGTGAGTTTACAAAAGGGGGAACATTTGCGGCTGAATGTCGATTACCACAGCAGTTGGAACACGACGAGTTTGAACCGATAACTATCTTGGGTTTCCACGATACAAACACAGAGTCTGGCGATGGATATAACTTGTACCTCTCTGTCCTACAAATGGTTTATTCGCCAGTTGGTATGATCAAAGGAAGATTAAGTAATCTAAACCAATCTGGCAAACAAACAAGAGTCCGCTTAAAGAGATTGCTTCAACCACCACTAACCACTAAGTACCGTCCTTATACGTACTGCGCAAGAATATCAGCAAACTAAACTCAATAGAGTAGATTAAACCAATCTGTCTTGGGTAATGGTGATTAAAATGCATCGACCGGGAATCGAACCCGGGCCGCCCGCGTGGCAGGCGAGCATTCTACCACTGAACCATCGATGTTTGCCCCTCACGTATACTTCTTGATACAAATTGCACGACGACAACCCATCTATTGTAGCCGACTATCATGCCTAAGCTTGTTAGCTTTCATTACGGAAATCAAGGCTTGTGGCGATCAAAAGATCCAAAGAAATATAAAAAAATAACCTGACTAATCTGACTGACTCTTTCAAAAGACTAAATGTGTTCGTGTGATAATCAATCTTACCATCAGAATCTATTCCTTTATAAAAGACACCGTAGTTCCCAAAATATAACGATAGTAATAACACCGGAAATCAAGATTCCGTGGCGCAAAGATAGCGCGCCAGACTCCAGATCAGGAGGTTGCGTGTTCAAATCACGTCGAGATCAAGCAAAAATATTTCTTGTGAAGGTATGTTTGGGCTTATAGAACAGATACAACATTCAAATAACATTAATCACCATTGGTTCAATATCTTGTTATCTCAAAACACATGTATCCTGATTCAATTTGAATCTTAGTCAGCTGATTTTTTCTTTTTATCAAAATGTGACTTTAGATCTACACGGGACTACAGTTTTTGGAATGGGAGAGCATAGAACCAAGTGAGTTTACAAAAGGGGGAACATTTGCGTCTGAATGTCGATTACCACAGCAGTTGGAACACGACGAGTTTGAACCGATAACTATCTTGGGTTTCCACGATACAAACACAGAGTCTGGCGATGGATATAACTTGTACCTCTCTGTCCTACAAATGGTTTATTCGCCAATTGGTATGATCAAAGGAAGATTAACTAATCTAAACCAATCTGGCAAACAAAAAAGAGTCCACTTAAAGAGATTGCTTCAACCACCACTAACCACTAAGTACCGTCCTTATACGTACTGCGCAAGAATATCAGCAAACTAAACTCAATAGAGTAGATTTTACCAATCTGTCTTGGGCAATGGTGATTAAAATGCATCGACCGGGAATCGAACCCGGGTCGCCCGCGTGGCAGGCGAGCATTCTACCACTGAACCATCGTTGCTTGCCACTCACGTATACTTCTTGATACAAATTGCACGACGACAACCCATCTATTGTAGCCGACTATCATGCCTAAGCTTGTTAGCTTTCATTACGGAAATCAAGGCTTGTGGCGATCAAAAGATCCAAGGAAATATCAAAAAAATAACCTGACTAATCTGACTGACTCTTTCAAAAGACTAAATGTGTTCGTGTGATAATCAATCTTACCATCAGAATCTATTCCTTTATAAAAGACACCGTAGTTCCCAAAATATAACGATAGTAATTACATCAAAAATCAAGATTTCGTGGCGCAACGGTAGCGCGCCTGACTCCAGATCAGGAGGTTGCGTGTTCAAATCACGTCGAGATCAAGCAAAAATATTTCTTGTGAAGATATGTTTAGGCTTTTAAAACGGATACAACGTTCAAATAACATTAATCACCATTGTTTCTATATCTTGTTATCTCAACACACATGTATTTTAATTCAATTTGAATCTTAGTCAGCTGTTTTTTTTTCTTTTTACCAAAATATGACTTTAGATCTACACGGGACTACAGTTTTTGGAATGGGAGAGCATAGAACCAAGTGAGTTTACAAAAGGGGGAACATTTGCGGCTGAATGTCGATTACCACAGCAGTTGGAACACGACGAGTTTGAACCGATAACTATCTTGGGTTTCCACGATACAAACACAGAGTCTGGCGATGGATATAACTTGTACCTCTCTGTCCTACAAATGGTTTATTCGCCAGTTGGTATGATCAAAGGAAGATTAAGTAATCTAAACCAATCTGGCAAACAAACAAGAGTCCGCTTAAAGAGATTGCTTCAACCACCACTAACCACTAAGTACCGTCCTTATACGTACTGCGCAAGAATATCAGCAAACTAAACTCAATAGAGTAGATTAAACCAATCTGTCTTGGGTAATGGTGATTAAAATGCATCGACCGGGAATCGAACCCGGGCCGCCCGCGTGGCAGGCGAGCATTCTACCACTGAACCATCGATGCTTGCCCCTCACGTATACTTCTTGATACAAATTGCACGACGACAACCCATCTATTGTAGCCGACTATCATGCCTAAGCTTGTTAGCTTTCATTACGGAAATCAAGGCTTGTGGCGATCAAAAGATCCAAAGAAATATAAAAAAATAACCTGACTAATCTGACTGACTCTTTCAAAAGACTAAATGTGTTTGTGTGATAATCAATCTTACCATCAGAATCTTTTCCTTTATAAAAGACACCGTAGTTCCCAAAATATAACGATAGTAATTACATGTAAAATCAAGTTTCCGTGGCGTAACGGTAGCGCGCCTGACTCCAGATCAGGAGGTTGCGTGTTCAAATCACGTCGAGATCAAGCAAAACTATTTCTTGTGAAGGTATGTTTAGGCTTTTAAAACGGATACAACGTTCAAATAACATTAATCACCATTGTTTCTATATCTTGTTATCTCAACACACATGTATCCTAATTCAATTTGAATCTTAGTCAGCTGTTTTTTTTTTCTTTTTATCAAAATGTGACTTTAGATCTACACGGGACTACAGTTTTTGAATGGGAGAGCATAGAACCAAGTGATTTTACAAAAGGGGGAACATTTGCGTCTGAATGTCGATTACCACAGCAGTTGGAACACGACGAGTTTGAACCGATAACTATCTTGGGTTTCCACGATACAAACACAGAGTCTGGCGATGGATATAACTTGTACCTCTCTGTCCTACAAATGGTTTATTCGCCAATTGGTATGATCAAAGGAAGATTAAGTAATCTAAACCAATCTGGCAAACAAAAAAGAGTCCACTTAAAGAGATTGCTTCAACCACCACTAACCACTAAGTACCGTCCTTATACGTACTGCGCAAGAATATCAGCAAACTAAACTCAATAGAGTAAATCTGTCTTGGGCAATGGTGACTAAAATGCATGGACCGGGAATCGAACCAGGGTCGCCCGCTTGGCAGGCGAGCATTCTACCACTGAACCATCGATGCTTGCCCCTCACGTATACTTCTTGATACAAATTGCACGACGACAACCCATCTATTGTAGCCGACTATCATGCCTAAGCTTGTTAGCTTTCATTACGGAAATCAAGGCTTGTGGCGATCAAAAGATCCAAGGAAATATAAAAAAATAACCTGACTAATCTGACTAACTCTTTCAAAAGACTAAATGTGTTCGTGTGATAATCAATCTTACCATCAGAATCTATTCCTTTATAAAAGACACCGTAGTTCCCAAAATATAACGATAGTAATTACATCGAAAATCAAGATTTCGTGGCGCAACGGTAGCGCGCCTGACTCCAGATCAGGAGGTTGTGTGTTCAAATCACGTCGAGATCAAGCAAAAATATTTCTTGTGAAGGTATGTTTAGGCTTTTAAAACGGATCAAATAACATTAATCACCATTGTTTCTATATCTTTTTATCTCAACACACATGTATCCTAATTCAATTTGAATCTTAGTCAGCTGTTTTTTTTTTCTTTTTATCAAAATGTGACTTTAGATCTACACGGGACTACAGTTTTTGGAATGGGAGAGCATAGAACCAAGTGAGTTTACAAAAGGGGGAACATTTGCGTCTGAATGTCGATTACCACAGCAGTTGGAACACGACGAGTTTGAACCGATAACTATCTTGGGTTTCCACGATACAAACACAGAGTCTGGCGATGGATATAATTTGTACCTCTCTGTCCTACAAATGGTTTATTCACCAATTGGTATGATCAAAGTAAGATTAGTAATCTAAACCAATCTGGCAAACAAAAAGAGTCCGCTTAAAGAGATTGCTTCAACCACCACTAACCACTAAGTACCGTCCTTATACGTACTGCGCAAGAATATCAGCAAACTAAACTCAATAGAGTAGATTCTACCAATCTGTCTTGGGCAATGGTGATTAAAATGCATCGACCGGGAATCGAACCCGGGCCGCCCGCGAGGCAGGCGAGCATTCTACCACTGAACCATCGATGCTTGCCCCTCACGTATACTTCTTGATACAAATTGCACGACGACAACCCATCTATTGTAGCCGACTATCATGCCTAAGCTTCTTAGCTTTCATTACGGAAATCAAGGCTTGTGGCGATCAAAAGATCCAAAGAAATATAAAAAAATAACCTGACTAATCTGACTGACTCTATCAAAAGACTAAATGTATTCGTGTGATAATCAATCTTACCATCAGAATCTATTCCTTTATAAAAGACACCGTAGTTCCCAAAATATAACGATAGTAATTACATTGAAAATCAAGATTTCTAGGCGCAACGGTAGCGCGCCAGACTCCAGATCAGGAGGTTGCGTGTTCAAATCACGTCGAGATCAAGCAAAAATATTTCTTGTGAAGGTATGTTTAGGCTTTTAAAACGGATTCAACGTTCAAATAACATTAATCACCATTGTTTCTATATCTTTTTATCTCAACACACATGTATCCTAATTCAATTTGAATCTTAGCCAGCTCTTTTTTTTTCTTTTTATCAAAATGTGACTTTAGATCTACACGGGACTACAGTATTTGGAATGGGAGAGCATAGAACCAAGTGAGTTTACAAAAGGGGGAACATTTGCGTCTGAATGTCGATTACCACAGCAGTTGGAACACGACGAGTTTGAACCGATAACTATCTTGGGTTTCCACGATACAAACACAGAGTCTGGCGATGGATATAATTTGTACCTCTCTGTCCTACAAATGGTTAATTCACCAATTGGTATGATCAAAGGAAGATTAAGTAATCTAAACCAATCTGGCAAACAAAAAAGAGTCCGCTTAAAGAGATTGCTTCAACCACCACTAACCACTAAGTACCGTCCTTATACGTACTGCGCAAGAATATCAGCAAACTAAACTCAATAGAGTAGATTCTACAAATCTGTCTTGGGCAATGATGATTAAAATGCATCAACCGGGAATCGAACCCGGGCCGCCTGGGACATCAGAATCTATTCCTTTATAAAAGACACCGTAGTTCCCAAAATATAACGATAGTAATTACATCGAAAATCAAGATTTCGTGGCGCAACGGTAGCGCGCCTGACTCCAGATCAGGAGGTTGCGTGTTCAAATCACGTCGAGATCAAGCAAAAATATTTCTTGTGAAGGTATGTTTAGGCTTTTAAAACGGATACAACGTTCAAATAACATTAATCACCATTGTTTCTATATCTTGTTATCTCAACACACATGTATCCTAATTCAATTTGAATTGTAGTCAGCTGCTTTTTTTCTTTTTATAAAAATGTGACTTTAGATCTACACGGGACTACAGTTTTTGGAATGGGAGAGCATAGAACCAAGTGAGTTTACAAAAGGGGGAACATTTGCGTCTGAATGTAGATTACCACAGCAGTTGGAACACGACGAGTTTGAACCGATAACTATCTTGGGTTTCCACGATACAAACGCAGAGTCTGGCGATGGATATAACTTGTACCTATCTGTCCTACAAATGGTTTATTCGCCAATTGGTATGATCAAAGGAAGATTAACTAATCTAAACCAATCTGGCAAACAAAAAAGAGTCCGCTTAAAGAGATTGCTTCAACCACCACTAACCACTAAGTACCGTCCTTATACGTACTGCGCAAGAATATCAGCAAACTAAACTCAATAGAGTAGATTCTACCAATCTGTCTTGGGCAATGGTGATTAAAATGCATCGACCGGGAATCGAACCCAGGCCGCCCGCGTGGCAGGCGAGCATTCTACCACTGAACCATCGATGCTTGCCCCTCACGTATACTTCTTGATACAAATTGCACGACGACAACCCATCTATTGTAGCCGACTATCATGCCTAAGCTTGTTAGCTTTCATTACGGAAATCAAGGCTTGTGGCGATCAAAAGATCCAAAGAAATATAAAAAAATAACCTGACTAATCTGACTGACTCTTTCAAAAGACTAAATGTGTTCGTGTGATAATCAATCTTACCATCAGAATCTATTCCTTTATAAAAGACACCGTAGTTCCCAAAATATACCGATAGTAATTACATCGAAAATCAAGATTTCGTGGCGCAACGTCAGCGCGCCTGACTCCAGATCAGGAGGTTGCGTGTTCAAATCACGTCGAGATCAAGCAAAAATATTTTTTGTGAAGGTATGTTTGGGCTTATAGAACAGATACAACGTTCAAATAACATTAATCACCATTGGTTCAATATCTTGTTATCTCAACACACATGTATCCTAATTCAATTTGAATTGTAGGGGAGACCGGGGCTATGTGGGACATTTTTTTTCTTTATGCTTCCATTTAAATAAAAATAAGAATTATAAAAAAATAAAAGTATAGGGGTGATTCCCTAGCATTTATTTACATTTGGTAATTTTTTTAATTTTTTTCGTTGAATCATTTAATAGTTATGTGATGAAATGCCAACATGAAAAAATGCCGAAAAACAAAAAATTTAGGGTTAAACGGAACAGAGCCAGGCGTTAAATGGAACATCATTTTTCTCTGCAACGGCTTAACGATATTTAATAAATAATGCACTGGTGAACAGGAAATTCATTTCCCTTTCAGAAGTGCTATATTTTTATTTATTTTATAAAGTAGCAGTGGAGATATTATCAAAAAAGTTTTTTCGGTCATTTTTCCTTTGTTTTTGTTGCCAGGGGGCGTTTTTCTGGAAAAAACGTTGATCTAGCAATACCTGTTTTACCCCGTTTTCCATGTCCCGTTTAACCCGAACCCAAACAACATGAAATAAACTAAATTATAACATACTTAGGAAAACATTTTTTATAAAATATTATTATTATCTCAAACTAGAAAGAAAACCCTATAAAACAGCTGTATGGGTTTTATAAAAAAATAAAAAAAAGTATTACGAAAATGAAAAATAAAACGTCAGAATTTTTTTTTCCGATTCCCATTTTTTTGTTTTTCTCATAAAACTCGACCAATTCATCATAATTTCAAGAAAAAAAGTTTATAAGATAAATAAAACATCATTTAACATACGCTTTATTTATTTCATCATTTTTAGACAAATTGTACATATTAAAATTGCCCTGTACATTTTAGCCCCGTGTCCCACATAGCCCCGGTCTCCCCTAGTCAGCTGCTTTTTTTTCTTTTTATCAAAATGTGACTTTAGATCTACACGGGACTACAGTTTTTGGAATGGGAGAGCATAGAACCAAATGAGTTTACAAAAGGGGGAACATTTGCGTCTGAATGTCGATTACCACAGCAGTTGGAACACGACGAGTTTGAACCGATAACTATCTTGGGTTTCCACGATACAAACACAGAGTCTCGCGATGGATATAACTTGTACCTCTCTGTCCTACAAATGGTTTATTCGCCAATTGGTATGATCAAAGGAAGATTAAGTAATCTAAACCAATCTGGCAAACAAAAAAGAGTCCGCTTAAAGAGATTGCTTCAACCACCACTAACCACTAAGTACCGTCCTTATACGTACTGCGCAAGAATATCAGCAAACTAAACTCAATAGAGTAGATTCTACCAATCTGTCTTGAGCAATGGTGATTAAAATGCATCGACCGGGAATCGAACCCGGGCCGCCCGCGTAGCAGGCGAGCATTCTACCACTGAACCATCGATACTTGCCCCTCACGTATACTTCTTGATACAAATTGCACGACGACAACCCATCTATTGTAGCCGACTATCATGCCTAAGCTTATTAGCTTTCATTACGGAAATCAAGGCTTGTGGCGATCAAAAGATCCAAGGAAATATAAAAAAATAACCTGACTAATCTGACTGACTCTTTCAAAAGACTAAATGTGTTCGTGTGATAATCAATCTTACCATCAGAATCTATTCCTTTATAAAAGACACCGTAGTTCCCAAAATATAACGATAGTAATTACATCGAAAATCAAGATTTCGTGGCTCAACGGTAGTGCGCCAGACTCCAGATCAGGAGGTTGCGTGTTCAAATCACGTCGAGATCAAGCAAAAATATTTCTTGTGAAGGTATGTTTAGGCTTTAAAAACGGATCAAATAACATTAATCACCATTGTTTCTATATCTTTTTATCTCAACACACATGTATCCTAATTCAATTTGAATCTTAGTCAGCTGCTTTTTTTTCTTTTTATCAAAATGTGACTTTAGATCTACACGGGACTACAGTTTTTGGAATGGGAGAGCATAGAACCAAGTGAGTTTACAAAAGGGGGAACATTTGCGTCTGAATGTCGATTACCACAGCAGTTGGAACACGACGAGTTTCAACCGATAACTATCTTGGGTTTCCACGATACAAACACAGAGTCTGGCGATGGATATAACTTGTACCTCTCTGTCCTACAAATGGTTTATTCGCCAATTGGTATGATCAAAGGAAGATTAACTAATCTAAACCAATCTGGCAAACAAAAAAGAGTCCGCTTAAAGAGATTGCTTCAACCACCACTAACCACTAAGTACCGTCCTTATACGTACTGCGCAAGAATATCAGCAAACTAAACTCAATAGAGTAGATTCTACCAATCTGTCTTGGGCAATTGTGATTAAAATGCATCGACCGGGAATCGAACCCGGGCCGCCCGCGGGGCAGGCGAGCATTCTACCACTGAACCATCGATGCTTGGCCCTTATGTATGCTTCTTGATACAAATTGCACAACGACAACCCATCTATTGTAGCCGACTATCATGCCTAAGCTTGTTAGCTTTCATTACGGAAATCAAGGCTTGTGGCGATCAAAAGATCAAAAGAAATATAAAAAAATAACCTGACTAATCTGACTGACTCTTTCAAAAGACTAAATGTGTTCGTGTGATAATCAATCTTACCATCAGAATCTTTTCCTTTATAAAAGACACCGTAGTTCCCAAAATATATCGATAGTAATTACATAAAAAAATCAAGTTTCCGTGGCGCAACGGTAGCGCGCCTGACTCCAGATCAGGAGGTTGCGTGTTCAAATCACGTCGAGATCAAGCAAAAATATTTTTTGTGAAGGTATGTTTAGGCTTTTAAAACGGACACAACGTTCAAATAACATTAATCACCATTGTTTCTATATCTTGTTATCTCAACACACATGTATCCTAATTCAATTTGAATCTTAGTCAGCTGTTTTTTTTTTTCTTTTTATCAAAATGTGACTTTAGATCTACACGGGACTACAGTTTTTGGAATGGGAGAGCATAGAACCAAGTGAGTTTACAAAAGGGGGAACATTTGCGTCTGAATGTCGATTACCACAGCAGTTGGAACACGACGAGTTTGAACCGATAACTATCTTGGGTTTCCACGATACAAACACAGAGTCTGGCGATGGATATAACTTGTACCTCTCTGTCCTACAAATGGTTTATTCGCCAATTGGTATGATCAAAGGAAGATTAAGTAATCTAAACCAATCTGGCAAACAAAAAGAGTCCGCTTAAAGAGATTGCTTCAACCACCACTAACCACTAAGTACCGTCCTTATACGTACTGCGCAAGAATATCAGCAAACTAAACTCAATAGAGTAGATTCTACCTATCTGTCTTGAGCAATGGTGATTAAAATGCATCGACCGGGAATCGAACCCGGGCCGCCCGCGTGGCAGGCGAGCATTCTACCACTGAACCATCGATGCTTGCCCCTCACGTATACTTCTTGATACAAATTGCACGACGACAACCCATCTATTGTAGCCGACTATCATGCCTAAGCTTGTTAGCTTTCATTACGGAAATCAAGGCTTGTGGCGATCAAAAGATCCAACGAAATATAAAAAAATAACCTGACTAATCTGACTGACTCTTTCAAAAGACTAAATGTGTTCGTGTGATAATCAATCTTACCATCAGAATCTATTCCTTTATAAAAGACACCGTAGTTCCCAAAATATAACGATAGTAATTACATTGAAAATCAAGATTTCGTGGCGCAACGGTAGCGCGCCAGACTCCAGATCAGGAGGTTGCGTGTTCAAATCACGTCGAGATCAAGCAAAAATAATTCTTTTGAAGGTATGTTTAGGCCTTTAAAACGGATACAACGTTCAAATAACATTAATCACCATTGTTTCTATATCTTGTTATCTCAACACACATGTATCCTAATTCAATTTGAATCTTAGTCAGCTGTTTTTTTTTCTTTTTATCAAAATGTGACTTTAGATCTACACGGGACTACAGTTTTTGGAATGGGAGAGCATAGAACCAAGTGAGTTTACAAAAGGGGGAACATTTGCGTCTGAATGTCGATTACCACAGCAGTTGGAACACGACGAGTTTGAACCGATAACTATCTTGGGTTTCCACGATACAAACACAGAGTCCGGCGATGGATATAACTTGTACCTATCTGTCCTACAAATGGTTTATTCGCAAATTGGTATGATCAAAGGAAGATTAAGTAATCTAAACCAATCTGGCAAACAAAAAAGAGTCCGCTTAAAGAGATTGCTTCAACCACCACTAACCACTAAGTACCGTCCTTATACGTACTGCGCAAGAATATCAGCAAACTAAACTCAATAGAGTAGATTCTACCAATCTGTCTTGGGCAATGGTGATTAAAATGCATCGACCGGGAATCGAACCCGGGCCGCCCGCGTGGCAGGCGAGCATTCTACCACTGAACCATCGATGCTTGCCCTTCACGTATACTTCTTGATACAAATTGCACGACGACAACCCATCTATTGTAGCCGACTATCATGCCTAAGCTTGTTAGCTTTCATTACGGAAATCAAGGCTTGTGGCGATCAAAAGATCCAAGCAAATATAAAAAAATAACCTGACTAATGTGACTGACTCTTTCAAAAGACTAAATGTGTTCGTGTGATAATCAATCTTACCATCAGAATCTATTCCTTTATAAAAGACACCGTAGTTCCCAAAATATAACGATAGTAATTACATATAAAAATCAAGATTTCGTGGCGCAACGGTAGCGCGCCTGACTCCAGATAAGGAGGTTGTGTGTTCAAATCACGTCGAGATCAAGCAAAAATATTTCTTGTGAAGGTATGTTTGGGCTTATAGAACAGATACAACGTTCAAATAACATTAATCACCATTGGTTCAATATCTTGTTATCTCAACACACATGTATCCTAATTCAATTTGAATTGTAGTCAGCTGCTTTTTTTTCTTTTTATCAAAATGTGACTTTAGATCTACACGGGACTACAGTTTTTGGAGTGGGAGAGCATAGAACCAAGTGAGTTTACAAAAGGGGGAACATTTGCGTCTGAATGTCGATTACCACAGCAGTTGGAACACGACGAGTTTGAACCGATAACTATCTTGGGTTTCCACGATACAAACACAGAGTCTGGCGATGGATATAACTTGTACCTCTCTGTCCTACAAATGGTTTATTCGCCAATTGGTATGATCAAAGGAAGATTAAGTAATCTAAACCAATCTGGCAAACAAAAAAGAGTCCGCTTAAAGAGATTGCTTCAACCACCACTAACCACTAAGTACCGTCCTTATACGTACTGCGCAAGAATATCAGCAAACTAAACTCAATAGAGTAGATTCTACCAATCTGTCTTGGGCAATGGTGATTAAAATGCATCGACCGGGAATCGAACCCAGGCCGCCCGCGTGGCAGGCGAGCATTCTACCACTGAACCATCGATGCTTGCCCCTCACGTATACTTCTTGATACAAATTGCACGACGACAACCCATCTATTGTAGCCGACTATCATGCCTAAGCTTGTTAGCTTTCATTACGGAAATCAAGGCTTGTGGCGATCAAAAGATCCAAAGAAATATAAAAAAATAACCTGACTAATCTGACTGACTCTTTCAAAAGACTAAATGTGTTCGTGTGATAATCAATCTTACCATCAGAATCTATTCCTTTATAAAAGACACCGTAGTTCCCAAAATATACCGATAGTAATTACATTGAAAATCAAGATTTCGTGGCGCAACGGTAGAGCGCCTGACTCCAGATCAGAAGGTTGCGTGTTCAAATCACGTCGAGATCAAGCAAAAATATTTTTTGTGAAGGTATGTTTGGGCTTATAGAACAGATACAACGTTCAAATAACATTAATCACCATTGGTTCAATATCTTGTTATCTCAACACACATGTATCCTAATTCAATTTGAATTGTAGTCAGCTGCTTTTTTTTCTTTTTATCAAAATGTGACTTTAGATCTACACGGGACTACAGTTTTTGGAATGGGAGAGCATAGAACCAAGTGAGTTTACAAAAGGGGGAACATTTGCGTCTGAATGTCGATTACCACAGCAGTTGGAACACGACGAGTTTGAACCGATAACTATCTTGGGTTTCCACGATACAAACACAGAGTCTGGCGATGGATATAACTTGTACCTCTCTGTCCTACAAATGGTTTATTCGCAAATTGGTATGATCAAAGGAAGATTAAGTAATCTAAACCAATCTGGCAAACAAAAAAGAGTCCGCTTAAAGAGATTGCTTCAACCACCACTAACCACTAAGTACCGTCCTTATACGTACTGCGCAAGAATATCAGCAAACTAAACTCAATAGAGTAGATTCTACCAATCTGTCTTGGGCAGTGGTGATTAAAATGCATCGACCGGGAATCGAACCCGGGCCGCCCGCGTGGCAGGCGAGCATTCTACCACTGAACCATCGATGCTTGCCCCTCACGTATACTTCTTGATACAAATTGCACGACGACAACCCATCTATTGTAGCCGACTATCATGCCTAAGCTTGTTAGCTTTCATTACGGAAATCAAGGCTTGTGGCGATCAAAAGATCCAAGGAAATATAAAAAAATAACCTGACTAATCTGACTGACTCTTTCAAAAGACTAAATGTGTTCGTGTGATAATCAATCTTACCATCAGAATCTATTCCTTTATAAAAGACACCGTAGTTCCCAAAATATAACGATAGTAATTACATCGAAAATCAAGATTTCGTGGCTCAACGGTAGTGCGCCAGACTCCAGATCAGGAGGTTGCGTGTTCAAATCACGTCGAGATCAAGCAAAAATATTTCTTGTGAAGGTATGTTTAGGCTTTTAAAACGGATCAAATAACATTAATCACCATTGTTTCTATATCTTTTTATCTCAACACACATGTATCCTAATTCAATTTGAATCTTAGTCAGCTGTTTTTTTTTCTTTTTATCAAAATGTGACTTTAGATCTACACGGGACTACAGTTTTTGGAATGGGAGAGCATAGAACCAAGTGAGTTTACAAAAGGGGGAACATTTGCGTCTGAATGTCGATTACCACAGCAGTTGGAACACGACGAGTTTCAACCGATAACTATCTTGGGTTTCCACGATACAAACACAGAGTCTGGCGATGGATATAATTTGTACCTCTCTGTCCTACAAATGGTTTATTCACCAATTGGTATGATCAAAGGAAGATTAAGTAATCTAAACCAATCTGGCAAACAAAAAGAGTCCGCTTAAAGAGATTGCTTCAACCACCACTAACCACTAAGTACCGTCCTTATACGTACTGCGCAAGAATATCAGCAAACTAAACTCAATAGAGTAGATTCTACCAATCTGTCTTGGGCAATGGTGATTAAAATGCATCGACCGGGAATCGAACCCGGGCCGCCCGCGTGGCAGGCGAGCATTCTACCAATGAACCATCGATGCTTGCCCCTCACGTATACTTCTTGATACAAAATGCACGACGACAACCCATCTATTGTAGCCGACTATCATGCCTAAGCTTCTTAGCTTTCATTACGGAAATCAAGGCTTGTGGCGATCAAAAGATCCAAAGAAATATAAAAAAATAACCTGACTAATCTGACTGACTCTTTCAAAAGACTAAATGTGTTCGTGTGATAATCAATCTTACCATCAGAATCTATTCCTTTATAAAAGACACCGTAGTTCCCAAAATATAACGATAGTAATTACATTGAAAATCAAGATTTCGTGGCGCAACGGTAGTGCGCCAGACTCCAGATCAGGTGGTTGCGTGTTCAAATCACGTCGAGATCAAGCAAAAATATTTCTTGTGAAGGTATGTTTAGGCTTTTAAAACGGATTCAACGTTCAAATAACATTAATCACCATTGTTTCTATATCTTTTTATCTCAACACACATGTATCCTAATTCAATTTGAATCTTAGCCAGCTGTTTTTTTTTCTTTTTATCAAAATGTGACTTTAGATCTACACGGGACTACAGTTTTTGGAATGGGAGAGCATAGAACCAAGTGAGTTTACAAAGGGGGGAACATTTGCGTCTGAATGTCGATTACCACAGCAGTTGGAACACGACGAGTTTGAACCGATAACTATCTTGGGTTTCCACGATACAAACACAGAGTCTGGCGATGGATATAATTTGTACCTCTCTGTCCTACAAATGGTTTATTCACCAATTGGTATGATCAAAGGAAGATTAAGTAATCTAAACCAATCTGGCAAACAAAAAGAGTCCGCTTAAAGAGATTGCTTCAACCACCACTAACCACTAAGTACCGTCCTTATACGTACTGCGCAAGAATATCAGCAAACTAAACTCAATAGAGTAGATTCTACCAATCTGTCTTGGGCAATGGTGATTAAAATGCATCGACCGGGAATCGAACCCGGGCCACCCGCGTGGCAGGCGAGCATTCTACCACTGAACCATCGATGCTTGCCCCTCACGTATACTTCTTGATACAAAATGCACGACGACAACCCATCTATTGTAGCCGACTATCATGCCTAAGCTTCTTAGCTTTCATTACGGAAATCAAGGCTTGTGGCGATCAAAAGATCCAAAGAAATATAAAAAAATAACCTGACTAATCTGACTGACTCTTTCAAAAGACTAAATGTGTTCGTGTGATAATCAATCTTACCATCAGAATCTATTCCTTTATAAAAGACACCGTAGTTCCCAAAATATAACGATAGTAATTACATCGAAAATCAAGATTTCGTGGCGCAACGGTAGCGCGCCTGACTCTAGATCAGGAGGTTGCGTGTTCAAATCACGTCGAGATCAAGCAAAAATATTTCTTGTGAAGGTATGTTTGGGCTTATAGAACAGATACAACATTCAATTAACGTTAATCACCATTAGTTCAATATCTTGTTATCTCAACACACATGTATCCTAATTCAATTTGAATTGTAGTCAGCTGCTTTTTTTCTTTTTATCAAAATGTGACTTTAGATCTACACGGGACTACAGTTTTTGGAATGGGAGAGCATAGAACCAAGTGAGTTTACAAAAGAAGGAACATTTGCGTCTGAATGTCGATTACCACAGCAGTTGGAACACGACGAGTTTGAACCGATAACTATCTTGGGTTTCCACGATACAAACACAGAGTCTGGCGATGGATATAACTTGTACCTCTCTGTCCTACAAATGGTTTATTCGCCAATTGGTATGATCAAAGGAAGATTAAGTAATCTAAACCAATCTGGCAAACAAAAAAGAGTCCGCTTAAAGAGATTGCTTCAACCACCACTAACCACTAAGTACCGTCCTTATACGTACTGCGCAAGAATATCAGCAAACTAAACTCAATAGAGTAGATTCTACCAATCTGTCTTGGGCAATGGTGATTAAAATGCATCGACCGGGAATCGAACCCAGGCCGCCCACGTGGCAGGCGAGCATTCTACCACTGAACCATCGATGCTTGCCCCTCACGTATACTTCTTGATACAAATTGCACGACGACAACCCATCTATTGTAGCCGACTATCATGCCTAAGCTTGTTAGCTTTCATTACGGAAATCAAGGCTTGTGGCGATCAAAAGATCCAAAGAAATATAAAAAAATAACCTGACTAATCTGACTGACTCTTTCAAAAGACTAAATGTGTTCGTGTGATAATCAATCTTACCATCAGAATCTATTCCTTTATAAAAGACACCGTAGTTCCCAAAATATACCGATAGTAATTACATTGAAAATCAAGATTTCGTGGCGCAACGGTAGAGCGCCTGACTCCAGATCAGGAGGTTGCGTGTTCAAATCACGTCGAGATCAATCAAAAAAAATTTTTTGTGAAGGTATGTTTGGGCTTATAGAACAGATACAACGTTCAAATAACATTAATCACCATTGGTTCAATATCTTGTTATCTCAACACACATGTATCCTAATTCAATTTGAATTGTAGTCAGCTGCTTTTTTTTCTTTTTATCAAAATGTGACTTTAGATCTACACGGGACTACAGTTTTTGGAATGGGAGAGCATAGAACCAAGTGAGTTTACAAAAGGGGGAACATTTGCGTCTGAATGTCGATTACCACAGCAGTTGGAACACGACGAGTTTGAACCGATAACTATCTTGGGTTTCCACGATACAAACACAGAGTCTGGCGATGGATATAACTTGTACCTCTCTGTCCTACAAATGGTTTATTCGCAAATTGGTATGATCAAAGGAAGATTAAGTAATCTAAACCAATCTGGCAAACAAAAAAGAGTCCGCTTAAAGAGATTGCTTCAACCACCACTAACCACTAAGTACCGTCCTTATACGTACTGCGCAAGAATATCAGCAAACTAAACTCAATAGAGTAGATTCTACCAATCTGTCTTGGGCAGTGGTGATTAAAATGCATCGACCGGGAATCGAACCCGGGCCGCCCGCGTGGCAGGCGAGCATTCTACCACTGAACCATCGATGCTTGCCCCTCACGTATACTTCTTGATACAAATTGCACGACGACAACCCATCTATTGTAGCCGACTATCATGCCTAAGCTTGTTAGCTTTCATTACGGAAATCAAGGCTTGTGGCGATCAAAAGATCCAAGGAAATATAAAAAAATAACCTGACTAATCTGACTGACTCTTTCAAAAGACTAAATGTGTTCGTGTGATAATCAATCTTACCATCAGAATCTATTCCTTTATAAAAGACACCGTAGTTCCCAAAATATAACGATAGTAATTACATCGAAAATCAAGATTTCGTGGCTCAACGGTAGTGCGCCAGACTCCAGATCAGGAGGTTGCGTGTTCAAATCACGTCGAGATCAAGCAAAAATATTTCTTGTGAAGGTATGTTTAGGCTTTTAAAACGGATCAAATAACATTAATCACCATTGTTTCTATATCTTTTTATCTCAACACACATGTATCCTAATTCAATTTGAATCTTAGTCAGCTGTTTTTTTTTCTTTTTATCAAAATGTGACTTTAGATCTACACGGGACTACAGTTTTTGGAATGGGAGAGCATAGAACCAAGTGAGTTTACAAAAGGGGGAACATTTGCGTCTGAATGTCGATTACCACAGCAGTTGGAACACGACGAGTTTCAACCGATAACTATCTTGGGTTTCCAAGATACAAACACAGAGTCTGGCGATGGATATAATTTGTACCTCTCTGTCCTACAAATGGTTTATTCACCAATTGGTATGATCAAAGGAAGATTAAGTAATCTAAACCAATCTGGCAAACAAAAAGAGTCCGCTTAAAGAGATTGCTTCAACCACCACTAACCACTAAGTACCGTCCTTATACGTACTGCGCAAGAATATCAGCAAACTAAACTCAATAGAGTAGATTCTACCAATCTGTCTTGGGCAATGGTGATTAAAATGCATCGACCGGGAATCGAACCCGGGCCGCCCGCGTGGCAGGCGAGCATTCTACCACTGAACCATCGATGCTTGCCCCTCACGTATACTTCTTGATACAAAATGCACGACGACAACCCATCTATTGTAGCCGACTATCATGCCTAAGCTTCTTAGCTTTCATTACGGAAATCAAGGCTTGTGGCGATCAAAAGATCCAAAGAAATATAAAAAAATAACCTGACTAATCTGACTGACTCTTTCAAAAGACTAAATGTGTTCGTGTGATAATCAATCTTACCATCAGAATCTATTCCTTTATAAAAGACACCGTAGTTCCCAAAATATAACGATAGTAATAACATTGAAAATCAAGATTTCTTGGCGCAACGGTAGTGCGCCAGACTCCAGATCAGGAGGTTGCGTGTTCAAATCACGTCGGGATCAAGCAAAAATATTTCTTGTGAAGGTATGTTTAGGCTTTTAAAACGGATTCAACGTTCAAATAACATTAATCACCATTGTTTCTATATCTTTTTATCTCAACACACATGTATCCTAATTCAATTTGAATCTTAGCCAGCTGTTTTTTTTTCTTTTTATCAAAATGTGACTTTAGATCTACACGGGACTACAGTTTTTGGAATGGGAGAGCATAGAACCAAGTGAGTTTACAAAGGGGGGAACATTTGCGTCTGAATGTCGATTACCACAGCAGTTGGAACACGACGAGTTTGAACCGATAACTATCTTGGGTTTCCACGATACAAACACAGAGTCTGGCGATGGATATAATTTGTACCTCTCTGTCCTACAAATGGTTTATTCACCAATTGGTATGATCAAAGGAAGATTAAGTAATCTAAACCAATCTGGCAAACAAAAAGAGTCCGCTTAAAGAGATTGCTTCAACCACCACTAACCACTAAGTACCGTCCTTATACGTACTGCGCAAGAATATCAGCAAACTAAACTCAATAGAGTAGATTCTACCAATCTGTCTTGGGCAATGGTGATTAAAATGCATCGACCGGGAATCGAACCCGGGCCGCCCGCGTGGCAGGCGAGCATTCTACCACTGAACCATCGATGCTTGCCCCTCACGTATACTTCTTGATACAGAATGCACGACGACAACCCATCTATTGTAGCCGACTATCATGCCTAAGCTTCTTAGCTTTCATTACGGAAATCAAGGCTTGTGGCGATCAAAAGATCCAAAGAAATATAAAAAAATAACCTGACTAATCTGACTGACTCTTTCAAAAGACTAAATGTGTTCGTGTGATAATCAATCTTACCATCAGAATCTATTCCTTTATAAAAGACACCGTAGTTCCCAAAATATAACGATAGTAATTACATTGAAAATCAAGATTTCGTGGCGCAACGGTAGTGCGCCAGACTCCAGATCAGGTGGTTGCGTGTTCAAATCACGTCGAGATCAAGCAAAAATATTTCTTGTGAAGGTATGTTTAGGCTTTTAAAACGGATTCAACGTTCAAATAACATTAATCACCATTGTTTCTATATCTTTTTATCTCAACACACATGTATCCTAATTCAATTTGAATCTTAGCCAGCTGTTTTTTTTTCTTTTTATCAAAATGTGACTTTAGATCTACACGGGACTACAGTTTTTGGAATGGGAGAGCATAGAACCAAGTGAGTTTACAAAGGGGGGAACATTTGCGTCTGAATGTCGATTACCACAGCAGTTGGAACACGACGAGTTTGAACCGATAACTATCTTGGGTTTCCACGATACAAACACAGAGTCTGGCGATGGATATAATTTGTACCTCTCTGTCCTACAAATGGTTTATTCACCAATTGGTATGATCAAAGGAAGATTAAGTAATCTAAACCAATCTGGCAAACAAAAAGAGTCCGCTTAAAGAGATTGCTTCAACCACCACTAACCACTAAGTACCGTCCTTATACGTACTGCGCAAGAATATCAGCAAACTAAACTCAATAGAGTAGATTCTACCAATCTGTCTTGGGCAATGGTGATTAAAATGCATCGACCGGGAATCGAACCCGGGCCACCCGCGTGGCAGGCGAGCATTCTACCACTGAACCATCGATGCTTGCCCCTCACGTATACTTCTTGATACAAAATGCACGACGACAACCCATCTATTGTAGCCGACTATCATGCCTAAGCTTCTTAGCTTTCATTACGGAAATCAAGGCTTGTGGCGATCAAAAGATCCAAAGAAATATAAAAAAATAACCTGACTAATCTGACTGACTCTTTCAAAAGACTAAATGTGTTCGTGTGATAATCAATCTTACCATCAGAATCTATTCCTTTATAAAAGACACCGTAGTTCCCAAAATATAACGATAGTAATTACATCGAAAATCAAGATTTCGTGGCGCAACGGTAGCGCGCCTGACTCCAGATCAGGAGGTTGCGTGTTCAAATCACGTCGAGATCAAGCAAAAATATTTCTTGTGAAGGTATGTTTGGGCTTATAGAACAGATACAACATTCAATTAACGTTAATCACCATTAGTTCAATATCTTGTTATCTCAACACACATGTATCCTAATTCAATTTGAATTGTAGTCAGCTGCTTTTTTTCTTTTTATCAAAATGTGACTTTAGATCTACACGGGACTACAGTTTTTGGAATGGGAGAGCATAGAACCAAGTGAGTTTACAAAAGAAGGAACATTTGCGTCTGAATGTCGATTACCACAGCAGTTGGAACACGACGAGTTTGAACCGATAACTATCTTGGGTTTCCACGATACAAACACAGAGTCTGGCGATGGATATAACTTGTACCTCTCTGTCCTACAAATGGTTTATTCGCCAATTGGTATGATCAAAGGAAGATTAAGTAATCTAAACCAATCTGGCAAACAAAAAAGAGTCCGCTTAAAGAGATTGCTTCAACCACCACTAACCACTAAGTACCGTCCTTATACGTACTGCGCAAGAATATCAGCAAACTAAACTCAATAAAGTAGATTCTACCAATCTGTCTTGGGCAATGGTGATTAAAATGCATCGACCGGGAATCGAACACGGGCCGCCCGCGTGGCAGGCGAGCATTCTACCACTGAACCATCGATGCTTTCCCCTCACGTATACTTCTTGATACAAATTGCACGACGACAACCCATCTATTGTAGCCGACTATCATGCCTAAGCTTGTAAGCTTTCATTACGGAAATCAAGGCTTGTGGCGATCAAAAGATCCAAAGAAATATAAAAACATAACCTGACTAATCTGACTGACTCTTTCAAAAGACTAAATGTGTTCGTGTGATAATCAATCTTACCATCAGAATCTATTCCTTTATAAAAGACACCGTAGTTCCCAAAATATAACGATAGTAATTACATCGAAAATCAAGATTTCGTGGCGCAACGGTAGCGCGTCTGACTCCAGATCAGGAGGTTGCGTGTTCAAATCACGTCGAGATCAAGCAAAAATATTTCTTGTGAAGGTATGTTTAGGCTTTTAAAACGGATTCAACGTTCAAATAACATTAATCACCATTATTTCTATATCTTTTTATCTCAACACACATGTATCCTAATTCAATTTGAATCTTAGCCAGCTGTTTTTTTTTTCTTTTTATCAAAATGTGACTTTAGATCTACACGGGACTACAGTTTTTGGAATGGGAGAGCATAGAACCAAGTGAGTTTACAAAGGGGGGAACATTTGCGTCTGAATGTCGATTACCACAGCAGTTGGAACACGACGAGTTTGAACCGATAACTATCTTGGGTTTCCACGATACAAACACAGAGTCTGGCGATGGATATAATTTGTACCTCTCTGTCCTACAAATGGTTTATTCACCAATTGGTATGATCAAAGGAAGATTAAGTAATCTAAACCAATCTGGCAAACAAAAAGAGTCCGCTTAAAGAGATTGCTTCAACCACCACTAACCACTAAGTACCGTCCTTATACGTACTGCGCAAGAATATCAGCAAACTAAACTCAATAGAGTAGATTCTACCAATCTGTCTTGGGCAATGGTGATTAAAATGCATCGACCGGGAATCGAACCCGGGCCATCCGCGTGGCAGGCGAGCATTCTACCACTGAACCATCGATGCTTGCCCCTCACGTATACTTCTTGATACAAAATGCACGACGACAACCCATCTATTGTAGCCGACTATCATGCCTAAGCTTCTTAGCTTTCATTACGGAAATCAAGGCTTGTGGCGATCAAAAGATCCAAAGAAATATAAAAAAATAACCTGACTAATCTGACTGACTCTTTCAAAAGACTAAATGTGTTCGTGTGATAATCAATCTTACCATCAGAATCTATTCCTTTATAAAAGACACCGTAGTTCCCAAAATATAACGATAGTAATTACATCGAAAATCAAGATTTCGTGGCGCAACGGTAGCGCGCCTGACTCCAGATCAGGAGGTTGCGTGTTCAAATCACGTCGAGATCAAGCAAAAATATTTCTTGTGAAGGTATGTTTGGGCTTATAGAACAGATACAACATTCAATTAACATTGATCACCATTAGTTCAATATCTTGTTATCTCAACACACATGTATCCTAATTCAATTTGAATTGTAGTCAGCTGCTTTTTTTCTTTTTATCAAAATGTGACTTTAGATCTACACGGGACTACAGTTTTTGGAATGGGAGAGCATAGAACCAAGTGAGTTTACAAAAGAAGGAACATTTGCGTCTGAATGTCGATTACCACAGCAGTTGGAACATGACGAGTTTGAACCGATAACTATCTTGGGTTTCCACGATACAAACACAGAGTCTGGCGATGGATATAACTTGTACCTCTCTGTCCTACAAATGGTTTATTCGCCAATTGGTATGATCAAAGGAAGATTAAGTAATCTAAACCAATCTGGCAAACAAAAAAGAGTCCGCTTAAAGAGATTGCTTCAACCACCACTAACCACTAAGTACCGTCCTTATACGTACTGCGCAAGAATATCAGCAAACTAAACTCAATTGAGTAGATTCTACCAATCTGTCTTGGGCAATGGTAATTAAAATGCATCGACCGGGAATCGAACACGGGCCGCCCGCGTGGCAGGCGAGCATTCTACCACTGAACCATCGATGCTTTCCCCTCACGTATACTTCTTGATACAAATTGCACGACAACAACCCATCTATTGTAGCCGACTATCATGCCTAAGCTTGTAAGCTTTCATTACGGAAATCAAGGCTTGTGGCGATCAAAAGATCCAAAGAAATATAAAAACATAACCTGACTAATCTGACTGACTCTTTCAGAAGACTAAATGTGTTCGTGTGATAATCAATCTTACCATCAGAATCTATTCCTTTATAAAAGACACCGTAGTTCCCAAAATATAACGATAGTAATTACTTATAAAAATCAAGATTTCGTGGCGCAACGGTAGCGCGCCTGACTCCAGATCAGAAGGTTGTGTGTTCAAATCACGTCGAGATCAAGCAAAAATATTTCTTGTGAAGGTATGTTTAGGCTTTTAAAACGGATACAACGTTCAAATAACATTAATCACCATTGTTTCTATATCTTGTTATCTCAACACACATGTATCCTAATTCAATTTGAATCTTAGTCAGCTGTTTTTTTTTTCTTTTTATCAAAATGTGACTTTAGATCTACACGGGACTACAGTTTTTGGAATGGGAGAGCATAGAACCAAGTGAGTTTACAAAAGGGGGAACATTTGCGTCTGAATGTCGATTACCACAGCAGTTGGAACACGACGAGTTTGAACCGATAACTATCTTGGGTTTCCACGATACAAACACAGAGTCTGGCGATGGATATAACTTGTACCTCTCTGTCCTACAAATGGTTTATTCGCCAGTTGGTATGATCAAAGGAAGATTAAGTAATCTAAACCAATCTGGCAAACAAACAAGAGTCCGCTTAAAGAGATTGCTTCAACCACCACTAACCACTAAGTACCGTCCTTATACGTACTGCGCAAGAATATCAGCAAACTAAACTCAACAGAGTAGATTCTACAAATCTGTCTTGGGCAACGATGATTAAAATGCATCGACCGGGAACCGAACCCAGGCCGCCCGTGTGGCAGGCGAGCATTCTACCACTGAACCATCGATGCTTGCCCCTCACGTATACTTCTTGATACAAATTGCGCGACGACAACCCATCTATTGTAGCCGACTATCATGCCTAAGCTTGTTAGCTTTCATTACGGAAATCAAGGCTTGTGGCGATCAAAAGATCCAAAGAAATATAAAAACATAACCTGACTAATCTGACTGACTCTTTCAAAAGACTAAATGTGTTCGTGTGATAATCAATCTTACCATCAGAATCTATTCCTTTATAAAAGACACCGTAGTTTTCAAAATATAACGATAGTAATTACATCAAAAATCAAGATTTCGTGGCGCAACGGTAGCGCGCCTGACTCCAGATCAGGAGGTTGCGGGTTCAAATCACGTTGAGATCAAGCAAAAATATTTCTTGTGAAGGTATGTTTAGGCTTTTAAAACGGATTCAACGTTCAAATAACATTAATCACCATTGTTTCTATATCTTGTTATCTCAACACACATGTATCCTGATTCAATTTGAATCTAAGTCAGCTGTATTTTTTCTTTATATCAAAATGTGACTTTAGATCTACACGGGACTACAGTTTTTGGAATGGGAGAGCATAGAACCAAGTGAGTTTACAAAAGGGGGAACATTTGCGTCTGAATGTCGATTACCACAGCAGTTGGAACACGACGAGTTTGAACTGATAACTATCTTGGGTTTCCACGATACAAACACAGAGTCTGGCGATGGATATAACTTGTACCTCACTGTCCTACAAATGGTTTATTCACCAATTGGTATGATCAAAGGAAGATTAAGTAATCTAAACCAATCTGGCAAACAAAAAAGAGTCCGCTTAAAGAGATTGCTTCAACCACCACTAACTACCGTCCTTATACGTACTGCGCAAGAATATCAGCAAACTAAACTCAATAGAGTAGATTCTACCAATCTGTCTTGGGCAATGGTGATTAAAATGCATCGACCGGGAATCGATCCCGGGCCGCCCGCGTGGCAGGCGAGCATTCTACCACTGAACCATCGATGCTTGTCCCTCACGTATACTTCTTGATACAAATTGCACGACGACAACCCATCTATTGTAGCCGACTATCATGCCTAAGCTTGTTAGCTTTCATTACGGAAATCAAGGCTTGTGGCGATCAAAAGATCCAAGGAAATATAAAAAAATAACCTGACTAATCTGACTGACTCTTTCAAAAGACTAAATGTGTTCGTGTGATAATCAATCTTACCATCAGAATCTATTCCTTTATAAAAGACACCGTAGTTCCCAAAATATAACGATAGTAATAACATCGAAAATCAAGATTTTGTGGCACAACGGTAGCGCGCTTGACTCCAGATCAGGAGGTTGCGTGTTCAAATCACGTCGAGATCAAGCAAATATATTTCTTGTGAAGGTATGTTTAGGCTCTTTAAACGGATACAACGTTCAAATAACATTATTCACCATTGTTTCTATATCTTGTTATCTCAACACACATGTATCCTAATTCAATTTGAATCTTAGTCAGCTGTTTTTTTTTCTTTTTATCAAAATGTGACTTTAGATCTACACGGGACTACAGTTTTTGGAATGGGAGAGCATAGAACCAAGTGAGTTTACAAAAGGGGGAACATTTGCGTCTGAATGTCGATTACCACAGCAGTTGGAACACGACGAGTTTGAACCGATAACTATCTTGGGTTTCCACGATACAAACACAGAGTCTGGCGATGGATATAACTTGTACCTCTCTGTCCTACAAATGGTTTATTCGCCAATTGGTATGATCAAAGGAAGATTAAGTAATCTAAACCAATCTGGCAAACAAAAAAGAGTCCGCTTAAAGAGATTGCTTCAACCACCACTAACCACTAAGTACCGTCCTTATACGTACTGCGCAAGAATATCAGCAAACTAAACTCAATAGAGTAGATTCTACCAATCTGTCTTGGGCAATGGTGATTAAAATGTATCGACCGGGAATCGAACCCGGGCCGCCCGCGTGGCAGGCGAGCATTCTACCACTGAACCATCGATACTTGCCCCTCACGTATACTTCTTGATACAAATTGCACGACGACAACCCATCTATTGTAGCCGACTATCATGCCTAAGCTTGTTAGCTTTCATTACGGAAATCAAGGCTTGTGGCGATCAAAAGATCCAAGGAAATATACAAAAATAACCTGACTAATCTGACTGACTCTTTCAAAAGACTATATGTGTTCGTGTGATAATCAATCTTACCATCAGAATCTATTCCTTTATAAAAGACACCGTAGTTCCAAAAATATAACGATAGTAATTACAGCGAGAATCAAGATTTCGTGGCGCAACGGTAGCGCGCCTGACTCCAGATCAGAAGGGTTCCGTGTTCAAATCACGTCGAGATCAAGCAAAAATATTTCTTTTGAAGGTATGTCTAGGCTTTTAAAACGGATACAACGTTCAAATAACATTAATCACCATTGTTTCTATATCTTGTTATCTCAACACAAATGTATCCTAATTCAATTTGAATCTTAGTCAGCTGTTTTTTTTTCTTTTTATCAAAATGTGACTTTAGATCTACACGGGACTACAGTTTTTGGAATGGGAGAGCATAGAACCAAGTGAGTTTACAAAAGGGGGAACATTTGCGTCTGAATGTCGATTACCACAGCAGTTGGAACACGACGAGTTTGAACCGATAACTATCTTGGGTTTCCACGATACAAACACAGAGTCTGACGATGGATATAACTTGTACCTCTGTGTCCTACAAATGGTTTATTCGCCAATTGGTATGATCAAAGGAAGATTAAGTAATCTAAACCAATCTGGCAAACAAAAAAGAGTCCGCTTAAAGAGATTGCTTCAACCACCACTAACCACTAAGTACCGTCCTTATACGTACTGCGCAAGAATATCAGCAAACTAAACTCAATAGAGTAGATTCTACAAATCTGTCTTGGGCAATGATGATTAAAATGCATCGACCGAGAATCGATCCCGGGGCGCCCGCGTGGCAGCAAGCATTCTACCACTGAACCATCGATGCTTGACTCTCACGTATACTTCTTGATACAAATTGCGCGACGACAACCCATCTATTGTAGCCGACTATCATGCCTAAGCTTGTTAGCTTTCATTACGGAAATCAAGGCTTGTGGCGATCAAAAGATCCAAAGAAATATAAAAAAATAACCTGACTAATCTGACTGACTCTTTCAAAAGACTAAATGTGTTCGTGTGATAATCAATCTTACCATCAGAATCTATTCCTTTATAAAATACACCGTAGTTCCCAAAATATAACGATAGTAATAACATCGAAAATCAAGATTTCGTGGCGCAACGGTAGCGCGCCTGACTCCAGATCAGGAGGTTGCGTGTTCATATCACGTCGAGATCAAGCAACAATATTTCTTGTGAAGGTATGTTTAGGCTCTTTAAACGGATACAACGTTCAAATAACATTATTCACCATTGTTTCTATATCTTGTTATCTCAACACACATGTATCCTAATTCAATTTGAATCTTAGTCAGCTGTTTTTTTTTCTTTTTATCAAAATGTGACTTTAGATCTACACGGGACTACAGTTTTTGGAATGGGAGAGCATAGAACCAAGTGAGTTTACAAAAGGGGGAACATTTGCGTCTGAATGTCGATTACCACAGCAGTTGGAACACGACGAGTTTGAACCGATAACTATCTTGGGTTTCCACGATACAAACACAGAGTCTGGCGATGGATATAACTTGTACCTCTCTGTCCTACAAATGGTTTATTCGCCAATTGGTATGATCAAAGGAAGATTAAGTAATCTAAACCAATCTGGCAAACAAAAAAGAGTCCGCTTAAAGAGATTGCTTCAACCACCACTAACCACTAAGTACCGTCCTTATACGTACTGCGCAATAATATCAGCAAACTAAACTCAATAGAGTAGATTCTACCAATCTGTCTTGGGCAATGGTGATTAAAATGCATCGACCGGGAATCGAACCCGGGCCGCCCGCGTGGCAGGCGAGCATTCTACCACTGAACCATCGATACTTGCCCCTCACGTATACTTCTTGATACAAATTGCACGACGACAACCCATCTATTGTAGCCGACTATCATGCCTAAGCTTGTTAGCTTTCATTACGGAAATCAAGGCTTGTGGCGATCAAAAGATCCAAGGAAATATACAAAAATAACCTGACTAATCTGACTGACTCTTTCAAAAGACTATATGTGTTCGTGTGATAATCAATCTTACCATCAGAATCTATTCCTTTATAAAAGACACCGTAGTTCCCAAAATATAACGATAGTAATTACATCGAGAATCAAGATTTCGTGGCGCAACGGTAGCGCGCCTGACTCCAGATCAGAAGGGCTCCGTGTTCAAATCACGTCGAGATCAAGCAAAAATATTTCTTTTGAAGGTATGTCTAGGCTTTTAAAACGGATACAACGTTCAAATAACATTAATCACCATTGTTTCTATATCTTGTTATCTCAACACACATGTATCCTAATTCAATTTGAATCTTAGTCAGCTGTTTTTTTTTCTTTTTATCAAAATGTGACTTTAGATCTACACGGGACTACAGTTTTTGGAATGGGAGAGCATAGAACCAAGTGAGTTTACAAAAGGGGGAACATTTGCGTCTGAATGTAGATTACCACAGCAGTTGGAACACGACGAGTTTGAACCGATAACTATCTTGGGTTTCCACGATACAAACACAGAGTCTGGCGATGGATATAACTTGTACCTCTCTGTCCTACAAATGGTTTATTCGCCAATTGGTATGATCAAAGGAAGATTAAGTAATCTAAACCAATCTGGCAAACAAAAAAGAGTCCGCTTAAAGAGATTGCTTCAACCACCACTAACCACTAAGTACCGTACTTATACGTACTGCGCAAGAATATCAGCAAACTAAACTCAATAGAGTAGATTCTACAAATCTGTCTTGGGCAATGATGATTAAAATGCATCGACCGAGAATCGATCCCGGGGCGCCCGCGTGGCAGCAAGCATTCTACCACTGAACCATCGATGCTTGACTCTCACGTATACTTCTTGATACAAATTGCACGACGACAACCCATCTATTGTAGCCGACTATCATGCCTAAGCTTGTTAGCTTTCATTACGGAAATCAAGGCTTGTGGCGATCAAAAGATCCAAGGAAATATAAAAAAATAACCTGACTAATCTGACTGACTCTTTCAAAAGACTATATGTGTTCGTGTGATAATCAATTTTACCATCAGAATCTATTCCTTTATAAAAGACACCGTAGTTCCCAAAATATAACGATAGTAATTACATCGAGAATCAAGATTTCGTGGCGCAACGGTAGCGCGCCTGACTCCAGATCAGAAGGGTTCCGTGTTCAAATCACGTCGAGATCAAGCAAAAATATTTCTTTTGAAGGTATGTCTAGGCTTTTAAAACGGATACAACGTTCAAATAACATTAATCACCATTGTTTCTATATCTTGTTATCTCAACACACATGTATCCTAATTCAATTTGAATCTTAGTCAGCTGTTTTTTTTTCTTTTTATCAAAATGTGACTTTAGATCTACACGGGACTACAGTTTTTGGAATGGGAGAGCATAGAACCAAGTGAGTTTACAAAAGGGGGAACATTTGCGTCTGAATGTAGATTACCACAGCAGTTGGAACACGACGAGTTTGAACCGATAACTATCTTGGGTTTCCACGATACAAACACAGAGTCTGGCGATGGATATAACTTGTACCTCTCTGTCCTACAAATGGTTTATTCGCCAATTGGTATGATCAAAGGAAGATTAAGTAATCTAAACCAATCTGGCAAACAAAAAAGAGTCCGCTTAAAGAGATTGCTTCAACCACCACTAACCACTAAGTACCGTACTTATACGTACTGCGCAAGAATATCAGCAAACTAAACTCAATAGAGTAGATTCTACAAATCTGTCTTGGGCAATGATGATTAAAATGCATCGACCGAGAATCGATCCCGGGGCGCCCGCGTGGCAGCAAGCATTCTACCACTGAACCATCGATGCTTGACTCTCACGTATACTTCTTGATACAAATTGCACGACGACAACCCATCTATTGTAGCCGACTATCATGCCTAAGCTTGTTAGCTTTCATTACGGAAATCAAGGCTTGTGGCGATCAAAAGATCCAAAGAAATATAAAAAAATAACCTGACTAATCTGACTGACTCTTTCAAAAGACTAAATGTGTTCGTGTGATAATCAATCTTACCACCAGAATCTATTCCTTTATAAAATACACCGTAGTTCCCAAAATATAACGATAGTAATAACATCGAAAATCAAGATTTCGTGGCGCAACGGTAGCGCGCCTGACTCCAGATCAGGAGGTTGCGTGTTCAAATCACGTCGAGATCAAGCAAAAATATTTCTTGTGAAGGTATGTTTAGGCTCTTTAAACGGATACAACGTTCAAATAACATTATTCACCATTGTTTCTATATCTTGTTATCTCAACACACATGTATCCTAATTCAATTTGAATCTTAGTCAGCTGTTTTTTTTTCTTTTTATCAAAATGTGACTTTAGATCTACACGGGACTACAGTTTTTGGAATGGGAGAGCATAGAACCAAGTGAGTTTACAAAAGGGGGAACATTTGCGTCTGAATGTCGATTACCACAGCAGTTGGAACACGACGAGTTTGAACCGATAACTATCTTGGGTTTCCACGATACAAACACAGAGTCTGGCGATGGATATAACTTGTACCTCTCTGTCCTACAAATGGTTTATTCGCCAATTGGTATGATCAAAGGAAGATTAAGTAATCTAAACCAATCTGGCAAACAAAAAAGAGTCCGCTTAAAGAGATTGCTTCAACCACCACTAACCACTAAGTACCGTCCTTATACGTACTGCGCAAGAATATCAGCAAACTAAACTCAATAGAGTAGATTCTACCAATCTGTCTTGGGCAATGGTGATTAAAATGCATCGACCGGGAATCGAACCCGGGCCGCCCGCGTGGCAGGCGAGCATTCTACCACTGAACCATCGATTCTTGCCCCTCACGTATACTTCTTGATACAAATTGCACGACGACAACCCATCTATTGTAGCCGACTATCATGCCTAAGCTTGTTAGCTTTCATTACGGAAATCAAGGCTTGTGGCGATCAAAAGATCCAAGGAAATATAAAAAAATAACCTGACTAATCTGACTGACTCTTTCAAAAGACTATATGTGTTCGTGTGATAATCAATCTTACCATCAGAATCTATTCCTTTATAAAAGACACCGTAGTTCCCAAAATATAACGATAGTAATTAAATCGAAAATCAAGATTTCGTGGCGCAACGGTAGCGCGCCTGACTCCAGATCAGGAGGTTGCGTGTTCAAATCACGTCGAGATCAAGCAAAAATATTTCTTGTGAAGGTATGTTTAGGCTTTTAAAATGGATACAACGTTCAAATAACATTAATCACCATTGTTTCTATATCTTGTTATCTCAACACACATGTATCCTGATTCAATTTGAATCTTAGTCGGCTGTTTTTTTTTCTTTTTATCAAAATGTGACTTTAGATCTACACGGGACTACAGTTTTTGGAATGGGAGAGCATAGAACCAAATGAGTTTAAAAAAGGGGGAACATTTGCGTCTGAATGTCGATTACCACAGCAGTTGGAACACGACGAGTTTGAACCGATAACTATCTTGGGTTTCCACGATACAAACACAGAGTCTGGCGATGGATATAACTTGTACCTCTCTGTCCTACAAATGGTTTATTCGCCAATTGGTATGATCAAAGGAAGATTAAGTAATCTAAACCAATCTGGCAAACAAAAAAGAGTCCGCTTAAAGAGATTGCTTCAACCACCACTAACCACTAAGTACCGTCCTTATACGCACTGCGCAAGAATATCAGCAAACTAAACTCAATAGAGTAGATTCTACCAATCTGTCTTGGGCAATGGTGATTAAAATGCATCGACCGGGAATCGAACCCGGGCCGCCCACGTGGCAGGCGAGCATTCTACCACTGAACCATCGATGCTTGCCCCTCATGTATACTTCTTGATACAAATTGCACGACGACAACCCATCTATTGTAGCCGACTATCATGCCTAAGCTTGTTAGCTTTCATTACGGAAATCAAGGCTTGTGGCGATCAAAAGATCCAAAGAAATATAAAAAAATAACCTGACTAATCTGACTGACTCTTTCAAAAGACTAAATGTGTTCGTGTGATAATCAATCTTACCATCAGAATCTATTCCTTTATAAAAGACACCGTAGTTCCCAAAATATAACGATAGTAATTACATCGAAAATCAAGATTTCGTGGCGCAACGGTAGCGCGCCTGACTCCAGATCAGGAGGTTGCGGGTTCAAATCACGTCGAGATCAAGCAAAAATATTTCTTGTGAAGGTATGATTAGGCTTTTAAAACGGTCAAATAACATTAATCCCTGAGGTATATTTATATACTAAGGTCCTTAACAATATAGGGTGTGGGGTATAGGGGGTAGGGTAGTAGTAGCTAGTAGTGAAATTCAGAGGGTTTAATGTCCATTTAGTGTTCCTTTATACGTTTCTTCCCTGAATGACCAATCGTCACCAAATGTTGTACATAATTCTGTCAAAATTTGATACATGGCGTAACGGGGTTTTCATTTGTTTTCATTACTGTTTTAAAAATTTAATTTGCGTACTTGTTACCTAGCTGGTTGCCGAATCCTAGGCAGTGAATTCGCTTTTTTTGCGTAACCTTCCAACTGTCAGTGCATGCTCAGCAGTGTAAACAAAAACAAAAAAAAAAGTTTGGATCTTCCCTAGCAAGACAAGTTTTCTGCTACGGGAGTGGAGAGTATTTATTATTTGATTTTGTTTTTATGTTCGATTTCGATTTCGTCTTTATTCTTCTTTTTACTTTGTATTTTCCCATTATTACTTTTTTAAATCTTTTGTTTTATTATCACCTCTTTTTGTTTACTGTTTTTTGTCTTGATTTTAATAAATTTTTTGATCAAGTAAAATTTCTATTCCTCCTTTTTTTAACAGTTAGTCATCAACCAAGAAGTTGAGGAACATTTAAAAATGTTTGATTATACTCATTTTGAAGCTCTGGGTCATCTCTCTCTTCTTCCCTTGTCCTCTTCACAGTCATCAAGATCTTCTGGTGGTCGTGAAGAGTTACCGCCGATCTTCCACTTCCATTTACCTCCGAAAGCTTTTTAAGTGTAATTTTTCAAAAATTACAAATTAATTTTTCGAGATCGAGATTCGAACCCTAAACAATACGAGTGGCAGCCCGAGTTGCTAACCATTAGAACAACATTGACATTTTTATATAAGGGCCAGAATGCTTGGCCCGGTTGGTGAGTACACCAAATAATGTAACAAAAGTCGAAGTAAAGCAATGGTAATATCGCTAGCGACGCTACCATCGGTATCGATTTCGGAACCGGTCGTAAAACACTTAGGTTATATGCCTTAATTATAAAGATTTTTTCAGCGGTGGTTTAATCAAACTGCTATAAGAGCACATCCAATTCTTTGTAGTTAATATGTAACTAATAATTTTTCTAATTCCATGTTACTATAGTAATAAAAATTGCTATAACTTAATCTAAACATGAAGTGCGACGTGGGGTGGCGGGGCGAATCCTCCGCCATTCATAATTCGCACCACTCATAATATTACAGATTATTTTTCAATTAGTTATAAAGAATCAATTATGGAAGATAATAAAGGGAAACAGAATTTTCCAAACGTTATAGTATGTATTAATCTACTATAACCTTGATTTTCTGTCTCTTTAACGTTTAAAAAAATTACCGAAGGACGTTACCGAAGGAATCTTGTCACCATTGTTTCTATATCTTGTTATCTCAACACACATGTATCCTGATTCAATTTGAATCTTAGTCAGCTGATTTTTTTCTTTTTATCAAAATGTGACTTTAGATCTACACGGGACTACAGTTTTTGGAATGGGAGAGCATAGAACCAAGTGAGTTTACAAAAGGGGGAACATTTGCGTCTGAATGTCGATTACCACAGCAGTTGGAACACGACGAGTTTGAACCGATAACTATCTTGGGTTTCCACGATACAAACACAGAGTCTGGCGATGGATATAACTTGTACCTCTCTGTCCTACAAATGGTTAATTCGCCAATTGGTATGATCAAAGGAAGATTAAGTAATCTAAACCAATCTGGCAAACAAAAAAGAGTCCGCTTAAAGAGATTGCTTCAACCACCACTAACCACTAAGTACCGTCCTTATACGCACTGCGCAAGAATATCAGCAAACTAAACTCAATAGAGTAGATTCTACCAATCTGTCTTGGGCAATGGTGATTAAAATGCATCGACCGGGAATCGAACCCGGGCCGCCCACGTGGCAGGCGAGCATTCTACCACTGAACCATCGATGCTTGCTCCTCACGTATACTTCTTGATACAAATTGCACGACGACAACCCATCTATTGTAGCCGACTATCATGCCTAAGCTTGTTAGCTTTCATTACGGAAATCAAGGCTTGTGGCGATCAAAAGATCCAACGAAATATAAAAAAATAACCTGACTAATCTGACTGACTCTTTCAAAAGACTAAATGTGTTCGTGTGATAATCAATCTTACCATCAGAATCTATTCCTTTATAAAAGACACCGTAGTTCCCAAAATATAACGATAGTAATTACATCGAAAAACAAGATTTCGTGGCGCAACGGTAGCGCGCCTGACTCCAGATCAGGAGGTTGCGTGTTCAAATCACGTCGAGATCAAGCAAAAATATATCTTGTGAAGGTATGTTTAGGCTTTTAAAACGGATACAACGTTCAAATAACATTAATCACCATTGTTTCTATATCTTGTTATCTCAACACACATGTATCCTGATTCAATTTGAATCTTAGTCAGCTGTTTTTTTTTAAATCAAAATGTGACTTTAGATCTACACGGGACTACAGTTTTTGGAATGGGAGAGCATAGAACCAAGTGAGTTTACAAAAGGGGGAACATTTGCGTCTGAATTTCGATTACCTCAGCAGTTGTAACACGACGAGTTTGAACCGATAACTATCTTGGGTTTCCACAATACAAACACAGAGTCTGGCGATGGATATAACTTGTACCTCTCTGTCCTACAAATGGTTTATTCACCAATTGGTATGATCAAAGGAAGATTAAGTAATCTAAACCAATCTGGCAAACAAAAAAGAGTCCGCTTAAAGAGATTGCTTCAACCACCACTAACCACTAAGTACCGTCCTTATACGTACTGCGCAAGAATATCAGCAAACTAAACTCAATAGAGCAGATTCTACCAATCTGTCTTGGGCAATGGTGATTAAAATGCATCGACCGGGAATCGAACCCGGGCCGCCCGCGTGGCAGGCGAGCATTCTACCACTGAACCATCGATGCTTGCCCCTCACGTATACTTCTTGATACAAATTGCACGACGACAACCCATCTATTGTAGCCGACTATCATGCCTAAGCTTGTTAGCTTTCATTACGGAAATCAAGGCTTGTGGCGATCAAAAGATCCAAGGAAATATAAAATAATAACCTGACTAATCTGACTGACTCTTTCAAAAGACTAAATGTGTTCGTGTGATAATCAATCTTACCATCAGAATCTATTCCTTTATAAAAGACACCGTAGTTCCCAAAATATAACGATAGTAATAACAACGAAAATCAAGATTTCGTGGCGCAACGGTAGCGCGCCTGACTCCAGATCAGGAGGTTGCGTGTTCAAATCACGTCGAGATCAAGCATAAATATTTCTTGTGAAGGTATGTTTGGTCTTATAGAACAGATACAATGTTCAAATAACATTAATCACCATTGTTTCTATATCTTGTTATCTCAACACACATGTATCCTAATTCAATTTGAATCTTAGTCAGCTGCTTTTTTTCTTTTTATCAAAATGTGACTTTAGATCTACACGGGACTACAGTTTTTGGAATGGGAGAGCATAGAACCAAGTGAGTTTACAAAAGGGGGAACATTTGCGTCTGAATGTCGATTACCACAGCAGTTGGAACACGACGAGTTTGAACCGATAACTATCTTGGGTTTCCACGATACAAACACAGAGTCTGGCGATGGATATAACTTGTACCTCTCTGTCCTACAAATGGTTAATTCGCCAATTGGTATGATCAAAGGAAGATTAAGTAATCTAAACCAATCTGGCAAACAAAAAAGAGTCCGCTTAAAGAGATTGCTTCAACCACCACTAACCACTAAGTACCGTCCTTATACGCACTGCGCAAGAATATCAGCAAACTAAACTCAACAGAGTAGATTCTACCAATCTGTCTTGGGCAATGGTGATTAAAATGCATCGACCGGGAATCGAACCCGGGCCGCCCACGTGGCAGGCGAGCATTCTACCACTGAACCATCGATGCTTGCTCCTCACGTATACTTCTTGATACAAATTGCACGACGACAACCCATCTATTGTAGCCGACTATCATGCCTAAGCTTGTTAGCTTTCATTACGGAAATCAAGGCTTGTGGCGATCAAAAGATCCAACGAAATATAAAAAAATAACCTGACTAATCTGACTGACTCTTTCAAAAGACTAAATGTGTTCGTGTGATAATCAATCTTACCATCAGAATCTATTCCTTTATAAAAGACACCGTAGTTCCCAAAATATAACGATAATAATTACATCGAAAATCAAGATTTCGTGGCGCAACGGTAGCGCGCCTGACTCCAGATCAGGAGGTTGCGTGTTCAAATCACGTCGAGATCAAGCAAAAATATTTCTTGTGAAGGTATGTTTAGGCTTTTAAAACGGATACAACGTTCAAATAACATTAATCACCATCGTTTCTATATCTTATTATCTCAACACACATGTATCCTAATTCAATTTGAATTGTAGTCAGCTGCTTTTTTTCTTTTTATCAAAATGTGACTTTAGATCTACACGGGACTACAGTTTTTGGAATGGGAGAGCATAGAACCAAGTGAGTTTACAAAAGGGGGAACATTTGCGTCTGAATGTCGATTACCACAGCAGTTGGAACACAACGAGTTTGAACCGATAACTATCTTGGGTTTCCACGATACAAACACAGAGTCTGGCGATGGATATAACTTGTACCTCTCTGTCCTACAAATGGTTTATTCGCAAATTGGTATGATCAAAGGAAGATTAAGTAATCTAAACCAATCTGGCAAACAAAAAAGAGTCCGCTTAAAGAGATTGCTTCAACCACCACTAACCACTAAGTACCGTCCTTATACGCACTGCGCAAGAATATCAGCAAACTAAACTCAATAGAGTAGATTCTACCAACCTGTCTTGGGCATTGGTGATTATAATGCATCGACCGGGAATCGAACCCGGGCCGCCCGCGTGGCAGGCGAGCATTCTACCACTGAACCATCGATGCTTGCCCGTCACGTATACTTCTTGATACAAATTGCACGACGACAACCCATCTATTATAGCCGACTATCATGCCTAAGCTTGTTAGCTTTCATTACGGAAATCAAGGCTTGTGGCGATCAAAAGATCCAAGGAAATATAAAAAAATAACCTGACTAATCTGACTGACTCTTTCAAAAGACTAAATGTGTTCGTGTGATAATCAATCTTACCATCAGAATCTATTCCTTTATAAAAGACACCGTAGTTCCCAAAATATAACGATAGTAATTACATCGAAAATCAAGATTTCGTGGCGCAACGGTAGCGCGCCTGACTCCAGATCAGGAGGTTGCGTGTTCAAATCACGTTGAGATCAAGCAAAAATATTTCTTGTGAAGGTATGTTTGGGCTTATAGAACAGATACAACGTTCAAATAACATTAATCACCATCGTTTCTATATCTTATTATCTCAACACACATGTATCCTAATTCAATTTGAATTGTAGTCAGCTGATTTTTTTCTTTTTATCAAAATGTGACTTTAGATCTACACGGGACTACAGTTTTTGGAATGGGAGAGCATAGAACCAAGTGAGTTTACAAAAGGGGGAACATTTGCGTCTGAATGTCGATTACCACAGCAGTTGGAACACGACGAGTTTGAACCGATAACTATCTTGGGTTTCCACGATACAAACACAGAGTCTGGCGATGGATATAACTTGTACCTCTCTGTCCTACAAATGGTTTATTCGCCAATTGGTATGATCAAAGGAAGATTAAGTAATCTAAACCAATCTGGCAAACAAAAAAGAGTCCGCTTAAAGAGATTGCTTCAACCACCACTAACCACTAAGTACCGTCCTTATACGTACTGCGCAAGAATATCAGCAAACTATACTCAATAGAGTAGATTCTACCAATCTGTCTTGGGCAATAGTGATTAAAATGCATCGACCGGCAATCGAACCCGGGCCGCCCGCGTGGCAGGCGAGCATTCTACCACTGAACCATCGATGCTTGCCCCTCACGTATACTTCTTGATACAAATTGCACGACGACAACCCATCTATTGTAGCCGACTATCATGCCTAAGCTTGTTAGCTTTCATTACGGAAATCAAGGCTTGTGGCGATCAAAAGATCCAACGAAATATAAAAAAAATAACCTGACTAATCTGACTGACTCTTTCAAAAGACTAAATGTGTTCGTGTGATAATCAATCTTACCATCAGAATCTATTCCTTTATAAAAGACACCGTAGTTCCCAAAATATAACGATAGTAATTACATCGAAAATCAAGATTTCGTGGCGCAACGGTAGCGCGCCTGACTCCAGATCAGGAGGTTGCGTATTCAAATCACGTCGAGATCAAGCAAAAATATTTCTTGTGAAGGTATGTTTAGGCTTTTAAAACGGATACAACGTTCAAATAACATTAATCACCATTGTTTCTATATCTTGTTATCTCAACACACATGTATCCTAATTCAATTTGAAGTTTAGTCAGCTGTTTTTTTTTTCTTTTTATCAAAATGTGACTTTAGATCTACACGGGACTACAGTTTTTGGAATGGGAGAGCATAGAACCAAGTGAGTTTACAAAAGGGGGAACATTTGCGTCTGAATGTCGATTACCACAGCAGTTGGAACACGACGAGTTTGAACCGATAACTATCTTGGGTTTCCACGATACAAACACAGAGTCTGGCGATGGATATAACTTGTACCTCTCTGTCCTACAAATGGTTTATTCGCCAATTGGTATGATCAAAGGAAGATTAAGAAATCTAAACCAATCTGGCAAACAAAAAAGAGTCCGCTTAAAGAGATTGCTTCAACCACCACTAACCACTAAGTACCGTCCTTAGACGTACTGCGCAAGAATATCAGCAAACTAAACTCAATAGAGTAGATTCTACCAACCTGTCTTGGGCATTGGTGATTAAAATGCATCGACCGGGAATCGAACCCGGGCCGCCCGCGTGGCAGGCGAGCATTCTACCACTGAACCATCGATGCTTGCCCCTCACGTATACTTCTTGATACAAATTGCACGACGACAACCCATCTATTATAGCCGACTATCATGCCTAAGCTTGTTAGCTTTCATTACGGAAATCAAGGCTTGTGGCGATCAAAAGATCCAAGGAAATATAAAAAAATAACCTGACTAATCTGACTGACTCTTTCAAAAGACTAAATGTGTTCGTGTGATAATCAATCTTACCATCAGAATCTATTCCTTTATAAAAGACACCGTAGTTCCCAAAATATAACGATAGTAATTACATCGAAAATCAAGATTTCGTGGCGCAACGGTAGCGCGCCTGACTCCAGATCAGGAGGTTGCGTGTTCAAATCACGTCGAGATCAAGCAAAAATATTTCTTGTGAAGGTATGTTTAGTCTTTTAAAACGGATACAACGTTCAAATAACATTAATCACCATTGTTTCTATATCTTGTTATCTCAACACACATGTATCCTAATTCAATTTGAATCTAAGTCAGCTGTTTTTTTTCTTTTTATCAAAATGTGACTTTAGATCTACACGGGACTACAGTTTTTGGAATGGGAGAGCATAGAACCAAGTGAGTTTACAAAAAGAGGAACATTTGCGTCTGAATGTCGATTACCACAGCAGTTGGAACACGACGAGTTTGAACCGATAACTATCTTGGGTTTCTACGATACAAACACAGAGTCTGGCGATGGATATAACTTGTACCTCTCTGTCCTACAAATGGTTTATTCGCCAATTGGTATGATCAAAGGAAGATTAAGTAATCTAAACCAATCTGGCAAACAAAAAAGAGTCCGCTTAAAGAGATTGCTTCAACCACCACTAACCACTAAGTACCGTCCTTATACGTACTGCGCAAGAATATCAGCAAACTAAACTCAATAGAGTAGATTCTACCAATCTGTCTTGGGCAATAGTGATTAAAATGCATCGACCGGGAATCGAACCCGGGCCGCCCGCGTGGCAGGCGAGCATTCTACCACTGAACCATCGATGCTTGCCCCTCACGTATACTTCTTGATACAAATTGCACGACGACAACCAATCTATTGTAGCCGACTATCATGCCTAAGCTTGTTAGCTTTCATTACGGAAATCAAGGCTTGTGGCGATCAAAAGATCCAACGAAATATAAAAAAATAACCTGACTAATCTGACTGACTCTTTCAAAAGACTAAATGTGTTCGTGTGATAATCAATCTTACCATCAGAATCTATTCCTTTATAAAAGACACCGTAGTTCCCAAAATATAACGATAGTAATTACATCAAAAATCAAGATTTCGTGGCGCAACGGTAGCGCGCCTGACTCCAGATCGGGAGGTTGCGTGTTCAAATCACGTCGAGATCAAGCAAAAATATTTCTTGTGAAGGTATGTTTGGGCTTATAGAACAGATACAACGTTCAAATAACATTAATCACCATCGTTTCTATATCTTGTTATCTCAACACACATGTATCCTAATTCAATTTGAATTGTAGTCAGCTGCTTTTTTTCTTTTTATCAAAATGTGACTTTAGATCTACACGGGACTACAGTTTTTGGAATGGGAGAGCATAGAACCAAGTGAGTTTACAAAAGGGGGAACATTTGCGTCTGAATGTTGATTACCACAGCAGTTGGAACACGACGAGTTTGAACCGATAACTATCTTGGGTTTCCACGATACAAACACAGAGTCTGGCGATGGATATAACTTGTACCTCTCTGTCCTACAAATGGTTTATTCGCCAATTGGTATGATCAAAGGAAGATTAAGTAATCTAAACCAATCTGGCAAACAAAAAAGAGTCCGCTTAAAGAGATTGCTTCAACCACCACTAACCACTAAGTACCGTCCTTATACGTACTGCGCAAGAATATCAGCAAACTAAACTCAATAGAGTAGATTCTACCAATCTGTCTTGGGCAATGATGATTAAAATGCATCGACCGGGAATCGAACCCGGGCCGCCCGCGTTGCAGGCGAGCATTCTACCACTGAACCATCGATGCTTGCCCCTCACGTATACTTCTTGATACAAATTGCACGACGACAACCCATCTATTGTAGCCGACTATCATGCCTAAGCTTGTTAGCTTTCATTACGGAAATCAAGGCTTGTGGCGATCAAAAGATCCAACGAAATATAAAAAAATAACCTGACTAATCTGACTGACTCTTTCAAAAGACTAAATGTGTTCGTGTGATAATCAATCTTACCATCAGAATCTATTCCTTTATAAAAGACACCGTAGTTCCCAAAATATAACGATAGTAATTACATCAAAAATCAAGATTTCGTGGCGCAACGGTAGCGCGCCTGACTCCAGATCAGGAGGTTGCGTGTTCAAATCACGTCGAGATCAAGCAAAAATATTTCTTGTGAAGGTATGTTTAGTCTTTTAAAACGGATACAACGTTCAAATAACATTAATCACCATTGTTTCTATATCTTGTTATCTCAACACACATGTATCCTAATTCAATTTGAATCTAAGTCAGCTGTTTTTTTTCTTTTTATCAAAATGTGACTTTAGATCTACACGGGACTACAGTTTTTGGAATGGGAGAGCATAGAACCAAGTGAGTTTACAAAAAGAGGAACATTTGCGTCTGAATGTCGATTACCACAGCAGTTGGAACACGACGAGTTTGAACCGATAACTATCTTGGGTTTCCACGATACAAACACAGAGTCTGGCGATGGATATAACTTGTACCTCTCTGTCCTACAAATGGTTTATTCGCCAATTGGTATGATCAAAGGAAGATTAAGTAATCTAAACCAATCTGGCAAACAAAAAAGAGTCCGCTTAAAGAGATTGCTTCAACCACCACTAACCACTAAGTACCGTCCTTAGACGTACTGCGCAAGAATATCAGCAAACTAAACTCAATAGAGTAGATTCTACCAATCTGTCTTGGGCAATAGTGATTAAAATGCATCGACCGGGAATCGAACCCGGGCCGCCCGCGTGGCAGGCGAGCATTCTACCACTGAACCATCGATGCTTGCCCCTCACGTATACTTCTTGATACAAATTGCACGACGACAACCCATCTATTGTAGCCGACTATCATGCCTAAGCTTGTTAGCTTTCATTACGGAAATCAAGGCTTGTGGCGATCAAAAGATCCAACGAAATATAAAAAAATAACCTGACTAATCTGACTGACTCTTTCAAAAGACTAAATGTGTTCGTGTGATAATCAATCTTACCATCAGAATCTATTCCTTTATAAAAGACACCGTAGTTCCCAAAATATAACGATAGTAATTACATCGAAAATCAAGATTTCGTGGCGCAACGGTAGCGCGCCTGACTCCAGATCAGGAGGTTGCGTGTTCAAATCACGTCGAGATCAAGCAAAAATATTTCTTGTGAAGGTATGTTTAGGCTTTTAAAACGGATACAACGTTCAAATAACATTAATCACCATTGTTTCTATATCTTGTTATCTCAACACACATGTATCCTAATTCAATTTGAATCTTAGTCAGCTGTTTTTTTTTCTTTTTATCAAAATGTGACTTTAGATCTACACGGGACTACAGTTTTTGGAATGGGAGAGCATAGAACCAAGGAGTTTACAAAAGGGGGAACATTTGCGTCTGAATGTCGATTACCACAGCAGTTGGAACACGACGAGTTTGAACCGATAACTATCTTGGGTTTCCACGATACAAACACAGAGTCTGGCGATGGATATAACTTGTACCTCTCTGTCCTACAAATGGTTTATTCGCCAATTGGTATGATCAAAGGAAGATTAAGTAATCTAAACCAATCTGGCAAACAAAAAAGAGTCCGCTTAAAGAGATTGCTTCAACCACCACTAACCACTAAGTACCGTCCTTATACGCACTGCGCAAGAATATCAGCAAACTAAACTCAATAGAGTAGATTCTACCAACCTGTCTTGGGCATTGGTGATTAAAATGCATCGACCGGGAATCGAACCCGGGCCGCCCGCGTGGCAGGCGAGCATTCTACCACTGAACCATCGATGCTTGCCCATCACGTATACTTCTTGATACAAATTGCACGACGACAACCCATCTATTATAGCCGACTATCATGCCTAAGCTTGTTAGCTTTCATTACGGAAATCAAGGCTTGTGGCGATCAAAAGATCCAAGGAAATATAAAAAAATAACCTGACTAATCTGACTGACTCTTTCAAAAGACTAAATGTGTTCGTGTGATAATCAATCTTACCATCAGAATCTATTCCTTTATAAAAGACACCGTAGTTCCCAAAATATAACGACAGTAATTACATCGAAAATCAAGATTTCGTGGCGCAACGGTAGCGCGCCTGACTCCAGATCAGGAGGTTGCGTATTCAAATCACGTCGAGATCAAGCAAAAATATTTCTTGTGAAGGTATGTTTAGGCTTTTAAAACGGATACAACGTTCAAATAACATTAATCACCATTGTTTCTATATCTTGTTATCTCAACACACATGTATCCTAATTCAATTTGAAGTTTAGTCAGCTGTTTTTTTTTTCTTTTTATCAAAATGTGACTTTAGATCTACACGGGACTACAGTTTTTGGAATGGGAGAGCATAGAACCAAGTGAGTTTACAAAAAGAGGAACATTTGCGTCTGAATGTCGATTACCACAGCAGTTGGAACACGACGAGTTTGAACCGATAACTATCTTGGGTTTCTACGATACAAACACAGAGTCTGGCGATGGATATAACTTGTACCTCTCTGTCCTACAAATGGTTTATTCGCCAATTGGTATGATCAAAGGAAGATTAAGTAATCTAAACCAATCTGGCAAACAAAAAAGAGTCCGCTTAAAGAGATTGCTTCAACCACCACTAACCACTAAGTACCGTCCTTATACGTACTGCGCAAGAATATCAGCAAACTAAACTCAATAGAGTAGATTCTACCAATCTGTCTTGGGCAATGATGATTAAAATGCATCGACCGGGAATCGAACCCGGGCCGCCCGCGTGGCAGGCGAGCATTCTACCACTGAACCATCGATGCTTGCCCCTCACGTATACTTCTTGATACAAATTGCACGACGACAACCCATCTATTATAGCCGACTATCATGCCTAAGCTTGTTAGCTTTCATTACGGAAATCAAGGCTTGTGGCGATCAAAAGATCCAAGGAAATATAAAAAAATAACCTGACTAATCTGACTGACTCTTTCAAAAGACTAAATGTGTTCGTGTGATAATCAATCTTACCATCAGAATCTATTCCTTTATAAAAGACACCGTAGTTCCCAAAATATAACGATAGTAATTACATCGAAAATCAAGATTTCGTGGCGCAACGGTAGCGCGCCTGACTCCAGATCAGGAGGTTGCGTGTTCAAATCACGTCGAGATCAAGCAAAAATATTTCTTGTGAAGGTATGTTTAGTCTTTTAAAACGGATACAACGTTCAAATAACATTAATCACCATTGTTTCTATATCTTGTTATCTCAACACACATGTATCCTAATTCAATTTGAATCTAAGTCAGCTGTTTTTTTTCTTTTTATCAAAATGTGACTTTAGATCTACACGGGACTACAGTTTTTGGAATGGGAGAGCATAGAACCAAGTGAGTTTACAAAAAGAGGAACATTTGCGTCTGAATGTCGATTACCACAGCAGTTGGAACACGACGAGTTTGAACCGATAACTATCTTGGGTTTCTACGATACAAACACAGAGTCTGGCGATGGATATAACTTGTACCTCTCTGTCCTACAAATGGTTTATTCGCCAATTGGTATGATCAAAGGAAGATTAAGTAATCTAAACCAATCTGGCAAACAAAAAAGAGTCCGCTTAAAGAGATTGCTTCAACCACCACTAACCACTAAGTACCGTCCTTATACGTACTGCGCAAGAATATCAGCAAACTAAACTCAATAGAGTAGATTCTACCAATCTGTCTTGGGCAATGATGATTAAAATGCATCGACCGGGAATCGAACCCGGGCCGCCCGCGTGGCAGGCGAGCATTCTACCACTGAACCATCGATGCTTGCCCCTCACGTATACTTCTTGATACAAATTGCACGACGACAACCCATCTATTGTAGCCGACTATCATGCCTAAGCTTGTTAGCTTTCATTACGGAAATCAAGGCTTGTGGCGATCAAAAGATCCAACGAAATATAAAAAAATAACCTGACTAATCTGACTGACTCTTTCAAAAGACTAAATGTGTTCGTGTGATAATCAATCTTACCATCAGAATCTATTCCTTTATAAAAGACACCGTAGTTCCCAAAATATAACACATCAAAAATCAAGATTTCGTGGCGCAACGGTAGCGCGCCTGACTCCAGATCAGGAGGTTGCGTGTTCAAATCACGTCGAGATCAAGCAAAAATATTTCTTGTGAAGGTATGTTTGGGCTTATAGAACAGATACAACGTTCAAATAACATTAATCACCATCGTTTCTATATCTTGTTATCTCAACACACATGTATCCTAATTCAATTTGAATTGTAGTCAGCTGCTTTTTTTCTTTTTATCAAAATGTGACTTTAGATCTACACGGGACTACAGTTTTTGGAATGGGAGAGCATAGAACCAAGTGAGTTTACAAAAGGGGGAACATTTGCGTCTGAATGTTGATTACCACAGCAGTTGGAACACGACGAGTTTGAACCGATAACTATCTTGGGTTTCCACGATACAAACACAGAGTCTGGCGATGGATATAACTTGTACCTCTCTGTCCTACAAATGGTTTATTCGCCAATTGGTATGATCAAAGGAAGATTAAGTAATCTAAACCAATCTGGCAAACAAAAAAGAGTCCGCTTAAAGAGATTGCTTCAACCACCACTAACCACTAAGTACCGTCCTTATACGTACTGCGCAAGAATATCAGCAAACTAAACTCAATAGAGTAGATTCTACCAATCTGTCTTGGGCAATGATGATTAAAATGCATCGACCGGGAATCGAACCCGGGCCGCCCGCGTGGCAGGCGAGCATTCTACCACTGAACCATCGATGCTTGCCCCTCACGTATACTTCTTGATACAAATTGCACGACGACAACCCATCTATTGTAGCCGACTATCATGCCTAAGCTTGTTAGCTTTCATTACGGAAATCAAGGCTTGTGGCGATCAAAAGATCCAACGAAATATAAAAAAATAACCTGACTAATCTGACTGACTCTTTCAAAAGACTAAATGTGTTCGTGTGATAATCAATCTTACCATCAGAATCTATTCCTTTATAAAAGACACCGTAGTTCCCAAAATATAACGATAGTAATTACATCAAAAATCAAGATTTTGTGGCGCAACGGTAGCGCGCCTGACTCCAGATCAGGAGGTTGCGTGTTCAAATCACGTCGAGATCAAGCAAAAATATTTCTTGTGAAGGTATGTTTAGTCTTTTAAAACGGATACAACGTTCAAATAACATTAATCACCATTGTTTCTATATCTTGTTATCTCAACACACATGTATCCTAATTCAATTTGAATCTAAGTCAGCTGTTTTTTTTCTTTTTATCAAAATGTGACTTTAGATCTACACGGGACTACAGTTTTTGGAATGGGAGAGCATAGAACCAAGTGAGTTTACAAAAAGAGGAACATTTGCGTCTGAATGTCGATTACCACAGCAGTTGGAACACGACGAGTTTGAACCGATAACTATCTTGGGTTTCCACGATACAAACACAGAGTCTGGCGATGGATATAACTTGTACCTCTCTGTCCTACAAATGGTTTATTCGCCAATTGGTATGATCAAAGGAAGATTAAGTAATCTAAACCAATCTGGCAAACAAAAAAGAGTCCGCTTAAAGAGATTGCTTCAACCACCACTAACCACTAAGTACCGTCCTTAGACGTACTGCGCAAGAATATCAGCAAACTAAACTCAATAGAGTAGATTCTACCAATCTGTCTTGGGCAATAGTGATTAAAATGCATCGACCGGGAATCGAACCCGGGCCGCCCGCGTGGCAGGCGAGCATTCTACCACTGAACCATCGATGCTTGCCCCTCACGTATACTTCTTGATACAAATTGCACGACGACAACCCATCTATTGTAGCCGACTATCATGCCTAAGCTTGTTAGCTTTCATTACGGAAATCAAGGCTTGTGGCGATCAAAAGATCCAACGAAATATAAAAAAATAACCTGACTAATCTGACTGACTCTTTCAAAAGACTAAATGTGTTCGTGTGATAATCAATCTTACCATCAGAATCTATTCCTTTATAAAAGACACCGTAGTTCCCAAAATATAACGATAGTAATTACATCGAAAATCAAGATTTCGTGGCGCAACGGTAGCGCGCCTGACTCCAGATCAGGAGGTTGCGTGTTCAAATCACGTCGAGATCAAGCAAAAATATTTCTTGTGAAGGTATGTTTAGGCTTTTAAAACGGATACAACGTTCAAATAACATTAATCACCATTGTTTCTATATCTTGTTATCTCAACACACATGTATCCTAATTCAATTTGAATCTTAGTCAGCTGTTTTTTTTTCTTTTTATCAAAATGTGACTTTAGATCTACACGGGACTACAGTTTTTGGAATGGGAGAGCATAGAACCAAGTGAGTTTACAAAAGGGGGAACATTTGCGTCTGAATGTCGATTACCACAGCAGTTGGAACACGACGAGTTTGAACCGATAACTATCTTGGGTTTCCACGATACAAACACAGAGTCTGGCGATGGATATAACTTGTACCTCTCTGTCCTACAAATGGTTTATTCGCCAATTGGTATGATCAAAGGAAGATTAAGTAATCTAAACCAATCTGGCAAACAAAAAAGAGTCCGCTTAAAGAGATTGCTTCAACCACCACTAACCACTAAGTACCGTCCTTATACGCACTGCGCAAGAATATCAGCAAACTAAACTCAATAGAGTAGATTCTACCAACCTGTCTTGGGCATTGGTGATTAAAATGCATCGACCGGGAATCGAACCCGGGCCGCCCGCGTGGCAGGCGAGCATTCTACCACTGAACCATCGATGCTTGCCCCTCACGTATACTTCTTGATACAAATTGCACGACGACAACCCATCTATTATAGCCGACTATCATGCCTAAGCTTGTTAGCTTTCATTACGGAAATCAAGGCTTGTGGCGATCAAAAGATCCAAGGAAATATAAAAAAATAACCTGACTAATCTGACTGACTCTTTCAAAAGACTAAATGTGTTCGTGTGATAATCAATCTTACCATCAGAATCTATTCCTTTATAAAAGACACCGTAGTTCCCAAAATATAACGATAGTAATTACATCGAAAATCAAGTTTTCGTGGCGCAACGGTAGCGCGCCTGACTCCAGATCAGGAGGTTGCGTGTTCAAATCACGTCGAGATCAAGCAAAAATATTTCTTGTGAAGGTATGTTTGGGCTTATAGAACAGATACAACGTTCAAATAACATTAATCACCATCGTTTCTATATCTTATTATCTCAACACACATGTATCCTAATTCAATTTGAATTGTAGTCAGCTGCTTTTTTTCTTTTTATCAAAATGTGACTTTAGATCTACACGGGACTACAGTTTTTGGAATGGGAGAGCATAGAACCAAGTGAGTTTACAAAAGGGGGAACATTTGCGTCTGAATGTCGATTACCACAGCAGTTGGAACACGACGAGTTTGAACCGATAACTATCTTGGGTTTCCACGATACAAACACAGAGTCTGGCGATGGATATAACTTGTACCTCTCTGTCCTACAAATGGTTTATTCGCCAATTGGTATGATCAAAGGAAGATTAAGTAATCTAAACCAATCTGGCAAACAAAAAAGAGTCCGCTTAAAGAGATTGCTTCAACCACCACTAACCACTAAGTACCGTCCTTAGACGTACTGCGCAAGAATATCAGCAAACTAAACTCAATAGAGTAGATTCTACCAATCTGTCTTGGGCAATAGTGATTAAAATGCATCGACCGGGAATCGAACCCGGGCCGCCCGCGTGGCAGGCGAGCATTCTACCACTGAACCATCGATGCTTGCCCCTCACGTATACTTCTTGATACAAATTGCACGACGACAACCCATCTATTGTAGCCGACTATCATGCCTAAGCTTGTTAGCTTTCATTACGGAAATCAAGGCTTGTGGTGATCAAAAGATCCAAGGAAATATAAAAAAATAACCTGACTAATCTGACTGACTCTTTCAAAAGACTAAATGTGTTCGTGTGATAATCAATCTTACCATCAGAATCTATTCCTTTATAAAAGACACCGTAGTTCCCAAAATATAACGATAGTAATTAGATCGAAAATCAAGATTTCGTGGCGCAACGGTAGCGCGCCTGACTCCAGATCAGGAGGTTGCGTGTTCAAATCACGTCGAGATCAAGCAAAAATATTTCTTGTGAAGGTATGTTTAGTCTTTTAAAACGGATACAACGTTCAAATAACATTAATCACCATTGTTTCTATATCTTGTTATCTCAACACACATGTATCCTAATTCAATTTGAATCTAAGTCAGCTGTTTTTTTTCTTTTTATCAAAATGTGACTTTAGATCTACACGGGACTACAGTTTTTGGAATGGGAGAGCATAGAACCAAGTGAGTTTACAAAAAGAGGAACATTTGCGTCTGAATGTCGATTACCACAGCAGTTGGAACACGACGAGTTTGAACCGATAACTATCTTGGGTTTCCACGATACAAACACAGAGTCTGGCGATGGATATAACTTGTACCTCTCTGTCCTACAAATGGTTTATTCACCAATTGGTATGATCAAAGGAAGATTAAGTAATCTAAACCAATCTGGCAAACAAAAAAGAGTCCGCTTAAAGAGATTGCTTCAACCACCACTAACCACTAAGTACCGTCCTTATACGTACTGCGCAAGAATATCAGCAAACTAAACTCAATAGAGTAGATTCTACCAATCTGTCTTGGGCAATGGTGATTCTAATGCATCGACCGGGAATCGAACCCGGGCCGCCCGCGTGGCAGGCGAGCATTCTACCACTGAACCATCGATGCTTGCCCCTCACGTATACTTCTTGATACAAATTGCACGACGACAACCCATCTATTGTAGCCGACTATCATGCCTAAGCTTGTTAGCTTTCATTACGGAAATCAAGGCTTGTGGCGATCAAAAGATCCAAGGAAATATAACAAAATAACCTGACTAATCTGACTGACTCTTTCAAAAGACTAAATGTGTTCGTGTGATAATCAATCTTACCATCAGAATCTATTCCTTTATAAAAGACACCGTAGTTCCCAAAATATAACGATAGTAATTAGATCGAAAATCAAGATTTCGTGGCGCAACGGTAGCGCGCCTGACTCCAGATCAGGAGGTTGCGTGTTCAAATCACGTCGAGATCAAGCAAAAATATTTCTTGTGAAGGTATGTTTAGGCTTTTAAAACGGATACAACGTTCAAATAACATTAATCACCATTGTTTCTATATCTTGTTATCTCAACACACATGTATCCTAATTCAATTTGAATCTTAGTCAGCTGTTTTTTTTTTCTTTTTATCAAAATGTGACTTTAGATCTACACGGGACTACAGTTTTTGGAATGGGAGAGCATAGAACCAAGTGAGTTTACAAAAGGGGGAACATTTGCGTCTGAATGTCGATTACCACAGCAGTTGGAACACGACGAGTTTGAACCGATAACTATCTTGGGTTTCCACGATACAAACACAGAGTCTGGCGATGGATATAACTTGTACCTCTCTGTCCTACAAATGGTTTATTCGCCAATTGGTATGATCAAAGGAAGATTAAGTAATCTAAACCAATCTGGCAAACAAAAAAGAGTCCGCTTAAAGAGATTGCTTCAACCACCACTAACCACTAAGTACCGTCCTTATACGCACTGCGCAAGAATATCAGCAAACTAAACTCAATAGAGTAGATTCTACCAACCTGTCTTGGGCATTGGTGATTAAAATGCATCGACCGGGAATCGAACCCGGGCCGCCCGCGTGGCAGGCGAGCATTCTACCACTGAACCATCGATGCTTGCCCCTCACGTATACTTCTTGATACAAATTGCACGACGACAACCCATCTATTATAGCCGACTATCATGCCTAAGCTTGTTAGCTTTCATTACGGAAATCAAGGCTTGTGGTGATCAAAAGATCCAAGGAAATATAAAAAAATAACCTGACTAATCTGACTGACTCTTTCAAAAGACTAAATGTGTTCGTGTGATAACCAATCTTACCATCAGAATCTATTCCTTTATAAAAGACACCGTAGTTCCCAAAATATAACGATAGTAATTACCTCGAAAATCAAGATTTCGTGGCGCAACGGTAGCGCGCCTGACTCCAGATCAGGAGGTTGCGGGTTCAAATCACGTTGAGATCAAGCAAAAATATTTCTTGTGAAGGTATGTTTAGTCTTTTAAAACGGATACAACGTTCAAATAACATTAATCACCATTGTTTCTATATCTTGTTATCTCAACACACATGTATCCTAATTCAATTTGAATCTAAGTCAGCTGTTTTTTTTCTTTTTATCAAAATGTGACTTTAGATCTACACGGGACTACAGTTTTTGGAATGGGAGAGCATAGAACCAAGTGAGTTTACAAAAAGAGGAACATTTGCGTCTGAATGTCGATTACCACAGCAGTTGGAACACGACGAGTTTGAACCGATAACTATCTTGGGTTTCCACGATACAAACACAGAGTCTGGCGATGGATATAACTTGTACCTCTCTGTCCTACAAATGGTTTATTCACCAATTGGTATGATCAAAGGAAGATTAAGTAATCTAAACCAATCTGGCAAACAAAAAAGAGTCCGCTTAAAGAGATTGCTTCAACCACCACTAACCACTAAGTACCGTCCTTATACGTACTGCGCAAGAATATCAGCAAACTAAACTCAATAGAGTAGATTCTACCAATCTGTCTTGGGCAATGGTGATTCAAATGCATCGACCGGGAATCGAACCCGGGCCGCCCGCGTGGCAGGCGAGCATTCTACCACTGAACCATCGATGCTTGCCCCTCACGTATACTTCTTGATACAAATTGCACGACGACAACCCATCTATTTTAGCCGACTATCATGCCTAAGCTTGTTAGCTTTCATTACGGAAATCAAGGCTTGTGGCGATCAAAAGATCCAAGGAAATATAAAAAAATAACCTGACTAATCTGACTGACTCTTTCAAAAGACTAAATGTGTTCGTGTGATAATCAATCTTACCATCAGAATCTATTCCTTTATAAAAGACACCGTAGTTCCCAAAATATAACGATAGTAATTACATCGAAAATCAAGATTTCGTGGCGCAACGGTAGCGCGCCTGACTCCAGATCAGGAGGTTGCGTGTTCAAATCACGTCGAGATCAAGCAAAAATATTTCTTGTGAAGGTATGTTTAGGCTTTTAAGACGGATACAACGTTCAAATAACATTAATCACCATTGTTTCTATATCTTGTTATCTCAACACACATGTATCCTAATTCAATTTGAATCTTAGTCAACTGTTTCTTTTTTTCTTTTTATCAAAATGTGACTTTAGATCTACACGGGACTACAGTTTTTGGAATGGGAGAGCATAGAACCAAATGAGTTTACAAAAAAAGGAACATTTGCGTCTGAATGTCGATTACCACAGCAGTTGGAACACGACGAGTTTGAACCGATAACTATACTTGGGTTTCCACGATACAAACACAGAGTCTGGCGATGGATATAACTTGTACCTCTCTGTCCTACAAATGGTTTATTCGCCAATTGGTATGATCAAAGGAAGATTAAGTAATCTAAACCAATCTGGCAAACAAAAAAGAGTCCGCTTAAGGAGATTGCTTCAACCACCACTAACCACTAAGTACCGTCCTTATACGTACTGCGCAAGAATATCAGCAAACTAAACTCAATAGAGTAGATTCTACCAATCTGTCTTGGGCAATGATGATTAAAATGCATCGACTGGGAATCGAACCCGGGCCGCCCGCGTGGCAGGCGAGATTTCTACCACTGAACCATCGATGCTTGCCCCTCACGTATACTTCTTGATACAAATTGCACGACGACAACCCATCTATTGTAGCCGACTATCATGCCTAAGCTTGTTAGCAAAAAAAAGAAGGTGACCGTTTTAGCACGTCCCACTGGAGAAAAAAAATTCCGGGCCTCAAAGCATATCACAAAAATGTTTTTTCTTTTTCTCTCTAGCCTATAAAAAAAAGGAGAAGATATGGGCGGAGTGTTTTTTACACACACACAACAACAAGCATAGAAAGAAACTGTTGTCGGTTTCTGCGGCCGGGCGGCGGCGGCTTTCGTCGGTCCTTTTTTCCATTCACTCGATACATACGGGGATGGACGGATGGATGGATGGAAGAATAAGACACAGTTGTAACCCAAAGAACGTCTCCAACTCTATGACGGAACGGTTTTACGAGGCTAAGAAGGAAGGAACGTTAGACAAGACTAACATCAGTCAACCAATCTACCTTTTTTCTTTTCGTGCTTGAACGGATTTTACTGTTACGTTTTCGTGGATTATTAGCTTTTAGCGGATTTCATTTCAAACTCAAGAAAAAATTGACTGTGCAACAAGTGGCCGATGACTGGACAAACTATAATAGTATAACGGGATCAACATAACATCCAAGACGAAAATAGCCACCTGGTTCGTGAGCAACTGTAAAACGTCAATCAATCGAGAGGGATGACACAGAAGAATCATGAATTCTTCATCGAAAATTGATTGAAAAATACGTAGCTGGAGCTATTTTGCCAGCTAAGGAGCTTTTGATAGATTTTTCAGCTGGGTATATGTATTACCAGATGAAATCTCTCTACCCTTCTATATGCAGCTGGAAGAAATTGGAAACATCAAAAAACCTTATTATCCCTTCTTTTGGTAGGCCTATATGATCATTTTTAAATGGGATTTCCTGTTCAATATATTGAGTATTTTTCTTATCACATCTTTTTTTTGTTATTTGGATACTTTAGGATGCTGAAAGATTTTTAAAATAGGCGTTTTCAGAAAAACAACTACATGCAAAAGCCTCACTAACCCTGATCCCCTCACAGAAACACTTTTGAAATATGTTCGGATAAAATCCATTTTTCAACACTACACATACAAGATGTTAGGGTTACAAGTTTACATCTTACTAAAACAATGGATTTCAAAGTGAGCTGCTGTTTGAGGTAGATAGGCAGTACACCGACGATACCTTTGATTCAGGGAAAGAATTTAGTGACTCAGTTATTTTGTTATCGATTGATTGTGCTGATTATACGTCGATCATGATAGGCACACTCTGTACGAGGATTCTTCAGTTACCTGTAAATAGCACAGAAAGAAGGTCTCGAGATATTAAAGATTCTTGGGTCCAAATTCGAGATTAAATAAACAAAAAAAAACATTGAAGACTTTTGAAGGCATTTAACAGAATGAGCAAGTAGCTCAAGAAGTCGTCAAATTCGTCTGTTAAAGCAATGGTGTGAGTTTTCTTTGTTTTGTTAAGGTTAATAGTCAGCCCATATAATTTGCTTTTTTCTTTAGGTTTGGGCGATTGCATTGATCTGATCAAAGGACGTCGTATAGGCAACCAATTCGTACCGATTATCAAAATGGTTCAGTACTTTCTTGGCGTCAAATGCGTGAAAGGAGCTATGCTTGTTGGAGATTGTGTAGCGTCGTCGATGGCCATCATTGACTAGAAAAGAGCTGCCGTTCTTAAACAGTCAGATGTATATACGATAGATATATACGTGCTGGATTCACTCGTTTCTTTGGAAGCCTACCCGGAAGCCTCCAGTCAAGGAAGACCGCTAGCATCGTTGGCTTCTGTCTTCTACAAGCTTTCTTCGATCTTACATAATGCCGTTTGCTGCTGTAATTGGATGCCCATGTCGACTCGCGCTTTATGGATAATGAATCCTGGTGATCGTTATCACCAACATTAATTTTCGCATTTTATGTTTTATTCAATCTGAATATTCTTCAAGTTCTAGTTGTTAACAATTGCAGCGAGTTTCCATATGATTTTACAGGAGCTTTAGTTCTTTTTGGCGAAACTGTCCAGGATGTCATATTTTTTTTAGAATATTTTTTCTTCGTAACTCTCCTCAGTCACTATCTCTAAATAAGATTCCTCTTTGGATTCTGAGGATTGTGCCCCGAAGTAATGTTCCCCAGATTCTTCTTTAGAATTGTTTTCATCTTCTCTGTAGGAGATCAATTCTGGGGGGAGTTCGTAATCTAAAGAAATATTTGAAACTAAAGGTAATGTTTGTACCAACAATTTTGTTTCTTTTGCAATATTGAAGCAATCAACATATTTTTCGCTAAGAATAGTATAAGGTTTTTAACAAGATTGCTGACTTCGTCCACGTTGTCTGATTCTACTTCGGAATTTTTGTCTGCAAAAAATGTTGCTAGGGAAAATTAATTTTTTACTATTTTACTATTTAAATTATCTGTGCTACATTTTTCAGCCAACTCTTCTGACAATGTGTCAGTATCCAGTTTCATTTTCTTCTTTCCTTGGTTATCTAACCATCTCTGCTTACGTGATTGTCTCCTCAGCTACTTTCTTTTAGGTTTCTCCTCCTACCTCTGCGTGCCTTCACTTTCCTCATTTCCTTTTTCACTTTGCTCACCCTTGTCGTCACCTTGCTCATCCTTATTGACTTACTTATCATCTTCTAAACCTTCGTTATCCACCTCTAAACTTTCCCTTCTTCCTTAGATGATGTAAGAAACTATCTTCTTCGCTGAGAACAGTTAAATAGTATATTTTTTTAACAAGATTAAATGTTACTTCAGTATTTGTAACATATCGAGGAATAAAGAACATTTTCATTTTATTTTACAATGTGATACAGGATTGGTTTAATGTGCTATACTTTCAACGCTCTCTCTTTTTTCCACCTTTACCATTATTTTTGTTACCTAATATAGTAGAATTATTTATATTATCATAGTTTTTTTGCAAATTATTAAATTGGTATTTTCCAAATATGTATGAGTATAAACATTCCCAACATAATCTCTCTTACCGACTTATTAATGTTGAATTTGCTTTTTGATACAGTATCAATATTCACACCTTTTTGTTTAAGCGTTTCAGATACCATATCTTGCAACTTTGATGTCAATTTTTTTGGACACAAGTAAAGGAGATTTGCAGGAGATTTCTTAAGATTGATATTTAAAAAGCATTTATTATTATTTGTTGTTTTTACTCTACTTTACTCTACTATACTACTTTATTTACTAACATCTAACTCTTTCACTTCTTCATCATCATCATCACGATCATTATCGGCGAGAAAAATGACATGTTCTGTAGGTGAGTGTTTATCAAAGACCTTTGAGTGGGGGGAAATCTAAATCAATAAATGTAAATGTATTCGAAATGACTAGATTTTGCTATAGAATTGTCTTCATTTTCAGCAAATGTAACACAAAAATCTGCGAGGGGTATATCATTCTCGAAAATTTATTTTTCCGACTATCAACAGTCACTTTCCCACAATGTCCAAATTTTGTTGGGCAGAATGGTTGAGATTCCTTTGTCTACGGAAGTATTTGTTTTTTCTGTTAACAGGTGATATATAATTGTGTTGATTTCCAGCATTGATTTACTAACAATTTTGTTCAAATTAAGAATGTCTGGTTGAAAAGCGTGCCCACACGATTACTTTACTAAAATAGAAAAGCTTGTCAACAAAGCTGTTTCGTAAGTTTACAATTTCATTAAAATTACGTTTACAATTTACATTTACATATTTGTCAATTTGACTAGGGATGGAATAATGTAAAAAAAAATTCTTTAAAATGCCAAACACAGTCGGCATGGGTAGTGGTCGCTCCTTGCAATCAGCTATGAATTTACACGTCGATGAAATAGAAGAAAGATGTTATGGGTTCTCAGGGTGGTTATTACACCACTTTAGTGACGCTTGTCCATCGCATTGCTTACGTATACACTAAAGGGAAGCCAATCTTTATCTGCTGTCTTCACCCAAGTGGATTTGTGGTTAGCAGTTTCGGGCTGGTAATTTTTTTCCTATAACCATCATATTTTGCAATTTTCCTATTAATTTTTTCTTACACTCTCTAATAGATGGAATGGTTTAAATCTGTTGAATCATATTTGATTGACCTGCAAGACATTTATTTGCTTTTCCATGGGATACGTATTAGAAAAATGGGAACAGAGTTCGAGACAACATGCATATCCTGTCAACTTTTAAAGAATGTGGTAAAAAAAATATACGAATTAAATAAAATGTCAACATTGAATAAGACTTTTCTTTCAGATTGATGACCAAATTCCTATAGTAGATGGAGTTTGTGGTACGAGTGGTGTTTTATTTTCTTTTAAGGAGGATTTTTACGAACGGAAGGATCACGGTACTAATGCTATTAGGGGTAGATCTAACGCTTGCCCAGATGAAACGCTTGACGAGTTTAGTGACGAATTCTTCTTAATGAAATGAAATAATTTTTATTTCTGAAAATTTTTCCTTTATGAAGTCACCAATAAAATATGAAAACTTTGGAAGTTATCTAACCCACTTCAAAACATTTTTCTTGCAGTCCTTGTTGCATTCATTGTTCATCTTCATCTTGCCCAAGTGATGTGTGCCAAGCTGTTGGCGAATCGACGGAATGTAAAACAATTTTTACGAGCAAAAATGACTAAACAATGATGGCACACAGCGACTTAAATGATGATGACACACAGCGAAATGGCACACAGCGACTTAAATGGTAATGGCACACAGCGAGATGGCACACAGCGACTAAACACAATCTACGTTCGTTTTTCGTATTTTCGTCAAAGAGATTGGAGGAGATAAATGGGAGAAGACATTTGAATGTAGTGGGAATTGATAACCAGCGTTGTCCGAAAGGCCTCCATATTTAGACGAGGCCAGATGGCCAGCTAAGTGGACTCCTTTCAAACAGGCGTTGGTAGCTACCTCCAAATTCCTGGCTCCTATGATCAAATAGAATTCGTCAATAAGTTGGTTAACGAATTCCGCGTTTGAGGAAACATGTGCACGGATGAATTGGCGTTGACTTCTCGCTCGGCAATGATCAGAGTAGGTCCGGTTAGAATGGAAGCAATCACACCAGCAATCCGAGTGAAACACTTGTAAATGGAATTTTCGGCTTCGATTAGGGAAAATGATCAGTTGTTAAATTTAGTAAGTAATCGATATGGAAAAAAACGATAAACTCACTAAAAGTGGAGTAGATGTATAGATAAACGATGCCCAGTTACACCACTGCAACAATGTCTTATGGAATGTCAAGAAAAGAATTTTAGCTTACATCACGGACTACGTTATCAACGAGGAAACCCCCTACATTACAGACCATGCTCTTGTGACAATCTAAGAGTTCTAATACAAGAGTCTTTTATTAGCACCGTTAGATTCAAATGAAGACAAGCTTGATAGCAAGCTAGAAAAATCGATTGAATTGCACAATCAACGGGCAAAGGAACAAACCAATACCAGAAGTAGCAATGAAACCACTCAATTAAATATTCCTAAAAAACGTCAATAATCTAAAGACAGAATGTCAGTAAACTTGGTTTTTAATATAAATCTGAAAATTCCATGTAGAAGCTCGTTTGAGATTGTCTTGAAAGTGGAACATATCTTCCAGCTAACTGTGGTGAACCAATGTTCACCTCCAATCTCTAACAATCTAATTGGATACCTGTCGAACAAAGTGATTAACTTACTAAACGTACTTAAACTTTTCCTTACATTGCAATCATATGTTACCAATTGTGGAAATCCTGGTAAAATGGAGCTACCTCATACCTGTCTAGTCAAAATTCTTGTATCTCGCCATTTCAAAGTCAGATTTCTTTCATACTGCAGTACTGCAACTGAACAATTTTGAAATGAAGCTTCTCACAGAAACAGTAGAAAACAAAATTAACAGAGGGGAATGGTTTGTAGGCAAAAATTTAAAGTCAATGAAAAAAATATTAATAAACAAGAAAAGAATACAAAGAATCCATTTCTACTCACTTTAAAATACATTTTATTAGTTAAGACTAGGCTTCAGTCGGTTAATTGACGTATTCAAAACAACCTGAAGACTCTTGTTCAAGTTGATTCAAAATGTGTCCTATTATTCTTCGTATCATTAGAAGTTGAGTGTTTGTTAACTGATCATGTGCTCTATTGCTAGTACTGGACAATCTATGTTTATTGACCTAAAAGTGCCTTTGTTAACAACTGTTATGGGCAATTCTTCTCTTGCAGTTGCCATCAAACAGTCACAAGTAAAAATTCGACAAATAAACTATCAGGTAACCATGTTTAGATACACTATAGCCAGATATTGAGTACAATGCTAACATTATTAAAATGTTTGTATAATTCACAGAGTATTATTCACTTCTAATCAAACAGCATACACACAGCAAGTCAATAGTCAACAAAAAAGTACTGCCGGGTGATCATGTGCAGTTACACTAGCCAGATATTGAGTACAACGCTAATTTTATTAACTTGTCTTTCTTATTTGCAGAGTCTTATGCATTTTCAATTCAACATATACACGCAGCAAGTCACAAGACAACAAAATAGTTAATCTCAGGTAATCATGTGCATCTGTGCCAACCAACCAGATCCAGCTATGCCAAGCTCTGAAATTCCTGTCATTTTTCAATCCTCTGTGATGTGCTGATCTGAAATCTATCTCAGGTAATTCACTGTTTTTCTATATTTCATTTTCTAATATTTATTGTTCTCATCCTTTTAGGTTTTATACCTGCAGGCTGAATCCAAAATCCTGTTGACAGTGTTAAGAAAAAAGATAAAAACCAGTGTTATAATGTTTTCTACACACAAAGCCTATATTCCGTGCACTGCTCATCGAACCATTATTACTGAAGATGTGTATTTACTACGACGACTACTGGAGAACGGCATAATCCTTGACGTCAGTTAGCTTTACGAGTATCGTCACATTAATGGAGACGTCATCAGAAAACACGTAATTGGCTTTTAGTGTTAGACAGCGTTAGAAAGAAATCAATAGAACTGGTTGGATCTGAACAGAATCTATCTTTTATTCAACCTAGACATACAATAGTTAAATTTGTTGTTTATTTTGGCATCCGTTGGAAGGTTAGGATTACTTTCAATAAGGAAGCTATTTTAAGTAATGAGTAACGCGTCTGATGGTTCCATGTCCGTATTGTTGTGGGCTAAGTCTTGCAGGAACGCAGTGTACTGATCGGCTACTTTTTCTGTTTTCTCACCGCCTCCCTTTTTTGGACGTTTGTAGTTTTTTTTTAAATGTAAGATCTTAAATGGTTTTCGGAAGGAAGACAGAATTCCTTTGGATGTTGGAATTGAATTCTTTCCAGCATTTGGGCGGGACTATTTTTTTTTTGTTCTCCGCAATTGTAGAGATTTTTTATCTCAACTTTATACGGCTCAAGATATTACATCTTAACTACTTGTGGTCTTTTTTCCCACCCTTCGTTGAAAACAAAATCAGGTTCGAAATCTTCCGGGCATGGGGGTAGTGGTAGGATGCCTCAATTTTTTCCGAAACAGGACTGAAACAAATTTTCCCGTCGCTCTGAAATTGGAGGGCTCTCTTAATGGCGCAGCTCTCAATGTTTCTTTTATTTCTTTCTCTCTTCTGAATTTTCTGGACAGAGTTACGGAACAGTTTTCGAGTCCTCCATCTAGCTTCACGGTTTTGAATGTCTTTGTCACGCATCACAATTATTCCAGTTGTTTTACCGATAGCTGTAACCTCACTATAATCCATTTTTATTCCAGTAGGTGACTGGATCCTGGTTGACAAATCAGTAGAAGCAGCCTCGTTTGATGTTGTTGAAAACGCGAGTGTAGTGTCGTGTTGTGATTCATAATCATCAGTTTCTTGTCTAATAGGCGCGGTACTAAACTACTACTGCACGTTTTTTTCAGCAAGACTAACCTTAACCGTGGTAACTTCTCCCTGATCTGAATAGAACAACAAAATTATTATTGCAATAGAATCTTCCATGTAAATATTCACTACCCGAGTGTTTGAAGACTTGTATTGAATAACTAGCATGTTGCTGTAGTCAGATGCGTAGTTGGTTTGTAGAGATGTTAGGTTATGTGGAGGGTCGTCATACTTGAAAAGAATATTGTTTGACCGCCCCACGAATTTCTTCAATTTTGAATCGAGCGAGGCAAAATCTGAATCAATCCTAGATCATTTTTACCGATTTAGCCTGACGAGCTCAACGCTGCAGTAGTGTAGCCCTTCATTTGACTTTAGCGCTGTCACAACTTGCAAAGGGATGACACAATCGTGACCTAAAAAACAGGCATGCGAGTTTTCTGCACCTATGGCTTCATATTGCTGCCCACTAGACTATATGAAAGGGCCTACAGTATGTCCCTCGGTCTAAAGTGAAGGCCAGGAAAGCGTAGCGTCGACTGTCATCCACCAGGAACTTGAGGGAGAGTGATAGAAAATGGCGACTAGGCTGGGTGGGATGAAATTTGGTACAGCGTACCAACTTCGCCCGCTTTTAGCATGGCGTCTTATGGCGCTACGCGACTTCAGTTTTTATTTTTTAATTAGCAACCTAGTTACTGTAATGTAAAGATTTTTGGAGGGAGGGGGGTCGAAACAAAACAGGGAACATGAAAAAAATGCAACACCCCTTTATGTACATTTCCCTGCCCCCTGGAACTGGCGCCAACTGTAACCGCTTCGCCGAGCAAAAGTTGTGGCAGTTGCCATGCGTTTCTTATGGCACTTCAAAAAAGGGCCCTGTTTAAAAAAAATCACAAAAAAAAACGCTAGGCCTAAGCCCTTATAGTTTTTAGGAAAAGTTGAAGAATAAGTTCATCTACATTTTAAGTACTTTAATTTGTAATCTAGTTAAAGTTTAAGGGTATAAAAATAAACAGAAAAACGGCAAAATTTCCCCACAATGTCTACCACTAGAGAGACTCATCATTAGGGGAAAATTTTGCATTTAGTATGTAATGCAATGTCATGTAAATAACTACTGATGTAATATAACTACAATCAAATACTTCACATTCCCTCAAAATCGGTGACACTCGTTATATCTGGATGTATACAATTGCTCGTTGCATTTTTAGTTGGTGGCCTAGCACTATAATCTAATTCACATTCTGAAGAAGTTTTATTGATTGGCCTTGTTACAACACTTGGGATTTCATAAGAATCTGATGAACCCAAACTATCAAATTGATTGGCAAAGTTAAAAAATGAGACTTGTATTTTACTCTCCCAAGATTACGTTTCCTGGTAGCCATAGTTAAAGAAACAATGTTTGCGATCCCTGTTTTAACAACAATCAGTTGAGTGAAAAAAATATAATTTTAATTTTAAATACCAGGTCTGAACGAGATATCTGTAATTATGATTTTTCCAATAAGAAAACAAAATTCCGGAAAATAAACCTAAGGTCACTTTTCTTCTTTTTGACTGCTGTTTTTATCTGTTTTTTTCGTCGCGTGATGCGTTGCCATATGCATTTTTTTATTTTGTGAAAAAAGATGACAAATGGCGTACACATAATTATATTTCTAAAAATAGCCATCTTTTATCACGTAAACTTTAATGTGGTACGCAGCTCACATTGAAATAAAATTGCGTTTGCAAGCATGATTCATAACCTTCACATCTTTCAAGTTCATAAAAGTAAGGAAATGGTAAGAAATGTTTAAGTTATTTTAGAGAAAGGGGACAGAGATAGAACGATTAAAACTCAGTATTCAGTCGCATTTATTAAGCAGTACTACACGTGTTTCACAAAGTGCTAAAATTGGAATTCGTTCTGCGTCCATAAAGCCAACATTCGTTAGTTATCAAAATGGTTTTTTGGTCATGAAATTTACTTGACTCAGCTGAATTTACTGAGGTTGTTCGCAACGAAGTGATTCCACAATGTTGGAAGTCGAATGAAGGAAAATGTTACTGGCCAACGAAAGATCCTCAAGGAAAAGTTCGTAGAGGTGAATTGCTGAAAACTACTTGGCCTCAACATTCCATACACAAAATTTTCGCACACTGTAAGTTTTTATCGTTTACGTTTTAATAGTTCTCATATAAATAAGATGTGGTGCGATGTGATTTGCAAGAGTCTTCCGAATCTGAGAGTGTAACATAAGCTAAATCAGGAGAAGAGGAATTTGGAAGTCTTCATGGGAAACGGCGTTCAACTCAGGCTTCATGTGGAAATAGTATTTTACACAAATCCCTCCAACCTTGGACAGCACAGATAGTGAGATTCAGTTAGTTAAGCCGCCTTCCGTCTCACCAGCAAAGTAAGTTCGTCCGGCTCCGAATGCCTGTTCAAATTTCTTTAGACAAAAGTGTGGAATCTGAGGAAGAAGACAATCATATGTCCAAGTAGAAGAAAACTAAAGGTTACCCTTTAAAATTCTTTTATAACAACACAGCTATTAATTTCCATTATCCTGCCATTTCAGGTACGGATAATGTAACAGAGACAAAGGGGAAACAATGGAAAAGAAATGTCATAGTTGAAAAAGAACCCGAATGTGAAATGTGTTGCCTCTACTCACAAGGAAAAATTGTTTATAAATTACTGAAAAGGTAACTTTTTTCGCCTTGGTCTTAGGACAACAACTTTTTCTCTGTTATTCATATTTGATTCTTTACTCTTGGGCATTAAACGTTATGTCCGAACTATTCCAGAGTATGTTGTTGATGTGAAGCTAGAACAGCGAGATCAATGGAAAATTCTCGTAAGTCTTAAAGATCAAGAACGATCATGCTCCCAGCAACGATTCAAACGATGCTAGACCTAGTGGTCATAAACGGCGCCTTGTAGTCAATAAGGATTTGAATATGCCACCTCATAAGATTCATAAGATGGAAGATTAAGTATTTGAACAACAATTTGATATGTCTGAAATAAGAAAAAATGTTGTAAGCCGCCGTGTGTCTTTGAATGCCATCAATGTATTATAAAAATGAATCTCTTTTCCTATTAGATCACTGTGTTAAGAGCGTTTGGAGGTGTCGACATAAAAAATAATAATTTGTCATACGTTGGGCATGGAGGGAAACAATGGAAGATTCCCTAACGGTTGAATTCACATGGGCTTGCCAACTGAAAAAAGGAAGCAAGAAGGAGACGGGTCTGTTTCTCTATAAATCTAAACTACCGAAAACCATCTTCGGTAAATTATTTTGTTTTTAACATTTATGTTTTAAATAGTTTTTTTATTATGGTTTTCTTGTCGTGATTTCTTATATATATTCATATTGCTCCAATTTTTTATTTAGTTAGAGACTATGAAATATGGTGATTTTAAGGACGTCAAATTCTTACACTAGGGGGTATCAGCCGTGATTACGTAAGAAGAGTGGGAGATCGTGTGTGTTTGCCTGTTACCGTAAGCTACCGGCTTATTTGTTTTTGTTAATTTGTTTGTGCGGAATCTCCTGGCTGATTTATTTTTTTTAAATGTGTGTTTGTGTGTGGAGTCAAAAGACGGATTTATTTTTTTGAATGTGGGTGTGTGTGTGTGTGGATTCCCTCCGGCGAATTTCTTTGTTTTATGTATGTGTGTGTGGATTCCACCGGCGGATTTTTTTTCAATGTGAGTGTGTGTGAGGATTCCACCCGGTGAATTTGTTTTGTTGAATGTGTTTTTTGGCTTGCTGGAGTAAAACTCCCGGGTGGCACTGGGAGTTTTTTTTTAATTGAAAGTAGTAAAACTCTCTTTGCTAGAGTTTTTTTTTTTAATCGAAAGTAGTAATACTCCCGGGTGGCACCGTGAATTTTTTTTTAATTGAATATTTATTTTTGAATGTTATTTTGAATTTACTTACAACTTCTAATTTAATTTTTTAATCGGACTCTATCTCTGCTTCTGCTAGTTCTAACTCCCTCCACTGTTGTTTTGAATGCTTACGGCTAACCGTTCCCAATTTCTCCAATAGTTCTGCAGACGTATTTTTTCCCCTGGTAATCTTTCCAAGCTTCCCTGAGCTCACTCTGCCATGTGGTAGTATTTAAAAAAAAATATTTTTATGTTTTTTACCTTTGCCATGAAGTCAATTTTTCTCGCTTCTTCTTACATTTGATCAGATTCGGGGAATTATTAGCCCCTTCCAGCTTTATTGAGTTATGGTAGCCTAGTACATCCAACCGTAATTAAGATTTGTTTCTTATTTCTTAACTGTACTTCTAACCTTCACCGTTGTTGTTTGTTCGGCGATGTTGCATGCACATAGACCAACTGCGTGGTGGCCACACGGTGCTAGTTATCCAGGTGCTAGTAATCCAGTACAAGCTTCACGAGGAGATCGCTGTTGTTGGGTTGGCTCCTGGTGTAAAGTTTACGCAATTTCACTAGGAAATTGCCTTGCGAAACGTGTCACTCGAGGAGGGTGGGTAGGATCTGGACGAACCCTTTTGGCCAAAGGCTCGGTTGGCTGAGTGTCTACTTCCTTCTTTGTTTTCCGTTTGCGGCCAACAACACCAACCTGTGTTGACACAAAGAAAACTTGACACTTGAAGTCAAATACTTCATTGTTTTTCTTCATCTGAACGTATTCGGCAGGAGTTAGCCTCGAAGGCAAACAAGAACGATGAACCAACCTTTTGCAATCGAAAATTATTGAATACGTTTATTGACATAAGTTTTGTGACATAAATTAAATATAGATCCATAGTTTTTTATGTGGCCTGAATGTCGCCGGACAGTTGCCTGAACGTCTCCCGTGCAAAGGCACTTTCAGGCCCTGGCCTGAATGTTGCGGGCCTGAACGTCACGGGCCTAAACGTCCATCATCCATCGAATCAATAGTGCGTTAAAGAGACAACATAATAAAGACGACTCTGACAATCAGCAAAGATACACCGAATTTGACAGCTGAATTCAAATTTTTTGAAATTTCTTGTCATAATATTGGCATTTGTTGACAAACAAATGAAAATAAACTCCATAGATTTTTCTAAAAGTTAAATTAATGAAACTAACAATATATCACATAATAGTCTTATATCAGGGAATATGGTTGATATGAATGACGACTGAAGAAAATCTTAGTGATATCTTTTAGTTTGCATTATGTAGTCATCTTATAAGCCAAGGGTTCATATGAATGACGAATAAAGGAGATCTTAATTATAAAATTTTTAGTATGAATTATGGTAGTCACCTTATAAGCCAACCATATGAATGACGACTACAGGAGAGCTTATTGATATCTTTTAGTTCGAATTAAGTAACCATATTCTGGTCTTAATAGTATCTAAAAAGTCGGTATAAAGAAGGTAACATAAAGACAGATTTTGTCTGGACACAGCTGTCTAATGAAGGACATTTTTCAGTCGAAAAAAGCGAAGTCGAACCAAAAAAAAGTGACATTTAGGTCATCTTTTTGCTATTTAAGTCGCAAGTTAAGCGCGGAACGTGGGTACTGTACTACAACTGATGAATTGTGCTATAATAAGCTTAACGCCGGCTCTGACAGAAAAGATTTTATATTGCAAGTCTACATACTTTCAAAATTATTACGGCCGACCTGGCCACCCTTGGTTATATTACACGCACACGATGCAATACAGAAATACAACGCGATACTTAACCAAATGTTTACAGTGCAACACTGTACAATGTTTAGTTCTCTGGATCTGGTTCCTTTCTCTACCTCTTTCTTTCGACTCGCCCGTTCTCCACTCCTGCTTGTACAACTTTGCCTTCCCCGAACTCTCTTCTTTCTCGTTTTTTCAACGTTTAGTCCTCGACGTATGAGCTGCGTTACTTCACCCGACCAAGCTAGTCATCTCCGGTCTCCTTTATGCGACCTCTCTTCCCGGAGCGTAACACAATGTAACAAGGAGGACGTTTGGTCTGTCTCTTGTTTGGTATACAATATGGGGTGTATATATGTTGAAGAATCCCACCAAAACGGGTCAAGAAAGCAAATGTCTACAGTGGCAACAGTAACACAATACAAGACAAATAATGCGCAATAAATATATATATCATTCGTGTCTCCAGAGGACTTATATTTATATTTGCGGCACTATTCGCCTCCGAGTCTAAATCCAGCTTCTCTTGCGGTTCAAGAAAGCAAAGTCGAGAGATTGGGCGGATTGAATATATTGATTAATATAAAAGACAATTTGATGACGTAGTACTTCGCTCCTTCGGGTCTCTAATGTGGGCAATGTGACACAGTTCAGTTTGTCAGGCAAATCGTTAAGACTGATAGGACGACATTCTTTTTTATCAGGGCTGCACTTCACTAGAAGCCAGTCGTTCAAAATAGCTGCTACTTCACACAAAAATTAAGCGTACTTGCAATCACCTCCTCGCTGGGGAAGCGTAGCTTTACTCTCTCCTTTGAAACATTCGATAAAGAGACATGAAGCTCATTCACTCTTATTAAACTCTCAAGAGCCCCTCTCATGAACCCCAAATGCGAAGCACATAGCTGCTGGAATTTCCATTTGATGACAAATGATAAAGTAGTGATAAAGTAGTGCTTACTGATAAAGTAGTGCTTCCGTGAGGGATAAATCTTGTCTGATCTAACTTACAGGCAAAACTAAACTCTTTCTTCACGCCTAAGAAATTGGCCCCATCATCAAAATGAATAAATTCTGGCTTGGAATTTAAGGAAAGGGATCTCTTTAGCATCAGTAGAAAATAATCAATTGAAAACGATTTCGCTAGGTTGATGACTTAATAAAAACACGGAATCCAGGAAACCAAGCTTCATTTCTGCGTCTTTTCTCGTCTTGGGCCAGAGCTCAATTACTGTGTCGTCCATTCGAGGCCTCACCCTGCCATATCAAGGGCCCCGTATGGAAGGGTCCATACTTATCGTAAAAAAGCTAGGTGACGCAAGAATTAATTAAGCACAGAATTAATTACGGTACTAACCAGAGAAGCCCTCTTACAACAAGCCGGACTCCGAAAAACCCATACTGAATTAATTAAAGAAAAAGAGAAAGTAGATAAAAAGTGGAAAGCCGCTGAAGAAAAACTTAAAGAGCAACGAGAAGATATCAATAAATTAGACCAACTTAAAAAAGATAACGCCACTAATTTAAAACTTTTAGACGATTCCCAAAATCACGTAGAAACATTGCAACAGCAACTTAGAGAAGCAGAGAATTATAACACTGACGGCAACCAAAAGTAAAAGACCTCGAAAATAAAATAAAATTACTAGAATTCGAAAACACGACTGCGAAAGATAACGAATTTCAACTTAAGAAAGCATTAGATATAAAAGAGAAACACATTTCCGTAGTAGAAGCAAATAGCTTAGAAGCCAATAATACACTCGAATCCGAAAAGGAAGAGTTAGAAAACAATCTAACCGCAGGTCAAAAGCAGATAGAAACCCTCAACAGTCAAATCACCGCACTCAAACTTGAAAACGAATTCGGAAAACAACTAATTACTCAGATTACGCAAACGAAAAATAAAAACCATAGTAATTACGTTACCGCCACATTGCAAATTAAAAAATACGAAGAAGAAATAATAGACTTAAAAGACGATAAAGAACAGCTAGAAAATAGGATATCCAATCTTGAGGAACGCAATAAAGATTTAAAAGAAAGGGAAAAAGCTTATCACGACGCCGAAGATCAGTACGAAAGGAATTTTCAGGAGATCGCAGAAAAAACCTTCGAGACAACCAAATTTATAGACGCATTACAAAGCTTCACAGGACGAGACTCATTAGATAAATCATTATTCACTGAACTCGATACAGAAAAAGCAGATATCATTAAAAACCTACAAGAAATCATAGATAACCTTACAGCACAAAATAATAGCCAAGCGACGACAATCTTTAAACTACAAAAACGTAATACGACCCTAAAAAAGAACCGCAGAGTCAGTATTTCAAACATGGGAGCAGGTGCAGGAGCAAGTCAAAATGGAGACGATGATGCAAACAAAACAACACTTACACCCCCACAGGATACCACTATATTAGATAATGTAACAAAACCTATAGTAAAAGTATTAGGCGAACTCTTCTCACGAGAGGACAAAAAATCAATTCCAACTTTTAAGGGAAAAAGTACCGACAAATTAATCACCGAATGGTTAAAAACAGCAGAACACGTAGCGAGAAATAATGACTGGGACGATGACCAAAAGATACGTTTCTTTTCAGACCGTCTCAAAGGAGAAGCTTTAGAATGGCACGATAATTATGCGGAAGAGCAAGGCGACTTTATTAATTATGTCGACTGGAAATGCGAAATAATCGAAAGATTTCAAGACTCATACGACCTAGCAGCCCTTAGAAAGAAATTTAATAAATTAAGACAGAAGCCTGAGGAAAATTGTAGTACATTTGTTTCCAGGCTAACTAGCCTTTACGACAGCCTAGAAGGAAAATTAAATAAATTAGACGAGAAAAACAAAACAGACGTAGAAGATACACTCCTCAGTACACTTAAGAAAATGCGAGACGATATTAAAATCAAAACTTTACTCCAAGGAATATTACCCAAAATAAAAGCCGAATTATATTTGCGAATGCCAGAAGATTTTAATGATTTCGATCAGTTATGTAAACAATTATTTATTTCGGAACAAATTTTGCGAAATAAAGAAACTAATGAGGATAAAGAAATAACGGCAGTTATCGCTGGTATTACGCATCACGAAAAACAACAGGACGACGAAATAACACAACAGAAATTGGACCTCGAAATAATTAAGAAAGAATTGACAGAGTTAGGAAAAATAACTAAAAGACGACAGTCCTCACAAGAAAATATTGCCACTATTAACGCAGTTGACCACTACGGTTCTAGACAAGCAGAATCCGCGGACCGACGTCCGAGACAGGGTGACTCTCAGGTACACTTCAATAGACCCCCACAGGGAAACCAAGAAAATCAAAATCAAGAATATACCCGAGATCAAAGCTACTCCCGTAGCAGGGAACAGAGTCCAGCCGGCTCGGGAAGATACGAACAGAGATACCAAGATAACAGCTACATTGACCTCCGCAGACCTAATAATTATAACCCGAGATTCAATCGACCAAACCCTAATTACGGCAACCAACGCAATAGGTACAACAACGCACCACAACCCTGGCCCACAGTACAAAACAATAACGCATATAGTAATAGATCAGCACCCCCTAACCAGCAATCAGCCCCGAGGGATATTGTGTGCTATAACTGCAATAAAAGAGGGCATATCGCTCGAGAATGTTGGACGGATATGGCTCGTGTCAACGACCCGTCACGTCGCAATTAGTTAATTGGGAAAATATGGCAATACATTCTCTTTTAGCCCCATAATCTGACCCCGCCTGTCCCAACCATAATACCCCACTCCTTAAAACCCCCATTTAAATATTTTATATTCAAGCAAAAGGATTTATAGTCACCTGGCGCTGCCGCCAGTCTACTTTCTTCGGTAGTCTTATTTCGACTCCGAGATAAACAACATTAAACAAAAATTACTTAACAATGAAAAACTCCAGTAAACAAAAACAAAAAAAAAAGTGTTTAGCATACACTTGCACAAGAGAGGGCATAACCCAAAATAATAATAAAATCGATTGCGTAAAAAATTATCCGGAACCGTTTAACCAAAAAGAATTAGGATCATTTTAGGCTTTGAGGGCTACTACCGAAAATTCGTCCGTACATTTACAGAAATAACAACCCCTAACGGCACTCCAGAAAAAGACAGCAAAATAGAAATAAGAGGAAGAGGCAAGGGGCCCCTTCATTGTATTAAACAACGCTTAGTGTCTAGGCCTGTCCTGAGCTATCCAGACTTCACGCGCGAATTTATCATCTAAACTGATGCATCAGGATATGGCATAGAGGCGGTGTTGGCACAAATGCAACCTTTTCCGCCCTCAGAGAAAACAGATGGGACCGACGAAGCGAGTACCCAAGAGATAGGCGACAGAGAAGTCATAATAAAGTAACAGAAAACTAAAGGAAATAGGTACAACAAGCAGCCAAAAGGGCTAATGGAAACCGAACATAGAACAAGGACCCGCAATAGTGTTGAAGACAAAAATAATGATAAAAGAAATTTGAGAAACGAGGCCGATACAATCAGAGGGGATCAAAAGAAAACAAGGCGATATAGATATAACGAAAGCGAAGAAATAATTGATAAAAGAAATAATGATAAAAGAAATTTGAGAAACGAGGCCGATACGATAGGAGGGGTTCAAACGAAAATAAAGCGATATTGATTAAACGAAAGGAGAAATTATTGACATAAATGACAGATTAATTGTGCCACTTGTTAAAGTGAAGGAAATTTAAAAAGAAAACCACGATCACATGTTAGCAGGACATTTAGGTAGCCAAAAATCAAGAGACGATCCATCAATACTTTTTTGAAAAATTAGGATTCTGCACTGCAGGAATTATCATTTTTCTTTACGATAAACCCTGGCATGCAAAATAGCAACACGCATTTAAAAAAAAAAATCAAATGCGACGTAAAATGCGCAAGGCGAAAAAATAAAAAAACGGGATTCCAGATAGAAGAATAAAGGAAAAAAATATTAGCTCCAATATTACCTCCACCTAACAACCAAGAGTTTTTTTTGTACAACCCGACGTCAATCATGGAGCCCACGGCGGTACGGGAATACACCCCACTGCCATTGGAACCAAGGGCACTAGCAAGTATAAAAACTAATAAAGTAATAAAGCTAATAATAAAAAAAAACATTACATTTAGCAAAACAATTAAAGAAAATCAAACAAACAAAAAAAAACACCACATTATACTAGCAAAAAAAAAATAATAATAATTTTACTAACTTTCTAAAACCTAATTAAAAAAAAAACCAACCTAAAAAGAAATACCCACTTAAAAAAACCCTTAAAAAGAAATACCCACTTAAGAAAAAACACACCTAAAAAGAAAACCCACTAAAATTTAAAACCCCTTAAAAAGAATAACACACTTATAAAAGAATAACCCACTTAAAAAAATAACCCACTTAAATTTAAAAAAATACCCCATTTAAAACCAAAAAAAAGCACACTAAAAAAACCCATAGAAAAAAAACGCACTTAAAATTAAAAAAAAAACTCCCACTTAAAAAAAATAATAAACGATTTAAATACCCACATAAAAAAAACACCCCACTTAAAAAAAAACGCATTTGAAAAATATCCCACTTTAAAGAACAAGAGCTAACTTAAACACACTTAAAAAAAAAAACAACAACTTTTAAAAAAAAAAAACAGCGCACTAAAAAAAAATAAGTAGCAAATAACAATTAAAACAAAAAAAAAAAAAAAATACTTCAGTCAAACAGCACAAAGTAGTTACGTCAATCAAATTTACTATCGCTAAGGGCAAAATAAAAAGGAGAGACAAGTTTGTCACTTTTCAAAGCAGCAAAAATGAAACGATTAAAACCAACACACACTACGGAAAATACTCAGTACAGTATTACAATTCACCAGACACACATCTCAAAAAAGTGCGCGATGGACCCAGTACCGACTCCATCCAGTTTAAATCCCAATTTATCGGAATCAAGATCAAGTAGTGCTACGACAGAAGAGGTATTTGTGCAAATCAACCCCGAAGAAATTGGTTCACCAGACCAGTATGGAAGCAGTGCCCTCATAATCGATGAAAGCAAGAAAGACCACAACAATACGCTAGCTGAGGATAGCGTTGCCACAATCGAGACGCCTAGGACAGCCAAACAACAACAACCTTTCACCGTAAATTGTCCGAAGAAAGCATCAGCCGAAACTACAAATAATGTATGTACAGAACCAACTCAAAAATCTTGCTTTAACTGTATGCTAAAAGCATACGCACCCCAATCGGCCTGCAAATCACAGCAAATCGAAGAAGGAATGGTAACAATCACGGAATTACAAAATAATACCGTTACGTTACGTTTTACACTACCCGCGGCCTTAAATCTCACGTCAAAAAGTAAAGGCTCGAAGGCACATTAAAACAAAACAAATAATGAAAAAACAAATAAGTAGAACTTTTAATCTGATATTTAGTTATGTCCCCAGAACAACGTACAATACTATAAAAAAAAAAAAAAATTTAAGTAGCGAATTAAGAAAGCTCTGGCCATGTATAAATTAAAAAAAAAAAAACATATCGTTTGCAATATTTGGATTTTGTGGAATTTAACCACATCTCATAATGTCCCGAAAACTAATTTCATCTCTTCAGTAGTCAAGCATTTCCTTAGATGACCGACGGTCATTCAAACATATTAGAGTATATAGACAACCTAATAAGTAGCCCGAAATAAAAAAAAAATCCAACCAGTAGTCGTAATAGTAAAAATCTTCCTTTGCTACGACATGTATTAGTCTACAGTACATATTAGAGTATATAGACAACCTTTTAAGTAGACCAGAGAAAAAAATCATTACGCAAATGACGGAAGAATGCAAGAAAATTTTTCCTTATTGACCGCTGCAGTCACCGCAATTTGATTCGTTGGTGGAATACCAGCTTGAAAAGCTGATCGCTTAAAAGAAAAAAAAACGCAGAAAAATATATGGCCTAAACTTTTATTAAATATCCCAAGAAAAAAAACATAATTCATTACAAACAAAAAAGAAAATGATCGGACGGATCAAAAAAAAAAAATAACACAAGAAAAAAAATTATAATAAGAAAAAAAGAGAGACATGAAGGAAAACAAACAAAATAATAGAACCGCTATCATTAGACAACGGTCAATAAGGACGTGTTCGACGTCTTCCATTAGTAGACAGCAGCAAAAGATCTTCAAAAACAGTTTCTGCTTGTATAGTATAATACATATTCGCCCGATAACGACTGCGGTAGGGCTCGGACATATTGGAATAGTAACGAATGAGCTGCGCCGTCAAAAGATGACGCGGCTCATAAACACTCATGAAATTCTCAATCCGCACCGACTCTTCAAGTTGCCGCCGAGTAGCAAAAATCGACAAACGATCCCCAGTGTGGAAGGACAATTTTTCAGGATACAAAACAGCATGACGAGGGGGACGGATAACAAACGTCAATACCGGATTCCGCATACCACAAGATTCGGGCCTGATGAAAAGATAAAAAGATCGCGATATTTGGCGTAGCCGGGATAACGGCTAAACAAGAAAAAATAAAACAAAAACAACAAAAATTACGGAATTAATTAAAAGGAAAAATAATAAAGAGGTCTACTTAAAGACTACCTTAAAAAAAAAAAAAAATTTAATAGAGATAATTATATGAAAAAACCCGAAAAATTTCTGTTATCGATACCTACTTAAGGACTACTTAATAAGTACCGAAAATAAAAACCAACTTACTTATAGTAAAAATCTAGCGAAACTACACGTCGGAAGTCGTCTTGACTACACTCGGATACTTCGAAACCAGGCAACGATTCATAAAACGCCATTTCATGAAAAGAAACGCGTTGTCGCGGTAAAAACGGGAGCCAAAAGGATACCCCTTCACTCACATCACAAGTAGTGATCTCCGCTGCGATGAAAAGCAGTGCGTTGACCACTATAACAAAATTTCAGAAAACATCTTCAATACGAAACTACAAGGATCGACAATTTTCAATCCATGCTTGTCGTCCAGCTCAGATGAACTTTTAGAAATATGGAAGAAATCGGGACTTTACACATCAAATCTACCCCCACCAAATTCGACTCAGACAGCTGTCAAGACTTGTCACTCCCGGTCGCCGCGGGGGTGGAGGGGAACAATCCTAAACAAATATTTCTTCTCCCTATATATATGTTTTCTCTATACCTTATTATTAGAGGACTAATTCTTTCCCTCGGAAAAGGGGAAGGATACAGAGCCCACACACTGGTGGTGGAAATTTTATTCATACCCCAACTATTCAATTATTTAGTTTAAAAGATGGTAACGGTAACTGCCCACCCCAACATAAAACATGTTGTATGTCTCCCCTGTTAATCTATCAACTTGACTGACTTAATTTCTTAAATCTAAAAGCGTTCAGGCTTTTGGTTGTGTCTCGCATTCTAAGATTTTAAATCTTTCCTTCGATACAATAAAGCCTTTTAGGCTTGCTTTGTTTCTTTTACTTCCCTCAGCCCTTTGGCTGGTGTTATATCTATTTTCTCTATTATTGTTATTGATCGTGGCTGCTTGTTGGACACTCTTTTTCAATGATCTGATCCATTGTTCTTTTTCTAACTTCTCTTTCATTATTTTTCAAAGTTATGCTTTCAATTTATACAATTATCCTTTGGTAATGGAATATGCCTAAATCAACAATTAGGGGACTAATTCTTTCCCTCAGAAAAGGGGAAGGAATGTAATGAGCCAAAATAGCCCGGGGACGGAGCGCGAACTGACAGCGGGAAGATTGACAGCAAGAGCCGAGCTCATTAGTTATCTGTCATTCACGATTATAATTATGTTACACACCCGCGCTTGTCACTCATCAGACCCATGATCATGCCGTGCACAATCCGTATAAATACTCCACAATCTGTAGCAGTAAGGCAGAGTTCTCTCAGCTCTCCTTCAAGCTCCAGCTCCAGAAGTAAGATCACCCTTCTCATACTTTCTATTGTGTACTCGTATATTTGTGTGTGCTGTATATGAATACATGGTAGACAAGAAAAGAACTCTACATGATTTAGAGAAGTGAAGTGACATTACCAACTGGACGGTAATTCACAAATTGCCAGTTGATTAGACAGCAGCTGATTGCGAAAAACTTGAAGCTGCTGCATTCCACGAAATGTAAAACTTTTGAAATTCTAAAATTTAGACAAGTTTGTCCCGTCATACAATTTGGCAAGAAAATTTATAATTATTAAAACTGGATGTACATAGCCCACGACAATCACAGACCAGTGTCACAGACTTACTTAGATGTCTGCCATGTCAACCAGCTGCAAAAATTCCTGTAGATTATTGTGTTTATGATTATCACCCAATGTAATCGAGTATAGAAAGACCAATCAAAGCTCCTACTCTATTTCACCAGCTGACACAACAATTTTTGAAAATGAATGACTCCATATTGCTCCAAGGATGGAAAATCCACCTACAACAAAATAGAAAGGTATAAGTAGAGATAAGGTTCACGCTGTCTCTAGATTCCACCATAATTTATGCTTTGCCAAACTTTTCCCCATCAAACAGGTTATGGGCCCAGTAAATGCTAAGAACTAAATATGGAAAACTATTTACATTGATTATAGATTAATACGGCAAACAGTACGGCAACGGATGTTGGTCACATTGCCAAATTTGACGGCTCGAATTTCCCGTCCTGGAAATACGATGTATGGATGTTCCTTGAGAAGAATAGGCTGATTTCTATAGTTGATGGGAGTGAGAGACTGCCCGAGCAGGTAAATCGATTCTTTAGAATACCTATTGATGACAGTCTTTGGTATATGAAGATGCTGCTGTTGTGACTATAAATCAATGGACCATGTGAGTGTATGAATGTCACCCACATATCAGGGATGTCTGATAGTTGTCAGAAAACCACACTTAGTTGAGTGATGGCTAATATTGTGTGAATCTGAATGAACACTTTGACGAGTGAACCTGGTATGCAGAAGGCATCATGTTGACGCATATTGAGAATTGGAAAACCACACTTAGTCGAGTGATGGTTAATGTTCTGTGAATTTGTATATCACTTTGATGAGTGATACCTGGTATGCAGGAGGAAACATGTTGAGAATTGGAAAACCACACTTAGATGAGTGATGGCTAATGTTGTGTGAGTTTGAATATCACTTTGATGAGTGATATCTGATTTGCAGAAGGTAACATGTTGAGAATTGGGAAATCACTCTTGATGGGGTGATGACAAATACAACTCAAATCTGAGTACTACCCTTTGCTGAGGGTGGACATGCAGTTACGGAGTAAACCATTACTCATAGAGTGAAATGATTTCAGCCTGATGGCAAATGAATTTTATAGTTAAAGTCTAGAAGTGAACTGACTGAATGATGATGTGTCCGTCTGCAAATACCAATAGGCTAAGAGAAAGATAACTTGATATGTACGTTGTTGTTGAACTTGCTGTTAAACCTGATCTGTATCTTAGGTTCGGAATAAAGCCGGGGCAGTACAGAACTATAATACAATTGAAGACTGGAAGCAAAAAGACATCGAGGCCAGAACACTCATCTACTCGACAATGAAGCCAGAGAAACAAACAACACTCCAAAGCTGTACAACAGCATTCGAAATGTGGAGCAGAATCCAAACGGAATATGACTTAGTCTCAGCTGAAAGTGAACCCCTTCTGTGGAGTCAGTTCTATGGCTACAGATTTCGGGCAGGTAAAAACAATTGATGGAATAAAAAAAATTTGTGATACGAGAATACGTGTGGGGTCGTTCACATACTACGTAGTGGGCTTAGGGGGGGGGGAGGGTATCAGACAAATTACTTCAAATACCACGGGGGTAGGGGGGGAGCCCGGGGATTTGATACGTAGTAGAAACAAATTTTCAAAAATTTTCAATTAAAAAAAAAATATTTTTTTCCCTAAGCTGGCAACGCTGTCGATGTTTATTTTTGGCAAAAGCTCCTCATGAGCAGTCTGTTATGGTATTTTGAAATTCGTTTGTGAGTGGATTGAAACCTAAGAATATCTAACCAAAATCCTACGAGAAAACCGGACCTATATCAACAGTTATATCAAGCTTACTCTGAAGTTCATAGTGATTTGACCAGACAACAATGTCAAATAGAGTTTAACAAAAAGTGGAAAACAATTAAAGAATGTAAAAATCGTTCAGAGGAAGTTGAAAAATATCTGAAGGAGTTAAAAGGTGCCCTCACTTTGAAACGTCATTCATCAGGTAGTCTTGTTAATTTGTTTGCCAAAGTCGCAGCAAAAACTTCAACAGCTCAGTCTGTTGATGCTGCAAGTAGTGAAGAGTCCGAAAATGTAAAGAAAAATGGTTTCGAACATGTTAACATTGAGTTCCTGCCGGACTCTTCTCAATTTATAGAACCAAGATCATCGAGTGATTCAGAAGGGGAAGCTATTCATAATTCATCAATCAATAGCAGTAACTTATCGGCCAGTAGTACTAGTTCAAAGACTCCTGCACAAGATGCGATCACGGCCAAACTTGAAGTGATAAACAGTGATTTGGGTGCATTGTATAAGCGTCGCGATGCTGACATGTTGACTCATGAAGAAGAAATTGTTTTCAAAAAGAAAAAAGTAGAAAGGACTGAGCTTCAAAACAAGTTAAGAGACTTGCAAAATCTCCAAAAGAATCAAAAAAAGCTTCGCGACAACCGTGCTGTTGTTCTTTAATCTGCCAGTTCTAAATTCAAAGATAAACTCAAACTTCGAAATCAAGTTGGAAAACCTAGAGTTGAAACTGTACAGCCGTATTTTTTGGAGGCCATCATAAACATTGCGATTCACGGATCTGCTGCCCAAGAAAAGAGAAGAAACGAGATATATCGTAGCATCTTGACGCTTGACGATTTGACTGCTCATTTAATTAGAGATGGCTTTGATGTCACTCGAAGCTCAGTTTACCTTCGATGAAAACCTAAACGAAGCAATAGTACGGAAGGAAAGCGCCATGTTAAAACGGTGCCAGTACAACTAATACGCGCCCAAAATGATCTGCACAAAAGTCATCCCGACCAAGGTTTTTGCAAAGCTACAACCAACAATTTGGAGCAGCTCGCTTCTCTTCTTGGGCCATCTGAAGTCATCTTTCTTTCTCAAGATGATAAAGCCAGGTGATGATTGATTAATATGAGTTAAAATACGTATTCTTCGGTACGTCTAATCTTTTTTTCATTTCTTACGATTTTATAGAGTTGCAATTGGAATTGTTGCAGCAAATAAACGAGCCCCAATTTCAATGCATCTAGAATACCAAGTTCAACTTCCAGATCATGACTGGGTAGTGGCGTCGGGTCACAAGTTAATTCCTTCGGTATACGCCGAAATAGTTATTGGTGCCAACGGTCTAGGAAAGCCGGAAGTTGTAGGCTATTCCGGCCCAACGTATACAGCAATTCGCTCTGGAAAACATAGCTCTTCTACAGCGTCGGCCCACGGAAAAGATTTTGAAAAGTTGCTTTGTATTCCCGAATTTGAGGCGCTAACCAAATGTGGTACGGATAAATCGGTGAAACCCATCTTGATTTTAACTGGTAAAATAATGGATACTTAAAATACTTATTTGTTTCTTATTAATTTCATCGAATCAATATTTATACTTTATTCAGTGGACGGAGGGCCAGATGAGAATCCGCGCTACCAAAAGGTTATTGAGACTGCTATTCATCACTTTAAGAAGCAGAATTTCGACGCTGTATTCGTGGCTACTAATTCGCCAGTCCGTAGTTCATTCAATCGCGTTGAAAGAAGAATGGCGCCTTTGAATCGCGAGTTGGCCGGATTGATTTTGCAGCACGACCACTACGGCAGTCATTTGGATAATTCTGGTAAAAAAACTGATGCTGAGCTTGAGAAAAAGAACTTTGAACATGCTGGAAGCACCCTCGCCTGTTACAACATCAAGTGTGTGTAGAAGACTAAGTGTATTCTGGCTCTGCATCTGAGGGGTCTGCCTTGACCGGACGACCTCTAGTGGTCAGATCTACAACAGAGGTCTGGAATTCTGTAATTGTTGATGGTCATTCAATTGTAGCTGAGTATATTGACCCTCTTACTTCCGAACTCAATGATGAGTTGCACTTGAACGTTGCAGATCAGAATTGGTTTTCTGAGCATGTCAGGACTAGTCAGTATTTTCTCCAAATCGTGAAGTGCAATAATTTAAGCTGTTGCACAGCCCCAAGAAGTTCTTACTTTTTCATTGTTCCTTCTCGATTCTTGCCTGGCCTAGTTCCGTTGTGTCAAACTTTAGAAAGTGGTTTAACAGAGAGATCTAATTTTGAAAAACATTCCTTTCCTTCTCTTTTTTTATCATTGAACCTTTGTTGCCACGATCTACTCGAAGTTTCAAATCTCTTCCTTATGATCTCTACAACCCTTCTGTTCAATCTCAGTTGACGGAGCGCATTTGTAAACATTGTTTGTTATATTTCGCATCAAAAGTAATGCTTAATACCCATATTCGCATTCATAAAAATGAAAAAAAAAGCCCCTGCGCAAGTTGAAATTCAGACACGGATAAGACCTATTCGTGTTGCAGCTAGGCGAGAATTGATGGTAATAATTGCTAACAGTCAAAATGGTGCGGAAGACGCCGAATGGATTGAGGAAAATGAACTCGACTTGTCAGGCCGAATTCCTGGATATCCAGTGGAAGCAGACAATACTTCAGTTCCCTTAATGTCCATTTGCTCTATTGATGATCATTATGCTAGTCCATGGGAAAATGTTTCTGTTTAATAATTGTATTAATCCGTGAAAAAGTATAATCTGGCAACCAGAAAAATACTTTGCATCGTTAATTTTCAATATGTCTCTGCCAAAAATGATAGAAAATGATGATATATGAGTTTCGAAATATATAAAGGCCTATATTTTTTAGGGGGGGGGGGTCAAGCGAACTACTACGTAATTTCAAGGGGGGGGAGTCAGCCCGAACACTTCAATCTACTACAAGGGGGAGGGAGGGGGTAAAAATCCGCCAAAATCCCACTACGTAGTATGTGAACGGCCCCTGTGTGCAGATCAATCGATTATGAACTTCATAGCTAGGATCGAGCAAATTGCTGCACAGTTGAAGGACATTGGGGCAGCTGTGGATGACACGCAGATTTTGGCCAAGATCCAAGTGTCCCTACCATCTAACTTTCAGTATTTCATGCCGGCCTGGGATAGTACCCCACAAGAACTCAAGACACTCTCATTGCTTATAAAACGACTGGTAAAGGAGGAAACATCTCAAGCCAGGACTAAGAATAGCAAGCTGGAAAATGATGCCCAAGTTGCCTTTTTCTCCTAACAATCTGGAGTCTGAACATTTCAAGACCATGAGGCAGAGTATTGAAATAGTTGACGTAGAAGAGGACTCAGTTTGAGGGGAGGTGTTGAAGATAAACGTGAGTGTATTCAAACTAAGTCCTTCTTCCCTGTGTTCCACCAGATGGCGCTGTTGTTGATCTCCCTGTGCCAGTTCTTTCACGACACTTTTTTTAGATTCCGCCGTTTAACAGCCACCAGCCAGCTCAAGATGACGTTTTTGCTGCCGGCCCTGACGTTGATAATCGCCAGCCCTTTTATTTCGTCCGTCGGTTCCAAAATCGGTAAGTCACATCTCTCTCTCTCTCTCTCCCTCAGCCCAGTCCTCTCTATTGATGGAGATTGATGGATATTGGATATGGATATTTGAGATGATGGCGGAGGAAAACAAAAGGGTAAAAAGCAAGCTCCATCGACTTGATATTATTTCTGGGCCGTATACATTACACTCAAACCCAATTCGCACAAGAAAAACCCACGAAATCTTCAAAAAAAGATGGCAGATTGAACGGTCGCGCTTGATCGCGTACGCAATCTCCTTTACCCCCATACAAATCTAGCGTGTAAGCCAAAGCTCGTTTTCTCAAAGCCACTTGTGGGTAATACAATCTCGTCGACAATATTTACGAAAAAAAAGTCGAGCGGTAAAGAATCGTCAGGATCAGATTTCGCGTTGAATAAAATAAGCCAATTTTTTTTCCAAATCAAATCCAAGTTGATGATGATATATCAGGTGATGATGTCATCAGTTTTCACTCGTGAAATTCATTTCTAGAAACTCTGGCGGCGCGGAAGGAAAAGAAAAGGGTATGAATCCTGGATTTTTACACCGGGTACGCGGGTACGCAAAATGAACGTCTAGTAAATCAGTCTGAGCGGAGAGGAGGGAGTTAATGTGGGGACGTCTCGTATGGTGTAAGAAGAAGAAGGAAAAAAAGCGAAGGAAATTGCGAATTAGAGTGAGGAGTAGCAGGCTTCCAGAAGGGGGAGAAGGAACGCGTGATTGGGTTGACGGCGCCGCTTTTTTTTTAAATATCCTGTTGAAAACACGCGTCTTGTTCGTCTTCTACACCCATTTTGTCATTATTTCGCCTTTCGCTAACATATACACCGACTTGGCGCGGCAGCCGGATGTATAATAAATCCCTTCGCTATACTTTTGGCTCCCTCAGTATTATAAGCAACAACGCCCTGCGTGTGAGAACAAGGGAGAAGGAAAATTTATCACTTGTGTCTTTAAAAACTTTCGACAACACATCTAAAGGTAAGTCTTTCGACAAGAATCTACCGTGCTATCTCTAAAGGTAAGTCAATAAATTTTATATTGAATTCTGTATGCCAATAATAGATCGTCTTGATGTTTTTAATTGGTGATACTTCTTTTTAAATTCCCTTATTTTTTTCATTTGCCTATATCTCCAAGTTGGGCGTGGATTTATTATGGTTCTTATTTATTCTTGCTCAGTCGTTGAATGTATACATAAATAGGTCAACAAACTTAATCGATCCCAGCTAAAAAAGAACTTCAGTTTAACTGTAGTTTAACTATAGTTTCCATTACTAGAGTAATTTGGCCGCAAAACTATAGTTTTTTTAGTTAAATAACTGTAGTTTTTCTTCAATAAAAAATGCAGTTTTATTACTACCATTGATAAAAAACTTCGACAAAAAAAGATTCGACGTGGGCTAGGATCGAACCTTCAACTCTGGAGTTGGCAACTCAGCTCGCTAACCACTAGACCAATTGACTTATGAAATTGGTAGACATCTATGAAGTAGGTTATGATTTTTGTTTTCTATAACCTATGGACTTGGAAAGTTTTCTAGTCTTTGTTAGTTTAGAAAACAGGAGTAAGAAGGTAGCGGGCGTGTTTGTCGAAAACACTCACAAATACAATTATAGTACTTAGACTTAACATTATAGGTTAGACTACTTACGTTTTAAGAAATTGGTAAAATTATAAGCAAGGGGAGATACATAAAAATATTTCAAGTTGGAAAATGTGATGTATGGCTAAGTGCAAAGGAAAATTGATCTACTTGACTAAATAGGCCTAAAGTGGTTAATGGATATAGATATACTATAAACTATTAAATAGACTTTAAATAATTCTGTACCGCTGCTGCATATAGAGAAAAACTAAACTTGTCAAGTCAAGAAACATTAATCTCGTTAATTTTATGAAGATTATTGTCCCAGAATCATTTCGGGAACGGTTTTTTTTTTAAAGAGTTAGTCATTTGTCCCAAATAATTGTAGATTTGAAATGGATTAAATGTGTTCCTGCTGTATAAAATTTAATAATTTTTTTTCACTGTCAATTTTATAACTGCCAAGTCATATGTGTATGTGAACAATTCCTATTAAATGTATTGTTCACGTACAATTTCATATTCGTTTAACTATTTTTATAAATCAAACAACTGTTTAAACTGCAGTATTACAGATACATAGTAATAAAAACTGGAGTAAATTTTGCTGAACTGAAGTTTTTCAAATTTATACTACAGTAAACTAAACATAGTAATAAAAAACTAAAATACATTTTGCTGAACTGCAGTTTTTAAAATTTATACTACAGTTTAATAAAAAAAACTGCAGTTGTTTTAATTTTGGAAAAACAGACTTGGTAAAACTACAGTTTTACAAGGATAAACTACAGTAAAATAAATATAGTAATGGAAAACTAAAGTAAATGTAGAATAACTACATTTTTTTGCAAAATACTGCAGTTTTCGGCAAAATACTGCAGTTCTTTTTCAGCTGGGATGAAAGAACTCAATGAAAATGGATTGGTGAAAATAGCTTCTTCAGTGTCGAATAAATGCAACCCGACTGCTGGTGATGTAACTAATACAGAAGTATATAAGTAAAAAATGAAGTAGACTTAAATAATCTGTATTGTTGTGATAATACTATTTTCTGTCACAGGTCAAACTAAACGGCAAAATCAAGGTAAGATGTGATAAACTGTAGCAAGCAATTATGTATGGGAGGAGTGAGACGGGTACTGACTAGTCGCAGATTGACTAGTACGATAAAAAATTTTCTTTCGTCTTGGTATTCTGAAGAAGAACTTGCACAAATGAGCCATTCAGGCTAATCGTGTCTTAGAATTAAGGGAAGCATGGCTAAACAAAAATTTCCAATCGATATTCTCGACGCCATATACAGTAAGCCTATGTGTTTGAATTTTGCCCTTACTTTATTCAACATTTTGTCGTAGATTTCCTATTTCAAAAGTGGGCAGATTGGCATGAAGAAGTGCTAACCCCTAACCAAGTCAAGAAATCAGCAGGCTCTAAATTGCTGTCATCTAAGACACATCTTAAAAAAAGGGAAAAACAAACTGCGGATGACGATGATGACTCGTCACCTTCCAACATCAGCAGGGGAATATAAATAGAAGACAACGTGCCCTTTTCGCTCCTTTATAACAACGTCAAATCAGAAATCCCTCACACACAGAAATTGGAAGTTTTAAATCACCTTTGAAAGTCTTTGAAATATTTATGACCTATTTTTAATTTACCTGTCAAAATTTGAAATGGTTCACTCGTGCGCATTTCTTTTGTAATGTGTTGTGTTATCAATTTTGGTGTCTGCTCGCTATTTATTTTAAAAAAAGTTAACGATCTTCGACTCATTTGTACAAGGTAAATTTTAACAGAAGAAAAAAAAGAATAATAAAAGTAATTTTAACTATTTTTCAACTCAACTAGAAATAACTAAGCCGAGTAGAACATCCCTTGTATGGAATTTTCCTATAATTATTAATAACTGAAATCTTGGTTTTAGTTTTATCTGGTTCGATTGCAAACGTCACCTAGTAAAGATTGAAGTAGACTCCCCAAAATACATTACTGAATTTAGCACAAATATGCTGTTCTTTTTATACTAGTAACCAAAGGGTTGTGCCAAATCTAAAATTGTGGGATAGGAAGCATCGTTTTCGTCTGACGGTGAGTAGGTCTTTTTTGTTTCCATTAGTTTTTTCTTGGGGTGTTCGTTTATTATTGTGACAAGATTTTGAGGTATTTTAATGCAGCAAGCAATTAATGTTGTTTTTGCCGGAGGTAATTGAGAAAATCATCGAATACACGTTGGTCTAGATGTCCAAGGGATCTGAACAGACGTTTACACCCATTACCTCCATCTGCGCACCCGGTTCCAGAACAGCGGCTGGAAGTAAAGACTGTTGAGCCGGACGGAACAGAGGGCGTGGTGGAAAATGGGCAGCAAGTAATCAAGGCAGAAAAAAGATGGGAGAGTACTACGAAATATCTTGAAGAATCTGACGTAGATAAGAGTTTTGGGGCAGCAAAATATAGTAGCGGGAAAAGTGAAGAAGACAAGTTGAAGATTACTACGAACGATCCTGAAGAATCTGACGTAGAAGAGAGTATTGATGACACATATAAAAGTAGCGAAAAAAGCGAAGAAGAGGAAAACGTAGACAACAATGGCGAGGATCAGTTATATTTGAAGTTACTGATAGGCATAGCAATTCAGTTACTGGCATTATGCCTCCTTAGATAAAGTTTTTGAGTCCCAAGGTCTTAAAAGAAACGTCCGAAGATAGCTTGACGAGTCCACTGGAGCGTACAATCAATGGGGTGCGCGGGGCAAACTTCTGTATGTATCTGGATGGAGCGGCAATGAAATGGTACCTGTGGTCCACACTTTCGATGGAATGGCGGGACCTACCCATTTGGCCGGGGGTTTCTCGGCTAGGGTATCTCAAACTTCAAGAAGACTTGGCTTTTTGAAACGTACTAGGGTCATTTTTCCAACATACGTTAGCTGCTGGTTAACTGAAATAGAATCGCAATTGAAGTAAGTTTAATTTTTTCAATCTGTCTAATTTCCCTTGTATTAATTGTTATCTTCACCACCATAGAGTCCTCGAACAACCTTTGGCTAGCAAAGATTTTGATGCTGTCCTTCTGAAATTCCAACACTTAAGCGTTGATGTGGAAGCCAAATCCGGTCTTGTTTGTGATTAGGAAGACATTTATATGTCAGGTGAGGCTGAGGAAATAGTGTTTTTCTTTTTTTTCTTAAATTTAATTGTTATATTTTAATCTGTGTTTGTTAGGTTTCAAACTTTTGTAACGATGTTAGATGATAAAAAAAGAGTACTGTGGTGCCAGCACTACTCTGAAAGAAGTTGAAGCTATCTGCAATGAGTTGGAAGGTTTCCTAGAAGAGCAAGGCATAGCACGACTCTCCCCTCGACTCGGAAAAAGATTCTGAGATAATTGCCCTAACCATGGGTATGAAACTGGGAACATTGACATCTCTTCTCGAATTCCACGACATACTGGCCTCCTTCAAGCGGCTCACAGATAAGGAAGACCACATCAAACGAATGTAAAATTATTGCTTTTTCATTTCCCTGAACAATAATGACAACTATTTAATGCTATAGATGTTCGTGGCAAATGGAAGGCGTTAATTCAATTCAATTCTTGAACTCCAGAGACGTCTAACCTAGCAGCCAAAGGTTGTTGGATTACCTCAAATTTTCTGTAAGTCTATAAAAACTTTTTTAAAATTCAAATGATATTGTTCTCATAGCGGCAATTTTTTAATGTATCAATTCGAGTGGTATTACTCTAATAGCGGCAATTTTTGAATGTGTCAATTCAAGTGATATATTGCTCTATTGGCAATTTTTTTTTATTTTTGAATTTAATTGGTGTTGCTCTCACAGTAGCAGCAGTTATTAAATGTAATTTTCCAAGATGCTCAGTTAACTGAGCAGCTACTTTTTTATCACGAGTTGTTTTCTGTAATTTCTATTGCTGTCATCGCAGCAGCTTCCCACATTAACTACCCAACATTGCTAACTACCATATCATATATTATACATGATATGGGCCAACAGAGTCTCCAACAGCATCCAGCAATTGGGACGACGCTATATCTGGACATGGATTCCTTGCAGAGTGACGCCGGAACGCTACTACACCTGACATCACCGCCATCGCTAAGGTATCTGCATCAAAATGGGATGGAACGACACAACGAACTCGCTCCAGTCATCCGTGGCCCTATATCAGAATGGAAACGGAGGTCAGATGCTGCCAAACGGGGGGATGTGCAAGACTCAATGCGGTATTATTCTCAGGGCTCAGGGGACAATTTGCCTACGACACGCCCAGTATGGACATTGGAGCCACTTGATGGAGCCCATGATTCCAGAATAACCTACGGCCCAGGCAGCTAAACTAACGAATCTTCCTCGCGAAGACGTGTACCACGCCACACCTTGGGTGGCAACCGTTTTCATTGTCCTCCATCCATTCCTTGGCAGTTTACTCTTCACCGCTAGTTTTGTTCTTCCTCTCACATCCTTGATTCTCATTAGCCCTCAACTTGTCTTCACCAAATTCTTGTGGAGGACTTTGCTTCACGTGTACCTCCTCATGGGCTGGGTTCTCCTCATTGCCAGTTTCCTTCTTTTGCATCAATCTTGGCGATAGTTACTCCGGAATACGACTCGCAATCCCAGCATCAAACACTACCCTCAAACGTATCCTCTTCAATTCAGGTAACTCCGCCACATCAAGAACCTACCTGCCAATGTACAACACCACTTCATCATGATTAACAATTTTTATCAGCCAATCTACAAATAATTTTTTTTGAATCAATGTTTTATTAGATAAAGTCGTTCATTTCTTTGCAGTTTCACTTTCAACGTGTTAATGTAACTGTTTGATGTTGTAGCCTTGATTTTGCGAGGGGAGGGGAATTATTATCGGTACGAAATATGTAAATAAACTCGTCAGTTTCAGGTGTTGTCTAGCACGCTTCGTCCGCACGTGCAGCAGCCTCGTTGTCCCTACAGAGATTGTGAATTTCAATCAAGAAACAAACTAGACATATAGGTGATGAAAACCTAATAACTAAATTAATTACTTGTAGGTGATTAAGTTGAGATCAATGGTCATCGGATAAAAGAAATCCTTTTTTCAATTAGATTCCAGGGTCATAACAAAGTTAAATTCCTTGTATGGGTAAATAGCACGTGAGTTCGACAAAAAAAAGTTACGATTACTTAAGTTAAATCTTGTTTAATACTTGTTGGTCATTGATATTTTGAGAAAGGACAACAGACAAAATCAGTTGGATAGGGGATTTAGAACTATAGAATTTTCTGTTACCTTATTTTGGTTTATGTCAATGAAGTGGACGTAAGGCTCTTCGACTGGTTGGAGAAAGGCTAGTGTTGTTCCCCGATTACCGATGCGGGCAGTCCTTCCACAACGGTGAATGAAATCCGATGCACACGAAGGTGCGTTAAACTGGAACACCCAGTCGATGTCGGCAATATCGATATCTTTCACTGTTCCGATACTCATCACAGTAACAGAAGGTAAAAACTTCATCAATAAAATAAGCTGTAATAAATACTTAAATCTACATGTTATTATATCATATATGAAATAACTAATTATATCATATCATTACAGCAGTGTTTTTTCTGGTTTAAACTTGATTTCCTTTCTGTTTTAGGTACGTGGTTTGCTTGAACCACATACAGATGCTGATGGAATTTTTGAAGGCTGGAGGAAGTACAGTGACTCTATCACATCTAATCACGAGCTGTACTTGTACTGGAAAGAAGTTTGTCAGTTAAAAGAACGACAGTGTCTCTACATCGAGAAGAAATCACAGTTAATATCACTTTTAAACATTGCCCCGAAAAAAGTGTGTGTCAAGGTTTCACAAGTCGTCATTCAAGAAGTTCTGGTAAGTGCAGCATTACAGGTTTTCCATAATCGAATGTTAAAAATAACGTTATGTAATAGGACTACCTAAAACAACTAGACACTTACGAAGAAGAGGTAAAGTTCTACAAAGTTGAAGAAGGTGTACATGATTCAATCACTGAAACTTTTCAACAGCACAGATAGAAAATGGAAGAAACACCGGCCATGCTAGAGAGTGTTGCTACCAAGAATGAGGTCAACGAATTAGTTGAAGAGCCGGTATCAAACGAATTATCTGATAGTGCTTGGAACTCATAGATCTTCGGCAATTGCCCATCTTTGCCAATTGCCCAAAGCTGTCGTGCCAGTTTTTTGCATTGGTTTATTTCAAATGATTATTCACCAAACCAATCCATGAATCCCAAACAATTAGTACCAAAGATGCCGCGACACATAGAGCTCTGCAGTTTAGTGTATACACCCAGACGCTGTGAACAGGGAACCCTATACTAAAATATAATACAATGTCCGACAATAATAAAGTAAAGCTCATTGAGTCTACATAGAGAGAGAGAAGGTCTAAAGAAATATACTATATAGGACCCACGACGAGACTCAGTTAATGGCTGTTTGTGAATGGGGGCCAGCACGATAGAGTCAATTGCTCCTGTGTGTGTGTTGGCTATAGCTGTCTATTCGCACTCGCGGTCAATATATATACGCCAGACTAACTCCTGTAGGCGTATAGGGTCTTTTCGTTTAATAAAATAGTAAATATATTCTATTTTGCAGGGAACGGAACCCTTACATCAGGCGAATTTGACGAAGAAATGAAAAATATCCTCCGCAAAGCCTTTGAAAAGGCATTTAAGGAGTATTTGTCGGATCTATCAAAAAATCCCAGCCAGATTCTCTGGTGGATTTTAGGGATCGCAATTCTCGCTCTGCTTGGGCACACAAAAACATTATGCCGGGAGCTGCTTACAAAATTCAGGGTATTTATGACAGAGGGTATTCGACGCCTTTGTTGTTGCCCAAACAAAAATCTGCAACCGGATGAGATCCCCCTAAACGAAGCGGTTCCGCCTCCGTTGCCGCCCCGCAATGAACATCCGGGACAATTGGCTCCGATCGCTGAGGTAAATTTTGATTTTGATTTAAAAAAAACAGTTTTAATTTAATTTTTTGTACAGCAGCCACTGATGGAACGGGAAGAGGCTCCAACGCCAATTCCCACGGCCTTCGAATTTGTTAACGAAGCGAACCAATTCATTGGTGCCCGCAGAACTACATCTCTGTAATTCCCGGATCGCTTCTCTCTCTCTCCCTCTCTGCAACTCTGCCGGATTTATGCGCAGATACTAAAAAACAACAACCGTTTCCCCCTCGCAACTCCACCAATACCCAATCAGCCCTTTTTTCCTTCCTCTCTTCTTCATTTCGTTTTTTTCTTTTCTCATTGCAATATTTTCTCTCTGCTTGTCTTCTCTCTTTACCTGGGCCTCTTCTATTTCTATCTCTCGTTTCATACACTAAACAGGCACTAAAGTATTTCCACTTTCGTATTAATTTTTTTAATTATTCGATTCGCTATATTGCGACACGAGGAATTGTTATTGATTTGGAGAGCCGAGGATGAAACGTGGCTGGTGGCAAACGACAAGCCGCCATGCAGGACTAAGGCTACAGAGACCGACGGTTAGTCGTATTTTTTTTATCTCCCCCAGATGTACAAAAAGCTAATATAGTTACTATTTCCCAACGCATTTAAAAAAATTTGGACTGAGAATTAAAAATTCTGCTATTCTCCCTGCTGTACCCTTTTTTCTGTCCGGCTATGTTAATCGGATTATTTATTGATGAAGTGAAACACACCTATGTTGAGCTTAATCCAATCAGTATTCGTAACGAAGAGAGGAAGACATGACCATCGTCCATGACATGATTACTACATGACGGGCAAGAAGGGACTGAATGGGCGCGAGCCTCTCTGTTGACTGTTGGGCACATCTAGATTTGGTGGAATGGGTGCGGAGTTGCCAGATGTGGCGTCATCACACGCCCCTTTCGACAGGCAAAAAAAGTGTTTTTTGCTCACAAGCAAAGTTCAATAACTGATGAGTAAAATGAAGGAAGCCATGCATGAGTATTTTTCATAAATAGGAGACAGTGGCGCTTATTTCCTTTCAACAGCATTTTGCTGCGCCACGCCAATCAATGCGGCGAGTGTACGAAACCAACACGGGCGGGGTGAAATTTTTTGAAAAATTGGGTTTATATTTACTCTCATAACTTCAGAAAACATTCCCCTTCCTCAAAATCCTTTACTAGGTTTGTAAAGGGTGTACATATAAAAAAAATAATTATTAACGGTATTCATTTTTCAAAATTTTAATTTATTTGTATTTAATATGTCAAAATTGAACTACAAAAATAAATGTATTTCAAATTAAATTAATGTTAGCAAAATTAAAATTTTGAAGGGGGGTTGAGGGAAGATTAAAAAGGTTCTAAGTAGAAATAGTGCTCATGAAAAAAAATTTGCGATTTGTTTGAGGTTAATCCGCTATTCTGACCAGACTATATTGGCTAAAGAACGTCTCTTGGCGCAACGAGCCACTCAAGTGACTTTAACTGTTAAATCACTAAAGAATCTACATGTGGCGTTCTTACAACAAAAAGCTTCCTATTAAAATAAAACCCTTTAGTGCTAAGCTCAATAAATTCATCTGCGAACAATTTTAAGTAATCATTTATATCAGATGGTTTTTTACATCCAGCGTACAACCCAGCCATTATTATGTCAGCATTTTTTAAATTTGATATTCTCCCTATAATAGGCCAAAAAATTGACGAACCACTTTTGGTCAAGAGAATTCCGTCGATATTCCAAATCAATTTAAATATTTCGGGAAAATCGCTTGACAGGAGGGAAGAGAGAATTGCGATAAAGGAAATTGCAAAACCGAAGTTGTAGTAGCGGCCAGGTCTCATACCAGTAGTTTGAACTTTGGTGCGAAGAGAGCCAAGTGGTGTCCTGGCATCTAGCGGTAGAAATTTCAGTCCAGCTTCATGGTGTAATATTTTCAGCAAAGAACTGGCGTGAGAAACAGGAATCTATTCAGTTTGGAAATTTGACTTTTTTTTGTTGGGCCGTTAAATTTCTAAATATATCTAGAGAGAATGCGTTTTAAAAAATCGCCAAAAAAACAGTTTTCATCCTAGAGATCAATTTTGGGCCGGTTCTCTACGGATCTCTTCTTCTCCTTTAACATGGGGTACACAAGTACAGAGCCTATCCCCTCTTCCAGCCATCGTAACAAATAGATATGCAAGTTTTGCTGGTGGTGGATTCAGAGGCAAATATTTATCTTTTTTTTCTTATGACTTACTACAACAATATCAAATAAGGCAATCCTCCTTTTCCCTTCTAGTTAAGAGAGACTTTTTCATTATTATAATTTTTCGCATTTTCCATTTAGATCAGCTGCAAACCACCGGGGGTTTTACTTTAAACATTTTGATTTGCAAAACAGATAAAAGTAATTACAGGACACTCCAAATTACGTAAAAATTGGCTCCTTTTACGTTTGAAGTCCCCCACCATAGTTAACATTTACTTTAACTATGACCAAATGATGAAAAAGATCGATGATCTCCAGAAAATTTAGTGGGATCTGCATGATATAATATTAATGTCCCATAGGCGATTCGGGAGATTGTTAACGGTCTACTGTCGAGAAGTGTTAACTGGGTTTTTTAAACTTCTTTCAGGAACCAAAACCGTCTGGTTGTTCAGCCCGAAACTCTTTTTTTAAAGTCTGGATGGATATTAGTGGCCCAGAAGATTTGATTTTCTCATTATCGATGAATTGACTCGAACAAAAATTAGTTTAGATGATGTAGGTCACATCATCTACTCGGACATCAGAATTATTGTTCCTGTTCTGGCTCCTAATGGCGAATGCTAATATTCAATTTTTAAAGACAACTTTAGCAACTGATGAATGATATGGTGCTGATGAAATAGAAATCCGATGCTGACCTTTTCATCAAATTTGTTGCTTTTATAACAACTGCAATGGGCAAATTGGTGAAAATTTTAATGGCGGACGGCGGTTAAGAGTATGACAACGGTTACCTTGACAACTTTTTTCCCACTTTCGGGATATTTCGCCAGACAAGCAATTCCTACACTCCTCAACAGAATGGTGTCTCTGAATGGATGAATCGAACAGCAAGGGAGTCAACCCGAAGCAGTTTACAGATCAGAAGCAACAGACTAACAAATCTGTTTAAGAAAGCTGAAAATTCAATTCTGGAGCTGTGGGGAGAATTTTTGAAAAGCGCTATTTACGTATACTGAACCGCACTCTGTTTAGTTCTACTACGTCTCATTCGTCCACCAAGACACCTCATGAATTGTTCTACAAGAAGAGACCAAAAAACGAAAATCTTCGCGTAATTGGCTGTAGCGCCGATGTCCATGTTCCCGATTGCAAACGAAAGAAGCTGGACTCGAAGGCAACTCACTGCTTGCTGGTAGGATATGGTGAAGAAACGAAGGGATGGAGACTATGGGACCCTGTCTCTAGAAAAATTATTCTAAGTCGGAACGTGATATTTGATTAAAATCTGATGATTAGTGACTTCAAAGACGATTACAATCACAACGCATTGAACCAGTTATCGCCTAATGACAACAAAAATAAGCATGAAGTTGATTTAATTTACGCTAGACGTCACTCGTTATGTTTACCTAGCTGACAAATCTGCTGGCTTCGCCTTCATTTTTGAATATGTATAATATATTTTCTTTTGTGCAAATTCTACGAAATATTCGTATGTGAATTTACTCGCGATGTTGAAAACCGTCTTGATTGTATACTTAAACCTACCTTCTACTTGAAATTTAAGATGATGTTTGCTGTAACTGTAACCTATCCAACCAAAACTGTTTTTTTTTCTCAGGTTACCAAAACCATGACTAAAGCATTATACCTTCTTCTTTCCTTATTAACCATCTTCCACCTAAAAATGCAGCTTCATAGCCCTACAGTTGTAGGATCAGACATCTACTAAAGGTTATAGCATAACTTTCTCTATTAAAACCAGCAGTGGGGAAACAGGTTAGGGGAGAAACAGTTTCACATTCATAAAATTTAACCATCTCACGACTGTCACTTATTTTGCAGGTACATTCATGCTAAGAAATTATGCTGCATCAGTAATTTTGTTTATTTATTCATTTCAGGAAAAGTTGTGAAATTCTTTAACTACAATCCTGCACTTTTGCTTTACAAATGAAAGCTATTTATGTTAAGGAGTAGTCGACCTAAAGAAGATGTAAGTAGAATGTTATTGAATTCTATTTTCAATTCAATTTTTTACGCTTTCGTGCGGTTTTCAACATTCTGGATTGGTCATCGCTGTTGAATTGCTCTTGGCTTGCGAGGGCTGGTTAGGTGATCCCACTCTTCCGGAAGGGGTGGGTGAGATGGAGACTGCATTTAGTCTCGCAGGCGGGGATACGTGGCGTATAAATCGTAAACGGAATGGATTCAGTTGGACCAACGTGAAGTGTAGTGATAGATTGGCTGATGCATGGATGGATCAAAGTTGCGTTAGAATGGGGGTAGAAGAGGCCACTGGTTTGTAGTCTGCCTCCAGAGTGACAGGTTCTACTGGAGAGCTCGATTGAGTTGCTGCTGGTTTACATGCTGTCCTCGTTTTGGCACTGCTGCATTTTTTAGGAACCGTTTTGAAATCGGCTGTTTTGGACTGCGTATTTCCTGGTGTATTTGCAGTCACACTAGACGCAGTAGCTGAAGTGGATACTGGAATTGCAAATTTTTGAAATTTAGAATAATATGCTGAACTTCCAAAAACAATAATTGTCCTTGCAACACAGCATGTTTTACATAAGGTAATCCTCAGTTGTAATTTGGTTATCATTTCAGTTGTAGGGATATGCATCGGTATTTTTCGCAAGATCCGGTAAAATGTTGTGGAGGAAATGGAAAATTATATGTTGAAGAAGTTTTTGGTGGCTTACGATTCATTTTATAGAAGAATTTCTAAAATTGCTGGCTAATTTTAGGATGGAGCTTCATTTTAATATTACATTTACTGATTAATAAAAGAACATTCTTTCATCATGTAAAATCAGTAATATATAAATCGGACTGAAAAAGTAAAACTTTGATTTTTATCCTTTTTGTGCCAAGTGCTTAACTGCAAACAGTACAGTAGAATCTGAAAGAATTTGCTATAATATTATGGTCTACAATTTAAAAAACCTCACCTTCATTTAACGTGGTTTTAGCCCAGTTAAAAAAGAACTGCAGTTTTTTTAGTAAACTGTAATTTTTCCGTAGTTTACTTTAGTTTTGTATTACTATGTTTAGTTAACTGTAGTATAAATTTCAAAAACTGCAGTTCAGCAAAATTTATTTTAGTTTTTTATTACTATGTTTAGTTTACTGTAGCATAAATTTTAAAAACTGCAGTTCAGCAAAATTTACTCCAGTTTTTATTACTATGTATAGGTAATACTGCAGTTTAAAAAGTTGTTTGATTTATAAAAATAGTTAAACGAATATGAAATTGTATTTCTGAAATGATAAACAATTATTTAAACTATATTTCCCAAATTTTTCTATTGAAATACATTTAATACGAATTGTTCACATACACATATGACTTGGCAGTTATAAAATTGACAGTGAAAAAAATATTCAATAATATACAGCAGGAACACATTTAATCCATTTCAAATCTACAATTATTTGGGACAATGACTAAATCTTTACTCTGGTTGGGAATAATAACACATTTGCACGTAATATCAACGGGCTTAAAAATAACCCGTTCCCGAAATGATTCTGGAACAATAATCTTCATAAAATTAACGAGATTAATGTTTCTGCAAAAACTATCCTGACAAGATGCATAATTATTAACTTTGAGCTGACGGCGATGGCGACGATCGCCCCCTTCGACAAATGCCCCCCTGACTTTGCTCCAATTGCCCCCGACTATCGCCCCCCAAAAATACGACTGTTGCCCCCGTAACTAAAGCCCCCCTTTAATAATAACAACTGACCCCCTTATTATTTTTTGAAGAACCGCGCAGCAACATAGTGTATTAGTATGGTGGGGGAACTTATGGTTGGAATCTGCTATCTCCGTATCTCGAATAAAGCAAGTTTCCGGACCAGGGGAAGGAGCTTAGTGCAAAAGTCAAAATTTTTAACAGCTGATTGAAGGGCTGGTCGCACCCCTCTATGAAGAAAAATACTAATTTCTTTTGTAAAATAATTCTTCTCTAAAATAGTATATATTTTTAACATTTTGCCATTTTTCAAAAACCGGTAGTCGTAGTGATTTGAGTCCTGATCTACGACCCCAGAGTACAAAGTCGCAATTTCTTCACTCCTTTTTTCATATTTTTTGTCTATTAATTTTAAAATAATTTAAGCTGGAAAAATAATTCTTAATTACTGTGATTGGCTCTTTTTTTACGCTTTTAAGCTTTATAAGTACATAAGCAATGTGCAATCGGACTTAGAAAATTTTCATATCGTTGAGAGCATTCAGGGGGAGGGGCTTATAGCTCATAGTTCACCCAATTGTCCACCAAGCAAAGCTTGAATTGCTATATTTTGAGTAATTGATGACCAAATACATGCATTTTTGACAAAGGGGTCAGTTGTTATTATTTAAGGGGGGCTTTAGTTAGGGGGGCATTAGTTACGGAGGGCATTTATTTTTGGGGGGCAACAGTCGGGGGGGGGGGGGGGGCAATTGGAGCAAAGCCAGGGGGCATTTGTCGAAGGGGGCGATCGTCCACATGCCAGCTGACGGCCTATTAACAAGATTTGATGTGGTTGATCGATTGTTGATGAGTACTGAGACCAACTGTTCATCATACACACCCCGTTAGGAATCATAACACAATTGCAGTTCTCATTTAATTTAAGATGACAAATTTTTCAATTATTGCAAAAGAATTTCCTATTTTTATGACAGAGTTATCACGCTTGAAGTCCGCGGAATACAAAGCACTTGAAAAACATTTCCCATTTACAAGTATTCTACTGTACGCGCACGCAAAGTGACACTTTAATATTCTTCCGTCATACCAATTTTCAACAGCTATAATCTCGCCGGCAGACAATTTTTCATACTTAAATTTCCCGATTGCTTTTAAACTGCGTTCGACTCGAGGTTCAATGGTCATTTTAGTCTCCAATCTAGAAACAAAAAAATTTAAAATTGTTTCCTCTGTTGTAAAATTAATATTTTTTGCCTCATATTCTCGTAGTAGTTGTCGTGCTGTAAATCTCTGACACATTTTACCGGCAACACACTTGGAGCCATGAAATTGTGTCTTCATACTACCACCCGCATTTTCTTACAGGAACGCTGAGTGTGCCCAAGGATACCCCAATTTTCCACACCCTCTACTATGTGGTTCAGTAAGTGAACATTATAGGAGACATGCTCAACACCGTATAAATCAGGAATTTGTCCAATAAAAGCTAAAGCAAGGATCCTAGCTAGTTATTGGTCTTGTTGTGTCATCGACTTTTTTTTGCAACAATCGGCAACAGTTCACAAGATAAAGCCAATGTCGATAACAAACATTTGGAAGTAAGGACTTCAGAATTACTGGTGAAAAGAAAAGGAGAAAATTTCTCAGCACGCTAGCTTTCCAAGATTTCCCGTATTTTTCATATGATCTATACATTCTTAATATTTCGTCCGGTAGTTTAATGTCACGCAAGGCTTCGTCAAAGTGTTTAGCCATGAAAATATAAGGCTTCCCTGTTGATTCGAGCCATATAGTTAAAAACTGTTTGACAATGCCAAGAAAAACACAGTGCATGTTATCAGTTATAGTCTCATTAATGAGATCGAATTCGGGTATAAGAGACAAAATTGAAAATCCTTTCACTCCATAAATGTTTTTTTCACCGATATTTATTGCGGCTACTGCATGAAGTAAAAATGTTTTTGAATCTCTAAGTGGAGGTATCGGAAAAGTGATAGGAAAAACCCGTACATGTCCGTCGCCCTTTATAACAGAAATACCTGGATGTGCACAATAATGACATCCATAAGATCCATTAAATTGCATAAAATTCAAAAGCATGGCACGCACAGGAGCATCAGCAATAGCAATCGGGAACAAAATTCGTGATACACGAACGACGATGCTTGATTTATCAAGCCATTTAAATCCAATACGAAATAATTGGATAGTTTCATCAACGAAAGGCTTGCAAAATGCATAAGGATTAGGTTTTTCCATGCCAAACCACAGAGCGTTTAATGTCATGAAAAATGCTTTTAGGTGAAATGGCAACTCATAGTAGTACAAAACATCTCATAACTCATATAGTACAAAAAAGTGGCCATATAGCATAGTTGGATGACTTAAACACTTGAACTCCGTCCGTAGCAAAAGCCATTGTAAAGTTGAAGTTTCCATCCAACCATTCAAATGCGTAAGTTTTTCTAAATACTACTCCTTGGGTCTTGAGTATAGGGACTTCCAGACGGGTACTAACTCGTCTTCTTAACCGTCTACTTTTTAGGTGGTTTGGCCGGACTAAAATCGATATTCCGGAGCTTGGTCTCCTGGCGGAACTCAGAAAGCGCTTTCACTTACGGATCTTTTTGAGTATCGGGATTTGGCTCAGGAGTCGTCTACCGATTGGGAGTTAGCGATAGCGGTAGATTTAAGACGGTCTCCGTTAGGTTGCGATCTTCTCGGGCGTCAACGGATCGGGTCGATCCAGATCTCAAGCATTGTCGAACCAATATCGTATGAAGATCTATGGTATGGAGGAGGTAATGAAATCTTTAAAAGAAAGCGACTTGGCGTCTAGAGAAGCTTCCAACCGGCCACGAGACTGTGAAGAATCTTCAAAGTCAAGGTGAACTCATCCGGAAAACCTATCCACCCAAAAGCTCGCTTAGTAGCCAAAGGCTTCTCACAGGAAGGAGGTGTTGACTACTACGAGACATTTTTTGCCGTCGTGCGATGAATCAGTGAGAGCAGTTTTATATACAGCAGCAACACGATCTAGATATTATGCAAATTGATGTTTAAACCGCCTTTCAAAACGGCGAACTAAATGAAGAAATATATATGGATCAACCGACAGGTTTTATTTCAAGTGCTCGTTTAACTCATGTTTGTAGTTTTCAGAAAAGCTTCTTTGTACTCAGATTCTCGCAAAGTCAATTAATAACTCGTAGAAGAGGACTCAGTTTGAGGGGAGGTGTTGAAGATAAACGTGAGTGTATTCAAACTAAGTCCTTCTTCCCTGTGTTCCACCAGATGGCGCTGTTGTTGATCTCCCTGTGCCAGTTCTTTCACGATACTTTTTTTAGATTCCGCCGTTTAACAGCCACCAGCCAGCTCAAGATGACGTTTTTGCTGCCGGCCCTGACGTTGATAATCGCCAGCCCTTTTATTTCGTCCGTCGGTTCCAAAATCGGTAAGTCACATCTCTCTCTCTCTCTCTCCCTCAGCCCAGTCCTCTCTATTGATGGAGATTGATGGATATTGGATATGGATATTTGAGATGATGGCGGAGGAAAACAAAAGGGTAAAAAGCAAGCTCCATCGACTTGATATTATTTCTGGGCCGTATACATTACACTCAAACCCAATTCGCACAAGAAAAACCCACGAAATCTTCAAAAAAAGATGGCAGATTGAACGGTCGCGCTTGATCGCGTACGCAATCTCCTTTACCCCCATACAAATCTAGCGTGTAAGCCAAAGCTCGTTTTCTCAAAGCCACTTGTGGGTAATACAATCTCGTCGACAATATTTACGAAAAAAAAGTCGAGCGGTAAAGAATCGTCAGGATCAGATTTCGCGTTGAATAAAATAAGCCAATTTTTTTTCCAAATCAAATCCAAGTTGATGATGATATATCAGGTGATGATGTCATCAGTTTTCACTCGTGAAATTCATTTCTAGAAACCGAAATGACCACTGAAAGAAGTTGAAGCTATCTGCAATGAGTTGGAAGGTTTCCTAGAAGAGCAAGGCATAGCACGACTCTCCCCTCGACTCGGAAAAAGATTCTGAGATAATTGCCCTAACCATGGGTATGAAACTGGGAACATTGACATCTCTTCTCGAATTCCACGACATACTGGCCTCCTTCAAGCGGCTCACAGATAAGGAAGACCACATCAAACGAATGTAAAATTATTGCTTTTTCATTTCCCTGAACAATAATGACAACTATTTAATGCTATAGATGTTCGTGGCAAATGGAAGGCGTTAATTCAATTCAATTCTTGAACTCCAGAGACGTCTAACCTAGCAGCCAAAGGTTGTTGGATTACCTCAAATTTTCTGTAAGTCTATAAAAACTTTTTTAAAATTCAAATGATATTGTTCTCATAGCGGCAATTTTTTAATGTATCAATTCGAGTGGTATTACTCTAATAGCGGCAATTTTTGAATGTGTCAATTCAAGTGATATATTGCTCTATTGGCAATTTTTTTTTATTTTTGAATTTAATTGGTGTTGCTCTCACAGTAGCAGCAGTTATTAAATGTAATTTTCCAAGATGCTCAGTTAACTGAGCAGCTACTTTTTTATCACGAGTTGTTTTCTGTAATTTCTATTGCTGTCATCGCAGCAGCTTCCCACATTAACTACCCAACATTGCTAACTACCATATCATATATTATACATGATATGGGCCAACAGAGTCTCCAACAGCATCCAGCAATTGGGACGACGCTATATCTGGACATGGATTCCTTGCAGAGTGACGCCGGAACGCTACTACACCTGACATCACCGCCATCGCTAAGGTATCTGCATCAAAATGGGATGGAACGACACAACGAACTCGCTCCAGTCATCCGTGGCCCTATATCAGAATGGAAACGGAGGTCAGATGCTGCCAAACGGGGGGATGTGCAAGACTCAATGCGGTATTATTCTCAGGGCTCAGGGGACAATTTGCCTACGACACGCCCAGTATGGACATTGGAGCCACTTGATGGAGCCCATGATTCCAGAATAACCTACGGCCCAGGCAGCTAAACTAACGAATCTTCCTCGCGAAGACGTGTACCACGCCACACCTTGGGTGGCAACCGTTTTCATTGTCCTCCATCCATTCCTTGGCAGTTTACTCTTCACCGCTAGTTTTGTTCTTCCTCTCACATCCTTGATTCTCATTAGCCCTCAACTTGTCTTCACCAAATTCTTGTGGAGGACTTTGCTTCACGTGTACCTCCTCATGGGCTGGGTTCTCCTCATTGCCAGTTTCCTTCTTTTGCATCAATCTTGGCGATAGTTACTCCGGAATACGACTCGCAATCCCAGCATCAAACACTACCCTCAAACGTATCCTCTTCAATTCAGGTAACTCCGCCACATCAAGAACCTACCTGCCAATGTACAACACCACTTCATCATGATTAACAATTTTTATCAGCCAATCTACAAATAATTTTTTTTGAATCAATGTTTTATTAGATAAAGTCGTTCATTTCTTTGCAGTTTCACTTTCAACGTGTTAATGTAACTGTTTGATGTTGTAGCCTTGATTTTGCGAGGGGAGGGGAATTATTATCGGTACGAAATATGTAAATAAACTCGTCAGTTTCAGGTGTTGTCTAGCACGCTTCGTCCGCACGTGCAGCAGCCTCGTTGTCCCTACAGAGATTGTGAATTTCAATCAAGAAACAAACTAGACATATAGGTGATGAAAACCTAATAACTAAATTAATTACTTGTAGGTGATTAAGTTGAGATCAATGGTCATCGGATAAAAGAAATCCTTTTTTCAATTAGATTCCAGGGTCATAACAAAGTTAAATTCCTTGTATGGGTAAATAGCACGTGAGTTCGACAAAAAAAAGTTACGATTACTTAAGTTAAATCTTGTTTAATACTTGTTGGTCATTGATATTTTGAGAAAGGACAACAGACAAAATCAGTTGGATAGGGGATTTAGAACTATAGAATTTTCTGTTACCTTATTTTGGTTTATGTCAATGAAGTGGACGTAAGGCTCTTCGACTGGTTGGAGAAAGGCTAGTGTTGTTCCCCGATTACCGATGCGGGCAGTCCTTCCACAACGGTGAATGAAATCCGATGCACACGAAGGTGCGTTAAACTGGAACACCCAGTCGATGTCGGCAATATCGATATCTTTCACTGTTCCGATACTCATCACAGTAACAGAAGGTAAAAACTTCATCAATAAAATAAGCTGTAATAAATACTTAAATCTACATGTTATTATATCATATATGAAATAACTAATTATATCATATCATTACAGCAGTGTTTTTTCTGGTTTAAACTTGATTTCCTTTCTGTTTTAGGTACGTGGTTTGCTTGAACCACATACAGATGCTGATGGAATTTTTGAAGGCTGGAGGAAGTACAGTGACTCTATCACATCTAATCACGAGCTGTACTTGTACTGGAAAGAAGTTTGTCAGTTAAAAGAACGACAGTGTCTCTACATCGAGAAGAAATCACAGTTAATATCACTTTTAAACATTGCCCCGAAAAAAGTGTGTGTCAAGGTTTCACAAGTCGTCATTCAAGAAGTTCTGGTAAGTGCAGCATTACAGGTTTTCCATAATCGAATGTTAAAAATAACGTTATGTAATAGGACTACCTAAAACAACTAGACACTTACGAAGAAGAGGTAAAGTTCTACAAAGTTGAAGAAGGTGTACATGATTCAATCACTGAAACTTTTCAACAGCACAGATAGAAAATGGAAGAAACACCGGCCATGCTAGAGAGTGTTGCTACCAAGAATGAGGTCAACGAATTAGTTGAAGAGCCGGTATCAAACGAATTATCTGATAGTGCTTGGAACTCATAGATCTTCGGCAATTGCCCATCTTTGCCAATTGCCCAAAGCTGTCGTGCTAGTTTTTTGCATTGGTTTATTTCAAATGATTATTCACCAAACCAATCCATGAATCCCAAACAATTAGTACCAAAGATGCCGCGACACATAGAGCTCTGCAGTTTAGTGTATACACCCAGACGCTGTGAACAGGGAACCCTATACTAAAATATAATACAATGTCCGACAATAATAAAGTAAAGCTCATTGAGTCTACATAGAGAGAGAGAAGGTCTAAAGAAATATACTATATAGGACCCACGACGAGACTCAGTTAATGGCTGTTTGTGAATGGGGGCCAGCACGATAGAGTCAATTGCTCCTGTGTGTGTGTTGGCTATAGCTGTCTATTCGCACTCGCGGTCAATATATATACGCCAGACTAACTCCTGTAGGCGTATAGGGTCTTTTCGTTTAATAAAATAGTAAATATATTCTATTTTGCAGGGAACGGAACCCTTACATCAGGCGAATTTGACGAAGAAATGCAAAATATCCTCCGCAAAGCCTTTGAAAAGGCATTTAAGGAGTATTTGTCGGATCTATCAAAAAATCCCAGCCAGATTCTCTGGTGGATTTTAGGGATCGCAATTCTCGCTCTGCTTGGGCACACAAAAACATTATGCCGGGAGCTGCTTACAAAATTCAGGGTATTTATGACAGAGGGTATTCGACGCCTTTGTTGTTGCCCAAACAAAAATCTGCAACCGGATGAGATCCCCCTAAACGAAGCGGTTCCGCCTCCGTTGCCGCCCCGCAATGAACATCCGGGACAATTGGCTCCGATCGCTGAGGTAAATTTTGATTTTGATTTAAAAAAAAACAGTTTTAATTTAATTTTTTGTACAGCAGCCACTGATGGAACGGGAAGAGGCTCCAACGCCAATTCCCACGGCCTTCGAATTTGTTAACGAAGCGAACCAATTCATTGGTGCCCGCAGAACTACATCTCTGTAATTCCCGGATCGCTTCTCTCTCTCTCCCTCTCTGCAACTCTGCCGGATTTATGCGCAGATACTAAAAAACAACAACCGTTTCCCCCTCGCAACTCCACCAATACCCAATCAGCCCTTTTTTCCTTCCTCTCTTCTTCATTTCGTTTTTTTCTTTTCTCATTGCAATATTTTCTCTCTGCTTGTCTTCTCTCTTTACCTGGGCCTCTTCTATTTCTATCTCTCGTTTCATACACTAAACAGGCACTAAAGTATTTCCACTTTCGTATTAATTTTTTTAATTATTCGATTCGCTATATTGCGACACGAGGAATTGTTATTGATTTGGAGAGCCGAGGATGAAACGTGGCTGGTGGCAAACGACAAGCCGCCATGCAGGACTAAGGCTACAGAGACCGACGGTTAGTCGTATTTTTTTTATCTCCCCCAGATGTACAAAAAGCTAATATAGTTACTATTTCCCAACGCATTTAAAAAAATTTGGACTGAGAATTAAAAATTCTGCTATTCTCCCTGCTGTACCCTTTTTTCTGTCCGGCTATGTTAATCGGATTATTTATTGATGAAGTGAAACACACCTATGTTGAGCTTAATCCAATCAGTATTCGTAACGAAGAGAGGAAGACATGACCATCGTCCATGACATGATTACTACATGACGGGCAAGAAGGGACTGAATGGGCGCGAGCCTCTCTGTTGACTGTTGGGCACATCTAGATTTGGTGGAATGGGTGCGGAGTTGCCAGATGTGGCGTCATCACACGCCCCTTTCGACAGGCAAAAAAAGTGTTTTTTGCTCACAAGCAAAGTTCAATAACTGATGAGTAAAATGAAGGAAGCCATGCATGAGTATTTTTCATAAATAGGAGACAGTGGCGCTTATTTCCTTTCAACAGCATTTTGCTGCGCCACGCCAATCAATGCGGCGAGTGTACGAAACCAACACGGGCGGGGTGAAATTTTTTGAAAAATTGGGTTTATATTTACTCTCATAACTTCAGAAAACATTCCCCTTCCTCAAAATCCTTTACTAGGTTTGTAAAGGGTGTACATATAAAAAAAATAATTATTAACGGTATTCATTTTTCAAAATTTTAATTTATTTGTATTTAATATGTCAAAATTGAACTACAAAAATAAATGTATTTCAAATTAAATTAATGTTAGCAAAATTAAAATTTTGAAGGGGGGTTGAGGGAAGATTAAAAAGGTTCTAAGTAGAAATAGTGCTCATGAAAAAAAATTTGCGATTTGTTTGAGGTTAATCCGCTATTCTGACCAGACTATATTGGCTAAAGAACGTCTCTTGGCGCAACGAGCCACTCAAGAGACTTTAACTGTTAAATCACTAAAGAATCTACATGTGGCGTTCTTACAACAAAAATCTTCCTATTAAAATAAAACCCTTTAGTGCTAAGCTCAATAAATTCATCTGCGAACAATTTTAAGTAATCATTTATATCAGATGGTTTTTTACATCCAGCGTACAACCCAGCCATTATTATGTCAGCATTTTTTAAATTTGATATTCTCCCTATAATAGGCCAAAAAATTGACGAACCACTTTTGGTCAAGAGAATTCCGTCGATATTCCAAATCAATTTAAATATTTCGGGAAAATCGCTTGACAGGAGGGAAGAGAGAATTGCGATAAAGGAAATTGCAAAACCGAAGTTGTAGTAGCGGCCAGGTCTCATACCAGTAGTTTGAACTTTGGTGCGAAGAGAGCCAAGTGGTGTCCTGGCATCTAGCGGTAGAAATTTCAGTCCAGCTTCATGGTGTAATATTTTCAGCAAAGAACTGGCGTGAGAAACAGGAATCTATTCAGTTTGGAAATTTGACTTTTTTTTGTTGGGCCGTTAAATTTCTAAATATATCTAGAGAGAATGCGTTTTAAAAAATCGCCAAAAAAACAGTTTTCATCCTAGAGATCAATTTTGGGCCGGTTCTCTACGGATCTCTTCTTCTCCTTTAACATGGGGTACACAAGTACAGAGCCTATCCCCTCTTCCAGCCATCGTAACAAATAGATATGCAAGTTTTGCTGGTGGTGGATTCAGAGGCAAATATTTATCTTTTTTTTCTTATGACTTACTACAACAATATCAAATAAGGCAATCCTCCTTTTCCCTTCTAGTTAAGAGAGACTTTTTCATTATTATAATTTTTCGCATTTTCCATTTAGATCAGCTGCAAACCACCGGGGGTTTTACTTTAAACATTTTGATTTGCAAAACAGATAAAAGTAATTACAGGACACTCCAAATTACGTAAAAATTGGCTCCTTTTACGTTTGAAGTCCCCCACCATAGTTAACATTTACTTTAACTATGACCAAATGATGAAAAAGATCGATGATCTCCAGAAAATTTAGTGGGATCTGCATGATATAATATTAATGTCCCATAGGCGATTCGGGAGATTGTTAACGGTCTACTGTCGAGAAGTGTTAACTGGGTTTTTTAAACTTCTTTCAGGAACCAAAACCGTCTGGTTGTTCAGCCCGAAACTCTTTTTTTAAAGTCTGGATGGATATTAGTGGCCCAGAAGATTTGATTTTCTCATTATCGATGAATTGACTCGAACAAAAATTAGTTTAGATGATGTAGGTCACATCATCTACTCGGACATCAGAATTATTGTTCCTGTTCTGGCTCCTAATGGCGAATGCTAATATTCAATTTTTAAAGACAACTTTAGCAACTGATGAATGATATGGTGCTGATGAAATAGAAATCCGATGCTGACCTTTTCATCAAATTTGTTGCTTTTATAACAACTGCAATGGGCAAATTGGTGAAAATTTTAATGGCGGACGGCGGTTAAGAGTATGACAACGGTTACCTTGACAACTTTTTTCCCACTTTCGGGATATTTCGCCAGACAAGCAATTCCTACACTCCTCAACAGAATGGTGTCTCTGAATGGATGAATCGAACAGCAAGGGAGTCAACCCGAAGCAGTTTACAGATCAGAAGCAACAGACTAACAAATCTGTTTAAGAAAGCTGAAAATTCAATTCTGGAGCTGTGGGGAGAATTTTTGAAAAGCGCTATTTACGTATACTGAACCGCACTCTGTTTAGTTCTACTACGTCTCATTCGTCCACCAAGACACCTCATGAATTGTTCTACAAGAAGAGACCAAAAAACGAAAATCTTCGCGTAATTGGCTGTAGCGCCGATGTCCATGTTCCCGATTGCAAACGAAAGAAGCTGGACTCGAAGGCAACTCACTGCTTGCTGGTAGGATATGGTGAAGAAACGAAGGGATGGAGACTATGGGACCCTGTCTCTAGAAAAATTATTCTAAGTCGGAACGTGATATTTGATTAAAATCTGATGATTAGTGACTTCAAAGACGATTACAATCACAACGCATTGAACCAGTTATCGCCTAATGACAACAAAAATAAGCATGAAGTTGATTTATTTTACGCTAGACGTCACTCGTTATGTTTACCTAGCTGACAAATCTGCTGGCTTCGCCTTCATTTTTGAATATGTATAATATATTTTCTTTTGTGCAAATTCTACGAAATATTCGTATGTGAATTTACTCGCGATGTTGAAAACCGTCTTGATTGTATACTTAAACCTACCTTCTACTTGAAATTTAAGATGATGTTTGCTGTAACTGTAACCTATCCAACCAAAACTGTTTTTTTTTCTCAGGTTACCAAAACCATGACTAAAGCATTATACCTTCTTCTTTCCTTATTAACCATCTTCCACCTAAAAATGCAGCTTCATAGCCCTACAGTTGTAGGATCAGACATCTACTAAAGGTTATAGCATAACTTTCTCTATTAAAACCAGCAGTGGGGAAACAGGTTAGGGGAGAAACAGTTTCACATTCATAAAATTTAACCATCTCACGACTGTCACTTATTTTGCAGGTACATTCATGCTAAGAAATTATGCTGCATCAGTAATTTTGTTTATTTATTCATTTCAGGAAAAGTTGTGAAATTCTTTAACTACAATCCTGCACTTTTGCTTTACAAATGAAAGCTATTTATGTTAAGGAGTAGTCGACCTAAAGAAGATGTAAGTAGAATGTTATTGAATTCTATTTTCAATTCAATTTTTTACGCTTTCGTGCGGTTTTCAACATTCTGGATTGGTCATCGCTGTTGAATTGCTCTTGGCTTGCGAGGGCTGGTTAGGTGATCCCACTCTTCCGGAAGGGGTGGGTGAGATGGAGACTGCATTTAGTCTCGCAGGCGGGGATACGTGGCGTATAAATCGTAAACGGAATGGATTCAGTTGGACCAACGTGAAGTGTAGTGATAGATTGGCTGATGCATGGATGGATCAAAGTTGCGTTAGAATGGGGGTAGAAGAGGCCACTGGTTTGTAGTCTGCCTCCAGAGTGACAGGTTCTACTGGAGAGCTCGATTGAGTTGCTGCTGGTTTACATGCTGTCCTCGTTTTGGCACTGCTGCATTTTTTAGGAACCGTTTTGAAATCGGCTGTTTTGGACTGCGTATTTCCTGGTGTATTTGCAGTCACACTAGACGCAGTAGCTGAAGTGGATACTGGAATTGCAAATTTTTGAAATTTAGAATAATATGCTGAACTTCCAAAAACAATAATTGTCCTTGCAACACAGCATGTTTTACATAAGGTAATCCTCAGTTGTAATTTGGTTATCATTTCAGTTGTAGGGATATGCATCGGTATTTTTCGCAAGATCCGGTAAAATGTTGTGGAGGAAATGGAAAATTATATGTTGAAGAAGTTTTTGGTGGCTTACGATTCATTTTATAGAAGAATTTCTAAAATTGCTGGCTAATTTTAGGATGGAGCTTCATTTTAATATTACATTTACTGATTAATAAAAGAACATTCTTTCATCATGTAAAATCAGTAATATATAAATCGGACTGAAAAAGTAAATCTTTGATTTTTATCCTTTTTGTGCCAAGTGCTTAACTGCAAACAGTACAGTAGAATCTGAAAGAATTTGCTATAATATTATGGTCTACAATTTAAAAAACCTCACCTTCATTTAACGTGGTTTTAGCCCAGTTAAAAAAGAACTGCAGTTTTTTTAGTAAACTGTAATTTTTCCGTAGTTTACTTTAGTTTTGTATTACTATGTTTAGTTAACTGTAGTATAAATTTCAAAAACTGCAGTTCAGCAAAATTTATTTTAGTTTTTTATTACTATGTTTAGTTTACTGTAGTATAAATTTTAAAAACTGCAGTTCAGCAAAATTTACTCCAGTTTTTATTACTATGTATAGGTAATACTGCAGTTTAAAAAGTTGTTTGATTTATAAAAATAGTTAAACGAATATGAAATTGTATTTCTGAAATGATAAACAATTATTCAAACTATATTTCCCAAATTTTTCTATTGAAATACATTTAATACGAATTGTTCACATACACATATGACTTGGCAGTTATAAAATTGACAGTGAAAAAAATATTCAATAATATACAGCAGGAACACATTTAATCCATTTCAAATCTACAATTATTTGGGACAATGACTAAATCTTTACTCTGGTTGGGAATAATAACACATTTGCACGTAATATCAACGGGCTTAAAAATAACCCGTTCCCGAAATGATTCTGGAACAATAATCTTCATAAAATTAACGAGATTAATGTTTCTGCAAAAACTATCCTGACAAGATGCATAATTATTAACTTTGAGCTGACGGCGATGGCGACGATCGCCCCCTTCGACAAATGCCCCCCTGACTTTGCTCCAATTGCCCCCGACTATCGCCCCCCAAAAATACGACTGTTGCCCCCGTAACTAAAGCCCCCCTTTAATAATAACAACTGACCCCCTTATTATTTTTTGAAGAACCGCGCAGCAACATAGTGTATTAGTATGGTGGGGGAACTTATGGTTGGAATCTGCTATCTCCGTATCTCGAATAAAGCAAGTTTCCGGACCAGGGGAAGGAGCTTAGTGCAAAAGTCAAAATTTTTAACAGCTGATTGAAGGGCTGGTCGCACCCCTCTATGAAGAAAAATACTAATTTCTTTTGTAAAATAATTCTTCTCTAAAATAGTATATATTTTTAACATTTTGCCATTTTTCAAAAACCGGTAGTCGTAGTGATTTGAGTCCTGATCTACGACCCCAGAGTACAAAGTCGCAATTTCTTCACTCCTTTTTTCATATTTTTTGTCTATTAATTTTAAAATAATTTAAGCTGGAAAAATAATTCTTAATTACTGTGATTGGCTCTTTTTTTACGCTTTTAAGCTTTATAAGTACATAAGCAATGTGCAATCGGACTTAGAAAATTTTCATATCGTTGAGAGCATTCAGGGGGAGGGGCTTATAGCTCATAGTTCACCCAATTGTCCACCAAGCAAAGCTTGAATTGCTATATTTTGAGTAATTGATGACCAAATACATGCATTTTTGACAAAGGGGTCAGTTGTTATTATTTAAGGGGGGCTTTAGTTAGGGGGGCATTAGTTACGGAGGGCATTTATTTTTGGGGGGCAACAGTCGGGGGGGGGGGGGCAATTGGAGCAAAGCCAGGGGGCATTTGTCGAAGGGGGCGATCGTCCACATGCCAGCTGACGGCCTATTAACAAGATTTGATGTGGTTGATCGATTGTTGATGAGTACTGAGACCAACTGTTCATCATACACACCCCGTTAGGAATCATAACACAATTGCAGTTCTCATTTAATTTAAGATGACAAATTTTTCAATTATTGCAAAAGAATTTCCTATTTTTATGACAGAGTTATCACGCTTGAAGTCCGCGGAATACAAAGCACTTGAAAAACATTTCCCATTTACAAGTATTCTACTGTACGCGCACGCAAAGTGACACTTTAATATTCTTCCGTCATACCAATTTTCAACAGCTATAATCTCGCCGGCAGACAATTTTTCATACTTAAATTTCCCGATTGCTTTTAAACTGCGTTCGACTCGAGGTTCAATGGTCATTTTAGTCTCCAATCTAGAAACAAAAAAATTTGAAATTGTTTCCTCTGTTGTAAAATTAATATTTTTTGCCTCATATTCTCGTAGTAGTTGTCGTGCTGTAAATCTCTGACACATTTTACCGGCAACACACTTGGAGCCATGAAATTGTGTCTTCATACTACCACCCGCATTTTCATACAGGAACGCTGAGTGTGCCCAAGGATACCCCAATTTTCCACACCCTCTACTATGTGGTTCAGTAAGTGAACATTATAGGAGACATGCTCAACACCGTATAAATCAGGAATTTGTCCAATAAAAGCTAAAGCAAGGATCCTAGCTAGTTATTGGTCTTGTTGTGTCATCGACTTTTTTTTGCAACAATCGGCAACAGTTCACAAGATAAAGCCAATGTCGATAACAAACATTTGGAAGTAAGGACTTCAGAATTACTGGTGAAAAGAAAAGGAGAAAATTTCTCAGCACGCTAGCTTTCCAAGATTTCCCGTATTTTTCATATGATCTATACATTCTTAATATTTCGTCCGGTAGTTTAATGTCACGCAAGGCTTCGTCAAAGTGTTTAGCCATGAAAATATAAGGCTTCCCTGTTGATTCGAGCCATATAGTTAAAAACTGTTTGACAATGCCAAGAAAAACACAGTGCATGTTATCAGTTATAGTCTCATTAATGAGATCGAATTCGGGTATAAGAGACAAAATTGAAAATCCTTTCACTCCATAAATGTTTTTTTCACCGATATTTATTGCGGCTACTGCATGAAGTAAAAATGTTTTTGAATCTCTAAGTGGAGGTATCGGAAAAGTGATAGGAAAAACCCGTACATGTCCGTCGCCCTTTATAACAGAAATACCTGGATGTGCACAATAATGACATCCATAAGATCCATTAAATTGCATAAAATTCAAAAGCATGGCACGCACAGGAGCATCAGCAATAGCAATCGGGAACAAAATTCGTGATACACGAACGACGATGCTTGATTTATCAAGCCATTTAAATCCAATACGAAATAATTGGATAGTTTCATCAACGAAAGGCTTGCAAAATGCATAAGGATTAGGTTTTTCCATGCCAAACCACAGAGCGTTTAATGTCATGAAAAATGCTTTTAGGTGAAATGGCAACTCATAGTAGTACAAAACATCTCATAACTCATATAGTACAAAAAAGTGGCCATATAGCATAGTTGGATGACTTAAACACTTGAACTCCGTCCGTAGCAAAAGCCATTGTAAAGTTGAAGTTTCCATCCAACCATTCAAATGCGTAAGTTTTTCTAAATACTACTCCTTGGGTCTTGAGTATAGGGACTTCCAGACGGGTACTAACTCGTCTTCTTAACCGTCTACTTTTTAGGTGGTTTGGCCGGACTAAAATCGATATTCCGGAGCTTGGTCTCCTGGCGGAACTCAGAAAGCGCTTTCACTTACGGATCTTTTTGAGTATCGGGATTTGGCTCAGGAGTCGTCTACCGATTGGGAGTTAGCGATAGCGGTAGATTTAAGACGGTCTCCGTTAGGTTGCGATCTTCTCGGGCGTCAACGGATCGGGTCGATCCAGATCTCAAGCATTGTCGAACCAATATCGTATGAAGATCTATGGTATGGAGGAGGTAATGAAATCTTTAAAAGAAAGCGACTTGGCGTCTAGAGAAGCTTCCAACCGGCCACGAGACTGTGAAGAATCTTCAAAGTCAAGGTGAACTCATCCGGAAAACCTATCCACCCAAAAGCTCGCTTAGTAGCCAAAGGCTTCTCACAGGAAGGAGGTGTTGACTACTACGAGACATTTTTTGCCGTCGTGCGATGAATCAGTGAGAGCAGTTTTATATACAGCAGCAACACGATCTAGATATTATGCAAATTGATGTTTAAACCGCCTTTCAAAACGGCGAACTAAATGAAGAAATATATATGGATCAACCGACAGGTTTTATTTCAAGTGCTCGTTTAACTCATGTTTGTAGTTTTCAGAAAAGCCTCTTTGTACTCAGATTCTCGCAAAGTCAATTAATAACTCGTAGAAGAGGACTCAGTTTGAGGGGAGGTGTTGAAGATAAACGTGAGTGTATTCAAACTAAGTCCTTCTTCCCTGTGTTCCACCAGATGGCGCTGTTGTTGATCTCCCTGTGCCAGTTCTTTCACGATACTTTTTTTAGATTCCGCCGTTTAACAGCCACCAGCCAGCTCAAGATGACGTTTTTGCTGCCGGCCCTGACGTTGATAATCGCCAGCCCTTTTATTTCGTCCGTCGGTTCCAAAATCGGTAAGTCACATCTCTCTCTCTCTCTCTCCCTCAGCCCAGTCCTCTCTATTGATGGAGATTGATGGATATTGGATATGGATATTTGAGATGATGGCGGAGGAAAACAAAAGGGTAAAAAGCAAGCTCCATCGACTTGATATTATTTCTGGGCCGTATACATTACACTCAAACCCAATTCGCACAAGAAAAACCCACGAAATCTTCAAAAAAAGATGGCAGATTGAACGGTCGCGCTTGATCGCGTACGCAATCTCCTTTACCCCCATACAAATCTAGCGTGTAAGCCAAAGCTCGTTTTCTCAAAGCCACTTGTGGGTAATACAATCTCGTCGACAATATTTACGAAAAAAAAGTCGAGCGGTAAAGAATCGTCAGGATCAGATTTCGCGTTGAATAAAATAAGCCAATTTTTTTTCCAAATCAAATCCAAGTTGATGATGATATATCAGGTGATGATGTCATCAGTTTTCACTCGTGAAATTCATTTCTAGAAACCGAAATGACCACTGAAAGAAGTTGAAGCTATCTGCAATGAGTTGGAAGGTTTCCTAGAAGAGCAAGGCATAGCACGACTCTCCCCTCGACTCGGAAAAAGATTCTGAGATAATTGCCCTAACCATGGGTATGAAACTGGGAACATTGACATCTCTTCTCGAATTCCACGACATACTGGCCTCCTTCAAGCGGCTCACAGATAAGGAAGACCACATCAAACGAATGTAAAATTATTGCTTTTTCATTTCCCTGAACAATAATGACAACTATTTAATGCTATAGATGTTCGTGGCAAATGGAAGGCGTTAATTCAATTCAATTCTTGAACTCCAGAGACGTCTAACCTAGCAGCCAAAGGTTGTTGGATTACCTCAAATTTTCTGTAAGTCTATAAAAACTTTTTTAAAATTCAAATGATATTGTTCTCATAGCGGCAATTTTTTAATGTATCAATTCGAGTGGTATTACTCTAATAGCGGCAATTTTTGAATGTGTCAATTCAAGTGATATATTGCTCTATTGGCAATTTTTTTTTATTTTTGAATTTAATTGGTGTTGCTCTCACAGTAGCAGCAGTTATTAAATGTAATTTTCCAAGATGCTCAGTTAACTGAGCAGCTACTTTTTTATCACGAGTTGTTTTCTGTAATTTCTATTGCTGTCATCGCAGCAGCTTCCCACATTAACTACCCAACATTGCTAACTACCATATCATATATTATACATGATATGGGCCAACAGAGTCTCCAACAGCATCCAGCAATTGGGACGACGCTATATCTGGACATGGATTCCTTGCAGAGTGACGCCGGAACGCTACTACACCTGACATCACCGCCATCGCTAAGGTATCTGCATCAAAATGGGATGGAACGACACAACGAACTCGCTCCAGTCATCCGTGGCCCTATATCAGAATGGAAACGGAGGTCAGATGCTGCCAAACGGGGGGATGTGCAAGACTCAATGCGGTATTATTCTCAGGGCTCAGGGGACAATATGCCTACGACACGCCCAGTATGGACATTGGAGCCACTTGATGGAGCCCATGATTCCAGAATAACCTACGGCCCAGGCAGCTAAACTAACGAATCTTCCTCGCGAAGACGTGTACCACGCCACACCTTGGGTGGCAACCGTTTTCATTGTCCTCCATCCATTCCTTGGCAGTTTACTCTTCACCGCTAGTTTTGTTCTTCCTCTCACATCCTTGATTCTCATTAGCCCTCAACTTGTCTTCACCAAATTCTTGTGGAGGACTTTGCTTCACGTGTACCTCCTCATGGGCTGGGTTCTCCTCATTGCCAGTTTCCTTCTTTTGCATCAATCTTGGCGATAGTTACTCCGGAATACGACTCGCAATCCCAGCATCAAACACTACCCTCAAACGTATCCTCTTCAATTCAGGTAACTCCGCCACATCAAGAACCTACCTGCCAATGTACAACACCACTTCATCATGATTAACAATTTTTATCAGCCAATCTACAAATAATTTTTTTTGAATCAATGTTTTATTAGATAAAGTCGTTCATTTCTTTGCAGTTTCACTTTCAACGTGTTAATGTAACTGTTTGATGTTGTAGCCTTGATTTTGCGAGGGGAGGGGAATTATTATCGGTACGAAATATGTAAATAAACTCGTCAGTTTCAGGTGTTGTCTAGCACGCTTCGTCCGCACGTGCAGCAGCCTCGTTGTCCCTACAGAGATTGTGAATTTCAATCAAGAAACAAACTAGACATATAGGTGATGAAAACCTAATAACTAAATTAATTACTTGTAGGTGATTAAGTTGAGATCAATGGTCATCGGATAAAAGAAATCCTTTTTTCAATTAGATTCCAGGGTCATAACAAAGTTAAATTCCTTGTATGGGTAAATAGCACGTGAGTTCGACAAAAAAAAGTTACGATTACTTAAGTTAAATCTTGTTTAATACTTGTTGGTCATTGATATTTTGAGAAAGGACAACAGACAAAATCAGTTGGATAGGGGATTTAGAACTATAGAATTTTCTGTTACCTTATTTTGGTTTATGTCAATGAAGTGGACGTAAGGCTCTTCGACTGGTTGGAGAAAGGCTAGTGTTGTTCCCCGATTACCGATGCGGGCAGTCCTTCCACAACGGTGAATGAAATCCGATGCACACGAAGGTGCGTTAAACTGGAACACCCAGTCGATGTCGGCAATATCGATATCTTTCACTGTTCCGATACTCATCACAGTAACAGAAGGTAAAAACTTCATCAATAAAATAAGCTGTAATAAATACTTAAATCTACATGTTATTATATCATATATGAAATAACTAATTATATCATATCATTACAGCAGTGTTTTTTCTGGTTTAAACTTGATTTCCTTTCTGTTTTAGGTACGTGGTTTGCTTGAACCACATACAGATGCTGATGGAATTTTTGAAGGCTGGAGGAAGTACAGTGACTCTATCACATCTAATCACGAGCTGTACTTGTACTGGAAAGAAGTTTGTCAGTTAAAAGAACGACAGTGTCTCTACATCGAGAAGAAATCACAGTTAATATCACTTTTAAACATTGCCCCGAAAAAAGTGTGTGTCAAGGTTTCACAAGTCGTCATTCAAGAAGTTCTGGTAAGTGCAGCATTACAGGTTTTCCATAATCGAATGTTAAAAATAACGTTATGTAATAGGACTACCTAAAACAACTAGACACTTACGAAGAAGAGGTAAAGTTCTACAAAGTTGAAGAAGGTGTACATGATTCAATCACTGAAACTTTTCAACAGCACAGATAGAAAATGGAAGAAACACCGGCCATGCTAGAGAGTGTTGCTACCAAGAATGAGGTCAACGAATTAGTTGAAGAGCCGGTATCAAACGAATTATCTGATAGTGCTTGGAACTCATAGATCTTCGGCAATTGCCCATCTTTGCCAATTGCCCAAAGCTGTCGTGCCAGTTTTTTGCATTGGTTTATTTCAAATGATTATTCACCAAACCAATCCATGAATCCCAAACAATTAGTACCAAAGATGCCGCGACACATAGAGCTCTGCAGTTTAGTGTATACACCCAGACGCTGTGAACAGGGAACCCTATACTAAAATATAATACAATGTCCGACAATAATAAAGTAAAGCTCATTGAGTCTACATAGAGAGAGAGAAGGTCTAAAGAAATATACTATATAGGACCCACGACGAGACTCAGTTAATGGCTGTTTGTGAATGGGGGCCAGCACGATAGAGTCAATTGCTCCTGTGTGTGTGTTGGCTATAGCTGTCTATTCGCACTCGCGGTCAATATATATACGCCAGACTAACTCCTGTAGGCGTATAGGGTCTTTTCGTTTAATAAAATAGTAAATATATTCTATTTTGCAGGGAACGGAACCCTTACATCAGGCGAATTTGACGAAGAAATGCAAAATATCCTCCGCAAAGCCTTTGAAAAGGCATTTAAGGAGTATTTGTCGGATCTATCAAAAAATCCCAGCCAGATTCTCTGGTGGATTTTAGGGATCGCAATTCTCGCTCTGCTTGGGCACACAAAAACATTATGCCGGGAGCTGCTTACAAAATTCAGGGTATTTATGACAGAGGGTATTCGACGCCTTTGTTGTTGCCCAAACAAAAATCTGCAACCGGATGAGATCCCCCTAAACGAAGCGGTTCCGCCTCCGTTGCCGCCCCGCAATGAACATCCGGGACAATTGGCTCCGATCGCTGAGGTAAATTTTGATTTTGATTTAAAAAAAAACAGTTTTAATTTAATTTTTTGTACAGCAGCCACTGATGGAACGGGAAGAGGCTCCAACGCCAATTCCCACGGCCTTCGAATTTGTTAACGAAGCGAACCAATTCATTGGTGCCCGCAGAACTACATCTCTGTAATTCCCGGATCGCTTCTCTCTCTCTCCCTCTCTGCAACTCTGCCGGATTTATGCGCAGATACTAAAAAACAACAACCGTTTCCCCCTCGCAACTCCACCAATACCCAATCAGCCCTTTTTTCCTTCCTCTCTTCTTCATTTCGTTTTTTTCTTTTCTCATTGCAATATTTTCTCTCTGCTTGTCTTCTCTCTTTACCTGGGCCTCTTCTATTTCTATCTCTCGTTTCATACACTAAACAGGCACTAAAGTATTTCCACTTTCGTATTAATTTTTTTAATTATTCGATTCGCTATATTGCGACACGAGGAATTGTTATTGATTTGGAGAGCCGAGGATGAAACGTGGCTGGTGGCAAACGACAAGCCGCCATGCAGGACTAAGGCTACAGAGACCGACGGTTAGTCGTATTTTTTTTATCTCCCCCAGATGTACAAAAAGCTAATATAGTTACTATTTCCCAACGCATTTAAAAAAATTTGGACTGAGAATTAAAAATTCTGCTATTCTCCCTGCTGTACCCTTTTTTCTGTCCGGCTATGTTAATCGGATTATTTATTGATGAAGTGAAACACACCTATGTTGAGCTTAATCCAATCAGTATTCGTAACGAAGAGAGGAAGACATGACCATCGTCCATGACATGATTACTACATGACGGGCAAGAAGGGACTGAATGGGCGCGAGCCTCTCTGTTGACTGTTGGGCACATCTAGATTTGGTGGAATGGGTGCGGAGTTGCCAGATGTGGCGTCATCACACGCCCCTTTCGACAGGCAAAAAAAGTGTTTTTTGCTCACAAGCAAAGTTCAATAACTGATGAGTAAAATGAAGGAAGCCATGCATGAGTATTTTTCATAAATAGGAGACAGTGGCGCTTATTTCCTTTCAACAGCATTTTGCTGCGCCACGCCAATCAATGCGGCGAGTGTACGAAACCAACACGGGCGGGGTGAAATTTTTTGAAAAATTGGGTTTATATTTACTCTCATAACTTCAGAAAACATTCCCCTTCCTCAAAATCCTTTACTAGGTTTGTAAAGGGTGTACATATAAAAAAAATAATTATTAACGGTATTCATTTTTCAAAATTTTAATTTATTTGTATTTAATATGTCAAAATTGAACTACAAAAATAAATGTATTTCAAATTAAATTAATGTTAGCAAAATTAAAATTTTGAAGGGGGGTTGAGGGAAGATTAAAAAGGTTCTAAGTAGAAATAGTGCTCATGAAAAAAAATTTGCGATTTGTTTGAGGTTAATCCGCTATTCTGACCAGACTATATTGGCTAAAGAACGTCTCTTGGCGCAACGAGCCACTCAAGAGACTTTAACTGTTAAATCACTAAAGAATCTACATGTGGCGTTCTTACAACAAAAATCTTCCTATTAAAATAAAACCCTTTAGTGCTAAGCTCAATAAATTCATCTGCGAACAATTTTAAGTAATCATTTATATCAGATGGTTTTTTACATCCAGCGTACAACCCAGCCATTATTATGTCAGCATTTTTTAAATTTGATATTCTCCCTATAATAGGCCAAAAAATTGACGAACCACTTTTGGTCAAGAGAATTCCGTCGATATTCCAAATCAATTTAAATATTTCGGGAAAATCGCTTGACAGGAGGGAAGAGAGAATTGCGATAAAGGAAATTGCAAAACCGAAGTTGTAGTAGCGGCCAGGTCTCATACCAGTAGTTTGAACTTTGGTGCGAAGAGAGCCAAGTGGTGTCCTGGCATCTAGCGGTAGAAATTTCAGTCCAGCTTCATGGTGTAATATTTTCAGCAAAGAACTGGCGTGAGAAACAGGAATCTATTCAGTTTGGAAATTTGACTTTTTTTTGTTGGGCCGTTAAATTTCTAAATATATCTAGAGAGAATGCGTTTTAAAAAATCGCCAAAAAAACAGTTTTCATCCTAGAGATCAATTTTGGGCCGGTTCTCTACGGATCTCTTCTTCTCCTTTAACATGGGGTACACAAGTACAGAGCCTATCCCCTCTTCCAGCCATCGTAACAAATAGATATGCAAGTTTTGCTGGTGGTGGATTCAGAGGCAAATATTTATCTTTTTTTTCTTATGACTTACTACAACAATATCAAATAAGGCAATCCTCCTTTTCCCTTCTAGTTAAGAGAGACTTTTTCATTATTATAATTTTTCGCATTTTCCATTTAGATCAGCTGCAAACCACCGGGGGTTTTACTTTAAACATTTTGATTTGCAAAACAGATAAAAGTAATTACAGGACACTCCAAATTACGTAAAAATTGGCTCCTTTTACGTTTGAAGTCCCCCACCATAGTTAACATTTACTTTAACTATGACCAAATGATGAAAAAGATCGATGATCTCCAGAAAATTTAGTGGGATCTGCATGATATAATATTAATGTCCCATAGGCGATTCGGGAGATTGTTAACGGTCTACTGTCGAGAAGTGTTAACTGGGTTTTTTAAACTTCTTTCAGGAACCAAAACCGTCTGGTTGTTCAGCCCGAAACTCTTTTTTTAAAGTCTGGATGGATATTAGTGGCCCAGAAGATTTGATTTTCTCATTATCGATGAATTGACTCGAACAAAAATTAGTTTAGATGATGTAGGTCACATCATCTACTCGGACATCAGAATTATTGTTCCTGTTCTGGCTCCTAATGGCGAATGCTAATATTCAATTTTTAAAGACAACTTTAGCAACTGATGAATGATATGGTGCTGATGAAATAGAAATCCGATGCTGACCTTTTCATCAAATTTGTTGCTTTTATAACAACTGCAATGGGCAAATTGGTGAAAATTTTAATGGCGGACGGCGGTTAAGAGTATGACAACGGTTACCTTGACAACTTTTTTCCCACTTTCGGGATATTTCGCCAGACAAGCAATTCCTACACTCCTCAACAGAATGGTGTCTCTGAATGGATGAATCGAACAGCAAGGGAGTCAACCCGAAGCAGTTTACAGATCAGAAGCAACAGACTAACAAATATGTTTAAGAAAGCTGAAAATTCAATTCTGGAGCTGTGGGGAGAATTTTTGAAAAGCGCTATTTACGTATACTGAACCGCACTCTGTTTAGTTCTACTACGTCTCATTCGTCCACCAAGACACCTCATGAATTGTTCTACAAGAAGAGACCAAAAAACGAAAATCTTCGCGTAATTGGCTGTAGCGCCGATGTCCATGTTCCCGATTGCAAACGAAAGAAGCTGGACTCGAAGGCAACTCACTGCTTGCTGGTAGGATATGGTGAAGAAACGAAGGGATGGAGACTATGGGACCCTGTCTCTAGAAAAATTATTCTAAGTCGGAACGTGATATTTGATTAAAATCTGATGATTAGTGACTTCAAAGACGATTACAATCACAACGCATTGAACCAGTTATCGCCTAATGACAACAAAAATAAGCATGAAGTTGATTTATTTTACGCTAGACGTCACTCGTTATGTTTACCTAGCTGACAAATCTGCTGGCTTCGCCTTCATTTTTGAATATGTATAATATATTTTCTTTTGTGCAAATTCTACGAAATATTCGTATGTGAATTTACTCGCGATGTTGAAAACCGTCTTGATTGTATACTTAAACCTACCTTCTACTTGAAATTTAAGATGATGTTTGCTGTAACTGTAACCTATCCAACCAAAACTGTTTTTTTTTCTCAGGTTACCAAAACCATGACTAAAGCATTATACCTTCTTCTTTCCTTATTAACCATCTTCCACCTAAAAATGCAGCTTCATAGCCCTACAGTTGTAGGATCAGACATCTACTAAAGGTTATAGCATAACTTTCTCTATTAAAACCAGCAGTGGGGAAACAGGTTAGGGGAGAAACAGTTTCACATTCATAAAATTTAACCATCTCACGACTGTCACTTATTTTGCAGGTACATTCATGCTAAGAAATTATGCTGCATCAGTAATTTTGTTTATTTATTCATTTCAGGAAAAGTTGTGAAATTCTTTAACTACAATCCTGCACTTTTGCTTTACAAATGAAAGCTATTTATGTTAAGGAGTAGTCGACCTAAAGAAGATGTAAGTAGAATGTTATTGAATTCTATTTTCAATTCAATTTTTTACGCTTTCGTGCGGTTTTCAACATTCTGGATTGGTCATCGCTGTTGAATTGCTCTTGGCTTGCGAGGGCTGGTTAGGTGATCCCACTCTTCCGGAAGGGGTGGGTGAGATGGAGACTGCATTTAGTCTCGCAGGCGGGGATAAGTGGCGTATAAATCGTAAACGGAATGGATTCAGTTGGACCAACGTGAAGTGTAGTGATAGATTGGCTGATGCATGGATGGATCAAAGTTGCGTTAGAATGGGGGTAGAAGAGGCCACTGGTTTGTAGTCTGCCTCCAGAGTGACAGGTTCTACTGGAGAGCTCGATTGAGTTGCTGCTGGTTTACATGCTGTCCTCGTTTTGGCACTGCTGCATTTTTTAGGAACCGTTTTGAAATCGGCTGTTTTGGACTGCGTATTTCCTGGTGTATTTGCAGTCACACTAGACGCAGTAGCTGAAGTGGATACTGGAATTGCAAATTTTTGAAATTTAGAATAATATGCTGAACTTCCAAAAACAATAATTGTCCTTGCAACACAGCATGTTTTACATAAGGTAATCCTCAGTTGTAATTTGGTTATCATTTCAGTTGTAGGGATATGCATCGGTATTTTTCGCAAGATCCGGTAAAATGTTGTGGAGGAAATGGAAAATTATATGTTGAAGAAGTTTTTGGTGGCTTACGATTCATTTTATAGAAGAATTTCTAAAATTGCTGGCTAATTTTAGGATGGAGCTTCATTTTAATATTACATTTACTGATTAATAAAAGAACATTCTTTCATCATGTAAAATCAGTAATATATAAATCGGACTGAAAAAGTAAAACTTTGATTTTTATCCTTTTTGTGCCAAGTGCTTAACTGCAAACAGTACAGTAGAATCTGAAAGAATTTGCTATAATATTATGGTCTACAATTTAAAAAACCTCACCTTCATTTAACGTGGTTTTAGCCCAGTTAAAAAAGAACTGCAGTTTTTTTAGTAAACTGTAATTTTTCCGTAGTTTACTTTAGTTTTGTATTACTATGTTTAGTTAACTGTAGTATAAATTTCAAAAACTGCAGTTCAGCAAAATTTATTTTAGTTTTTTATTACTATGTTTAGTTTACTGTAGTATAAATTTTAAAAACTGCAGTTCAGCAAAATTTACTCCAGTTTTTATTACTATGTATAGGTAATACTGCAGTTTAAAAAGTTGTTTGATTTATAAAAATAGTTAAACGAATATGAAATTGTATTTCTGAAATGATAAACAATTATTTAAACTATATTTCCCAAATTTTTCTATTGAAATACATTTAATACGAATTGTTCACATACACATATGACTTGGCAGTTATAAAATTGACAGTGAAAAAAATATTCAATAATATACAGCAGGAACACATTTAATCCATTTCAAATCTACAATTATTTGGGACAATGACTAAATCTTTACTCTGGTTGGGAATAATAACACATTTGCACGTAATATCAACGGGCTTAAAAATAACCCGTTCCCGAAATGATTCTGGAACAATAATCTTCATAAAATTAACGAGATTAATGTTTCTGCAAAAACTATCCTGACAAGATGCATAATTATTAACTTTGAGCTGACGGCGATGGCGACGATCGCCCCCTTCGACAAATGCCCCCCTGACTTTGCTCCAATTGCCCCCGACTATCGCCCCCCAAAAATACGACTGTTGCCCCCGTAACTAAAGCCCCCCTTTAATAATAACAACTGACCCCCTTATTATTTTTTGAAGAACCGCGCAGCAACATAGTGTATTAGTATGGTGGGGGAACTTATGGTTGGAATCTGCTATCTCCGTATCTCGAATAAAGCAAGTTTCCGGACCAGGGGAAGGAGCTTAGTGCAAAAGTCAAAATTTTTAACAGCTGATTGAAGGGCTGGTCGCACCCCTCTATGAAGAAAAATACTAATTTCTTTTGTAAAATAATTCTTCTCTAAAATAGTATATATTTTTAACATTTTGCCATTTTTCAAAAACCGGTAGTCGTAGTGATTTGAGTCCTGATCTACGACCCCAGAGTACAAAGTCGCAATTTCTTCACTCCTTTTTTCATATTTTTTGTCTATTAATTTTAAAATAATTTAAGCTGGAAAAATAATTCTTAATTACTGTGATTGGCTCTTTTTTTACGCTTTTAAGCTTTATAAGTACATAAGCAATGTGCAATCGGACTTAGAAAATTTTCATATCGTTGAGAGCATTCAGGGGGAGGGGCTTATAGCTCATAGTTCACCCAATTGTCCACCAAGCAAAGCTTGAATTGCTATATTTTGAGTAATTGATGACCAAATACATGCATTTTTGACAAAGGGGTCAGTTGTTATTATTTAAGGGGGGCTTTAGTTAGGGGGGCATTAGTTACGGAGGGCATTTATTTTTGGGGGGCAACAGTCGGGGGGGGGGGGCAATTGGAGCAAAGCCAGGGGGCATTTGTCGAAGGGGGCGATCGTCCACATGCCAGCTGACGGCCTATTAACAAGATTTGATGTGGTTGATCGATTGTTGATGAGTACTGAGACCAACTGTTCATCATACACACCCCGTTAGGAATCATAACACAATTGCAGTTCTCATTTAATTTAAGATGACAAATTTTTCAATTATTGCAAAAGAATTTCCTATTTTTATGACAGAGTTATCACGCTTGAAGTCCGCGGAATACAAAGCACTTGAAAAACATTTCCCATTTACAAGTATTCTACTGTACGCGCACGCAAAGTGACACTTTAATATTCTTCCGTCATACCAATTTTCAACAGCTATAATCTCGCCGGCAGACAATTTTTCATACTTAAATTTCCCGATTGCTTTTAAACTGCGTTCGACTCGAGGTTCAATGGTCATTTTAGTCTCCAATCTAGAAACAAAAAAATTTGAAATTGTTTCCTCTGTTGTAAAATTAATATTTTTTGCCTCATATTCTCGTAGTAGTTGTCGTGCTGTAAATCTCTGACACATTTTACCGGCAACACACTTGGAGCCATGAAATTGTGTCTTCATACTACCACCCGCATTTTCATACAGGAACGCTGAGTGTGCCCAAGGATACCCCAATTTTCCACACCCTCTACTATGTGGTTCAGTAAGTGAACATTATAGGAGACATGCTCAACACCGTATAAATCAGGAATTTGTCCAATAAAAGCTAAAGCAAGGATCCTAGCTAGTTATTGGTCTTGTTGTGTCATCGACTTTTTTTTGCAACAATCGGCAACAGTTCACAAGATAAAGCCAATGTCGATAACAAACATTTGGAAGTAAGGACTTCAGAATTACTGGTGAAAAGAAAAGGAGAAAATTTCTCAGCACGCTAGCTTTCCAAGATTTCCCGTATTTTTCATATGATCTATACATTCTTAATATTTCGTCCGGTAGTTTAATGTCACGCAAGGCTTCGTCAAAGTGTTTAGCCATGAAAATATAAGGCTTCCCTGTTGATTCGAGCCATATAGTTAAAAACTGTTTGACAATGCCAAGAAAAACACAGTGCATGTTATCAGTTATAGTCTCATTAATGAGATCGAATTCGGGTATAAGAGACAAAATTGAAAATCCTTTCACTCCATAAATGTTTTTTTCACCGATATTTATTGCGGCTACTGCATGAAGTAAAAATGTTTTTGAATCTCTAAGTGGAGGTATCGGAAAAGTGATAGGAAAAACCCGTACATGTCCGTCGCCCTTTATAACAGAAATACCTGGATGTGCACAATAATGACATCCATAAGATCCATTAAATTGCATAAAATTCAAAAGCATGGCACGCACAGGAGCATCAGCAATAGCAATCGGGAACAAAATTCGTGATACACGAACGACGATGCTTGATTTATCAAGCCATTTAAATCCAATACGAAATAATTGGATAGTTTCATCAACGAAAGGCTTGCAAAATGCATAAGGATTAGGTTTTTCCATGCCAAACCACAGAGCGTTTAATGTCATGAAAAATGCTTTTAGGTGAAATGGCAACTCATAGTAGTACAAAACATCTCATAACTCATATAGTACAAAAAAGTGGCCATATAGCATAGTTGGATGACTTAAACACTTGAACTCCGTCCGTAGCAAAAGCCATTGTAAAGTTGAAGTTTCCATCCAACCATTCAAATGCGTAAGTTTTTCTAAATACTACTCCTTGGGTCTTGAGTATAGGGACTTCCAGACGGGTACTAACTCGTCTTCTTAACCGTCTACTTTTTAGGTGGTTTGGCCGGACTAAAATCGATATTCCGGAGCTTGGTCTCCTGGCGGAACTCAGAAAGCGCTTTCACTTACGGATCTTTTTGAGTATCGGGATTTGGCTCAGGAGTCGTCTACCGATTGGGAGTTAGCGATAGCGGTAGATTTAAGACGGTCTCCGTTAGGTTGCGATCTTCTCGGGCGTCAACGGATCGGGTCGATCCAGATCTCAAGCATTGTCGAACCAATATCGTATGAAGATCTATGGTATGGAGGAGGTAATGAAATCTTTAAAAGAAAGCGACTTGGCGTCTAGAGAAGCTTCCAACCGGCCACGAGACTGTGAAGAATCTTCAAAGTCAAGGTGAACTCATCCGGAAAACCTATCCACCCAAAAGCTCGCTTAGTAGCCAAAGGCTTCTCACAGGAAGGAGGTGTTGACTACTACGAGACATTTTTTGCCGTCGTGCGATGAATCAGTGAGAGCAGTTTTATATACAGCAGCAACACGATCTAGATATTATGCAAATTGATGTTTAAACCGCCTTTCAAAACGGCGAACTAAATGAAGAAATATATATGGATCAACCGACAGGTTTTATTTCAAGTGCTCGTTTAACTCATGTTTGTAGTTTTCAGAAAAGCCTCTTTGTACTCAGATTCTCGCAAAGTCAATTAATAACTCAGTAGTTGGAGCAGGCAAAGCTGTTGTGATTTTGAATTAGTTCAACAAAATTCTGGATTACAAATAGTGTTTTTAGTATCTCGTAATTTTATTTTAGATGACAAAGACTACTTGAAAGCCCAGAGGAATCAACTAATGGCTAATCAACGTTCCAAAAATGACTCAGGACTTAAAATACCATTATTAGAGGTTGCAGAAGCAAGCTCTCAAATGGCAGAAAAGAGGCCGCATGAAAAACTTGAGCGGTTGAATAATTGTATTAATGTCAAATATCCAATCGCAGATTACTCATATTTTTTAACAAAAGAAAAATAAGGAATTTTACTAAAAAATTAAAATTTTGGGACAAGTTGCTAAAGCGTCTCAACTTGAACTGAAATCTTTGTAAATTAAAATTAATGAGCTTCAAGTAAGCAAACCATCTACCGTGCTATCTAAAGGTAAGTCTATAAATTTTATATTGAATTCTGTATAACAATATAATAGATCGTCTTGATGTTTTTAATTGGTAATACTTCTTTTTAAATTTTGTCGTTGAATGTATACAGAAATACGTCAACAAACTTAATCGATGAAACAACTCAATGAAAATGGATTGGTGAAAATAGCTTCTTCAGTGTCGAATAAATAAAACCCGACTGCTGGTGATGTAACTAATACAGAAGTATATAAGTAAAAAATGCAGTAGACTTGTATAATCCGTATTGTTGTGATAATATTATTTTCCGTCACAGGTCAAACTAAATGGTGAAATCAAGGTAAGATGTGATATATACTGACGCAAGCAATTATGTGTGGAAGGAGTGAGACGGGTACTGACCAGTCGAAGATTGATTAGTACGATTTATTTTTTTTTTCTTTTGTCTTGGTATTCCGAAAGAGAACTTGCACAAATGAGCCATTCAGGTCAAGCATGTCTTAGCATTAAGGGAAGCATGGCTATATAAAATTTCCAATCGATATTCTCGACGCCATATACAGTAAGCCTGTACTATGTGTTTGAATTTTGCCTTTACTTTATTCAACCATTTGTCGTAGATTTCCTATAAAAGTGGGCAGATTGGCATAAAGTAGTGCTTACCCCTGAACAAGTCAAGAAATCACCAGGCTCTATATTTCTGTCATCTAACACACATCTTTAAAAAAAAGGAAAAACAAACTGTGGATGACGATGACAACTCGTCACCTTCCAACATCACCAGAGAAATATAAATAGAAGACAACTTGCCCTTTTCGCTCCTTTACAACAACGTCAGATCAGAAATCCCTCACACACAGAAATTGGAAGTTTTAAATCGCATTTGAAAGTCTTTAAAATATTTATGAACTATTTTTAATTCTCCTGTAAATATATGAAATGGTTCACTTGTTGCGCATTTCTTTTGTAATGTGTTGTGCTATCAATTTTGGTGTCTGCTCGATATTTATAAAACAAAAAATTAACGATCTTCAACTCATTTTTACAAGGTTAATTTTAACAGAAGAAAAAAAAGAGAATGATAAAAGTAATTTTGACTATTTTTCAACTCAACTAGAAATAACTAAGCCGAGTAGAATATCCCTTGTATTGAATTTTACTATAATTATTACTAACTGAAATCTTGGTTTTAGTTTTAGCTGGTTCGGTTGCAAACTTCACCTAGTAAAGATTGAAGTAGACTCCCCAAAACACATTACTGAATTTAGCACAAATCAGCAGTTTTTTTATATGGGTAACCAAAGGGTTGTGCCAAATCTTAACTTGTTTGATAGGGAGCATCGTTTTCGGCTGACAGTGGGTAGGTCTTTTTTGGTTCTATTAGTTTTCTCTCGGGGTGTTCGTTTGTTATTGTGACAAGATTTTGAGGTATTTTAATACAGCAAGCAATTAATGTTGTTTTTTTCCGGAGGTAAATGAGAAAGTCATCGAATCCACGTTGATCTAGATGTCCAGGGAATCTGAACAGACGTTTACACCCATTACCTCCATCTGCGCACCCGGTTCCAGAACAGCGGCTGGAAGTAAAGACTGTTGAGCCGGACGGAACAGAGGGCGTGGTGGAAAATGGGCAGCAAGTAATCAAGGCAGAAAAAAGATGGGAGAGTACTACGAAATATCTTGAAGAATCTGACGTAGATAAGAGTTTTGGGTCAGCAAAATATAGTAGCGGGAAAAGTGAAGAAGACAAGTTGCAGATTACTACGAACGATCCTGAAGAATCTGACGTAGAAGAGAGTATTGACGACACACATAAAAGTAGCGAAGAAAGCGAAGAAGAGGAAAACGTAGACAACAATGGCGAGGATCAGTTATATTTGAAGTTACTTATAGGCATTGCAATTCAGTTACTGGCATTATGCCTCCTTAAATAAAGTTTTTGAGTCCCAAGGTCTTAAAAGAAACGTCCGAAGATAGCTTGACGAGTCCACTGGAGCGTACAATCAATGGGGCGCGCGGGGCAAACTTCTGTATGTATCTGGATGGAGCGGCAATGAAATGGTACCTGTGGTCCACACTTTCGATGGAATGGCGGGACCTACCCATTTGGCCGGGGGTTTCTCGGCTAAGGTATCTCAAACTTTAAGAAGACTTGGCTTTTTGAAACGTACTAGGGTCATTCTTCCAACAGACGTTAGCTGCTGGTTAACTGAAATAGAATCGCAGTTGAAGTAAGTTTAATTTTTTCAATCTGTCTAATTTCCCTTGTATTAATTGTTATCTTCACCACCATAGAGTCCTCGAACAACCTTTGGCTAGCAAATATTTTGATGTTGTCCTTCTGAAATTCCAACACTTAAGCGTTGATGTGGAAGCCAAATCCGGTCTTGTTTGTGATTAGGAAGACATTTATATGTCAGGTGAGGCTGAGGAACTAGTGTTTTTCTTTTTTTTTCTTAAATTTAATTGTTATATTTTAATCTGTGTTTGTTAGGTTTCAAACTTTTGTAACGATGTTAGATGATAAAAAAAGAGTACTGTGGTGCCAGCACTACTCTGAAAGAAGTTGAAGCTATCTGCAATGAGTTGGAAGGTTTCCTAGAAGAGCAAGGCATAGCACGACTCTCCCCTCGACTCGGAAAAAGATTCTGAGATAATTGCCCTAACTATGGTTATGAAACTGGGAACATTGACATCTCTTCTCGAATTCCACGACATACTGGCCTCCTTCAAGTGGCTCACAGATAAGGAAGACCACATCAAACGAATGTAAAATTATTGCTTTTTCATTTCCCTGAACAATAATGACAACTATTTAATGCTATAGATGTTCGTGGCAAATGGAAGGCGTTAATTCAATTCAATTCTTGAACTCCAGAGACGTCTAACCTAGCAGCCAAAGGTTGTTGGATTACCTCAAATTTTCTGTAAGTCTATAAAAACTTTTTTAAAATTCAAATGATATTGTTCTCATAGCGGCAATTTTTTAATGTATCAATTCGAGTGGTATTACTCTAATAGCGGCAATTTTTGAATGTGTCAATTCAAGTGATATATTGCTCTATTGGCAATTTTTTTTTATTTTTGAATTTAATTGGTGTTGCTCTCACAGTAGCAGCAGTTATTAAATGTAATTTTCCAAGATGCTCAGTTAACTGAGCAGCTACTTTTTTATCACGAGTTGTTTTCTGTAATTTCTATTGCTGTCATCGCAGCAGCTTCCCACATTAACTACCCAACATTGCTAACTACCATATCATATATTATACATGATATGGGCCAACAGAGTCTCCAACAGCATCCAGCAATTGGGACGACGCTATATCTGGACATGGATTCCTTGCAGAGTGACGCCGGAACGCTACTACACCTGACATCACCGCCATCGCTAAGGTATCTGCATCAAAATGGGATGGAACGACACAACGAACTCGCTCCAGTCATCCGTGGCCCTATATCAGAATGGAAACGGAGGTCAGATGCTGCCAAACGGGGGGATGTGCAAGACTCAATGCGGTATTATTCTCAGGGCTCAGGGGACAATATGCCTACGACACGCCCAGTATGGACATTGGAGCCACTTGATGGAGCCCATGATTCCAGAATAACCTACGGCCCAGGCAGCTAAACTAACGAATCTTCCTCGCGAAGACGTGTACCACGCCACACCTTGGGTGGCAACCGTTTTCATTGTCCTCCATCCATTCCTTGGCAGTTTACTCTTCACCGCTAGTTTTGTTCTTCCTCTCACATCCTTGATTCTCATTAGCCCTCAACTTGTCTTCACCAAATTCTTGTGGAGGACTTTGCTTCACGTGTACCTCCTCATGGGCTGGGTTCTCCTCATTGCCAGTTTCCTTCTTTTGCATCAATCTTGGCGATAGTTACTCCGGAATACGACTCGCAATCCCAGCATCAAACACTACCCTCAAACGTATCCTCTTCAATTCAGGTAACTCCGCCACATCAAGAACCTACCTGCCAATGTACAACACCACTTCATCATGATTAACAATTTTTATCAGCCAATCTACAAATAATTTTTTTTGAATCAATGTTTTATTAGATAAAGTCGTTCATTTCTTTGCAGTTTCACTTTCAACGTGTTAATGTAACTGTTTGATGTTGTAGCCTTGATTTTGCGAGGGGAGGGGAATTATTATCGGTACGAAATATGTAAATAAACTCGTCAGTTTCAGGTGTTGTCTAGCACGCTTCGTCCGCACGTGCAGCAGCCTCGTTGTCCCTACAGAGATTGTGAATTTCAATCAAGAAACAAACTAGACATATAGGTGATGAAAACCTAATAACTAAATTAATTACTTGTAGGTGATTAAGTTGAGATCAATGGTCATCGGATAAAAGAAATCCTTTTTTCAATTAGATTCCAGGGTCATAACAAAGTTAAATTCCTTGTATGGGTAAATAGCACGTGAGTTCGACAAAAAAAAGTTACGATTACTTAAGTTAAATCTTGTTTAATACTTGTTGGTCATTGATATTTTGAGAAAGGACAACAGACAAAATCAGTTGGATAGGGGATTTAGAACTATAGAATTTTCTGTTACCTTATTTTGGTTTATGTCAATGAAGTGGACGTAAGGCTCTTCGACTGGTTGGAGAAAGGCTAGTGTTGTTCCCCGATTACCGATGCGGGCAGTCCTTCCACAACGGTGAATGAAATCCGATGCACACGAAGGTGCGTTAAACTGGAACACCCAGTCGATGTCGGCAATATCGATATCTTTCACTGTTCCGATACTCATCACAGTAACAGAAGGTAAAAACTTCATCAATAAAATAAGCTGTAATAAATACTTAAATCTACATGTTATTATATCATATATGAAATAACTAATTATATCATATCATTACAGCAGTGTTTTTTCTGGTTTAAACTTGATTTCCTTTCTGTTTTAGGTACGTGGTTTGCTTGAACCACATACAGATGCTGATGGAATTTTTGAAGGCTGGAGGAAGTACAGTGACTCTATCACATCTAATCACGAGCTGTACTTGTACTGGAAAGAAGTTTGTCAGTTAAAAGAACGACAGTGTCTCTACATCGAGAAGAAATCACAGTTAATTTCACTCTTAAACATTGCCCCGAAAAAAGTGTGTGTCAAGGTTTCACAAGTCGTCATTCAAGAAGTTCTGGTAAGTGCAGCATTACAGGTTTTCCATAATCGAATGTTAAAAATAACGTTATGTAATAGGACTACCTAAAACAACTAGACACTTACGAAGAAGAGGTAAAGTTCTACAAAGTTGAAGAAGGTGTACATGATTCAATCACTGAAACTTTTCAACAGCACAGATAGAAAATGGAAGAAACGCCAGCCATGCTATAGAGTGTTGCTACCAAGAATGAGGTCAACGAATTAGTTGAAGCGCCGGTATCAAACGAAATATCTGATAGGGCTTGGGACTCATTGATCTTCGGCAATTGCCCATCTTTGCATATTCCATTTCATCTTCCTACTAGTTACCGACTAAGAGCGAAAACTTCTGTTGTAGGCGTTCCATCGGAACTTGCCGCTCAGCCACCATAATAACCTTAAAGGTTATTATCAAGTTTTTGTATTCCGGGCCGTCAATCCTGCAGCCTTCTCCGTTCAGCTCATCTCCGAAGACAAGGCTTTGAAGCAATTGCAAAACACCCTAAACACCATGAAGCTAGGTATGTCGCCACACAATTTCGTTATGATATGGGTCAACTACATTATTCTTTGTTTTACTCTTTTCAGCCTCATTAAGGTCAAGTTACACATAGAATGTGCCGCAAAATTTGTTGATGACGGTAAGTGGTATAGGGCGGAAGTTACAAAAATCACGACTAATGGAGTCTTGGTCACTTATTTGCCATATTGCTTACTATATTTGCCATACATATTGTTTATTATTTGCCAAATCATTTACTCGCATAGCAGTAGATTTCAATTTGTTTCATCTTAAAATTGTTCTCTTTGTGGCAGTTGTTTTGAAAAAAAAAATAATCTCGTTTATATATTCCTCGTAAAGCTGCAATTCTTTTTGCAGCTTACGACGTCAACAACGACAACGACCAAACTTGTCATCGGGCAATCTTTTCTTCCGACTTGACTGCCGATAGGAACATTTGAGTATTTCTAATTGATAAGGGAGTCTATAAGAAGGTTAAAAAACAAAGTTAGCCCCAAATTGTGCCGGAATTCATTGAATTTCCAGCATTGGTAAGTTAAAGTTATTCAATAATATTACATGAAAATACTTATTCTTGAATTGCCCTAGTTGTGGAAATGCAAAATTGCTGACGTCCAATCTGTGTTGGACGTATCTTAGGTAAATATTTTGTTTGTTCGGTTAATGAGCTTCTTTCAGGTGAGTAATCTATGTTTTGTCTGTAATTTACCAGGCGGAGAGTGCAGATTTAAAACGTGTCGTTAGTGTCGTTTATGTACGCCCCTTAAGTAAAAAAGGAAGAAGAGCGCCAGTGGTGTATAGAAACGAAACTAATTTTCCGGCCTACGCCAGCTGATAGAGGTTGTAAACCGTAAATGAAGTCTTCTGCAGTCTCTTATTTCAGAAACTCGGGAAACGAATAAATCTGGAAAAATTCGAAAATAATTCAGATCATCATGAAAAAATGACAGTTAATTGACGAAAGGGTATTGTATACACGGTTTGAAAATAAAAATTCCTTCTAGAAAATTAAATATATAAAAAGCAATATGAAAAGCCCATTTGCGCCATAAGACAACACGGGCGGCGTCGGAGTGATCCGATATTTTGTGCGCCACTTTTCTAGGCATAAAAAATAGGGGAAAAAATCTAAAAAAAATCCAGACAATAGAAAAGACGTAATATGACATAAATCCCAAGTTTGGTGAATTTATGTCATTTTTTCGATTTTTGCCAACCGAAAAACCCATATGAAAAATACACGCCGCCTTATGGAACGGCGTGGGGTGATCCCATACTTATGGAGGGGACTGTAGATAAGGCAATTTTTTATATGTTTATTTTGTGATTGAAATTCACAATTTTTTTTAATTTGCAAAGATCAAATCAAATATATGTTTTAATAACATATTTCTGTTTATTCTATTTTAAAATATTTAATATGAATTTTAAAATATTAAAAATGAATTTTAAAAATCATTAAAATAGAATAAACAAAAATATGTAATCAAAAATATATTTGACTTGATTTTTTTGGCGCAATTTAAAAAAATGCGAATTTCAATCACGATTTTAATATATATATAATATTGCCTAATCTAGATGAATTAGGTATATATGGATAGGGAATTTAATTAGGCTTAAATTAGATCAATTTCTGGACCCATTGATTCGTAATTTTTAATATTACGAACGAAAAACCCCTATTTTTGCTATACCCCCGAGAGGCGAGGGGCCTCCTAACCTAGCGAACCTGGCGGGGAATCTTGGGACCCTTTACTGGTTTGAGGTTGCCATCTTGGATACTTATTACTACCAGGTTGGTGCAACCACAACCCAATAAGCATTTACATTATCCATAAGAAAAGTGTATGAATGGAAAGACAGAGGGAGAGTGAAAAAAAAGGGACGACCCCTTTCTTCCCCACTCTATTCTTCCCTTCCTTGACTGTCTTTCCCAGTCTTTCCTAACGAACGATGGTAAACTGGAACTCCTCTCAGTGACTTGTCTATTGAAAATTATTGTTTTAAATCAACAAAACAAAAACTACAAGTGAAAATTATAAATTAGGATGACATTGTATTCATCATAATTATAGGAGTTAAAAACAGGTTTTGACGAGAGACCAAGATAGGAACGAATCCCCCAGATGGCTTGGGCTGAATTGCGAGATAGCACAACTCAGCATCTGCAGCTCGTCTGTACTTTTAGGAGCGCCAAGTTTCGTAACTCGACAGGAACAATCGATTAATATTTTAGTTTTGTATAATCGATAGGATTTTTAAGTGTAGAACTTAAAGGGGGAGCACACGAAAACTGCAATGTAAATCTTTCTTCCCCAACGTACACCACCGCAAAAAGGACCATTTAAAGAAATTTAAATGTTAAAGAAAAACTGTAGCCGAGACTATAGCGATCGAATCTTTTTTTAATCATAGTTTTTTATTTGTATCTCTGATAGTATATAGGCTACATAGCAATCAATACGAAATATTTAAGACCCATTCTCGATAGAAATGAAGCCAGTCTGATGATTTGCGAAGAAGATATAACAAAAGTGGCAAAGAACAGCTTATCAAAGAGTATTTCACTTAATATCTTTTACAGTCGAATAAGGCCACAACCGCTCGAGTGGGGGCTAGTTTTCGTTCAGCTAAAAAGGGTAACGCCTTCATCAGGAGATCGCTGTCATGGTTCGCTTACGTACGGAAGGGAGTATGGATGGAGGTTGTGGGTGCCGGCGAAGATGTTTTCCTATCCGCTACAGCACAGAGAATTGACACTATTGCACTAACAGCGATGGGAATAGATTTAGACGACACGCACAAAAATATATATATAATCAAAATGGCCGATTAATTAGAAATCCCATTAAGTTTTCATTATAAAGCAAGATTGGCAACAAATACCATCACCGGGGGTCGTTAAATGGAATATAAAAACATTTTTGTCATTTATAATTAAATTTTTTGTTTTGTAATGGGAAAAGATAAGGGAATGTCAATGATTGCGCAAGACGTGCAAAACGGCAGCGAGTATCGTTTCAGGATTTTTTAACTGGCGGGCAATCAAGGTTAACATTCATGTTCACGAAGGAGGAAATAATGTAAAGGAGCGCTTTTTGGAAAGGCAAAGACAAATAATAAAAAATAAAAAATAAAAAACATCTGAAAGGAAATTTAAAAATAATTGCAGCCTGGTTTGGAACCAAGTATATATAAGTCCACTTGTCGGATCGTATACCACTATATTATTAGAGATTGAATCAGCTAAAAACAAATTTTTGATAACACATAATTTTTTTTAAGCAGGAAGGAGTCCGTTCATTTTCTCTGCCGATTAAAAGTTTTGGTCGTTGAAATTTCTCTTGTCAATAATGAAATGAAAATGAAACTCCTACTAAAAAAAGTTATGCCATTCAGTTGGCAATATGCCATACACACAAGACACAGTATAGTTTAAGGAGGCGTCTCGACCACAATCTCGACGACACAAGCGTTCTCGGCGCTGGAATGTGAGGCGGATCGAGTCACCGCCCGCAAAAATTAAGGCTTAGGATAATCCATACTAGTAGGCGTGGTCGGCGTATGGTAGTCGACGGCTGGTGTAGGATGAGTTGGATCACATGCCGTTTCCAAAGGAGGCGCGGCGGAGGCTGCGGAGGCAACAGACGCCGTATTGGCAGCTGCGTGGTAAAGATAGTGGCGATTGGCCGGAAGAAGCGTGATCGCCTGCTGGTTCTCGGCCAACTCATGCGGGCCACTTAGAGCGGTGGCGTTGATGAAACTCAGGCTGCTGATGGCGCCGTCCGGCTCCGACGACAGTGAGGCAGGCACCCGCAGTTCGATTTCCACAATGTTTTGAGGGTAACAAACGGAGGGAGCGTCTTCAGCGTCCGGTGGAGTTGGCGCAGGAGTCAGGACGTAACCCAGAGGAGACAATTCCGGCGGCATCGTGATGCACACATCCGGCACGCGTTGGACACTCTCGGCAGAATGGTAGCGTCCGTTGGGCAAAGAATCTCTTGAATCCATCGCAGACGTTGGCTGGTGTTGCTTCCGGCGGAGCAAAAGCCTCCGCTGATGCAGGGCGTGATTGGACGGGGATGAAGAGGACGACGGAGAAGAGGCTCTACCGATGGAAATTCCGATCAAGGGCGAAAAGGAGCTGTCCCGGTCGTAATTCATGTCAGGGCTATCGTAGCCGGTCTCTTCCAGCTGCGCCAATCCGACTGGATAGCTCGTATTGATCCATCCGGCATTAGGCCACACGGATTGACCGTAGCCGGAGTGCGGATGATGATCGCTCCGGTGGTTCCTATGCCAATCATTCGGCTGGTGTTGGTGCTGTTGCTGGTGCGCTTGTTGGTGCAATTGTTGATTCTCTCCCCCAATTCCGCTTCCGTTAGGAGGGAAAGCGGAAGGAGGAGTAGAGCTGGGCAAGGTTGCGGCCATCAGTCTGTACCGTTTGCGTGGCGGCGAAGACGCTGGGCTCATGGGGTCCTCTGGCGATTCAGTAACTGCAGGTTCCTCTTTCACTGCGCTGGCCCCGTACACTCCAGGCCCCATGCCGGAAGAATCCATTCCGGAAGTGTGTTGGAACTCGTCTGGTTTAGCCTCTATTTTGATCTATAAAATTTCAAATAGTCATAATAATTAAAAAATCCAAACCAGAAAAAAATTCATAAAAACTTACATGATATCCGCCCAATTCCGCCCGGTCGCCCAGATCGGAATGGTATACTTCCGTCTTGATATTCTGTTGCATTTGCTGATGACCAGAATGATAAGGACTGGTCTCCTGAGGACCCAGAGAGAAAGGCCCGCCGACTCCCGAGTACGAATGATGATGCCCCGAACTCGGCGACGGGGCAAAGGAAAAATGAGGATTACTGGACACCACATTGCCGGACCCAGTGTTGGAAGATCCACTTTGAGCCCCTTGCGGATGGATCTGATGCTGTTGCTGCTGATGATGATGCTGTTGTTGTTGTTGTTGTTGTTGCTGTTGTTGTTGTTGCGGATGCAGTGAAAAATGCTGGTACGTATCCATCACCGGCGAGGAGTATAAATGATTGTGCGGATGGTGATGGTGAGGAGGTGGCGGAGGGGCATAGAGAGGAGAGTTCAGAGGTGGCGGAACGAGATGTTGTTGCGGCTGTTGCTGGAAATGGACCGGTTGCGGGGTGTTGGATGTGTCGCCGGACGCGCTGCAAGAGGACGACGGCACGGGACTGGTGTTGTTCATCAGATGCGAATATCCATAACCGCCGCCGGGCGAAGATGCAGATGCCGACGAGCGCGAAGTGCTGGCTTGTTGCTGCGCCGGTTGCTGGCCCTCGTAATTCATGCCGTACTGGAGTTTGGTCTGCACCAGATAGAAGTGATAGAGCCAGCTGTTGGCTCGCATCACCTGGGCTTCTCTCTCACTGCCGGACGAGACAAGAATCGTTAGCACTTTTACTGAATCAAAATCAACATTTTTCGAACTCAAGTCCGGTTTTTATAGTCACCTTAGAACCTGATTGGTACAGATAATGACGGGTTGCTGTCCAGCTTCAGTTGCGTCCTTCACCTGGCGGGAAGAAACCAAATTCAAATGTGCTCGTCATGACAGCCGGGTAAAAAAAAAACCACCTCGTTAAAAACGCTCGTCTCTCTCTATTGAAAACGTACCTGCAGGACGCAGTGGATCCAGAGCCAAGTGCCATTGCGTCGCTGGAGTCGTACGAGTAGAATGCAGGACCTATCTTGCTCCGACTGAGTGACTGTGAGGAATTATAACGAGAGAAAAGTGTGAATAACCCACTCATTTGCATTTGATCCTATTTTTTTTGTGTTGTTGTTGTTGTTACGCAACTTTTCTCGATTAATAAAAAAGGGCGAGAGTCGAGAGGCAGCTGTGGAATGGGAACAGTGGAACGCAACAACAAAAAAAAGGCAGGAGGGCAAAAGATAAAAGAGAGAAATGTTAAAATCTCTTACTTAATCTGTGCTTGGATTGGGCTTCCCTCATAAAGTCCCAGTGCAGGAGCTGGTACCACGACACGTCCAGCAGCTCCTGCCGTGAATAGCCCAGGTAGAACTCGCCACTGTGGTTGTTGCCAAGTGATGGTGGTGTGTTTTCACACAGATGATACGGCACGTCATTCAGTTTTGTTTGTTGATTTGTCGAGGGTACGATGCCGATGAGATGACAGTTTCCATTCCGGTAGCAGCAACAGGACAACATAGAAGAAAAATACAAATGAAAAGAACATGAGGAATGTTGATCAGACGTCACCTTGACAAGTCAAAGAATAGAAGAATGGACCAAAAAAAAAGAAAATACTGGCGATGGGATAGCGGCTAGTCGACACCTCTCGACGGCAATAGAAAAACAAATTTGAATGGACGTCAATTAGAGAACAAGACAGCGGGGAAGGTGACGGCCTACCCAAAAGTGATGACTCCCACTGTCCACACACTCAACAGGGGGCACCCGGAAGGTTTGAAAAATTGAAATGAAATAATAAAACAGGCGCGAGATTTTTTTTTAAATTTGATTCGATGAATCGAAGACGGAACCAACCGAGAAAATGAGAATATTTCGAAATGCAAGTGGAAGAACTATTCCGCCATCTTTCCAGCCCGTCCCAGCTGTTGTTGCTACTTGATGACGGTTCGCAGGCGACTACCTTGCGCGCACCTCTGGAGATATTTCATCACGAGTGATGGATGAGATAAGGTTTTAGGACACGCATTCATCATCTCTCTCTCTCTCTCTCTCTCTCTTTCTCTCTTTTCTTTAGTTCTGTCTCTCCAGCCAGCGCCGGATGTTTGAATAAGAGGCACACGCTGCCTGTCCTCCTATGCGCTACTCTCCTCCGTTGCCCCGGCCATCAGCTTCTTCAGCACCTCATTTCTTCTCCTTCTTCTCCTTCCTACTATTGTTGTAATTCCTCTTGGAAAATAATAAACGGTATGGATTCATACGCCACGGGGGAGAGAAGGCGAATGAATAGATAGAGCTTCACGCTCATTTATTCCGTCTAACATCCAATTGCCGAAAGCGTTACTTTTTGCACGATAGATGGCAACCTATCTCGGCCAATGGCTCTTTATTATTTTATTTCGACTTTTTACCTTCACCCCGATTGCGCTCTAGAGAACAAATATAATAAACGAGCCCTTATTTTTCTAAATGTTGTCCGGCATGGGTTGTGTTGATCAGGTACTGATAAACTTGACACGGTGTAAGTACACGTTAGCGAAATGGAAATAAGGGTGTGGTTCTAATTCATTACGTCAATGCAAGTAGCCAGGTGCCCTTCTCTTTCTCTTTGGTCCACTCACGCTGAGGGAATATGTTATTCCCCGAGCAAAAAAAGGAAAAAAATTTAGCACGAAAAAATGACCCTAAAAAGTCATTTTTTTAAAGAAATAACTTTGTTAAAGCTCAAAGGAAGAAATTTAAAAATAAAATCCGAATAAATCCAAAAGGAAAAAGGAATCAAATGACTGGCCAAAAGAAAAAAAAAAGAAGGGGGGGGGGATAATAATAATAATAATAATAATACAAGAAGACCGTTAGGGCTGGAACCGTAAAGTGTTTCTTTTGTTCCAAACGTAGCCTCAAGGGTTCCGGTACAGTTTTTTTTTCTTTTTCTATCAGCCGTCTCGAGTGGTTTTTATTTGATTGCGTTTTCCTATCTATATACACATGTAGGCTATTTTATGTGTTACCCATTTTCTCCTTTTCCGTACGTATATACCTTCCAGGGAATTTCGAAGGAAAGAAGAAAAAAAAAGACTAAAAGGAAAATCGTTTCACGTTGAACCGAATTTTTCGTGAAAGGGTATACACGATGAATCTCAATACGTTTGTAAGAGTGAACGATTAGGAGCCATTCACCAGCTCCGGTGTCAAAAAACAAGAAACGATGGCGAATAAAAAAGAAGAAGGAAAAAAAAGCTTATTGTCGTCAATCAATTATAACGACCAGGTGACAAAAAAACAACCGAAAGGTGTTCATGCATACAAAAAACCTGACAGGTGGTTTCTTCTTTTTCTTCTTTTCTTTTATTATACTTTTTGAATGTTTCAATATTTCAATTCTCGCGGGAGAGGAAGGTTAATTCTTCCGATCTGTTTTGAATCAATTTCCCCGAAAGAAGCCCATTAGTTTTCGTGAGAGGAAAGTAGACAAGAAAACCGGATCAAACTCTTTTTTTTTTTTTTTTTTAAGTTTCAAAAACGCCGATAAGAGAGAAAAGAGACTACCCAAAAAAAAGGAAGGGGGGCTATTATTTATCGGCTTTCTTTTATTTCTTTTCATTTCTTTCATTCGCTCTATCTCTCTCTTTTGTTTTGGATTTCCCCTCCATCTCCCTTCAAGGAATGGATAATCATCATTTGTTAGCCAACCAAGGTCGGCCCCGTGTGTTTTCATAAACGGCGCAGCATACTATATACTTTGAGTCTTTTTGACATTATCCCTTTTTTTAAAAAAAAACAAAAAAATTTAAAAATCATATTATAAAATATAAATTTTATTTTTTGTTTCTTTAATTTTTTTTTTCCGTTCTTTCTTTTTTTTTTTTTTTTTGGGCTTATTTTAATTGGAAGCATCATTCATCAAGCGGCCCTGTCATCGTGCATCCGCATTCGACCACATTCTATAAATCCGGTTGGGCCGGGTGGATTCCCCCCCCCCGCCTCCTGATGGCCACCCTACCCTCCTCTCCATCTCCTTTTCGCCACCGACAAAATGGGAAAAAAAAGGGCGCGACACTTTTAGCAATAATTTTTTGGTTTTTCTGTTTTCCTTTTTTTATTTAATCCCGCGTGTTTCCCCATTTTTCGAACGTGAATGTTCTCCTTCATCTTTTTCTTTCTTGTTTCTCAATCCCTTTTTATCTCCGTCGTCTATCCGTTGCATTTCGACGTTTCTCGTTCTGACCGTGAAAAAAAAGGAAAACGACTACGTCAGTGAGGAGGGGGTTGAGTGTGTCAGGCCGTGACCAATTCCGTCTGCAAAGTGATTCATTTCTCGATTGTATAAATGTTTGAAAACTGCCTGCTTTGGGTCTTTTTTTTTCTTCTTCTTTCCTTCTCTTCGAGTCGATCGTCGACGAATTTACATCGGAAATGGAGTCGTTGCCATTCCACGGTTATTGGCTGTAGGTACCCGTCGATACAATCACGTCTTGAAATTGATTGAAGACTTGTCATAAGTCAGCCAGACTGGCATTTTGAATGGCCAACAACTTTTTTTTTTCTTTCCCCCTTCTCCTTCTTGCTTCTTTTCTCTTCTTGCTGTGGCTGTTGTGTGAAACTTCTTCGTCTTAACGATTCGCTTATTTGGGATTCAAATTTCCGTGCTATTGGAGAGGATTCACTTCGGGTGAAGAAGAAGAAGAAGAAGAAAAAAAAAAGGATTTTAACGCCATAGTTGTTGCGTGAGGTGGACCCTTGTCTCGCCATCGGTATGAATATCTACCTATACTCCGCAGTCCCGTCCCCCTTTTTTTTCCACCACCACCACCAGGTCGAACAAGATGTAAAGCGACAGCCGACGTTGAAAGATATCTGCGTCTTTTTATATTTGTATTTTTGTTTTTACCTGGCGTCGATGGAAGCGAATTTCATGTCCATGTTATGAACAGAAGTGAAGATGTTGGTGGCTCCCTGGACGACGCACTCGCGGGTCTCGGGCATGGCGACCGGAGTGCAAGTGGCGATCAAGACGGGCTCGTTCCGCGTGCACAGCGGCAGGTAAGACACAAAGTGGCCTTCGACGAGTATCACCTATCGATCGCGCCATCCGCCCCAGACGCGCACAAATTCCATTCAAACGCATAAACAAATGTCAGCCAAAATAAATAAATAAATAAATAAAATTTGGGAATGCGAAAAATATGTCTGTACCTTTTGGTCGCCGAATCGCATTTGCCTGCGAGCGTTGCGCGAAACATTCATGCGACAGAGGAAGATGCGGGCGTCGTCGGCGGGAGCGACAACGGCGTGAGGGCCGCCGCCGATGTTGGCGCTGTTGCCGCCGCCGCTGCCCGGCGGTCGTCCCAGCTCGTTTTGGACATTCTGATGGTCTTGCTTGTCGATAATATCGTACACGCTGTCGCCGTGAATCAGCAAGTCCTCCTGCGAAAATAAAAGAAAGAAAGAAAGAAAAAGAAAAACCCATCGATTTCCAGGCGATTAGTTATGCGACTGACCGACAACCGGCACGATCTTTAAATATACAATTTATTTTATTTATTTATTTTTATTCCACATTTTGATTTTATTTTTTTTCTTCCTCCCTCCTGCCCAAAAGCCCCGCCGAGTTGATACGCCGTATAGGGACCCCCATTTACAAACAGACGAACAGACCGTTTCCAATGGCGAGATTATTCGGCACATAAAGAGATGTTAATCGGCCACAAAGTTACACTAAAAAAAAAAAAGTAGAAAAGAGAGACTGAAAGGAATAGAATACCAAAGAGAGCGCGGGGAGAGAGAGAGAGAATGTATGTGATGGACCTCTTTAAGAAAAATACGACGTACTTGTGACTCTATGCATATTACATGTATATATAGGCGATCGGCTGTTTGAGAGCTGGGGGGAAAAAAAGAAAGAAAAAGAGTTATCTGTGTAATAGACAGTATATTTATAAATACAATGTACAGATAGCGCCGTCTGCTGTCTCCATTTTTTCTCTCTCTCTCTCTCTCTCTCTTTCCTTCTCTCATTCTTTTCGTTTTCTCCCTGGCATATCCTTTGAGTTGGCCTATTGGTCGCAGCGTGAGAAAAGGACATCATCTCTCGGCGGGCGCTCTGCCCCCTCCGCTCAAACCGGCCCGCCGGCCAAATCTCATCAGACGCAATCATATATTTTTCTACTTGGCTACTTCGACCTCTCCTACGTATACCCGGCCGACGAGAGCAAAAAAAAAATATATGTATAAAACAAGAAGAAGAACAAAATTAAAAACAAGTTTTTTGTTTCTCTGTTACTCATTTCGCATTAAAAAATACAAAAATCGTTTTTTTTTTTTTTTTTTTTTTCCTTTTCTTAATTTCTCGATTGTCTAGCGCAGGTTGGCGTCTCTCATACAATAGCCCAGCTTCACCACTCCACAGAGAGATGGGAGCCGGCCCGTTGTTTGTCGCGATTGTTGTTTCTTTTTGACATTATTACCCCCCTCAACTTTTTTATTCGTCCGACCGAAACAAGAAAGAAAGAAAGAAAAAAACCCCAGCAAACAGTAGGCGATTCAATTTTCTCTCCCAACTAGCTACTATACCCGAATTTTTACTTTGGTATCTTATATGCTGCCTGTAATGTATTGGCGAAGAGAGAGAAAAAATAAAAACTAAATCAATTGCGAGTCCGCGGTCGACACCATAAAAGTAACACAACAACTCGCCAAGTGTCTAAAGAAAGAAAAAAAGAGCCCCAAAAAAGAGTGTTTGTGTGTGAGATGTGAGATGAAAATAAAAGAAGAGTCCCAGATCTTCATGTTGAAAAAGAAAAAATGACGCCCCGGAGAGAGTTAGAATATCGCCGAGACTATACGGTTCCACATATCCAATAGAGGACCCAACACAGAAAGAGAAAAGAAAAAATAAAACACATATAAATAAATAACAAATATACAACATTCTACACTATACGTATGTAGCTATGTATCTACGTGTGTGTATCGGAAATGCGCGGCCCCGGCTCTTACCATAATCCATTCATTTCGATGCGAGCAAGATATCAAAGCGAGTTGGGGGCAAACGAAACAAGGAGAACGAACGGGTTGAAGCTCAGAGAGAGTCGAGAAAAATGTATAAAGACGAAGACGAAAATCCGGGAAGAAGAAGGAACAAAAAATGCGACTCTAGCCAGTTTTTGATTCTCATGAAGGAGCAGCTAGAACTGCTGCCTTTTTTTTTTCATTCAACATCCCGTTCGAAAAAGCCCATACATTTCATCCGCATTTGATTTAAACAAAACAAGAAGAAGAAGAAGAGAGCTCAGCGCCATATGACGGAGTCGTACTGGAATGTGGTGCATATTGTTGTCTGAAAAACTTTTTTTTTTCGGGGGAGATTTGAAACATTCCAACAGCCGTGAATATGGAGTTCTTCTTCTTTTATTCCTTCAGCCTCATCTCTCCAGATGTAACGAAAGAAGAAGAAGAAAAAAAAGAGATTTCCAAATAAAAAAATCAAAAAAAAATCTCACACCTTTGAGAAGAAGAAGAAGAAGAAAAAAAGATGGTGATTTGTTGTTGTTGTGATAAGATGAATGACCTGCTTGCCGCTCGGCTGGCTACTATCTATACACACAACAACAACAGAGAGTGTATATGTGTACAACGCGAATAGAACCCCAAAAAGGTCTACCCCGTATCCCCTCTCTTTCTCTCTCTCTCTCTCTCTCAATAGTCTTGTTAGAGCTGCCACTCTGACGTCTCCGAAGCTTTCCAGTTCTCTTCTATTTTTACATGCATATATAGTGTACCACGTATATACACTTTTTTTGATTCGTATATAAATATTGAAGAGAGAACGAGATGGAAAGATGGAGAGAAGAAGAAGAAGAAAAGTAAAGCAGTTGAGCGATAAGAATAATGCTGCTCAGCTGTCTCTGTGTGCTAAAATGTGCTGAGGTCATCCATCACAAACCAACTTTTTTTTTTCTGGGCTAACACAGCAGCCAGCCCAGCGCAGCCATCCAACAGCAGCAGACCGGATTGCGCATATATAGCCAGCAGCAGCTCCAGAAGCCACATCCCCCAATTCTCCTCCTATTGATACAGTAAAGTCATTCTATCTCATCGGGGAATGTATATATCCCCCGCATTTTCTCGCCTTTATGCAGCGCCCACCCAATTAAAGCCGGATTATATGGCTGACTGGGGTTCTGCCCTCCTCCTCCCCTCTTTCCAAAGGCCAAGAATTAATACGTCACACAGAAAAAAAGAGCAAAGAAAAGACGCCGGACAAGTGGAAATGATCTGCATAAATAGCGGGACAAAGAGGTTAGGAAATATATTTTCTTCTTCTTCTTCTTCTTTTTTACATAATCAGTTAGTAAAAAGCTAAGAGGGGATTGTGGAAAAAGAACGGCAGCCGTCACGGGGAGTGGGCATCCATCGCGCATGGATCAACACGGTGAATGACACATCTCCAGCTGATGGGAGCGCTGCAGAAGAAGACAACAAAACAAACCTGCGCTGGGCTTCCTGATGCAGCAGACATGTATATGTAACATTCATTCTGATTAGATTTGGTTCTCCTCCGAGTTATTTTTTCCCTATACGAAACGGTGGGGGCCTGGTGTGACCGTGTGACTACAAATTGGCTGATTTCTTCTCTTCTCCTTTCAATCAGCAGCCGTCCGGCCGTCCAGCCGCGATTCCTCAAAAGGATACGAGCCAAACAGACACACAGACGCAGACTAGGAAAAAAATAAAGAAAAACTCTCTCTCTATTTTCTACCCTGGAGACAAACAGCGTATGATTCACATCTATACAACAGCATAAATGATGACTCTATTTTTTTGTGTTTGTTGGTTTTTGCCTTTTGTTTTTGTTTTTTCTCGTTCGTTTTATTTCTCCCATCTATTACCTTATCGTATTACGTATTAAAACAGATGCCTGATGGATCATGTAGATATTATACAGCATTGTGTACGCAATACAGTTTCTTTTCTTTTTTGTTGGTTTTGTTGTTTGTCTTGTTTGTTTGAGATTTTTTCCGTGTCCTTGCATAATCCGCCGTCATATTCGTATTGTATGTTACGATATGGGGACGAGAGAAGTACATCCAGGAGCAGCGTGGGAACTTTAAACCGGCGCCCTCCAACTCTCTCTCGTCCGTTTCTTCTATTTTTTTTCTCTCTCTCCGTGTTGTGGCTCGACCACTCGGAGAACTCGACGCGCAGAAAGGCCATTCGCTTTTTCGAGAAAAACCAGCCGGGCCAAAAAGAAACAAGAGAGAGAGAGAGAGAGATTCAACTGCACACAACATACAACGAGAAAACGAACAAGACACACACTTAATTGCACTTTGCTGTGCGCCTCGTATAAAAACCTGCCCTGATGATGAGCGTCTACTGTGTACCACCACCACCACCACCACCTACTGCCACTATTTTAGCTATTACGATATTCTATTCCTTCAAGACTTGATACCCTCATGTGCGCCCAGAAATGCCATCAAGCAAAAGGGGCTTTCTCCATCATCATCATCTACTCCAAAGGTATAAGACCCATAAACTCATAAGAAGAAGAAAAAGAAGAAGAAAACTTATACTGTAATTCTTATTTTAAAATAAAAAGTAGAAAAATATAAAATTGTTTCAAGGATACCCAGTTTATACCTCCCGGCCTATAGAGCCCGGTCGTTCAAGTAGTCATTTTTGCCTATTGTTCATTTCGTTCCGGTCGAAACCGTAACTTCTTTTTTTTTTTCCTAAACGAGCCCCGCCGACCCAACACATTTCGACACTTGACTAACAAGACGACATTGAGGAAATTGAAAGAGTAATTTGAAAAAAGAAAACAACGCCATCAAATAAGACAAAGTGTTTGAAGGTAAATAATCATTTATTTTTTATTATTTTTGTCTATTTTTAACTTGCCATTGAATGTCCCAGGTATTCGGCGGCGTTGTCGGAGATGTAGAGGAGCTTGCCGTTTTGCGTCATCATCATCAAGAATCCGTTCATGGCCTGCACACGCAGAAATAAGAAAAAGTTATTATCAAATTCGCCGAAAGTTGCCGTTGACGCTAAGGCGCAATTTAACCAAATCAAATTAAACGAGATAATAATAATCCGAGAAAAGAAAGTTCAGCTTCCCCATTTTGAACCCAAAGGTAAAAAAATAAAATGAAATAAAATAAAAGGCTCCACTTTGCTTTGAGAAATATAAATCACGTCATCATCAATATTTAAAGCACGATGATTGAGCCGGAGCTCTGCTCTCTCTCTCTCTCTCTCTTTTATTTTCGTACATCTCATACAGAAAAAGAAACAGAAAGAAAAACATGGCGCGTATATATACGGATGATTCCGGCTTGAAGAGAGAGAGAGAAAAAGCGTGATTTACGATCCATTAAATAAGATAAGAAATAAAAGAAAAGAAGACCGAGGAGAGAGAGAGAGAGAGACCCCCCCGTAAAGTTATTCTTCTTATTCTTTTTTCCAATTTCTTTTTTTTTTTTCTTTCCTTCTTCTCATTGTGAATAAAAGGCTTGTATTGTATGAGCGAGCGGCATTTTCAACAGTGACATGAGAATACTATGGCGGTGATGCGGAGAGATCCTTTTTTTCTTTTCTCCTCTCATTTTCTACATTTAAAAAGTTTCTATATATATATAATATTTCCTTTGCCCGTTCTCTCAAATATATGGAACTGGGCCCGGCTATTGCCGGCCCGTGTGTTCTCTCTCTTGCTCCGGGAACGACCAACAACCGAACCGAGTTGTGGGTGGCGACCGGCGGGACTGCGCGATATTACAACATGCAAATGAATCTCCCGCGTCGCTTCCATCCCAACGGGAAAAGAAAAAAATGGAAAAAAGAAAAAAAAAACTTCTTTTCTTTTCTTTTTTCCATGGTATATATACCCTAGCAGTGTCTATTGCACTGTGGGCTGTGTGCTATTCATTTTTCTTTTCATCCTCGTCGTTCTCCTCTGTTAACCCGCGAGTCGTTTTGATTTAAAAGCGGCGCGCCAAAAATAATAAAATAAAATAAAATATAAAATATAAAAAAAAAAAACCAGAACGAGTTCAATCGACTTAAATAAGGTCAACCACAACTGTGCAACTCGCCCACAGCTCGGCGCATATGTAGATATATATAATATAAAGCATGCATATCTACGAATTTATATATATATACGTATATGTGTAACGGTTATACAAGAGAGAGAAGGGAGGCGAAAAACGCAATAAGACAGCTGGTTCAGCTTCACCTTTGGCCCCCACCATCTTGCAGGGACAAAGAATTAAAGGGACTCGTCGTTCAATAAAGTATTTCTTTTTTTTTCTTCTTCTTCTTCTTCTTCCAAACGAAAGTGGCCTCACAGTTGAAAAAGGAAAATAAGAAAAAGATGAAAGACTCGTAAATTATCGTCGATATCAACTCCGACCTCAAAGTCCCGGATTTATTTTGTTCTTCATTCATTTTTATATTTCCATCTGGGCCGACCGAATAACTGTGTCTGGAAGAGAATTTAAAAAAAATAAAGACGCAACCCCCGCACACAACCCGAAAAAATGGGAAACAATAAAAATCTCATCTCCATTTCTGCCCGTCGGTGGGTTGCGCATTGGTTTCGGGAGAAACAAAAAAAAAGAAGAATCATGTCCCTCGTTTTCCGCCATTCTCCAAACTTTTCCCAGAAACCTCCAATTTCCCAAAAACAACAAGCAAGATGACTTCATCTCTTTTTTTTCCCTTTTTCAAACCCCGCCACCCATTCCGGCCAGACGTCCGGTTAGCAGCGCAACCGAAACACTATGGTGCAACAACAGCCTGGATAAAAACGGTAAAGACAAACGCGGAGACCCTCGAGATGGACAAGAAAAAAGAATAAGAGCGGGACGTTGGGTGCGCACAGAGGACAGAGGCCGGCCATCATCATTTGAATTGTTGATGAGAAGCCAGTCGCTGCCGCCATGCGGGCCCAGAAAAGAGCACGAGCCTTAATGAGACGACTGGCCAAACGGTCCCGGACTCGGAAGCTGCACACGGGCGGCACGACCAAATAAAAAAAAAGGAATAGACGGGGGGGTTAACAAAGAACGGCGTGATGTGAAGAAATGCGGCATCGGTAAAAAAAAAAAATCAAATCAAATCCATCACCGGAGCATCGGCCGACGCCATTACGGGCCGGCGCAACAACAACAACGCCGGGGCAAAAGAGACGGTAGAGAAGAAGAAGAAGAAGAAGAAGACACGATATGAGCGCGGGAAATTTGCATAGATCAACCGATAACTCAGGGAGCAGAGAGAACAACAAGAACAGCACAAGTCGTTGTAGTTAGTATTTGTATAGAAAGAGAAAAGAAAAGAAGAAGAAGAAGATAGAGATAGAGATGGTAGTAGTACTAGTAAGTAGCATCGTGATCATCAAGTTGGGGGCTTCCACCCACGAACCCCGAAACGCGCATCCGCCGGCCGGGGCCTGGTTAGATGATTGGCGTCTATTATTACGATCGCTGCATCGGTGAGCGCACAACACAACACAACACAATCAAAAAGAAAAAGAAGAAAAAGAAGAAGAAAAGAAACGTGTATACGTGTGTGTGTTTGCATTCGACTTTTAATGACGGCCACGACCCGTCGGGTTGTGGCCGGCATCGTTCCGCCGTTCGGTTGGTGGTGGCGGGGGGATTGAAATATCAGCGCGCAGAGTGCGGACACGATCAAGACGTGATTATAAAGATAGACGGGAATTACAGATGTAGTAGTCGTACTCGTGTAGAGTGTGTGTCTATACAACACACGACGACTATCGACGTGAAAGAGAAGATAGAGATAGATGCATGTATACCTATATGTATATATGATAGATATTGCCATTGAGATGAGAAGAGAAGAATGGAACAAGAAGAAGCGCAGTCCATCTTTTTTCATTATTTTTTACGACGTCAAAACGGCCAATGGGTTTTTCTTTTCTTTTCTTTCTCTCTTGTTTGTTCTTCTTCTTCTTCTTCTTTCGGAGAAAAAGGCCAAACGCTTTTGAGTACGGGTCAGGGCGCCTGGGCGCAACTGTGGCGTTGGCTAACGCATTCAGGAACAAATTCCCCAATCAACTGTTATGGTTATATCCTCTGTCGACGAGCCAATCAAGTTGTTGCGAGCCGAACAAAAGTTTCACGCGCCGTAATACGAAAAAAAAAAACGACCGAAAAGAGAAACAAACAAACAATACGGCCAACCATTAAAATGAATGTTCTCTCTTCAAGTTTTGTGTTTGGTTTGCTTTTTTCTATACAGATACCACCAATACAACGGCCTTAACTCGTCAACGACCCAATACCAATTTTCATGTCTGTCTCTATCGTCAATCATTTTCGGCTCTCCTCACCTCGATATATTGTTCTTAACCCACATACGCGAGTATTATTTTATCTATCCATCCAATCGGACATTCTCCTTTCATTTTAGATTAGTAGATTACCCATAAAGATTGACGAAAATAGCAACTCGAACGAGAGAGAGAAAAAAAAAAGCAGTTCAAACTTTACATTCTAAATCAAATTATAATCTTTTTTCGGGCTCGCTCCAGGCGTTTCCGGCTGACAATTAAGGTTCCCTCCTTACTTATTATTATTCTACGCGTGGGTATATGTCTAGTAGTGAAGGCATCATCGGCAAGCGAGCGACCGCAACTCGTGTCAGCGGTCAGCTGGGGGAACGCAGAGGTATAAACTTAGACACCCAAAAACTTCGGTTTGGTAAGTCTAAAAAAAGTCGCTGTGTAGTCAAATATAAATAAAAATGCGCCACAAGCCCCAAAAGTTGTTGTTGGCTGTCGTCTATTTCTCTGATTGGAGCTCGGCTGGGGGAGTGTCTGTATGTGTGTGTACACACGCGTTCTCGAGTGTCTGTTGATGACCGCATACAATTATATCAAAAAAAGGAAAGAGAGAAAAACTAAATATATATATCCATAGACCCACACAAAGGTAGAAAGAATAAAACAGACGGTGAAAAGAAAAAGAGAAGAAGAAGGCACCGCTTGGCAATAATGTATCGGGATTATCTATATTCTATCGACTTGTTGGGTCGTATCGTAAACACTCGGGACGAGAGACGATGCGCACTTTCCACTGATTTACGACGCGCTGATGGCACTTGAAAAGCGCGCGCCCGGCACAAGCCCCACACACAACACACACACACACAGGCAGGTAAGGCGGGAAAAAAAAAATCTCTGGACGGGCACCAGACGGACAAGACGATATAATATTATTACTAGAATAGAGTCGGAGAAGGACAGCCTAAAAAAAAAGATAGGAGGGATGTATCGAAATTTGAGATTTCAATCCGATAAATACAAGAAAAAAATCAAATAAACTCGAGAGAGAGAGAGAGTTGAGGTGTGTAATCATGCAGAAGCAAAAGCCCATAAGCTCTTTTAGTTAACTACCGGCGCGTTGGAGAAGGAAAATAATAATAAAAAAAAGAGATCCCAGCGACGAGATTACAACTCCCGTATGTACCTCGTTAGATGTGTAGCCTACAATAATCATTCGCATATATACAGGGGGAAACAACTGGTGGAAATGATGAATATCTCGTCGACCGCACCGATTCATCACATATTATTTATCATCATCCAAAGCGAAGGGAGGAATAACACAGCGAAAACCCCCACAACACAAAAAAATAAAATTAATGAAAAATCTACAAAAGCAAATCAAAGAAAACGCGTTTCGAAATTTATAATTGGAAGTTGGTGGAGTCTCCATCAAGAAGAGTAACTAATAACACCCCATGACTAATGAGTCGGTGGTATCACACGCTCTATGTGCGTATAGATGATGGCCATTTAAAAACAAAAAATATTAAACCTGACGAGTAACTCGAAAACCAGTCATACCGCCAATGCACACACAACAGTTGACGTCGTTTGATGACCACCCTGTCACAAACTCGATAGATGATGATGACATTCATTCCCCCATCCTAACAGAAATATAAAAAAATATATAATATCTATATAAAAACAGGGAAATTCAACATCAAGTGAAAGCCGTAAAAGGCAGACGACCGGCTCAGGAATTCCAACTATTTTCTCTAGAGGACTGATGATTGTCTCTGAAGAAAAAAAAAAAACAAACCTGTAGGTACAACTCCAATGATCTATGGTCCTTTTTTTTAGAAAAAAAAAATAATAATTCGAATCTTGTTTATTATTGTCTCTTTTTCTCCCCCCTTTTGCTAATCTTTTTCCCATCGGCTTTTTGACTGATGGACGTCGTCGTCTCATTAAACAGGGCCCCTCCGCATTAAGGGCGATGCGATTTGAAGGTATTTACACTCGACGTCATCATCTTACGGAAGAAGAAAAGATAAACAATAACGGCTTTTTCTTTCTTCTTTTTTGTTTTTGAAACACAAACACAGAAAAAACAACCAAAAAATAACCCAAAAATCTCAAACCGGTTAGTGTGGGCTACGGCAACGGGGCCGAAACTCCTCTCGCTCCGATTTTCTCACGGCTCTGTTTGATTAAGATAAGGAGGGGAAAAGCTCATTATGCATAAATATGAGAGCTACGTAAGAGAGAGAGAGAAAGAAAAAAGAAAGAGATGATGGTGTGTTTGTGTTTCTCTGTGAGCTGCTCACCCGCGTTTTATAAAAAGATCCGGCCCTTTTCAAACTTCTTGTTTTTTCTTTTTTTTTTTTTTTTTACTTTACATTACATATTAGACGGGCCGTGTAAGTCCGTCGGCCGCTGTGTGTGCACCGTGAAAAAGAAGCCGGGGTTATATACACACACATATACGCAATGCACTCCATCAAACTCTATCGCCGGGTAAAAAAAAAGAATAAAATACAAAAAAATAAAATATTAAAAAAAGGACGACATATAACAACGACCGGCGTGCGCTGCGCCCGTATATATCCGCGCGTATTATTTAAATAACGCCGCGCATCGCTATCGCTATAATTAAGGGGGCCAGGCCAAGCGGGAGTAGCGGGAGAGGGCCATCCGGCATCGTATATACATAGCGGCGTCGGCAGCTATATACGATCCGCTGCTCCATCGTGATGAGCCCCCAATCGAATTCCCCCCCGAAAAAAATAAAATCAAAAATCCCAAAAATAATAAATTTCGCCGTTTCCTTTTAAAAAGAAAAATCGAGACGAATCAATCAACCGCTTCGCCGGCCCACTGTCGTCAAGTGGGTGGAAGAGGAGGAGGAGGAGTAGTGATGGAACAATAAGAAATCAAAGAAAATGAAATAAGAGAGGGGGGGGGGAATAAAATACTTTTTTTTTTCAGGGAAAATATCTGAGAGAAAAAAAAGTTTAAGTGTTCACGAGACAATGTCCTGGGTCCCGTATTCATTTCTTGAATTCCGTCCAGTAAAATAGAAAAAAAGGAACTTATTATTATAGAAAAAGAAAGAGAGAATGGCAATGTTCGATGCCTTTAGAAAGATTTTCTCATTGTTTTATTACATTTGGGCTCTCCGCGTTTGGCATAGAAATTGGGTCCCGACGGAAATGGGTATGCAGAGCCGTTCAACATTAATAGGAGAGAGACTATACGGCTACGGCCAGAGAGCCCGAAATGTGGAGCATATTGCCACATGGGGAGGAGGAACTTAAGGGGAGGGATAGGTGATTGAATGAGGTCGAGACTCGTTTCATTTTCTCTTGCCCAAAAAATCGCCATCAAAGAAAAACAAAAGCGGCCAGCTGATGTGATATAACTGTCCAGGCCGCCCCTACGCACATCCATTTCTCCGCGCCTTTTTACAGCGTTTCCTTTTCAAACAGCTCGGCCGAAAACCACACAAATCTCTTGATCATTTCCACACACCGTAACTGGCCAAAAAACAACAACCAAACCGCCGGACCAAAAAAGCAGAAGGCAAAAAACTAGTGGCACATTCCTACACCACCGCCACCACCACCACCACCACAACCAAACCTGGGCCGCTATCCAATTTTGATTGGGAAAAACGTGATCAAACACCCGGCGAGGATGCGCGAATTCAATTCAATCAAAAATCGGATAGAAAAAAAAATTGAAACAAATTTCCCGTCGATCGTTCGGGATTGACCGAGTTGGTCAAGAGATTGAGCGAGAAGGAGGTAGAGCTGATTAGCATTTAGAAGAGACTTGGACAAATTGAAATCGAGGGAAGGTAAAAAACCAAAAAATCCAGGGCACGTCAACCGTTTTTTGTTTGTTGTTTGATCTGGTTATTTATTAGATTTTTCGTTATTTGTCTTGGGAAGAAAAAAAGGTGAAAGGAAAGAAAAGAAGAAGAAAAATAAAGGGGAACTCAGCGGGATCCAAGCGCTGGCGCGCGCCGGATCACTTCATCGATGTGCAGCAGCAGCAGCCGCAGCAGCGGCCAAAATAATATCAAGAGCATCATCTTTTTATATACATAAATATATCGACTGCCACGTATATTTTTCGTACGTGGTGCTCGCGTTTAGTGTCGTAAAAATCGAAGAAAAATCTCGAGCGGAGATGAGGGGGGTGCGCCCGCTTTCTTCTCTAGACCCTTTTTTCTTTTATAATGTCATGCAAATGACTCTGCTCGTATTCATACTTGTACACACACATATAGTATACGTGTGTGTGTGTGTCTATTTCTTTGGGGCACATACACATTCCCCTCCAAATGTACCTGATGGGAATGTTGGTTGTGGAAGAAAAAAATACCAAATGTGCGTGAGCCCGTCTCTTTATTTTTTCCACCTTCATCTGCTGGGCGAATGAACCGAACAAACTCAACAAGCCCATACAAACAAACACATGCAACTCACACAGAAAGGGATGGCAAAGTCTGAGAAGAGTGATGACGATAATGACCGGTACTGAACCTCAATCTCTCTCTCGTGTTACACATAATAAGGCTCATAGTGTTCGCTTGAAATTTTTATATTTTTTAAAAAAGGAATCTCGCCGAGCAGCCTTCAATCCACCTCCAGGGATGAGGGAGAATTAACTATCTACATTGTTTCTTCTTTCCTCTTCCGATGGTTATTTTCTCAGATTTAATTTTTATGACGTCAATCCAAACTAGAGAAAGAATAGGATTGCCTTAGTATTGTGAAATCAAGTGTAACATTTTCAGGAAAAAAAAAAGGTTTTCAATTCGAAGCAAGAAATCTGCACGAATCATCGGGGGGTTATCAGGGACGAATAAGACAACTTTATAAAAAAATTCACAAAGAATAAGATCACAGATGCCTTCTTTTTGTTGCCTTACACATAACAAGGGACACAAAAGTGTTCGCCTGAAATTGTTATTTATAGATTTCCTTTTGTAAAGAAGAATTTTGCCATCAAGCAGATTTCAATGCAACTATAGGGGTGAGGGAGAATTAACTCTACATTGTTCATTGTTCAAAACATTTCCTTATTTTCTCTGCGCCGCCCGTTATTTTATTTTATTATTTTTTCTCAGATTTGGTTTTGATGACGTCAATCAAAACTGGAGAAATAATAGGGTTGAAATCAAGTGTAACGCTTTACTGGGAAAAAAGGGTTTACAATTTGAACTGAGAACACTCTGCAAGAATTAGCGGGAAGGTTACCAGAGACGAATTAGACAAGTTAACAACAAATTCAAGAAGAAGATCACAAATCGGCGCAGCGTAACGCGAGACAAAAGGACGTTGGGTTCCCAACGTCGGATTACCGGGTGGCTTTCTCGATAAAACGAACGAAAAAAGGAGCTGCACAAAAGGACTAGGACAACCAGGGACAAACTGTGTAGCATCCGGGTTGATTTTGATAAGACTGCGCTGTCAAGGTGAAGGCGACAAAATAAAAGCGAAAAATCGACAATCAAGCCTAAACGGTTGGCATGCCCACACCAACAACAAAAACGACACGTAATACAAATAGAAAAATCAAAAAAACAACAGCAACAACAACCAGACAGCAAGACAACGAGCCTTTTCTGTACACACGGCCATTGCAATCGCGCGATTCTTTATTTTTGGGTTTCGTTTCTCTCTTGTTTGATTTGCCTGAGCTTTCCCATTTTTTACGATCAATCTCCCGCGACTTGTTTGCCTAAAAAAGAGAATTCATATTTTCTTTTTTCTTTTTTTCGTATTTTGGCGGGGGATGTCGACGGTCTGCTGAGCGGGAAACTTCAAAAAATTCCCGTGACTCTGCAAATAACAGCGGCCACTAGCCATAGGAATCACGTTACATCTGAACTGTTTCGGTTTTTTTAAATTTCCCATATTTTTCAGAGTTATTGGAATTCTTTTTTTTTCCTATCATGTTCGCCGTTGAAATGGATAGAAAAGGAGGAGGAAATCAAAGTTATATCCAGGCGAAATCCAGCAGTGCGATCTGACAGCTTGTTAAGTGTATCACACACACAGAGAGCCGGGACCGACGGATATGGTATGCAGGAGGCGGAGAGGCGAATGGATTTCACCGATTCTCTCATAAGATCTCCGAAGACAGCCGCACATCATCCCAGAGCTCTCGGCCAGCTAGGGAAGAGAAGCAGAGAGTGCTTCTTCTGTCTGGAAAGACCACGCCCCAGCTCTCTCTCTCTCTCTCTTTCATTCAACTTCTCTCGGCACTAGTTTGTCTGTCTAGAAACGAACCACACATTCCCATCTATACGATATTAAACGTCTCTCTCTCTCTCCAGCCGCATGTAGATATATCAAGGTATTATATATAGAGAAACCAATTTGAAACCCCCCCCCCACAAAAAAAAAGTTTCAATAGGTCAACTCCTCCTACATAGTTGAGTCGATTTTCCATGGAATCAAAAGTACGCAGTTGTTGTTGCTTCATTTGGCTCTCGAAATTTCTCTCTTCATTCCGGATTGACGTCATGTCCGATAGACATTCCATCAACTGGGCTACCGTCCCCAATGACATCATTAACTGGAATTATTTCCCGGCCGTCGATATATATATTGTCCAAGAAAAATGAAGCGAGAAAAGAGAGCAAATAGGAAAGAATAAGAAAAGAAAAAACACACAAAAATCTGAGGGAGGCGATCATCAGCCGCACGTGCGGTGTGCATAACGGGGCGCACACGTACCGGACTATGTGAGCGGAATAACTAATTGACCGCACCACGTCCGTGCCTATCTTCCGGCAAACCACAAGACTCCATCATAAAGTGAATGAATTATTTATTTTACCTGGTCTTTCTATTTTTCCCTCTATTTTTTCTCTTTTTAAAAAACAGACAAAAATAATAATAATTCCCCCCCTTTTTTTGTTTTGTTTTTTAATTTCATTAGAAAGAAGTTTCGGCCGAGTGACGGGCCGAGCATCACACACACAACCACTGCCACCACCACCACCAGCATGCGGCTTCTGCAGCTATTTATCTAATGACTGAGCATTAGCATCGTAAATTATACACAGGACGATTGTCGAATGTATAACGCCGGGTACCGCAGACAACCCGATCGTCTACTATACTACTCCGCTACTACACTCACACGACCGAATGAGCGAGTGAAAGATGAAAGGAGATCCGGCATCCCTCACACACTAAAAAAGAAAAACATTGGAGAGTCTGCCGGAATCCCATTTGACATTTTCAAAAAACAAAAACGGCGCGAATTCAAATTGGCCTTTTTGCTTATCTTTCTTTTTCTAGCCCAGTTGCATCTCATTTTTCTTCTTTTGTTGGACGGAAGAAAAAAGAGAGTCGAAAAGTCATCATTTGGGGAAGCGACAACCCCGACGATGATGATGATGATGACGACTCAGACTGGGACCTGGATAATGATGATGATGATGACTCCATTTACGCGCGCACATCACACATCTAACATACTCACACACCTACGTAACCGTTGATGTTAGACTATACGACGACGATGGTTATGTGTACGTACGTACACGTACACAAGACAGAGAGAAGAAAGAGAAAGAGAAAGAAAGAAAAGACCGTCATCATCATTAAACGCAATGCGGACGTGTCGGGCCAGATTCTGTTTTTCTCTTTCGCAGCCGCCCAACTTCTTAACTTTTTCTCTCATCCGACATTTTCTCATCGGAGCCGATGGAGTTGGCGCGAACGTCAAGGGAAGCCAGTCGGCCTCGTTTTTTTTCTCGTCGTACCATCTTATATAACCCGGTTGCATCACGTCACAAGGTGAGAGAGAGAGACAAGACTATCTTCTCCGCTGGAAAAATAACTTCGGTGCCGACTGCGCCAAACGCAAAGCCCGTAGAAGAAAAAGATTCGAGTCAGATTGATTGTTATCTGCCGATTTTTCCTATCGATCGCTCTTGGCTCTATCCATCCCAAAGAAGGACGGAAAAGAGCGGCCGACCAAGGGGGTAAAGAAGTGGAACAATTCCGTCAGCGGGAGTCAGATCGGAAAGAGAAAATAGAAGAAACAGACAGAGAAACAAACGAACAATCAGAACAATAATCAGATCGTTTTCAGGGGAGAGAAGAAAACTGTTGGCATGTCGCCGCCACTATCAGAAAAGAATTTTTCCCCCCCCAAAGAAAAACAAACAAAATAAATCATAAACCATCAAGAAAAGAAAAATAAAAGAATAAAAAAAGGGACCGAGAAAGATGCGATACTGGCCGCCGCCGCCGCCGCTGCGGTCACGCTATCATCCACCCTCTTTGAGGGAGGTCAAAATAGAAAAAAAAAAAAAAAGACCCTAAGAGATTCTCATCGGGATGTCCGCCGTCTCTTGAAAAATCATCAATAAATGCTTTACATGTATATATATATACGCGGCCGAAAAGAAAAATACAAATAAAATCAAAGACTATATTGTAGACATTTGGAGCGCAGGCAAACAAGTTGTCTCTGCCCGAACCGATGACTAATGGATCGGAAAGATGTTGCAGCGGTTCTGCATGTTTCTTTGCTGTTCTTGTTCTTGTTGTGTTTTTTTCAGTTTATTTCTTGGGCATAAAAACGAATGGGAGTTGATGGCCTTCATTGTTATAATAACGACCATTTCGAATGAAAAAAAAAAAAAAGTTTTGTATTTTCCTTATTCCATTTTTTTCTCTTTTGTATCGGCCCAGTTGCGTAAAAAAAAAAGTTTTCTGGATTTATTTCCTTTTCCTGAATTTTTTTTAAAGAAGAACTGGGAGAAGGGAAGGGAAAAGGAGCCCATCATTTCCAATTCGGAATCCCCCCCATCAAATAAAAAGAAAATAAACAGTCTGAAAATGTGAACATTGGAACGTTTAGCGCCTGGCACACAATCGAATTCCAAAACGAGAAAAGAAAAAGAAACTCGACAGGAAAAAACAAAAAGGAAGAGAGAGAGAGAAAGAAATGGATATGGAGGGAAAGACAGAAAGAAAGAAAAAAACCATTTGAAAGTCAATCGGGTGGCGCGAGAGAGCGGGAAATTCAAAACTGCGGCAATAAAAATCCCCGAAAAAAGAGCGAGAGGAGCAGCTCAGCAGCACAGCCGGTCGAGAAAAAAAGAAACGGCCCGGTCCCGATATGGTGGCACACGACAGCGCGCCCGCACCATTTCCATTCAAAACAAGATCAATATAAGTATTGTAATGAGACACGGCCGTCTCCAGCTGTTTGGGCATCAAGTCGAAGAGCTGTAGGTGCCGAGCCGGAGTCGAGTCGAGAAGAAGAAAAAAGAGGATGAAAGCGAAACACATTTCTTTTCTCTCTTTTTTTGGCACCGAGGAAACGCACGCAGGGGGCTCGGACCAGATTCTTTATTATTTATTTTTTTTTTTTCTTCTTCTCCTTCAATAATAAAAATAGATGAAAAACATGAAATGAAAAAAAAATTCAAACGCGGTCAGGAAGAAAAAAAAAATTTGGAGGGAAAATAAAATAGTTTTGAATCATCGTTGTGTCCTTTAAGGTGATGCGTGCTGTCCGCTCGTTTTCACACGGACGCCAAACAACACAAAAGATTCGAAAATTTCCCGCAACTGACAAATCCAACAAGGGCAGCAGCACGTTTCGGAATCAACACGTCGTTTTCCATCACAATAATAAAAAAAAAAATAGAGATCCCCTTATCTGATTCTCTTTTCACGCCATGACGTCATTCTCCGGTACTTTTTTTTTTCCCTTCGACGTCGATGACCAAAAATGTCCCCCCATTCCATTTGTTGTTTTTTTCCTCCCCAACCGAGATCCAGCCGGATTTTGTGTTAAAGTAGACCATAACAGGAAAGATACTATATTATATACAGGGGGTAATACTGTATAATATGTCCAGTAGGCTTGTCTAAGACTGCTATCTAAATATTCCGCTGGTGGAAGACATTCCGACGTACTCTATGTAATCACAGTGGGAGGAAGGGTGGAGAACACATGGCTATATATATATATATACAAAGTAAGGAATCATTATCCATCCATCCATCCATTGCGAGCCGACCTTAAACTTATACATTACCGCTTTTTAATGTATTCAATATCAGGGGCTTATTTTCGATAATGCCATTCAGGAATCTCAGACACAAATGTGCGGCTGACATTTTTTTTTCTTTTCCAAGGGGTTTCCTCCTCTGATGTGGGCCGGCCGTATATACTTGGCCAGCACACACACTTGTTGCTATAGCTAGCTCATAGATTCGTCTAGAGTATGTACATATATAGTAAACGAGTCGAGGGCAAAGGGGCTCATCAAATTGATCCATTTGGTTGTTTCCTTTTTCTTCCTTTTTTCGGTTGCGCTGGGCCTGGGCTCTCACAACTATAATTGGTATATACGAGACATGAGTACGAGTACATACATACAGGCCGGGAGGAAGTGCCCAGCGCGCACACACACAATAAAGAGAGGGGGGAATCGAAATAAACGTTGCCGCAAGAGCGTTGCCTTGCAGTGCGTCCGCTTTGAATATCTGATGATTCATTATGCTAATCCAAATCGACTACTCTTCGACTCCACACAATCAAAAACTTTAATATTTCTTTCTCGACAAAAAAATAAAATAAAATAAAAGCGAAACAAAAAACAAAATAGAGAGGGATATTTCCAAAAGTTTTGTGAAGGGAAGCTTCACGCCCGCTATCACGGATCATCCATCACTCGATCGTTCATCCCCTCTTCTTCTATTCCACATGCGCTTATAGGTGGAAGAAGAAGAAGACGGGGGGAGAAAATTCACCAGGCGGCCTGGAGAACATCATCACACAGCTCTGTGCACAGCCAACGCTACCGTATTATTAGTAGTATCTATACTTGATTTTTTTGTTGTTTTCTTTTCTCTTGTCTTCTTCTACATTTCGATTTTTTTCCTTCTTTTTTATTTTTTTTCTTTTCAAAAGGCGATTGAAGAAGAAAAAGTTCGGGAGTGGGTGGGAGTGTGCCGGCTTCTTAACCGGCAGTCGGCTCTTGTATAATATTTCCTCCGTCTTTTTTTTTTCTTCTCAACTTTTTATTTATTTTTTGTTTTCAAAAATTTCTTCGAAAAAACGAAGAAGCGAGCGAAAAGGATGAAATAATAGCGGAAGAAGAAACGCGCACCCATCCATCATTGTGTGTTTTTCTAAAATAAAAGTGTTGCTTTTTATTAGCCCGTCTCTTGTGTGCCTTCTCCTCCCCGAAAAACCATCATTACTTTTAATACAATTATACAATAATGTTGGTTCAGGGCACGATAAAAGCTCACACTCGATTAAGATATTTGAATCGTGGGCTTGCTCGTGCCGCTTTGCTCCTCTTTTCTCTTTTTGTTTCTTTTCTCGCTCACTTTTTTGATGATAGAACAGCAATCAGTCGAGAGGCAAACCCCCTTTTTGTCATGATCGACCTCACTTCCCGACCGCAAATGAACTAAAAAAAAAAAACACCCAAAAAAAGGGAGCACAACCGAAAAAACTCGACTCCAATTTACCCCCGTTCTTTTTTTTTCTACCAACACCAAGCGCCTTCATCAGTTACGGGTTGACGCTTCCCCCCCGAAATGTTGAGGTACATCGTGAGCCTCTCTCACTCGGAAACTTACAATCACACACTTGATGAACCAACCAAAACGCTTTTACACAGAGAAAAGGTGAACAAACACAAAAAAAAAACCCAAAACATGTATAACATTCCGCACATTAAGCTAACGAAGAAAGCGTTTTCTCCCGCACACAGCTCTCTTTTGTTTTTCCCCCCGAAAAAAAACTTTGAAGAATGACTCGGTTGTCTATATACAAGCCAAATAGACAATCGAAATGAATCAAAAGAAGTTGTTTTAAAATAATATCATAATTCCACACACGGGCCCCCATTTTTTCGAGACGTCAAAAGAAGTTCCCCAGTTCGATTCTTTTGAAAGAAGAAAAATTCGATTCAAACATGCCATAATCATCGCTCCGGTTTTTTCTGTCTGTGTGTGTTTTTCTCGTGTGCCGACAATGGAGTTTGGCTTTTCTACAGTCGCACTATAAACCACAAGAACAAACCGAAAAGAAGAAGAAGAAGAAAAAAAAATAGCAACATGTACTCTCTCTCGGCCCTGGCTAACGTATATAACGAACCCCATAACCGTTATCATAAAGATAAACGAGATTGTTGTTTTCTTTTCTCATTTTTCTTCCTTTTTTCCTTCATTCGAGAGGGAAAAGAAAAATAATAATTTTTTTATTTTTTCGTTTCTAATATACCAAAAGGTCGGGGCAGCCAAAAAACATCGGCAGCTCCGGGGATGAACGATGGCCGAGCGATAAGATTGTTTTTTCTCCTTTTGAACGGTTGGAAAAAAAAATCGGGAAAATAGCGGCGCTCAGCGGCCGCGTCCTACTGGGTGAGTACTCCCCAACATCATCAACAACAACAGCAACAACAAAGAAGAGCAATTTTTTATCGGGAGATGAAAGAGCGCGCAGCCATTAAACGTCTGACGGTATACACATCCTATATGCCGTCCGAAACTTTGTAGAGTCTCAAAAAAAAACAAAAAAGAAAAAATCAGGAGAAAATCATGGAAGGTCTCCGGGTAGAGAGAAAGAGACGGGAATTCCAGCGGTGGTGGGCCCCAACAAGATAATGAATCAGCAGCGGGGGATATGGCGGTACTGAATCAAGTTGATCGCGACGGACACTCATTTACACCCGATATTTATCCTCTCGGCTATAGCGCATTCCCTTTCAAAAAAGCATTCACTCATTATTCGACGGCTATACACACGAAACAACACAGCAACAACAACAACCCATGAAGAGAAAAAGGCCCAGCAAACCATCAAAACGAATCAAAAAATTTGATTGACTGAGCTCGAACCGTCGCTCTCTCCTTTTTCTTTTGTAGAATGTCTCTACTTTCCTCTAGCTTCTCTTTTTTCTTCTTCTTTTTATTACATCATCATGGTAATAGATGATAGGGCGCCAGACGGATCCCCCCCCCCATTTGAACCCGGTGCGTTGTTTGTCGTTGACCTTTTTGACGGTGAGCGCACGCCAGTGAGAGACGCACTCTCTTTTTCTCCCGTCTCTAATCTTGATTAGGAACGACGAAGACGACGACGACTCTAAACAGATTATTTGAGCTCCTTCGGCTCCTGCTGCTGCTCCTTTGCACTGTGCCCGTGGCACCATCCATTAAGGTTGAAACTAGAATAAATAGAATATACGGATAATATTTAAGAAGAGCCAACAACAACGGGGTTTTTTGGGGCGTAATAAAAGCAGAGGAGGACCACATCCGGGCAGGTTCCCCTCCGGCTCGTGTGACCTCCACGGTCAACATGAACTGCTCCTATCGAGGAAAGAAAAAGGAAAGAAAAAAAGAGTCTCGAGCTTCTTTTCTCTTGAGGATAAGATAGATACTCTCTCTCGTTCTCTCTCTTTCTTTGCGCGCTATATAATAACATATATATAGTTTAATGCGTTTGTGCAGAGTAAATCCGTGGCCCCCGGAACGGTTTTGTGGAAAGCCGTGAACAAAACACACACACACACACACAGGACGTGGAGCGAAGAGCGTCTGGCGCGAGGGCGGAGTCGTCGGATCACGGCGACACAGTTACGGACGCTTTCACACGATGAATCGATCAGCGATTATTATCCAAACAGAACGTTATAGATATTATATTTAGTCGTCGTAATATTTCTCTCTCTCGGCTCTTTTTGGAATCGACAAAATCTTCTCTCTTACGGGCTCGTACATCCGTGCAATGCTGGAATTTGCTGGGCTTTTTCTTTTTTCCCCTTCAACGGCGGCCCAACCCAAACACAACACAGACAGTCAAACTGGAACGTGACGAATGCTTGTGCGCATTTCTTTTTCCCGTTTGTTCGTTCATTTTATTTATTTATTTTTCTGCATAACAATGTGCACACGGCCGAGCTTTGGAATTTTTTCATTTTTTTTTTCTCCTTACCTCGGCGTATTGTCGATCAGCTCGAATCTAAAGTAGACATTTGAATTTAAATTTCCCCCTTTTTTCTCTCTCTCTCTTACGGTCTTACCCTATCTCTTCTTGTACCTCCCCAAATCGTTCGTGAAAAGAGAATGTAGGCGGTGCCACCTCGGAGAAGCCACACACACACGCGGACCGACAATGCCAAGACTCTTTTGCTCTCTCTCTCTTACTATCTTTTGTCCTTTCTTTCTTTCTTTTCTTCTTCTTCTTCTTTGCCTTTTTTTTCTTTTTCTTTCGGGCTTTCATCCTCCTGATGGCCAACATTTTGACAGCCAATTAACTAAAGCCTTTACGAGGCTGCGTCAGACCGAACCCTTTTTTCTTCTCTCTCTTTCTTTCTCTTTATGAGAATCCATTTTTGATACATAACTCATCAAACATTTTTCCCTCCTTGTTTTTTCGAAAATAACAAAAACTGATAAATGACAGCCCTCACTTGACCCCTATCGGTGCGAGTTCTCCTTTTGGTTTTTTTCTTCTTTTTTTCACGGACTTATTCACCGTCATCCCCAAAAACAGACTCTCCGATGCATAGAGAGAGAGAGAGACTATATACAAGAAAAAAGGGTGGAGCCGCTTTTCAATCAACGATGGAAATCTGGCCCAATAACGAAGAGGGAGAAGAAATTTCCCTGACATTTTCAAATTTCCCGGTAATCAATTGAAAGACCCCAAAAAGACTTTCAAACGAAGAAATGGCCAAATCCAAGTAGAAAAAGAAAAAAAAAGATGGATAGAGTCGAGAGTGAGAAAGAGACAGGGGGATGCGGGAGTTGGCGGGAAAAATCCCAAAAATCAAATGAAATTGGTGGGCATCGGCGGCGGACGACGCCAAATGGAGATGAAATCATTCGAGTAGCACATTATATACAGAAAGAGAGACGAAGAAGAAGAAGGCAGCGGAACAAGACAAGAAAAGATGGTTGGCTGCATTGAATGAGAAGCGAACGAAAAGGAAAGAACAAAAGCCTTTCATCATCATCATCATCATCATCATCATCGATGGCGCATTTGCATATTGATGATGACGCTCTCTGCGCAGCTGCGATCGAATCACACGCTACACTATAGAAAATAACAATAATGAGGATCCCTTCCATCCTTTTTTCTTCTTCTTCTTCTTATTCCACACAAGAAAAACTGGGGGTACTATAGACGCGCAACATACCACGATGAACTGACAATTTCATATTTTTTCCAAAAAGAAATATTCATAATAATAATAATAAAAAGATAAAAAAAAAAGAAAAAAGAAAAAAAAAGATCCGGTTTGAACGGCCCTGCCTGCAGATATGAATTAAGAGACGGTCGATCACGCTGCTGCTGCTGCCCATATAGCTCCTCCGAGAAGCATCTCAACTCTTCTTCTTCTTTTTTCTTTTTTCGACTATCTAGCGCGTATCGTATCATCATCCACCGCCCATCCATCACGGCTTCAATCACAATCACGCAAGCCAATCTCTTCTTTTTCTCCATTCGTTTTTGTTTCATTTTTTTCAAAAAAACCAAAATTGTAAGAGAAAAATTTCTATTTTTATTTCGCCTTTTCTTCTTCCAAAGTTTTGCGCCTCCCCCCCACCACACCTTTTGTTGTAGTTTATTATATTCCGAGCTACTATACTATACTGGTGTATATCTATAACTACTCGTTTTGGGAATTTGGAGGATTTCTTGAACCGCTATTTTCTTTCTTTCTTTTCTTTAGAATTCAAACGAATTTTTCTTATTCAGAGTTTAAAAGGGGGAAAAATAGAAGAATTTTTGTGTTTTTGTTTTTCTCTCACACTCTTTGTGATTCTTTGGGTGTGACTGCTCTTGTGCCGCGTTGGAGACCCTCCCGTGAGCTGTAAATAACACCACTACCACCTCCTTCTTCTTCTTCTTCTTCACCACCACCACAGCGTCTTTTTCTTTCACCTCCCCTCTGTGTTGTCTATCGCTTTGGTCGTCGTTGGTCGCGTCGGGGATCCCGCCATGCGTACAAGAAGGGCGTGCACCTTTTCGACGCGCGTTTTTTTTTTTTTTTTCAAAACTAAAAATTTCCATTTCTATTCCCGTTTTTGAATTTCCTTTCATTTTAATCTCGTTTTGTTTTTTTGTTTTTTGGTTTTATTTCTCATTTCGCAGGTGAAAACTTTTGTATAGTGGGCCGCACAGTTTTCACCCCAGCGGTCGAGAAATAAATGACTGTAATTAATCTAATTCGGACCGGAATGAGATGAATGGCGGGTCACTCACCTTGGAGAAGCCGATGCTGGGCGTGGGCATCTGGCCGAGGTCGTGTCGTTTGAAAACTAGAGCCAAGACAAAATAGGAGAAAAGAAAAAAAGATTAAGAAAAAAGAAAAAGAAAACGAGAACAACAACAAAACGGAACAACATAACATGGGAATCGAAAACTATCAAACACCGCCTACTACGCTATTAGTGCACATATATATATACCTACGTGCACGCAGGCATGCCTACACAAACAGCTGTTTTTTTGTTGGCGTTGAATATACAGGATACACAGGATCTACTACACACAGGGTCTGGCTAATGAGTCATTAGTAACAAGGATTTATTGATATCAGTCGTTACTTTCGAAAGTGGATGCCTAATCACTATCAGCTGTCATCGATAACGTATCAGCCATCAAAAACGAGATGGCGAACGGGGCAATCAACAAGAATTAGAAAAAAGAAATGAGGGAGACTGGGAGGAGCTTCAAATCTGGTTCAAAAGCAAAACGAAAACCCAGAAACAAAAAAGAAAAATGCTCATAAATCCACTTTGGTGATTTATCTCATTTTCTCTTGCGGTACCAGAGTCACTCAACTCGTCTTTACCCCCCACTTGAAGGGGGAGAGAATTTAACAAAAAAATAAAAAATCTCTAAATGCACCAACTGGTTATTATCTCATTTTTTGATTGGGAGAAAAAGAAAAAAAGAACATTCTGGGAACCACAAGAGAAAGGGAGGAAAGAAGAAGAAGAAAACCCGTTCCGATGTTTTTTCTTTCCGAAAAGATTTTTCTTGTACAATCTTTTCATATACGTATACATACATGTAATATCTATACGTATTATATTATTATTATTCTTCCGAGCTGTTGCAATGTGGAAGAAAAAAAAATTCTTTCCATCGTCCACCATGTCTTTTTCTCTCTTCGTTCCTTTTTGGCGTCAGGAGTCCGTTTGTCCGTTTTCTTTTAAATTTTATTGAGGTGCGCTAACAAACTCAACAAATGACGCTAGATTCTGGGAAACCAGTTTCCAGCTCTTTTTTGTGACTCCTCGGTGTACCCAAGAAAAACAAGTCGCATGTTCTGGTCTCCCAGGTACAGCAGGTACGGCACAGACACACACACACACCCGTGTGTGTCATATTTTTTCGTATGTGTAGAGACGAAGCGAAAAATGGCGAGACAACCGGATCTTTACGAGTTAGTTGCCTATTGGGTCCTCGTTGTTTGAATAGAAATGCACGCGAACAAATAGATAAAAGATGGGAAAAGAAGAAGAAGAAGAAGAAGAAGGAATTGGAATAAATTAACTCGAGCCCGTAACGAAAAAAGAAAGAAAAAAAGAAAATCAAATTATCAATTCTTACGTGACGGCGATATTGGAATAGAGAGAGAACTCCCCCCACATCTAAACACCGAAATGTACAACACACACACACACAACCAAACAGAAAAATAAAATAAAATAGGAGGAGTTGGATCAATATATGGAATTCAATTAGCGGCAGAGTTGCAGAGAGAGAGAGAGAGAGAGAAGCGATCATATTTTATGAGCTACAAAGTGTGTTTCCCGCACACACACACACAGCCTCTATGCCGATGATATGCCCACCACAGTTGATTACGTCGCCGTCTCTATCCCAACCGGTCAGAGGAGGAAAAAATAAATAAAATAAAATAAAAAAAAAGGAAAAGGTGTCGGAGCTATAGCGCGAAATAACTCAAATTCCGTGATTTTTCTTATCCATTTTTTTTTTCAAAATTCATTTTTTCGTCTCCTTTTTCCTCCCCGTAAAAGAAAAAAAAATAATCATCATCACCATAATAACATAATAACCAGAAGAATAAGCTGTATAATAGACACGGTATAAATAAACAGACGAAATAGAGAGAATTTCTTGGGTTTTTTTTTAAACAGAAAAAAACTGTAAGAACAATGGATCGTAAAAATAAATAAGTTGAGAAGAAACCAAAATGAAGAGGAGTGGAATCTGACGAAGATAGAAAAAAAAAGATATTGTGTTTGTGCACACATATCCGTCACGAATAAGTGCATCGGCAGTATCTACTCATCTATCTGAAGAAAAAAACAGATTCATTGGCGCCCATTTCAAAGAAAAATTTCAAAAGTGGGAGAGAGAAATATCCGCCGCCGCAGCAGCCGCTTGCGGAGCGAACCTAATCCGGCAACCGGATTAAGCGCGCGTCTACCGTATGGTTACGCACAATATAAAGTAACAGCCAGCCCCCTTCGGTTTGATTTCTCCGCTGAACCAACACGACGAAAACAATCGGTTATTGGATCTAAACCGAGCAGTTTAGAGGCTCCTCCTAAATAACACACACGGCGCTCACCGATCAAGAAAAACCAAAAAAGAAACCAAAAAACAACATCTAGAACATTGTGAATATTGATAGCGCATATCCTTCACAACAATAGTTCGATAAATCATCCACTTTTTTGTTACTATAAAGGAGCTCAGCAGAATATATGGTGGCCTTCAATTTCTATAGCCGTGCGTTTGAAAAGAAATAATAATAACAATAATAAATGGCCGTGTAACTTATTCTGGGGTTCTTCAAGTCTCAAAAGAACGATCACGGATCCATCTTCATCCATCAGGTGAACCAGTGGGCTACGGAGCGAAAGGGGGCTACTTCAGAAGGATTTTTTGTCTTCTTTCTTTCTTACTATACCTTTGATAAATATAGTAGTAGTACTATATATATTACCATTTCTCTCTGTACCGTAAGAGTTTGATCGTTTTGAACCGTCTTCTTTCTCTTAAAAGTTTCGTAATTCAACAAGTGGCACTTATCACAAAAGAAGAAGGATAGCTATAAAAGAAAAAGAGAGAAAAAAAAGGGCCATTGATTTATCGAGCCGGGCAATAAGATGGAGCAAGTCTATCATTTCCTCGTGGGGTTCTCTCCGCTGCTGCTGCTGCTGCTGTCCAACCGGTGGAACAGTTCCTACTCCTCCCATTTCTGGGAGAAGAGTCAAGTCGCTCATTGAGCTACTCTTTGCCTATGATGGCGATTATCGCTGGGGTAGGAAAAGAAGGAATCCAATGAATCACTGGGCTTCTTCTTCTTCTTCTTCTTCTTTATCCGCATTTCTACCTTGAGCTAATCACTGCCGAAGAGCTAACCCCGAACAAGGGAAAAAGTGGGAGGTACCTGGACTCTTTATAAGCACACGTCGCATACATTAAGGAGAGAAAAGAATGACGTGTATATAGCAGCTCGGTAGTAGTAGTGCCTAGTCAACTATTATCCCCCCCCTCCTCCGTTAAAAAAAAAATGTGCGAGACGTACATTTCTTTCTAATGCCTTCAAGTGGAAATGATTTGATCGATAGAGACGTCACTGCCCCCTAAAACCCCTCGGTCTCTCTGTGTGTGTGTTGTAGACGATCTATCTTTTTCTTTTCTTCTTTCTCACCACCGGCTTCTTCTTCTTCCTATTTGAACGATATTTCCCAATCGATAAAAAATTTCAAATAAATAAATTTAGAAACAAAAATTTTCGTGTGTCACCCTCCCCGTTTGTTCGGGTGATTTCATCGCAACATAATCAATCGATCGTTTTGTTTTCTTTGATTTTCGTTTGTTTGTTTTTTCCGGTCGACCGGTCCCGTCTTCCCCTCAAGAGTCGCGCGGTCTTTCTTTTCCATTTAAATATCTCAAAATGTCCCCCTTTTTCTGTTTTGTTTTTGTCTTTTTTTTCTTCTCTGTGCTGCGTGAAGCTGAAGCATGTTATATCTTAACACAGGGAAACGGTTCGGCGTCTTCTTCTTCTTGCTATCCCCAAAGAGGTTGGCTGTGTGTGCGTCGCCATTGTTTGTTTGATGCAGCGGGACAGAGAGACAAGCGTGGGATCTTGTCATCTTACAAAATAGATACAAACGCGGACACACGGAGTGAAAGGCAAAAAGGCAGAGAGAGACCCCCCCATGGAATATTGATTCGCCATTGATACGCCGCCGCCGCTGTTGCGGTTGCCGCCATCTCTCCCTCCCTCTCCTATATTATAGATATACATATACCTATATACTATATATACTATACAGTATATAAATACAAATATTCTTGAACAAATAAATGATTTTTTTTTCTATCCTTTTCTCTCTTCTTCTTCTTCTTCTTCATCTCCACATCTCTACTCGATTCGTACCGTCCTGGCTCGGCGCAAGACTCGGCGGGAGAAATGAACGCGAAGGCGAACAAGAAGAAGAAGAAGGACTTTGTGATTGTACGCCGCGGGACCACCCACACAACACCCGTTATCTCGGCGTACACAAGAAAACAATGGGACTCTCTCTCTCTTTTTCTTTTTTCTTTCTTTCATTCTTTATTTTTCCCGAAAAAACTTTTTCTCCTACCCCATCCTCTCATAATTCCATCCAGGACTCTGTGTTCCCTATTGAAATTATCGATTGCCAATCTGACTCTCCCGTAGACGTCGATGATGACACTAAAATAACAAGGAAGGACCCTCTCCATTGAAATTCAAGCCATTAGCCCATTCATTTCATTTCATTTCCATGTCGACAATGAAAGAAATGCCCCAGTGGTGACCTATTAAAAAAATAAAAGCGAAACAAGACGAGAGAAAAGAAGAAAAAAAAGGGACAAAACCAAGACAACAACAACAAAAAACTACTTGGAAGAAGAAGACGAAGAAGAAGTATTATAATAATAATAATACGAAGCCGAAAAAAGATAATCCAAGGCTTAATTTCATTTTAACGAGCTCTCCGCTTTGCTGCAGCAGCAGCAATACTAGTACTACATATCTCTCTCTACACACTGACTTGGCTATGTAAAGCTGCGTGGTGTGCTGCTTGATGATGATGCGCTTCATTATATTCTTTTTTATCCAATGAAGGACGGAAGAAAAAAAATACAAAAATGAGTGGGGCAAAAGGAAAAAAAAAATAGAATTCAACCAGACTGGCCTGTGAGCTGGCCCCGGCTCAACTTAGTCATCCTTCAAGATGAATCAAATCCATCCAGTCATCCTGAGAACTTTTCATAATAATAGTGATTTAATATCTCCCAAAGGGTGACGTGGGCAGAATTCACTCGAGCGCATATAGGACGAACGGCTAGCTCTCTCTCTTATCCATCCAGTATATAAATATAAATTGTATAATACATTTCGATGTGGACTGGACAAACGACAAACGATACGCACCTTCTATCGTGTGCATAAAACCGTTGCCCATCGCCCTACAAGTCCAGCCCAGCCAAAAATTTGGAAGAAAAAATCAAAAGGTCCATACAGCTGATATCAATCGGACGCACGAAGAATAAAAAGGACGGGCAAAGGATTCTTAATTTTCAATTGCCGTCCAAGAAAAACTGATCTCATTTCCAGATTGACTCTTAATGACTTTGTGGTGGTAGAATGTGGCGCCGAATTATTTTCCAACATTTTTTTGGGTTGTTGCTGCTGTTGTTTCTCCGGTGCACGCACACACATCATTCTCCACTAGCTGCACAATGGGCCAGAGAGCGATGGAGGAGTATAAGAAGAATCAAGGAGTAAGAAGAGAGAATGAAGAAAACAAAAAAAAAAGGTGAAGAAAAGCGAAACTTTTTCATTCTCTTTTTTTGTTGTTGTTGTTGTTGTTCTTCTCTCGGTGGTTGTCCTACTTCTCAGTAACTCCCCTTCTCCTCTCCTCCTCCTACTATTTTTCTCTTCTGGCTTATTTGCTCCCCTATAAAAACTAAGAGTTCTCACGCTGCGCAAGTGTATATACTATAACCCTTTCATTCGGGAGGCGAATGAACGCGAACGAAAAAAGCAAATGGAGATAAGAAACGGCAATCTTTTTCGCTTCGAGAGAAACGTCAATGTCGGGAAAATAGTGAGGCGACAGGTTTTTCTTTTTTTCAAAAAATAAAGATAGAAAAACTTTGAGTGTTTTTGATCGGGCCGGATGTTTCTTCTCGAACGATTTGAATACAAAATTATATATATAACAAGAAAAAGCTACGGCGAGCTCGAAAGCACCTGGCTGATGTTATAGACACACACACAAGCACATTCCAGCCCTCGAGGGGATTTATTTCTTTTTTTTTCTCGGCTCTTTTTTATTTTTTATTATTATTCTTTTCATTCTCTTTGTTAAATGTATTCCATCATCGAGCTTAAAGGGAGGTCGGCGCACTTGCTCTACGGGATACTTGAAGCTTAAAGACAATCAACACCGGGCGTTTGTCTGTGCGTGTGTGTGTGTGGCTCCTTTTCTCCTCTTAATTGATGAAGTGGCCCCCCCAACTGAAATGCCACAGCATTTGCTTCCCTCCAACAACCCAAAAAAAGAGACGGGCCAGAAGAAGAAAAAAACCCACCCTGGCTTGTTAGGGAATCAGTAAAGAGGGGGCTGTCACATCGAGTGTGGAGAGAGATTCATCATTCCTTTTACAGTAGGTATAAGGCTAGACCTGGGGGTAGTACATATATACGATGACAAAAGGGTGCCAGTAGTTGATTGCCACTCGAGTTAAAGTGGGGTTGCGACCCCTTCTGACAGACTCTCTCTCCCCCCATGACAGTGGTGACACTAAAACTTCATTGATAATGTAAAGCTTTCACTGATGATGAGCTCTCTCTCACCTTGCTGGAAGTAGTTGGCCTTCCTGACGTAGACACACACCAGGGCCATGAGCTGCAGCTGGGACAGGCGCTGGCGTGTTGAGGCCGGCAAGGGGAGCAGGTCTCGCAGGTGACCTATCTCTGTGTTGATCAGGTCACGGCGCAGCTTGCTGGCCCCCTTGGTCGACTTGCTGGCATCGAAGCTGCTAAAGAATATATAAAAAAGGAAAAGGTGATGAATGAGATGGCCCACAATCCAATTCGGGACACAACAACCTGAAATGAGGAAAGCTGTTAATGATAATGCACAATAAAATCAATTCACTAATGACTAGGAGATTCCAACCGACGAAAGCGAGGCAAACCATCCTTCTACGGTGGTGGGCCCATCATGCCATATACTCGTTCGTTTGTTTTTCTATACCTCTAGAATATTTCATTGATGAACAATTTCCCGAAGAGAGTATAAATCAATAACACACGTCGAGATCACGACAGAGATATTGCCGAATTTATTCGCAGAGCAACAGGGGAAAAAAGTAAAAAACGATCCAGTTATAAAAAGAAACCCAGAATCCACCATGTGGAGATGAGCCAGCAGACGAAAAAGATGATTGTTTTTGGTTTTCTTTTGTTTTCTTGTTTACGTTTTTAAGCGCGCGCAGTTCAAGAACAATAAATCAACTCTCAAAGAAGTTCCCTCGGTAAAATTGCTGAGGAACAGGAAGAGGGAGGCCACAGCCCGTGTCATCAAAATCCCGAAAGTTCACTCATCAGTTCGCTGGCGCACTTATTTGCCCAACGACCAACGACGACGACGACGATACGATACGTCGTAAAGCATTTCCCCTCTTTCCTAATTTTTGTCTCTTTTTTGTCTGTTTTTCTTGTTTAGTTTTTTTATTATTATGATTGTCATTATAATCAACACAATCAGAGAGACGAACGCAATAAAGACGGGGGTAAAAACGAACAACAACAGAAAAAAAAAAGTCCAACAACATTTTCCGGAGCTCTCGTCATATGTTGTTGTTGTTGTTGTTGTAGGTTTTTTAACTCCGTTGACTTTACGAGCCCATTCCATCAAGCAATGAAGAAGAAAAGGGGAAATAAAGAGAGTCTCATTGCAGCACTCTAGTGACGTTTTTCTTTCATTTCGGGAAACAATAATAAAAATGGGATGATGATCCTTTTGGTCAGAGGTGCACGGTGGTCGTAAAAAGAAAAAAACTCAAAAGAAGAAGAAGAAGTTGACGACTTGAGCCATTGGCAATTGAAATGGTTCCAGTAAAAAACCGAAAGGAATAATAGCCATTAGACAGATTTTCTTTCCCGCATTTATTTTTTTTCTCTTTCAAAAAATAAAATAAAAAAAAGAGACAGAAAAGATGATGATGGGAGAGAAATGCCACCAACCAGTAGCTAAAACGGTTATCGAATCGTAATCTTTTCTATGGCAGCTGAGCGACTACCTCTCTCTGCTAAGGTACATAAGCTGGAGCAGTAGTAGCAGTGCATTCCCCATCGTAAGGGACATGCAACAGAGGAAAAGAAAAGAGAATATCAAAATTCCCTTTTGTCGGCATGATCGATCTCATTCCGGACATTCTACTTTACGTATATATATATATTCTTATCACCCCCCCCCCCCCCCACTTTTTTTTTACATATACATATAATATTCCTATGATGTGATTTCAACAATATGTTTTCATACGCGCTGTTTAATATATACGTATGTATATATATTTAAACGCGCAGTCGGAATAATATGAAATGGTTGGGGATGAAACCAGTTTACTAGACAAGGTCTCTCTCAATTTTTACCTAATCGCAAAAGTCGAGGTCGTTCGCGACGGCCAAAAACCAAAACGCCAGAGAAATAATCATCTCTCCCGTTTTTTTGTTTTTTCTGCTTTTAAACGGAATTCGAGTTCTGCAGGTGTTTGATAAGTTTGGGCAATGACATCACACACACAGGTGAACCAGGACGACGATTGCCGTTTGGGGAAAAAGCTCTACGTTGCTAGTTAGACTATACTACTATAGACACTATAACACTGGTTGCTGCTACCTAGGAGAGTGCTGGGGGTATAGACGTCCATTATACATAAAAATAAAAGGTGCGACAAGTCTTAATAATAACCACCACCTTTTTTTGTTTCTCCCTTGGAGAGTTGGAAGAAGATAACAACCTAACATCTCTCTCTCTAGCTGGTGGTGGTGGTTATATAGTAGAGCAATTCAGCCCTGAAGCCAACTTATTTCGGGGTTGCTCTGGGCCACAAGGTCTCCCTGTCTGCGCCAGCGTCGCCGGAAGTGGACCACAAAATGTTACTTCATTCTTTTTTCTTTTTTCCTTCTTATATATCGTATATATATATATTCTTTCCTTGCGCCGTCTTCTTTTTTAAAGGTGACCGGTAAAAGGAAAAAAAAAGTTGAAAATTGGAGCCGTTTAAATGGAACCTGAGGAATTCTTTCTCTTCTTCGGCTGACTCTTTTCCAGTTAATTCTTTTCCATTTTTGTTTTTTCGAGGAACCTATACTAGGCTATACTGCATCTTCTATCAAGTATCTATTAATACATTTTGAAATGCGTTTATACACTCTCGGCTCTCCACAAAACTGCAACACTGCTGCATCAAGCAGAGAGAAAAGGGCCATCAAAAGATATGGGAAACCGTAAATCATTTCGCTTCCTCTCTAAAAGGAATGACGACGACGCTTGCGCAATTAAATACAATGTGAACTCTCCATGTTGATAAATTGAAGCCCCGGTGTGTGTGTGTCCGCTCTTATATGTATGTAGGCCTTATATTTTGCTGGGCTGTTGAAAAAGAATCTATCCGAGATAGAGTTAATTACGGGCAGCAGGCTATGGGGCGCGACTCTCGTTAAGAGGCCTTCTATTATAATATATTCTTGCTGGTGATGGCTAGAGCTAATTATCACATTACGATTAGTTAAACCTTTCTTCTTTCTTAGATATCCTATACGACGAAAAAACAGCAGAGACGTACGGACAGTCGTTTTGATATTCTACAGTCACATTATATAATAATAATAATAATATCCTTTTGCCCAGCCGGGGTAGAATAAGTAAAAAAGGGGGTCAAACAGTCCGTTCTCTCTAATAACCACTGTGCCAACTGCTGGCATTCAAATCATCAAAAGGAAATCAACTAATAATAATAACTCGTCTCATTTTTTTTGGCCATTTGCTTGTGCTGCTGACCAGCTATTCCAGTCTGAATAGATAATCTGGAGAATTTCATGCAACCGTCTGTTAACGTCAACGTCTAACTGTCAACGTCCTTGCCAGTTGTAGACTGGACCGTGATGACATTCGTCTCCTATCGGCCTCGTTTTTTTTAAATATTTTTTTGTTTTTTTTGTTTTAAGACTTTCCCATTGGTTCCTGCTGCGACTAGCAAACAAAAGAAACTCTCGAGATGACGTAAGTCGTTCACTTATGGCAAAAAACCAAAAAACCAGTTGCCGAACTTTTCGAGTGAGCAAAAAATAAAATAATAAATAGAAAAACGAGTCAAACAATAAAGCAGATTTTTTGCGTTCTTGTTGAAACAAAAAGAGAGAAAACACGCGGGCTATGCATAATACTTGTCCTCCTGGGCTGATGTGTCTCTCTAGCTACGGTCTATCCTCCGATATCATGGGAAACATGAAGAGATAATACGGAAGCAACCGCTCAAGCAGTTCACCGCCGAACTAGTTTTACCCGTGTACCTACACATGTAAGTATAACAAACAAAGACGATGACGAAGGTGAACCGACAAACAGTGGGAAAAGAAAAATAAATAAATAAATAAGGAGCCGACGACGCTTTTGTTTGGTTTGTCCTTAATGTCTCGTTGGTATCACAGCAAAGTTGCTGGCGCAAAAGAGATGTGTCAGATTGCGACAAACGGATTATCGCAAATTGATAACAAATAAAAGCAAATCGCTTCAAGGGGGGAAACTTATTGGCCTGATGGATTCATTCGAGCCTGACGTCCCGACTCTTGTTTGTATATCAATATTTGTTTTTTGTTGTTGTTTTTGTATTATATTATATTATATTATCCGATAAATTCCCGCAGTTTGTCCCGGAACACCTACCGAGTCGGCTTCAATGTCCCGCACGATTGAAATAAAACCGTCGTGTCTTTTTCTTTATGCTATACGTTCTGTCATCATTTAACAAAAGGGACTAAATAGAAAAGATGAAAGGTACGCCGATTATTTATTTAAAAAAAATAATTTCAATATAAAATAGTGTCTCTTGATGCGATATTATTCTTTTCGACGGAGCAAATTGTTTTCTCTCGAATTTGACAGGAGACATAATATAGCTAAGAAATGTTCGATGATATTATACAGCAAACTCTGTGCTCTAACAACACTTCCGGAATGCGCCAGCCAAAATATCGGTCGGCGGCGGGCGTATTCGAAATATTTTTGGGAAACTCGGCAAAAGACAATCGCATATATTTACAGACATGTGAACGAAATAAATTAAGGGAGAAAAAAAACTCGAACAAGGACTAATAAAAAATTACAGACGGAAAGTAAAAAAATAAAAAAAAGGCGCGCATATATGAACCAGACTCCACAAATGAATCGGCTCATTATTCTTAATGATAGGAATTAGACGATTCTTCTTGAAATAATTACTCGCTGAGCTCGTTGCAAGCGCTGATGCGCCAGGGAAAAAAGAAAGAAAGAAGAAGAAAAAAAGAGAAAGACGTATACAGGTATATTATATCTGTGCTGCTGAGATGTTAGTCGGTTTGTAATGCGACCGGAGTATAGAGTTGTCGGAGCTCCTCTTATTCATTTTACGGACTGCGGGGATGAATACAAAATGCGCGGGATCCTCTCCGACCGTCTGTCTGTCATGGAGAGAGCGTGTGTGAATTTCACACGACCCCTTCATATCTCTCCTGTATATGTGTATAGGCTCTATGCTGCACAACACATACACATATACCTGTGTGTGTAGCTACATAAATAAATACGGAGAGACTCTCTCAGCTTCTTTTCTTTTTTGCCAGGATGAGAGAGAAAAGACAATCACCTGGCCTCCCTCTCAAATGAATAGAGAGAGGCACACGCAACTCTTGTCAACTTTCACGCTGCTCCTGCCTAGGCAACTCATTTTCGTAGACCTTTCGCTCATTAAACGCTACGGAAAAAATCGTTGCGTAACATCCCGCGTTCGCTATCCACCGCTGTCAACCTGATAAATATTATTATGAAATGTTTTTCTTTTTCTAGTTTTACAAAAATAAACGAGCTCAGATATCCGAAAAAAGATTCGTGGACACACAAGCGAAAAATAGAAAAAAAGAAAAGGGGAAAACGATCGAAACGAATCGCAGTTTTGAGACATTTATAATGCGCGCTGGATGAATGTCTGCTGGCGCATTCCCGACAATCGAACGTCCGTGCATAATGCGATAAACTTGTAAACTGACCTATTCCTACATCACCCAGCACACAAAGAGTATATGTATGTACATATATATATATATATATATGTATAAATATAGTTTCCATGGAAATGGGCCATTAAAACGCCTTTTTCCACCTTTATATTCTTTTGTGTTTGTTTCTTATTATTTCACCACTTTTTCTTTTGTCGTTATTTATGTGAATGTCGACATTTAACGGAAACTGGCCCAGTTATTCTTTTTGACTGGACAACAACACGCACTCTGGAACCCTGCCACCACTAGTATAACGGCTCTATCTGGAAAAAGAATAAATGTCGTCAAATCCATCATCCCTAATGTTTTCATTTTTGTAGAAAATCAAATTTATTTCCCAAAACGTCGCGTCGGCTCTTTTTTCTGACAGTCCTGATTCGATTTACATTTCGAAATTTATATTTTCTACAACTGTCCCATTTCGCCACTTATTTTTAAAAGTGGCGCTAATTTCCTTTGAACGCCCGCGGCTTTTTCTTCCCCAGAAAATAAGACTTTGTCGTTCACAGCAACTTATTGACTATTTAACAAAAAAGAAAAGAAAACCAATAAATACGTCTGCTGAGTTGCTCTCGTGATCGGCACGACCCACACGGTGTTCCATGTCACTACACGCAAGAAACAACCCTCCCTGGCCCCTCTCTATCTTTAACACCCGGCTTATCTTCTATAGTAAATAGTCAACTGATGACTTGACACGATATCACATTGGTGTTTTTTCCCCAATTGACATTTTAAATTTGACATTTTAAGTTTTTTTCCGAGAAAAATTTAGATTAGCCCGACGCGCGAAATTCAAATGAATCAAATAATGTTAAAAATATTAACGTAGATCTGTGTACAGCTTAAGAGCGATGATGGGATTGTGCTGTTTGGAGTGTGTGTGTGTGTGTGTGTGTACTCCTCAATTATCATCATCATCATCATCATCATCGTGATGGCGATGTGTGTAAGTCGCCCGCAGCGCAGTGCGGCTTTTTTCTTCTTCTTCTTCTTTCGTTCGTTCGGTGCTGTGAGCCGGGCTGGCGTCCGGGTCATTCATTCAAATTACCATCAACTTTTTTCTTCTTCGTCTTCCTTCCTTCTATTTTTTCGTCCATGTACATCAACTCCTCCGCCTTCTTCTTCTTTTTTCCTTTCTATACTCGTCGTCGCTCTCTATCCGAGTCGTTCACTCACTCACTCACTCGCATATGATCGTTAAAACTAAATGCGACCACCATTTCCCCCTCCCTCTCTGTCTCTCCTTCTTGCTGCAGTTCATTCATGTCGACCTTGCGCCTTCTTCTCTATCCACCGAGACCGGCAAGATTCTTCTATTTTTTTCCTTTATCGTGTCGTTATACTTTTTCTATTCGCTTTTCCAGCCGACTCTTCTCTCTCTCAGGTGTGTGTTCTCCTTTTTCTTGATTCTTTTTTGTTTTTGTTTTTGATACGAATGCAAGGGGTATTATATAGTCTATATATAATACCTCTATCCAACGGTATAATACATTCAGCGGGGGAGAGAGACGAATCGCGGTCCGCCGGAATGATTCTAGGCGATTCACGCGGCCGGATGGCGTCAATCATCCATCGGCCTAGTTCGGGTATATTTCACTCTATATACCTATTATAGGACGACGACACTTTTGGCCTTAACCATTATGCGCGCTAATAAAAGAACTAACCTACAATAAAAAACCACCAAAAATTGATTTCCAAAAATAAGTTTTTGAAAAGTAAATTTTTTGGCGCTTTAAAATTTTGGTTTTTTAAAAACAAAATAAAGTTTTGATTATTTTTGGGATTTTTGCGTTTCCAAATATATGCGAAAACCTGCTGGAGTTGGGCGGGCAACACGTGTATACAACACACAAACGGGCAGCAGAAGAAGAAGAGAATGAACGCAACCCGGATCTAAAAATTCTCCTCTTGTGTGTGCACAACACACACTCACACACACTCACGCAAACAACAAACAGAGCGCGAGCCTCTTGTGTTTGCGTTTAGTGTTCCTATTTGTTATTATTTCCCTTATTTTTTTGGTTATACTATGTTAGCTTATAATACGCACACACAAGAGAGAAAAGGAGGAGACGGTTATTCATCTATATCATTACACCGTCTCAAAGTTTTCCTATAGTGGATTTCGCCAAAAAACTCCCTCGAAATAAAAGGGAAAATAAAAATAAAAAACAAGCAGATGAAATGTTTATCTCCTTCCCGTTTTCGTTCGAGTGAAATGATTCTCTTTTCTAAAAGGACAACGTTGTTATTCAACTTTGAACACTTGTGTCGGCTAATATAGACCCCAAATTGATACATATCCGTCGGCAAAAGACATTTTCCATCTGTGCAATTTCTCGGCTTTTGTTAAATAGATAAATCGAAATGTTTGGCCGCGGAGACATTTAACGACTAAATTAACGCGCGTTGTCCGATTTAACATTTTTTCTTTTTATAAGAGGAAAGAAGAAGAAAAAGATTTTTTTCAGCTTCTTCCTCTCTTTTCTTTAAATTAGATAGCGTGACTGACCTGCACATTTGAATGATATCCTGCATCGGTAATAGAAACGAACTCCCGTAGCTGAATCTCTTCTTCCCCCCTTTTTATTTTTTCGCTTGTTGTTCTTCTTCTTCTTCTTTTCTTCTGGTCGTTATTATGATGATTATTATTTAGTCTTTTTCTATTTGTTGTGTACTGCTGCTGCTGGTCTCTCTCTTCAAATTTCTCCTTTTGATACAACAGTCACAACAAACTGGCAGCAGAAGAAACAAAAACAACGAAAAACAACAATTTGATGGGGGGGTTGATGGTCGCCGGCGTCGTCGACGTCGTCGTATAGCCTCCGGATTTGTTTTTTTCCTTCTTCCTCCCTCCGATTACGACCCCAATGAAGTAGAAGAAGAAAATAAAATAAAATAAAAAAACCCCAGACGAAATAGATTGCGATTTACAGTCTTTGTGTGGGGACTGGCACGGCACTGAGTGAAAAACAACTTTTTGAAAAAAATTCGAAATGAAAAAATAATAAAATGGCAGTCCAACGACACAAACTACCGGCGGAATATTTTTGCGGTGTAGGTGGTATATAATATGATAGAGAGGCAAGGGGGGCCGAAATCAAAAATAAATCGGGAACGCAACACTTTTGGGTTGATCAAAAACTATGGGGGGAAACACCTGGGTCGGGAAAAAAAATTGCGTGAATTTTTGGAAAACTAAAACAAAACTTTTTCGGGAGATTTTGAATGAGACAAATTTTTTCAAATAGGGTACGACGGGGTTGGGGGAGGTTCCGTCTCGGACGGAGCAGCCCGGTCGACTGGAGAGTTCCCGACTCAGGTAAGAGCCACTTAACAGTTACCTCTCTCTACTGGTGGTGTGTGTGTGTATAGAGAGAGAGAGAGAGAGAGAGAAGGATAGGAAGGAGAAGAAGAAAATAACAAAAAATAAAAATTGTGGAAAAAAGAGAGACGGTGTGGGTTTGTGTGTAGCGCCCACCCATTTTCCCTTGACTGTCTCTTTTTGGCCTGAAGAGAGGCACCTAGCGGCGGCTTTCTCCTCTTATTCTGTCCTACGAAAAAGAAGAAGAAGAAGAAGAAGAAAAAAACAAATTCGCTTCGTTCCAATCTACGGTAAATATATTAATAATAATAATAATAATAACACTACTCTATAAGCTACTACTACTTGCTTTTGAACTTTGACCGATGAACTCTTAGGATGTATAAATAAAGAGCATTGTTCCGCTCCGCTAGCTCTATATATATATGTGATACACATTTATATATACGTAGGTATAGACGATAGATATACACCTCGACGCTGCGCTAAAACCTGGAACCCAATTCGGAAGCCATCCATTAAAAACTCTATATACACTCGACCCGCCTATTTTCCTTCTAAAACGGTCTCTCGTAAAAAAGGTGGAAAAAAAAGGCGAATTCAAAAGCAATTTGGTCGAGGAATTTTGAAGTTTTTACTCCGAGAATCAAATGCGCAAATGAATCGAAAAACTATTCGAGGAATGCGCAATTTTAATATAGTGGAACTTGAGCTTCTCTCTCGGTTGAATGTGTGTATCGTCCATACAGACAGAGGAATGACGCCAGTCGACATTCGTTTTTTCTCCTTTGGATATCCCCGCTCATAAATTTTAATTGGTATACGATAAGTGTATAGATGTGTGTCTCTGGCATCCGCTAGATATATATGTTACAGACGAAAGGCGACGCGCTGGAGAAATGAAAAAAAGGAGCCACCGAAAATGGACAGAAAAATTGAGACATTGACTAGCTCTTTTAGGCTGTCTGCTCCTGCTGCTCCTGTCCCGTCAAACAAAACACTCAAGACAAAAATATCAAAGAAAAAGGGAGAGAATTGATCACATTCAACAATGCTGCGCTTCGTCTATTAGAAACGAATCAAAAAGCCCCCAAATGCACCTACAGCATGGCATATATTCAGTCGGTCAGTTTTGATAGGGACGAGCTGAAAGAAATACCATGGGAAAGTGACACTCCTACGGGATACACACAGCAGCAGCAGCGGAATGATGAAAGGGAAACGAGTTCTTTCATTTCGTATCGTCGCTTTTTTTTAAATAAAAATGTTTCGTCTCTCGTCTAGAGTATATAATTGACTCGGCTGATGCGCATAGGATTATTTCTCATTTCTCACCGGCGACTTGTTAGTTGCTTTTCTATGTCATCGCCAATCAATGCGGCGTGAATCCATAGCGAACACTGGACATTAGAGACGACTATTAGAATTGTGCCTCCAGCTATTGGAGAAACGCACAGTACCGTACGATATGCACACTAATATTCACGTTGTATGTGTAAGGAAATCCAGCCAGTGAGTTGTATCATCGTCAATTCGGATGGATATGTACAAGAACGAATAAGAGTGGGGGGATAGCAGCAGCAACACTAACTGTCTTTGAGTGCGTATATATATAATCATTGCCGGATGGATCTAATGCGATATATCAGATAATCACAGGTTCTGGCATCACCACCAGCAGCAACTGCACAGTAAATTTAACCTCTCTCTTCTTTTTTTTCTTCTTCTTCTAAAAAGAAAGAAAGAAATGAAAAGAATTTTAAATTAAACCCTTTTTTTTCTTCTTCTTCTTTTAGTCGAACGCCTCCAGCTGGAAATTCAAAACTCTATATTTAATCGCGCAGCGTTACACAATGTGTGTGTGTGTGTGCTGCCTTTTGCCTGTGTGTAACGTCTATAACAGCTCGGCGTTCTCCATCCAGCATATCCCCTCCCTGAGATGATGATGATGATGATTATCATATTCCTTCGGCTGCTTGTCAATTGGAAGGAGCCAAATAAAAAAAAAAAGGAATCGATGTAGACCAGATGGGCATTGTTACATAAGTATATACATACATACAAATATACACATAGCAGTCTGACTCTGCTACTCGACCCCCTTTTATTTTTTATACCTTCATAGTTGGTCCATCGTCGCCGGTATAGTCGCGTCGCAAGGATTTTATTCTTTATTTCTTTCCCATTGATGATTAATTTCCGATTGATAAGATCTCTCTCTACTATCCTTTTTTTTTTCTTCTTCTTTTGTACGGTCTGAAAGGAGGAAAAAAGGAGAGATGAAATTGAAGGAAAGGTGCTTGATGGACTATTCAAAACGTCTAGAGATTTCTTGCCCTTAAAATAAATATATTGGAGGAGAAAGAAAAGAAGGGAATAAGAAAGGGCCACTGAAGCTACCGTTTTCCCTTCCATTATGGCTGGCTCTTATCTTTTCCTTCTTCTTCTTCTTCTTCTTTTTTGGCTTTTTATATTCGAAAAGTCACACACAACAACAACAACAACAACAACGCAGCGACGGGCTGCTGCCGGATGGCCGCGACTACACACCACTGGAACTGGCTGGGCTGCTGGCTGCTGTATAGCACTCAAATGCCTGAACAAACGAAACACTCCCAGATGCTTTTATGTACATGCTCTATACGTTAGATTGAGTGAGAGCTATAGCTATAGAGAGCTATAGCTGGAAAGAAAAAAAGAGAGGCTCGTCTAGAGCTCCTTTTTGCTTCTTGTCCGCATTCAGATCAGATTCCCTGATTTCTCCACTGAATTATAAATATGTAATATATAAAATCAGAAAAAAAGAAGGGGGTCCCTTGACCTTATAGAGAAAGAAAGAAATGTCAGACAAATGTCGAGATCTCTAGAAACGACGTGTCTCTTTTTTCCTCCTTTTCTTTTAGACGTGTGTGTAGAGTTTTCATCTCTCTATTTGCGCTGCGAGGAGAAAATTGAAATAATAAAAAATATAAAAAGAGTCTATAAAATGTTTAAGGTAAGAAAAACAAAAAAACAAGAAAAGGCTTATATAATTCCATCAGCGAGTGGCTCCCACGTCTTTCCATTCTTCTTCTTTTTACGGCGTTTCATTAGAAAGTTGAAACCGGACGTTCCTCTCCAGCACAACAGATTTTTCCATTTGGACATTGAAGTATATGGTGGTGGTAGAGCTATATGTGTACGCGTATATACATATTTTCCTTCCATTATTATTACACCCATCACCAGCAGCAGCAGCACACAACTATTTTCAAAATGTAAAATGCACCGGGCGCTTGTATATTATTATATTGCATTATTTATTTTTGACGCTATTATATGCTAAGTGAATTTGTTACCGCATCTCTCTCTATTTATATATTTATTTATTTATTTGTTGACACTGCGCGTTATTTCAGCTTCATATTCCCGTCGTCGTCGTCGTCTCTATATTTTTATTGTGGCCATTTCTTCACTTCTTTCCTTTTTGGTGTTCAACGAGGTGGAGACGGCCGGACGGATGGATGCGGACGGACGCGGATTGGGGGGGAGAATAAAAGAGTCCAAAGTTAAAAAAAAAAAGATAAGCAGCTATAGGCTACCATATTTATTATTTTCAAGTTGCTCTAAGAATCTTAAGAAATAAAATGAAACGGAAATTTATTTACAAAAATATTTACCATGTAGTGTATGTATAGGTACGTATATATTTTTTGCAGCAGCAACAACAACAACAGCAGCAGCAGAGTCCGGCTTAAGAGACCGTTACGAAAAAAAAGCAGCTGCACAATCAAACGGAAAGAAAACGGAATACAAGTAGGAAGAGGAAGAAGAACTGATAATAATAAAAAAACCCAAGTCACTCGCCCTCTTATAATATACACAAACAACCTGAATATATATAATATTTATTGGAGTGTTGGACGACTGGATCAAATATATAAATCAAGCATCGACGCGGATCAGCAATAGTGTGATGGTCTCGGATGTTGATGAGAAGAGCGGAGCATTGCACTTGGAGATTATATTATTCAAACCAGTCGAACCTGGTGAGATGGACTAACAGGTTGGTATCTACTCACAGCCTCGTTTCCTCCTTTTATTATTCGGTGGTTCTTGTTTCCTGCTGCTCGCTGATGATCTTCGTCGAATCGCGAATTACCGGGAAATTCAAAGTTGAGCAATGACTATACCGGATCCGGTCGAGCTGGTTGCGGATAGTTCCTTGTTCTTTTCTGACCTATTGTTGCATTGAAATGATCATTGATCTGAACTTCTTCTTCTTCTGTGACTTTCTGCTGGGCGTCTGGGCTTACTTGTGACAGCAGAGAATGGAACTCTGTTATTCTCTTTGGTTTATTTCTTTACTATTCGTAGACTGTTTTTTAAGAACTATTAAAAGCTCCAACTTTCTTTTTGACTTTATATAGAACTCGTCGGGCTATTATATTCGACAGTTGCTCTGCTTTATCCGCTACAATGTCAGACGTTTCCAACACTTTATAATTGAGGACAATTTTTTTTTGTATTGCCTTTTGTGACGCCCAAATAAAAACTGAGATAAATTGAACAATCGAATTTGTCTGTTGAATATTTTGGGTTTCCCCCTCGAAATATGTCTTGAATTTATATATCATTGGATTATTTATTCATCTGATCGTATATGGGCGAGCTCAACCGATAGTCTGTGTGGGAGTGGGTTGGGTGTATGTGATGGTCTTGGGATATACATTTTGGCTGCGCTTGCGTTTTTGCCTTAGAGCTGACGGCCATCAACATCCGGGAACGGCTTTGCTTGCTCTGCTTGATCAACAAAACAACGCGATCTTATAGCCAACAGCACCAAGACCTTCACACGTCATCAACGGGCATTCAAAAAATAAAACATTCCCGCCTTTTATGTTTCATCTTTTTCCTTATTTTGAATTGTTATCGGTACAAAACACACACAATGGGCCTATATGGACAGGCCATCAAAAAATGAAGAACCGTGTCTTTTGTGTGTTGCATAACATTTTTTCTTAGCTCGGGTGAAAACGGAGGGACTGCAGCGTAGTATATACATCCAGCCAAAGAGAAAACGGGAATCGTAATCAAGCGCTGAAATCGTTTATAATACTCTGGAAAGAATATAAGAAGAAAGAAATGGATTGGAATTTGTGCAGGCTTTGATGGAATGCCTCGCGTGAATGCATCAGTCAGAAGTTTGGCCATTGATCGTCGATCCCCTCCCTTGTCTTCCCGTTTTCTTGTGCTCTTCTTTTTGTGTTTGTTTTATATTTTAAAAAACACAATCAAGCTATAAGAGAAAAGAATCAGAAAACTGGTGTATTTTAGAACAGGAGAACCCGGTACTCCTTTCAGCTTCGCCAACAGCCCGCGAATATCATGACGAGGCCGTGATGTAACGAATGCTGGGCAGTTAATGAGCCTTCCCCCCATCTGGTCCTTTTTCTTTTTTTTTTCCCGACGTAATTATATTCTTCTCCCGAAAAAAAAACGAAAAGGATTATATTGTTTTTTTTTTTCCTTTATATTCCCCATGGCTTATTCTTTTTATCTTTGATCGCAGCTTCGATCAGTTTTTTTGTTGTTTGATTTCGCTCCTCCCACACCCGCCGATTTTTTGTTTGTTTGTTTAACATTCATTGTTATTATTTTCTTCTCGATTAAACAATGTTCGATCCCGACGACGGTCGTTACAGGGCGGCTGAAACGGTCTCCTATGCGTGTGTGTGTATAAATTCGACGTATAACCCATTAAACAACCGGTTATCACCCGCTCTATGCGCAGCATCTATAGGATATTATAGAGATAGAACAGCAGTATGTTTTATAATTGACTTGATTAATAGATCAAGGCTACAGCAGCTCATAGAAAAAGTCTCTCATGAAAACTGGTGGTGGGATGCCGGAGCGCCCCATTCTGTTCCCGTCCGACTTCATTCCACGCACAGCACTCGATTTCTTTATTATTATTAAGACAATCGATCGTTCGTGTGTGTGTATTTCTCCTTTTTATTTTTATTTATTTTGTTGGGTGAGCTAGCTCCGTGTGGTTTGAGACATTCATCTCTCTCTCTCTCCCTTTTTATCCTTTTTTGTTGGTTGGGGGTTTTTGTTATATTGATATCGCTCGATTTTTCTTGAAAATCTACGCGCTCTCGGATCTTTTAAATATGAATGATGGAGTCTATACATTAGATTGAATTTTTCGTTTTCCCAGCCGATTTTTTCCCATACTAATAGACGAAATAAGAACCCGTTTTTCTTTTTTATCACGACGTCCCTGTGATAAAAAGAAAAAAGAGAGTCTTTCCTTGACCGACAGATACACATACAACATGCGCACATTTCTACAAAGGTAAAATCCTTTTTTTCTTATAAGTCTTTTCTTTCTTCTTCTTTCGCGGTCACCTGTTTGAACAGACATCTCATCATTTTGATGAGCGACACACAAAAAGAATTTTAGAAAAAAAAAGGGAAAATCCAATCGTAACGACCGGTTACGTCATCCCACTTGCATAGTATTTTATAAATATATACGTTACGGTGTTTTATAAAATCTCGGAAAAATCTCAAAGCGGAGCTGAATTTCTGTTTGTTTTAAAATATCTTTAAAAAGTTAGTTTAAAATATAGGTATAGAAAATCTATTATATTGTTGTAGTAGAGGAGCCTAACAAGGCCGACGATAGGCCTTTGAAACAAAACCCTCAAGAAAATTCTGGAGAAACAAAAGGGGCCGAAGAGAAAGGAGACGGATAGTTGTTTAACGCACAACATATAGAGGAGCAGTTGTTGGACGCTTATCACGGACACAACTTGAACGCAACGGTGACTCTGCGCTCTTGCTGACGCTATAGAAGGAGAGTGCGAGATGATGAGAGTCCCATGAAAAAAGACAAGAGGGGTCCGCGTTATTTCTCCCCCTTTATATTGTGGACGATGCGATTCGACCGAAACAAAAAGGAAATAAAATTGGGAAAAAAATAAAATAAAAGAAGAGACAATCGATGCCGCCGAGAAGAACAGCAGGCCGTGCGCGTTTCAACCATCTATTTATTTATAATTCTTGAATGTTTGGGTGTCTTTTTCTCTCGTTGACGTCGGCGGCGGTGGCGGCATCCCACCACACACACACGCAAACACATCGACGATGGTGTTCCTTTTTTGTCTTGTATCATCATATTTTTTATTTTATTTCGTTATTATATTATTGTATTACCTGGCCAGCACAGTTAGCTCTCACTGTATATTATTATTATTATTATTGAGTGTTGATAATTGAGTCCGAGAAACGGACAACAGCTCGACATGTTCCGGCTAAGAAACACAGAGATTTGAGTTTCTTTACCAGCGTCCATCAATTATAATAAGCCGAACAAATAATCTTACGTATAAATAGAAACACTTTTATTTCTTTCCTCCTTCAAATTGAACTGGGGTTTTTCACTGGAAAAACAACTAAGGAAATTATTTATTTTACAGTAACTACACTCGGTATATTAAATTTTGATTTTCTTTTCTTAATGAAAAAATAAAAATAAAAATAAAATCTAAATCTAATTCTGACCGAGAGAAACGCATTCATCAAAGATCCTTTTGAGGTGCGTTTCCAATTCAATTCATTTCGCTGGAGCCGCGCTGCTTTTTAAGGGATTGAATTCTTTTTACCTTTTTGACTTTTTCCTAGGAGAACTCTCTCTCCTTTTCCCAACGTCTCTGGTTGGCCTATAGATGAGAGCCCCCCGGTTTGGGGGAAAAAACTCTTTCTGCAATGAATCCCGCCAGTTGAGTTCTTTTTTTAAAAAAGAATCTGAAGATTTCCCGGAATTGGAGCTGCGGGTGTCAATGAAAAGACGCAACGGGGCAAATAACAAAATTTCATGGAGAAAAAATAAAATGGGCGAGCTGCTACATAGATATACATAGATATTTCTCTTTCTCTCTCTCTCATGGCGGATGAAGCAGCAGCCAGCCCGACAGTGCAATCACACGGACGTGTTACTCTTGCATTTAAATTATCATCATCACCGTGCACAAGTTGAAAATCTAAAAGAAGAAGAAGAAACACAAGAAAGAATTTCGTGATATTTAGATTCTCCGGTGCAGATAGCCGACGATGTGAATAAATGAAAGCAGCAAAGGTCGAGAAGAAAGAAAGAAAGAAAACGACGTGAGAAATAGAGAGAGAGGAATAGAACGTGCCGAAAATGACGCGGTTCATGACTAATGGAATGTTGTGTCTTGTTGGACTGTCCGCGCGCGGTTCGACACAAACAACAACATTCCCCCGGTGTCTCTGCGCTGCATCTTGTCGGGGCGGCGGCCCACAAGTGACCGCGCCGAGATGCACACTCGGGGGAAAAACAAAAAGTTGGCGCATCACGACAACACACAACGTCAAACGAGCTCGTCTTCAACTCTGCACTTCATTACTCAAAAACAATCGACTCATCTCTTATTTCTCTCAACTCGGAGGTTGGATATGTCTTCCTGGGATAGGGCACGCACAAGTGCCGCACGCGAAATCAGTTGCGTCAGATCTGTTTCTGATCTGAGGAACCGCGTGGTGGGGGTGTAAGGAATAAGCTGCCCGTTGCGATGGATATTTTCACGAACCCCTTAGTTACACACAATTGTTTCATTCTTCTCATTTCGGAGGATTATATGTCACTGCATGTCAATTTATTGTCAATCACGACCCGAGAGTCTTACTCGTTTATCCACGTCCAATTCACGAGCAAAACAAACCCTCCAATATTCAATCCATCGAATGAGGTGTTGGCTTTATCCACTTGTATTATTCTTGATAGACAATTCTTTTTCGATTTTTTTAATGAAATCCTTTTCCATTTTTCTCAGTTTTATCATCGAGTTCCTTATTTCATCGGAGGATGGCAGCATTTGACTATTACTAGCGGCCAGAAGAGAGAAATTACCGCACAAAAAGAAATTTAAAAAAAGACTTTATGTGACGTGACGAAGGAAATAATATTTCAGGAAAAAAAGTGAGCCTGATAAACCACATAATAATTCCAGCAAGAGTCATAATTTTACACTGATAACCGTACGCATTCCGAAATGACGAAATAAATTATATAATTATGAAAACAAAACAAAAAACTTTACGTCTAAGAAGCTTTGGCGTAATATTTTAAATTTTTGTAAACGTTTTGTTACTATGACCAACCAAATGAAACTTAACAAATCTCTATTGATACGCATCCAACTCGAATGAAACATGACTAATACTTGCGCATCCGTAGCAAACGGCAAACAAAGTAGCTACCTTGAAATTACACACCAACAATTGAAGAGTTTTGATTTGATACTTTTTATAGTAACCAGGATTACATACATATTGATAGAATAACCTATATCACTGTTTCTATAGTCAAGTATTATTGTTGTCGAAATTAGATTAGATGAGAGAAAATTCAATATTCACTGTTGTTAGACCACGGCAGCGATAGCTGGAACTTTCAAAACAAAGAAACTGGTTTAAATCCATAATTATATTTAAACCTCTGAAGTAATTCATACATGACAATCGATAATATACATGATATCAATAACGTGGGACGTAATATTCATATTTTGGAGCAGCAGCAGTGGTGGTGGTATATACTGGAGGAGTGTATGTCGGATAAACTTCATCGTATAGATAGCGGTAATTATTCACGACATAAGAATCGTAAGCCTCCTTGGACGGATAGGGAACAGCATCCATTTGCCTTCTCATACGGGGTCTATCCACGCTTCGTCTCATCATATGCCTTTCTTTGTTTGATGCAACCAAGTTCATTTGATGTCCACCGCGCCCATCCTGGGCACTCCTTTGATTAAATTGCGACACGGGTAGCGAAGCCGTATCAACTGACTGAGGGAAGTCCATCTAATATAAAATTCTTTAAATCAAAACATTCAAATAAATAAATTAAAATATCCCTCTTTCTCACCATTGAAGATGGAGCTGGTGGATTTATTGGAGAATTAATACGTGGGGCAATTTGAGGCGATTGGGGTGGCTGCTGATTAAGTCCCATCATCTGTTGGGCCATTTGCTGCTGGGGCTGGGGCTGAGGAGGTGGTGGTGGTGGAGGAGGCTGACTATTTGGTGCTCCAAATGGCTGTTGCGATGTGCTTGGTAGCGGTTGGTTGACTAGCAAAGGACCTGTCCGCTGTCCCACCTGAGCTGGAGAAGCTTGTCCCATAGGTTGACCCATCAATTGCGGCTGTGATGGTTGATTCGTAGGTGGTCCCGAACGTTGAGCATCTGGAGGAGGCTGATTCATTGACTGACTCGGTTGCAGCATTTGGGGTTGATCCATCGGTGATCCGGATCGCTGTGCCGCCTGAGTTGGAGGAGCCTGGCCCATTGGTTGCCTCGCGGGCATTGGTTGTTGTGTTTGATCCATAGGCGATCCCGACCGCTGAGTTCCTTGAGATGGAGGAGCCTGACCCACTGGCAGTTGTTGTTGCTGGTGTTGCAGGGGATGATCCATTGGCGGTCCCGATCGTTGTACCGCCAGGGCATTTGCTTGGCCCATCAATTGTAGTCCAGGTTGTTGGGTAACTTGAGTCTGGCTCATCGGCTGGCTGGTCGGTTGCTGCTGTGACGGTTGATTCATCGGTGGTCCCGAACGTTGAGCATCTGGAGGAGGCTGATTCATTGACTGACTCGGTTGCAGCATTTGGGGTTGATCCATCGGTGGTCCGGACCGCTGTGCCACCTGAGATGGAGGAGCCTGACCCATCGGCTGACCAGAGGGCATTGGCTGTTGTGGTTGATCCATCGGCGATCCCGACCTCTGTGCCACCTGAGATGGAGGAGCCTGACCCACGGGCAGTTGTTGTTGCTGTTGTTGCAGGGGATGATCCATTGGCGGTCCGAATCTTTGTACAGCCTGAGCTTGAGGGGCTTGACCCACAGGTTGGACCATCGTCTGTTGTTGTACTTGACCCATCGACCGTTGACCAGGTGGTTGGGCCACTTGGTTTGCAGGAGTCTGGCTCATCTGCTGCGGCGGTGATGGTTGGTTCACGGGTGGTACCGAATGTTGAGCAGCCGAAGGCGGCTGATTCATCGATTGACCCACGGGCAATGATTGTTGATCCATCGGTGGTCCCGATCGTTGTGCCACCTGAGCTGGAGGAGCCTGGCCCATCAGTTGTGGCTGCTGCTGCTGTTGGGGTTGAAGATCCATTGGCGATCCCGTTCGCTGCACTGTTTGAGGTGGAAATGAGATCATCGTTGGTGCAGGAAACGAACCCAGCTGTACCGCCGTCGTTGTCCGACCGTTTTGTGCTTCCAACGAAAGAGGTGGTGGAACCATCAATCCACGTGGAAGAGGCGTAGTGTTTTGTACAACAACTGATTGTTGACTCTGTGGTGGTGCTTGCTGCCCTTGTAGTTGGGGCCTCTGTAACTCAATAATGACAAATAAATTAAAAAATAACCAAAACGAAAGAACCAAACACATACCACCATGGGCTGAACAGGTGCAGGAACAGGCATCATCTGCTGAAGAAATAAATAACATTAAAATTTCACCCGTCTGACAAATGAAAGAAGTCGCATATTTCTAGCATTAGCTGACAAATTTTAAAACAATACCATTGGAGCCTGCATCGGCGGAGTAGTAGTAGTAGGTGCAACTGGAGAACCTCGCACAGGAGCCGGTGGAGGTGTCGGTCGTGGTGGCATGGGAGATACCATCGGTTTAAATGCACCCATCGGTGGTTGCTGTGCTTTAGGCACCATTCTATTTGCATTTGCCTCGCGAGTCTTTACCGCATTTGCTTGGGAATCGTTATCAGATGGAGGGGTGGTCATATTAGGATGCGGAATAGAAATGGCTGGAGGAAGCGGGACGGGATTCAATGATAGTTTCGGAGGCGACTGTGGAGGTAACTGCACTGGTGGTTGTGTGATCGAAGCTTGGCTGTTTTGTAGAGGAACGATTTGCGGAACCAAGAATTGGGGTTGAACGAACCGCAACTGATTAGGAACGAACTGAGATTGCCCAATCGGCACCTGAACTAAAGCTGGTTGCCCAGGCTGTCCAGAGAACAATGTAGGTGGAGCCTACAACATTTACAAAAAAAAAAAAAATTTTTTTGACAAGATCTACATAAATTTAGTAACAGTACAATATACCTGAATAAACTGACTTCTTTGAAATGACAGAGGCTGGAAAACTAATGAAGGCACCTGTTGGGGTTGAGTTGGTACCTGTTGAATAAGTACTTGTTGGGCTTGTCGCCTCTTCAAAATTTTGATTTCTTCAACAGTTGAATTATCCAAAGTGGAGTTAACTTTTTCAGTTGTGACATTCAGCTGCTCAATGCTTGACAAATCGGATGAATCCAACACAGATTTGCTTGTGTCACGACTCATCAGCAGTGAAGGCACAGGTGATGCCATAGATGAGCTTTCCAATGGCATGTCAGTGACCAAGGTGATGGAACCATCTGGTAATGTCACAACATCAGCATCATCAATAAACTGTAGGTCAGATGGGAACATGTCATTAATATCTCTGGTACTTATGTGTGTAGAATTATTGCCCAAATCAGAATCCAATGTTTGATTTTCTGATAGATTCTCCTGCTAAAATAAACACATTATATTTAATTAATAAATAAAAGGATCCTTAAGTATTTTGTTTACTACCTTGAGAGAAACTGATGGTGTAATGGTTGTTGGCTCATCACCGGCTGACCTGTATTGACGATGGGTTTCATATCCATCATAATGCTGCAGAGGCTGTTGTTGATAAATATATTCGTCTGAAGGGGGCTGATAACCCTGGCCGCATACAACATTCACAAATAAGAAAGTGGCCACCAATCTGAACATGAAATATCTAAAGAAATTGAAATTTTACAACAAATAAAAATAATTACAATAAAAAAATAAATTCACAAACTCTTGAATTAAAACTAAAGAGCTAAATAATTACCTCCATACTATCATTGCCAACATTTTTGCAGCACAGCAGCTGCCGACGTCGACGAGTGAATGGTAGAATGTCGCTAATCGAATGCTGCGTACCGAACAATATATAGGCTCTCACAGCCCGCGGGACGCGCGTAAAAAACCGTAACTAATGAAGAGTAAGGGTAAGATAAAAATTATATAATGGCATTTCTTTCAAGTGAGACATGAGGAAGAGAGGACTATTTAGGAGGGAATTTGTGTCGGCCATATTTGCGCATACTTGGGGGTTGTATTTTTTAATCAAACCGCCAAAAGGGCTTTGTGTTTGGGCTCAGGTGTTTAAATGCATTAATTTTCAAGCAAAGTTAGGCTTTCGCAATGCTAGTAACAGACAAAGTTAATGGTTGGTTTCATTCATGAATATACGTTTAGTGACAAATATCCTATATCCCCCTTATTTACGGAAGACCCGTGAAGACCAAGGGCTGTTTGACCTACAGTGAAGTACTGCCCAATTTCACACAGAGTCCTCCAAGTTATATCATTACTTTTAATATTCCGTGAAGTGAATAATTTAAGTATCTCTGTATTTATCCATTAGGAATATCGAGAAATATCACCCTTAAAATAAAACAGCTTGATATCGTTTCTCGTTTGTCAATACGTGAAAACGGGTATGCGGCAAATTTATTAAACTAACTTTGAAGTTTGAAAGCATAAAAAACGTCTTTTGAAGCCGTGTCCGTGATTTGGATGTGAATGTTATCTATTCTTTACACTATATTATACAGTTCTCTCAAATTTAGTATAGCTTAACTAGTTGTAAACTAAAGAAAAACGAGATGTCTGATGACACAATCCACCTATACCTATCAGAGTACGATATTATGGCCCACGTCTCTTATTTTTAATTAATTCAAACTTTCCTTTTTTGAGCCTCGAATGAGAGCTACGCCAAATGTATTTTTTTTTAATAGCTGGACGTACTCCGAGGTTGGAGTATTGTCCTGAGTTTATTTTCCGTAGCCAACGCCAAATGTATGCGGCGGATTTTTTCAGAAACCCCATACTATGGGGTGTGGGGTGCGTGCCGTTCTCGGGATTAATAAATATCAAAGGAAACATTATAGTCTGGGAGCTGGGCCCCAAAAACATGACAATGATTTAGCAAAAGGTTTGAGGCTAAAATATGGTTAGGGGGGGTAGGACACACACGAAAAGCCACGTCTGTCGACTGGCTGCCGGGGCGTTCAAGCGTGACGCGATCCCGAAGTCGGCGGGAAGGGTAAAAAAATACACAATTTTGTTTAGCAAATATGAACTATATCTTAAAAAATAGAGGGATATCAACTTTATTTGATTTCCGACAGACAGACGTCATAATCTGGGGCCTTGGGGCCAACAGACGTCGGTGTGTAAGAAATTTTACGAAATTTCAGTAAATTGTGAAAATGGCAACGCTGCATCCTAAGCGCCTAATTTTAAATAGAGAGATTTGGGGAGGATCTGTGAGTTTTTAACTAAGTAAATGTGAACAGAAAATGCATTTTTCGGTTTTTTAAATAAGATTATGCATTAATTTGGTTGAACCGATCACTTTTTGATTATTTGGTTTGTTTTATTGGCAGTTATTATTTCTTCCCTATATATTCCCCGCTTGTTTTCTGCTACTTTTTCGTGAGCGCACACCGAACGTCACGGGAAACCCTTGACTAACAGACATTATGCTTTTTCAGTTTTTCACCTTTCTCCGCGTTTATGTTGACCATATATAAGTAATCGAGCATCATGGACTCCTCTGCCTTGGAATTTGTTGAATTTTTGTGGTGCTCCTTAAACTTGTTGATGAATTCCTTAAAGTAAACTAACCTCATCAAAGTAATTGTCAGGAGGTTCAAGAAGTTGTGCAACACCAAAAAACACTCAGTTTTTTTTAAAAGTCTGATGAGTCATTTACATTTAAACGTTGTTGTAAGATTTATCCAAAACACCACAAAGCATAAAATTTTAAGACAGATTTGTACGATGTATGAGATCAACAATTTTAGGGGATGCGTAACGCAAAAAGAAAAATAATATGAAAAAATCCACTTGTCAATATCGTCCAGTTGTGTCCAATTACTTGAATGACACGGTCAGACTCGCCCCGTCGACTGTGCGGCCATTTAGATCTTCTACTGCCTTCGCGGCATCGTCCCTGTTTTCGTAATGAACAAATGCGTAGTCAGCAAACTTCTCGACCAGCTGAATGGGGCCATGCTTTCCGAACAATTGCTTTATACGTTCCATGCTGCTTCTTTTTGAAATATTTCCGACATGAAGTACCTTAATCTGAAAAAAGTACGAGAAAAAGTAAACAAATTAATTGGCAAAAATGCTATTATAATCTAAATATAAATTAACCTTTGATGAATCGATTTTTGTTTTTCGCTTTGCTGCGCCGTCAACGACCTTGTTCTTTTTAGCTTCATTGGGATCGGCACAATCGACGATTATGTCGGAACCAAACACTTTGATTGTGCCAAGCTGTTGTTTTGCGAAAGCAGCGGACTGGATCGAGTCATATTCCACGAGACAAACTCCCCAGTTGGGCTTGGTTTCCGCCGAAATGACATTCAAAATGCCTCCTGATGAAGGGAATTAAAATTATGCAAACGTGCCGGGTCAGGATAGTTGAACATAGTTTTTATTGACCTGCATCGCTCCAGTTCCCTTGAAACTCAATCCGTTTAGCTACGAGCATGCAAAAAAAATAATCATTAATCGTCTTTAAAATTGATTCATTAATTATACCATTTCGATTGTTGTGGCTACGGCTTCCATCATGGTGAAATTTACGTATCCAAAACCTCGGCTGAGGGTCGACAATGGATCCATTATTAATCTTACATTCCATATTGGTCCACAGTCTTCAAAAATAGGCATTATTTCTTCCAGCATTGCATCAAGTGGAACGTTTACAAAGAAAACCTAGAGAGAACACAAATTTTTAAATAATAATAACGATTAAAATGGTTGGGCCAACTTACTTCATAACACTGAAGTGGTTGGGGACCGATCCAATTCAGAGAAAGGTCCTCCAAATGTTGCTTGAGCATTGGTCATTATTGTGACTACGTAGGAAGGAACTATATCAAGTTCTTGATTTCCAACAGTTTCCTTCGTGCTGCATGAGGTGACTTCTTTTTCTTCTGATTCCGTCTCCAGAATTGGGATACATTTTGTGTATGTTCGGCCAACATAATCCAGGATCTTCTGGATGGTTTTTTGCTCTGGCAAACTAAAATTAATATAATTAATTAAGAACTAAGTAAAAAAAGTAAGTAATTGATAAAAACTACTCACACTTCTTGATAATAATCCTCAATTATCGAACCACAAAATTCATATTGCATTCCTACATCTTTTTGACTGTGTTTCTTTAAGTGGCTACATACAGAGTTCTCCATTTTTTTCTAACTAAACGCCGTAGTTCGTAGTTGAAACTACTGGTCGTAGATTAACTTTTGTATCTGAGATATTTATGATTTCGATTCACTTTACTTTGATAACCTTCGACTATCTGCTGATCACTCTGTCTAGAACTCTGAAAATCTCTCAAAAATCAATCACTCTGATTAAAATGTTCGTAGTTGAAACTACCGGTCGTAGATTTAATTTTTGATCTGAGATATTTATTACTTCGATTGACTTTACTTTGATAACCTTCGACTATATGCTGATCACTCTGTCTAGAACTCTGAAAAATCTCTGAAAAATCAATCTTTCTGACTAAAACCCCTTGACTGAATTTTGTCTGAAAATTTCGAAACATTCTAAAGGTTTTAATTGGTCGGGCGCAGGGCTGCCAGTTTTTGAAAAGGGGGTACGTTACCAGTCTACTGCTTTAAAGTTGAAATTCACATATCTCAGGTGATTGTATTAGTAATTTTAACAAGTTAATAGATAAATTGTAAAATAAGTATATAGATTATACTATTTATTTCTGATACAAGAAACGGCACCAAGCTGCGATGCCAGATAAAACGGCAAAAGAAAACAGATCCGAAAGAGCCCTATACGCTAGCACGTTATTGATTTTTAGAAATCAAGAGCAAAAAATTAGGACTTTAGATTTGAAGTAATTCTAAGTTAACGGAGGAACTTTCTGCCATAAGAGCAATGGCGGACTACGGTCAGATAAATCAGTAAATTACTAAATTTAATTACTCAAATACAGTTATCCGGAAAACATTCATATTTGGTGGTATATTAAAAAGATTTTATTATTTTGGGGTACTTGCATTGTTCGTGTTTTTTAGTTTAGTTTACCAACATTTTTATATTTCAATTCCATATTTTTAATTTAATAGATTTTCTAGAAGTGTTTGAACAGAGATTATTACCGTTATTATGAACAAAGTTCATGAAAAATATTGCACCTTACATTTTTTTTTACGAAAAAAAAATTATCTTTACTCGGTTACTCCACTAACATTTTATTTTTATGGTGATCTCCTTATTTGCGCCAATATAGTGAATATTGCAACTTCGCTTCTGTAGAGAGAGTTATGGCGGTTCGTAGAATGTTTTGAATTCACTCGTATAACATCCAGTTTCTTTATCGAGTCTCATCCATCATATACTTCTAAAGATTTGACCATATCTACACGGTTTATTTTCCGTAGATCAGTTACAAATACATAGTGAAACATTTTTGCATCTAAATCGAAGGTAGGAGGTTTCAAGGAAGAATATATTTACGGTAACGTCATTGTCATGTTTTAAACTAGGAAATGAAGTATATTTTGGTAACTGGAGGTGTTATTAGTGGAATTGGCAAAGGAGTAATTGCAAGTTCAATTGGCACAATTCTTAAGCATTGTGGGCTTCATGTCACATCTATTAAAATTGACCCATACATTAATATTGATGCTGGAACATTTTCACCATTTGAACATGGTGAGGTATTTGTGCTAGATGATGGTGGGGAAGTAGATCTTGATCTAGGGAATTATGAAAGATTCTTGGATGTCACTCTTCACCGAGCCAACAATATAACAACAGGGAAGATCTATCAGCAAGTCATTGAATGTGAAAGAAGGGGTGACTACCTCGGAAAAACTGTTCAAGGTGAGTGTCACAAAATCAAATATCCCTAATTGACAATTATTTTTCATTTTTCCTTTTCAGTTGTTCCTCACATTACAGATGCCATTCAAGAATGGGTTGAAAATGTTGCCAAAGTTCCTGTCACTGAGGATGGAAAAGAGCCAGAAGTGTGTATCATTGAACTTGGAGGAACTATAGGAGACATTGAGGGCATGCCCTTTGTAGAAGCCTTTCGACAGTTTCAGTTTCGTGTCAGTCATGAAAGCTTCTGCTGTGTTCATGTTTCTCTTGTTCCACAGGTAATGTTGTATCTCAATTTTTTTTATATTGTTGCTAATTTAATAACCAATTCAATTTTTAGCCCAAATCTACAGGTGAATCAAAAACCAAACCTACTCAAGCAAGTGTGAAGGAACTGAGAGGTTCTGGGCTGTCTCCTGATTTAATTGTTTGCCGTAGTGAAATGCCCATCATTGATGAGGTCAAGCAGAAGATTTCCAATTTCTGTCATGTTAAGCCAGACAGGGTAGGATTCAGTCACATTTTCAAGGGCATGAATATAGTTGAGCAATTATTATATACAGGTTATCTGTATCCATGACTGCACATCAACATATAGAGTTCCCTTGATGTTGGAAGAGCAAGGCCTTATCCAGTTCATCAGTGAAAGATTGCAGCTTAATATAGCCACTCCACCACGACCTAAAAAGTTTATGTGGAAATGGAGAGATCTTGCTGACCGCCACGACAATGTTCGTAAGGTCGTAGAGATTGCTTTAGTTGGCAAGTATACTCAATTAGAAGATGCTTATGCATCCGTAACCAAAGCATTGAATCATTCTGCTCTCTTTGTAAACCGTCGTTTAATACTTTCGGTATGTTCTACATATTATGTACACTGTTTTAATTTTGGCCTAAAAAATCTCATCCATACTTCTGTATTTTTTTTAGTATATTGAAGCCACAAGCCTCGAAGAAGCCACAAAAATAGAGAATCCCGTCAAGTACCACCAAGCCTGGCAAATTTTATGTCGCAGCGAGTATGTGAATTGAATTACGTTTTTTCTAAACATATGCATATTCAACTTTAATATCTGTATTTTAGGGGTGTTATTGTCCCTGGTGGTTTTGGTAAACGAGGAATGGAAGGCAAAATTGCTGCTGTTACGTGGTGTCGAACTACTCGAAAACCGTTCCTTGGCGTATGTCTTGGATTACAAGCTGCTGTTATTGAATTTACTAGGTATTGTACACGCGACTTATTTAAAAATATTGCTGCGGATCTGTAGACGTCTTGATTTATTTTTGTGTTCCCAGGAATGTGATGAACTGGAAAGACGCCAACACGACAGAAATTGATGCAGATACTCCTTATCCTGTTGTTATCGACATGCCAGAACACAATCCTGGTCAAATGGGTGGCACTATGCGGTTGGGCAAGAGAACCACTATATTCCATGGAGATTCCATTCTCAGTATATTTTATTATCCGTATTTGACATCAAACTGTGTACACATTTTCTTATCGCATTTCAGAAAAATTGTACGGAAACGTCGGAGCCATAGATGAACGCCATCGTCATCGTTACGAAGTAAACCCAGAATATGTTGATCAAATTGAAAAGGCTGGTCTTCATTTCGTCGGTACGTTAATAATTTTGAAAATTGTATCAGAATTTTTATATTGTAAAATAAAAAATAATTTGGAATTCTAGGTCGGGATGATTCGGAAACTCGCATGGAGATCATGGAACTACCGACTGCTACACATCCATATTTTGTGGCTACACAGTATCATCCAGAATACATAAGTAGACCGTTGAAGCCATCGCCTCCTTATCTTGGACTTCTTTTGGCAGCAGTGGGAAAACTTCAACCATACTTGAACAATGCCATGTCTTCAAACACAACATCTGAAGATGGAGAAAATTCAGGTACATTTTTCTTTCTTTTGCCTAATTTCATGCTTTTTAAATGTTCTATTAAATTTACCAGATGATGACATCGTAGGACTTCTTCGACGCAATATAAGTAATGTTAGTTTATCCGCAACTTCGACACCTGCCACTCCGTGTCACCTAAATGTTAGATCTCCGACAGAGTCTCATACCGAGGGATAATCATCGATATTTAAAATGAATTGAATTCGGTCTAAATCGTGATGAAATTATTGTTACGTCAACTAATGAATTCGATGTTAACATTTTGATTTTTCATAGCAAATATCTTGCTGAAATGATGTAACAGAAATTGTGGCAATAATACAAGCTTTTACCATTACTGGCAACGTTGTTTTTCATGTTTTATATTAAGCTTACCCTACCCCCTGTTCAGTCACGATTCACAAGTGACGTGTTCAGGTGTGTAAAAGAGCTGTGGTTTGTCACTTGAAAGAAACTGCCGTGTTGGATTAGAACAGCAGAGGAAGACGGGTGTTCTAAAGGCTATTCTTCCCCATGAGTGAAATGAATTCTGAAGAAAGCACCAATCCTCAGTGGAACCTAGGAGGAAAGTTGGTGATCAAGGTAGTAAAAAATAATTTGAATTGCAAGAAAAATAGTTTGCTTTAACCATTAAATTTCTTAGGCGCAACTGAACGATGACATTCGGCGTATCCCGATTCACAATGAAGACATTACTTATGATGAACTCGTTTTGATGATGCAACGGGTCTTTAGGGGAAAATTGTCAACAAGTGATGAAGTATTATTGAAATACAAAGATGAAGGTACTAACTACTGAACCTTTTCTTTTATGTTGTTCATGATGTTGATGTTTTTATCCTTTTCTTGCAGATGGAGATTTGGTTACGATATTTGATAGTTCTGACTTAACTAGTGCCATACAGTGTAGTCGCACTTTGAAGCTTACTGTCTTTCTGAATAGTCAGCCTGGTGATTCATCAGTTGAAGAGAAGCAAACTAAAGGAATAACTAACATTATGGCTATTAGGAAAGAGTTATCTGGGATTCGTGATCGAGTTATTCACTTGCTTGATCAGCTAGACATAAGTCCCCAAGATTCACCAAGTAGAGATTCCCCATTGATACACAATGCTGAATCTGACAAGCAAACAATGCCAGTTGTTAAACCAGCTACAATTCATGCAAAGGAGTTTGATCCATATCAACAAAGGAATGACATGGGAAAAGAAACAGATAAGGTTTCTGAAGCTTTTGGAGTCGAACAAACATCTCAGAATGAGAGTACAACTGCTGCACCCAGACAGCAAAATCCTCCAACTCAGCCTGCAATTGCTGCTGCAAGTGGACAGCCCATGGCTCCACAACTTCCTAGTGTTGGTGGGATGCAGCAATTAGGTCAACAACTCCCTCAACAGCAGGGAATGTCCAATAACCCCCATCAAATGCAGCCAACACAACCGCCTCTCGGATCACCTTATCCTTCTCCAGCTTACGGGCAACAGCCACAACGATTCCAACCGCAAACATCTACTGGATACAGTTTGCCGGCTCAACAACCGACTACTTATCCTCAAGCAGGCTACGGCTCTCAGCCAATTCAACAGCAACCGTATGCCCAGCCGATGCCATACAATCCACAGGGATCGACTCAACAGCAAACTCAACCTCAAGCGCCAGGCCAACCTGGAGCTGCTCCAGTCGGCCAGTACAGTGGCGGTGCTAGTCAGCAGACACAGGCCTACAATCCAGCAGTTCCATCGCAAGGGCAAACACTTGGTCAACCATTGGCCCAGGGTCAAAGTGGATTTAATTATCCTGGCTATCCTCCAACTGCAACGACTCCAACTAATCCGTATAGCCGTGGTGGAGCAGCACCTCCTTATGCTAGCAGACCGCAGCCACCTCAGTACCATTAAATAGCGTCAATTGGGATAATAAGGATTAGCCAAAATTCATATTTTCAATTATATCTTTCATTACTGAAAATTGTTGTATTCTATAGCGCCTTTTTCATAAATCCTCCCAATGCTTCAAGGCAATAAAAAGCTGTTAAAATTACCTCAACTATAAAACCGCTTTTTGTCTGTTGGTTTATTGTTATCAGAAATCAATTGACAAACGTGTGACGCATTAAAGTACAACAAATCAGCAGAATGCTTTAAATTCATTCGTCTTCGTCACTTTCTTCTTCGTCATCTTCATGCTCGCTTTCATCAGACATATTAAAGTCCGTTACTTCATCAGCGATATCTTCACCATCAGCAATTTCCTCTTCTTCCTCTGTGGGTTCCACAGTCTTTGTCTTCTTGGTCTTCACTTTCTTTTTAGGCTCTTCAACCTGTACCTTCTCTTTGCGTTTTTTGGATTCCTCTGGATTTTTTGTTTTTGGTTTCGACTCTCTCTCCTCTTTAAGTAAGAAGCGGTTTTCGTCGTCTTCGTCTTCTGACAAGTCAGAGGGGAAAAGTTCGTCAAATTCGCCGTCATCATCACTGTCGTTTTCATTGGACTGTTTAGATCCAATGACTGTTTTCCTCATAACTGGAATGCCGGCTTCTTTGTCATTCTACAAAATTCAACAGAACATTAAATAAATGCTGGAAATAGCTTGAAATAATTTCATTACCTCTGGTTTTTTAGCAATCTTAATTGCCAATTCCCTGTCTCTCATCTTTTTCCATGAGTTGTGGTAGTTGGTGAGTGGAGTACCGCTTTGTTTAATCTGGTTCTCGAGGGCTAGAACGGCCTTGGTGTCTGCCAAATCAAAGTGAACTTGGCTACGCTGCTTCTCGATGAATTGAGATGTTTCCTGAACTTTCTCCATTAACTGCTTCATCTTTTTTGTGAAGTTGGCTAATGTGCACTTTTTGATGAACTGCTTAAGTTGCAAAATGACAGGCAAGGCAATTTCAGGGAAAGCTGAGGAATGGGACTGGCATTGCAAAGTTTCCAGTAAGTGATCATACAGCAAGTCTATGATAGCGTCTCTATAACCGCTTTCACCCATCTGTGATTGGGATACTCGTAAGACGCAACTAAGTTCAAGCGGTTTCATGGAAACCTTAGATGGCTTTTTCTCGAATTTGTGATTTTGCAGAATCTGCTCAGAAATTTGAATTATAATGAAATAATGGAATTGTCAAATGTTCAATAAACCAAGCTTACCTCTAATAAAAATGAAAGGACAGGTATGTAAGTGCCCGTATCTACAGAGAGCTGGTTTAAAATTGAGACGACTTGAAATCTTAGAGGGTAATATTTCCCGGTTGGTACTAGATTGATTGTGCCAATCGCAATCTAAATCAAGCAAATATTCATCAAGTATAAGTTGCAACAACGCTAACTTTTCAACTCACCTGAACAAGTGGATACAAAAGAGGTTTCAGCAACTGACTATCAGGAAGGGCACCAAGCAATGCGCCCCAAAGATGTAGACAATGAACGAACTGCCAGTTGTACACAGTCAAGATAGCATCCTGCAAAACAAAATTCAAAAATGTAAAAAGACAATTCGGTCCGGTGTAGTAATGTAATAAACCTTTTTGTTAGAAGTAATTGCATTTCGTAAATGGATTGCCAGTTGGCGGATGTAGAGAAATGCGTGCTTGTAGGTTAGAGCTTCTTGAAGAGCCATTAGCTCCACGAGAGAGCGACGCATAAAGTTAATGACGGGCCACGTGGAAGGAGAAGTAAACTTGCAATTCCGAGCATAACTTAGGTACATTGCTATTTTAAAATTTCAGTAGAATAATATAGTTATCAGAGGGGAAACAAAATTAGAAGAAAGCAGAAATACCTTTGATGATCGGTTCAAGCAGTTGACCTGGCAGTGTACGAGCTAACCGTAAAATGGACAAGAAAGCGAGTACTCGAATCGTGTCTTCGGCTGAACACCAAACTGTAACCAAGCGTTTGCATAGTACACGCGATAACTTTATAAAGGCTGTGTAAAACGGTATCAATTGATGTATATGCTTAAGGATAACCGACAAAAGAGAAGATTCTGTCAGAGATCCCAGTAACTGTTATAGAAAAAACAAACGGGTTAGTTGACCGGATTAGTTCTTTCATCATCGTTTTCTTCCCCTTACCCGTATGATATCAGCTAAATAAGATTTCACATGTAATCTGAGTTTGGTCCAACTTTTGCATTTTTCTAAGTTCAGCTTTTCATCAGCGGGTGACTTCAAAATTCTTTTCAAAGCTGGGATCAGATCAACAATGCACAAACGGACAACTGCGTTGAAGGCTATTAAAGGAAATAAATGGTGAGAGATAGTTAACTTCACAATTAATAACAAATTACCAGCACTCCCTTGAACAACAAATCTGGTTGCTCCTTCTTTCTCTTCAGTGACAGAGTGTACAGCGCTTCGGAAAGCGCTCACAACGTCAACAATTGTTTTTATAGATCTAAAAGAGAATGAAATGAATAAGTATCACTTTTAATAAATATCTAATATAAAATGGAAATTACTTGGGATCTTGAAGTTCTTGCTGCCATTTATCAACCATACTCTGTGTAATGACATTTTTTTGTCTTTTGGCAGCACTTTCTTTGTCTTCAAAATCAGACTCATCACTGCCAAGTTCTAATTCTTCGGGTTTAGGCAGTTCATGGAGCTGCCCTCCTCTTTCATCATCTTCACTGTCGCTAGAGCCAAACTCAAGCAATTCACGATCATTTTCAGACAGAAACTGATAAAATTCTGGATCAGTATTTTTTAGTTTGTCCAGTGTTTTCTTGTGTTTCTTCACAGCTGTATTGTCATCTGATTCATCACCACTTTCATCTTCCGAATCTTCATCAGCTTCATCCATTTCTTCATCGTCTTCATCTGCTTCATCCATATCTTCATCTTCTTCGTCAATTTCATCATCTTCATCATCTTCTTCATCTTCCTCATCTACTTCACTTTCAATTTCTTCTCCAGCTTCTACATCTGATTTTGTGGAGTCTTCGTCAATGCTTGAAGTGTTGTCTTCACTTTCTGATGAGTTAATAAACTCGTCGAGGCTCAATTTCGCCCATTTCTGATCTTTAACAACGGCGACATTGTTACCATTTAATTTTTTTGTTTGGCTTTGGATTGGTTTCTTGATAGGTCCACCTTTAGGTTTCCCAACAAATTTGCTATTGGTTTTAGATTGTTTCTTCATGTTGAGCACACAAACGATTGTCAAAATGAAAATGTAAAAGTAACACCGCTTTTAACTTACGCTAACGATGGACAACACGTGTCGCAGCCGTGTCTAAGAGCAGACGACTTAAAATGCTAGACTGTCATTTGTTTTTTTGGAAGAAAACAGTTTCGGGCAATTTCATTGGTTTACTGAAAAGCCGTCTGGATTGGACTAAAAAGTTTCAAATTTTTCCGTGTAAATCAAATATAGGTCTAAATTCTTAATTGTTTTGTTATTATAAATTTTTAATTCTAGACGTTTTAAACTATGAACAGTCGTTGTTCTATTTATCTTTTAAAATCTCATTCCATATTTAACTCTAACATTCCTTTTCTAAAAAAAAAGTAGTATCATATCATCATATTATCATAGTTTTAACCCAATTATTGTATGAAGTTTTTAACACAATTAACATATTTTATTTATGCAAGGCATATGTCATTAAAGAGCCTAAATGCATCATAACTGTAAACACAGTTAGGGAATTCTTAAATGATAGTGACACATGTGGTCTAATTAGATAATCAGAAAGCAATGTATTCAGCCTTTGACATTTCAAAACAATGAAAGAATTTGAGTTAATTTGTCAAACTGAACCCCTCATTGGAGGGGAGACCAGAATCACACCATCTCCACGTACAAAGAGCATGGGAATGTTGCGTTTAGTTGTTCTGTAAACTTCTTCATAAGTTTCTTCATCAATTTCAACAGTGGTTACTGTTTCTTCTACCTCACCTAGCACCATGTTCAAATGTTGATCATATGCCTATGGACCATAAACAATAATACAATATATTTTGGGAACACAATTTTATAGCAAAAAGCAATTTAATGTGCTCGACTTACATGTAGCCGGCCTCTCAACTCTCGTTCATTTCGCATTTTGACGTAAATTCTTTCATCGAGACTTAGGCGAATCAAATCAAGTGGCTCTTCCACAGTAATTACAGGGGCCTAAATGAAAGTGGCAATATGAAAGCTTGAATTATTAATTTAAAATTTAAAAAATGTGGAGTTGTATACATACTGAAGTTTCGTTTTCGTCCGCCATTTTGAATCTAGTGTAAAGTGTATTTTTCGGACGCAAGGAGGCTTTGTGATGCCTGTGTGCTTCGGACTAAACGTCACCCCCTCCCCCCACAAGTGTTTTGTGTGCCAGGGTTTTCCTTTCATTTTCTACATGATTCTCCTTTATATATTGGGTAGCTTTATATCTTACGAGATTTTCACGTAAAACGAGATCAGGGCTCAATGGTGATGTGCTAGTTACGATTTAAAAAGAAAAAGTGAATCGAAGGGAAGGGATTGAAGTTGTGAGGCTATAGCGCGCGATTCGGGTTTGTGAAATCCATCCATGGGGAATTGCTGCTCCTGTGTTAAAAGTGAGGCGAATACCAGATCATCCGTTGCTCCTGGAAATTATTCTCTTTCATCAAGTAAACTAGAAGACTCTGGTTAGTTGAAAATTTAATTTATAATGTACCTTTGTGTAACCCAATCCTTTTTCATGGTCACACAGATACATACCGTCCTTCACAATCGGAAGAGCTAGAGGACTCTAACCTGGTCATCAGCTCTGAAACATATGTGAATGGAAGTGGGTTGGACGCTAGAGACTCTAAAGGGGAGATGCGTAGGCCCTTTTATGTGCTCATTCCACCACTGGTTGGAAGAGGGAGTAATAGCTCAGGTGAATAAACATTTCTTTGTTATGAAGCCACCCATACACTTACTAAATTTTACATCTCAAACAGGTGATATTAAGAAGACAAACAACAATACCATCAATGGTGCATTAAGCACTGGTGGAATGGGGAATGGAACTAGTGCAGTGGAAGTGTCAGAAAACAATTTAGTGGCCTTCTATGAAAGCTACTGTGGAAATACTGAAGACAGGATTGAAGATGCCATAACCACTGATGGAATACTTCATCTGTGTGCTGATTTGGATTTAGCGGCTGACGACTTTCGTATTCTTTTATTTGCATGGAAGTGCGATGCAGCTCAAATGGGCAAGCTCAGCAAGAATGAATTCTTACAAGTAACAACACTAACAAATAATTTATTTAAAAAATTGAAATTAATGTGTAATCATTTATCCAGGGATGTCGACTATTAGGAACAGATTCGCCTCGTAGTCTCAAGTTCAGCTTAGAACAATTAGTAAAAGAAGTAGAGGACAGCGAAGTTTTCAGTGACGTTTACCGCTATGCGTTTCGCTTCGCTCTGGATGTAGAGTGTGGTCAACGCTCTTTGCCTGTTGATGTAGCCGTTTCACTTTGGCGGCTTGTATTTACTCATCGACCCGTCCCTCTCCTTGATCGTTGGATCGAATTTCTTGAACAGTCTCCTCCACCTGTTCGAGCTATACCCAGGTACAAATCACCAACAGTTGGGCATTTCAATGCAATTTAAATTTAAATTCTCTTCTTCAGGGATACATGGTGCATGTTTCTACACTTAGTGGACGCTGTGGGAAATGATCTTTCCCGCTACGACGACACAGAAGCTTGGCCTAGCCTTTTTGACGATTTCGTTGAATGGGCCAATGATCGAGCCAACCAAAATGTGCTGCACGCCAAGGAAGAACTACACTGATGGTGATCAACCCTCAGCTTCTTCCCGTATTCGTTTCGCTTTGCTGTATTAAGTTTTTCTCTCTTCTCACCTTGAATCGTTTCAGATGAGTGTATTAACTATGTGGTTTTTTAAGACATGATAATTGCTGATGGATGAGTGAGTTATTGAATTCGTATTTGTATCGGTTAGTTTACTTTGAATCTTCGTCCACCTTGACTCTCATTTATACTATGAAAACAATATCTGCTGTGATTCCTTGACGACTTTCGCCGTACAGAGTACTGACCTGCCAATGTCCCTCTTTTTTAAACGGCCCCTCTTGTTCACGTCTTTGAAATATCGTGTCTTTCTCAAACCACCTTTATTTTCTCCAATTGTTTATACTGTAGTTTGAGAAGAACTGTCTTTGATTGGTAACAATTTGATTGACCATGATTGCCACTCTAAAGAGTAGGTATATATTGGTATTTCTGTATACCCACCCTTTTTTCCCGAATGTAACGTACCGTAAGCCTGTTTGTGTGTTTATGTAAAATCGGTATTTTTCCTGTGACTGTTGATTGCTTTCTACTTGTTTATGTGCTATTCTTAGACCACTGTGGATGAAGACATCAATACAGATGTGAATGTAAGCCTTTGGCTTATACAGATGAAATTGTTTGTTCTTAGTTTGAAAACTTTGTAGTTAGTGAAGTGGCATCCTTATATAAATCCTCAACCAACCCAACATACATATATATTTAGTTTATAATTATTTTTATGTTGTTGTTTGTTAAAAAAAAGGAAACCGCAAACCAGCCGCAAACTAGAACTCAATAAACCAGATTTTAGAAAATTATAACCCTGTTCAGGCAGGCCTGTATCCCATGCCCATCCTCCGTTTCCCGTTTATTCTCCCTCCGACCCTCCCCCTTCTGAATCTGACCGCCAGGCGGCTCCTAAGTGATAGCAGACTACACTTGAAGACTAACCGAAAGAGAGAGAGTGATTTTCGCCGCTATTTCAAACAAGGCGTAATCTTTGTTTGGAATTTGATTGAAGGTCTTACTTTTCAATGTGCTTAAAATGGAAGTTGCAAAGCCAAATACCAGGTACTACTTGATAACTCATGGAATAAATGTATGCTGACTTATTTTTATATCTCTTTGAAGAACTCGGAAAGTGATAAATTATGCAGCCATGAATGGCGATAGATCATCAGATGATAGTGACAACGATTTCGTTGTCAACACTAAGGTTTCAAAACCCTCTGCCACTGCATCGAAACCTTCAAAACTGAGTAAATTGAAGCTAGGTTCAAGAAAGGAAACTAAGTTGTCTAATAAATCGAAATTCACAGAACTAAAACCCATTTCAGATCAATCAACAAAGGTTTGAATTTAAAATATTATCATTTTTTTACTTAGTATCTTATGCTTTGCATGCATTTTTTTTTCAAGGCAATTCAGCCTCCCATAATTGCTGGATCAAAGATTGTGGAAGAGATTGATTTTTCCATAGCAGAACCTGATTTGATAATTCACAGCATTTCGTCACAAGATACAGTTATCGCATCCACGTGTGAATGTCTTTCTCCTCATGAACTGAGTGACTCTTCAGACTCTGAAATCTGTGGAACCACTTTTGAGCTATCTGCTACAGTGAAAAACATGTGCCAAAAACATGAGTCAAAAAAGAAGATAGTTAGTGAGGATGAGGATTTCAAACCCCTTAAAACAAATGAAGAAAGAATAACCAAACGAAGGATCATCAGTGAAAGTGATACAGCAAAAAATAAGAAGATCAAAATTGAAAGTAAAGAAGATGAAAAGTTGAATACCCGTGGTAGTGTTGAATCCATTACAAAACTTTCAGTAGATGATAGTGAAGATACTTCACTTCCACTGCTACCTAGACTATCCCCCTGCACAAAAATGGTGGAAAGGTCATTACCTGAACAACTTATCCAAAATTGCCAGAACTTAGTTCTAGTTGCTTCAATCAATGAAGACAGTGAATTACCAGTTGCCCTAGAGAATAACATTCACACATCTGTAAAAGAAAAAATCAAAGTATCAAAAGACGACCATAAATTAGAAAAAGCTGAAGAATACCCAAGAATTTCCGCGCTTCAACACATTTCTGAAGATTCAAATAAAATTCGACCAGTGTCAGCGGAAGCAGTATCTCCTACCAAAACTGCCAAAAAGGCAACGAAAGTCCTGAAACAAAAACTGCAATTAAAAAAGAAGCCTGAGACGAACTCGAAAAGAGATGTGACAAATCTTAAGCAATGTAGAGATGAATCATGTGATTCATCGAAACCCACAGGAATAATTCATTCTACGATAGTCGACAACGGCCTTCCTAAAAACGACGAACTCGGAGGTTTTGAAGCGGTACCTTCCAAGAACACCCAAATTACACAAGATCCTGTTCACATCTTCAAGCCACCTAGTCCGCCATTGAGGGTTGCAGTGAAATGGAAACCACCAGGTAAATCAATCACAAGCCAATTAATTACTTTTCAAGTGTTGAACTTTTTTATTTCAAAGGTAAAGCCGGCGGTGGTGCAAATATTTTTTCAAATGGAAATTCAAATTCTCCTTCAACAGGAATTCGATTAGGTTTATCACGTAATCGTCGAGCAAGCAAGCCATTACACCCAGATGTCAAAGTGAAGATCTAACTAACAAGCGTTCGAAATAATTCTTATAAGAGTTTTTGTTTCTGGATTTACGCCTACTGTATACCTAATTCGTGCTTCACATTGAACCGTGTTGTCTTTGCCTTTTCGAAATTTGTATTTAAGTTTAAGGAATGGATGGATTCCTTGTATTTCCTGATGGCTCAAAAATGATATCGTCTTTACAAGTCGAGTGACCACTGTTATCGTGGTGTGAATAAGATCACTGAGGTTATAACTGGGAACAAAAAGGAATATAACTTGGTCATTTCCTCTGCTCCACTTCATGCCACAGTTTCGGTTTTAGCAGGTGAAGACAGAATTTCGGATGAAGTAGGAGTATCGCTGCTACACTTCCACAAACCATAGGATTTACCAACGGTAGTTTGCCATAAACGAAGGGTTCCATCCTCTGATCCTGACGCGTATAATTCACCATCGGGAGAAAAACGGACGCAATGAACTGGGCCAAAGTGACCTAAAAAAAAAGATATTGTTAATAAACACAACTACTGTCTATAGACAAGATTTACCTTTAAACGATTCTATTTCCTGTCCATTGGAATAATCCATTTTATACATTTTAAAGTCTTCGCCACCGCATACAAAGACTGAGCGTGAAGGATGTAATGAGGCCGAATGGACTTGGCTAGGCACTTGATATTCTTTTATTTTTTCAAAGCTGATGATTGCAACAAGAAGTTATTAAGCAAAGTATGTAAAATGAAAACCTATTTGTCGTTTACCTGGTTGTATTCCAGAAGCTGACTGTGTTCCCGCTAGCGACCGTTAATATGGAATCATCGTTAGAAACTTCAATGCCATTAGGGATCGAGGTAAAATCTATACGGTGAATTTCCTGTAAACGGAATATTAACAATTTTAATTTGAGAAGACGTAAAAAGATTAAATAGTCTGTACCTTTCCCGTTGAACGTTCCCAAAATCTAACGGTTCTATCGTCAGCACAACTAACTATCTTCTCTCCCTTACCAAGAAATGCAATATGTCTCAATCCAGAGGTATGGCCAGATATGATGAATGGATCTAAAAAAAAGAGAAGCTTCATGTTTTGTGTTTCTTAAATAATTTTTGAAGTACTTTATTTACCAGCAGTTGGATTATTCAAGTCATAAATGCGAAGAAGCTTTTCATTGCTTCCAGTAGCAAGCAAGCTCCCGTCTGGGGAAAAGGCCACACATTTGACTATATGCTGATGTTGGAAGGAATATATTTCTTCCCCTGTTACAGCGTCCCAGACTTTAGCAATGAAATCAGCAGCACCTGATGCAGCTTTGCTGGCATCTTGGCTTAAAGCAACTCCCCATACAGCTCCCTTGTGGCCCTCAAATGTGCCCAACCAGTCACCAGTATCTCCTTGCCTCATCATGGGTTTTCCATCTACATTTTTCTATAACGGTTAATGGATAAACTAAGAAATGAAATATATTAACAAATACCTTTGCATGCTGATATAAGAAAGTAACCTTTCTCCGTGAAACCGCTGAAAGCCAAGTCAACGACAGGCCTAGTGTGTCCACTGCAAGTTAAGGGTGTTTGTCGTAATGTAGTAGGAACTGCCATTATCCCAAAGTTATTTGGTTATTTAATACGGTCAGAGTCGAGATGGGAATTACTTGATCGGGCAGTCAAACTACAAAAGAAGCCACAAATTGGGGAATTGATGGTAAATTAAAGCCCCTTGGCTAACTTAGCAGGTTGTCGGTTGTCGGTGTTGCCGACTGCAGAACACTAGGATCATAGGGAAAATTATCCCGGCATTTGACGCCATCTGTGGCCAATACCGATAGCAATGCAGGACTTATGCAATTGTGCAAGAGTGACGTCAACTCACTTTTTAAGTAGAATGCCCCCAATTGATTATTCACACTCAGCACGCAAAATCAATCCTTTCTGAGCCGATTTTAATGCGTGGTTAAAAAGGTAAACGACGTACAGTGTGATCTGGGCCGATCACATAGATTTTTCATTGGGAAAAATCACAATAATCTAATGTGATTTAATTACTGTACCGTTCATGGGTATTGTACGGCTGCATTTTAGCCTTTAAAAAGTTCATTTTGTTGACGTAGAAAGAATTATAGATTTATAGTTAAAACGTACGTCATGTGGCGTTATTGAGCGGATGGTAAACTTTTACTATTAAAAAAAGAACTACAAGAACTGTCTGAGTATTATGTAGACATAATTAAGCTAAAGGTTGCTATACACAAAAGGTGCGCACAAAAACAAGAGCTTCCGGTTTCCCTAACTGTACTTATACAGGCTAGGCTACTAGGGATCGGATGAAACACTGTGCGGAAAATCATAGCGGACAAATCTTAACTGTTAAAATATACTGTAAGGTGTAAACGGCTAAAACGCAATTGCATTTTTTAATTCTGAATGTATCATTTAGTACTTTCTTGCTTTCTCAGCTAAATTTTTTCATTTTTAGAAAAACGCTAAACAAATATTGAATGTGTAAAATGTACAAGCAGCCCAAATATTTGTTATGCCAAAAATCGCAAACAATGTTTCAAGGGAACATCAAGAAAATTTTTCATTATTAGAACTAAAGTAATTGGTAGCCTAGTAAAGTGGGCGTTAAATGACAAAATGAGTAAACGGTGTTAATGAAAATATAGTGATATTTCGATTTTATCTATGTAGCACTGAAACGACAGTTAATGAGTTAAGCAAATAAATCGTAGCTAAAACTATAAATTATTGTAATTTGTCAAATATAATAAGCCTTATTTAAACCCAGTTTACCTTGCTCAGGTAAGAGACTAAGAGGTAACCATTCTGCGAAAAGTAAAATTTAGTTGTCCTGAAGCACCACCAGGAACACCATGGCATAAGTAACCATGGAAACCAATACTCGACTTGTTAGAGTTGTAGGCTATTTATTAAAGGTGCTGACTTGGCTCTGGCTGTCAATTTTAGCTACAAAGTGTTTCTCAAATGCACGAAGATGTAATGTAAAATTTCAATACGTACCTAATTTGTGTTAACCTTAACATTTGTAATCTTGACAGAAAAAATCGACGTCTCCTATTAAGAGCAATGGAACAAAAACAACGTCAAGATTCAAGAAGCAGGGTGGATGGGCGGATGAAACACAACAGTCGAACAAAGCTTTGAGCGCACTGTGAGTCATTGAGTCCCATCTAGTTTAGTAAATAAACTAATTCTAATCCATATTGGTATTGATATCTTGCAGAGAAAAGAGGTTTTCTTCCATAAAATTGAAGAAGCAAGAATCAGAAGAAGGTACAGCCTATAATCATTTGTACCAATTTTTGAAGATATTTAACTATGTAATGGAAATAATTTAGAAGTTCCTGTTTCAACCACCAGTGACTTAAGCAATGAAGATGTAGATGATCTCAACATTGTCAGCAACTTAAAAACGTAAAATTCTACAGTTATTCAAAAATGTTTCATCAAAATTTTTACTGGGTTTTAATTATTTTTTAGAGAAAATCATAACCGAGCTGCTGCATACAAAGAGTTAAATGCCAATAGCATTTCTAAACAAAATATGGCTCAATATTTAGAAGGGGTAGATTTAAGGATTCTAACAAAAAATATATTACCTGAGTCTCAATTGAAAGAAGTATGACCATAGTATACTCACACATGCTTCTTCTATTAATGTTATCAATTTTCTTTTGATTTAACAATCAGGCAGATGTACCATGGAATTGGGATGTTTTATTTGCTGAAATGGTGCCTGAATTATTCTTGGGTAGAGAAAAATCTCCTTTTTAGTACAATTACTCATTTTTACAACTTGTTTTATTTTTATTGGACATTCTAATACATAACATGCACACTTCTGAAACAAAGCCCATTGTAATGTAGTATGCATATTCTTTCTTACTCCCTGATGTTTTTACAACTTCCAAAACATTTTGATAGCATTAACAATTCCTACATCAGAATAATTAAAATAGAAAAGTCCACCAAGAGTGAAAACTGAAATTCCATAAACAACAGCAACACCAAGTTTGGCTAATGCAGGGCCAACCACTTTTGGTCTCATGTAGTCTACTACAATAGTTTCCAAACCCCTAGAAATGTTGCAAGTTTTTTTAGAAGACTTTCTTAAGAATTTTCTATTTTGAAGAGTAAGAATTTTTTGTTTTACCAATGAGCGTGCAGTGTGAAAGAAATAGCAAGCAAGTAATCCATTGCTGCGGAAGGGAATAGAAATGCTGCAGGTACAAGAGGGACCAGAGCAAGTGCTAAACCTCTTTCTAATGTCCAAAGTTTTGTGTGATCATCTGCTGACTTGCAAGAGGCTGTCTCGGCAAGAGCTTTGGGACCCACAGTGAAGTTTTTCACAGAATGAAGTGCATTCTGCGATACAGGCACAATTTTATTCTCATAAAATATAATGTTCTTTTTTGAAAGAGCAGCTAAACAGGGATTTCCAAGTATCAAGCGACTGTGTAACCCCACTGTAAATAAAGTAAGTAAAACAAATTACGTCCATGAAACGTATTGGTCAGTAAGATTGATCTATGCCTAATAACATATTACTCATAAAATTTAGTCAGAACTCGGGAGTTGGATTTAAATTATACTGGGACTAAAGTTGTTTCAACGAGCAACATTTGGAAATCTCTGTAAAGTAAGTAAATTACCTTTCCCAAAGTTTCTGCAAACGGACATCATTGCGGCCATTTTTCTGTCTTTTTATCAAAATAACAGTCGGATACTGCAGACGAAAATCTAGTTCTCATTTACGCCACTTTGAGATGGTCCAGTGCTTTGCAAATTGCAAGTGCATGGAAAAGTCAAGACTAGGCCTACTTTGCCTTTTTAGCCACATGGAATGAATGGATAGTGGATAACAAACTACAAAGTAAATGTAGCTTGATAATAAATTAATAAATTTTGCTTAGCCAAAAGAAAAAACAAAAATGAAATAAAAAACCAAACAAAAAATTCTGCAAAAAGGCTTTCAAGTAGGGGAAGATATACAAATTAATTAGATATCATTAATTGACCAGATAATTTTTTTTAACTTTGTTTTAAAGTGAAGAAGAGAGATTCTATGATTAATTGATTATAATTGTTTCCTTCGGAAGGACTGGAACCAAGAAAAATTTCGTACATATGCACTCTTTGTCATTCTCTTCTGAACAAGGTTCTATGGTGTAATGGTTAGCACATCAGACTTTGACTCTGATAATCTGAGTTCGATTCTCAGTAGGACCTATCTGACTTTTTTTTTTTTTTAATTTTAAACAATTGGGTTTATTACTGTGCTAATGTTTGATTTTAGTAATAATAAGTACAACTATTTCCTGTTGTATAAAGATGTGATAGTGCTCATTGGTATAATTTGTATTATGCATATTATACATACATTTATACAAACCCTTTAAATCTTCTCATTACTGAGCAGTTTTGTCATGAGCAATAGTATTGCTTGAACCATTGCACAGCTGTTTGGTATAAGGATGATTACTAAAACCTGACGATGTAACATGAAACAGTACTAGTGTTTGTCAAATAAGTATAAGGTTCTATGGTGTAATGGTTAGCACATCAGACTTTGACTCTGATAATCTGAGTTCGATTCTCAGTAGGACCTCTTCTTTTTTTCTTTTCTACCAAATTCTATAAATAGTGTTTATTATTATGCTAAATTTATTGATTTTAGTCATTATTAAAAATCGTTTCATATGGAACAAAGATGTGATAGGGTTCATTGGTTAATATGTATTTCATGTTAAAATTAGGGGTTCACCACTAAAAAAATCTTCGTAGACCTCGCCAAAAGTGCACAAATTTTAACCCTAGTAGTACGTACGTAATTTCAGCGAATTATGCAAATTATGCAAATTTTAGTACTACAAAAACCTAAATAAAAACACGAAATGGTATGTAGCGTTTGACTAGTGGAGAAAAGGTTCTATGGTGTAATGGTTAGCACATCAGACTTTGACTCTGATAATCTGAGTTCGATTCTCAGTAGGACCTCTTCTTTTTTCTTTCTTTCTAAAAATTTCCAAAAATCGTGCTTATTGTTAGCGGTATGCAAAACATTTTATTTTAATAATAATAATATTATTTCCCATTATATATAGATGTGATAAGGCTCATTCACTCATTGGTCTATTAAATAATTCTATTTGTAACAAACCCTTTGTAATCTACGGCAAGATCTGCAGTATTAAACTATGAATTGCTGAGCTGTTAATCATTAGCATTCGTTTTTTAATTTAAACCATTACACAGCTTGCTAATGACATTAGGATATGCTATCACCCATTAAAAATTCCTGAAATGTGGAACGAACGGCTTGCCAGCATATACTGCCACGTTTTTATTTTCGAAAACCTTCTAAAATTTTTTTTTGAAAGCCAGTGATAAAAGCCAAAACAGATCCAAATAAAATTGATTTCATTTCTCGACATTTTTATTAAAGAAATGCTGCATCACTCTGCTAACTTACACATTCATGATAAGGCAATCAAAGCGAGTATACGGTTATGTTCAAGCGTTTTATTTCATTACCCTTTGATGAAACGAGAAACTTGGGTCAAACTCCGTAGCAAACACACAGTTGCTATGGTAACAATGCCGCTTTATCGCGCCATCCCACAAAAGCTGTGAACCAGTTGTGTACAAGTAGGTTCTGATAGTAAGGTGTGTTCGTTTTTTCAGTTGACTATCTTCTATCTTACAGAGTTTTGCTACGAGTACTAGTTTAGTTTTATTATTTGGTAAAATCTCTTCTCTGTTACACAATTTAACAAGAAAAACTGTTGACGAAATTGAAGGAAACGAAAAGTGTTGGATCGCGTTTTGTGCTTGGGAAGTGGTTTAACCACTAGCTTCATTCCACTCACTGCAGCGTATAATATATCTGGTCGTGTTTGGTTTTTTGTGTTGTTTTTTGAGAAAACTATTTTTGTTTGGGTTCCCCCCGAAAACGAGCTGAAAAATAACACCGCATCACGTTGGTTTGCAGATAGAACTTTATGTAGCCCATGTATAAGAGGCATTGAATATTTAGATGGAGTGGCCCTTCTATTTAAATTATGTACATGTTCAGGTTACAGCAATACTGAATGTTGTCACTTTATTATCGGCTTGCGGCTCGTGTTGACTCAGCCCTTGCGCCAGAAAAGTTCACGTTCCGTGTGTGTTTTGTTTTTCCCTCTGTTTCCGTGTAGCTGTTTCCGTGTAGCTGTTTCAGCTGTGGGAAACCAGGGACGAGGGATGTCCAAAACTGTGCTCGCAACATTACACCCGTCGCGCTCTCACAAGTGCACATGCGTAAACTAGAAACCACCAAACTAATAACTAACTCAAACCCTTTAACGTTCAAGTGTCGGTGAATTAAAAGTTTATCTTCGTTTGAAAAATTTTATCTTGCTCATCACAATTCGAACACACGCCTCCTTCCTCTTCCTCTGGCGTTATGTTGACGTTGTCAGGTAAGACTCGTTATAATCGGCACCGTTGTCACGCTCTGAATAATTAAAATAAAGACTTTTTTCCCCTCCTATCTTGGCTATGCTTTTCGTTTTTGATAAAGACCATATGATGGACGACGGATCGGATTTTCTATTGCCAATACCAATATTCATTCCGCAATTGCGGAGCCCCAGTGATAATCAGACCGAATTTCAGCAACAGAATCAGTTTTCCCCCAACAGAAATGAAGACTCCAATCGAAATCGTTTGGCGACGAGTGAATTCTATTTGCAGTTAACATTCAACGGAAGCAGAGAAGTCAATCGGCCGTCATCAATTCAGTTATCATCCCAGTCGATGGAAGAAGAGGCCATGAGATGCCAGCAACAACTAGTCGCCAGCCAACAGACACTGGCCAAACTAGAGGCCGAAGTGGTCCAGCTCGAACGGACTAACGAAGGATTGCGCTCCGAAAGCGAAGTCCGCGAGTTGATGGCATTAGAGCAAGTTATAAAATGCCTTGAAGAGGAACTAATCCAGTGTCGAGCCTCCTCAGTCAAAAGTAACGAAGACCTAGTCAGTAAAACTGCCATCGCTAAAACTACTCGCACAAAACGTTTCGAAACCGAATGTGCGTTGAGGGAACTTCAATTGAGTATATGTCGACGGAAACTCGAGTACGCAACAGCCAAAGCTCTCGATGACGAAGATGATGGAAGTTCATCGGACGAAGATGCTTCAGCCACCGTCTCAAACCTTCCTGAAGAAGAAGAGCGGATCTCATCACTGCAAAAAGAGCTGGAAGAATTAAGTCAATTAAATAATCGAGCCTTGATCGAAGCTCAAGAAGCCGAAAGACTGAACGCCAACCGACAAAGTGAGCTTGCACGGACTCAATTGGACCTGGAACAAAGAATCTCCATGGGTAGGAGCGAGTGTGAGGCTCGACGTCAGAACCTTTCTGAGAAACGCCAACAGCTCGATAGAAATCTATCTTATCTGGTAATCTAATATTAGATAATAATATAATAATAATAAAATAAATAATAAAATCTGGTTTAAGGTTCAATTGGGGCAAGATATCACACAAGAAAAGCTGGCGGAAATTGGGCTTCTTCAACAGATTGCTTTGATCGAAGCAGCCCAAAAGATTGAGAACTTGGAGCGCTCGGCTCGATGTCTCTTGGCCGGAAATAGTTCACCATACAACGGATAAAAGCGACACAGATTCACCCCATATCATCACGGTCCACAGAGACACATGCACTAGTCTTAATTAGCACTCGAATCGACTGCAGAGAGCTAAAATGTTTGAAGACTTATGGCCACAGTTTTCTTGATGTTATTTTGCAATTATTTTCTTGCGTTATTGATAATCTCACTCAGATGATTAAATGCAGGGTTTTTAATCACATATTTGTCTGAATTTATGTGGTGTTTATTGTACCATTGCATGACGACTGTGCACCTCATTTTGTGGTATAAAAATTACGAAGAATAAGAATATACTGATTATTAAATTTGATTATATTCGTTATATTCTCAATTGATAATTTTATTTATTTGTAATAACTTAGAAAGTTTCATTTTTCCGTAAGAAACATAAATATTTTTACCTGCCTACCAGTTTGATCCTGAACTTTATTACAAGGATAATGTCAACCAAAGAGAAAATCCGCATCCTCCCTTTGCCGTCGAGCAGGGGATGGGACTGGCCTAGCTCATCCCTCGCCGTGACTGGTTCATCGATTCCAGCCAACTGCAGTTTTCCATCGGACTGCCGGAGGATCCCGTCTTGATGAGTCACGTTGACTTCTCCGTGCCGGACACGGACGTTCGATCGTGTTTCCATCGACCCATTGTCAACAAAACGGAAAACTATTGCGGTCACGAAATGGATGTCGGCCTGCGCTGTCACGACGTATCGTGGGCTATATTGCGTTTGGGCATGACGGGCAAGAAATCCGTCCTCCGGTCGGCCACAGTCGAGCGCGCCGATGTTTTCAAAATCTTTAGGGGAAAATGGGGGTATCTGGCGTTCGGGTCATTTGGCTCAATTGATTTCTAAATGGGTTCAAATTGCAATAAAATATTTAAAAAATCAGAAGACGTAGATGTTAGTAATGCGAATCTTAGATCAAAATTTCATGGTGTTACGACGATTGGTTAAGGAATGAAAAGTAAAATAATTTTTTTTTTTCTTAAAATTGCAAAATGGTCGCAGACTACTCGTCGATCCTTAGCCACGAACCACACAGTGTCTCTTTTTCTATTGAGGAAAGTCGATTCTTATCGACTAGTCTATAAGAGTCGACTTTTCCATTACAGTGTGCTTTTTTTATAGCTAGTTTGTAATGATTATTGTATCAAATCGTTTTAATCTAGGGTTTAATACAAAAACGTTTGCAAAATACATTTATTCTTAAATATTTTGTGTATTGTTGTACAATGTGAAACAACTTGTTATTCTCAACGTGACATAAGTAACTGATCGCCCCGCCCCCTCCCCGCAGTTAAATACACATGCGTGTGTTCATGTAAGGCTTATTTTTACTTCAAATTTTGATTCAACGAAAAAATGTGTCCTTGAGTTGTAATTTTCATTCATATTGGTGGTTCAGCCGCATAGTAGCGTGCGTGAAAATAAAAATTCGTTCGCAGTTGAATACACATGCGTATGTTGATATTAGGCTTATCCTGACTTCAAATTTCGATTCAGCGTAAAAAGTTGAGTTAAAGTTGTAATTTTTTTTTGTAATTTTTCCGGAGCTCGCAGAAAGGAGCAGGGCAGTCGAAAAGGAGGAGGAGGGGGGAAAAAATCCACTGCTGGACTTTACACAGAGTGGCCCATCTCCTTATCTCTGGTTCGCCATTTCATTAGAATACCTACTGTTAGCAGACTCTGCTCTTACCTCTTAGTCTTGTTTATCGCACAACATTTTTTTGGCATCACTGCTGGTCCCCTGTTACTCTTGGTAATATTGTTTCAATCTGGCAAGCATGCAAAAAATTACATACCCAAACAATCCAAAGACGACTTTAGACACGCTCTTGGACTGTAATAACAAAGATCCTGCGGATCCAGTTTGTTAAACTACGATCCATTGCCGTTATAATGTTTTTGGGCATCGTACGGGTGCAGATTTTTCATCATATACCCCCCCCCTCCCTGTTTTTTGCTGTTTCAATTGAAGGCCACACACAAATTGACGCACAGGCCGTGCATTAGCGTTAGTGAAAAAAAACTGCTAAAGTTTTATTGAGCAGAATTTTGTTGCAAGATATATCCGATCTACAGGATTCAATAACCAAACAGAGACGGAAAGAACCAAGACAAGCAAAAACGAGAAAGGAAAGATGAAAAAAAGGTGCATCCATAGACAAGATAGGAGAAGAAATAACTGAACCACGACAAGCAAAAAACGAGAAAGAAGAAAGACGAGAAAAGGTGTATCCAAAGTAAAGATAGTAGAAAGAAGAAGTGAACGAGATTGATTGGATTTTCATAAATACAGGGCAGGAGTTTTGATAACACATGGTAGTACAAAATTGGAGGGGCAGAATTTACTTAGAATAAGAACCAACTAAATAAGTAAAAAGGGGTAGTTTTTTTTAGAGAAGTGGTACCGTATGGTTCCTAGTGTTAGGGTACTTCAGCTCCGCTGAGTCCGATCTTTTGGGCATCTGAACCCTGGCCCGTTGCCGACTCACCCTCACCTCCTTTCGTACTTCTGTTGGAAAGAAAATTGTAAATTTGGAGTAAAATATACATTTTTCTTACCTGCTTTCAGTTCGGCATCAAGTTCCACGACGGCTGCTTTGATCCCCTCGTTATCGTAATCTAGTTCGGGATGTGACTTTTCCGACGGTGGCACAGCTTGCTTACCATCGCGCTTGACGGACTTCCCTTTTTTCCATTTATAAAGAAGAGGACCTTTTCTAATTTCCCACTCGTGACCTTTAAGGCCATTCAGGGCATTGCTCGCGTCTTCTGCTTCCAAAAATCGGACGATAGCAGAGTTTTTTGGCGATCTACCCGTTCAATCGGTCCGAATCTGTCAAACACCTTTTCAATCACGTCTTTTGAAACGCACGGAATGTTCCGTGCGATCAAAACCTGGCAATTTAAAAAAATCTTCATTTCTTATGGTCTTCAGTCCAGATGAGTAAGTAAACTGACAAATGTACATTTCGATAGAGAAACTAATATCATTCTGTTATTCTTTTTCAAGTTCAAAAGTTGCTTATTCATGTGGTGACCACAGCATCAATGTCAAATCAAACGAATAAGTGCATCTCCAACTTTGACTGGACTTCCTCTTACTCCTTGGTGCATTGCTTTCCATCCTCACTGAAATTACATTCAGACATCTGGCAAGTGGATCAAGGGCAACAATTCACACGTCGGCGTATAAGGCCGTGTGGAGGGGGGGAGATGTACACAATATCTAAAAACGTGCTCCCCCTACCAGCACACATTGTCCATAGGACGTCCATTGGATATCCGACGGTCCATTTTCCGTTTGTCCGTTTAGCGTTAGCTACGGGTATCCTATGGATGGTATATTTTGATCCAGATAACGGTTGGTCGCGGATGGTCATACTGGGATGTCCTATGAATGTCCATCTGGTACCAATCTCGGATGTGAAGTCAGCCGTACATTCGTGATGAGTATTGGACATCGTATGGATATCAGAATAAGGATCTGAAACGAACGATTAATTTCACATCCCAGATTGGTACCGATGGACATCCATAGGACATCCCAGTATGGACCGTGTTTTCTTGATCCAAACATTCCATCCATAGGATATCCGTAGCTGACGCTAAACAGACGGACGGTTTTCGTTCACAGAATATCCATAGAACGTCCTGTGGACATTGTGTGCTAGTAGGGAAGCTTGAATATCCCCTTTGTTTCAAATTGATAAGAACAAGTATAGTATGGATGCATAATACTGGCATGTCATCCAGGAGTCCCGGGTTCGATCCCCGATGAAGTTAGATCTTTTAATTTTTCCCAAATTTTTAACTGATACCAAAGACGTCCGTTTTTTGGACGTCCATGGATATCCAAAGTTGGACGTCCACAGGAGAGGACATTAGTATATCCTTTAAACATCCATAGGACGTCCAACTGGGACATCCAACTGAATTTTTTTTTTTTTTTTTTTTTTTTTTTTTTTTTTTTTTTTTTAGCTGGACGCACTCCGAGGTTGGAGTATTGTCCGGAGTTTATTTTCCGTAGTCAACAACTAGAATACATGCGAAAGTGACATACACGAGTGGTTACCAGATATATATATATATGTACATGGGGGAAACTGGGCCTATCTGCACCACACTGAGAGGGCGGAACGTACACGATCTCTGTTTGGCTTGCCGATCCAACTGGATCGGCTCTGACATCCATAGGATATCCTATGGATACCTATGGATATCTCTGTGCTAGTAGGGCCGTTTAAACGTAAAGAAGAGGGATATCTGAAATCTAGATTGACTGTAATATATTTGAGCCACTTCCAAGGGTCATCAAACAGCAGTGTAGAGCATTGGGAAATTTTTAGCACTAGCCATGGGATTGCAACTCGTGGAGTAAGTATAAATGAGAATTATCTCTAGGTATCTTTATATATTTTCCTGTTCTATTAATAAACCTATTTCTCTCCACAACTTCCATGGTGTAGTGTTTATAGTACTCGGTTGGTTACATGTTAAGCAATCATGTTCCGAGTTCGAGTCCGGTGGCGGACAAAAATTTTTCGAAAAAAGGCTCTCAGGTACCGAGAAATAAAATAGGGGTGATCCCTCAAGGGACGAGGGGTGGGCTCAGGGGTGCGCAAAGGGGCGGCCAAGGACGCTACGGAAGCCCGGTAAACCAAAAACTTTAAAGTCGATTTACTCAGGGATGCGTTCATTTGCACAAACTTTCCCATATACCATTCGAATCGGCTTAACGAGCTCTATCGAATGGCGTTAAGTTTGATTAGATTGGAGATTCCGTGCCACTCTAGGCCACTGCCCATAATGATCGATTGGTGAGCGGACAGTCTATAGTCTGTCCGGAATTCGCATCATGGCCCCTTATGGGAGCAAGACTGAAACTACATATAAGTGATTTTGAAACTTTTTGTCGCCATTCGAATATTTTTGGTGGATTTCAAGCGAAATGGGAGTTACGGGCATGCGAATCAAATTAAAAATAGTAAAGACTTTAATTATTTTACAATAACAAACATTCCGAACAAAAGATACACCATTTAGGTGAATGGTAGTCATTGTAAAACTAACTGCTCGATTTTTTTCAAAACATTTTTCACTAAAATTACTGAATCATTACAACTTTTAAAAATTTGATAAACAAGTGGAACGGGAAAAGAAAAATTATGACGACAGCTTTTTTGGATCTGCTAAGATTCGATCCTCTGTCACTCAAATCTTTTTTTTTAATGATGAAAAACCACGCAAAAAAACTTAAATAAAATAATTTTTTTTCAAAATTTTCTGTCCGGAATTCGCGTCAGCTGTCCTAAATTCGCATTTCGGCCTTTTTTCTATTTTCATTGATATTTAAGAAAATTCTTCAAAATAAAGACAAAAACTTTTATAATATTGTAGATCTTTCAATTCTCTATCAATTGATATAATTAGTTAAGGGATTTTTCCAGTTTTAACCTTAGAAATTCCTTACCCCGTAAATTTTTTTACTAAGTGACAACACAGAGCCAAAATTTTCAGCCGTAAGCTAAATTGAGAAATTTTAATTCATGATTTCTCAATTAATACAGCGTATTTTTAGATGCCCTTTGGCTCAATTGCGTATTCTCTTCCATATTTTGAAATTCATTCATTAGTTTTTGTTAAAATTTCGTCCTTTTTTTATAATTGTAAATGGAAATAATCGGCTTTTCCGTCCGGAATTCGCGTATCCGAGATGCTGTCCGGAATTCGTTGTTTTACCCTATTAAAGTAGACTGCAAGGGTTAAAAACCTTTCCAGTTTGGTTATAGTCCTCCATACCTCCTCTTCCACGTTCTAACATCCAGCTTGTAGCCAGTCCTGACTATCATTGCATTAATGTTTTCTTCAACTAATTTTTTCATCAATGGAAAACTTACTGGTATGCTCTACTGCCACTGACTCGCTGGCTAGAAGGTTAGTGGTGGCAATAGTCTAATCTGCTGGATCTACTAGGACATAACATTTTTTTGCTGCATCCAGTTTGGATATTTTATGTTATGGACATGGCATCCTGGAATAAATGAACAATTTATCAGTAATCAAAAGAAGAAATGTTGAACTTATATCTTATAGGTACCTTTTCTCCACTATCGACACATAAGAATATCCTGGTTTCAGATTCTTCTGAGTTCTAAGGTTGAAGAAACTGATGCACTTCCAGAGCAAGAAAAAGGGAATATGGAGAAAACTTAACAATACCTATTGTTATTGTTATAGCATGTTGTAGTACTGTACAATATACTTCGTCTGGTATTTGATCGAGCTACATTTTTTTCGGGAATCTTTTAATCAAAGAATACTCAACAAAATAAAAATATTACTCTTTATAACTTTTACATATTGCTAAAAGGAAAGACATTTTCATAATACTACTAGTTCTTCCACCATATTTTGTGGAATTTCATTTGTTTATTAAGTTTCCCCTTTGTTTTTTTCTCTCCCCATTTTCCAAAAAATATTATTAAACCTTAAAAATACGTCACATTTGACATAGAATGACATATTTCACATCGAATGAAGTGGAAACTCTGGAGTTGACTTCCTCGACTTAGACTCCCTGGAGTTGGTTTTGATTGCTAAGAGACGTCTCAGCATCAGTGTGTCAAAAAATTTTACACCAGTATCATTGTAGATTAGGCTGACTTAACTGCGCTAATGAAGCAATTAAAAAAACAGAACAGGGAGTCGTATGATCATGGAAAAAGTGGATACAGGAGAGAATGAAACGGATGGAAATAGTAACCTTCAAAAGAATCTATGTTGATATTTGAAAAAAAATAAAACCAAACAAAACAAAAAATATGTTAGTTGGTTCAAGAAAAATGATAGTGGTTTCTGGGTTTGACTAGGCTTTACGGAGCGAATCTGGAAGTGTTGCTGGTGGCCGAATTGGAGCGCGCTTAGCTGGCTAACGGCTAGACGTAAGCCCATTTTTGTTTACACGTAAACACAACTATTTTTTTTTCACGGACACTTGTCGTTTTCCAAACTGAACTGCATTGAACTGGATAAAACGTCTGTTTTTTCATGCTAAAGGGTTTTATGTTTACGGACAATACTCTACGGGGCAAAATTGGGAGTCTTCCTAGCCAAATCAGAGTAAACTAATCTGGAAAAAATATGGGTTAGTGTAAGAAAAGGTGTAGTGCATTGATTTACGTCTTTCGGATTCGGGAAAGAAATTGAAATGTTGTTTTGAATTCAAGAACAGCAGGCTATGAATAGCCGACTACATTTTGGTCTCGGTTGTCATATTGACATTGGCTCCGCAATACGATATATAAATAATTGTTTTTTATTTTCGTAAATTCTGTAAACTTTTCCATGTCTATCCTTTATTTTCGCGTGAATTTTAACAGACAATAAGCTATTTTTAACAAACGAAGAGAAACAGAGAGAAAAAGACGTTAGAACCCTTTGTGATCTCTTTGGATCTGTAGTGGAAGATTTTTATCCAGTAGTGAGAGTAGTTTTTATCAATTACTTATTTGTTTTACTTAGTTCTTGATTAATTTTAGTTTGCCACAGCATTAAATTATCCCTAAGTTCCTGGATTCTGTTTCCTAAACATACAAAACATGTATCCCCCTTCTGGAGACGGATTCACAAGATTTGGCCACTTCAGTCATCCCGAAGAGAACTGGTGGAGTTCAAGAACTGGATATAGTTTATTCATACGTTGTCACAGTGACCAAAGCACAAACAACATTTGGAGGTCCTCCTCTGACCTGGATCGGTCCCTAACCACCTCAGTGTTATGAAGTAAGTTGTCCCAACCATTTTTATTATTAATATTATTTAAAAAAATATCTTCTCTCTAGGTTTTCTTTGGGAATGTGCCATGTGATGTTATGGTTGAAGACATCATTCCACTTTTTGAAGACTGCTGTGTAATTTGGCGTCTAAGACTAGTGATGGACCCATTGTCGACCCTCAGCCGTGGTTTTGGCTACGTGAATTTTACCACGATGGAAGCCATATCAATCAATATGGTATAATTTATCCATTTACAAGACGATTAACGATTAACGATGATTTTTTTTCATATACTCGTTGCTAAACGGTTTGATTATTAAAGGATCTGGAGCTATGCATGTCAATGCAAACGTCCCGAATTGCCTATGCGTCGGTAGCATTTCGAAATCCAAGGACAAAGACGAAATCAAGACAAAATTCAGCCAAGTATCAGGTACATGACACAACCCCCCCCCCCCAAAAAAAAAAGTACCCGAATTCAACTCTTCTGGTTGGCATAGTGGCTTTAGCTCTCTTATTTTTTATCTCTCGTGTTGATTTTAATTTCCTTCATCAGGAAGCCTATTGAGTGTTATCTCTGCGGAAACGAAGCCCAACTGGGGATTCTGTCTTCTAGAGTATGACTCGATTTAGTCAGCTGCTTTTACCCAAAAACATCTTAAGCAATGGCACAATTCAAGTTTTGGATCAGACATCATCGTCGATTGGGCCGATCCCAATGAAGGGGTGTACGCACAACAGCACAAGATTGTTGACGGCGCCATTTCGCAAGCAGAGTGAAAAAACGAATCTTCATTTATTTAAAAGAAAATTTCTTTATATATATTTAGGTTCCAATAGACGTTTTTGCCAATTAATTTGTTAACGTTTTCTTGAATTTTTTCAGACAAAGGTACTGCATGTTGGAAACATTCCGAACAAAATCAACTTGAAAGATATAAAAAAAATGTTCGGAGAGCATGGCCCCATCCAGCTGGTCGAAAAGTTCGACGACTATGCTTTCGTTCATTACGAGAACAGGGACGATGCCGCGAAGGCTGTAGAAGCTCTACATGGCCGCACAGTCGACGGGCTGAGTTTGGCCGTGTCCTTTAAGTAATTGGACACTACTGAAAAAGATTAAGAGGTCGATTTTTTCATATTTTTTTCTTTTTACGTTACGCACGTTACCTTACGTTACCCCTTGGGCTTTGTCCCTGAAATTTTTTTGATTTCGTAAATAGAATAATCTATTCTTGTAAAAATTCTATGCTTGTCGTGTTTCTTAAGGGCTCTTCGTCCCTATTGGTTTTGAACCGGATAAATCTTACAACAACTAAAATAAACTTTTGTATGTAAATGACTCTCGGAATAAAAAAACTATGAGTGTGTGTGTCCATGTCGAGTTCTACAATCATTTCCGAAAAAAAAGTGTCGTAAATGAAATCCACACTTTGACACGTTGACTGGAAAACGGGAAGGAAAATTCAAAAAAAAGATTGACCCGCCGTGATTGGGCACGTACCGCAACGGTGATGATTCCGTGTGAACTACTCAACACAGAAAATTCAATGGCTCGCGCGCATTCCAACAGAGTTTTACAGAGTTGAGAGAAACAATCAAATCTACATACAACTTGAATTTGTGTTCAAGTGTGTTCAACCACTAAAGCAACAGCAAACGGCTCAAAACTTGCAGAAACTGACTTTTATGGAGATTCTTAACGAAGCCAACCAATGGATGGAAGCGTTGCGCAGAGTAAAATGGCAAATCCAGCCGCAACAGAAAGTTATCTTTGCACCCCGCGAAGCGCCAAATGAACCCGATAAGTTGATGGAAACCGGCATCACGGCTAATGTCGATGACCCATAAGTCCCTGATTGAAAATTTGTCTTTGTGGCATGTTTAGAAAAAGTGGGCTCCTCCACTGTTTATCGGTGACTGTTGCTCTATGTGACGACCCTTGCAATAAGTAAGACCAGCCGTGATGCTGTTGTGGTTGCTGCTGCTGCTGGTGACGTGTCGTTTCTTACGTTTAGGGAAAGGTGCTTCATGTGAGTAACGTTACGCACGATTTCACCGGATACAAGCTTAGGGAGGGCTTAGAGGCCAATAGGCCCATCTGGCGTGTGAAAAAGATGAGGAATTCCACCTTCGTTCATTTTGGAATTAACTGTTTCGATGCCGTGCAGGCAATGGAGGCGCTCGACGGATACATGCCCTACGGGGTGAATATCCAAGTCTCGCTTTAAGAACTGAATTTGATTCAACTGGCTGAAGTGGCAGAGTTTTGACGTTTATATTTTTTATGTTTAAGGTCATTTTGAGGTTTTGGTGACAACAGGTGCAGCTGCACAATGTGCGAAGTTTATTTTCTCTATATTAGTTTTTTGTGTCTTTACCTCCTGAAAGTTTTAACCCAATTGAAACTCCATTGAACTGGCTTAATGATTTTCTTTCTAACCAAACTACCACAGCAGTTGGACTTGAAGAAATTGAAGTTAAGAAAATACGCCCTACTAACGTAAATAAATCATATCATGTGACATCAGAAAGGTAATAAACAGGCAAAAGTCGATTGTACCATAAGTACGAAATCAAAATACCCTTAAGAACGAAGTAAAACAAACAGCACGCAGGGTTTTTAATTTTCATTTTACTGCCATTAATCTATTTGAAGGATTATTAATTTATTCCCCTTATTTTTTATATTTTCTTAGTTCCAACAAATCGTAACTTATTTCAAAATTGATATTATTTTTTAGACACGTTTGAATTAAAGAATCATTTAATAATATGCAGCTGTGGGTAATATCATTTTTTTATTGTTGGAAGCAGCCTTAATCACCTCTGTTACCAAGGGCAAACTAGGAAAAAGAACTTAAAAAAACCTCTACTGATTTTTGGTCGATTAGATTTACATTTCCATGGTTACCTATTTTTGCTCTGCTAAGCCAGAGGTCTTCACCCTCAGATTCTTTAATAAAATCTAGAAGACAGCGTTAGTTCTCTGAACGCCCGTAGCCTTCGACTGTCGCCCACTACGTTCACTCATGGCCTACGTAATGGTTAAGGCCTGTAAACTTGAATGTAGTCCTATGACGGCGAGAGGATCGCAGAATTCTTTATCCTTTCCTAGAGCAAGAGCCAATCAGCGAAAAAAGAAGGGATCAACTTCGTTATCTGTCGTTCGATATTGCTATCTCGTTAGAATAGGAAGGATAAATAGATAATTGTGGCTTAGCTGAGAAACATTTGAAGTCTTCAGCAACGTGTTTTTTACTTAAAATTTACGAAAGGCAATCAAATGAACATACTAACGAGTGTTGTCATTTTGAGTACTGTTTTATCGTCTCCATGTTCTGGCTTTTCATTCGTTAATGGGTAGGTGGAAAGTTTTACTCTTGTTTTTCAAACTTAAATTCAATTTTCTCTTGTTACTTGTTAGACAACAATGGTATCCGAAATTTTTTAAAAAGAATTTCAATTAAATCTTTGTTTTTTTTTCACTAGGTTCATAAGTGCTGCATGTTTCCAAATGAAACAAAAGAATTCGTAAGGTTTAACATGAAACTTCGCTTCAACTTCCAAGAATGTTGCAACATTTTTTATTTTATTGCAACACGTTTTACCATTATAAACTAGAGTAAAACGACAGAATAAAATCTAAGTTCTCCCTTACTTATAAAAACTTCACATCGTACAAAGTGAATTTTTAACTAATATGTCCGCCGCTAGGTTGCCATATTAGGGGTACGCGTCATTGGTTTGCCTTATGGGCTTATGGCCGTCCATTGCCAAATCTCCAAACTATTAAAATGATTAAAGATTAACTTTTAAAACATCTAAACAATTTTGATGGAAAGTTTTCATCGTTAAAAAGTTCAACAAAACAACAAACTAGACGAAGGGAATGGACTCGGGACGAAGAGGAAGATAAAAGATTGCCTCACCTACCAAGTAGCGTTGGATAGGTTCCAGAATTTTGATAGGACTAAGGGAATAATAAATAAAACACAAAAAAACAAAAATCAAGCAAAAAAAAGAACTCAAAAGAGATACAGAATAAACATTAAAAATACCCAGTCGAATTCAGAGCGATCATTTCGTAATCATTGCCCGGATTATTAAAAACGTTGTTGATGTAGTGCTGTTCGCTACTTTCGGCGATTATGGTTCTACGGCTGTCACGATCCATGGCGGAAATCCTGTAATCCAAACATGGTGGGACCATTACAAATCTTCGAAATCCGATCGAAATGAGAAGAAATTTGTGATACTTGTGAAAACTTTTGTGGTAAATGTTGTGTTAATGCGCCCTTTCTTCCGTTACCACTAGATGGCGCGTGGCTCACAAGGCCATTGGAAGCAGCTGACCGTAAGAAGGGCAGTCTCGTTTCGGCTTAGCTGGAAGTTTGGCGAGCGACAGGTTTTTATACATTAACAAAATGTAAACATTTGCTTTTATAACAATGACATATGTACACACACACATACACTGAAAATTGAATATACATTTTAAGAAATGTACACACACACATACACTCAAATTTAATGTACAACTTAGACAGGGCATATTATAGTTATATTTTCGAAATAAAAAAAAAACAGTCCGATTACTTCGGTTCCCGACATTGTATACATTTGTACACAAATTCTTTTGGGTCCATTTTTAAAATATTCGCACTTAAAGTGCATCCTTTGTTGGCATAAATTGCAATGGACTGATGGTTCATTGTTGGAAGCGTCGTCAATTATCTTGTCACATTTTTTGGCATATGTAATCCAGCTGGTTTTGGAGCTTAAGCCTTTTCATGGTTGATACTGCAATGAAGAAATTTTAATAACTTAGCTGATTAGCAGCTGCCCATGCGTCGTCTTCAAAGTAAATGGTCATATTTGGGAGTTCGATAGAAACATCAGGTTCTAAAATCGCAGGGATAGTCCTTATCATTTGTTCCGTGACATTTTTTTTACTTGAAATTGCTAAGTCAGCATTGGTCGCAAAGCCAAGTTATAACCACTGTTGATCAAAATAAATAGAAAGTTAGATTATGCTTACATTTTATTGATATTTTAATATTACACTGCCTTACCAGCGGCTTGGAAGATATTATGGCGTCTTCTGATCTTATCAACGGTGAGTTAAAACTTTGTTCTCCCTTTTTTCTGTGAATTTCGTATAATTTCCTTCCATAATTAAATGCCTTTTATTTTATTTTAATTTATTGTCAGTTGCTGCCGACACCAACCAAGAAATTCTGGATGAGATTAAAAAAGCGGAAGGCGACGAGGCTGAATTTTTAAAACAAGTTTTTGATTCCTTTGATTCATTGGGAAAGCTCATAAGCCAAGTCATTGAATCATTCAAAACAAGTAAGAATTTTGAAAAGGAGACCAATCTTACGGTAATGATTACGGAAAGGATAAAGAGGGAAATTGAAGAAACGATTAAGAGCAAAGGGGAAGCCAAAAAGAAAAGGGAAGAAGAGTTCCAGCGGGAGATTGAAGAAGCGGAGAGAAATTTAAGCGAGAAAAGAAAATACTTGGATGACAAAACCAAACCCAAGTTGCGCGTTTGGTTGTCATTTTCGTTAGTTTTTTTCTTCAAAGTTCTTGGGCACATATTTGTAGTGATCTAGTTTTTTCTTCTTCCATTGAGGACCACGTCTACTTTTGAGTGGTGCATCATGCATGCATCTAGCTTTCTTATCGCATTAGTCTTATGAGTCAATCACTTCATCCAGCAACATGACGTTCGGTAGCAGACTCGTGACATAATTATGGCAGGCCTAAAGCGTTACTACTTGATCGGGACTGAAGTGACGTCTTTGTAAGTAAACCGTTTCTATGAATTTGACGTCAGCGTGTATTTGCACGGTGGCCACTGCCTTTGATCGGCATTTCGAGTCCGCAGAGTACCTACACTGCTCAATAGTATTCTCGCGTGTGTTTTCATCCATGCGGTTGAAAGAGCAATCCATTGGGGTTGGATATCCTTGATGGGTCCGGAATTTGGGTATAAAAGACTGTCCCAGCTCGATTATCAGTTCTTTCCAAGAACAATCAACACAATACTCTTTCGTTGCGAATTTTTGTCAGATCTATCCCCTATCCCTTTAAATATAAATTTTCAAGGTATATTTTAATGTTCGTATCAAATTCATTAAACAAATTTGAGGAAATCGTGTTGCTGCCCGTAGTAAAACAAGGTTAAAAAAAACAGGACGTAACAAGGTGGGGGGGGGGAGGGGTGCCAGCACATCAGGGTCGTGAATTAACATGAACTACTTAAAAAATATAAATGCAATTGAAATAAAGATTGTGCACGTAAAAAAAATATGGGCTTACGTTACAGGTAACGTTTGGCCACAAGAGACCTTACCAGATTCATCTCAAAGAGTGTTCGCCCATTGAGGGGATCCATAGCATTCAGAGCATTATCCCTCTGTTCGAAATGAACAAAAGCATCATTCGAACACGATGGAAAAGGGCCCATGGGCATCAAAATCCTCCTTCAACTGTTCTTCATGTAACTTCTTGCGAAAGGTTACGCATACAGAGCACCTTGACCTTAACTTCGTTCACTAAAGTTAACGTAAAAAAACGTTAATAACGGAGGTGGGAGGGGGCTTACAGGCTTACAGGCTTTAGTTACAGGACCATGGTCATACCGCGCGTGTTTTGTTTTTTGTTTCAATTGATTTAAGATCATATGCAAATTGACGCATAGGTTAAATGTGCGTTATTAACGCTAGTGAAAAAAATGCTGGGAAATTTTAGTTAAGCAGAATTGTTTTATAAGATCTATCCGATCTACAGGATTAAAAAAAAACAGAGACAGCTAGAGACGAAGAACCAGGAAGAACCACGCAAGCAAAAACAAGAAAGACATGAAAAAGTTACATCCATAGAAAATAAATTAGAAGGCAGAACTGAACGATCGGTTAGATATTGATATAGGGGCAGGAATTTTGCTAAAACATGCTCGTGCAAAAGATAGAAGAGGAGAGGAGAGCAGAATTTAGAGAACAAAAATATTTCTTGCATGCCCTCTCGTTTCAATTGGATTCCAAGGTCCGCAATTGTCATTTAAGTCCCCTCGTTGGGGTCAATCTGGTTCCAGTTGTTTTTACGTTTCCGACGGCCACACAGATTTTTTGCATCCATGCTTGGCGGACTTACCGTTTTTCCAATTGTGCAAAAGGGGACCTATTCTAATGTCTCACTCGTAGCCCTTTAAGGCCATTCAGGGCTTCTTTCGTGTCTTCCGCTTCCAAAAATTGGACAAATGCTGAGTTCTTTGGCGATCTATCATTTCAATTGGTCAAAATTTGTCGAAAATTTTTCAATTACGTCTTTTGAAACGCGAGGCATATTCCATACCACCAAAACCAAGCAATAACAAAAAAAACTAAAACGTGCTCCATTTATCGCAAACAGCGATAACAACTTACATTTTACATCGCGTCTGCATCATCTTCAGGGTCCACCCAATCAACAATAATTAGACTTCCAAAAACTCCCAGGCCACCTGAAGTTCAGTTAAGGCCGTTTCAGCTAAGGCCAGAGATGCATCTTTTTCCTGATGATTCGGTAAATGCATTTTTTGCTTTGCTGAATTTGTGAGTCAGTACCGGCGGTTTTTTCGTTGTTAGTGAGTTTTACTCCAACCATGTCAAATGATGCTGTGACTTCCCGTTCTGTATTTGCTCCTATTTAGAACAAGGCGACGCCTAGATTGGGTACAGATAGAACATTGGACAATCATGCTATACCTCATCGACTTTTTTTCTTATGGAAATGTTCCCAATTCCAGTAGCTTGAATTGCCTCGTTATTCTTCCGGACTCCTTCGTCCTGAGACATTTGCCTGGTGGAATTGGTTGGAAATTATTCAATCAGAAAATTATTTAAAAATTAATTTTTATTTCCGTAAAATAATTTTTTTTGTTTCTCTCAGATTGCAACTTTATTTATCCATGTGAAATTAAATTTTGCGTAGATTTGATATGTTTATATTTAAATTTTGAAATATTTTCATGTTTAAATTTGAAGCACTAAAATTAATATTAGATAGAATTAAAAATTATTTCTTGAAATAGTCGCTGCACGTGAAATTCTAGGGTATTTTTTATTAGAAATAGAAAATATAACTTGCAAAAAACAGGCTTATGTTATTTTTAGTTCTCCGGTTATAAATAATCTAAAGTGCATCTGTTTTCCCTTTTTGGCGCGTATAATCATTACCCCAAGCGATTTCTCTCCCCTTTGGTCGGCTATTTTGGACCTTGGGTTGTTTTTGACAGATAGTAAAACGACATAGGACGCATAGTCTGCTAATATTTGGTCTGCTTCAAGAATCCTCCTTTTCTTGTTTATGTAAGAAAAAGATCTGATTATTTTTCTTGTGTTTTATGTGTTGTCTACACAACTAGATTCATAATAAAAAATGCTGTGTAATTACATTTTTTTATAATAAGAAAAATAAGATTTCGGATATTAATTATTTTGTCTTTACATTAGTTTTCATTTTCATCTTATAAATCATCATCATCTTATAACACCGTTTGCCATCATAATAAGAAATTGTGTTTCAATGTCTTCTTGCTCAGCTTCATCAAGTTCAAAAAGTCCGGGTTTTCTCATTTTTTCGTCATGAACGATGCTGTTATTTTAATAACATTGTTTAGGGGAATAATAGCCGTGTAGTCTTATGTAGAAATTTAAATCCAGTGATTGTTTAGTCGCCTCTAGATCGTTTGTAAAAATGAACTAAGAACTCAAGAGTATCATCATTTTTCCCAATAAAAACTGTTGTGGTGAAATAACTACAATTAGTTTTAACTTATCCGAACAAGATACGTCGCACGCTTCCAATGAACTTTTATCAATTGAGATGAATGAATGAAAGAATTGAGTCCCACGTATGGGCTTGTGCGGACATAAATCGTTTTTCTAGCAGTTTTCATTTTTTTTATTTCTGATGTGAAGAAGTAGAAAAATGTAATATTTGAGACATTTTCTTGCATCAATCAAACAAGTTTTCTGGAGTTTGAATATTCGCCGTGCCTTGCAGACTGGCCCTTCTCGCTAGCCTTTTAAGTGTCCCGTCTATTCCATCACAAGGAAATTTTCCATGGCTGGTTGTAAAGAAATGCCACTTAACACGCACTTTAAAATCTTCTAAATGGCACACTAGATTACTGAAATTCTTGAAATTTTTATAGTGGGATGCTGCACCATCTGTAAAATGGATTATATTTTAAAGATTGGGAAAAATAATGAAAAGGTGTTGGATGACATGTTTTAAAAACGTATAGACTGCAACGGTATTGTGAGTCATGGCATTGAAAAAAAAACACATACTATGAAAAATTATTTTTCCATCGACGTTAATGTACGCAATGAAATTATGCAATGTACATTGTGGAGGGGGACTAAAAAAACGGAGGACTGAACTGAATCTTGACTCAAAATACAATAGTTTTATGACAAGTCACCTTGCAAAAGGCATTCATTCAAATTTAAGTAAGATTTCAATTCACGGCAATATTTAGATTGAATTTTTGAGACGAAATGGTGAATCGTCCATGAATAAATTTTGGAAACTAATAATTTAACAAAGTCAGCACTTGGAAGCTCCATATCATACACACATAGTCTATGGACTCCCATTTCTTAAATTTTATAATAGGATCATTTACTACATTTGTCATGGGACATTCAGATAACAACGGAGTGCCAGGACAATTAGTACATCGATGAATGATACAGTTGTAATTGTTGACATCACACACAATTAAATTCATGAGAAATTAATTTTCAGTACCAGACAGAACAGCGTCAAGCATCATTTTAATGTTTTGATGAATTTCGCACACACAAACATTATATGTGCCAGAAGAAACAACTTCAATGACATGTCTTGGTCTTAACTCGTAGAATTCGACTTGCTTCAACACTTCATACTAATTTTGTGTCAAGCAGTAATCTTTATATTGTACGAATAATCATCAATATTCAGCAAAAGCAATGGCTTTTGAATTTTAGTTTTTTTTCTCGCCATCTTTCAATCCGACAAATACTTTATCATTCATTCCAGGCACAAGTATTGAATATTCATCTGATACATAGAATTCCTCGACAATTTGGATCTCCTCCGATGTAATTTTTCTTCATTTCTTTTTGTCAGGTAATTTAGTATAGCCTACTTTTTTGTTTCTGTTTACAGTCTAGCACGTTTCACTTCAGATGTTGAAACGGAAAAAAATGCGGCATTAGCTTGTTGGCTCCAAGACATATGGACTATAAGAAATAGATAAAGAAAACAATAACAAAGATTTTTCTTTGATATTACATTTATTTTTTGTTAACTTTGTAATTACTCAAAGTAATACATTTAGGTATTAAAAATATATATATATATTTTACAATTCGGCCGTTTTTTTGTTCATTTCGCCAAGATATGTCTAAAACATAAAATGTTTAATCCACGCGGCAACGCCTATTAATGCAAATATTGACCTTGTTGACAGTGCGTCAATGTAATTATGTACCGTTAAAGTATAGAGGTCCACCACCTAATTGGGCTGTTTTATTTCTGCTTTAAAAAAATGTCAGTAGCCTGTTGCCATTTTTCCTCGCCTGTAACATTAACTGTACTTTACTCGCTAGTTCCACAAGAAATCTTTGGTAGTTGGTACTTTGACTTTTTGGTCCATCGATTTGGGATCTATTCTGCTTGAAGATTTCCACTTCTGATACATCTTAAAAACAAAATGTTAAAACTCTCAAAAGGAAATGCTCTCAGAGTTTTGATTCCACAATGAAAGTTGCCAGAGTTCTGACACACACGAGATATTTTATGGCTGACTAATCAGTAAGGCATATATATATATATATATCTAGGTCAGCTCAACTAATTATCTGTATTACGATTTCTTTGCCTCTCAAGTCTATCTAGGAACTGGCTTTCCGTGGAATTACCCTGACAGCATCATGCAATATTGTAACAACACAATTTTCTCTAGATAGATTCATCCAGAATTCCATTAACAAAAGAAAAAAATAGTCATATTCTGAAACAAATTTCCCTCCCCGTAAAATCACCTTAGATTTTATTATTTAGTTGAACTAACGTTTAATGCTTCGATCCATTGCAGAGTTAAGTTAATATGCTATAGAAGGTAAGATTAAGATAAGAAATTAAATGTTACCCCTTTTCGTAATACTTTGGGGAAAATAAGAGGGTTTATGGTAGATGTCAACAAACTGAAGTAAATCTGCGTCGTAATGGATAAGCCCGGCAGGGTTTCTACTTACGGCATTCTCTAAGCCAAAATGGACATACTTACTGGTTTTTTTATAAACAGATGATGTTTTCTTAGTGACGAATTATTTGTTAGAGACGGCCAATCATTACCATTGACGTGCATTGTTCCTTTCCAGTGCTAGGTAGCAAAGATTAATATGGGAAAGGCTCGTATATAGCTTTAACAGCGCAAGAAGAGAAGGGTTCTTGCTTATGATTTGAAAAGGCTGCAAAATGGCGCATGAGCTTAATGAAAGTCATTTGTCTAACTATGATGTTTCCATCTTAATCTTCTTGTTTCTTGCATCTGCTATTCTTTTCAATTTCTATACATTATGGCTGCATCTTTCAACACTAAATCTTCTTTGTTGTTCGACTGACCCGATGAACGTGGCAGTCAACTATGTTATTATCACCTTGCCTTAGTTGTTCAAGAATAAATGATGTGTCTTTTTATTAATTTTAACGATAGGGTTCTTGCATGAAAAAGGGATTCCTTTTAAATAAATATCATTAGAATCAGTTTATCACGCTAATTCTCTTGTAATTTTTTTTTTAATTTTAAATAATAATTTTCCCCCGCAATCTCACTTCAAAGTTGAGATAAACTCCCCCCACTTTACAACGGGCCCGACATAATTTTGGTGGGCGGTCCTTTAAATATGATTCCCCCCAATTGGGGAAAGAGCGAGATTGGAGCGTGACAACGAAAAAAGGTGATCGTGTCCAACCCTCCAATATGGAGGGTGCAGGACATCATATGGCAACTTGGCCCAGCTGAGCCGGCCTTCTAGTTGCAATACTCCAAACTCATCCAGGAACGGCGTGAGCGGCAGCAACGGCGAAGTCGAACAGAGCGGCTTCGTCTGCTGCAATTCGATTCGCCAGAACCTGAGAACACGAGCACCAAAGCAATTGACATAGACATGGAAAAATGAAAATCGTTACACAAAAAACCACCCCAACAGAAACAAACGCGTTTAAAAAAATCCAGCGGTAGCTGTCGAAGTGTCGAGTCAGTTTTTTATGAGCGTCTTCGGGAATTAGAGGGGTGGACGCCGACGTCCACCTTGATCTCGGAAATTGATGTGCCAACGTCGGCTGCAACGGCCGCAGCAACCGATTCGGAAAAACCAGAAAACACGATCACAAAAGCCATAAACATAGAAATGGAGAGAAAAAAGCTTTATTTGCTTTTCCAAATTATCGATTCAACGTTGGCCAGGTAATTGTGAACTGCAATAAATTTGCATGTCATTGAAGGCTTAAACCCACAACACCCGACAACCGAAATGCGATTCACTACAGCTGCAAGGTAACAAAACATGAAATAAAAAGGAAACTAATAAGTTAACACACCCCTGAAGAATATGATTGTAAAAAATCCCAACCAGTCGGAAAACGCTACGGTTACTACAGCTAATCGAGAAAAATACCCTGTGAACTTGTATAAGCATAAACACGTTTGAGCGTCAGACAAATGTTAGATTGGTTGCAATCAAGTCCTTCGACTCTAACACCAATGAAAACAGAAATGAGCAAAACGAAAAAACGAGAGAGTGGTGGGCCATTCGCCTGGAGCGGCCCGGAGATCGCGCCCGTTTTGCAAAAAACCACAACTTCGCCGTGCTTGGGGGTATCCACATTTCCTCTCTCTCCTTTTTTATCTCTTTTCCCAGTACCCAAAAATCGAAATTCCCCGGTAAAAATCGGACTTCATCCGATGAAGTGCAGTCCAAACTAACTGCTGGCGAGACTTTGCTTCCGTTGGAGGTGGAATCCGGCTACGAGTTGCATAAAGAGAGCCCAGGCAATCGCTTCCTGGTATCTTTTGGCACATCAACCCTAATGTATTACGCTCTTTTACTACTTCCACTGCCAGTCTGACAGCCTTCTGCAGCAGCACGAGCGGTTTCTCGCTCTGCGGAGCTGCAAGGAAGAAATAAATTGTCGCGTTGGAAAAATCTTTTTGCAATTCAATGAGTAAGTTGCCACAAAATTTCATACAAAAAGCCATGCAACATTATTGATAACAATTTTTGATGTAGTGCACAACTAATAGAAAATCATTTCTCATTATTTAAGGCATTTATATAAAACAAACAAAACAGGATATTATCTATTTACGTATCTTTCTGATTGAGGACATAACAATACACTGATTTACGAATAGCAAACACGATACATTTATTTGTTTGACTAATTTTTGTTGCCAAAGCACATGATATGCATCAGCATTCAGGATTCAGCAACGTCAACTTCGTCGAATGGTGATTCCCACCAGTTCAAATTGAGTGGACATCATAGCTTTACTTATATTGAAATAAATGTCATTAACGCACCCGATGTTTATCCGCCTTGCTCAACTAAATCTAACTGGATTACTTATGAAAGATTATCCGTGTCCTTTCTCTCAAATAAGTCTCGGCTATCAGCTGAGGCTAATTAAGTAATAAAAAACGAATTAATTTATAAGTTCTAAATGGATAAAAAAAAGATAAAGAATCTCTTGTTGCCATTGATCAATACTAGACTGCCCGACACCGTTAATTGGCAACCAACTGCGGATTGGGGGTGATGATTCGAGTTTGCCAGAATGGGTCTAGTGATAGTGGCTGACTGTGGCCGACTGGGACCTCTGCCCCGGCTGTACTTTTGGCGGATGCTGGTTGTGGACGGATCCACGCTACAATTCCGGAACTTCCACTTGCTAGTTGGAATGGGCTTGACCATGTCGTTGACCATGTCGTTGGGGGCATCAAGTTGGTATAGCTTCAGGTCTTCCACCGACCGATATTATGCTGGGGAGACGGAGCGGGATAACCCTGAGGAGATCCAGTAGCTGGTGGACCACCGAATCTGGTTGCTGTTGCTGATTGTGCGGATGAGGTGGTTGCTGTTACTGGGGCGGCTGCTCCGTAAGCGCAGGACTAAAACAACAATGATCCTGCGGCTCCCGTTAGTTGAACTACGATCCATTGGCGTTATAATGTTGCTGGGCATCGTACAGTTGCGGAATCTGCATCATGTAACCCCCCCCCCCTCCCCCTGGGGTGGCCCTTGGGCATCCATGTAATCTCCTGTATTAGGATTCATTATGTTGCCATGTTGACTCATCGTGACCTGGTTCTTTTATCCAAAAAGAATTGCAGGCACGGATCAAGGTTTCGCTGTTTTGGCTATCCGGAACGGGAAAAAAAGGGAGAGGGGGAAAGGGACCATGGTCATTCCATGCGTGTTTATTTTTTTGTTTCAATTGAGTTAAGGCCATTAACAAATTGACGCACAGGCGGTGAATTAACGCTAGTGAAAAAAAACTGGGAAAATTTAGTTAAGCATAATTTTGTTGTAAGATCTATCCGATCTACAGAGACAGAGACGAAGAACCCGGAAGAACCACGACAAGCAAAAAACGAGAAAGACGAGAAAAAGGTGCATTCATAGAAAGGAATTCATAGAAAGTAGAAGGCAGAACTGAACGATCGGTTAGATATTGATATAGGGGCAAGAGTTTTGCTAAAACAGGCTCGTGTAAAAGAAGGGGGCAGAATTTAGAGAACAAAAATATTTCTTACATTCCCTCTCTTTTCAATTGGGTTTCAAAGTCCGCAATCACCACTAAAATCCCCTCGTTTGGGCAATCTGGTTACAGTTGTTTAGACGTTTTTGACGGCGGCACAGATGTCTTGCAACCACGCTTGGCGGACTTATCTTTTTCCACTTGTACAGAAGGGGACCTTTCTTAATGTCCCACCCGTAACCTTTAAGTAGGCCATTCAGATTTTCAATGAGTTACCTAAATCAGAAGGCCACAAACTTTTAAATAGCGAACTTTTTTTCTTTGCTGATGTACTATACTGAAATAATAGCGAAAATTTGATTAGCAATTTTTTTCAATCAGTAAAAATGTAACATTAAATAAATCAAATTCTGCTGCTGCCAGGGCTCATGAGGCCTTGTTCCCGTACTGCCAACTACGAGAACGATTGATTCAATTTAGCTATAGCTTGTCACAGTGCGATGCCGATGTTCCCGACTGATGCTGAAAATTCGGAAAACAAATTTTATGGTGAAATAAAGTAAACAAAATACTGAATCTATGAAATTCAATTATAAAAAAGACGAAAAAAGATGTAGGTGTGACTTTATTGGCTGGGCTACTGAAAGGCGCCTACTCACGGGCGCGATCCCACTACTGCCCGACACGGGAACTTTTGGCTGCTCGGTTTCCTCCTGGCCCGATTCGCTCCTCCTTAGATAATCTGGATCTGCCGGATTCTTCCAACCGATCCATGTTGATGCCAAGCTTAGTGCGGACACCTGTTCAACGCAAGCGACGATCCAGCAGGATTCCCAGCCTCAAGCCATCCACTACACCAAGCCTCCCAGAAGCAGGATTACAGGTACGCGCCACATACCCGGCTGGAAAACTAACATTTTTACAACTAGTGACCCTAGTGAAGAATTTTTTTTGTATTTCAAGTTCGCAACGAAAAGGCTGCATTTCTTATTTTCCAATTATTAATGTTTTTCTGTATTGATTACATTTGCAGAGAAATTTTGTGTTAGAGCAGCAGAGGTGCTATTCGGGCTCTTTCAATCAGCATTTAACAATTAATTATCCCTGAGGGTAGTACTTGTACTACCAGAAGACATTAAAGTAAATGCGGGTGTGTGTGTGTAGGGGGGGGGGGGGTGTGGGGGAGTGTACGGTGTTCTGAGCCAGTCTTCCAGAACCTTTATTCAGAATCAGAATAAATTTATAGAAAACTAAACTACTGCATCGATTTTCTTCAAAATGTTTGTGTAAACTTACAGTAATTTATCTTAGCGCATAGGTAAGTTTCGATTTATTTGGTAATACTAAATTTTATTAAATTTTATGCGGATTTAGTCATTAGCTTTTTGTGACTTAGGACAACCACAAAATCAATTAGGTTGTCTGTTGACAGTCTGTTGATGTCTTGTTGTAATTTCATGACCGATAATTCCCGAGGGCGAACCTGGAAGGGTCTTGTTCATTGACCAAATATAACCAAAATTCTGAGATTAAAAAACAAAGATTTCTCCAGTTTTTTTAACAATAGGGTTGAGCCACAATTTTCCGTTTTATGTCAGCTTTCAGGCTTGGGTTAAAATTACCACTTGTGGTTTTAATGTCTTCAAATATCAAAGACTCGAAAAAATGTTTTTATCGACAAATTCTATTAATTTAAAGTGCATATGCAATATGCAATATGCATATGTAATTTTTGGACAGCTCTTTTAAAAAATGTTATAATTTAATCCGTGAAATCGTTACTTGAAACAAATGGTTTTTTAAACATTCAGTCAGTCTCAGTATAGTCCTGTTGGCACTACTCAATAAACTTCTCCGCCCGCATCGGTAATCGGGGAACAACACTAGCCTTTCTCCAACCAGTTGAAGAGCCTTACGTCCACTTCATTGACATCAACCAAAATAAGGTAACAGAAAATTCTATAGTTCTAAGTCCCCTATCCAACTGATTTTTTCTGTTGTCCTTTCTCAAAATATCAATGACCAACAAGTATTAAACAAGATTTAACTTTAGTAATCGTAACTTTTTTTTTGTCGAACTCACCTGCTATTTACCCATACAAGGAATTTAATTTTGTTATGACCCTGGAATCGACTATTATTTTCAGTTGAAGTTAACCCATACGACAGTCAACAGAACGATCGCGCATTGATGGACAAGGCGGACAAGGCCACTAGAGCGTTTGTTTTTTCATTCACTCTCACGTCAAACACGAATATTCCGTTCTACTTCGAGTAAAAGGTAGGCTACAAAATTTTATTAATTTTGAATACAGTTTATTGATTTAGTTGACTTGTGTCATTCACCGTCATTTGGTCGTAAGTTCCGGTCTCCTTAATACACTCCTGAAAATGCCCCAACTTAACAATTGAAAAACGGATTTCTTTTATCCGATGACCATTGATCTCAACTTAATCGCCTACAAGTAATTAATTTAGTTATTAGGTTTTCATCACCTATATGTCTAGTTTGTTTCTTGATTGAAATTCACAATCTCTGTAGGGACAACGAGGCTGCTGCACGTGCCGACGAAGCGTGCTAGACAACACCTGAAACTGACGAGTTTATTTACATATTTTGTACCGATAATAATTCCCCTCCCCTCACAAAATCAAGGCTACAACATCAAACAGTTACATTAACACGTTGAAAGTGAAACTGTAAAGAAATGAACGACTTTATCTAATAAAACATTGATTACAAAAAAATTATTTCTAGATTGGCTGATAAAAATTGTTAATCATGATGAAGTGGTGTTGTACATTGACAGGTAGGTTCTTGATGTGGCGGAGTTACCTGAATTGAAGAGGATACGTTTGGGGGTAGTGTTTGATGCTGAGATTGCGAGTCGTATTCCGGAGTAACTATCGCCAAGATTGATGCCAAAGAAGGAAACTGGCAATGAGGAGAACCCAGCCCATGAGGAGGTACACGTGAAGCAAAGTCCTCCACAAGAATTTGGTGAAGACAAGTTGAGGGCTGATGAGAATCAAGGATGTGAGAGGAAGAACAAAACTAGCGGTGAAGAGTAAACTGCCAAGGAATGGATGGAGGACAATGAAAACGGTTGCCACCCAAGGTGTGGCGTGGTGCACGTCTTCGGGAGGAAGATTCGTTAGTTTAGCTGCCTGGGCCGTAGGTTATTCTGGAATCATGGGCTCCATCAAGTGGCTCCACTGTCCATACTGGGCGTGTCGTAGGCAAATTGTCCCCTGAGCCCTGAGAATAACACCGCATTGAGTCTTGCCCATTCCCCCGTTTGGCAGCATCTGACCTCCGTTTCCATTCTGATATAGGGCCACGGATGACTGGAGCGAGTTCGTTGTGTCGTTCCATCCCATTTTGATGCAGATACCTTAGCGATGGCGGTGGTGTCAGGTGTAGTAGCGTTCCGGCGTCACTCTGCAAGGAATCCATGTCCAGATATAGCGTCGTCCCAATTGCTGGATGCTGTTGGAGACTGTGTTGGCCCATATCATGTATAATATATGATATGGTAGTTAGCAATGTTGGGTAGTTAACGTGGGAAGCTGCTGCGATGACAGCAATAGAAATCACAGAAAACAACTCGCGATAAAAAAGTAGCTGCTCAGTTAACTGAGCATCTTGGAAAATTACATTTAATAACTGCTGCTACTGTGAGAGCAACACCAATTAAATTCAAAAATAAAAAAATTGCCAATAGAGCAATATATCACTTGAATTGACACATTCAAAAATTGCCGCTATGAGAGTAATACCACTCGAATTGATACATTAAAAAATTGCCGCTATGAGAACAATATCATTTAAATTTAAAAAAAGTTTTTATAGACTTACAGAAAATTTGAGGTAATCCAACAACCTTTGGCTGCTAGTTAAGACGTCTCTGGAGTTCAAGAATTGAATTGCATTAACGCCTTCCATTTGCCACGAACATCTATAGCATTAAATAGTTGTCATTATTGTTCAGGGAAATGAAAAAGCAATAATTTTACATTCGTTTGATGTGGTCTTCCTTATCTGTGAGCCACTTGAAGGAGGCCAGTATGTCGTGGAATTCGAGAAGAGATGTCAATGTTCCCAGTTTCATACCCATAGTTAGGGCAATTATCTCAGAAGCTTTTTCCGAGTCGAGGGGAGAGTCGTGCAATTCCTTGCTCTTCTTGGAAACCTTCAAACTCATTGCAGATAGCTTCAACTTCTTTCAGAGTAGTGCTGGCACCACAGTACTCTTTTTTTATCATCTAACATCGTTACAAAAGTTTGAAACCTAACAAACACAGATTAAAATATAACAATTAAATTTAAGAAAAAAAAAGAAAAACACTAGTTCCTCAGCCTCACCTGACATATAAATGTCTTCCTAATCACAAACAAGACCGGATTTGGCTTCCACATCAACGCTTAAGTGTTGGAATTTCAGAAGGACAACATCAAAATCTTTGCTAGCCAAAGGTTGTTCGAGGACTCTGGTGGTGAAGATAACAATTAATACAAGGGAAATTAGACAGATTGAAAAAATTAAACTTACTTCAACTGCGATTCTATTTCAGTTAACCAGCAGCTAACGTCTGTTGGAAGAATGACCCTAGTACGTTTCAAAGAGCCAAGTCTTCTTGAAGTTTGAGATACCTTAGCCGAGAAACCCCCGGCCAAATGGGTAGGTCCCGCCATTCCATCGAAAGTGTGTACCACAGGTACCATTTCATTGCCGCTCCATCCAGATACATACAGAAGTTTGCCCCGCGCGCCCCATTGATTGTACGCTCCAGTGGACTCGTCAAGCTATCTTCGGGCGTTTCTTTTAAGACCTTGGGACTCAAAAACTTTATCTAAGGAGGCATAATGCCAGTAACTGAATTGCTATGCCTATCAGTAACTTCAAATATAACTGATCCTCGCCATTGTTGTCTACGTTTTCCTCTTCTTCGCTTTCTTCGCTACTTTTATGTGTGTCGTCAATACTCTCTTCTACGTCAGATTCTTCAGGATCTTTCGTAGTAATCTCCCAAATTTTTTTCTGCCTTGATTACTTGCTGCCCATTTTCCTCCACGTCCTCTGTTCCGTCCGGCTCAACAGTCTTTACTTCCAGCAGCTGTTCCGGAACCGGGTGCGCAGATGGAGGTAATGGGTGTAAACGTCTGTTCAGATCCCTTGGACATCTAGACCAACGTGTATTCGATGATTTTCTCATTTACCTCCGGCAAAAACAACATTAATTGCTTGCTGCATTAAAATACCTCAAAATCTTGTCACAATAATAAACGAACACCCCAAGAGAAAACTAATGGAACAAAAAAAGACCTACTCACCGTCAACCGAAAACGATGCTCCCTATCCAACAATTTTAGATTTGGCACAACCCTTTGGTTACCAGTATAAAAAAAACAGCATATTTGTGCTAAATTCAGTAATGTATTTTGGGGAGTCTACTTCAATCTTTACTAGGTGACGTTTGCAACCGAACCAGATAAAACTAAAAACAAGATTTCAGTTATTAATTATTATAGGAAAATTCAATACAAGGGATATTCTACTCGGCTTAGTTATTTCTAGTTGAGTTGAAAAATAGTTAAAATTACTTTTATTATTCTGTTTTTTCTTCTGTTAAAATTAACCTTGTACAAATGAGTTGAAGATCGTTTTTTTTAAATAAATAGCGAGCAGACACCATAATTGATAACACAACACATTACAAAAGAAATGCGCACGAGTGAACCATTTCAAATTTTGACAGGAGAATTAAAAATAGGTCATAAATATTTCAAAGACTTTCAAAGGTGATTTAAAACTTCCAATTTCTGTGTGTGAGGGATTTCTGATTTGACGTTGTTATAAAGGAGCGTAAAGGGCACGTTGTCTTCTATTTATATTCCTCTGGTGATGTTGGAAGGTGACGAGTCATCATCGTCATCCACAGTTTGTTTTTCCTAAAGATGTGTGTTAGATGACAGCAATATAGAGCCTGCTGATTTCTTGACTTGTTTAGGGGTTAGCACTACTTCATGCCAATCTGCCCACTTTTGAAATAGGAAATCTACGACAAAAGGTTAGATAAAGTAAGGGCAAAATTCAAACACATAGGCTTACTGTATATGGCGTCGAGAATATCGATTGGAAATTTTTGTTTAGCCATGCTTCCCTTAATGCTAAGACACGATTAGCCTGAATGGCTCATTTGTGCAAGTTCTTCTTCAGAATACCAAGACAAAAGAAAAAATTTAATCGTACTAGTCAATCTGCGACTAGTCAGTACCCGTCTCACTCCTCCCATACATAATTGCTTGCTTCAGTTTATCACATCTTACCTTGATTTTGCCGTTTAGTTTGACCTGTGACAGAAAATAGTATTATCACAACAATACAGATTATTTAAGTCTACTTCATTTTTTACTTATATATACTTCTGTATTAGTTACATCACCAGCAGTCGGGTTGCATTTATTTGATACTAAAGCTATTTTCACCAATCCATTTTCATTGAGTTCTTTCATCGATTAAGTTTGTTGACGTATTTCTGTATACATTCAACGACTGAGCAAGAATAAATAAGACCCATAATAAAGTCCACGCCCAACGTGGAGACATAGGCAAATGAAAAAAATAAGGGAATTTAAAAAGAAGTATCACCAATTAAAAACATCAAGACGATCTATTATTGGCATACAGAATTCAATATAAAATTTATTGACTTACCTTTAGATAGCACAGTAGATGCTTGTCGAAAAACTTACCTTTAGATGTGTTGTCGAAAGTTTTTAAAGACACCAGTGATAAATTTTCCTTCTCCCTTGTTCTCACACGCAGGGCGTTGTTGCTTATAATACTGAGGGAGCCAAAAGTATAGCGAAGGGATCTATTATATATCCGGCTGACGCGCCAAGTCGTTGTATATGTTAGCGAAATGCGAAATAATGACAAAATGGGTGTAGAAGACGAACAAGACGCGTGTTTTCAACAGGATATTTAAAAAAAGCGGCGCCCTCGACCCAATCACGCGTTCCTTCTCCCCCTACTGAAAGCCTGCTACTCCTCACTCTAATTCGCAATTTCCTTCGCTTTTTTTCCCTTCTTCTTCTTACACCATACGAGACGTCCTCACATTAACTCCCTCCTCTCCGCTCAGACTGATTTACTAGACGTTCATTTTGCGTACCCGCGTATCCGGTGTAAAAATCCAGTATTCATTCCTTTTTCTTTTCCTTCCGCGCCGCCAGAGTTTCTAGAAAGGAATTTAACGAGTGAAAACTGATGACATCATCACCTGATATTTCATCAGCAACTTGGATTTGATTTGGAAAAAAAATTTGGGTTATTTTATTCAACGCGAAATCTGATCCTGACGATTCTTTACCACTCGACTTTTTTTCGTAAATATTGTCGACGAGATTGTATTACCCACAAGTGGCTTTGAGAAAACGAGCTTTGGCTTACACGCTAGATTTGTATGGGGGTAAAGGAGATTGCGTACGCGATCAAGCGCGACCGTTCAATCTGCCAGCTTTTTTTGAAGATTTCGTGGGTTTTTCTTGTGCGAATTGGGTTTGAGTGTAATGTATACGGCCCAGCAATAATATCAAGTTGATAGAGCTTGCTTTTTACCCTTTTGTTTTCCTCCGCCATCATCTCAAATATCTATATCCAATAATCTCCATCAATAGAGAGGACTGGGCTGAGGGAGAGAGAGAGAGAGAGATGTGACTTACCGATGTTGGAACCGACGGACGAAATAAAAGGGCTGGCGATTATCAATGTCAGGGCCGGCAGCAAAAACGTCATCTTGAGCTGGCTGGTGGCTGTTGAACGGCAGAATCTAAAAAAAGTATCGTGAAAGAACTGGCACAAGGAGATCAACAACAGCGCCATCTGGTGGAACACAGGGAAGAAGGACTTAGTTTGAATACACTCACGTTTATCTTCAACACCTCCCCTCAAACTGAGTCCTCTTCTACGTCAACTATTTCAATACTCTGCCTCATGGTCTTGAAATGTCCAGACTCCAGATTGTTAGGAGAAAAAGGCACCTTGGGCATCATTTTCCAGCTTGCTATTCTTAGTCCTGGCTTGAGATGTTTCCTCCTTTACCAGTCGTTTTATAAGCGATGAGAGTGTCTTGAGTTCTTGTGGGGTACTATCCCAGGCCGGCATGAAATACTGAAAGTTGGATGGTAGGGACACTTGGATCTTGGCCAAAATCTGCGTGTCATCCACAGCTGCCCCAATGTCCTTCAACTGTGCAGCAATTTGCTCGATCCTAGCTATGAAGTTCATAATCGATTGATCTGCACACAGGGGCCGTTCACATACTACGTAGTGGGATTTTGGCGGATTTTTACCCCCCTCCCTCCCCCTTGTAGTAGATTGAAGTGTTCGGGCTGACTCCCCCCTTGAAATTACGTAGTAGTTCGCTCGACCCCCCCCCCCCTAAAAAATATAGGCCTTTATATATTTCGAAACTCAATTATTTTATTTCTGTATTTAAAAAGTTAGCATTCTTTGTATCATTTTTGGCAGAGACATATTGAAAATTAACGATGCAAAGTATTTTTCTGGTTGCCAGATTATACTTTTTAACGGATTAATACAATTATTAAACAGAAACATTTTCCCATGGACTAGCATAATGATCATCAAAAGAGCAAATGGGCATTAAGGGAACTGAAGTATTGTCTGCTTCCACTGGATATCCAGGAATTCGGCCTGACAAGTCTAGTTCATTTTCCTCAATCCATTCGGCGTCTTCCAGACCATTTTCACTGTTAGCAATTATTACCATCAATTCTCTTTGACGCCTAGCTGCAACACGAATAGGTCTTATCCGTGTCTGAATTTCAACTTGCGCAGGGGCTTTTTTTTCATTTTTATGAATGCAAATATGGGTATTAAGCATAACTTTTGATGCGAAATATAACGAACAATGTTTACAAATGCGCTCCGTCAACTGAGATTGAACAGAAGGGTTGTAGAGATCATAAGGAAGAGATTTAAAACTTCGAGTAGATCGTGGCAACAAAGGTTCAATGATAAAAAAAGAGAAGGAAAAGAATGTTTTTCAAAATTAGATCTCTCTGTGGCCCTTAAACCACTTTCTAAAGTTTGACACAACGGAACTGGGCCAGGCAAGAATCGAGAAGGAACAATAGAAAAGTAAGAACTTCTTGGGGCTGTGCAACAGCTTAAATTATTGCACTTCACGATTTGGAGAAAATACTGACTAGTCCTGACATGCTCAGAAAACCAATTCTGATCTGCAACGTTCAAGTGCAACTCATCATTGAGTTCGGATGTAAGAGGGTCAATATACTCAGCTACGATTGGATGACCATCGACAATTACAGAATTCCAGACCTCGGCGAGGGTGCTTACAGCATGTTCAAAGCAGCAATGTTCTTTTTCTCAAGCTCAGCATCAGTTGTTTTACCAGAATTATCCAAATGACTGCCGTAGTGGTCGTGCTGCAAAATCAATCCGGCCAACTCGCGACTCAAAGGCGCCATTCTTCTTTCAACGCGATTAAATGAACTACGGCCTGGCGCATTAGTAGCCACGAATACAGCGTCGAAATTCTACTTCTTGAAGTGATGAATAGCAGTCTCAATAACCTTTTGGTAGCGCGGATTCTCATCTGGCCCTCCGTCCACTGAATAAAGTATAAATATAGATTCGATGAAATTAATAAGAAACAAATAAGTATTTTAAGTATCCATTATTTTACCAGTTAAAATCAAGATGGGTTTCACCGATTTATCCGTACCATATTTGGTTAGCGCCTCAAATTCGGGAATACAAAGCAACTTTTCAAAATCTTTTCCGTGGACCGACGCTGTAGAAGAGCTATGTTTTCCAGAGCGAATTGCTATATACGTCGGACCGGAATAGCCTACAACTTCCGGCTTTCCTAGACCGTTGGCACCAATAACTATTCCGGCGTATACCGAAGGAATTAACTTGTGACCCGACGCCACTACCCAGTCATGATCTGGAAGTTGAACTTGGTATTCTAGATGCAATTGGGGCTCGTTTATTTGTTGCAACAATTCCAATTGCAACTCTATAAAATCGTGAGAAATGAAAAAAAGATTAGACGTACCGAAGAATACGTATTTTAACTCATATTAATCAATCATTACCTGGCTTTATCATCTTGAGAAAGAAAGATGACTTCAGATGTCCCAAGAAGAGAAGCGAGCTGCTCCAAATTGTTGATTGTAGCTTTTCAAAAACCTTGGTCGGGATGACTTTTGTGCAGATCATTTTGGGCGCGTATTAGTTGTACTGGCACCGTTTTAACATGGCGCTTTCCTTCCGTACTATTGCTTCGTTTAGGTTTTAATCGAAGGTAAACTGAGCTTCGAGTGACATCAAAGCCATCTCTAATTAATTGAGCAGTCAAATCGTCAAGCGTCAAGATGCTACGATATATCTCGTTTCTTCTCTTTTCTTGGGCAGCAGATCCGTGCATCGCAATGTTTATGATGGCCTCCAAAAAATACGGCTGTACAGTTTCAACTCTAGGATTTCCAACTTGATTTCGAAGTTTGAGTTTATCCTTGAATTCAGAACTGGCAGATTTAAGAACAACAGCACGGTTGTCGCGAAGCTTTTTTTGATTCTTTTGGCGATTTTGCAAGTCTCTTAACTTGTTTTGAAGCTCAGTCCTTTCTTCTTTTTTCTTTTTGAAAACAATTTCTTCTTCGTGAGTCAACATGTCAGCATCGCGACGCTTATACAATGCCACCAAATCGCTGTTTATCACTTCAAGTTTGGCCGTGATCGCATCTTGTGCAGGAGTCTTTGAACTAGTACTACTGGCCGATAAGTTACTGCTATTGATTGATGAATTATGAATAGCTTCCCCTTCTGAATCACTCGATGATCTTGGTTCTATAAATTGATAAGAGTCCGGCAGGAACTCAATGTTAACATGTTCGAAACCATTTTTCTTTACATTTTCGGACTCTTCACTACTTGCACCATCAACAGACTGAGCTGTTGAAGCTTTTGCTGCGACTTTGGCAAACAAATTAACAAGACTACCTGGTGCTTTCAGCTTCCTCTGAACGATTTTTTCTTTTTATTTAATATTTTTCCACTTTTTGTTAAACTCTATTTGACATTGTTGTCTGGTCAAATCACTATGAACTTCAGAGTAAGCTTGATATAACTGTTGATATAGGTCCGGTTTTCCCGTAGGATTTTGTTTAGACATTCTTAAGTTTCAATCCACTCACAAACGAATTTCAAAATACCATAACAGACTGCTCATGAGGAGCTTTCGCCAAAAATAAACAACGACAGCGTTGCCAGCTTAGGAAAAACATTTTTTTTTTTTTTAATTTGAAAATTTTTGAAAATTTGTTTCTACTACGTATCAAATCCCCGGGCTCCCCCCTACCCCCGTGGTATTTTGAAGTAATTTGTCTGATACCCTCCCCCCCCCCCCTAAGCCCACTACGTAGTATGTGAACGACCCCACACGTATTCTCGTATCACAAATTTTTTTTATTCCATCAATTGTTTTTACCTGCCCGAAATCTGTAGCCATAGAACTGACCCCACAGAAGGGGTTCACTTTCAGCTGAGACTAAGTCATATTCCGTTTGGATTCTGCTCCACATTTCGAATGCTGTTGTACAGCTTTGGAGTGTTGTTTGTTTCTCTGGCTTCATTGTCGAGTAGATGAGTGTTCTGGCCTCGACGTCTTTTTGCTTCCAGTCATCAATTGTATTATAGTTCTGTACTGCCCCGGCTTCATTCCGAACCTAAGATACAGATCAGGTTTAACAGCAAGTTCAACAACAACGTACATATCAAGTTATCTTTCTCTTAGCCTATTGGTATAATGCAGACGGACACATCATCATTCAGTCAGTTCACTTCCAGACTTTAACTATAAAATTCATTTACCATCAGGCTGAAATCATTTCACTCTGTGAGTGATGGTTTACTCCGTAACTGCATGTCCACCCTCAGCAAAGGGTAGTACTCAGATTTGAGTTGTATTTGTCATCACCCCATCAAGAGTGATTTCCCAATTCTCAACATGTTACCTTCTGCAAATCAGATATCACTCATCAAAGTGATATTCAAACTCACACAACATTAGCCATCACTCATCTAAGTGTGGTTTTCCAATTCTCAACATGTTTCCTCCTGCATACCAGGTATCACTCATCAAAGTGATATACAAATTCACAGAACATTAACCATCACTCGACTAAGTGTGGTTTTCCAATTCTCAATATGCGTCAACATGTTGCCTTCTGCATACCAGGTTCACTCGTCAAAGTGCCCATTCAGATTCACACAATATTAGCCATCACTCAACTAAGTGTGGTTTTCTGACAACTATCAGACATCCCTGATATATGGGTGACATTCATACACTCACATGGTCCATTGATTTATAGTCACAACAGCAGCATCTTCATATACCAAAGACTGTCATCAATAAGTATTCTAAAGAATCGATTTACCTGCTCGGGCAGTCTCTCACTCCCATCAACTATAGAAATCAGCCTATTCTTCTCAAGGAGCATCCACACACCGTATTTCCAGGACGGGAAATTCGAGCCGTCAAATTTGGCAATGTGACCAACATCCGTTGCCGTACTGTTTGCCATATTAATCTATAATCAATGTAAATAGTTTTCCATATTTAGTTCTTAGCATTTAATGGGCCCATAACCTGTTTGATGGGGAAAAGTTTAGCAAAGCATAAATTATGGTGGAATCTAGAGACAGCGTGAACCTTATCTCTACTTATACCTTTCTATTTTGTTGTAGGTGGATTTTCCATCCTTGGAGCAATATGGAGTCATTCAGTTTCAAAAATTGTTGTGTCAGCTGGTGAAATAGAGTAGGAGGCTAGGAGCTTTAATTGATCTTTTCATACTCGATTACATTGGGTGATAATCATAAACACAATAATCTACAGGAATTTCTGCAGCTGGTTGACATGGCAGACATCTAAGTAAGTCTGGGACACTGGTCTGTGATTGTCGTGGGCTATGTACATCCAGTTTTAATAATTATAAATTTTCTTGCCAAATTGTATGACGGGACAAACTTGTCTAAATTTTAGAATTTCAAAAGTTTTACATTTCGTGGAATGCAGCAGCTTCAAGTTTTTCGCAATCAGCTTCTGTCTAATCAACTGGCAATTTGTGAATTACCGTCCAGTTGGTAATGTCACTTCACTTCTCTAAATCACATGTATGAGCATTTATTTTCTGAGTTACATTCAGTAATTTTCTTTCCACATCAGGACACCAAGATTAAGTTTTAATTAATTTGATGAAGCTGTCTAGTAATTCATTTCAGTAAAAATTGACTTAACACTACTCCTTTAACTGTTTAAGTGGAATAAGATTTGAAAAAAATTGTAATTTTAACATTTCATTTGAAATAATTCTATCCATCTTGACGTTAAATTATTGAGAATTATTTATGTGTGCAATTTCAGATCAAGCCGATTCATGGGAAAGAAGAACTTGTACCTGCTAATTCTCTTTAGCAGTTTCTGATCCATGCCTCTAATGCGGCAGGATGACACATCCGACATCCGCACGTCCTTCACAACAATAACAAATGGGTTTAATTCCTCCCCTCACCTGTGACGACCATTGATTCACGCCGCATCTTTGAGCCTCGAGTTATTTTCTCCGCTTGTCGGCAACGAGATTTAGTCGCAACTTTCGTCCCAAAACGCTGAAATGAGAAAAGCTTTCAACGCGAATGCAATGAACAAGATAATACAGCCTGAATACCTGCAAGCTCCGTGAACAAGCGGCAAGTATAATTATGATTATAAACCACCATCACCGTGTCATTTCTTGAGTGAATCGTCCAGAATTGATTTCAACCTGAACTTGGCGTTTTTGAACGTGGGTAAACGATTCTAATTTTGGTTTGGTTTTAGTTGCGTCTGTTCGCTTTTATTAAAATGTCATGTCTGCGCTGCGTCGAATTAGTTCTAGCCGAGCGAGGAGCGCTCATCCTGCCGTTTTTTTTTAAATTGTGGATAACGCCAGCAGGTTTTTTTTTAATTCACTAAATTAAAAGTGGCGTCGAGAACATTTTTCGTAATTCGTTTGATTAGGTTCATATTAGATCTAGACTAAATTCACGTTACTTTTCATTTCAATTGTTGTTAATGAAATAGTGCCACAACGAGGAGAAAAACTAATTCACTTACCGATTAATGCTCTACAAATAAATGCAATCATATTATTTGAGAGGAGAAAAAAGATCCGCGTGCGACTGTAACCGCCGATTTGTTGGCCCACCTTTCATTGCGTGTCATGTAACTCTCTAGTAAATTCAACGCCAAAGTAAATTCACTTGCCAAGTCCAATGTGTTGGTGGATCTGTAGGTGAATAGGAGCATAGTCTCATTAACATATGCGTGCAACACCAACGCCAATAGCTGAGTTAATCAACTACCCAAGCTGAATACTACCACGTGCGTCATTGGCACCTCTTTTTTTTTCTTCTTCTTTTTTCTCATAGTCGAAATGGTTGGCGGCTCCGTTTGTATAACAGATCCGGGTCGTATACTGTGACAGGCCGCGGAACTAGTGCCGGATAAGAAGCTAAAAGTTTTAGGACATGGGTAAACAAAAAATGTTTTCATCTTTTTGCTTTTAAATTCCACTCCCATGATTAAAAATAAATTCGACTGAACTTTCAGTACTTTCCATCTGAAAACAGAATTTCATTAAAAACGGAAAAGATCTCCTTTCGGTTTTTTTTCATGAGGTTTTGTATAGGTTTCCTCTGGTAGTAACTGAGGGGTTGTAGTTTTGTTGCTTTTATGTTATAGCCTTTCTTTTTGGCGAATTGGAATTTTTGAAGCAGGTGTTGGCCGCCGTGGATCACTGGATCCCCTGCCGGAAAGCTGGTATATCCGCCCGACGCGTTGCATTTAGCGCTGCACACCGTATTTTTTCGTGTTCCAATGGCCATTCCTCAAGAAAGTGAGGCAACACCTTTTCCAATTGATGTTGAGGATAATTTTACTACTTACATACCGGATAGTTAATATTGAATATACTGAATACAAGAATACAAGACAAGCAAGTTTACCAGTTAGCTGTATTGAGAATAAGAGTAACTTTACCATACGAAACATGTAAAGAGAACCAGAGATTACACGTAAATGACAGCAGGTAAACTAACAGAACTATAGATAGGAAACTTGGCACAGGGAGATCAACAACAGCACCACCTGGTGGAACACAGGGAAGAAGAACTTAGTTTGAATACACTCACGTTAATCTTCAACAGAGCTGGCTGGTGGCTGTTGACCGGCAGGATCAAAATATTTCTTGGGGAAAGTGAATTTTATTCAGTCAAAAGTGTGTCGCCTACCAAATGCCCACAACTGTCAAGCCAGAAGCCTGAATACTTTCTGTAGTAGCCGACTATTTATCTGATGGCTCAAATTAGTGGTATAGTCTTAGCCCAACACTCTAGTGATCGGTAGTTCGAGTCTTTTTCGAAACAAAAAGGAAATAAGTTTATTAACTAAAGAGTCATCGCATATTTTGTGAATTTCATAGCTACCCAGGACGTTCCAGTTGCATTTCCTAAACCGAAGATGTCCAAGGTAAATCAAAATTTTGACTTTTCCCAGTCAATTCCTTTGGGCAATGTGGATAATGTTTTCTTAACCCACATTATTTCTTAAAAACTTATAAGGGAGCCACTGAAACGCACACACACATACAATAGACAGACTCTCCTGGCTAAAAGGCGCGGCAAAAAATGCATGCAAAAAATGCAAAAAATGCAAAAGAACCCCCTCCATTCCCCCAAAAGAACAAGGAGCTCCCAACAGCAGCCAAAATTTGGAAGACAAAAATTTCAAAATTAAAAAGAAATTTTCTCAGGCTTCAAACAATGTTTCCTCCCTCTCCCAATATTCCTATTCTCAGTTAAACAGAATTCTCAGAAACCATCTACCACCATTGAAATCAAATATTGATATCTACGGATTATTTAAGTGTGACCAATGCGACGCGTCATTCAAATTGGTATTTAAATTTATGAAATAATGCTCAAGACTATACGCTAGATACTTTCCTTTCAGAAATCAAATTTGACTGTCCACAAATCAAGCCACAGTGAAGAACGGAATTTTAAGTGTGACCAATGCGACGCGTCATTCAAATTGGTATTTAAATTTATGAAATAATGCTCAAGACTATACGCTAGATACTTTCCTTTCAGAAATCAACTTTGAATGCCCACAAATCAATCCACAGTGAAGAACGGAATTTTAAGTGTGATCAATGCGACGCGTCATTCAAATTGGTATTTAAATTTATGAAATAATGCTCAAGACTATACGCTAGATACTTTCCTTTCAGAAATCACATTTAACTGCCCACAAATCACGCCACACTACGCAACAACAGGCAAAGGAATGGAATTTTAAGTGTGACCATTGCAACGCGCCATTTGAAACTGTATATATATTTATAAAATAATGCTCAAGACTTTACTCTAGATATTTCTTTTAACATGAAAAGGACTCGGAGTTGAAGATTCATTCACTATTCCACCAGAAAGCATCATTTCAATGCAGTAAATGTCGACTGAAATTTTTTTCAGTAATAGTGAATTAAATTAAGACTAATGTTCAGTGGTAGAATGCTCGCCTGCCACGCGGGCGACTCGGGTTCGATTCCCGGTCGATGCACCAAATGTTGCCACACCACGCCGGTTACGGGACGGAAAAGGACACGAACAAACGTCAGAAGATTAAACTGATGTATATTTCAACGTGTCCACTGGTTGCCTTCCAATGGACATGAAACACACGGCACGAACAGGAAAAAACGAGACGAGACGAGACACAATGGCTGCCAGACCACGCGTCTCAACACACAAAGTTACGATCCAGAAAGGAGATCCCGGCGTGGGCTCCCCACAATTCAAGACACGCACACACAAATTACACAAACAATTTAAACTAGTTTTAGTTGACACGAAAAAACTGCAAGCGCTGGTGAAGCCAAGCAAAAAAGGAAAATTACGGAGCGGAGATGTGGTTCTCGCGACGAATGGATTCCAAGTGGCAGCGTGCTGGTAAGCTCCGCCCTTCGTCTCCGATTCCCTTACCCCTCGCGCTGCGTTGCCAGGTCCAAATTAAAACGCACGCTCTTGGCGGGCTCAGGAACGCCAACATCGCCGGCCCTGCGCTTCGTCATACGAAGAGCACCCTCTCGGATCCGGACGGATTCCAGGGGAAACAAGTGGTGAGCTGGTCGATGGCGTTCAGTTCCCTTCGTCTGGACGGTCGCGGAGCGGACCACTCCGTCATCGCCAGGGAATGTTTGCAGGATCCTTCCAGTCGGCCACGATCCACGAGGTGTAGCTGGATCGATGATGACGACGATGTCTCCTACTTCGAGATTTGGGCCTTCTCGGTACCATTTCTCGCGCTCGGTGAGGCTCGGTAGAACCTCCTTCATCCAACGATGCCAGAATTGATCCGCAACAGCCTGCGAGATTCGCCATCTCTGCTTGGCGTTCAAATCATCCTTGGTGAAGACGTCAGGCGGAAGATTTGGAGTTGCACGGCCCAGCAGTAGATGATTTGGGGTCAAACATTCGGGATCGGTCGCGTCCTCGCTCATTGGGGTCAACTTGCGACTATTGAGGATGTTCTCGACGAGCGTGAGGGCGGTTAACAGGATCTCGTCGGTGAGGCGTTGATTTCCTAGTACTGCTTGCAACGCGATCTTGGCGGCACGAACCATCCGTTCCCAACTACCCCCGAAATGTGGAGCAGCTGGAGGATTGAAAACCCATTTTGACGGCTGACGACTCAGGTGCCGCTGGATGGCATGTTGGTTCAAGTTCTGGAGGCATTCGGCCAGCTCTCGTTGCGCTCCGACGAAGTTAGTCCCGTTGTCGCTGTGATAAGACGCTGGGACGCCGCGACGATTCTGGAAGCGTTCGAGTGCAGCGATGAAGGAACTTGTATCCATTGAATAAGCCATTTCGAGGTGGACGCATCTTGAAGTCTGGCATGTAAAGAGAACACCCCAACGTTTGATGGTACGACGGAAAATTAACACCTCGATGGGGCCGAAGTAATCTACACCGGTGTGGGTGAACGCGGGATAGCCAATTTTTAACCGGGAAGCGGGTAGAGCAGCCATGAATGGATTCCTTGCTTTCGCGTTTATCCTTCTGCAACGGTGACACTGGTGGTAAGCTCGTTGGGCCGCGATTCGGCCCTTCGGAATCCAGTATTGCTGACGCGCCTCGTGATGAAGCTGGCTAGCCGAGAGATGGCCGCGATCACGGTGGAGTTTGAAGAGAATTAGCTCAGTCATCCGCTCGGAACGAGGCAGAATGATTGGGTGGCGGACGTCGATCGGGAGAGGCGCCTTTTCAAGTCGCCCGCCAACACACATGAGGCCGTGGTGGTCGAAGTAAGGAGTCAACTTGACGATCTTGGAAATCTCTTCGATTTGGTGGCCGGCCCGTAGGTCGTTCACCTCCTGTTGGAACGCGTTGGATTGCATCCGGCGGAGAATGAACGCCTTTCCAACTTCAATTTCTTCGACCGAAAGCTGGCCTGTTTTACGCTGGTTGCGGTCCTTTTGACGGGCGTTCCGGATGAAGCGATAAATATAGGCGACGGTGTTGAAGATGATCAAAGGCCGGGATTTTCGTTCGATGAGAAGATCGATTGTGTCGCTTTCTCTTTGTACAAGCCCGACCCAGGACGTTTCGCGGATCTCTGGGTCGCTTGCTTCCACCGGCGGAAGAACCTTGAGTTTCGGCCATTCGTCGAGGCCTTGAAGAAACGGCGGACCGGAGAACCAACGATGATCAACGGTAAACTCGGAAGGATCGAGACCACGGCTGGCGTCGTCGGCGGGATTGCTGGCGCTTGGGACGTAATTCCATTGAGCGGGCGTTGAACTTTCGAATATTTCGCCAACACGATTTCCGACGTAATTGTTGAAACGGCAATTACGGGATGTGATCCAGCTAAGCACGGTTGTAGAATCGGTCCAATAAAGAATTTGGTCGAAGACGATGTCCAGCTCCGTACGCACTTGTGCGCCGAGACGCGCGGCAAGAACGGCAGCATTAAGTTCTAGACGTGGGATCGTCAGGAATTTAAGCGGAGCGACTCTAGCTTTCGAGATGATGAACCGGACACTGGCTGATTCATCGCTGAACAAAAATCGGACGTATGCGACAGCACCGAAGCCCGATTCTGAGGCGTCCCCAAAAACGTGCAGTTCGGTCGCTACGATGTCTTCTCGGCTGGGAGCGATGCATCGTTCTAAAACGAGTCCGGAGAGTGAGGGCAAATTTTCTGCCCATCTGATCCAGCGGTCAATAAGATCTTGGCTTAGCTCGTCATCCCAATCGAATTTGTGGCGCCATATATCCTGCATGAGGACCTTTGCTTGGAAAACTATCGGCGCTAGAAAGCCGAGGGGGTCGAAGATGCTGAAAATTGACTTAAGAAGATCTCGTTTTGTTCTTCCACCAGGATCCGCCTTTGCACCTAGGACGAAGACGTCGCGACGGAAATCCCAGACTAAACCGAGAGTTCGTTCGATCGGATCGGCGTCTAAGTCCATATTGATGGATGCTCCTTCCTGCTGAATCCCTGGAAGTGACTTCCTTACGGCTTCGTTGGAAGTGGCCCACTGCGTCAATGGGAAACCTCCAACCTTCAGGGCTTCAGTCAATCGGTGGGCAGTCGAGATAGCTTCGGCGGCTGAAGGAAAGGACGCTAGCCAATTATCCACGTAGAAATGTCGAGTGATTTGGGGTAGCAGCGATTCCGCATCTTTGCTGTCTTTGACGGCTTGTTGTAGTGCGTTGGCACAGACGGCCGGTGAAGAGACAGCACCGAAGAGGTGTACGTCCATCTGGTAGATATCCGGAGGTTTAGTATCACCTGGATCACGCCAGATGAAGCGGAAAGCCGGCCCGTCGGAAGGTCTCACTCGCACTTGATGGAACATCTTTTCCACGTCGGCGACGATCGGAACTGCATGCTGTCGGAATCGGAGAAGAATGCCGATGAGATTGGTTAGAAGATCAGGACCTTTCAAAAGAACGTCGTTGAGGCACACTCCTTTGTACTTGGCGGACAGGTCGAAAACGACTCTGCATTTTCCCGGCTTGTTCGGATTGAAGACGGGATGATGCGAGCAATACCAGGTTCGCCCATCTGGACCAGAGTCAATTTCTTCCTTCGATAATTTTCGGGCGTGCTTCAGGTTGACGTAGGTGTTGATGACGGCCCGGTAAGTCTCGGCAAGTTCTTCGTTTTTGGCGAATTTACCTTCGAGGTTAGTAAATCGCCGTTGGGTGGAAAAGAAGTTGTTTGGGACAACGGAATCATCCGCTTTCCAGAGCAGACCCACCTCGTACCTTTCACCGGTGTGTCTGGTAGTGCTGTTCAAGATCTCCCACGCTCGCTTCTCTTCCGCACCAATTGGTTTTGCGACGTTTGGCTTCGTCCCGAACGTGTCGGCTTCGATGAATTGATGCAGCATGACGTCACAATCCCTTTCGGCCGTGCTGGAGTGATAGCAGTTACTTGCTCCGTTATCGAGTCGACCGCTTGGACCGCCTATGCACCAACCGAAAGCTGTTAGATAAGCGCGAGGAGCTCGTTGGTCGAAGGGGTCCTTTCGGGTCTCGAAGATTTCGATGGCTGCTGGATGATCGTGGCCGATTAAGATGGCGACATCTTCTTGCGTAGTCGGATAAACTGGGACGTGAACGAGATGAGGCCACTGCTTGCTCAGGCGAGCAAGGTCGATTGATCGCTTGTTCAGTTCGAAGGTTTCCATGACGTGAACATCCGAGATGTCGAAAGAAAAACGACCGTCCGTCGAAGAAACACTGAAATTGACGATCTTTCGATCGACAGATTTCGTCTCGCCGTTGACCGTTCTCGTCGCTACCCTCTCCACTCTGCCATGTAGATTGAGGAGGTTCGCCGTCTCCCCCTTTATAACGGAAATTTCACTTCCGGAGTCAAGAAGAGCGTAGAGCGGGAACTCTTTCCCATCTGTCTTTAGGATGATCGGGACGATCGGCAGTAAAATGCGGCTTCCGGACGATCTCGATGCAATTGAACCGGAAAATGTCGCCGGAGTTGGTGGCTTAGGATCCGTCCTTTTAGGAAAAAGTCGTGGAGCTCCATGCAGTAGCAAGTGGTGAGTCCCATCGCATTCGGGTTTGGAACAGCGTTCGGGCTTTGTACAGTCTTTGCCGATATGACCACTACCTAAACAGCGAAGACAAAGATTCGAATCTTTCACTATCTTGGCTCGTTTTTCGACTGGCAAATCCTTGAATTTTCTGCAGTCCTTTAGCCGATGCTGGTGCGTGCTGTTGCACCCTAAGCATCTCGGGCGTTTATCCTCGGCGTCAGTTTTTGTGGGATTCGTTGACGTAATGTTAAAAACATTCGGTTTGTGCGTACGTCGCTTCTCCTCAGTCGGTTTCACGGGCCGCTGATGAGACGATTCCACTGAACTGGCCCGGATGGATTTTTCGGCCATAGCAACTCCGTCGAGCCATTGGTCCAAGTCTTCAATAGACGCGAGCGCAGGTTGCATCGCCCAACTCTTCTCGCCCCATCGACTTTTCAGAGCCGGTGGGAGCTTGGCAACCAGCTGCGAGAGAGTAGCGTGACTGTAAAGCTCCATTCCATACCCCCCAAGCCGTAACGTCGCCACGACGGAGTGAAGATCCGCGGAGAAGGAGCGGAGGGCATTAAAATCGTTGTCTTTGAAGGGCCGGAGTTTCAGGATTGATTCGGTGCAAGCCTGAGAGACGATTTGCGGATTGCCGTATCGTTTCTGGAGCTCGTTGAGAGCGTGTTGGTAGAGACCGGGATTCAACAACGCTCCACCAATGTCCTTTCTAATCGATGGAGTAAGGGCGTCGTGAAGATGAGCGATTCGTTCCGCGTCGGAACTAACGGCATCGTGGACGAAGACCTTAAACATCTGAATAAACATTGGCCAATTTCGAGGGTCTCCATCAAAGCTCGGCGCCTTCATCCGCGGTGGTTTGATACTCGAACGGCCTGGCGGAGCGTGAACAGCACTGAGGCCATGGATCCAGGCGTCTGGCGTATAGACTCCGTGCGGGTTGTCGGTTGTCGGTGGAGGAGCGGAAGGTCCAGGGAAGCCGGACGCGAATGTCAGGCTGGTTGGCACGAATGGCGGTGCAGAGGCTCTTGGAAAGAACGTCGGGGCGTGTCCAAGACTGGTTGGTGGCGTAAATGACGATGAGGTCGGGGTTGCAGCCGCGGTGGCCGGCCCGTAAATCGAACCCATTTCAAATGGAGCTGTAGACACAATCGGATTGTAGGCGGACAAACCCGGACCGTATGACGGACCTAGGCTGACCGGCACATGACTAGTGCTGTAAGGCGGTGCGGAGGTGACTTGCGTTTCACTTGTCGGAATTGAACTCGTCGGGACCGTGCCCATCTGAATTGAAGTGGTTGGCGGCGGATTCGGGGGCCAAGCGTGGCTTGCACTAGACGCTGGCGGGAAAGACGGTGGTTGAGTTGGCGGAGCAAACGGTGGCTGGGCCGGAGGAGCACACGGTGGCTGGGTCGGCGGAGCAGACGGTGGCTGGGCCGGCGGAGCAGAAGGTGGCTGGGCCGGCGGAGCAGAAGGTGGCTGGGCCGGCGGAGCAGAAGGTGGCTGGGCCGGCGGAGCAGAAGGTGGCTGGGCCGGCGGAGCGGACGGTGGCTGGGCCGGCGGAGCGGACGGTGGCTGGGCCGGTTGCCTTGGCCCGAATAAATTCGGTTGACCAACGTTCCTCCACGATGAAAACCACGACGAAGCGCTTGCTGAAGACACGGGTGGCAACGGAGTCGAAGTTGAAGATCCGGGCGGAAATGGGACCGAAGCTGAAGACCTGGGTGGCAACGGGACCGACACTGGGACGTGCGTCGCATTACTGGTCGTCGGGACGTGCATGGTGGCTGTAGTCACCGGCGTGAACGGATAAGCCGATGATGTAGAGACCGGAGCGGCAACTGATGTGGAAGTTGGTGGGGCGAACGATGGTACAGTCGATGTAGGCGCTTGAGGAACTACCGACGTAGGAATCGGAGCGTTTGCCGATGTCGTTGTTGGCGGAACGGTCGGTATAGGAGCCTGGAAGTACGACGTTGGTGGAGTGACGACGTTTGAAGCCATTGACATGGAATGACTCGTCGTGACCGGCTGTGCTCTAGTAAACGACGGTGTGGAGAACATCGGATTCGTTATACTGGTTGTAACGATGACATTCGACGCGGTTGTATTCAAGGGAATATGCGGCACGGATGCGGAACGTGTAAGCGTGCCGGGCGTGATAGCTTGAAGTAATCTGCCGAAAAGGGTCGGTTTTGGTGTTGACGGCACCGTCGCTGCCGGTTGGCTGAAGAGTCTCGTTGGTGTTGGCATCCTAGCCACGGATCCGACTAAGGGTGTGGTCATCGCTTGAGTTTGAGCAGCCGTTGAAATCACGACGGTGCTTGGCTGCGTCCGCGGAGTGGCCATGGTTCTGGAAATCGGAGCCGTGATTGTCATGGCCGACGCTTGTGTAGGCGCGGCTGGAGTTTGAGCGAAAATGGTCGAATTATTCGGGATGGAAGGATGTGATGAAACTCGCGATAAACCGCTCACGACAGATGAAGCGCGTGTTGTTGCTGCCTGATCGTCGACGGTAATATCGTTCAGTTGTTGCCGCATGATTGCGCCGCTCAAACGCTGTAGATCTATCTCGTCGCGTATCTCGCGTTGTCTTCTCTCACTTTCCACCTTGCGTTTGTAATCTTCCGCTTCCCTGATTTTCGCATCTTCTTCTTCTCTGCGTCTGGTCTCGTCTTCCTCTTGTTGGAGCTTCAACTGGGCTTCCCTCTCCTTTCGTTCAGCTTCGTGAATTCTAGCTTGACGTGAGGAGACGCTGGAATGCCGTGATGAGGCTCTTGAAACCGTGGAGGGTGGTTTGGGATTAGTTTGAGCCAAATAATTGTCACAAACAGCCAGACTTGCCTGGTGGTCGAAGATGACGGCTTGGATCCAATCTCTTTCTCCATCGAGATCATCCTGCGAGCAGTTTTGAGCGTTACACCGAACGTAGCGATCGTGATGCTGCTCCAGGCTGTCAAAATCACGGACGTAGATGACACGATAAGCTCGGACGGTGTCCCGATCTTCGCCGACTCTAACTGATTTCAAGAGATTCTTTCCCGAATTCGTATGGACCATCTTGGAGGTGGTCCTGAATCTTTTGAGACGAGCGGGATCGGTGATCGCATCATGATCAGACACTGCTTCCTCCTCTTCGGCGATTGAAGTGAGAGCCGGAACTAAAGATTCAGCCATGATGATATTTATTTGATGCGGGACGAGTGAAGAAATACAAACGATGAATCAGATCACAATGAGGTTACAATTAAATGAAGCGGCGGATTATTTGCGACGGACGATCTTGTCTTGTGATTCCGGGCGGAAAAGTTGATCCAGGCCGACGCAACGTGTCTTATTAGTCTTGGTGTTCCTAATTTGCACCACTCTACGAGGGGGCGACGGTGGTGTCGGCGGTGGCGGCGACGTCGGCTCAGGTGCTTCGTCGTCGGAAGAAGGGCCCACCTCACTTCGTACCTCGCAGTCGGAAAGATTGGGGATGAAATCCTCTTCCTCTGATTCCGGCTCGCCTGGTGGTGTAGGTGGCTCCTCTGGTGATGGCCACCGGTCGTAAGGACGGTAAACGACGCGGCGTGAAGTTGGCGGAGGTACAAAATCTGGTAGACGCGGCCTCGAATGTTGATCGGCAATGCCTATTACCAAAGCAACGGCAGCGTCGTCAGCGGGTTCTTCAACGTCGACGTCGACGACTTCAATGGCGGCGGCTTCGGCGGCAGCCGCTTCGATGGCGGCGGCTTCGTCGGCAGCGGCGGCGTTGACGCGCGCGAAATATGCAATAGCCGCTTCTCTGGCCGCCAGAAGTGTTTTGGTATTCTTCTTTTTGCCTTTGGTAAGCTTGTCCTTCTTCTTCTTCTCGTCGCTGTTGAATTTACGCGGAATGGTGGAGCTGAAGAGCTGGGCACGCGAGATAAACGAGACGTCTATACAGCTGGACGATGCCGACCAAGGCGGATGATTAGCCTGGTTAACAGTGAGGGACAACCAACGGAAGGAAAGAAATCCAGTTGACCAGCCGAAAGCCGGACAGACTGTGCGGGAAAGGCAGCTGACGCGAGTCAACGGCCGGACAAACAAACAAATGAAACCAGCTGACACTGGCCGAAAGGCGGACAAGCTGGACGGAAAATTAATCAGTTGACGCGGGCCAACGAGCCGGACAAACTGAGCCGGGATAAAGGGTCAGCTGACGGGCAATGAAGCCGCACAAACTGTGATGCTGGAACGACTGGAGTGTAGAAACAGCAGACGGAAACGGATGACGGGCTAGATAGCTGGATAGCCTGGACACTGACACTGGACACTGGACACTTGGACACTGGGCACTGTGACAGCTGACTGGAACGGCGTTGACAAAGGACGACGGAGTGAAACAGGATTTTGCGGACGGTTCGGCGGAACCGACCAACGCAATCGGGCGGGAGAGAAAAGGAGAAAACACGGACGATCTGGCGAGATCGACCAATGAGTTCAAACAACAGGGGGAAGATCCACGGACGATCTGACGAGATCGACCAATGAACTCTCGTCACACGACACACAGCAATTATTATATTGAACAGGACAAACAGACGAAAAAGAAATGAAATATAATAATTGTAAATGTTGCTTTCTTCGGGTTGAAGATCTGGACGACTGCGACGTAAACTGCCAGCTGGCCAGTTTCTTCCAGGGCCGGAAGAATCAGCAACTGCAACGGAATTTTATGCCACGCGGGACTTTCGATGTCGGCGACGGCTGGGCAGCGGGATGAGATGGCTGTTGATATCGGCAGCTCTCCTTCGATGGCCAGATGAAACGCCGACCGCGTGGTAATGGCCGCCGTGCCGGGATTCGGCTTCCCGGTCGATGCACCAAATGTTGCCACACCACGCCGGTTACGGGACGGAAAAGGACACGAACAAACGCCAGAAGATTAAACTGATGTATATTTCAACGTGTCCACTGGTTGCCTTCCAATGGACATGAAACACACGGCACGAACAGGAAAAAACGAGACGAGACGAGACACAATGGCTGCCAGACCACGCGTCTCAACACACAAAGTTACGATCCAGAAAGGAGATCCCGGCGTGGGCTCCCCACAATTCAAGACACGCACACACAAATTACACAAACAATTTAAACTAGTTTTAGTTGACACGAAAAAACTGCAAGCGCTGGTGAAGCCAAGCAAAAAAGGAAAATTACGGAGCGGAGATGTGGTTCTCGCGACGAATGGATTCCAAGTGGCAGCGTGCTGGTAAGCTCCGCCCTTCGTCTCCGATTCCCTTACCCCTCGCGCTGCGTTGCCAGGTCCAAATTAAAACGCACGCTCTTGGCGGGCTCAGGAACGCCAACACTACCATAACATTAAAAAAGTAATATTTTTTATAGGCAAAACAATTGGATGTTCACTCGAAGATTCATTTGACATAACAAAGAGGGGAACTGACGCTTAGAAGAGAACCTGACGAGCTTCGCATAGCAGTCCCCAGAGATGACATTTCGGCGGATTAATTAGTAAATTTGGAAGAATGAAAATGTGGGAAATTATATTAATTTTGAATTTCGTCTATACTAAGAATTAGTACTAAGAATAATAGCTTACTTATTTTTGCATTCCTTTATATTGGTTATAACCGAATGGCTTAAAATAAAGGAAATTTGTGTGTGAAATCTGTATCTGTGCTGAATCTAGTGAGTGTGTCGCTAACCAGTTGAAGAACATGTCTAGTTGTCATGTCATTTGTCACTTTTTCTTTTCTTAGTTTGTGTTTCTTAGTTTGTGTTATGTTACATTGACATTAGACATTACATAACATATTACATGACATTAGAGACTGTAGTTGTGTAACACACTCAGAGAGTAGACACATGAAACTCGTCCAGCTTTTCAGTCTCAGATTCCATTGTCCAGTAACACAGAAAGTTGTAACATTTTTTCCCTCCTTTCCCGCGGATCATCGCCCAAAAACAAAAAGGACTCTAAACATAGCACAAAAACATCTGGTTTTAAGCCGAATTAAAGCTTTAACGGTCAATTGGAGTTCACGATGATCTTGCAATAGGATGAATTGCAGTCGCTTCAAATAGAGAAAAGAAAACGAATTGCGTACGGGGTAGAAAAACAAAGACCAGTACTATATAAAGTATAATGCACCGTATAATATAATAATTCCACTAGTTGCTCTTATATCCAGCAGAAATAGATACATACTGATTTAAAGCGAAATACAATCCAAACAGAAACTCTAACTTATTCATTTGTATTAGACCTGGAACAATACCCTCCTCTTTTTGGGTTAGTTTTTGAAAAATGGTGGAATTGGTTTGACTATATCGACTTAGCCATTGTCTCATTGCACGAGGGTTGACGTTTATTTAAATTTAAAAAAAAAGAAAAACCCAAAATGAAATTTTGAAGGAATTTGCTGCTTTTGTCACGTCTGGCGAATGTTTCATTTGTTGGAAAACAAATGAAAAAAAAAGAAAAAGTTAAAAAAAAACTGCAACACATCTTCAAGGTGCATGAGCCCGTCGTGTACGTAGAGATCATCCGTGACTTCGCATTTTTCCACTTTGAATCGTCGGAAGACGCAGAGAATGCGATGCATTTCTTCACTAGATTTCCCTATCGATGAAATCTTAGTAGCAATTGCGGATCTTGAAACCGAATTGAAAGAAGAGCATGTAAGAAAACATTTAAATTTTATCTTTCTCGCTCATTAACAGTTTTATTTTTAATTGATCTCAGACAGGGGGGTGGCCGAGCTGGTTGTCCAACGGTCTGACCCAGCGGTGTTGAGGAATGCATTCAACTCTAATGACCCTACGGTAGGATCCTTTAGTACAAACAACTACCCATTTAAGCAAATTTGCATACTCTTGTTCTCTAAATTCCGCCCTTCATTTTTTACGATAAACGACTGGGATCTATAATTGGTCAAACCCCTTCAACATGCTTTCATTTATATTTTGGTCTAACCAAACTGCCACAGCGGCCGGCCATTAAGAAATTTAAGTTAATAAAATATGCCTTTCCAATGTGAATAACTCAAATCATTTGATTTCAGAAAGATAAGAAACAGGCAAAATTCAAACGTAAGAAGTACTTAACCAAAATACCCTTTACGAACGAAGTAAAAACAAACAGTACGTTTGGTTTTTAATTTCCTCTTTACTATCATGAATCAATTGGCAAGATTATTAATTAATTTATCTTATTTTTTTATTTCCCTACGTATAAATAATCGTAACTGATTTCAAAATTAATACATATTTTTTAGACATATTTGAATTAAAAAATCATATGAGATTATGCAGTTGTGAGTAATATCACTTGTTAATTTGGGAGTGGGGGGAATCAGCCTCAATAACTTCTCTTCCCATGGGTGAGCTGAGAATGAGAACTAAATAAAGCGTCTACTGATTGTCGGTGGATTAGAATTACGTTTCCATGGTTACCGCTTTTTTCTCTACTAAGGCAGGGGGAATTACCCTCAGATTCTTAAGAGAAATCTGGCAGACAGCCTTAGTTCTCTGAACGCCCGTAACCTCCGACTGTCGTCCACTCATGGACTACTCTATACTAAAGGACTGGACTCTTCGATGATTCCTTTGTCGGCCGTGTAATTTTTTTTTCGTCGATATCAGAAAAAGCATTAAAAAATAACTATCGACTTATTAAATATCCCTATACTTAAAATCAAGCATCCATGTATAATAAAAGAACAAGCTTTTGGAGGATTATAGATTTGGTGGATTTAGATATTTATATTTTACTTGCAGGAAAAGGCTGAAGACGGGGGAAGTTCGGCGACTTGACTCATTCGCCATCTACCCAATAAACAGCCTAAGCTCTTGTCAGTTGTGTCTGCAAGTAAGAAGATTTGATCATCAGCTGTTGATATCGGCAACAAACAACACGTGCAGCCTTGTAAGCACTTGTAAACAGAGCATTAGTAAGAACTTGGGATATTTGGCGGGTAGATGGCGAATGAGTCAAGTCGCCGAACTTCCCCTTCTCCGAAAAATCAAACCTTAATATATTTTTTTTCCTAAGTTTATATAAAAAATTTCAACATAGCTGAACTCGCCTTTAAAAACTCTATTTATTTGAATTTTTCCTTATTTTGCTGTAAAAAAGCCTACCCGGCAGGCTTGAACACGGCAAGATAGAACAAGAGTCCAGTCCTTTAGTATAGAGTAGTCCATGGTCCACTATGTGCAATGTCCCCCCCTCCTATCTGAGTTCATTTTGTGGTAACTCTGTTGCAATCTGAGTAAAGATATACTTAATACAGGTAACATTCCCCTTGGCGAATAAATACCTTTATAAAATAAAAAAATACTTGATTTAGGGGGGAATAGGGGTGAATTTGTTATGCAACGATTTTCACAGGAGTATTAGATTGCTTCTAATCTCAAACACTGCGAATTCGAAGGCAAAAAATGGTTAGTTACATAGTACGTTACATTCTATATCACTCAATAAAGGTGGATATAGAACTTTATACGGAAGCTTGAAACAACTCAAAAGTCGTCTTAGACGCAAAATACCATCGTCTAAAAAACGGAGTAAATTGTCGAAAGGTGAATGTAGTACGGGTGGTCCTCAAACGCTTCGCAGCCGGCCCAGTTACTCCTATCGCTTATCCTCTTGATGGAGTCAGTCACCTTCCAATGGAGTGAGAGAAGAAATGTCCCTTGTTTTTACTAAGATTGACTTCCAATCGAAAGATTTCTTGCGCTCTGCCACGGATTCACTTCATTTGGTACGTTATTCCTTCTGCGTCTTAGTTGTTTTCAACGTCAAAGGTCTAAAGGTCTAACAACCAGCCAGTCCCTTCTTCATAAAAAAATAAATCATGAGATCTCCTATTTGGGATCACTTTACTTCATCCGCTGGGTGAAGCACGCCTGAGATGTCAGAAATACAGTTTGCATTGCCTTCACATCGGTCAACTCACACTTTTGATAAACGATTTTCTCGTTTATATCAGCACATCTATTTTTATTTCGGGGGAAAAGTTTCTTGTGTTGACGTGACGTAGGGTAACTTAACGAAGGGTACGTCTCTTGTTTTTAGAGGTTGAATATATAGTTGAAAAATAATTTGGCTCACAAAAAAAAAGTGTTTCTTTTTTATTGAGTTATCATGTAATCAGAGTTATACTACTTCGTTTCTTGATACTGTAGATAAACTGTGTACACATCTACATATTAATTTTTATTCTAAACAATCACCAGAGATAATTAATAACACATTAACTACTTAGTCAACTTAATTAACATCAAACAAACTTTCTTAACAAACATCTTCTGTAACAGACTATTTATCTGCTGGCTCAGGTTAGTGGTATAATCTTAGCCCAACACTCGGTAGTTCAAGTCTTGTTCGAAACAAAAAGGAATTAATTTTATTAACTAAAGAGTCATCGCATATCTTGTGAATTTCACGCTAAATATTTGTTGATAGAGCGTGATTAAAGGAGGGAAGGCAGATGTCCGGGAGGGAAAAATTAATATTGCTCTCTATTTGATGGTTCATTTTCATATCACAGTATGGCGTAATATCGAAAACAACAATCTGCTTATTTTCATCATCATCTGTTTAAGCGCAATTCTTTGCACTCAAAGGAGAATTCTGTGTTGGTTTACCGATCACCTGGAAGCAAAAGGGAATACAATCCCTTCACACTGGAAAGGGTTTTCGGTTTTCCATGGCTTCTTTGGTGAAACCATCTGCCTCGATTAGTTTTCAGACTCTAGATTCCTGATTGATGGTTCCAAAGATATGTATGTATGTGTTAACGCTTTAGAAAAAATTTTGCACTTCAAGAAGTTTCTTTTGGGTGGGAATACTGATGCTATTGTTGGTTGCTTCTTTGAATGGGACTCCATGGATGCCTACACAGTTGTCAAGAATGGAACCGTCTCTACATGGGAATTCAGTGAAGATATAGAAAGTCTCATTAAAGTTTAATTTATTTACAATCAAATAAATCATTTAAACAATTTTCAATAATGTTATTTACTCTTTGGATAAAATGAAGAAAGCTTTTAAATCTATGAATGATTCTAAGCCAATGGAAATGATGACTTTGAAGAGGATCCCGGGGACCCCAGTAAAGAACCCAAAGAAGTTGATGAAAAAGAAGAACATACAGCCAAATAAAAAAATCTTTTCTACAAGCTACTGGGCAGGCACTATCCATCATAATCATTCAAAGGAGAGAAAGGTGTTTCAGTATGCAACATCACTGTGACCTCGGCCGCCTTCATGCCGTCCACTAAATTGTTAGTCTAAGGTTTCAGCCGAGGCGCTTTTTACTGCACGCATTGCCCGAGGTCAACCTCATCCATTCACTGAAAATATTCAAGCAACACATCAGCTCTATAGCCGTCAATCCAACTGTTGATTGGATCGCATCGGCTGCGCCGCTATGGGCCAACTCTTGGTGTGGGAATGGCAGAGCGAGACATACGTTATGAAGCAGCAATTTTGACGACATGAGTTCAGTTGCCTACTCTCCCGATGGTTCCTACTTAGTAACTGGGGGTCGAGATTCCAAAGTTGAAGGTGTTTCTTTTGTTTGTCATTACTAATATGCCCAATTGATATTAATTTCTTTTTTACATTTATGTAGTGTGGGACACGAATACTTGATTTTCCTTCGTGGCGTTCACTGATAATGAATACAATTTCACACTTCAACCGTCATTTTTGTGGCGTTCACTCAGACGGGTCGTGCCCTTCTCTCTTCCTCGTTGGACGACATCGTTAGGGCGTTCGACATGGCTCGATACCGAAATTTCATGACATTTACTTCGCCCCCAGTTTTCCTGTTTATCTATTGACGTTAGTGGTGACTTAGTCACAGCCAGCGCTCAAGACACTTTTGATGTTTAACTCTGGTTTCTTCAAACTGGCCGATTCCTGGAAGTGTTGAGGCATAACATTTTTCCTTAATTTTTAAAGTTTGTCTTGCCATTTATTGGCATTGTTGGTATTTTTATTTAGTGACCATGAAGGACCGGTTAGCAGTTGGAATTTTAGTCCAATTCCATTGAGTAGCTTGCTCGTCAGTGTGTCTTGGGACAAAACTTTGCGAATTTGGGACGCTGTGTCTTCAGCCGCATCTCTTACTCGAGAGGCCATTAACTTGACATCTGATGGATTAGCAGTTTGCTTTAGACCTGACGGCCAACAAGTGGCTGTAGCTTCCTTAGATGGACACATATCCATCTGTGATCCACATCAAGTGAGTATCCCTATAATGAATCTTTCCGGTTTATATTTATATTTACACACAATCGAAGAAAATTTCCGCGTTTTTGGGCAAGAAAAGGGAATTTTGTAGTTCTATATTTGACCGCCAGATGGCGTTGCGGTGATTTATTTTTTCTGGTTTGTTTTGCCTCCTCCGGTTACGACAACACAATTTTCTGCCAAAAAACTAAAAAATGGAGTTGTGGCCGCAACAAATCGTGCCACAAAACGCACCGTACTTCTTCTCAAACATTTTCTATTTAAAAAAACTATTTTTTTGAATGTTATAAATAAGGTGTTCCAAATTGCATGATGTTTTATTGGTCAAAACAGGGAACGGTGTGGGCTGATCAACTTTATGCCACGTTGGCTGGTTCCGTTGGCTGTCTCTGTCTGTGAGTGTGTGTAACCAGAGATCGGGATTAAGTTCGGTCAGTTGTGTGGGTGTGTTTCTTGGGCCGGAAATTCCTTTGATCATACCTTGGGTCCGTTCAAAGTACAGACAGAATGGACAGACAGAATAGAAACTTTTTTCTTTTCTTGTCGGTTCGTGTGTTTTTCAACACCTCTATTCTACACCCATTTCACTTATTTTAGTAAGTTCCAATTTTTTTCCAGAAATTATTTTTTTACCAAAAAGGTAATAAAAAATTCCTTAACAAAAGGGGCGTTTCCAGCAATAGGCAAAATTAAAAAAGTTTTGAAGGACAAAGGTTTTCTATCTTTTATATTTTGTCTTCTATATATTTGTATATATTTGTATATATTCTGTATATATTTTTCTTCTATATATTTGGTCATTAAGAAAAACAAAAACAAAAAGCTTTATGTCACCTTTTGAGTTTTGAATTGCACCTTCCATCAATTTCAAATGAATTTCATTTTACGTTACATCTATTTGAATTAGCCGCTGCTCGCAATGCAATAGAAATTCTCTTTATAGTTCATAATATTGGCAACATTATCCAAATAATGTTCAGGTCGTACTACTATCTAAATTTTTGCAATCCAATAAAGCCAATTTACGAAAAAAGAAAATTGAAACAGTAGGGAAATTGGTGAGAAATCAAATAAATTTAGTCTATTCACTCGTCGGTGCGCTGACCCTTTGAAATCAAAAAGGGCTTTTCTCTTCCTCTACCACCGCAATTTCCCAACTTGGATGCGCCAATCGAGCAGAAAGAAACAGAACTAAAGACCGACATTCCGGACCTAGTGGCCCAGCAATAATATAAAGTCGATGGATCTTGGTTTTTTCCCCTTTTGTTTCCCTTCCTCCATCGTCTCCACAGCCTTGTTGGAAATAATAGCTCCTCTGCCAGAGGCCATAATATCTCAAGTAAAGTAAAAAAATAGGCTCAAAACGGGAACGGAAAAATAGGCAGAAGAAAACATTACTTTTGGGAAAATGTCGAGGAAATTTGACCCTCTGAAAAAGCGAGTAGTCTATAAAGGTCCACGAGAATCTGGTGCCAAATAGGCCCTCCCCCCCTCGTTGGCTACACTCTATATAGCCGGTTGGACAAAAGTAGCGGCCGATCGACAGGAAAATCAAACGCCCGCCAACCCCCAATCCCCTTGGCAATAAAACAGGAGGCAGCGAGTATAAGGCAAAGAACACGCAAGCACTTCTTCTTCTTCTCCCTCTTCTTGCACACGAAACGGACGGAAGAAAAATAAACTGGACTTGCGATGCATGGATATAGAGAATTAAGAGGCTGTATCCAGCTTGGAATCATCACAAGATATACACTACCCACCCCCCTCTTTAACGTCTCTCATGTTCTCCTCTCTCACGGTTCTTTCGATGTCCGACGCGCACAGGATCTTTAATCAATAAAGTATGTGTCCGTGAGTGGAGGAGGGATCCAGCGATTCCCCTCACAAACCCCGAGCCCCCCCTTTCAATCCAGAAAAGGCCTCCTGCTATAATATACTACACTATGTATGCATATCTCTTTCGTCAACATGGATACCGTATACTTTATATACATATGTCTATGAATAAGAAGGGAGAGAGTCGTGGGGGATCTTTATCCTCTTATTTTTATCTTCTTCTTCTTTTTTTTCTATCCTTCCTTTCACTTTGTTACGTCAATTCGGAGCAAGCAATGTTTTATCTTTTAATAGCGTTTCCTTCCGAAAGACAAGGCCGGAAATTGAGTCAACCCGCATTCGCCATAACTTGCATTAGTCGGCAGATCCACACATACGCCTTTCCATTCCATACATACTGGTTATGGAGAGGCTTTAGGACAAGTCAACGTTCAAAGGAAAGTGTTTTTTTTTCTACGTGGGTTTTGTTTTCAAAACTTCTTCCCGCCAACCTCCATTTGAACTTGTTTTGACGTACGTCAAACTCGTTTAGTTTCACTGCTAGAATCTTCAGAATCTCGTAGAATCCGTTAGAATCGCCAGAATCTTGTAGAATCCCGTAGAATCTTCAGAATCCCTAGAATCTCCGTAAAATTTAATATTTCATTCCTCACTATTTTGACTTGAAAATATACTGAGACTTTACAATATTGCATTGAATGTGATCTTTGATAGAAAGTTCATAAGAACTTCCAAGAAAAACAAATAAATTAACGTCCAATATTGGAAAATTGGGTTATAGCACAAAAACTTTATTTGAATTCGTCGTTCGAATCTCATTTTCCCACCTACGCTAGGCGGCGAATAATTTAGTCTGCTCAGAAACAAATGGAGAAAACCTGTCAATGATATCAAACTCAAAATAAAAAATGTAAATGGTTCCTAGAAAAAACGTCTTTTCCATCCTTGAAACAGGTTGTCTTCGTATTAAAAACATCTGGCTATATTTCTTTTCCAGCTATATAAAAATCACTGAAGAGAAAATAACTAGCATTCAAAATTTCGTTCCAACTCTTTTTGCTGATAAAACCCTTACAAACGAATTATCTAATGATCAAAAGATGTCTCAATTTGGACCTTTGTATTGGAATAAGCAAGAAAATTTAACTTTCACACTTGGTGAGAATGATTCCATACAAGCTGCTGTTGAAGTCAGCCAAAAGCTTATCGAGGGGCAAACATTGCCAACATTGAGTCTTCCACAAGCTGCAATCTTTCAACCAAAAAGACTGCGTTAAAAATTTTTGCTCTAAATCCAGTAAAAGAAGGTAAAAAAACACTGGCTTAAACTTGCTGAGAGAATCACAGAAGATACAAGGAAATGAGAAATTGACTCAGTCAAAGAAGTCCCTCATAACAAATCCTTACCGACTAGCTTGATAAGCATGAAGAAGTCAACTTGACAAAACTAAATGGATTTTTGATGAATCAAATGGCCTTGTTAACTGTGGACAATGCAAAGTTAATATTAGCATTTCAATGAATGAAGAAAGTGGACAATTTAGAATTTCAAATGTTACACGTCATCTTTTGGTAAAAACTACGTTAATAAGTAAGCTGCTTTTAACACGAGAGTAACGTTGTTTTGTTTTAAAATTCAGAATATGCACAACAAAACGAAACAAAACAGTCAATGACATGGACAAGGCAGCAAACTTCTTATGGAGAGATTTGCGACTCAGCAACATAGTTCCACCACTGAAAAACAAATTGGAGAGAACACCCAAATACCTCAATGGATAGTACTTGAGGGCCCAGTGATATTGAAGAAATAGCCCAGCAAAATAGCTCTGATGAGATCCCCACCGAGGTCACCCCTATGCAGCCTATGCAGACAATGGAACCGTCACATGAAACTGAAACACGGGCTGAAACCACTGAACCTGATATTGAACCACCCCCTAAAAAAAGGTCTGATAAAAAAACTTCTCGAGCACAACAAAATTCGAAGAAAGGCTCCCGGAAGGATTTTTTATTGCTGATGGACCTTCGCGTACGGCTCCATCAGCACCCATTGGAATTAACGGGAATTTAGATGAAGAAAAAAGTTGTGCAACTCTCAGTGTCAGACGAATCTCAAACAACAATCGACATGTATTTTGACGCAATTGATCGATTTAGTCAACTTGCACGGACAAATGTGATGTTATCTGACCAGCTTCTTGCTCTTTGTGAGAAATCTCGAAGTTTAAAGGCGATTGTCAATAATTCGCCCACCACTGAAGAAGCCGGGTCTCCTTTAAAGAAAATGCTACAACAATCAATCTCACAGAGCAAGAAAAAGGCAAAGGGTTACAGATATATGGACGAGGGTTTAAATTACTTCTGCCTCAACACGAACATTCTTGGAGGAAGGCGTATGTATGAAATTTTTCACGCCAATTTTAAAGGAGTATTCCCGTCTCCACGAACGATGGGGGAAAGAGTTGCCAAATTTCAAAAGTTTGTCCCAGAAGGTAAATCGTTTTATAAAATAAATCAACATTTAATTCCGCAAATCTAACGAACATTTTTTTTATTAGGATGTGTTAACGTCAATGGTCTTCTAGAGTACCTATTATTACACAAACTACCAATGTTGTTGTCCTTGAGCGAGGGCGTAACAGCGATTGTGGGAAAGAGAGAATACAACAGCACAATTAATTCAATTTTTGGGTTCAGTTTACCGTTAAAATCTAACGGACTCCCTAATTGGGAAGATTCTGCCCTTGATGCCGTCCGAATGTTTTCAACTTACAAGAGGGCGACCGTGATAATTGTTATAATGGCCGAACCGTTGGGTGAAGGAATTCTACCCATGAGAATTTGCTCATTCGGTAGTGATAACTCGTTTACGGCAACAGACGTGAAAAACAGACTAGACACGATCGTGTCACTATTGAAGGAAAAGGGCATCAGTGTGTTAACCTATAGTACCGATGGAGACTCAAGGGTAATAATTAATTACCATAAATTAAACGTAATATTATTGCTTACTAATCGGTCTATTTTTATTTTCCAGGAATAAAAATCAATGCGCGGAATGCTGCAAATGGGAGTTGTACGCAACAATGCTGACAAAGTTTTCCCAGGCAACATCTGCCCTTGGTTTATGGCTACCATTGCAAAGGATGCACCAATTCCCGTTCAGGACACAATTCACGAGGGTGATAAAATGAGGACTCTTTTAAAGGGCTTTTAAAGGACCACAGGCGTATGCCATTTGGGAACAAAATCGCATGTCGAGAAAATTTGGAGACCCGTTGTGGTTTGGTGACAAAAGACCAACACCTTTTACAAGAACGCAATTTTCTTCCCGAAGATAAAATGAATTATGACGCCGTTTCAAGACTCATTCGTCCTGGTCTCCGAGAGCTTCTAAAAAATATGTTCCAGGTTCGGAAGGGAACAATTTTTTATTTAATAATGATGGAATATGCCACCACCAGTTTCCTTGACAAGCAAATGGCTCCTTTAGAAAGAATTTTTTTTCCTCTGGTTTGCAGTATTTTCCGTTCGTTACTGGAGATATTGGATGATGTCTGATCAAGCTTATCCATTCGCAAAGCATTTTTTCACCAGCAATGCGTATCAGTGCTTGGAGCTAAACGCTCATTCATTAGTCCTAACTGAACTGAGACTACAGGAGTCCCAAATGACAGAGCTGTTTTTGCCTTGGTGTTTTAGCAGCCAACAATGTGAATCCTACTATAAAGCATTAAGGTCATTTACTCCTGTTGGAAGTACTCAAACAAATTTCACTATCGGAGAGGTTATAACGAGTCGCGGATAGAAGGTAAAAACGGGTAAAAATATTTTTTTAAATTGAAATAATCAATTATTTTTTTACAATTCAAGCAAAGTCAGAACTCAATCAGTTGGGAGTGCTGGCCGCTGACAGAGAATGTTTCAAATACGACCCCCGTCTAGCTGTTACGTCAACTTCGTCTGAATTGGGAAAAATTGCTGGTCCTCTAGTCGACGATTGTGATGAGCCTGACATTGAACGAGTAGATGAAATCGACGATCAATTAGACGAAAGGGATCGCCAAGACATCGAGATGTTAAATCTACTTTTTGATGCTGAATTTACGGACTTCACAAATCGCTTGAGTGCTTGTAAAATCAAAAATAAAACTCTTTATCCTTTATCTGTCCCTTTGGAGTTAACTCCCTTCGTAAAAATTTCGATCGATTGAGAGTGGTTAAAAAAATTGCAAACATTTGGTTTTTAGAACATGGGGTTTGGCGTCTAAGCAACGACAATACTTATCGAGTTCGGGCCGCTTCACCTTATGTACAGTATCCTGCAAAAAAATCCGAACAGCGATTTTTTTCCAAACAGCCACCTATCAATATTATGGGGAATTGTGTGACGCCGGATGTAAAAAAACCATCTGATATAAATGATTACTTAAAATTGTTCGTAGATGAACTTATTGAGCTTAGCACTAAAGGGTTTTATTTTAATGGGAAGCTTTTTTTGTAAGAACGCCACATGTAGATTCTTTAGTGATTTAACAGTTTAAGTCTCTTGAGTGGCTCGTTGCGCAAAGAGACGTTCTTTAGCCAATATAGTCTCGTCGGAATAGCGGATTGACCTCAAAGAAATTGCAACAATTTGTTTTTTTCGTGAGCACTATTTCTACTTAGAACCTTTTTAATTTTCTCCCAAAACCCTCCCTCAAAATTTTAATTTTTACTAACATTAATTTTAATTTGAAAATACATGTGTTTTTGTAGTTCAATTTTGACATATTAAATATAAATAAATTAAAATTTTGAAAAATGAATTCTGTTAATAATTAATTTTTTTTATATACCCACCCTTTACAAACCTAGTAAAGGCTTTTGAGGAGGGGAAATTATTTCTGAAGTTATGAGAGTAAATATAAACCCCATTTTTCAAAAAATGTCCCCCCGCCCGTGTTGGTTTCGTACACTCGCCGTTTTTATTGGCTTGGCGCAGCAAAATACTGTTGAAAGGAAATAAGCACCATTGTCTCCTGTTTATGCCAAATACTAATGCATGGCTTCCTTCATTTTACTCATCAGTTATTGAACTTTGTTTGTGAGCAAAAAACACTTTTTTTTGCCTGTCGAAAGGGGCGTGTGATGACGCCACATCTGGCAACTCCGCACCCATTCCACAAAATCTAGATGTTCCCAACAGTCAACAGAGAGGCTCGCGCCCATTCAGTCCCTTCTTGCCCGTCATGTAGTAATCATGTCATGGACGATGGTCACGTCTTACTCTCTTCGCTACGAATACTGATTGGATTAAGCTCAACATAGGTGTATTTCACTTCATCAATAAATAATCCGATTAACATAGCCGGACAGAAAAAAGGGTACAGCAGGGAGAATAGCAGAATTTTTAATTCTCAGTCCAAATTTTTTTAAATGCGTTGGGAAATAGTAACTATATTAGCTTTTTGTACATCTGGGGGAGATAAAAAAAAAATACGACTAACCGTCGGTCTCTGTAGCCTTAGTTCTGCGGGCATCTATGAATTGGTTCGCTTCGTTAACAAATTCGAAGGCCGGAATTGGCGCTGGAGCCTCTTCCCGTTCCGCCAGTGGCTGCTGGACAAAAAATTAAATTAAAACAGTTTTTTTTTTAATCAAAATGAAAATTTACCTCAGCGATTGGAGCCAATTGTTCCGGATGACGTTCAATGCGCGGCGGCAAGGGAGGCGGAACCACGTCACCAAGGGGGATCTCCTCATCCGGTTTCTTGTTTGGGCAACAGCAGCAAAGGCGCCGAATACCCTCTGTTGCCCATTTCCAGAATTTTGTCAGCAGCCCCCACAAGAATTTGTTAGCGTGCCCCAGCAGAGCGAGGATGGCGATTCCTAAAATCCACCAGATAATATTGATGGGATTTAGATCCGCCAAATACTCCTTCAAGGCTTTGAAGGCGATCTTCTTCATTTCCTCGTCAAATTCGCCTGATGTAAGGGTCCCGTTTCCTGCAAAATAGAATATATTTATTATTTAATTAAACGAAAAGGATGTTGGCTGTATGTAATTATAGTAATTGTAGTAATTATTGTAATTTATTTTAAAAAAACTAATTAACTTTTTTAATCCTCGTCGATTGATCCTCTCCTCCCAACGGGGTCCGCAAACAAACAAACAAATAATAGACAAAACACCGCAACAAAACTAATGTCGAATTTAAGATGCTGATTCAGCATCTATTTTTTCCCCATCCGCCAGAAGACCCATCCCAAAGGACAAGGCTGTCGGTCCGAAATTATATGGGGAGGTTAGTCCAAAACAAAACGTGTACAAGAATCTGTTCCATTCCAGCTGGTGATGGCAACACTTGACACGAGTTTCTTGTGTCAAGTAATTCATCTAACACTACGTCGTGAAAAAAACACCTGACTAAAGAGGATTTATCTTTTGTCCATCTCCTACCACTCGCTTTTACTTTTTTTCTCCTTCTTCTTCTTCGTGCCGGGTCTATTATAATTGAAGTGACGTGTTGGTTTTTTCTTTTTCACTTCTCTTCTTCAGCGTCTTGTTATCCGTGGAAAAAGAGGAGAGAAAAAGGCACCAGGGGGATTTATTTCGTATCATTTGTTTATGACGACAACTAAGTGATTGCGGCACGTCTGACAATCTGTTATAGCCGCTAACCGAACGACCGCGCCGACAAAAAAACAAACAGGAATAAAATGTACAAAAAGGAAAAAATCAAAGAGAGGGACGTTGATCCACGACTTCAATTACGACGCAAACAACAGAGAAACAATCCCGCATAACATTCAAAAATAGAAAAATAAAATGGGCGCAAGGGAAATTCAAATAAATATTGAATACAACATTTAAAAAATTCAATGAAACTTGACGTAGGAGCAATCATCTTCGTATTGAAAAAGAAATTTTTACAAATAATCCGCAGTTCTAAATTAACCATACGACTAACCGTCGGTCTCTGTAGCCTTAGTTCTGCGGGCATCTATGAATTGGTTCGCTTCGTTAACAAATTCGGAGGCCGTGGGAATTGACGCTGGAGCCTCTTCCCGTTCCATCAGTGGCTGCTGTAAAAAAAATTAAATTAATAAAGTTTTTTTTTAAATCAAAATCAAAATTTACCTCAGCGATCGGAGCCAATTGTTCCGGATGTACATTGCGCGGCGGCGAGGTAGGCGGAACCACTTCGTTTAGGGGGATCTCATCCGGTTTCTTGTTTGGGCACAACAGCAAAGGCGCCGAATACCCTCTGTTAGAAATTCCCAGAATTTTGTCAGCAGCTCCCAGCATAATTTTTTAGTGTGCCCCAGCAGAGCGAGGATTGCGATCCCTAAAATCCACCAGTGAATCTGGCTGGGATTTTTTTATAGATCCGCCAAATACTCCTTAAATATCTCCTTAAAAGCTTTGAGGGCGACATTTTCATTTCTTCGTCAAATTCGCCTGATGTAAGGGTTCCGTTCCCTGCAAAATAGAATATATTTCTTATTTAATTAAACGAAAAGACCCTATACGCCTTGATAGAGTCTCTATATATAGTAAGAAGAAAAAGAAAAAAAGCAGAGGGAGAGCCTATCGCCTTATGTATCAACTCTAAGGGATATGCTGGAAAAAGGGTGTGCACATTTGATAATCCCTTGTGTTGTAGTAGTACTTTGGCTGCTAGATATTAAGTGTAGTGTAGTAGTTGTACAGTTCATTTGGTGGGCTTTTCCATCCCCTCGTAGAGACGCTAAGAGCCGCTATAGAAGGAGAAAAAAAAGGGGGAAATGATGGAACAACAGGCCCTTCGACATGAGCCCCATATCTCTCCGGTGGATGGATCCTTTTGTCGTTTAGCGAAACCAGTCGAGAGAGAGAGAGGGCAGATCAAAAAGAAGAAGAAGGAGAAGAAGAGAGAGTCTTTTTTATTTACCCTCGGCTGGAGTGATGTGCTTGCACTAAAAATGAACGAGAGAGAGGGGGACGGACGGACGGACGGCCGCTGGCTGCGTGTTTTTCCAACCCCATACGAATTTTTTTGCCAGAGAGTTCCTTCGGGTGTCAACACTTGTACACACATGTACTCGTTTTTAATAACTTGTGTTTTAAAGGGGAAACGTCAATTATAATAGTAACGAAATTCTCCATTTAAACCAAAACAGCGATGATGCTGTAATATTCAAATGATTTAGTCGTTGCTGCAATCATAACGGGCAGTTATAGTCGATTGATTGTCATCCATCTCGGATCTTATAGACACTGATGGAACCAACACATTTAGACATTTGGCTGGGATGGATATTTTAGCTGGGCGACGAGGAGGAAGCTAAGGGAAAAAGCAAAAGAGGGAGACATAGAATGCGGATTGTGTTGATGGGTTGGTTGGCTTGAATTCAGCTCCCAGGTGATCGGATTATCAGAAGCTTTTTTCCCTCCTGTCTCTTACTCTCAACTCGAGTCTCTACTATAAATGTGGCAGGCCAGCAGCTAAATAAACAGATGCCTCGGCTGTACGTACGGTATGTTGGGATGCGCATTTCATCTACACAACACTCTATATATGCATATACACTGTTGAAATATAAGCTGGCCCGTTCACTCACACATGGCGAACGCATGAAAAATCTTCTTCCTCCTCCTCCATCAATTGTTTTTCCCTCCAAAAATCTGTTTTTCAGCTTGGCCAAAAAAGCCTCAAGTCAAATGGAGACTTACCGTTAGCGATGTTGGAAAGCGTCATCTTGAGCTGACAGGTAGGCTGTTGACCGGCGGAATTGAAATATTTAATCAAAATTGTGTACTACCGAATGGCGAATGCAACTGTCAAGCCAGAAGTCTTGTAACAAATTGTAAGTAAGTAAGTAAGTGTAAGTAATTGTAACAAAAAATTGACTATTGAAACAGTCCTGCCATGGTTTTATTCTTTTGACATATTCCAGCTCAGTCTGTTTAATGTCAGCGTTGTAAAAACAAAAATATTTTCCAACATTCACAAATAGTTTATTGCATAAATATTTTGTTTAGGTGAGCCAATTTAGATGTTTGCATGGACAGCCTCTTGATCCTGAGTGGACAGCCTTGACAAAAAAACATTTGAAATGTAAAAATCGAGAGGAAAAACTTCTCTGGTATACATCAGAAGACATCACTTTGAAACAAATCTACACAAAAAGGATGTTGAAGGGTACATAGTAATAAAATGTTATTAAACTTCACTGATCACGAGAAATCATTAATTTTTTATAACAATTAGGCTTGAACATGAGTTACCGGGAAAGTTTCATTATACTCGTGGTCTATATCCTACAATGTACTCCCAAAGGCCATGGACAATCAGACAGTATGCAGGTTTCAGCACAGTCGAGGAAAGCAACAAGTTTTATAAAGAAAACATTTAAGCTGGTCAGCAAGGTTTGAGTGTGGCTTTTGATCTTGCTACTCACTGTGGGTTAGTAAAAACATGTTTTAGTCTTTAACCACAGATTTACATAATATTCATAAAATGTTAGGTATGACTATGAAAATCAACGAGTTTATGGTGGTGTAGGAATGGCTGAAGTGGCTATTGACAGTGTTGAGGACATTCAATCGGACGTTCAACTCAATTAGTGTATCTAGTTATCAAATGCAAGAGGCTGGTGCCACTGCAACTCTTTACCTGGGATTCACCATGGCTCATGGCATTGAATAATGTCTAAAAGGCCTAACATCAGGTCTTACAATCGATATGTTTGCACTAGTTCTTTCTTTCTTCTTTGGCATTGGAATGAATTTTTACATGGTACAACAAATCTTGTAAAATTTATAATCCCTTTAACTTTTAATTATCTGTTCTCCGTGCAGGAAATCGCCGAGCTAAGGGCAGCCCGTCGTCTCTGGGCCCATTTGATCCAAGAAAATTGAAGTCTAAAGAGCCAAAAATCATTGGCATTGAGGACTCATCGTCAGACGTCTGCTGGTCACTGACAGCTCAAGATACGTATGATAACATTATCCGCACGACAGTTGAAGCTGCCGTTTATGGAGGTACCCAGTTCCTTTCAGACCAAACATTTGATGAAGCTTTGACTTTACCTTTCAAGTTTTCTTCCCGCATCGCTCGTAACACACAGATCATTCTGCAAGAACAAACAGGAGTACCAAAGGTGAGACCTATTATTGTTAAACATTGCTTTAAATATTTATGGGAAATTCTCTCAATAGATCATCGATCCATTGGCCGTCATTTATATGATGGAAAACCTAACTGACGAGGTTTAAAGCAAAACGAATTGTGGATGAAGTGGAGCAAATGGGTGGTATGGCAAAAGCTGTAGCTTTTGGGTGGCCCAAACTGAAAATCGAAGAATGCGCAGCTCGTCGCCAAGCTCAAATTGATTCAGACTATTGTACTTTTCTTTTATTTCCATTCTGACTGGCTAAACTTAATCGCAAGTATTTGAATTTTTCAGAGACGATCGTTGGTGTCAAACAAAAAATATCAACCCAAGAACTTCTTATTCTTCTTTTTCTTACGTAGTTCCGGGCAATCTCGAATGTGGTGAGTTTTGGAATTGCAAGTTATGCATTTACCCTTCTTTTTTTCCATTTTTTTTTTTCTGGTACAGTTTCCTCTTCGACGATAGGAAAAGTTGCATCTTGGACGACTGAAACCGTTTCATCTTGGACGACTGGAACCATTTCCTCTTCGACAACTGGATGAGTTTCCTCTTGAATAACTGGAACAGTTTCCTCTTGGACGACTGGAACAGTTTCCTCTTCGACATGTACATCAATTTTCTTCTTTTTCTTACGTGGTTCCTGGCAATCTCGAATGTGGTGAGTTTTGTAATTGCAAGTTATGCATTTACCCTTCTTTTTTTCCACTCTTTTTTTTCCTTTTTCTTCTGGTACAGTTTCCTCTTCGACGACAGGAACAGTTGCATCCTGGACGACTGGAACCGTTTCCTCTTGGACGACTGGTACAGTTTCCTCTTGAATAACTATAACAGTTTCCTCTTAGACGACTGGAACAGTTTCCTCTTGGACGACTGGAACAGTTTCCTCTTGGACGACTGGTTTAGTTTCCTCTTCGACATTTACATCAATTTTCTTCTTTTCTTACGTGGTCTGGGCAATCTCGAATGTGTGAGTTTTGGAATTGCAAGTTATGCATTTCCCTTCTTTTTTCCACTCTTTTTTTTCTTTTTCTTCTGGTACAGTTTCCTCCTCGACGATAGGAACATTTTCATCTTGGACGACTGGAACCGTTTCATTTTTGGAAGACTGGAACCATTTCCTCTTCGACGACTGGATGAGTTTCCTCTTGAATAACTGGAACAGTTTCCTCTTGGACGACTGAAACAGTTTCCTCTTAGACATGTACATCAATTTTCTTCTTTTTCTTACGTAGTTCCGGGCAATCTCGAATGCGGTGAGTTTTGGAATTGAAAGTTATGCATTTACCCTTCTTTTTTTCCATTCTTTTTTCCCTTTTTCTTCTGGTACAGTTTCCTCTTCGACTACAGGAACAGTTGCATCTTGGATGACTGGAACCGTTTCATCTTGGACGACCGGAACCGTTTCCTCTTCGACGACTGGATGAGTTTCCTCTTGAATAACTGGAACAGTTTCCTCTTGGACGACTGGTAAAGTTTCATCTTGGAAAACAGGGACCGTTTCCTCTTGGACGACTGGTACAGTTTCCTCTTGAATAACTAGAACAGTTTCCTCTTAGACGACTGGAACAGTTTCCTCTTGGACGACTGGAACAGTTTCCTCTTCGACATTTACATAAATATTCTTCTTTTTCTTACGTGGTCTGGGCAATCTCGAATGTGGTGAGTTTTGGAATTGCAAGTTATGCATTTTCCCTTCTTTTTTCCACTCTTTTTTTTCTTTTTCTTCTGGTACAGTTTCCTCTTCGACGATAGGAACAGTTTCATCTTGGACGACTGGAACCGTTTCATTTTTGGACGACTGGAACCATTGCCTCTTCGACGACTGGATGAGTTTCCTCTTGAATAACTGGAACAGTTTCCTCTTGGACGACTGGTACAGTTTTATCTTGGAAAACAGGGACCGTTTCATCTTGGACGACTGGTACAGTTTCCTCTTCGACGACTGGATGAGTTTCATCTTGGACGACTTGAACAGTTGCATCTTGGACACGGATGTTGGCTATCGATTCCTTCAATCCAACGGGAGGGTCGCGCACAACGTGGGTAATTGGGCCTTTTCTGATCGTGAAGTTCGACACTGCAAAAACCAAGAAAGAAATTAGTTTTCGGTAAACTAAAGGTCCGTATTAAATGTTTAGGTCATTAATTAAAAGTGGTTCAAACTTCTGTTGGTTGTTGTTGGTGTCAACGTTTCTAAATGATCACAAAATGTCCTATAATTTTTTTTCAATCAACACGTTTCGATTCCTTGACAGCCAACCTACAAATATTCCATGTTTAAGTTTACATATAAAAGGAAGGAAAGTAACATTGAATTATAATTACGAAAACTTTGGATCCTCTGGTGAGAAACAATCAACATATCCCTCTGACTCAAAAAGGCCGTCTATATGTTGGTTGATTCTTTTGGATGCTAAGATGTTTTATGTCAGATTTAAACCCAGTTTTCCAATTAAATTGCAGCCGATTGACATGCTGCTGCAATACGAGTTTATCCTTTAATCTAAGATGATTAGCCATATCTTTATCTCATTCCTGTCAGGAATTTGTTATTCAACACTCTGGTGATATCCCAGATAGCACACTGCAGTCCCATAGACGCCCAAAACACGTCACTTTGAGACGTCTGGGATGTACTTGGCACATAGCAGATTCCCAAGTTTACATTCCTAGGACGTCTTTTACGTATGGCCAATGTCCGCTTCGCCGAGATCTCATAGCGGTCCTTATCCTGTCCCATTGGATGGACTTTTGACGTACTTGGGACGGAAAAAGGATCTCAAGAAGTCATTAATAATAAATCTTTTTCTGGACTCTGAATTTCGTTCCTTTTTTCTTTACTCTTCTTTTTCTTATGAGTGTTTGCTGTGCCGACATTTTTTCACGAACGATGATCCGGATATCCGGACAAAGTTTATTTGTCAGAGTATGCAAAGGGTTACAAGGCACACATCATAATTCGACTGCATATAACCATCATAGTTGAAGAAATATGGAACCTGACCCGGGGATCGAACCCGGATCTTCGTGGTGAGAAGCCAGTACTCTACAGATGGGCCACGAAATCATATCTGAGGTTAGAAGATAAAGCTAATAATGGAATTTTAGAATCAAACTTTGCCGCGAAAAGACAAAGACAGTTTCTCCGAAATTTTCTAAGTGTCGAGAAGGAGCCAAAAAATAAAAACGGGACGCATCAGAGACTTCTACGAGAGGGAGTAAAAAATGACGTATCCGACAAGATGAAAAATGAGTAACGTATTTAAATGAGGGCTCGCAATGGGACATCTTAGAGATTCCCCTGTGCCCACCGCACCAGCCGCACGGCTTTGGTCCCGCCTTGGGACAAAAATTCCTATCTGGGATGACATGAGGGCCCGATGAAAAAATACTGCTAAGAAGAAAACAACCCCCCCCCCCAAAAAAAAAACTACAAACAAACGAACAAAACAAAAAAAAACTTTTCTTACACTCAGAGGAAATGACGTTCAATACTACGACCAGGAATACGACCAGTTTTCTAGTAGAGGTAATAATCTTCACACAATAGGAAAATGACTCCGGTAGGCTATCTCGCCCCTGCTGCTGTACAAACTATAAGAAAGCGGAAAGCTGATTTGTACTTTCATTACATAAAAATAAGAAGAATATCAAGTCCAGAAAATTCATGAATGCTCAAACAAGGTACCCTGAATCAAGTATAAACAATTATTCAGGAATCTTTAATGTTTCTTGAGAAAAGGAAGAGAAAAAAGGAGCTAGTCACCATTTTGTTTTCTTAAATAAGAGCAACATAAGGTCACTTTTTTTATTCTTATTCCCCCCACTGCTGGTCCGAGAGAAAAATAAATTTGTAATCATAGGCAACATACTCTCCTTTTTTTGGCTAGTTTTTTTTTCTGGGTTGGCCATGGTGGCCTCAATTGGGTCTTTTTACCCAACACACAAATTTTACACAAAGGTTTACAAAATTAAGGCAAACGTACACGCCAAAGTTTTTTAAAATAAAATTCCCCGTATGATTAGTCCCCAACAGCACAAAAACCAGTGGGTGTGCACAAAAAATGACCACCGGACCACGTGAGTTACGGAAAGAGTTGGAAAGTGTCCAGCAAGGATATCCTGCGACGGGCATTACAAATTACGGGACACATACACGAGATACACGCACACGCACACACACACACTTTAATAATTGACAAGAGTATATAAGTGAAGGTATTTACATCACGCGACTGCCCCAAAAAAAATCTCGTGAAAAGGCGAACAGAAATGGAGGAGACACGAGTTGAGGTATGTTGATGCGAGACGAAAAATTCCCAACTGATCTCGTGGCTGCAAGCTCTTCCACCCTTCGTCTCCAATCGGATACTCTTGGTGTGCTCAGGAACGCTAACAAACGAGATAAATAACAAAGTCTAGTTTTGTTGGCTTCCAATTAGGCTACACTCTATTGATGTGGCAGTCAGCTGCCCATTGTGTGAAAATGCATCGCCATCCACCACCATCACAGATCCCAACAACAACTTTGCAAATTGTAAATAAACCTGAGAACTGGCTACTATTTCTGCACACGATGATTTCTTTCTGGACCTTGGTCCAGCTTGTCAAAGTACATACCAAGCCCTGGATGCGTTTCAGCTAAAATCTGAGAAGGCCAAATCAAGTAAATGAGCTTACATAAAATCATTTGATAAGTCCCATATTAAATGTGACTGTCATTATTTGTCATTATTTTCTTTCAGATCCACGGCTGCTATTAGCTCTAGGCATAGAGGAACTGTTGTAACTATACCCATAATACCTTTCAACTGATCACCCTTCTAGTTTCTGTTTTACTTTGAGCAACCTTTGCATGACACTGGCTTGCGTTACACCGTACGCGCTAGAGAGACCCCTTTTACTTGTAAATGCTGCTCGATGACTACGAGCAGCATCACTTCTCTTCCTCGTTGTTTTCCCTTCCAAGTTAAACAGCTTGTCGTTCCGTCCGGCTTGCAGTTTCTCTTAGGAATTATATGCTGGCCGGGAATATATAAACCCCAGAAATACTCCCAAATACCAGTGTCGTACTCAACTCTCTACTGTGTCACCTCTGCTCTCCAGATTGCAACGCTTGTAATACTTTTTATTCTGATACCGAAAATACATTTAGTTTGGCCCAAGTGCTTCATTAGTCAGTTTGAGTGTTATCCAGTTAGTCTTCTGCAGCCCCAGAAACGTCTTACAATTGGTGAACGATCTATCTATAAACTGTAAATGTAAGTAATGAATAAAACCCCAGCTTTTTTCCGTCAACGAATGAAAGTTCTTAGGGTTGGTCAACCTAAGACCCGAGGAGAATCAGTAGTTAAGAGAAGCTTAAATCTAAAATCATTTCAAAAATGTCAAAAATGACAGCAATGGTCAGTCGACCCAAACTTAGACCTGAAAGAGATCAAAACGTTAAAAGATTACGTACTAACAGCAAAGTACGCAGAATTAGTCAAAAAAATCGTTAACATAAACAAACTAAAAAATACATCCGCAGTATCAACGCAAGAGTTACCAGAAACTGAACCATTTCAGGATTTTGAAGCCCAACCGTCACAGGTATAGAAAATAAAAGACAAGCAGCTGGTCCAAATTTCACTCTTACTGAACCAACTGAGAAATTTGAATACGGAGCAGCAGCCCTCCTAGAAACACAAAAACTCATAGAAGAGTGTGCAAAGTGTAATACAAACATATAATTCATACCAAACAGCTTGTAGTAACACTGTTCCATTAGGAAGAAAAATAATCAACAAAACGGAAGAACAAGTGAACAACCCAAACGTCGAAGAAGCACAATATAACAGAACGTAGGACCGCCCACCAAACATTAAACCGGAGATCCAGTTTGACGGAAATCTTGCCACCCCTAATCAAATAGTGCCCCCCCCCCCACCAACAAGATGCAATCAACGTCAAAATAAGCGTCCAACCGAAACAATGGAACGTGAATCCACCTCAGCCTCAACAACAGAACCCTTTGAACGACCAAATAATACATTTTATCTTCGGACATCTTTTCGACCAAGAGGAGGAAGAAATGGCCTTGACTAGAGCAACAGTAGGTACATGGTAAGCAGCGGTAGACAGACAAGCAGTTACACTGGTAAACGGACTACGAACAATTAACGCCCAGGTAGCTAAGAAAGATATTCCAACATTCAGTGGAGAAATCTAAAATAATCTTGCAATCGAAGAATGGTTTAAAATCTCAAAACGCATAACAAGAAACGCAGGATGTAACGAGCAACAAAACTCCGCTTGTTCCAAGAGAGACTGATTAAATCAACAGCAAACAATAACGATTCCTTAACTTCAGCACAAAAAGCTACATACCTGATCTGGAAAAACACTATACTAGAAGGACTAGCAGAAAAAACAACCAAAGCCAGAAAGAAAGAACATCTAAAACTTTAAAGCAAGAAGAAACAAAAAGAGTCAAAGATTGTAATGAGATCAGAATCGACGACGTATACAAAATAGCTTACTGCGTGGGCCCGGCCATGAGCCAAGACGCAGAAGAAGTGGCAGCTCTCTTCAGAAGTGAAGCAAAGATCGTCATTTTGCTAAACGGATTGAAAACCCCCATAGCAGATCTAGTCTAGAATAGACCCTACAACGACAACTCAACTTATGCAGAAGCCTTTGATCTCGCAGAAGAATGTGAAAAAGTTCTTGAAATCAAGAAGATATCAAAGAAAAAAAATTGGTTTTCTGCTGTTACAGTGCGTGATATCAAAAGAAAATGAGAAAAATACCGAAGAGATCAACAACCTTAAAGGACTCAAGATTAAGATATTCAAAAGATGATGACAACTTCTAATCATGCGTGATCTTCAATCTGTCACGCAGCCATCAACCGAAGTAATATAACCAAAGACAATAGCCCCACTTTACAGATTTGCAATAAACCAAATAGACGGCAAATGGCCTGATAGGAACAGCTAATACAGAAAAATAGTACGATTTCACAACAACCCACATAGCAGAAGCAGAAGTTACCGTCGTTGACGAAATGGAAACCCCAACAATGGGTTCCAGAGGAGCAGAAGTGAAGAAAACTTTCAGAGCAAGAACAACTGCTAAGGGAAAACTTGAAAAAAAACAGCAAAGAAAGTATCATGTAAATACCCAATATTCATAAATACAAGTTATTCCACGTATAAATCGGAATAGATAATTAGTAGACACTGGCGCATCAGTGAGTGCAATGTCCTAATATTTTCCTCTAGATTACCAAAAGATATAGTTAAAAATGAAGTAGAATGTCAAGACGAAAAACTTCATAGTATTTGTGTACGGAAAATGAAAATTTCAAGATTATATGAGATACCGATTAGTGTAGATTCGAAAACAAACACAATCAAACAACAATTTTACGTGATACCAAATCTAACAGAAACGTGTTTATTAGGAATGGACTTTATCACAACAAATTCCTTTACATTCAAAGGTATAGCTAGGAAACTTTCATACGTTGTAAACAAGAAAAGAATTCCAATTGAAAGAGGAATTAAAAAAATTAGACAGTATAAAGTAACGCTGAAAGGTGTAAAAATATCAGTAAATGAAAAAGCCGACCCAGTTAAAATAGAAGATACACAGAGAAAAAAAACTAAAGTGATAACGCTCACATAACGCTCCCATCCACCTTGCTAAAAAGAAAGGAGGAGGACACCGATTTTGTATGGATTTTTGCCAATTAAATTCGTTAACGACAAAAGATAAATTCCACTTCCAAGAATTGCCGAGACGATCAACTACTAGTATGGATCACAATTTTTCTCAACACTCGACCTGATAAGAATCCAGATTTCAATAGTTATTTCATCCAAATAGTTATTTTCATGAAGTTTATTCTTTATCAGTTCATTGACTTTGTTTTCTGGATCAATGAAATTACGACGTCAGTCAGCAGTAGTCAGTGTGGGAAACAGAGTTGACCTTAAAATGATTCAGCAGATTTTTGCACAAAATTAAATCCATGGTGCAAGTTATTAGCATTTACAAGGACACAAAGACATTCTTCAGTAGGCCTACCCTTTTGTGACGGCAGTCTCTGCTGGAGGTGTTTTCATAGTTCTATCGGTTTATTCAAAGTGTTCTGCTGTTTTGGTGGACTGTTGTACATTCAAATCGTAAAAATATGAACAATTTTTCACATGCATGAAATACAACAATGATGCAATGAAATCATTGCAATTGGGTTGAGGCAAAGCCTTCGATTCAATTGATATTGATTTGGTTTTAGCACATTGATTACATATCTACCATTGATTACGATATTTAGTTTGAATGTCTTGTTTTTTAATTGAATAATTTCAGAAAGAGAAAGGCTGTGTCAGTTTTTAAATTATTTTGTTATTTTTCACAGAAAAGTGTTTTTATGAAGCCAAGATTTTGTGCCATAGTTTCCACCCCTTGTTTTATTTGGTTGTCGTTCAGGGCTTGCAACAAACAAAACGCGACCAAAAAAAAAAAACTCGTGTGCCGTTTTCCAGTTTTCAGCAGATTTTTTTATGCACAGGCGGCCATTTGTGATTTCGTGTTTGAAAAGGTAAAAAAGTTCTGTCGAGTTTTTTTCTTCTATTCCATTTTTTATATTTCTGTTTGATAAATGTTTAATTTTTTTTTAGGAATGGCTTTTATCACTGAAGAGTCAGATAAAGAATGTTATCAGCAAATAGCAAACTTAGCCCTTCTTATGGCCGAAGGAATATTTTGAGTTGCGGTTATGGGTGTCGGAAAGATCATACTCTGGCCTCCAATGCAGTTCTACTTACGAGAGCGTTGGAATTTTCCCCCTCGTTCCAACGGTAAGTCTCCCCATTTTGTGTTTTAAATTATTAAAAATGCTTAAATTTTTGATTTTTTCTTAAGTAGGGTCACATGATGACACAAAGTCGTCTACCAGTCGTCCACTTGATGAGGACGAGACCCCTGAAGATCGAAGTCCTCTGGACGTGGCTGCTACTGCTAAAGGTTGTGACCGCTGTCGCTACCACGGACACACTACTGAAGCATCCTTGCCAGCCATAAACCAATTAACACCAAGAAACTCTCTGCGAGAGCATCATTACGAAGAAAACAGCCACCACTACAAGACCAATAGTGTCTCGGGAGAAGGTCGATTGACGACCATTTCCGCCAATGGATCTCACGCCGCAGCTGCAGAAGGATAATTCACAATGGGACAAGAAAATTCCTAATGCCTTCCTAATCCCCCCGTCCCCGAAAAAATTTATTTTCAATTAAAAATTCGATTGATTTACAGATGCAACAGATGGTGTTTCTTGAAGTAGCCGAAAAAATCCGGAATCAACAAGAACAACTGGCCGGCAGTCATTTCTAAAAATTCGTCGTTAATGGATCAGCAAAAAGGATTCTAGAAGATAAATCCGATTCTCTTCTTTGCAAATTCTTCCGAAATTCTCTTCGTCTCTCTTCTTTAATCCAGTTACGTTCCACTACCCTTATACTATGTAAATTGAATTCATTTCGAAATACAATTCAATTTTTTCTGTTTCAAGCTGCCGAACAACTGCAGAAACAACAAGAGTCATCAGTCGTTTCGTCTAACCTAACTTACTTTAGCCATGCTAAAAATTCGTCCAGTTCGTCGTTAATGGATCCCCAATAAGCAGTCCTACACTCCTACTACCAGACTTGAATATCAATTTGTTTGATAATCTGGACCACATTCTCAGAATCGACATCTTCTGATCTGGAAGCGGGTATTGGCAAATTGAGATCGAAGAAGCTAGACGACAAACCTGAAACAGCCTTCTTAACAGAAGATGGATATTATTAATTTAATAGAATGCCATTCGGTCTAACAAACGCACCTGCTACTCCAGCGTTTTAGGAACGAAATATTGAAATCAGTAATTAGGAAATTTGCGTTAGTAATACCTTGACGACGTAATCATATATCCAACCACTATAGAGAACTGAAGCATGTTAAACATATAGACCAAGTATTACCAGGGTGTCCTCTCATAACATGTCTCGCTTTTTCAAGAGTTTCAGACTAAACAAATGAATTCCCTGACTTTGGCTAGCGCAGAATATCACAAAATAATTAAGTGACTAGCCATTTTCTGTATTGCATTTTTAAAACATTAACTTAACTAGGTTAAAGGGTCTGTGTTTCCACTTTAATTTTAAATGATTTCGGAGAAATTGAGACAGGTGACTCGATTAGTTTTGGGATGACTCAAGAAGGCTGAAATAAAATCTACATGTGCGATAACTGCGTTTCAAGTCGTCTTCTTTCCATTGATAATTGTTCCAAGTCTAGCTTCGTGAATTTCTGTAAACTTCGCAACCAACGACTTTCTTTTCCGCTCTTTTGTAGAATAACTGGCCTCTTGCCTCTTCTTGTTCTCTTCAAAAGCCTTCCGATAGCAGAAAGTAGACATGCCGTCATCATCTTCTTTGAAACTGGAACGTCCAGTACTCTACCATAAAAATTGTTGGTGTCGCTTATTCTTCGTAGATTGACAAGGGGCTCTTTTGAAGATTTTGAGAGAGAAAAGTTTTGTTGACAGAAAAAAACAACTTTCGACTTGAGCCTGCCCGTGGCTATATCAAGTGGTCGTCATCCATTGTTGGATTACGATTTTTTGGTAACAAAACACTTTGCAGGTATGTGGATTTACGATCTGGTGGTTGACTTGTTGGTTTTCGGACCATCTTGACAATCAAGTGGTCGTAATCCAATCTTGTCCTTTGTTGAACCGTTGGGAATGCTGTTAGTAGAAAACCGAAAGAGGTGTAAGTTAATTAAATGTCAAGATTTCGTTTAGCTTATGGCTTATATTGTTTTATTACTCTTGATTGGTCGGCTTTTTTTAGGCATGTGAAGAAGGACACCAATCACAATTTTAAACTAGGAACAAGGCTGGTCCAGTGAAGATTTTACGAGCATGGTCCACGGTACACATCAAAGTAGGTGAAATAAAATCGTCGGACAAAGGTATAGTCTTAAACAATGCTAAGTTGCAAATTGCAACTTGCAATAAATGGCAACTGTTCAGCAACACAGAAGAAAAGTAAGACTGATCCACAAGATTATTTGGAAGAAGAGGGAATATTAATCAAATACAAATATAAAATGTACAAATAACAAAGCAATAATTACAGCAGTACCGGACTACATTTTGCAACCCATAATACAGGGTTTACACTGCATTTCAAATTTGTAGTTATTGAAAAAATTTCGAAAAAATGATAACCTTTTTTATGTGTCTGTATCACTTCTACTGTGCAATGCAATCCCCGTAGAAATTCCGAATAAAATACTATTCAAGAAACGTTAGTCCTTATTTATTCACGAACGACATCAATTCGCATAGCTTTTACCTTCTAAAAAATGACAAATAAACCAGCAAAATTATTTCGTGTTCTATCGAATAATCAACATTAAGTGACACCGGAGATTAGGCACGTAAAAGAAAACACATCCACGTATAATTTATAACTTATTAATGTCTGATGCAGCAATGTGTTTAAATTTTGGCAGAGTGGGAATAAAAAACATGCGACTAAATCTTGTTTGCCTATCTAATCAGACTTGCGTTATACGTAGCAAGACAAACATTGCGTCAGTTCAACTCAATTTAGTTATTGATGAAGGGAGTGATTCCATTCTCATATCCAGTTCTTGTGCCTCGACATTGAAGTTGTGCGGAGATCCGCAAATATTGCAAGTAGACGGCGTCGTATGTACTTGTTGGTCGACAAAGGGTCGACTTGGGTATGATGCGCCTTGAAATAAATCGGCCGACGGCAGATCGTACGTGAAAGGTCTATATTTATTCAGACTCGATGATAAATTTCTCCAGCAACTGTTCAATCACAGACTAAGAGGGTAAAGACTAAGAACGGGGATAGGGCTCAGAGTACTGGTCAAATACATTTTCGTCCTATGTCGTATGGTGGTGCGTCGATCAGAGGATTTTCTACGAATTATTTTTCCTCGTCTCCCTACTGACTTGAGTCTTCACACCCCGTAACTTTATAATTAAACAAATAACCATTTCAAGAATTTATTTATTTGTAAAAATAGCTTAGATAATACCCATATTGTATTATTTATTTCATATTTCTATGTGTTCTCTTGATATGATCCATAAATTACTTAATTAAACCCTCTTTTTCCCATTTTCAGGCAAATTTAAGAAAATCATTAAACACTGCATTGTTTATTTTTTGGCAGATTGTTTCATGAAACAGCAATGAAAGATTTATAGAAAAAGTCCTGAAAACGGGAAAAAGGGGGTTTAATAAAAATTCTAATGAAAAAAAAATCAACATTTTTTCTTTTGTTTTGGGCAAAGTTCAACATTTTTAACTTTTAGGGGTATGTTATAATAAAACCCAAAAAAGATAATTTTTTTAAGAATTTTAAGTTTGATTGAAACCATGAATTAACTTTTAAGTCATGGGCGGGGTTTATGTCATTCCCTATGCCAAAACCAATATTGGTACAAAAATGATATACTTCAAAGATAATGTGGGGTCGCTGTTTATTAAAAATGATTCACTACTACGTGAAATATTAGATTTAGCGCGTTTTTTGTTTTATTTTTTTCAAACAAAACAGAACTAGCTGGCAGTGAATAGTCTAGTGGAAAATCTAGTAATGAGTAATGAAAAATACAACAGTATTGTAAGAAATTTCTTGTTTATTTAGTGTTCAACTGTTAATCGTGTTGTTTAAAACCATATTCAGTTGATACGCAAGCTGGTGCATGGACAATTGGACATTAAAGTATTACAATTACACGTGATTCTCATATTTGCTCTCCAAAACGGATTGCTTAAAAGATGGTATCGTTCTACGATGTTCTTTAACACATTACAAAAGAAATTCGAATTGCGCATCATTTGGAGTTATCGCTACGAAGTTTTCTACTTTTTTTATTCCAAGCAATTTAAAAATTTAAAAATTTAAAAATAATTTAGCAAAATTTAAAAAAATTATCAAATGTCAGCAGTCATGTTAGGTTTTGACATTGCCTGCTGAAATTGAGCTTTTACTAACTTTCTGGCCTGTTTGTGTAATTTTAAAATATCATTGACCAATGTTTTCCTTCCTTGTAGTATATATGTCGTGGATCAAGCAGCTGAACATATATGCTTGCCACTCTTTGCTGTCACTTATAGATGTAGTAATTGAAGTGGTTGCAACACAAATATCAAGCCATTTCCTGAGAAGAAGCGGCTTACTTTTTTTCTTGTGTATTTTTCCTGTGTAATTACAATTTGAAAAGAAAGGGGAAATTTCCTGGGAAGAAGCGGCTTACTTTTTTTCTAGTGTATTTTTCCTGTTTAATAAAAATTTAAAAAAAGGAATATTTCTGTAAAATGGTCCATCCCATTCCCATTCTATCACTTTACTACCACCCGCAATCAGTGTTCCAACGGAAATGAAAATTCTTTGTAAATAAATAATCACAATTTTTCCCCTGACAAATGACAGAAGAAAGACGTTACCTTATCGTAGGCAAAAGATGATATGGGATTTGAAACAGGAGAAAAAAGAGACAGCAAAGTAATCCGGCGGGCGTGAGAAGGCAAAAACTGCCAGAAACTGCTCTGCCTCCAACAGAGACTTAAAATGTTTTTTTTATTACTGGTCAAACAAATATTTGATTGTGGCTATTAACAAAAGGGTTGAAGATGTCTGGTTGTTACCGGTTGTCGGACTTGTTGACGTCTTTTAGTTTGTTCCCACCAGAAAATCCATTGAGGCCTGAGCGCCCAGGTCACCAGTTTGGCTGTTGGGCCGTTTCTAGAGCATCTTTGGGGACGTCATGCGCTTGCTGCATACTCTGCATCAGCTCCTGCATGGTACGCAACAGTACCACGTATTTATATTAAGGACTGGACTATAGATTGCTGAAAAATTTGTATCGAACAACCAATTTTCAGAACTGGATCGTGATGCATCATGGAAGGTGAGGGAGGCATTTTGCATTCTTGTTGGTTGTTCCTGATTTGAGCCGAGTTGGAAACAACAACTTTTCGTGGAAAGTTTGGTTTTCTTATGAGATTGTTTCAGTAATCAACAATCTGGAAAGTGGATTAATAATTTGTGCAATTGCCATTTTTTATTTTATTTGTTCGTTTTTCCTTTCCTTTTGGTGGTTGCCCACATATTCCAACATTTTTTTTTATATACTCGAGCTCTTTTCTTTCTTTTTTTTTTGTTTCCCCCCACTAATATATAACAACGAAATATAACAATATAACAACGAAATGCTGCATTTTGTCCGTGCGGTGAATGGCCAATTGTAAGAAAAAACAACGTTCACGATTTCGCACCTACGATAAGATTTTTCTTACTCACGAGCGGGAACGGTGGCGAGAAAAGGCGAGTCGCTATAGATCGAAGTTCCCAGATAGCACACTGCAGTGCCATAGACGCCCAAAACACGTCACTTTGAGACGTCTGGGATGTACTTGGCACATAGCAGATTCCCAAGTTTACATTCCTAGGACGTCTTTTGCGTATGGCCAATGTCCGCTTCGCCGAGATCTCATAGCGGTCCTTATCCCGTCCCATTGGATGGACTTTAGACGTACTTGGGACGGAAAAAGGATCTCAAGAAGTCATTAACAATAAATATTTTTCTGGACTCTGAATTTCGTTCCTTTTTTCTTTCCTCTTCTTTTTCTTATGAGTGTTTGCTGTGCCGACATTTTTTCACGAACGGTGATCCGGATATCCGGACAAAGTTTATTTGTCAGAGTATGCAAAGGGTTACCAGGCACACATCATAATTCGACTGCATATAACCATCATAGTTGAAGAAATATGGAACCTGAGCGGGGGATCGAACCCGGATCGTCGTGGTGAGAAGCCAGTACTATACAGATGGGCCACGAAATCATATCTGAGTTTTGAAGATAAAGCTAATAATGGAATTTTAGAATCCAACTTTGCCGCGAAAAGACAAAGACAGTTTCTCCGAAATTTTCTAAGTGTCGAGAAGGAGCCAAAAAATAAAAACGGGACGCATCAGAGACTTCTACGAGAGGGAGTAAAAAATGACGTATCCGACAAGATTAAAATGAGTAACGTGTTCAAATAAGGGCTCGCAATGGGACATCTTCGAGATTCCCCTGTGCCCCTCGCACCATCCGCACGGCTTTGGTCCCGCCTTGGGACAAGAATTCCTATCTGGGTTATAAGAACCGCGAGAAATAAATTACATTTGAAAAAACCCTACACAACACCGACTATAAAATAAAAGATTACACACACATACTCGTCGTGTGAGAAAAAAAAGGTTTTTGTGTGAACGAATTTGTCTTAATGAGCGTCCGCGATATTTTTTTTTGTTTTCTAGTCGTGAAAGAATTGGTCGTGACATTCAATCGATACAGCGGGAATTGGAACGCGATAGAGGCTTTTGCTGAAAGAAAAGGTTATCTAAATAAAATGAAATTGTAAACGGTAAGCAGTTCCATGTGCATCCATGCTTGCATTTAATGCTAGAGCTGCTGCATGAAATGCAACATATTCGTCTGCATGAGCATTAGATCCATGTTTATCAGCACATCTTGAGCAGGCGGCCCCTGCCTGCCGCTGACGGAGCTAGTGGAGCTATTAAACAAAAATAGAGTTCGTCTGATGTGTATCTACAGTAATGTGATTTGTGAATCTGAAATTGGAAGTAGGCTATATTATATTCTTTTTTCTTGACGTGAGTGACGATAAGAGATATTTATTTTAAATCCATAGGATGTCCATATAGGATGTCCTATAGACTACATTTTACGACTTGGTATGGATGGGTAATATGGATGCCCAAAATACATTCATATGACATCATTTGGGATCAGCCAAATGATGGACAAGACCAATTGATGGACATCTACAGACCATCGTGTGCTGGGGCATTAACCACGACTTTCACATCGGCGTCCCCTATTCCATGAATAAATGCATAAATGACAGCGAAGAAAATATCGATCACCTCTAACCAACCAAGGGCATTACTCAAAAAAAGAAACAAAAGCCTCAAAAGGATAAGTTTTATTTACGCTCTTCACCCACTACCACTCACAAAAGCTTCAGACTGTAGATCAACAGTGTCTCAATATTTACACAAACTAAAATTGTGCTAAGAACTTTCTGTAGTTTGTAGTATTCCCTAATATGAAAGTGTGGCGTTATCAACATGCATCTTCCTCACAACCGTCACACCATCGAAGAAACGGCCTAGAAACGCATGGCACAGATTTCAAAGCAGCCCGCAGTGTTGTAGATTTTCTTCTCATTCTTCATGGTGACATGGTGGTAGGGCTGAGGTGACGGAAAAACGGAATTTCTCTACCGCGAGGTTATCATCTTTATACGTAAACATAGGTTGGGGGGATTTGACCCACCCTTTCAATAGAACGACAGTGTGCGGAGATTTCAACATTATGGCCGCGAGGTGTTACCCGTTAAGTTCTCAAACACCACCATTACGTTGATTATTCCTATCGGCAGTGCTTCTTCTTTCGTAAAACTCATTAATGGTTCACCCTCCCATGGGTGAATAGAAATAGTTTCTGTGCGAAATTAAAATCGATCGTGGAGATACACGCTTTGACCATTGACCACCTGACTGAGCGGCGGGATATTTACAACTATAACAGGAGGGGAGGTGAAGGAAAGGCTATCTATTTTTACCGATTCTGTCTCTATGAGCCAGCGCTGAAGTTTCCAGTATTTGAACTTTTATTTTGGATAGCCCACGTTATTACTCTTGTTTCGACAATGTCGGGAGCCGTGGCCAGTTAGCCAACACGTATAGCAAGCTTGCATCTTTCTAATATGTGCTGCAGAAGGGAGGGGGTGTGCGACATCTCTCTCGTTAGCCTAAGTTTAATTTCTCTGACCATGTTATCTAAAAGGGTGTTGAGACTGCAAACGTTTCTCTGTTCTTATGGATCTAAGCCTCAGCCCCAACCCAATTCTTGACGCATTATGATCCTCAATTTCTCCCAGAGATGTCTCGTCTAAACGACGGTATTTAATTACGGTATTTAATTTAAGTTCACTTAAAATTTACATATACTGACAATTATTTCTCCAAATAAGATAAATTTTTTGAGAATCGAAGCGAGCGTCTATCTTTGATGACTTTGGCTCCGAACAACTCGACACCAGTGTTGGAACTACCGCGGTGACTTAATACCGCGGTATTACTGCGGTACTGCGGTACTACCGCCGGCTTCTACCGTGGTCTTAATTTTTTTTTTTTACCGCACCGCAGTAACGCGTCAGAAACTTTCAGCTTGCGGTAGCGGTAGTTTTTTCTTAAAAATCGCCATCTAGCGGCCAAGATTCGAAGCTTTTAGGTGGCGTTTTTTACAGACGATCTAGTTTTCTTCGTCACTCCAGTCACTCACAGGATGTCAGTTAGACTCATTGTGAATTTTCAAATTAGCTTTGTCGTGTCGTGACTGACTTTACTTGGAAAATGAGAAGGTAAGATTGATTTTACAAATAAGAAATAACTGATTGATAAGTAAAAATGATGCCAACTTTGAGAAAATGTTGTTTCTTAAAGTAAATAGCAAATTGTAGAGTAGAACGTAATAATAAAAGGATTCAGGCATTTTTTTTTTCATGTAACGCAAATTGTACCGCTACCGCGGTAATACCGCGGTACTTTTACCGCTACCGTTACCGCTACCGCATTTTTAAAAAAAATTTACCGCAGTACCGCCACCGCGGTACTTTTTCAAAGTACCGCTTCCAACACTGCTCGACACACGAACAAACAAGTGATTTTTTCGGTGTTTCCAAATACTTCGCCAATTGCCAGTCAAGCCGTTGATTTGAAAATAAGCAGTGGTATTTTAGCCCAAGCTCCCAAAAAGAGGAATGTTCATTGTTTGAGTGATGGTAAAAATTCATTTACGTCGAGTCAAATTCATTTTTAAATTATTGTTTTATTTTTCAATAGAGGAAAAAGTGCGAATTATAGATTTTTATAAATCCGATGAATATAGTCACCAATTACCGTGAATGAAAAATGTAAAAAGCGTGAAGCAGCTAAATGGAAAACTAATGAAAATACAGGAGTGAATTTCGCTTGTCAACATCTACGTCAACTCTACGCTGCTCACCAAAAAATATAGCCCCACTTGTGTAGTGTGCAAGCTTTCCGCCTTCTTTGAAAATAGACCAGCCTATGTCATCAATGTTGGTGCTCATTGCATACACTCTGTTTGCGTATGTTTGTACCATCAGAACGTCAATTTCATGCTGGACGCAATTGATTCATTAATGACCCGCTATTCAATATCATATATTAATATTATTGTAATGATTATTAAGGTATGTCCTTCCAAGTAGATATACGTCAAGATATATCCAGTTATCTTTCGATGAAAAACTCTTTAGAATTTCAACTGTTGAATGAGACATATTATTAATAGCTATTTGTCTAGCAGATCAGAGCTGCAAAAAAGTGTTCATTTAAGTTGTGTTATTAATTTGACTTTGATTTTCTGTTTAAGTTGTAATTTTTTTTAGTTTCTGATTGTTTTTAAAATTTATTGTTTTCTTCGGTTCTTGTTTTCTTCAGTTACATTTTTTATTTTGGTTGCTTTGCTTAATTTTATGTTAGTTATAATTCATGCTTTCCTTGTTTAGTTATAATTAGTCTTCGTTTGTCAAGTCCTTTTTTGACAATGTCTTTGTTAGACAGTTTACTTGCTGGTAAGAATTTGAGTTAAGATGCATTGGAATTTTCTGACGCTCTCGCAAAAGAGAATAATTTCCCTTTTCAAATTAATGACACTATTACTTTTAAGCTTTCAACGCTTAAGAATCTGTTGGATCCTAAATTTAAATTTTAGTGTATTGTGCACATTACGTGTTCCCAATATGTGCAACGCAAAAAAAGAGCAACAGGTGCGAGACCAAATTAGTGTGCTTAGGCCGCCAATTATAAGTTTGGATTCGGGTTTTTTAATACCTACTTTCATCAAATTTCGAATTGTATCGGAGAAATTTGATCGCCAACAACGCCATATAAAAAAAACTTCAATGTGTATCGCCGAAAAGAATGAGTTTATTACCTGTCCACTGTCCATTACATTATACCCACAAAGGCTAAATATTTTCCTTTTTCAGATATCTTACGAAAAATCCAGCCCTCCACCAATTTGTAATTTCCGCTTTTTCGCCTGAGAAAAGTACCACTTTGAAAAAGAAGGAAATCCATTACAAATGAGGGTACTTCATGAAGAGTAAAGACATATAGAAAATGAAGCAAGCAATAATGACAGGCTCGGTTTCCAATGTTTAGTCAGTGACTAAGGAAATACTAATTTATTCAAGCAATAACCCGTACAACGTGGTAAAAATAACTGCCGACGACAAAGGAGAATCCATCTTTGGGTAACTGGCTAAGTAAAAAATTCAAATCAGAAGCGAGTTTTATATTTTCATAACTAATGATTTTTCAATCTAACTACAATTATTTCATCATCAGGTACGGGGGAGTTTTACAATCGAACGGAACTAATACAGTTCTCTCTACAAGTGTACACCTTTTGTCGCCATAGAGAATTTCGGAGATCGGCAGCACGTAGCATATCTTTTGTTAGACACGAGATCACAGAGAGCATTAGAATTGGATTAAATAATTTTACGACGTAAACATTTTTCGTATAACATTAATGTCTTTCATTCTGTTTTCATTCTGTCAAGGCAAAAAAATTTCATATTATTTAATTTTTTATATCGACGGAATTTTTTATTTTTTTTATTCATACAAACTAAACTAGCTTTATAATTGAACAAAGAACTATGGCCTAGCAGTGACGTGATGAGTCGGTGGTTCAGCGAGCGATGGGCCACCTAATAAATTGTCCTTCGAACTAATTGAACGAATGAAAATTAGAACAATTTTCGTGTCAAGCATTGACGTAGTCTTGCACCCCTAGATGAACACGTGTATCACGGGGGTGAGAAAACACTCAGAGCAGCTGATAGATCAGATCAACGTAAAACCCTGTTGCGTACTCTTAGATCGGTTGTTACCCACAAGAGATGTGGAAGAAGAAAAAATTTGTAAACTCTAGGAGGAAAAACAACGCAAAGAAGGTTTGGCTAAAGAAGCAGCCGAGAAGGCCGCACTAGTGAATAAGCAAACCCAAACAATCATGCAGTTGGCCTCTATCCACAAACGCCAGTTGAACATAGAACAAGAAAAGCAGAGATTGTGCCAGATTCGGATGAAGTAGCTGCAAGCCAGCACGGAGAAGTGTTTGACAGTAAAAAGTATAGTGGTTACTCTTCCCGTCACACCGGTCAAAAGTACGGCTAAAAGACGCAAAGAACTACTCCTGGACGCCATAAAAAAGCAGAGACTGCTAAGAAGGCAATTGATGATAAGGAAACAACACTACAAAAGAAATTCAAGTCTTAATTGAAAGAAGATTTAAATACTAATTTCTTCGTGTTTACTTCCAGATATCACCTGACTATCAAAGACATCACCGAGAAAAGGCAGGAAGCTTAACTCAGTCAGAGAAGCTATGTTGGTCATTGTCGCGACACTTCGCATGTCGCTTGATCGCATGTCAAGTCTCTTGAATCTTGCATTCGGTTTCACAAATCAATTTTACCGCCAAAATTGGCTTCACTACGAAAACACTTAACCCCTGTCAAGGGGTCCAAGGGATCCAAGAGCAAAAAAGCAATTGGAGAAACCTAAAATAACCTAGGCTGTGACAGTGGTACATATCCCCGGGCCTGGTGGTGTAATATTGCAAAACACTATTTGAGCACCGACGGCGCAATAGTGCAAGACACTATTTGAGCACCGACGGTGCAATATAATTTTTAAGGAAGACAATTTTGCGAAGTAAAAAAGTTTTTACAATATAAATTTCCTCCGTTGGCATTGTGTTGCTATAAGAACAATTTTCCAAAAAAATAATTACAAACTATTTAAACTTTTTTATTAATATTATTTAAGTCTTAATTCTGCGTAACTATTATTTCAGTAGAGAAACAGTGTAGTCTGAAAAATCTGATTTCTAGTTTGATGATGACAGTTCTTCTTTCTTCTTTTTCTTGTAAATTCATACAATTTCCGTTTGGTTGTTGTTGTGATTAGTATGCAGATTGTGTCGAGAATTAACGGCACTGAATTGAAGATTCAACTCATTTTCTGAAATCAAATACAAGTTCAGTTTGCAAAAGATGTGTTATATAAAAAAAGAGGAAGAGAAAAAAAAAGTGAGACACACCGACCTGTTGGAACAAGAGTGAGGCTTATTCTGCGTTGTTTAGAACAAAGAGGGGTGTTTAAATTAGGGGTTGCGAGGGTTGCGAATTTAGGTGTGCAACAATGCAACTGAGTAATAATTTGTGAGTGAAACAATAATTTTTTTCGACAAAATTTCACATTAGATTTTGGCTATACCGGTTGAGCTAATTAGAATGAATGAATATAGTTTTGGTAAGCTTATAATCAAATCATAATGACGGCCAATATGTTCTGCATAGACTGAGAAAATGTTCTTAAATCCATTAGAGGTAACTTTAAAACTGATTGTGATTAAAAAGTTATTATCATGGACCATGTTATGTTTTTATGTTATCGCAGTCGAATCATTCGAATAAGACCTGTTCTATTGAGTTGTAATTTTCACTCATAGGTGGCAATGGTGACTGTCCATTCTTTTTTACAAGCTGTCCAAGATTTTTTACGGTTGTCCCAATTAAGGAAGAAGTTTGGCATATCTCATTACACGTAAATATTCCTTAGCCACAAAAGTGTCCAGCAGAATTAGGAACACTTCCCTAGGCCTCTAGCAACTCTGACTTGTAGATCAGACTAAATTTATTGTATTGATATTAAATTTTATTGTAAAAATATCGACTCCTCTTTTAGTGACAGAATTACAGTGGTTGAATACCAAGGGCTCAAGATTTCAAAAAGAAAGATAATTAACAGCTCTGTGCAGGATTTCGTCAGTGAGGATGCCACATATCTTGATGTATATTCAGGCAAGAGAAAAAGACAGTTACGCCAATGGGTTTGAGGAAGAACGCAGAAATTTTCAAGATGATATAATGCAGATTCGTAATTTTTTTTATTACCCGGTTGCTTTATTTTGAACCGATTCCGCCTTCCTTCGGTAGAAATTGTTATTTTCTAGCTATCTTTCATGAGGCAGTGAGGTATGGAGTATGAACGATGAAAACTAGGAAAAGCTTCGATGACGACCATAAATATCAACAAAAATTGTCCTTCGATCGTCAGTATCTCTAGGATATTTCCAAAATTCTTATGGAGAGGGGAAAAGCCTCCGTCAAATCTCAAGTTCACATAAATTTTGAATTCACCATAATTTCTTGTTGGATCTCGTTCTTACGTAATGTTTAATTATACAAATATGTTGAGCTTCTCTCGATAAAGTAAACTTAGCAGATTATTAACTAGGAAAACTTTTGGAACGCTAGGCCATAAAAGGAAAGATTGTAGACTTCCGCTTTTGTCAAAAAAATGTAGCACTGATAAATAATATTCTGATAATTCCAGCTTTTGATCTAACTAATTTGGGGCAATTTAAAGCAAACCCTTTAGGAAGAGATTCTTGATATAGTACCAAGTTATTTTTGACTCACTAAATTCCTCGTACACCCTCAGAAAAATAGATTTTGGTAGAAGCTAAAACGCGAAATCGAACGCCTAAAATGCGAAACTCTACGCGAAACTAAAATTTTTATAATAACATTTAAGAACTGCTTTAAATTCTTAATTGTAGTTGTTTCGTGGTTTTTACCTCTTCCAACTGTGCATTTGTTACATGTTCCGACATAAACAATGGAGGTGTTTCTGCCTCACTCTCAGACCCTTCGACAATCTCATTTGGAGTGTTAGGGGTGGCCTAGACATCTCCTATCGCTTCCTGCGGAGTGGCCGCATCCTTTGGCTTTTCTGCCGGGGACAAATGTGGCGGATCATCTGAAGCCTCATCGTGGGATTCTTCCTCGCACCCGGACCCTACGGCATTCTCGTTTGTAGTGTTGGGCATCGCCTGAACATATCCAATCACTTCCTGTGGAGTGGCTGCATGCTGTGGCTTTTCCTTAAAGCCAAATATGGCGACTCATTTGGCGCCTCGATTGGTCGTTTTCTTCCTCGCTCCTGGACCCTTCGGAATCCTCGTTTGGAGTGTGTGGCGAGGCCTCAACATCTCCAGTCGCCTCAACCTTGATTACCAGTCTTACCTATATTGCAAAATGTGGTAATTATAAAATTAAACAATATTTAAAAAGAAAACGATGACGAATTAGGGTAGCTCTGCACGAAAAGAACGTAATTCTTTTACAGTACGTCGCTCTAATATAAGTGTTTTTTTTTGTTATTCATGTCCTAGTGTAAATAAAAAAGAATCCGTAAATGTAAGAAATACCACGAAAATTCAAAAAAATTCCGAAATTATCATGAAATTCGAAAATAATGACATAGCATTTTCGCGAAAGGTAAAAAAATGTTATCAGAGTTCAGTTGCGATGATAAATTCTTGCATACAAACAACTAGCGGACAGCTATTTCTTATTCACTTACAAAGTCGTTTGCTCGCTTAGTTTAGCCTACAATAATTGTTCCCACTTACCAGCTTGAACTTAATTAATGAAAATTATATTTACTCCCTAGCCTAGGTGGTGCATTGACATTTTACAACACAACTTTCTCTAACTCACTCTCCCTCTCGCTACAACAAGTGGCTACTCCTCCTCCTTCCAAAGCCGGACAGCAAAGACAATCCCCAAACAATCAAACTACTCGAGAAAGGAGCTTTCGTTTGGTTGTATTTCCTTTTTTAAAATTTTACTTCTGAGTCTAGTAAATTAGCTTTAAAGTGTGTAAAAGCTTCCAATTTCAAAAATCGGAAGCAGAAATATGCGACCTAGTACAGTAGCCGTTTTTTTATTATTGTTAACGAAACCTCGATTAACACTATGTGTGAAAATCAGAGGACTTAAATTTTTAGTTTGCCCACAACAATTCTGCAAAGTTCATCAATTTTATGGATTTCGACCTTCATTTTATGCCCATCCTTCGGCGTCATTACTTGTTCGGACCTGTTGGTTATAAACAGACCACTTGGCGTGGCTTCCCACACGGGAAGCCACGCAGTTCTGGCAATCCAGTTGACCCGCATATACGAAAAAAATTTCTTGACCAATCCATGTTCATGCTTTTTACGATAAAGAACATTCCCCTGTTGAAACAATTCCTCCATTTCTTTTTCTAAATAAGTAAACATTTTGGGGATTTGTTCATGAGGAATAAGGTGGAGTAACATAACGCGTTTCAATATTTTATGTGCATACTCGTTCTGCCAGCCCCGCGCCATATTGCCCGTTCAAAATCGGTTACAAATTCTTCCCCGCAGCATTCCCCATCAACTATTCCTGTAGTCCCTTTTCGTCCGCCCAGACATGAATATAAAATAAAGAGAGATCTGTTTAAGATTGTGTTCCTTCCGTATGAAACCATGTATGGAAACAAACTGTGTGAATGGTTTTTTGATTATTTTAAATGTTCCATCGACATACCACCTCACAGCATATTTCAGTAAAGAGATTTGTTCTGCTGTCATGAAAATGAGATGACGCTTACTGCCTACCAGAACTTCCCAACGGTAAAAATCATTCGGAATGAGTACATGATTCATTTGGAAGAAAATATCATTCGGGTTTTTGACGAATAATCGGTCGTCATTCAGATCATAGTCCTCGCTACTACTTCCACTTCCAGCTGTAGCTAGAACATCTTCTACAACATCGTCAATACTTTTATGGGATGAGTTGTCTTCGTTTAATCCTGAATGCTTATTTGTGATGTTTTCTCCATTACAGGAATGACGAGATATTGAATTGGAGGAATCATCTGAATGGAGTTAACACGGTATGAAGAAGAAGAAAAGAAACGCGTTGACTTTTTCGACGACTTCATGCAGTAATGCAACGAAATGTCTAATTGGATTAAAATAAATTCAAAAACATGTTACTGTGCATAAGCGTTAGCTTCTGTTGAAGATTGGCAACTTGCCTTTTTAGTTAAAGGTTTTCAGCTACTTTTTCAGCATAAAGTTCTTTCAGTTCATCAAATGTTTCCGTCGGAAAATCCAATGGATCAATTATAACTTAAATCAGAAGCAACATTATTTTCTTCGTCACGCAAATCATTCATCGTCTCTGCCACTTCCAGACAACGTGGATTTTTTTTCACTGAAAGATTTGAATTCTTCCTGACGAAGCTGAACATGGCCAGAGCTCAAAAGTTGACTCTGGGTATATCATCAAAAGCCAATCCAAGCGGAACTTGCTACAAGAATCGAATTCAATTATGAATTAAATTATATCATTAAGTTGTTTAACATTGTCAATAACTGAACAAGATGCATGTTTCTGTGTGGATGTATAGAAATTGTCATCTTATCATCAGTGGGTTGTTTTTATTGTTGTAGATTTCTTATTGGCAGTCAAAGAATTTTTCTATAAACGTGTAAGGCAAATTTGTAAATATATTAGTTACTTGGTTGCAAATTCAGAAACTATAATTAGCTGTTATGGAGACACTACTGGAGCACTAATAGAGCACGATCCCTTTTGATTCGGGCAAGTAGGTTAACATTTGCTTTTTTTGGATGTTACTGTATTTTTTCTACTTTGTTTTGATTTCTGCGTAGTTTGAATCTTGTTGATCTTCTTTGTTGGTGTTGAAGGATATTCATACTGATCATCTTTTTTATCTTTCCTGTTACGCTGAGAAACTCTGTTAGGGTATCTGCTAGAAGTAGAAGCCTCGTAATCTTCAGAGATTGCCTCATTACTGTTTTCCGTCTCATTTCTATGTCTTTTGTCGGTTCTGCTGGCCATCTTCAACTGCCTAACCTTGATATGGAAATTGCAAATAAAAATTTATAAATCTTCTAAAATTTTCTAGTTTTATGTATAAATTATCTTTGCAAGACATTCTATCTTCTTGATCACGACGTGCATCTCAAGGTTAAAGATTTTAGTCCTTTGTTGTACCTAAAACCAAGCCCGTCCAAAAGAATATTACCCTGCTTTTTGTTAACAAAATTATCATGGAAAGTATATTTGAAATCTCGCTGAGGACAGTCGGGAGTCTAATTGATTGGAACCTCTACTGCATCATACATAAGAGTAAAGTTGGCCATGCCCACTCCTCTCTATGACGAAATAGTTCGAGAATATTTTCATTCAATCGCTACTGCGCCTGGATAAACAGAAGTATCAGCATCGTCAACACGACGAAAAAAAAATCATTTCACTATTGGCGGGTGACAAAACATTGCATTATTGTGGTGGAGGAATAAGCAAAAATTCATCAATTTAAAAGTCGTAATCAGAAGGATAAGGTGGTGGCGGCAGCGCGGGTTATCCGGTTATTTTATATTTAACTCGACCAGCTTTAGCAGCAGCTCTAGCCAGCCTATCTTTTCCTTTTTCAACTTTTCGCAAATGCTGTTCTCCCAATAATGTAATCTCAATTGGACTTGTTGCTTCTCTTTTACGACTTCTTGTACTATTTATTGGGCCACTTTGAGGAAGTTATAGAAGTGTTATGATGTCAAGAAATGTTGGTCTCTTTGGGGCTGCTCTAATTGAATTGGTCGAATTCTCCAATGATGTATCTTTATCATTCTCCACCGGACTAAATTGAGGCCAAAAAGGTGTTCTCTGAAGGGTAGATCCACTGTGGTTAATTTCCTCCATCAAATGATGTGTTGGTAACTCTGTATATAGATAACATAGGATATATTATAACAACATGAACCTATACTCTCAATTGAGTATTCAATTCCGATGAACATGGCATTTGCTGACTGCTTGAAGGTTGGCTATTCATGTAGATATTGGTTCTCAACCATTTCTTGTGGTTCAGCAGAAAAGTAATTTTTGAATGGGCGATAAATTCCAACGTCTTCTGGTTGAAGTACGTCAGAGCAGTGTGGAGGGAATGTTATGTAGTTTTCGTTGCAGTAGGCCTACTTCACTACAGCGTAATCCAAATGACTTGCATGGTTGTTAACCATTAGCAAAACTGGATGAGATTCACAACTTTTCACATGCTTTTGAAAATGCTGCATCGACTAAAGAAAATTCTCACCGTCCATCCAACCGCTGCCGTTAAACAAACCTAAACTACCTTCAATGCAACCGCTTAAACTTTTTGGATTTTCTTTTTTCAGGGGAAATATGAAAATCAGTGGTATGTAGCCACCTGCAGAATTGCAAAATGCAAGCATCGTAATGTTCTGTCCTCTTTCAGCAGAAGTAGTTTGCATTACCTTTTCAACAGAACAGAATGTTACTTTGGCGATAAAAGAAAAGTGAAATAATTCAAAAAGCGAAAAAACTGATTTGTTTTACTGTCCCTTCAGCTACAAATTTTATAGGTGAAGGAACTGTTGGTGTTGGGTACTTGTTAAATCACCATTGAACATTCGGTGTGCAGGAAATCTTTTATCAGCCATTATTTGATGACTCGGCAGTGGAAGTTCAAATAGATTGAAGTCGCGGTGCATCATTTCTTTTGTGGATGCTTGCGGTTCCACTGCAGTTTCCTCACGTGCGTTATCAATCGTGGCCTTTGTCTGCAAATTATAATTTGTAAATGATAAATAGTCAATTGATGGTTTGTTACCAAGAATAAGTTAAATTAATCTATAATATCTATGCATATGGTAGAACTAACCTTCTCTTGTTTCTTTTTTCTTTTTTTTCTTGTGTTTCGGTATCAGACAAGTAACATTGTACTTAGGGTTTGGCTTTCGTTTTCTTTTATCCTTTTGGTGTTTCTCTTTGGTCAAAATGACATGAGGCATGTCTTTGCATAAATTACAAATGAAATTAAAAGATTTTTTGTCTTAACAAGTTGCGATACTCTTCTCTTGAACTCATAATGCGTAAGAGTATAACTTTATTTTCTCGTCTGTTTTTTCATAACACATAATAGCTAAAAATGAACTTTAATCACCTGAATGACATTTTTTATGTTGCCAATTTTTGCACTGGTCGCATTGAAGAGCGAATATTGTTTTGGCCTTTTGTATTCTTTTTTGTTTACGTCATCAAGATGCACAGAGATGAGGAACCAAATCGTTTTGCAGCTTAGACGCAAAGAAACGTATATAAGTATCTATTGTGTCTAGTGCCCCTTAAAAAGGTGAAAATGAAATCTAAGGACAGAAGGGAAGAAAATTCAGATGAAAAAGACAACGAAGACCAACATGAAATGGAGAAGGAAGAAAAAATTTAAGCAGATGCAAGAATTTTTTAAACAGTAAGCATAATAAACAATAGAAGGAATTAGAAGAAATCAAATAAAATATATAAAAAATACGCTTTCTGCATAAGATTGAAAAAAACGACCGAGTACTTGGCACTTTGGCACTTTCCCTGTGTTTCCCCTCAGAAGTGTTGGCAAAATCAGTTGTAAGACAAGACAAGCAAGCAAGGTAAGCAATTGACTATTGAAATACGACCCAAAATTGCCGATAAGGTTGAAAAAATATGCGGCATGAAATATAGTATGTTTAGTTATTATTTAAATAAAACATTACATGCTTTTTCCCTCATTTTAGAATCACTATTTATGTTTTCCTAGATTCAGAATATTCACAATGAATATTCATGAATCAGCGATGATAACAATTTGATGCAAATCTGGCCCGACGTGTGATCCAAGTTTTTGGACAAGACGCTGAGAGATGTTTAACAGGAAGAAAGAATATATCGATTTCAAGGACGAAATTTCTCTTGTCTAGTAGTCGTTCCTCTCTAAATTTTTCTTTTTTTCAGGACGAATTATCATTTGTCATTTATTTATTCCTCGCAGCTAAGTGCAGTATGTACCGAGCGCATGCTGCCTGATAAATGATCCTCCGTGTCCATTCCTCAATTCTTTTGGATTTTCAATAATTAGCGTTAATTATTAAAATTGTTTTAAAACTTCTAGGTGGAATTCCATGTACATGTATGAACATCAAGCGGCAGGTTGAAGGTCCGAGACAAACTGCATCATATATCGGGAAAAATTTTTTTTATTTTTTTATCAAATCTTAACTTTGGGGCCGAATTCCATACACGAAGTGGAGTTGTACTTACCCACAGGTAAGTGCTTTTTCGTAGGAATCCTTGTGGACAAATGAAATCATATCTTCATTCAAATCAAATTAACTCTCGCTTCTGTTCGTGTTGACCATGTTATTACTGTGGAGTCCATTAGGTTAATCAAACTCGACCCACCAGCAACGGAAGATGAATTTGGAGGTCTGTTGCTATTCAGATGATTGGCATTACCACCGGTACTTACGGAGACGACGAAACGGCGCCAGGAACCTTCGATAACTGACGACGGAGAATGTTAGAGATTGTTTACCACGGCATCTGTCGTCAAAAAAAGGTCACTGTTTCAACCATTCTTCACTAACAACACACTTGTTGCTGGAGGCCGAGTCCGGGATTTTTTTTTGTAATTGACAGACACCGTGCCATAACCGGAGGGGTCGATCTGCAGGGGCGGAGGTGATGGATCGGTACTGGGGCGCGAAGAGTTGGACACTGCTGAAGACGTCCTGAATGACGAGGTGGGCGTAGTGGGTTGTTGATGCTAACGGGGTTGAACGGAACGTCGCTGTCACCGGTGTGTGTACATTAAAAAGAAATAAAAAAGTTTACATGAATGGTAAACAACACAATGTAGGATGTTGGCATTTATCGGGAAACCACAAGAAAAGTAGCAGCAGGAATAGGCAGAAAGGAAAATGAAACTTTAAACTGATTACGGTGGTTGACAGGGCCATTGAACTCTTTTCACGTCTCACAACCCTCAAACTTGGTAATCACATGTGGGCCTGCAATTATCGTACTTGATGTATGCATTTCTCATTTCACAACGTCTCCCCTTTTTTCACTGTAATGTGTCATGGGAGAATTGAGCAGGCTTTCGAGAGTGAGAAGCCTGCTGCTTGTACGGTGGTTGACAGGTTCATTGAACTCTTTTCACGTCTCACAACCCTCAAACTTGGTAATCACATGTGGGCCTTCAATTATCGTACTTGATGTACACATTTCTCATTTCACAACGTCTCCCCCTTTTTCACTGTAATGTGTCATAGGAGAATTGAGCAGGCTTTCGAGAGTTAAAAGCCTGCTGCTTGTTTTTTTAATCGTTACAGCAGTTGCCAATGAAATTGGTCATGGCTTTATTTGGCCATCACGTGTTCCAGTGTGTTCAACACCAGCAGAGCCAGAGAAACGAGGCCCAAGGGAAATCGTGGCTACACCTTTTTGGGACGCTAATGATTCAACATTTCAAATTAAATTTAGGTAAGAGAGATCTGTTCCAACTAGCACTTTACGGGGTTTACGGCTTGTTGCTTTTGCTCTTCCAATCGAATGCAAAGAAAATCCATCAAAATATTCTCCTTTGTTTGACTTTGTGTCCCTTTTCTTGGAGGTTGGATACAAGATCAATCTTTTGTATTAATTGTTGTTAAAATCTAGCTACAAATTTGAATGCTGCGTAAAACAGTGTCTAGGGTGGAGTCTCCCTCATGTATTGTATTGTCTGCTAAGACTGAACTCGCGCCCTATTGTCGCCCTAAGTCTGAACTCGTGCCCTGACCCCAAATGTCTACAATACCAGAAAAAAAAATTCCGCACAGAATCTTTATTATTGCATTAAATGTCAATTTATAAGTGAGTTATCATGAGTTATCACTTGCCATCAAGTCATTATCCTTAAAACAAATACGCAAACGCAAGTCCAAAATTATTAATAATTGATCATTTGTTCTTCATCTGGTGTGATTTCACGGTGATTATTCCGTAACAAAGATGATCGATTTGTCATTATTACATTAATAAAAAATTGTCCATTCGAATATCCAGCAACTAAATTGTTGATTGAATGAAGGATGACTCATGTTAGCACAGTTAGAAACAATAAAAAGTTGCTTAAGAAATCTAAAATCAGTTAGCTTGAGACCAAAATTTAATGTAAAAACGATGGCTAAAATATTCGCAATGCCTGGGGCTCTTCTAGCAGGCAAAAAGTGTTTTTGACTGCTCAGTTCGTCGTTGCTCGAGATCTTTTCAAATGCCAAAAAGATGTCGAACAGCCCTGTAGAAATTGGCTAATTTTTTCACTCACATATTATTTCAATGTTGCCCCCCTATCCCTGCAACACTCTCTCACCTCCTTATTTTCAGCACCTATCTTTGTTCTACACAACAGCGGAACTCGTCTCTCTCTCGCTCCAATAGGTCGCTGTTTTCAAGCGCTATTTTTTTATTTCTCAGGCATTCTTTACAAGTGAATAAAATGTTAATAATATTATAATACGTAGTAAAAAAATTTAGTAGTCTATATACCCTCTAGAGTATACATTTTGGAGTGTTCATTCTTCTTCCCGCTTCTTTCTCTCACCGACCACGTTGACGTTACTTACTTCTTGCACTTGTCCTCTTCCCTCCCTTTTATCAGTCGCACTAGTCCACGTTTGGACAGTTTTATCATTATTTGACAGCAATGGATTTAGAAACCAAATTCTATCATTCAATTTCCAATTTATCCATTTACGTGGCTGAAGGCATTTTGGGTTTGGCTGCAGTTGCCGTAGCCAAAACTGTCATTTTGCAACCTTTGGCTTACATACTGCGTGAGAAATGGGATTGGCCCAAATCCAAGGGTAAGTCTCCTTATTCGTGCCCAAAATTTTAAAAAATTTTAAAATCTTTTTTCTCGTGCAGGGTTCAAGAAACCTGCAAAGAACCCGCAGGATATGGAAATGGGAAACTCTCCTGACGAAGCTGGTGGGCCCATGAGAAGCAGGTGTTGGTGCGAGCACGAGGATTTTTGTAAGACATCAAGAATCACACTGCCATCAACTGACATGCCAAATGACAAGCTTTCAGGAGGGATGCACGTGTCAATGACTGTGGTAAGTTATCACCTTACCCAATCCCCCCCCCAATTGACCAAAAAAAATTTAAATTTATCGTGTTTACATTTATTTACAGAAAGAAGTCGAGGTGCTATCTGAAATAGCCAGAAAAATGGAGAAGAAAAAGCAAGATCTGGCCGGGAGTCAGTCCCCAATGATGGGGCCATCACACGATGACTGAAATGCAAGATAATAGCAGTGATCAAGCCTTCGATGTGAATTTTCTTAAAGGTGTATTGAAATCGAGGCTCCCTATCAAAATAAAATTTTTGAAAAGTTCTTGTTCATCTCATATTTCATTTCATTCATTATTCATTCATTTCATTTATTTCATCTCATAATATTTCATCTCACACCTATGGCAAGTTTATTTTTTTACAATTTAAATATACTTGCATGAGCGTCACAATAATCTTTCTTTTGTTTCGGGACTGAAGTACCTTATATAGTTATCACCTTCCCCAATCCCCCCCCTGCCAAAAAAAATTTTTAATTTATTGTTATTTAGATTTATTTACAGGTAGAAGCCGAGGTACTGGCAAAACTGAACAAAAAGGTTGAGCAAGAAAAGAAGGATCTGACCGGCAGCCATTCTCCAATGATTGGGGCGATTTTTTGTGTAAAAAGCTAATGTTGAAAACACAAAAAATAAAACTGCCCTACCACCGCACAGCGCCGCCAAACGGTTTAGTTCCAGCCAGGCATGATATCAGATTTTGGTCTGTTAGCCTATTCCGTTGTTTCTCCTGTCATTCTTCTTCATGACTTAACACAAACAAACTAAGCACACATGTCAGAGTTGCCAGATTGCAAAACCAAAAAAGTGCTGAGAACTAACTTTTTTTGCCATATTTATTTAAAGAATCTGTGATCAAAAGCCTCAGGCTTGGCAGTGCAAAAACGGTATCCATGGAAACGTAAATCAAATTCTCGGGAAACTAGCAGACGCTTTCTTTTAGTTTTGGCTTCTCATTCTTAGCTTGCCCATGGGAAGTTATTGACGCTTACTACCCCGACTCATAATAACATATATTTGGATATTCTAATATAAGCCTGTTCATTTAACATGTCTAAAGAACATATTAATCTAGAAATCAGTTACCGATAGTTATACATAGTGAAATACATTTATAAGAAAAATTTTAATATTCCTGCCAATAGATCCATGGCAGTGAAAGAGAAATTAAATATTCGCATACGGGATGGTTTCTTTGGTTTGTATTTTAGGGTAAGTTGCCTGATTTGAATCAACAGCACTTGGCTGGTGAATGGGGACGGCATGCCGAGGCCGCCAACGAGAACCGGTAGCGGCTCTTCCCTAGCAAGACAAGTTTTTTGCTATCGAAAAACGGTTAATACAGGGTTGTAGATCTTTTTACGCTGATCATTTTTCATATATGGTTTAGGGTGTGATGAGTGAATATAGGGGGGTGAAATGAGTGGGAGTGCCCGTAAAACGCGTTCAAAGTTTCGAGCCCACTCCGGCCAGAAAGGGGGTCGAGCGGGGGGGTGGCGCGTACCCATGGGAGAGGGGTGAGTGAAGGGGGGTACACCTGGGCCATACTATACGAGCCCATGTTTCCCCATCCACTCCCATGTCACCGGTGGTCTAATGGTCATTGGTGAAATAAAAAGTGTCATTACACACCAGCGTCACGACATAGACATACCTTTAGGAGGACGTCACAAATCATTTAGCACATTTCCGCAATACCCTGAACAATCCGTAACTTTCCCCACATATATTGACAATCGTGACACTTCACCGATACCAAGGGAAAGCTGGAATAAAGTTAACGAAAACCGAACTAGAACGACTCAGCCGCAAACACTGCAAACTTAGATGTAAAACTTATTGTCTAAAGCCTCTGCCACAGAAACGGAAAAATGAGAGAGAAACTTAGCGACTAGAACTTCTCTGTCGCAGAGAAGCAACACTTAGGAAACAACTTATTACTAAAGCCTCTGTCACAGAGACTGAAGAGTCGAAAAACATCACACTTTAAAAACGATAATTAATCATGAAACCTCAAACACTTACGAAATGGAGACTAAGTTTTTTTACTTTACTCGGCCGCTGCTGAGACGTCGCTTGGCAACAGAAGCCGACTTGTTTGTGTCGAATAACAAAAATCAGAAACCGCGGTTTCTTTAGCACTCGTCCGTAGAACTACAAATGATTAGCTCCACAAGGCCGGCTGAAGGAAGAAAAAAACGAAAGATTATTAAAACGTGCACGTTTCAAATTCAAAAGATATGGGAGGTTTCTGTTGGGAAGATATAGTGAAAACATTGGAGGTTGTGTTATGTGTCACCTGTAACTTTACTGAGTTCCTCCTTAATCTCGACAATGCCCTTGGACTTGGGAATGTTGCCCACATAGAGTTGCATTTTTCGGTGACATGAATATCCAAGAGTTGCCCTCCCTTCATTTCGAAGCCGTCATACTGGATAAAAGAAACAAACCATTAACGTCTGAAGGTAAAAACTGTTTTAAATGTTACCTTTACAATTGCCTCTAGGGTTGCTTCGCACTTAAAAAACTGAACGAATCCGTATTCAAGAGGACGATTAAGCTTAACTGATGAGATTTTTCCACATGTTTTAAACATATCAAAAATGTCATCTTTTGACATGTTACGACCAACGTTGCAAATTAATATCTAAAAAAAGAGAAAATGTTATAAAGTTGGTATCTCAATTACATGCTGGACCAACATGCTGGGTGCATATGTTGCGACTGTATGATGGTATGAAGCTGGTTGTTGTGGGTAAGTGGGTTCCTGAAGAGACTTAATTTTTCTCGTTCTCATTATTTTCAAAAGGCGCACCACTGTGTTGGGCACTGCTGACCGAGTAAGAATTTCTTGAAGGGTTTTTTTTTGCGAAGGCTGGCTTAGGGAAAGGCATTCTAAAACAGAAAAAGACTTGAATTGGACATTTGAAGACCACAAATGAAATAATATCTTACCCCCCCCAGCGTCATAATCATGGAAATATTTTCCACAAACTCCACATTTCACTGTTGGATAAATACAGTCTTGGGCTTCAAGTTCTTCAAAATGTTCACATTCTTGTCTAGTTTTAGCCAGTTTTATCGAAATTCAGGCTCCACTATTTCAATCAAATTTACCTACTCTCAACAATTAACGTCCACTCTTAAATCTACAAACAACTTCCACTTTTAAATCAACAAACAACGACCACTCTTTAAATCAACATCAAAAACGTCTCTTAAACCTAAAAATCAAATCAATCAATTTAAATCTTGCGAAAACGTCGTGACCGTATCCAACTAAAGGGTAAAGACGACTGAACGGGATAGGGTTGAGAGGAATGTTGCGAGACATTGTTCAAGGTCGTTTCAATTGTCAAGGTCGTTTCAATGTCATCAAACGTTCAATGTCGTTTCAATGTCATCAAACGACATGGTTGTCGTCTTATTAGATGGCGTCGTGAGCGCTTTTGAATTTCTTCGTGGTCTGTATAATTTATCCTATATTATTGACAATCAAGTGTAATTTGAATCCAAAAAACCATTGTAGGCTTGGTAGCCATAGTGGGCCTCAATCAGCTGCTTTTGGTTTCGTTCTGTATAGCTATCATAATTTTTTTGATGAATTTTTCATCTAGCCCCTTCTTCTTTGCCTTTATTTTATTGCTAGACAAGAAGGTAGACAAGAAGGAGAACGACAAATCGCTACTCGATCTGCCTGCTTTGATTAATTTGTTAGGCAGATAAATATGATCAGTTCTATTGCACTGGCGGTCCGCCAGTGCACTAAGGTCCATTTTGGCTATTGCAATGGCTTTGGCTTTGACCCGCTTTACTCTACTGACTGCCATCTCTCCAATCACTGAGATAAAAACTAAAAACATAGATAGGATCAAGACTCTCATTACAGTCGCTCATACTGATGACAATTACCTGTGTAACTCGTGGCTTGACATCCTTAAATGTATTAGCCAATTGGAGTCGGCTCAGCTGACAGGAACTGGAGTTCGACGCAATTTATTACTGGAACTCCGACTACACCAACAGGTGCCAATTTAGCTGGTAAAAATATTTTGGCTTTTTATATGTGGCTTACTGTTTGTCTTGTCCCGTATATGTGGTAAGTTTGTTTTTTGTTTCTGTTCTTTGTCAAGGCAACAATTTGAATTTGGGCGCCATGAATTTGAATTTGAACTTACCAGGTATCTTCTTCGGGTAATAATCTACATCTGTCTGATCTGCCAAGCGTCAGTATGAACTCCTTCGAACGTATGCATTTCATTAAAACACATTCCTCTAAAATATTTCATATATCTATTTCTGAATGCAGCTAGTGTCAAAGAGTCCATTAGGGAAACAATTTCTCAGAGCGTGGTGGTAGCAGTGGATCGGATCTTCAGTTTCGGTTCTACCCGGTTGGACGGAATGCTATTGTGGATTTTGTCCTCGCTTTATGCCAGGTAATTATTACCGACAGTTTCTGAGCCTCCGGTATGAATTTTGTGATATTTCAAATCTCTTTTTGAAAATAGATCTCACTTGCAAAAGTTTCACTTGTTTATCATTTAATCACAAGTGAGTTTCATTATTTAGTTTTGAAGAAAACAGCTGTTCTATATTATTACGTGTAGTGAGGGACAATCGGAGTGCGTTTTGAGCGACAGCAACCGAGGACTGTCGGGCCAAATGATCTATTCGCCGGGCTGGACTTACTACGAGCGCAAAGTTTACTCTGTCAATTGCAGCTCGAATTTTGAATGCCCCAGTGGAAAGTGCATTAATCAGACATCCGTGTGTGATGGACGTGACGACTGTGGGGACCGATCTGACGAATGCGAAATTGTTTGCCAATCTCAACTTGATTTCCAAATTAGATTAGCTGGCTCCAACAAGACCAACGAAGGCCGCGTAGAAGTCAAAGGTTTAACTTTTATATTTTTATTTCGCTTAAAATGTTTTTTTTTACTCAGTTTTGATTTCCTGACAGTATTTGGCCGATGGGGAGCTATCTGTGATGACCATTTCAGTGCAAATGCTGCCAACGTGATTTGTCGCCAGTTAGGGTTCCCCTTAGGAGTTCAAGGCATCCCTCGCGTCTCAAAAAATTGGAAAAACGCCGACTTTTTTATGCGATCTATCCTTTCTATTAGTCCAAATTTGTCGAAAACTTTTTCAATTACGCCTTTGAAACGCGAGGCAAATTCAATACCACGAAAACATAGCAATAATTAAAAAAAAAACTAAAACGTGCTCCATTATAACGCAAACAACAACAACAACTTACATTAGACATCGCGTCTGCATCATCTTCAGGGTCCGCCCAATCAACAATAGTTTGACTTCCAAAAATTTCCAGGTCCCCAGTAGTTAAGTTAAGGCCGTTTGCTCCGTTTGCTGCTAGGGCCGCAGATACAGCATTTTGCTGATGATTCGAAAAATGCATTTTTTAGAGTCTTTGCTGGATTTGTGTGGAGTCAGTGCCGACTATTTTTCTTTTGTTAGTGAGATTTACTCCACCCATGTCAAATGATGCTGTGAATCCCCGTTCTGTAGTTGCTCCTATTGAGAAATAGTTGACGCCTAGATTGGGTACAGATAGAACATTGGACAATCATGCCATACGCCATCGACTTTGCTTCTTATGGAAATGTTTCCAATTCCAGTAGCTTGAAGCGCCTCGTTATTCTTCCCGACTCCTTTGATGAGACATTTGCCTGGTGTAATTGGTTTTAAATTATCAAATGCAGATCTTTTGTCAGATATGTGCTCACTTATCCCTGAATCAGCATACCAGCATTCACAATACATATTATACAGTAGGTACCGTAAGTTTGGGAACGCGCGAGAGAACCTTTATATGTAAAAAGGCGATTTTCGTGGCGTTCCCAAAATCGAATTTTTACGGGGGAGAACGAATTTTTTTTAAGTAGCCATGGTGGTTGGGAGAGTTGGAGGAAAGAATGAAAAAAAGAGGGGACCAGACTTTCCTTTTCTACCTTTCCTTCCCTTTATTTACCCGAAAAGCCTATGCGCAAACCACACCGGGCGAGCCAAATAAAAATCTGCTGTTCACGGCACCCCTTCACACTGCAACGCGCCGCCAAGGGGTCTGCTTGACCCATACCTTTGGATCTTAATAAGGTCTATAATATAAAAAAAACAAAAAGTTAATATAAAAACAAAAAAAGTCAATATAATTAAAACCCCCAAAAAGTTCAATATATAATCCCAAAAAAGTTCAATATAAAAACGGCAGCCACCTAGCGGTCAAAATAATTACTTCATGCCACATCTCCACCCCCTTTATAGCCAGTTTGAATCCAGTTGTACAAACGGGGATTCTCGCGCGATAAGCGCATATTTGAGCATTTTATTTAATCACATAATTAAAAAACCAGTAAGCGCTTAAATAACGCTACTTAATGCGCGTCGCTCAAAATTATTATTTTTTTAAATTTAATGCGAATGAAAACGACGGTGGCTGACTGCGGCGACTGGTCAGACGAGTAAAGCGAGCCCGTCCAATTTTTATCGCTGGTCCGTCCACTATTTTAGCGCTGTCGCCCGTCCGCTGTTTTCGGCGGCTCATTTTAAGCGAAAAATAATCCATTCAAATGTATAGCACTAGTCGAGTGCTATTATTTTAGGGGGTCATTTGGCGTTCCGTACTTTTTGGTTTTAATATAATACATTTTCAGTTTTTGTATTGAATTTTTTTAAATATATGACTTTTTTTGCTTTTTATATTAACTTTTTGTTTTTTATATTACACTCTTTTTGGTTTTTATATAATACTTTTTTCAGTTTTTATATTGAATTTGTTTTATATATTTTTATATATATTCTTTTCTGTTTTATATTATGATATATTGAAAAACATTTTTATATTGAAAAAGTGGCGGTTTTGGGCTCTCATAGAAAGGCACAACAAATCGTTTTTAGACAAAATGATTTCAATAGGGCTCTTTCACATCTGTTTTATTTAGCCGATTTATCTGGCAACGCAGCATGGCTCTAGACTTATTTGAGGGAAGAACGGGGAGAAGAGGGGAATGGGACGAGTGGGAGGGAGGAGGGCGTACGAAAAAAAAGGGGACCCACGTTTCCTCTTCTCCCCCATTCGTCCCATTCTCCCTCTTCTCCCCGTTCTTCCCTCAAATAAGTCTTGAGCCATGCTGCGTTGCCAGATAAATCGGCTAAATAAAACAGATGTGAAAGAGCCCTATACGAGTATGCGATATTCTCGCCAGATGGCATATATATAAAACCAGTTTGGTTGTTTTATTTTTTCAGAGTAAGCAAAGCATGGTCAGAGAACTGGAAGCAGTAATTCATCTGAGATTTTCAAATTTGAAATCTGGGCTTCCGTTAATCCCAAATAAAATGAAGAGTGCTGAGGAACTACAGCAAAAACTGTACTTTTTGTTGGAACGACTTCAAGAAATGGCCAGGAAACTCCCTTTGTAAGTGACAGAAATGAATTATTAACCTAATATCATCAGTATCTACTATCAAGCACTTGGTGTTCCTTACAATGACATTCGATCTTTAGACAATATCAACAACGAATGCCATACGAACTGTTATCTGGTCTGGCCAACTGCCTTTTGAATGAGACCATCTTTAAAATTGTAGAGGGTCTAACAGAAATACAGCAGGTGACTGAAAAACAACTCCTTCAGCAACGTTTAAAACTGCTCCACAGACACAGAGGTAGTAAAGCGTAAACGTAAAGCATCCAAATTCAGTTGAGTTAACTTTTTTTAATTTTATCTACAGCTGAAAAAGAATCCTTGGCCAAAAAATCACCTGAATCTGTAACAGAAATAGAAAAGGAACAAGTAGCCACTCACCCTGTTGAATTAAAGCAAGCTGACATGAACCTCATCCTTCAATTGGACCAGCTAGTTGCAGATCAACAAGGCACACTTGAAAAAGCTGGTAGTTATTCACTTACCCTATTGATTGTTTCTCACTACTTTCATAGTTTTTTAAAATCGTGTGTGATATTTTAATTTAAAGGTGTTCCTGGTTTCTACTCCACTAGCAACCCTCAAGAGATACAAGTTCAAATGTACTTGCTGGATTTCATTTTAAAATTGGGAAAAGAATCTGATAATAACTCTTCTTGAATCTTTGCCTCTTTGCTAAAAATGAAATTCTCTGTGTATAAAGCTTTTGGGTGATCTGACAACAAGGTTTATCAAATTTATCTGTCAAAACTCTGAAAAGTACAGCAGACGAGAAAGTGTTGGATGGAAACAAAATGTGGGTTTTTGGATACGGATCTTTGATATGGAAAGTTGATTTCCCTTACGACAAACGAGTTGTTGGTTACATCAAAGGTTACGTCAGACGTTTCTGGCAGGCTAGTATCGATCATCGTGGAGTTCCTGGAAAGGTTTGTACCCTTAGTAGCTATTATAGGCCTGAAGCAGGTCGCCTGCTGGACCTTATTAATCTGAAAATGGTTCTCCGTGACAGCTAACCAACTTTTGTTTATTATCCAATAGCCTGGAAGAGTTGTCACTTTGATTCCTTCAAATGATCCGGAGGTAATATAATAATTTTGTATCCCGCTTGTTCTGTGTTCTGTCTAAATGTGTGTGCAAGTTTGCAAGAAATTAAGAAAACGAACGTTGATGATTTTAGTCGATAGATGGTGTTGGTATCTCGATTTGGAGGGCTCGATGAATCATTTTTACGAAATTGGTTTAAAAAGGACAAAGTATGGGGCGTTGCTTACAAACTTCCCGAGGATCAAGTTGACGAAATCAAAGGTCGATTAGATGAACGGGAGAAACGTTACCAAATTACCCTTGACGTGCCATTCTACTTCAAGCAATCCGCTTGCGGATCAGCACAAGTGCAGGTGAATTTCTACGTGGCTCCAGCGTTCGGCCCGCTCTTTCTGGGTGAGGCTGACGCGGTAGCCATGGCTGAGCAGATCAAATCGGCACGAGGACCCAGCGGTGACAATCTGGACTATTTGGCCAAACTCTGGCAGTTTATGAGAGATGAGGTTGGAGCCGACGCCGAAGAGGAAGATGCCCATTTGACGACGCTCTATCGACTTTGTTTCCCTTAAAATGTGTTGGAATAATTTTCAAATACATTGCAGTGCAAATCAATCGGCCGAATTTTAATTTGCTTTAAAATCATCCACACCAAATCGTATTTAAAAAAGAAATAAAGCCTTCATATTAATTTTAATTTGGTTATGCAGGCAATGGTATGGGGAGTCGCCTACCAAATCGGAGCTCAAGATGTGGAGAAAGTATCAAAGTACCTGGATTACCGAGAGAAAGATGGCTACCAGCGGACTGTCACCACATTCCATCCCCACTACAACCACCAACCCCAAGAACCAGAACAGTAATCAATCAATCAACCATCCAAATTTAATTCCAAATTATCTAGTATTTCTAACAACCAAAAATAGAACAACTCCGTTTGTATTGGAATTTTACCTCGCGACGAGTGACAATCCGTTCTACACGGGCCAGGAGTCGATGGACAAGATCGCCCGGCAGATAGTTTCGGCCAGCGGGCCGAGTGGCACCAATCGGGAATACCTGTACCAGTTGGCGACGGCAGTGCGACAACTTGTCATGGACGACAACCTGCCGGATGCATCCATTCCCCAACACGGCGATCCTCATCTGTTTGAGCTGGAAAATCTGGTTCGAGCTTTAGAGCAAGCTGGTGACAATCAACAAGGCCCACAATGACATGCTAGAATGAAAAGTCTCCCCCCAACAGTTGAAAAAATTCTAATATAGTGATAATAATACGCCCAGCAGCAGCCGGCTGGACGACTTGCATGGAACTCGTTGTGTGCTGTGTCTGTTTTCTGTGTTTGTGTCTGAGCTTGTCACCGCATCTAATGGATGATGGCTCCGCGATAAAAGAAGAAGAGTAGAGATAGTTAAGAGACTTGCCACTCGAAATGTCGAAAGAAAGAGACAAAATGGAAAAAAAGGACTGCGAGCGGATATCCGCCGTTTGCCCGTGCAGAGTGCCGCCGCTGATGGTGGTGCATCACCGTGTGCGTTATAAGGTAGAAGGTAGAAGGGGAGGAGGCGGGATGGGTAATTCTTTGTGTGTGTGTGTGTGTAACTGTGTGTGCGTTATTGTTGTTATGTGTCTGCCTCTGTGTGAAACATGTCAACGAGTTTGCGGGGTAATGCGTGTCGAGTCAGAGCGGCGGCCAGCAGCTCTCCCCCCACCGGTTGTCGCCATAATAGGTTCCCCTCTCTTTTGCCCCCGCTACATCTACTACTATGTGTACACACACAATGTCGATAGCTGTAAACGAAGAGACGTGGCCTTTACTATATACACTGAGCTATTCCACTCTTGCCGCCGTAAAAGAGTCAACAGCAATGAAATAAAAAGAGACAACTTGAACCCGTCAACTTTGGAACAAGTTTCCTTCCGCTCTTTTTTTTTTATTTTTCTGATGAGAACAACAAAAGATTTCCAATGTTGTGTGTTTTCGACTGGCTGTGTAACGTCATTACGTCGGTGACAACTAGCGTATTGCATCACAATCCAACAAAAATAAAAGGAGAGAAAGTTTTCTCGACTCGATTTCGATAACAAGACATTTCAGCTGCTGGTTATTCAATTTCAACTCTTCTTTTTTCAGCGAAAAGGCCATGAGTCAGTCGTTGAGTTTTTGAATGAAAATGTTGGGGTATTTAAAAGGGGGAAATGTTACAGCGACATCGGATGAATGAGTCATCTAGTTTTTTTATTATTATTTCCAAAAGTTGTTCATCTGTGTTTTTCATTCATATCCCCTCCACTCCCTTTTCAACTGATTATGTTTTGAGAGAAAAGAAACAAGGCTAGACGAGCGCCGTGTTTTGTTGGCATGTGTATACACATAACTGTGCTCTGTGTGTGCTGTGTTGTGTATAGCCGCACATTGTGCTGAATCAATGGGCGTATGCCGCGTAATTTTTTTGGGGTGTTGGGCGCCCCAACGTCCATAGAGTTCCTCATACTATACTTAAAAATCAAACAGAATAATTTTTTAAAAATACATTTCTTCAACAGGCGGTGTGCGATGCGCAGCATCGTGTCCACTTGCAATCAAATCATCAGCCAGAACAAATAATCGTTTTTCAATAAACAAAAAAAAAAGGTTAGACCTGTGAAGAAAATTTTTTTTTATTTTTCCCATTGGAAAATAAAAACAAATTTTCTAGTGACGTCAATACTTTTTGGTTGAACGAAAGGGAATTGTGAGACTGCGCGGGCGGGTGGGCGCTCGCGCCCGCTCCATATGTGGCCGTCTATGCTCTCGTGCTGGCCTGTGTATAAGGTTCCCGGTGATGATTTTTTCCTTGTGCATCCATAACTATCATCATCGTTTTTTTTCCCGTGTTCCCACCTTGGAAGATAGAGGCCCCCATCATATCGCCCGGGCCTTGTATATCGAATTCTCACAGAGTCACGTTTGTCGGGAGAAGAAAAAAAAAGAACATTGGAGATGACTTATGCGTATTATGTATGTGCGACCGTAATAGACGACGAGACGGCGACTCTACAACACACACACACGGGCTTTTTTATTTCTTCTTGTTTCTCTGGCCCGTCTACGAAGGGGCCCATATGGTTCCGTTGGCCAGTGACCAAGCACAAAAAATCCTGATGTGTATACGTCGCCTTGTGTTTAGTTCCTTGGGTCTGTGTGTGTGTGTGTGTGTACATATTCTCTTGTCTCCCCATCATTTTCTTTCTCTCGGATGCGCTCCCGCGTCCTACAGACGTCCTCCTCCTTCCATCCATCGCCAGTGAATATGAAATCAGACAACAACAACAACACACAAAAAGGAATAGGGAGGGAGTCGGGTTAACACCAACAACATGTCTATAAAAGAGATATGGCCATGCGATTCCCCCCTTTTATTTGCTTATACATTGCCGAGAGATGGATAAGAACGACGTGACTTCCGGCTGAGGACAGCCGCATTGCGCTCAATACACGGCGCTCACAAACAAAAAAATCCAAAGGGAGAGAGAGGCCAGCATCATTTAATCCATTAGCATTCAACGAAATTCTAACAAACAAACAACAGATAAAAAGGGCCGTCCGTCCGGTCGGGAATCAAGAACAAACATAAATGCATCGTCGCCGTCGTCATCATCTTTGAATAACTTTCAGCCAAACTCTAAAAACAGATGTCTAATGTAGTATACATTGGCTTTTGATTTTGAATTTTTGTAAATAAAAATTCACGGCTGCTGCTGCTGGACGAGGGGGAAGAGAGTTGAATATTAGTGCGGAGCGGGAGTGAATTATGACGGGCAGATGAGAGTCGAGTGCGGAAATCTAAAGAGGGAATTGGGGAGCATCAAGATCTCGGAGTCGGATGCGTTGCATCACCATGGCAGCACCGAAAATCATAGATACGCAGCAGTTGCACTCCGCGTTCAAATTTGTACTGGAAAATAAACGCGTCCAACATTTTAGATCTAATAGCTGCGGGTGTGTGCGATGATGAGCGATGGGACGGAGATCGTTTCGGATGCCCGTCTTTTCCCCTTCCGGAATACTTTTTCAAGAGGGAATATAAAAGGAGCGAAAAGGAGAAGAAGAAGAGACAGTAGCACATATAGAAAAGAGAGAGAGAGAGAGAGTAGAGAGAAAACGGAGTGACAGCAGAAAGTGGAAGCTGAGAAAACGAGCGCCGATCAATAAAGAACCGGCACATCCGCTACTGTGTAGCTCTTCGCCGTGTGTAATAGGCGCACCCACAATCATTCCCAGTCATACATGGACCGTCTCTCTATATTTTTGGGGGAGTCATGATTCGTCAGAGTTCTTGTTCTGTATTCTATATCGAAACATTTAGCACATTTCCACGTAGTACAGCTCCAGTGACCTACATTACATAGAAATATATTTAATTCATAAGATCCTCCTTGTCATCGGGCTCCGTTTGACGACGCCCTTATATTTTTCCAAACTTTCTTTCTTTTGCTACATATTTCCTTTTGCCCCGGTGAAACTAAAGCAGAAAACAATATAACAGGCAGCAACAACTTAGATTTATTGCGGAGTGTGTGCTGTAGATCTGGACAGAAAAAAAAGAAGAAGCTAGACTATATTATTATGATGTCGTAGTAGTTGCTGGATGGATGGATGGTCGTGCGGCACGGATTCCGGGGGCAGCAGCTTTATTGCGGCGGCCTTGCTGGTGGTGTGTGGCGCATTGACGGCCGTGTAACCATAAGAACGGGGGATTAACGTCACAAACATCGGCCATCAGCCATGGCACAGCAAAGGCCAAAAAAGATCGCGTCAGCCAGGATCGTCGGATCCCCCCCTTATATATTTTCAGTGCTGGCGGATCAGCAACTCTGTGTACAACCCCCTCATAAAACTCCGTCAGCAGCAGCTTTCATCATCATCCGCCGTTCTCCGTGTACACACACACACACACACTCACGTATAAATGTAAAGACGCAAGATAAGATAGTAGAGACTCATCAACAATATAGGCGACATAATGCGCAACGGGGCTCTTTTTCTCTTATTGTTTTCCCAGCGATGGTGGCCCCCTAATGGTGCTCCCCTCTGTACCTCGGACGTATATTTTAAACCGTTGCATGTGTATAGGCCTATATGGTACATATACGCCGTGGCGTATTATTATTATATTTGTCGAATGTATTAATATTCGATGGCCTTTGGGCGATGTGGCTGCTGCTGCTGAATGCGGCGATTATAAGTCGTTGCCACAGCAGCAGCAACAGTACGAGAGGGATATAGAACCCAAAGTTCCCTTTTTGGTCGGATAATGTTTCACGCTTTCATCCACATCATGTCTTTCTCTCTCTCGGTCTACACACACACACATACACACGCATATTTCATGTTGTTGGATGATGGGGTGTACCCGATATAGGCCATGTCAGTCACCCAGGCCCGGATTTTTATGATCCATCGGTATAGAGACGTCACTTTACACCAAACTATTTCGTGTGTATTAGGATACATATTGTGACAGGTCATCAAAACGCATCAACGGTCATTTTTCCCACCGACAAGTAACCCAAGTCGGGCGCATAGTTAACATTTCTCCATTATCTATACGGTAGGACTCAAAATATTTAAATTTAATATCTGGGTAGGCTAAATTTATAGGCATCATCAATTCAAGGTATGGAAAAGAGAATTCCATTTAAAAATGAATATCGAACCGTCGTTCGTTGACAAATGCCCATTCAAGCGGATCGCAGCTTTAACAAATAAAAGACTAAAAGAATAAATAATTATGTCCTTTATTCTGTTGTTTTTGCTTTTTCTCTGTATGCACAAGGTCCCTTTGGTGGTTATAGGTTTATGTGTGTGTATACAAGAGTCAATAAGTCAAAACTTTGGGGGACAAAAAAAAAAGTTCCCCCCAAAAAAGAAGAAGGACGAAAGAGCCGATGTAATTGGAGAGGTCCTGCTGCTGTTCTCTGTGTGTGTGTGTCAAGCTGTTGGTCGCAAAGCAAACAAATATGAATAAGCGTCCCAATAGTTGACTCATTGCCAGATAAAGACAGTGAGAGTGGGTCTTAATACACTACGGCATTATCTGGAGAAAAAAAAACTAACTATAGGAAATGAACTGCGGTTTGAATTTCATTCCTCCTGGGCGCGTTATGTATACATTCTTGCGCGGGCATGTATATAAGAGAACAGAAGCCACGACCGTCGGCATTAGATGATCGGATAGTTTCAGGAATATAAGATAAGATGGAAAAGTTTCCAGCTCGTCTTATATTCTCGGCGTGACGGAGATTAGTAACTCCAAACCGTTTCAATGAGGTCCTAATACCATCGAGGCCGCTGTGTCCTCATGACGACGTGGTCACATATTTATATATTCCCAGCACTGTCGGATATTCGTTTCTCATGTCTATCTCCTGATGCCTACCGATGATTTTCCTTTTTCGTGTATGTAGACTCTATAAGCTATATCATATAATCACGGAAAGATAAGACGGAATTACAAACGCGGAAGACAATAATAATAATAAGAGTCTATAAAAACCAAACAGACTCGATGTCTCGACACTGTTGAGTTATGTCTGATTGTGTCTATATGGCCACAACAGTTATATATAGAGGCGTTGAAACCGTTAGAGTAAACTCGCCATCTGATCAGTATAATAAATAATAGAGAACATCATTTTTCCGTGCTTGAAATCTAGTGGTGCATTGATGATTATCATTTCTTTTCATACGGATTTTTTTTTGTTATCCCTGGGTGTGATGCAGCAGCTAGACGTGTGTATAAATAGCCGGCCAACATTGATCTAGATGTTGGAGAAAAAAAAAATGTCGGTCAAGTGCGATGGCTAGAAAAAGATACATAACGCAGGGGGTGAATTCGCTGCTGCAGAAAGGAATAATAATAAAAGAAGAAAGATGAGACGGCCGAACCATTTAGCCTATAAATACAAACTGCGCTCTATTTTATACACAGACACATCCCAGCAGCAACGTCGACTAGGAATGTCAATCCCCCCCCCACACACGCTTCCTATATATACGTACCACCAGCAGTTCTAATAATCATCATACAAAAAGATATAACTGATTAATTGTTGCTTGAATGGGATGTGGAGGGGCCCCCAGTTCGAAACTATTCCAACAGACCCGCACTGCATATTATCAAATCCGTGTTGCTGATGTGCTATCGACGCAGTCGCAGCTGCCGCCCAATGGTTCCGACACACATATAAAAGTATATAGAAAATACATACATGTATAAATATGAAGGAGATATGAGAGGAACGAGGTGTCGGGTTGTATATATCTTTTTTGTGTGTGTGTGTGCGCGTTTCTCTTTTCATATATATTTGGTCCCCTCGCCCCGGAACCGATTCTCTTTTAAATAGATAACCTATTGATAATGTGACCATCGACAAGGAGAGACACACACAATGCAGTGGCGCTGATCAGTTATCAATAGAGACTCTCCGCACAGCAGCACGCCTCTCCTCTCTGCTATGTGTGTGTGCGCGCCCCCCTTTTTGATCTATCTCTCTCGCCATCTCTTGGCATTATTACATTATCTATAAATGGGAGAACATCCCCATGTCCGGGTGTTGCACACACACACTACAGAGAGAGAGAGAGAGACATTTCCATTGACAAAAGGCGGGGAGGGGCCGAACCAATCAAGTAACAGTAGCCAACACGACCAATGGTTGGCGACAATGAGACCGTCATCGTATGACAGCAGCAGCAGCTTCCTTTTCTCTCTCTATTAAATCTTTCATCTTATAGAGTTGGATACAGTTTAATAGTCACAGTCCCCCATCCCATCATCATCCTGGACCAGCAGATTTCCAAGTATTTAGACAACAGGATCGTCCACTTGAGCCAGCCAAAAGCGTTCACATGCGAGTGTAGTCTCTATACATCTAGTCATCATTATCGACAACTTGACAATGTAAATCTAACTTCAAATATAGCACAGTCACTTTTTTATTATTCCGGATTTTTTCTATCACATGTACAACGAATTAATGACACAAGAGAGAGCGCGGGAATGTGGTGATTTCAAAAACAAATTTTGAATGGTCAAAATTGATTCTTGTTTGATGTTGGATTCAAAAGTGTAATTGTTCATTGGCTCTTGGAGGGATTTGCTCGTATACAACACACACCCAAATGAATAGGGGAATTTGTTGCTTGTGTATTATATTTATAGCCTAGCGATTCCACAGTAAATCTCAATAAATATTTTACGAGCTGTGACGCGCAGTGTTAATAATATAATACGCCGGCTGACGAGTTCGCGGTAAAAACGTGATGAAGATTCCGAATGGCTCCTGCTGCTGCTGCTCTGATCAGATAGTTACACAATGTTAATATAACGACGGCCTCTCCTTATCAAATACCACATTCGACTGCTGCCGGGGAAAGAGAAATAAGACACAAAAACGCACGTCAAAGCTTTTGAAAATGTAAATTTTTTCCCCACTTTGAAATTGTCTTAATGAACTGGGATTGTGAAACCTTTCGCTCGATCTTTTCTATGGTTGCTCACGTCGGCCGTGTGGGCTGCTGCCGTTCAATTCGAGTAGATATTTGTCGACGATGTCGCAGACACGTCGCCCCTTTTCCCCTGATGATGAACATACAAGACGCACTTGACAGATAAAAAGAAAAAAAAAAGTTGTTCAACTGGCAGAGCAAAATGAACGTTATAAGAGAGAAAATGGGAAAAAACAAGCTATTATTAGATTACTTGTACAAACATGAGAAATGGAAGGGGGGGAATGTGTTGTTGTTGTTGTATATCTACTGTGTTGTGTATTCCGGTTAGTGGTGGATATTCCAGGAAATGGGAGCGCAGTATTATCATTTGCCCATCGTCACTCTGTTTGTGCCTATACGTGTTATACGTTCACGTATCCGTAGTTATAGACATTCGCCCCCGTCTTTTTCTTTCTATCCTTTATTCTAAAATGTCAACTTTTGTGTGTCATGGGCTCCGAAAGTAGGCTAGAAGCTTCCGTCTTGGCTCCACTATAAGCAGAGCTCTGAGACTGCCATTGAATACGCCATAATCAAATCCACGTCAAGACATTACGAAATTCAAAGAATACTGCGAGCGAATGAATATACAAAAGGTGATGTGCTGCGGAGGAGGAGGCGAAACATTGGAGAGAATGGAGAAAGATAGGACTAAGATGTGTCGCGCTGCTCGGCCTCAGCTCTGTATATATTTATGTATATACACAGACACAAAGTGCTCGCGCCTGGACAAAAGAAAAGGCGACACGAAGGAGATGGGCGGCCATGGCACGTCTCCATCATGACCGAGCTGATTCCGCTGTCTGTATGAGATGCAATAACCCAGTCGTCATCTCGCTTGTCCTGTCCTATTCCTAGCGGATATACAATGTACTCTTGTATAACACACAAGAAAGAAGAAGCCGAGGTGACAGTCATCATCTTCTCACCTTATTCTCTCTGGCTGCGCATATAGTAGCCTATATACCTACACTATATATATCTAGATGCTTATCTCTCTCTCTCTACTTGTCGTCTAGAGCTCCGTCATCATTGACTAATACAAAGCAGCTATGGGCCAGCAGAAGCAGCAGCTACTGGGGCTCCTGATGTCGTTTTGTAGAGAGAGCAACTCGCCTTTTGTTCATGTCCATCCTATAGTATACGCCGGAGGAAAATGTCAAGTTAAAAACCAAATAGAAGGAAATCAAAAAAAGCCAAAGGAAAACAATTTGTCATCCTGCCGTCATGATTCCAGGGTACAACATCATGTGTCCTCTCTGTTATATACCTGGAAGCTTGTTTGATTTTATTTTTTTTCTACCTCCCTCTCCCTTCCAAACGTGTATTTGAATATATATAAAGATAGGCATCCCACCACACTTGTTGTTTGTTTATTTACAAAGAATCATCGTCCGGGGGTGCACAAATCAAACTAGAGATGTAACACGGCGGACATATTATCTAGATTTCCAGGAGAAAAGTGGACAAGAAAAACATTGTGTGTTGATTGTCATGTAAGCTGACGACACATGCAAGCAGGTTGGACAGCACACGTATATGACTTGCTGACGTGTGTTGGACACTTTCAAGAGTCTATCGTCGACAACCGGAGAGAACAGTTGAAATCTTTTTAAAGAAATGAAAAATAAAAGACGGCGCTAGAGACTATGTGTCGATGGCTGCTGCTGGGCGATATCTAAACTGTGTAGGTTTACATTTTCATTTTCATTTTTTTTCTTTTTAAAAGAGTCAACTGTCATCTGGTTGGCAGGAGCTGTACAAGAGAGAAGAGTGGGATCCGAGCCGAGTTTATAAAGAAGCTCTCCGTTCTTATAAAGCATCGCCAACAGTCCAACTTACAACAGCTAGAAACACACACACAGTAGATCTCTACTAATGGTGATGCCTGCTGCTGCTGCTGCTGCCTTTTCTTCTCTTTGGCCCATCAGAGACACCCCCATTCTATATCTTCCTCACAGAGCAGCGTCAGGGGACGTTAGAGGAAAAAGGGGAAAATAAAAAAAGTATAGCAAGCCTTCTCTCTCCTTGACAATCGCGCTCTAATCCGCTTACAGAGTCGAGAAGTAGACATCCATCAAGGCATATAGTGCGCGTGTATATACGAGCTAGCTGCGCGTCCTAGCTGCCCTATTGGCTGTGTCTCCCGTCACTGTTGTGTAGAGCTGGAAATATTCGAGCTGTATATGCCCTTTTTCTCGGTATAGGGCCTACAGTCTACATAAATATATACAGCCGAGATATTTGAGGCTGATTCCAGAAGATCCCACCGAAGTGACACGCAGCAGTAGTCCGATCTATAGTAAATGTACTAGCGCATGATTATTTCGAACGGCTGCTGCGCTCTTTTGTTGAGGCTGCATGGGAATGATGGCGATGTGATGATATGTACAAGTCATTCGGCCGTGCGCTATGACTCTCTAGCTTCTTTGGCTGCTGGGTGAGCTCCATATTATATTCTTCAATTCTTTAGCATCAGCCTTCTTATTTCAAAAGAGGAGAGAGAAAGTCTCTAATGATCGCCAAGGCTTATCGCTAAGCCAAGACAAGAACAAGACAAAGAAGGGCTAGATATATAGAAAAGAAGAAGATGAAGAAGAGCAGCTTTAGATTCTATTTCCCAGATATACTATATTTACTGTACGCGCTTTTTCTGCATTGTGTAGATGCATGTACGTATATAAGTATAAAACCTCTCATTGTTGATTCGTATATATATATTTTTTGATGTGGGATAAAGTATGAGACTCTGTGCGAGTATATCTGACAGGATATAACTATGGGAGAAATGAAAGAAATGCCTGAAAATTGACACCTGCCAAAGTAGAGAGAGAAAAAATAAATTCCCAAACCAGCTGTTGGCGATAATAACCGGAACAGAAAACGTGTCTTAATATTGTCGATTGATTTTTATCATCGTCATCATCACCATCGAAAGATGAAGGTGACTGATAAAAACATTCTAATAACTCTATCACTTTCTCTGGATGGACTATGGATATAAAAGGAAATCGCATTCGATACACGAATGGAGATATGAAAAATAGGTTAAGAGTTATCACGACAGCAGAGTTTATATCTTATTTGCCACTTTTGGCTATACGGGAGAATTATGCGACAAAAAAAAATTCGTGCTGTTATTTGTATATTCGTTTGATTGGTGGTGCTGCCGATGACCCGTCACCTTGTCAGTTTCAGTCCCGTATAGATGACTGTAATGTAGCGTGTATATATAATAGCATCATCATCATCGTCATCATCATCGCTAGATCATCATACAGCATATATACCTGGTGGTCAAGTGTGTGTGTGGTGTGTGTCTGCCGTGCTGCTCTCACCATGTCCTCCATCGTCACCGTCGTCCATCATATTATAGCACGTAGATATATCGTCAGACACGGTGACTTGGCAGGAAAAAGTTCAAGATGGCGCCGTATACAGGTAGATCGTCTATCCCTCGAGTGTTATATAGTAGACCCTGTGCGATGCCATACACGGTGGCTATAAGTGAACTCTGGTCAATGTGTCGTCCTATATGTTTAACCAGCAGCTAGCTTTCAGCTCTCGCAGGTCAGTTGAAGAGTTGATGTCTAGCTATAAATGTCTACCTTTTCCAGGCTCTCTTTATACTCTTTTCTGTAGGCTCTATCGAATATAATCACCCGTCAATTACGTTATCGTTTAGAGCTGGGGAGAAGAAAAAAAAAGAGAGAGAAAGTCCAAATAACCCGACGGGTGAGTGTGCAAGGCGCCTACACATCACATTCCCATCGTCTTATAGGCCTATACGCCTACAGGAGTTAGTCTGGCGTATATATATTGACCGCGAGTGCGAATAGACAGCTATAGCCAACACACACACACAGGAGCACTTGACTCTATCGTGCTGGCTCCCATTCACAAACAGCCATTAACTGAGTCTCGCCGTGGGTCCTATATATATTCCTTTAGACCTTCTCTCCCTCTATGTAGACTCAATGAGCTTTACTTTATTATTGTCGGACATTGTATTATATTTTAGTATAGGTAGCCCTGTTCACAGCGTCTGGGTGTATACACTAAACTGCAGAGCTCTATGTGTCGCGGCGGGAAAGGTAAATATAGAAACAGTGACCTGGTGGCTCCTAAGCGATGTAGATCAAATTCTCTCTCTTTTTTAAAAAATGTAAAAAGGGGAAAACAACATTTTGACAACAGGAACGGCGACCACCCTGATGGCTGTGTTATATTGACTCACAAGGTGGTATGATGGCTGTATGTACAAAAATGCGCGGTTATTACAAGCGAAAAAAAAAGCCAATTTTCAAGCGCATCTATAAATATACACAGCGCTTGTCTATAAACATGCCAGAGGCTCTTCTGTATATTTTTATTTTCAATAGAAATCCGATAATTGCCAATGTTCAATATTAGGCGGGAAAATCAATATCACATACATATGAGGAGGCGCATCAATATCAAACAGACTTTGACATAGCCCAAAGGTATATGGCGAATGTAGTAGTCAGATAATGAATCCCAAACGCGATTATGCAATATAGGTCTATTTTAGATCTGTCTCCTCCAATTGGATTTTGAATGTTTCACCATTTTTAAAATGTAGAGTCTTTTCGACTGTTTATTTCTGTCAAATATTATCGATTATTGATCAAATCACGATCGATAGGACTATACAAGTCTCATAACCTTGTCCATGATTACAAATTTAGACACACTGCGTATCCTGTTCGATGCGATCAGTGGTGACGGCGCCAGGTGAATTTACACATGAGACTTTAAGAGAAAAAAAGTAAAAAATAAGAGAAAATAAAAAGAAGGAGATAGAGAGAGAGTTGTGTTGGTGTTATTATGTGTATAGATCTCCTGGCACGCCGGCCCATCATCATCATCAGAGAGTCAAAGAGAGTGAGCGGTTGAGTTGAGTGAGAGACGAGCTTCCACAAGTCCTTGACTCTTTTCTTTCTTCCTTTCTTTCTTATATATATTTCTGACTCTCTCTATGTATATATACATGAACTATGCTGCTGGGCTCTTTACTCTCTCTCTCTCTCTCTCTCTCTCTCGGCTGAGCTCTCATCTTCAAGTGCGTTTCCAGCTACTAGTCTCGCTCTCCTGTTATTTGTTATTTGCTCGACGGCTCGACCAAGAACCCCCGAAGAAGAAGACTCTGTAGATATACTATACGTGTGTATATAGATAGCCTACCTGCTGCTGCTGCTGTACGCTGCTGCCCGGGGTCTCTTTTATAAAACAAATCGAGAGTCCCATCAAGATATAGTGACGCGGCCTTTTTTTTTTCTTTTTCTCTCCTTTTTTTTTCTTAAACTGTACGTCGTCCATCTATACTTAATTCTCTTTGATCTCTCGTCCATCTTCTTTCCCTGCTTTAGACATATGTGAGTCTTCATACATTCATTTTTCAAGATTAATCGTCAAAAGACATGGAGCCTTTTACTTTTATTTGCCGGAATCAACTGCTACTTTTGTATCCAATTTTATACAACTCCATGGGATCAAAATGATTTTCTCTCTACAATCCAGAACGTTTAACTTTAATTTCTTTTTGTATTACACGGAATGAAAGGCCCTGAACGAATCTAGGACGTCCAAAAAGAACAGTGAGCCGGAGAGCGTCTCTATAGAAACAAAAGAGAATACCATATAAGACGGGATCGAATAATCGATCATCAGTTCATCACGCGGGAGGGAGAGAGAAGTTTTATCCGTGTGTGTTGAGCTGTTGTGCGCAGGATATAAGCGTCGATGTTGCAGCGCAAAGATGGCTGCCATTCACGACGACCAATGATCGTCGGGCGACACCGCGCCCCTATACACACCACGTATCCATCTCTCTATCTATCTACCCGTCGTACATACTATATAGGAGCCAAGGAGCAGAAGCAGGAGCCATCATAGAACGGAGGCATCGAGTTCAGCTCCCTATTGACTGGATCGCGTCATCATCATGTATACACATGTATTACATAGAAAAAGAAGAAGGAAAAAAAAACCAGTCAAACATGATGAACGGGAGACACACAAAAAATAACCGGGACTGACTGCGGGCGCTCACGGGACTGACTTTTCCTATCCATCAGCAAAATAAAAAAAAGACTAGGAGAGAGAGAGCTATTAAAGGAGCTGTATACACAGCACATAGATAATATACACGTGGATGATATAAAAAAAAAGAAAAAAAGAGAAAAGTCGACTTGGATGGGTGTGATCAAGTGGGTCTGAAACGCAGCAAAGTAGAGGGAATACAGTACAAGCGGGAGGTGCTGGTGCGCTGTTAAGGGGGGGAGGGGGCTGCTGAAGAGTGAGGGGGGTGAGAGCAACGGCTGTGCACTATAGCAGAAACGGGATAATGAGGCATTCAAGTTGGCCTCTCCGGCACAATTCAATTCTCTCTCTCTCTCCCTCCCACCCATGTCGTTCGTTCGTTCCCTTCTCCCAAGCTATAGAGACTAGATAATATGCGATCGCTCGACGCTATTCGTCGAGCTGCGAACTGCAATTCCACGCCCTCCCACCAACCGCCGCCATATACCCTGGCAGCACACAAACGACATCACATCGGGAGATAACTGCATCTCTGTGTATAGAGACTAGTTTTCATTTGATGCTCCCAACCAGCAACCCATCCATCTGTATCTTTTCATCTGATCACTTTCCCCCAGTCATATAAAGTATAGAGTGGGACTCTCTTTACATGTATTTCTTTCCCCTCTCTTCTCCTACTTCAGTTCGCTATTATTCTATTCGATTTAAAATTCGCGCCAAAGTCGATTCCGAAATCAAATGTCGCCCGTCTTAATCATTTGTCAATGAATATCTTAACTCCAGTTGATTCAAAGGACGATAAACCATTTCGAATTCACTTCCTGTCGTATATTTATTTAGAACTATTGCCTCGGTGGCTTAGATATAGCATTGCGGTTCCTTATAAAAATTATATCCGCTGCAGTTTTTCCCTCAAAGTGCAAGTAGTAACACGTGTCGGCTGGATATTTCTCGATGGGAACGCTCGTTCCCGATGACTCGTCATCGCTTCAAAGTACCACACACACGGGGCTGTGCGAAGGGAATCTATATAAAACGTTGACAAGAGGAGGAAAATACCCCATATAGGTTTTTCCCTGCATAAGTCACCCGTCCACCGCAATGTGTAAAAAAGTTCTAAATTCGTCCCTTAAATTTCGAAAACTTAACGATTCGTCTATCTGCTGTGTGAATAGCCGTCTATTATTTAGACTACCGCGCATCTCTTGTTCGTCGTAATATCGACAAAAGAAAGAAGCCTACCACCATCGTCCTTTTATTGTGTATAGCGTGGCAACTCGGTCGTCGATGCTCACGCCGCCATGTCGTAAAACTCGTTATCACAATTTCATCTACTACCAAACCAAGCCCCCGAAAAGTCGTTTGCAATTTTCTCTCGCCTGCCTGCCCGCTTTATGTTTATTAATACCTTCGGCTCGATAGGAAACGCGGGAGGACGGGCTTTTTTATTACATGCACGTGTTATATGTAGTACTAGTTTTGTTCGGGGTTTTCCTAGTTACATACTCCTTTCCCTTTTTGTTCTTGTCTCTAGCTTTTCACGTCATAACAATCGATCTACCGCGAAGCCAGTTATAACAACGGTCACACAAGACTGCTGCCGAGGCAGAGCTATAAGAAAAATACTAGACAGTCGGAGAGGCAGCTAATAGGTGATGGAAACATATAAGAGTCTCATCAAAGAGGCGCTGCTGTCATCTACGCAGGAAATAAAAATATAAAAAAAGCCCTTTTTATTTCTGTTATGACTGCTAAGTATAGGGTGGTGCGCTGGGTCCTCTCTCTCGAAATATTATAAGAGTTTGATGGAAAGGTGCACAGACTCGTCGTTATGGACAGGGCCGATTATCTGAAACGCGCTGATGCCCCTTTTTTTTATTCTTTCTTTTATATGTGTAACGATGTCGCCGTATAAGTGGTAAGAGACCAGTCGATTCGCCATCATGATTAACGAACGAGACATCAGTCAGAAGGTTTCATTGGCCGCCTAGTATATAGTAACCTCTTACACATTATCATACCGTCAGCTGCTGATGCTTTTGAATATTAACGCCATTGACATATTAGTCTGATGGTGTAACAAGTCACCTAAAGAGGTGAGAGCCAGCTCGTCCAATTAGCGCTAGTGCTCCCCAATGCCCTATATATAGGTATTCCATATTTTTCCATGCTAATGACCAAGCGCATCAGATAACGACGTCCACGAATTAAATCGAAAGAAACAGAATTTCAAAAAAAAAAGGGCGCGGAACTGCTGGCACCAATCAAAAAGAGCCCCGTCGTGATTTGAGGCTAACGAGCGGTGACGCGTTGGCAGTACCATTCATCATCATTCAAATCCGACTATATAACATCAGTCACACATATAGAAAAAAAAAAGAATATCTAGGCGGCTATACACCAGGGTCGATACTGTACATCGCGGACATCTCACCGGTAAAAGCCAAAAGGGGATGACTTAAGGATTGAATTATTCATTCAATTACTATACTCGGGGGCCGACAGGCCATGCTGTGAAGGGGAGAGAGTCAAATTCTCCGTGATGATGATGTAGTCCACCTAAATAAGTATATGGCGCTGCCATTCTATAAGATAGAGAGAGAGTCAGTTATATAAAGCCTCATTAGCCAGGCATGGACTATATATGCAAATTTTCCGAACGACACGACGACGTCTTCTTATACATGGTGACTCTTCTTTCTCTTGATCTCATCTGCATCAGCACGCCCTTCAGCAGCAATAGAATATAACGACGTCGCCCTATGCAGCTCCTTCTTTTCGGATCGTGACTCGGCTTCGTAACATTTCGCCCGAGCTTCTATTCTGAATTATAGAAAAGATCGTATACATATATAGGCTATGCCAGTACTATATGCATTAAGTATGCGCGAGCAGAGTAGATATAAAGGAGAAGAGTTGATGGCCAGGAGAAATCTAGATGCGGGCCCTTATTATTATTCGAGCAAAGTTTTTGGAGGCGGTAAAACCCAAATCCCCGGATGAACGAACGCTGACGTATTGACATCATGGGTTATTTCTTATATATGTTTATAGTCGACGTAGATATATGCGCTGTCCATAATTTATTCCTATAGTCTATCAATAATGACGCTGGTTGTTCATCCAAGCCATTACAGGCTCCAACTGCACTTTTGCGGGCATCACCGGAGTAATAATAACCACGCCCTAAATGCTGACATAACCTCTCTCGTTCCAATGGGGGGAAAGACCAAAAGGGCGATCAACTGATGTATCAGAAATGACGCTCTCCTTTATCTCTAAAAATAAACTAGGAAAGAACTACGATTGATCTCAAAAGTTATACTTGTATTCATCTTTAAGTACTACACTGGTCGACCGCAAAAGTTTTGATTCACAAACTTGGTAAATGTGAAAATTGTCAATGAAAGCGTAGAACTTGATACGAAGTACGAACAAATATAGCTTCAAGCATTAGAGATTAGAGGTCAGCACACATAGAAAGATTGACTATGTACACACATATAGGCCTATACAACCGTGCTTAATGGATTTGAGCTTTAAGACACATGTCCGTACATAGCTCAGGATAAACCATCAGTCAACTCAAACTCTTTCATTTTTAAATGCCGGAAGTGAGATTGGCATCTTCCATGTCCATTTTATTTTAAAAGAAGAAAAAAAAATAAACATTTTTCCAACATCTTTTCTATTGTCTTGTGTTGGCTGCCGTTGATGGAAAGTTGACGACTCGACTCCTGCCAGCAGAAAAAAAAAAGTTTATTTACGCTGAAGATCGGCAATTATCAACCGTCTGCAGGTTGTGTAGTATAGCGCTGAACACTATACTGTCTGTGCACTTAAAAGTCAAAGGTATAGTAGACTTATATCTATAAGAAATAAGAGACTGTACATACAGCCCAGCAAGAAAGAGAGGGGGGAAAAAAAGAGTCTAAAGTGATTTGCTAGACAATAGCGCGCTGCTGGATGTACTGTATAGTATGTAGCTGAGCAAATACAGCGCACAGACGACATCGTCAAGAACTCAAGTGCGTGCTGTCTCTATAGGGAAGCGCCCGGCTTGTCGCCGGCCGTCATTATGTCCGTGTTGAACAAAGCGATTCCAGGTGTCAAACAGCAGTCACTACACACATATGTATACACACCGTCGGCTATATCTGCGTCTATGTACCGGTATATATATGTAGCCATCTTTCTCTCTGTATCAAAAGCGTAGAGAGTGGACTGGTGTGGCAGTTGTTAACCCTCCTTTCTCTTCTTTTTTTTCTTGGCTTTTGGCTTCTCTTTTTGTTGTTGTCTCTCCTCATCTGCTGCGCTAGCTGCATGGCCTCCCTGTTTTCTTCGTTTTTCTCATATTTTGTGTGAAGTGAGGAGGACCCCATTCGTCTGAAGAGTGTATAGCTCTGCTATTAGGAGCAGGAGTCATCAGCACAGCGCGGAGGTGTGTGTGTGCGATGAGGGCGGGAGGAGAGCAAAGAGGAGAGGAGCAGTTCAGACTTGGCGCCACGTCACTCACATCAGCCAACGTGTCCATATAGGCTCTCATCTCTCATCCACAGCAGCAGCAGAACACCGAAAAATATATATCGGCACGCATCAGATGTTGTCGGGACGGACGAACGTGCGAGAACAACTATATGTCTCGACACTTTATATTATGCAGGGGAGCTTCTATGCCATATATTTTCGGCAAAAAGACCCTCTTCTATTTCTGTTCTTTTTGCAGCTGGGCTACGATAACCATCGCAGATATTTTTGACCAGAAAAAAAGAAGTGTTTTTCTTTTCTCTGTAATAGAACACACCAGTGAATGTATGTGGCGCATCGATTCATTTCCAATAATATAAACTGCGACGCTCTGATGAAATGGAATAAAGAGTTGATCATCATCTTCATTTCCTTTCACTTTCTTATTGTACTTCTATATATACAGAGATACAACTGATTTTCTCGGAATAGACCGACCGGTGTGGATATAGACTTTGGTCTATTTATATCGCGAAAAGACCCCCATAATATGGTTCTGGTTATTTTCGTGTACAGCGGATTCAAACGGCTCTTATTTGCCACCGGTGGGTAGGCAATAAAAAACACGTGTTATGACTAGCTTCTTTTTAGACCTTTTCTCTTTTTTCTTTTTGTTTCCAATTTGGTTTTGATTGATTTCCAGATAAAACCGTTACCGGTACATCGGCTTCTCGGTATGCCATGATGATCCAGCTAGCTACTATACTGCTGTATACTACATTATTTTTGAGCGAACCACGCGCTGCTATGTATTTTGACAAAGAGTATAATTTACTTTGGAAAAACCCGAAATGGGGGTTGCAGAAATCCTTAAAGGGATCAATTTTCCGCAATAAAATGAATTTTTCTCCCACGTATAGTTTTTCGTTTCCTGCATTCGCACCCAACGACACCAATAAAAAAATATTTATTTCCCATGGAAATCATCTCAGTGGTTCCCTATAAATTTGATTTACAAGTTCTTTATTAATCCGCAGCCTTAACTTCGTACGTAATTCTACATATTGCCAAAAAGCTTCAAGGTTCAAAAAAGTAAAAAGTTTCTAAAATAAATAAAAATCCTTCCATATTATCTACCTAGTTTCTGTCTATCATCTTAGCATAGTCTCATCTCTCTAAGTAAAAAAAGAAGATACACGAAGAAGATGCAGCACACAGCACACACACGTGTATAATAATCTCTAAAAAAAAGACGTCGAATATGATTAAGAACATAGGCGTCCTCCGTCAACTCGCGCCGAGATAATCACGATGACGACGAGAAAAAAATGAACAAAAAAATACGACGCAGCCGAGCGTGCCGCGATCAGCATCAAGAGCATAGCGCCCGGCCACCAGACACACATCATCACAGTATAGAGACAGGTTGGAATCATCAGAAATATAAGGAGAAGAAGTGATGTTGCTTCCTAAGTGCTTATAGCACAGCAGCTCCCGGGTACTATATAGCAGCACATAGAGATACATAGTGCCCTGTGTGATGTACACGTATATATACATAAATGTGCATCATGCGTCGGTAATGGCCGTTGCTCATCATCGAGTCAACCCGGGTTGGAGTGTGTGGGCGTGACTATACACTCTCCCAGTCTCTTTTCTCTTTCGTTTTTTGAGTATATTTCAAAGCAGTTGGGAGCTCGGGCCATCCATCCATCCATCCATCCAGCCCACCACTATACAAGCGCGTATAGTAACACTGACTTAGATGATTATCATTTAATGATCCCCCCATCAGCTCTACTCCGGTGAAATATATGAAAAAAAAGGATATACATAGTAGCAGCGGGGGGAGCAGCAGAGAAACAAAAAACGGCTGACTTCTCTCTTCACCATTTTCTTCTTTTTTTGATGGCCATCCATATCTTTCGTGATGCCCAGCGCTCCGCCTTATTTCGTTCTTTTTTTCTTTGACTTTCATCCATAGAGCAGGTCCACCTCTTTTCCCAGTCGAAATGAGGGACGGTCAAATAGGGCAGAGTCGCTAGGGGTGAGTGCTGGAGGTTCAAACGAGTCCAGCAGTAGAGGGGTACACAGGCCGATGTGGACGGGTAGATCCGTGTAGACTCTAATATGGATGTGCAGCTCGTCCAGATGATGATGCGTTGGGGTCGAGCCTCTTGACTGTCGACGGCGACGGTGGTCGACACTTGAAAATTTCGTCGCGCGCGCCACTTTTGTGTGGGATATACGCGGACGACGACGAATGAAGAAGGGATAGCATTTAAATTAAGTTGAATAAGTCAGCTAAAAGTCAATTTGATTTCAAAAAGCAGCAGCTGCAAACAGCAATTATTTGTAATTATTTGATAGTCAATCAAATGTCGCGCAGTTCCATGGCTGCTTGATCCCCGCCAGGAAACTCAACTCGGGTTTTCATTTGTTAAGCAAATTAGTCGTTCCGCTCTCTCGACAGTTTTTGAAAACACAAAAAGAAAAGGATTCGGGTTTCGATCGTGACATATCTCGTCTTATATAATCCGCCTGCCTTGAATAACCGATGCTGCTATGGCTCTTTCCCTTTTCCGTCCAATATTTAATCCGAAAGTTACATCAATCGACTCTTGTTTCATTACTTTTTAAAAATTCATATGCAATTCATATAAAACTATATATATACTCTCAGCCATATAACCTTGGGTCTGAAATCACGTAAGATCTCCAATCTGATTCATCTTGCCATATTCATTCTTGACGTGATTTTGACGTGAAAGCTTGAAAGTCGTCTGATTGTCATCATTGAAACGTTGAGTCATATAACGCCCCAATGAAATCGATTGGAAAACCCATCCAATAAAAATATACAAATTCTGCTCATTTCAAGCCTTATTTTTGTGTTTGAAAAATGCAAATCTCGTCATAACACTACTACAACTTGTCCACCAACACACACATTATCAGGAAAGAAAAGAAAAAAGGAGGAGCAATCGATTGTAAAAGAGCCAGCACGTCTATAATCCATCAAAAAAATATATATCTTGATTCCTATTGGGTTATATGGAACATAAAAGTCGAAGAAAAATAAAAGGGCCCGGCTGACAGCTGATCGTCAAAAGTTGAAAAACTCAAGTATTAGACAGTTTTTTTTTCTTATTTTGTTATTCTATATAACAATAACGAACGAAAGAAAAAAAAATACGTGGCCTTTTATGTCTAATCTATCTGCGATGGCGGACGTCGACGTACGTGTAGACTGTAGGGCTCTCTTCATTCTCTCTCGGCGATCGTTGTCTATCGCGCCAGGGGATCGTTGGAGATATATTTATTCCAGGCGTGTTGCTGATGCTGTCTGGGGGAAAAGAGAAAAAAAAGCGGAAAAAAGACACATCAGCATTGTCAGACGTGAGGGCCAGCACCTACATAAGAACACAAGGATCTGAAAGAAGAAGATGCTCCTGCCGCGGGAGCCGCCTATAAGCTTTACAGCTGGGCACGTGCGCCCGATGGTGTACCCCGATAGCGCCACAACCAGACACCGGCCAGAGCCCAGCAGCTAAATGGTCAAAGACGATAAAACATTCTTCTACTTCTTCTTCTCCTTTCCCGACGCATGTAATATGCCAACAATTTTTCTAGAAGGGCATCCGTCAATCTCGTCTCGACCAGCAGCAGCAACCAACAAACCGAGAATAATAATCAGCCCTACCGAATAATAATAAGACCTGAGATAAAGCACCGCCCATTTGGCTCTCCATCGCGGCACAGCAATACTTTACCTTTTTTTCCTTTTTGATCCGGATCAAACGTTATCAACCGGAGCCGATCGACTAGCTCCGATATATCCGACCGCGCGCATACCGCCGCTGATGGGTCAAAACAAGTCCACCCCATCTCTTTCGAAAATAAGAAAAGACGGAAAAACAGTTTGAATGTCTTTCTTCTGTGTAATAATCACAAATTCAAATGGAATTTTTGGACGCCAATTTGTCTGATCCGAACGTGTAGAGAACTCAAGCGAGAATAGATCCGCGGAGCTCGACAGATGGCATTGCTTGATGGTTTTTATTTCAAAATCCCCAATTGATGGAAATCACACAATCCAGAAAAACGGTTGGATAATATAGTAATAAGGTCACATGTTTCAAAATTGGCAGATCCGGGTAATTATCACAAATCTGTTGCAGAGCTGCTGCTCCAATTGGGTTGATAATAATGGTCCAGCATAGAGAGCACGGCCAGAGTTTCTAATCGAATGAGGATTTCCGGCACTATGTAATAAGTATTGGGGTTCCCGCCGTTATATATTTTTCTTGGGAAATATCGAATGAATAATCAAAAGAAAAAGGATGAGCGGTTATGCGATGCATAGATATTTTATATAGGGCACGTGCGTTTTATTCATGTTCTGCCATCTCCGCCGTTGCCCTGTCGGATATGAGCCAAACGCATATTATACGAAATATATGTCCATACGGAGCAGCATCTCCATGGCCATCATCATTATATCCATCATGAGCGGAAGCAGAGGATCGGATGACCCGTTCCCTTTTAGACTCTCTCATTCTATCCTGTTGCCTCTGAATTTTTACTCTTTTTTTCTTCTTCTCATTCCTGATCATCTCTCTCTCTACTCTGCTGCGTGTGTGTATAGCCGTTTGTGTGTGTGTGTGTCTATCCAGTGCGGAAGTACATGCTGTCCGTTTCCGACGGAGAGACGAGCTAGACAGAGAGAAAAGAGAGACAGAACAGGATATCACTGATCATTTCATCGAGACGAATAATAATATGTGTCGCAGAACGAGACAAATACCACGCGCCGTATAGAAAATATGGCGGCCCGGATCGGATGTCATCCGCCAGCGGAAATTAGTGACGTAAAAAAAAATATCTCTCAATCAAATCTTGACAAATAAAATAAATTCATTCATACAGAAGAGAGAGCGCTCCCTTGTCATATATGTTGTGTCCTCGTTCCTATTCACTCTATTTCAAATTATATTTGGCATCTCCTTGTATGGCCTGGTCTTTTTTCTTATTTCTTTCTAGATAAAGGGCGAGCGCTATATTTAAACGATATAATAAATAGACAATCGTAACAATGGAATTGGAATCGTTTTCTCCTCTTTTTCTCAATGATACAGCATCCAAACGAGCAATAAAAGCCTTAAGAAAATACACCCCAGTCATCGGTTGTTGAGATAGAGAGACCGTTATCTTCAACTCTTCAAATTTGTTTGATGTTGATTTCGGTCAATTATAGGAGAAAACTTGATCTATTCTTTGTATGTATATAAATCGCCCTCAAGGGGGAGGAGAGTGGTATTATACAGCCATAATAATATTGAATAATATATCCACTGCCAAAAAAAAATAAGAAAAAAAAAACCCGCGAGATAGAATCTAATAATAAACACACAAGAAAGAAAATCATTTAGTCGCGATGGCGACGTAATGGTCGGTATTCATTTTCGATATATTGTTGGTTTCGATTGTGCGACTTTTGACTGGTTGCTTGGTGTCGTGATTTTTTTCAATGCGCACCGTCGGAGGAGAGGCGCCAGTCACGACCACCGCGATTCCTGGAAATGAGCAGCTCGGGCCCATACCAAAATATACAACAGAGAGACACTGGCCGGCGACGGAGGCTCGACCAAAAAAAAAAAAAAAGAAAAGAAAAAAGAAGCGGGCGGAATGATGGTTCAATCATCGGCTGATTATGGCGTCACGCTCCGCGCGTTCCCTCGTATATATCCTCATAATAAAAGACGGCGCACAGACGATCGACGATAGAGAGAGAGAGAACCCCCGAAACGTTTTGGAAAGGCATAAAGGAAGAATAACAATCGCCCACACTTGTGGGTGTATAAATACGAGGAGGAGAATTCATGGAAACGAGCGAGTCAAAGTGTCAGAAAATAGGAGGAAGAAAATATCTCACGGCGCGTGGGCGCAGCCAAGAAAAAGAAGAAAAAAAGAAGAAAGAAGAAAGAGAAGAGAGGTCACTTGGGTCAAAAACGTCTCTCTCGGCGCGGCCTTATAATATCGGAACGAGCCGTGTCGAGGGGCGAAGGATGATCCGAAACACCTGACTTTTAATAGCCCAAAAAGAAGAAGAAAAAACGGGGAAAGACTTATTGTGGAGAGAAGCTGCTGAGGATAAGAAGGCCCTCCTGGTGTCAGTGCAGCAGCGCAACGGCGGCTTGTGATGCTGTTATAGGCCGGAAAAAAAAGATCTACACACGGACCCATCAGGGACCCTGCTGCTGTGTCTCTATTATATTATAAAGTCTTGCTGATGAATATGCCGTATGCGAAAAAATAAAGGCGCATTCCGGCGGATCAATCCATGTATACAGCCACTATACATCAGAGGACTCGTTATTGTAATAAAGACATTACACAGTATACACCGGGATGTATATATTTTATGGCGTTAAGTGCTGGCCAGCTGAAATGTGGAATTTGTGCAGCGTCAGATATAAATTCGTTGATATTTTATAAGCCTCCAGCCCAGCAGCTCACCTCTTTACTTCGAGTTCATCTATGTGTTTGCTGGAAATGGGCTCTCTATTATAATATAAATCCTCTGCGAGATATTACTATAATAGACCGTCCAGGATTTTTGATTTCTTATTTTTCTGCGGAAAGCAAAACAGACAAATAGTGAAACTATAATTGGTTGGTATTGACTCGTTTCCGTGTACTCGCGCTGGAGCTCCTTTTATTCGCTTCACACGAGTTGCACTCGAGAGCGACAAACAACAAACAAACCACCAAAAACAGCTCAGCACCCAACCTCATCTGATATATAAAGACATCAAATAATAATAAGCTTGGCGGAGTCAAGTATACCATAGATAGAAATACTACAGTTTTCCTTGGAAATTCCATAACTCGCCTTCTCCTTATACATTTCCGCGTCTCTATTTGATTTTTATTCTATTGAGATAAGAGTGTAGATATAGCGCCCGTAGCGCGGGTGTCGGTTCAAAACGCCGGCCAGCCCGACTCGTCGTCGTGTCAAAACAGACTCGAACCGGAGGAATGTTATTTTTCTAAAGCATTATTGCTGATGCTCATCCTGCTGCTGCTGTGACTGGCGTCGATATGTACATCTCGAGTGATGTGAAAAGGAGGAAAAAGTGGCGTCGCCGTCTCTTTACTTTCTATACACTCCCCCCCTGGCGGGTGTTGATTTTACCAAGACAAACAGAAAAAGAAAAGAGAGATAAGAAAACTGGTGCGAAAGGGCACGTCGGCTTACATAACAGCGTTGGCAAACGCGGTACATATACACACAACGGCGTGAGCAGTTATACACAGTTCCCGTACATATCCCAAGAAGTTAATGCGTCATGTATGTATAGAGTAGAGGCCTATATACTCTACTATACATGTTGTTGTCTCTCATTGATCTGCTGGGGAAGAGCGACGCAGTGGAGGGGAGACAACTCAACTTGAAGAGTTGCACATGCTGCTGCTGCTGCTGCTGCTGACGTCGGCGTCGGCGTCGACGTAATACATCGCGCCGAAAAAAATATAACCCCGCAGCCCGAAAAAACATTTGGCTCTTTTTCGTTCCTCATTTCTTTTTTCTTCCGCTGTTGTTGGTGTTGTTGTTTCACGGTCGAGACAAGACAAACAACACGCCGTCCATTTTGTTTTGTCCTTTTCCTCTCTGGGCGCCTTAAGTTTCACGAGCTCTTATAGTATAGAGTTTATAAAGGAGATGACTCCCGCGTTCGTTCTGTTATGGCGACTCGGTTTTCTCAGAGAGACAAAAGTCGCAGTGATTCTTACACGTGGAAGAGAGAGAGAAAGGCGGTTCGTGAAATTCGACACTCGTGGCTTCTAATACGTACTGGCGGGGGTATTAATATTATACCAGCAACGGACTGGATGTTATTGTTAAATTTTTAAAAAGAAAAGAAGTCTATAAAAACGGACAGAGAAAAAATAAATGAAAATAAAAAAGCAAGTTAAATGGGAGAAATTGAAGAATCCATTTGAGATGATTACAGGGGACGATATAAGCCAAGGGTGATGGAGAACCACAGAGTTTTCCGAGCTATACGGTCTCCTCTCTGATAAATAGAAAAAGAGAAACCAGAGAAGCGGCCAGCAGCAATTGAAGCCGATCCTGAGCAGCAACAGCGACGGCCGTCCATTTGGCGCAATCGATATATATTACAGCAGCGCCCGTCGATGGGGATCTATGTACTCTGTCTGCTGCTGCGGTGGTGGTGGTGGTGGTCTCGGTTTATATATCTATAGTAGACTATATTACTCGTCCTCCTTCTACATAGAAGAAAGAAATCTATAGTCAGTCATGTCTGCTCTATCATTTTCTTGTCGGTCTCGTCTCCCATCTCCCAATTGATCCAATTCTATCCGCTATTGTGTGTCAACCAATTTCATCTTTTTTTCTTTTTCTTTTTTCTTTTCTTTACAGACAGGACCGCAAAATCTATAAACGCATTACCCCAACAGGCAGAGAGATAAAAAAGACTTTTTTTTATTTTATTTTCTGCTGCTGGGGTGGAAAGAGAAATTTCCTTCTTATTGATACATTACCATAATTTTTTGATTCAACAATCGGGAAATGTGTGCGCGCACCCCCCGACCACCGTCTGCCATCGCTCGGGCATTATGCGAAGTGTAAACGGAACCATCCAGCTCCTCTTCTCCAGCACCATATCTGTATATATATAGTAGTTAGGTAGGTATATATAAATGCGAGTTATGAAGTTGAAGTTCCATGGCGAGTCGGTCGCAGGAGGGGGGTCGGTCTGGGGCGTGCCAAAGTTTTGGGTTTCTTCCCTCTACATTTTCTTTTTTCTCGTGCCGAGTCCGGGAAGAAAAAACAAAACTCAAACAGCAGAAATGCTGCCATCAACGAGAAGATATTTAACCACTGGCTGGCAGCCTCTGCAGCAGCAGCGTGAACTATGTCTCTCGGATTAGTCACGCCGGAGGATTTATAATATCCATATCTCCCCCAGAAAATCATCGGTGATGAAACGCATTCTTTCAATATGGCCACAGCAGCAGCGCAGTCTCTCTTCGGTTGTGTCGTCATTCATCAAAAAGGAGCGAATATAATCATATGGAAAAAAGGAAGAGTCTGTTCGATCCTATACACAAATTTCTATAATCTACGGTACTAGACGTCGATTCCTATTATGTGCAAGAGGTCAAACACAGCCGGAGCTGTCGTGATTTCACTATTTTTTTCGGGTAGACATCTAAACCGAGGCGGGAGATTCTCATTCCGACTGGTTGATGGCTGAAGGGGATCGGATGACATCGCGTGTGTGTACTGCCCAGCCGGGATTCAACTCACCTCAGCGTGAAAAGCGAAAAAGAAAATCAAATTCCGCGATTGTGGGGGCTGATTCGGTTGGGTTCAATCACCATTCGATACGGACGATTACAATCTCTTGCCATCACGCTTTTGATTATATAATATCTAACCCAAGCGCAACTTCTTCAGATTTCTTTTTTTTTCTTTACATCCAGCCGGAGCAGTGGCATCCGCACGGCGCGGATCATTTCTCTTCAAAAATGGGATACAACAGAAAAGAAAAGGTACACAAGTTGGGGGTGGAATTTTTAATAGCTGATGGTCGTCCCCAATAAGATGATCGAGGAACAGACACCAGCGGGGGTTGCATGGGCAACTGGGGGGGATCCAAACGGATCCATTGATATTGTAGTACGTCTCAATGGTCTAGAAAATAATGCATTGGGAATAATGCGCAAGTTATCATCTCCTTCAAGTCTTATATTCTCATCCGAGTAGGTAGATATCGACCGATGCGCGCACTCCCCGCACAGCTCCAAAGTCCCAGGTTCTACCCCCGCAGGTGGCCGCCAGGCTTATATCAGCCTGGCAAATGAGCGGCCAATGACACAGGCACATTTATACCTACACCGTTTTTTTCTTTTCCTTTTGAACTGTTGACGTCGGTTGGCCCATTCTTTTGTACGAAAACAAGCACTTGGGCTCTACAGGCCATCGAAGCAAATGGATAAACGAATATCAACAGGCGTGAAATACAAAAAAAAAAGAAAAAAAACCCTGTGTAACAAATTTGGCTATTATGCGGCCAGTGGAGCCAGCGGTCGATAAAAGATGATCACGCAGGGCGGGCATGGGTCTAAACTTATGGCGATTATAGACATGTGTAGCTGTTTGCTGCTGCTGGTGTCCAGCCCGATATTACCGAACATTCAGAGCGACCGGAGAACAGCAATTATTATAGTGAGGTACATAATAGAGCCGAGTCCAGTTGAGATATTCACACTGTCTATATACCTATATATATTGCCGCTAACAGGTAGATGTATACAGAACTGCTGCTTGTGCATATCTCTGATATTTAAAGGTGTAATAATCGAGGCGCACAAAAAAGGCCCAGCTTGCCAGCTTGTCCAGTCTCTCTCCCTCCTTCCCCACTCTTATCTTTTGTTGGCCGCGTCCAGCCTCTTTCAGTCCGTCTGGATATTTACGACGACGTGTTGATAGGATGAGAGTCTCTCCAGCCTCCACGCACCTTCCGTCTACTTGTCTGTGTGTGTGTGTGTGTGTGTATCCAATCCTTTGAGCTCAGCCTCAATCATGACAACAGCAACAACAACAACAACAATACAGTTAAAGGGCCAACAACTTCTTTCCCACCTCCTCTTAGTCAGTCCTTAGCATGTCTCGATTATTTTTTTGGGTTCTCCTTTTACTATATACAGATGGGAATTTTGCGGCGCGCGAGACTTAGCTCTGCCGTGTGTGCGTCTGTTTTTCTTTATTCCATCGGCGTCAGGAGCTTGCGGGTTGCGCGCGGGTTCTCAATAGCCCCGTGTCACGCGGGACTTGATGCTGGCCAAGAATTAAGGAAGAATATAATAAAAAGAAACGAAAATTAAGGGGGAGGTGGTGAACACATGCAAGGAGGGTTCTCTCATCTAAAGTGGAGAATAATATATAAAAGAAAAAAAACAAGTTTGTATTTTTCTTGAAAAATATTTTTTTTTTTATATTTATATTTTTTTTTCGAACAAAAGTTAGACTGATGATCCGGCGCAATCGATACGATGATCCAGCACATTCTTCTTTTTCTTCTTTCTTTCTTTCTTTTCTGTTTTTCTCCCCTCGTGCAACATAAACTGATTTGATTCTTTTGCCATCCAATGTTGACTTATTCCTATGCGCAACTATTTCAAAATGATCTCGAGTTCACGGCGGGAGAAGATCTTCTAGAGACTCCGGTAGACATTTTTCACGAGAACTCTATGCCCTATCATCGTGCAACTCGGATTCGAGCAGTCGAGATAACATCAATGTACATTTTCCCTTCTATTTACAGTAACACAGAATCTGTGGGGAGAGAAATCTATAGTTGGAACTAATCAGCATGGGTATAGTCCTGAACGCGCCAGATTCAAATCCGTCCGTACAATTCTTATAATAGCGCAGAGTTCTGGGAACATACAAGATTTGCAATTGATTAGGAAAATAAAGTATTGATATTTTTAAAAAAATAAAAGGCTGGCAGGTGTCTGCCGTGTTCAATACCCATAATCGACACGCGTCTATAAAAATTTGTTTTGCTGTGTAACATCAAATATATTAAATGTCAGGTATCAAAAAAGCTGCTGACTGAATTTTTTTGTTGGTCTTTTTCCCTTTTTTGGTTTTCCATCCGCTTCTTCTTCTTTTCTTTTTTGTTGCTTAGCTTCAGGGACACATTTTGATTAGCCACCTGACAATTTCTCAATCTTCTTTCTTCTTCCTCCTTGTTGTATTTTTCGTTTTCTTATCTCTTTTGTAAACTCGGCGTGTGAAATCATTGGAAGGAAGGTGGAAAGAAAAAAATAAAAACTAAAAGAGAACGAGGGAGGTGTTATGTATAGCGGTCGGGTGGGTGGGGTGAGGAGTTGGGCCGTGAGGTGGTTCTCTATTCGGCGCGGTGATGTCGGTAATAAATTAACGATGATGCCTATAGTGTGTGTGTTGCGCGCGGCTACTAATCAACGGCTATTATTTACTCCTTCTCGGCTGATGGAAATAACCATCAAGAAGCTACCACTCTATAATGCTGCACTGCCACTACCAGCAACTCTAGTATATTCCTTATTAGTATATTCCCGATTTTCTTTTATTTTTCCGACTGGCGGACGTGAGACGCCATTCCGTAAAACAAAAAAGTTTTCTTCTTTCTATATATATTCATCTCGTTCGTATTATTTCCCATTGATTGGAATCATCAAATCAACGAGTGTGTAATACTTATCTATACTCCCCGTTTTGTTGTCGTAAATATATAGACCATGTTGTTGTTGTTGTTGTTGTTGTTATAATGGGAAAACAGGACTATGAGAGGAAGGAAGGAGAAAAAAAAGGGGGAGGCAACTGGCTGATGACACCTGGGCTGGTGTAATTAACACCCCCGAGAGAGTAAATCATCACCCAGCGCCAGCCACAGGTGTCGGTTTGTATGTTGCGCGTGTAATCATATCTGCATTAAAAAGGTGGATGAGAAGAAGAGGAACATATGAAGAAGAAGAAGAGAGTCTCTCGGGTAACGCCAGGGAACATCTTTACAAATATAAAAAAGGGACGACGACTATTACAAAGAGAGTCACTTTTCATCGCGTATAGGACGAAACAACCCCAAAAATATCATCTAAAAAGAAATGAAGAGATAGAATCAGCCTGGGAATCAAGGAAAAGAAAAATGAGGAGACCTAAAATACATTTATTTAAAAAAAAAAGAAAAGAATAAGGATCAAATAAAAAGAATAACCTATCTGGCAATCCCTGGCGGCGCTAATTGAGACCCTTAAATACACAGTCAGCACCGACGTGTTGTTGGGTTGGCTGCTGTTCGTCGTCTAATATTGACTTGTTTCCTGGCTATATACCATGCACAGTACTGTGTGTGTGTATATTATGTTGAACGCTATTATATGCTGGCCTTATGGCTGTATTAGGAGTCAGAAAAAGGACGGGCAATACATTATTAAAGGGGCCGGGCGAGAAGACGAGAGAGAAGAACGGAACAACACACACCTGATATTATGTGTGCAGACATCCCGCTGTTGTTGCGCCATCCAATGTGATCACACCGAAAAAGAACAAAAGACGGCCGAAGTAGTAGTAGTAGTAACTATACTCCGGGATTTTTCCTTGGCAATACAATAAGAAAACGGCTCGTTACCCCGACACAACCAGCTTACAAAGATGACGACCAATTTACGCGGTAACTATGAAACCTCCTCCTTCCTTCCGTCCTTCCCACATTAGCCGCGTCAGGGGCCCCAGCACCAGCAACAACCCAGCGGCCGCTCGTCTCCTGTTTCATCCTCGTCGTAAATACTCACCGGACCCAATTATTATATCCGAAGCTTATTATATATCGCTCTATAATGTTATATAACCTATACGTACGTACGAAAAAAAGCACCCAAAAACACCTGGGTATAATATTTTGATTCGCATTCGCGTCGACATTTGAAGAATTTACGATCGGCTCCTCGGGAAAATCTTGTGGAATTTTTGGTTTCGTCTTGGGTTCATCAAACAAAGAAATGTGTTTTTTCTTTTTAAATCCAGCCGAGTGGATATAAAAACACTAGGGCCAGCAAGTTTAAATGGACAGGAAAGAATGCTGAGGCTGGGAAAAAAGGGGAAAAAATCGAGACCATTATTTAAATGATATGACCGAATTAGGATGAAAAGGATTATTAGGTTCACGCGGGGGGATATCAGCAGAGAGAGAGAGAGAAGATATGAAGAGATGAGGGGTTGATATATTTTTCGTGGAAATTTGTCTGAGCCCCTGTCGTGAGCCGACAAAGTTATCTCCCGACTCTGTTTCACGCCACTGTGGCTGGCTGGGCTTCCGCTGCTGCTCTTATAACCCGCGCGTCTGACCGCACGCACATCGCATTATGCAATAGAGGGAGAACAACTCTCCTGTTACACGCATTGGCGGTTTTATAGCTCCACATATTAAGGATGAGCCATAGAGGAGAGATAGTTCATTACAAGTCGTCTGTATTCCAGCGACCTGCCACCTTTGACTGCATATCATCGGCTTGTAATATTATCAAGAATAAAAGAAGAAAGAAAAAGCGATTTATATTAAACGGACTGGCGTGTGGAGCCGGCGGAAAAAAGAAAAGAGTTATACACAAAATATAGCCGATAGGGCAATATATATACATTTATAAGATTTTTTTTTTTTGTTCCCCAGCCGGCGGGAGTTCCGCCTGTGTATCTGTTATGATGAACAGGCAGCCGCCTCTGTGATTAGCCATTAACACTCCTTCGCAGCAGCGGGTCCGCGCGGCACACACACACACACAACCAGCGCGCGCGCCTTCTTCATCCTCTCTGATGGTATGAGCTAAAACATATTACCTTCATTCCCGGCTTGTTCGATTTAAAATAAAAGATATCTCCTCTGCTCCGAAAGAGAGAGATAGAAGGGGGGACCGTTTATAATGAAGAAAAAGAAGAAAAATGGAAAAGAAAGAAAAAAGATCTTTTTATTTTATTTTATTTTTCTTGAATAAGCCGCCTGATGGGCGTGCTGTTATTGAACTGCTCACACTATTAGATGTAGCCCAGCCGCACAGACACACACAAAAAAGAGAAGATATATAAAGTGTGTCTGTGTGTATAGAAAAGTTTTCATCCCTCCTTTTGCTTATTTCCAAACACAAAAGCACCTGTTGAAATAACACACCGAGAAAAAGAGTTGCTGATGCTGATGTTATTTCTTTGACCTGCAGATTGCAGCAGCCGAAAAGGTGTATAGAAATAGCTGCTGCTGGGCGACGAATGAAATAATGTCAAAAGCTGATGATGCTGGCTATTTCATTTTTTGCAGACTGTAAATAAATACAATCGTGTGACGGCTTATTATACTTATTTTGCTTATTTATTCTTAGACACATTCCTTTGATTCGCCAACTGGAATTTTAATGAAAAAATTTCTTTTCCCCATTTTGTGTTGAAATTTCCACTAAAGTTGGTCCATTATTTTGAGGTTTCAAAAAAAAAAAAGTTCAGTAGTTTCTTATCCGACCGATATAATAGTTAAATACCTGCGTATATATATAGGAAGTAATACATTATATTTAAGGTCTAAAACTTGGGATACCTTTTGTGTCAGGGGGGAAACCAAACGGTTTAATAGACGCGTCCATCCTAGTGGAATGCCATTATTCGTTATAATCATGTTTATTTTGGTTGCTGCTGTGTCTAAGCCCCGATATGGGATTATGAGCCGGTCCGAAAAAGGAAGAGGAAAGAAAAAAGGTGCTGACCTGCTGGTCTGCTGGTGGTGGTGGTGGACTATGGGAAGGAGAGAGACATATAAAAATATCCTGTAAATAACACTGTTTATTAGACGGAAGAAAATAGCTGGACAGCACACAGAAGGAGCTCTAGCAGCTACAGCACAACCCATCCAGCCACACCACAGCAACAACAAGCGGACCGCCGAGGGAAATTCGATCCCATCGAACCGAAGGGTATTGAATGGCGGCAGAATATATATATATATATATAATATAGCTGCCTCCTCCGTGCGTGGCTGAAGCGAGAAAGGTAAGAAAAATTGGAAGAAGAAAAAAGGGGGCGGCCGCGCTATATCTAAACATTTTTTCTTCTTCTTTTATCTATTATAATATAGACGACGACATTAAATTGCTTCTCTTTTTCCTTGGGATCCGATGATGACGGATTAGGTTCGCTTGATCGAGCGCTCGCGCCACAAGCTTCTTGACGTTGATTATCATATCCTACGGGAGGGGATGATTAGGAAACAACGGGCGACACACACAACCAACACAACACAAAATGGAAACCCCGACTAGATATTTATAGAGTCGCTAAACGCATCAAGTGTCGTCAGGCGACACAATCCAGCGCGCTGAACCAGAAGCACACCGACGACGGGCATTATTGCCCGCATATCAAGCAGGTACACACACACTGGGGCTGGCTGGGCAAAAGAAAAAAGAAAAAACCAGCATCATCATTCGAAAGGGGCGCCATTACCATAATGATTATCACCGCGCGCCGTCATCGCGCCATCCAAACTGATTTACGACGGAATACATATTATAGAAGTCTACCGAAAATAAAAATAAAAAAAAGTGGTTTGGTTTGGCTGCTGCTGATGATGTGGCCCGTCGAATCGACTCCGGGCCGTGACCGTCACGCGGAAACCACAGCAGCAGCTATAGTGAACATTAAGCGGGGGGAAATATAATATAAAACGTTGCTGCTGCTGCTGTGATCGAGTTCTAGATTATATAATAACTTTATGTTTTTTGGTGTGTTCCAGACCTCACACAGAGCGATGTGCATAGATCTCACCTTTGCTCTCGGCTGTACCTCGCCAAAAGAAAATGTGGTAGTGGTGGTTATGATTATTACAGAGAGAAAAACGACGACGACGTAGGCAGAATCCATTATCAAAGTCCATTATTATTTTCCCCTCGTGTCGTATAGGCTCCAGAAAATTGAGTCTTGTGTATATCATCAAGTGCGACGTGTATATACGCAATTTGGTACGGCCCAAGAGGCCTCTCTCCCCGATATATACGTATATATGTTATCGTTAGGTACCTCTAATACGAGTAATAAGGTCTGACATTGTTTTTTTTGTTTTTATTTCGGGTGGTAAAAGCACAGCCATTAACTGCTTTTCCAATCACCATTTCGCTGACTTATGTACACATGATGTTAACAAGTTTTCCCGTGTTTATTAACTTTGACCTTTTCTTGTATTTATCTAAGCAATTCCCATTTTTGTAGAAACGAGTGTAAACTCTGATTTGATTGACTGTCTAAACATTAGCGAATCTATTCTTTCCACGAAAGTATGACGTCAATCAATAGAAACCGGAAACTATTGTCTACCTAATGGGGAAGACAAGGTGCTTCCGTGGTGCCTTATTATTGCGTACAGCCATCAATCCCCCCCCCCCCCTTCACAGCAGAAAAATAAAGAAGCGCGGCAATTCGAAAATGACTGTATTTATAGGTGGCGCGGTAATATCTAAGGTTATACGATACATCGAGTGATGGCACATGATGAGCGCCGACTCATTATCCTGGAAGCCCAGAAAAAGGCAATCAGTATGGTATAGGTCTAGATGTATACGTACAGTAGACGGCAAATGGTTTCCAAGTCATCCGATTATTTAGCCGCTCGTTTCTATATGTAAGCCTAAATAGTATCGTCTGCTGATGTACAGAGAGAGAGAGAAGGTTCTCAAACCTGGAATATAATATCGCGTGAGAATGATGTGCTGCAATGTCTTCATCATGAAAAGCGGCGGGGCCGTTTGCTGCCGTGTTTTCTCGATTCGTTCCGCGTCTTCTGCTGTTTGGATGAGCGGGAGGGACTAGATAGGGAGGCAGCCGGCCACTTTCCAACTTTTTCCAGGTGCCCTCTCAGCTCTCCAATTTGCCGCCGTTTTCATTTCCTTTATGGCCGTTCTTTATAGACCAGTGCCAGCCAGATAATATTCGGGACCCTTTATACTCCTCGTCCACACATATATCTCTCTCGTTCACCTCCTCCCTCTTCTCTCCCCCCCCCCTTAATAAAAATCCGGCTATACGTGTGTTGATTACACACTGGCAGCCACTCGGCTATATATGGCACCCATTACGAGCCGATGAAATGGCGTATAACTATATCATACCAACTATACACAACCAGCAACTCGGACGTTATATTTTCACGTATATACCTTTTTCTCTTCTCTCCCGGCGCCGGGAATAAGAAGAAGAAGAAGAAAAAAAAGTAATCACGAGCGTACACACACACACATTCATTCAAAGCCACAAAAAGGGAAAAAAAAAAAAGAAACAAGTTTCTTATTATTATTATATCTTTTTGTTTTTTTGGTGCTAGCTGTGTGTTACGAATTCCATTATATTATAAGAGGTAGACGATTGTCGTTGAAACGACGAGTAATCACCGCGATCATTACTTCCCATTTCTCTTTCTCGTAGAGTTTAGATTTTTAGTCACTTGCGCTAGACACGACATCATCACGGCATATAGCCTTTCGCTTATCATTAGGTGGATGAAGCCGCTGCAATATTGGATCCATTGCAAAGGGGCAAAGAAAAAATAAGAAATATAAAAAAGGGATCCCCCATATTTCATTTGTTTCTTCATTAGTCAGTTTTCTGTCTTCTTACGCAGGTAGCGCTTTTTTCTTACCTGCGTAATGACTTCCTCTATATTTAAGCCAACGGGAAAATACAAGGGAAAATATAAAAGCCACGACAGAAAACAAATGAATCCAATAATGCGACGACACATTTTTTTTTTCCTTTCACACCACCAGATAGCTGCGCTGGATAAGAAATAAGAAAAAGCGGATTGAATTGTCCGCATTTTTTGTTTTTTCTCCTGTGTAAATTAGAAAGAAGAGAAGCCGTGCGGAATAAAAATGGATCCTTTTATTTATACGGTAGTTTTATGATGAACCACTTCTTTTTTTTTCTGGGGAAGGGAGGGTGTTTGCGGTGATCAAAACGATTTGTTGTGCCCAGGGTCCCTGGGTTTTCTCTCTCCTTGACGGTCCCTGGCCCTTTTTCTTTCCGTGTCCGTCGGTCGCGCTGCGGCGAGCCGATAAATGAGCCGCGGTTTGTCTTGTATTATATACGTTACATTATTCTTTTAAGCTCTGTAGCTATATTTCCCCCCTTTAATTTCTTGTTTGGTGTGCATTCTTTTGGCAGGTCGAACTGTTGGGCTGCCTTCCCCGACGGCCATGGCAAGCACACGATTAAAACCGCACACACACACACACACAAATATATAAATGACCATTCACGATGGTCGCATTTTCCTCCAAGGAACGAAACGAAATAAAAGAAACTCGCCATAGTCAAGGTATATATTTGGATAACAAATCGACACTCCACCTGCTGCACAAATAACACACAGACATAACATTTCTTTTTGTTTAAAGAAATATTTCGCTGGCAGCTATATACGCCGCCGACATTCTCGATTGCTTATTACTTACAAAAAGGAAATTAAAGGAAAAATAAAAATAAATAAAAAAACAAAAAAAGAAACTTATTTTTTTGACACTATGAATGATGAGAGGTTCTCGCGATAGTCCCGGCGCCTAATCATTTCCGATGTGTCCAGTAAGTGGAATTTTTTTTCCCTTTCGTCTCGGTGGTTATTGTGTGTGAGTTACAACAAATGGGCAATGCCATATAGCCAAAGAGATGTATGAAGATGGACAATACATTTACGTACAACTGCGCTAGAGTGAATTTATACAGATAGACACGCAACTCTTTTCTCTAGAAAAATAAACGATACAACAAAGATTATTATATAGAAAGTGAGAAAACGGAGCCGAAATATTTGATGATAATGTCGGTCGACGTCACGTCCGTTGTCAGCAGTGTCCATAGCTATTATAGTTTGGTAAAAAAAAATAAAAAAAGGAAAGTATATATGGACTCGTGTATATTATAGATAGAATAACAACAGTCGGGCCCATTCCCACGAATGTTGATGACGGGCTCTTGTTGTCTATAATATACAGTTTCATCGACAGCACTCGTCGTCCTACAGCAGTCTATAATATATATCTATATATATTTTCGCTCAATATCTTTCTTCTTTTTTATTTTGTTTTCGGTTGGCAACATAATGCCCACTGTATATACATAGTGACGGGAAAAATAGCCTCGAATGGTTATGTTGTATTTGTACATCTTGTTCTTTTTTTTACCCATCAAGAGAAAACATTATTATTTCTCATTACGGTCCATTAGGCCGAGGAGGGGGGAGAACAACTCTGTCGACTAATCAAGCGTGCGATATGCGCTCCCTGCAACATGATCCTCCGCTGTCAATCTCCGGTTCCATTTATAGCAAGCAGCAGCGTTCAATCATTTTTAAAACGGATAGAAAATCGGGATCCATCAAGCCTTATATAGCTCTTTTATATATATGCATACTTAGAGTGTTGTGTAGATGAAATGCGCATCCCAACATACCGTACGTACAGCCGAGGCATCTGTTTATTTAGCTGCTAGCCTGCCACATTTATAGTATAGAATCGAGTTGAGAGTAAGAGACAAGAGGGAAAAAAGCTTCTGGTAATCCGATCACCTGGGAGCTGAATTCAAGCCAACCAACCCATCAACACAATCCGCATTCTATGTCTCCCTCTTTTGCTTTTTTCCTTAGCTTCCTCCTCGTCGCCCAGCTAAAATATCCATCCCAGCCAAATGTCTAAATGTGTTCGTTCCATCAGTTGTGTACCTACAAGATCCGATGGATGACAATCAATCGACTATAACTGGCCGTTAAGATTGCTGCAACGACTAAATCATTTGAATATTACAGCATCAGCGCTGTTTTGGTTTGAATGGAGAATTTCGTTACTTTTATAATTGACGTTTCCCCTTTAAAAGACAAGTTATTAAAAACGAGTACATGTGTGTACAAGTGTTGAAGAGCCCCGACACCCGAAGGGACTCTCTGCCAAAAGACTTCGTATGGGGTTGGAAAAACACGCAGCAAGCGGCCGTCCGTCCGTCCGTCCCCCTCCCTCTCTCGTTCATTTTTAGTGCAAGCACATCACTCCAGCCGAGGGTAAATAAAAAAGACTCTCTCTTCTTCTTCTCCTTCTTCTTCTTTTTGATTTGCCCCCCTCTCTCTCTCGACTGGTTTCGCTAAACGACAAAAGGATCCATCCACCGGAGAGATATGGGGCTCATGTCGAAGGGCCTGTTGTTCCATCATTTCCCCCCTTTTTTCTCTCCTTCTATATAGCGGCTCTTAGCGTCTCTACGAGGGGATAGAAAAACTCACCAAATGAACTGTACAACTACTACTACACTTAATATCTAGCAGCCAAAGTACTACTACAACACAAGGGATTATCAAATGTGCACACCCTTTCCAGCATATCCCTTAGAGTTGATACATAAGGCGATAGGCTCTCTCTCCCTCTGCTTTTTTTTCTTCTTCTTGCTATATATAGAGACTCTATCAAGATGATGTGTGTAGGTAGAGAGAGACGTACACCTTAATTAGTCTTGAAGAAAAAGAAGTGAGCAAGCTGCTGCCGTGGATAAACACTTCCGCTCCCTGGCTTGCTGGCTCTTGTCAGAGCCCAGCAGGCCCTGATAAACACTTGTTACTTTACTTATAATATGTAGACCCACACACACACACACAGGCCTATATATCCTCCAACCTATAGTGCACTTTATACTCTCTTTTCTTGTATGTATATTTTCTCGCCCTCTCCCTATTGATATACACTGAGCAGCTTAAGAGCTGCCAGCTCGACATCCTCTTCAACACCAATATCTTTCAAACGCTTATTATTGCACACACACACACACACACACGGAGAGAGGGCTATATAAGTCTGTATAAATAGAGAGAAAAAGGAGATAATATACCGGGGGCCCCCACTATACCTATGGGATTGTGGAAAAAAAAACCTTATATTCCTCCGCCTTCCAATTGCCATTCACACAGGCGAGTTTCTTGTAGTAGATATGAATTAAGAAAATAAAAGAGCGCTAGACACAACAGCCAAAAGACCAGGTGTGAACTATACATGTATGTATACTGCAGCCCTTTACTTTTGTGTATTTTCCCTCGTCTTTGATTCAAATCCATACAAACGCGTATAGATGTGTTGGTTTGTTATTCTTTTCTTGGCAAATCCTGAGCGCGGCCATCAATTCGCGCCGATTTTTTTTTTTTTTTTTCTTTTCAAAAGATTTAACAGAACATATTGTTTGAATCCGGCCAATATATAATCGGATCGATTCTTTTTTCCTCTTAGAATTCGAAAGTTACGAGACGAAAGCCTTGGAATGCATTTTCCAGCACATGTATTTAAAAAGACTGGGGCGCTGCATCAGCTTTATTATCTCGACGCGGCCTTTTGTTAGGAAGTTGTACGGACGTTTGAAACCGATCCGGAGCAGCACATCCACTTTGATACCCGATGACCATTTTATAAATGGATGGCAAGAAACGAGCTCTGCTCTCTGCTCTCTGCTCTAGATGAAAAGGAAGAAGAAAGGACGGACAAAGAGGATCGTTTAACAGGAGAGTTTGAAGAGACACACAACGGTGCCGTAACTTTATCCGACCGATATGAGAAGCGCTTCAGATGGTCAGGAACTCGAGCAATGCGCCACTATATAACATCGTCCCCCCTTCTTTGACTATACACTATACTGTGACGTCTTTTTCTTGTGCAAACGGGACGGCCATCAAGGGATATCAAATCCTATCAAAGACTTTTATTTGGCGAGATCTTAAACATCGGTTTCGTCATTCACACAAATTCCGCATACCACGACAACGGAATAAATTCGAAACGTCTTGACGTTTATAGACGGTAGTGGTGGTGTTGAAAATATGCGGGGGATAAAAATTGGGGAAAAAATATATACACACAGCCGATAATATTTATCCCCCCGTATGTGTGTCTATTCCCACGGTGTAGCATTGCCCAGCCAGTGTGTGTGTGTGTGTTGATATCTTTTTATATTTTGGGGTGGAAAAAAAAACAGGGAAAAGTAACAAAATGTTAGAGGCCCCCCTTATGTTCTTTGATGAAGGTATAAATATCCATAAACTGTGTGTGTGTGCATATCTAGATCAAATGTTCACAGTTGATTCAACAAGTAAAAGAGACGGCCCAGTTATAGAGGTATGCATGACCGTTCCACGGCTTAGACGGGATCCAGTTACCTGATGGGAAAAAATAGAAAAGGTAGTAGGGCACACTGCGATGAAACAACGGCCCATAGCCCAGAGTGCACTGCTCAACTTCTTACAAGAGATATGCCCCGGCCGTCAACAGCCTATTTATTATACTTGATACTATTTGATATGTAGCTACGGTGTACGTTTAATGTCTCAATCTCGTCAAGGTGGGATCAGGTGTCTTTATTTAGAATAATAAAAAGCTTCTCCGTCATCTTGACGGGTAACCGTTTTGACGAGTATTATCAGCAGTTTACCTGCTTCTCCAATCAACGGAATCGCTTGGAACTTCTGAAACAGAAAAAGGCCAAATAACCGAACCAAAATTCCAGCCGGGAAATAAACGGATGGAAATCCCATCATTCATCATATATCAACGGTTTTGCAATCCATCCAAAATGGCTACTTTTTGGGTGCTGGGCAACATAACGGGCGGGTGTCGTCGCTTTTTAGATTACGGCACAGTTTTATGTGCGCCATTTTCACGGGAGAAAAACAGTTCCACCCGTTTTGTTTTTTTCTGTCCTTTTACCTAATAAGACAATGGGTGTGTGTGTGTGATGTGGCATGTAATAAGGTGCAGAGTCTTCCGTTCTGGGTGGACGTGTATTCCGGCAGCCGACAGGGTGGTCGTCTCTCCTGCCAAATCACAGCAGTAGCTGGAAAAAACAAATAAATAAAAGAGAAAAGTCCGTTCTCATTAGAGATCAATCCATCATTGAACCAACAACACATAAGGCGCAGCAGTCCAGTAGCACCAAATTCTCCCCCACACAGTCTGGAATCGTTAGGGCGCGGCGGAGACAATCAACACAACAGACGTTGCTATTCGGCAAGAGATAACCCAGCAGACAGAGGAGACCATACACTAAAAAATAAATAAATCAATTTCCATAAAATTTTAATCTTGTTCTTATATCAATGAGTTGGAATATAAAATTGGGACGCACATATATATAATAGAGGTGTATAGATGATGGATCATGTTCGAATATGATTGTCACCGGATCAAAAGCGAGGCTTTTTGAAAAGGAGCCGCAAAATCCCGCCTCTTTCGATTATGTCAATTGATCGTAATGCACTTATGTGAGAATAAATATCGAATCAAAATGATCCGCCGTACTGTGTACACACATTATACAATTTATAGGGTGTACTACACACATACGGTTTTGGCCCTCTATAGAGATACTGTACGGCGTATTTAAAAAGAAAAAGATGAAGTTTCATCAGTGGATTATTTGGGGGGAGAGCACACAGCCAGCCAGAGCCCCCCCAACATCAACAGAAAAAGACTCAACGGAACTCTCTCTCTATGATGGTAAGAGGAGACTTTTGCTTTGGGGTATTTTTTTTTCCATTCGACCACATCATATTCATATAGATAGGGAGCTATACACAGCGATGGCTGGCGGGAGGATATTTAAAAATCCCCTTAAATCATTCTCCATTATGGTTATGATTGCAGACGTACGATATACATATAGTCTATTCATTATTTATACAGCGCGGGATAGGCTCCGCTTGTCCGTGATTGGATCCGATCAAAAAGGAAATATGCTCACGCATATTCCTCTTCACAGTTGCTGCTGTGCTCATTTCTTTCGATCTCGTCTGCTGTGTGCGCGTCTATTATTTAATAAATGAAGACGACATGAATCACTGGCCAGTAACTCCCTTTTTTTTCCTTATATCTTATATCTTTTCTCCCGCATTTGATGCGATCAAGTTCAACGAGAAATCCATGCGCTGTGGTCTCTGGCTCGACGTCTATGTAATTTGCATCCACCCAAAAAAGAAAAAGAAAAAAGAAAAAAAGTTCTTCTTCTCTTGCGGCTATAACATGTTGCCCTTCATTGGCAATTCCATCGTCGTCGCTTTTCTTCCATCTTCCACGCCACGTTATAGAACTTTTTTTCTTTTCCTTTCTTCCTCCCCTTTCAGCTATAAACTGATTGTTGCCGTGTTAACCACCGCAGCCAATCACTAAACCAGTCTGGTCTTTTGTGTACTCAGTGAACACCAGGAGAAAGAGAGAGAGAGACGAAGCATATATTCAGAATATATTTTGAGTTTTTCTTTTTTTTCAAAAAATAAATATGAAAAAAAAGGAGAATGCTTTTGATCAGTGCGGGCGAATACATTGAATCGATTCAGTTAAGATTATATTCAACGGGCGCGGGCGCGCGTGGAGAACTTGCATAATCGAATTCATATCGAGTCGTTGACGCGTGCACACACACTGCGGGACTCTATAATCAGAATGTCGACAGCGGCGGATGAACCAGCCAGGCGGCCATCCAGTGTACGTACGTAGATCTGTATATAAGCGGCGCGGCTGAATATTCGTTCGCCGATGAAAATACTCCCCCACAATTACATCATCAAAAAGTTCCACCCCAATAGACCCAATTTTTTTATTTATTTATTTATTTATTATTACATAACCCCCCGCCAAACCAGAACTCGTCACCCCCATGCCAAATATGAATCGCATTATTTTGTAGACAGCAGTAGCCTCAGTGAAAATTGCGCGGCATTTCGATCTGTTGAGCACACACAGACGCTAATAATAAAATACCAACGTCGGGCGATTACTTATTTATGTTGATACACACGGGATTATTTGCTGTGTATAGCGTCGAGGGTTTATATATTTAAAAATAATCCGTCATTCTCATTTTCCAATGAAAGTAAAAAAGACTGAAATTCAACCGATTTATGTTGTATTATATAAGGTTTATTGCGAGCTGCTTATCTTTTTTTTGTTCATTTTTTGGTTGTTTTGTCTTTCTTGATGTGTGAGTCAGTAGAGTGTCATTCAATCGTGTGATTTTTTTTTCTGTTCTTTAGGACTGTCTATATGAGGTCGTCGCCACAGTATTCAAACAAAAAGACAAATCGAATGTATAGTAATAAAAGGGTCATGATTGCAATAAATCCTAAAGACATTGAAACGTGCGCGTGACTATGAATAAATGATGAATATATAATATCAATCAAAATCGGGATAAAAACAACCAATTCTCTCATTTCTTTTTCTGTCTGAAAAAAGAACCAAAGGAAATGAAAAAATAGAAAACCAAAGGAACAAATGTGTTAAAATCGGCCGATGATTCGTCATCCCTGGCCATTTTTCAAACAAAATATTTTCGTCGGTTTCAATAAGCCAATCGAGAAATTTGAACGCCGAAAAAAAAGTTATCCCTCCCCTCTTTCTCTTTCGTTTATATCTGGACAGCTTTTTATGTAGCACACGTCAGAGTATAGCCCAACAGACTGCGTAGTGAATCGATGAAGCGCCGGATATGGGCGGATGCTGTCTATAGCTAGAGGCTGGCTATATAGAGGAGAGATAGGACAGGACAAACAGATAGGTCCAGCAGTCTCACACACACACACACACCCAAAAAAGGAAATTTTTTAAAAATCTCAAAATAACATTTTTTTTTTTGTCTTTTTTAAATCTTCTCGTATTGTATAAGTTGATCATTGAAAAAAAAAAGGTCATCACAAAAAACAAACCGAAAATTAAAAGGGAAGATTATAAACGGATATACACCATGGGTAGTTTGATAATTATAATATGTATGTAACCAAAACTGGACGATTGGTAGATGTGACCAAACCGTCCGTACTCTATAGCAAATAAAAAAATGAATAAAAAAAAATGAAAGAACACTCACGTACACACGAATGGGAGGGCGAGAAAAAGGAGAGGTGGAATAAATCAATGTCCATGTGTCATGTACAAAGCTCATCGAACGCGATGCAAATCGCCAATATAACCAGGTGGAGAGAGAGAGAGAAGGTAAAAAAAAAAGTAATAGACGCGGAGAGGTCGAAAGATAAAAACAAAACCACTGAAATATTATACACAGTTACACACAAGTAATTCAAAAAAAAAATAAAAATAAAAATGAAAGAATTATTTTTTTGTCTCTTTTTATATAAGGGCCAAGAAAATGCAGCAGCTCTAATAATTATTATAGTAAATATGTAAGTTTTATAGTTATACAATCGTCCACGCCAACAAATCATTCATTGCGCCAACAACAAACGTCTTTTTTCTATTTCTTTGTTTTTTGGGTTCAAGTGACGAATTTTAGTGGGGAAAACTGAATTAATTTCAAGCTAATTCAAAACGTGATTTCTTTTTTTCTTTTACTTTTTTTTACAGCAGACTTTTGACTTGGAACAATTGGAGATTTTTTCTAACTCTGAGTCCCAGTTTCGGCCACGATTTCGTGCTGGTGATGGACGATGGACGTCTTTTGCGGTGTTGGCGGCGTCGGTGGCGTCGGCGGCGTCGATCTTCCGCTGTGCTGACTGCTGTTGCTACTTCGACTGCTGTGGCTGCTCTCGCTGTGGTTCGATTTGTTGCTGGTGATGATGAGATCGCTTTTCAATTTCAGCGGCTCAATCGGACTGACGAGGCTCGACTGCGTCGTGGCCTGTTGCTGTTGTTGTTGTTGTTGTTGCTGTTGCTGCTGCTGCTGGTGGTGCTGCTGCTGGGCGGCGTGATGGTAGGCCGCCAGCTCGGCGGCCGCTGCCGCCGCAGCCATCGCCGCCGCGTGGTGGTGATGGCCCAGCGTCTCTGCCAGCGACATGTCGAACGACGTCGGTGGTTTACCTCCGCCGCCGCTGGAGCCGTTCGGCCGGTTGCTGTTGAATCGAGAAGAGACGCCGAACGGCGCCACGGCCGCCGCAAAAGGGTTGGACAAATTGCCGAAAGCTCCGAACGGAGTCAACGGCGCATTGCCCAGCGACGCCGCCAAATTGAAGTGAAGACCGGCCGCTGCTGCCATCAGAGAATTCGCACCTTTTAAATCAATTACAAAAGAAATTCGTCAATAAAACTGTCCGAAATCATTTTCCAATCTAACAAAATTTTGATAAAAAAAGGACGACGGCCTACCGAATGAAGGGTGGTGATGCGGGTGGTGTCCGAAGGTAAAGGCCGATGGGTGGTGATGGTGGTGATGGGATGGCGGCGGCGGTGCAATGAGGCCGGCCGAAGACAAGGCCATGGCGGCCGCGTGATGATGATGATCGCGATCTCTCGAGTGATGGTGAATGGAATCGGAGAGAAGTCCACCGGCCGACATGGCCAGCGCATTCGACTGTTGACCTCCGATGCTGGACTTGAGGATGGAGGCGGCGTCGCTGCCGCCGACGCCACCACCACCACCCGAACCGGGAGTGATGGACGCAGCTCCGGCGGAAGTCAAATCGCCCACCGGCGACGGGGGACCCGTCAGCGAGATGTCGGAATTGTCCGAATCGATGAGCGATTCAGCGCCGGGACTGAGAGGACCCGATCCGTTGGCGTCGTCCATCAGCAGATCGACGTCGTCGTCTGAATCGTTTCCGTTGGGACTGTGATCCGGTCGATGGCGTTTGTTGCTAGTCGGTCCGCCACCGGCCGAAGACCCTGACGAATAGTTGCAACTGTTGTGGTGTCCTCCGTGACCTCCCATCCGCCTGTGTGTCATTCAAACGGACAATCATTCGTTAGTTTAGTTTATTTGATGTCACAATAATTCATTTCAGCTTTATTATCACATTTTTCTTTAACAATATAAACTAGGCCTAGAATTTGATGGAGAATAAAATGAAATATAATGTTGATCTGTTAATCAGCACCCCAAATCTGCTCAGTAAAGAAGAAGCGGGCGTTACACATTATTGTACGGATGAAAGGCCTAGATCTATAGTGTACAGTCGGCCAGTATATATAACAACATGATATAATAGCATTCCTGGTGGGGTTTTTGATAGCTTATAGCCTCGGATCGGCTTCCGGCACGCAGGATTACATTCCGCTTCAGTGAGCCCTTCTCTATTTCCATCTAAAACATCCGTGAACTATCGAGTGCGTTGTGTTTGTACGTAGGCCAGCCCCGTACATGTCTATCAATTGTACATTAGCCTATATAGGCCGTCTAAATAAATCCGCATTATGATCGTCCAGGACGGCTGCTGCTGCTGCTCTGTATCAACTTGACTGGTTATAAAGCATTCCAGCGGCGAAATATATATCATCATCATCATCATCTGTGTGCCGTCTATAAACTTCATGTGTCAATATAATAATACACAGCAGCCGCGCTTGATCGGCTCTCTCAACTCAGCATGGCGTCTTATCACTTCCGCCCGGATGGCATTCGTCTAGTTTTTCAAGGAAAAGCCTTGGCCCTTCCCCCCCCCCTCTCTCTCTTATATTCCCAATCTTTTTTAGTTTTTCAGGGGGCCCCCCTGTAGATTTCTTTTTGTTATTTCCCAAAAAGAAAACACAGTCAAAGATAAAAGAAAAGGTGCTGTGCTGCTCTTTGATAACAACGAGCTCGTTCTCCTGGAAGATATACACACACACACACACACAGCCTAAATATATACAAAGTATCGCGAGCGGACGGGGGGTCATCCAGTGTACAGCGGCAACCCAATCTGCAGTTATATTTATACGCGTCGTGGCTGTACAGGTCCGGCATAAATATGTGCCGCTAAATACACCAGTGGAAGGATTTCCTTCTTCTTTTTTTTCTTTCTAGGCTTTGGGGTGGATAGGAAAATGTTTGATGATATCTGCCTGCGCCTTGCAATCAGTTCCGGACGAGCGAACCGATTATCCATCGAAACTGTCGCGAGTCAACTGTAGCCTACTACTACTACACCGCGTTCTAGATTATTATTATTGCGGATGCCAGGTGCTTGATGCAATCGAGTTGATGATTCGAATCAAACAGCAGATGGATCAGCAAAGGGAAAAGAAAAAAACAACTAGTATATCGCCGGATGGGAAACTATCGACCGTGTAACAGTTGACTAATATAATGCGCCTTCTGCTTCTGGTCCAATCAAGACAAAGTAACCAATCAACTGTCAACATCATTAGAGTCTTACGGAGCCCTGCGTTATTCTTGTGTGAAATATAACCGCAGTCGACAAAACAAAAAAATCTTCCGGGCCGGAATGATTCCCATGCATATACGACATTCCCCCTCGAAAAATGTTTGATAACGATAACAAATGATTGGGAAAGCGCTCGTGCTGTACAGTACAAAGCCAGTTCTATTTAGATATATATTATAAGCTGTGGATGCGCCATACTTTTGTTCTTTAATTCTTGTCGCCTAACGACTTCCTGAAGTTGCAATCATTTGCTTTTCTGAAAAGAAAAAAAAAACAACGCGATGCGGTTGCGTGAACGCAACAATTGACGTTTTACCGGTGAATTTTCTTGTTGTTCTTTTTTCATTCCACTTGATATAATTTCACAAGAATTTATCACTGTGAAGTGATTTATCATCATTTTGACTGTTTTAAAAAAAGAATTTCGAATGAAATTGTTACTAGGCCTAACATAATGCAAATCCTTTGGCTGTTATTTTTAGGATACGAAATCGAAAGTAACGTAGTAAAGCTAAAACTGATGGAATTGCGATTATCTCTCCTAGGAAAAATAAAATAAATAAAAACAGAGCAGCAGCAGCAGCAGCAAGCATTCAGATTGAATGATGCTGTCGATGGGTCCTACGGGCCTGGTAGAGAGGACGTGTGAAGGGGAGGGCACGACGATGACAATCAGCAGGAGGCCCTCACTAAATATAGAACCGTTTTTCCAATATGCAGCAGCAGCTCTAGCATCAGCGTGCGTCGAGCAAACGACCACATTGATACACACAATAGAGTTCTGAGCTTTAGATTTCTCTAGGATGCATCTCCTCTACCCCTCATCCAATGGTCCCCTTTATCCTTTCTTTTTCCATTTCCATGTGTGTGTGTACATGTACAATATGTACAAAAGCTACTCTCTTAAGTCCAAGCCTGCATCACAAATAAAAGAGGAAAAAGACCAGAAAAAGTGGTGGTCAAACGTGGCAAATCTGACAGCTCCCCGACCGATCAGCAGCAGCAATTAGCTGACAGTTGATGACTTATTTTATATACCCCTTTTTCTCTTCTTCTTTTTCTTCTTCTTTTATTTTTTCAAAAGCAACACGCCTCCCACTCGACGGACACCTCCGCTTTTCCACAAGAGATCCTATAGTACATTTCAAAAGTGGTTTACCATGTTCGATGAATGAAATGGCAGCAGCTCTATAAGAGGCCTAAATAATCGGCTAGACCCTTGGCCCCTCCAGTCGAGCGTATACCTGTGTGCCCACTGTCTTAATTAGTCAGAACACCAGGTAGGATATAGATAAAGTTCACCACCGCACTAACTGGTGGATGGAACAAAAACGGCAGCAGTCAAATAGACGCAACTCCCTACAGCTAGCTATAGACTAAATATGGGATTTGTCTTTTCACAGCTTTTTCTTCTTCTAGCTAAAGGAATAAAACGTATAGTATACTTGGTCGGAAATGGGTCTCGGTAATAAATGAATGGGTAATTGAGAGTTGGCCACCCGACGGTGCGTTCCAATTACTTATCGTTTCATCCCTAATCTTTTCCCCTTTGTCTATATACCCCCCCCTTTCTTTCTTCTATAGTGTATAATAACTCCCCCACCTGGAAAATAACGATCGATGTGAAATTGAGCTCTTGTAGGCTACCACAAATTCTACAAAAGAGGATCGTATCATGGCAATAATAAAGACGCGGGCCGCTCTCAAATCAAATCGCCGAAACACAGGAAAAGATCCGCTGATTATTAGAGAATCCTATACATAGTTATTTACCTAATAAGCAAGGAAGAAAACTATAAATACAGAAAGCCCATTTTTGTTTTAAATTTAGACATCAATATTTAGTCAGTTTTTTTCCGGTCTTATTTAAGCAAAACTCTTGGAAATTAGTTTTGTTTTTTACTAACCGGTTTTTAGCGGCGGCAGCCCGGTCTCTTTGGCGTCTGTTTTTGAACCAATTGCCGACCTGCGTGGGCGTGAGTCCCGTCGCCTGGGCCAGTTCCCGTTTCTTGGTGGGATTCGGGTAAGGATCCTGGAGGTACCACTCTCGGAGCAAGCTCCTGGTGCGCTCCTTGAAGCAGTGGGTCTTCTGCTCACCGTCCCAGATGGTCCTGGGCAGCGGGAACTTCTTGCGGACGCGGTACTTGTCGACGGGTCCGAGCGGTCGCCCGCGCAGCTTCTCAGCTTCCAGGTAGTGAGCCTCGAGCCACATGGCCTGCAGTTTGCCGTGCGAGTCTTTGGTGAACCGATGCGACTCGACGATGTGGTAGAGCTCGCGGTAGTTGCCCATGTGGTAGGCGACCAAGGCCCGGGCTCTCAGCACCGCCTCGGACTTGTTCAACTCGCCAATGTTCGGATGGGCCACCGGCAGCGACCAGAGGAACCGGCCCAGTCGCTCAATGTCGCCGCTCTCCTCCAGCGTCTCGCAAACGGTCGCCACTTGGCTGACGCTGAAATTCAGCGTCGGGAGCGCCGGTGGTGGCGGGATCAGTCCTCCTCCACCACCACCACCTCCTCCGCCAGCACCAGCACCTGCGCCACCTCCTGGAAAGAGCGGAGTCGGCATGAGTGGAAAAGTCGGTTGATCCGGCGGTGTTGCCGCTGAGCTCCTCGATCCGGCCGTTGGAGCTGATGTGGCTGACGAACCGGCCGCCAGAGCCATCGTCTGTTTACACTCGTCGAGACACTTTTTTTGTTTTCTCTTCTTCTTCTTTTACCGATGAATTTCGCCACGAAAATAAATGTCCGCTGGCGTGTCGTCCAATTCGCGTTTCCTGTTTTGGTTGATTTTAAATTCGCAATCAATTTAGAAAGACATGACACAAGGGGACGCACATAGAAGAGCGACACAGTTGGGATTGGGACACAGTTGCCAGCGCAGCGCAGCAGCACTCACAGGTGTGGATGGAACGACCGTCGGGGTGTAAGTGGGACCAGTCGATCCTCCTCCTCGGTGCCTAGTTTTGATGGGATGTAAAAGAGTCTCGAAGAAGAAGAAGGGAGGATAAAAGAGTGAGAAAGGCCAGAGTGGATGAGATCCCCCCCCCCCTTCCATCCCAACCATAAAAGCCATGAGACACACAGACGTACATCCAGCCCAGCTCCTCCCTCGCCAAAGGAAAGCGATACGAGTTGCGAGGAAGCGAGGGCGGAGCTAGTTGGTATCATGACTATATCGATAGCTTAGAGCGACACGAAGGAGTCAATGGCGGCCATTGTCCTACTCGCAGGCTTCTCATTGGCTCAACCTGCCTGCGACGGGGGAGGGATTTCTCTCCCCCCCTCTCTTTCTACCCATTCCATTCTCCCTCCGACTCCCTTTCTTATAGCTGCCTACGAACTGCTACTAGAGTCTATGATGATGCCAACGATCCGAGCACAGGGCCAGGAGCCCAGGACCTGGGCACCCTCCCATCTCGCTCGGGGTGGGTGAGCAAAGAAACTTGTGGGCCAATGGTATCATTCCGATCCCGCCGACTTGATATACACACACAGCACAGCCAGCAGCTAGCAGCTCCCAGTATATATATATACATATTTATGTATACTGTGCGCACCCTTTTTACTCTTTTTCTTTCTTTTTTAAACATACCATAGAATCTCCGCTTCTTCTTTCTTCTTTTTTTTATATGTATATACCCCCCCCCCCTCTTTCTATTATGCATTATCTTCCGGCTGCGTCTTTTTTTTTTTTACTTTTTTTTCACGACTAAAGCGCACGCGCCGGTTATCCTTTCTTTCAAATGCTTTCCATATTCAAATCCAGACGAAAAAAATTGTTTAATGCCACTGAAGCACTTGTTGGGATAATTTTTTCTATATTCAGTGTCAAACTTTGATTTTATTTGAATACCTAATTAATTCATCAAATTTAACACCAGATTTATTTTTAAGACTACAAAATGCATAGGTTTATCAATGTATAATGTAGAAATTGTAATCAATCAGAATAAGTTATTATTTCGAAGATGAAAATACGTATGAAAATATTCCTGATAGTGCCAGGGAAAAAAATGTCCGGCCAAACTGTCACTACGTAGGATACAGGCCTATTGTATACCACACCCTACACTATAGATGATGAACACGGAGGAGCGACAATTTCCCTTTATCATTCTTCGACACATATATAATAGAGACATTCCTCTTGATAGAAGAGGGTGAGAATAACTACGAGACCCGCCGTGTTGTGAAAGAGAAACGGTGTAAACCCAACACAACCAAATATACGAGTGTCGCTATAATAATAGTGCTCACTTCTTCCATCAATCTATATAGCACAACCATGTCCAAGAAGAAGAGAAGGATCTATCGGCTCGCGGTGGGGATTCTCTCACCCCATCCTCTTCTTTCTAAGGCATCCCCCATGGATCCTATACACGACTATCATACAGGAGCGCATATGGGACAGGAATAATAATAAAAAAAATACTTGAATTCATCCGCTTCCATCTCGCATTAACACCTCATCATCAGAAGGGCGTGTGAATTTGTCATTTCTAATGTATATAAACTTCTTGTGTTAAAAGAAAAATATAAAGGGAGATGATACATTGATTGTACGATGTAATATTATTATTACGAGATTGGTGAATAAAACATGAATAGGCCCTGTTTCCGTTATATAATACGTCAATACATCGCAGGCAACAACCTAAAAAATTCTTGAAATAGCCGAGGAAATAGCCAGCGGTTTTTGTTGTTGTTGTTGCTATCCGATTATTACGTTGCCTTGACGACGGAGATGCTCACCAAATTAATCTATATAGCACTCGTCTGACAGCGCAATAGGACAGCCTCCGGATATGTACTACATACTCTCGTAGCTGATAACAATGCGGCGGCCTCGCCTATATGCAATAAGCAGCTCGGCAATAGTCTCTCTCTCTTCTATATATGTGTTACGTATTTGATATAGAAAGTGAGTGACGCCATCAGCAGTTGCCATTGACACACACAACTATTAAGTGTACAGAGGGGACGACGACGACGTGAGAGAGACTGTTGCTGGTCGATCCCTATTCAATATAGCGTCTACGATGTTGTCGCCTCGTAATGAGTAACAACGAACGATCCATCGCGCCAACAATGCCACCCCGATGTGTATACCATCAATCGTTCCAACATTGGTCTCTCTCTCTTATATTTATTATTTCTTATACTATATCCTCGTCCTTTATATTTATATAAATAGAGAATCGAGAGAGAGCGTCGGCACAACACAGCCAGTGGTCGCGCTATTTCCTCGATCAAATGGTCTCTTCACCAGCGGCCTGTCCAATTTCCTGTCCTTGCCGCCCGGCTGCTGCCGGCTGAATACGCGTCGTCGCTTGTATCCCAATATTGACACAGAGCGACTGCTGCTAGCTGCTACTGCGGCCGCCGGCTCACTAATAGCCCGGACGAATCACTTTGGCCCCTCGAGAGATCCCCTGGACGACTTCTCTTCTCGTCCGCACACGGCCCCGCGAGCTGCTCGCGCGTAGATAGTCGACGCCGCTAATGAGTTCCGTTTCCACAACCACTCGGCTGTATAGAGTTGACACACACATGTTTCTTTTCAATAGAATCCGATGAGACTTGTTCAACTTTCAAATGTATATACAACCGCGTCACTCTTCTTTTTTAAAAAAAGTTTGTGGGCAGCATCGAGTGGATAGCCTACACACTGTTATCGTTTTCCATTTGTTGTTTAGCTGCTCTTGATTACAAAGACGCGGTCGTGTTGACTCCCACCCAGTACAGAATTACGGTGACAATCTGTGTCGTAGCAAAAAATCAAAACAAGAAATAGTCTTAAAAAAACAAAAACAAAGTAAAGAAATTTATTGATTCCTATCGTTGCTTTATTGTCGATGAAAAGAATCATCTTTTTATTCCCGAATTGAAATTTTCTTTAACACTTTCGGCTTGTCGGGCTACCGCTTCGAGTCTTCGACTGTTTTGGGATTTCTAAAATAGTCTGCTTTCGATCGTGCTGTATTTTCTAAATGTAAAATTATTAAAATTTCTTACTCAATTTCCACCTTTAGAAATACACTCTCATTCATTTTCCCTATACTTAGATCTACTTACTAAGTAAAGACTAAAGACCATGGAAGAAGTCATTAAATTAAATTACTTAATTTTAAGATAGGTATCTTCTCATATGGAGGACAGAACCTTATGACGTTAATTTACCATAAAAAAACATAACAATGGCATGCAGTGTACATGCCAGTTGAATTAAACATATGCAGATTATTATTTTTATCATTGACAACGACTTAAACACGGGTCTTCCGCGTCGGACCGATGTCATTTACCACTAGACCAACTGGATTGTTAATTTTACAATTGGAATGAGAAATATGGTAAGATACAAAGAAAAATGACTGCACCGGCCGGCCATCTCAAGCAGAACCAAAATTGAAGACACCTGATTACATTTAAAAAAATCAATTCATGGTATAGTGGCTAGCGTAGGAAACTAACAATGCCAAGGTTCGAATCCGGACGCTGAGTAGATAGTAATCTTATATCGTTATTTTGATGAATATTCGTGAGTAGAGCGGATTCTAAAATTAGTCGTAGCCATACTACTATTAAGGAATCAACTCATGCTTAAAAGTATCATCCCCGTTTGGTGAAGAAAATAGTGCAAAAATAAATGTAAAATTGAAAAAAATAAAACCCCCAAATTGTGATTCTATAAATTTTTGTAATGAATCCGATAGTAAAAAAAGCTGAATTTCGACATTCGTTTAATGCAGTTTATTGTCTTTGCCAACGGTAACATCACGATATTCATTTTTCTGGGGACAAGGATTATTCCACGGGTACAAGTACTTGGGTAAAAGAGGAAAGCATCGAGCAGATCCTGTTCCTGGCGGCTCCTTGGGATAGAAACAGCATCGGTACCGTTTCTCGGCTGGCTTGTGCGTTTTCACCCAGGACTCCATTTGGTCCATCCATTCCGGAAGGGAGAAATCCAAGTGGGGCTCATCGTGATCGACGCTGCGTTTCCTCTTGACAATCGCCAACGACGGAAACAGCAGGTTGATGAGGACTATCAATGGGGTGAAGATGATGCCCAAGGTGGAGAGGACGGCCAGGACCAGATAACCGGCCATTTCCAATACCGAATTCGCCGACGCCAGGTCCAGCCATTTCCTTTCCCAGCTGACAAATGACCGAATCAAGGTCGACATTGCCTCCGTCTGTCCTCTCTGCAAAGTCATGTTCTGTTGCGAGGGGTGGGCCGTTGGTGAACCGACGAACGTTCTCCTGACACGCTCTTCCTGCAAAATAAAATTGTATGAACGTTAGTTCCACTGCAGAAAAGCATATTATTGCCAATAAGTTAAAGTGTGTATACAATTTTACCACAAGCAAAGTTGTTCTGCTGACATGTTCTGACGGCTTTTGGCAACGTATCGATGCAACAAACAAGATAAGGAAAACGCAGAAATGCATTTTTTGACACGTACGTGACTGTTTGGTAACCACTTTCATCACGTTATTTTGACACAAACTTCTCAACTTGGCAGACGACATTGAAACCAGGTGAAATTCGTGTGGGCCGTACCAAAGGTGATAGAAAGTCGTCCTCTCCGCCCCTTTTTAATGTGTGTTTTGATCTTAAATGTGTATTTTATTGTATTATCCGACAAACTTCACAAACATTTGCCTAAGATCGGCGATGAAAGCCGTGACTCTTTATGTTTACGCAATTCAAGTCCCACGCCATTATTTATTAAGAATATGGAAATAAGCGATAGTAAGCGTTCACGTATTACTGCTGGTCTTAGGCCTAGCCCGCCTAGGCCTCATATCAAAATCATAGAGAATTCAATAAAAATGGATTTTTCCGTTTAACATCCCCATCTACAGTCGTCCGTCAAACACAATGCGCCGTAATGTCAAAACTGTCACTAGATGGCCGAGTGTTGACATGAAAAGGTAAATAAAATCGTCAAGTCATCCGTAAACAGAAATTGGAGTGCAAGTTTTCGTCACGAACTCACGTTTCCAAATAACAATTAATTCGTTTGAAATGTGACATTTATCATTAGATTCCAAATCCTGTCTTCTCTAATGAAATGAGTGCTTCACGGCAATGGCGATACAGGATGTTTTTGGGGTTGATGATTGTTTACATGGCAACTGCTTGCATTGTGGCTTGCGCTTTGCTGTGGACCACTGTAACACAATACAAAGTTGAAAATATCAGTGACACCACAGAAAATCAGTTTCTAGTCCCGATTTGTGGCATCAAAAAGGATTTATATAGTGACCCCCATATGAATTGTGATTTACTTGATCACTTAAGCTACGAGAAGTTTGTTGCCAACGGGTGGACAAAAATTGTGTACAGTGCCAAGTTAAATAACCAACCAATAGCAATCAAAACAGTCAATTTAAAAGGAAAAGATATAACTGATTGTGCCAAAACCAAGTCTATACTGTTGTGCCATAATCGAGCTGCTGAAAAATTAGTCAAAGAAATAAATTTATTGAAGGAGCTTAAGCATGAAACCATAATTCAGATGAAACATTATTGTGCCAAAACATCAGAAGACAATTTGTGCATGAAGTATGCAGTGATTGCTACAGAACTAGGCGATCCTCTGACCAACCTTAAACTTCTGCAAATGACATGGGATCAGAGAAGAAAGATTATTCAAGACCTTGCAAATTTAGTTAATTACGCCCAACATAGTCCTGTTGGTGTTTTAGGCCTAGCAGATCTGAGAAGGCCTCAATTTGTACTCATTAATGGTAATATGAAACTGACCGATCTTGACGATATCATTGTCGGTGAGCCCAGATGCGTAACGAACGCGGATTGCTCAAGTACGGTATTTTATTTAACATAGCACAAGTTCACATAAAAAAAATCTTGAGTAATAAATTCACATTTCATATTAGATTTGAACATTACCATTCAATGTATTTCAAGCCATTGTGGAGGATACAACTCAAAATTGAACATTCAAAAGTCCTTCCAAGAATTTGGATCATACATTTTCCTGATGGAAGGAGTTCCCAGAGAGAAAAAAGTGGACCTGGATAGGCTGCGTCAATTGTGGAAAGGAAACAATGTGACAACCGAGCAATTGTTGGCAGATGCTCTACTTCTTTGATGCTTCTCATTTCTTTCCCTTGCCAGGTTTTACTATTGATGTTCTGTACAAAAAATTATAAATTAAAATCATACATCTTTCTAGAATAATTGATAGGAGACTTACGGTGCCATTTTCCCGCTGAGGACCACGTATGGACTTTGTAATTCTTTTTGCTTGTCTTGTAATTTTTTTAGCGTGTTCAGAGGTGTGTCAGTTGAGGACATTCGATTCATCAGCTGAATTCATGAACAAATTGCAAAAAGGGCATAAACAATCTTGTGTACAAATAAAAAATAACTATATAAAATACGGTACCATTTTATCCTCATCTTTTTTGGCCCTCTTTTCAGACTTAAGTTTACCGGATCCTTTACCATGAAACTTGTGTGATAAGTGTCTAGAAAATGCAACAAGTTTTAGAAATTTGGTTACAAAGTACGTCATTATACAATAATGACACTTCAAAAAAAAAAACAAGCATATACCGGAAAGCTTCTTTAGTCGACATTGCCTTGCCATTATCGTCGATGTACTCAAGTTTTGGCAAAGGTTTGTAGCCTTCTTTGTCTTTAAATTCTACAACCGGGCCATCAAAACGATTTCTTCTTGAATATTTGTCGTCCTCGCTGAAATAACAAAATAAAATAAGAATAACTGAATATCGTATAAACAAAACACAAAATAATTGTACGCTGCTTTATCTTCTATGGTGTAGCGCTGCGCCTGCAGCTCTTGGGCGGACTTAGAAATAACTATCCTCTTCTTCTCTTCTTTCTCCAGATAGCCTTTGCTCATAGCCAATTTCAAAGCTGCAGCCATTCCCGAGCCGACATCAGGTTCCTCGTCCAGGATAACAGTAGCGTTATCTATTTTACAGAGAGAAAAGAAAAAAATGCAAACACTGACAACAATAAAAGTGACGAGAACACAGTATACATACCCTTTTCATTACGATCGACATCCATGCTGTCGTCGGAACCTTGATCGTTTTCACGTTCCAGAACATTCCATCCACCGCGTTCTTGAAGACGCTCAGCCTCCCTTTTTCGCTCTTCTTTTTCTTGATTTCTTCTGCGTTCTTCTGCCAACTGTCGCTCGAAATCCTATTGCCAAAACAGAAACGCAATTAATTAAAGTCAAAACCAAAAAAAAAAAAACATTCATGCAATGAATTACCATTAACTCATCTTCGTCTTCATCACGATTGCCTGCCATACCATAGGTTGGTATGTCACCAAGAGTACGACAGAATTCTGCTGTGGCATTCAGTATGATACTACTCTTCAGAGGATCCTCTTCCATACCTTCCGTTTCTTCCAAAGGCTCGCGTTTTAATGACCGCGTAATCATGTTCATGTCCCACTGATCAGCCTTCCTTTCTTTTAGTTTATTAGCTTTTAATAGTGCCTGACGTATTTCTTTTTGGGATTCGTCTACAGTAATCTTGAATCCGCTTAAATCTGGCGTTGGATAAACAAGACATAATAAGTAATAATAAAACAATATACTAGTCAAACTAAAATACCTTCTGTGACCTCTTCATCCATTCTCTTCTTTCGAGATCTCGATCCCAAGTCTGACGAAGTTGTTTCTTGCGTTTCTTGAATAAGATCGTCAGCTTTTAAAATGCCGTCGCCTTTGGATCGAACCTTTTTGACGCGACGTTTAACTTTTTTGAAGGAAACCATTTCTTCTGCTGTATAATATTCAGATGCAATTTGGAGCGGTCGCGATTCCAGTGATTCAATTTTCTTCTGTTGCATTTTGAGTTTGTCTTTCATCAACTTTTGGGCTTTCATTTTGGCTTCTTCATCTCCAATTTTACCTAGAATTTTAACATAAATATTTTTGTAAAGATCAACAAAACAAATCTAATATTTTACCTAGGACAAAGCTATCATGTTTTTCTCCTTCTATTTCTGTGTCATATTTAGCAAGCAAGAGCTTTGGTTTGGGAAGGCCCAATTCATCAACTTCTTCCTCTTCATAGGGCTGATATCCCGGTCTCTGTTTCTTGATTTCATTGTTCTTTTTGTAGCGTTCTATATCAACAAGGTTGACATTCACCAAAACATCCCCTTCCTCTTGCAAGATGTTTTGATCTTTAAGAGTCAATACTACTTCTTTCCCTTCAGCTATCATTTCCTAACAAAATAAAGCAACATCAACACAGGTATTCAAATAAAAGTATACGTTGTCGGTGACTTACCCGGTCATGTTCTACTTTTATTCCTCGTAAGTCTCTACTTGTGTATGCTTTTGCTTTTTGTTTAATCAGTTCAGTAGTTACCATATCTCCTACACCAAATGCTTCATCCATTTCTTCAAGCATTTTTGCTCTTTTATTAGCTTCTTCCTTTTCTTTCTGAATCCTTCTTGATTTTTCAACCCAGCTAACAGCATTGTCATCATCATCAGCTGTTGTATGAGCAAGAGTGCGCACTTGTGCAAGCTTTTGTTCTATTTGCCTCTTTTCTCGTCTTTCATCTAGTTTTCGTCTCAACTCTTCTGTGGCTTTCTTTTCACGGAGGTTCTCTAGAGAAATACCACATTTAAATTGTACAAGTAAAGACATTTAAATGAAATCATTACCTGCTGGGACATGAACATCCTTTTTCTCAGTACTGGCTTCAACATTTGAATTTTCTCCTCCAATCTCCAATGGCTTCAAACCAAGTTCAGCTCTTATTCTGTTGGTTTCCTCAATCGAAATGGAAGTATCATTGGTTGAATTAGCAACTGGTCTTTCATCATTCCCTTTTCCTTAAAAAAAATTATTGGTTACTAGTTACTAATAAACATAATTTTGAATACATACCTGTCAACAGTTCTTCGCTCTGAATGTTGAGACTTATATCTTCCTTTATTTGTTTGGATTTGACGGAGGCATAACTTTTTGAATGTGATCTTGACGGAGACCTAGATGGGGAACGATGTCTTCTTTTTCGAAAATTATTATGATCGCGACTTTCTTTTCGGTCCATGTCTCCTTAAGAACTGAAAGAAAGTAGTTTAACTTAGGTGGGAAGTTTTGATTTCTTTAAACATAAAATTTTTTTCAATAGAATTCCTTAAAATATCAAACAATAAAAGTAGGGTACCAGAATCTGTATTCACTTAATGATCTTGCAACAATTTTACTTCAGAACTTGAGAACTGAGAAGCAGACTTCAGCTTTTGCAATATTTATTTTGATGCCGTTGGGTGTTGGTAAATTGCTAAATGCGGGATTGGAAAGCGGGGACAAATACAAATCCATTGATTCCGCAACAGATGGCGTGTTAATCCTCCTATTGAATAAAACTTAAAAAAAGAAAACAGAAGATAAATTTATCCGTAAATCAATAAAGGAAAAACATAATGAAAACATTAAGGCCAGTATAGTTTTTAACTATTTGTTTTACATGTGAAGACTTGTGCGGCAAAACCAAAAGTCCAAAACGAACAATGTCGTTGTCGATTTTTGTTTATACTAAGGGTTCCAAGATTCCGCACCAGGTTCGCTAGTGAGGTAGGCTGATCGCCTCAAAGACTATAGATGTTATTCCAATGAAAAAGTAGTAGTCGAACAAAAAGTCCTGCGCAGTTTACGCCGATGCGCACCACTGCGGCCGATAGCAGAACCAGAGCAATAGATGCCTGGTCGGTTCTCGGCTGTGTTGGCTTCCCTATCCCGGTTTTAGGGTAAACGTATCCCCGATTTTCAGACATTTTAGGGCGGAGCTTGTCAGAATTGTGAAGTAGAAACTGGAAACAGAGCCATCTAGGCTCTCAAAAGTAGCTAAGCGTAGTAGCTGACACACTCACTAGAGCGCTCATTCCAGTTTCCAAATCGGACCACGTTTACCCTGAATATAGGGTCTGTTGGGGTGACCACCCCCTCTCGATTTTCGCAGCGCTAGGTGGCTTATAGGATGAAGCCCGGCATGGCCGAAAAACGAAGAAATTTTTAGAAATTTTTTCAAAAATTTCAATCGTTAATATCTCGGCTTCTGAGCCGAGCATCGAAAAAACATGAAAATTGTTTGAAGAGGTGGGCTATCCCATCATTATGAAACAATTCGAATATTTCCAGGTGCAGCAGTTGACGAGAAAACTGCTGCACAAAAAACGAAAAAAATTCCAAATTTCGGCTACCCCCTCTCAGTTTTTTTAAAAAAATCTCCCAAATTACAAAAGCTAGGCGATTGCGGTTTTCAGCAATCGACTTAGCGAAAAATTTTGCACAAAACCCATCTATTTGTTAATTTTTAGAACCCCTAGCGACGATTTCCGCTAAATCAAAAACGGCCTCTTTGAGTGGCGAATCGCTTGTTGAATCGTTAGGAATATTGCTCAATTCCAGTTCGAAGTTGCCTAATTCCAGTTACGACAAAAACAGCAAGATAGAGTTGCATTTTGGTTCGGAGAAATAAACTGGTAATACTGTGTTGTTTTTTGGTGGTATATCTTCGTTCCATCCAAATATTTCTCTGTGCAGAGTGACTGGCAAGTTCGATTCAAGAACATACAACAACATCCTCAAAGAACATATTCTTCCTTTTTGCAAGATGAAATCAACTAGACATATTGGTGTAGTACATGACTGGTAATCTTATTTTCACATTACAAATTAAATTTCTTGTGTGTGTATGTTACCGAATATTGTTATCAACTGTTTATAGGTTCCCGGTTAACCGCAGCAAAGCTGCTATGAAATTTGTTACTGAACCAGAGGGTAACATTGTCATTCTTGATTTGCCTAAATAATTCGGGGACGCCATACCCGTTGAAACTGTTTGACTGAAAATGATCAATGAGTTCACTCGCGGATTTGTGACGGCTACTAGTGAAGAAGGTTTATTGTGAGAGGATTCTATGATTTGGCAAAAGGTGTGCCACGTAGAATACATTCATCAACTAATTTCAAACATTCCGCTATAACTTAAAAAATGTGTTGATTGCCATGGCTCAAAATTGGTAGATTAAGCTGTTGTGTTACTATTTTGGTTGATGCAATAAAAGCAGTTAATACAAACTTGATTTTGTTAGAAGTATAATTGTCTAACACAAGCAACAATAACTCCAGTGACTCCACAGACTAGGCTAAAACTTACATGAAATAAAAACTTGATACACAAAATCTTTTTTAGAATTAGTGCAAAGAAACCAAAGGTATTTTAGTTATTTGTACTCTAAAGGACACAACCACTTATTTTTTAAAATTTGTCAATCAAATCACTTTTCACTGCTTTTGAAATTCTTTGACGTAGTACTGGTGCATCATTCTTGCGCTGCGTCATTGCTGAAGCAAATGATTTCTTCCTCGACGTTGCTTAGATTCACATTTTCAGTCGCCGAGGGTTTCTTCTTCCTTTTATTTTGTGGCTTATCAGCAATCGTGGCTGAAGTTTGAGCCTCAACATTTTGGTCCCCCAATTTCTAAGACTAATTTTTTAGGAAGAAATTTGATAAGAACACATAACTACTATGAATATACATAATGAAAAACAATAATTAGCAGAATCGCACAAACCATTGCCTTCTTCCAAGCAGCCTCCTCTTGCTTCTGTTTTATCAGTTGTTTATTTTAATGTGCCTCTTTGATCTTTTTAAATTCCAGTTCACTGGTTAAATTACGCGCTCCTGCAATCGTTTGTTTGGTAGTTGGATTCTCGGCCCAGTCTGAGAAACCTTAGGGATTGGTAGAATATCGCAAGGGTGAAAGTGACGCGGTCTTGATTCATCACTGACTGTGTGCTTTAAAGAATGTGCTGGTATTCAAAAGGGGTGCCCTATGGAGTTGAGCAAGTTGATGCCATATTCGAATACCGCTCGACCAAATACGCCATTGAGACAGCAGTAGTAGGAGAGGGGATGGGGGTCCCAGAAGTGGAAGATGATGGCTGTTGCTGTTGAAAGAACTCAAGTGAAGTAGAGGTAGTTTATGCCGCAGTAAAAAACGACTCAAACGCTTGTGGGAAAGCAGTAGTAGGAGAGGGAGTTTGTGTCCCACAAATGGAAGGATGATGGCTGTTGCTGTTGCAATAAGTCAAGAGGAGTATAGGTAGTTGATGCCACTGTCAAAGACCGCTTGTACGCTTGTGGGAAAGCAGTAGTAGGGCAAGGAGATTGAATCGCCAGAAGAGGAAGATGACGGCTGATGTCCAATAAGCGGACTGAAAATGATAGATGCGATTGGAGAGGATCTGCGCGTAGTGTATATTAGAGAATAACGAGTGAGTACTGGAGAGAGTAATTGTACCGTCAAGCGAGAACATCCAGGAATATTGTCGCGTACGGTTTAACACAGACGTCGATCAGCAGACAATTCTGGGAAATTACGATAAGGGGACGACTGACGACGATGACATAAGGTCACCTTGGTTCCCTCTACTTTAAAGACGACCCCCTTTAGACTTAAGGTAGACGAGTTTGGCCCTGACTGGTGTGTGGGTCTCCCGTTTTGACTGGTGTTGGGCACTGTCGTCGGTCTGTAGTGACGGCAGTGCATGTGCTTTGGCGGAGGCTGGGCTCGTGCAATCGTGGAGCCAGCTCCGTGAAACTGCAGCACTGGTCGGCCACAGCAACGTGAAGCCCGCATTGACCTGCCCGTGACAATATTATGTTCCTAGATGTTTCTGTTGTGGTTAAAGCAGTTCTGATTTGATGTAGAGTAGAAGCGGATGCTAAAAAAATGTAAATTAATGAATAAATGAATGCTGTAATAAATGAAGGAATGAAAGAAGGACAAAGAGCTCACCAGGTAAGTTAGTAGCCTTTGATAAGGCAAATGTTTTCTCAGGGATTGCCTTACGATCTAATGGAAAGATTCCTGTGGCTGCAAATGCTTTAATGATGTTCGGTTAAATGCTTTCTTTATTGGCTCCTCTGATATTAGTGGAATATGATAGATTGTAATACGAAGCTCTGGATGAATTCACAATCAAAAGTCATGTGCGTCTTATAGGAAAAGTTTGAACCGACCATAAACACACCTATCCAAAGGCTGAGATGAATGAGAGGTGTGTGGAGGTAACGTCATAAGGATTATGCCTTGTTCTATAGCGTAAATCACAATCGAATAGCCAATGTGTGATCCATGATTGTCCAAAAATACGAGAACTTTATTTTAGGTAAGCAAACTATCTGCTTCCTAAAGTGCTTTAAAAAGATGAGAAACGACTCTTCGCCCATCCAACCCGAAGGATTTTCTAACGCAAGCCAGCCAAAGGGAACTTTGTCTTAAATTTTGGAGAAACGTTTACCAGGGGGTAACGAAAACACCTGGATAGGATTTACCGGAGGTACTGATAAAGGACACATTGCTTCCTCATTCACCACTTTTGCGACCATAACCCTACACAAAATTAATCGAATTGTGTACAGTTTAATGGCATTCATAAGATTGAAATAGCAAAATACCCAGTGTGTTCCTGCTTGAGAGACACCTTTATTTGAATCCAGGACTGTAGGGTCACATTTTTTCATCAACCTCGATAATTTCATCAGCTGTGAAGTTGTGCTTTTCATAAAGTTCTTGGAGTTTGCCATAGATCTTGTCCATAACTACATGTTCAACGCTGCTGCTATAGCTTGGCTAGTATTTTCAAGTTTTTCATGGATAATCGAGGATTACGTTTCATAAAAATGCCAAACCAAACCCGACCACATAATTCTTCTTCTACACATTTGTAGGCATTTTTAGGCCATTATATTGGCAGTAGGAATAGACAAAGCTTTTTCAACATCTTTGGAGAGAGGCCAAAACCTTTTTCTTGAGTGGCAATTTAAAAGTCAGCAAGTTCTTCTTCCAGCTGCGGTGAACACTTTTTTACCATGGCTTTTTAAGTGGATCGTTAGGTTATGGTAGTGAATCGCACTTGCTGTAGTAATCTTTAAGCATTGTTTTGGCAGTACCAGTTTAAGTGGCAACCTTTCTGAATGACGTTGTAGAAAGATTTTAAATAATGAATTGCATTCTTCAGTGTTTCTTCTGTTGGAGGTGGATTGATTTTATTACTCTTATTCGCTGTATTACCGTATTCGCTTGGCACAAAAAACACATTACAAATTACAAAAGGCAGAAGTGTGGGGCTTATAGCGTTTGGGGTACATTCGGAACAACAAATGAAGGAAGAAACTGGATTCACAGAACACCAGAAAACTACTATAACATGGGAAACCGGAATTGTAGAACAAATTCTTGTAAAATATTACAACAACATTGACTTTAATCATGGACCCAAATGTGTTGAAAGTCTCATGTAAATAGTTCTTGGTACCCTGTTATTGAAAATGAAGCTACAGTAAATGGAGTAGTTCAAACAATGGATGAAGTGGTAGGTAAATTTGATATCGCTGGAGGTATAAAGGAAAATGAGAAGGATTTTATCGGAGAAATCCATATTCCTGGGACAGGACGTTGTGTGGATATCACATTCGACCCAGTTTTTTCGTATAACCCACACGCATATGGAGACGAAACAGTAACTTATCATCCTGATCCTGGTCATATTTACTATAACAAATATTTAGAAAATAATGATAGGTGTCAAGATGCACAACGTAATGATAGTAGAGAAATTAGACTTATGGGAAATTATTGTGAGTATTGAGAATCAAGGTTGATAAAATGGAAGATAATCCCACAGCTATTCAAAAATGGTTGAAATATAAAAAGAGCAACAAAAAATTGCAGATGTAATTATGGAATTAATGGTATTACGTAACGATACTGAAGAATACGACGTCTACGTTTCATCCAATTTCCCAGAAGAAAAACTTAAACCACATATGCAAAATATAAAAGACATTTTGTTTTCTAGAACATATAATATTACATGACGATTGTCTTCGTTAATGTACTTCCCCATATATATTGACTATCATAATGCGTGTTACCGTTCGTTAAGTACCACACTTTGTTAACGAAATAAATGGTAATGTCAATCCCAATTTTGTCGAATGTATCATTTACAATGTACAAATTAATCATAGCATTCAATGAAATTTGGATGAAAACCACACGGGTGAATGTCCAAAGTGAAGGAAGTTACAGGAAGTGGTCAATCACGATTACATATTTTAGTGCACATTCTAAATATGCAACTGGAAGTTAGCAACATACAAAGCCATTTGATTAAGAAATAACATGGGAAACGGGATAAATTCAAGTTTATCATCTTGGAATTTCGGGATGGAGACAATGCACTTTCACAGGTTCAATACAGTGAACTGTATGTAATTGATGAATGCTAGTAGCTGTAAAAGGAAATGGATGTTTAAATGTTGATAATGATTATTAACATAAAACCTAGGTTTCTTAGATATGATGAAGAAATAAATTTTCCCAGCGAAGGAAAATCAATTCATTTTGAAAAGAATTGGCCCAAGGACAAATATGATTGGGGCTATATGTACTAGGTGAATCATTACAACAGCTTGATGGTCAAGTATGCACAAATGCCGTTGTGTGACCTTGGGCAGACAATGCAAGATTTCAAGTGATTGAAATAGAAATAACTAATGACTGAAGGTTATTGAATCGTCTTTTTCTAATTAGATGAATTGAAAATCAGAATATTGAACTGGACGCAAAGTTATGGTAGCAATAGCGAATCTTGTTCCACCTGGAATAAATTTTTTTCTAACCATTTCAGAAGCTTGTAAACCGTTCACTGGAAAACTAAATTCACAGTTTACACAAGTTTTAAAGCTTTGAAATACACAGTATTAGACTTTTAACAAAACATAAAATATACATACATATTTTTTTGGTTATTGATTTTTAGTTATTACAGTAACTTTTTCGTGTGTAATTGATAACATTGTAAATTCGCATATTTTTTGCTTAATTTGCGTGATTTTTGCTTAATTTGGCTTTAATTGGCAAATTTTGCTTAAAAAAATATTTGCTAAAATAAACCTCTTTCGGGCAAGTTGTTCGAAATTTTTTTTTTAGTGTTGAACGCTTCAGCTTTCTCTTCTGACCTATAGCTTTTGAATCCCAAGGATCGTAATAACCGAGAACTGGGAAATAATTCTCTACCACAAACAGAAGAATTCTTTTGCCAGTTGAAACAAAATTTTTTAGTTTTCCGTCTTTAAATGTAATTTATTCCACTGTCTGTTCTTCGGAGGTTGTTTGGAAACAAAGCACTTTTCACCTTTTAGAGAGGCGTTAGCTATTTTGACGGCCTTCATTATCTTGGCTGAAATGAAAAGGTGCTTGAAAAAAAAAAACTGAAGTGGGTCAACCTGAAGTAGTTCTACATTGCATATTCAAAATTAAACAATCTTCAGATTCATTTGCCTGGTTAGGTACATTCCGCGAATCAACATCTCCATACCCATCTTTTTTAGCCCCTCGAAAACTGTAATATGGATATTCCTCCCGTTAAGGTCGAGATTACTTGTGTAATGACACAAAATACAATTACGGTATCGTAATCTGCACCACACTATTCATGTAACGCTCTAGTCGTGTAAATATTTTCTCGTTTACTGGGAAATCTACAGCTAAAGTTTAGTTAACGCGACCACCAACCATTTTCCATAGAGCTATACTGACATCAGCAGAGAGGAGATTGATTAACTTCAAGTCCAAGATAAAAATCTGATTTTCTGCTACTCTACGCGAATTTGTTTCTGAAATTACACTGACAAAAAAAAAACTTCTTACAGCCATGCAAGTGGTCACTTAAGATTTTTACAGACGCAGTTCGCCCTTAACCAAAGCCGGCTCCTACCAGCTTCGTCTTCAGCAAGACATCCTCCTCGCGCCTCTGAAATAAACAAATGATTAATTTTAACTGAAGAGAAGAAAGCACAGCACTGCCAATGGTTACTTTAGGAAGATCTAGTAGATAATCAACTACAGGAATGGAAACGTTGCCGAGAGTAATTGTTTCGACACGAGGCTTGGATGTTTACTTTCCACGGCCGTTGCTTGTACTCCATTTAAAAAAATGGTCTTCCCCATCAAATACTAATAAACAAGATTTATAGTCACACTTCCACAAAGATTGCTTCTGGATACAACACATAATACACATTTTTGCAACTGTAAAATGCAAATTCAAAATATTAGTTAGTTTTCTCGGATGGAGTACGCATCGAAATAATCACTTTTAGATTGTCTTACTTTGAAGGCTAACATCAACTAGTGTAATCAAGATTGAAGGATTCTTTAAAGAAAAATATCATGGGTTAGCCAATCTTGACAAAGAACAACTAACCGAGATTATTGAGTCTTAAGATGAACCCGTTACATAAAGGATACTTTTCACTAATCCTAAGGTGGCACTGAAAGTTTTTTTAGCCACAATATTACCCTTCCTTACTAGAGACGATTTAATAAATATTGATTGGGTTCATACTCAGCAATAACATTGAATTTGGTTGCGGGCAGTCTCCATCCTTCCCTCAATAGGGAGTCATCAACGAAGAAGTTAAGGAACATTTTTAAAATGTGACAGTGTACTCTTTTTTAAGGCTTTGATTCATCTTCTTCTTTCCCCCCAAGAATCATCACGATATTGTACAAAATGGGACCAAAAATCTGAACAGCGATTTTATTTTTTAAGTTTGTTTTTTGTATCAACCACCATTAAAGCAGTACGTAGAGAAATACATTAACATGGAAAATATTATATTATTGCCAATAGATGCAGTAAAAATGTATTTGATATGGGTTTAGGTGATGTTAGAATAGCGGAATTCACCAAGAAATCACGTCGCATCCCCATCACAAATTGTATTTGGTCAACATATCCATTCCTCGTACCTGCTTATCATTAAAAATTTTGGAGAAAACTATTTGGTATAATTCACCAGAATTTGACAGCTATCTATATTTCAATTATTTTTTAGGCGCCCAACGGAGTATTCTCGGTGGTCAAGCCGGTTGACTGTTCATTCCACCTGACAGTCCTTTTGCATGAACATCAAGGTAAAAGAACTTGGCCTTCGTAGAGAAGAGACAGCCAGACGCACAAAGACTGTGGAGAGCTTCTTAGTCTATTCAAGCTGACTGCTCAAAAAATCCACGAGAGATTCGGAAGAATTCAGAGCAATTCTACTGGGCTACTTCTGTACACATATAAATAATAACTACATAAATAGCACTGTTTGGCCCCCTTCCCATTGGGTACTTTTTATGCAGAACATTCGTGCCAACAACAATGTAGAGGGGACGCGTAATCACCTCAAAGCTGCTGCTTGTAAGCTTAGTCATCTTTGTTATCGACCTTTTTATAATTTGTATTTTAAATTATGTTGTAGGACCTGATAACATTTTTATTGAAAAGGAAAGAGGAGGCTCAAAAAATCGAATTGAACTTCTGTCCAGAAACAAACCTTGAAAAAATCAAGTCAAAATGCTGAGTGTAAACAACACGCAATTTATGAGCATTGGACTTCTTACAATCGGAATGGTAATCCATTTTATCGAAAATATTGCTGGTCTGCCATAACACGTGACTAGCAGACTAATATAAAAATTCAGTCCACAATAAAAAACCAATCAGGCTATGAATCAAGAAAAACTTGTAGCAGCCATCAACCTCCACTACGGTGTGCACAAGTCGACAAGCCGCACGACTTTTTGCTCTGCGGACACCCATTTTCAATTTTACAATTAATCGATTTCATTTTAGTCGATAACTCATTACCAAGAAAAACTTTACCTTAATCTATCTATAAATCTATCTATTAGAGGTTTTTTTTTAGAAATTCCCTGTAAAAAAAGAAACTTAATAAAATGCAAAAACTGGGAGTGGGCAGAAATAAAATCATTCAAATGCACAATCCCCCCTCCCAAAGTATCTGATTTATTATCAGTTTGGCAATTTTATTGAGTTTGAATTTATGAAAATAAATTGTCAGAGTAAATTTGGGCGTAAAAAAATTTCAAATTGATCACAAAGATATAGCATAGGAAGCTCAGGCAGCAACCTAGAATTTCATAATGGCGAAGTTTTCATTTTTTAGGTAGTGTTATGATCTGGGTTTTCGTGTTCGAAAAATGACTGGATACTAGGAAAAAGACTAAATTATGACTCAAGCGACGTAGAGTGAACGACCATGGATCGTCTTCCTCGTGATGCAAGAGGAAAAAAGGGAATAAAAGGCAATGCAGGCCACGGTGGCGTAGGCAACGGTCGATAAGGAAAGCTAAAGTGAGTACGTTAGGTGAAACTGATAGAGATTCTATACGACAGGATGTCGTGCATAACATTTGGTGTCAGAAGTGAAATCAAGGGCCTAAGAACAATCAAGGGAAATCTAGACTTCCCGTGTTAAACCTTGGCGCTGGGGATTCGTTTAGTATTGATGACAAGTATGGGTTTGAAAAAGGGTAATACAATAGATTTTCTTGGCAATATACAGCCCTTTTATTGACAAAAAAAGAAAGGCTACCGTGAAAATACAAATGCAGAGAATAGGGGGAGGGGGTCTATCGTAAAGATAGCAACAGTTTGGAAATAACTGAACGAAATGAGAAACGGGGTAGGCTACCGTTAAAATGCAAATGTACAGAAGAGGGGGAGGGAAGATCGGAGAGATAGCATTTGTTTGGAATTATTGGAATTTGTTTACACTTATTCAGTTTCACCACCCTCTCGATGAAATTCTATTTTTGCGGGGAGAATTTCAAATTTGTCCCAAATACTGGAATTAGCATGGGAAGCGGAGACAGAACCTTCTAATTTCCCGATAACAAATGTTCTGAATTTTTCAAGTAGGTAGTAAATGGGTCCATACTTTTCAAAAACCTCCTTCAACATATTGTCTGTCATGTCTTTAGCAAGATTTCTTACGTAAATGGACTTCGCCTCTGCTGCCAATTCATTTTTTTCTTTGTGAAATTCCTTTGGATCCCTGAAATAAAAATAAAATTTCATTCAGTTTTATATAGATTATTTGATTTTTTTTTTATTTATTGTTCTTACCGAGGGAACGTCCACTTAACCGAAATCTCTCTACCGCCATTTCAAAAGTCAACTATGACATGGTTATTAAAAAAAATAATGCTACCGCTGCTAAACTTCTCTTTATCTTCAGAAAATCGCTGATTTATTTTTCGATTGAGAAGTTGAAGATGGTAGAAGAGGTACCGACGCATCTCTTTCAGTCGGTTCATGCTTTTTTCAGCGGATATGTTCTGATCAGTCTATAAAAATGAAATTGATCAAACAATTAGTCATAGTTTATAAGTATGAAAAAACACATTTGCTTACCAAATCTTGTTCGGCAGTTCCCTGTGCCCATGCCAACTTATGTAGTAAGATGTTTATTTCCTTCCCTTAATGAAGTCTCAATGCCCAATGATTTGACGAATTAGATGTTCACCATTTCGAAGAAGTGATCCAATGGTTTGGGGATTGTAATGGATTGGTGACAGAAAACAAAAAGAAAAAAGAAAATCAATCTTAAAGAAAAACACAAATTTAAAATAATTCCCCCAGCACTGATAAAGTTAAGAGAGACTTACAGTGAAAATGTGTAAATCCAAGTTCCACCTTCATCAATTGATACCTTTTTGAATTTGCGCAATTTGGTCTCTTAATGATTTTAAATTTTTACCTTTCTGAAATCTCGACGAGTCGTTGTCGTGATGATGCAAGAGGAAAAAAGGGGATGAATGGCAGTACAGGGTACGGTAGCGGATGCAATAGTTGAGAAGGAGAGCTGGAGTGGGTACTTGAGGCGAAACTGATAGGGATTCGATACGAGAGGATGCAGCGCATAAAATTTGGTGTCAGAAGTTGGATCGAGGGCCTCAGAACGGTCAAGGGAAATCTAGACTGCCCGTGTTGAACCTTGGCGCTGGGGATTCACTTAGTATTGATGACCAGTATGGGTTTGGAAAAGAGTAGAGACAAGAGGTCATAGAACAATGGTGATTTCTATGTAAAAATGCTGAAATGGATAGTGAATTCGCAATTCAGCTGAGGCATCTCTTGCTGCAGGGAGAGAGCGGGATGGTGGCTGCGTGTGTACCGAGATCGTTAGTCGTGATTCAACGTCAGTGGCATGATGCTGTCCTTTGTTTTAGGGTCTATGATGGAAAATAATAAGATGATGTGATGATGAGGCATGTATGTGAAGATATGATGAAAACGGGGCGTGAAGAGGTAATGATGGATAGGAACAGGTGATGTGATAAATGAAAAAAAAAATGTGATAATGATGTTACGAAGGCGAAAATATGCGAAACGAGGGAGCTATAAGAACAAGTACAATATTCTGTAAAAGATTCTACGAATTACTACGGTTATGGGACTGGAAAACATTTGGGGATATGATCTAGGGTGGATTTTTTTTTTCGTTAGTTCGTCAGAGTCGCACTGGTTGGTAAGAGACTTTCTTAGATAGAACCATAGATGGTTCATGAAACTTGGAATTGCGGATCAGCTGACCGTTATTGATTTTCACAATCAAACTAAAATTGTTGTTGCGAAACTAAAAGAACTACAGATGTTTTCATTTGTTTTCAAAAGACGCTCTCATGGTATACCATTCATAAAATATGGGAAAATTAACATTATCCGAGTCTATGGAAAAAAGTACGGTAGTATGTAGCACTTTTACGGTAGTAGTTTGCACTTTTAGTTTGCACTTTTACGGTAGTAGGTAGTATGTACCAGGTGAACTTAATTCTTGACATAAAAAATCCAAACAGTACTTGAAAAATATAGAATAGTTATGAATATTCAAAATATCACAACAAAAAAATCTACAAAAATTTACAAACATATTGAGGAATGAAAGCAAATTAGAGGAAAATAAAAAAACTCAGTTTACAATGAAATCAGTACCGTTGCATGTATAATAAAAGGAAAAAATTTTGTTGTAAAAAGAACAATTGATATTTGGGAAGATAATAGTAACAGTAATCCCAGATATTCACGAAGTCATCTAGCTACACATTTTACAAAAAACTATACACTCTCAGAAAACATGACCAGTGAAAAAAGAGGAGGTTTTAAATAATATCATTAAAAATCTCACCAAAATGATCAATTTTGAAATAAAATAAAAAATCTTCCGCAAGTTGGGCAAAAATGGCTTATTCCGGCCAATATCCATGAAGCCGCTAACTGAATCATCAAGGTAGATAAAGCCCATCATTTCCAAATGGAGATTGATTATATCGAGAAAGGAAAACCGGTACTAGAAACATCGAAATTGGCATCGCGCAGTCCAACGTTAGACACACACTAAACGTTAGACACATGCAGAGTCATGCCGGTTATCTTGGATCCTACCATTCTACTCTCCACCATGTTGATACGAAGAAGTGCTCGAGGGGCTGGAACATGCGTCAGCTGAATAACTGAATTAACGCTTCACGGCTTGCGACAGCAGTATAATGTTCTACGGCCCCGCCCATCCATCCTGCGCATTATCCGTGATTGCTTCACGTGCAAATTTTGCAACGGCAATCCGCATCGTCCCTTGATGGGTCCTCTTCCTGAAAGCCGGCTTCAATCCCATCAACCGGCATTTTCTAATGTCGGAATCGATTTTTTTGGACCTTTTTCCCAAACCATCTTTCGTCGAAAGGTGAAGCGTTATGGCGTTATTTTTACGTTCCTCGACTGTCGTGCAGTGTATCTAAACGTCAACCACTCCATGGATTTCGCTTCCTTTATAATGGCATTCACCTGGTTCGTCGATCTACAAGTCCTTCCCACCGCGATGTCAGGTGTCACCGCATTAGTCAATGCCAGACCATTGACGCTTGTAAGCGTGGTTCCGTACGACCCGCAACCCCTCATTCCCAACCATTTCCAGACGGGACGGGTCAATTCGGATTTTCATGTTGACGATGCCGACGATTTAGGTGGTCTAAAAAATGGTGGTTAGAATCTAAAGTTCTCATCACCCACTTTTGGAACAGATGTCCGAAATAATGTGTCGGGAGAGAATTTTACTGACTTTATTCGAGACAAAAAAGCAGAATTGGGCCTTGGTGACAGAGAGGGTTTTTGTTGAAATTAGCAGATTAGTAAAGAACATTATTGTTGTATAATTTGTATTTATCCTCTTGTGTATGACTATACGACGATATACAATACATGTCCATGGTATAGAGTAGCTGTCAGAAGAGTAACAGTAGGTAGACAAAGACAATAGACAGAACCAACTTCATCCTCATATTCAGCGGCATCTAGAGGTCATTATAATACAACATAATTGGGAAAGCTCAAGATGGGTTCATTAAGATTTAAGTTCTGCGTTTGCATATAATTTCCAACAGTTTTGTGCGTAGGTAAATATTGGGTTGTTTGGTTAATGCAATTCAGGTGAGTAATCTATGTTTTGTCTGTAATTGACTAAGCGGAGACCAGTGCAAATTGATCCCAAATTTACAAATGCTACACAGGTCGTTTCTCATGAACATGTTTCCGTTGATTTGAAAGCGGAAGGTCCCCCTGGTAAAGAGGAAGTACCTTTTCCCAGGTGATCATTTGTGTGGGGTATTATGCTGATTGTAGGTTAATAATCTGGGTTTATTGTATTTGATTAGAGGGTTGGATTTTGGAGCAGTGCAAATTGATCAAAAGAATTCTGCGCGAAATGCTTCTACTGTGCCGATAACTCTTACGTGTTAGTCAGACAGATTCTTAATTAACAGCACATTTTAAAAGAACTCTACCAGGTTCAAATATTCCATTACAATCTTCCCACCCAATGAAAACCCTTAGGTAAGCTAAGACAGCATACTCAACCATCATGAAAAATGGTGCTACTTCAAATGTGTTAATTAATAAGATTTTACAATAACAGTTACAATCTGATAACAGTCAACAATATCAGCATCTTTCTTATAGATTATCATTCGAGTTCTATTGATTTATCAGATATTTATGGTTACACACCACCTATCAGTACTTCTTTTTCATATCGATATCTTTCTAAAAACATGTTAGTTAGTTTCAAAAAATTTCACAACTTGTAATTGTTATATAATTTCGATATAATTTATTTATTTCCATAAGATGATCAGTCTAGTGATCAAAATGGTCATTCTGAAAATGATTCCCCTTCACCAGTGTTGCCATATCCAAAAATCTCTTTCTTTCCTTGAACTGAAGTGGGAGAAAAAGAAAGGGTAAAGATTTTGGGGTATGGCAACACTGGTGAGGTGGAATTGAGGGGAAATGAACGGAAAAATTATAATCCTTGTTTTCAAATTCCATTTCATTACTGTAAATGAAACTTAAAAAATGTTATCTTATTGACCACAGATAGAGCTAATCCAGCTCTTTTTTAAGCACTTTCCCACCCTATAAAATAAGGTAGTTACAGAATAGCAGGTCTGCAAAGTAAGCCCATTCCCTACTAAGCCTCTCGGCCGTACGTATACTTACGCAACGCGATAAAAAGAACATATCGCGTTATTGAAAAATTCAAAAAACAAATTATATGAAACCACACCCTATAATTTACCTTAGGAAAAAATTTCATTTAAGTCCACCAAGAATTCTATACGGATACTTTCGGTACCCACTGTATATTTATATTTTTTAAATTTATAAATACAATTGTTTCGTCACACAAGTTACTTGGCTATCTTCTTTTTGTCAGAGTTCCGGCAATATTCTACTGGCTTTCTTTCCAAGATAGGATATACCACATAAAAAAAATTAGAAAAGACTTGGCAATTTTGATTACTACTTGATTAGTAAAAAGTAGTTTCTTTTCATTAAAGTTTACCTATTCACCAACATAGAGTAGCTTTGTACACCTTACGCCCAGAAAAATCTTATCTGTTTTCGTTAATTTAAATCCTGCAGAAAATCAGAGAAAGGAACTAAAGAACCCAAAATCAATGTTACTATTTTACTATTTTAACGTCTTCTACTTCACCAAATGGATCTCTTCCGTCATCTAAATCGGCTTTGGTAATCTAAATTGCCCATCACTCTCGCTCGTTCCGTCTCGAAAATGACCAATTTTGATTTCCCAATTTTTTAAAAATTCAAACCAGTTTTGTCTTTATCGTATGAAAATACAAAACAGAAGAAAACTGAAAGGTTTTTTCATCACCTTAATTCGAATTTTTAATGCTATTAAGTAATTGACATCAATTTTGAGATGACGGTCGATTTTAAACTGATTTTTGATAAAAGGCCATGGTAATCTGTGTGGACTCGATCGACTGTGTAATCCATTTCGCAATTGAATATTGCTGGTTCATGGTGCACTGTTTTTCTCACTCTGGGTTCTGAAAAATTTAGAACCCAAGTTATTGAAACCTACTGGTAGGTGGATGGTTTACTGTTGTGTCCCGAGTGGAATTCGGCGATCGTTAGATTATTTGAATGAAACTGATTAGACAGACGATTTGATTCCTCGAAGTGGAAGACTCTTGTAGGATTTTTTAAAGGCACCGTATATAAACCGGACGTGCAAAGTAAAGGGGATGAATAGGAAGGGATGTGTAGGAGGGATGACAAGATAGAGACTCTGAAAAGAAGAGCAGCAAATAGAATAATAGATAGAGACTTGAGGGACGGCGGGGAGCATAAGAAAGAAATTAAAAGCTAAAAAACCTTCCAAATAATTTGAAATTCAAAGAGGATAAAAAAAATTGAAAGAAAAGAAAAGACAAATGTTCTTTCTCTAATTTGAATTAAAAAAATAAAAATCGTTAACTTACACAGTTTGGTCTCCTTTAAACAATTCGTTAAACATTGAATAAGGGGCCGTCCATAAATGACGTCACAATTTTTTTTACTACTTTCGACCCCCCTCGTCGCTATTCGTCACAAATTTCTGACCCCCTTTGAAAATATAGTAACAACAGCTGATTCCTCCCCCCTTAAAAATTAAAACAAAAAGAGCTAAAATTAAGTTCAAAACGTGTCTTGTTTTTTGTTTTTGTTGAGTTGGCGTTAGTGTCGATTGTGTGACGTCACATTTTTGAAAACCCCCTGCCTCCCTTCGTCACACTTCATCACACTAGGCTTACCCCCCTCCCCCCCTTGGCGTGTGAAGTCTTTTATGGACGGCCCCTAAAGTTAAAGGAATGAAAACGCAGCAGTTTCCGTTATTACGATTTTTTTGGCACACCACCAATATCGTGGCAATGTATTCTCCAATTGATGCCCACCCAATAATACGGGAATAACTCTTGTTGTTTGTTTCCCCGGAAGGAAATGTTGATTTTTTCTTCGTCACCCATAAAAAGAATCACAGACTTTGGGTTATTTTGTAAAGCTTCAAGGATTTTTGTCTTTTGATCAAATTAGATCGGAGGATGTCGTCTTTGCGCCTGTTTCGTCTGCAACTGCATTTCTAGCACCTGGACTTTCTCTTCTTGCTTTCTTTTCTTTTCCCTTTCTTCGAACTTTTCCGTTTCTTACGCGATTCTTTCCCAATGCTCTTTTCTTTCTTTAACAATCTCTTAATCCTGAAAAAGTTGCTGCTACTGCTGTAGAACAATTTCATCCATTGAGAGTGTTTTAGAGAGAGATTCATCGTCTGTAGAGATCGATCCAGCGGCTACAAAGACTGAAACAGATGCTATAGAATTTTTTTCCAAGGCCAGAAGAGGGTGTTCCAGTATATTTAGACGTATAAATGTCAGAAGATTTCAATGTAGATGTGGCAGACTTTAATCCAAAAATAGGTGAACGATTAACAGTAGAATAATTTCTAGTATTGGGTTGGATGGGGTTTATCCGGCACCGGTAGACATGTTGTCTAAAAGATCTCCAAGTAGCTTCTAAAAATAACAAAATTTAAATTGTTGTTTTGAAATTATAAGTTATTCTACTTCTTGCCTTATAGTCATCTTTAAAAAATACAAAGTATTCATCTTCGCCAATCATTTTAGTTTCATCATGCAAATTGCAAATCTTATTTTTTTTTCCGTCAATGAATCGACGTATTCAAAATATTTCTGAATTTATTTTGCAAAGTGAGATTCATGTTCTTTGACATTATGGTTAGTAATGTTGCATTGGAATTGAACAATTTCAGATTTGAGCAAAATTCAAAAATTTTTTTTGAAAATTGATTAGTTTTTCCAGGGGTTGATTTCGTAATTTGATGATTGACCAAAAAGTCTAATGGTAGTTTAAAAGTGTTACCAAATTTGTACATCATCTAAACAAAAAATAATCAGCTAGAGTTCATAAATGAAAAATAAAACAAAAATAGCAACCTAGATGTTTAGCCATAAAGTTCCTCTTCTCAATTAGAGTATTTGCTATTTTATTCCTACGAAAGTAAGCGCCCATAGCGGAAGCCAAAGACATTCTTTGTACAATGGCTTTCGTTTCATCGTTAATTTTCTGCAATTAAACAGAAATGTCTAGATAAAGTTTCCGTGCTTAAAAGATAATTTTCTACAATTGCATAAAATAAACCGCGAATATCCTTATTTATTGTGATTTTGTTATCTCCTCAACTCCTCAATCTTGCCCATTCCCTAGTTTTTGAAAAACAACCAATTGTTTATGAATAAATTGTTTATGTATAAACAACCATGTCTTTTAGACATGGGGACAAACACCAAAACAATCTGTCCAGCAACAAACTGGAAAACTGTTTTTTTCTGAAAGGTTCTAGTCCTGTAATCTTACATATTAAAATAATAAAAAGAAAAATTGAGTCAAAAAAGCTTTCTTGAATATAGAATTTCCTTATTAGTTTTGGCAGACCCAGCTCGGCTGTTTAGATTGGGCCATTTTATCCCTATCGTCTGAAGCACCTGTCATAATAAAACTTATGCTGAAAAATTGTATGAAGATTCATCCAGGAATCATCAGCTAAATAGTGTGTTTTTTATCCAACAACTTGATGTGTACAACTATAATGTCCATGATCCAATTGATATATTAATGCTAATGTAACACCTCGATGAGACGACAACAGACATTGCACACATTATATAGAATACTAGAATAACTAGAGATGGATGTAAGTATTAGGTATCGAGGTTGGATTGTGGTGGTTAGTTACCGATTTACCTACAAATCATTCTGGGGTTTAATCTGGTCCGTATAAACAAAGAAATACTGAACACATAAGCAAACAACTTTCGGCATTTGTTGTTCACCATGAAAAAAAACAACAACAAAACCCTTTTGCCATCTAGTGTTGCAAACGACAATATTTCTAAATTTTAAGTAAGCGATATAGCTCCCCAATGCTGACATCAATTTTGACTGGATGGATCTATAAATTTTATTGTAAAATTTGGGGTCGAAATGAAGTGCTTTCAGCAAAAACCAGATTTTTTTTCATATTTTCTATGGACAACTTTTATCAAGTCGAATGGAAACTTTACGAGCATCACGAAAATCAAATTCTTCTCAAGCCATGAAGTCCAAAAAACTGCTTGTTCCAGTAACGATTCCAGTAGTCCAGTCAGTAACAATTTCTGTATTGCGCGCCCAAACAAATTTCATGAATTATTTTCGTGAAATATGGGCAGGAAAGAAAAAAAAGGTTCAAAAGTAAATTGAAGAAAACACAGAAAAGGAAACACACTATCGGCGAGCAGGAGAAAGTCAACAAAACTCGAGTATTGTTGCGTCGAATTGGAAACGAAAAAAGACAAAAAATTTCTAAGAGAAACTACAAACATTGTTTAAGGGTTTAACAAGTTAAATGACTTGACAAGAACTGGAATGTGGCTGCGAAAATGACGTTCCTCCACGAGCTGCACCGCTTGAAATAATGGACGTAGATTTTTCATACTTTTCACTGAGCAGAGCTACTCTAAATTGAGCTTTTCTTGACAGCGACTGCGAGACCAGATTTCTTCTGTTGGAAATTGGGCTTGTATAGGGACACACGCAAAATAACATCTTTCACGGTGCGACCATTAAGGGCATTCATTGCCTCCATCGCTTCGTGGTACTCCTGGAAAAAGACTAATGTGTAGTTTTGAGTCATTTTTATACTCTTGACTGTTCCTTTCTCCATAAATAACTCCTGCAGCATTGCCTCGGTGAATTTGTTCTTAGAACCGGAAACAAAAAGCACCGCATCCTAAATTTTATTAGACGGGCGTTATTCATCATGATAACAAAAGGATAAAAGATTTGGAAAGATAATTCAATTTACTTTTGACAGAGTGTCGGACTCCTCATGCACTGCTTGTTCTAGGAACGCCTTCGTGTCAGAGTCAAATTTAGCGCATATATCCGGTGAGGATACGAGCAACTTCTTGAGCTCAGTTTTGCACTTCAAACTAACCGCCTCTCCAAAAAAACAGTCGACATACAGAAGAGGTAACGTCAGGAAAACCCGTACAGTTGGCCTGTTCATCGAAAATGCTGACCAGCATGGAAAAAATTTGTTCGGCACAAAGGTTCTCCAAGATATTGGATATATGCTGCTCAGCCCGGATACGAAGACGAAGAGGGTCATTGTCCATGTGCAGGACAAAGAAAATGCAAGACAACAAACGGGACAGCACATCGGTGGTATATAGCAGTAAAGCATTTTTTGAGATAACAAGAAGATGGCACTCAACTAATTTGTCCAAAGAAGCCTTTTGTAAATTCGCTTGTCTAAAAAGCGGAATTTAAAAACACGGTGCAATTTTTGCGTCGGAATCAAATCCAATGGAATTAAGCCGCAATCCGAGGAAAAGTTTACCGGTTCTTTGCTGGAAACTTGGGTAACAGAAACGCCCGAGTCAACATCCTGTAAGAGAATGAAAAATATAAATTAACTTGATAAAACAAACAAAAACACGAATTTAGTATACCTGGATACGTTTTCCACGTAGTTGAGAATTAAACGGTAAAGAGGCTGTATCAAGTATCAAGTATACGGAGGAGCAGATAACCACTTTTTCTGATTACCATGGATTTTGAAGATTGCCAGGGTTTTTTATTCTGGCAGATCTCCTTGTTGACAACCATTGATCTTTTTTCTCGATGAATTCTACAGGTAAGGTTTCAGTTTCAGATGACTGGCCCTTGCCATTGCAGGTGCTAACCCTTCTATTTTGTTTCCAATATCAAGAAGACCAGGTATGGCCTTATGGTTTTCCATCTCACACTACTTACAAATAAACAAAGAGTGGTCAGCTCCCTCCACGGAAAAAAGGGTCAAATCCTTAATCATAAGAGAAAAAAGCATTATTTGAGGCTCCATATTTGAATTGATTTCTCAACATAGCTAGTATCTTTTGTAGAAAATAAGCTAATCATACATTAGAATCGTTGCCAAGCTCAATGCACTGTGAAAGACTGGTAAGCCAAATTATCGAAGGAATTGCCAGCCCCTCAAAGAGAGTGAAATTCTAAATCATAAGAGAAAAGTCAATATTATTTTAGGTTCTATGTTTGAAGTTATTTCTCAACATACCTAGTATGTTTTGCAGAAAATAATAAAATTAAACATTTGAATATTTGCCAAGCTTAATGCACTGTGAAAGACTGGTAAGCCAAATTATCGAAGGAATTGCTAGCCCCTCAAATAGAGTGAAATACCTAAATCATAAGAGAAAAGTCAAAATTATTTTAGGTTCCATGTTTGAAGTTATTTCTCAACATACCTAGTATCTTTTGCAGAAACTAATCTCATTAAACATTTGAATCTTTGCCAGCTCAATGCACTGTGAAAGACTAGTAAGCCAAATTTGTCAAAGGAATTGCCAGTCCCCCAAAGAGGGTGAAATCCTTAATCATAAGAGAAAAAGTTTAGATTTTGGTTCAATATTTGAAACGATTTCTCAGCCAACCTAGTTTCTTTTGAAGAAAATACGCAAATCATGCATCAGAATCTTTGCCAAACTCAACACACTAGCTGTGATAGACTATGATGGTAAGTACAATTACTGAAGGAAAAATATTCAGTAGATAATCACAACACTATAATTTGCGTGCTCTTTTTTCTTGACAAATTAAATCATATATATAATGATGTATATATATATGTATTATAATATATATATGATAATATATTATACATATTATCATATTAAGATAATTATCAAGATAATATATTTTGTCATATTGATATATAACAAAATAAGAATTTTATAAAAATTTTATATGTATACAATTGGTGTATAAAACGTAACGAATCCATTTTTTATGAGATACATTTCACTCTCAGCTTTAAATTTTTTAATTGCATTGAAATGTTTATTAATCTAAAAATAAATTTAATTAGAAATATTTACTATATAACAAAGCGTTTCATAGTCAATTCTTTTATTGTATATTCATATGAAATTAAATGTATGGATAGATAAATTAAAACTAAAGAATAGCAAAGTAAAAAATCTTCTTTACTCTTTAGGCAAGGTTCAAATGATTTTGTCACATGTTTTCTAGTTTAAAAAATTTATTGACACACGAATGCGGTGTATTCACATAACACACAGCATATATGTATCCGTTAAGGATAGTTGAGTCGGAGCGGGATAAGGGAAGAATCGAAATGAAGAAGAAGAAAAAGAAAGCATTTTATTCAGACAATTTATTTTTTATTTTTGAAGGCGGGGCTTATTGCGACAAAGGCTAAACTATCTATCGGACCTACCCGAAATCAGTCGCATACATGCAAGAGATAGGAAAATCGAAGATTCCAACTAGGAGTTTGATTTGGTCCGCGATTTCTTAAGAAACGCTTCTTACATTGCGGCCAAAATATAATTAATTCCAAATTCCTGCATTGAAACGAATTCCGTCCGTGTTTCTTTAGAAGCAGACTGCCGCGCCTGGCTGTCATGAACCATGTTGTGTCGCATGTTGTCGTCGCTGTTGACGTCAATATGTCCGTCAACGTTCTGGACCAAGTAGGCCCACTCGTTGTACGGATTGTAGTGTTGCTGCCGCAGATGCGGAGTGGTGTTGAACTTGGTTGAACCGTACATCGACATTGGTAGTCTCTCAGCAGAGATGGGTGAGTACTCGACAACACCTAATGTTTAAACTGAAAAAACTAAAAAAAAATCATGACATAATCAAATGAAACCTTTACAAAGGAGAAATTCAAAAGAAATAATTTTATTTACCGGGTTTCGTGAAGGCTACTTCTAGAGTTTTCGGTTTGAACACAAGTTTCCGTTGACGACAGTTGGGGTAGTAAACACGTAGCGAAGGGAGGCAAAGGTGATCCACTGACCGAAGGGGCCAAAGAATGAACGCTTGACGAGGATTGCACGAAAACTATGACGCTAGCTCTCTGATGAACTGCAACATCAAAATAAAATATATTATGTAAAGTAAAACATGTAACATAAACTACATATATCACATGATATGACAAATATATTGTTACTGTATAACGTAAAATAAGTGTACTACCATCCGGTGGTGGAGGGTCCTTTGGAGCTGATGTTGCAGACTCGATTGATCGTTTGAGCAGGTGTTGTGTTTAGATTTGAATCTGGAGGATGTGATGCCATCGTTGGGATTGTGAACCTTGTTGAGCTGCCGTTACTACTTGTCGGCGTCGTCATGACCTTAGGATAGGCGTTACGGGAAAACACGATCCGAAGGATGATGAGGCCGTAAAAGGAACTGGTGTTGCTGTTTTTTGGGGCCCAGTCAGTAATGGAACATCCTTCGTCATTGTGTTTTCCATGGTTACACCTGTTTTGATAATGTTATGGATGACAAAGTCATTAATAATGGATGAATATAACATTCCAGCTAGGTCCTAAGCACACTAGAACCATAGTAAAGCAATCCATACCTAATGCTATTTCATTTTGTCCAGGCAATTTGATTTTGGTTGAACCAGGTTTTCCTGGTTTTGGTTGTCTCCTAATTGGAGCTTTTTGGGATTTACTAGCTTTACCGAGGTAGAAAACACGGGGAAACATATCGGAAAACACATAACACGTCCTTTGCATTGCTGGCAGAGGAAACCACGTTAACTAAGCTACCATGAATAAAAATAAAGACGGAATTTTTTAAAAATTGTTTGTATACACTTAAGTGAATTAAACCTACAGTCTGCCAAGGTTTAAAGCGCAATTAACAAATTTAAATTAAAAATGTATTATTCATGGTTGTTTTTAGTGGCGTATGATTTCAATTTGGGATGTCAAGTTGGAGGTCACTATTTAACGTACACAATTTAAGTGTGGGTGATTTGTTTCGGTGCTGTACTGAACATTTAATTTAGAGGGGATGTTTTGTTTGGGTAGCTCTAATGGGTTTGCGAAATATTTCTTGAGGTGGATATGTTATGTCAGGGACGAAATTTTGACCTCCCCCAGAAATGATATGTCGGGATGCCGGGTGCCATGCCTGCATCTCACCGCATTTCTATATTTAATATTTTCAGGGACGTTCCCCGATAAATAAAAGTGTCATAATACTCACCAATAAGATCAAGGAGACCTTTCCCGACAACCCCGAAAGGGGAATGTCGTGGCTTTTGGAAACCATTTATAACTGCGAGTTTTTGAGCTTCGTCGTTAGAAAAGCTACTTGTTGTCTTGAGGCGTTTTGCGCATTCCTTATTTGCTTGATATATCTTGGAGCCAGCTTGTTTCTTCGTGTTTGGTCCAACACCTTCATTGTGTCCTCATACACTTCTGTCAGCTGATCTTTTTTCTCCTTTGCCGTTTTGAATACCGATTTGGTGGTTCTGTAGAACAGTTTTTGTTTTTTTTTGTGTGGTCTTTTTGCGTTTCCGTGGGCATGTTGGGGGTTAATTACATTTTTCGTCATCTTCGTAAACGACTGTTGAGAGAAAATTTCAACCTGAATCATGACAGTAGTCTGTCCATCCAATCCAAAAATGGAAAGACAAAGGGAGAGTGAAAAAGGGGGACCTACCAATTTCTTCCCCACTCTATTCTTTCCTTCCTTGACTTTCCTTCATTTCGTACCCTTTTCTTATGGACAATGTCAATGCTTTCTTGTTTGAGGCTGCACCAACCTGGGATTAATAACTATTCAAGATGGAAATTTTGAACCACCTCTCACGCATACAACAAGGGGAAACAGATTGGGAAAAGTACTGAAAAAGAGGGAGGTAAGGTGACTAATAAATTATTCGCACGTCCACTTGTTCTACTCCATTTATTAAAGAGAAAATTCTGTTGAATATGGAATATTTTTTACTGGTGGACAGGATTTACGTGAACTTGTTTGACTGATTTCACCGGTTTGTGTCAAATTAATTATGTTCCCTTCTGGGCGGCTTGAGTTTGGGGAAGTAGTTTCGGCTTAGTCAGATTTATCGGAAAATTTATTGTAATTAATTACGTAGAACAGGAAGAGTAAACGCTATCAGGTCTTCTGATATGCGTGTCTCAGGGATAACTCTTGCAGTGGTTTTTGTACCGTCTCGCGATCTAATGCGAATCGTCGCTGAATCACGAAAAAATGTTTTTTATTGTTGCATTCGGTCCATTGGCTACTCTTTAGACACATTGGTATTTGTAGTGATCATATATAGGGGGCGCCAGTGAATCAGAAAATTTGTCCGGGGGCTTTCAGTCGTTTCGTCCTAACGATCGGATGTACTTTTCTTGCTTTGGATTGACCGTCTGATGGGCTGTTGATTTGATCGAGATTCTATAAGCAGTTATCCTCTGTTACGCCAGTCCTGCTGTTGGGTTGAATGGGAGCTTAACTTGGCCGCATCTTTATTTCGAAGAATTTTAGTACCTCTTCCCTTGATTTGTTTTCTGAAACAGCGATAACAGTGCCAAAAGGAGGCAGCAATTTGTTTGTACTCGTGGGGTTCATGAACCTGTCGTTGACGTTATCTATATCCTGCTTAGCTGGCTGATTGACGCGCCATCGTTTTTTAAATCTGACCAGCGCGTGTGCGTCTGGCGTATATTGTTGACTTATTCAATTACATATACGCTAGATGCTAGTGAATGGTCGTCCATATCGTCTTCTCGTCGAGCTGGAAGCTTGTAAATAGTGACTCCGACTAAATGAAGTTGGAAGGGTCACCCAGTAGCACAAGATGTATTTCACAATATGATTTTGAGATGCATTTAAGCTTCTCTAATCGTCTTTTGAGAAAGTCGAATTAATCCGGATGGATCATGTTGAATTCGTCCAGTATCAACAAGCCAATTTCAGGCTAAGCTATGATTTGTTCGCTGCTGCCTGGTTCGGAATCAACCAATCTCGCAGAAATTTCAAACGCCAAATGAAGAGTGCAGCCTCCATCAATACGGCTGCCTTGTTTGACGACACACATACCATTACAGAGGCCGTAGAGAGCCACTTGCGCGTAAAATCCACAAACGCTTGAATGACTCCTGATTTTCCAGATCCACCGAGAAAAAGTATGAGCTGGGATGTTGGCATTATTTTCTTCACCAGAGCTTGGATATTTGAAGTTCGAAGGGAAATGCAGGTCAATGGATTGCCAGTGCTACTACTTTTGGCTAATGCAACGTGTTGCAATAGAGCGGCACTAATTAATACAAAAGCCAAGTGTTGCTTTTCGTTCAAACCCCAATGTTCAGAATGCTGTGTGGGAAACGGTTGTCCACGATATTTAATCCGTTATAGGAAACGAAACTAATCCATAGGTATCTACAAATTGGTTAATTGAGAATTAATATCAAATGCTGACCTGATTTGTACTACAACTTCACTTTCAATAACTTACCTACGATGTCTCCTTTTGGGATGCTTAGCATTGATTCAGAATCAATCAGGTTAAAATCCGGTAATCCAAAGTTCTCTGAAGAAGTCGCCATTTTTTATACAATCGATGGAAAAAGTACAAACTATACTGAAAAAGATATACTATACAATATCGTTTTCATGTCTATAAATCGTCCTGAATCGTTTGTAGACGTTGTTCGACGATTTTCCTTCCCCATACCCTTTAAAACCCGCATCAAGGCTATACCAACGTAAAGCTGACGACTAGCTTTTCCCAAAGAATATTGAAATACGCGGTGTACTCAATACTGGTTGCAGCGCAGTTTCCATGATTATTAGCTATTTTATTATTTATTTCCAACAATATTTAAACCATGAGTGGAGTCAAAAGCTCGTTGACAGACATGGAAAAACAAACATCTGGGGACATCCGGGGTGGAATTCCGAACCAGAGGATTTAGACTAAACTTAGACTAACCTAAGGCGTTTTTCGGACAAAAATTAGGGATTTTTCTAAACTTTCCGCAAAGTCCAATTCTGAACGTAAAATCATAAATTTAGTTTTGAACTTGGACTTAAAATCTAAGCAAAGTCTTGTCCATAAGTAAGCTAAAGTTCTGACTAATAAAAGAACCTTTTTAGGTAATTTTTTTAGTCTGTTTCCAGTATCGACTAACATGACACTAGAATGATACTAAACAGTGGTAATATTTATCAGTTTGTTTACAAAATGGAGACTGACATCGACGAAATTGATTTTTTTTAGATTTGGGAAATATAACAAACTCGAGTGTTGTTATCCTCCGATAGTGACAGTGATGTAAAAAGGGAACAAAGCCGAGTACGAAGAAGATGTCTCCTTTAATTTTACAGTACTAGGAAAGATGTGTTTTCATATTTTTGTGAAGAAAAATTGATAACGACCTTTGGTTTCGATCGACCTTCTATCAAATATATTACAGGTATTATTACTTTATTCAATATTCAATCACACTGAAAATGCAGTAAAATATTCTTGGTAAGCTTCTCTGGTATAGAGTTGATTGCTCATCTTTTACCGAAAATAAGGAAAACTAAAGTGAAGAGGAACCTTTGTCCTCTCGACATGGTTCTCGTAGCTTTGAAATTATATGCTACTGGAACTTTGAAGCCAGTTGTCAGTAACGTTCTTTGTTACAGTCAGTCTTCGGTTTCACGATCAATTAATGCAGTATATCTTGCTTTGTCTTTGATATCCAGGGGTCGAATTCCAAACGTGGTTTTAGACTAAACTTAGACTAAACTTAGGCTATTTTTGGACTAAACTTTGGGATTTTGCTAAACTTTCATCCAAGTACTATTCCGACCCGAAAATCCTTAGTCTATTTTCGAACTTAGACTAAAAAATTAAGCAAAGTCTTGCCTCAAAATTGGACAAAGTGTTGGCTTAAAAAAGTACCTTTTTAGGTACTTATTTGAATTTTGTTTTGCATTAGTTTCCCTAAGTTGAACTAAAATGGTACTAAACAGCGGATAATTGTGACAGTTTGTTTACAAAATGGACGACATAGACGAAATCGATTTTTTTCTCCAAGATTTGGGTGATTTAACAGATAGAAGTGATATTTTCTCGTCCGATGATAGTGTCAGTGAGGAAAGGATTGAACGCAGAAATATAAGGAGAAGACGTCTCATCCCTTTTTACCAAACAAGAAAGGATGTCTTAACATATTTTTCTGAAGAACAGTTGATTAAGACTTTTCGATTCGACAGACTTTCCATTGAAAATATCACAGGTTTTATCTTTAACTTGTTTTTAACTAGAAAGGTAGCAAATAATCTCTTACTTTTGTCTGCAGAGTTGATAGAACATCTTTTACCCAAGAGGAAAACTCAGGCAAAGCGGAATCTCTTGCCACTTGACATGGTTCTAATAGCCTTGCAATTTTACGCAACCGGGACATTTCAGACAGTGGTCGGGAACGTTCTCCGTTACAGTCAGTCATCGGTCTCCCGTTCGATTAGCGCAGTGTCTCTCGCGCTATCAATGATATCCAGCCAACATATTTACTTCCCTGATAATCTGACAATGGTAACTTATTGGCCACATATAATTTTTTTTTACAGTTAACGTAGTATGCATTGCCTTTTAGCTCAAAAATGATTTTGCAGAAATTGCTCGCATTCCTGGGATAATAGGATGTGTAGATGGAACCCACGTCAGACTACAACGTCCTACGTTGTTTGAAAAAGCGTTCGTCAATCGCAAGAATTACCATTCAATTAATGTGCAGGTAGACTTGTTCACCAATTAAATAAAAACATTTCATTTGTTCATAATTCACACATTACTTTCTGATCAAAAGGGCATTTGTGATGCCAACAACAGATTTTTAAATGTATGTGCCACGAAACCCGGCTCTTGTCATGATTCTTCAATTTTCAAAGGAAGTGCTGTTGGAAAGAAATTTGAAGCCGGGCATTTCGGATCGGGGTTTTTGTTGGGTGATAGTGGTTACGCAAACACACCTTTTTTGTTTGTCCCATACACAGATCCTGTAGAAAACTACAAGGTTTTAGATAACTCATTTTATTCTGACTTGATTCCTTTATTAATTGTAGAATTTGATAAAGATTAGATTCAACGTGGCTCACAAAACCACACGTTGCGTCATTGAACGAAGCTTTGGCATATTAAAAAAAAGATTTCATGTATTACATTCTGAGATCAGGATGACGCCAACTAAAGTGTCTTGGTACATTCAAAATTAAGTTAACTAGCCTTTTTTTTAATAAGGTCCTTACAAAAAATTCTCATTATTCGATGTTTAGGATAACGGTCTCTTGTTGTGTTCTTCACAATCTTGCTTTGAATTGGAAAATGCCACTACTTGACGACTGGGATATTGAAGAATTAGACATTGAAGATGATGAAGAGCTTGCGGATCTCGAAGTAAGACCAACTGGAGGTACAGCAATTCAAAGAGAAACCATATTGCGCAGACAAGGGAATGAAAAAAGGCAGAAAGTAGTATTCAATACATTTCAGTGTTGAGTCAAGCGTGTATTATTGGAAAATTCGAATACACACAGACTTGATTTGATCTCAAAGTTGATATACACCAACAATCTAGATATTCTCCTCGACGTTGAAAAGTAAATTCAAAAGATCTGGTGGAATTTCGGTTTCTTCAAGTGGTTTTTTGAGCATTTCTCGAACCTTCATTATCGATATGAGAACACGTAAACGGGCATCAGCTAACCTACTCTTGACCGACGAGTCTGCTAGATTACATAATGAAAACTTTGATCTTTTCATCGTTTGCCTTACAGTCAATGACTCTCTTTTTTGCTTCAACGATAAAAAGGCAGAGGTCGGTGATGGAGAAACCGAATCAACAGAAGAATCAACAGAGTTTGATTTTGAGGCCACTGCTGTTTTCAATATGTTAGCAGATAGCAGATAGAAGTTGATGGAATGGGCGTGGAATTCGAACGTTTCGCAACTAAGTGGTTGTTCTTCATTAGTGATTTGCCCTTATCAGCAGCAGTAGTTTTACTTGTGAGAGCTGCTGCTGTTTGATGTTCGTGGTTCAATCCATTTTCAATGGCCAACTGCCCTGGCGTGGGAGTCCTTAATTGTGAAATGTCATTTGAGAGACTCTCATCAGATGAAAAGCGATCTTTCTCCGGGCTTAAAATGAAGATTTAGAATATGTTACAATCAATATGACTTAAATTCTGTTACTGAGTTTTACTCGTCAATTGTGTTAGTTAGTTCACATTCAATGAGACCAATTGCTTCGTCTTGAAAAGGGGATTCATTCCCTTCATCATTTAAGTCTGCTGCATTGTTTGAAGGTCTTCCAAGAATGTGTTCCATAATCAAAAGATGATTAGCCTTGTTACTTAGAACTGGATCATCAGTATCGACAGAGCCCTGTAAAAACATTAATTTTTCTGTTACACAAGACTTTACAGTGATCAGGAAAATTTTATACCGGGATAGCAGTTGAAGCAACACATGGGTTATCAAGCCCTAAAAATTGATCATAGTATTTGTAGTACAAGGGAGATAACACACCATTACTTCCCAACGGCCCACCACCTGTGAGCATAGGAAACAGATTAAACAAAAAGTAACGAGAAGAATAATTTTTCTTTCTACCTGTTTCTGTTAAACCAGCATTATAATTCCTGATGGCAGTCCTTGCTGCCGCTGTAAAATTTTGCCACTTCTTTTTTACAATTTCAACTGATTTTTCAGGACATTCAGGATGTTCTTGATGAATAGTGATGGTTATTTGTTTCCACATGTTTTGCTTGTCAATTTGGCTCACATTATGAGCATGTTTTCCATCTAATACATTCTATACGACAATCAAAATAATGAAATAAAATAGAAATAACTTCAACGGATTTCAAATTACCTTATAAAATATTGCTTGATCCAAGAGTGTATCAACTTCTTTCTGAAGCCATTGATCCCTTTTTTGTTTTCTATTAACTATTCCACTCATTTTAGAAAGGATTGATCGTAACAATGTTTTAAATTTAGAAGTGTCTGTAGAAGCGTCTGCAATGTTCTTCTAGGCGCATTTGTAAGAACCTCTCTCATTGGTCCTTTCATTCGTCCTAGTCTAGTCAATAATCAAAGTCTAGTTTAGTATAGTTTTATGAAGCGTAGCAAAGTTTTGACTAGTTTATTGTTCGGAATTGAACATAGCAATAGTTTAGACTTAAGGCTGCTTAAAAACTAAACTTGCACTCTAGGCAACTTACACTAACTTAAAACTTAGACTAGCCTAAGCAAATTGTTCGGAATTCGACCCCTGCAAACACATTTATTTTCCTGACAACTTGACTAAGGTTAATTAAACAGCAATATCATATATAATTTACTAGCCCACTGAACGCATTGGTTTTATAGGTGAAAAACGATTTTTCGGATATTTCTCGCATACCCGGGATAATAGGTTGTGTAGAAGGAACGAATGTTAGACTCCAACGCCCTGTGTTGTTTGAGAAAGCATTCGAAAATCGCAAGAAAAACCATTCAATTAACGTGCAGGTAAATTTTTCTGTACAGCAATAGATGCCAATAGGGTATTTGTGACAATAACAGATTTCTAAACATCTGTGCCACTAAACCCGGGTCCTGTCACGACTCTTCAATTTTAAAAGAAAGTTCAATTGGTAGAAAGTTTGAGGCTGGCCGTTTTTGGTTCAGGATATCTTCTATGTGACAGTGGTTATGCCAACACGCCTTATTTATTTGTACCTTACACGGACCCAGTAGAAAACTACAAGGTTTTATTGGAACATAAGAAATTTTTTCCCTGAATGCAAAGTTTTTGTTGCAGATTCGATTCAACGTCACCCACAAAACAACACGTTGCGTAATTGAAAAAAGCGTTGGAATATTACAGAAGAGATTTAAAAGTATTACACTCTGAGGTAAGGATGACCACCACTAAAGTTTTTTGGTATAATTTTTATACTGCTTTATGTTTTATTAACTAAAAGAAATGGTTTTCCCATTCAGTATAACAGTAGCTTGCTGTGTACTTCATAATCTTGCTCTTAGTTTGAAAATGCCACTGTATGACGATTGGGAGATTGATGACGACGTGGACATTGAGGTTGAAGAAGACCTAGCAGCGGAAGAGCTTAGACCAACTGGGACAACTAGTCAAAGAGACACTCTGACTAGTAGAATTTTTCACAAAACTGAAACGTTTTCTTCCACATTGTAAAGTACATCCAAAAGATTTTGTGGGATTTTAATTTTTTGATAGGGGTTTGTCTAACATTTCTCTTACTGTCATTACAAAAGTTAGTAAACGAAGACGGCCCTCTTTCAGTCTGATTTTCGCCGGCAAAACCGATGAATTACACACATAAAATTTATCTTTTTTCATTGTTTGTCTCAGTATCAACGAATCTCTCTTCTTTTTTAAATTAAAGATTGCGGAGGTTGCCGAGGGTGGTATAAATTCGACAGAAGAATCAGTCGAGTTAGATCCTGTAACACTTTTGGGTGTTTCGACAGAAGTAGAAGAACTCGAGACTGGCGTGGAATGAGATCGTTTCGCAGCAACAGAAATTTTCTTGATATAGGATTTTCACTTATTGATAACTTGACTAGTTTTATCTGACGAAAAGTCTTCAGTACCCCAGCCATCTCCAATAGCTAACTGCCCACGTAGAGGCGTCGTTTGAAGTGGTGTTCCTTCAGTCGATTCTTCATTACATGACTCGTCTTAAAGTCTAAAACAATTGGTATAAGTATATCAATAAAAAATGTTCATGAAAGAATATTACTCTCTTCGGTGGCTTTCTGTTAAGTAGCTGAATTCAATGGTCTCTTTTTCGTGAGAAATATTGTTGCCGATTGCTGGGTATCTATTGGCAACTGCGCTTGAACAAGGTCTCCCGATAATATGTTGCATAATTACAAATTTATTGTTCTCATTACTTATAAGTGCATCATCAGTGTCCACTGCTCCCTGTAGTTGAAGTTGGATGTAAAAATTAGCTTGTATACTATAAAAAAATAAATTTTATACGGGAATAACAGTAGCAGCAACAGATGGATTGTCAAGGCCTAAAATTTGCTCGTAATATTTGTAGTATAGTGGGGATTAAACCCCATTGCTTTCTAACGGTCTACCTCCTAAGATAGGGGTGCAAATTAAGAATGTTAAAGTGCGTTAAATTCCATCGAACTTTATTACCTGTTTCTCTCAAGCCAGAATTGTAGTTCCTGATAGCTGTCCTAGCTGCCTTTGTGAAGTTATGCAATTTTTTTCAACTGCGTCAAGAGATTTTTCAGAACACTTTGGGTGTTCCTTCCAAATATTCTGCTTGTCTATTTGGCTTACATTATTACGTAACTACGTAACGTATTCACGCAACTCAATAAAGCTTTTGCTCAGAATCAAAAAAATTATCCAACTGAAAAACATGGAGCAGTATATTACCTTGTTTATAATTATTTGAACAGATTCTCTAATTCCGACTGTAACCAAGGATCTCGTTTTCCTTTCCTAGCAGCAGCAACAGAGGTTTTTCGATTATCCCGTCCGCTCATTTTATTTTCACAGAAACTATTTGTGATTCATTGTATTGTTGTGTGAGAGCTTCGGTTTTTCAAAGTTTACATTTGACTGTAGAGCTGTCTATTAGTTTTCTCTATTCTCTTCAGTAAGAGCCACCCTCATTGGTTCTTATCTTCTTAAAGTTAGTCAAAAACCAAAGTAATGATGAGTCAAGTTTCTTTGAGTTAAACAAAATATTCTTAACTTTTGTGTTCGTAATCGAACTGATAAGTAGTTCAAATTTTTAGTCGCTAAAAGTCAAAACTTACAGTTAACTTAACTTACTCTAGGTTAAGTTTTAGACTAATCTAAGTCAATGGTTCAGAATTCTATCCCTTAACATGTGTGATGTTCCTAATTATGCTGTCTATAAAGCCCTAATTTGGTACAAATCAACTTACTTCTGAGCTTCACCGCTTTTCTTCTTTCGCGAAATGATGATTGTTTTACTGAATGTTTTTTATTCTGATTGTTATGGGGGTAAAGAGTTTTTTGCAGACAGCAATAAAAGATTCACACAAGAAAAAACAATCCAGTCACTTACAATTTGTATTGAAGAAATAAATCAAGTAAACACAATTCAAATGGGGATTCCTCGCGAGGAGGATTTAGTGGAATAACAGGGCTTCCTCTTGTACAGTTCGTGACGGTTGATCCTGGCATTGCGTGAGGCCAATCCGCAACAATGTCACAAAATAAAAATTCAAAAATTACGACTGTTGGCCATGAAAGGTATCGACATCGATGTAAGAGAAAAAACACAGTGGAATTCTATTCGAATATAACGATCGGTATGAATGAAGTTAAAGTCGACGGACTTATAAAAGTATCGATGAAGTTTCGAAACGAACGCATAGAAAATTCCAATCGACTGTCCTGTGTTAGGTATCGTGAAGGTAAAGATAGGTGAAGAAAAAGGGCGCAAAACAAAAATTAAAATTGTAATTGACGGCCCCATAAAAGTATTGATGAAGCAATAAGTGCGAAACGAAGATGACGGTCCAATAAAGTAGCGACTAAAAACTTTAATTTTAAGTTAAAATTTCCCGTTTGGTATCTACGATTGAAAATATACACGACGGTAAAGGAAAAAATTGGAATTGACTTCTCTGTATGAAGCAATCGACGATTGAACATAACAGTATGCAAAACTGACAATGGTGGGACCATTTTCTTTGCGAGAAAATACACAAGCTGATGGGAATTGACCAACCACCATAAGTCGGACAAAATCTACTAAAGTAATTTACGTCTTTTCAAAGAGTTCAAATGAGAAGCCGTGACGAACCAGGGATTACGTGCCATGAGGATGGACGGAAAGTCCAATTGCCGATTTGTTCTGCCGTAAGGATGACGATGAGCGATTTAGGAGGACGCTGAACGATGGCAAAGATGATGAGCGATAATGATACCACACAAACAATTTCAAATTCATGGTGGATGCACCAAAATATTTTCAAAACTATCAAATGAAGAAAACTAAATTTTTTAACCTAAATGGTCGAAGGTACGCTGTTTGTTCATACCAATCCTGAGTGTGACGTTGCGCTGTCGGGCCAAATTTGATTAAACACTAATTTCGTCTGGGGCTTACTTTTTGAGAAATTTGGCTGTTTGAAAAAAAAGTTGTGGATGATTGCATCAATTAATAACAACGGGTTCACGTATCTTCTAGGGACTAAATTTGATATTCTATAATCAATACAAAAACGATGACTGACATATTTTTTTCTTACCAACATAACTGAAGCTGCCCAAGGGTCTTCCAGTCTAGGTAAAATGTTCACACATGTCGCAACCCTACTGCATGCAGTGATATAAGCTCACGAAGTTAAGACAAACACTAGTTGCACAGAAGAAAACTGTGCTTGGATAGACAACACTTCAAAGCAAGTAATAAAGACATTAGACAGCATCATTATGTCCTTACTTAATACACATTGTATTTCATAGGAATGTTTCAGCAGAGTTGGCATATTCGGTACTCAACTAAAACCAATAACGTCACGGTCATCTTTTAAAAATCCAACAGAAGAACATAGAAGGTGTTCGAAAGATACTTGTTGAAATGAAGAAACCTGCTGCCATAGGTGCTCTCGATCCAGACAATTATAGTGATTACATACAATGATTACATACAATGATGTTCACCTAGACTGGAAGACAATTTAACTATTTTGTAGACTAACAATATTGTTAAAATAACAAAATGGTTGCATGAAATATTACTCTTCTGGACATATGCAATGAACAAATTGAACTATACCGCCCTTGGCACAGGCTACCCAAGGATAGTATGTTGTACTTAATGTTTGTGACGCTGTAACCTTAAGTATAAATGAAATATAAAATGTGATTCACATTACACGAAGAAATAGTTTGATGAATATACCTTGACTTTCAGCCCGACTGTAATGCTTGTCAGCTCTAACCAACTAAAGTCCCTAAACCATTGGTTATTCAGATTCTGCTCCATGGCAATAATAACTTCTTTTTGAACTTGCAGTGGATCTCCAGTATTTCGACTTTTTTCATTTTGGATATAGTCAATTAGCTTAGGCCACATTACTGCAGGAACCATTGGAATGACATCACGATATTTTTTCCAAAGATCAACGACGATATTTTTCAACCACGACAACAGCTCTATCAACCGATTCTTTGCTATCGGTTCAAGATTTCTAGAAAATATCGAAAGTTCAGGCATTGTAAACAACACCCATTAAAAAATTGTTCACTTTCATTCGTTTTCCACCAAAAATATAAAACAAGCCAATGCTTTTATGTTTGAGGTTGCACGTAACTGGAAAAAACCCATCCAAGATGGCGACCTCGAACCACTTTATAGCCCTATCCGGCCATTTCCTATCCTTCAAATGAACAAAAACTTTGTATGGTTACGATAAGGTGTTTTGTTGGGGGACTTTGGGTGGAAAGGAACGTGATAGCCATCTAAAGCGCATAATACCCCTGGGAACATCACTTTTCCGCGGAATTGTCTTGAAATAGCTGGGATTTCATTCCTGTGTGGCAACTTAATGAAATCTTCTTATATTAAAAAAATAAAATTGCAAAACTGCCCAACAACATTGATTTTCTGCCTAAAACTGTTGTATTGCAATTGAAAATTTGTTCTGGTCAATCTAAAGTATCTAAAGAAGTCTGCATCAAAATATAAAAATATGACATTAAGAAACTTGGGTGAAGTTCTATCTCAACTGAAGTAATAAAGGACAAACTTTCTGCATCTACGTCTTCGTCAATCGAACTATTTTCTTCTTCGCAAGAAGAATCAAACAAATTCGCAGAATGATAGGACAGAAATAAAAACAAGACTCTTTCATCAGTAGTCGTTGACTCATTGTACCTTTTATTAAATAGACAAAAAAAGAAATAATTTACTGTATAATTTAAAATATAATCTTACAAGTTGATAACCGTTTTATAAAAGATGACACAAAGTTTTGTTTTCCGCTCTGTTAAACTTCACAATCGGTTTGGTGCATGAATAAGGGATTCGTTTGAAAAAAAATATCATTAGAATCAGGATTCTCATGGTATTTTTTTTTTTGCACCGTGTGGTGCCAATATTATGATTTCTAGTTTTGTGTCGACGGACTTGCTTCACCGTCATCAGAGATTACTGACCCGTGCGGGTGAGTTATTTGAATACCTGACAAAGTGAAGAATGTGGAAACCGGCTAAAGTTCATTTGTTTGTTTTTTTTTGTTTGTTTTTTTTTCTCTATTTCCGTCTGTTACTTATTCTCTCTCTCTTCCTTTTTTCAACATATTTCGGCTAATTTAAGGTACCTCAACATTAATAATTGCTTTTACGTGAACTCTACTCTACGATCTCTGTATTCACTGGAAGACTTTTGTTTCGATCTTGAAACAAGTCTCGTTGACGTATAAGCGCCACTGCCCATTCTATTTGACTTGTTTGTCAAATTGATGCGGGTTAGTGAAGACGAAGATGAGGAAGAGTTGGTGGACGACCTTCATTGGTACGTGTTGTTTGTAGTTTAAAGGTCGTGAATGTTGTCGATCAAAATTTTAAACGAATGCCCTCCTCAACTTCAGCCGCCAACATTTCTTTTCTCTTATTTGCAGTCGGTTCATAGAAAATCTCCATCTTTTGGACGTGACTTTCGGAGAGGGTGGGCAGCAGGACGCCAGTGAATTTTGCGTCCGACTTTTAAATCATTTTTCAGAAACGGTGCCCGCTGTTATTGCAACTGTTCTGCGGACTTACTTTGAAGGCTCCATTCTTCAGACATTGATTTGTCAGGAGTAAAGTTATCAATTCTGCTTTATTTATATTAGCTAAGAGTTATACTAGTAGATTTCTGTTAATTATGCTTTTATAGATGTGGTCACTCGTCAGATAGCTATTAGACTTTGTTCGCTTGGGATTTGCCCCTTCCTCTGAACAGCTACACTATTGGTGACTGTTTTAAAGCTTATATGGCCCAAGAGGAGTGCGAATGGGATTGTTCCGCTTGTGATTGTAAGAAAGCAATAATGGTGAAGTCGATTGAAAAAATCCCGCGGTAAATAAGTTTCAGTTTTTTCCGGTTTTTTTTTCCATAAGTGGCATTTAATGTGGTTTTTTTTTGGTTCTAGTGTGCTGATGATTTCCCTAAAACATTTTTTGAATGGCATGAAAAATCAAACGCCAATTGTTTTTCCAAATGTTTGGCAACCGTTCAAGATGTCAGGCGGCACCTCCAGCAACTTTTCTCTTCAGTTGCATGTGACTCACCTTGGTGACACTGTCGATTCCGGTAATTTGTTATAAAATGTCATTCATTACTGGAAATTTAAAAAAATTGGTTTTAGAATAAACTTTTACCAATAGGCTATTGGTAAAAGTTTGTGACCTGTTATTAGTGATTTCGCGTTAACGTTTTGTAATTTTTTTTTCTGGGTTTTCTTAGGGTGGGGAATTTTCCAGGTCATTACGTTTGCAAAAGCATAGATAGCGATGAAGTGATACGGCTATTTGACGACGACCGAGTTAACCAGAAACCGTGGGGCGAACACTCTGCAGCTATAAGTTCTGCCTCGTGCAGACATTTATTGAGTGTTTTACGGAATCGTTTATCCAGAGACATCGATTGTAACTGGTTGTGAGTAGTTTATTTCTCCGTGAAAGTAATTTAGTGCAGCGTTTGTTGCATTGTTTGCCAGAAAAACTTGTTTAACACTTTTCTAATCAACAGTCTGAAATCGAAATAATTTTTATTTTTGTGATTGGAGAGTGTGGTTTTGTCTGATTCATTGACGCCGTTTACGGTAGACATTTGTAGTTGTTTGATGGCTGTTGCACTGGCCGACGATGTGCCATTTGGATGGCTGGTGTGGCACTCCCCCATTCCACTTCAATTCCTTTGAGGTGAATTATTTTTTGCTCTTATGTATGTTGTGTGTGACAATTTTTTGATGTTCTATAATTGTTTGCATGTTTAATGTGCCAATTTTTGCGTGTGTGTCTGCGTAACTGGCACGCTGACTAATGTGTTGTTTATTGGTTGTATCTTTAATGACATGTTATAGGCCGGTCGAGGGTGTTACAACGTTCACGGTTGGACGCAGTTATTTGTGCGACGTGACTGTTCCGCCTGAGATGGCGGTACGGTCCGTTTACAAGCGGATTGCAGAGACAAAGCACTGCAAGCTGACAAGGCTTGAGAATAGGAAAATTGGGCTGACGGGTTACACGATGGTGGGCACGTTTGTCAATGGCGTGAAAGTCATTTCACGGTAAATCATTTCATGGGGCGAGCTTGTCGATATCTCTTTCCCATTCGTCTGCCTGCACTGGACGAATTTAATTTCTCCTCTCTCTAAACACCTAACAGTACAAAAAAACAGAACCCTTTAGTTTTCGACTAAGAATTTAAAATTATTCTACCTTTATAAATGTGTTTTTTTCCTTTCCCGATATGTTTTTGGACAGTATGCTTCCCCACCCCCCGTCGCTAAAATTTCTTACCTCGTTTATATCCTCGAAAGCATTTAAAACAATATATACTCCCTGCCACTACATGCATGCATGCTTCTGAACCCTTTTCTTTTTTTTGTCTGGTTATGTAATCCACTATGTTTCCCGCCCCCCCCCCGTTCCTTTTTTTTCTGCATTTCTGTGTTGGCCCTTCCCCAAATTTCAAAAGAAATGCTTGGCCGTGGTTCCGTGAATATCCTCGATGTAGAACTTCTTCCTTGATGGATTCCTTCCTTGGAGAGTGCGTGCCATTTAAAAGTTTCTCGTTTCTTTTCAATAGAATTCTAAAATTGGCTCAGCATCTTATCCTTTTTAATAATGAATGACACAACTCCTTTCTTTATAATCTCACTGAACAACGTCTCGACACTCGTAGTTTTAGAAATAATTTGAAACAATTCTTACGCGTTATATTGGTGTAAATCTAAGTGGGGCTTAATGGCTCCATTGAGATATTTCCAATTTAAAAAAAACTTCTAAAATCAACTAATAAATTTCATCAGCTGGACCATTCTTCTTTCCAGGAAGCTGGAGAATCCGACAGTCGTGCCAACGAACTCAAAAACTGGTTCGTTGCTCAAAATTGGTCTGAGGGCAACCCAGAGAAATGTGAAGTGGCACTGCAACTGCACCACCAGGTTCGCTAAGTAAGGAGGCCTATCGCCCTCCGGAGGTACAGTATGATCCAAAAAAATCCAAACAACCTAAAAGCCACCTATCAGTCATGCGGGAACTATGTTAGGCTTTTTGGTCCTAATTTGGTGGGGGGGGGGGGCTAGGAACAAAGCAAAGGTGGGAAGAAAGAAAACGGAGTAATAGGCTCATTTAGCCACTGGTCATGTCTTCCCCCCCCCCCAAAAAAAAAAAAAAAAATATGAATGAAACCAGACAGGCTGTCTGGAATTTCTTTTATGGGTAAAAACGAATAACCGCATTGCAATAGCCTTAGCCTCACTGTCAATCTTTCGACAAGTGACGAAAAAAGAAAAAAAGCTGTCCAAATCCTTCAACATAAAGCGGGAAAAATTCAAAGGTATCAATGTGTTGCTTTGAATCACTTTTCTTACAAGTCAATTTTTAAAGAATGTCGTGACAAATTACTCTTTCGTGGTCTAGGGGTAGCGGTGATTTTCTTCTCTCTTTGAAGTCCCGAGTTCAAATCTTGGAGTCCGTTGAGCGAAAATGACAGTTACCCTCAATTATAGCGTGTAGAAGAAGTTTTATAAATTTCAAAATTATTTGTGCCCCACAAAAAACTAACTCGTTCTACAAGGCAGAGCTTGGTCATGGCCACATAGCTCGTAACAACTGAAAGACACAATAAGAGGGACGATTTTTCGACAACTTTAACCAGGGATGACAAGGGAATGGGAAATTGGAGAACGCATAGGAGAATAACGTCGGAACATTGGAATACATTGGAATGCCCACGGGTACATTATTTTTTTTGTTTCCGTCCAGAAGGTAGCAAATAGGAGAAGATGATTCAAGAAAACAACAGTCCAGCTTGCTTCCTTGGTCTCACTAGTTGCGTGTGACGACCAACTCTCCTGGAGGGCTAGGTGGAAGTGGGTGATCCGTCTCCTCGATTAGCACCTTTTTCATGGAGAGTGGGAGAGTTGGGCTGAAGAACGGGCGATCCATCCCCTTCGCCAGCACCTTCTTCCTGATGAGAACTTTGTTTAAGCTGTTCATCTCCTAGGCCAGCGCCTTCTGCCAGGGATGTAGTTGGATGGAGCGGCCCAACCCTACACCATCGTCTTCTACCAGAGGAGAACTTAACTTAAGCGGTTCATTCGATACGACAGCGCCTTCTGCCAGAGAAGCACTTGGCTGGAGGGGTTCATCCCAGACGACAGTGATGTCTTCCCAGGACCACTAGGAGAAATTATTATTTATTCTTGAAATAGATAACTTTACTAGGATTGACGAATAACTCATGAAGTAGTACATCAGAACATAGGACAGAAAATAAACCACCAATGGATCTTATCTGAACAAAACAAAACTCTTAAGTGGACAAAAAAAAAGATAAATTCAGTGAACAAAAAAAGTGACGAGAACGAGATGGTTGGCACTTGCCCGTGTCATTAGATAGACGGCAGAATGTCGACGTCCACGGGCTTGTTATTTATTTGTCTACGTTCAGGAGGTAGCATAGGATAGGACGGCAAGCAAGGAAATAAGAGCTCGAGTTTGCATTCTTGGTGAAACTAGCGGCTTGTACCAACCAATTCTCCCATGGCTAGTCGGAAGACAGGGTAATCCGTCTCCTTCACCAGCGCCTTCTTCCTGGAAAATGGGAGAGCTGGGCCCAAGCGGTACATTCCCTTACCCGGCGCCTTCTGCCAGAGGAGCGTTTGGTTGGATCGGTTCCTCAGATTCATCTGCGATGTCTTCTCGGGCCACCTAGAAGAAACAGCAATTAAAGAACATTAATCAAATCAAATCAAATTTCTCATAAATAAGATTTACTACTACTACTCCTTGATTATATCTTCTGCTTCTTCTATGAACACCAACGCGAGTCACCCTCAAATACGTTCCATAGAAAGGCCTTCCTTCCAATGATTCGATGACCTTGTCGTCATTTTCATCGTAAAAAACAACGCACGATGGCCTGTCTACCATTCTTTATCAATTTTACATTCGATATCTCTCCATAGACCTTAAAAGCCTCAATCAATATTTCTCTAGACAAACTTGTCAATTTCGGTGCCCGATAACGCTTATAAAGAACCTATAAAGAGTGAGAATGTTGTAAAAAAAAGTAATAAAAAAAATAATAAGTTTACAGTTGGCATGGTGCCGAAACGGATGTGCAATAATCTTTAAAACACCAGAAGATGTGGGCTTTGTCAAGTTATGGCCACAGTTAAGATAATGCCAACTGATATCCAAGCAATAGTAACACTACATGATTCTTCAATGGGAAATATAAGGTGAAAAACTATAATTATTAATAAAGAAAAATCATTCTACAGAAGTATTCAAAATATAACAGAAAGAGTCAAATCTATTAGACTAAGTCTCATAAACTACACAGAAAACAAGCTCAACTTCACAGCCAGACAAAGGGCCTCGGAGCTAGTTAGTTTAAACATTGAAAGACACGAATTTTCTTGACATGAAAACTAATCCGACAGATTTTGAACAGAGAAATTTCATTCGGAATTTTTTACCAATTGTAATTAGACTAACGCATTATTTCCTTATCACACAGTTGTAAGACTTAATTCCTTATGAGGAGTGGCTTCTTGGACCATATCTTCTGGCTTCTGGTTCAGACGGGATCCAAGAAACCATAATGAGTACCCACAAACTAAAACGCATGTAAACCACAAATAAACCTATCAGCTAGTACGATTCCTTTTAAGCAGCTGTTGTTACAAACGAGGAATCAAGTGACTCATATTCATATATTGGTGTGAGAATCCTTCTACGAGCACAGTAACACGAACTCCTTAATTCCATCAAAGGACAGAGATCCAGGGGTTACGGCAACATAACTTTTAAACATTCACCGTTGACTACACACATGAATGGACACCAGAATCAACGAACAAGTCCAAGTACGTCGAGATGTAAAGCAAACATGATGGCCGCATGCCAGAAAGGAGTAACTTTAGCAGGTTTACCCTAAAATTGAACTTCTTTTTTTCTGTTATCACAATTTCTACTAAGATGACCAGAGGTATGACAAGTGTACATAGTACCCACCAAACTATAAGGTACCACACCTTTTTTAGTGCATTATTATGGCACTACGTGTCATAGAAAAACCGGAATATCTCTTGAATGGCTATAGGGTTAGATTTTTTTCCGAGATTAAGAATCGTTATCCAACAATAGTCTGATGGTGACATAAAGCAACATTAAATGGTCGTAATTTGATTTAGTTAAATATCCCATGTAAAATACCGGGCACAAATACAAAATAAGATCCAATCTTAGTTCAGTCGCCTTCCAAAGAACAATATCTTTAACAGCCCTAGGGGCATCATCTTCCCCTACAGCTCTTGGCCTCCTAGCGAACTCGCTGATGTTATCAAATGGGTGGGAGAAAAACACATTCAAGAGATTCTTATGTGATCCAATACATTTATACACAATCGAAAACACTATATCATAATCATTCTGAATTGCCAAGGAAAGAAGAGAATTTGATCCAATGGTAAATCTACACAGTGATTTGTTCACCAAATCTTGAAATCTTGAGATCTCAACACATTAGGCTACTAGTTTGAAATGTCTTGAAATGGATGTTTTATCTAAATCCAAGTTGCTGAATACCTCTTTAATCAGTGAGAGGGCATTTCATTGAATACATGTTTACATAAAAAAACTGGTAAATTACCAGTGGTTATTAATCAAAACTAAATTATGATTAACTTATTACTACAGATCACTTACATCTACGATGCCACAATTAAATGGAGTGAAGTCACTATATGACACATGCATTAGTGTGGCTGTAAACAACATGCAGCTATGTGTTGTAGGAAACCAACCAGCGATTATCCAGTCAAACCAATCAAAAGTCATTTTGATCAGTTGCGTAAGTTGGAAACTATTGAACCTACTGTTCTATCCAAAAGTATTGCTATTTTTTTTGTAATAGCTGACTGCTTGAAATAATTTAGTGCTCTTCGAACCAAAGGATGCTTGAAACAATTCATTGGTTTATTGGCTGTCCCACACTTGGAGACCTTGGATCTCAATTGTTGATGATGACAAATCAATATTTGACTATTCCATGAGATGTTTAGTAAGAAATCGATTTTTTTTCTTTCAAAATCAGAAACTGACACTTGAAATATCTAGCTTTCTGGCCATTTTCATGTGACTACGAATTCTTCTCTTCCTTCATTACTGTGCTCGTGAAATTGCAAATACTTGACATCTCATATTCTGGAGCAGAAGACATTGGCATGGAAGTAATTGGCACCTATTGCACATATGCAACACTAGTTGGTTAGATATCAAATTTCTTGAAAATAATTATTGTTTTTATTTGTAGAAAACTGAATATTACATATGTTGGAGTTAAAGGTTTGTGTGTCGGTTCTGCGCTTCATCTAAGTCGTGAAGGTTTTGGAGTTGGACTGTCCAATTTTCTTCTAGCGTTGAGTGAGATGGGTACGTCCATTACTCGTGTAGAAGTGCAAATGATGTTAGATAACGTTCGTAGTCTAAGAGTCTGTGATTTGGCAACAGTACAAAACATTACGAAAATTTACAAAAAAAATCTTGAATCACAATTGCGACTTGCCCAAAAATTCTCCGATACATTTTAAAATTGCTCGTCACATACCCTACTTTCCTACAGATCTCGTGTTTGTTGTGTATCTGTGCCCCAATGTGATCAAGGTGGAAATTGATGTCGTCACAGGACTTACAGATAGTGACTTACTAAGTGTCCCATTTCTTGAAAAACTCTATAACTTCACAGTAATGGGAAAGTTTGACTCAAGTGTCGTTTGATGGCGGTATCATTTCAATTTCAAAAGCCTTTGGAAAGTCATCACTTGAGACACTTTACGTAGCCGATATATTTCCGTGATGTCGAAAATTGAAGTGGTCTTTAATCTTTGCCCAAACCTTTAAATAATGACCTCTTTGAGAATTCTTATCATTTCACTGCAAAATTCGATAGAGGATGGGTAGAGACTGCTTATCCTCAAATATTGATGCACCTGGAGAAGTTTACACTTTCAGGTGACTGTATTCCAAGAGAACATTTGATTTCGTTGTTTTCTTCGCCTACATTGGAGAAAATAGACATTAAAGGATGTACTACGCTCAACGACGACATACTACAAATTGTTGCTAGAATTCACAAATTCAATAGTCTTAAACAGTTAAACTTTTGCAGATGCCACAGTGTGACCGAGAAAGGAATAGATGCATTCATGAATGCTAATAACTCGCTCATAAGGAGATCTCGATTTAATGGTGTGTTGTGGAAAGTAATTTTGAATGTTGGGAGAAACTAGCTAAAGAGAAAAATTGGCAGTTATCCATTTACTTTTTAGAAAAGGTTTAGATATTTCCCTATTTTTACCATACTTGAATTTAGTCATGACCTTTGCTGAACTGTGTCACTTTTTCTTTTATTTTTGTAATGAATATGCCGCAAGGACAATGCTTATTTTGCGTTTTAAAACTAATCTGCTATGTAGTCCCAATAACCAGTAATAAAATCAGAACCTAGATTTATACCGATTATTGGTTTTACTAAAATTTGCAGGAAACCACAGCTTTAGCCTGAATTATTTATCTGGTTGACTATACGATAATGTTACTTGTTATTTGCATTCTACATGATAGTCTGTTTTTAAAAACAGGATGGGCTGGGCAATGTGTGGTGTGTGTGTGAACTGTAGGGCCGGCTGGATGATGATGAGGTTGACGCCATATTGTGGCATTGGCTTGGCTCCTCGGCGTCTAGGAGAAAGGCGAGTCGGGTGATGTCGGTCTACTATTACCGGAGCTACCGGTGTGATTGGTTCTTCTTTTTCTAAGTACCTTGCAGGTAAAATACATTAAAACATCAAGTATTAAAAAATTACCAGTTTTCTCCCAGATTCATACCCAAGCTCTAGTTTTCCTGATCCAAATGTAAAAAGTATGAAAAATAAATTAAAACCCAATACATAATTCATATATTTTTATTCCAAGCGTCAGTTTTGTCGTGATCATAGAACACTTGTCATTATTTACACTTGTCTTCCATAAGAAGTGGGAAAATAGCAAATTGTGATGGTTCACTGAAGAAATGGATTTTGAAAACTTTACATGCAATACAATTGATGGGCCAAAGAGAAACCACCATAGAGACTTATACAGATCACTAACAACCCTAAATTTTATAAATTTTGGAATGTGTTGTGTGTTTCATCAAAATTTAACTTAGAAGAAAATTTTTGATTTGTCACTTTGAAAGGAAGACACACTGAAAATTTCTTCATAATCATCATTGATGTAAAAGTTGTTTTGGTCAGAAATCTATTCTAAATTTTGTTGAAAACAAAGGCCAGGGGAAAGTTGGCTATCATTTTTAGTTGGAGTAAATTCAATCTGAATTTGTTCTAGTGGAGATGTTAGCAGACCAAGTTCCTCTAATTGTGCATTTACGGTAGCCATTAAATGCATTGTTATTTTCTATATTCAATAAAAAGCAGTTTCCGGGGAATCACAAGATATTCCACTGATGGAAATGTAAACAGTTTTGTCTTTATACTGAATGCCGGGCCTGCATATATCAGCAACTTCTTCTTTGAAGGAATAGAGGAACTGGTTCACGTCGCCCGGTTTACCTGGTCCATGATAAATGCCGCCAAAATACGTTATACCAACCTAGAGAAAAATAATTAACGTGGATTTATTTTGATACAATTTACATAGAGGTAGTCAAATCGATTAAAAATGCTAATTCCTACCAAGAATTCTAAAAAGAATCGGCTAGAATTCTAATGTGATACTCTTTTTCATTGGAATTCCATCCACGTTGAGTAAAAGCTTCAACTCAAGAGAGATTTGTATTCCTTTCGACTCTAACACTGTAGAGGGCTGCCTCTACACCAAAATGGCAGTATTTTCTGGTGGAACACCAATAAACAGGAGTTTTCCTCGCTTGGAATGTAGTAGAGTACTCCCACAGAGTGGTAGATCAGTTAATTCAGATTTGCTGTTCAGCAATTTCAGTAAACTTGAGACGTGTGATAGAGGAATGTGGGAGTCAATTGCCCAATTACGTTAACTGGCTCAAACAGTTTCCTGCGAATCTGTCTTTGCTGTTGATGCATTATCTTACTGTTGATCAGCATCTATTACAGTGGTGTTGTTCTACCAGTATCCGGCATCGTCATTCTCGATTATTATTGTCGAAATGTTTTCCTCCAACAGGAAAATTTCTACATCGAAAGAAATGGTCCGTTTGGCACTTGCTGCTGCAACAAACGGGTCGGTAGTTTATATATACTGCACCAATCATCGCAACATGTATATTACGTTATTCAACGAGCTATTTTCAAGTATTCAAAGAAAAATTCCAAAGTCGAAGAAACTCCAAGCTCAGCCCGCTCAAGCACCGAACTAAACCGACTCATCTGATTTCAATACCTGTCCACGATCACATCACTTGCTGGCAGTTATTCGTAGAATTCCGTATTTTCCTCTATTGGGTCCACTCAAGACCAAAACGATGAAAACTGCGTACATTCAGATGCACCTTTTTCACTTGTCTACATTGGGTTGGCATCAGTTTTTGTGCGGTAAAGGGGAAAGCGACTGCTACCGACCAAAACATCGACAGCCAACTTCTGTTGCAAGAATTCAAGAAAGAGAACAAAGCTGATCCTGCAGGATTCTTTCCAAATGCAATATCTGATGGTAACATACAATAAGTCATTAACATACGCAACAATACTGTGCATCTCGGTCTCAACGCAATTGACCAAACGAACCGAAGCGTCAATCAACCTGGTGTAAGAGCAGAAATACAAACAATTATCAACCAAATGATGGCCGGCAATTTTGATGGCCTGGTGAAGTTTACCTTCACTTTTACAACTGCGTTTAGTTTGGAAAAGGCCTTTGGTCTGTCGCAGATTGTATACGGAGTGATAATTGAGTTCCTAGCCGAGCCGATCCGGAATTTTTTGGTACTGAAACTTAATCTGGCCAATATTACCATCGATGTCTTTGCAAACATGATAAATTAAACAGCGTTTTCAATGTCAAGAGATCGCTCATCGTGTTATGATCCAGAATTCCTGTAGAGGCTGGATTCAGGAAAAGGAATTTAAACGAAATGTTGACGTAAGATAACGTCGAGTGGACGACGGAGGGTGGTCAACGAGTGGAAAGAAAAAGGGCAGTGCGGGGCACGACGGTAACAGGAACGGTCGAGGTAAGAGAGCTGAGAGACCTGGTCTATGGGCTGTACTGGGCCGAGCGTAACAATCGTTTCAAGTTAACCGCTCAGAACATCTCAAAGAAGACTTGGAAAAAAGGAAGATATGATTTACATATAATATCAGTAGTAGTCTGTCTATATGAATTATCTCATAGCCCTATACTGCTTTACATAATCTCAGTATTTCTTAGAATGTTTTTCCTTTCCACAAAAGCTGTTAGAAACCTTCTTATTGGAGAATCTTATGGGAAACGGAGACGACAAATGATTCAACTGGTCTTTCGCGTTTAACTCCCAAACATGTAAACTTTGATTATCTCAGTGCTGAGCACAGTTGAATTGACGAATCATATCATCAGTCAGACGAAATTAACTACGACTTCATGCTTACTGCTCAATTCAATCAAGATTTTATTGAAGTATTAAATCTATTTTTCTAATAAGTTTGTAATTTTCATTAAGTTTCCTAAAGTTCTATTGAATTTTTTATTATACAATTGTTGTGTAATAATACTGCAATTACTCCGTATGACTTTGTGTGTAATTTATTTTCTATTCTTATATATCCAATTTTTTAAATTACAGCTTCCCTTACCTAACCAAACGTCCACCCCCATGTCGGACACATCATCATACGCATCAACTTCCTTGCCATCAAGTACCGACACCCCAACCACAATGGACGAACACCCCTAATTCAACCCAAGCGAGAACAAAACGATTGATTTACGCAGCGCATCGCAGAATACAATAGACATCAGCAGCACTGTTGATGTAAGTTCGAGTAATGAAGAAGGACAAGAAGACGCCAAAATCGAAAAAGAGGAGTCAACAAAAAAAATTAAAACTGTATTGGAAATTCAAATTAATAATAAATAAATATTTAAAAAGATGTGTTACTTCCAAAGTTAATTTTATAATTTTGCCTATTCCGGGTTATTATAGATTATTATTCCATTCAACCATTATAATTTGTTAATAGACGGATATGCAAAGGAGGGAGCGAGCTTGGAGGGGTCCCAGAGAAAGCGCGAAAAAATTCATCAGAAAAGGTTTTTTCCAAGTTAACCTTAAGTTTTGTTCCAAATCGATATTTATTACAAATAGGCCTTATGATTGCATTCAACCTTTCCATAAAAACAAATGTTCAAAAAGTTTTGAAATATAAAGGTTACAAACTATTAACATGGTTCTTCACCGGCTGAATAGTATATGAAGGGTGCCTGTTCTGGATGTAATCAAACTTCTAGTAAATGCGACAAGGTTGCCAATTCTAGGAAATACAGATTTGGGATGATGCGACAGCTATGCACGAGGGGAAATGAGGGGAGAAAACTGCTAAAGGATTCGGTTCGATCCTTTTATAATGACAAATCATCTGTAAACATGTCTGTTCTAGAAATAAAAAGGAGTCGTCTGTTACATAGCAATGTGCTGCTGCATGTGTTAATATATGAAACCATGGTTTGCAACTCAACAATTGAGTATATTCTTTATCACATAAGAAAATAGCACATTTTATTGGGTATTATCACATCATATGGAATAAATAAAGAATCTCACCTCTTTTCAGATGCTTCAGGTTGTGAACCTAGAAAAGAAAGGAATGGGACAGTTTTATTAGAATTTGGTGTGATTAAGAATCATGTTACTCATTAGCTACATGGTTTGATAATTTCCCGTCAACTCTCCGGGTGAGTTTGTTAGATAGCCAAACATGGACGACAGATTAAAGTTTTAAAAAGAGATCCGCTTTGTTGGAAGCTGGTAGGTGAAGTCCGTTACCGTCATCACGAACTTGTCAGTTGGACACATGAATATATATCACGGCTTAATAAGGTAGTTCATTTAAGGCCGGATATTTTTCAATTACTACCACTGTCTATAAATTGTTTAGTACACGTGTAACAAAAGGGATTATTAATATTGGATTACTTAGCCAAATTTTTTATTTTGTGTTACAAATAAACAAATGGGTATTTGCGTCTTTCAACGATTCTCAACATTTCTAACGAAAATTCTGCCACCACAGTTTTGGATTCCTTAATAATTTCTTCGTAATGTAATAAAATGGAATATGCCAGTCAAAGTTAGGTATGTATTGTTAAAAATAACATGTTTTATTCACACGATATTTACACTAAGGCGATGAGAATTTTTTGGGTCGGATAAAAGAGTGGAAAATGTTTGAGTTTGTGATTACATGCTAGCTGGTAGAGGCCTTGACGGATTTCATACTGGACGATCAGTGCATAATCAGAGAATTGAGAGACATTGGCGTGACGCTTTTGAAAATGCATTACAACTCCTTGTTTTTTTTCGTCAAAAATCCCCTTAGTTCATTTTGACGTCCACCACACATACCATTTTGATGATAGGAGCTAATTATATAAACCATTTTTTAAAATGTAGTGTATATTCACCGATCGGCAAATGTTACCTATTTCAAATATAAATCATGTGATTTCATTTAGTATACATTATTTCAAAGGCAAATACATTTGTTTTGTTACCATTCATGTCCTTTCTCAGGTCCAACGGCATATTAAAGGCCACAGTCGGGACAGGTGAGTGATTGCTTATAATTAGTCCTTCTTCGTAGTCCCTTTTCAAAAATTTTTGTGGTCAAAAATCAATATCAAATTACCAACATAATTTTCCGTCTATAATTTAACCATTGATAACCAATGGTTATATAAATAGTGATAATCAATTACTTACCAATGGTTAGTGATTATAAAATTGAAATTCTTTACAGGTACTGCATCGGTCGACATAATAATTTTATCTTCTATTGGTTCTAATTGAAGAGCAATTGGTTTTTCCTGTGGACGGACGACGGGCAAATCCCCAATAACAAAGTTAAAATTTTCCGATCCGTCTTCATTCTTGAAATTTGATGCATAGACTAGGTTTGCATTGAAAACTTGCATCCAGATGAAAATTATCATATTAATGTACAATTTTTTTCACTGCTAAATCTATAATCATGCAAAAATAACGGGAATAAAGGCAAAGTTGCGCCTACCATTGCAGAGATAATCCAATTGCCTATCAAACAGTAAAAAATTAGAATGTTATGTGTAAAGTTGAGCCGTAATTTCGATTTTAACGGAGATAGGAAAATTTTATCGTTTTTCCACATTTATCTTTTTATACGTTATATCATCATATAATTTCCTATATTTTGTATTTGTTTCAAAGTTTTAATTAATTCTGTCACCTTATAAATACCCTTTCTAACTTGGTACAGGCATCTGTCCAAGAAAACCCCGGTTAGGTAAAAAAAACACGAAAAATTGAAATCTGGATACCTTTTCTATTTTGTAGCTACATCTACGAAAAAATTCAAGGGGGTGAGGGAAAAAATTTTGCTTTTTTTATTCTAAATTTCGGGTAGGGGAATGGAATAAATGAGGGGAAAACAGGATCTGTCCAAGATGGGTCCAGTCTCCCCTATTTAAATTGGAATGTCCACCTTGAAATCTACATATATTTTTAATGAGGAAAATAAAGGATTCCATCCCATTCATAAATGCGCAGAAATATCTGGAGTTACTGTATTGGCCACAACGTCCGCTACTGGATGAATTTTTCCTATATAATTTATTCATATGAAAGGCTTGGGCTAAGCATAACCTTAGACCAGTTAATGCCTCCTGGTTTTGAGCACAAAAAAGGATTTACGACAATGGAGGGAGTTTGTTATTGCTTCTCAATTTAATGTAGCAGAACTAAAGTTCAAAGTTCAAAAAGATCAAATTCCTGGTAGTTTAATGTATGGACACCACACCCAATATTTGACATCTGCTGGTAAAAAAAAAGTCAAGTTGATTTGTATCCCACCAAATACCACGCGGATTTCACAGCCTTTTTATTTTCTCTCACTTTAAGCCATTGAAAGAATTGAGTGGCAGAAAAGGGTGAATGAGTGGGCAAAACAGAAATCCAACAATCAAAGTCAATGTAAAAAATGTTGCTCACCAAATGTATAATGTATGACGGAAATTGCCTTTGAAGTATAGTCTGGTTTTAGGGCTTGTATTTTTGCCCTGGGAACCCTGAGGCTATAAGGTAGCTTTACTTCGTATGAGTTAAAATATCTGTTTTAAAAGAAGATTATCAGTAGAATTACTAAGTGTGTTGCGGACGTTCAAGGGGTTGAGAGCACTAATGGCAACAGTATATTGAAACTGTCAAAATTATAAAGTCTGATAAAATTAGTGAGTTGTCTGGGTCTGTGCTGCGTTCATGCAGAATCATTGACATTCAAAAGATCAGCAAATTTAGAAAAGGAACCCATTAAACATAAGATTATTTTGCTTATCTTTTTATCCACTTCATTAAAATCATTTTTTAAATGAAAAATTGCACATCATGCAAATTCTAGCAAAATTTGAAAGATCACTTTCGGCAGATGAAGTTGGAATATTTCGTTTCAATTTTGAATAATGAGGAAAGTTTTGGGGGTATCACAGGATTAGATGTCCAAGGACTATCAAAGAGTATTCCCACTTGTGATTGTAACTGATTTTATCGGTGCAACGTCGGTAATTTGCTCTGTCCCCATCGTCTTGGGCGAAGGCTGCGAAGATAAAATTGTTTGTCTATGTCCAGATAGGTCCAGATACGTTCCGAGCATTGCACCCCATTAATCCATGCCAATTAAACATGGTTCACTGATATTCAAAAGATTTGTTATAATTGATAAGAAACCATAAATTTTGCGTCACACCGCTCACAAGAGTTGTAATAATTTTTTGCTGATTTCGCTGATTTCAGAAACGTTTCAGACTTTTAGCTTCTGTTTGAAAGGTGAATTTTTTAAAATCCTTTTTTTCCAATCTTTTCAAAAAAAAACCTTGACAGAGACATAGCCCGTAGTGTGAGTGACATAGAATACCAAGCTTTGGAAGAACTTGGGGTATGTGAAGAGGTGGATAACATAATCCTTCCGACCCAACCAACACAGACAGACTCTGAAGAAGAGGACACTTTTGACAGTCAGCCAGGACCATTGTTGCCTTTGATCCCCAAAGTTTAATTGTGGGAAAATTGCTTATAAATTAATGCAGTCGACTGGTCTGGGTTGGCTGAGGCCTAATGAAGTGAAAATTCAACCAGTTTTTGGACGAAAGATGGTACAAACTGCAGGTGACGAGTAAAGAAAGAAGATGTAGAGGCCAACCAGCAAACTGGGTAACTTTTCCTCCTAACGGATGTAAGGTAATTATATCACTACTTTCAATAGCAAGGATGTTAACATTGGTAAATTTTCTGATTCCTTTATGTCATGGGTGGAAATTTTCCTTTAGATACGTATGAGAATACACTTTTTTTGTGTTTGAGAAGTGTGTGGTACGATTTGGGAATTCTCTCTTATGATGAATCCAAGGACCAACCAAAGCCAAGGATATGGTTTTATCACCTTCACGACAGTCAAAGCAGCTCAAGAAGCCGTCAAAATTGCAATGTTTTGATGATTTGGCTTGAATTTCGTCACAATTTATGTATTAGGTAGATTTAGTAATTTTTTTTTTAATCTTAAATTTAATTTTTTTAAATTTGGTTTTGTGATGACTGCTGACTGGATGGTCTCAACTGGATGTTTTTTTTACCTGAGTCGGACAATCTTGTTTAAAAGTCAAGATTCTTTTAATTTCTTGTTAGTTTTTTTTCTTTGAAGGCAGAAGAGAGGAAACGAGATTTAACTGTTTAGTCATTCCAGAAATTCTATTCAATGCAAACATTAACGGCGGTGATTGTGTTACTTTTCACCAATACGGGTTAACAAGTTGGAAATGAAAGACGAGCGTATCTTGAAGTTTGACGTTAGTGTCCCCAACCTCCGACTGTTCTTGGATATATTCCTACGTCAAAAAATAACATCAAAATAATGCAGGAATGAAAAAAAAATGCAGGTAACACTACGTGACACAACCCCCCATTTTATCTTTCCTTCAGAAACCGTTTCCTTCAAAAACGTGTTTTAGTCCCCTTCTTACTTTTATAATTTTGATTTATTTTAGAAAATTTTCGTCTTACGCTGACTTTCCCCAACTTTTCTAGTTTTCTCGAGACTTGAAGAGAGTGAACCCCACTCGTTTTCCCTTCAATAAAATTTTCAAACATATACCTTTACTTCATTGTATACCTTATATTTCTTTTTCTTTTATAAGCTGGTCTAATGGAAGTAATCCTTTACCGTTTTCCAGGCGATTCATGGAAAAACCGAAGGTTCTGTTTCCTGTAGAATGATTCGGCAGTCGGCTTAGTTAGCCAAAAGACAACTAACAACAATTTTTGGCTCCAATGCCGTCGTCGAGGTGGTCCGGTCCACAAGAAGAACACCCACAAGAGGGAAACGCACAGGTGAGGAACGCACAGGACGGAAAGGAACGCAAGACTTAGTTTCACAGACGGACACCTTGCGTGAATTAAATTGATTTCGTTAGGGAAGGACTCAGATGGTTTAGGTTTTTTCGTTTGGATGAACTGAATTGATAATTTCCCACCATCCAACACAATTTTTTCCATCTCATGTAACGTTAAGTAGCCTTGACCTATCTGTGATGCTTCTTCTATCCCCTTTAGGCTTCATCTAACATACCTTCAACCTTTTTATCTTCAACTTGCTGTTTCCTGTATAAATTAACGATAAATACCTGTGAAACTATGATTTTCCATCCTTTCATGCTCTATTTCCTCCAATTTTTTCTTGATGAGAGCGTTCCCCTTTTTTAATTAGTCAATACCTTGTTGTATTAACATATAATTTCTACTGCGGCGTTTGTCACGAAAAACACGGAATCTTTTTGTAGCCACGAAAAGATTCAAAGACAAAATGATTTTGGGGCTCTTTGTGATCTCTGTGGATTCGTGGTTGAAGATTTCTATTTAGTAGTGTTAAGTAGTTATTATTAATTACTGAATTGATTAATTTTATTAATTAATTTTATTATTTATTTTAGTTTGCCTGAGCAGATCGGAATTCCCAAGATTCTGAATCGAGAAATTCCAACCTACAAAACTATTCACCCCTTCTCGAGGCAGATTTGGAATAGCCACTTCTGTCAACCCGAAGAGGCCTGGTAAAGTCGAAGTACTGGATACAGTTCATTCCTACGTTGTAAATGTCAAAAGAAACCAGAGAACATTTGGAGGTCCTCCTCTAGCGTCCACCTAAGAGTTACAAAGTAAGTTGGCCCAATCATTTATTATTTTATTATTATTATTATCATTATTATTAACAAAAGATGAAGGTGAGAGTGACGAACGTCCGACGTTAGCTATTGAAAGAATGCAGTTCTTTTTTTTAATTTTTTTGACATTTTCTTATGAAATGTCCAAACTCTAGCACAATATTGATGAGTACGAATCAAATGCTATATATCTGACTTTCACGTGTGCGATTTTCGGGAGAGAGGTGCAAGACATCGGAGAGTAAGTGTTCTTACTCTTTTGCCTTGGGGGTAAAATTAGGTTTTTTAATAATTGATGTTTTTGATTGATTGTATTTTTTAATAGGATGGTTTATCGGAAAAACCAAATTTAAAAACAGGATTATCGTGGTAACTTCTACGTCTTGGTTGACCCAACTGACCATATTGAAGTAAGTTTGCAATACACAACAATAACAAAATAATTTTCTTCATTTTCAGTTTTAAATTTTTGAACCTTACAGAATAATGTTCCAGCTGAGCTGTTAGCATTGAAGTTGCTATATTGGAAATGAAGTCGTTCTTGATGTTGCTGTCGAAGCTGTTGATGATGTTGAATAAGCTGACCATCCTAATGAATTTTCTGACGGTCTTGAACCTGCTGTTGGTCTTGAAGAGGCTGCCCATGTTCAAGCTCCTGCTGATTTTGAGATGCCCCTCGTGATTAGATTGCTGATGTTCTTGAACTTACTGGTGGTGAATCTCACGTTGAAATTTTCGTTGACGACGAATCTAAACCCGCAGCTGTTGAAGCAGCCATTGTTAAAGCAGTCCCCGTTGTTGAAAACACCCCAGTTTGGCGTGTGCATTTGATGCAGTTCAGGCCTTCAGGGTAAAAAAAAGTTCATTCATTTTTTTCATTTTTTTATTCTTTTGTTCACTTCGAACATAGGTATAATACCTTGAATGCTAAGTCTGCCCTCAATGTACATACACTCTTCGGGTTGAATATGACAGTATCGCTGAAGGCCAAACTTAAGCTGTAACGTAAGCTGTAACTCGACAAAACCTTGCCGCGGTCATATTCCCAAATTAATTTTTTTATGATAAATCTTAAGTGAAATCATAATCATCTGCTGACCATTAGACCACCATTGACATATACATTCCAACCATTGGCTTATGTCATCATGTCATTAAAGTGTTTGATGCTGTTGAGCATTTAATTTTTCAAAATTTCGATTTTTCTGAAAATTCATTGTTGACTTGACGGGGATTTGATCCTCAGTACTCACATGAATGGCAGCCTGGGTTGCTGACCATTATATCACCGTTGACATGGTAGCCGAGTGGGAAACATGGGAACGTATGGGGGGGGGGCCTAGGTAAACCCCCCTTTCACTGACCCCTCTCCTATGGGTACGCGCCACTACCCCCCCCCCCCCCCGCTCAACCTCCTTTCTGGCCGGCTTGTGCTGCGCGTCAGCCCCGTAAAACTTGAAACTTTGAAAGCGTTTTACGGGCAATCCCGCCCATTTGCACACCCTAAACCCCATGTTAAAAATGATCAGCGTAACGAGATCTACAACCCTGTACCTTTCGTTTTTCGATATTACAAAACCTGTCTTCCTAGGGAAGAGCCGCGTTTAGCTCCCTAGGGAAGAGCCAAACGTTTATAACTAAAAAAAAAATAACACTCACCCGAATTTTTTATATGTTTTTGAAGACATACTAAGCTATACAATGTGTAATTTTCACGGAAAAAAAGTGTCAACAACTTTTCTAAGAATTTTCAAAAAAGAGATTTTGACGAGATTTTGATTTTGACACTTTTTGCATTTTATGGAATTTTTTAATTTTGTCTACTTAAGTTAGGATAACCATCTTTTGTAATATTATGATCGAATAAAAAATGAAAAAAACTTGTGAAGTCATCCCTAGCGCGTAGTTCAAAGTAGGGTGGTTTTAGCGTTCGGAAAGATCGATGGTGCTGCCACCTGGGTCGTCCGATTTCGACGCGATTTTTTTCTAAAATTAAGTTATAATTCCCTTAACACATTCTGATCAATATTTTCCCCTTATTTTAGTTTAAAATACAAAAAATTGTAATTAAAATGAATACAGTAACAGCAGGGTACGAAAAATATAAATCAATGCCACGCCCACCAATCCCCTTATTTTTCAAAATCCTTCGACAAAAAGTCTTATTTTGACTTATATTTAAGATTTATCATAAAAAAATTAATTCGGGAATATGACCTCGGTTTCGGCAAGGTTTTATCGTTTTGGCTTGGAATGTCCCATTGTTTCGTTATTTTTTTATATTTTTTTAAATTGATATTGCCTGTTTTATTATGGCATTGTAGAAGAGGGGATTATGGGTTAAATAAAAAAACTAAAATGCAATACATTTTTGAAGTACTTAAGTTTAATATTTACCGGAGGGTTTTGATCAGTGACTAATACCATAGTTATGAACAAAGTTCATGAGAAAAATTGAAACTTATTCTTGCAATTACTTTTAGTTGTAAACTTGTAATTTTAATGTATTTAGGTTAAATATTAACTTGAGTACTTGACTCCACCAGGGGTATGGAGAGAAGAAATATGAAATTGTCTTTGTTTATAAGTTGGTGGAAAATCGAAAAAAAACCTCAGTATGCAACTGTATGGTTTACTTGTAGCTTTAAAATATTTTACGCAATCTACCCTGTTCGCATTCTGTTCAACATTGTTCTGAGATTATCAGTGGCAATTACTGCTTGAATTTGAATACAAATATTTTTTTTCTCAATTTAGGACTTATTTTTCTTATAGGAATTAGCCCGTAACAGATTTAAAACGGCAATCGGTCGTACTTGAACGAATTAAATTCTATAGTAGACGCGCAGATAATATTAAAACTCGACTGTACCTTAAACTAGTGCGTATTGGGGTCAGTCTGTTTTAGAAAATCAATGAAAAGACTTGTAAATACGCTGGCTTCACTTGTAACCTCGACACGACCTTCAAGTGCGACTTGTGCAGTTTTGACGAAATATTTTCAACGCTGGCGAGTGGCGACGGAAGATAACAGTCACATCAAACCACAGTATCAAAGACTCGTGAGTATCATTTTCGAACATGTATTTATGTTTGGATTTTCCCAGCATTTTAAAATATTTAATAGGAATAGAATAAAATAAAACTGCCACTTTAAATTGGCCATCTCTAACAGACCGAGGAAAAGTGTGGAGAATGCTGTGGGCCGTTTGTTTTTAAAAATGGTCCGGCGAATTGTGCGACAATATCAAACTGCTATCGAAAATACAGCGCAGGGCGGTTGGTGAGTGTCGGATCAAAGAACGTTCTGTAAAAAATTGATTTAAATATAAAATGTGTAAGCGCTCGAGATTAATCTAAAGTTACTGTATGTAATATATAATACATTTTATCCCTGAGAGATTTTCAACTTGATTGAAAATCTAGAAGGCTTTTAGCGGCATAAATGGGCGGGGAGGAACACAGGGCCAAAAACTATTATTTAAACCCAAGGGAATCAATGGCGCTCTGTGATTGGCTGAATAACAGTTTACAAACTGTGGAACAGGTGTGGCTCGCATGAATTGACGTGAGCCCTTGGCGTTAACTTTATTCGATTCCTTAGACGTTTGTCCAACTAACGCGCAAAAGTTTATAACGATAAGTCAAGTTGTTAATTAGTTACGAATTGTTGAAGGTGCAAAAGGGGCGGGAAAAAACGTTTTTTAAAGCTGCGACTCATATTCCAAGTTTGTTTGTTGTTGCGTGAATTCCTTCCGATTCCCCATCAAATTCTTCAAATAATGTGCTAGATTTTATCTCAACATCTGATTTGGTTGATTTTACAAGAATATTTATATGTGTGAAATGGGAGGAGCAAAATTGTGGGAGGAGTTTCATTGACAGAGTGTGATACGGACTATTTCGTGATCTGGCAATGCAGGATATTACATCACAAAAAAAGAACAGGACAATTAATTACGCCTGCTAGTTTCGCAGTACCTACGAATCATTTAGTCGAAATCGAATAGCCGGTGTTATTATCGCTATTAGTATTATGGAAAAATCAATAGATGATTTGGATTTATTTCATTTTGGACAATCGGAGGTATATAGTAAAAGAATCTTTTTCAAGTCTATAGAATCATCAGTGAATAGTAATTTTTTTAATACGAACGACCCTCACAACAATAAAATCTCGAAGGCCGACACGCAGTGGCATTTTATTTGTATATTTTCTTGGTGTTGGTATATTATCTTGTTTGAAAGAATCGTGAATCTGTTGTTATACCCGGAGTAGGTTCTGTTTATAAAACCATGGCGGGAATATTGGATGACATTTCTGCTTTATCGTCTACACGACGCTGGACTTCGAAATCAAATGAATCTGCATAATTTTTCTGTATGAATACGCAGTTATTCGTGAATTCCCGCTTAGTTTGAAACGTACGTCAAAGTGCCATACAACGAAATTTACTGTTCCCCAGCCTCATCTATAAATTAATTCTTTTCAAGTTTCTTTTTCATTCTTGGATGGAAATGGCTACGAAATCGATTGTAAGGTACATTTTATTTGTTTCGGTCATTTGCTGCAACTGCCAATCAGACAAAAACCCAAAAACAAACAACCCTGGCGGTTCTTCTTCTTGGGCGAAACTGCAAATCTCAGCGGACACGTTAAGTTCTATGAAGTACGGCAACTTTCTCATTGAAATTTACGAACACGCCAATAATCACAAGCAAACGACAACAGCCAGCCAGAAAAAATATTTCTACGCTCCCATTGCGCTGCTGGACCACAAAAGTGCCGTTAGTTCTTACAACAACGTTACGAAACAGCCAGAGATGAGATTTCGCATTGAAATGTGGAACGACAAAGTCCAAAATGAAGTGGTCAAACATTTAAACAAATCTAACGGCCAAGAAATACAATCCGATAATGTGAGAGTTATTCCCTTGGAGAAGGTCATTCTTGCCACCAAAAGAGCCACAGTTGATTATTCGCTATCGCCAGAGTGGACAAATTATGACAAGAGCAAAACTTTAAGACTGTCTCTATCGTGTAATGACCAGAAAATCTGCGACGAACTGGCCAGTCAAATGCGATCGAATCCCGAACAATTTGACCATTTGAAACTCCTGTACAGTTTATCATCGCAGACGTCACAAACCAAACAGACGGCCATCAGCATCGACAGCGTCACTTCCGGTCATTTAGTCTCGACTCTTTTACAGAAATTCGGAGACAAGAAAGAAATTTTTCTGACGGCCAACGACGAGAAGAAAATGTTGTCGGAAACGGCCACCAACATCCGAATGGACACATTTGACGACTACGAGGTCGGGTCGCCTGATACGGAATCTCAAATTTCAAAAATTTTAAAAGGTTTGCTGGTCACGTCCAGAACGACAATAACTAAACAAAGCGACAAAATGTGGGACTCTGTTTTCTGGAATGACGACAATTATCGGCCGGACATTACGACGAAAACTTTAAATGAAATCCTCACCAAACTGGACAAGGAAACTCAAAAGAAATTGGCGGATATGTTTCAGGAAGCGGAGAGGCAGTCTGAAATAACAGAAAAATTAACTTCAAGTAATAAAGACGAGGAGAAAAGACGTGAGGAACAAGTTCGTCGTGAAAATCAATCGAAAGATGCAAATGAAAATGAAAGGAGAAGATCACAAGCAACGGACCAAGGGCAATCCAGCCGCAATAAATCCCGGGATGACAAATCGAATACAAACAAAGTTGACACGGAAGTCGGTGGCGGTGGGTTGGTCTTTAGTTTTAACGCTAAACTCGCAGTAGAAAATAGTAACACTCACAATACCGAACGAGAAAACGAGAAGAGTGAAAACGCCAAGAAAAGTTCGGATGAACACGACAGAAAGTCAGAGAATAAAGAAAAAATCCAGCACAATTTCGACTCAAACAGTTGGGCTGACATGGACAGAATCAGTTCAACAATTTCAGGGAAAATGGCAAACGATTCCGATCGTTCCCGGCGGGTAGAAATTTCAAAAGAAGAAATCGCAAAATTATTAAAAGAAAGTAAAGACCACGTCCAATGGGACGGAGAGAAATTTGTGCCCAAACCGATGCAACAAAGCCGAATCAATTTGGGCAAATTTCGTGATTCTCAATCGTTTCAGAATAAAAACGTCGGTGTTCGTTACACGACCGCCGAACTGTCGGCACCGATAAAATTTTTAGAACACACAGAATTGACCGTCACTGACGAATGGAATCATTTAAAGGGCGAACTCAAAGGTTTGAAAAAAGAATGACCAAACATTCGATTAAATTATTAACAAATAATTATAATTGAATTTCAGCCACCACTGAGCTGTTGAGAGCAACTGTGAATAATTTGGTTATAACGAGAACGGAACTGAAAAATGCGAAGAACGATTTAACTAAAACACGAATTGATTTCACTAATAAATTAGAAGGTATTTTTAATTATTCGAATTATTTTATATCTGACGAAAACTGCATTTAAATTTTGTGTACAGGGACTAAAAAGGAGTTGGAGAAAACGAAGGCCAATGTTAATAGTTTATCTTCCCAGTTAAATGGTATTTAATCGTTTTTGGCCTACTAGAAAAAATGTTATAAGAAATTTTTTTCAAGTTAATTAGAACTCAAACAATTTTTATCATTATAATCTACAATCTCATAATGCCTTAAAATATTCCATTTGATTGTGTTTTTATTAATACAGAAACTAAAAAGGAGTTGGTGAACACGAGGGCTGATTTAGTGATTTAACCAAAAACCTCGATGGTTTATTTTCAAAATTAAAGGGTATTTTACCTTATTTATATTTTTTTTAAATCATATATATCTGAATCCAAAAAATTTTCGTAAAATAAATTTAGCGACTGAAAAAGAATTGGCAGAAACGAAAATAACGACCAGAAATTTGACAATTTGTCAACTGAACTCAAAAGTAAATCTTACGAATATTGAACGAAATTGAGAGAAATTGAATTAAATTTTGTTATCTTTGATTGTGTAGTGAATTCAAATCAATTGCGTCAAGATCTAAAAGTCGCTGAAGAAAATCTGAAAAAAGATCTGACAGGTAAAAATAATTATGTTTTATTATTATAAATTGATTTAGTTTTAATCGAATGAAATGGTTCAGCAACCTCAGCCGGCTTGGAAAATTTGGCTTCAACGAGAAGCGAATTAGGCAGCACCAAATCCGCCGTTGCGGATTTGGTGACCAAATTAAATGGTAAGAATATTTTAAATGAATTGTTTTATAATACACGATTAAAATAATTGAATTTCCTTTTCAATAGCCCGAACAAGTGAAATAGTCAAAACTGGTCGAATGCCAAATTCGTGTGCGGATCTACAACGAACGGGACATAAACTGAGCGGATTCTTTTCCGTCAAAGGATTAAAGAAGATGGAAATGATTTACTGCAACTTTTTGCCAATCAAAATGGTACGTCATGTTTTAATTTCATTTGTCATTGTTCATCTAAATCTTTTGTTTACAGACAAACAGAAATGGATCGGATACGCCGACGTCAAATCTGCGCCCGTCCATTTCTACGTCCAGAGAAATTCTAATTTTAACACAACTGGAACTCCGATTCCGTTCGATTTGGCGCGGGTGAACGAGGGAAACGCCATAAATTTGGCATCGGGAAAATTCACGGCACCGCGACCGGGAATTTATTTTTTCTCTTTCACGGGAACGGCGCGTCTTAAATCTTCATCTAATGTTTATTTTATTTCTAATCTTTTTTTGAACGGGAATCAAATCGGGGCGAGTGTTGTTCACGAGCAAAACGGCCCCGTTGATCAATATAGTCCGTTGACCCTCCAGTCGACGCTGAACTTGAAAAAAGGCGATCAACTTTGGCTGCAGATTTCTTATAATGGTGGTTCATCCTCGTTATTGTATGACAACGAATACCACTACACCCATTTCACGGGTTTCATGTTGGAGGAGGAAATTGGGGCGTCACTTTGAGGTTTAACTTCATCGGAGACACGCACCAGAAAACATGAACGTAGTCCCGAATTTTTGGGGGGAAATTCAAGGGGGAGGGGAAGATAATTCATTCATGTTCCAATTCATTAAGGAACGGGCATTTCTTGACTAAAATTTTTTAGTGTATGTATGCAACTTAACTTACTGAATACATACACCAAATTTCAAGTTTCTATCTGCAAAACTCTCGACGTTATAATTTAAAAACCAATTTTGATTGCCAGATTTACAAAAAACTGGAGGCCTTGAAATGGGAGAAAATTCATTTGACCGTAATTCGTTTACGGTTTTCTAATTTTCAAACAATTCTTTTACAGATGAATTAACATTTCAGTTTAGTTGTCACTTGCCACTCGTCAACAAAAAATCACTGGTCTAGCTATATCTCTATCTCTAAAATCAAGGGCACGGGACGTGAAAAACTCTTTTTGATTGCCAGATATAAAAATTTATTTTATTTTTTTATTTTAAAATTTCTCTTGGAATTAAATCGAAAACGATGCAACTACACGTGT